>NC_064434.1:66946873-69388742 GCF_023343835.1 Lagopus muta
TTTACAAATTCATATTTGCCAGCTCTTTTCCTCTCCTAATGCTCAAATCCACCTTATAGAACTTTGTCAGCTTGTTAAAACTCAGATAAAAGTGCCATGGTCATCTACTTGACTCCACCAGCTCCAGCATGTTATCATGTTGACTTCCAGTTATACACTCAACCTAACTTGAATCTCTGCAAAGCGAGGTTCAACCTCACTATAATGCCAAAACTGCTGCAATTCAATTGCTCAGAATGCTTTATAGTATTTTACCATATTTTTAAACTTAACACACAGTATCTGAGGAATTACATTAAGCAGAAAAATCACAGAAAATATTGCAAATTTAAAGGAAACTATAACTCTGTACTTTATTTGTCTCTTTTATAACAAATTTGTTTTGACATTGAAATATACAACGAGTAGCTGTTTAAACAAGTCATCCTATAATAAGAACAAGAAGTTACAGAATCTAGTAAATGTACAAAGAATCACAGAGACATATGAATCTGACATACTAGCAAGCCACACAGCACTAATAGCCACATCTCAGTTACAGAAAACTATGTCAACCTGGGAAACATCAGAAAACACTGATACATGTTTCTATTGAAGGATATCAGAACAATATATCTGAAATACATTTTGTAATAAACCACAATGACATCTAAACAGATCACTCCTATTAGACCAAGACTAAGTTTTGTAAAAGATAATTCCATTTACACATTTATTCTCACTATATTATAGCAGACGCTACTTTAAAATGCCCAATGATTTTGAAATTATATATTGAATCCATATGTGTAGTAGCCTCCACTGGTAAAAGAATCTCATGGAAGGGATCAGTTATTTTGAAACAAGTGCTTGGACTAGTAAGGACAAGAAGGACAAATCCCTTCAAGCTTCTTTAGAAGTTTATTAGTGCTTTGGATTTGCTGACGGCATGCTATTTTAGCAGTTACACAGTCAGGATTACAAACTTCACATCTGCAGCAAGATTCACAATGTATTCTACAAACAGTAAATTATGGTGTTCACATTCTAATTTAACACATCTTCAAGTTTCAAGATCAGTGCAATTCCATCCTGTATTCATTACAACAGCCTTGTAGTACTGTTAAATACAAGCAGGGCCCATTTTTCATTAAATTTAACTACAAATGAAGCATGAGATCGAGGTGAGCTTTCTCTCTATTCTATAAACATAACAGAAAAACCAAAGCACAATTCACCTGTAACAAAAGTATGGGAAATGGAATACCCATGTCAAAGTTTTTCATACTGTGATGCCTTCAATAAATTCTATGGAGAACTTATTTTTTTTTTAACTTTTTTTTTTTTTTTAATTGGTTTTGTTCTTTTTTTGCAAACAATTACTTTGTTCTTTTTTATTTTCACCTTGATCTAACTGAAGTCACAGAAATAAAAATAGGGAGAAAAAGCTGGTTTCAAGTCTTGTGCTCCTGATGTAAAAGAATGAGGACAGAAAGCAACATATGGCAAAAATAATCTGGAAGTTAAATACATACCACAGCTACAGCAAAAGCCACAGAAGTTCAATTTCAATTATCACTAGAGATCATCATCCTCACTTACCAGATTTCCATAGATAACATGCAACATTAAGGTAGTAAAAAATCTGGTATAAGGATGCAGCAAGCATGAAAACCAGCTGCTGCTTAAAAAGTCAGCTGAGAGAATGACTGTGGACATATGGGACTACCACCAGTGAATCAACCCTTTTAAGTGTAAGGCAAGCTCTGGTCAAGTCAAGGTCTGAAAACAAAGCAAGGAGGTATGACGGACGGGAAGGAAACAATTGCTGCTCGTCTGTGGTGCCCCCAGGGCTTAAACTGAGAACTGCCACTACTTTTGGGGTCAACCAGTCACGTGGGGTACCACTTGCTCTAGTTCTGAATGCAGCCAGCAAAACAAGACACTTAATCTGACATTTGCCTCCAACTGGCAAAAGTAGCTCCCAGGAAACTGTATGAGGTTGGTTCTACATGCAGGCAAATTTTTTTTCTGTACTTATTAGCAACCAAATTGTAAACTGACAGTGTTGACAGAACACCGAGCTGCTATGGGATTTAATGGGAAGAGTACTGTAGCTGCTGTTCAGTTTAAATAACAAAACCAAAGACACACAAAACAGGTTGAGCCAAATTGTGTCAAAATGTTGACATGTTTATTTGGGGAACTTACAATGTCTTCAGTTTACCCAAAAATACAGTGCAAAAACACAGAGGGCTTGATCATAAAAAGAATGTGCCTTTGCTTCAAATAAGTCACCAAAGTTATTTCAATGACTTCAGTGTGAGACAGTTACTTATTCCCCAAATAAGGTCCAGCATATGCTTTTGTACCTTGAGAACTGATCAAACTTTCAGGACAGAACTGAAGATACCTGTCAATTCCCAAACCTCATAGGTAAGATCCAGTTTCTGGTGGGAACGCCAACCAGTAAGACACAGTTTTAATGAGATTTCAGTAGCTTCAGAAAAAATAAAAATAAAAAATGGTGAACAGCATTCAAACAAATAAAAACAAGAGAGAACATAGGAAAAACATGTGAGATGTTCTATGTTGGACACATGTAGACAAAAGTGAAAGCTCTCAGTTCTGGACATCTTCTGCTATGTCCAAAAGCAGCTTTTCTCATCTCAAAATATTTTTACAAAATACAAGGGAAAATGGTTATACCACATAAGCATATAATTCAAACACCTATCTTGCCTCTCACCAGGACCATGGAGCTCCACTAGACTGCTGTGTATCCATCTGCACAATATTTATTGCCCATCTGGAAGGAGCCTTTGCTACCGAAGCAAGGATTAGTTCACAAAAGAGCGTATTTTCCCTTCTTCCTCCTGCTATTTTCTTTCTTATCCAGATATTTTCTTTCCTTTATGCAAGGCAAATGGATTTAAATAAGATCAAGCTGAGGCATGGAAAATGTATCCATCTGAGGCAAACCACGTTACTGTGATCCAAATTTTGAATTTGAATTAGATGCATTACCAGAGTTTTTCTGCCTTCATTACAGTATATAAGCGTGTGTCCAGTTCTTCATATTTAAGGGCTTGTTTTGCTTTCAGATCTCATCCTCATGGATTTCCTTTACCACCTTCCATTTCATAGAATCACAGAATATCCTGAGTTGAAGATCATAAAGTCCAATTCCTGGCTCCACACAGGATCATTCAAAATTCAAACTGTATTTCTGACAGTTTTGTACAAACACTGCTTGAACCAGCACCGTTAAGACACCCCCATGTATTTGAAAATATTGCGGTTTCAGAGCAACCTGAGGCCATGACCAATGCCCTGCAAAGAATGTGCCGGTTCCCACTCACCTTCTCTGAATTCTTTCACCATGAATTTTCTGGCTGTTTCTTTTCTATCATTCTGCTTCCTTTTCATTAGAATGCAGGCGTCAGCGTGTAATGGCACAAGATCTGCGTGGGTGTCTCACATGATATTTGAGCACCAGGATCACCAGGGCCCTGATGCTGAAGACTGGTTCAAACACAAGACTGCCCCCGGCCAGTTAAGAACCTCAAGCACCCAGACTTAATTCAGATTTTTCTATATCTTACTCTCAACAATCCAAGGGTTTTATATACCATTGTCTTCTGGAGGTTAGCCTGAAGATGGAAAATCTATGCAAAGCACTAGGATGCCTTTTGGGAGATCACTGTTGGTTCCAATTAGGTCACAGCATCTGATGAACGAAATTAGTCAGCCTATTACTTCCTCCAACTGTAAAGAGCTTGTTTTCTTCTCTTTCTGGCCTCCCACAAGAACAAAGCTTTTTCAACAGAGATTACTGCAGCTTCTCAAAGGTGCCAATAGAAAATCCGTTAAAAAAAAAAAACCAAAAAAAAAAAAAAAAAACAACCAACCCTAATCTAATTAACCTTGTAATTGCTAGTATTTTAATAGAACTCTAAGCAGGGCGCATTATTTAAAATACCCACTTATATTTAATTCAATTACTTTTTAAGAGATTATTTTGTAACAAAGATTGGTATCATTAGCTCTGAGACACTACTAAAAAGTTGTAGCCATTGTATCTTTTCCTTCCAACAAACAAGTTGGAATCCTTATTCAGATTAACGTATTTGCATTGTGATTGTGCTTAAGAATCCTGTCAGTCAGCAGTACTGAAAATAATACAGATGAGTACTCTGAGTCATTGCCCTGAGGAAATATATTTTAAGCAGATAAAATTAAAAAAAAAAAAAAAATTCACAAATTATAGACTATAATTTTTTAACACAGAAATTCTTGCAGATGACCATAGTACAGCTTTGAACCTCCAAAGGACATGTTCACAAGGCATAAGTTTGGCACCCAGGTGAAGAAAGTAGATAGACAACTGTAGGTTTTTAACTGATGTAATTAAAGTCACCTTCAGGAGGCTAAATAGAAGGCTGAGGTTCTGAATATTCACCATTAAGACACCCCCATGTATTTGAAAATATTGCAGTTTCAGAGCTAAGCTATTTACCCATGCTTCTGAGAGCAGGAAAGACATATTTTTATGCTCAAAGTCTGAGAGAACATATCCTATATTTACATTTATATTGTTATTATACTTGAAATCTTAAGTCTGCTCATTGTTTATCCAGAAGTAGCTGCAACAGAAAAAAAGAATAACAATATGTCAGAGCACAGAGAAAAGCCCCACTAACAGTCATAATGGAGTTGAAACTGTTTCACCTGAAGTTTTTAGTTACTTCTCCATTTCCTGGTGTTACCCTAGCCCTTCCAGGGCTTGTCTAAGTCTGAAGACTGATGGATTCACTCTAGGGTATGAATTAAATCCTGGTGAAGCGATTATGACAATCAGCCACAAGGAGGAATGCAGTGTTTAGGTTGGTGTTTTTTTCATTGACACTCCAGGAGTCACCTGTGGTCTGCTAACACACCTTTACTCCTTTGCTCTTCTCCATCACTCTGCTGCTCTACATCACATTTAAGTTTCATACTTACAGTATTCTTTACATATATCAAATACTGCTACTTTGCTCTCTGTGTTATCCAAATCCAGTTTTGTCCAGCTCCAGGCCAATGGTCTATCTACTCATTGACAAATTGTTTAATCTATGTTTTCTCCTCCTATCATCCCATGCCAGTGCTACTCTATACTACATCCCGGGCATTCAGTTCTTGAGGCCTCTTCTTCGTACTACATCCCTTCGTTAGTCATAAATGTTTCATTCTACATAGTGTAACTACTTGTTACTGCTATCTATATAAATGGTTGTACCTTATGAAGAACATTCATTAATTCTGCAGTCATACTAAAGAATGTGACCACTCAAGCAAGATGAAAGTAGCTGGTATTTATGGTTCACCTATTCTTCATAATATCTGTGCCCTCGTAAGAGACTTTTTTACACACAGCACCCGTTCTCAGAGTCCTCAAGACTAGCAGCTCTGCTGTAATTCAACTCCAAACACTGCCAGAAAAAGGCTCCACAGACAAAAGCTTGAACAGTTTGCAGTTTTGCACTTGAAAGATTAACAACTCCAGTGTCTGAATTTTAACTGGGTGCAGGATCTCTCTTGCTCTCACCAGCCATGGCAAAGGCACCAAAGAGTTAGATATGATTGCATTTTCATCCTATTGGGTATAAGCTCACCATGTTAATATTTTTATTTTTTTACAAATAGGCAGTCTCTGACCTGATCTGACCCAGCTGCAGCAACAGAGAAAGACAAGGACACACAGCTGGAAATAAATGCCCGGAAATAAATGCCAAAATCAGGCAAGAAAACACTGAATTCACTGACTCATAATTCAATCAGAAAGGAGCTGGTACTGTCAGGACACATGAACAGAACATGAAGGTTTCTGGAAAGCCTGATGGAGCATAACAATAATAATTTAATTGGTGTTACATAAATGAAAAAATTAATATCACTGCTGCCTTCCTATCGAGAAGGCTTCAAATATTAAAGCCTTTTTCAGAAGTGATTTAATCAATACAATTTCTGTTAATGAAAGAAGAAATGAGTTAATCAAAACACTTTTGGAGGAAAAGATAATTTAAGTATTCAGATACTGAAGCCCACCAAACATCCTCTCCCTTACCCCACCGTTTTACTCAGAGACAAGACCTACAGCAACGCAAGACTTGCTAAATATGCGAAAGAGAGTATGGATTACAAGATATGTTGCTACTTGGATAAGTGCTACAGTGTATTTCTTATCTGCAGAAGCCATATGACAAATCACCCTACAACAAAACCTCAGTGTGCCTTATTCATTTTCTTCTTGCCCAAATTGTACATTGCTTTTCTACTGATATGCTAATGATACATGGGGGAAGGGCAACATTGCAACTTCAGGATCACATTAATCAAGACATGAGGAGCAACTCTGAAACCAGATCTTTTTGTGCTCATGAAGAATTTTTAGCAAGGTCCCTAGAGTTCACACACACAAAAACAGTGAATTTGTCCACTTTGCCTCCGGCTCTCTTGAGGCTTTGCATTAGTAAGACAAATGGCTAATTCACTGCAGCCAAATGTTCCACATTTCATGATTAAATACAAGTCTCCTCAGACTTGGCTTCATTTGTTTCCTCTGCAATGAAATATGTGCAGGTTTATATTTTTTCATTACTACATAAATACAAGCAGTTTATAAAATGCTAGAGGAATTATCAAAGCTGAATCTTTCATTCTACCACAAAAATATGTTTTGGTCACTATTTTTCCCTATTGTCTGCTGCCATATTGTTATTTAATAGCATTATTTATGTTTAAATATATATATATATATGTTTTATAATTGCCAGTGCTCTTTCCCTTAGGAATTCAATTAAATCTGACTCCAGATCTGCAGTCATTAATAGGAATAGTGACATCTTCCAGTTCCAAGTAGCTGTTTCACGAAGATTTGTACAATGTTAATTATCGGTAGTCCCTTGTTATACAGTTCTCAGTTATGTAATCCCAGCGTTAGTATCACTAACAAGAAATACCTTGTAGTAAAGCATTCTTGTGATCATAAATGCTTGCCTGATACCTGAAGACATCAAATGTTTAGAACAGTTGCTTTTCTTTGTCTTTTGATTTTAAAAAGAGCCATCCATACTACAGAGACATCATGTATGACACAGTATCTATCAAGTCTGATTCCTTATGCGCCCAAGAGTGCACAGCAAGAATCAGTTTTCTTCATTCCCCATCTCCACTCAATTTCTGCTGTTACAAACACCGCTGCAACAGTCCAGAGGCATGAGCTGCATTCAGCTTTTTCAATTAAGAGTTCCACTGTAGAATAGGGCAATGTTATGCTGATGGAGAAGTAAATCATCCGTTTCCTGAGCTGAGAACACATCCTTTTACAAGCATGCACACATGCACATTGATCTTCCCTTTTCACTGCCCACAGCAACCTCTGTGCACCTGGTCTACTGCCATGCTACGTTGCCAGACTTGCACACAGTCAGTTCAATCCAACCTCAGCCAACAAAAGCAAGGGGAATGCCAAATTTATCCTCTACTGATACAAACAGCAGAACTTACTGTACCTACCATAAATGAATGTAAAGTCAGACAACTGAAATTGCCAATCCACATACACAAAAGCTAAGAAAGAAAACGTGTTTCTGTTTTAAACCTCTGTAAGCAAAGCACCAAGCCTAGAGTCAAGCAACTCCAATAACTTGCCTATAGCATCTCACACTACCGAGAAGCAAGAGCCTGCACTGTGAAATAGGTAAGAGAGATAAAGAGAAACCAGTAAGCAAACCAGTAAACCATTACTTTTCCTGTTTTCTAAATCAGCTTAGTGTCTGAAACTCTGTGGCTGTTGGGGTCTTACTACCTTCTATCATCAGAGCAGGACAGGTAGATAGACAAATCATTGCTATACTTTCCTTATCAGTTTTCACCAGCTACTTCTACCAAAAGTATGTGAGCAAGGAGATACCCAGGTTTACCCAGAGCTGACACTTGATTTTCACTTCTTCATTTTCACCACAAGCTCCACTCTCTTCCTTTCCCTGCCCACAGACATCCAGGGGAAACGCACAGTACAAAGTACACAGCAGCTCAGATAATAAATGATTATTTATCAAGATATACAACAGACATTTTTAGCTTATTTGACTAGCACAATTCAACTTGATCTTTTGTTTGTGCTATATCAATACCTACAAAATTTTACATTATATTAAAACTGTCCCTTTTTTTAAAATGTCACTCTTGTGGGGGCTAATAAGAAATAACCATGGCAACAAAGTAATAAATGGAGCCTTTTGAATATCTTTAAATAATTTTTGAATAACTTCCTGACAGTTACTATAGCCAAAATATGTGTGTAGTTTTCACAAAATACATATTATATTATTGTCACTGTAAGCAACAGAGATAAATTATAGGTAATTTCTACTTTTTAAGTCCTGTTTCTATGGTAATATGAGCAACTACCATTACTTCAGAGCTTGTTACCATGGTTATTTCAGGTAATTCTAGGTTTTTAATACCCTTAAACCTGAAGTGATACTTTTTCTCCTATTTTGCTGTTGAACAAAATCACCACTCAACTTCATGAGGAACACAGCTCTTCCAGTTAAAATAAATACAGCATATACTGCACACATGTAGGGAGTCAAAATGAAAGACTTATCAGACAGTCTTGCTGATTGCCCCTGAGAGGGTAATCTTCCACTGCCACACTCTCTGCAGAAAAAAAAGGAGGGGTTTCCTCCAAGCTTTAAGTACCCCAGTCACCCTCAGCTGTGCAGGGCACATGCACCACTGGTCAAGATCTCTGGTTAAGATGCAGAGTTGGAATATAATGGTTTAGTGAACTGCTCTTCCCAATCTCAGCTCTGAGAGATAAATAGTGAGATACAAACTGCTCCCCATCTCCATAATGGGAATGGCCATAGGGAGCCTGGGCTCACTCGCCAGTACATTACCCCACACTGGTGCTTAACTCCTCGTACCCTGGAAAACAACCAGGTTTAATGGAGCCCGATCAGGTAGCAGGGCAGCCTTCCCCACTCCTGTAGTAATGCAAGCAGGACAAGCACTGCTGATAGTGCTAGGTGGCCAGGATAACTTTGTCTGAACCTTTGCATAGATAAGAGACAGCAGGAAACCTCATGTAGCATCAGCAGGATGGTAATAGAAATTATTCTGAGATAAAACTAATTATTGATCCTGAAAACCTTCACATTTTAGCTGTGTGACTGCAGCCTATTTACTAATAGCTCTCCTTGCTCATGCCTACTTCAATTACTATTCAACTTCAATCCACACAGACTTCTCCCATGTGGAAGATTTTTCCAGGTTTTATATTTATATTATCTATATTATCTGCCCTTCTTCATTCACAAGTAGCCAGCAGGAGTCACTTTCTTGAACAAGTTGTTATTTGCATTGAAGAGGGCTTTTTGCTTACAGCAACTAGCTCTGTGAGGGATATCAGACCAGGGCACTGAGTTGCTGCAGATACACATGATACTGTTCAGTTGGGTCCAGTGTTACCAGGATTTTAACCTTTTCATGAAGACACAAATTGACTGATTTTATGAAATCACTTTTATTTTGTTTTTTGAAAATATAATTTTAAGACAGATAACTGTAGAAAAAAATATAGTACCTGTGAAGTGAATGAACCCCAATGACATAGAAACAGGAAAAAATATATCAAGGTTTCAGGATGTTTTACTATCTTCAATTAATCTTATATTTTAAAATACCTTATATAAACACTTGTATTCTAGACTGATAGCAATATGTCTGTTGCAGGCTATGATTTTTTATCTTTTATTTAATGATACTGATTAACAAGATTAATCATAGTAGCCTACAGTACTCTCAGTACTGTCTTCAAATGTTGCTGCTGTTTTTGTTGTTGTTTTGTTTTGTTTTTCCCCATGAAACAAGGTGCTCTCAGTACTTATGCGAGGTTTACTTGCCAGAACTTAGCAGTCAGCTTCAGTTATACAGGCAAGGATTTTAACCAAATTAACACATGTCCTGAAATTCAACCTTAAAAAACATCAAGACAGTATAATCTCTCAGGACCCGAGAAAGGAGTACTTGACCCATAAATCTGTTTTTCTGCTAGTAAATTGCTAACACAATCCCATATTGAAGCAGGTACACCTCCAGAATTGCTACTACAATTTACAACACCATTCTATTTCCTAGTAATATTGCAAATGCTAACTACAGCATCAGTTCATTTATATAGAGCAGTTATCCCATTTCTCTAGTATGGAAGGTTTTTTTTTTCCCTAGTTTAATATTTGAGAATTTAAGTCCCATGATGAGTACATACTTTCTGCCTAAGTTGGAACTATCCTTTCTTTTTTTCCTTGACAGAGACACAAGGTTTAAGGTAGAGGAGAGAAGTAGGGGAACTAGGAGATACATGTTCAGAGCAGTGCTGGGGACTTAAAAGCAAGACTTCAGTGGAAGTAGTGACCATCAGGAAGAAGTGTGGAAATTTCTCTTTGGAAAGTTCATCCAAAGAATTCTTTTCAAAAAAACATATTTTAGAGAAGTTTTATTTTCCTTTTGATATTGAATTAATTCACTGTTAAAATGTCATAGGTACAAGCTCATCACATCACTGACATATTCCACGTATTCTTTTAGAAAATACCCCCAGGTGACAGGAGAAATTGACTCCTACTGCACTGTACCATCACTAAGACATGTAGAAAGTAGAAACAAAATACCAGTAAATATAAATAATACTGCTTTAACACTTCCCAAGTGTAAGAACAATACTCAAGGGGTAAATATACCTCCCTGAGAAACATTGTGTAGGCTGCACTTCTTCAAAAAGGAGTCTTCTAAAAGAATATCAGGTTCTTTGAAAATTAAAGAAACAGCAGTAATAAAATCAGTCGTCACTAAAACCAGAGAGACAGACTACTCAGTGGCATGGAATGCACTTCAGCTGGCATTTCACGAAATATCTGACTCAGACAGTGGGGGTCTAGAAGAACTTTTCATTAAACACAGCAAGACCAACGTGTCTTGTTTAAGTAGCAGCTCCATAAGTTTGTTTGAGCCAAAATAACACAGTAATTTTGGTAATTTTGGAGAATGTCTTTCATGGTTCAGAGTGTCCTTTTGAGTCCTTATTTGAGTTCCTATTGTTATCACAGGGCTGAGAAAGGAAGGCACATCCCATCTGTAAGTGCCTTTGTTCCTTCGCAGTAACCTTGAAAGACATAATCCTAGCATGGCCCTTGTCACTGCCACTCTAGAGCTTCTCCATGGAGTGAGATGTGGAGCACGTAGGCAATTTTTTAGAATTAGTTATGTAGAGAATTGGGCGATATCAAAGGCTCAAGAGCAGCTCCAGACCACAGCAATTACCTTTGAGCCCTACAATTTTGATCTTGGATGTTTGGTTCCTCTCATAGCAGGTTTCCCTCCCTAGCTTCAACCAGCAGCAAATAGAGTACACTCACCATGGCACCATGGACCAGTTTTATAGACGGGCAAACAAGGGACCTGAGCATTAAAAGTCTTTACTCCACCTGAGCTTGTAAAGTGAAGGAAACTAGCTTCAGCAGGGGCAGGAAGCCATAGAGCACAGCACTTCAGCTGAGTCATGGAAGTTCACAACATAGATTTTAGTAACCCATCACTGAATGCTTTGTGGGTTTGATCCTTCTTTATCTCCTACCTCTTGTTTTTAATTTTCTCATCAACTTCTTGCCTTCATTATCTCAGTTCTCAGGCAAAAATTGCACTGATTCCAAGTACAGGAGGCAGGTTTGTATTTCCCTTACAAACTTTTCATCCCTAATTTCCTCCCACAGAAGGGACAAAACAGCATTTTTATTATCAATCAGCCCCCAGAGAATAACCACAATCTGAAAAATGTTAGTAATTAAACAATAATTCAGAGATTTTGAAATTAAATACCCTATATGTGAACATATTAAGAGAATATTGTCTACATAATTCTAAAAAAAAAACCCACACAATTAAGATTACCATTTAATGAGCAATCATGCTCTCTCACATCTGCCAGCAAAACCAATCAGCATAATCTATTGCAGGTGGATGTGATTTGTATTTGCTGTGCTACAGAAATGATTCAGAACCATAAATCCTTGAACTATAATCAGCAATTGGTAATATGGGGAATCCTGCAATTTTTTTTATCACATAGACTCGTAACTACCACTATGTCAAAAAGAAGCACTCAGATTTGCACCCACAATTAATATATACTCATAAAACATTAACATACTTTTTTTTTTCTCATCATCTCTAAGATTATCACATAGCATATCCATAGTCTAGTGGAAATAATCCCAGTTCAAGAATCACTTCCTGCCACGTTTTTGTCTTTCACATTATGTGATCATCGAATCAGGAAAAACAATGGACTCTGCTAATACAAATCACATAAAAGTGCAGAGTTCTACAGTAAATCCAAGAATATTTGATACGAAGTCATAGAACTGAAGTGAACTAAATCATTACCCACAGATGCAATGAAACCCAGCATAAGAGTACCCTATCCTGCAGTCATCCCAAAGTTGAAACGCAATGTTGATGCTGGAATTTCCTTACTAAAATAGAATGATTCCAGTAAAACTTAAATAATATCATTGTTGCATTTCATCTCTCAACCTATTACACTGGCATAAAAAAGAATCTTAAATTTGTTCAAGAAATGTGTCAGATGTATCTGCAGGAGTTTTAGGAAAATAATTTTATAATTCTATCAGCCCAAAAAGGAGTAGGACACAGAATCCCTCACATAGTATGTCTCAGGCACCTAAAAGTTTAGAGAACTGAAACAGAAAGTGAGACTTCACAAATTAAATTGTTTGTCAGTTCATGTTAGAGAAAATTTCAAATGTAAATAACAGAAAATGTATTTCACTTACTCCCATGGTATTCTTAATGTTATTTTGAAATTTATCTCAATAAAAATATTTATTTGAAATCCTTAAAAAAATTAAACGTTTTCTGTTATCTTTTTCATCATATTTCCGATTGCTCATTTGTTTTGGAATTGGGGGTGGTGGGGGGGAACTGTTACATTTGTTCTGTGTTATTTGCTTGGAGAAGCTATTAATAGATTTACTGAACAACAACAATAAAAAAAAAAATTCCAAACTTTAGCTGGAAGGCAGAGGTCTCTTCAGTCTGGCTCTCATTTTTCCTTTTGAAGGCCACGTGCCTGAACTTCACAAAGCATCCCAAGGTCACTAGATGCCTTCACAACCATTCAGCAGAGGGCAACGAACAAAATTCAGAAGATAAATGTATGCTCTTTACCCCTTCTACACACACTTTAGAAGAAAATTGTGCTGTAAGAATAAAGGAGGAATGTCAGTCTTCCCAGCTCAAAGATTTTCCTGTAATATTTTGACAGAGATCTTGACCGAGCTGGATATGTTCAAGATTTTGAGAAGCAAAGCGGATTAATTCAGCATTCAGCATTGCTTGTGCCAAGCAGCTCTTCTGAACCTAATGCAACACACGATCAAAGTTAATCAGAAAGAAGCAAATTTCTGTCAATCTGCAATAGGATGAAAAAATACACACTGGACCACAAATGCGTAGAAGGGAAAATATTTTGTGATCTTAACTGAAATAAACTATAACTAATTACAGATATCTAAAACATCACAGAGTGGTTTATTACCTACTATTCCACTGTTTTCATTCATGAGGAAAACTTGTAATTTTTTTTTCTTCTGGAATAATTTTAGTATCTAATATTTAAAATAAATTTTCCTTCTTGTTTTATGTAAGAATCTGTTTCTTGTGGAGATGAGTCAGTGCTTATTAATAAATTTTATCTGGACAAAATCAATAGAGTCTGAAACAGATTATTAAGATCTGCATGTTGACCAGAACATAGAGAAGGTTTCACTAAATATGTAAAAGAGACTACTGATTTTATGAAACCTTGCAATAGGCTCTATTTTAGCATTAATCACCCTTCGCAATGAACCACCAATTCCATAAAAATAAAGAAACAAGAAAACACTTTGATGTGTGACTTGTTCACTTAGTGCACTTAAAGCGCTTTCACGTTATCTTTTTTAAAATACTGTACTGCATATCTATTTTTAATATTTTTAATGCATTTACATCTATAAGCTAATCCTTCTTGAGGAGTACCAGATGATGTCCTTTTGCCACTTCAGCTCCTAATAATTCTTTCCTCTTGCACATGGGAATCCTTGAATGACAGGAATCACATTCCTTCTCCTTACTTGACTGGAGATAAAGGATTAAAGCCTTCATAAAAGTACGTATACACTCTTCCCATTTCCATTTCCCCAAATTCACAGGAGAGCACTGAATTAAACTATCTGAATTCAGACATGCTTGTGACTTGTGGAAAACATGACGCTACAGAGATCCGGTATCTCCCTGATGTGGCCCTGATGGTCTCCTGCTCTTAGCTGTTATTAGCTAAGTTATTTTCCTCCTAACTCAGTTTCTAGAAATATAATAAACAATAACTCATCTAACTGAGCATAGAATGAGATTATCAATCAGTGCGCAGTGAAAAAAGATAACTTCTGCCTGGACCTAGCACCATAGAATGAACATTAAGAGCAAAGGCCGATCATGGATATACTAGAGAAGAATCAGTCATTTCACCTCAGGCTGTCATTTGCTATAACCACCACTAGAAACTGACAAGTTCTTGGCTATCAGCTAGAGGTTGGTAGTGCATTAGACACCATGCCATATTTCTTTATGTTCAGCTTTAGTGAACAGCTGGCAGCATGATGTATTTGTATACTTCTGGCATTACCTCATTGCCTCTCAACTTCAGCATTATCTCTCCCTTTTTGTGTACTTTTTCTTCTCTCAAGGAAACTTAAACTGGCTTCTAAAATCTCATGGATGGATGAAGCCACAAGAACTTCATGTCATACATTTCCTGAATGAACATCTGTGCTTTCACCTACTTTAAGAACCTTATCAGAAAGGGATTTATGGTGCTGGTTCTGGCACACAGTTCTTCTTGCTCCTACTATATGCTTTTCTTTACTATATAGTTCTAACATTATGTTACAATCATTCCTTTGACTGCAGTAGCTTTACCGTGAATGTGCTATTAAAGACAGCATCATAACTTTCATATAACCTTTGCACAGCCTCTGCCTTTAAAGAATTTTGATTAATACTGTGCTGAATATGCTGCAACTGCACTTGTAATTTTTCTTACACAATCTTCTCCATTCCGCAGATGCACAGTTCTAGTAGTTGGTAGTAATGATGAACATTTGCAATTATACATACAATGTACTTTTACATTAAATGTAACTACAAAGCCAGTTGTGAAGGGTCAACTCTATTTAACCTGCGGTATTAACTGCACAACATGGAGAAGACATTTCGATGGCATTACTAAAGTCAACTGTAAAGCCATTAGTAAGTTTAAGAAAGTGAAGTTTTCATGTGAAGATTATACTTTAGTAATGAATGAAAAAAGAAAAGAAAAAGAAAGGGTTACTTGACTCTCCACTATCCCCAGTCACTGCACCTGCATTAGGACTGTGTATACATTCAAGTCTCCACTGTGAAAAGCAAATACCTAACAAATGGTCTTTTAAAAATTATGCTTAGATTTGCAGAGATCACACCTATAACCAGGTCCTTACGAAAAGAAAGCAGAAAAGAATCCAAATGAGATGGCAAAATCAGTCCAGTAAAATGTATTTTTTACACCTGTGTTAAAAAGACATGCCTGTATGCTCTGCTAGTCTCAAAATTTTCAATCTTGTATTTATGTCTAACCAGTCACATATGTGTTCTGCCAAGCTGTTCATTTGTAAGCTCTGTCCTGAACTTGTTCAAGCAAGAGCACTGTGCAAAAGCCTTTTGTTCCCCTGGAAAAGGAGTTCTTTTTGAAGAGGAAACACATAAAATAGAGCAAACCCTTGTCAACCTTGAGGTCAAGGTTTCTCAGTGAGTAACAGTGGATAATGGAGATTTGCTGTATTTTCTTTCCCAGATTGGCCATCTTCTTACAGCCACTCCCTCCAAAGCAGCAGATTTCTGACAGATACAGTTATCTATATAGGAATGTAAATAATTTACAATACCGTTTTTCAGAAATACATAGTGTGTGAGGAAGCAAAGTGTATATCTTACTCCAAAAGAAAACATTTCTTTTAAAATTCAGGGTGCAACAGCAATAGGCTCTGAGTGGAGTACTTAGTGTATCAAATAGCAGATTAATTATCAGCTACACCACACAGTTTACTTTAAGTGACTGCATCAGTATGTAACTGTTTGAATGCATATTGACAAATGACTGATTATGATTCAACTGAATAGAAAAGGCTGTCATAACAAATTGGTGCTGTTTCAGAACAGGTATCTAGAAAAAGCTGACACAGAGAACAGTTGCAACTGTTGCCCAGTATTTTGTACAATAGAAGTAGAATACCACTGTTTCCTCAACATTTATAGTTCTGTCATCCATCATTAGGAGTAAGTTTGCTATTCATGTACATACAATGTACGTGAATATAATGGCCATTCCATAGGAATTTTAGTAGTATCTGAAACTAGCATCCATAACTGTCAGCTTATTGCAAAGCATTTATTTATGCATTATTGCACTATTGAGACATAGCTCTGCTGTCCATCTATGGTACCGTATGGTAACCATGTAACTAAAAGGTAGATGTAATTTTTCTGGAGGAAAACTGGTCTCAACAGGGTCGCATTAAAATTCCCTGATTTTGCTGAGGAAAAACATGACCTAATTTCCATTACTTCCAAACAAATCTCATATTTCAATTGAGGGAATGTTGGTGATAGTCAGTATCTGTTATGAAATTGAACAAGATGATATTTTGTTTCTCTCTACTCTGAATGCATACTGAAGAATACTGGGTTTGGCTTACATCAGTTTAAAAGGTCATATCTCTGTTTCCTAGATACAATACAAATAGGTAGTTATAAAAAATGGTAACATTTATCCCCCTTCTTGTCAATCATAACTGACAATTAAATAATGTAAGAGGTTACCAAAGAAATAACAGAAACGTAAATCATTCGCTGAGTTACTATAAGAGCAGCTTTATTTATGTTACAGACCAACTCCAGGATTAAGAAGTATACCTCATAATTTCATACAGATACTGCTAGCTTCAATGCTTCATAGGCTTAATATTAATCTTAAGCAGATACAGAAAAAAATTCTCATCTCCTATCACTAAACACAATTGGAAGAATTCTACTGTATCAGTCTGAAAAGCAAGTGTCCCACCTAAGATGGATGTTATATCTTGCATCTTTGAAACACTTACCTTTAGGGGTGATGAGGTGCCTTCAGATGTTCATCTTTTTCTACTGACTATAGACGTAGTCTAGGGATAAGAATAGGTACTCACCTTTACAGGAGCAAAACTTAGCAGAAATTATTGGACTTGATGATCATGATGGATCCCTTCCAACTTGGGCTATTCTATGACTCTATGACTATACCTGAATACATTTGCAGCAGCCAGACTGTTTGCTCTCCCGCTTTCAGTTTTGCTGAAGAATTGTTATTCTACTTCCAGCATTCTACTTCCAAATTAAAAAGATGAAAGCCCTCACATCAACTAATGTGGTGATAGCCAAGTTAAAATGTAGTAGATGACAAGAGGTCTGACATGAACAGCAAACACACACATCTGTGCAGTATTTGCATCCCTGCAGGCACAGTTAGGTAAGACAAAGCCTGGTGAGGCTAAACCTTGTAATCTGCTCATAAGCAGCTAGCTCACTTGGAAGTTTGTTACTACTGAGAATGACATGCTTGCCATAATGACAGTGCTCATTTAAAAACAATATGCTTAAAAACAGGTACTCACATATTAAACATTCTTTGAAGAAAATAAATAACTTCTTGGGACATTTTCCCAACTAAAATCAGAGAAATTAAAACAGACTGCTGCCCTTTTCTCCTGTCAGATCATGCATACAAAATAAATCCTTTGTGCCATGTAAAATAGAGGCTATAGCCCAGTTTAAGTACAACACTGAAAGCAGACCTTATCTTAGGTGTTCCTTATCTTAGTGCTGGTTCCTATCAATGTTGCCCTTTCTCTGCTCTTTCACTGCATCCCTCTTTCTCCTGGTAACCCACAGATAAGTAGGATGGATGCCTTTACAAGGCTTCCATATAAACAAGCTCTGATGCACGCTTGGTTAGCAACTTCCTAGTTTATTACTGGAATTTAAAAGCCCGATTTCCTTCACCTGAAAGTATTCTCTTTGTGTTCTTAAGTGAAGAAATCTTTTTCTTCCACAGATTCCTTCATAAAGAGAACTCAAGTTTTTCTCCCATGTCTTGAATCTTGTTTTCCCAGACACCAGTTCTCCGTAAGATTTTCTCTAACATCATCACCAAAAAAAATCATCTTTAGTCAGCAATTTTCTGCTTTTTTTTTTTTTCACCTCTCTCCTGAAGCAGACACATATACTGAACTGTTTGAGGACAATGTCTCAGATAAATGGAAACATTACAAGTTTCAAAATGTTAATTCATATTTTATGTCCAACCATAAATACTACACCCTTAGAAAGATAGATACACACCTTCTCCCATTAAAATAAATCATCTAAATTGTGTACTAGCCTGTTGCAGAACTTAGAAGAAGCATATCAAAGCTTTTTTGAACAGTTATTCAAAATGGCAGAAATATTTTTCTAAAAAAGCCTTCTAATTATCGTTTAAATAGAAGCAAGACGGACTGACTTCAACAAATACATAGTATATCTAATGCATTCACAGGAACAGAAGTCTTACACGCTTATAAAAATGTTTATGCCAGAGCCACTGATGGGTTACAGTGAAATCTGATTTTACTTCTCTTTCTGAGACTTCCCATCATTTAACCATGAAGCAAAAGTGGTAGAATACAATTTAAAAAGGTCAGCTACTGATGAATTAATGGTTGATGACTGTCCAGGGAAACTGCCTAGGAAATACCCCATGAGCTGAAATGTGCTTCCATTAAGTTTCTGAGCACTTCCAAGTAAAAACTTCACTCAAAATACATTCTGATGATTTATAAGCAGCAGGAGTTAAATTGGACAATTATACATTCACTGCTGATTAACTCATTTGTTAATTGGTGTTTATTTGCTATTCCATACTCTTCAGACACCTGCTAATGTGTGCATATGGCAAGGTTGTGACATCACAAAACAAGCATGAATACAATTGAGACAGTTGAATGCTTAGGATCCAGATAACAGAAAAACAATGTTTCAAATACACTATTTCACTTTCTCTGGCTCTATTCATAATCTTTTTCTTCCCTTACCAAAATGCACACAATCTTCCCTTAAAGCATCATGAAAGATATTTACATGCTTTACCTTCACACATTTGGATTTCTTTTTAAGGTCATTATCATTCTTAAAATGTTCTGAATTTGGAATGTTTGATTAGAGAGTAATTAGATTACATAAATGTATATAACAAATGATGGACCAGCAATTGCTCATCACCCCCTGAGGTGCCTAGCTAGCCCCCTGAGCAGTGGAAGAGAGAAAGATAACTCTCAACTTATTCAAAACTCCTTACATTTGATGTCATACATATGGAATTTCCCTTTGGCCACTTTCAGTCAGCTGTCCCAATTCTGTTCCCTCCCCCACCTTGGACCCTTCACTGAGAATGGCCTCAGCTCTGTATGACACTGCTTAGTAGCAATTATAAACATCAGTGGGTTACCAACATTGTTTTTCTCCTAGAATCAAAATACAGCATCATACAAGACACTGATGAAAACAATTCTATCCCAAGTGAAACTAAGACACCAGTGGAATTGTCACCTGAACTACTATCTTAGAAAGATTTTTTCCCCAAAATTTCCCCACTCAGTTAATAATCTCATTCCATCACCAGCAGTGGTCACTTGCTAGTCCTTTTGTTCTGATGTCCAACTTTATTCAAAAGCATTTGAAAACCTAAGTACAACACTATATTTGTGAGTTTTATTTCAGTATTTAACCCTATCACAAAAGTGGTGATTGCTAGCATTTAAATGTTTACTAAATGAAGGCTACTATCTGCAAGTTTATTTCTCAGGAGCAATGCTAGTACGAGAAAACAAACAAACAAACAAACAAACAAACAAATAAATAAATAAATCCTACAACAGTAAGAGAGAGGAAAGAAATACTTAAAGATTTATTCCAAGAAGCTTGAAATGAATTGGCCTCAAGGATCTGTTTTAATATGAAAAACATTTCTGTGCAGACATACGCACATTTTTTCCTATATGCAGAAAAGTAGCACAGTCTTCAAGAGGCATCCAGCATCTGACTTTCAATACCTACAGCCTTTTTTGCTTAAGAAAAAAAATAAAAGCTACTTAAACCCCTGGGTCACATCTTCAGTTAGCCATTTCGTATGCAAGTTTTGAGGAACAGAAAGAATTGCATGGGTCTAATCCAAACCCTTTGAAGTAATTTTTTTTTAGTTGTAACAGATTTTATAAACTTTTAAAATTTTTAGCCTGTTTAGAGAGCTTTCCTCCTTTTTTTTTTTTTTTTTTCTTTTTCTTTTTCTTTTTTAGTCTTTTTGGGAATAAACCTTTAATGCCAGTTCACAATACCAGAATTATTCTGAATAGGTAAGAAATCTCTTTTTGTCATCAAAATCTACTTTTCCACTGTGGTGTACGACATTTGAATTTTGCATGAAATACTGTAGATGAAATAGAACTGAAAATGAACTGCTGAAGAGTTTTGAATTACAAAACTGAGCTTGGTTGACTTATCCTTACCATAACTAATGCTCTTGTAAAGTCCCAAAGTCTGGAGTTCCAACAAGCTGAAGGAAAAAGTTGGAAAATTGATAATAAGCAAGAACTATTCAAAAGTTAAAGGAGAAAACTTTGCTTTGAGACTCAAGAAGTCTTTGTCACCATCGGTGATTCACGGTCTGAGATTGAGAAATTAATACTTCTGTGCTGCAGCCTGCTCCACTGGCAAAAAAAACTGTAATATTTTGCCTATTCTGGGCATTTGGGAAGGAGGGAGATGAAGATTATTTATTTTTTACAGTTTATAAAAATATGCCCGATTTCTAAACATACAGTCCATTTCCCACCTCTCATTAAATAAGTTAAATCTAGAATAAAAACATAAAAGAGCAACCAGCTCTGCAAAACCTTTCACGCATAGACCTCAAAACACTTAAGAAAAATGCAAGGAAGCTAAGGATCATTTTTCTCTGAAGGCCAGGATGGTGGATCTAAGTAATTTTAAAAACAGCTTATGGAGATGCAGCCATACTCACTCCACTCCCCTAGGCATAGGAGGGCCAACATGACATCACAACATAGCTTTGACACCAGGTTTGTGTAGTGTTTTGAGATCCACATTTGATAAGTGGAGGTACGTATCCACAACACTTGCAGTAAGAGTAGCTGAGGTCCATAAGCTGTCTCATCTTGCAGAATCCAGGTCCCTTTAACCTTAGAATTACATAGTATGGCAGTTGTTATGGAAACTAGTTTTATTTTCTTTTTTTAAAATACTTTTGTCAATAGGCATACACAGTATATTACATATCTCAGCTGCCAAGATGACTTATGCCCTCTTCGCTTCAACATGAACGCTTGCATTTATGCAGAAATGGAAAGGCCAGTTACTTCCTGTATGGCTGACTGTGCTCCTTTTGGCATAATATGCTCTTCTGAATAGCCAGGTGAAAACAACCCACTTACCTTCACAGTAATGAATTAGCCTGTGTGACTCAGAGAGGAAGTAAGGGGGGAGAACGGAGAGCTAGAATTAAAGTTTTTTGCAGTTCTGCTGAAATTCAAGCCACGTAATCCCTGCATACCCATGCATACAAAAAGGAGGCTCTGGAGAGGTAGAGGTTCTACAGCTAAGAGAATTTTAAGACCTGACTGGCCTTTGGTTATGTAAAAAAAAATGAAGATTGAGCAGTTGCACTGACATTTTGTTTCTGGATAGCAGAGGATGGTAGTGACTCATTCCTCATTGCTATGCCAGCATACCTTTTCCACACAAGCTTTCATTAAGGTTAAAAACAAATTAGAAGGCAGTGCATTTCAGCTTACATCAATGTGCTGCTGACAAGCAGCGTGAGTAAGTGACCTGTTGCAGTGCCCGAGCTGAAGTATTCTCATTTGGATATCTCAAGAGCAAGTATATCTCATGTGAAATTCAGAAATGGCATACTGTATATAGAAATAAAATTAGGTATTACTCCTGCTCTACAGAAGTCCATTGAGCCTACATTCACAGCTATTTCTGTTACATAGAAGAAAGCATGAATTACCACACACAATGGAATATATGTGGCAAATACAAGAAACTAATACATTACATGATGAATTAAGTGTAGAGATAAAAACAGACACAGTATAATCAGTACCTGCCTCTGGTAATGATAAAATTTGATCAAGAAAGAATAGGTTTGCACGTAGAATATTAGTCAGAGCTCAAAGGGAAGTATTAGTCAGAAGTGAAAACTTCCTAAGTGAAGTATATGCAGCACAAGAAAGTTCAGTTTGCCAAGACATTCTGTACTAAACTCCAAGTCCTGCACTTAGCACCTTTTCAGGTGACACTTCATATTAATCCTTGCCCAAGAAAGACACTGTTGCCCTCTACTATTCAGATAACACCAATAGTCCTCAGAGTTATTTTGAGCTTCTTTTAAAAATGTTGCTTCTGAGTGAGCAGGCAGACACAAAGCCACTCCCAAAGCTCACCCAACATCTAAGGAAAGTTCAGCCAAACACCATCTGTGCAGTAACAGCTCTTCCCAGTGCCTTGGATGCTATCCCAGCAGATGCTCCCTTGAGCTTCACATCCATCTTATCCTGATCCCTGACCTTTTGCTTGGGAGAAGACAGGGATATCTCATTCTCTGTGAAACTCACCTCAGACAAACTACATCTGCTAAATGCAAGAACAACTCACCCTACAGGAAAGACACCTGCATATGTTCTCAGAGAAATCAATGCAGCATCTGTGACAGCCAGAGCACTGACCAAAAAGGAAAACATGGGTAGTGACAGCACCGGTTCCCTTCTATAGAGTAAATCAGCACCCATGAGCCAGGGAATATTAGTGTACAATATCCTGCTTGGTGGGGATGGATAGCTTTTTGCACAGGCAGTTCTAGAAATGGGATACTGCTCCTGTTTCACTCCTTAGCAGCAGCAAAATCACGTAACAGCGGAATTCAAATGTTCTACCTTTTTTTCTAGAAGTTGAAATATTGTTAATTTCATTGCTTTTCATATGATCCTAAATCCTGATCTAGAAGCCTATCTCTAGCCACAGGCATTTCCATGCTTACTAAATCTAGTTTTGCCTTCTCATGAATAACTTGTAATTCTGGCTTTCACAACACAGACATCTGTCTCTAAAAAAACAGACAGAAATCAACCTTATTTTTATTTTTAACTCAGCCTTCTGAACAGTTGTTATCCACTAACAATCTCCAGTAAAATAACGGGTAGTTAACAAAAACTAGATTTGAGCTTGTTATATGTGAAAACTGAAAGTATCACTCTTGTGCTACTAATTCTAACTAAGAGAGTCATCTAACTAAAAAACAAACAAACAAAAGCACAACAAAAATCAACCAAAAAGCAACCATAGAACAGAATCTCTTAAAAAGAGAACAGCTTATCACCACTAAGTAAAAGCTGTAATATAAAAAACCCTCTACTTAGGAAAGAGTTTCAGTTATCTAATTAGTCTCAGTAAAAAAACTATCCAGTACTTCAAATTCTGCTCTCTGTTACACAAAGATAAGAAAGCCTCCAGAGACCTATTTGGAGGTCTGTAGCAGAATTCAGGTAATCACCTGAAAGCTTCACTCTTCCACATGCTGAGGAAACAAAGAAGAACAAGATGAAAAATGGGTAGGATTGGTTTCCCATCTCAAAATCAGTGTGTTAGCTGCAATCTTTAAAAGAAATTACATGGAAAAATGGAGAAAGAGCAAAAAGCCAGTGCATTTATTTGTCCACAAACAGGTATTCCTCACTACAGTTCTCTAAAAAGTAAGAGATATTTGTGTCCATTTCTGTACCTTCACTTACTGCACTTTGCTTTGTGTTCCTCCAAATTATTACATTACTTTGTTCATTAAGTTAGCCTAGCACATCAAAACCCCATGTCTCAGATATCTGAAGAAGCAGAACTGGAAGGTTCTCAACTGTACAGATCTTTGCACACAAATCCACAATTAATGTATCCACAGTGAGAACTAATCATCTGCAATCATTTCCCATAGCACCATGTTTTCCATGTATTTCCTACTCTATCGCAGATCTCCTAGACTTGCAGATGGATGAGAGAGAAAAAGTAACCAAACCTTTTCTTCCATCCATTTCAGCACAGAGCAGTGAAGAGAAAGCCTTGTTTGAAGGGAAGAGACTTAACACTGCGTTCCACAAGCTACTATTCAACTGCATCCACATGTTTTTCTACCCAATTTCAGTGACTCAGGGATGTCTCTCCTATAAGCATTGCTGTACAGGGTGCAATTTCCATTTCACTGCACCAGCAGTAGATCTCTTTCCATACTTCATAAAGATAACAGCCAAGGAACCACAGTGAGGAAATGTTGCTGTTCATGGGGCAGAGAAATGGGAGCAGGAAGGTGAAAGCAAGGATGAGGAGGAAAATTCAAAGAAACAAGTTTCCCACTACTAGAAGGGCCAAGGACAGAGTGAATACCTGTTTATTTCTCACATGCTTTGTGGTACACATGGATCCCATGGCAGAGCATGCTTTTGCGAAGTATTTAAGTTTGTGATAGAAAAGTGTGAACCTCTGGAATAAGGCAGAATGACTGTTTCACAGCTATTACACATTGGCAATTGCAATGGCTTGGAATCAATGAGTCCCTTTCAGGACTATGATCCATACCACCTTGAACTCATCTCTGATGGATACCTACTTCACTTCTCCCCTCCATCGAGGGAAGTGCTTCTTCTCCCGCTCTTATCATTTAAGCATTTACGGTTCCCTACTAAAATCTATAAAAGAAAATTTGCAGTCCAAAAGATCTCACCTATCCAGGAGAGACACTGTTCTGAAAAATATCATTCACAGACAGCAGACACTGGTGTGCACAGACACGCACCTATACGCTATGTAATGACTGTATTTATACATAGTCTTTCTAAGGCTGCTCTGGTGGCATTTACTTTGTTCTGTACCTCGTTGGCCTGCTGGCTTAAGGAGGGCATATGTCCAGCTCCTCACACCTGACTCTATCACTTTGTTAAAGCAGACTTTTTTTTGGCTCTTCCTCTAAAAGGTCTGGTATTTGCATCACAGAGCAGTCATGCATGCTACTCTAACAGGTATAGCCAGAATCTGCTAACTTTGGGACTTAAAATCCAGGGGTACACTTCAAGAGCTGTGATAGAAGCAGCTCTTCCCTTAGATTCATGTTGCTAAGCTGTGCTCCCCATGAAATAACTGTAACAGAGCACTGCTGAGTGGCCCCAGCAGTTTGGTTGGCTCATAATAATTTTACAAACAGGCACAAAAACTACTCATTGTAGGCCAGCTATGGAAACTTCTTTTTTTTTTTTTCTTCACATCTTTCTTTTGTTTGATTTGTGGAACAAAACAAACTACTACTTGATGTAGTGGTTTATAAAAATATATTTTGCATCTAAGAAGAATTGTATTTGTCTTGTAACTTGATTATATCAGGGAATAAAACCCTCAGCTCTTAATTCTTATTTATGTGCACTTCCCAGTCTTGGTCCCTTTCCCTATCAAGAACATTCATGAAAGCTGCTGTGCTGTAATGACTCCGGACCATAGCTGTAGTGTCTCTCAAGGGAAAGAACAATTATGTTTGCAGCCATAGATAGTACAGATGACAAAGCGAAATCACTGAGTACTGTGTCCTGGAAAAATGAGAGCATTTCATACTTGATGCAGAAACTGAGGCTTATGGGACAGCTGATCACTGAACTAACTTTGCCTGCTTGGCACAGACAGGTTCCAGAGCTCCTCCAAGGATGGCAAAGGGCCTAGAGGGTTTCAGGCTGCAGCAGAATCCCCTACACCCTTCCTGAGGCCTATAATCTCTGTTTAAACTACCTTGCTACTGTAAGTGTCATGCCAAAAAAAGCACTTGATGCCAGTTGAGCTGTTTCTGAACAGGCAAAACAAACAAACAAACAAACAAACAAAAAAACACCACCAAAAACAAAAAAAAAAACAACAACAACAAAAAATTACAAGCAGATAAACAAGCAGAGGAAAGTCTAACTGGAGTAATTCCTATTAGGAAAAAAAGTTGATCTTCCATGCTTTGCATACACTACAGACTCTCTCACTGCTTCTTTTCCTTCCCATCACACCAGACCCAATTCCATCACCTGCCAGTTCACGTGTAAAACAACCTAGCTTATTTGTGTGTCATTCTGCATTAAATGTCTCTTATTAGGAAGAACAGTGCAGATGATCTCACATTATTTAGACACAGAGGGAGTTTCAGATTTTCTGCTGTGTCTCTTGAGTGTCAGAGGTAAATGGCCAAATCAAGAGAGAGGAGTCTCAGTACAGGACTTACGATGAGAAATACTGTCTGCCCACTCCACAGTCCTCACATTCAGGGTCAGACCAAAGTGCAACAAGTCTCTAGTTTTAGTACTCTCTGACACTGCAGTACTGCTATGAGAGCAAGATGAACCTTCCACATCCATGCCAGCTTATTTGTGTAACAGGTTGCTCATTGCCTCTTATATACAATCACCATATTGTGCACCGAAATAAAATGTTAGAGACATACAGAGCCTTTCGAACCAGCACTGGGAAAGAAGACACTTCATACAGAAAGTTCATAGTGAATTTATCATTATCACAATAAGCCTTCATTCATTGTACTGGAAGCCAGACAATGATTACTCCTAAGTGCTTCAATAATACTGTAAGAGAAATAATTCTTAAGGATGAAGGACAAGAAGAGTTTAAAAGGAACAGAAGAGAGCTTTGTTAGTTTTGGTAGCATCTATGCTAAGACTTCACTCTTCTTGCATCTTTGTACCAACCATGGCTCTGTGCTTCTATCTCTTCCTGCTTTTTTTTCAAGAAAAAATCAAGCCATATTTGAGGTCTGCTGATGTGCTTAAGTCCAGAAATCCAGGATAACAGGAGGCACACTATACTCCATGAAGACATCTGGGAGTCTAAAGCTGTAAATAAAGAGAGCTTCCCAGCTCTGTGTGGGCTGCCAGGTATGTGTGAATTCAGGAAATGAGCAAGATATAGTGAAAGTACAAGACGTAGCAAGGTGTAGCTAAAGTTCTAAGCACAAGTATTACACTGCGATGGCAAGAGCAGTCTTAACTCAGGTGTTTAGGAATTGCCTGAGAGGTTTCTCTGAAGCATAGGCTTTTTCAGCATTAGGCATTGTCACCAGAGTAGACCCCAGAGGTGACCCAAAAGAAAAATATAAATGCACGGGAAGCAAATGGGGCATGATTGGCCTGAGGCAAGCCTAATAGTATGAACCAGCTTTGCTGACATGTGATAGTATTCATTTTGTTGTCATAATGTTTCTAAGACCCTTTTCCCAGCCCCTGCTTGTGGCATGTCAGGCTGCTGGCAGGCATAGCATTTCCTTTGCCCACGAGATGCCTTAGGGAACTGAGCGGCAATCACATTTGTCCTGTATTTAAACTGAGTCATCTGACCCAAGCTAAGATCCTTTTTCAACTTCTGGAAAAGAAGGAGGACTTTGTGGCTCCAAAGACAGACATCAGCTCATACAGTATCAGGTGGGAAAAACTGCTTCTGGGGAAAGAGCTTGGAGAGTTTTGCAGAAAGAAGTAACAACTCCAAGTCTGGATTCCCCAGCTGGAAATGATACTTCTGTGAGGCATTACTTTAATGTGAATACTTTGTCTCCACAACATTGCCTGTTTCATGTTTATAAATGATTAAGTACACTGGCACAGAACATAGTTCACCTATGGTCTAGAAACAGGTAAAATCCAGAAACTAAGATTTAAATTGCAATATAATTAAGCACTATAAATGCTTTAGAGGAATTCGAGTCTGTGGATTCTCCTACAGACATTTTCATTCACTTAGAAAAATAAATGAAATCAAGAAAAGAAACAAATTTATTAATAATCTAAATCTGCAATTTGTATTATAAAATTAATAAAATATAAACTATGCATAAATAACCATGTGATCTATGATCTTGCATCAGTTATTTTATGATCATTTAAGGGGGAAAAAAAAGCAAAGGCATACCATAATATTAATAAATCCTATTCATAGTGGCTGAACATTCCTTGCTTTTCTGTTTTGACTTGATGGAAAACCTTTGCTTTCACAAAGCTTTGCACTCTGGAAAGTCCCAGGGAACTTAAAAGTTCAAAGAAGGCATGTTTAGATATTGCCATTATTTCCCCAAATTATAAATTTTTACGTTATTTAGCTAAAGTAGGATTAATCTTATTCACTTTTAGAACCCTATTGTTCATAACTAAAGTAGTAGTGAGTGATGTAAGACTCAGATCGTGTGATGAAATATAGACTTTTTCCTTTAGGACGTGAGGAACCCAGAATTAGAAGTATATACTAATTAGAAGTATACTTATTTACACCTACTCAGAGAGTGAGCCTAGGATCACCATTTTTGATGCTAATATTCCCATGTAGAATATTTCATGGAGTTCATATTAATCATACCTTCACTAACTGAAAAGAAATACCTATCTCAGACCTTTCCCTGTTTTTTCAGTTTCATATGACAAGCCACATTCACTCTCAATCCTGGTTTCAGCTGGGATTTTCTTCCTAGTAGCTGCTATGTTTCCATGTTTTGGATCTAGGACAAGAATAATTTTTGTAACATACATGTTTTAGTTTTTGCAGTTTTTACACTGTCAAGGACTTTTTAGCTTCTCATACTGTAATGCCAGTAAAGATTCTAGGGGTTCATAGGGAGGTGGGAGAGGGCAGAGCCAGGACAACTGGTCTAAATTGTCCTAAGAGATGTCCTATACCATAGTGTCATGCTCAAAAATAACTTGGAACTTGGCTGGGGTGGCAGGCTTGCAGACTGCCTGGGCAAAAGTTGGCTAGCGGAGGGCAATTGCAGGGTACATCATTTATTTATCCTTTTTGACATTATTATTTTCTAACATTATTTTTCTTTCTTCTTAAACTGTCCTTATTGTAACCCATGAACTGTTTCAACTTTCCTTTCTAATTTTCTCCTCCATCCATATGTGGGGTGTGGAGAGGTGAGAGTCAGGACAGGTGATGAGCAAATGGCTGTCCGGTGCTTAGCTGTCAGCCAGATCAAATCATAATACCCTGCTACTAAGTCCCTCTGTCTTTTCCTCTTCTACGTTGTGAAATTTCTTGTGGTCCTTGTAACTGCATATCTTTTTGGTTTTTTTCAAACCAGATACTATCTTCTAAGAGGCATTTTTTTGGGGGGAGGGGGGGGGGGCAAACCATATAACTGCAAATCTACTACTTCTGTGATCAAGATAGAGAAAGATTCCAAGGAAACATTCAAACTGCTTCATGGATATTGTAAAATTATCAAGTGCTCTGAATCAAATTAGATAGCTACTTTAGTAAAGAGACAGAACAAGAGAACATTCCCATTGCAGTACCTTCACTGTACCTGTACTACACTAACAACTTTTAAATGAAAACAGAACTCATTAGTGTCATTGCATTGAGAAAAGTGACCAGCTCATTCAAATGTAAGGACAAATTTCTCGGATATACTTGCAGTTCCAGGAATAAAAAAGAGCAGAAAATGTTTGAGAAGCCTGTTAGGGACACACAAAGTATGAAGCAAATGGGTTTAGATTTCTCAAAACACCAGGATTCATTCTGGGAAAATTAGTCATACTAAGGAAATAGTTTGTATCACATCAGCAGGGTAACAAATTCTGCCTTATTAGAAACTATCTGGAAGATTCATAATGATCTCAAAACTAGACATGCAAAGAAAGATATTCAGAATATCATTACAGTTATATGGCTTAAATTCAGTGTATTCCTAACATTTTGAACTAATGTGGCAAAGAAAACAAAAAGAATAAAAATTAATTACACTCCATACCACCACTAGAAATACAGATAGTAAGCAAAAAAAAAAAAAAAAAAAAAAAATTGGAAATAGCTGTTGATAAGAAGAAATTCAACACAACTAGAATTACTGTAACCTGGTGGGACTATTTTCATGTCCGGAATACTAAAATCACATGTTGAAACCCATTTGGGAAAGGCAATGTAAGAAAAGAGGTTAGAAGGGTGTTTGTGTTAGAAGACAATTACTTGCTTTAGAGTTACTGATAACTCAGAACAGCAGGACCTTGAACATATATGGATCAATGAGCTCACTAACAAAACCCAAGAGGGTTTTCAGAGAAGTTGCTGCAGATCACCCAACCAAACTAGAAAATCAGATAAATTAATCCTTACATGCTTCTCAATAAAATGGAGAAAGAGCTATCTTTTTTGGAAGTTTCTGCTTGGCAGATGCATGCTGCAGGCTTCAACCAACTACCAGTAAATAATCATTAGAGCTCCTGATATAACATTTATCTATATTCTAAAACTAAAGCATGCTCCATCCAACATGAGACAACTAAGGTGACAGCTATCTAAAGATCAGTGGTAGCAATCCAATTACATACAACTTGGGGAAAGAGAGGATAATCTCAACAGAGTTTGAAGATAGGCAGAAAGACAGGCAGCACTTCAAAAGTGTTAATTTCTGAAATACAAGGAAAATGATAAATACAACTAAAAGGGAGCTCCAACAACACAAGTGAAAATCTAAGTTCCTGCAAAATCCTTACTCAAAAGCTTCATTTTTATGGTAAAGAAAACTTACCCCAAAATTTTGCGATGCTATAAAGGAAAAAGAAAAGGAAAAGGAAGAAGAAAAAGAAAAAGAAATTAAAAAAAAAAAAAAAAAGAGGAGAGAAAGGGAGAAAGAGAGAGACCTAGCAAAAAGATATCAGCAAATAACAATAGATATAAGTAAACACCAGATGTATAAATCAGGCTAGCAACATCAGAAAGTAAATAAGGTAAAACAAAGATGCTGTACTAAACGTATAACTATCAAACAGTAACACAATCAGAAGTAATTTGTGTTAGATTACATGATTAAGGCTTACCTCCATGAGCACTGAGAAGCAATGGCAAGGTGCCCCAATCTCCAAACTCCTAGCCTATCTCCTCCCATGGCCACTGGAGGAGAGTTGCCACGGGGACTCAGAAAAGCTGATGGGACACTCTGCCTTGAGCCACCTCAAAGACTGGAGTCTGGACCTGCTGGGCCATGGGCTCATAGTGGTCTCAGACAGGAAAATCTGGACAGTGTATAACGCCTATTATGGGATGTTCAGAGCAAGGGCCTAAATGGGGAAAGGAAAAGGATAAGGGTGGTTTGGGGGGAAAAAATGTAAGAAAATAGAGGGAAATCTGATTGCATGTAAGCAAGTCAGCAGCCTGTCCTTTCTTGCCCTGCTCCTGACTAATGCCATCTGTTCTCCTCTCCAGACACCATTTCATGCCCCATCTGAGGGAAAGGAAGACTTTCTGCAAGTGGAGATGGGCCTGAGTACAGGCACACACTTAGGTGTGGGGCCACAGGCCCCCTCATGCCTGCAGCCAGCAGATTGAGAAGCGCAAGTGTAGTGCCTTGGGTGCATGGCCCTGCCTAGCAGCAGGGCAGGAGGCAGCTGAAGGCCTGGGATGGACAGGGGAGAGATCAGTGGGTCTGCACATTGGCTACTATAGGGGCAAGGAAGTCCAAGCTAGGTGTCAGAGAGCCCCTTCCACTTGCATGTGCAAATTAGGATGCGGCAGTCCCCAAGAGTCTGTGACTGATGAAAACAGAGAAGTACCACAAGAAGGAGGTAACAGTTCTAGAGAGAAAGTGGCAACATTAGCCATCAGAAATTCGGAGTGATCAAAATATTTCTGTTCTGAATTTGGAGAGAAGACAACTGAAACAGTACACTGCAACCTATTAATCACCAAGAAAAATTTTAAACATTACCTACACAAAAAAAAAATATATATATATAAATATAAATAAAATAACTAGATCTTACTTTTGTTATCTTCAGCCTGCTGAAAAACATACAAGATGCATCAAAAGAGCTTTATATATCATTTTTGTTTTTTGTATTTCTAAAACAACACAATTTTAGAATAATTTCAGCGCCAGGAGATCAGAAGAAACTGTTCACCAATATTCAAAAAGAAAAACATTCAGCAGTGGTGATCTGGATATACTGTCTAGCCAGACATCAACCTCAAGTAAAGTTACAGAAAAAAATGAAGATTCAACAAACAGAAAATAAGATTAAAGGAGAGAACAAGAGACAGTGATAACCATGTTAAAGAAAATTAATCAAACAACTGAAATCTCTTTAAAGAGGGAAATTAGGTTATGTTTTGTCAATGAAGGTAGGTTCAGACACCAACTTTCTTGGATTTTTTGTAGCTTTTATTTTAGCACTATAGAACATCCTGATTAACACTGTAGAATATGCCACACATTAGATGATCTAACAGTCTGTTTGGACCAAGAAGTAGTTGTCAAGTGGTGAATGTTGCTGATAAACACTTTTTTTGCAAAGAAGTCTTGCAATAGCTAGTCTGCCTATAGCCCAGATCCTATTCAAAGTTTTCCTTAATGAATAAGAATATAAAGAATACCAGTGACATTCAATTAAATTCAAAGATTTGTGGAAGGGTTAATAGCAATCAGAAGAGAGCTGACTTAGGAATACAAATTGACTTAGGAATTGACTTAAACAAAATGAGCATAAATATACACAACTCAGTAGAATGCTTTTAAAAGAAAGATAGCATGTGCCACATGTGATGTGGTGCAGATCAGGGATAGAGGTAATTCCAAAATAGCTTCTGTAGACGCACACAGCAAGTGATACAATATCTGCTCCCTCAATAATATTGTAGGAGGATTGGCAATTATAATTTTCTGGACATATAAACCGTAGAAGCAGGATGGATGTTGGCAAGCTGCCAATAGGTTTTAGTAACAAATTTTTGAGAAGAACATTATAAAACTGAAGACAGTGAAGAACAGGGTCACAAAAAGTTGATTTCAAGAGCTGAAGAAAGTACAGTAAAGTGAAAAATTTTAACAGCTCAATCTGTTTAGCTTTAAAGACAGTCAGCTGAGTGACTAAATTACAGTATTTAATACTTTCAAACAGAGAAAATAGGGAACTCTAATGGATTCCTTAATCTACCAAAGATAGATACAATAAGAACCAAAGCTAGAAATGAAGCAGAGTATGAAATGAGGCACCAATTTGTAAATGCAAGAGTGACTAGACACTGAAAAATGTATAAAGAAAAGTTCACTGTCATAATGTGATGTGTTCAGATCACGAGTAGATGTTTTTGTGGAACACATTGCTTTGACAGAGAAGTTATTTTTTAAATCAACGTGTCCAGCTAATAGCTAGCTTGGGAATTAGATCCATAGAAACTTTGATTTGGCCTGCAGCTCTCTTTTTAGAAAAGGCTGGCTCCCTGGCTTGAACAGCAGCCTTCCTGTTCATGATTTCATTCCCCTGCTTCTCCAACTGCAGAAGCTCTGTTTTGTTACTGCAGGAGGGAGAATTCTGCCATCTGTCGCTGCCCATGGAATGTTTTAGTTGATCAGTCGGTGTGCAGGGTGAGCAGAGATCCTTGCTGCTGTCAGGAGAAGGAAGAGGCTTGGAACACGCCCTAGTCCTGTGGCTATTAAGGTCACACTGCCTTACCTCTAGTGAGTTATTGAACTTCTATCTGGCATAGGTATTTTAACTCAAAGCTGATAAAGCAGCAGCCTTCCTAGCATTAGAAGTGTGGTCACCTCCTATATCAAGGAAAAAACAGCTAATTCTCTTTGAAAGGCTCTTGGAAAGTATATGTTCACCTAACTTAGGTACCTACAGCTAGGCAGAGAGGATGAATTTCTGGAAAAAAGTTTCATTGCTCTCCACTGACTAGGAAGAATGACATGAACCTTAGAAAGGTGATTTGTCAGACACTAAAATCTTTAGGCACAAGTTAGAACACAAAGATACACAAAGTTGGAACTCATAAGCAGAGAAATTGTGTTTGATTGCAAAGTTACTTGACATGCTACTTAGAAAATTCAGAGGGTTAAGCAATTTGGTTTAATTCTTTGCATTCTTTTAATCTTTCATAAAGCAGAGAAGAGAAATCAGCTGTAAGTTTCAGAACCCCATTTACTTCCTGAGAGTAAAGTGTAACAACCTGGCAAAGCATGGGCACGTGCTTCTCTCCATCCCAGAATATCTCTTTCTCTGGAACGCTCTCAGCACAGCGAACAGGGACTGCTCTTGCCTGGATAGTGGATATAAAAAAATAGAATCCTTTGGGTTGGAAAAGACTTACAAGATCATCAAGTCCAACCATACTACAATCATAGATGTATTCATCCAATGAATTGATTCCATTGAGGTAAGAATGACGCTTAATAGGATGCTCATCATTCTTTACTGATGAAACCATAATTAGATAAGATTTGACCATGGTTGGAAAGTTGGTCTTTTTTTATTTTTTTTATTTTTTTTATTTTTTCCCCACTAGAGACAGAAGTTCTGGACCTTTGACCTTTTTTGGTTTCTCCTTTCTTTAATTTTGCTTTGTTTCATTGATTTTAGTTTGAGTTTGGTTTTTTGGTCTTTTTGGTAGTTGGATGTGTTGAGGGTGAGGAAGAGAAAGATTTGCACCAAATTTGGAAATTTAAGTCTTTAGGAAGAAACACTGTAGATACATACTTTTGTTTTTTTTGAGGTAAAAAAAAAAAAAAAACAACTGTCAAATTCAACTATGTTTATGATATCTCCAGAAATTAGCAGTTCTCTGCAATATTCTGTTAACAATCATTTTTGAGGAAGAACAATTTTTCAACTAAATATCCATAAAAGCCAGGACTTCCATGCATAAGCAGCAGTATTTGCTACGTACTATTTGCCTTACGCTATTTAGACACGCCATCAAGAAACATATGACACAGAAACGTAGCTATTGAATAATGCAATGGATCACAATATACAGTCTTTTTCTTAGTTCAAGCTATCCAATAAGAATGTAAGGATATTATACATACTCCTGTGCTCAGAAATTGTTTACAAATGATTTGTGAACAGAAAGAAAAAAAAAGATAAATCTGCAATGCATGTATTTTTTGCAACAATCCATTCAATTTGTATTATGTCTGAGAAGATTGATGAGCGTTACCTACTCATCATATGTTTGAAGGAACATATTTGCAAGTGGTCCATCCAAGAAAAAAGATAATTCAGCACCATGAAGTAATTTAGGACATGCTTTTAAATTTAAGGTGTTTAGGAGAATATTCAAACACCCTCACAATTCTAAAATATGCTCCATTTTCCAAACAGCACTGAGATTTAAGCTGACTCATAAGTGTTAAGCAATCAATTATTGTAGACGCAGCTTCAAATATGCTTCCATTTTGTCTGGTTGAATTACAAATGAGTTATTTCATTAGCAGAATTATTATTTTGGGATGAACTCCAGAACATTAAAGCTTTACATTTAACCTCTATTACAGCCCAGAATTGAATTAACCTCTCTTTCTCATATAAAAGCAGCTAATGCACTTTCCTTGTAAAATGCAAATGTCATTATACTATGTTTCACAGAAAGCACTTAGAAAAATTCAATGGAATTATAGTTCACAATATTTCAGTGCATTCAATTAAAACACTACATTTTAAGGAAATTAGTTTATTTTCTTTCCTATCATTGAATACTGACACTTAGTATAACAAGCTAAAATATCAAATCAGTTTCTCAAGGCTGAAATTCAGTGTTCCTGTAACATATTATATGCAAACACAAAGGCACACATTGGAAGTTCGGTACTTATTGCAGTTAAGAGAATAAATTGAGTCTTGTGCTAAAATCTTCAGAATCTTTTAAAAATCTCTCTGGGCTTTATTTGTTGTTGATTGTTTTGTTTTTGCAATTAAGAATTAGAGGAAAAAAATAAGAGAAATAATACATAAATTGGCATGTTACTGGGAGCAGGCTGAATTAAATTTTTCTAATGTATACAAAGGCTGCTCTGAAAATAAAGCCTCCTATTTTATTACGTTGGCCCATAACATCAGAAGCAGATGATGATGGTACGGCAGTGGAGGTTGAATCTTCCCACCATATATATTTCATTCTATGTAGTTGCATGTGACAGATGGCAGCAGAGGGGCAGTCTGACAAAATAGCATCTGACATGGAAGTGCAGATGAAGAGAAGGTATGTCACTGAATTCCCTCCATGTGGGAAAAATGCTACAGACTGACATTCATCAACATCTCCTGAACATTTATAGACACCAAACGGTGGATGTAGATGGTGTGTTCCACCAGTGGCAACAGAAAGTCACCTCCATTTGTACTGATTTTTACAAGTGTGTTATGCAGGCTCTTGTTCTTCGCTGTCAAAAATGAATAACTAATGGTGGCAACTGTGTTGAAAAAAGAGAAGTGTAGCTGAGAATTTCTCTATCAAACAGTGTTGCTGTACACTTTTGGGGTGAACTATGTAATATTTACTAGTTCAAAGAAGATTTTTGTGTGTGCAATATTCAGCTCTGTTCTGAATGAGAATAGAAGACCTCTGCATGTACCACAAAGAAAAACTGGAAAAATCCCACAGCAATTAGTCATTTCATTGCATCCATTTCATTTTAATACCAAAGTATTTCTTCAAAACAGCAAAACAGGGAAAGACAATCACTGTGGTAAGATGAAATTTGTAAGTTAGATGGAAAAAAAAGAAAGTACGATTGGTATATATTAAAAAGTAGCTAAGGAAGGTCAGACAAATATTCAAAAGTTGTTCATGGTCAGTTTTGCATACTCATTAAAATCAGAAAGAAAATTAGTAGGGATTTTGACACAAAGATTGGCAGATACTTATACCTGTCCAACAGATAATTAAAGGATATATATACTGCGATCTCTTTCAAGTTTATCCCTCACATTAAAATGCAGTTCTTTCCATTCTGACAAGACTTTTAAGGGGAGTCAGTCTGTAAATCTTAATTGTTTGTTTTCTCCTGGGGGTCTTTTGCACTTGTTTTGAACCATTCATTGGAGGTAGCTTTTAATTATGAGCCAAGATTCAGAGCCTTGTATAGACAGACCTTACACTGTCCATAAATTCTGGAATTTCACAACCATCAGACAGACTCTCTAAAAGCCTTTATGAGAAAATATGGTTTAGGACCGAGACAGCTGGTATTTAAATTATCCATGTGAGAGAAATTACTGTTATTCATTCACCAGATGCTTTATTCATGTATAGATTTTTAAATTAATAATTCCATAATACTTACAGCTATATAATCCTAAAATCCACACAGTTTTGCTCAATGACCTTAACAAGCTTTGACATCTTTTTTATTTCTTGCAAACAGAGCAGTAGATTTTGCCAACTGCCATTGTGATGGAACACTACAACAGATGAAGGAAATAAATGTCATCATCCCCTGACAAAGCAAGTAGAGTTCATCAAACTGTTCTTTCTGCCTGTACACTAGGTATAGGCTCCAGAATCATTTAACTAGGAGAAACATTTAGTCCCATACAATGTCATGAAAAACAAAAATATCACGAAAACAGTCCCATACAACGATTAAACCTACATCTCACAAAACACTGTGTGATATTTTGAAACCCAGTAACCAAGAACTAAAGATATCTGAAGACTCAGGGAAACACTTCACATCTATTAGCATCAATTGCACAACAAGAAGTTTGGGGTGGAAAAAATTGGAAATAAGATGTTTTGATGGAATACTCGGGGAGATGATCTTAAGTGGACGCTGTTTGCCTTGTGAATGCTAAAGGGGTAGAAATGCAAGCAGGTTCTTGAATATTAATCCCCTGTAAAATAAATCTGTAACATTGAGGCATACCATTGTTCAGAAAAGTTTTATGCAATCAACACACTATTGCTTTTCCTTGCAACCTTAAAAATTATTTTTTCTTCTTCTCTTCTTACTCCTGGAATACTTCATTTGTAATTTCAACATCCTAATCATGACAACTTCCTTCTTTCAGATCTCACCTATATTTTTAGTCATCTTAAAACGTGCTATATTTCCTGTTCATTTTGAATCCCTGCACTGGTGAAGTTCCACTTTTTTTGAAGTTCATAAGCTTTGTTTCATCTTTGGAAGCACAACACAACTCCACTAGCCACTCCAGTGTTCCTCTTATTTCCTCCAGTCTTGTGTTGTCTCTCACACATTCGCGTTGTTTTGTGTAAAAGCCATTCCCCAGTCATTACCTGTCTTCAGCAAAAATCTCCTTTAATGTATTTGTCCGTAAGAGGTTTACCAGAAATGATTATAATATTAAAACCAAATTTGAATTGGAAAACTACTCCAACTTAGAACTTATCTGTATGTTATACACTTAATATCCCTGTCACCTCTAAGCAGTAAGCTGCTTAGCTGTTAGTTTTCTTCTAACCCTGCCAAAAGCAATAATAATAAACAAGTTCCAATTCTCCTTCCAGCTTCTTAACACAAAATTTTCTCCTGAGGCAAGGTTTTCAGAAGGACAGACTCTTGAGACTCAAGGCTCCAGCAATAGGCTTCACCATTGAAAGGCTAAAAAACATATGGCTGATGTTGGTAGAATAAGGTATTTTCCGGTTAATTTTGTTTTTGTGTTTTTCAGGGCTTTACATGACAAGAGTCTTAAAGATGTTTAAAGGCAAACGCTAATATGAAGTAGTCCAAGGATCACATAAAACTTATCAATCAATACCTATCTTTGGAGTATAGAAAAAAAAATAAAGCTGGAGAGCTCCTAATTTCAGTATTCTAGATCACTTCAGAACTTGGGACACAGACAAATCCTCAGGTGGCTGCTACGTATTTTAGAAAGACAGAGCAGTAATAGGAGTCTCAAGCCATAGAGATAGACAGCATATTGTCATAAGGATGAAAACAGTCTTTGGACTGCCAATGGTTGCAGTGGCATTCTCCATCCAGCTTACACTAGCCATGACCCAACATCTGATCAACACTTTCACTGCTCTTCCAAGTCACTCCATGGATAAAAGTAGTAATAAGTTTTTAACTGAAAATTCAAAGCAGCAGCTATGAGAACACTCCATGCCTGATAACTGCCAGCTTTCCATCAGAAGGCCTGTATGAACTTTCATGTCTCTGAGCCTCTGCGGTCCTAGTGTAAACGAACTGAACACATACCTTCCTCCAAAGTCCTTTCAAATATCTGTAGCTGGGAATCAACTCCACTACTAGTAATCTGCTGTATCCAACTCACAAGAAAGACCTCAAGGATGAAACGTAACCAAAGATGCCTTCTTCATTCTTAGTGGCCTAAGCTTCAAATGCAAATCAGAATCACTTCACGTCTGATCCGTCATAGGCTTTACCCAAGCAAAGAATATTCACCAGAATGAAAAAGCCAAAACAGAGGGTTTGCACCCACTGATGTGGTAGTCACTTTCACATGCAGAGCATGTTCATAGAATGTAGATTCTGCAGCCCCTGACAGCTGTTCATCCAGCTGAGGTATTCATGGCAAGTTGAGTTTTAAATGGGTTCCCCCTCCATGCTTTGCTTTTTAACTGATTTTCTTGATCCTTAATTTAACTTAGACTAAAAGTACACTTCAATTGTATAAATTTAAACCAAAGTAACTTTTTGAAGTAAGAAGCAGAGAAAATATTTATTAAGTACTTCTACTTTACGATCATTTCAGAACATTCCAGGCTACTAAGAGTCATAGTGACAGACAGATTTACACATTAGAATAGGCCATGGTTACTTACAAGATCAGCAAAAACACAGAAAAATCATGCCTGGAATATCACTATTCAACTCACACTCTGCTACCTGGGCTCTTACAGTAGCTTCAAAAATCTACTTTGATCCAGTTAACTTTCCTACATAGTCAGTGCTATGCAACATGATGAAGAACAGACAAAGAGTTAGTAACAGACAAACCTCACATCCCACCCTCTGCTACAGTCATGTATATTCTCTGCTCCTGTTTCCCCATCCCCTGTAGATATAATGTTTACTCTCCCAGTGCACAGATGTGTTATGAGAATTAGTCAGTATCTAACTACTTCAACATTTAAAGTGCTATTCTTCAAGTGCTAATATTATCACCAGTACATTTGGATATGATTTTATTTATGCTTCTGACATTTGCTTTCCAGATTTTATTGGAGCTTGTAAACAGTGAAAAACTACTGCTGCCAAACCATATTACACGATTCCATAATATGATTCAGGCACTCTTAGACACTTCAGGTTTGTTGAAGTCATACCAACTTAAAATTTATTGATTTGGTTTGGATCAGACTATTCTGTAAAAGGAGAAAAGACTTTTTTTTTTTTTTTTTTTTATCTTAGCTAATGCTTCTTCTGTGACCAAGAATTACTTCACTGTCATTACAACAAAAGCAACTCTACTTCTTTGAATAAAGAAAGAAGGAAGTCCCAATCTCTGCAGTGATCACTGCCCTGTTACTTTGGTTAAATGGATGCCTCTAGAGTACTACAACAGCTTCAGCAGCTGGGTGCAAAAAAGGTGATCTCTGATCTGATACTTCTGACTCAGTCTATTTTATGCACAGTGGAAATTGTCTGCAGATAATAAAAAGGAGAAATAATAGCTCTGCAGAGATGGTTCTCAGATGTTTTGGCAGACAGGTCTATTCCATTCATACACTTTGGAAAAATTCTGAATTTTGACATAAAATATAAAAGCTTCATTATTTCCCTGGGTGCAACTCAAAACCCAGCAGTTACAGACATGGTCTTAGTATTCATGCTTTCCTTTGATGCATATGCACACATCTATGTATCTGAATGTGTATAATGGGAGCAACAGAAGTTTACTGAAAATCTGTCCGAGATATTTTCTATTAGCAATCCATTAGGAACAACATCATAAAAATACTAATCTTCTCATCTTATATGAGATTTATCAACTTTGTTGTACGTGAGTTTTTGTATAGTACTGGTAAAACCTCCTTGTTCTTCAAATCCAAATGTGTAGTTTTTATTCCTTGGACAAAACATATTTGATTTGTCATTCATATTTGCATGCATGTATTCACATGCACAAATGCACATGCACTCCTATACTTCCATTTAGCTACCATATGAGAAAATCCTATGGTTTTAATATAGATGATCACACTAAAACAGTCCCAGAACCTTTAGAGTTTAGAAGACATCTGGTCCAACAGATGATATTGCAGTGACACAACTAGTGGATCTGTGACATTTTCTCTTTAAAAATTCTTTTTTACTTATGCAGAGCAGTGAGGAAATGGGGCCCAGTTAGATAAAATGTTGATTTGTACCAACTAAAGGATCTGATTACTTCTTTTTAATGTTTCTCCTTAAACTGGTTTAATTTCACTGAATCACAAAATAACATGTTGCAGTAGCGTGCATAAAAAGGGGGGATGAGGGGAGGAAACCTACCATGATCATGATCTGGATTATGACAGATTAGGATTAATGTGGTGTACATAACAGAAATTTCGGATAGCGCTGAAACACATAACCTATCGAAAGGTTAATCAGTAAATGAAGGCACACACACAGTACACCTAAGAACAAATAATGCGTTGAATCTTCGATTTCAAGTTCTGAGACACTGAGTTAAAAATTTCATTTCCTGGGATTGATTGATTATATACACATAGTTCAAGTACCTGCTGAACCTCAAAAAAAACCAAAATATCTGACATAAACTTAGCCTGTGTATAATCAGGAATCCTTCTCTTTTCCAGAAGGGATACAGATGATATGTAATTACATCTTCAAGAACTACATGGGTGATTATCTGCTTTTTCCAGAGTATATCAACAAATTAAGACTCTTCTCATATCAACGATTTTCCACATCATCAACTGTGCTGCTCTATCAGTCTTATTAATAAACATTCTCACATCACCAAAGGAATCAAGGAGTAAAGAATAAATCTACCTATATAACTAAGCAACTTGTTTTATTCAGATTATCTGTGACAGTATAAGACTAAAAGAATGTTAACAGAAATACAAACATGTTGACATTCTCCAGAATACACTGGTTATTTGTTCTTCCTGCTACAAAAAGCCAAAACATTTGGCTTAATAGCTGTCCATTTATCTTGAAAGTTTGACGTCTACCAAAGCCCTTATTAGTCCCTTGGAGACAAACATTGTAAATCAGTGTTTGGCACCAGGATGCTACAACTAGTTGCATCAAGAATCTAACGTAGTAAACAGAGACAGTTGTGTGTATTTAGACACCTAGGGGGAGAAGAGTATATATAGTTATACCTTGTTGCAACCTCAACCCATCATGCTGTAAATTCATTTAGAAAGCAACTTTGATGAGGGACAGTAATTGACCTTCTAGATATTGATCCAGGTAGTAACAAGAGCTGTGCGAGACTGAAAGGTCTTTGCCTCAACTTCAGACACCCAGTGATTTTATTACAATACAATGCCTTTCCAGGAGACACGCACACTTTCAAAGCATTAGTTACTTCTCAACCTGATTATGTCAAGATCACTAACAAATGATTTCATCTAAGTTAAGGGTCTTTTTTTCATTCAGTGACTCCAAAAATAAGTTTGCTGACAGTAGTTTTCTAATCAAACAGCAAACGAAAAAAAAACCACCATAAGTTATAGAAAACGCTGAAGCACTCTGTGATGAGTCAGTCTGGAAGCATCATTTTAGGACATAACATGTTGAATGGGCAAGTATAATATATGTTGATGAGTCCAATCAGAACAGCTGGAAAGTTAAACATCAAGCCTTACAACAAACTGATGCAAACCAAGAAGTATTTAGTGAATCATTTTAAGTAGAAGTACCTCCATGAAATCATGATCTCTTGTGGATAATTCACTAACAGAAAAAAGCCAAATTCATAAAATTATTCATTATAAATTATTCACCCTCTTTTTTTGGAGGTATGAAGTATTAAATTAAGTGTTTAGTTTTGATTAAGTGAGAAACTGGGCACCATAAATATAACATTTGACTCCATCTTAGGAATTTAATAGGTTTTGGAGGAAGAAGAATAAACTTTTATTATACCACTCTTGAAACTTGATTAGTTGTTTGCATAGTGAATGTATACACAGAGCCAGATCACAAAAGATGCTAAGACTGCCTAGCTCCCACCTTCAGTTGTGGTTACTAGGCACATTTTAAGTTCAGCTGCAAAACAGAATATGCAAGCCGCTAAATCTTGGTACATTTTTTTCCAGGAAAAGCTCATGAATTTAAAGAAAGTAAGAATGGATGGTAACTAATTGTATCAGAAATTCCACCTTCCCAGTATTCCTGCATCAGGATGTCTTTGATACTCATTAAGGAGGAAATAGTTTTACAGCTTTTATCCCTGATGATTGCTCCTTCACTTCAAGGGAAAAAACTTTTCCTTTCAAAGAGCCATGTTTTTTCTCAAATTAAAAATATTTCCCTCCTCTCCTGCCCACTGCACCAGAACACAAAAACAATACAAAACACAAATACAAAATACAAAAATGTTCAGCCTTTGCTATTACTGGAGAGAAAAAAAAAAAAAAAAAAAAAACCAGCCAGCTTCTGGACTTTTTTTAAAGTAACATTTTTGAAATTGCATTTTCCGTTAGGGCTTCTAAATACTTTGCTTTAACCTTTGAAAATGCTCTGAAGATTTTATTTGCCCTTGTTATTCTCTACAGAAAGTTTGCTTTTATGCTGTTTGGGTTGTCTGTTTTGGTCAAGCCTACACAGTGTCACCAGGCAAAATCTCCCATTTCTTTGTTTTTTTCATGCCTTCTGCTGCATTAACTCCAACTTTGTTACCACTGTTACCAATAAATACTTTGCTGGGATACTGAGTAGGATAGTAACAAAGGAAATGAAATGCTACACACATTAACTACTCAGAAGAGCACACAGATTGACCATTTTAATGTCTTTCAGAATCGGCAGGTCTTATTGTCAACTTCTAATACATTTAAACAGTGAAACATACATATAGTTTTCTCATACAAATATGCTTCTCTGGTTGATGCTCATAAAAATTCACAATGAGTCAAGGAAGAAAGTAAAAGCTAATGTGAAAGCACAAGCTACGCCATCCTGTTTCTGAACAAAACTGAACACAGAGAAAATCTGTCCTCTGCTTGCTGCCCTAAGAGACGCTGGCAACACTGCAGCACGTACGAAATCCTATGATGATAAGGCAGTGACTACTGAGACAATGGTAGAAGGCAACAGGGAAACTCCAGGTAAGGAGTTATCCTCTAAGAAAGTAACAAGACCAACTGCCCAGCTGACATGCCTCTACACCAATGCATGATCTTCAGCGAGTCAGTCAACAAAACATCTGAGAAACTGTCCTTATGGGCAAGGGCGTAGAACAAAGCTGGCAGATCTTTAAGGATACTTTCCTCAGGACACAAGAGCTCTCCATTCCCAGGTGTAGAAAGTCACGAAAGGAAGTCAAGAAACTAGCATAGCTAAAACAGGACCTGTTGGTCAAACAGAAGAGCAAGAAGAAAATGCATAGGCAGTGGAAACAGGGACAGGTATCATGGGAAGCTGCTAGGAAGCTGCATAGGGATGGGGTCAGGAAAACCAAGGCCATCTTGAACTAAAATTTACAAAAAGTGCAAGAGGAAAGGTTTCTACAGGTACCTCAATCAGAAACGGAAATTCCAAGAGGGTGTATCTCCATCTTGTCCCCCTCTTACCCCCAGTCTCCCCCAAGTGTGTGACACAGGCAAGCTGATAACAACAGACAAGGAAAAGACTGAGATACTCAATTTTTTTTTTTTTTTTTCTTAGTCTTCTCTGATAACAGCTCATCACAGAGCCCTGGAGTGGTTAATTTGAAAGGGACATCCTTGAATATCCACAGGTCTATGGGTCCTGATGAGAGGCATTCCAGAGTCCTGAGGGAATTGGTTGATGTGGTCTCCAAGCTACTCTTGGTGACATTTGAAAAGTCAAGGTAATCAGATGAAGCCCCTGATGGCTGGAAAAAAGGCAACATCACACCCATTTTTAAGAAGGCAAAAAGGATGACCTGTCAGACTCACATCTGGGCCAGGAAAGATAAAGGAGCAGATCCGTCTGGAAGATATGCTAAGGCACACACAAGACAGTGAAGCAATATGAGAGAACCAGGATGTCTTCAGCAAGGGCAAATCCTACTTGACTAACCTAGTGGACTTCTACAATAGTTTAACTGCATCAGCGGATAAGGGGAGAGTCACTAATGTCCTTACCTGAACTTCAGAGTAAGGCCTTTGATGTGGTAGCCCACAACATCCTTCTCACCAAATTGAAAATATATGGATTTGATCGGTGTGCCATTTGATGGACAAAGAATTGTCTACAGAAATGGACTGAATCCAGAGAGTGGTGGTCAGTGAGTCCATGTTTGGATGGAGATTAGCGATGAGTAGTGTTCCCAAGAGGTCAGTGCTAGGACAAATTCTCTTCAATATCTTCATCAGTGACATTGGCAGTGGGGTCAAGTGTACCTTCAGCAAGTTTGTGGATGCAGTCAACATGCCCAAGGGATGGAATGCTATCCAGAGAGACCTAGAGAGGCTTTGAGCAGTGAGTCCAGGAGAGCCACATAAGGTTTAATAAATCCAAGTGCAAGGTCATGCACCTAGGTCAAAGCAACCTGCACTGCTAATACAAGCTAGGGGGTGAAATGATGAGCAGAGCGCTGCTGAAAAAGACTTGGGGGTACTGGTGGAGGCTACGAATGGTAAGCTGGACATGAGCCAGTAATGTGCCCTTGCAGACCAGAAAGCCAAGGGTATCCTAAACTGGATTAAAATAACAGTGGCCAGCAGATGTGGTGGATGTCCAGTCCCTGGAGACTTTCAAGGCCAGGCTGGACCAGGCTCTGAGCAATCTGGTCTAACTATGGATGTCCCTGTTCATTGCAGACGAGTTGGACTAGATGACTTTTAAAGGCCCCTTTCAGCTCTGAGGATTCGATGATTCTATGAAAACCAATGAAACAAAGTCAAAGGATGGCCGTACTGAGATGCTGTGTCACAAGTGCTTGCCTCTCCAAAGCCATATACGAATTCCGGAGCACCTAAACAGCATGTGAGAAAAGGCATGCAGAGATGCACAACAATTTGGAAGAAACCACATGAATAGGACAAAAGGCCAATTGGAAGATATTTTTATTGTTCATATTTAAACTGGATCAGTTTTCTCATTCTTTTGAGAAGCTGAATCAATTTCCCTTTTCACACACCATTTCTCTTAGGGACTCAGACATCGGTGGGCAATGAAAAGAACAACCCATGGGGATGAAAAGCTGGTGGCAGCCATTGCTGATGAACTTGGCCCTTTCGTAACAAGAAGAAACCTGACACCTCTTCCAGCCTCCCAGACAGATTTCTGCACCTAATTAATGTGCTTTTACAACTCTCCTCGGATATTTGAAACTAAAAGAAAACTTTTTCAAGGTTATGGTAGTTAGTGCTGAGATTGATGCATCTTATCACCCTAGGCTAAAGAATATTAAAATGTGACAAAAAATGAAGTATTTTCTTTCAAAATTACTTAAAAATATTACATCTTCTAAAAGAGCATCTGTGAACTTTCATTTGTTTCACTTATTCCCAAGTCTACAGCTTTTTCCCAGGAGAGAAGAGTCATCTTTTGATTAGCTTTTTAAGGATGAAAAAGCTCTAACCAGTTCAATGCCAAATGTTCCTCTTCAGCAACAGGACACTTCTTTGTACACTAGTTGTTTTTTTCCAACATCACACACAATTTTAGCAATAAAAATTAATTCCTGTCTACTAGGTTTCCATTTCATAACCCATCAACTTGGGAAGTACATTTCAAACCAACCTCCTGTCAAAAGCAAACAAGTTTTCACCTTCACCCTGTCACATCTCTCTGGCCTGAATCTTCATTTAGAAGCAATATTAATTTCTATTTCTCGGTCACAGCTGTGCAAGGATAAAAAAGTCATTTTTCTACCAAGGCAGAAGAGAACACTCGTTTTAATTTGTCAGAAGTTTAAGCTAATGACCAAGTACTGATATCATTTCTTGCAATGACCTAGAGTCCAGCTGGAGAAGGGAAGTGCATCATGCCCTTGTCCAGGGGATTTTCTAATTTTTAGCACAGTGGCAATCACATCTTTCAGGTATTTCAGAAATATCCATAACAGCTATGCACCAGACAGCACAGGTGACAGGCATCAAAAGAACATTTCCACATTGCTTAAAGATAACTTAAGTGAGTAAAGTTAAAGCCTTTCTGCAGATCAAGATGGATTTCTTCCCAGATGAAGAACACTGGTAAGAACAAGTTATCTTTTGCCCAGTCCTAACAACATGATTCACGTTTTGCTTATGAAGCAAAGCAAACAAGAAATACTGTACAGAAATACACCCCATGAAATAAGGCATCCCAACTGCAATAGCTGTAGAGGAATGGTAGCACCTCTGACTGTTAGCGCAGCTGGCAGTACACACAGAAACTCAAAAACAACCTTGAAAAGATGCGTATATACAACACCAACTGCACTCTAAGTCTGTTGCAAAGTAGGTAGCAAGTGTAATTGAACATCTGCTAGAATTTGGCCCATAGTTATTTCTAATTGGGTTCTTTCTCTCTCTACACCTGAATTGATAGCAGATGTTTGGTCTAAGCACTGTTTTAAACATTTCTGATGGTTCTGGCACATTCCTTTATGAGACACCAGATGTGCAGGTCCTGAAATAGCTGTTGCCGACTTCTACCTATAGAGAAACTGGAAGTCATGTAAGTAGGAAATAAAGTAAAACTTGTTTGCATTGTGATTATTAAGAATAATAATTTTTAAAATGAAAACCATTACAAATCAGGTTAGCGAGAGGGAAGGGGAAATTTCTAGTTTAAAATGAAGTTTAGAATTACTTCATGCTTGACAGTCCATCTGGACATTGCTAAATGCCTAATCACATCAAAACGTCATGATTCATTTCAGTTCCCTTTTTTTTTTTTTTTACCTGAAATATCCCCTTTTGTTTCCAGCCACCACAATATCTTTCACATACTCCATATTACATTTTGTGTCACAAGAGGATCATTGTAGAGCAACACAGATTACTTAGTACAGTGTTCAGACCACAAGAAGAATATGATTGCCTGCTTCTTTATGCCTAGTTTTTTATCTTGGTTCCCTTATTAGCATCATCCCTGGGTAGTTCACTGCAACTCTAAGTATAGGTCCAAGGAAAATCATCAGGAAAACAATATTTTTATAGCTAATGCCAGTAGCTTGCAATTTGCTTTACTCTAAGAAAGGAAAAAAAAAAAATTACAAATGTATGATTATACAGCAGATCTTAAATTGCACAACAATTACCTGTAAATATTGACTACTGTCAGAGCTCTGCTGCTGCCCATGAAAAGGTCAGGCCTTTTCATTTGTGTTGTTTTTATGTGAGGAATACCAAATAATAACACACAATTTATTGGGCTGCCAATATTTTTTTTTTTTTTTTACCCAGACCTGCCCAGCAGTCACTGGCATCTTTGAATCTTCTTTGCCATTAATATAGGAATGAGGAGAGCTGACATATTTTTCCTACTTAATTGAAAGAATTTAATTTTTCATACCAACATATAAAATTAATAGTCTTAATTCAGGGATTGATTTAGCTGGGCACAGTGTATGAAGTGACAGGCAGGTGTTTTGCCTGTCAACACATAAAACATTTTATTTTGAATGCTCCAGTGACAGATTATGTGTAGGCTATGGATTCTTGTGTGTTCAGGCCCTGCTCCATGCTTCACTTCCTGCTGCTGGCCAGCACCTTTTTTTTCTTGCTTTTTGTAGGCTGTGGAAGTTTATTAGCACCTCTCTCTTCATCTGCCTCTGGTGATCTGCCCAGCTTCTATCAGCCTATTCTACACCTTCTCATTGAAATTGATCTTAATCTAGTTTTAGTTTAACATGAGTACTAATAGAGCATTAAAGAAAAATCTGCAAGTTGGCAAAGGATTTCAGACTCTGGAATTTTCAAGGCCGATATGACAGACACTTTATGTCACAGTACTAAGGATGAACTTACAGACCACCGTAGACTAAACACACTGTGTTTATGAGGCCTATGCCAACAAAAACAAGGAACGCACATGTACCATGTTAGCCATTTAAGTCAACTCACCAGATATCAACAAATCCCTAAGAGGTACAACTCATGTTCCTTTCTACACTCCCTGAACTGGAGCAGCAACAATAAGCATTAGGAAAACAAAACTTCAACACCACCAATTGGCTTCAATCACTTCCATGGTGAAACACCTATTCACAATTTTGCTTTCTTATCTGTTACACTGCTCCTCTGTCCCACACTGGTGAACATAAGTCTGCTGATGAAAGCAGCAGTAATTTGCTGGGTGAGTGGAAAATAAGTAAAGAATCACACGCACAACACCGTGCCACTAGCCTTGTTGTTCATTCTATTTTTGCTTTATTATTATGTCATTGTATCATACTTAACAGATTGATGAGATGGTAAAGCATCAAAATATAATATAATTTCTTACCTTGTTTCCAGGAACATTCAAATGAAGGAATGTGAGGAAAAGCACAAGATTTAGCTGTTCTTCTTTGTGGATGGAAAGGATGACTTGTAGCATCTCTCAACTCCTTCAGCCTTAATTTCTGTGATCCTGTAGAAATGATACATTCATATAGCAAATAAGACCATTCCTGTTTCCAAGAATTAATTCTTAAACAGAGTTTTTAATAAGACATAAGATTTTGTGCTTCGGGGTTTACATTAATATTAAAGATGCATATATTTTTCAAAATGGTGTGGATAGAGTTTCATCCACTTCTCTCTGTAGCATCCCACATTGGCTGCCCCTGGGAAAGAGAATCAGACAGATATGCTTCTGATCCAGTATGACAACTCCAGTGTTGCACATCTGTACAGAAAAGTGTGGGAAAGAATACTTGCTAACACATCAAAAGTACTTAACATCTCTCCCACTTTGAAAGGTTTCTTTATCCTCATTTACCTTTTACACACTAAGCATAGGAGTGGCAGCAAAACTATTATTTCTCAACATGCTTACATACATATATATGCACACTTATATATTACACATACACACCTACAAATGTATGTATACTTACAGAAAAAATCCATGTATATGGCACAGAAATGTTATTATTTTGTTATCAAATACGAACTTTGTTTCTGACTTAACTGAATTGAACTTCAAAGGCCTTGAACACAGATTTAATCATTTTAGCTGGGTTTTGATGACAGCAGCATCAAACATGTCTCCCTTGAAAGATCAAACAATACTCTGCTCTTCTGCTTCAGTAGGCAAAGTTTCATTCAGTGACATTTTCGATCCCACAGAATGTGAAGAAACTGATATGCCACATGTTAAGGTGACCCGGAAGCTTTACTCTCTTGCTGTTAACAGCTCTGGCTAATGCTTACCTTTTACCCTGACATAATTACCAATTTTAATTCCTTTCAGCACATTTAATCCCTTGAATTTTTCCCACTTCCTTCAATATTAGGCATGTGAAATCAAATAATTTCATGCACCAATGTTTGGAAACCACTGAACACTGATCATCGTTTTCAGTTCTGATCATATTTGCTGCAGTTCAAATTAGAAATGGTCACTGAAGAAATTCCACACCAAAAACTCAAAGAAAGAATGTGGTCACATTTTTGCTGTTATCAGCTGAAAACTTTCTAGCTGTTCATAGAAAAACAGAGACAGAGAAATCTTAGTATATGACTATGAAGTCCTGAACCTGATATTCAAAGCTGGTATCCATAAACACTTCAGTTTTTTTATTCACTGTACAAATGTTGAGTTTGTGTACATAAACCTAGCCAGGAAGATACCACACATCTTCATTTTCTTCCAACTTTCATGCTTTTGCATCTCTCCTTTCATATCTGCTCTCTCCTGAGAATTTGGTATTTATTAAGTTTTTAATAACAGAATAAAATCCAAGCTACGTTTTAAATAAATGGAAAAAAAACCTGGAAATATTCCAAATACAGGCTTTTCACATACAATTTTCAGAATGACACAAATTAAAACCAAATATAAATATAACAATTAGCCTTCAAACAGTTTGACTAAGTAAAAGAAATTACACCTTTTCTAAGATTGTTCAGAAGTCAAAGGAGAATGGAGGCAAGGCTGGATAAAGGATAAAGAAGGGATTTTTAAGTTTGCCTACTATACGTACAGCAGTACATACATCAAAAACCCAAGCATTATACTGAACATGCATCTATTCCCAGGAGAAAAAATGACAGATGTTACTTATATTGTCAAAAAAAAAAAAAAAATAGTACTAGAAGGCACCCAAATATTATGTCAGCAAGATAAGCATAAAAATCAATATAGATTAGCAACTGCATATGCAGGCATGGAGTGGAAGCTCGTATGATGAAGATAGAGAAGGTTTAATTTTAGATATATGCTTTAATTAATAGGGAAAATTATATATGTCCCACACCTCCAGAAACCTCCCAACAGAAAGCAAATATTGCCTCCTTCCCACTACATGATAAAAACAATTCAGGAAGTTGCAACTACACAACTAGAGGCAACGTTAATATCTACATGACCGCAGACTCTTCCTCCTTTCAAATAAACTTCCCTGATTTAAATATTCCTCAAATCTTTTCCTGTTTAATCATGGACTCCTCTTGCAGCACATACACCTAATTTCAAATAGGAATTTGTAAGAACAAAACTTCAACCATTCCTTGATTTTTCTTCTTTGATTCAATTATACTCATTTTTCTCTCTGAGTAGCATTTACATCTTTGGCTAATTGTCACACATTTCAGGCATACGATTAACCATAAATTAAGAATAAAAATGAGCTTATGTAATAGTAGGAATTACTACATATTTGGTAAGATAACATTCGGAAAATAAAATGTATTACAATTTGCCTATCGTATCAGCTAGAGTTCTACTGAAATTGCACACAGTTTCACAGAAAGTCTTATTTTTGAGTTAAAATATCTAGGGAAGCAAATTCATTAGGACTTGTATTTTTTTTTTTTAAGCAGTCTGAAAACCCATATTATAGCGCTTATTACAGACTCAGAGACTTCATTGCAGCTCTGTAGAAAAAAGCTGTTAATCCTACTGTCTGTGCAGGCTCAGTAAGGCAGTCTTAAAAACAGAGTACAAAAATACTTAGGGTCTCCCATTCCTCTCCTGTAGATAATATATGTCTCTTACGCCATCAAGAATAGTAAAGTGTTTCTTTTTACTACTAAATTCTGGAGCATGAGATCATGAAAAACTCTGTACAAATAGCAGTCTGTTGCTAGAGATGGTCTAGGGTTTTTTGTTTTTGTTAATTAATGTTCCCCCATCTTCACATAAGTCCCTGTCCATTGACTTCAGCAGAAAGCTGAGCTGCTATCCTCAGTGTAGAATGCCCCCAAAATCACATGTAGATACACAGATGTTCATGCACACTGTGCACACACATCACAACAAATGAAAACCTCAGAACCACAAGAAAGAAACCATTTTTCTCTTGGGGAATCCTGCATTAATCTCTCCTCTTTCCTTGCCAGCAACTGTAACGAAAGCACTGGCTCAATAGAGCACAACTCATTAATATTAGAACCTAATGTGGTAAGCACTGTTAGAACATCTAGCCCATTATACATGAATGAAAGCTAATTTAAATATGGAATCTGAAACAAAAACCTACGACCTTTTTATTTTTTATTTGGTAGGTTTCTTGCTGACTTCATTTTATTTTCCCCACATTTTGAAAACCAAAAAAAACAACACAACCAACAGTAAGACCATTGCAAAAGGCAGGCCACATTACCGTGATTACAGAGTACCATCTAGAGCCTGCAACAGTTATAACACTTCTAAAAATAAGTTTCCTGAACTCTCAGTAGGGTCCATGGACAAGAAATAAAAAAAATCCTGTATTTTTTCCAGCACTGCAAAAGAGATAGTCCAATATGATGTAAACAGATGTCAGATGGAACACTTTGCATCCCTCATACTTTTTTATCCTGTGGTTGACACTTCAGAAAAAAAATGGATGTAGGGAGAAAATGGTATGTTTGACTTCATCATTTTGGCACATTGGATTCGTTGGGTTGTCAGTGTATCCTGAAAACATTTCTCATCATTTACTGCAGACTGGCTCACAGCTCAACAGTATTTTCAACATAACTGTTGACAATATGTGAACTTTTGAGCCCTGCCATTCAGTCACAAAAATGGCAGGTAAAAACACCTCAGTCTTCAGGGGTCCCTTCCCCCCTCTTCACAAATAGAAGGCTTCAACTTTGCCTTTCAAATCCCATCTCAAAAAGACACCATGAAACCCATTTAATTAGAGCTCAGCTGGTCTCAATCCAGAAAGCATATTCCTTTAGCTCATTCCAATACGCAGCATCTTTGGTTAAATGCTAGGCTCTATTAGCAGGACCTATGTTTTCTCTGTGCAATCTTATGCCAGGTACTAAGTACTCTGGCAAGTCCTAAATGAGAGTTATAATGATGGGCCATTTGTAATTCCAGGTACACGCGAAAGACTAGTAAAAAGACTGACAAGTCCATGCCCACACACCTCTTTCCTTTCAGTTCTTCCTCTTCCCATCTTTAATCCAGCAGGTCAGCCTTCCCTCTTGCCTCATTCCATTTTATGAATATCTCTTTTCTACAAAGACATGCCTACAGCTGTCAGCAGTCCACATTACAATAGAATCAAAGCCATTGATACGTAAAAGAAAGGGGAAATGCTGGAGATGGTTGATTACTGTTTAAATGATACAGTTTCAGGGTCAATACTACAGAAGGCACTTACAGAGAGGCTGACAAGTAAAGATGAATGGCTAATGAATGAGGGCAGGTACATTACTTAATGCACATTTGCCTTCTCTGAGATCCACAGACTCTGCTACCATCTGCTGGTTCATGAAAAAGAGCCAGGGAATCTATTTTAGTGGCTCTATGTACATAAACTGTCAGCTGTCTCTCATTATGAGAACAGTCCTCATTTAGGTCACAGCCTACCTTCAGCCTCTACAGAGATGTCACTTATGCTCACTTTTATTTACTGATGCATTTCCAACAGCAGGCATGAGGAAGAATTACAAGCAGTGCAAAATTTATATTAAATCCAAATAATAGTGCACATTTTCAGTATCTTGAAAAAAAAAACAAAAAATAAATCAATGTAATTAGTTCCGGTTCATCCTAGAGAACAAAGAGTGACAACAGATTGAAAGGTATTCAATTCTGGTTTTGAATGAATTATGCTTCACTGTACAGCAGATATATAAATTGGCATACTCCACTGACATCAGTGGAACAATATACTATAATCTTTTGAGAATGCAAGCCAGCAAGGATAAGTGTCAGACCTTAAACATAACTAAATGCAAAGTTATGGCCAAGTTACACTAAATAGAGGAAGAAAGGAAACAAGAACACATTTCCAAATATAGTATTTTTATTCTACGCATTCTGCCCTTAAACAGTGTAATAATAGACAGACATTTACGAAACTCACAAACCTGTTTTAAGATCTCCATCATTTATTCATCCATTTAACCAGTCAGGACAATCAAGAAACAGTAGGCGGTGGTGGCACGTAACTCCTTTTCTAGACAAGTGATGTTATAAATTGGATCAACAATCAACATAATTTTCAGAACTTAAGGCCAAAATAGATCACAGTGGCCACTTAGCACAGTTCACAGAATTTTATCTAGTGATTCCTCTTTTCAATCATAATTTCATCCAAGTTTGATGCTTCAGAGAGGAAAAGAGAGTATGGCCAATCCTCAGGTTTGAGGACTAACTGTATACTCAGGCCATCCACATTGGCACTAGAACAAAGCTGTATCACTCCATGGGAAGCCCAAGGATTATAAATGATTCAAAAAGGCTGAAGTCCTACAAAAGCTACCTGCGTTCACAGAACAATCTATGTCATCCCAAACCGAAGGACAGAATATTTTCCCTTCCTGAAAGTTAAAAGATTCCCTTTTCCACACCAGAACTTAGTGTGCCTCACTAAAATCTGTAGTCATGCATACCTCATGGCAATGTCTAAAGAATGCAATGGAGATTTCCTCAGTTTGGAGACATTGGAGTAAAGGGCTCTTGGAAACATTTTTGAGAAGAGTCTACAGTGAGTTTTCTGCATTTGCCCTCATGAATCAGTCTCACTCCTAGTTCCATAAAGCAACAGCAAGCGGCTTCCTTTAGGACCTCCAAATAAAAATGCATGAGGAAAAGGAATCTACACATGCGGTTTTTGCAGAAGCCAACATCAGAGATCCTCTGTTCATTGTTTGCTATCTAGCAAAAAGAAAGCTGAGGTTACAGAAGTCAACGAGAAAGCATTGTCTCTATATTCTACTCCTACACACGTTATACCAGAACACTCCTTTACAATAAAACTGGACACCTTTTCAGCAGTACATCCCTGGAGAAATTGTATTTGGATTGCTGACATACGCTGCTTAGTTCAGAGCTGAGTTAATGCTACAGATACCTTGCAGATGAATCACAGTAAAGCCCTAGCATAGCCTCAAGGGACTTGTCATGGTCTAACTGGAGATGGACTTCTCTTGGTCTATTTCAGGCAGAATTTTTGTACTATAACATTTTATATAACTCTGCAATCCTATAAATAAATCTATGAACACCAAAAAAAATGACATTTTTCAAATAACACGTTAATAATTTTGCATCTTTAATGTCCCCTAGTTATGTGTCATTTTAACATTTGATTCTGGGAGAAAAAGACAGCAAATATCCCATGAGGATAAGCCAACATGAATTATGAATGACACCGCTTTTCAATAACAAATGTGGAAAAATGTCGGAGAAGATCCAATTCAACAAAAATAAAATCACCAAATGCGTAATCATAAAATGAATTCTCAATATAGTGAACTAGCTGAGCCATTTTATACACTTAAGAAGCTAAATTCCAGTCATACAGATACCCATCCCTTTTGCATGAACTCACCTTTAGGATATTTTATTTCTACAAAAGAAACCAGGGAAAAATATTTACAACATATTTGACTATAATTATCAGAAAGCAATAAAACACACAGAAGCTTTGCAAAAACAGTTTCCTTTTTTAACCACATAGTTGAAAAATGAATTTGGCTTTTATTTTTGAGACCTCAGGAGATGATCTGCAACAAAAAAAAAAAAAAAAAAAAAAAAAATGCTGCAAGGGTGCTAAGAAACCACTGCAAATATATCCATTAATGTATTCATCAGAGAGACTTCACCACACAAGCAGCCTTGCAGCCCAAGGACATGATGACATTCTTTACCCTTGTGGGTCCCAGCTCCAAAACCAGACTCTTCCTGTTGAAACAGCACTGCTTGTGGGGGCTGATTTCCAAGTTCTCGAAGTCTAGAACTCTTACATATATTTGCAACATTGCAGTTGAAGAACAGATGGCTTTGTGCAGGTATTGCTAAGTTGCTACAAACAGTATTTTGTTGTGGATGTATACATCTACATACATCACGTAACAGGATATGTTGCATTTACTTGTCTTGCTCTTAGTAGTTTCTTTACATTAGCACTTCCTAAAATACTCCCTTGTAAGGGCAGGGTATTTTTTTTTTTTTTTTTTTTTTTTAGCATTGATCATTTTCATTTGAAAGACAGCAGAGGAAAATAAAATCCACCTCCTAAGACATGTTACCAGTGAAATCAGAGGAAAAATATTGCATTGCAAGTGTTATGTAGAAATTAATCCTCCCACTTGTTGATACGAAAGACCCTGCAAGAAAATGTACATTTCATCAGAGAACCATTAAAATGAGCTAAAATGTATATACATTTAAAGCAGGAATAGTCATAAATTATTTTGAAACTAAAAAAACATTTGGAACCATGTCACCCAGACATGCCTACAGAAATTCTACAATTAAAAATGGGAGTTAGAGAACAGAAAGCATTTAATTTTTTCTTGAATCTGTTACCTAGACAGTCTGTCATCTTACACAGGCAGACCACTACAGTAGAAATGAAAGTTCTGAATCACAGTTTATATATAGCTCAATTCTTTATGTATTCATCTTTCCCAAAGGAATCAACTAAAATAAACCATAAGAACACTGTCATGGGAATACAGAGATGTACACAGCCCTCTTACAGCAAATAATTAGAGAGCTATTAGGAACCTTGAAGAAAAAATGTCCTTTTACGCTCCTTAGGATTTCACTGGATTGCAAAATCTTGCTTCCACATGGGTTTTTCTGATTTTTTTTTTTTTTTTTTAAAACAAAAAAGCAGAGTGACACGCTTTGGAATGGGTACCGTATTAAATAAATTTAACATGAAATGGTGATAATAGTTCTCTCTCTCTCATTTAGTGGCCACTGTAAATTCACCAAGTGTTTTTTAAATCACATGAGATATCTACTAGTCAACAAAAGAAATATTCTCATGAGGCAATTTGCATTTGCCATAGATCTTGGAATAGCTATTACAGACTTTTTTTTTTTGGTCTTCAAAGCTCATATTTTTCCCCAGTAGAAATGCACCTCACCTACCAAAATAGCCACTTGGCTAAGCTAAATTACAGAAACAGACGCTGTCCCTTCTTGCGTAGTGCAGACAGATGATGATTTTACGCATAAGCCTCATACACATAATTTTGAATGAGGAAAAGATTTTTTTCCAACTTCAGTATAAACTCAATTGGTATTTTTCTTCTGCCATTCCTCTAGGCATAGAGTTACCATATATCAAGAGCAAATCCTGAAAATTCCATGCTTACAGACAGAGGAAATTAGAGGAAAAAAGACTTAGTAAAGAGCCATGTGTTTACTAGCAAATGTGGGCAACAACCTTGTCTTCATAGTAAAACCAGTAGTAAAATCTGAACCCAAATAAGTCCACATAAATACTTCCCCCGGCTTAACGAGGGCCAGGACTTCACCCTAAGTCTTTAAAGCAAGTAAAAAGAAAAAGCAAAGCTTACCTCCACAAAGAGAAAAAGTAAAGAAAGTGGGAAATTAATATTTTTTTAAGAGTTAAAAGGTCATTCATCTATACGAAAGTTAACAAATGTCATTAGATGTTGGAGATATGAAAGGTCAAACAAATACCCTGAACATGGAGCTAAAATGTTACTGAAAGACAAAAGGAAGAGGAGAGGCACAATTCTTCCCTTGAGAATAAAATGATTAAAGAATAAAAATAAGAGACAGAAAGAAACAGAAAAAGCCCAGATACCAAAGATTTGAAGTAGCAAGACCATATTAGAAAAGATAATTTCCCTATATTAAGAAGCAACAAGTAACCAGAATCTAGAGAGTTCAAACTGTCTAGAACGTTACTGAACGTAGTTTTTAAAACTTGAAATTTCACAAGAATCGCATCTAACAAATTAAGGAATATTTCATGATAGAAATATGTTTTTATATTCAGCCTAAGAAATCACATTTGTGCAACAAATGAAGAGAAAAAGGAAAATGAAGTAAATCCACTAAAGAAAGAAGAGATAGAAAAAATGTTAATTTACCAAAGATGACTTAAAACTCCTCCTATGTTGACCTTTGGTCTCATGATAACTCCTCACAATTAACTTTGAAAAGAAGGTTTTTTCCTTCAGGCAATTTTCTTTAAAAATACTTTTATTTGAAACTTTAAATAGAATACTGTCCCAGTGCAAAAGGCCAAACAAATATGAGAGTCATTGAGATATTTTCTGTAATGCTGTAACAGGATGACAACAGCAAGGTAGCAAAATCTTAGACTACAGCAAATGAGAACGAGCCCAAAGGCAGCCATGAATGCAGAAATGAAGGAAAAGAGCTGCTTACCCTTAGAAGGCCCCCGGTAGGCAGGAATCTCCAATGAGAGGTACCCTCACCTCCACTGCCAACCCTTAAATGATCCTGGCTCCACCCCTTCTGGTCACTCAGGTATATTGCATACACATGAGCTTCCCTGGGTTGGCCCTGCCTTCCCACCAGGTGCTCAATCACTGTTTCAGGCCATGACTTAGCATTTCAACTACATCATCCAAAAAGACATTCAAGACAGCATTTATGTTTAAGTGTTTCAGGGTTGGATTGCATACCAGAAATTGTGGAGAAATTTATCTATTCTTCTTCTGCATTTACTCAATCTTCATCATTAGAAATTGTATTCAATTTTAGATCCTTCATGCTAAAATATAAATATTAAGCTATTTTTCTCATGATTTGAGCAACTATCAGTGTTCTCATTCCTTCCCATTCTTGGTTCTGACAAGGGCTCAGAACAATAAGTTGATAATCATGGTGTCTAATACACTCTTTAGAGAAGAGTATTTTCCAGTATGCTCATAGCACTTTGTTGTTTGTTTTTTTCTAATTTGATTATTGAATTTGATTCAGCTGTGATGCGATTCACATCCTGAATGTACTTTCTCCTAATTTACTGCCTATTCTATAAGTATTACCCTTCTTGCCCGGCTTGAAAAATAACTATCCTCCAACAAGATAAATAGGAGCAAACTAAAAAATGGCACATTTCTACATTAAACCACAGAATGCAAGCCCGTTTCCATATGCTATGTATTCTGCACTGTTAAATAGTAACCATGTACTACTGAAAGATACATGTGTAAATAAGCAAACTGCAACTTTCTGCTGCTCTTAAATCTTTAGATTTCAACGAATTCCAAGTAGATGACTTAAGTTTGTCAGCTCTACTGTATGTATTGAATAACAAAGTACAGAATAAGAAGCAGTCTACCTAACACCTATTGTTGCCTCATCATTAGGTCAGACATGGTTTCTCTAAGCCACAGTCTTAAGTGTCCCAATCGCCCTGATCATCCTATTTCTCCCTTTGTGAGCAGCAAGGCTGGACAGAGACTGATATGTCACAGTCTGCCAGAAGTGGTAAAATTACATCCAGACAGCAGGAAAGATTGGAAGGGAGTTTCACATAAAACATACCTTGAGGTGTGTGGGCAAAGAAGCAAGTAATTCTGGGGTAAGGTAAGATGGGAATTTACAGTCTGTTCACTGTTCTTCTGTAAACATCCTGCCATTTGTATTTGAAGGTAACTCAGCCAACTCTCTTCCACAGATGGTAAGACTGATTTGAATTATTTCTTTTTCATGTGCATGTGGACGTATGTATGCAAGCAGCTCCTGGAGAATTACTCATCAGCTTAAATTATTTAGGAATACTGATTGTTATTCCATATTCCCTCTATCTGTTTCTGCTTGAATACAGAGGAGTAGGTGAGCTGCTCAGAAACGACTTATCTTTTGTCAGATCCCAAATTAAATGAACAATATCTGGGATGTTACCACACCTTTTTTTTTTTTTTTTAATGGTTATAGTTACCCACATTGCCTTACCAGTTATCTTCATAAACAGAAGTCCTACTTAGAGTATCTATCATGCTTTCCATTAGGAATATAGGAAGAACTTGATTTTCCTGGCTTTGGAATCCCACACTGCTTTATATTGCACTTCCTCTGGTCTTCTTTAGGTGTACCAGCCTAGCTCAAACTGCTACAAGTGGACACTTGAAGGCACATTGCTCAGGAGCTCTGCCTCAAAGAACCCTGGAAAGCACTCAAATCCAAGAAAACACACAAACTTCTCTTTTATTTAAAGTTTTCCAGGTACAATCCTTTCTTGGCAACTATTTTGGACTAATTTGGCCATAGAGTCGATCATTTTCCAAATAATAAAATAATAATAATAATAGTATAATAATAAAGTTCTGTTTATATCTCCAACTTCGCAGACCTTTCAGACAAAAACACTTCTGCATCATATTTCATGCTCTTCTGAATGGAGGAAAGTTTCTTTTTTTTTTTTTTTTTTTTTTTTTTTTTGTCTCCTAGCAGGATCTGTGGTCAAATTGCCCAAGATCTACACTGTTGATCTATACCTCAATTCCATGTAAATTTAAATCAGTTCTGCTGCATAATTTCCTTGCCAACTACCTCAGGTATTTCATTTACTCTGTAGGGCAAGGCTGAAGTTGGCACCACTGGAAAATTGTCTTCTCTCTCCAATGCAACAAACAGGAACAATGCCTCCAAATAAAATATCCTCTTAAATCAGTGGAACCCAGCAAATCTCCTTGAATCACAGGGTTATCTCTAGATCTAGCTGTATCTGTGACAGGGGGACAGTAGACCCACAGGTCCACCAGCCCAGAAAAAAGTAAAAAGAAAAAAAGCGTAAACCATTTACAGGCTGGTCTAGCTCAGCCCGAGACTAATGAGACAGGGAACTTGTGGACTTACACCCCAGGAAAGGGGGAAGAGTAGGGAGATGATAGATGGATCTAAAAACAGCAGCGGCAATGATCTGAGGAGGAACATTAATTTGCTAAATATGATCCCAGAATGCAAGATAACAATACAACACATTACAATTCGAATTGCAATCAACAAATCAAAGAAAATGAGAGCATCCAAAACTGAGGCCTTACTCTATAGACTGCAGGCAAAAGTGCAGGGGAGCACGTGCTCCTCGGCAGTGTACAAAGAGAGCGGCTCCTGACCTGCGAGGAGCTGCACCTTCCCCCTCAGGAACACGAAGTCCCCTCCGGGATGCAGCCCCTCCTCAGGGAACAAAGCGCCCAGAAACGGCGGTCCATGGAACCGGAGCATTAACTCTTTAATACCCAATGCTTTACATGACGCTATGATGTGGAATACTGACAACAACCACAAAACCACACCTTGATTCGTTGCTTCCCAAATTGCTCTATCTAGGAAAACTGCAAAAATAGCAGTTGCTCCAGAGAAAAAAAAAAAAAAAAAAGTCTTAGAAAACAAATAAGTAAACAGAAATGAACACCTGTTACTGCATTTTTTGTTCATAGCAATGAATTCAACTTTATGTGGAGCAGAAGCCTCAAACAGCAATGGGATCACAAAAAAAAATTTCCTCTGATCCCAAACAAATTGGTACAGGTCCAACCTCCTTCCCAGATCACTAAGATGTGCCCTCGGTTCAAACTTTCAGAATTGAAGTGTCTGAGATTCATCTACTGGGAAACAGCTGTCACATCTAGCATATTTCTTTCCTGTTCATCCATTAATACATTCATCCTGCTTTTTTGGCCTTAGCAAATACAGCCCTTGCCCTGCTTACCTCCACCCAGAATGATAATTTTCTTAAACTGTTGTTTTAGCTATATCAATTATTTCTTGTTGGAAATATTTGGAATCTGTTTATTATGGAATCTGACTTTACTACAGGATAAAAGACATAGCTACTTCCCTTTACCACACAGATTAACAACTGACTCATGTCAACTATCATCTCTAATCAACACCAAAACACCAAGTGACCTTTTCACTCACACTTGCATCTTTCCTAGCTTTTTCCCACTTCATCATCCAGACAATATTCATAAACCATCCATGGGTAACATTCACCATCTTTCTTCAATATCCCACCACTGCTCTGTTGCAATGCTTACTAAAAGCTTGATAATAATGAGACTTAAAATATCAGCAGATCTACTTGCCATTTTGACTCACTGTAGCTTTGTTGCTCTTCTCCTTTTGTATTCATCACTTGTCTCGTACTTAGGTTGTAACCTTTTTTGTAGCATTTCTACACTGTTTGTAGAGCATTATGCGCCACGAGAATTTAGTCCACAGCTTGTCTCTAATTACTACAGTAATACTATTCCCAATAATAAAATGATCTAAACCCTAAATTATACAAAATTGCCATTTTCACATGTCAATTAGCATGCTGTGATACATCCTAAGGCCACTGTATATCTGCAGTTCCTATCAAGATTCCTATTTGATATATACTTTACATACACAGCTAAAGCTGAAGATAGGGGTCATAAAATCCTTTTCCAAAGGAAAATATATAGGTTTTCATTACTGATGGGACTCTTTCTAACTAGAGTATTCTGATCACAGTAAAACAAATAGACACGGAAGAGACTAAATTTCATTCTTTCCACTACCATAGGTTGTATATTGTATAATTCATAATTTTGTTGGAACAAAAGCAAAACAAACAAGAAAAAAACATAGCATTATTTCTGTTTTATTTCCTGACACTGCAGATGTTGCATACACTTGTGGTAAACTAGAAACAAAGTTCAACCTCCACAGAACAGCAAAATCTAACACAGTACTTCAGTGATCTCATGAAGTTAGATTGGTGTTGACCAGTGCTCAATTCTTTAAATAAAATACTCCTACTTAGGAATACCCAGGATTTAAAATAGGTCTTAGCAGCCTCATTATTAGAATCACAGAGTTGTTTATGTTGGAAGGAACCTTAAAGATCATCTAGTTCCAAGTCCTCTGCCATGGGCAGGGTTGCCAGCCTCTAGGTCAGGCTGCCCAGGATCCCATTCCACCTGGGCTTGAATGCTTCCAGAGACCCCACCCACAACCCTTCAGGGCAGCCTGTCCCAGAGTCTTGCCACCCCTCTGAGTAAAAAACTTCTTCCAAACATCTGAACTATCTCTCCTCTCTTTTAGTTTAAAGCCATTACCTCTCATCCTATCACTACCAGATAGTGTGAAAAGTCAGACCCTTTCCTGCTTGTAAGCTCCCTTCAAGTACTGCAAGGCGGCAAGTAGGTCTTCCTGGACAATTCTCTTCTCAATGCTAAATGAGCCCAACTCCCTCAGCCTTTCTTCACAGGAAGACACAATCTTCTGGCTACAACCACCCAACCAATTATTTATCCACATAGTATTTCAAACTTCATATCTGTATCTCTCCAATTTAGAGATAAGGATGTGGTGTAGGACCTTGTACAATTCCAGGTAGAAGACACCACTTACCCTTCCTTTGCTTATCAATGCCATCATTTCATTATAGAAGACCACCAGATTGGTTAGGCATAATCCGCCCTTGGTGAAGCCATGCTGGCTGTCTCAGATTGCCTCCACATCTTACATGTGACTTAACAACTTTTCCAAGTGGATTTGTTCCATGATCTTCCCAGGCACAGACATACTTCTCTAGCAGCTGTTTCAAACTTTGCTTACACAGCTAAATTACTAGCAATGTATATGGTATTTTTTGATTTTTTAAGAAAGAAGCATTTTAAATAATGTTAATGTTGTAAGTCTAAGTTTAAAAAAAAAAAAAAAAAAAAATCAGGTCAAGGCTTTCCAGGCAAGGATGACTGCCAGATTTCCAAATGTAGTTCTAAAATATTACTATACCATTTAATTCCTTAAAAATATTGGAAAACAGGAAACTAAAGTGCTATTTCCTGCTCTTTCAATGTCTGTGGTATGTTACTGAAGGAATTTAGCTTAGTTCAAGAGGTTTTTTAGACAACAGCAATAAAACATGCACAAAAACCATGCCACACAAAAACTAAAATTACATCTGAAAACCAGATCCATTTTGCCCTGAGAAGCATTTAAAAGTATTTGGTTCAGATATTCATGTTGGGAAGTTTTGAAAACACCTTACTAATTCTAGAAAAGATTACATTGATTCGCTTGGGATTTTAGAGAAGAGATTTCCTGTAACACTACACATAGAATTATACTATACACTATACATTATAGAAAATGGACAAGAAGTCCATTCTGGACTAATTAAAAAAAAAAAAATCAAGAAAGACAAAAGCATATAAACAAACAAACACATTTAGAAAAAGTAATACTGTTTTGCATTTGATTATTTTGTTGTTTTTTTTTTCTTTTGTTTCACTATTTTGTTGTTTTTTTTTCTTTTGTTTCACAAAGTATTTTGCAATTCACAAGTTACAATTTACATAATAAAGAAGGAAACAATAAATGGAGAATTATGAAAAAGAAGAAATTGATGAGTAGTGCTTTTGATTTAGAAATTCTTCAACATAAAACCTTCTACTTGGCTATCTACCACAGCATTTAAAGAAAATTAGATATATCACATTGAAACTCAAATTTAAGAATAGTCAATAAAATGAGTCTCAAGTATGAAATCAGGAATAAGCTGTTTACAACTTCTACTGCTGAACCTGCATAAATCCCAAGTTGTGGGGTTTTTTTGTTCTTTTTTTAAAACAAGTTAGAGTCACTCTCTTCTAAAACTGCATTATCAGAAGGCTAACTAAAAGCTAAAAACAGTTTCAAGCAGAATATTATACTGTGTGATATGAAGTAGGGACTGAAAAAAAAAATTAGTGCAGGGTAGAAGAAAAATATCTAGAGCACCATGTAGTACATATACCAAAGGAAATATTTGCCCGAACTGGTTCAAAACCCATTTTTTTGCTGGTGTAAAGCAATGTATCTCCACTGATTCACAACTACTGGGAATCTAGGTTATAAAATCGTTGTACTGAGATGAAATGGTCCTTACCATGACTTCGAAAAAAATATTTAACAGCATCCATAAATTTAAAATCTGGCATAGACTCAACAAAGCTCTGCAAATATCATCAGATATCACCACTACGTATCGACTATAAAATATTAACACTCATTTTCATCCTCACTCACATGATAAAGTTTACTTTGAGAAACAAGATAAAAGCTGATAAGAATCACTACACATAATTACTTTGATTGTACCAATAAAAAGGCATTTAGAGTAAAAACTTGTGTATGAAAGGAGCTTCACCAAAGCTCTCAGACTCAGTTATGAAGTGCAGTAGAAGTCTCATTTTCTGTGTTGAGGTAGGATTTTCATTCTGGAGATTATGCTTGACCCACATAATTTATAGTTATAATAAATATGACCAATATGTATGCCTATTTATTAGTTTAATTTTAGATCAATATGGCTTCAGTGTTTCAAGAATAGGAGTAAGTAAAAAAAAAAAACTATACGTCAAAAAGCAAAGATACATTAGACATCTCTTCAATCTGAAATATACTGGGAACATAGAGGAAACTGTTGCCTAAAATAACTAGCGGGAAAAAGAGAGTTACTTGGGAAAGAAGCTGATATGCTATCTCTGAAGGAGGAAATATGAGTTTGGACAAAAACAAACACACAATGACAAAACAGCCCCAGAGCAATGAATCCAGGCTGTTCATCCTGGAGAAGAGAAGGTTCTGAGGTGTCCTGGTAGCGGCCCTCCAGAATCTAAGGGGAACTACAGGAAAGAAAGGGACAGTTTCTTTAGCAGGATCTGTGGTGATAGGACAAGGGGAAAAGGATTCAAGCTTAGAGAGAGGAGATTTAGTGATTTAGCTTGGACATAAAAAAAAAAAAAAAAAAAAAAAAAAAAAAAGTCTTTTACAGAGAGAGTGATGAGACAGTGGAACAGTTTGCCCAGAGATGTGGTGAATGCCCTGTTCCTGGAGACTTTCAAGGCCAGGTTAGACCAGACTCTGAGCAAACTGATCTAGCTGTGGATGTCCCTGTTCATTGCAGGAGAGTTGGACTAGGTGACCTTTAAAAACCCTTTCCAACTCTAAGGATTCTATGAATTCTATCCAGAACAGATGATCCATTAAAAAAAAAAAAAAAAAAAACTTGCAGTTTCAAATGCCAACCTGCAATAGCTACCAGCAAATAGTGAATATTCAATAGTGATCCCAGCAAAGGAAGTGTTTTTAAAGGGAAGTCTTTGGAGAACCAGCACTCCAGCGGCGTTCCTAAATTTAACAACTCTATTAATGAAAAAATCTCACCAATTCTAAAACTCAAAAGTAACTTGCTGATGCACGCAGAAGAAAATGAAGTCTCTGATCTGATCCATTAACTTAAACCTTCATCCACACCATCTTGTTTTAAGAACTAGAAATACGTACTCAAATGTCACCTGTCTCCACACTTCTAATGCTTACAGAGACATTCACACTCAATACCTGCAAATCTACTTGTATTCTTACTGAATGTTTTTTTTTTTGTTGTTCGTTTGTTTTTGAAGTGTTTTGACGAAACACAACATCTGTAACAGGAATGCTTAGTCAACAGAATAAAAACAGTTTCAGTGGCACACTTCTATAGAAGTGCCACTGTCAGTGGAGAAGACTGTGGTCATTTCAGAGTTCACATTGGTTTAGCTTGATTTAGATGAGACAAAATTGGTCTAAAACTTGGCTGACTCTGGAAATGAGTCTTCACTCTCTGAAGAAGCTGGAAGTCACCTGCCAGCAAGGATCTCAAGAAAATAAGCTGTGCTCTATGCCTTCACTTTGGCAGCCATGGACAAAGCATCAAACACAGTAATGACACCTCTCGGTATCACAACAGAGACCCAGTACAACATGAGTGGCATGGAAGTAGAAAGGGTCAAGTCACCTGGGGTATCTATCAGTGAGCAGTATGATAAATGGAAGAGGAAAATATGCCACCAACTTCTGTGGGTACAGGAGGAGAAACAAAACTGAACAGAAAGTCTCTGAAAAGACTATGCTTCTGGTAAGTCTAGCATGAGCCTTGTGGTCCTCCACTGCTCAGGGCTGGCTATTCTTTGAGAGATCAGGCCAAAAACCTCAGGGCCTGAAATGTCATTATGCACAGCTGCTAGCATGCCCGCTTGTACCCTGCTCAGGCTTTAATGTGAAAACATACACAAGATGCAGGTAGAAGACTGTTGCTTTCACCTCTTACACAGAATTAAAGATAGTATACAGATTAAATTCATTAAATCTTTCCAGTATGTCACAAGCAAGGACATCCAGGCTAATAATCAAAATTTGTAATTGCAATTAGAGCCACTTGCTGACATTGCATACCATGGTTTTCTCCAATATTTATGTGTACTTAAGAAGTCACCTTGCCTGGAGAAGAGGTTAAGTCTGTTAGAATACACCACAACAATTTGCACAATACCAGCAATGACCGTGAATGTAGATGATTACGCAAGTTAAAGTGTTCACAGAGCATGCTAACTCCGATGACTTTGTGCTTCCCTTAGACATAAGAATCTATTAATCTAAAATTTGATCAGTAAAGCAACTTAGGATATTATTAAAAACATACCGATTTTCTTGAAGCAAATATTACAACACTACTTTTCCTCAGAAGAAATACGTTGAACTCAACAAAGAGCCTTCTAACAAGTAGATAGCTCTCCTGCCTTTCTCAGGAAAATCTTAGAATTGATTGTTTAAAAAGTTGAGTGCGTGCATAGGTATACATCTATATGATTGAAGAACTTAGAAATTTTAAATCCATTATGACAAGTTAGTAACAGGAAGCTGTTCCAGCAGTCAATTTCTTACCCTTTGTATCCTCAAATCTTGTCACAGTAATGACAATATCCTGTTTTCAAATAACCAGTCCAAGATAATAACATCACTGTCCTGATAACATATTGCCAGATTATGTGTATCTGGTGCTATTTCAAATACCCTCATACGTTGATAGGGGAAAAAAAGTACTGAGCCCCTTCAGAAAGTGAGAGAAAAATTGGCTGTCACATCATTAAGAAAGTGTGCTTCTGTAAGGTGCTGCCACAATTCATAAAAACATATTACTCTTTTTATTTGTTAAATATTTATAGAGAGTATATATTCGATGTGAAGAAATACCTACCCACCTCTCAGAAGTCTGAGTCCTTGCTGGATAATTCAGGAAAAGGAGTCCAATAAGACAGTTATTCTAATGCAAAGCAAAAATCTACACCAAAAAACAATACCAATAGTAATAAAAAATTAACTAGTAAACAGAGTGGCAAAGAAATGAGAAAGTAAAAAAAGTACAGTTTGAAATTTAAGTCATATGATCAACAACAAACTGAATCGCTCCACCCTTAAGGAAACACAGTTCTCCCACTCACCCAATCACACAAATGTCTAGTTCTGGAATATATATAATTTTAAACCTTATAAGTAAGTGCAATTTTCTATTAAAACTGTAAAATGTTACCATCACTTAATGCAATTAACCCATCTTTAAAGGATGAAATCTACACATCATTACATAATTGCTAAAAGGTGGTTTAAGACACATTCTAAGCATATTATCCGTAAGGAGAAATGGTACTAAAATACTTCGCAGTTTGTAGAATAGAAGATGCCAATCAATCATGTCTTACATAGAACTCTTTGAACTGGGGCACGAACTTGGAGGAAGCAAGTGCAAGTCTTTCTGCCTGGTAAAAAGCACCACTAGAACTGCGATTGTTCAACTGTTTCACTACACAAGGACTAATCCTGTCCCTTGGACATACCTCCTGTTGCCATTTGACAGTGATTAAGCAAAAGGAAATAAGAGAGTTTACAGAAAATCTTGATACTTATTGGCAGCTAATAATTTTTCATTGAAGTTTTTCCACAAACTACACAAGAGAAAAATTCAAAGTCCGTAAGTACAAGGTACTTTTATTCTTAAATAAGTATGAAATCAGCAAAATTGATAAGGGAGTTGCAGTTAAAAGTATGTATTTATATTTAGATGAAACTAAATTGCAAGATTTGTACTAGTTGCACAGACTACATTAAATTTATATATTTAATTACATATTTTTAAAAGTCATACTTGTGGAAATGTGAGAGCTGTTCCCACATGAAGACAAGGACTGATGCTACATTTGAGCTCCAGATAATCAACAAAATCCCTTAAAGTACAAGTGCAGAAAAAAAAAGGAACCTCCTGACTGCCATAATTAGATCAAAAGTGTTTCTTTTATCATTAGTACACCATTGCTTATAAAAGTCAGTTTGAGTTGCTTCAGAGGGAAGTGCAAGAAACTTCACAGCAGGCTGAAACAGGATAACATTCTACATTTGATTTATCCCTAACTCTTCAGAAACATGGGAAAATGGGTAACAACTTGAGAGAAAAGTATTTTATTTGTATTTTCCTTTATTTTTATCTGCTTGATTTTCAAGCAGAACAATGAGCAAGAAGCTGGCTAGATTATGCATATTTCAGTTTCGACATACCAAAGTTTTTAGCATCTCTTACATGTATAATCAATGAACATACAGGTGTTACAGTTATGAAATAAACAAGAGAGTTTGGCTAAGCAGGTTATCATACCATAAAGAGAATAGATAGAATGCTTACCCTTGAACCAGACTTGCTGTAAAACTCCAAAGGAGGGATCTCCAGAAAGAGATCCTTCCCCACTGGTAGTCAGCTCTTAAATGGGTCTAGGAGAGGTAGAGCCAGGCTCCACCCCTTCCAGCAGCACAGGTTAAGGCAATTCACCTGTGCTCCCATGACTGACTCATTGCTCACCTCAGGTGATCAATGAGAGATTCAGGCTGTGATTGAGAAATTCCCATACACTTATGGTATAACATTTGCAGTTTGGATAAGTATGAAAAGATCCAGTTTTCCCACAGTAATACCCACAATTACAACAGTTAAAAAGTTAATGACAGTGCCTAAAAATAATTTTCTTTAACTAGGTCCTAAAACATATTCACATCTCTAACTTCTCAATTTATCTTATATGACTCGACATCTCTACACTGTTGTGAGTGTAGAGATAGATAACATACAACACAACTATGCATCAAAGCCCTACAGTACAGGCAAACAGCAGAAAAATCTAATCCTTTCTTGCCAGATTTTGACCGGGTTTATTTACCCCACCATAGTTACTTCCACAGTCAGAGACTTGGCTCACTGTATGAATGACTACAAAACAAAAACATACACAACAATCCTCAGAGGAAACCAGAAATCATCAGTAACTGATGCATAGTTGAATAAGAGCTGAATCTGTCCCCATTGGCATTATTTGTGCATTCACGCACTTAATATTTCACATCAAATCTGACTGTTTGAGTAAATAAAGTGACATTTTGATTATGGAATGTATTAGAGACTGACAGTAGTTTTATGGATCAATCAAAACATTTGAAGAATTGATTACTGTGGTTTCAAAGTCATTCATTTCAGCAGAGGTGCAGGCTACAGTCCACAGAATGTAGGCAAACACAAAACTTGAATAATTATCTTGATCAGAAATATAGTTATAAGACTGATAAGTGAAGATGCCTATCATTTAAGGGGTCATTCTACAGTGCATGCTTAGTGATACAGATCTTCTTTTATAATGCCCAATGAGCCTTAGAAAAGTCTTCCTTCATATTCTGGCTGTGGTAATCTCAAGAGAAAAACTAATCTGATTACACCAAAAATTCCTTAGAATGCAAGAATATATGTCTCGTTATGAAATTAAGCCAAGTACAATCAGGTGCATAAAAATTATTATGCAAATTAGATGTCATTTCATGTTGGATTCACCAGTAATCCTTCTTCTCTCACACTTCTGAGCACAGTACTCCCTTACCTCTGAACAGGCAGTCTAACAAATAAGTCTTCCAGATCTCACAGTAAAATGACAACCATTTGCCTTCAAAATTATTCTCCTATCCATGCATCCTAATTTAAAGCCTCCTAAGATTCCCTAAAGACCCAAGAAGAGTGGGAGGAAGAAACAACAGACACATCTTCAGCAGTGGATTTTATCACTTTTGATGCCTCCAAATTGTAGTCTAACCATTATCAAGTCCCTTAGCATAATTACCTCCAGAGTCAAGGGTAGAGAGAAAGTACAGAACAGGATGTAACAAAAAGAAAAATGCTTTGAGAGGTGTCATGGCCTATGTGTAGCACAGAGGTAAAATTTTGTAAGAATTGAAAGGGGAGGTTAAAAATAAAGGTTCAAGACAGGGACCTCTTATGAGATGTATTAAGCACCATCTCCTGATAGAAATACAGCATGAGGCTTGACCAGCATGAAACAGACCCAGAAACACGGTGCTTATAACCCACTCATAGAAATATCTACATGACAGAAGGCACTTGTGTTTTACTAAAGTTTTGGTTCATTCATGTTTTTATACGTATGTAAAAACCAGAGAAAGAATTCCGGTTGTAAACCAGAGAAGTTGGCTGCTGATCAATTTGGGGCATGCTCTGCATTTTATTTATGTCTTGTAAATTTTCCTGAAGGGGATCCCTCTTGAAAATAATAATAATCATGAAATTATAATAATAATAAAGCTTAGATTCAACTGTAGGAATAACATAACAGCAGTGAAGATCATGCTGCACAATCAGAAAACTATTTAACAGAGCAGTAGAAGAGAATAAAAGAGAGATATTAATACCTTTTCCTATTGTGATTTTCACTCTTCCTGCAGAACAGGGAAGGTGAGAAGTCCCAGTAAAGGGGACTATCCAAGCTGCAGTTTCTACTTGAATCTCTTATTCCTGTCATCAATGGATGCTTTCTGTTATCGGTTACAGAGGTCCAAAAATAAGCCTTAAAGTTGACCTAGATCCAGTTTATGATAAGAAATTTTGTCTTCCTTTTCCTTGCATTTACAGCAAAACACAAAGCCTTTCACATGCCTATTCTAAAGCCTAAGCCCAACCTTTTTGTCAGGGATTTAAGAGCTTTTGGAAGGTTTTGAAGAAAAAGACAGAAATCCCAAATGTGACACTTCTGAAAAAAGAATTAAAAAAAAATGGGGAAGGGAGGAATTTCTGTCAGGTGACAGAATTTTTCAGCAACAATGAAAAATAAAAATTTGAAGATGCACTGTATTGTATTCCAAGGGAAAATAATTACTTCAAATGTGAAAATCAGAAAATTACCACAAGCAGATTTGTTCTTCATAATTGTCCAAAGCAGAGAAAATAGCTCATTAGTGATGTTTTAACTACCTCATAAGTCCTTCAGTCCAGAAGCTGACAAGATAGAACTATCCCTTGAACATTCTACTTATATATTTTTAGAGAAAGGAGCAATTCCCAGAAGCAGTCATAGTCATTGAGACTGTCTGTGAATAAAATTTACTCATCACTCCAGAACTCTAAATTAGTTAACATAACATAAATTAGACTAAATTAATAGGTTTTAAGGAAGAAAAAAAAAAAAGAAAAAAAAAGAAAAAAAAAACAGGAAAAAGAGAATGCACTTACTTTGTCTTGTGTTAATGGAAATGAAGGACCTGTAAGAAGGAGAGAAGGAGGAACAAACTGTTTCAAACACCAAATGCTGGAAAAAGAAGTAGCCTAGCTAGTTTCCTAGTGAGGCTTTCTTTCTCTCCAGCTTCCTACACTTAATATCTAGGTCTTATCATTTTAATTGAGTTCTTTCAAAGAACAGAAGAAAAAATATATTCATAGATGCCAAGCCTCTTCCTCAGCTGAGGCATCAAAAAACAACCATGAATTTGGCTGCTTTTAGACCTTTATTTAGCACATGATATGAGAGAAAATGTTATACTTTGATGATAAGTTTTAAACAGGCACCCAAAATTCATTATCAATATTTGAGCTACAGAGTGCCAGATGTTTCCAACACTTTGGAAAGGTAAAGAATGAAGTAGAATAGCACATAAAACAACTGAATGGAACACGTAAATTAGCTTCAGTATATCAAATGCATTAGCTTACAGAGTGCATGTGTTTCACCAGAAGTTCATTGAGCTAATTTACTCATAAGCTGCTGCATCATGCTCATATGCTTGTATTGAAACAAATGCTAGGAAGAATACTCCTTGATACGAAATGTTTTGTGTAACATCCACTGCAGAGGGATCATGTAAGGCTACTAAATCTGTGGACCTCAGTGACAGAAAAGGAACTGTAAGCGTATCATTGAACTCCATGTAGGGTAACTTCTTACAATCTATTGTATATCTGCTTATTCCAGTTGAACGTGAGAGAACAGTATCCAACACTAAAACAAAAAGATAGCTGTAACATGGTGCTCATGATTTAGCATGACATGATTTGAGACATGATTTAGCAGGGGATTGTTAGAGTTAGCGTAGTATGTGGTTAGGTCATGGTTGGACTCAATAATCGTTAAGGTCTTTTCCAACCTGAGTGATTCTATTATTCCATGACTTAGTCTGGGGTCTCTGAAGAGACAAAACCTCTGACTTAGGTCCCACACAAGGTATTGATCACTGTTTTACTGTCTTAACATCCTCTAAGTTGGGATGTTAGAACCTCTTCTGTACTGAAGAGATAAAAGAAGTAGAGGAAGGTACAACTTGTCACATTCAGTAATGACGAATGATTAGTCTATTGTTTCGATTAGAGATATTGTCCCATTATTCAAATTAATTAAGTACTTAATGAGTTAAGCAAGATCGGACCCAGTACCAACTATTGGGCAACACTGCTAGATACACGTCCACACCTTGACTCTGTATTATTGACCACAGTCCTCTGGCACCTGACATTTAGCCAGTTCTTAAACAACCTCACCTTCCCATAGTTCAGCCTACACTTTCTGAACTTGCCTAGAAGTATATCATGCCTAGAAGTGTCAAAAGCTTTGCTGTAGTTTGGATAGACAGCACCTATTGCTCTCTCCACATTTATCTTGCCCCTTGTACCATCTGATAAGGTAGTCAGTTATGTTAAGCATGATTTCTCTCTACTGAATCCATGCTTAGCACTGCTGATCTCCTTCTTGTTTTCTACATGCTTAAAGATGGCTCCAGAATGAGCTGTTCCATTGTATTTCCAGGAATTGGGCTGAGGCTGAGTAGCCTGCATTTCCCTGGTTCTCTTTCTTGCCCTTTTTGAAGATTGAGGTGAGGTGATGTTTGCTTTCTTCCAGTCCTCAGGCACCACTCCTGATTGCCTTGACCTTTTAAAGATGACCAAAACTGGCCTAGAACTGATGTCTGCCAGCACTCCCTCATCATTCACATCACCCCCAGTTTCACATAGAGGCTCCAGGCTCTTCCTGAAATCTGAGACCTGCAAAGCTACTTCCACATTTTGAACATCTACCTATAATCATATTTCCTGTTTCCAGCAGTTACAGCAGGAGCCTTCTTCAAAAACATCCAGCAGAATAAATAAATTAATAAGAATCCAGCTCACAAGAATATATTAGACTAAATAACTAAATTTTCTCATGGCTTGAAAGTCCTGGGTTTACTATTTGCATCTTATTTACCCAATTTTCTCACGTTTTAGTGAACTGAAGTGTGAGGAAACAAAGGAGCATCGAACTTTTTACATCATGTTTGAAAGCACCAAAAGAAAAGACCTAGCTTCATAGAGATAAAAAATAGCTGGTAAGATTTTCCCCGGAACAGGGAGAACCAAAACAATAAACCTCAACAACAAAAAAAGCAAATAGTTGACTCTGGCAGAAATAGAAGGCATGCAAGAAACGTAGATGAGGGAGAAAGATCCTGACCAATTGTGAGCCCATTAAGTGCAACAAAATTAAAACAAATACTGAGGACCTGATGTCACAATATGTCACAGAATATGCTCAGCTTGCCTGGTATATTTTTAAACGAGCTACACATGACCTTACACAAAGATTCCCAGGACAAACTGACATGTACAGACTTAAGGCATATGAGGCTTTAATAAGATGGGGAAAATGTACTAAGCTCCAAATTTAGCAAGCACTCACCATTACTTTATCTTTTTTTACTTTTCTGTCCTCAGAAAGATTGGTTCATGAAAATCCATGAAAAATTTCACACATCTTTTGGAAATTCAGTATCAATCATTTCACACAAAGATTTGCCTTTTTATCTATCTTGAAAACCCTTACAGAAGTAAATGCTCAATTAAATCATAGGAAAATAAATAATAAATACCCATCCAGTGACTTAAAGTCTTACACCATCTTTATAACAGACAGAAAAATAAAGTCTGTTATACTTTATGATACATTTTTTTTTTTTTTTTTTTCAATTCTCTTGGCTAAGACAATTAATCTTCCTCATACTCTTTGAGTCACTGGTTTTGAAGCCAAATTCTTATTCTTTATTGGTATAGAATAAATCATAGTATATTCTGAGTTGCAAAGGAAGATTGATATGAACTCATGGCTTCACACAGGAGAAGTGTGCGGCCACAAGTCATTGTCGTGTCTAGTTTATTAATTCATTGGTAGACATTTTCAATATTACTTCTGCAGAAGTCTAAAAAGCTGTGACGTATGCTAATGAATGCAAATCCTCCTTCCATATGAAATACGCAGCAGTTACAAATCTATTACAGCATCGATTAGAAACAACGTGTGTATCTTTATGCAGTACCTCATATTTCAGCTTTCAGAAGCATGGCAGCTGGATTCATGATAAAGGAAGCCTGAAATGACCACCAAGAGAGCATAAAATAGGCATAATCAAAGGTGATCATCCGCACTGGAAAAACAGTGTTAGTACTCTAGCCATTAGACTGGAAGAGAACCTGTAAGACTAAAAATCTACAGCAAATTCAATGAACCATCCTATATGTTAAAGAACACAAGCCCATCTGAATATTACTCATAGTCCTTTTAGAAAGTCTGCTTGTACAATAGATCTAGACTTACATGGACATTGCCAGCTACAATTTCAATTGACTTTATGTATTTTCCACACTTTTCCTTCCAGAGAAAACTGTCACACAATTTTTTTCTCTCCCCTCTGGCTACTGCACTTTTAATAAGGGGAGTTATTTGTGGCAAGATGTCAATTTCATTGAGTATAATAAGCCACTCCATTCAAAATGCATCAACATTCATACCTCCACTGTCAAGATGTATCCAACATGAATGTCCCTTTGAGAGTAAAGACAATACTTCTAAATAGTGAACTTATTATCTGGAAGTAGGTACTTGAAATGTACCAGCAATCCAAGTTTCTACAACGGAATAAGTCTCAGTATTTTTGAAAGCATTTTTAACCTAGCCCTTTGACACAGCATACAGGATAACCTTCAGTACACAGAATTGGTTTATTAATTGCCACTACAATAAGGACTGTAAATGAGAAAAAGATGCATGGTCCACCAGTGATAATAAACAGCCCTCTGAGAGACATGAAAAAAACATAAATTGGTCAGGACAACTCAAAAGTGTGCTGATTTGCACAAAGTTTAGAAAGGTCTGCAAGTCCTGAGACATCCAGAAGGAGTTTTTCCTTTCTTCTCATTGCTGTGATCATCAAACTTTATCCAAAAGAGGGAGGTGAACCTTTTATCACCAAAGCTCCATTTCCTGCTGATAAGCCAAGCCTTAGCATCCTCAAGCTGCTCCAGAGGCATTTTTTTAAATTATTATTATTATTATTATTATTTTTTGCAACTTTGTGTTCCCCAGATCAGAGCCAATATGGAAACAAAGATTCCAAACAAGATTTCAGCGTACAGAATTAAGAACTAGGCACTCTCTGCACTTCTTAATATACTTAGGCAAGCCGTTAAGTTAAGGAAACTCCTTATTTTGATGCCTAATACCAAAAAGAGGAAGGCAGCCAACAAGACACCATCCAGGGCATCTGTGAAAACAAAAGCACACAGTTTTAAGTAGACAGGTGGGGGAGGCTTTAAGAAGACAGAAGAGGACTATTAACATTTCCTAATCTAATTGAAATAAAAAAATGAGTACTATTTTTTCTTCTATAGAATCTAAAATCTGCTCTAAACAATAATAAAAATCTCCTAAATATAAGCTTTCTAAATGAGCTACATAATGTTCCATGCCATAATCACCACTGCAACAAGAAAATTGCTCAAATAGTTTCTGAGCCAGATTTGTCAGTCATGCTGCTCTGTGCTCTGAGTAACAATGTTCTGTGCAATTAATATCAAACCTTCCAAGGCAGCTCTGATTTCTTATGTTCTGTGTATTTCTGTCATTACAGAATCTGCTAAGCCATACAAGATTGTAATAAAGAGCTCTGAAGGGAAGAAGAGAGAAAAATTAGGAAGTGAGGAATAAACAAAAAAAAAAAAAAGTTTTGCAGCCAAACATAGGCCAGGAATAGTAGGATAATTAGGATGTTTTTTCACAAGATTACAGCAGCTTGAATTGTTCCCCCCACTTTATGTTTAATTACAGTTTTTATTGCACTCGTAAGAAATTCAGCTGCTGAAATAATCCAAGGAGCCAAGAACAATTCATTTCTCCGCCTTTTTCAGAAACTTTCAACTCAGCCATTACATTCTCTCTCTTCCACAAAGATGGAACAAAACGCTATTGCATTCTTGTTTATGTTAAGATGTTAGATGCCATCATTATTCTCAATCTGCGTGAAAATTCTAGGAGAAGAAATGGTTGAAGGAGACACGGGGGCATAAAAAGGACAGAATTCTTTCTCTGGATCTTGCTGTGCCTCTGCATTGCAAAATTACCACTTACATCAATAAAGCACACATCAGGCAATAATGAATGTATAGAGACCTCACAGAGGGAAAAATCACAACTCCAATACATATGAAACATCAGCCTCCTACGTATGTTTAAAATTATACACCATATGCAGAGATTTCTGAAGAGACATTCACTCAGTAGAAGTATGGGGATAGAAGAAGAGAGAGTACATACAATGCCATTTTTCAAGAGATTTTCAATCTGCTAAATTCTGATTACCATCAAACCCTGAAGCATTATATTTAGCATAATATAAACTTCAAATCCTTAATCTCTGTGACCAGATCAAAATGTAAGCCTACATACTGCCAACTAGTATATGGGAACAAACAGGAGGCCACTGAACAGGATGCATGCACCTATCGCACAATATTTTCAGGTTTTGGTTTATAACTGTGTCCCACATGAATAGTCATGTTGAAATAAAAATAATTTCTGTCATAAGATGTTTATCAAGAACAGTTAATGGATTAGGCTAATAAGACATTTTTCGTGGTAAAGAATTAGACTACAAAAACAGTAATTTGCCTTCTGACTGTGCAAACAAGACTTTTCTCGATTATGGCTGGAGAACTCTCTTTTATACTGAAAGTTAATGCTCAGCCTAAGGGCAAGAAAAGACACACTAACACACTATTATATACAGAGAATTTCATTTCTCATCATTGACTCAAGTCTTGTCTGCAGTTGTCTTTTCAACAGTGTTCCACACTAGCCTCAGCCATACCCCCAGACGTGAGTAATAGAGATATTTTTCTATAGAAAAGCAACAATGAAACACCTAGCATACTCTTCCATATGTAACTGCTTTATCTGAAAGGACAACTATTGCATTTTAGCCCGATTTGGCGGTAAGTTTTTAGGAAAATTAACCTCAAGAGCAATGCTCCAAATGACTTACACTTTAAAAGAAAAACAAATGAACAAGTCAACAACAGAAAAAAAAGCAACGTATCAAAACCAAAAAAAGGCAAAACAAACCTTCTTTTTGTGGCTGAGAAAATAGGTTCAGCAAAGCCTGCAAATGAAATCAGAAAAAGGAACTTGAGTGAAAATCAGTTTTCACTACTAGCAGAATGTACAAACAAACAGAGCACTAACTACAAAAAGGGGAAGGATACTCTCCCCTTGGTCATTTAAGGGGGAAATCAGTAAAAATATTCTAGAAAAAAACACCCTTACCATAGTCTAGGCAGTACAGGATTTAAAAAAATATATATATATCTTGTAATGACTTTACATATCTTTGACAAAAAAAATTGCGTATGCTCAAGGAGAAATAGCTCAGGAAGTAATTTAAAATATGAAAATGAAAACCAACTTTGATCAAACAAACAGGCCTTTGCAAAAAGTGTTCTGCAGAAATCAGTTTTGATTGCTCCCTTGACAGTGAATAGGAGCCTTCTGGTGAGACACAAGTTCAGCCACTTTTTACCTTCGGACTTTTTACCTTTGAAAGGCTTAAGAAACCAATGAGCAAATTTTCCAAATACTCAGATGATTAAGAAAAGGGCAAAAGGCCTTCTGACCTTGGTGTACTTATTCTTCAGAAAAGTGTTAGAACAGTGTTAATAATGGAGAAGTTTATCTTAAGATAATCTGTCTCAAAGGGTGTTCTGCAGGGGGAAAAGAAGAAAAAGTAACATTTTCCTGTCCACTACCTAATGGCATCAGTTCTGCTATCCCTTGGCAAGTGGCTCATTCTACTTCTCTGTTTTCCCTCAGCATCTGCTGAGAAATCTTGCCATAATGGAACTGAAGCAGGCTGTTTCAACCCTAATCCTAGTTGTTTGTGATATGACTTGCAGATTAGATTCCCAACAGCATTTTATTTTATGACCCTTATCTGTTAGTTGCTGTCAAAGCCAACTTGAGAGAAAACATTAAAGGGGAAAAAAACTCAAGTGATGATGAGAAATGAGTTCTGAATGTGAAGAAAAAAAAGCATAACTAATGGGTATAAAAATTGAAGACTACACAGCAAGTCTAGTTCACCCATTAAGAGAGTTATATTGTCAATGTTGTGCAGCCTGGTGACAGAATCAGACTCGTCCTTTGGGCATAAAATTTTCCATTTTTCTGTGATAATCCCTCTGATCTTTCTGTTTATCATTTCTGATTTTATCTCATCTCTGTATGTTTGATTAATCTTAGATTTTTAGAGAAAATATAGCATAAGGCAGGACACAGTCTCCGACTGAATTATTCAGTTATTTCTGTTCAGCTATACAGCAAAACACAGGAGCATCATTGCTGCAGTCAACTCTACCAGGGGTGAGGGACAAGCAGGCATCCCTTGCATGTCCCAGCAAAGCTGTACACCTGGGCTGTTATGTGAAAGACTCATAAATTTGACCCTAGGAACTCTTATCAATGAAAACCAGACTACCAGAGATCACTTCTGTGCTATATTTACTCTTTCTTGCCAAGGTACTAAATGTAATACATAATTTTCAGCTCACACAATTGTGTCTCCAAACTTAAAACCCAGTTAAGTCTTGTTCACAGATCTGAGCCTGTTAACTAAGAGCTAGCTATTGCCATTTTTAATATTTGGAATAGCGGCTATTAAAAATAATAAATATCACAAAATACACTTCTCATAAAAGATTAAGTGATAATTTCTCTGTCTTATTTCTCCTTATGGTGGAGAAATTCTGCATGAAATGCCAAATTCTTTTTGACTCAACTCAGTTTTTGCATTTGGCTTGCAGGTTGAGATATCTCTTGGTAACTTGCCATTCAATTTCATTTTCCCAGATGCTACTAGAAGCTTTTAAGCTTGAACTCTTGCTCATGTACTTAAACTTTCTGCAGTGTCATAATATCCAAACTTCTCTCAGATGAAATATCATTACCTTCTACATCCATAAGAAATTTTAAAATCAATAATTAATAATACTAAGATGATGAGAAAAGCCAAATTTCTCAGTACTCATTAACCTTGAACAGATTTAAATTTCTTTAATTGTTTTAAACTGTGAAGAAGATGGAATATCAACCCTATAACTATCTGGGAAGATTTTTCAACCAGCTTTCATTTATATTCATACAATTATTGATTAATTTTTCAGAAGGGACACATGGTAGTTTTAGAAGGCCCAAGGAAAAAATAATTCTCTCACAACTTCAGAGCTTTACTATTGTGAAAGTCAGAGGATCTTCCTTCCTCTAGCTTCTCAAAGCATGTCTGAACCAAAATGCTGCCTTTAACCTGTTTCTTTTCTTTACTTACCAAAAATAGCCCTTGTACATGTGCACGTGAGGAAAATATCCATAAAAAATAAATTTACTATTAAATCGACAAAATACTGCATATGTATAAAGCAAAGGATTTTATTTTCTTTCTACCTGAGATCTATCTCCAACAGGCCAATGATGATGGAAGCTAAAGTAAAAGCTAGCAAGCCTCTTCATAGCGATCCCACCTTTTCAGTAAGACAATGGCAACAGACGTATCTGCCTTGTGCCACTGTAGACACTGACTGGGGCAAAGGACCTGTGCTGAGATTCAGTCTTTTTCCTCTTCACAGCTCCTTTTGCAGCACTTTTTCTCACTTGCCAAAGCAATAATCCAGAAGGGTGTGATACAGGGCTGCAGTAATAAAATCCAGCAAGCATATCTTTGGAGGCTTCTTCAGTAAGGATGGCACGAAGCAGTTGGATGAGGAGCACGAAGTTATTTTCTAGAAATTCACTTACACTCTGTGCTTTCAGGATGAAGAGGAGCATGTCTTGCGGTACGGAGTGGTAACAGCCTCTGTTCCTACTGCTGTTGCTTATCAAGTCTCAAACTTCCCTCAAAAGGCTGCGCCGTAAAGAAGGAAATGTAAACCTGAGAATTCCCCCCCTCAGTAGGAAAATAACAGTTTTTGTTATTGTTGTCTTGATGATTTTTATTTTTATTTTTTAATTAGAATTGATACACTCAAGAGAACCATTGAGTCAACAGGAAAAAGTGGAGCGCTTTGCTATTATAGCACACAGGAAAAAAAAACACACAGGACTAGCATTGAGATTAACAGTCCACCATGCAACCCAGAAAACCATGTTTACAACATATTACTTTTGGTTTTATGATGTTTTTTGCAAATAAAAAGGTAACATCAAGTAAGATGAGAAGTTGTCATTCACAGTGTGTTTCCTGATATCGGGGATCATTAAAGAAAAGTAAGCAAGCAGAAGAAGCACTTTCTTCTCCTTGGAAGGTGCTAGCTTGCACCAGATGTCCTTGGCCATTTGGGTATGCAGTTTAATAACAGTGAGGGCATGTTGCTATCCAGTTTGTTGCTTATGATTAAATAAAAAGAATAAAAAACTACTTGCTCTGATTTAGCTGAAGAAAGTGTCCATATTAGAAAGACAATAGCAAAAAAAAATCTTAACTATCCCCAGTCAGAAGCCTAGGCTCTGTACCCGAATTCAGTTATGTGAGTTTTAATGTGATTTTTTTCATAAATGGACAATCAAGCCTAAAGTACAGCTGAATCAGGATTTGTAGAGGAGCTATTTGTGTGTTACATTAGATTTTCCACTTCTTAAAATACATATATATAAGATAATTTTTAAAAGATACTTAAAATGATACAGCAGTCTTTTGTTCCTCAGCCACCCGTATTACTCACTGCTGGGCACATTGTGAATACTAAAAATACTCATCACTTAGACACTAGACTTCCACTCCTGAGAGCCAAGGGAACTGGGATTGTTTCACTAGACAGTCGTTTTTGAAACAACAAGGCTCCTGTCTCCTCTCCTCCTTCAACATCCTGGCAGGATAACAGGCAATAGAAGGTCATAAGCACTCCCACTTGTGCCATCCTTTCCTCAGCATCAACCGGTTTCCTCTTTTTAGTTTACAGTAGAAAGGACATTAGAAGTCTGTAAGCTGTAATTATTCCGTCTAGAATACAGCAACAGCTATGATTTTTTTTTCTCATTTTCTGAGCAAGGCAACACTGAAAAGAATGGCAAGGAGTCTTGAAGCAACTCCTGCAGACTGCGTTTCAATCAATTACAATATCTTTTACAGGACTGTATTGAATTGGAACAGGTTTTCAACACCAGTGAACAACTTTCGAACACCTGAGCTTCAAACTTATGACAATTTGAATAATTTATACAAAAATTTGGGATGTGAGTAAATGACCAGCACAAGACAAATCTGCTATGCTTGTCAAAACTCTGCCAGGCATACATTTAGTCATGTCAGTCTGCTGTGGGGAAAAAGCACTCTCTTGCTAATCCTGCAGTATCAGATCAGCTAATAGGAATTTTAGATGTAGTCTGCCCTTTGAACCAACAGCATTGCTGTACAAATTTCCATTGGTTACACTTGAAGAAATGCAGCTAAGTCTATGGGGTTGTACTGTTGCCAAGAAAAGCAGTTAGGTTAGGGTTGTATTAATACTAATTAAAAGAACTCATCCTCATTTTCAGAGCAAGGACTGAATTTAAAAGGCTGGAGGATAGATAAGTTCAACGCATAAGGTTTTTATCCAGTTTAGGTGGTGGCCAGAAGTTTTACAAGCATATAGTCAATGACAGAGCACACCATCAGAACAAGCTGGCTTTTTTCACATAGCTCAGGTGGGTAAGCCTTAAGATTTAAAAAATATGTACATTCTTGGCTAAATCATTTCTTTATTTCTTTACTCAGGTTGTACTGGTGATTATCTAAACTGGAAGAAACAGAAATTGGAAAGTTCAAAGGACAAATACCAGGAAAAAGAAATAAAAGAGCAGATTATCAACTTCAGGCATGAAATCAAGCAAACTGAGAGTTGCTTCTCTGCTCTTCTCATCAGAGAAGTCAAAGCCATATCTGAGTCAAGGACAGAGAAAGCTTCAGGTAGTTAACTATTTTTTTTTTCTTCTCTCAGAGTGCTGCTGCTGTGAAGATACTAGATGGGCCATTATAGCTGTGCCCTCCCAGTTGGTATAATGCTGATGACACACGTACTAGGCACCATACACCATAAGAGTTTGTATCTAATCCCAGTACAAAAACATTTGGGATTTACCCTCTGCAATCCATAGGTCAGCCTCAAAGATAAGTGCTGAAAGACAGGGTGATGCTGATTACTGTATCTACCAGATCAGGCACAGCAGCTGAGAGTAGCTGGAGAATATTTCCAGAAGAGATCCAATCTCTCCAAAGCACTACTGAAACAGCCTGTAGAAGCTCTGAGGTGGCTGCATTTTTTCTCCTATTCCCCATCCAAAGCTTGTTCTCCAGCTGCATGAGGGAATCAGATAGAGTATTTTTCCACCAGTATAAATCTGGAATCGAAAAAGTAACAAAGCAAAAAGAAAAATTCATTTCTTTAAGCTTATTTAAGATTTGTGGTTCCAGGTAGGGTTCCAGCTAGGCTATAGGTGCCAAGCAAAGCCAGATGTAGAAGAACCTATAATATCCTAAAGCACTGTAGCTTCCAGGGGAGGAAGCCTTCCACCTAGACAGCAATATTAGCACTCCAGTATCACTCCTTCTGCTCAATCAAACCAATCGCAGGACCAAAAAGGAATACTTCAACCACTTAGGGAGAGATGCCTCCTTTATGTTAGAAGCCAGTACTGTGAACTGCTGTTTGGAAAAAAATAGCAGAGTACCAAACTATGCATTAAGAATAGGTAGTAGTAATTTTGCACATGAAGACAATACTCTGGAGGCAGGAGCAACTGGGTTATAACTCAAACAATTACAACAAAGATTAAAGATAGCAGAATAAAATACAGAAAACCAAATGGGAAAACAGAATTGGATGCACAACAGCTGTGATCTTCACTTTCAGCCACTCTGGCTCTCTTCATTTACTCTGCAAATTGCTGACAAAACAAAAACAGATCTCCTGTAAGCCATGATTAAAACTGATTTCTGTGAGCTGCTCTGTTAGGGATAAAATAAATAAATAAATAAATAAATAAACAAACAAATAAAAATGAACACTTATCTATATCTTCCACTTCCAGAAATCCCTGAATTTAATCAGAACAAAGTTACTGCCTGGCCGAACACTTAAAAAAGCATCACCTCACGAATGGAGGACTGTAGGGATTTCAGACTGTGCTTCAAATACCAGCCCTACTCGCTTGTGCCTCTCTGAGGCTGATTAAGTAGTAAAAAATGAAATGCTGCTCAAATGCAGACAAAATTGTGCAGATAGAGACGATGTGGAACCTTCCTAATGCACTGAATAACAAGTAGAATGGCAAGTCCATATCCGCGTGGCCTGTATATCTATTTAGAGCTCATCCATTTTTTCTTGTGTAGTTCGGAAGAGATCTGCAGCCTCTTGCTCAGACACAGGATTTCGGTCTTGGCAAGGAGTCTCAGGGCTCTCTCCTGGCTCTAGATCATTGCTGCTGTGCTGGCAGTGTGCAGCCGCTCTGCACGGCTGTATTTTCCCCACTGTTTGTCAGTACATGTGCTCTGGGCTTCCCACTGCCATCTGGCAATCAGTATGAGATCACAGCTCCGGATCCCGGGAGAAAGGCACCACAAGACAAGGTCACAGATAAAACAATATCAGAATACACAAACCTTTGTGTAGCTGCTCTGCACACTGTTTGACATTCCTGTGACCCATTTTTTACTTTTCTGTAGCAATTCAATCAGCAATTTTGCTACAGTAGATAAGCATGAAATGTATTTTTCACAGTTGTTTACTGATAACACAAAACCATACTGCCCAGGAATTCATGTAGGTCCTAATGCTAGCCAGTTCAATTGTGCTTTATCTTTGACAAGTGATTTCATTGAGCATTAAAATTGAGATGCATAGTATTTTCCTTTGTTGAGATATCAAATTGCTGATGTTTCCTTATTGTTTATAACCTAACAAGAGTATTTCTTTTCATATTTCTTCCAATATTTAAAGGACATTGATCTTTCTTAGTATTTGCCATTAGTACATTTGTTATGTACTTCCAGACTTTGCATAGAACTACAAAATCATTCAGTTCACTGGGATTTCTGGGCATCACTTTGCATCAGTTTATAGGGACAATTTATGAGTAACAATAAAACTGACAAACTACAAAGGAGAGATTATGGCATTCTCAGTTTGCACCAATCTGATATAACCACCAGGAGAGTGGGACAGATCACTATCAGGCTACCGGGACCTAAGAGGTCAACCAAGAGTTAAACCACCAGTAAGTTGGACTTACTTTTAACTTGCTGAGACAAATGTGCATAATAATGTGCTTTAGAAACAACATCTCACGTAGACTCCCATGTATTTCATATTAATTTTTCCTTAATCAAAGCTAGGAGAAAAAAAAAAAAAAAAAAAAAAAAAAGCAACTTCACAAATGAAATTTTTCTCATTGGTTTCAGCCAGCTATTTTTTGCTTTAGATGCGATGACTTCCATATCAGCAGAAACCCAATACACTTGTGATTGCTACAGAATGGAATAGAGCAATGAAGTTTCTTTACCGTGTGCATGCAGCACATGCAGAATTATTCACAATATCCAAGCCCATGTCTCAGACCAATTTTTTTCTTAATAATTTTCAGTGAATCTCTGTGCAGCTTATTCTATAAAGAAAATGGATCAGTCTACTTTTTATCTAGCGTAATGGCAAATTTAAATGAGAAAGCCTAAGCCTTTTTAAACTCGTCATGCAACTTTCTCTTCTAAATGTTGTGTAGACATGGAAGCTATTACTGTACCATATGGCTGAAGTGTTTTCCAGGTTGAATAGATTTTTCTCATAGTTAGCGGTCACATTCACAGTGCCCCTCCAAGGATATCAGGACCTTCATCAGGGTAAATACCTGCAGTTCTGCCACTCTTTAGAATAAACATCTTTCCTTGTGAACTTTGTTAGCACTTCCTTATAAAAAAAACTTTACAAATACATTGAGTCTCTCTGAAATTTCAAGAAGACACATATTCTCCTTCAGAATTGAGACCAACATTTTTCTCTTATCTTTACTTTTTAAAGGAACTGACTCAAACTCGGAGTTGATTGCATAACCAAATAGACACATCTGAATTAAAAGCAGAAAAAAAGTTGAAACCAGAGGAAGCAAAGCCTCTTTGAACTTTGGAGATACTCATAGTCCTAATAAATACGATCTAACATCTTTTCTAAATAAATGATTCTATATCAAAACTCAAGTGAAGCCAGCAAGGATCTGAGCATACTACTTTGAATTATCCCCAGTACTGAGACTGCTCTTTCTGTGTGCATTTAATTCAGGTACTGCAATGTCATCAGTGTAAATCATCATTCACATAGACACACAGGCTATAATTCTGGTGGTATGAGTTACAGTTGAAAACAGAAGTCTGAGAAAGACTGAGGGAGAGCATTTTTGCCAGCTAATGTTGTCATATGTCTTCACCCCTGCCACAGTTTGTTCAGTGTATCATACAAGACAGTGAAGCCAGAAGAATTCCCTGCAGTCAAGGGATGGAATAGGAATTTATTCAGTCTCAATTATAGTGGGGTTCATTTAACTCTGTATTTTCATAGGAAAATAACTAAGATTTGCCACAGATATATATAAACACATTTAACACATTTTACTACAGAAGAAGGTATTTTTAAGTATATTTCCCAAATTACAGCATTCAGTTCAATGCAACTTTGACCTTAACCTGGAGGTAGAGTTAAAGAGAAGGCATAGCATTTCATACCATAAGGTCAAGTGCATGAGCAATAGAATTAGCCACTAGGGACAGACAGTAGGAATACCTTCACGTGACTTTCATCATTGTCTTGAAGCAGGTAGAAAGATTCTCTTGTTAGAAAGCACAGTTGTGAAAATTGAGGAAAAGTGAGACAAGTGAAAATAAATTGGAAGAGAACTAGACTTAAAGACTGAAAGTTTTCAGCCCTGTAGCAATGTTAAATAAGAAATAGACCCAAAACACCAGTCAGCAGTATTATTCTCCCTGAGGCTAAACAGCAATACTTTTCACACATGTAAAGTCATTTAGCTGCCTAAATTCACTTTCACACTGAAAGGGTGCTGGAAGCTCAGATAAGGTACTTTGTGAAGCCAGTATAAAGCTCATAATCTTTCAGTGGACATCAGAACTTGTAACAGTGCTGTACCTATGTTTCTAGTATTCAAATCCTTGAGGTAATAGACACTACTTAGCCACTTCTTTCATGGGAGACACAGTTATTGTTTAGATCTTGCAAACCCATTTTAGGATGTAAAGAAGAGACCATGTTTAGCACCCTGATTTACTCTTTGTAAACATCATTTGTCTGTGAGCAGTTCTTCCCTTAAAATTACTCCAGAGATATTTTATGTTAATCTCAAGAAACAGCTTCTGGGAACCAAGAAATTATTAAAGAGCCCCACTTTTCATAAAAACAGGGAATTATTTACAGTGGAAAAGATATATAACTCATCAAGTTCAGCCATCAACTATCATTGAGCTTAATCCAATCTTAGTCTCATTGCTAAACCCTTTCCTTTAATACCACATCCATATACCAATAGGGATAGGAACTCAAACACTTTCCTGAGCAACTTGTCCCAATATTTAACACTCTTCATGAATGAATTCTTCATAATATACAACCTAAGCTTTCCCATGGTGCAACTTGAAACTGTTTCCTCGTGTCCTATCACTGAGAAAAGAGACCAACATTCTCTTCACTACAACTTCCTTTCAGGTAGTTCATGTCCTAAAGTCTCCTCCAACAAAGGACTTTTGCTACTGTAGTTATGCAGAAAATATTAAAATCATTTATTAAGCACATTGTCCTGGAATCATTTTTATTTATTTATTTTTGTATGTAGATATATGTATATATATATATATATATATATATATATATATATATATTTATGGCATGCGGCTTTGTAAACCTGGTGTACTCTTTTTTTTTCCCCCCACAACATTTGACATCTCTCCTAGACTTTTTTTCCAAGTCATCTAACATAGCAGTAGAAAAGCAAAGTGCCTAGCTGACAGTCCCACACACAGACTTCATCTGGACTTCTAAGGATAAATGAAAATGTGCATGCTGTCCTCCCTACATCTTCATCATTAAAATAGTGAAAATTAAAACCACGTAGTTGAATATTATTTAGTATAAACAATATATTCCTTGCCCATACAAGCACATATGGATTGTCCTCTAGCAACTTTAATTTTATTCTACCACATAAATAAACAATGTTACTCAACCAATACAAAATATGCCCCTGTTCTGTCAATTACATTACCCTAAAATAGCACAGAACATATAATTTTGCTTTCACAACAGAATACACATGAACAATTGAAACATTCAAAGAATATTTCATTGGTGTTTTAAAAATTAAGATAAATTAATATAAAATGCACAGTAACAGCTGCACTATGTCAGAATCTGCTGAAGCAAAATGGGAGCTGGAGTCAGTGAAGTTGGCTGTCAACACTATTTTAAAAAATTGCAAGTAGGAACTAACATCTGCAAAAGTGTTCGTTCTCCACAGTGAGAAATTATCTATCAGTCTCCTTGTGATGTTTTCTACTATGGTGCTGAGTTGTTACCCTTCCACATTGTACTCAAAGCTTTAGGGTAATTTTTTAAGTTATTTTTTTAAAGCAGTGCATATATATCTCTGTATAAATTTATCTCTAATACAGAAATGAGCTTTTTGTATTTGTTATCATCTGTCAACCCAGAAACTCACCTATTAACTTCATGCTCGCAGGTTTATATGATAGATCTGTAGCCATTCACTGTAGATACTACTTTCAATTAAAACTGCAGTCCTGGAAGCTATGAAACTACAAATGTAAGCATTAATCTGATCTGCTTACTGATATGAAATCCATTTTTACTTAACCATGAGCATAGAAATACTGATTCATTATTCATGAATTATATTTTTGCTGTGAAATCTGAAGTTACAATTCTCAACCTGGAACAAATTAAGATGTTAAATAGCAAGAACAGCTCTTCTATGTTTAGAAATATCAAAGAGCAGACTGTTACAAGCTGGGAATAGTATCCTTTATTATCCTTATATTTACAGTATTTAGACATCATATGTTTTCACTTCTAAGTCTCTCACACTACCAAACATTCCTTACTAGAAAAAAAAGATTAAAAGCCAGTTTCAAAGCTAGAGGATACTTCAATATATTGTATCTCATGTAAATGATTTTTTCCTTTAATGGTGCAACTGGGGAGATAAGCACTAATGTTAAGCATTCATCTAAGAAAGAAACAAGAAAAATGAACCTGAAATGCATAAGAAAAAACAGTAATAAACAAAAGTCAAAATATTCGGTTGGTCTGAGCATCATGCAGTTTGAATCTTCTAACACGTCTCTTTAGAAATTAAGTATGACAAAAGACATTTTCTCACATGGATTTTCTGCTGATCAGGAAGGGGGGGGAAATAGAAATTAAAAGTGGAATGAGTTCCTGTTAACAGGATGAAAATATTGTTAGGATAGAGACTGTACATCACCAGTTGGTCCGTGCAACATAAAAAGTGACAAGGTGTGAGAGAAGTCCATTATTAGCAATACCCACTTTTTTCCTTCCTCTTATCACACATTCCCCATCCAAAGCTTGTTCTCCAGCTGCATGAGGGAATCAGATGGAGTATTTTTCCACCAATATAAATCTGGAATCAAAAAAGTAAAAAAGCAAAAAGAAGATTCATTTCTTTAAGCTTATTTAAGATTTGTGGTTCCAGGTAGGCTATAGGTGCCAAGCAAAGGCAGTTGTAAAAGAACCTATAATATCCTAAAGCACTGTAGCTTCCAGGGGAGGAACATCCAGACAGCAGCAGCTGCCACTCTTCAGGAACAGCAGCAGACTAAAGGTTGTTTGTGCACAATAGCTACAACAGTGCTTTTCTCTAGAAGTAATCCCTTATGTGCCCAGAGCAAAACGTGGTGCCAAAACAAAATCCTAGTTTTTACAACTTCTCTGTTTATTCTGCACTTCCGTTGTTATCGTGTTTGTTTGTCTTGCTGACTATCGTATATCTGTCTTGTGCTGCTTATGCAGACAAAAGCTAGTAGAATGGTTTTAATTCACCTGCCTCAGGAGCAGAGAGCCACAAGCATTCAACTTCCATCAGCAACTTTCTCCACCAGATTAATTTGCATACATATGCCATCCTGTCATTGCCTCTTCCCATCAAAACCTTTATGACAATACCCACACCAAATAACACAAAGGTTGATGCAGCATCTCCAAGTGAATATTGGTTTGCAGCATACCTGTCAGCCCCTAGAAGAGTTCTGCTCTACTTGTGTCAGAGGACTGTTGTCCTGAAGACAGACAGGCACCACAGGGATAGCGTGATCCTATCAGCAAAGGGGACATCTAGGACTGTCAGAAAAGCTGGATTGCCTTCAGGTCAGTTCTGAAGGAGTCTCAGCAGAATATATTTAGTTGGTCCTGTAAAGTGTTTCCAAGATCTTAGATATAGCCAGGGAAATTAGTCCTCCACTGTTCCTCATCAAAAAAAGATAATAAAAACCCCTCGCTTAAGCACCTCATTTATTGCTTCATTTCATCATTTGACCCTTGTAAGCATAACATTAGATAAGAACCACTTGCCTTATTCCTTCTCTTTCCATGCTCTATAAAATCATGCTGCCATATCCAACGATTTGACACCTTCAACCATAAACCTTAGTTAAATTTCCATCCTGTTCTCACTAGATGGACAGGCTATTCACAGTGGGAAAAACTAGCGGCTAATCAAGGCTGATTAAAACATGTACGCCACCAGCTCCCCTACTAAGCTTATGATCAGAAAGCAAGTTACAGATAGCATAGCACAGCACAATGCAGTGAAATTAACAGCTACCTAAAGCCGTGGTTTTTAGGCATTGAAGTACATGCCCCAATTAAGTGTCTTACATAACTTTACCCATTGCTTATCTGAAGACATTTTGATCTTGTAGATCACATGATAAGCAGAAAATAAGGACTCAATTTCCTTGCCCTGAAAATCATGTTATTTAATAATACATATCAAAAGGAACATTTTTGTATTTTGTGTTGGTTTATTATTTTTTTTTTCTTTTTTTCCTGATACTTTCCAAGCATTAAAAGCACTAAGAAGGGAACTAATCTAAAGTATTTAATTTCTCGGTTTCAATATCAGAATCAGAGATCAATTGAAAATCATTGAATTTTATGCAGTGAACTGGTACTTTCAGAGCAGAAATTTCAGTTCTGTAGCCTAGAAAATCTTTAGCCAAACTTGCAGTTATGAATGAAAGACAGGAAAAAAAAAATAAAGACGAATAGAAGTGTTCATTCCCATAATGGAAACTACCAAGTTTCATCATTTTATCTGAATGCCGTATTAAAACCTACATAACAAAACCTGTCCTGCTGAAAAAAAAAAATCTAGTCCTCAAGGAATTGCGTAGAAAAAGACACAAACACATCAGGGCTTATTTTTATATTTTCCACGCTATGGCAGCTGGTAGAAAGAAATAGATAACTCCATCATGATAGAGAGATATGTATGAATTCAAGAAAATGCTCAGAAGGGTGTGTGAAGGGTTTGATAAAGTATATGTTGTAACCCTTGGCAAGTACATGGTTCCTTGGAGATCATATAAAGCTTACAAATATTATAGCAGATTTATCTTGTCTGGGCTAAGGTTGAAGCAGAATCTGAGGATCAGCTGCTGGCTTTCTTGATGGTCACTTTGTTGTTCACAGCAAAAAAATCAGGTGCATTAGAAAACAAACTTCACTAGATGTGTAACCAACAAAGAAAATATTTAATAACAGCTACACTGAATAAAGCATTAGGTCACTTTCAAAGTTTTCTTATGATCATGAATTTTTTAGGAAAAAAATTATATATATATTAAATTATATTTATATATATTCTGCTTTCTACAGATAACAATATCAATGAAATGATCAGTAAAACCCAGTAATTCATTTGACCTACGCATTCATTTTGTGTACAACTATAATAGTAAAGTTTATTATTATCAAATGAAAACTAGCATGACAGAAATTTTCCTTTACAGAATGCAACAGAAATTAGACTTTCACAAAAGCGAAATCTAACAGCTGATTTTTTCCCCTGATCAAACCACCTTGAAGGATGTTCTACATTACTTGCCATTGGCAACAAGTGCATGCTAATCAAGAATATTGGCATGTTTTCACAGACTTCTCTGCATCTATGGACCTACGCCCAGTTTTAAATTGTCCTGCATCCTGATTACAAGGGTACCAAGTATGGCAATCAAAGAGATTCTACGATGCAATTTAATCATTTAAAGCTGGGCTTGCTTCCCTGATTGTATTTAGTTTCCATAAGTCCTGTGACATTGCCAGAAACATACATCATGGGATAAGGTCTGGCTATGGAATCACTTTCTCAGGGACATTTCCTAAACCACTGTTTCATTTTTATTGCTAATGCTACATACTGATTCACCTACAGTTAATCCTGCAAAATTCCTCACTGAGCATGGACAGAAATTAAGTTACCTGTTCTCATTCATTCACTAAGCAGTAATGAATTATTTTAACTACATTTCCTTCTGATCTCATCAAGGTGCTTAATCTTCTTTGTGGAATGAGTATATCAGAAGTTACCCTTTGAAGATCTCTGCTGCTTCTTTTCAAACATGAAGTCTCACATAACCCACTCCCATCTCCTGTTTCTTTTGCAAGACCATTCCACAAACCTAGGTATGAATTACTTGTTTCCAGCTAGTAGAAACAAAGGCAAAGACCACCAACAAAATGACACCCAGCAGAGTTCCAAATACTGGCTGAGGAAAATTCTCCTTTGACTAAGAAAGTCCTAGAAAGGCAATACTCTGGTAATGGTGAAAAGGGGTGAGAAAGAGAGGAAGAACTAGTTGCCCAGAGCCGTGGAAAGAGACCTTTTCTACTTTTCATCACAGTATACAATAATCTGGCAGCTTTGCCTCACCTTAGTATGAGAGTTAGAAAATGCCATGAAGATCACAATACCATGTGTTGTCATGTAAAAATATATACATAAAAATATAAAAATATATACATAAACATAAAAATATATACATAATATCATGTAAAAAGTTAATGTTTCACAGCTTGATTATCATATAGCACTACAGTGCATGGTCTATAGAACTAGCTGCTCTAGGGATGTATAAACAACATTACAAAGATCCTAAGACTGACTGCATCTCATCTTCTGAAAAGCTACAAGATTTGCAGTTTCTGTGTGGGAAATCTTAGTCAAGAAAATACATCTGCAGGTTTGCCAGTTCACTGTGTGTCAAAGCTTCTCTTGTACTTGAAGGTCACACAATTACCTGGAGTTGCTACAATACAAGATCAGTGAGGATAGTTATCCAAAGTCTAAGTGAGAAGGTAAAATATTTCCAATCTACCTGTGAACAAGGCATATGTATCTGTAGATACTACAGCATAGCCCTGAGTGGAAATTTATGCAAGCAACGCACAATCCATAAACATTTTGGATGCCGAGTCAAAACTATACCTCAAAGAATTACATTACCTTAATGAATCTGGTGCAACTGTCTCTTTACACAGCAATGATAAATCCAAAGAGCAAAAAATACTATAGTATCTCCAGATATGGTGCTGCTATGCACAGAGCTCAGACATTTTCAGGAGCATCACTTAGACCCTTAGTGCCCAGCAGCAGCTGCTTTGGTTCCACACATCCTCTTGCATTTTATGCCCTCAAGCAGAAAAGCAGCAGAAGCAGGTACGTGCCATTCTCTTTTTCCTCAGGCAGGGTGATGTGGTCAGGGCCTTCCGCACCAATGGCATTACTATGACTGCTGGGGAAAATAGAGGGTTTAAAGAGGGAACCTGCTTTTCAATTCTGTTTCCATCCTGTTTCCATCTGTTTCCATCTCCTTTTCCATCATGTAATAAAGTATGACATTGTGATGCCAATGTTTCCCGCATATCACCTGGATACTGCTTTTAAACTAACATTTCTAAGCAGGGAGAAACTGGAAGCTCCTCACATGCAATAAAATGATTTTTCTTTTTTTTCCCCCTCCCACTGGATAGCTGTTTCAGCCTCTTGCACTGCAATACCATTTCTCTACATTTTGGGATTAAGATGCCTGTCTTGGCAATACACTGTCTGAACTTGTAGCTTCCCTTGTAACCATCTCTTTTTTTTTTTTTTTTTTTTTTACTAGACCACATTAAAAAAACAGTTACTCCTTTATATAGCATTCCCTTGAGATTAAAGAAGCCAGAGTGGAGAGGGGAATGGGCTCTTGAGTGAGCAGTGCAAACACTGACTACAAGGTGAATGAGGAATCCTTGGGAGAAAAGACAAAAGAGGGACACAAGACAGAACTAAGGTTCCAGATGCATTTTCTGAAGTGCTTGATAGCTACTACAGCCACAAGTCACACTTGTAACAGAATGGACATTAGGACACATCTTGAGAGCAGCAAGACTGAAAATGTCAAGATTCCTATGGATGTATGTTTCATGTCTAAATTTTCTAAGGTGCAAAAGCAAAATACACAGTTGATGTTTTTTCCATGTTGAAGAATCTATATATATGCTTACTGTACATGGCTTCCACTACTTTAATACTCAATTTAGTGTCAACACCATGCACCTTCTCCATTCAAATATCTATTTTCTCACAAATCCTTAATTTTTCTTTTTCTTTCCAACTCAAGAGCTGAGTTAAAATTATTCAACAGAATCAGTAGTTAGTAAGCAAAAGATGTAAAGCAACAAAGTATGCCTAAGATATATTTCCTCAGGAAACCAGTGTCAATATATTAAAAATGAAAAGCTATCTTTGCAGGCTACAGGCTAGCAAATACCCCCATCTTCTAATTAGTTTATGATCACCAAGTTCCACAAAATCCCTTTCAGGCATTTCCAAACATTGATTTTGCAGGTGGGGAAACTGAAGCAGCATGGATATTCCCAAGGCTAGAGAACACTAGCAACTGCTAGGAGTAAAAGCTGGAAATTACTATTTCCAAATTTGTTCTAAAATGGTTAGCATGCACTTTTTTCTCTGCTGACAATGCCGAGAGTTACAATTTCAACCACTGCAGGAGACCAGTAAGGTCACCATTTATTAAAGTCTCCTGGTGTTTTCATAGATCTGGAAGATTTTGGCCTGAATTCCAGGAGGTCAGACTTTTCTGTTAGACTTAATGAGCAAAACAAAGCCTAGATAATAACTAAATTCAGTGAAGAAAATATTTTGAAGCTGTTTTCAAGAGAGATCTTTCATAAGGAGTCATCTAAAATGGTGCTTCCCCATGTCAGTCCATTATCTCTAAGCTCTAAGTTGTCACTAAACTCCACCAGTTCCCTTAAAAAAAAAAAAAAGTAAATAAAAACCAGACCTCCACATCTGCCTCTAATTTTCCCCTCCTCCATATTATCAATCTTTCCTGTAACATTCTCTGACTTTTAACAGAAACCTCATTATATATCCAACAATGCAAATGCCCACTGACAAACATCTGACTAGCAACACATCTCACCCCAACCAGCTGATGCCCACACAACACCCAAGATGCAGCTGCCCCAGAGCCAGCTCCCCTCAGCTTCTGCATTGTGTCAGGTGGGATGGAATAAAACTTGGCATAATTCATGCACTTGTCCTGGCTCTGCCCCATGAGAATACATATTTTCAAAAGCTCTAACCTATCAATTTTAAGTTAGCTGAAGGACTCCTCATAGCTTCTTGCATTTACTCTCTCAATTGCTGTAGAACATGCCTTGTCACCTTCCAAAGAAACTCAATAGGAACACTGGTTTACATGCACAGACAATCAGTACATCACATAATTTACAATAACAGTGTGGCCTACAGATCTTCCTCATGTCAATGAACAATACAGCTACCGGGATTTTTATGCCAGTAGGCCTACAAGCAGGCTTCAAACTGTGCAGAGCCATAAAAGCAGCAGCAGCAGCTTTTGAACTGCCAAATTGTTACCGTATAGCACATACTGACTGGAAAGGAAAAGGATCAAGACAGAACAGAGCCCTTCTACTCCAACCCCAAGAATACCCTGGGACTGTCACCAACCACCAAGACACTTCCGCCCTTTCAAGGCACACAGATACACCTAATATAGCATTTTCAGCTAAATTAAAAGAAAGGATAAGAGAGAGGCTAGTCAAATGCATTGCTAGTACATGATGGCAAGGGTTCTGGAAGGTAAGAAATAAAAATAATCTGACAACACTGTGTGCACAATTCTATTTTCCATGTTCCTGCCTCCAGCACTGCTAAAATCAGACAGGAAGGGGAACACAGCTGTCTCAACCTGTCACCTCAGCCACCTCCAGCTTCACAGGAGAACAGGCTTAGAGCATGGTACTTCTTGTTTCCTTGTGACCAGTGGTCTCCTGACCTGCAGTCCCAGAGGCTCCCTCATCTTTCTTATCTTACAAATTCATAGTTGTGCTATTATATAAGCATACAGCATCCTTGTGTGCAAGAAAAAAAAACGTTTGCTAAGGAAGGAAAGGGAGAACTATGGTTTCCTTTAGGAAAGCCCTGCATTATTACAAGCTAATATTAGTTCAGATGAGGGAAAAAGGGAGAAGTTTTGCATGTGAGCAGAAGATGTACAGGTGCTCCGTGATGCTTACCTCCTTGAGTGAGCACATTGTACAGGTTCATACTAGTAGCTACAGAACATCTGTCTCTTCCCCCTACAACATACTGTATGTGAGGAAATATTTTACCAGTGATGGTATCCGTTAACTTTTATGGATAGAGCCAGGTGGACAGGAACAAAAAATAAGGAAATAGGGATCTCTAACCTCTGGTGTGTTGTCTGTTTTCTACTTATCACTTGTGACCATTGCTGTATCTACTTTGGATGATTTTCAAATGGGAAGGCTCTGCCAGAGCTACTCTGCCAGGTTGTTTGCTGCAAATATGTATTACAGAGCCAGAAAGTAGGAGAGAGCAGTCCGCCCAAGTAGAAAAGACACAATAAAAGACAGAAGAAGATGCCTTTCATGAGGAGAAAAGATGATGAGGAGGAAATGGAAAACACAGTGTCATGTCCACATCAGGAAGGATGCTTTGAGGTCTAAGCCCCTGAATTAAGAACTAAGATACATTGTTTCTGCTTCCAACTCTTCCTGATAGCCCCTCCAATCTTATGTCTTGAGATCTGCACCTACTAAACTTCCTCCCCTCCTTGATATTGCACTTCTAGTGGAAAGTGTTTCACAGAAGAAATCACTCTGGTTACACAAGGGCTGACCCTGATAAAGAGAGTCCAGCAGAGGTCCACAAAGATGATGAAGAGCTTGGAGCCAGAAGCCTCCAGCCATTCTGGTGGACCAAATATGAAGTCCCACATCCACTATGTGGTAGCTATAACAACCTGAATAGGTGAGATTCCAGGAAGGCCATGTCTCTCAATAGATGTTTACTGCAGCCTGAGCCAAGCTATCTTGTCTACATATACAGTAGAAACAAAAGCTGTACGTGCCTTGGTTATTCATCATCTCCAGTGTCCTTTAAATAGCATTCAAAGCATACATGCATGTGAGATGCTATTACAACTAACTGGCAGCTAGAAATTAAGGCATTACAGAGCAGGCAAAGCTCACTGCTGTGCTGCAAAGTAGCTAGGAAAGGACGTGTGCTTTCTGCTCAAAGAAGTACATTGCAACATGGGCCTAGCTTAAAAGCTGCCTGTTTAAATAAATAATTTATATAACATTTAACATTTAACATATATATCGTATATAGTATATATAATATAAAAATATTTATATATTACATATTAGTATATAATTATATTGCAGAATATATTATAGATTATGTTATAATATATAACATATTTTATAATAATAAAAGCCTTTTGTACATAGGATTTTTTCTCCCAGGTCATATCAAGAACCACATGGGCATCACCACTTGTTCAACAGGTATGTTCTGATTGCTACAAACCTAACTCACACCCTCAGCCTGTCATCACACATGCAGCCTCCAACGATCTTTTTGGCCATTTACCAGACTTCCAGTTTCCTAAAGTGCCAGAGAATCCAGTGCCAAACACATAATTCCAGATACAGCCTCAGAAGTAATAAAGAGAGGGGAACAAATCACTTATTTTGGCATTCTGACTACGATCTATCTGCCTGTATTTTTTTGACCTACAAGAAGTCTGAAATAGTGGTTTTAGAACTTGCCAGTATTTACCATGTCTCACACAAGTTGTAGCTGGGAGTACTGCTACCACCTCTTAAGGCTGCCTCCTGCCCCATGTGTCATATCTTCTTTCTCTCTTTTTTTTTTTTTTTTTCTTCCTCTTTTCCTCCAGTTTGTTACTGTTTGACAGTATTTGGGCTAGTTTCTGCCTGTCAGTATTCATCTTAGTCTGAACTTTGGAAAATTTCAGTCAAAATGATTCAGCTATTTACAAAAATACAAATGAGAAACTGTATTTCAATCAATCTGAGGAAAAAAAAAATCAACAAGGTCTACTTTGGGTAAAACAAACAAACAAACAAACAAACAAACAACAACAACAACAAAATCAACACTGGAAAACTCAAAACAAAACTTTTCTTATCCTGCTGAGACTGCTAAAGTCTGGGTGAGTTACAAGTCTTCAAAATGTCACAGTTCACGTTTGCTCAGATAAAAACCTAGCAAGGAAAAATCTCTGAGGGTTCTGTCTGAACTGGACACGCTTCATTTTCTTGCAAAGCTTAGTACTCCGCAGACTGCACAAGCATAGAGCAGCTGGATACTGCTGCTATGGAGATCCACTTAGTAGCAGCTTCTGGTGAGAGTGTGTTTGAGGCATTGCTCTTGTAGAGGCTGAGTTTTGAGTAAATAATTTCTGGAAACCTTTCTGTTCCTCTGTTTTGCAGGCCTGAAGGAGAAAAAATGTCATGAACTCAAAAGAAGAGGAGTCCTGTGAGACAAAGTTTTCAAGTTTGAGATGACAGGATGAAAGATAGTTACGGATAGTTAAATATAGTTCAGAAAAGTTTTGTTTTATTAGCCAGAGCTATGAAATTCCTTAGTTAAATTCTGACAGATGCAGCTGATTGTTAGCTTTGGCTTGTAGCAACTTCTGCTGTATCTTTTTGGTAAACAACTATATTTTCAGACTGCTTACAGCAGCAAGAGATGAGCCCAACTTCTATTGGAAATGCAAAATGTTTATCCACCACCTGCTAGGAAGCCTTTTGTTACTTGAAATTTGTCTTTTGAGCTCTATGGAAAGCAAGTATACTTTTTAAGTGTATTTTCAAATAATGAAGCAGTTTTGATGCCTTAAAACATGTTTTCTCCAAAATAAATAACAGGTTTTATCACTTGAATCGTCTTCTAAATGATTACAAAAAGGCTCAGGTTGGAATACCCTGAGAGAGAACAAGTTTCTCAATTCCCAGAAAGGCAGGCTGTAAAGCCCTTATTGACAATAGCAAACAGCTACTCACTTGGATCACCGTGTGAGCACTACTATGAGCAATTCTTCACTGACAGAAATTAAGATTTCATATTTCTAGCTCAGTATGGCAAAAAACAGTCATCATCAGTAGAGCATTTTCACCACAACATTCTTCAAAATATACTGCAAATATCCACCTGGAAGAATCTCTCATACAAGAAAAAAAAAGGTCACCAGAAGCCATTGTTTACTACAGCAAAAGTTAGGCATTCTTTTGATGGAAAAGCTGGCTTTTTTTTTTTTCTATACCAGGCTGCACTGGGAATTTTGTTTTACAGAAACCTGGAACTAGACTCTTCACACTATACGGGCAATACATCAGTTAACAGCAAAATTGCTGGTCTGTCTTATCTTGGACTAGAGTTGATTCAGGGAGCAGGAAAATAGGACACTCTATGATCCTCAAAATTGTTGTCACTTACAGTGGGAGCCCAGCAGTAGAGAATCTAAAAGATAAATTAAGAGCATACCAACAAGGATTTTCCAATGTCGTCATTAAAACACTCAAAAGGGACTCCTTTTTAGAGGTCTTCATCAGCTCTAGCAGAATTCTCTCTTGCATACTGGCAGGATGTTGATGGTTTACGGGCTGGTTCAGCCCAGTTCCATGACCAGCGGGGCAGAGGGATTTCATAAAATCCGTGCCTCCAGGAAGGGGAAACAGGGTACCCCAAAATAATTAAAAACAGCGGCAACGATCTGAGGAGAAACAAACTAATTTACTAAATACAGTATCGGAATGCAAGATAACACACTATAATACAATATAATCAGAATTGAAGCTAATAAACCAAATATAGTGAGAGAGAGAATGTCTGAAAGGTGGATAGGGCTCACCACAACACTGAAGTGAGATGCGCAAGTCCAGTGGAGCAGGAGGGAGACGAAAAAGAGCCAACGAAGAAGAGTGGATGAAAAAAGAGCACATCAGGTGACTTTGCCGGGAGTTATATCTCCTTTCTGTGACCGCACAGTCCCCTGGGGAACGTAATTCTTCTTCTCTTCTGAACAGGTACCCAGAACTTGAGCATGAACAGTTAAACTCCCAGTGCCCCACGTGATGTTATGATGTGGAATACCAAAAACCAAAAATCACAAAACCATGACACGGTGCTATTAAAAAAGATTAGATTTGTGGATTTTAGAACCAGAGAACATTGCTAGCAATTTTGTCTGACCTAAATATATGAAATCACATCCAAATAAAATACTTCTGAAATAGTACTATTAAGGTCACATAATCCAGCATTCAAAAGTCTCAAAATGGCAGTATTAAGGTTGCCTGTATGACCTTAATTCAGCCCCCCTCTGTGTAGCATTATGTGACTGCACAGAATGGACAGGTTTTCTTAAATGGGTACCTAATCAGCATCCACTTTCATCTTTACTCAGCTGATATCTCCAGGGCAGCAGTGAACACACAGCACATAAACTCAGCCCCAAAAGTGCCTGTCATTTTATAGCTCATTATAGGCCTAGAGCAGAGCTTCAGTGACCCCAAGCTGCAGCACTCTCAAGGGATTTAGAGACAGTATCTCAATGCAGAGACTGAAGAAATGTGAAAGGCATGGGTCAGAATGTTTAGAGCCCTTTACAAAACTTGATCATCATTTGAAGTGTCTGTCCAACACTTAAGACTTCTGCAACATCCCTTTTAGCTTCTTGTGCCTGCAAAAAAAAAAAAAAAAAAAAAAAGAAAAAAAGAAGAAAAAAAGGACCTTCTTCTGGATACACACAAAACAATGTTTGCTCTTTTCTGACCTCTGTTATCCACAGTTGTAATATAAATATAAAAGCTGATCTGAAAGTAACTTCCTCCTTTTTCATTGTGTTGGCCCAAGATATCAAATCAGTTGTCAGTGGCATAGCAGTAAAGGATGAACCTTCCCAAAAATGTTCCATCACATTTTGTTGCCACGTGACAGAATGCAGCAGAGGGGCACCTGATGTGGAAACACAGATGAAGCAAAATTAAGCCACAAAATAAAGAGTGACTCAATGAACTCCTCTGATCAAATTATCAGATTATGACCAGAGAACTGTGTCTGAAGATAAATATCAACTTCAGTGCTTTGGTAACCATAATGGCAATGTTGAAATATTTCAGAGTTTGTGCCAGGTGTGTCCCATAAATGCTCACACAGGAACAGAAATAACACTGCATGCAAGTTCAGCAGGATTCACTAACAGTGACAATTTCCTAGGTTGCATCTTTACTAGTGACATGATACCACCACTGGAAGTTGGAATGAAAATGACAATTTGTTCCGCACTGAAAAAAAAGTTCAAGATGCAGCCCTCAGTGAAAAAAGTGAGATGCACTGTCTTTTGGGATAGGAAAAGAGAGGTCTTTCTGGATTTCTTGAACCTGGACAAATCACCAACCAAATCACTACATCTCAATGTCGACTAAGCTCAAGGCTTTCACTTCCTCAGTCAAACTAGAGAAGAAGACAACTTTTCTTTTGCAACATAATACCAGGCCCTGTACCAGTTTGAAGACCTTGGAGCACATTACCAATCTTTGCTAGATTGTCCTACCACACTCACCATATAATCTGGATTTAGTGCCTTCTGATTCCCATCTGTTTTGGCCAATGAAAGATGGGTCTGAGTACAGATGGATAACATTTTCTTAGCAACTTGACAGCTGTGAAATAGCAGGTCACGTGCAGATTTTGATGAGCACGGTATACAGCTCTTGTTAATTGCTGGCAAAAATGAACAGCTAATGGTGGTGACTATGTTGAAAATTAGCGATTTGTAGATGAGAATTTGCTCTATCAAGTAGTGTTGTTGTGCTCTTTCTTTCTGTTGCTTCCATCAAAATAAATAAGAAACATTATTTTCAGGGCAGCCTGCACACCAACAAAGGTTTGAGGGGGAGACAATGCGTCCACCCTCCTCTTTATCACACTAGTCAGATCTTAAGAACCCTGAGCTTCCATGCACATTTTTCTCAAATGCATTTGAGCATATCTCTGGTGAAAATTTCCGTTCCCTCAAAGCAGCATTTTGTGAGCAGTCATAGACACCAGCAACAGGATAATAACCCAACAGAAAGACTGGAGATTTAGATATTCACAGAATCACAGAATCACCCGGGTTGGAAGGGACCCCAAGGATCATGTAGTTCCAACCCCCCTGCCTAGCAGGGCCACCAAACATACACATTCAGATCAGGTTGCCCAGGACCCCGTCCAACCTGGCCTTAAACACGTCCAAGGACGGGGCATCCACAACCTCCCTGGGCAACCCGTTCCAGGGCCTAACCACTCTCCTAGTAAAGAACTTCCCCCTAACATCTAACCTAAATCTTCCCTCCTTCAACTTAAAACCATTTCCCCTAGTCCTGCTGTTGTCAGCCCTTTTGAAGAGTTTACTCCCCTCCTGGGTGTAGGTTCCCTTCAGGTATTGATAGGCTGCAATGAGGTCACCCCGCAGCCTTCTCTTCTCCAGGGCTGAACAAGCCCAACTCCCTCAGCCTGTCCTCATAGGGGAGGTGCTCCAGCCCCCTGATCATCTTAGTCGCCCTCCTCTGGACCCTTTCCAAAATCTCAATGTCTTTCTTGTACTGAGGGCTCCACACCTGGACACAGTACTCCAGATGGGGCCTCACAAGAGCCGAGTAGAGAGGGACAATCACCTCCCTGTCCCTGCTGGCCACCCCTCTCCTGATGGAGCCCAGGATCCCATTTGCCTTTCGAGCTGCCAGAGCGCACTGCTGGCTCATATTCAGTCTCTCGTCCATCAGGACCCCCAGGTCCTTCTCTGCCGAGCTGCTCTCAAGGACCACTCCTCCCAGCCTGTACAGGTGCCTGGGGTTCTTCCGGCCCAAATGCAAAACCTTGCACTTTGCCGTGTTGAACCTCATCAGGTTCACCCGAGCCCAGCCCTCCAGCCTGTCGAGGTCCCTCTGAATGGCATCCCTTCCTTCCACCGTATCAACCGCACCACTCAGCTTGGTGTCGTCAGCAAACTTGCTGAGGGTGCACTCAATTCCCTCATCGATGTCATTAATAAAGATGTTAAAGAGCACCGGTCCCAAGACAGACCCTTGGGGGACACCACTTGTTACCGGCCTCCACCTGGACATAGAGCCATTGACCACCACCCTCTGTCTGCGGCCTTTCAACCAATTGCTTATCCATCGGGTCGTCCACCCATCAAATCCACTTCCCTCCAATTTGGAGATGAGGATGTGGTGGGGGACCACGTCAAAGGCCTTGCTCAGGTCCAGGTAAATGACATCGGTTATATTACAGTGTTTTATCTGTTTCAACAGCACTCTACACAGACAATATAATATTTTCTGAAGTACATTCAGATACATACTTCAGGTTGCACAAAGAAGACACTAAACAAGATAAAAGGAGTCCACATTTGGGTCATCCAGCAACCTTCAGCACGCACTGCTCTGAGCCCAGGAAAAGGAGAACACTATAGCTCAGACAAGAGACATAAGAGAACTCACTTGTGTAAAAGCAAGACAAGAATTGAATTGGAGGGATGCGGATTTGATGGGTGGACCGCTCAATGGATAAGAAATCTGTTGAAAGGCCACAGACAGAGGGTGGTGATTAATGGCTCTATATCCAGGTGGAGGCTGGTAATGAGCAGAGTCCTTCAGGGGTCTGTCTTGAGACCAGTGCTCTTTAACATCTTTATTAATGACATTGATGACAGAATGGAGTGCACCCTCAGCAAGTTTGCTGATGCCACCAAGCTGAGCGGTACGGCTGACACAGTGGAAGGAAGGAATGCCATTCAGAGGAACCTCGACAGGCTTGAAAGGTGGGCCTGGGTGAACCAAGTGAGGTTCAACACAGCAAAGTGCAGAGTTTTGTTCTTGGGCCGGAGGAATCCCAGGTATCCATACAGACGAGAACGAGCAGTCCTTGAGAGCAGCCCTGCAGAGGAGGACCTGAGGGTCCTGATGGATGAAAAGCTTAACGTGAGCCAGCAGTGTGCTCTTGCATCTCAGAAAGCAAATGGTATCCTGGGCTCCATCAGAAGAGGGGTGGCCAGCAGAGTCAGGGAGGTGATTGTCCTCCTCTACTCTACTCTTGTGAGGCCCCATCTGGAGTACTGTGTCCAGGCCTGGAGCCCCGAGTACAAGAAAGACAGAGAGTTGTTGGAGAGGGTCCAGAGGAGAGCCACGAAGATGATCAGGGGATTGGAGTACCTCCCCTAGGAAGACAGGCTGAGAAGCTGGGCTTGTTCAGCCTGGAGAAAAGAAGGCTATGGGGTGACCTCATTGCAGCCTTTCAGGACCTAAAGGGAGCCTACGAACAGGAGGGAAATCAACTCTTTGAAAGGGTTGATAACAGCAGGACAAGGGGAAATGGTTTTAAGTTGAGGGAGGGAAGATGTAGGTTGGATATCAGGGAGAAGTTCTTTACTATGAGTATGGTGAGGTGCTGGAATAGGCTGCCCAGAGAGGTTGTGGATGCCCCATCCTTAGAGGTGTTCAAGGCCAGATTGGATGGGGCTCTGGACAGCCTAATCTAGTATTAAATGGGGAGGTTGGTGGCACTGCATGTGGTGGGGGTTTGGAGATTCACAATTCTTGAAGTCCTTTGCAACACTGGCCACTCTGTGATTCTGTGAATTTCATCTATTCCTTTTAAATGACAGACTGTTGCCTATTCTTTTGATTATTCAAATGTTCCTCATATAAGATTAGCATGATAGAGATCTCCCAAAGAAAGTCTCTATTGCACAGCACCATCATGTAGAGATACCTAAGTGACCAAGTCTGCAATTTATAAATGTAAAAAATATAAACAGCAAATACACACAATGAACACAAATTGATCTTCTGGATACAGGTGCTGGCAAAGCTGGCAGAGTGAATCTATCTTTCCTAAGTTTGAAAACTACAAGAAGGTCCCATCCCTTCACTCCATGCAGCTCCTGTGGATCTAGACAGGTCATAATAATTTGCTTAACCACAAGGAGAGCTACCACTGCTTTCACAAAGCTATAAGAGGCTCTTGTGCCCTGAAGACAGGCTTCTGGACTGCACATTCATGCAACTTAATCCTCCAGCTGCTGTGATAAGGATAGGATCTGTGAAGACTCTGAAAGACTTTGAACAGGTAATTCTTGAGGTAAGTCTGAAAACAAAATAAAGCGACAATCTGCTTCCTGATCTGCTTTTCTAGGAAAATTATGCTTTACAATCAATTCTGTCCTTACACACTGACTATAAAATTAACTTATTAGCTGACTCAACTCCATTTTGCGTGAAGGATTGAGGATTGCCTCCAGCCCTTGTCCCTTTAACTCTAATTATCAAGTACTAGATTAAATTCAGAATGAAGTAGCCAGGTCAAGCAATGTACTTAAAGTTTAATGGAAGTTAATGATTCATTGATCAAACTCATTTATGTCTAATTAAAGCTTTCCTGTGTTATAAAAGACAAGGGGGAAGTTTCATAATGCAACTCGCTCCCCTTCTGTGCATCGCAGATTAGCTGCAAAACTGAATGGAAAATTTACAGCATCTGTATTTCATGAGTACATGGTTTGGCAACAGCTCTGTAGATTTAAAAGTATAATTATTTTAGATGACTTCACCAAGTGGATGAGGTTTACACAGTGCTGCCAAATACAATACCAGTATCCAGCTGCACACAGCCAGATTGTGAACCAAGCTTGCATGCACCAGCACCACCTCAAAATAATGAAGTGCAGGAACACAACAATAACCAGACCTGCATCTGGAACTCCAGCAGCAATCTCAATGGAACAAGGCAGCAGTGACACTGAGCTCAAGACAGAGAAGCTTTCCATTGAGTGTGGATCCTTTTCACCAAGCTGCTCGTGCATAAAAACTGGCAAAACTGCCATTACATCTAAAGCATGCCAGAGATAGAACTCAGTGCTCAAGCATAAATGAGGATGACAAGCAACCCACTGTAACACTGACAATTTGTTTCTTCCTCCACTGAATGTCCCCTCTTGTTAAGCACTTTCTCAACGTCATCTCACATATAAATATGCAATCACACTACAATTCCTCTATTGAGGAGCTATCCACCAGAACCTTACCTGTTGAATATCTGTTCAATATGGGGTAATTAAAAAGGAATACCATGCCCTACTTACATAATCGTTGTTCTATTACATGGTTTAAATTTTTATGTTAGCCACATGAAGAGAAAAAAATAATTTTACAATCTCAGGCTACAGAAAGAGCTTTCACTTTCCTAGTGATTTGAAAAATTTCAAGATTACATTTCTATTTTGCATTTCTGATTGTCTTTTTGTTTTATTTTCTTTCAAGTAACATCTATGTTTATTTATGCAAGTCTAGTAGAAGCAGCAGCAGCAAGCTTTGGCCTTTCATACTTTCTTTGCTGTAGCTCCTCCTAATGTTCTTTGCAGCCCTGGCACACCTGGGAAACAGTAATGACCACTCTGCTAAACTACAGATGAAACAAACTGTCAGTACTATCTCTTTTCACTCACAGAATGAATAGCTTGCTGTATATTTTCTTCACTATTTGCAATTTTCTTTAATAAAGCCTTAACAGCTTTAACTCATAGTTTAACAGTGGTGTGAATCACTACTATTACATGTTGGTAAGATACAGCTTATGTTTTATGGCAATTAGTACAGACTCACTGTGAATATACTAAGGCCCATTCACTTAACTTACACAATTTGATACTCCATTCCTGATCCAAAATAGGTTCTTCATACTCAAAATTTCTTCTTTCCAAGAAGTCAGTAATCTCCCAGAAGTCTATGGAGCAGACTGTAATAATGAGGCAGCTTGTATCATTCACAGTGGGAAGGGTCATTTCCAACTTTTTTCCCCAAGGTCTGTTGAGAATGACATTACCTCATTTTTGCTACTTAACCTACATATAATTTAACTGCAATTAAATCAAATGGTAATTGCAATTTAATTTAATTCCAATTGGATTAATTCTAAGATCTGCAAAAGACAGTCAAGTATGATCAGCATAAGGCCCCTCAGGATTTCCTAAGGCCAGCTTTGATTCCAGAACAGTCATACATACCCCTGGGTGAAAAAAAGTTCACAACAATCTAGGCATTATGACTCAACTGTCTTTATATATGCCACCACACTCAAATCATCTTGATATTTCTAGTAACCTTGAAAGACAGGTGGGGTTTATCCTAGCTGTTGTACAGTGCAGAGAAAATGATGCACACTAGTAATTGTAAATCTTTATCTTGTGCATTGTTCCCAAATCCTTTCCAGTTTGCTCTGCAACGTTCACATAACTCTTTAATAAACCTAAAAATCAGAGAGGAATCACACAGACACATGACTTGTGTCTCTAAATGATTTAGGGTGAAACAGTCTGTAAGGATAAGATGCCAAAAAGTAAAACACAAAATGAGTTACAACTAGCAAGGAACATAAAAAGCTTCAAAGAAAAAGTTCAGTGATTCCATCAAAAACAATTCTATCACTTCAATCTTATTTACTGAATATAAGGAAAAAAATAGAAAATTTAGATGCACAGTGTGCTGTGGAAAGAGAGCAAATACTACAGGACATAGATAAGACTGAAATACTGACCTTTCCATCCTTTTTGTAGAATTACACAACTGACATCAAAGAGAAGCAAAGCATGGTCTAGAATAAGGAAAGAATATCTTAAAAGAATGAAGGGAAGCCAGATATTTTTAACACAACTAGACATAATGAAGTACATCTTACAGCATCTCAGGAATGATCTAAAGACATTTCTAATAATTCAGAAGACAAAGATGTCTCCAAGAAGCAAACGAGTAGTGCTTGCCTGAAAATAACATTCCTATGTATGTTACTCAAATTACCTCCACTAGAACAACTCCATCAAGTAACAACTAAATCATTGGTTGCAAGTACTAAGAAGATAATTGGCTAATAAAAACCAATGATAAAACAAGCATAACTCATAACAGTTTCATATGGTGTATTTGTAAGAATGATTAGCATAAATGATAAGCAGAAAATATATGACATTCGTATTCTACTTAAATTTTTTTGATGCTCCCACATTATGTTGTCACATCAGCAAAATACAATCCAAAAGAAATGTCAGCGTATGAATACCTGATTTTAAAACATACTCAATAACTTATTTGGAATTTTCCAAAATTTGAAATGGGACTTCCGAGAGAACTTCTGTGAGTCCAGTGTTTGGCAGTATCTTCAGTAATGACTGAAAATGAAACAGGATTATGTTTAAAGTATTTAGTACAATATCCTTCTGAAAAGTACCGGAAGAACCAAAGAAACAATAATAGGAACATTCATGTTGGAATGAACCTCAAGAGATCTTTAGCCCAACATTCTGCTCAAAGAATCAGACGAGGCTGCTCAGAAAGGTTTTCAAGATCTGACTGGTTAAAGCCAGGGGTGGAGACAGCATAACCTGCAGTCATAACCTGCAATGGGCAATCTGTTCCACTGATCGACTGTTTTTCTCTTATACCTAGTCTCAGATTCTCTTAGTTACACTCACGACCACTGTCTGTCATCCTCCCACCTCTGTGAAGCATGTGGATCTTCTCTTCTTGTGTTTGGGCATAGCTATTAGGTAACCCACAATCCCTCTCTTAGCCCAGTTAAAAAGTGTTGCCATTCCCATATTGCTCCCCTCTATCCAATACTGCACTTCAGCCCCCACCCCTTAAATCCTGGTAAGTAAAAATATAGTAAAAAAGCTAAGTGTTTAAATCCACAAAAAAGTAGCCAAATGTGAAAATAAAAATTTGGAAATAACTAGCAAGGCATCAGTATTTCTAATACTGAAAGGCTTACATACGTGCCATTTGAAAGACATGAATTTTCTCTGGTTGTTCCTTGTGAAACCTCAGATGGACTCAACTCTGAGTACAGGTCTGGAAAACCAAACAGTAAGAGACATAGAGATAGATTGGAGAGAACACAGTGGGAATAACATGATTCAGAAATATGGAGATACATCCTGATAGGAAAGATAAATAAACTGGTTTGTCTGGAGAGAGAGAGAGAGACAGAGTTTCCTGTGATGATAAATAGAAAAATGTTTACAAAGAAAAAGTATAACAGATAGTATGAAAGAGTCTTTAACTACAAAACTAACCAAGTGATAAATCAGGCTGGAAAGTGAGGCCGTGGAACCTGCATCACTGCAGCCTTTTAACCAAAGGTAGAAAAATAAGTCCCAGAGTCAGCTTAGGTACAGCCAGTCTGGTGTCAGGGCAGGCAGAGGAAGAAGGTGATGTCTTACAGCTCTTCCTATTCAAAACCCAAAACTTTCATAATAAATCTGTTTGATGCCTGAGGTAGACTAGTATTTTAATAAAACAAGATCACTGTTTTATGGAATATTTGTGAGATTTTTATGTCATTAAAGGCAGACAAAGAAAAGTTGGCCAAAAAAACATCTTGTATGATGCTTACACAATGTAAGTTTCCACTCAAACTGTGCATCTTCTGATCATGGACTGGGATCCCAAATCCTACAAGGACACTGAGACTTCCTCTGGTTCTGAAATTACTGTACATGGGTAAACACCCTGACTAAAGACAAATTGTAGATTGAATAAATCACCAAAAAGCAAAGTCCATACAGGAAGAGAAGAAGGAATAGAGGAATATTTGGAGCTAGAAAGCCCTTGACTCCAATAGCAGCTCTACCCAGAGTAGAAACTAAGAACTATGAGATGCATTTATAATAGCAGAACAACAGGGGGAAGTAAGTATTCTGTAGTATGGATTGTCTTTGGATTGTTGAGCCAAGCTGAGAAGCTACTTTTTTAACTAAAATTTAGAGCACAATGTAAGTTTTGTTAAAGGGGAAAAAAAAAAAAAAAGGAAACACAGCATTGAAAGGAAAAGACTGCCCCATCCCTCTTTCAACAAAATTTTGTCAAAACTGACTGAAAATATCCACCAAATTATAGAGTCAGAAAAATAGCCAAGCCCCATAATGTGATTTCCCAGGAAAAAAAAGACTGGGTTTACCCAACTATCACACATCCCTGATAGTTTCCTTCTTGAGTGACTGAAATAAACAAAAATATGCACCTGAATCACCAGTAAGGGAAGCAAACAAATGCATGCAATGGTTATCAATCCAGCTCTCAGCCTGGACCATGTTGAATTTGGCAGGGCCGAGAGCCAAGGGCAACTCACAGTCTCAGGAAAGCACTGTTGCTCTTAGTGCACAACCTAGTAGATCTTGCCAACCAGACTAACCTTTTTTAAGCACAGCCATGCTCGTATACACAGTTATTGTATGCCTTTATGGACTTTCCTACAGAACTCCAGATCCTTACAGTTGTCAGACAAAGAAATTGCTTTTATCACTAGCCTATTCCAGTGTGATAACTGCTCTAGTATCAATGTTCAAATCCTATAAGTAGTACTATTACACCTTTTTTAAAATATACCTTCTTTGACAAATTTAGTGAGAAACAAAAAAAAAAAAATAGATTTTTATTTTGAAAGGCTACCATCATCTATAGGAGACCATTAGCAAATCCTAATATTTCTGACATTTTTTGAGAAACATTATAGGTCTCAAGCAAAGGTGTTGCCAAAATGAATAATCGCCCATGGGTTATGATCTCAAGCCCATTAATATTGACTACACAGATGAAAAGGATAGATACTGCAAATATAATAACCACTTGTGGTCACATATTACGTTGTAAAACTGAAGATCATATTAACTTAAGATTAAAGACTACAAAATTCTACACATTTATTATAGCGTGAGTTTGCCCTTTGCCTGTTGTGTCTACAGCTACATAAACAAAGGATAAAACATCCAGTATTACCTCTCACAAAGATTCCAGAGACAACAATATTCTTTGAGCAACAGATAGAGAAAGGTGAGAAAGATGAACACTTCCACTTAACATCAGATGATCACAGAGCCAAAAAAAGCAGGTAAACACCAGCTTGTTAATTTCTTCATGCCTTGGACTCTTCGTAGCTCACTTTAAATAGACATCCTTTGAATTTTTACTATGGGAAAGGAAGAACAACAGTTCTCATGCAAATTTCCAGCAAGATAAAAATCAGAGGGATCTTTCAGAGCTGTCTTTATTTGAGCCATGTATCTGACATGAATAGAAATGTTGTAGTATTACAGACAAATCAAAAATCCTTTCAAAAGAACTGCATTGTGATGGACTATCACAGAGCTGCAGTTGTGGGAAGATACTGTGTGGTATATTAAGATGGAAAGCATATAGAGAGAAAACATTTCATGGAAATTGCCAGAAAATACTAAAAAAAAAACCTATTAGTGACAATGAAAAGTAGGATTTAAATTGAGAGGCCACTTATTCATTCAGAACATATTTCACCCCTCTGTAACACAATAGAGAGAAAACATCCTTTTCTCTTATAGTACCACCCATCTGAGGAATTACATTCAGTCTTGCTAGATAAATATTATTGAACAATGTCAAATTTTTCTTAGCTTTTCTTAACTTTTGTTCAAATCATATTTTCTGCGTAAGTCTGAAGAATTTTTCAATCTTCAAGCCTAACTATGAGCAGTCTTGAAATTACCACTACATCTACAAAGAGTGTACCCCAACCATTCCCAACTGGAGATCAGATTGCGGTAAAAATCTCCTGAAGTACGTTAAATTTGGAAAGTAAGCAAAGGAAAATCATACTCACAAGTCCCTTCTATACCCAGAGAAAATCTAGAGTCAAAGGGAGAGAAGGAAAACAGAACTGCTGTGAGAACGTGAAACAATCTGCACATAGGTGTCAAAAGCTGATGGGAGAAATTGAGACATTAGTCCAGACAAAGAAAAGACTTATTTTGTAACTAATACTGAGTAAAATTATAAACAGCAGCAACTAGAGTGAAAAAAAAAAAACAAAAAAACAAAAAAACAAAAAAACATTCTATTACTGTGTTAACATATCTAGTTTCTGACCTATAGGGGGCTCTTGAAAGATATGCCTACATACATGGCTATTCAGTGAAGAGTTGTCCGATGCCATTTATATCATCTTATGTGCTGTGGAAATACTAGTCTGTTAAGAAAGATTTCTCATAATAGCATGAAAAGATTTACCTCCATATATTTCTCCTTAAATAAGCCTATACAGTGCTCCATAGTCTTGAGCTCTGGAACCCCAGTACCTACATTAGCTTATGCAGTCAGACAGTCTGCATAGACATGTTGGGCTAACTCATTCTTCCAGTAACACACTGCACCCAAGAAAACCTCCTTCACAGTAGCAGGAAGCTGGGCTAGATTAAAAGAAGAACATGGCACTCAGAGAGAAAAGGAAGAAAAAATTGAGGTACATCAGCAAACAGAAACTAGAATTTAGTTTCTTATATATCTAAAAATCAAGTTTTAGAAAACATCAGTGTGACTGATTGTTTGAGTGGAGATAAAACTTCACTTCTAGCATGGAAAGTTCATGAGGCGACCAAGTTTCTTTTCCACTAGGAAGGGTGAATTGGTGTTACTAATTCTGAAATTATAACTGAAACGTTATTCTTGTCATTCTCTTCAAACCTGAAGCACTAATTTTCCACATCAAAACATCTTAATAGATGACACATTACTGAAAAAGAAAAAAGATGAAAGAACATAGCTTGCTTTAAAGGAAGAAATATTTTAATAAGCTTTTAATAGTAATTAGTCAAAAGTACTTTTAAACAGCCATCACAAAAGATCTGTATCTGTGTATTCCCTGGATAACTGTGGGTTTTTCTGTTGTTACTGTTATTAAAGAAATAGAAAAAAAACTATAATTCTTTTACTGAAAGTAGCAAATTTTAGCTAACATACAACTCCTAACTTCCAATCCTCAAATTTCCTTTTTAATCATATCACTAAATAAACAACCCCACCCAATTCAGAATTACAACACAACTCAGTATAACTCAGTATAACTGTGGGTTATAATCACAAACTGTTATTTAATGCCCTTTTACTGTTGGTATAATCCAGAAAAACTTATGGTTTTCATGTTAACTGAGAAACCTCGATTAACATAGGAAGGATAAGGTCAAAAATGGTAAAACAATAAGATCAGAAAAGTAAAAATGATAGATGTTTTCTTTTATTGTCTATCCATCCACATCAATTCATGACTCAGTGGCTACGTGGCATATACTGAGAATCAGTGCAGCCTTACTACTATTCAGAAAGGACGTGACCTGCAATCCTTCTAGGCCTCATAGCATTAGCTAGAAAAAAAAAAGAACTATAAAATGTGAAGCTCTTATTTTATGTGCTCAAACAGAAATCCACAAATCAATGTTAAAGAAAAATAATAAAATTTCTTCCAGATTACAATGTTTCACTGAGTAATCAAAAACAGAACAACTACAAAAACAACAAAAGAATCACATAAATATGCAGCCATTTACCCTTCTGAATTATCATCTGCAGAAAATAGCTGGTAGAGCTCCCATAATAGGAAAGATTGAATGTATCTCTTTTAAAGGTGCAAAAGAGAATGACAACAGCTTTCTTTGTTTTTACAGTTCTATCTCAATTCCTTGAGCTTTGCAGTGTCCCTCCAGGCCCCTATCAGCAAATGTTGAAATTAGTCCGTTTAGAAGACAGGTTGAGCCATTTTTGCACTGACTTATATAAAGCCATTTTTCTGTTTTATTAGTCACATTAGCATTCTATTGCCCTTTAAATGTCACAAGTTCAAGAGTACAGCTGTACATATCCTGGAAATATTCCCATTTGATGTAATAAAACGAAAAGGTACAGTTCCCTGGGACAAATAAGGTGACAAAAAAGAGGGAAATGAACAGGGTATAATGGCACAGAGTAAAACAACAGGTAGTAAAGCAAGATTGTTTCCAAAGCAAGGAGGAGCAGGAGCTTTACTGGCAGAAGAGATTTAGAAAGACTTGTTTGTATTGTTTCTTATCAAAACAGCTGATGAACCTGCCACTGCCTCTAGCTCACACAAAGAAAGAAAAATGACACCAAACTCACTTCACCTGTATTCCCTTAGCCTGTTAGGTGCCTTTTCAAAACTACATTGTGCATTCTGATTTCTTTCATTTATTAGCAGTGATTTATTTCAAAGCAGAAACTTGCAAAATTCCCCAACTGCACGTTATCTAACCTAAAAAGTTGCAGGGTTATCAACAACTACATGAGAACTACAAACTGGCCAGAAACAATACTTGGAGAATAATTGAAGTCAGAGGAATCTGACTCACCATATTCTTCTGCAAAAGGCAATGGAGGGGATAAGAAAAATAAATTTAAAAAAAAAAAGAAAAGAAAAAAGAAAGAAAGAAAGAAATGGGGAAAAGTGCTAACCAGAATATACAAGACACTGAAAAATAATCCAGTGAAACCAAAGTGGTTCTCCTCAAATTGTGAGCTTTTGGTTTTGGAACTCCACTATATATTATTGGACCTGCATTACGACTCCCTCAGTGGAAGCTCTCTTTACAGCAGATAGCAGCACATAGCAGTTCAGTGCTTAGAGCAGCACATAGTACATGCAGCTTAAAAGTATCAACCAAACCACCACGTTCAGTTGCTTACAATGGAAAGCACTGTACAGTTTTCCCCAAACTGCCATGTTACCACACGTGGCACCCACCACACAAGAACAGACTGCCCCTCACCTCATGCCCCATGGCTTAGCTGTGTACATTTGTAGAAAAGTGCACCTCTCCAAGAAGTTGGAGGGAAAAGAGCACAACAGGCGGGGAGAGCTGCTGCAGTGATAGCCCCTCCTTCTCCAGAGCAACCTGGCTGGTATCAGCTGCCAGGTTCAGAAAAAGAAATACAATGTTGACAGCTTGAAGGTCCAGTAACAGCTCTGGCAGCACAGAGACCAACAAAGCAGTTGACGGAAGCCTAGGACCATTGCTGCTGAAGGGCAGCTAATGCAGCTGCTCTCATAGAGGGGACAGTGGTGCATAAGACAAAATTAGTGCTTCTCAAGCAGAAAGCAGTTGATTAAAAAAAAAAATAAAAAATGTAAAGGCTACAGATGGCCATATACAAATACTGAAGCCAAGACAGCAGTCCCAAGGAGGATGAATAAAAGACAGCCCTCAGTGAACGGGTGCTCTTTGACCCAGCAGGAGCTCTCATCATCATGCCTAATTCTGGTGCTAGGAGGAACAGCCTCAGCTCTGTAGCTGGGCAGTGCAAGTGAGCAGAACATCTGGAAGCTACTGTATATCATCTATTACAGTAAATGACAAAGTAGTTTAAATCTGAGAAAGACAACTTCCAATCATATCTTCTGACATAGGCTTTCCTGATCCAATCCTGAAGAAGGGCATAGACACTACTCTTTTGCATACGTTTTCTTCACATGTAAGCTTCAGCTCCAACTCAGTAAAAGAATAGGTGAAAGGAGGAAACAGTGTCAGTATTTTTATACACAGAGCCTTTTGGAAAGTTAGTTTCCTTTCCTTGAAGCTGTGATGGCTTTTCCTTTGCAATCTGTCAGGTTTGCAAGTAAAGTACTAAAAAAATTGAAGTACAGCAACTGCTAAACCCACTCGTGAGATGCAGTACAGCAATTCTGGTCAAAGCTGACCATGCTTCTGGAACTGACAGCCCACACAGTTCATGCTCTGTGGCAGGCAAAGATCATCGCCTTTTTGCGCATTAGTTCAGAGCAAAGAACTGTATTCACATCCCACATCTTTCATTCACGTTGCTTCAGCTACTGCACACTAGAGTATCTTCTGCAAGTTCTACTGACATTTCTTCCCTCCCTCCATTGTTACAGATTCTGAGGGGAGAAATTTAGGCAGAAATACATTCAGGTATTTTTCTGAGCTATAGAAATCCCACGGCATATAATGTTAAATCAACATGCAAGGCAATGCCTGTCATCTTGTTTCAGGAGACAGTTTCCCATTTATCCAGTCTTCCATTCTCACAGAAATAAGACTAAGAATTTCAGGCAGATTTTTTTTCTTTAAAAATCTTTATATAATTTATTAAAATATACTTCTTTGTCTTGCATTAGAGATCGTATTAAGCTCATCCATAAGAAAGCTAACAATATAAGCATACTTTATTTTTCCAGATTTTCTTATAGTTTCAAAAATTTGTGTTATGGATAATACTAATATTATTTAGGATGTTTTAGTTAAATCACATTTTTCTTTTGTTGATCTGTCCTAATAAAGAAAAACCTCCAAACTGTGGAAGTTCTGTATTTTCATTTCACTACAGTAACACAAACGTGGCTACCAAATCAGAGTAGACATTTATCTAGTCCAGAGTTTTTCCTCAAATGGCTATGAAGGAGCTTAAAAATCAGAAAAATAGATGTTCTTAAAGCATCTCTCAATGATCCAACAATTAGAAAAGAGAGAAGTACAAAAGAATACTCTCTCTCAAGACAGGAAAAACTAAAACAACAAAAAATGCAGCTCTCAGTTTAAGCGCTGGCACAAATGTGAACTCCATGGTTATTTTGTCTGTTTGTCTCCTTCCAGAAATTCAATCAGGGACTGCATTTTAGATTCTATTTAGAAGTGGATATGCGCCACTGTTTTTTTCCTGTATGCAGGGAAATTAAGATCGTTTTTAGTCATCCTTTTGTAACACCTTTTCTGATCTGTTCCCTGAAAGACATCTGAGAGATCTTTAGAAGCCTACACCAATAAAGTATCCAACTATCTCTCTCTCTCTCAAAAAAAAAAAAAAAGACAACAAACAAACAAAAAAAAGCAGCCCACCTTACATGCATTTTTTGTATTTTGCAGTTTCTGAAGAATTTGGAGAGTTTTAGTTGCCTGTAGTCATTAATACAGTGTGAGACCAAGATACTGCACTAGAAGCAACAATCTGCCATATTGTGGCACCACAACTAGGGCAGGTTGCTGTAAGAAAAAGCCTGCATTTTCATTGCTTCTCATTTACCCTATAACAACCATATTTAGTCCATCTGTTCACTGCACGCGCTCCCACCCCTCCCTAGAAAACAAACAAAAAAAATATTAAGAGCTCACGTACAACCACGGTAGTTCATTAAGTGGGAGGGGAGTTAAAAAAAAAAAAAAAAAAAAAAAAAAAAAGCTGTAATTACATCTATTACATTCTCCAGCTGGCCATGATCCTTAACAGAAATGTCACAGCAGAAATTTGCTTTTCCTGTAGCTAAGCAGTGAAGACACTTGTGCATCATAACCCAGAGCTGAAGACACAGTTTTCCTAGAATGGGATATTTTGCTGATCTGAGTCTCTCCTCTGGGATCAGAAACAACTCTGTTAATAAAAGTCAGCTCTAGAGTGGACGTTGTGGCAGCACTGTGGTAGATCTAGAAATGAGGTAAAATGAAGTGGAAAAATTCTCTTCTATTAAAAAACAGGCACTACTCTGGTTCTTCTTTGTTTATGAAAAGACCAAATGAAAGCTGATACATCCCTGAAGAAGGCAAGTGCTGTCATAACTGACTACAGAGTATGATTTGTGCATGCCCATTGCAACAGTTTCCTATGTAGCTTTCTGGCAGCAGAAAGAATGTTCATCATTGTCTGATGGCTTCAGTGAAATCAGTCAAAGCTTCTCCCATGCCCGCACTTTACACAGAAGTTAGGAGGTGCAGCCTCAGGAGCTGTCTCTGATTGGTACAGCAATATATGGGATGTAACTGGATCCTGTATGCATCCCTGTTCTTGAATAGATGCACTGTCAGATGCAATCATATGCTTTTTATGCCAAACATAGCAAATTGGCCCACTAAAACAGACTTTTTGCTTTACCGACACCACTCTGAGAGACTGCTGCTTCTTTGATAATGAAGGCCTGCATCTCTGGTAATCTGTGCTCCTCAGCCCTATCGCCTACCAAGACCTGATTATGTCATTTTCATTGATATTACAGTACAACAGAGTCAGATAACACACCTTCATGCTCCCCACCTAAACCTTGAAAAAAAAAAAAAAAATTAAAAAATATTTCCCAATACCTAAGCAAGAGTATTAAAACACAGAGCGAGCAACAAAAAAGCAGTTGACTTCACATACAGCAATTTTCCCCAGTTGTATGCTGTAGCTGTCACCCAAACAATACGCAACACAGAACCATCCTATAACACATCTTTAGTTAACTGTCAAGGTTTAGGGCATTAAATGGACAAAACTTACATCTTCCCTGAGCGTAAAGGAAAGAAGAACAAAATCTTAAAGAATGCATGTTTTTGTTTCTCAATTTCCCCAGTATTTCTATATGATTATCTCTTTGTTGAGAACACTTAGTAGATTTCTCATAGAGAAGACATCATTTAATGTCTGATGCCCTGAACACATACATATAGGAATTCCTTTAAAGCCTTGTGTGAAAGAACACAGATGGTTAAAACAAAGAACAAAAAGCAATATACTTTAGTTTACTACTGAAAACTGCTCTTTACCTTTTACTTATGTATGTTTTTTTCTTTTCTTATAAATTCTACTAAACACAATATTTGCTAAGATTCATATCCTGTACATATGTGAGGCCAAGTTTGACATCAGGCAAAAACAAAGTTTGTATAGGAATCATTCATTTTCATTACTGCCTTACAGAGAGTAAAGATAATGAAGAAAGGTACCTGAGAATAGGACATGAAGCAGCTTTTATTTTTTGAACATTTAGTACCTCTAATTAAAAAGATTTCACACCCATATCTGAAGATTTCTATAATGTTAATAGCAAAAAAAAAAAAAACCCAAAGTATTTTTGTTTCACTGATAACATCAGAATGTTTGAGATTTAGATCAGCTGTAGCTAATGGGCTCTTCTTTAATACCACAAAATAAATCCATACATCTGTAAAATCTATGCTTCATAAAATGAGAATAAATCAAAATGATCCCTTCTTGTTGTCCATCAACTTTTTCCGATGCCGTACTTCTTCCCTCATTTTCCATTTCACAGAAATGGTTGTTATTTCTTCCTAGGAATCTAAATCTTGAGAGCCTAAAATAACTCAGATTTTATTTTATTTATTTTAAGTAACTGAGATTTTGGGCAGAGTAGCCATGGATATAAATGCATCTGAGACTCACGACCAGTCTATCCTTTCGATATTAAAACCATATTTTTTATCTCTTTCACATGACCACATTATGAATCCAAAATTTTGTTACACAGACGTACACTGGAAGTTGCAGGAGGATGCTGAATGAGAGTTTCCATACAAGAATTCCATAAGTTGTACACTGTACAACACAGTTACTATTTTTACACAAACAGCAGAGTACTTATTTTAATGTCTTTAAAATGGATTGTATCAATAAAGGCAAAAACTCCTGGTCCTCATTATACTTTATTCATTCAAGTGATATTGAAATTTGTTTTCATGAATACTGGTGCTAAGTTTATTCAGAGGAATATGTTCATTCATAGTCATTCATAAGCATCCTTCTATTTCCACTCCTATTTCAGGCTGTGATCTTTTTAGAAACCTCAAGACAAACTGAAACATGACAAGCCCCAGCTCCAAATTAATCCCAGAGTCTAAGTATCAGTAGCTTCTTCCAAAGAACTCGATTAGTAGAAATCATGTGTAAACACACTGAATTTGGTGAATATAATATTTGGGATGCAATACTCCATTCAAGTACTATGGTATCATTGCAAACTAGCTAAAAAACAGAGCTCTTCATTCATTTCTTTCAATATGACATTGAATGGGATTAACTCCTAAACCTGTGCTTATACTGCATTGAACCTCATATAAGAGGTTGTAGTAGTTTACTTTTGTACAAAAGAAAAATAAAACACTCATAAAGCACCTCAGCTGGGGAGATACAAAGAAATAAGGTCTTCAACAACATAACAACCAGCAATGAAAACTGGTGCAGATTGTCCAGATATAGAGAAGACTAAAATACACAGTAATACACAGAGTAGTACCATAAATATAATAAAGGATCAGAATGTTCAAAGGCAATCTTCTCCACAAGCAATTTTCTCCCTTGGGTAAAGATAAGATAAAAAAAGAAAAAAAAAATTCCACTCATGACACAAATCACATTGTTTAATGAACTCAGATATTCTGATGAATACCATTATACAAGAACATAACTAAATCAGAGCGAAATCAGCAGCTGAAGATCTGACCAAAATACACAAGATTATACTTTGAATCGCTATCATGTGAGTATTAGCCACCAGTGCGACAGACCAACTTTTCATTTGTATTGATTACAGCGTTGTTTGGGATTCACTCATAATGAGAAGCATTTTATCTTGTAAACGGGGTGGCAGAATTAACTCTCAATCATCAGCCATTAACATAAAGCTGAGACAGAAGTAGAACACTCAGTTCATGTGAAAATGCACTGGTATTTTCATTACTTTTCACTGGTTTCCATTACTTTTCACTGTCAGGGATGGAAGAAAGAATTCTAACCAAAGGTCACATCCCTACTTGCTGGACAGACTATTCAAAGCAAAATAAATCAAGAATTTTCACTCCAATAGCATCACAGAATCTTGCATCCTGAGCCACAAAGAAGATTTTCAGTGAGACATTCAATCATAAGTATCTTGTTTTCTCCCACAAACCAGCATTTTCTGATTGGACAGTTTCACAATTGCATGTATAGTCATATGAAAGATCTTCCCCTGTTTGTCTCTGAAGGAAAAAAAAAATAAATAAAATCAAAGCTTTCTTTTAGATCACAGTTTCTTACTTTAAAACTTCTACCATCATGATAATTGTTATATGGAAAAAGAAAAAGAAACAAAAATCTTGACCAGTGCTAGAGTTAGACCAACTGCAATCACTGAAGAAACTTTTTGTAGATACAGCATTAACTTATACCTGATTTCGGATTTTGATCACTTGAAGGTAAGCTTAATATCTTATCAAGCCAAAGTGCACTCAATTTCTCATATTTTAAAAGTTCTTATTTTGATTAAACCTTAATTCTGCAGAAAGTCCCTAAATCTAACAAAGGAAGAAGAAATATACAGATAAAAGGTGTTAAGAAACCAAGCATTTCAAGGGCAAGTTCAAAGTCTAAACAAATATCAAGGAAAAAACACATACTTCTGAAGTATCTTCACGAGATTCGCCCTGACTTTAGAGAACATGCCAAGTCTTCAGAAAAAATGCATGATATCATGAAATACTGCTCTCATTGTTTAATAAAGATGATATCATAGGAAGCTAATGCCCAAGGGAATAATTTGCAAAGATGTGAAACAGTAGAGATCTGGATCACCAGCTTGTAAATTCAATCTCATGAATACTCCTGACTGCACAGCTCTCCATTTTGTGGAAAAAGTGGTCAAAACGCATATTACAGGTATTGTATGGAGCCTCTGCATCATCCACTTGCAGCTGATCTAAAAACTTCTAACAAAAAGACATTACAGAATCATAAAATTCCCTCTCTCCAAAGAGAAAGCACAGCTTCTTGAGGTAGATGATGAGATTAAGGAGTAACTTCTGAAAAAAGTTACTGTTCCTGGATCTTCCTGCAGGTCCAACTGCAGGTACAAACCTTAATGGATTCACAGGCTATGACAAATTGAACTCTAAGCAGTCCCAGATTTCTTCACAATCACAGGGGGACAGATCCTTCTCCAATTTACTGAAGAATTGACTAATGGTAGCAAGAAAAAAGAAAGATACATTTTAAAAATAGAGATAACAAAAGGAAGTTTTTCAAGAAAATAATAACCAAAATAACTAAGTGATTCAGAACCACCATGTGGGTGGTTGAGAAATAAGCAGCTATAAAAGCATATAAAGAGGGAAATATCAACAGGAGTCTGAGGAAGAGACAAAAGCATACACAATGGAAAGGAGAAATAGAACACTGAGTTTTCTGGTTTTGTTTTGTTTGTGGTGATGTTGTATTGTCTTGTTATTTATTGTTTTTTTAATATCTGGAAATACAGAGGAGTGAACTTTAGTAAGAAGTTAGTAAATGGAATTTTCTCTATCTGCATGAGCAACTAAGGTCAAATTCATAACTGTATCAAAAACAAACAAACAAACAAACACCAGAAGTTTTAGTAATCTTATATGTGATAGTGAGCTACAGCTCCTTACTATTCTCTGTAATAGGCTTCTGAGAAGAGAGAAATCTGTCCAAAAACCTCTCACAGTCAATCCAGTAATCCTACATCCTTTCTACACAACTTATTTTTACAATCCCCACACAACACTCAGTCCAAATACTGTACATCTAGCACTCTGAAGGAGGACTACATGTGCTTTTCTATAGCAAAAACTACTGCCCAAGATGAAAAATTGGGGGGAATCCTTCAAGAAGAGAAAAAAAAAAAAAAAGAACAACGGTTTTTAAAGTTAGGACTCAGGCATTTAGTTCAAGTTAATGCGACAATTTCAACAGTGCTAATTACTCTAAAGAAGAAATAAGATGTGTGTACATATTGCAGTGGCAGTTTTTTGAAGCTCCCTAGTTAAATTGCCTCATCAGATGCTCCTTTTCTTGTGTGGCTATAGTTATATACATCCCTTGAAAGCCTCACTGAGCAGGACAGAATCATCCTCCATCCTCTTTAAAAAAAAAAAAAAAAAAAAAAAAAAAAAAACACCTTTAAAATTCTAGATTTGTTGACAAAATATCCTCATTCACTTCACTTCAGTATTCATATGCTTTCTTGCAACAGCAAAATATTTTTGAGCTCTGGCAGGGAAGATTTTTTTATTTTTTTATTTTTATTTTTTAATACAGAGCCAATTGCTAGCAAGAGTTCAATAAAACAGTCAAGCTTTCCGTTTCCAAGGAAGTATCATAAAACATTTCACAAACGGAGTAAGTAGAGAAACTGAGCAGTTAAAGGGCTAGGTTTCTCATAGGGTACTGTATAGCTTGAAGGAAGTGTCAGCTAACCTTGGCTGAGGAGACTGTTCAGAAGATTAAAATCTAACTTGGCAAATCAGCAGTGTTAACTGAAAGCCACCAGCTGGCAACATGAAAGACAATGTTCAGTTCTGTACCTGTCAAAAGTATACCTTTTGCTAAATCATTAAACTCTCCTGCTAGTAATAATGCCATGCAATTCCATAGATCTAATACATACATATCAGTAAGAATGGCCTACTCAAGTGCCTAACAATTTGACAAACATAACTATAGCAATTGCTGAATCAGGAGCTTCCTGAATGTGCTGAATAGCTACATAGGCCTCTTTCTTACTTCTTTATTCATGCTTTAACTGTGAGCAACAAAAGCAAAACTGACAAAACTTTTTACCTGACAACAGAAGACCGTCTGAACTTTCCCTTCTCATTACACCATATGACAGCTGAGTGATACTAAATGATTTACCTGCACCAGGTAATACACCACACCTGACCCTATGACTGAAAAACAGATTGCTCGCTGTGGTATCTTTATAAGATTTATTGTTCCAGGACAACAGACCTGAAGACCCCCACAGCAATGACAACTTGCAGCAGTGATTGCCAGTTATATACAGGGTAGTGCCTGCAAAGACTAAGCTCAAAATCAGAGACCTCTTCTAGGAACCAAATGGCAATAGGACTTACTCATTTTTTCCAGTTCTCTTTTGGAAGAAATCCATTATAACTGGAAAAAGTATTAAGCCATAAATGCAGGTTATTTAGAGCATCTCACATGCAAGTCCAATTCTGTTAGAAAGTCCCATGTAGTAAATTAAATATCTACCCTTGCTGACCCAACAGCTATTCAATTAAGCAAAAGCACAGTATCAGTTTAGGCGAAATGCTATGTCCTGAGCATTAAATTCATACTTTAATAATGAAATGTTACAATCTACACAGGGTTATCTCTTTTTATTCCAAAGAAGCATGTGCAACAAAAGGGCATGGTCTCCAACCGGACTCTGTACCGCCAACAATGACCCTCTGCGCTCTGCCAGTCAGCCAGTTTTCAGCCCACCTCACTGTCCACTCATCCCACACTTCCTCAGCTTTGTTATAAGAATGTCATGGGAGAGAATATCAAATGCCTTGCTGAAATCAAGGTAGACTACATCCAATCCTCTCCCCCCATCCACCCAGCATATGACATCATAGAAGGCTACCAGGTTGGTCAAGCATGACCTCCCCCTGGTGAACCCATGCTGACTACTCCTGATAACCTCCTTCTCTTCCTGTTGTCTGGAGATGGCATCCAACACAAGCTGTTGCATCACCTTTCCAGGGACAGAGGTGAGGCTGACTGGCCTATAATTGCCTGGATCTTCCTTCTTACCCTTTTTGAAGACCGGAGTGACATCAGCTATCCTCCAGTCTTCAGGCACCTCCCCCATTCTCCAAGACCTCTCAAAGATGACAGAGAGCAGTTCAGCAGTCACCTCCACCAGCTCCCTCAGCACCTGTGGATGCATCCCATTGGGTTCTATGGATTTATGAACATTGGTGTTGCCTAGGCACTCTCGGACCACCTCTTCCCTGACTAAAGGAAAGTCTTCCTTTCCCCAGACCCTCTCACTAACCTCCAAGGTCCCGAGGGAGAGTTTTTCACTGAAGACAGAAGCAAAGAAGGCATTCATTATCCCCGCTTTCTCAGCATCCCTCATTACCAGAACACCCCACTCACTTACTAGAGCCACATTCTCCCTAGTCTTCCTTCTACTGTTAACATACTTTAAAAAGCCTTTTTTATTATCCTTTATCACCTTTGTCAGATTCAGTTCCAGGCAGGCTTAGCTTTCCTCATCGCATCCCTGCAGGCCCTGACAACATTTCTATATTCTTCCCAAGTGGTCAGACCCTTTTTCCACATTTCATGGACCTTCTTCTTTCCTTTGAGTTTGTGCACGAGCTCCTTGCTCATCCACACAGGTCTCCTGCCACCCTTTCCTGATTTCTTGCTCACAGGGACGCACTGATCCTGAGCTTGGAAGAAGAGCTGCTTAAATGCCAACGACCAATCCATGCTAGATTTTGTTTTGCTAGATTCAGCTGTTTACTCTGTGACCCCAGTTTCGCACTTTGGCCACTCTTCTACAAGTGCCATCCCTTTATGAAAGGAATATTCTGCCCCAGTCCTCAGCTCTGACTGCTTGCGGCAGTCATATTTCTACCTTGACATTTGGTGCAGATGTAGGTCAGTTCTGGTTATGTTGGGTCAGCACAATTATTAATTAGGACAATAAAGCTTTTTGAATGAACCGTGGCTCCAGAAAAGCCAGTGGCAACATACACAGTGGAAGATGAAGATCACTTCCATATTCTGGAATTCTGAGCGAGAACAAAGGCTGAGCAAATTTTATGATGAATGAAATGCTTGTCCCTCTTGTGAGTATTTCAAATATTCTCCATGAACAGAGGTGAAGGCATCATAGACTCTTGTTCCTTTCTTCCTATAGTGCTTTTGTTCTTTGCACATTTCCACCCAAATTGGATTTGCATGTTTTTGAGGGTTTTGCATTTTGTTTTTGTTTTTAAATTAGATATATACGTTAGCATGTTCCACTGTTTCAATAACAGAAAGCACTAAACATTACCTTCAGACAATAGCAAAGATCAATAGCTAAGAATTTGTTGCTCAAGTAGCTTTGACGAATTCTGCCACTGTGTTGGTCAGTTATGCTCTTAGTCCATAAACACCATACCTCACTCAAGAGCACTTATCTCAGCATAACTTTCATCCTAAATAACTAGAATCACTGGGCCTAAATACTCTTTCATAACATGGATGCTCTTCCACACTGCAGTCTGGACATTTAAACACTAGCTGTAGTGCTGCTGAATACAAGAGACCTAATAAATAAAGGCAGAAGCATAGAAGTAAATTGACAGAAGTGTAGAAATACAAGGTTAATGCTCTTCTCTGAAGAAATTACATTTTGCTTCACACTGAAAATTCTCACAAAAGAGAATCAACAGCAGTAGTATATTTCTCAAACTGTCATGCAGTAGTCAGCATTGGAACTTAATCAGAGATGAATAACTTCCTACCCAAGGATATTAAAACATCTTTCTTTCATATTCTCATTGTCCTCCTCAGACTTAACCTGACTACTTGTGTTAACCTATAAAAAAGAATGTAATAAGTCTTCCCAAAATATATCTTACACTTATTCTGTATACTTACTCCTCCTCAGACTTCCATGGATTGCTGTAGCTTTTACAGGAAAAAAAAAAACTCACAACTGCAAAGACCAGAAGAGGAACTTTAGAAATAAGCTAAAAAAGAAACTAAACTGATAATCACACTAAACAATTCAAAATGACACAAAAATAAACCAGAAAAAGGGAGTGTTAAAGGCTGATACTTTTTACACTTTCTCACTCCATGAAATAGTACAAAAAAGGCAATCAAAATATTTGTGTTTTTTCTTTTTTTTTTTCCTCCTATAGTTGCTGAGTGGTATCAGAAAAGAATCTTCAATTACAGTCTTTTGGACTCGGGTTATTATAATACTGATAGAAGTAGATAGTTTGAGCACTAGCATGGTATTCTCAAAATAGCAGAAGAGAAAATGCTAGATATACAAAGTACTCAACAGCCAGTCATTAAACGGGGAAGTGGTGTTTTGAGCAAATGACATTTGCAAAGCATTTGATTGTGCAGCACTATTCAGTTGCACTCTAATGTACCAAATCTGGAAGAATGAAACATGATTTCAACTGAATGCCTTCCTTCCTCTGCACTCCAATATTTGTGTCAGTATCTTCTCCCCTCACCATTTCTGTGAATTCCCACACAGATTTTGACAAATGTATTACAGACCATCTCCAAGCACAACATCTGATTTTAAGCTCTAGAATTTCTAACCAATGAGCTTAGTGGAATTGAAAACATCTATCTTAAAATCACAGCTTATGCTATTTAGTCAGTAATTTAACATCAAGATGAATTCATTCCACTGAATGAATCTGGTCCCCTTCTAAATGCCTAAATGTGGCAGTTTTGAACTACAAATGAACTTAGATTTGGCTTAGTTTTATTAGCAGGTGAGCGTACAGAAGAGCTACTCAAGGTTCAAAAGTAAACCTATTATGTTGCAAAAATGTTCATTCATTTATTTTCTGTTTGCATTTCCGCAACATATTTGCCTGCTCTGTAAACTTATATCCATTGTGACTTCGGTGTGTGTGCTCATACCATGCTAACAGCCCCCAAGATCACACATAGTAATCAGCAAGTGACAAGATCCTGTGTAACCACACAAAAATCATTGAATCCTCTCTTTAAAAAAAAAAAAAACTGCAATTTGTGGATCAACAACTTACTCTTTTATGTCTACTTATGTCATTGCGTACTGTGCAGAATCCACTCTGCACAGTAAAATAGCTTTCACATCATCTACCAGAGGCATTTACCCATCTTGCTAGCCCTTTTCTATCCAGCATCATTAAATTCCACCGAGATACATGTAGTGTAGTAAAAACATGTGTTAACACAATCTTAGCAATCCCAGCCTCAGAGCAACATAAGGAGAAATTCTAAGAACAGAGACCTGTTTCAGTACATATTTAGATGTTAACTTGGAAGTGAGTGCATTGTCTCAGACAACAGCTCTGGGAAACACCATGCAAAACCTGGCCTAGATATAAATATCACATCCTCATATTTTTCTCAGAATACCAAGCAGTATTCTCTCTCCCTACTCAGTCCTAACATTTTTGCATCTTTTGAAGAGATCGCTTACTCCCATTTCCATTCCCATTATTCCCATGCAGCAAAAGTCTGTGTTCAGATACAGCTCTCCTTGTGTAAGCTCTTTGATCACAATTTTTCTAATGACATCTCCACAACACAGAACACCCGTACGTTTATACTCATATCATTAAATTTTTTTTGTAGAAGGTGCAAACTTACATTCCACCTCAATTTTTTTTTCCCCCACTGCTATGACAAAGCTTCAGTAAAATCTCTGCTTGTGGTAACTAACATCTAAAGGATAAAAAAAAAAAAAAAAAATTGTCACTTGGCAGGTGGGGTCACTAAGAGAAAAGAAAAAAAAAAATAAAAAAAAAAAAAATCAAGAAAACACTGATGATCCAAAATAACATAGGAAAGAAGTAATAGATAAGGTTATCTTTCCAGTTTTTCCTTTGTATGCAAAATATTCCTCATATAAATTAGTCACTGCATTGCTTAAGGATTGAAGAGATTGTCAACAAATAAAAAAGGGGGAAAACTATGAACAGAAGAAACATGAAACTGAGATGTGTATGAGAAATAAAGTAGACAGAACACCCGTAAACTTTAAGCACTGTAGTTCCAAGTCAGTCAGCAGAAACACTTCAGTTATATCAACTTTCTTATATTCAAGACACAATATTGGATGGGCATAAAAGACTGAGAAGGGAGAGCCTAAAGGAAAGAATACATCTTGTTTTTCAGTTTGTTTGCCCGTAGACAAAAATGCAACATCTGCGTACACAACAGTACACTTTTTAAAATCTACCTAAGGTTGATACTTCTGCAATAAACAAGGAAAGCTGAGCTTCACTAATTAACAGCTGTCGATATCTATATTGTTTCCACTTATTTATATCATGGCCATAAGCCTCCCTTGATGAATGAGGCATGCTGAAGCTGCAGTGTGGAACGCAACAAAAGAAACAGGTCAGTGGGATTGCATGGAATTGTTCATCTGCCACTCATACACGTGGGGGAAGATGCAACTGTGAGCAAGTTATCAAAGAGCTTAACAAACTCCTCGATGGACCTTATTACTGTGAAGTGTTGGGAGACTGGAATGTAAGACAAAGAGCAAAGGGACTCAAAGGATAAGTAGGAGGTTCTTTCTTATGCGCTATTAGTCTTGTCACAAATGAGAAACCTTTCATCCTCTATCACTGTCGTTTGGGAGAACTTAGGGCCAATTAACTGTTCGAGGAAATTGTTTGTAAGTGAATGGTATGCAAGATGTATGTTCAACACAATAAAGGAGATCTATTCTGATGCTACAAGAAACCTAAGAGTGCTCTCTAACTCGACTGAGCACAAACATATACAGGCTTCAAAAAAAAAAAAAAAAAAAAAAAAACCTAAAAAAATAATCAGCATATTAAATCTAGACTGTTCTCCAAAAAAAGAAGATAGTTTAAAATCTTAGGAGATGCTGGAAAAATTCTTACATTCCTAGCAGACAGGAAGAACTGATGAAAAATAAAATATTTTTTCAAGTAAAAAAAATAAAAATCTTTAACTCAACTTCTGATTATAATACAGTTATAACAGTGAAGCACAGATCTAGTGAAGTAGCTTAGCCATTACATAAAGGTGAAGAAAGAAAATGATGCAGGTCATTCAGAAAATATTTTAAAAATCAAGGTTCTGATTGTAAAAAGTATTAAATCAAAACTGACCTCATTCTGCTTTACAACTTAAAAGCTTACAATAGCAGTCACTTCTCAGCACATTTTTCCCCCTTGTTTAAAATAGATTCTAGCTGTGCAAGACATGAAGTTGTCACATAAGAAACGTGCTTTTTGATCTAAGTATTTCCTTTTCACACCAAAAGGTATTTCAGAGTATGAAATACCTTCGAATGGTAGCAGAAGATTATGTATCTTGTTCAGAAGTGAAATCTATGTTAACAGGAATACAGACCCATTAAAAACTACTCTTTAGGCCCACTGGTGGAATTCAATATAGAAAGGGGAAAAGGGAGCACTCCACATTGGCATCTGCCTACACAAGATGTCAAGAAGAAACTAGTAGTCCACTCTGATCAAATTAAGTCAGGAGAAAGTGCTAAAAAGGTCACCAATTGCCATGTGCCCTTGAAGAGAGCAGTGGGGTGTACTATTAACTCAGAGACAACTCCTTGAGAATATTACTCACATAATGTATTTACAGCAGAAATGTCATCAAATCCTGGTTGAATTGTTCATATTTACTGGCCTTCTTCTAAAACGTTGTATGATTGTCAAATAATTACAAGGATGTGCTAAAGCACATGACAATTCCTAACATACCATTTAACTTGCAAATTGAACTAGAGATTGTGAAGAAAAGATTTTTTCTCCCTTGCCCCAAATAATTAATAATTGCATTCCTTCACAGGAATGCCTACTTTGCCTATTTCTATATTAACTCCAAAACATTCTGATTTTCCATAACAAAAGCTTACATTACTGTAATTGCAAGGGGAAAAAAATAGAATCATAGAATCGCAAGGTTGGAAAAGACCTGCAAGATCATCCAGTCCAACTACCCTCCCATTCCTATTAGTACAAGTTACTAAACCATATCTCGTAGCTCCTCATCCAGGCACCTCTTAAACACTGTCAGGAACAGTGACTCCACCACCTCCCTGGGCAGCCATTCCAGTGCCTGACCACCCGTTGAGAGAAAAAGTTTCTCCTAATATCCAACCTAAACCTCCTCTGGTACAACTTCTGGCTGTTTCCTCAGGTCCTACTATTTGCCTGGGAGAAGAGGCCAGACTCTTTTACACCACAACCTCCCTTCAGGAAGTTGTAGAGTGCAATGAGGTCTCCCCTGAGCCTCCTCTTCTCCAGACTGAACAATCCCAGCTCCCTCAGCTGCTCCTCATAAGATTTGTGCTCCAGACCCCTCACCAGTTGTGTTGCCCTTCTCTGGACATGTTCCAGGTCCTCAATGTCTTTCTTGTAGTGAGGGGCTCAAAACTGAACACAGTACTCGAGGTGCAGCCTCACCAGTGCTGAGTACAGGGAGATGATCACCTCCCTGCTCCTGCTGGCCACACTATTTCTAATGCAGGCCAGGATACCATTGGCCCTCTTGGCCACCTGGGCACACTGTCAGTTCATGTTCAGCCGAGCATCAACCAACACCCCCAGGTCCCTTTCCTCCTCACAGTTATCCAACCACTCATTCCCAAGCCTGTAACACTGCATGGGGTTATTGTGGCCAATAATACTGTGGCAGGACCCAACACTTGGCCTTGTTAAACCTCATCCCATTCACCTCGGCCCAGCGATCCAGCTTATCTAGATCCCTCTGCAGGGCCTCCCTGCCCTCAGGCAGATCGACAGCATGTCCCAACTTGGTGTCATCTGCAAACTTACTCAGGGTACACTCAATCCCTTCATCTAAGTCGTCAATGAAGATATTAAACAGGATGGGCCCCAGCACCAACCCCTGGGGGATACCACTTGAATAATAATATAAATAAGACATCCACCAAAAATATTTATATTTCGATCCACAGATTCAAAAGTAGAATTGTCTTGAAACAAACAAGATGAAGACTTCAGTTCCAATTCTATTAAGTCTGAAAACTTCATTGGGCACAACGTAGGGAAAACTCAAGACAGATCATGGTAAAACAGATAGTGCATCTCACTTTACTCACTGAGAGCTGCATCTTGAACTTTTTCCTTCAATGGGGAATTTACATCTCACCTCTCTATGAACTGCCATTTTTGTTCCAGCTTGTAGAGGAGACATCACATTTCGTCGCTAGTAATGATGCAACCTTCAGCCTCGTATTGGTTCAGTAAAACCTGCCGAATTTGCATGAGGTTTTCTTCCTTTTCCTGATCATTTATGGGACCCATCTGGCATAAACTCTGCAGTATTCCAACATTCCCATCATGGTTTTCAACACACTGAAGTTGACATGCAAGAATCAAACGCTATAACCACAGAGTAATCATAAAGCAGGTATGTCTAATCAGCACTGCACACACACTGGATGCAGGGGGGGATAATCCCACCTAGCCTGCATACCAAACGGCAAGAAAGGCACATACTTACAGAGCAAGCTGTTTACATATGCATCAGATGTCCAAAAAAAGGGTGGGTTATTACAATGAGTCACCAGAATGATTGACATCCGCCCCCTTGCCCAAGTCTCAGCTTCTTTACACACACGTATCTCTTGGTGGTCTTTCTGATGAAGTTTATCATCTTATTTTCTTTGGCTTAGGTTAGGATGGAGGACATTTGGTTGGCTGTGGTTTGTCATGTCATTGGCCACAACTCCATTCACCAATCCGCTGCTTCTTTATTAATTTGTGGTCTTAGTGTTCATGTCTGCTACTTTGCATTCCAGAGATAGGATAGCTAATGATGTTATTCGGAAAAACAGGAGACCCGCTCTCTGCACTAATTATCTAAGTCTGTAGAAAAGCATCTGTTATTGGCAGCAAGAATCTGGCTTAGAAAGGTCAAATCTGCAGCTGCTGATTCAATACCTCATGAAAACACATAACTTTTAACTTACCTTACTTTCCTTAATTCAAAGTTGATACTCAGCTCCAGACACAGTTCCCTGGTTGTAATCTGATGATTTGCACAGATGAGCTCATTGAGATGCTTCTCATTTTGTGGTGTGGTAGTTGTGTATGGCTGTACAGAATGTGGCCTGTCTTTCACATCACTGTCACCACTCACTGAAATATACCACCTGAAATGCCACACTGTGCTCAGATCTACTGTTTAGTCTCCATAAGTGCTCACCAAACCCTGATGGAGATCAATGGGGGAGAATTTTCCCACGTGGAGGAATTCAGAGACACACCTTTGCTTCATGCACAATTCCACATCAGATGCCTCTCTGCTGCCAGCTGTCACACAGCAACAAAAATGTTTACACCACCTCTAGTGTCATGAATCTGCAAAATAAAAAAGGTGGCGTTCCTTTTGGAGCAGAACTCATAAAAAGGCTTTTTGGGGCAAAAAAATAGTCACAGATTTGTATTTCTCAAGAAAGGTATGCATACTAGCAAACTTGAAAGATCTATTTCATGAGATCTTAAGTAGTATAGCTGGACCAAAGACTTGCTAGTGATTACTAATGTTCTGCTCTGAATAGGACCCCTACAGCCTGAAAGTTATCATAAGTTACTAGCAAGACTCTATTTTCCATTTATGTGAAATCAACAGCTAGTGTATATCAGCTCTTCAAACTAGAGTATGAATCACAGCAGCCACTGCTAAAAATCACATTAATTGGCAGTTTAGCAATCCAGATGGCTCTAACAAAAAAAGTATTGTTACATACTTTAAAACTTTAGTAGCAGGTTCCTTCGGATATAAGGAAAATTTTCCATCTCAGCTGAAGAATTATCCATTAGAGTTTGTTTTGCTGTGTCTACTCAGACTTCACAGTCAAACTGTATTCTTCTTAACATAAAAACAGCAGTTACTCTTCTGTTCTACTACCTTAGATAGTAAGAACCATGAATACCTAAAAGTCATTCATGGAAGATTGTTCCAGACCAAGTCCCAAAGCAGCATACAATGTGTGCTGAAGTTTGGAAGACCTTCTGCATAAGTGGAGCATTCATACAGAACAGGTTGCAAGTTTAACCTAACCTAACCCCCTAGCTCTGTTCAGAAAGATCCTTTTACTTATAGACTGCTTGTTTCCTCCTTGCAACTTGATCGCCAAGAGGAAAATAATTTATCTCTTTATTACGATCTTCACTTTTCCCTCCTATTAAAGAGCAGAGGAATAACAGTTGACAATTTACTCCCAAGATAAAAATGCTTTATACATGAAGCATAGATAAGGGACTGAAATTTCCTATCTTTTAGCATTCAGGGCAAAAAAAGGCTACAAGAGTCAATAAAACTCAAGAGCCAGTTCTAACTTCACTTCTCTGCTTTGACAAAAATGTAATTCCATCTCATTCCCTCCCAGTTTACATCACTATTGGAATAGAAATACTGACAACAGAAGATTAGGTTATGAAGAAAATAAAAATAAAAAAAAATAAAAAAGCCATTTTAAGGGAAAACAAATAGCCAAGATGAGTGCTATCATTTTAATAGAGCAAGGAAGTCTGAGCTCCACTGAAGTCAACTACATAGCCAGATAATCCTTAGAGCAAAAACCCCCTAAGCATGTGTCTTTGGCCAAGGGTGGGGTAGTCCTTAACTTATTCAGCCTTGCGAGTCCAATGATACAGTTTCAGAAAATGCACACAGCTTCATAGAACATTTCAGATTTATACCCTTCCTACAAATCTCATGGAATAATTCTGATCTCATCTTTTAACAAGCTATGACATTTCAAGATGGAACCTGTTTTAGAACCTGCTTCTACAACAGACTGAGAATCTTTCCAGAAGAGGACAAACATTAACCAACTGAACCCATATGCATTTTCCAATCCAGTTATCCAAACTGAAATGATGTTGTCAAAGTGAAGATAATTCTATGACAGTGCCAGAGCAGAAGGACAATGACAATCTGTAAAAACCTTCCTTTAAAAGTTAGGAAGCAAAAATCAAGCTGAACTGGGAGGACTGGTTTAGGAGACAGGCATATTTATTTACACATGAAGTCTACTGCAGTGCTTATTACCTGTTAGGATTGTGAAATAGAGGAAAATATTTTGGTCTTCAAAGTTTTCGTATTCTGAAACAAAAATAGATTTCATCTCAGGTAACATCTGCAGTTTTTAAAGGCTTATTACTTCACAGTGTCTTAGTCATTATTATGAAAGTCTTTCCACATACAGAATTTTCAAGTGTTCATCAAACTCACAATAAGTACTAGATTCAGCATCTGAGTGAATTAGTTATTCATCAGTGGAGATGGCTCTTCCAATCAAAATCTTTTGTCCATCTAACTATATAGTGAGTATAATGGGCTTCTTCCCCTTGCAGCTCATCCCACTCCCACTTCCTTCTAACCCTTGTCAGAGCTGCCAGCAGAACCAGCATGGAGAGCTCTGAAGATGATGACATCTGGGAAAACCTGAAAAGCGTGGAGTTGGAAATATTTTAACAGCAGCTGCATCCCATTCAGCTGGCTTGTCAAAGTACATCCTGATTGGAATAAATTACATCTCAGCCTCTGAAAACTGGAGGGGAAACAAGGTGTTTACAATTCAACACCTAGTTGGATCAATTCCAAACTGTGACATGTGTCACACAAATTTGCTTTGATGGTGCTAAGCAGAGGTTTCTTTCCAAAGTTAAAATCAGTGCATTAGCATTAAAATGCTCATCTCCATTTTGAATGACAGCATAATTACATTAGCACATAATCAACATAACCTTACAGAGAAATGCAAGACTGTGTTGATGCAAGATAAAGAAACATCTTGGAGTTCTTATGATATAATACTGACTAAAGACTACAGAAAATTATCGCATTCCTCAGGTATAGAGAATTATATTCTCGTAGATTCCAGTGGATACTATTTGTAACTGGAGATACAAATTAAATATTCCTCAGCTTCTATAAAATTGTCACTTTTTAGAGGAACGGCTCTTGGAAAAATATTTTTTAAGAAAATCCACCACTAGTAAAAACAACAGTTAAAAGCCAGACTCAGAAAATGGTAGAGCCATCCTGAATGTGTAATACGTCTCTTACAGTAACACAAGGACTGATAGGATCCCAAGACACATAGGCCTTATACATCTTCATTTCTCATTTCTAGGAGTATACCAGAGTACCATTAATCGTGACAAATGTAGCAACAGTCAAGGAGAACAGTGTCTATGTAACTTGTCTCACACATAGACTTCATTCAAGATCAGAAGGAAAAAAAATGGAAGACATCATTGCAGCATTAAAAATGTGCTTCTTCTTCAGTGCAATAAAGATTCAGACAGTACATAGTATAGGTATTTTTTGCAGTCCATCTTTTCAAAAGGGAATTTAAAAGTTGGAAAAGAGAGAGAAGAAATGTCATTGAGTCCCCCTTCTGCTAGATTTACAGCAGAGCAAAGCTAATGTAGAGCACTAGCCAAATATGATGTAACAAAGAAGAAAATCAGGTCCTAACCCTAAGTTACTGAAGTTATAGATACTTAGCAAACAAGACAACTCTGCACTGAAAAGTCATATTTCTTCTTCTTTATGTCACTGTGAGACATTTATGTAGTAATTTTTGATGCCAAATAAATTTGAGCGATATTGAGGACATGCAAATAACTAGCACTAAAAAAAAAAAAAAAAAAAAACCTTTTCTCTTAATTGTCTATCACTTATCTTTCTAATATCAGAATTGTAATACTAATGATTATTTGTTTCAAAGTGACAGCCTGCACACAGGTCAAATTCCTATTTTCCAATAGCATCCAGTACAGCTGGCTGCTGTCCCCAGCATCCCTCTGAAAAGACAGCTTGAGCCTTCTTCCTACCAGCAATGGCTGCAAGTCACTCTTTTTTTTAGTATTTTACACTTTCCATCTGGACAGACCTTCTGTTTCCAGACTACTTGGTGCAAACAGGAACAGAAATTGCTCTCTGGTGGTTCACATTTGGACAGTGGGATAATGATTCTATGTCTCCTACCCTTGTATTGAGAGGTATAGCTTTAGTCCCAGACACAGCTGCAAAGATCAACCTAAAAATCATTGAAGTTCTAAGACAAAAGGAGATATTCTCTGTTGTTCCCCACCACTACCCTGAATGATATTTACATAAAAACCAGAAACTCTCTCTCATCTTCCTGACCCTGAGGAGGAAACTAGGAAGAGGTAACACACTCGTCTTTAGTGATAGTCACGATCAGGCCTTGAACTCTTGTAGCAGTAAACCCCCCAAAAAGGCCTGCACCACAGAGATACTTAAAATAAAAGATCTTTTGCATCCACTGATCCACAGTACTTCCTGTAGAGTAAAAAATAAATCTGTCTGCAGCTTCCCCTCCAACCCAAAAGGAGCTTTCACCACCTGGTCATTGTACCCTATCAGTCTCCTACTACAGACATCAAACAGATACAAGAGACAGCCATCTCATCAGTTATTGCATTCCTGAAAAGCTTACCAACATAGGAGGATACAGTAAATCTGCATTCAGTCAGTAAAAACAGTAGTAGGAATGACACCTTACAGTGACATATTCCCCATGCAGCTAGCATTTCAGTAAATCCTCGTCAGCATCTTCTCTGACAGCCCTATGCCCTACCAGAGTTGCACCATGACATGTATCTGGTTGTCTTTTCAATAAGCATTTCCACATACATACTTCGCATAGTTTAAACCATCACAGGATGCAGCTTTATTAAGATTAGAGAGCAATTAGAGGTTTACTGCTTACTCAGAGCCCAGGAGGCAGATTCTGGTAAGCAGGGAAAATTTCATTGCCAATCCTTTCAGCCTATAACCAATTACTGCAGAAAGGACAAGTCCTCTCACTTTGCCACATGAAATATCAGATCACAGCAATTACCCTCTTGCCTCTCCTTTTCCCATTCTTTCTCAGATCAGCTTAATTGTCAACCTCCCACTTTCTTGCTGGACTGCAAGCATTATAAAGAGCACAAATAAACCCCCTGACCTAACTCACTCTTTTTCTTCACCTTCATCATAGGGTTGCTTGCATCATTTACAGATAGGCAGCTAAATAAATGTATTGAGCTGTCTGCATTTAAGCAGAAAATGACACTGATTGTCACTAAATATAATGAGTACTGTATGCATGCTTCATTGGAACCACAAGCTCAAATTAGCCTGTCAGAATCTAACTGTACCCTGACGCCAGCCTGTCAAGTGACACACTTAGCTCAAGAGAATAAAGAAAAGGCTTGTCAAAGCCATCAAGGCTTTCCACTTGCTCAAGTCCCATCCTTTTGCTCACTACCATTATTAAATTCTAAATCCATTTTGTATTTGCAGTTAGGTAGATACTGTCTTTTTTGCTCCCTCTTCTTCAATTCCCCCATCACCACCACTTTCATACTAAAAGCCCGTCAAATCTGGAAAGCAGAAAAAAGCAATTTCTTATAGGCTCCTAATATCTAAAGTCTAGTTTTCTTACAATGAAAGGCAATGGTTTACCTGTAGATGAAACCTTATCAGTGGCTAAACTTTGCTTTTCTTTAAGAGCATTATAAAGCATTAGAATAATATTGAATTTAGAGATGAACCAAAAGAGCAGAACCTTCAAGCAGAACTGTCTCCCTTCTGACTCTCTCCCCCCCCCAGCACGTACAGAAGGGCAGTACTTCTTGTCAGAAACATCTCAAAGCAGCAGGAGAAGAAAAAAAAAAAAAAAGGAAAAGAAATCAAACTTTGAATTGCTATCTGTTGCCTCAAGGGCACAGCCATACTTAACACATACTTTCTAATCTTGAGCATGTCCGGAACTGACTCAGAGGCTGGCAACTCCAAGCTGGATCTACAAAGCACATCCTGTTCAGACTACTTCTTAGCAACAGCTTTCTCCTTTTCCCTAGACTTCTCCTTTTAGCATCTTCCCAGCTCTCACTCAGCCCCATTTAGCCCCAACTCCACACCAACTCTAAGTCCAAAGACTCTATAAGGATACAGATGCATTAGGAAAATGGAAAAAAAACAAAGAAACAAATGACCCACAAAATCCACATCGTAAAATGATACTCTCTCAATATTTTGATGGCTTTCTTCTGATCACAACAATATTCATACACAGATAATTGTTATTTAAAAAAGTGCAATTTGTGATCTCTTCCACAGATTAGACTCAGCCATACTGATGGCATTTCATAAGATGAGGAGTTATTCTCAGTGCTGATCACAAAGTCAACACTTTGTGAGACATTCTGGAAGTTGCCCAGGGCTGTCTAGTGTCATTACTAATGTAAAGGTACCTGGGTTCTCCTTTTTTTATGCCATTGGGATCATAATCCAACAATACCAGTTCCTATACTTGTCTTATTGCTTGGCAAAGGACATTTTCCAGCCCATAGCATAACTCACAGAACAGCACTCCCAAAGAGCCTATTATCATTATATTTGGGATGGTTTCTTTCTTGAAAACAAAGATTCTGAACGTGTTACTCCCTAGAGGACACCTCCAGCAGCAGATGAACACTCAAATCTAAAGGATTTCATTAAGGGAAAAGTGAAAGTAATTATCAAATCTTAAGCTCCAAGACTGAAAAACAGGTTAAAAATAAACAGAGTATAACACACTGAAATCCAAAATTAGACTGTGTTTAAAATAAGCTACCTTGCCAGGTCTTAAACCCTCGCCTTGGATCTTGCTGATACCAAGGCAAGGATCTTTGAGAAGTTACTTAACACTGAAAACTCATTATGATACTCAGCTACCATAACTATCCTATACACTGTAAAAAGCCCTGGTACACCCATCCCACAGTAACTAGCCACCTGGCACAGTAACTAGCAAGGTAAAAGGGTGGCTCATGGAAGCCAATATCCCAAATCTTTAGACAGTGTTTATGGTTTGTCTTAGCCAAGGAGAAGGGGAACAAATAGTCGGCCACATCTAGGTGCAGCAGCTTTTCACTGACCCCTTTCCCAAATCACCAACTCTATGGTAGCAAAGCAAGGCATGCAGCAGTGCCTCCACTGCTCCAGTTTAACAGCTTGGCACAGACTCCAGCCAGTCCTCACTGGGCTGAGGAAACTAGACATCAAGACAAATGATGCTACAGACCCAAACACAATGTAGACAGCTCTGGGGATTAAGAAGAAAGCTGAGAATCAAATGAGTTATCTCCATGTTGAACCACTCTCTTCATGCTTCAGAGCATCACTTGGTCATACACACAGGATTTACTCCAAGTCAAGGGTGTTCCCATCCCTTCCATGTCCTCACGCAAAATACTGTTAGGAAAACTGAACACACATGGCACAGTTGAGTCAGCCTCCTACCGGCAGTCTTTCTTGAAGTGTATTGCACAATAACATTTTGAGTTAGACACTTTATATAACTTATATATATACTTTTGAGTTAGACCTTTATATAATCCCCACCCTACAAGACTGTAATAGTAGACTAAAACAAGTAAAGCCTACTCTTCAGGCTCTCCCCATTTAGATCAGCTTACCTACAGGGGATGCTTACACTTCATATCCTTTACACAACCTCCTCCCTTGAGTTCCTTGAAGTGAAATTAGCTGTTTACTTAATAGAAAATTTGGCAAGTTCTCTCTGATTCTAGCAGGCATTGTATTTGCAATTTCATTTATGAGGTTGCCATTTCACAGTCATCACACAAGCTTTTATTTATATTTTTCTCCTCAACAATTTTCAAATGGATGACATCTCAGAGGAGAATCCGCTCCATCTGGAGTGTGCATTACTTAAATCAAAAGGTTCATCTGAAGCTGAACAAATGAATTGGTGAAGCATCTAGGACTGTACCAATGCTTCCATGTTGTTCACAGAGGAGCAGAAAAGACATAGCAAGAAACTAGAGAACAGTAGAGAAAAATTTTGCAACCACTTTAGAAAGGAATAAAATAGGGATTTCTTGTATCTTGATGCTGATCTGGTCTATATAACTTGGTCATATCACAATCTGACATCACTGTCTAATCAATGAAAGAATGACCCAGCACCTCCATGCGGCAAGAGAGCGTGAGAGGGTGAAGTAACAATTAATACCTGGCAGAACACCATTTTGCACTTGAAATACCCTTTCACCTGAAGAGTCAACATGAGCTCGTTTTGATAAAGCCAAGCTTCAAAGATGAAACTATTTGTTCACGTCACTAGTTCAGTCTGTATTTTGATTATATATTGGCTAGCTTAGAATCAATATTTTGCACAGATAACAATTGCTCAGCTTGAAGGCCTGTCCTTCAGCTTAGCTCTTGAATAGAACTAAAATTTAAGAAGGCATTAGAAAATTTGCTCAAGTGAGCATTCCTAAGTGCTAGGCAAGCCTGCATTATGTGCTTCTCTTGTTATACATGAAAACGTAGAACTGAGGGACATAAGCTTTAAGTGCACTTGTATTTTCAAAACTCTCTTTTGCATATTTTTTAGTGATGAACAATCGTTTATGTTCATCTGTAACAGAAATGGTTCCTCATTATCATATCCGAACCTTGCTCTTGAAGTACCTCAGGATCCCAGAGCCCTTACCCAGCATCCTATTCACTTCTTTGTGTAGCTTGCTGAAGCTCCAGCCAAGGGCAACTAAGCAAAAAAAACTTCAGCTGAGCTGATTACAAAGCAAAAGAATATAACTAGCGCACTGGCACTTAGATATTAATTAGACAGGACTGGAACATGGAAACATTTAAAATAAATGTTCTTGGTGATATTATTAAATGTTAAGTTTTACACGTACTAAATCATTTTTCTGCCCGTTAAATAGCTTTTCTTCTGTGGTCTAAGAAATGTATAATTAAAATATATTTCTAGCCTTCAATGATTAATAATTAAATAGCTTGACTAACATTTAGATGGTAAAAGTACAAAAGTCCTTTGAAAAAGCCTAGCTTTTTTTTTTTTTTTTTTTTTAAGAACATGATAAGTCATTTCTATTAGTGCTTTTCTAATTATAATTTATTTTAAAATGACACATACCAATTTATTTAAACCCCTCTAATGTCTGGTGTAAGGAAAAGATTTCTATTTTTTTCTTCTTAGTTTATGAATATATTACTCAAATATTTTCTCCTTGCACTGACAAGTTAGGCCCAAATAGCAGTCAAAGAAATATGACAAACTCACTGGAATTTTTATATTTATGTCTTTGATATTCATAATGAATATCAGTCAAAACAGACCTCTAGTAACAGTTAACACTTATCCCTACCGATTCCAGTCTATAGCTGTTAATATTCTGTATACTTTATAAATACATCCCATATCAAGGAAATCAAGTGAACAGGCAAAGAACAAAGTTCCAAAATCAAGAAGGAAGCCTGCAGCAGTGCTGCCTGTTTGGATAGGAGGCGCGGATGCTGGACACCCAGCACACAGGGGCCACAGAAGTCTCTGTAGGACAAGTACAAGCCATACAGCTGAATGCCACTACTGTTTGTGTCACAGTGAAAAACAAACATATCACTATTCTGTCTTGACACAAATTTCTATATGCACACATATAATCAATTGCATAACATCTCTGAAATTGCAAGATACATAAAAACAAGCCAGCGGATGGATAAATGTATGATCCTCAATAGCTGCAGCACATGATCATGTAGCACAGCAGCTGAGGAGGTTGAGCATCACACTCCTAGCTTTAGAGCCTGAATGCAAGCAAAGGGCATAGGTAAAACTCAGGAAGCAATGAGAAAATAGTGCTCAGCATCACAGCCTGGCATACGGCAAGATTATTGTAGTTGTTAGAGAAATTTTAAAGAGAATTGCAAGCAGGCTTTGGAAGAGAGCAACAGAGCCACTTCAGTGGTGGAGGAGCACCTGCAGTAGCAGAAGACAGCATGGAAGGACTCGTTCAAAAGCATTAAAAGAACAAAACAGAACAGGTTGAACGAACCTACCATGACCAGTGCCAGGTACTTACTGATGCTAAGAGCCAAGCTCTCAGTGCTACAGACAAGGATAGTTAGGCCTTAAGAGAAAAGATATGGCTTTTGTTTGACATGAGATTGAGAGAAGAACAGAGTAATGAAAAAACAACGTGCAATAAAAATAATTACTGCAGCATATCTGCTGTGTCCTCAGTAGAAGGGAAAAAGCATATCCTTGGAAATAACTTGAAGTAGAAAAGGTAGAGCAATACAGGGGAAAGAAGCAAGCAAGTTTTTCCTGGGGAAATAAGGATCAAAATAAATGACTATACACAGGAGTACCGATGTCAGCATAAAGTGAGGCAGAGAAAGAAAAAGCAGTTCTGCAGTAACTTTCTTATCACAAGATGAAAGCCAATCCCTCTTTTTCCTTGCTCTTCAAATTATTGCAGCACTGGAATTTCAGTAAGAGCATGCAGCAATGCTGCAGGAGCACTGCTGCTTTAGAACAGACTTTTCAGGAGCTTCCCCTCCACGTGCTCTGAGAAATAAAAAACAAATCAATAGATGAATAATGTAATTAATAACAATTAATTGTGTTAAAATTCACTAAGATATGCAGAAAATTTACCAGATTTTTTTTATGAACTGTGGGGTAAATTTTTAGAAAACATTGTGGTCTCTGGGCAGAAGAGGCTGGAGTTTATGTTAACTAAAGCTGTACATACATTGTACACTGTTCAAATGCTGAGCTTCAGGGATTACATGGGTATGGAGTCCAGAAAAGTAGACGAACATTTCGTTAAAAACAGATGGAGTTCTTAAAACTTTTTTTTTTTTTTTTAAATAAACTCCTATCCAGCAATCAATTAAGCACCATGCTTAAATAAAAGCGTGCCACTTGTTCTACTGATAGTGAAATATGTTCTTTGCAGGTAAAAGAGTCCACTGCTTTTCCTCCCCTGAAAAACACAAGTGACAAGTCAGCAGCAATACACTACAGACTTTACTGCAGCTGTCAATTACTTGGGTTGATTTGATGCAAAAGCTAAAATATTTCTCCTGTTAGCTAATTAGGATTGAAACATGTTTCTTCTCCTGCTTTGTTTAGAAATATTGTGACAGAAGCACTGAATAATTTTATTACAAATAGCAGAAAACCCAAAAAGGAAGGTATTTCATTCATTTCCAAGGAGTAGCCTCCTTGATTGTTCAAGTATTTTAACATCCAAATTAAATAACCTTTTTTCTTTCCTTCAATATGATCTTGAAATATAATTAAAACCCATGTATAATATAATTGAGAACTCTGTAATACACCCAAACTTCCCAGATTAGCCCAGATCTTATCTATACCCTCAGACACTTGCATTTACTATTCTACATTAAGTTCAGGCATCAAGACCTGCAAACTTAAGCAGATAGATTTCCTCTGAAATCAGGTCAAGAATTTTCTTTTCTGCCATGAGTATGAGAAAGTTCCCAACGAGACAAGGATATCAGAAAACCTAACTTCTGCACATGCAAATACCAACCTCCGCAGAAAATTAGAGTGATTCTATAGTAAAATCAATCAATGTATTTAAATGTAGAAGTGAGAGCAGTGTCTTCCTTGCTCCATTCCTCAGAGCTCTTGAAGGATTCGCCTGCACCCCCTGTGTAGATACATCCAGGCCAGCTTAAGCTCTTCTAGCAGGACAGTTACCTTTGCTTATTATTTAGCTTATGTTCGTCTTCACTTGCAAGAAATTAAGCAATATTCAGTCAAAGCAAGGTAGAACTGTTTCCAAAGATCCAGATCCAAACATAAACTTTGGCACCCCTAAAAACATGGAAATTGTCATTCTCAGTTAAATCAGAGGTCCATTTTTGTCACCAACTGTGGCCACAAGAAGATACCTGGGAAGAAGTAGAAGAAAGGTACTACGCCTCCCTTCACACGTCTATGAAGCACAGTATCCTCTTCTGCCTTCCCACAACTCATGATTTTATTGCTCTTCCTTATGCATATGCCATGCAGTGTTTACATATTTGTCATCCTTAAACAGTTTCCACCTTATGGAATTTATTGGCAGTAAGGAGAAATGGAAGACTCTTCAATTTAGGTGATGTATACTATTTGTTTACTAAGGATTCAACTGTGAAGTTTCAAGCTTAAAGAGGGTAGATTTAGGTTAAATATAAGGAAAAAGGTCTTTTATAATGAGTGTGGTGAGGCACTGGAACATGTTACCCAGAGATGTGGTTGATTCCCGTTCCTGGAGACTTTCAAGGCCAATCTGGATCAGGCCCTAGGTAACCTGATCTAGCATTGGATGCCCCTCTTCATTGAAAGGGAGTTGGAGTAGGTGGCCTTTAATGGTCCCTTCCAACTCTAAGGATTCTATGATTTATTGAGATAATTGAGATAATTATTGATTATTGAGATAATCCAAGTTAACAATTTTAAAGCTATAAAGGAAACTGTTACACAGAAAGTATTGTTTTTGTTTTCCTTGGATAGAATTTACTACAGTTAAATCTCAAATATTTTAAGAGTTTTGTTATACTGAAGGCATGATTACAATTAAAGTGATACCCTTTTGAATTAATCCAGAAACTCACATTACAAAACAGAAAGTGACACTAAACCTTTAGTTGTACAGAAGTGCAACCCTGTTATATAGGGACTACGAGATTTTTCCCCACAGTAACCAGAAAGATATTTCAACATATATATAAATGAAAAAAGCATCTTCTTGCTCTTATGCCTAACTTCACTTTCACGTATATTTATATATATACACACACACACATATCTTGGCAGGAAAACATATTCACTAAAACAGTTTGACTGCACAAGTCCAAGAATCTGGATAGCCCTTATAAAAGCCATTCACGTGAGGGGGGCAATAGAAGATCAGCCTGATGAATGTTTTATCATACACTGTTAGCATCCGTATTGTGATCACTTACTGAACTCAAAATTGTGTTTTTGTCAGCAAAAATAATAGACCAAAGAAATAATTTAGGGAGTAAGGTAGTACATTTTTCAAACATGCTGATTATTCCTAGCAGATCCCCAGTGAATATTCACACTTTTCTCAGGTTTTACATGTGTAATATCATGGTCATTCAATTTAACTCAGCTTCTTTGTCCTTTACAAAACCACTTGTAGGAATTGCAAAAGATCTTTTGTACTTTCTGTACATTGTTTATGTTCTGGTTTTCACTGATTAAAAATGCTTTCATCTGTACTCATTTCTAGATAAGTACATCTATTCAGTAGTAAGCAGATAGATTTCCCATATTTCTTCTCTTACTCAAAGGATCTCAATGCCAACCACAGCATTTATTAAACCACAGCATTTATTAAACCATGCCAATCCTTTGAGGCTTTTGCATTCTGCTCTTTAAGTGACCTTTATCTCTCTTCGTCATAGGAGAATGATTTAACACAACAAATGTGAAAACCAGGTTCTGAGACCTGTAATATCAGTCTATGCTATGTAAGATCCAAAAAGGAGACACTTCAAAATAATTACTGCTGCTTAAATTAGTATTTTCTTTCATTTTCAGCAAATACAATCATCTACTCCAGACTTCAGAACAGTAATTCCTCCCGTTTCTCCAATTTCCAATAATAAGAATCCCCATCAAGCTTAAAGACAAGTACAGAAAACAAGAAAAAACTGTAACTGTACTCAGTCCCATGTCAATAATAAGAACTTCTAAGGGCAGAGGAATACCAAGTGAGAACAGGAAGAACACCCACAACTTGTGAATGGTGCCTTAAAGCAGCCATGAGTGTAATACAAATATTATTTAGTAATTGCCTGTGAAGCTTTGCTTTTGTCCCCATAATACCTTTAAACTAGCAATTGACTCACCATCACAAAGTATTTCTTTAACTTGGCAATTGCCAATTCTACTACATGCTACTCATTTCAACAACACGTAAAGGCATATGCTGCTTGCCTTTAAGATGCTAAAGCGTACGTGCCTACATAAACGATTAGCATTACAATTTTGACACCTCATGCTACACATAGTGAGAACACTACAGTGGCATTATTTATAAAGGAAATTTGGACATTTTTAATGGAATTCTTGGGGCCTGTTTACATATACATTAGAGAATAAAGTTTTACAAAGGGAAGAAAAAAATCAGTAAGTTGAGATTTCCAGTCCATGTCAAAAATGAAATTGTTTTCATGCAGATGTTGCCTGCTGGGAGCTTTAATTAAGTGCCTTAGGGGGTATCCGCAGCAGATATATTGCTCTCCTGAGCCAGATTGCCCCCAACATCTCCATACTTAACAAGTTTATGACCTCTATGAAGTGTGGGATTTTATTCGTGTTGGAAACGTCCACATGCATAAGGGAATAAGAAACAAAATTACAATTTATCAACACATCGTAGCTGAATAGCCAAGTATTTTAGCTGACAACAAGCAGTTCATAAAGTATTTTCATTTTTCTGGGGAGAGTTTGAAATTTTCTCTAGAAAGTAATTACTTTTCACACACACAGAAAAGTAACAGTCAAAAACAATTAAAATCAAATAGAATTAGAGAAATATATTCAGGTCTCATGCACATAGGTTTTCCCTCTCCCAGAGAGCATCCATGGTTTTTATAACAGTATTGGTGGGCTAGGGGCAGAGAAATCACTCATCTGGTTGTCAGATCTCAGGAAGAAGGGAAGCAGGGGGGAAATGGACACCACTGAAGTTCTACTTAAAACTTCAGTATCAGTTTTGGATGTGTAGCAGTCCTTTCTGGCTTGGCAAACATTACTCCCAGTAAGGTTACAGTCAATAACAATATACAGATATATGCACATACATCATCTCTTACAGCAAAAGCATCATCACTCTTCTTTCCCCCACTGTCCTGTGACTTCATCGTACAGTTTAGTAATCAGGTGGCATAGTCAATTGCTCTAACTACTTTGGAATCTTACACTCAGAAGTGCCAGAAACAGAATTTTGACTAGTTCCATATGCCACTGCCAATACTTCAACTGACTCTAGACATAATGTCAGGTTTTATTCAGCATCTATGCAATACAAAAGTGTCAGCTGAAATACATGAATCTCACCATAAAAATAACTTCATCTTAGTTTGAGGATTCAGTTCAGGGAGAATTTTTAGTTTGGTTCTAAAACACTTTTATGCAAACATAGGTGCCTTATCAAAGAATAACAGTTTCCAGATACAGCTTTACTATCCTTCTCTTTTCACCCCTTCAGTGTTACCAGTAGTCTCCAGCAAGCTGGCTCATCTTTCCAGTCCTTGTTTTTTTAGATAAAGCCTGTAAGAAGACAGGCAAGAATTCTGTTTGGAGAATTCTCAATAAATACTTAATGTGTTTCATCTCACATCCAGTGTGTTCTGGTCACAGAAGTTAATAAAGGAAGTTTGCAAAAGGAAGTTAAGCATGGTGAAGGGTGGCACAGCCTTAGCAGTTCCCTGTTGTTGCCCGAGGACGATATAAATATGCTGAAAGCGCCCTTATTTCCAAATGTACTTTGACTTTGCATCAAATAGCAACACTAGTTAAAATAATAGCATGATTGTTTTTCAAATAAGTACTTTTCATGTTAACACAGAACTAGACTGAAGCACAGCACACATCTCAAAAAAAAAAAAAAAATTGTACTTCATATTTAACAACAGTTATTAGTTTGCTTAACAGCCCATTGCCATTAAGTACTGATTACTACTTTCCAAGCAGAGGACATGGTAATATTTTCATCCTTGTTTATCTTAACCCACATTGCTTGTAGATCCTGAAAAGCACAGAATGAACAGGATGATCTAGAAGTTCTGTAGCCTGATGTTTCTCTGAATAGCTTTAAAACTATTCTATCACATTATTTTCTAAATTCTGACATTCCTAACACCTATTTTTCCTCTTTTCTTACAATCATGGAAATAAACCAATTGCCTAATATCGTGGATACTCAGGTGCTCTTACTGCCTTAATCAGAGTAGGGTTCTGGAAAAACATAGCTGTGCTTAGAAGGCCTGTCTTTCCTTTGCCTACAACCAATGTTCACTAAAGGCAACATTTAAGACAGACTGTGGGAACATGGCAACTTCTGTCAGCAGCAAAGAGAGTCTATTAACTAACTGCCTTTGGTTTTACGTTGGTAGATTCTGCAGATGTCGGTGTAGATGGGTAGGACTATACTCATGCTCATTTGCATGGTACAGAAATCAGGTCTTAGACTTACAAAAAGAGTGAATTAAGCAGTTTATGCTGTTTTCCACCCAGGGACAGAATTAGCAACACCATGTATCAAAAGATATTGCCTTATCAACACAAACTAAATCTTCATTTCCAATTACTGGGTAAACAAACCATGTTGTCAGGATTCACCAGAATTGCCATCGCAGTTTCATTGAAGCAGGGAGGAATTTCAGAATTCCACGTACACAGGCAAAAAATAATCCGTCAGCATCAACTCCTCTCACAAAAAAGAGCTCTTCTGAACATCTCTGCAGCTGAGAGTCTCAAAACAGTCTTGTAGAGGTGTCAGACAACTACCAATATCACACAATACAATGCTGTAATGCCATGGAAAGTGCAGCAATGAGAGCAGAGTAGCAAAGTCCTATGCTGCAGCAAGTGAGGATATGGCCGAACACAGCAGCCACAGAAATAAAGGGAAAAAAGTCTGTTTAGACTTGGAAGGCCTCGCATATGCGGGGATCTCCAGCAAAATACTCTTGCCTCTACTGCCAATTCATTTAAGGGTTGGGAAGAGGTGGATTCTGGCTCCACCCCTTCTAATCACTCTAGCATATTGAATGCACCTGAGTTTCACTGGATTGGCCCTGCCTTCCTACCAGGTGCCCAATCACTGCTTCAAACTATGACTTAGCATTTCTACCAGACACAGTAAGTTTTTAAAAGAGATATTTTTCTCTGAAGCTCTATTTCTATTCAACATTGTTCATAAATTCATCTGGACATGCTTAATAAAAAAAATAAAAAATAATAAAAAAAAAAGCATTACCACTTTCCTGTATCCAACAGCCTAAAATAGCACCAGGAGTCTACTTCAAGAGGTTCTTTGTTTGTTTGACATCCCATAAAGAGTTACTCAGCTGCCCAAAGATGACTATAGTAGCAAGTAAGGGCCAAAATATGCAGATAGCTGACAACACGAGGGAAAAAAAACAGCACAAGTAACTCTGAATCACTGCGCATCAAACTGAATGTGACCCACAACCATAAAATGACACAATTTCACTTCCATGCATCATATCCCAGCATCCAACCCCAAAGTACTTAAATACAAATCCAAAAAAAAGAGAAAACAGGTTTTGTCCACTTTTTGTCACCTTATACTTTCCTCTGAAGTATAAACTCTTCTGCTTCTCTGCTCATATCACTTCCTGCCATCCTTCTTCCATTACACAAACTGAAGCAAGCTACACTTTATCTATATGGGTTTTCTTTTTCTTACTTGTACCTGTTTTGTATAACAAGAAAGTGTACCTATTCCAAAGAACAGCTTTATGCCTGGAATTTATATTACTTCAGCTGTAAGCTAGCCATGGATACTCTCATTAACACAACTCACCCTTGACAAATGCACATTTTCCTCATTATATTTTTGTGGGAACAGCATACCTCCAGAACAAAGTTGTTCTCCAGCTTGATCCCATGTTATAGCAAGATCACATCCACCAGACACGCTTCAGGGGAAACCATTATAACAGTCCCACATACATTCAATACAGGCCTAATATCAGGACACACTAAATGCAACCTCACTGCTCTTGGTTTATGTTATGGTCTTCCCCAGCAGCTGCTGCCAAGGAAGCTTCATTAGGGCAGGCTCAGGCAGGGCAACCCCAGCAGTTAATCAGGAAAACTGTCTGCTGGTGTGACCTCTGAAACAGGGAGGAGGAAGAAGAGGGCATGTGAAGGTAGAACCAATGGAGAAGGAATTGTTTATAGATTACAAAAAGATGTAGAATGTAAGTTTTAAAACCTCAAATAGAGAAAGGGAGAAAGGAAGTAAACAAGTTAGAAGAAGAGGAGACAACTCAGAGGCCTCGAAAGTCTCACTGAACCCTGTGTTTTCTGTCCACAGCCTCCTAAAACCCTTTCAACATTCAGCCTTTCCTGAAATACCACTACTGCTCCCCTATCATTGTTCCTCTGCACTATGCCAGTCCTTTACCTGCCCACCTGTAGGTCCTGAAATGCCTAGACTGTAATTCTTATTCCAAGATAGCTAAACCAGGTCTGGTTCACAGGATCCTGAAAAATATACAGCATTTTTTCTGAATCCTGTGTAGTATTTCCTAGTTGAAACATTATCTCAAAATACTACACCTTAGGAAAAAAAGAAAAGAGATTACCGTGGTGGATATTTTAGACACTTGAATCTGCTCCTGATTAAACAAATGATCCAGAGTAGAAATAAAATTTACTGGAAGAAGAAATATCAGTAGCTTTTACCTCTGGAACCTAACTTGAAAAAAGTAGAATGGAAACAACTACAGATTTTGAGAATTAAACACCTGTTGACAGAGTGGAGGAAAACATTGAAGAGATATAGTTTAAAGATGTTATATTGAGTTTTGCATTCCAAGAATTGTGACAAAAAAATCTGACTATTACAAGTATCAGGCAAAGTCCGTGCTCATAGATTCAGTTGGTGTTTTTTTGTGTTTTCAGGTTTTTTTGTTTTGTTTGTTTGTTTGTTTTTGTTTCTGTTTTTTTTAATGGCAGAATTCTCCCTTTTGAAGAAAGACTAAGAGACCTGGGGCTCTTCAATCTGGAGAAGAGAAGCTCCCTGAGATCTCAGTGTGAGAGTCAATTCAGCAATGGCAGACGTTCACTGACATGCAACTGTAGAAAAAGGGGCAATGAACAAAAATTGAAATTCATGAGGTTCCCTATAAACATGAGGAAAAGTTTCTTAATTTTGATGGCAAAAGAGCAGTGGAACAAGCTGCCCAGAAAGTTGTGGAATCTCCTTCTCTGGAGATATTGAAGACCCACCTGGGTGCTTTCCTGCTCAACTTACTGTAGGAAACCTGCTTTAGCAAGGGGTTGGACTAGATGATCTCCGGAGGTCCCTTCCAACCCCTGAGATTCTGTGATTCTATATTTTGAATCATTTTGAAATTTTGTATCCAATCAGAAGTCAGTGGACCAGATGTTTTTTTTTTAATCTATTCCTCAACAAAAATAGGCAAATGTTTAAGACATATTAGTGTAGTTATACCCACATTAAAAAGTACATAACTGTTTTGTCAAATAGCTCACATTATCTTAATGACTAGATTTTTGCTGCATGCACAGGCATCTCTACACGTTCTATTTCCAATTCACTAAGGTAACTATGACTAATTTTATCATGTTTCAGTTATTTTTCTTCCTGATAACAAAAATGACTATCAATTACAATATCATATTATGACCCAGTTCTCACATGTGGTTTATTGAAAAAAAATTAAAGAGACTGAATATTTCAACTGTTCTATGTTAAATAATTTAATTACTTTGGATAATGGCTTAATTAACTAGATAAACAATATGGAAGAAATACATGCAATGCTTTGATTGTATGTCGTGTCCAAATTTCAGCGACTTTCAACAAGTAACCCATTATTTACTCCTTTGAGAGCAGTGTTGTGCTAGACTCTCACTCGTATAAAGTACATCACTGTAACATAATGGAGAAGAGTAAGGTTTTTTTTTGCCCCCGATGCAATTTGCCATCCCAGAAGTAACCTTTATTTTATTTATGAACAGGAAACAAACATTTCCTGACCAAGAGAGTATAATTGCAGAACTTAGAAGCCATTCATGATGTTGTATAAATATATGCACTATATAACACAAAATTTGTAAAAAAAGTCTCCTTCCTAGATGGATACAAAATGGAAATGCGTTGATAATCCTATATCAAAGAAAGGTGACTTCATTCCCTGCAAGAATGGCCATCCTCATTCCAATGTTCTCTATGTGAGATTCTGCCCTTGGAAGCCACTGTTCTTTTCATTTTCAATGTGTGTATTTTTGTTGTTGTTATAGTGTACAATATGGCAGCAACCACAGACTGCATCATTTGGCCTATGATGACTAAACTTGAAAATGAAATCATTGTACTGTTATTATGGGCACATTCGGTGAGAGCTTCGTCAGTTAAAGTGGTTTTGTTTTCAAGGCAAACTGTCCATTGTTTATGTATTCTCATGAATACTCAGAAGCCATGTTACTTTGTGTAACTCAAATGACACTCCACCTAAAGGACATTGTCTTCTCCCTTCCATCAAAGTTCACAATGGAAACCTCTTGGAAAGTAATTCCTTTTATGCAATTGGTGAAGGAAACTAGACAGATGTGCTCCTGAGACTTACATTTGCGTTTGAGAAAACTGTTCTGACTATCTAACAGTGGAGGAAATGAAACAAATGATGAGGCAAGCCACAGAGGGTGAAAATCTACTCTATATTTTTAATATTTTAAGAACAAGATAGAAGGTAATGGGATCAGTTAAGTTTCATGAGCAGTCGTTCAGGTTTATGTTTGTATGATTCAGGCACCTGATTCGCTATTTTGATTTAAAGTCTTTGTGAGTTTAGGCATGTTGGATAAAGACAGTTTTCCCTACTACAATAGAATGGGGAAAGCAAAAAACTACCTATATTAAGGCTGCATCATCATCACCGCTGTGCAAATAAAATTGGCTTTAAAATTTTATCCTTCTTTCAGTATGGTTTCTCATTTTATGAGTAGAACAGAAATAAGATAACATTTACGTAGCATGCATGTGTTTTATATACTTATATTTGTATATTTATATTTCAGGATGCAGGAAAACAATACACCTGAGAAGAAAACAATTTTGCAGCTAAACAGAAATATCTTTGTTTAACATGAGCTCCAACAGTACCCTGCATTAGTTCTGCTCTCCTTTGATATAGTGAAATATTCTATTTTAAGAACCTTGGGAAAACCTACTGTAATCTTGAGAGTTCACTTGTAGAAAGCATTAATCATACAGTCGAACAGGAACATAACAAAAGACACTTCATAAGATGTACAAGCATATGCAGATGAAAAAAGAAACATCGTTTCCATTTTACAGTAAGTTGGTATCCTGGAAATAGCACCTATATTACAAATAGTATTATAAACACCATAAATGCGGGAGGAAAAGAGCGTGCCACATCCACATCAAAAGTGGCTTTTGGTTCCTTGATTCACCATTAAGGTAACAAAAAGTTGGCTAGAATACACAGGACTTACTATGCATTCACATTCTAAGCAACAGTCATTATTCCACAGACTCTATCTACTTTGCTTTGATTGCTCCAAAAATTTTGTTTTGGAATATGAATATTTTACATCTGTTCCTTAATGTTTAATGTTTGACTTCACTTTTTCTTCCTCTAAACTTCTTCCAGATCTAGAATAGATTTCTTACTGGTAGAATGTATCAGAGCAGTGTCTTCAATACACAGTTCCATCTCAGACTGCATATTTCCCCTCTTACCTTTATCAGAATTTTCTTCCTCAGCTTACCCTCTTTATCTAATGTCATAAATATTGGCATATGTTTTCCAAGGATAAGAAAAGGGAGTATCACCTACTTAATTTTGTTAAAACAAAATCTTTTTAAAAAATGTTAAAACTCAAACAGACTCTATTGTAAAAGCTAGTTATGCTGTTATATTCTGTTGATTGCAGAACAAATAAACAACAAACAAACAAAACCACCCAACACTCAAAGCTTTTTACTGAAGATGAGTTTATTAAGCAATGCATGGAAAGCATGGCAGGTATAATTTGTCCTGACTTTAAAAAATGGATCTTTCTAAAATCTTCTATTTACAGGTAAATAGAAGAATTGGGAAAATCAATCAAAAGATATTAAGAGAGTAAAGCTGTTCGTTTTAATAGATGAGTGTACTGATGCTACAGATATGGCTCAACTTGCCATTTTCTTTAGAAGTATTGATAACAAATATATTACTGAAGAAATATCTTCTTTGGTGCAAACACACAACTAAATCTCTTAATTTGCAGTAAACAAGTACATTGAATTAATTTTCTGTAACTTCTGTCAACATATGTTGTACAGTTCCTGATGGCACCCTAGTGATGATTGGTAAAAAAGAAGGACTTATAAAATTAATAGAGGGCAATGCAATGGCTACCATTGACTTACGTTCGATGAAATATCATGGCATCATATACAAAGAAAATCTATATGCAAAGCCTTAAAAATTAATAATGTGATGCAAATCATTATTAAAACTGTGAAATTCATGAAGTTCAAGGGATTGATTGATTAATTACCAATTCTAGGAGTGCCTTAAAAGTCTGGATGCTAATTATGGGGACATCCTTTACTTTTCTGAAGAGAGGTGGCTAAGTCAGGGTAAAATAGCAAAAAGATTTTATAATTTGCAAATTGAAATCAAGTATTTTATGGAACCAAAGGGAAAATTTGTGCCAGAATGTGAAGATTAAAAATGGCTCACAGAGTTAGCATTTTTTGTGGATTTCACCATTATTTTAAATGAGCTAAAAGGTATCTTCAAAGCGGAAATCAACTTATCTGTTCTATGTTTCAAAACAGAGCAGCATTTGAAATGAAACTTAAATTATGGCAAGCTCAAGTGATGGCAAATAATGCTTTATATTTTGATGTGTTGACTAAACACAGTCCTGTGAACAGTGAAAAATATGCAGCCACTCTTTCTGTTTTTATAAAAGAGTTTGGGAATATGTTTCAACATTTCTAAAAAAATCATCAGTTTGTTTTGTATACTCATGTCTCCATTTTCACTTGACATAAATACATTACCTGTGAATTTTCAAATGGAATGTACAAGTTGCAATCAGACATTCACTCAAAGAAAAATTTGGTCATCTCTCTTTACCAGATGTTTATCAGCCTTATCTTAAGAGAGAAAAGCATCCTTCTCTTCGCAGTCACGCCCTATTTGGTTCATTGCTTTTTGGTAGTACGTATGTTTGTGAACAATTGTTGTCCAGAATGAATCACAGAAGGAGTAAAATTTAATCAAAAATCTCTGACAACACCTTGAGAACTTACTACGATATGCAGTCCGAACACTGATGCATTAGTTTCGCAGATCAAATATCTCCCCAGTTTTATATCTTTGTTGATCTCTGTTTTTTTTTTTTATTTTAATAAAAAAATACATTTAAAAATGAAGTTTTGTTACTTAAATACTTTAACTGTATTATAAGTTTTATATGTGGCCTAAAACAATTCCTGTTTGTTCAATGTGGTGTAGAAAGCAATAAGGTTGGATTCCAGGATCTAATCACTTAACATAAAGGAAATTATATTTTTAAACCTGAGGATAAATTGCTTGGGGATTATCTACTTCCTGCTTCTCTCCAACACCTCAGAATGTCTCTTTCAGATTTACTTTTTTCCTTTCACTTCTTTCTTCAAAAATGTCTTTAATCTCCCATCTTCTGGCTGCTCCCATATGCTTTATAAATGCTTGTGTCTCCTGGGTATATTAGGTATGACTCTCACTTGCCCAAATAGTAAGCAGTTATCTAGTTACTGTTGTGATGCTCAACTAATCCATGAAAAAACTGGAGGCACCATGTGAAGCAAACAGCTAGTTTGGGTAGTTTCAAGTCTTTATGAATGTTTTCTCCATTTTGTTAATTTACATTGCTTCATATACAGATAACGTTGCTAATCCTGCTTTGTACAGTCACCTCGCTGGTATTAATTAATGCATCATATGACTAGATTTCATCTGGGAACAGACTTAACAGTAAGTATTCAATAATGGACCTCCACTGACTGCTCCCTAAACAAGTATTTGAAGTATAATTGGGATATATATTTTAAATAATGATGCTGTTTATTACAGAGAGAATTATCATAGTGTACCTTCCCATCTGTTCTAACAATTGTCCCTCTCAGTGCCAAATTCAGAGAAAACCAATCGGTGTATCTAAGTCTCCCATGTTAGTACTGGCGGCTTTCTTTTGAAAGAATCTCCCTAAATTTTTACAGTCGCTGATACAGTAACATAGCAAGTTTTCTTTGCCATAAATCTAGAAATAATAGAAATATATATATATATATAATATAGAAATAATTTCTGAAATTTCCAATAGTGAGACAATAATGACCTATTTTTTTGCATGGAAGTAAGGCCCTCAAAAGTAGTGCTCCTTCTGCCTTTATAAACAATATCACACATAAAAGAGAAATGAGATTACCTTTAAAGTTTCTCCATGGATGCATTTTAATTGTCAGATGCCACACTTTGGACTGGAAGGAGAATGATAGTTGGGCTGGAAGAGGCTACTAAGAAGATTGTGTTAGGTTGGTTACTTGTCAGTCTACCCTGAGTTGACAATCTTGTAAGAATACACAACAGGAAAAAGAAAGATCCTCATTCTCTTGAGCATGCCTTATCAACTGTAAAAATATTAGAAAAGTGAAAGGCTACTGTGCAAGGAAAAATAAAATTAATGGAGGAGTATGATGGAGAAATATAACCATGAGGAACTGATCCAAAAGCCATGGTTGTCCTGTTTTCAGTTGGGAGCGTATCTTAAAAAGAATCACAAAAAATTAATTGTGCTTTGTTATCACTCTGAGCTTCCAGCATATGTACACAAATGTTAGAAACAACCAAAGGTGAAAATAAACATAATCTTAAGCTAAAAATACCAGCCTGAGTATCTGAAAGCTTTACTAAAAAAAAAATGTTGCCAAATTTTGGATGATTCAGAAGAAAGAAACAGCAACTTATTCCAATAAAACAGATTCACAGTGTAAATAAAACATGAGGCAACATGCTCTCTGGTTAGTCCTGAGTGAGGGACTGGGAGACAGTGTCAGAACTCGATTCCCAATTTGCTACATGACTCAGACCAAGTTATTTAACTCCTGTTTACCTATCTGTAACATGGGTGTAAGAAAAGTTATTTCCCACGTGGCAGCACAGTGAAATTTTACTGACGTTTGTAAACTTCTGGCAGAGTCTCTGATGAGAGATGAGCATAAAATAATATTACATTCACCTTCTGGGAGTCCCTACATTTATTTCGTAAATGCAATAAAGAGAAATCGAGGCTTATGAGAATTCTTAAAAATCTGCTGTAATAATTTGTGATTTCAAAATGTGCATTGTAGTTCACAGAATACCAGCTAGTACTCATATATGAATACAGATCAGTCTTGGATCAATGGCCATTTTATATTCAGAGATTAATATACACATTGTTTCTGGAAGAAAATTCAAATCACATTTCTACTCTTTTCTCCTGCCATGATTCCACTGAAATTATCAGATAGGCTCCAAACGAGAGAGAGAGATGGAGAGAGATTAAATTTGGAATTTAGGGCTTTGTGGTTACTATATTTTACTTTACCATCTTAAAGTACATTCCTGGGCAATTGCAGCAGCTCTCAATTTTCCATCCCTAAAACAGAACATGGGAATTGGCACCTTGGATCCAAATTCAGAAAGCATTTTCCATAGAATGATGTCTCCAGCAGTGAGCAGTACCATATGTTGCTATATAAAGTTCCCTTCTTTTTCCATAGGTTAGATATTATTGAGAGATTCTGGCTTACCTCCAACTCTCTTTCTGTTTTAAAACAGTAAATGTTATAATTTTGACTACTTCTGTTACCTGTAGGAAGCCCTACCCTTCTCAAATCTTGGTAACTACATCTAAAGAAAACTTGGGCTGCAAATCAGGAACATAATATACTTTCCTTCTTTTTTCATTATGGCTTGTTTGGCTGCTCTCAACCATGGATGGTGGAAGATGGCAGATTCAAACAAAAAGTTGTTCACTACAAGGTGGGAGATGGTGCCAGGGAGACATTTCCCTAACTCTCCTTCTTATTGTACTCTTCCTCAGGAGACATAATGAAAGAGCTACAGGTTTAAAACAAATAAAGAAATAAATTAATAAAAATTAGATAAATAAATAGATTATTTTAGAATATAAAAATATAAAATATAAATTGATATAAAAATTTCAGGATTAGCTGGAATGAAGTTCTGAAATGTCAATGTGTAAGACATGGATAGTAAAGCATTTTTTTGTTTTGTTTTCGGTTTTTTTTTGTGGGAGTGGAGGAAGGTTGTTTTTTGATTGCTGTTGTTTCAAAACTTTTCCTGGGTTGCAAGCATCTAACACGCCTTGGTTAAAATGGAATGTGTAGTCCATTTATGTAGCATCAAAATTTCTGTACTTGTCTTGCTTTCTGCTAAATTTGAATGTTCCCATGATTCTTTTCCACTGAATTATGTGTTAAATTGAAAATAAAATAGAAATAAAAATATAAGATTTATTTGTCCCCAGATTGTTCCTGCACGGGCCAAAGGAAGGTCTTTATGCAGCATGGATACAGCTTCACAGTTGATATAATCTTTCTCCTCCCTACATTTTCTTCACATTCTTTTATAAAGAGAAAGAGAAAAAAGAATCAATTGTCCTAGAAAAATCTGAATTACTGATATGTACAATAACATCCACTCCAGTGGAAGGACCAGTTATTTAACTTTTTCCCCAAGGTGTTTTAGAAAATCAGGCAGATGATCCCACTTTATCTGAACCTGACTCATCCTTTCAAGAAATTTCAGCAACTGCAGTCAGATTTCATAAAACAAAAGCTAAAATTTGCAGATCATGTAAAGGCTGACAGAAACCAGTGTTTGTGTTCCAGTATGTATCACCATACTCTAGTATACAACTTTTACTTAGAAGATGTAACTTAAAATAAACTTAAAAGTTCACTTAAATAACTTTCACTTTAGAGTTCTTTCTTGGGAATTTACTTATTACCTGTTGTTGTTCTAAGAAGTAGAGCATCTATGATAGAACAAGGGGAAGGTCTACTGAAAAGTTTACAGAAAAAAAAAAACCAAAAAAACAGCTATTTAATTAAACACTAATTAACACTAGACATTTTCTTTAAAAAGTATATGGAAATATCTTTTTACTCATGCAGTATAGCGATTGACAATAACTTACGCAAAAATTGAATCACGGTTCCAAGTTTTCAAGTTGTATTGTAGCATATTTGATTCTGAGGTTCAATAGTAGTTTTTCATGTCCAGGTTCTGCTTACATAACTTTAAGATGCTAAGTGTTTGGAAGGATTAGTACGTCTCTTTCTTTACTTCATAACATTTTTTTTTCTTCTTGATTGTCAGAAGATCATTCTTCATCTTCAGGTAACAAGACTTCCTTTATCAGTTCCCTGACCTGCCTAAAAATGTATAGCGGTTGTAGGCAGAGAGCTCCTATTCACATATCCAATATTCTCAACTGGACAAGTGGCTCTGGAACATAAAGTTGTGTTTTATGTTATGTGCTTTACCCCTTAGCTCTTTCTGATAAAAAGAGAGTCCAAGAAAGAAAACTTTTCTAGATCTGATATTACTCACTTAAAGCAAAGATACTCCAGATTCACGGCACTACTCCACAAAGTTCTACAGTGTTGAGTGTGAACATCACTGTATCCACAGTAGCTTGCATTCCTGCTGTATTCCTTTCCTACAATGACTTAGACATTGATCAAGCAGTGCTATTAAGACTTGGTAATAAATACAGGACTTTTGGTGTGTTTTTTTCCCCTCTTAAAAATTCTCTGATATTAAAAAGAACATATTTTGCCTAGCCACCTTCATAAAGTACTGAGAGAGACAATTTACATTCACAAGTGAGAACAGAAAGCTAAGTCCAAAACGAATTTTACTACACTGGAGCTGTGGGTACCATCCATCTAATCAGAAAAGCAAATAAAACTGTGTGATTTATTCCTTTCATTTACAGCTTAACAATAGCATTTAAACTTCTGTATTTTGAATATTTTCATTAGAGAGCTGCTAAGCCCAAAGAAATAATATCCTTAATGCAAAAAGAGTAGAAACTTGGCTAATTGCTTGCTACAAATTATTTATTTTGGTGGAGACATGGGCTAAATATTTGCTCTCAATTCACTGGACTATATCTTAGCACCTGAGGGAAACTTCTACTGTGGATATTAAATAAGTATTAATCCACGTTTTTCTTCTAATTAAATGTCATCTAAGTTATCGTATGTGCATTAAGGGCAAAGGATGATAAAGTTTTGACTTCAGATAATTAGACTACCTCCTTAAATTATGCCTCAAGATAGGCTTTGATTCAGAAATCTCATGCTACTGTAAACCTTTTTGTCTCCCTGATCTGTCCTGGAGAAAAACAATAAAGTCAGCTCTAGCAATATGATTCATAACATTATGGGGGCAGAATTTTTGAGATCCATTGTATCAAGTGCCTTGTAATGCAAATACCCCAAGACAGTGTGCATTTTGAAGTGTTTATACATAAGCTGTGCTGGAAGCAAAATGTAAGAACCTTTTTTAAAATTTTTAAACATTTAGCAAGAGCACTTCTTTAAGTGTCCCAGGGCTGATTACTTTTAATAATTAATATCATAGTGATTAGACTAATTAACCTTGTATTCTACCATATCACTAAATACTTTGATGTTTTATTTTTAATAGGCTTCTGGCTGACCAATTTGTCCACATTGATAATGTTCCCAGATTTCTTTTTTCACGAAATACTTCCTATCATCCCTTCAGAGAACACTACATTTTCTTCCAAGTTCATTCTGTCAAATAATGTTGACTGTTGTCTGTGAAGTTCAGTCTGCTTTATCTGCAGGTAATTTCAAAATCAAAGAGATACTAGAAAGTAGGCTCATGCACCGTCCTGTAATTCCTAAAAGGATGCAATTGTGATCACATCTTATCAGCATGTTTGCACCTTTCCTTTTGTGCATGTACTTAGAACTTGACCCATAAATATATTTTTGAAGAGTTGGAGGACACTTCCATTTGTACAGGTCCTGTACCCCTGCCTACCTGATTACCCTGACTATGTAAACATCCTAAAGGGACCATAACTATCAGTAATCAATGGATTTTCATGTACTATGCACACAATTTTGGAAGTGCATAAGCTTCCAGAGCTACCAGTACTCTGCCCTGCTCTGGAAAAGCAAGTCTTGCAGCATTAAACAGAAGACCAGAAGCATGCCACTGTCTGCTAACTGCTCTCTATGCAGTTTGTGAGGAGGCTTTTTATTCAGATCTCATGCACTGCTTTACAATTTTCTTCCAATTCTTCCCCTTTTTGTCATTAAGCTTAATGAATGCAATCATCCAGGAAATTTTAACAACATAATATACCGTAACTTTATATCAGAAAGCAGGTTGCTTTCCATTTCATGAAATTAATGTATATTAGTTGTCTTAGATCATTAGGTAGCAGCTCTTGATCTGAGGGCTGTTCATACTGCCATACTCCAATAAAAAAATCTACTATGATTGTAATACTACCTGATGAAATCCGATTTTGGTCTTCCTCATTTTAATTAAGGAGTCTGAAATGTGAATAAATTGAAGCTTAACCTTAATTTCAAAAATCCATAGGCTCCTGGAATCCATCATTTTCTGTTTTAAGTTTAAAGATAATTGAAAATCTTTATATATCATAAAATCTAAGTTCAGGGTTTCGTTTGCTAAGTCTCAAGACTTCAGTGTATCAAATATATATTTTTTTACTTTACAAGTATCATTTGAAAATAAAAAATATTGCCTGTGTCAGCTAAAACATATTCCCTCTAACATCAAATGCTGACAGTAAGTTGAAAATAGAATTGTTCTTTTCTGTACTAATGAATTATTTTCTTTGGTGTCTAGATGAATCTATTTGAATATTTACCAACAATCTCATAACTGTGCATGAAAGTATACAGCTTACAAATTTGTACTCTCACATACAAAAATACAACTTGCCATCTAAATTTGAGAAACCACTCTCATAGATAGTGTTGTGTTGTAGAAACAGGAGAAAACTCCATAATATGTGCCTAATATCTGAAATACTAAAAGGCTGATAAAAATGAAATAAGGCCACTGATCCACTCCACATATTGCTCAGGCCCTTTAAAGATGTCACTCCAAAAGTAATTCCTCCTATCTATTTCCATGGAAACTGCAACAGATGAAAAGAGCACAATAACACTATTTGATCGAGAAAATTCTCAGCTAAAAATACTATTTGTCAAATATACTTATCACCATTAACTATGCATTTTCACCAGATATGAACAAGAACCTGCATGTTGCTCTTTTAACAATCTGTATAGCTACCCAGAACATGGCTTGAATTCACATCACAGTCACCACTGCTGAAACATACCACCACCACCTACCTCACTGTGCTCACAGCCACTGTTTAGTCTCCATAAATGTTCAGTAAGTGTCAATAAATGTCTGTGGATGTCATTTTTTCCACATGGAGGAATTCAATTCCACACTTTTGCTTGTATTAATATGGATACGTACATACAAGAGCAACAAGGCTTTTGAAGGACTTGGAGAACATGCCCTACAAGGAGCGACTGAAAGAACTGGGGCTGTTCAGTGTGGGGAAGGAGGCTGAGGAGAGATCTTATTGCTCTCTTCCAATATCTGAATGGTGATTGCAGCAAGAGCTGGGCTGGTCTCTTCTCACTGGTGACAGGACAAGGGGAAATGGCCTTAAGTTGCGCCAGGGTAAGTTTAGGTTGGATATCAGGAAAAACTCCTTTACAGAAAGGGTTCTTAAGCACTGGAATAGACTCCCCAGGGAGGTGGTTGAGTCACCATCCCTGAATGTATTTAAAACCCTTTTGGACATAGTGGTCAGGGACATGAGTTAGTGGAGAGTTGTTAAAGTTAGGGTAATATGGTTAGGCTGAGGTTGGACTTGATAGTCTTTAAGGTCTTTTCCAACCCAAGCAATCCTATGATTCTATCAATGCATTAAAGGGGGATGAATAAGTAGAGACAGGTGCTCTTCCATGCTGTTTCATCCTGGATGGATCCTCATCCAAAGTACAGAACATTAAAAACATATCAAGAATAAACAGTCTTGGGCTAGACTTAAATACTGCAAGCACCAACACAAGTATTCAGTATTTCCCTCTGATAGGTGGTATATAACAAAAACTTTAACTTCTCAAAGCATATTAACTGCATTGCTTGAGATTGACCCATTATCCATATAGCCCAAGAAAAAAAGAAAAATTTACTTATGTGAAAAATACCTGAGAATCTCAAGACAGTTCCCAAACTTAAAAAATTGCAGTTCAGAAATAAATTGCCTAAACTGACACGAGTAAACTGTGTCAGAACAGGCAAGAGATTTAATTCCTCCATGTTAGATGTAGAAAAACATAAGCAAAACACTGTAAGAACATTTAAAATGCTTTAACAACTGCCATAATGTGTTTGTTCTGTGTTTAAATGAACAACTGAAGCAATCAGGGATTTTAATCAAACACCGCATAATTCCCTTTGTTAATTTTTCCTAGTTCAATGCCCTGGGCCACATCTAAATCCAAACTATAATCTCTGTTCCTGACTCCCAGATGCTACTCTGTATGCTACACAACCAGCACTTGAATACAGCTGCTATTAATAACTAATCTGTATTTCTTTGGTCTAACACTTTGTTACAACAGGCATTTCCAGCACTAACAATTTCTGCGTAACCACACCAACATAAATCATTGAAAACTTTGTACTTTGATTTCCCTTACTGATTTTCAGCTTATATAAAATTTCTATATTTCTTTCAACTTTCTGTAAAAAAAAAAAAAACAACAAAAACAAAAGCAAAAACAAAAAACAAGCCAAAACAAACAAACAAAACAACAACAACAACAACAAAACATCAATTTAGTGAAATATCCTTCAGTACACAATCTGCAAAAAATCTGCCGTGATACTAATTGGTTACATGTCTGATCAGCACTTAAAATACTCCAATACTTTTTACTCCATTAACCTTGACATAAATTATAGTAAGTAGTTCCTGTGTGACAGGAGTTTTAATTTAACACTACTTCTCAAGTTACATACGTCTCTAAGTCTGACAACAAGTGCCATTTCTTTCCAGATCTTACACCTTATGGGAAACCCAACTGACAACAAAACCAGGTCCTACTGTGTAAACATGGAAGAGTGTTTCTAAAGTAAGTTTTGCTTAACCAATTACTTCTGTATAAATGACTACATTTTAATCTTTGACTGAACACGTCCATTTCTGTCTTTTAGGTTGAGCTGCTAGAAAAAACTCTGTTTGGGTGCTGTGAGCTTTGTATTTCGTATTTCACTGACACCTGAAATGATGCCTGCTCTTTCGGCTACTAACATAAAGCTTCAGGCTTCAGTGTGCAGTGGAATATCATCTGAACCAAAGATTGTTTTATTTAAGCTATTACTCACTTTTCTTCTCCCAAGACATCTGTTAGTCCTATATTTTACAGAAGCTTTTCCAAGTTCTTCTTTCTGAGCTGTTGCACAGATTTTGTACATTGGAGTTATATATCACAACTCTTTTACTTCGTTCTAGTGCCTTCAGTGCAGTTGGAAGCAGGAAGATTTTGCAGCTTTAGTTTATATATTCAGATCAAAGCACCTTAATAGTTCTCCACAGCAGTTAGAAGAAAAAATGGTGGAAATATATCTACAGTAACTTTCTAGCTGGCAGTGCACAGCAGGTCTTATCTGGAACCTGTTGAAGCCAAAGAGAAGCTTTCCAATGAAATCATATGGGATTAGACCTGAAGATAACTCATGTACAAAATAGTCTGCATTATGCCTGAACCAGAAGTAATTTCTAAGGAGATTACTTACTTCTATTTGGCCTTAAAGAAATATGTTTGATTCATTGATTTGCAAAGCTTTAACCCGAAAAGGCAGTAGCAGATTGGTTAAATTATCACATAACATTCTAACAAAATCACATGCATCAGGCCCACTTGTCCCTTTTTAAAAATGCAATCTGTGTGGGAAAGAACACGTTGTACTTATGTAGAATTATGAAATTGGTTGGGGTTTTTTTTGTTTTTTTTTTTTGTTTTGTTTTTTTTGGGTTTTTTTGTTGTTGTTTTTGTTTTTAATATGGAAATGCACTAGTTTAATTAGCTTGTTCTTCTTAAACGATAATGGTCTCACCCTTTCAAATTACAGGTTTTAAATGTTAAATGGTTATTACAAATAGTAATCAGAATTAAATAAGTTTCCACAAATATTCAGCCACAGTGTATGTGGAAAGTGGACTCACTGATGGCCTACGGCAGTCACGCATTTTCCTTCTGGGGCGTACAGGGAGTATCAGAGGCTTCCCTCCCTTGCTGATGTGGCTGTCTCCTGCTCGAACAACTATACAACATTGCCATCTGCTGACTGTCTTTCCTCATTACAGCACAGACTTAGCCCTCCCTACATAAACCAGCGATTTGTATTTCAAACCTTTCGAATCATACAACATCTATATCCATTTTTTTTTTTAAATTAAAGAGTTGTACTTAGCAGAGTAGCTACTTTTTTAAAGGACCAGATTTAATAAACTCAGTTGTTACGCTGCTAGGGCATATGTTTCAGGTGTATAACAGAAAATTTCTGAAGGCACACAGAGCCTACAATCTGTTTACAGGAAAAAATAGAAAAAAAAAAATTGTTATGATTAGTTTCCACTATTCATGGTTTTAATAGCTTAATATCAAGTAACTTTGTCTGAATTAATCAAAAGTTTCTTCCACTGATGGAAGAATTGCAGAAGATAGTTGAGTCAATAATATATCACAAGACACCTGAAGAAATGATGATCACTCTTACAGAAGAGAATCCAGGACAGGAAGGGAAATATCCTATTCTAGAAGATGTCTGGTACATGGATGGATCCAATGGAGAAAACCAAAGTAGATGGTGAGCCATCACATATCATCTCACTACCAAAACAATACGGTTTGAAGAGAGAGATGGACGAAGAAGCCAGTGAGCTGAGCTGTGTGGACAGTTATAACTCAAGAGCCAGAAGCACACTGAATATCTGCACAAATAGTTGAGCCCTCGGTAGACCACCCATGCTCTGGATAGCACAGTGGGCCTCAGAATTGGACAATCCATGCCCAACTATCTGGGGCAAAGATACGTGGGTTGATATATGGAATATGGTTAGACACAGGAACATACGGGCATACCACATCCCTAAACATCTACCACTGTAACAATGAAACTGACACACTGGCTTCAATAGGATGACTGGAAAACGCATCAGCAGAAGACATTGCCCGCTGGCTACAACAAAAACTTCGATGTGCAGGAAAGAGGACCATGTTGAGTCCCCATGGCTAAAGCATGGGGACTGCCCATACAGTTGGATATTGTCCAAGCATGTCGGGAATGTGACACTTGCTCATGAATGTGACCAAGACCTCTGCTGGAAACAACTACCCATCTCACTAGAGGACACAAATCTTTACAATGGTGGCAGACTGAATATAGGTTCCCTTCCTTGATCTGAAGAGGCCAGATGCACTCTAACATGTGTCAATACAGCAACTGGATTAATGCAAGCCTATCTTGTACCAAAAGGAAAACCAAGTGTATACTGTTAAAGAACTAAGCTGATATATCATACAGGACTCCACACGTCATCAAGAGTGATGCATATTTTATGGATACAGCTGTTCAGAAATGGGCCAAAGATAACAACATCAAATGGCAATGTTTTCTGCAATAGAATCCAAAGGGAGCAGGCCTAATAGAAAGATAGAACAGGATCCTGAAGGCAGATTCACAGTCCATGTGGAGGTGGACCAATAGGCTTTTTGACACCCTGTGGGACTTGAATAAGATACCAAGGGACACCAGACCCAGTACCTTAAGAATGTTGCAGACAACTTGCGCTTCCCTGTTCACAGGTAAAGACACCTCACTCAAGTGGCAAATTGGCACCATGAATCTTCTGCTCCCTGCCCTGGATGACCTAGGATGCAGAGAACATAAGGGAAAATGGCCTTGGAAGGTACAAGTAGAACTGAAATGGTATGGCCTACTTGCACCTTGGGGGAGATTGTTGAAGGCTGGGGGTTCAGTAAACCCTCCGGTAGTCGGCACATGGCTAGAAGAGATAAAAGTTGATACCCTAGTTTTCATTGCAAAGGGAACACTGATCATGACCAAGTGGCAAATTAGTATCCCTCACCCTTTGGTATCCATATGGTGGTCCAGCCACAGATATCAGGCCAAAGGGTGTGGTACCAAAAGCCATAACATGCCCCAGTGCAAGGAGAGATATTGACAGAAACGTGGCCTGTATCCAACTAGGGAGGACAGACCTACGCCTCCTCGTTGTACCAATTAAACTCTGTAGGGAGTCTGTATAGAGTACTACTCCCGCTGTTAAATTCCCAGGACCATTGGTGTGAGTAACATCACTCCGACATGCTCCCGTGTCCGTGAGTCATCATCATGACATCTGGTGGTGAGCTGTCAAACTTTCGGGAACCAGTGAATGCGAACCTGAACTGTTACTGGTTCTTGAAGAAGATATACGTCCTGAAGGAACACCAAGTACTGGCCCAACAAAATCACAAAAGATAGTTAGAAATCATCTACAGTGCCTTGATATTCTACATCATGATGGGTATTGTACATGCATTGTGATGTACGTATATTTTGGATCACAAAACAGTAGGAGTTTATCCCCAGTCTTTTCAATCATTGGTTCCTGCTGTGAGAGTGGAGTGCGTGAGAATTGCCAGGTCACAACCTTAACCAGTGGTTGAGCACAAAGGATAGAAGACATGGATAACCCAGGGAGCTAAGGTCCAAGCAGTGCACCTGAGTGCCTGGAAGGCAAGGACCTTGGGTCCACCCCTCCTCATCCTTATGAGGGTTAGCAGCTGAAGGAGTGACATCTCTAGATAGAGATCACATTCTCCTTGAGCAGTCAATGATCATCAGAAAGAGTGAGCTACTTTTTTTTCTTTATCACCTTCCATTGCTCCATAGTGCTTCTATCTCTGTAGCAAGAACTGCCATAGCATTCCATTCCTCCACAAATGTTCTAGAAACAAGTGCCAGACTTCTGTCTTGTACTTCGATATAACACTTCAGTGTAGCATTTTAAAGGACTGTTTAGAAAATTTTGCAGAGGAAACAACAACATTTAATATATCATTTAATTTAAAGGTGGCCAAGCATGGTACAAAGATATAAGAGATGTATATATATTTGAACTGACAAAGACAGGAACATAGACTTTGGGCAATTTTTTCTTACGCATTTTTCTCAGCTTTTCTTTGATGTTTCTGGCAGATATGTTCTTCTCTTTGTATAGTTAATTAATCAATTCTATGTCCTGTCAACAGGTAATAATTCTGCTTCTGGGGCAGTTTAGAGAAATGTTTGACCTTTTAGAAGTTTATCTAAACTTAAGCTCTACATAAACGTTTTGCTGTTTGCCCACTATTAAGTGACACTCTCTTAAACTCAGTTTTCTACTCTTACTGACTGTACTTTTAGCATCTATTTAGCCGCATGAAATTACCTTCTCGTTTCACACAGCTGGAACACTTATTAGCATAACCAGTGACAAGGACAGGTTAAAAGTGGCTTTATTGAGAACATGTGTTATTTACAACTACGCAACTGCCAGTAGAAAAGGAATACTGCTTGTAATGCTGAATGTGCTAATCATGCAGAAATTTGCAAGCATGTAACTTCTGTACTTTAAATGGGCCTCACACGGACCTCTTTAATTATGCAAATTTTAGCACATTAATAAATCACAAGAATGCAAGTTCAGTATGTTGGGTTGCACAGTATTCAATAAAACTCATCTTTCACAACACTAGTCACAATGACAGCTCAAGGAATAATGATGGAGCCCAGTGAATTTAAAAAAAAAAAAAAAAATGCATTCATACCATTATTTCTCCTTTTTTAAAAAATAATTATTTGATATCAATGATACATCTTAACATCTTTCTTAGTCTACACTTAAACATGGCTTCCTATGTATGCTTGAAATCTTGTATTCACAGATACAGCCATTTGTATATACCTCTGTGAATAATCTGCAATCACATTCAGTTATTTCAGCATATAGAAATTAGATTTCCAAGGGAATCAGAACTACGTCTGTCCCATTGACGTTACTAAGCACTGCAATATTTATTTCAAGGTTACATGAGTTAATCTACTTAGAATACTGGAAATCCTATCCAGATTCATCCTGGGGTAGATATATTTTTGACTTTCTGTGTTTCTTGGCTTGGAGAGTGGTAATAACTAACGATAATCAGTTATTTTATGTATGTTTGGCTACCAATGCCCATACTTGTAATAGAAATACAGAATCAAGATCTGTTGAGAACTTTACTTCGTAGTTTCAAAATGATACATAGCAAAAGGAGGTGTCTGCACTATCCTCTTTTGTCTCCTGTAGGTTTCTGGAAGTATAAACACACATATTCACAAACAACACAGTTCAAAGGACAGAACTATAAGGGGAAGCTACTTGGTGCCTGAAGCTAAGTTCATAGCACTGTCAGTGTATGGTGTACCCAAGTACAAGATGGTGGCAACCAAGTCAGGTGGGCCAGGAACACCCTCAACAGTGTCCCTGTTCAGCTTTTGCTCACACCCACTATACCCACACAGAATTTCTGCCAGTATGATCACTAACTGGTGCATGACATATGCTACTCATATTTCACTGTCACCCCAACAAAGGCCCTTTAGCACTTCAGGCAAAAATAAGGACAATCTCTGTATACAATGGGAATGTGACAAAGGGGGAAATCACCGCACCCCACACCAGCATAGGAAGCTGGTAACAGCACTTATGGTGCAGAACAAACATGCTGTATTCCATTAGGAGTTCAAATAATGCACTTCTGTATTTTACAGGCATCACCTTACCTACTCATCTCATTAAAACAAATGAATAATGTGATCTGACAAGATCTTGCATGGCCATCTCACACTCCTGCCCAGTCAGGGTCTCACTCAAGTCAAAAACCTTTTCAGCTTTTCAGAGCTTGTCCGTGAACTCCTCTGCAGCCAGTCAACATTTGTTCTGCTGCAGTGGGATATGCACTACAGTGCCTTGCCAGCTTTCCCCTTACACCTAGAGAATGAGGCGGTCTGAGAGCACAAACTAACAGTGCTCTTCACTCCAAGGGTCTGGATGAACACAAATAAACTTGAAACAGTGCAGCTCAAGGTGACACTTTCATGTGGCCCCCATACTTTTATTTACCTACTGGTGTTCATCTGAAAGAAGAAGCAATGAAAAAACAGGAAAGGTGTTAGGGTGAGGGGTGACACCTCTAAGGCTCTACAGTTGAACAGAGGAGAAGGGAGGGGGGAAGGAAGACACTGGCAAAAGAACTATGGAGGGGAAGTGGAACAACTTGCTTCCCTATTGTGTGAGATCTAATGGTGTGGCCTGGCTTGTCTGACTGGCACAGTGAGCAGATCGAAAACCCTTGTGAATCACAGACTGCCCTGGAGCTGGCAGGGGCTTTCAAAGTACACCATAGCTCATTAGGCAAGCTTGCAGTCTAATCGTTTTGTGCCATGCTATTAGATTCAGGTCTAGGACACTGTGTTGCATAATGAGCGTGTTTCAACAATTAAAGACTGCCTGTTTTGATCCCAGAATGCCTAAATTTCCTACTCTCCAAGCAGTCAGCTCCCTCTGCCTCTCTCTGGTCTGCGGTGCATTATCTGTGTGCAATCAATAAGTTCAGTGAGAGCTGACAGCTTTGATGAAAAGCAAGGCAGAGTAGAGCATGAACCTGACTTGAGTGATGCGTTGCCTTGCTTGAGGAAAGTACCGTACCCTGCCATGCTTCCTGTCTCTCCCATTCCCAGAGCTAACAGCTGCTAGCTTCTCTAAAAACCTTTCCTTTCACACACATCAGTGAAAATGAGAGACAGATTATCCCTCCTGTGGGCCAGAATGGCTACCAGTCCTGGAAGAGCTTTACAGAAATGCTACCTATAGAGAATCAATTAATGACTTTATATTTAGAAAAGATAAGGAAAATATTCAATAGAAAAAAAGGAAGTCCCCATTTTTTAGTTTGAGAAAATCATAAGGTTCTCATTTCAAGTTACATTTCAAGTGACATTTTTTGATTGCTTAGCATCTCACCTTCCAAACCAAAAAGAAAAGGGTATTTGCAGAGCCTTCTTCCCTGAAGTGCCCGCAATTGTTGGTACATCTGGGTCTCAGTTTCATGGCTCAGACTTCTGAATAGAGCTGTAACACAAAAATAACAGAGACATTCACATCTTTCTGACTTGGCTGGTTTTGATTCCTCAGTGTGTAATTGAGGAAGGTGGGGAGGGGAAGTTTGAGGTTAACTGAATAAGTACTTTCCAAATTAGTGCACGGTAGGGAAGAGAGGGAGAGAAAAGTTCACCATAGTTTCAATGACTTTTACATCATTTTATGCCAAAAACTTCCTTTGAAATGCCTTGGCCTTGACAGTTCTGATTGTCTTATTCATTAGACCTGCACAAGACATAGAGCCAATGATTGATTTTATGGGGTTTTTAAGTGATTGCCTGAAATCACTTAAGCTTTGAAATTCAAAATCTGTAGCATGCTGTAAGAACAAACATATTCACGGCAGCTGCATCCAGAAGCACATTCATTGGCAAGAAAATAGTTGGGGTAGGGAAGAATTTGGGCTGGTTTAAATGCATATCATATCACTGCTAAAACAGATATTTCCTTATTTCTCACATTATAGTAAATTGGTGTGTTCTCATTTTCTGGAAGAAAATACTTTGAGTACAGATTTTTAGCAAATGTATTCAGCTCAGGTATATTGTGATCTAACTACTATCAAGTACACTGGTATGGTACGCCTTTAAATCTTTAACTAGTTATACTGTACTCTACCCCAATTTTTTAGAATTTCCTAGTTCATCATCCTTCATTTCTTCTTTTCACCCTCCCACATCTATCCTTGATTAGGTATTTTATCTTATGACTAACTCAAAGGTCCTGGTCCAGATTCCACTGGCCAAAGGCCTTATCAAAATATATTGCTTTATTGAAGAAGTACATAAACAGACTGTGAACTTTATTACAGTTCCTGAACCAAACTACAATGCAAGCACCCAAAAGGGACTGGACAACTGTATGAGTAACTAAAGGAACCAGGAGTGATACAGTGAAAGCCGAAAAGAAGCTTAGGAAGTACTATGAAGTCACATGATTTAGTTCATAACCTACTCATGATAAGCATAAAATCCATTTATCACACTTCTAGTTCAAGGTTTCCATCCCCTGAGACATATTTAACATAGTGTTGTGACTTTCACAGCGAGAAAATCATTTATAGAAATGGTCTGACAGCTCTCTAGGTTCCTCCAGTGGTGGAAGGTCCCTCATTGACATCCACCAGTTACAGCAGATAAGGCTAAGAGTAAAAGAAATATGAGACATTTGGCTGCTGATATCTGCCAGCCAACGTTGATCATATTAACGGGAAACAAATTCAACAGCTGGGGTAGTATTTTCTTTCTGACCATTTAGAGCACTTTTGTGCCACAATTTTTACAGTATTTCATCTCTACTTAGAACCTTCCTATCTCTTACCTTCTTATTCACAGCACCATTTACAATTCATCCGTCAATCCAGAACAAAAGAAAGCATTAGTTCACAAATATATTTTCAAGACCATATGCAGAATGATGTATGACCACATAGTTCTTATGTAGAATGAAGATTGTTACACATACAGTTAGTGGAAATGCTTACCAACGAACTTTCAATAATCCTGGCTAATCAGGGAGGTCTCCGTTTATTAGAGGTTGGCAAACATGACACCACTTAAAAGAGAGGCAGAAAGGGGGATCCTGCAGATTACAGACCTCTCAGTCTGACCTCAGGGCCAAGGAACGTCATGGAGCAGAACATCTTGAGCAGACCATATTCAGGACAATCAAGTGATCAGCCTCATTTAGCATGAGTTTATGGAAGGCAGGTCCTGCCTCATTCTATGGCAAGGTGACCTACTTAGTGGCCAAGGGAAAGGCTGAGAACACTGTTTGCTTGGACCTAACAAGGCATCTTACAGCCTTCTGGAGAAACCAGCAGCTTAAGTCTTGTAGAGATGTACTGTTTGCTGGGTTAAAAACTGAATGAATGGCCAGGCCTTAAGGGTTGTTTTGAACTTAATTAAATCCACTTGGTGTCAAATTAGCAGCAGTACTCCCCAAGGCTCAGTACTGTGGCTAGTTCTCTTTAACATTCTCATCAACAACACTGATGAGGGAATTAAGTGCACACTCAGTAACCATGAAAATGACACTAAGTTTCATGGTGATTGTTGACCTGCCTAAGAGCAGAAAGGCTCTGCAGAGGTTTCTGGATAGGCTGAGTTGATAGGCTATATCCAGTCATACAGCATTTAACAAGGTTTCACTTGGGAAAGCTGCCAAGCAGAAAACCGCTGGTGCTGGTCAATAGCCAGCTGAACACATCTCAGCAGTGTGTCCAGGAGGCCAAGAAGGTCAACAGCATCCTAGCTTTTATCAGAAATATGTGGTCTGCTGGCCCAGGGAAGAGTTGTCCCTCTGTAATCCACACTGCTGAGGCCTCACACTTCAAGTATTGTGTTCAGTTCTGGGCCCCTCTCTACAGGGATGTGTTCTTGCTCGAACACACAGAGAAGAGCAACAAAGTTCATGAAGGGAGTAGAAAATAAGACATATGAGGAGCACCTGAGGGAACTGGGGCTGTTTAGTCTGGAGTAGAGGAGGCTGAGTGGAGACCTCACCATTCTCTATTAATTCCTGAAAGAAGATTTTGATGAGGAGGGTATTGGCCTCTCTTCTCAGGTGACAAGTGATAGGACATTAGGCAACAGTCTCAAGTTACTCCAGAGAGGTTTAGATTAGATATCAGGAAGAATTTCATCATGGAAAGAGTAGTTAGGCTGTGGAATACGCTGTACAGGGAGCTGGTAGAGTCATCATCCCTGGAGTTACTTAAGGGCCATGTGAATGTAGAGACCACTTAGAGACCACAAACACACTGAGACTTAACTCTACACAACAACCCAACTGAAAAGTTTAGTTTGCATATACTTCAATTTTCTAACTTCTCCTCATCAGATTTCCAAAATACTATCACATATTCTAACATCCATAGCAACAATGTTATTTATAAAAGAAGACATGTATTAAAGTCTTCCACTGCTCACCCACCCTGTCTCCAAGGGTGGTTTCCCTTCTTGTACATTCCATGCTAAGCAAAGGAAAAAAATGGTGTTATGCCCCCAGTAGTAACTAATGCATGCAAATTTTTCACATTTTGATTGGCAGTTTTTTTTCCAAAGCTTGAATTTTATCATTAGGATAGAGGTAGTTCCTATGCTTCTGTGGAAACAGGTTACAATTTAGAACTGAGAGATCTTCTAGGGTATTCAATTTGTTTATTTATTTATTTATTTATTTTTACACATAGCTGTCAAATCTCTCAATAACTCCACTAGATCATTCTCAGACATTTACTGTTGTTCCCTTTCAGCCCTTTAGCAGAAGACAAAATATCATATTTTCCCCATTATCTTTAAAAAAATATAAAATTTTGAACAAAAGTCAATCTCCGTAGCCTAGACAAAATTTGCATATGAATGTTCAACATTCATTCCGTGCTATGCCCCAATCCATCTTAAATTCAGCCAGTTTGACTTTATCCCACAGTGCCGCAATGAATCCTCTCAATATAGGCAAGTGTACACGTATAGAGTACTGGGCCACTCTTTATTATCTTTTTTTTACATCACCAGAAACTAGAGAACAAAAAATTCTTTCACACAATATCTTAACTGCAGAATCATCCAAATCACATTTTGAAAGCACCAAATAAATACAGTACACTAATAATATGGAAACAACTACCGCAAAGACATAAAGGACTTCTTAAATTACCTAGTCTAGGTAAAGTAATGTTTACACAAAAAAGTGATAGATAAAATGGGCAACAGACTGCTTAGAGAAACAAAGATTTCCTAATTCTTCAGCCTGTTGTCAGATAGTGCAGCTGGAAAGAACAGGAAAGATGGTACGTAAAATCCCCTGCCAGGATGGTTTTCAAGACTGAAGCTCTAGGATTAAACAACCACAAACTCCAATACTTGAGCATAGCAAGCCAGATCTGAGTTTGGAGCAGGATTGCCATGTAACTGGGAAAGAGAAAAAAGTATATCTCAAAAATGTATATTAAGAAAACTGAAAGGGTCTAATTCCTTGGCATTCCATTCAAGCCGTGAATTTTGTAAACACTTCAAGAACCCTATCTACTTGTTGCTGCTCTAGCCCATCTCCACATTTGCTAATGAGCTGTTGAAAGTATTTGCAACACTTACTCTCTGTTTCTCTCCAGGACAATATTGACATATCTATCTCTTGCCAATCTGCTGCCTGTATTTTTTGAGCCTTTGGGGGCTTTGCTTCTATTCCTTTGACCTGAGACTCCAGAGCTTGTAGGAATGCATGAACAGTAGTAAAATGTGAAGTTGCGTATTTCCTTTGCTAAATACATGTCTTCTAGCAACAATTTGAAATTACACTTCTAGTAAAATTGAATTATGGTGAAAACTTATGAATGAGCTACTCATGAAACTAAGAGATACCATGGCCAGACATGAACCATAAAATACTGGTAGTCTCTAGAGCTACTCAAAGAATATCTTGCCACTTATAAATACTTAAAGGTTTGTTGCAGACAACAAACATGTTGGCTGGTTTCATGTCACAACCAGCCAATTTGATGACTCAGATTCATGCAGACCCTAAGCTTTCTGACCATTTTTTCAGGTGTTTTGCCATGTCACTGAGTGACAAGTTATTTATGCTAGACAATGCACTTTTGCTGTCAGCTGTGTCACATTCATCATGATCTTTCATCTTTATTTCAACAGACTATCAATATCAAAGAGAATTTTCCAGACTCAGTGCAAAAGAGAGGGGATAACTAGGGCAAAATCATTAGAGCAAATCCAAAGGGTCTGCTCAGAATCAGTGGAGAACACCAGCCCTAAAAGCTAGCATGGGAGGAAGGAACCAGTTTTAGAGTAGGGAAAACAAAAAGAGGATGCATTCAAAACAAGAGACTGACATGTCCAAGCTAGGCTGAAATGGTTCCTGGCCACAGCCAGGGTGGGAGGAAAGCCTAGGACTGTGTAGGGAAAGTTAGTGCTCATGGTACCCTCTGTGCTCCTCATCTGTGGTGGAATACATCTTTCCTGGTACCTTTTCCTTTGCCAAAGACGAGACAATATTGGTAAGGGAGGCACAGGAAAGGAAGGGGTGCTTGACACTATCCTACCAGGGGGAGGTTAAATTTGTATCCCATATTTCTTGCATGTGATATGGGAAGAACAATTCCTGCAAGCTCCCTGTATGTGCATCTATTCTCTGTTCTTCTCCAGGGGAAAAAAAAAAATAAATCCACCACTGTACAGTGGGAGAAGGAGCACAGATGAGGAAGCCATCCTTCTTGAGACAATAAATGAGTAAATAAAATAAAATAAATGATGCTAAGTGGGTATGCTTGATTTTAATACAAGAACAAGAGGACAGTGAAGAGCATTCTGAAGAACACAAAAACCCAAGAGAAACACTTTTCTCACTGCAGATAAAAAGGGCTAAATGTACCAACTGTACTGAGGGAAAAAAAGGTAGTAAAGGACAGACGGAGATAACACATTTGAGACAGCAATTAAGTAGGTACATTTATGTTGTGATAAATCCTAGGATTACTTCTTACCTTAATTTCCTTCAGAATATCACCTATTATTAAGAGAGCTGTTGTATATATCTTCAAAAAATTTCCCCAACAACCTGTGGTTGCTTGAAATGGAGAGATCATTGCTACAGATTTTCTAGAGTTCCCACACAAGCATCAAAATAAATAACTACATACCTACATGTGTAGAAGGCGCTCGATAGCAGTCACTGTCAGAAAGGGTTACTTTGTTCAAATTGTTCAAATTCATGTAACTTCTCCTGAAAATATGCATTAAGAAATATCATGAAAATACAGACCAAGTTTGTACTCATAGTATGAATTCTGTATTTTGAACATCAGTAAGAAGAAAGTCCATGTTGAAAAAGATAGGAGGTACTCATCATCAGAAAGAGTAGTAGAAAACAAAGATGACACAGATTTGTGTGGCAGAAAACAGTTATTACATTATGCACCAACTCACTGTTATGTCACATTTAAATGTTTACAGCCAAGCCTTTCCATAAGAATAAATTAGTCTTTTTCAACTGACTGCAACAGATCACGTCCAGGTTTGGAAGAAGCAGCCCTTGGAAGATAATGTGTTCCTTAAAGCAACGGTTAGCTGAAGAAGACATAATATAAATCTAACCTGAGAATGCCTAGCTAAGAAATGCATGAGTTAACATCATACACTAATTATCTCCTGGTTTTACTTATCAGCTCTGAGTAATAAACCTGAGAGAGAGAAGATTCTCTTTGGCAGCCTACGCTGCTTCCTGTGTCACAGAAACTTCTTCCATAGAGTGCTGCAGGCCTCACTTTAAAGTGCACTGTTCTCAAAATTAGCTGTTTCACAACAAGCCTCCTAGGTAGAGAAATTAAGGACTGTGGTAACTTTTTACTTTGTGAATGTCCTTGTTTCAAGCCAAGGCTGATTGAAGTTTTTGACCAGTTAATAAAGGCCAAAGATTGCCCTCACTGCAATGGTTACATTATCTCACAGAAATTTTACTGACTCAAAATGCTTCTGGGAAAAATGTTTTCTGGGAAAAACTGTTTTAAAAAATACAAGATGAAGCTTTTATCCTGCTACAATACAGCACTAAGCCTTAAATGTTTTTCCCCCATCCATTGACCCCTTTTCCCTGGCTTCTCATCTTATAGGCAAAGTAGAAATATTGTCTGGAAAATTTATTGATGTGGAATGTAACCAACTTTTTTTGGCAAGTTGCTTAACCACAGGGCAGGTGATACCTCCTAGAATCCAGCTGAGCACAGAGCTCCTGCACATAGTAGCCTTGTGTCAGTTTGCCTTCCCCTACTGGCTTTCATTACATTTCATCTCTGTGACTCCTGTATCTCACTCTCATTCTGGCATTTGGCCCTCCGGTACTGATGAGGCTACTAGTGGTTGCCCCAGGGGAGCAACTTCAGCAACTTCTGCAGGTGCCTGACTCGCCCAATTCGTTCCTCCATCTCACTTAACATGAGAGGCAGCCAAAGTACAGTAATTGTGTGTACCTAATGACAGTCTAAAGAATACACAGGTACCTTTTTTACAGTTTATCTTAAATGTGATACTAGATAAAAGGTAGTGCTGCTAACAAAGTGATTTTTCTGATACAGATCACTAGGCTGTAATATCCTGCTTTAAGAAATACGTAGCATAACATTTCCACAAGATAACAGAGGAAAGGGAAAACAGTGGAGGTACAGTCAGGGGCTCAAAATTTTAGAGCACATAGCAACTGCACTGAGGATGACTTTGCCTCAGAGCATTCCAGTTTCCAATCCATTTTCCTGAAATAAAATTAACCAATCCTACTAGGAAGATATTGCAAGATTCACTTTTTCGTCTCTTAACTTTTCCAGTTTCCTTCCGTTCTTCTCGGATACTGAGCTCCCTGTGAAATCACTCTGTAACAATACGTGCTTTGCTGTGAATTCCTTCCAGAAATGTATGAACTTGTTAAACCAATCAGTTTAGTTACATCAGCCAAAGAAGCAGCTATGAACTGCTATTCTTTTTTGGCAAGCTCATCAACACGCTATCTCCTGTTCTTAACTCTTTTGTTTTCAGAACCATAATCACTGACACATTTAACTCATCTCTTTTCAAAAGGATATAGTGTCTGTCAGCTCCCTCATCTGCTTTCTTTTTAAGTTCTTTCAACTTTAACATTTCCAATGGAGAAATTGTATCTGCTGAGAAACCAGCACTGGTCACAGATGGCTGTGGTTGGCTGCTGCTGGAGAAGGAAATTCAGCCTGTATTGGAAGTGGAAGGGTGCCGGAAGAAAAGTTACCAAAACAAATTTTCATCTTCCTTCCTCCCTCATTTTCAGCTGTGAATTGATTTCTTTCCGTCATGAAGCTAGTTTGTTTCCTGGTGGAGTACCATTATCCCTGCTTTATTTTCTCTGTTATAATTTACATGTCCTGAGGTATAAAGTTCAACATCTGTTCTGCAGGCCATTTCCACACTAAGAGATGAGCCAGGCTTCTCACTTCACCATTTCTTTCCATGATGAAATGGAACATGCTTAGAGGAAAGAGAACAGACAAAATACACTTGAAAAAGGAAAAGCTTCAGACGATAACAAACTTTCAACATGGATTATAACTTCCTTGTTCTTTAACAGAGTATTTTATACAGACTTGGGCAAGATCCTTTTTTTATCCAGAGCAACATACAAATAATAAGACAGACCAGGACAAATGGGAAGATTCCTGCTGAGCCCTCATACACTTCTTGGTATGAGTCTGATTTTTTTCTTCAGGCCTTTCCATGAATTCTGCTGCTCAAGAAGTAGCATATTCTGCCTGCTCATCAATACTAGGCCAAAGACTGTTGCCTTTTTAATGCATGCCAAATAAACCCTTTAAGAAATTCTCAACATTCTCATTAGCATGTTGCTTTATACATTTAGTCTTCTAATTTTAAGTATAATGTTGTTGGATTGACAGATTATATTTTGTTATATGCAATCTTATGCCAACTTCTTTACTGTCAAGTGTTCTTCTCCTGTCATCTAGTCATTAATGAATTTCATAGAGAGAAATACAGCAGTTCCTCTTGGCCTTCCTAATGAAAAAACCAAGCTTGCTGCATATTTTATATGTATAAACTCAGTTTTGTAAGGTAGGCTTATCATTCCACCTGCTATCTCAATAATTAAGGCATGAGATCACCATTAAACAGTGAAAATGTTTTGTAACTCAGTAATGGTTTAGAGTGACCTAATAAAAAAGTCAACTTTGTGCTCTAGTGTATTACTATTTAGCCTTTCATACACAGATATTGTGATCCTGCAGGATTTTAATCCCCTGAGGGATGAGGCCCACGGAAGCAGATTTAGAAGGACAAGAAATCTGTGAGCTGTCTACAAAGGGACAGAAATTTGGAGGAAAACAAGATGACTCTTCACAATGCTGCATTGAGATATAAGACCTTTACACAATCAAGGAGCAAGCTGGTGCTCTGAACATCTCTCCATACCTCAGGAAGCTGTATAAGATCTTAAAATGGCTGAACACCATAGCATACACTCATATGGTATATGAAAGACTCTGGATCTTGGAAGAAGCTCAGGGTAGGAACATAGTCTGACCTGGACAACCCAATCTCCAAACCTGCTTGCCACCCATGAGAAAGCTGATGAGAAACACAATGGAGCATTTGCATTACATGCCACATTCTAACATTTGTTCGTTGTTCACAACAGCCTATGAGCAAATGTTTTCAAGTAGCTCTCCTTTTTTTCTACCTAGTACAAGCCACTTCACCTCCTCAAAATTGTGGCAATCTAGGTTAGCAATAAGAGGTTCCTCTCAGTCCCTCTTGGCTCCCTCCTCTCTGTCCATGGGCAGCACACTACTCAACTCAAGACACCATAAGTTAAATGCATTAACATTGATATGTAAAGCAAAGAAACCCAGTAAGGAACAGGGTGGGGGAGAGCAGAAATGCAAAAGTCAGATTTTTTTCCTTCACTCATTACTGAAAAGGTGTGAAGGTGGCTGGTACAGGTAACATCAGTGAGAGAAGCATAAATAAATGTTAAAAAATGTATAGCCTGAATGAGTTTTTTGGACAGTACTTAGAATGATGTCTTGCTAATTTGGCTGAACCTGATGAACATCTGTCTGACATATGTGAAAAATTGCCTGAAACAGTTTCACACACATTAGCAGTTACTTTTGAGAAGGACATCTGAGGACAGATGAGGGGAAAAGCCAAAGTACAGGCTCTATCCTTTAAAGTGGGGAAAGGACAGAGGAGTAAAACCTCAGTAACTTCAAAAGGAAAAAACATCCTAGAAAAATAAATATGTTCTAAGTACCCGAATGAAAAACGAGCTGAATAACAGCCAGCATAGTGATTTAAGGGTGTTAGTGAAGGGAAGAAACAGCTGCATAGAAGCAGCTGCATATTTGGACTTTGCTTAGGTTTTTGAATTTTCTTTTACAGCATTCTTATAAGCAAGTGCGCACACACAAAAATGTCTGGTTATGCATAGGGTAGTCTGGATGCAAAAAATCAACAACAAAACCTGTAAAATTATATTAAAAGAGGAATTTAAAATGTGGCACGTCCACATGGAAGAGGTAGCAACAGCATTCTATGAAGACTCATCCTGAATCGGGACCTAATTTTCCCAGCATTTGTATTTATACTGTGGATGACAGAACACACAGCACCCTTGTTAAACCTGCGAATGACATGAGATGGAAAGTGTTGAAGATAGTCTTAGAGGCAGGATTGAAACTGAACTTGTTCTTGATAAATTGGAGAGATTCTGAGAACAGCTGGATGAACCTCAGTATGTGCAGAAACAATCAGCTGTCCAGCAGCCAGCAACAGCTGGCTCCATGGAAAATAATTCAGAAAATATCTAGGGAATACAGTGGGATATTAAGATCAACAGCAGTCAACAACATCAGTGCAGTGAAAAAGACAAAGGCCATTCTGGAGTGTACAGTCCAATATTTAAGGCAGTGATGTTAGAAATACTTCTATCAGTGTGCCCAGCATAGAGGAAGCTTCAGCCAAATTCTGGTCCCAGCTTTGCTCTTCAATAAAGGACCTGAAGGATCCCAGAAAAGAATGATTTGAAACCGTGACTGGGAAGAAAAATATGCATGCAGAGGAATTTAAATTAGCCTCAAGAGCAGACTTGAAGAAGGAAAACCGAGTGGAAAACATGCTTATAGCATGACTGCAAAGATTTTACAAGTGAAATGTCTGCAGTGTTATAGAGAATGCCTTATTTTTCCCTGTTCCAAAATAAGCGGAAGTAGTCAGCCTGGGGTGACCAAGAGGTGACACTGGCTGCTTTTACTGCCCAGGAAAATATACCTAGAAACTCATACTCTCAACCATAACATCAAATCCTGACCAACCATCTAAGACAACACGATAACCCACAGAATTCCTTTCCTCTGTGGGCAGATCACTGTACTCTCAAAACCTTGACACAAAAACAGCCTTGAGTTCAGTCCTTTTTTAGGCTGAAGCTTTAAGGTCTTAGTGGATGGGAGATGAGGCACAATCCAGTGTGAGGCATGAAGCAAAAGAACAACAGCTATTTGTAATCAAAGTGTTTTCTTGACTGGTCCTGGAACAAGAATTGTCTATCTTGTCTCCTTATTGACTACAGCAAGGACCAGATAACAAAGATTAGCACTCTAGAGCCTATTTTTCCTGCAAGTGCAAGGAGAGAAGACATAGAAATTGCTTACTCCCTTCTATTCTTCACTGGTAACACTTAGTCTTGGGCCATGTAGCAAACTACAGTCTGGCAGAGGAGCTCTGAGATTGCCAAGACACTGGATCATGGGGCATGCCAGAAGAAATTTGTTTTGTATAGACCAGGGATGAAACTAATAAGAGTAGACAAGAAAAAAGTTGCAGTCTCCCACCATCTCAAGAGGAAGAGAAACAAGAGCTCCTTCTCAGAGGTTTGTAGAGGGAGCATAAGGGGCCACAACTACATGTTGAAGCAAGGTAGAAACAGTTTGGATGTAAGGAAAAAGCTCTTCAGAGGAAGAATGGCTCGGCATGGAAGAGCAGCCTATAAAATCTCCATTACTGGGAGGGCTTCCAGGATAAGGTTCTGAGGATCTGATCTAAATGACTTAGTTCAGTGTGGCAGAAGAACTGAGTGACTTTCAGATATCCCTTCTACGCCAAATTCTTCTGTTAAGCAAGCAAATGAAAAGTCAGGGAATACTCCAGTATGCCTCCCCACACTGTCTGTGCATTCATGCTATGTACTGCAGGTGGCAGAGAAGCAATAGGAAAGAAGTGTTACTGTAGTCACATTGTCAGAAAGACGTAAGCAAGACAAGGGCTGTAGGAAGAGGCAATCTCTTTTATTAGACCAACTAAAAAGTTAGAAAGATTTGGACAGGATTTCAGGCATGCAAATGCTTCTTCAGTCCTAAAATAGAGCCAGCCCACTTCAGTGCTAAACACAGGTTGAAAACAGTTTCTCTGAATTTAGCTAGATATACTTACAGCTTTATATATAGACCATGTGAAAGCCAAAAAAACAAAAAAAGAAAACCAACAACAACAACAAAAAAAGGTAATTGGCACTTGCAGAGTTGAAGAGATGTTAAGACATTAAATACATTTTACCTCTCAATACATTCTGGGGGAGGCAGAGAGATATATTTGCCATCAGAACATGAGGCAGACTCCTTTCCTCTTCACTTGTCCTCTGTCCCTTCTCCTCCCCATTCCCTCAGTTGTCTCCGTTCACTTCATTATATTAAAAAAATAATTAAAAAAAAAAATGATGTGACAAAGCAGGCCCAGTACAAGGCCACTGAGCAGCAGGGCTACAGCAAAAGTTAGGCACCCAGCACCGAGTGCCCCCTGGTGGGCAGGAGGTGGGCACCCTCCTGCTTGCTGGTGTCCATTTCTAACAAGATGGTGGGGCTGGTGTGCTGATGCACTAAGACCTTACATCCATCCCTGTGGTAAGTATTCCTTTGTCCTCACACTGGTTGATCTCTGAAAAACCATCACCGCCTTGTCTGAGGGAGTGTCTTTAGATCACTGAGTACATTGTTTATCAAAAATACTTCAGCCTTTTAAGGAAAGAAGGCTCCTTGCTCTGCTTTGCTGAGCATTTAAGGACTGAAGTCTTTTAACCTTGTACTGAGATGAGGTTTTGGGTGCAATTTGAAGGATCAAGGAAGGCCTCATCCAGCAAAGCTGCATTCCCACATCCTCTCACAGATGCACAAGTATCTAGCCAGAGATCAGGACATGGGATGAAGTCGAAACACAAACTTTCCAGAAACTCAATGATGTGAGATAAAGTGCGCCAGAAGGACCTGTCACGTGGGATACAGGCTGCAGGTGAGTTTGTGAGACTACATCAGAGGTGCAAAACCATGTGGGAAATGGTCTGTGGGAAAAAGTGAAGGAAAAAATGATAGAAAATGTTAAAGAGCACAATATCTAGCAAAATCACAGTCAGTGTGAGCCTCCATAAGAATCAGACTAGAATCCAAACCTGCACAAAGTTGTTGATGAAGAAAATGATGAAGAAAATCCAGTGAGAGATCATGAGAAAAAAAGGTGGAAGACTCTCCCTGGCAATAAACAGCAGGCACATGGCCAGTCTTAAAAATCATGTGCAAGGCCCCATCTTCACACCATGGTGTCCTACCACACATCCATTAGCTTGAACATCACATCCTGTTCCCAGAGCAGGTAGAAAGGAAGAATTAAAACAAAAATAAAAAATACCAATATCTGTATATTAATTCTACAAGCATACATAGTGCAATCCACTTCTCCAAAAGCTTGAGTTTTGGGTTTTTTTTTTTTAATCTCCAGTTGTGTGTCTGATCCCTGACAAATGAGATGACAAGCATTTTAATAAGCATCAAACATAGCATCTGGGTCTGCTTGACCCAGAGGGATGTCCTTAGGCTGGCAGCCATTCTATAGGCTGGCACACAGAACATGAGTTTCTCCTTTCAAAGGCTCTCTGGCTCATGCGCAGGAGGCACAAAGGAGTTGAATCAAGATATAGTTTAGAAAAAATGTGAATCCTCCAATCTGCACCCAGTAGTGTTCATTTCCATCTATCATTCCTATGTACAGTGACCACAAATTTGGCAAAGTCAGTACAGCCTTGCTATTATTGAAACATGCAGGTGCCAAGCTGCACAGCCTCTCTTACCCCTGAGATACCGCTCCTAAACCGTGTTAGTGCAAGTTGAAAAAAAGCTGCAGCATTCCTTCCATTACTGACAGTAATACAGCAGGACTCTTGTTTGCAATGTACAACAGAAAAAACTGCCAAGAAATTGGATCTATTGCTACAAGTTTAATGGCTATTATCTTTCCCCTCAAATGCCCTGAAATGCAAATATTTTATGGTTGTTGCATGCTTTGTCACAATAATAGTCTTCATTTACTTTAATTTCACATTGTTATTGCATAAAAAGACAGAATCAATCAGAGGGCGGGGGGTCTATCTGAGGACCATATGCATTTGTTCTGAAAGCCTTGGAAGGGACCCAAAAGCCCCGCTGTGCAGCAGATTGTTGAAGCAACCTTGTGCTTAGGTCAATGGAGCAGCTTGAAGTCTGCATCGGCAGTTGCATTTGCCACCCCAGGGACAGCCCCATGGGGCACAGGAGGGATGTGCCAGTTTTCTCCAGCACAAAAATAGGATGGGTGCTGTGCTGAGCCAGACATGCAGCCTGAGCCACGTGTATTGGCGCGAGAAGACTCAGCAAGTATCTGCACCGAAGGCAAGCTCAAAAGCTCGAAATGCGGGCAAACAGCACCCGCGATATTAGACCAGGTCTTCTGAGGTCACGGGGAATTACTACAGATGGCATCGCTACTTTTGGAATTCAAAATGGCTACTGCACTCTGGTGACTTAGGCATTCACAGTTGTCCTCATTCCTCATCTAAGACTCTCATCTAAGGAGTCAGCAGGACTTTTTGACCACAAACACAGTCACGTTCCAGATTTCATTTCTGTACGGACTGGGACAGAGTTGAACACTGTAAGAACGAGATGTGGGAGAGCAGATGGCTGACAAAGTCTTACCATAGGACTGGAATAGTTAAGATGTGTCTGCTGTGCAGTGCAGTCTTCATACAACAGCAAAACAGAGCTTCCAGAATACAGCCTACTCATCAGAAACTTTTAACCAGATATGGGGACACCATCATAGCTACAGCAGCTATTCAGCAGTCATGTTCATTGGTACTACCAGAAAGGCTGATACCGGTACCAGCAGACTCCAGGATTAGATTTAAGACAGTTTCAAAACTTAAGTTATTAAACAAAACTAGAAGTCACTAATAAATCAATATCTATTTTTTTTTTTAATGCACTACTTGTTTTTTTCCCATCCTAGTTTCATAATAACACTGCTTCCCAGAAATACAACCCATAGGCAGTCCAAAGCACTGCTGCAGTTTCAAAACCCAGACTCATCTGTTACGAAGTATTTTTCCCTGCTGCAGATAGTGGTAAAATATATCTACGTTATTTTTAAACAACAACAAAAGAAAAGCCAATAAGGTAAACCCAGACTTGCTCTGAGGTAGCGCAGGCAAGTTGCTTTGTTTACATTGTGTATTAGGAACGCCAAAAATAAACACTGGTATGGCATTCATACAGCAAGTGGGGTTTCCATATATCTGACTCTTTTGCCACATTTCTAAAGTCAAAGCACAAAGTGTAAAACAGTCTGATATATTAGGCAGTTTTCTAGTAATGTCAGGTGCAACCTCCTCCCTGGCACCTTCATTCTTATCACATTAAGCTTTTGTTCTCATCCAAAATTCAGAGGGGTACAGTCTCAAAACTTAAAAAATGTTTTGTTATAAAAGCAGTGGCTGTTTGGAGAGAAGACTGTGGTCCATCCCATAACTTCTTTTTCCTGTTGGTCAGCTTCTACAAAATATCACAGCCAAAACATTGCATGAGAAAGGTTATAACAGCAAACAGGAGAAATTTCAAATAAGGATAATAATAGCAGAGTAACCTCACCTGATATTTAAAACTCAGGAATAATAGGGCAACCATTAGGAACTCCTGTTTCATTACCCCCAGTGGCTCAAAAGAATAACTACATAGTATCACTGTCCAGGCTCAGGCCTTTAAGGTAGGCTTTCACATCAGTGAAATGTGGATTTCATCACATAATGTCACTAGGAGCAGATAAGCAAGACCAGACTCCAGTCCAAAATTCTTTTCTGCACAGATTGTAATTGGTTGGGTGCCTACTGCTTTTTACTCCAGTTACTGACAGAGATTGCCTTAACAGTGGTACTTACTACCTTCTTATCAAGCTGAGAGGAGTCTTTCTACTTACACTGAGCACCCTCTGGTCCAATTAATGCAGTGAATCCAGTGAAAAAAGTGCAGAATGGCTTCTGGGTTAGATTGCTCTGAACAACCAGTGCCAAAAAAGTGAGCTGCTGTAACTGTGTGCGACTACAAGATAAAAAAACAATGGCACCTTTCCTGGTTTCCCTATGGTCAATAAGTTGGGGACCTTATTTAAAATGCGAAGTTGTTGCTAAATCACAGTGAAACCATTAGTGAAAAATCATTGACACACAGCTTTTCAAAACAGAAATCACGTTCCACTCCATCCTTCCTATGGCGTGATTTGTATCAACTTAACAATATTGACTTAAATGAAAAAAATTACACAGATTTCCTCTTGGTACAGGTTCCGTTTGAAAGAATGTGAAGAACTACTTTTTGTTTACCAAGGAAATTCCCATAGCATTAATGTTCCCAGGGAGGGGGAATTCTCCACCTAGTGTCAAAATCGTTTTGTCAGATCAAGATTAAATATCAAATAGAAATGGAAACTCAAACAAAATTCTGTGAACTCTGCTCGAGTTTACTGCCACCATAAGACACAGAACAAAAGGAGCAAGACACACAAATGGACAAACGGCAGCATTTGTGAGAAGGGCAGTACAGGATTAACAAACTACAGCAATTTGGTTAAAGAAATTGCAAATGCAAAAAGCCTCCTGGTCTGAACACGGACACCTTACAGCTAGGTCAGGTTGCTCAAAGCCCCATTTAGCTCGACCTTAAACGTCTCCAGGGACAGAGTATCCACCTTCAGTTTCAAAAGAAAAGCAGCAGGACACCCAGCCAGATACATTTTGTCTCTGAATAGAGACACTTTCCAAAGTGCACAAAAAGCTCTTCACGTGGTAAGCCTTACACAACGCTGCTATGAGGGTGGTGATCCCGTACAAAGTCCTTATGCAATTCAGGGTAACACAGTGCAGAGACAGAGGAGCTGAGACTTCAAATTTGCCTCCTGATTTTAGGCAAGTCTGTCAGTGAGCAACACTTTCTCTGCGGGTAGAATTTATCTTTCAGTTTAATTCTGCCCTCACCTTACCCTGACATGCCTCAGCATTGACTTCATTCCAGAGCTTTCAAGGTGTGCAGTACTGCAGACAAACTTATGGTCAGAGCTGAGAGGAACTGAGGTTTAAGATCCCCTCTTTGTAATTCCAACCCACTAATTATTTGATACATAGTCTGCAGTTTACATAAACCTCTAAAACATAGCAAAACAGCTTTATGCTTTTAATTTCTGATCACTGGGAATTAAGACCAAGAGGTAAAGAAGGTAGAAAAAGCTATAGAAACGGTGTCAGTTTTACTCACGAAATGCTCAAAGGTCAAAGAAAAAAAAAAAAATTGCTCCAACACAGAAGTAAATTTATAGGACAAAAGAGCAGGAGGGAGAAGAAAGCAACAGATGAGGAACTTGTCAACCTTATCAGCAGATTCTATCTACTCATTTCAAAGAGTTGACTTAGAAGCTTTCAAATAGAAAATGTGCAAATCTCTCACAGAATGCTAATTTTACATGTGAAATGCTCTTTAAAATCTGCAGTAAAGAACATCTTGCTTTTCTGGGGCTGGTGATCCAAGGATTCACGGTGTGGGATAGAAAAAGGTTTCATCTGATGCCTCACTGACTAGAATTGCAGCTACCTCCGAACACTGAGGCAGTTCCCTCTGATCCCTTTGTAGCAATAAAGATAGCAATGCAGGAAAAAAAAAAAATATCATGGAAGACAGCTTCCACAAAGGAATCATTCTGATTTTTGTGTGCTAGTTTGTAGGCATTCCAACAAAAACCAACATGAAAAAAAGATATTTATTCCTTAGAAACTTTAGTTCTACCATGTTTGTGATTCTAAAGTACCCATTTTTTTCACTTCTGTATGCATTTATTGTGAACTTACATTGCTTCTCTAACCAGAATAAAGGCAGGTAAAGAAAAAAGAAAAAACAAAACAACAACAACCAAAAAAATCAGCTCTACAAACATATTCTCACCTGTATTCTCAGGATTTGTACTGCTGTAAAAAATATGAAGCTCAACTGAATGTTAACAGACTACACAGTGAAGCAGAAAAAAAAAAAAAGAAAGAAAGAAATCCTTACCTGGTACAACTCACTCTTCACAAAGATACTGCCCGATATGATCATTTCTCCCCTTGTAAGAGATCTAAATGAGCCTAACATACATGTTGGTTATCCTCCGACACATTTTTTCCTAACACCCTTGACCCAGGGACAAAGATCCTCATCTCTGTAAACGATTCTTGTCCTACAGGTAGCATTTCATACAGAACTACGAACTGAAACACTTGGAAAAAAACCTTTCTCTCTAATCTGAAGATTGTCTAATTTGTAATTTTCAAGAAGACCATTTCTTCTTCTTGAGGAAAAGGAAATTGTCTCCAGTACTTGCTTTCAGCAAAATAAGTGCAATGAAGTAATCTCCAGCATATGCTGATCAGGTGAAACCCATTGAAGCCACTGGCCAATACAATTGACTCAAACGAGCATAAATACCTTACAGAGTGCTTGAATACTTACAGTGGAGTCTGATTCACAGCTCACTGGAACAACTAGTCCCTCCTCAGGTATCCCTGAGCTTCAGCTGGGGTACCTTTTCATTTAAATTTTTGCAATATCACAAGGTAAAATATTCAGAGATTGTTTTTATAACTCTCTGATGATGCTTTCAATAACGAAAGACCTAAAACATTAGAGGAAGCACACAGATTGTGTAGCGGCCATCACTGGCAAAGCACACATGCTCTGCTATGAGCCATCTGTGTGACAAGTGGAAAAATATTAAAAAGCATCTGATTGAGTGCCATCAGTTTGAGAAGCTTGACCAGAAAGGAATTGACTTCAGCCCACAGTTTCTTGCCAACATCACAGAAATAGGTGGGAAGGCCCCAACTAGTAGCTTTCATAGAAAACACTCCTACTGTAGTGCCTGTCCTCCTCCAAAAGTATTTATGAAGTTTAAATTCAAATGAATAATCCCTAACAAATGCATTAAATCATTGTAGTTTCTTCTTCATCACAAGAGTTAGCCTTCCCATCACATACAGCAGAGCTCTGTGGAAGTGTAAGTCACAATAATGCAAACCAAGGAATATTTTGTTAGACTTGTTGACACTAACAGGCAGTAGTCAAACAGTCTCTCTGGAATCATCTTACTGGCCGAGCTGTGCTCTCAGTGTTCTAAGTTCCTTCTGTGAGAAGGAAGACCAGGAACATTTAGAGTCTGTTCTGAGATTAAGAGTGTGAGCTCAGGCTGGAGCCTCTATCCCAAGCACAGCGTCCATCACCAAGAATGAAATTGTCATGTACACTCTTTAAGACATAAGGCTACTTCAAGAGCTATAAATGTTGAATGCTCTGCTTACTGAGCATCAACTTTGCAGGAGATTTTTGAAGGAAATGAATGTACCAGGTAGATAAACACGTAAGATTCTTTCCCTTATTTCTGCACACCTATTTTAAAAGTATTTGCCACAGCATTTTTCATAACATTGTGCTATGATTCCTTGAACTTAGCTTGTATTTTCAAGGTATTGCCTATTGTCAAAGCCCTATATCCTGTAAACTTGGGGAAAAGATTATTTTTTGTTAATTCAGCATCTCAGTTTCTGCATAATTCCCAAAAGGCAGTCAATGATTCTTTTTAGCTACGTGTTCATTTGGCAGTACCAAGGCAAGGATCTCTGTGAAAGTATATCAACAGCAAGGTAAACTCTCTTGCAGTAGGAGGGCATACGGGAAAGTGAATCTCTTTATAGCAGTGTAAACTCACAATAGGTGATAACATATAAAAACAATGGATTTATATTGGAAAAACATACCATAAGCAGTAAACTGCAATTACAGGAAAAAAGCAGACACCACCTCGTTAAAGGACTCCATTATGTTTTGATTGCATTTCTCCTGTGGTTTCCTCCAAATCAAACGCGTGCATACACACACATACACACACACACTTCCCATACCTCACTTCCATTCCCAATAATAGCCAAAATAAACATGAAAAATAATATTAAAAAAAACTCTGTATTCAGTAATATTCACACCAAAGAATATGTATAGATATATCCATTAAAATTATGAACATTTCTAAATATATTTTATGTATCATACATATATTTATATGTATAATTACATATCCACAGAAGTAGTCTTGCTGTGCTAAAGTCAGCAGTAAAAGCAAAAACAGGTTTCACAATAGGACACCCATATATGCATATGTACTGGCTGTTTGGTTTGTGATTTATTTACAACTTAACTATATCATAATAAATGCTTACTGTTCTATTGTACAAACGTAATAGTAAAGGTTTAGGTTTGTTTTTAAATACAAAGACTGCAAATGAATACATGAAAAAAATTACACACCATGTACAGTATTTATAATTTATAAATGCAAAGTTAAGACCTCTTTAAATTATTGCACTTGCATATTTTTTGTTTTTCTTTTTTACAAAGATAGTTTATATGTATCATATATATATATATGTGTGTGTGTGTGTAAATATATATATATATAAAACAAATCTTTCAGCTCACTGAATGTATTAAAGTTGAATGTTACCTTGAAGTTCTTTCTTCTCCACATAACAGCCCAACCTGAATTTTGAATATATATGAATCTACTCTACAAATCAGTTTGACCTATCCTAGAAAGCAGTCCATAGTTTTAGGTATTTTGACAGAGTATACACCCGTATTACAATCGAGCACAGTTTTTGGTCAGAGAGCAAAATAAGAGTTGTGATGTGCCTTTGCTGGATTGGGATATATAACCTAAAGTTTGAATGTGAACTTCCTTATAGTAGTGTGCAGAAAGTCTCTTCTGTGTTTAGAATGAAGAAACAATTTGTACCACTTCACAGAACTGCTCCTGTGTCACAGTGTTAGAGGCAAATGCATTATTTTAAGAGGGTCATAATTGTCCTGAACATCTGACAATCCCTATTTTAACGTGAATGGTGCTGTCTGCAGTCCCTACAATTTTAACACTACATGGCCTAAATGCAGTCATAGCAAATGCATCACACTGTTCCAAGTTTAAACACATGAAACAAGACTGTGCCACATAAAAAGATGAATTCCACACTGCATGTTCCCTCCAATGTGAATACACTCTAGCACACAGTCCCACTAAAAACACTACTGTATTTTTCTCTAATGGAATAACTAAACTACATACTACATTACAATCTTTGTGGACTAAAATATAACAGTGGTGTTTCTGTCACTGATCTAATAAAATATGCAACATCTCAGATGAATATCATGCTAAGTCAACTATTTTTCTCACTTAGTGCATACCTTTTAGGCATCATTTCACTACAGATTAGAAATTCTCAGATTTGGCCTTTCTCAATTAGTCCTTTTACTTGTCCTGGACTAGAAGCAAAAAAAACAATCCAAACCACTAATAAAAATAATGCTGTTCTGGAAGTACAAAGTCTAGCACTTCTAGGGGAAAAAAAAAAAAAAAAAAAAAAAAAAGCTCTGTCAGTTTTTTTAATTCATTTTATATATCATTAGGTTTTAGCAGGATAAAAATAGCTTTTGGATGTTTAGTTTAATGAGCCAGATTGCTGAAGTCTGAACAATTAAATGTCAGTGCATTAAACCTCAAACAAAATTCAAACGTACTTGAGCTGTAAATTTAAATCCAACTTCAAAATTGTGATTTTTGTTGATTTTGACTTTGGGAGCACAGATTTAAGTCCTTTTTCTAAAAAAAAAAAAAAAAAAAAAAAAAAGGGCATGCCTGAATCTGTACTCTTTACATGCTAAGGCTGAATTTGCTTAGAAAATATAGGCCACTATGGTTAATTTTGTTAGTTTAGCTGCTAACAAAAAGAAATTTTTTGTCACAGTTACCAGGAAAGCAAACCACAACCACTGGAGTCAAAGTTTTTAATTCTAACAGACATTATACTCTAACAAACACACATTTTCAGTGGTCTGGAGAGTTCTGTATTAGAAAAATCATGTGATTGACTTGAGACAATAAGTACAACTTATTGTCAATTTGATAAATTTGTTAGGGAAGTATCTTCTGATCAGTACTTACAAACTTCAACATGTAGAACTGAATGATACAGTGAAATATTTGGAATAGTAGGTGGCAGAACTAGCAAAATTGTCTTTGCTGCTGACAAGGACTGAAAGATGGATTAAGAACTCCTTAACACAGACACAGTGTGATCAGAACTATTTTTTTTGCAAAAGTTGTAAGTTCAGCATTCAAAGAAGAGGCAGAATAACAGCAAATAACTCACCAAGAAAAAATGTTCAGTTCAGTTGCTGGGGTGTCTGAATTTTGGAAAATATTTTTGTGGTCACTACATTTTTGGATGACTTCAATGTGAATTAGGAACCATTCACTACATCTCAAGTACTTAGCAGACGAAAGACTGCATCTGCAAGATTTCATTAAAGCAGAACTGCTAAGGAGTAAAGAAGGGGACACAGTATGAGATACTGTCCTACGTCGTTGTTTCCTGCCTTTTTTATTACTCAAATTAATTTACTGTGGTTAACAGTTAATTTCTGCTCTTAGAATTGGTTACACAACTGAAAAGAACTATGGGGCTGCTGCTAGGTAACCTGTATTAAACAAACGATATAATTTAATATTGAATTTCCAACTTCTGGAATATCTATGTACTGCAAAGGCTTAGGTGCATTTATACATTATGTGATTATGCATCACATACTGTACACACGTACATACACTGGTATGTGCTCGACCATAACAGAAGGCAAAACTCAAGAGTTCAAGTCACCAAAATGAAACCCAGAAGATGGCATGCTAATTAGAACAATACAGCTCAAGAGACATGAGAAGAGAACTTACGTTCTGTCTTTGTCACTACTATTAACAGTTACACAAATGGATGTGTTATCACAGAATCACCACAAGAGTGTTTTATCTGTGAAAAAGCACATAATGCAGTATGGGCTGTACGTGAAACGTATACAAAGATCGTGTTGCGACCTACCGTGTGGATCAATACGAAGATTTTTTTCATTATTTTCAAGAGAAAGATGAAGGCAAAATAAGTGTTTCTTGAAACGTACTCTGTACAATTGCACTAAGTTCAAAAGAGTGGCATTAAATGTAAGGTCCTAAAGTCTGTGCATAAAATATTAAGGCTGAAGCCTAACTGAAGCACAGAACTGTAAACACAGTATTTTAGAGTAGTTTTCTTCTGTCAGCTATTCTTTTGCTGAGAAAGGCAGTTCCAAGTCTTGACATTTTGCTGAACTAAGGGAAAAAAAGCAAACAAAAAAGGGAAAAACTTCCCAATTTCACTCATCTTAGGATGGGGGAAAGAGCAGTAGAAGACATGCAGTGTTACTGTGCAACACAAAAGCTAGTCTATACAAAAACTTTTTTTGATTTATTGTGATGGTACCACAGTTCCTCTTCTGAGGCTTGACTTTTCTGACAGGGCTTTTGTTTCCAGCAGATAGCATACTTCAGGTATGTTTCTAATACCTTTCAGAATATAACTCAGCAGGTAGAAATAAATATGTTGACTTCAGTTATCGGTAAGCTAGGCAAGGAAAAATCTTTGCTGTCACATTTACATTTTAATCTGAGGCTTCTGCCCCTATGGATACGAAAACTCCAACCAGAACTATGCCTATATTGCTTTCCTCATTGGAAATAAACATCCAGCAATTCCAGTGTTTAAAGGGAGGAGTTGTCTAGTTCTTTACGTTTGCCTTGTGGGTGACAATGTGCATCATGAACTTCATGAAGTACTGTAAACCTTGAATCTGAATGTTGTTTTCCTATTGTTTGCAGCAAGAGAATTCACCATAACCTTAGCATGAATTATAGTCTCCAAGGATTCTGCTGGAGTTCAAACTGATTACAAGTAGATCACACATAAACATTCACAATAGCAATGTGTATATTGTTCTATTTATAGCCAAGAACTCCCAAGTGACACTGGTGTTAAAGCCAGCCACAGTACAATATAATAAAAGTACCATTGAAACCCTTACTAGAAAGATACAATTTAGAAGTACCCCCTAAGATTTTTCCCCCCATCAGTTTTAAATTAAGGCCTCAGCAATGTAGCCCATGAGTTAAGGCCAGTCTTTTATTTTCACAAGTTGCTAGTTCTCTTTTAATAGCTGATTGCAAAACATCTGGGTGTCATTTTCCCTCTGTTCATGTTGTGTCACTGGTGTACATCAGGAGATTGGCTGCCAGAGTCATTTAGCTGAGGCAACACCATGGGTGTTACCTTCATAGGCAGATTTGCTTCCTAGTTAGCATTTTGTAGCTTTTCTTTTTCCTTTGTCAAATAAAAACAAAACAAAACAAAAAATAAACAAAAACAAACAAACAAAACAAAACAACAAAACAAAACAAAAACAAAACAGCTCCCAAATGGATTCTTTCAGGGTTAAAGCAATCTGTTGCTGCTGTTCAGTCATCAGTCTTCACAGGAAATGAATCTGAGGTTCCAGGAGCAATGGACTGGGAAGTAATCCATATAGAGGCTTCTTCACCTCTCGTTACTTTCTCCCACTGGTTGAGATTGTCCCTGGAGATAAAAAAAAAAAAAGTCAAGAGAGGCAAACACTTTAAGTTGAATGAGATTTCTTACTAATAATATTCTCTGCTATACTATACTTTGTGATGTAGCTTCATGAATAAAAGTGCTAGTATGTCACTAAGCTTTTATCATTATATTCTTTCATCCTTTGTCTTAAGTTATCTCATTTTATAATCCTGTGTGGATAGCATACTTGTTGACCTATATAAGCCTACAGTTCTGAGCTAGAGGTTAGCACCTGTTTCTATTACAGTTCCATAGCTCTCCTGGCTGCAAAGGAAACCCAGCTGGAGCCATGTCTACACAGACTCTGAAGCAGTAGTCTGTAGGCACTACAGAGATTGGAACTCCTGCCAGGAAACTTCCTTCACTGGAAACCACAGAAGCACATTAAGTCTTCTGAAACATCTGCACAGGGGTTGCCTGACAGTGTGTAAGATGTTGTATACCAACATCATAGAATGCAGTTACTGCAGTGGTGATATACCTGTCAATCTGTTACAACAAAAGAATACCTCTTCCTTGAGACAGATTTTGTTTTCATGGTCTTATAGCCTGACAAAACCCCAAGTCCAGATTTTAGTTTGCAAGCAATAAAGTACTGAGAAATTTTGCTGGTAGAATTCTAATGATACAAAGGGATTATAGACACATAATCTTTCTTGGTGCACACTAGTATCACTCCTGTGACTTGAAAGGCTATGTTAATGATAAACAACATTAACCATACTTTGCAACCTATGGACCAAATCTAGTATTCAGTTTTTACACGCAGAGAAAAGGAGAGCAATCTCAGCTGTTCCACATTTATAACATTAGGAATCTAGTTACTAAAACAATGGTACTTAGATGTTTTCAGTAAACAAACAGGATGGTAAACCTATGAAGGTCCTATATGCTGTAAGCCATGTTACTGCATTACATTTGAATTTAGACGGTAGAGCTCTCACTATCTTTGACACAGCTTTGCTGAAACAGTTGATAAAAAACAGCAAATTATGAACTGGGAACACAGCAAACAAACAAGAGAAAACGTTACATTTTCTGGCAATGGGGAAAGGAAGGATCTAAGGAAGTCTACCAAAGAAAGCTGGTGCCCTCTAGGGGAACACCTATATCATTTTCTGCAAGCACATTTCAACCTGTTCTTTGCTCCAGGTCAACTGGAAGACATGGAACCAGTACAAATATAACACTGAAGCTCAACTAATACAAAAATATAAATACTAAAGATTAGAAAAATTCAACTGTCACTATTTCTAGTTCCCTTTCCCAAACTGGGAAGTAATGAGAAGAACTGAAGCTAAAGTATGTGCAAATTGTATCTATTTCAGCAACAAATCAGAAACCTGTAGGCACATGGAAAACTATTTAAAAATATTTGGTTCAGTTTAAAAGAAAAATAACTTCCCCTAAATATATGTAGATTGCTTCAAAAAATAATGCCTCCGTTTTATTCCCATGGGAACTACAAAAGCCATACGGAGCACAATCACATTATTCGACAGAGAAAATTCTCAGCTACAAAACACTATTTTTCAACCTAGTCACTACTATCAGCAAAGAATTTACACCAGCAATGAACAACAGCCTGCATGCTACGGTTGTAAAAATCTGCATGGTCAACAGACCCTGACTTGCCTTTCATGTCACTGTTGCCACTGGTGAGACACTACCCATCACCTTACTGCACTCACATTTACTGTTTGGTCCCCATAAACATTCAGCAAGTGTTGATTAATGTCAGTGGGTGCCACTTTTTCCACATGGAGGAATTGATTTACACACCTTTGCTTCATAAGCACTTCCATGTCAGATGCCATTTTGTCAGATTTTCCCTCTGCTACCATCAGTTGCGTGGCAACAACACGTAATGGAATATTGGTGGGAAGTTTCAACCTCTAAGGCCACACCAACAACTGCCTCTGACAACCGTGCACCAACATAATAACACAGGAAGCATTACTTTCAGAGCAACTCCCATACTATTATGGATTTGTCAGTTTAGTAAGCCTAGTGAGCATGCAGGATAAAAAACACCCATGTGAGTTATTTTGGGCAGTACAACTCGGATGGTAGCTTTGATACACAGTGAATATATATATACTAAGAAATATTTTCAACAAGGAAATAAATACATTATATATATAATAGAGTATTTTAAAAAGTGGAAGAAATCATCAGACAAGATAAAGATTCTTAGATACTGCTTTACCTTAGACAAATCAGTGACTGATTATTTTTTTAAAATTTTTTTATTATTATTATTTTAAGATGCACGTAGTACAATTCATTTGCCTTCGTGCTCCCATTGAACTTCTGGCTCCTATATGCCTGGAATGAATGCCCAGAGGCTCTCAAAATAAAGATCTTGATGCTGATATGCTGCCTTGACTGTTTTTGTTGCTATCATTTGCAATGGTGTCTGTGTTCCAAGTGACTCAAGGACAGGGCAGCATAAACACTGTGTTTCAAGAAAAAGCTCTACTATTAAAGAAGTGATATCAAAATTGGCCCAGTCAGCAGCTGAGGCAATATCAAAGAGGAGTAAGGCTGCTTTCTTCTCATCATTTACCCCTCAAAAATGTGCAGTGCAAAATCAGTTATTTGAAAAACCGGACTAACCCTGCAATAACATACGTTTCAGTAATGAACAAGTGTAACTTCACTCTGTATTCTTGAATTTCTAGTCTACAGCTTCAAATCTGAATTCTCAACACTTCTACCTAAATCTTCTCGAACAGATCACTTCAGGTGGATGTGTAGAAGAGCAATTCACTTCTAAAACTATCAGACTCTCATCATAGGATCTTATGGCAGGTAATAGATTTTCAGGAAGCTCTTATGAAAATCTTATGAAGTCTTATAAAAGTCTTAAGAAAACCAAACTTCATCCCTGCATCCATCAGTTCTGCAATTCAATTTTATGCCTTTCCAGTTGTGTATTGAAAGATGGACCGCCAAGTTCTACAACCCACTTTTGAAACTGTCTCACTTGGATGCATTGCTGGAAATCAAAAGTTACAAGTCTTCCAAGAACCCTGCTCTCAAAAACGATGCTATGCAGTCTCAAACACTCACCTTAGCTTCTCGGCCTCATTTCTCATAAGACAAATAACAATGCTTACTTATGAGTAAATATACTGACAGGTTTATGCAAATGTTTCTACAGTAAATATAAACCCATTTTTAAGACCTCTTATTTGACTGTGCTAGTAACAAAACTTTCCTAATATCCATAAATTTCCTGAGTTTTTTTCATTAATATGAAGAATTATAATTTTAAAACCCCAGCTGTGGGCTAGAACATCTTCCACTAGAAGTTAGAACGTTAAACGCACATACAGGGGTTCTTGTAAGAACACAGGGAAACATGACTTCTCCTGGCACGCAACTAAAAATTGCTGGCATTCTAACAACTGCTTTTTCTTAGAGAATACAGATTAACCTGAAATGCAAATATTTTTATGCAGCATACTGTTCAACAGAAGTTTTGTCAGTGAAGATTGTCATGGTCTCAGATAGAACTACTGGACTACCTACAAAGAGATCTATCATCATTCCAGAGTAGAAGAAGCCAATTATCCTCTCCTTCAGAAGACCCCAAACTATTGGAAGGACAAGTCTACATCTGCCTTCCTGACATCCCCTTATGCTCCAAGTTACTGACTATTCTAAGTTGAGGCACTCTTTTTCTGTTTCCTAACAGCAATATTCAGATACAAAATCAAATGACATGGAAAAACTATTTTTTTAATGAAATAGAATTCTTGTCCTCTGCCAATCTTATTGGTATCATGTTGAAGTAAAAATGACACAGAGTGAAATTGCTCTGAACCACATGAGATAGAGATACATAATCATTGAATCTGTTCTTTTCTGAATGCTCGAGCACATTTTAATCAGCTGTATCTGTAGATCTGCATTGGACAGTCCCAGTCAGCAGTTACTGCCTCCGGGTTTCTACATAAATTACATGAAATTCTACATAAATTAATATGAGAAATAAATCCCCATTTATCTGCATGCAAATTCCCAAATTAAAAGTGTGTATTTCTAGAAAAACTAGCAGAGCATGTTTGCTTTTTCTTTAACCAAGCTACCTGCTATGCAAAACCTTACACATTTACTCACCTGCATGCTCGTAGTAGTGGCCCAGTTGGAGGAAAGATTTGTGCAAGTGTGGTGTAACATGGGATGGCTACAGCATTGTAGAATCCAATCTATGAAAAACAGCAATGAACAAAAATTAAATGTTGCCAAATTAAAACTCTGAATGTTAACAGCCGACTAGAGCAAAGACATTGACTGCTTATTTAATTACTGCTTATGTTAGGAATTAACACACATCTCACCTTATTATCCAAAGACTTTAAAATGAAACACTAATAGTGAAGAGTCTAATAATTGTAAGTTGCTTGCTTGCCTCTCTATAATGGTTAATATGTCTGTTTCAGATAGGATTTTCTACAAGATCTTTTACTCTCAATTGATTTAACCGACTTTTCTCAGGATCTGTCTGGCATTTTGGTGGCATTAGTGACAGAAATACATTCATGTGATAAAAAAAACCAAAAAAAAACAAAAAACACAACACATTTAAAAAGCAGGAAAGTTGCTCAGGATTTCCAAAATCTGACTGAGATCTGGATTTTTCTCATGTCTTCTAGAGTATGTATTTCACAGCTTAATTTACCTGAAATGCTACACGCTTTGCACCCTTGTAAAGTTCCTGTTTTCTTTTCACGTATGCAGTTGAGTGACATATTTTTACCAGTATCATACAAACGTACTCAGAGAATGAGCACACTGTCAATGATATATATGATTAATGTAGGCTTACCATCCTATGACTGCTACCATGCTACAGTTGATTTATCATGCAATGTGGGTATTTTTAGAAATACTACTGTTATAATCAAAGATGACAGTTAAAATTCAAATTCACTATAACATCATTCATTTATTCTAGATTTTCATGATAGTCACTATAGTGCACCATGTTTCCTTTCTTAGAATTTTAAATGCTTTGCAGTGATGTGACATGCTGTACTGCAACCAAAACATTTGATTAAAAAAAATTATTGTAATAGTTTAAACATTGGTTCTTTTTCAGAAATCAAAGTAACTCTTGTCCTTGTTGTCTTTACCTCCATCAATACAAAGATTCCACCCACACTACTATGTAAACAGTCCATTTTGTACTTAAAAAAGAGACATTTTTCTGACCTAAGAACCTCTGTCAGATTTAAAGTAATTACAGTGTAACTGATAGAAAGGAACTGCATTAGGCCAGAAGGCAAGGCTTGTCTGTTCATCATCATGTCTATTCATCTTAAAAGAAATAGTTTTCTGTTTTGCATACTGCATTGCTTTCATCCTATGAGTTTCGGGGTTTTTTTTCATCTGAGTTTTTTTGGTTCTTGGGTTGCTAAGGGAGCTAGTTTCATTCTACTGGAAAACAGCAGATTGCTCCATATCTGGCAAAAAAATCATGAGTGGGATGATAGGTACAGTCACACTGTAGACTTCTCAATGAGAAGTGTGCTGCCACTGCAAAATGTGAAAGACATCAACCAAACTAAATAAATTTACAGTATGTTCCAACCAATCTTCTTTTTGTAGCTCTAGTATTTGAAACGAGGCATCTTTTTTTGAAGCCCTGAGTTGTTATTGTCTCTTTCACTGTGCATACTAAATATATTTATAGCTTTGACAGCTGGATGTTTAACATTCACACTGAAGCATTTTAAATATGAAATCACTCCTAATATTTTAATTGTTCCATAAAAGTAAACTTCTTATTTTCAATCTTAATAAATAAATTTCTGAGCTAAGTTCTGAATGGTTGGAGGTTGGAGTCACTGCATAGTTTTGACATTTCTATTCTCCTCAAAGACTTCAAAACTGTTAGGTTGTGAAGATGAGAGACATTCATGGATCCAGTAGAAGCCAAGAAAATACCCTTCGAGTGTGATATCTTGGTATGACCACAAACACTGCGTAATTCTCAAGCCAGGAGCAGAAAAAGAGGGTGATGGGATCCTTACTGAGTCAGGAATAAATCTCACTGCAGGCTCTACAGTAGGAAGACATCAAACTCAGAGACCCTAAGTGAGTTGTACTTAAAAGGACAAGAAGAGCACAACAGAGGCTGACTGATCTAAGTACCCAAGTGAGAGAAAATGCCAACTACAAACTAGTTTCATCAAAGATAAGTATTTGAGGCATAATTATTTTTTCAGAGATTGCATGTTTATACAAACCCTCTTTTCTTAAACATAATTGTCATTTAAATAAGGTGTTAATGCTTTAATTAAAATCCACATAAAAATACAGGATCCTAAACTCATTAATACTTTCTGTTAGAGCCTAAGGAAACGGATGATAAAGCTTTATTAAACTCTTCTGCCTCTACAGGAACACAGGCATGGTTACTTTCACTGAACTATGTTCTCAATCTCACATTTTGCTGTAACACTGTTGTGAGATACAGAAGCTACAGCTGCACACTCAAGTTAGTTTTTAACGATTGATTTATCATGAAGACAGTCTTTAATCCACATGCCATTCATTAATGCCAGTGAACACATCAACTTATTCACACATTAAAATGGCATGATATATTAAATATCTGACCATAAGCTGGAAGAGTAACATTTGCCTTTTCAAATCTGTGGCCAGTATTCACAGTTCTCTAACTTGTCACAAAATTTAGTCTTTTGGGTTTTTGATACTTCTTAAAATTTTGATTGTACATATGAGACTACCATTCCTTAGTATTATTATTTTTTGGACCTTCTTTTACCGACTTTACCATACAGGGAAGAACATAATGTATCCAAAAGTTTCTCAAGTTTTCAAATGTACAATTTTGCCAAAGGCCTGCTACCTATTCACAGAGCTTTTGTTAAGAGGAATGAAAGAATGGCAAGATAAGAATGGAAGGTAAGAAGACAACATTGCTGCAATGGGAATTATGAGAACAAAAAGAGCACTAATATATAACCAGAAGAAAGACGTCAATTTTTCTTACTGAAACTGCATGATCATTTCCATGTCAGAAATAGCGACTGTAACATGTTTAAATCATTCCTTAAGCCTTATTATTATAAAGGAAGTACAGTTATGTTGTATAGTAACTTGAGACAGAAGCAGAAAGCATTTTGTTAATTCAGTAACATCTCTGAAAACAAATTTTCTGCTTCCGCTTAACAAAAACAACATTCTATATTGTGTACAAAGCATAGAATTTAGCAACCCACATACCTTGGAATAAAATGCAACATTTGTTAATACATAAAATGTTTTTTAACACATCTTTTTTTTTTTTTTTTTTTTTTTTAACACTATAAAACAAGTATCATTTTACAGAGAGAGTTCATACTTGACCCTGAGGGACTTCATCCTTCTTGTCTCTGTCCATCATAGGAATGGGTTGAATACCTGTCTTTTTCATTTCATCGCCCTGGAGAAAAGAGATGAGCAAAACAAAATTTAAAAGTACTAAGATCAGAATTACTTCCCATTTCCTATTGCATGTGGTTCTGAAAATCCAGAATTTAAAATAATGCAAGCTATCAGAATTACTCAATCTCAAAAAAATGCTTAAGGTGAGGATCTATTTTTTTGACTCAATGTACTCCTATTTCCTTCTTTGCAAAGGCCTATCCATAATAAGGAGCAGTTGTAAGGAAGAAAACAAGACCAAATAAATCAGATTTACCTATTCTACTCATAGAAATTCTCACCTTTGAAAATGTTACCTGTTTAAAGCACTATAATACAATTACCAGTACAACACAACTCACCTATCCAAGGAAAAGCTGATTGAGGAAGATGAATTTACAATGTACCCTCTTTGTCAACAAACCAGTTTCTTTGACCAAAGATGAGGAGCATGTTTTGATAAAATTGCATGCCAAGCAGCCTTCTTAAGTACATTAATGCATCTATGCGCATAAGAAGGGTACTCTGAGAACAGCAATAATTCAAAGACCAGATCTTTGTTGTGTGGAGAAAAAAAAAACAAAAAAAAACAAAAAAAAAACTACCTCTTCCTATTTCATCCATTACTAACCATCAAAGTCAGCTCTGAGGAAAGTTCAGAATTATGTTCATTATGTTCATTATTCTATTTTGAAAGAAAAAGGTATCCAAAAATCACAGAATTGTTTAGATTTGAAAGGAACTCTTCGGATCAACCGGTCCATTCCATTTACCCACTCCAGTCTAAGTCACTGACAGCAAGTTTTACAGGACTTTGCATTTGGATTTTGAATATTTCCAATGATGGATGTACCACAACTACTTCAGGGGACCACTGCCAGTGGCTGACAATCCGCATAGCAAAAAAAGTGTTTTCTTTTCTTTAGTTGGAACACAAATACTAGAAATACAGGTTTTCTTGCATTCAATACATGTAAACATATATATGAAACACTGCTAGACAAAGGATGCTACAAAAATACTACCTATATCCTCATAGTTATGAATATGATCACAAAGAATGTTAAAGAAATCCCAATTAATTTTTCTTGTATCTATCTTGCAGAACAGATACAGAAATAGAGTGACTTACAATACATTACTTAGAAAACAATGAAGAAAGATTAGTGACTGCCTAGTGTCTCATATTCCACCAAAAAGATCACAGCAGACATAATCTATTAGGAAGAAATTCTTTACTGTGAGGGTGGTGAGACACTGGAACAGGATTCCAAGAGAGGCTGAGGATTGTCTCCTTCCTGAAATTATTAAAGTTCAGACTTATTTTTTAAGTCTTGAAAACCAAACACGTTGAAGTCTGCAATTAGTGAGATATCAACAGTATTCCTCCATTATATCGCTTACAAGAACATTCATTTGCCAGTGTTGACATTCCAGAAACAAACTTGATTCTTGAGCTTATAAAGTTTACACTTCACAGATATTTTTGTAGTCTGATTTGATCATAGCTAAAGGAACTAGAATTTTTAAATACAGAAAAACCACAAACACATGCAATGCATATCTTTAATTCCATAATTAGCATGCACAAGGCAAGACAAAAACCTCCATATTACATGCATACAGCAACATCTCCGTGGGCCTGATTTCAATTTTATGCCTACATAAGACCAAAAGAAACCCACTGAATTCTGCTGACTTCCACATGACACATAACAGAAAAGAGCAAAACTTTATGATACATGTGCAATAACAGCTTTGAAAAAAGACTATATATTCTAAAACTACATAGTTCAACTCTATGCAACACCCCCTTTTTTTTTCCTGATATCCCCAAAGTTGTTACTTTTGCACTTTAAAACATAAACAATTAGAATATTTAATCCTGGACAAAAGAAATGTTAGAGAATGTATTTTATTTATGGACACAATTACTTTAGCACAGCTCAATGTCATGTTTCAATTCTCAATACACCTTATCTGTGGAGTAATTTTCAATATACTAAAAATCAGCTTGCCTTCTCTGAGGCCCAGTTGTTGATCTGGCTCACAAATTTCCAAACACTGAGATCAGAAAAAAATTAAGGTTTGTCAAATTTGCTTTAGCACTTCTTGGATTCATATTGTAGCTTTATCAGAGTGTGTTTTAAGGCAGCTGGCCTGGAAGCTGTTTTCATATTTTGGATTTCTCTCCAGAAATAGGTCCTTCACCTTAAACTCAAAACAAGGTAGAGATTTTCTTGTATATTCTGTTGCTAAGTCAATGTATGTTAGAATATACTTCCCAAATTCATTTTTAACAGAAAGAAAAATTACTGCTTGAAAATCAGAAAGCTAATTTAGATCTTCATAAAGTGTCTAAGTAAATTAAAAAAAAAAACAAACACAAAAGCATGCATCAAAGAACACCCTTTAATATGTTAAGATATCTGTGGCAAATTTCTTGTTTTTAATTTTCCTCCCAAATATTTTCATTTGTAAATAGAGGAGATAAAACAAAAGAAACACACATACCTCAGCCCAGAACTCAGCATATATGTCATTGGCTGTCAGTCTGGTAACTGGCCACAGTTTTGTTACAGAACACAAATCACAAGCAGTCATCATCAGTCCAATCACTCTGTCTCTAGAATAAAATAAGAGTAAACTAAGTTTGGTAAAGGCTTAATTACCATATTCCAAGTTTCTATTTTCCCTTCCTCAGTTCCATCTGCAATAAGGTAAAAACACTACAAAATATTTCCCACCTTCTTTCCTTCTCCACTTATGATCTATTAGTAAGGCATCACAAAAATTGTATATTCTCTATAATGTCACAATATTTCTTGCAACCAGAATTCACAGACTATCCTCCATATAATTACATTCACAGGAATGTACACAAGAATGCCTGTTAAGAAACTTCTACACCTTCCTCATTTTCTGAAAATGAAGTACAAGTCTACAGAAAGAAAGACAGCATATCCTGTTGCTGTATTTCTTTCCATTTTTTCAAGTGAAATGAACACATATTCCAAAAAGGGGAAACACTAGTTCTAAGTCTCTCTCAAGGAGCCCCATTTACAGGTAAGCTCTCACTTATTCCTTCGCTTCTTCTCAAAAGTATTTTGTCAATGATCCTACTTCTGGCAACAGCTAGTGTCTGGATTGTTTAACTCAATTTCTGTCTGAAAAAATTACTCAAGATCTGTCTTAGAAAACATTGGATCAGATGTAGTTGATCTAAATGCAAGCTCTGCTAAAGAAATATTGGAGCTATAGAAAGTGAGGTCTCCACAACAGCCCCGATACTGAAGTCATCAGAGTACAACTAAGCCGCTTTAAAAGTTGCTGCTTTACTGGAATGAATTCCACACCCAACAGAACAAGATTTCCACACATCACTCTGTCCTCTACACTGACTAGCCTCTTCACAGACTAATTGAACAAGATCCACAGGACTGTGAAGCTTATTGGCATAAAACACACAAAATTTTTTAAAACTATTTTCTAACACTTGTCTTCTATTCCTTAGATATACAGTGCTTAAGTCTAAGTTGTATAAAGAAAACTGTCACAAAAATGAATTAATTAATGTGATTTCCAACTTCTGGAGTAGTTAAGATGGCACTTAAGGACACCTGCATCTTTGTCAATGTGTGTTACACGTAAAGAACAAATAATTTGCTAACTTTCACACCAATATGACAGCAGTCATAGAAGCTGTGTGAACAGACTTGTTACCATAGAAAATGCACATCTTCACAATATAATTAATAGATAAATGACAAACTGTAATTTCCCTGCATTATAAATGAGGATTAATCACACACATAAAAGCCAAATTTAGCAATCTAGTGTGCATGACTTCTTTTGCTCTAAGATAGAAACTAAAAGGCACAGATTATTTAGCTGTATTACAAACTAATGTCATATTACAGGGTGTATGATTTTGCACTGAATATGCTCTAAGGGAGCAGGTAGGATAAAAAATATAATAGAATATTCAATCATAGTCTAAAAGGTTGCCTATTCCAACTTTATAGCCCCGAAGTTCAATATTCATCATAAGCTATTCTACTATACCTTTGTCTTTTTTGAGATACTGATGTTTTTTCAAGCTCAATTAACTTCAATTTCATACTGTGAGTTAAGCTTTTAATAAAAGCACTTCCAACAGTGTTGTGATAATTTATTAAAAACTACTGCCAAAACTTGTAAAATCCCTCAGATAGTTAAAGGAGATCCAAGCATTGAAGCTCCTCTCAAAACGAAATCAGAAATATGACTTAATATCTTGCTGTATCACCTTTCTAATTTTGCTATGCCTTAGTTCAAGACAAGATCCACCAATTTTCCAGTACAGCGGCAATGAAGGGAGTATGGTAGTGCTGTATGAACATTTTAATCAACCTTGTTATGGGACATATCTGTCATTCAGGATATACTATGTTCCATTTTTATGGATCAAAAGAGCTATGTATACACGAACATCAATATATGCATATTTTGTGTAGTTTTAAAACTTAGGGCTATCTTAATTCACAAAGAATAAAATACAGTTCTCTTATTTCTCTGTTTGGCTTGGATTTCTTCTAGAGTCAACTGGTTCATCAAGTTAGAATGTTATGTGAAATCAGAAGCTGAGCTGGCAATTAAATTATGTTTTGGGTTTGTTAGTGCTTTATGGAGAAGCTAAGAGATTTTTTTCCCATCCAATGATTAAGTAAAAACAACTTTGCTTCTAGTAGGGAACAATCTTTCAAAAAACATGCTTAAAAATAAAATAAAAAAAGAGGAATGATACAACAAATAACAATTATTGCACTTCATTTTTCTCCCACCAATTAACTGCCTGTGCACTATCTTTCTACTGCTGATAAGCTGTTAGTGAACTATGCAGAAGAAATCCAAATGAAATAACGTGCACCAGGATTAACGCCCTGATGAACAAATTCTGGTCTGTCACTTTACCTGTGTGCTTGGTTCTTAAGGTTTAATGCTCCTGCCTGATGTAGTTCTTCGAGCTGTTTTCTATTTCCAAAATACAGGGCAAGGTCCGTGGCAATGATGGCTTTCCGGATGATCTCAAGTACTTGCTCATATTCACTGGAGCTCAGATTGGAAAAGACATTGTGCCCTTCCAGCTATGAAAAAGTAAAAAACCAATAAAAAGCACAAGCTCTAATTCTGCGATGATTTCAGTCTTTACTTCACCAGACAGGTTACAACAGTTTTACAACCAATAACAATTTTTGTTGCAAATTCCCATTTTTATCTTCGCTTTTTAAATGGTCTCATGAAACTATGACTAAACCACTGATTTGATTTTGGGACTGCTCCTTCTGAAGCCTGAAGATATTAATAGAGAAAAATGCTAGATTTTTTCTGCTATAATTTATGAGCACTGTATATACAGTATTTCCTAATAGTATAAGCCTGGGAACTTGTGATTTAATCCTGATCCAGACTACTTCATTGTCAAGCTGGTAAAATGAATGCCTGATTCACTTTGAAGAACCATTTTTGATATTGCATAACAAGTACTACAGACAATGAAATAGCCAAGTTAATGCTCTAAGATAATCTTGGTTTCAGAGAGCTGCAAATGAAACGTGCCTACAATTATTGCATTTACTGATAAAATGTTCTCTTTAGAAGTAAGCTTAATTACAGAGGAAAAAAAAAACCTGCTTTATTCAACCTGAAGTTGACTGACTTACAAACTAAAGAAAACATTTTGCACTATGGAGGCTCTGGCAACATATCGCTGTCATTCCTTTTCAGTTTCCACCATATATTATTTCACTTTTAACTGACAATATCCATGTACTGTGACTGTTCACAGCTTCGTATCACATTTTAAGTCAAGTCAACAGCGTTCACTTTTTCTAAGCTTTTGAAAGCAACTTGTCAAAAGTCTTCCCTACTGTTGAGAGGAAACACAAAAATACAAAAGAATGAGCCAGTCGTGTCAAGGTGTGGACATTCACAAATACAAAATATGATTAAAATATATCAAATGCAGATGTGTTTTGACATTTAATTGGCATTCAAGTTGAAGCTCATCAAATGTTTCCCTGACTTGTCAAGCATTTACATAATTTGTTCAAAATAATTCCTCTGTGGCACAAATAGACTTGGTTTCTTTCACCATTCAGAACATAAATGTCGTTTTCCAACATTTTTTACTTGGACAAGAAGATTTGTTCTGAATAACAAATAGAAAATGCACTCTATCTGTCTTTCTTAATGCTCCTTTGACAGCTGTCTGAGCCACAGTACACAACGTTAAAAAAAAATAAAAAATTCAGAACATGTTAACCCATCATCAACAGTTTGGGACAAGGAAATGACTACTATTTATTTTCATGATTTGGGGTTTTGGAGTTTTCCTCCCCAGATGTGCTACCTAATCCATAAGTACACAGTATGTGCCTTGAAACTTAAATTATGCTAGACTTGGATCTATGACTTTTATCTAGGCTTTAGAAACTGTGACACGGGGAAGACCACTGTGACAGCTCCTGTTCATTGTACTAGAAAACACTGTTGTCATTAAGTACAAATGAAAGCTGCTGGTTCTGAGCATGTTATAGGCTTTTGCATAGTACATGTAAAGTATAGCTCCTAAGAATTTATTCCTTCCCCATTGAGCAAGAGCTAGTGAATGGAATCTTCCATATTTGTAAGTTATGGCATAAACCAGAAATACAAGTGAATGAACAAAGTGGCTATAAAGGTTCAAGTGAAAACTATTGCAGGTTATTAGCATAAAATTAAAACTCATTAAGATAAACCCTGAAGGACTACTTGGTTTTCTTTCTTTCTTTTTTTTTTTTTTTTTATGTTTCAGGTTTTTTTTTTCCTTTCTTCTGTAACAGTTTCGTAAGTAAACAGAAAAGCTATTTGATTCAATATCAAAACAAGTCCAAAAAGCTGATCTGCTATGCCTGTACTTCTAAACATTACCTGTGATCACTTGGGCAGTCAGTAGCTGAGCTACTCTAGAGACCTGAATACTTATCTGTCTGTCCTCACACTCAGCTGGCTGTGACAGACAAGGATAAGAGGCAGCAGAGAGGCCAAAGATTCCCCATTTTTTTTGGTAAATGCAACTTCCATTGCATTTCTGCAGTATAAATGCAAAATGTTCACTAAAGAATTACTGAATTCTGCTTCATATAGCCACAGTGTGACCGAGAAATGTTACTGGACTGAGGACTACTGTGCACAAACACATGAAGAATGAATACTAAAAAACTAATGCCATACCACCACTGAAGGATTCAATTACATCCTCACACATGGAGGAATATTCAGAGATAAAGCTTCCATTCCCTGATGAAATGTATATGATACCTAAAACCATAATCACAAGATGTGCTTCTGAATATAATACAGAATACGTATAATCCTAAAAGGTGATTAGATATTTAAGAAAATAAATATCTTCCCCCTGAAAGATCAGAAAGAAAGAGAAGTTAACAATGAATTAGTTAGCAGAATCAGTAGCATGGCTAGGCTATGCATTGGGCATGTGCACAGTAAAGGAAAAACAGCCAGCACAAGTACATTATGCACTGGCAGCTGTTTCATAGGTGAGAGTTTTATCCTCAAATTGAACGTGAACAGTTTTTTCACCAAGGAGAAAACATCTGTGTGTCAGCAACACACTTTGATTTCCCAAAATGTATCTGCATGCTTTCTTCTAGCTTTCTGTTAATTAAACATGCAGATACTTTACCTTATAGTTGAGCTATCACAGAATATTACCTTACTGGTCTTTTTTCGCAATTGCTGAAGAACAAAAGAGTACATCATAACATAATAAAATAGGCTTAAACTTTTCATGCGTGCAAAATTACCATTTGCTTCTAGGTAAAGACACACTTCATGCCACACATTTAACGTTCATGGAATTTATTACAGCAGGTTTTTAAGCTTCTCATACAAATGTTTGTCAGGTCTTTAACTTTTATTCAGAATTTCAGGACAGTTGAAGACATTGTTGAAACACATTCTACTGAAAATATATAACTAAGCGAGAAACTCATTTTCATTTTTGAATTGTGACTGTTCCCATTTTTGAAGTTCCCACTGCATACGGTTGTAAGGGAAATCCTCCCTGACCCAGAAGCTATTATATCCAGAGGAAGATCATTAATAAAGACCTTAAAATGCACAGTATTTTTGTAATATCAAGATTTTGGAAAAGCTATGTTTTGCACTATTACTGACGGCTTGGCTTGCTAATATTGAATGCTTGGGACCTTAGATTGCTGTAATAAATCAAGGCAAATCTTGTCTGTACTTCCAGATGAGCACTACGATCCAGAAAGTAAATTAAGCATGCTTTATAAAATCTACTTGGTAATGATGTGACTCATATATTCACCACTGGACACTACTGCACAGAAGACACATTAACCCTACCTGCAGGATGGACACAGTTTGTGAGAAGTGGTGCTGTTCCATCGTTGATGTGGAATAGAGAGCAGCTAGCGGGTGATCAAACTTCTGAAGGTAGCTGTTGCTGTAACCTCTGTGATCCAGGTCATGACATAGGCATGCAACTAAAAGACCTTTCCGCTAAAAAGAAAAAAAAAAAGAGATGAACAAGAAAACTAATTCCGCCCCTAGATGTCACTGTCTTCACAAAATACTTGTAAACGTTGGACTAGTATTACACTGCCTTTAAATAGTGCACAGCAGTGTTCAAAATTTCAAGAAACAAAGAAGTGAGGAAATACAGAATTAAAATCTTCTGTCTGAAATTCAGACCTTTTGATACATTTTAAGTTAGAAAACATTATTTCACAATCACGTTATTGGAGGGGTTCTGCTTCAGGAAGGAACTTGAGCAGTTTCTTGCGTACTTTGCTGGCTTTAAGCACTACTACGCAACTACTTGGTTAGCACTGGAAGTTAAGAGGCCTTTAAATATTCTCCAGTTGTGCAAATCTGCAGATTTTTGTTTTTAAAGGAACATAATTTTTTCAAACTTTCATAATTTTGCTGACTTACAGTATGAGCCTGGCATATGCCTCTTTCTTACTGCAGAGACCTTTCAAGACCTTTTTTAAAGCAGAATTCACTAAAACATTTTCAACTGGACTTTATTTAATTTTATATTATATTTATATGCTGAACAAGAACATGTTTTTTCCAAACATACTTCTAGTAAACAATTTTGACTGAAATTTTCCCAAATGAATCTATTAGCCAGATGAAGCCTGGAATCTTGGAAATTACAAGTCAAGTGGTCAGTATTCAGCAAAATTATACACAGCCTAAAACAGGTTCTTCCAGCCTGGAAGTTTCAGGCAGCATTTATAATAAACATCACTCTCAGCTGCACCTACAGCAATATAGGCAAAAAACAATCAGCCTCTCTTTATAGTGTGTCTTAACACCTAACCATATAAGCCTTCTGTTTTATTACCAGAACTTTCACAGTGATCTAATTAAGGTATATATATTTTTATTTTTCTGAACTCCTTGCAACTATCTTAAAAAAGATGCACACACACACACGCACACAAAAGAAAACTTTTATATAAGTTAATCAGTGACTAAACACAGACAACCACTTTCCTTCCACCCTTTCTACTCCTTTACTCATATATGCCAACTATCTCTGTGACACGAAGCCCTTCTCAATTGTTCTCCTACACAGAATCTCACAGATCTCCCAGAGTTCAAGATTCAAGGTGTTTCCTTCCTCTCAGTGCAGATCTGACAGTTAATTGAATGATTAAAATAAAGATCATGGTTGTGGATGAACAGGGAGAACATTAAAATATAAACAGAGACAGCAATTCTGCTACTGCTGTGAAGGAAACAGACTTTGAAGAATTCTCCTTCCTTAAGCTCCCTGCTCACATCAACTCCTCTGCAGAAATCATGAGATCCTTTATATCCTAAGCTGACAGGAAAACTCAAGCACAGAAGATCATATAAGATAGTCAGTACTTCTTAAAGAGATCTAGTAACTGATACAGTCATCACACCTACCTCTAGATCAGTGAAGAGCCCCTGGTTGTTCTGAAGTATGGCATACATGCAATGTGCAACTGTAACTGCATGCTTCCAGTTGTGATAGGGCACACGACGATAGTTCTTCTTCACAGACATAGTAAATCGGCAGAGCTTTTCAAGTTCAAAGCTAGAAAGAAATCAGTTTGGTGAGAGATGAGAAATAAGAATGGAAAAAATAAGGAACAGAGTAGGAAAAGATGTTCTTGCATTTATTCCTTGCTGGGAAGAAATGATTATGAGAGCATTCAAGTTTTGGTAAGGACAAAAACGTGCAGATGCTTGACAAAACTCACAGGTCAAGGCATCCAGTTCAGGCAAAACAATTACATAAACTTAGATAAAGAAAAATCACTTGAAGGTTTCTTATTCAGCCTATAAAATATCAAAACTGTCTAATAATCTAACTGTAAAATATTTTCAAAACATGAAACTAGAAGATTTTATGCAAAAACATTGAAGAAATATTCTTGTTTAAAACAACATTTCAGTGAAGTGCCAATACAAAAATTGTTTTGAATAAAAGATATAAAGATTCTCCATAATGACATAATGGAAAAAACATAACAAAACAAAACATTTCAGTGTTTCTCCATTTTCATCACATGATATCATTATAAATGATTTTTTTTTTTATCTTCTTGCTATATTAACATATGCAAGCAAAATCAAAAATATTTTCATTAAAGTAATATTACAAAGTAGTTAAATAATAGTTATGCTTGGCTTATGTGGCTTAAGAACACTTCCAAGAGTTATATCCCGCAGTATCAGAGCTCTATACAGCATTTGAAAAGAAAGAATTCCTTTTGTTTACAGATTTATGTTTTCATTATTTCTTGTATATCTCATGGAAGGAGTATTAATGTAGTGTATGTGAGCTGAGAAAGTAAAGCTGGATATCTCTAGTTTATCAGGTAAAACCGTGAACACAAATTTACTATGCAGATCTAGTTAGAGAAAATATATTTCTATGTTTACGTGCTGAGAAAGGTAATTATTCTTCTGCTTTAGCCTGAACATGATATTAGTAAAAATAGAGGCATAGTGTTTAAAAAATAGCTTTAGAGTTAACTTTTCATTCCAGAAAGTTAAGTCAGACACCTCTGATGTAATTGTTAAAATTACTGTTTAAAACACTGCATCACAACTCACAAAATCACACTAGTTGCTTTCAACTGCATACAATATCCATCCAATATCTATTCAATAGAACAACTGAAGCCAAAGAGAAAATCATTACCAATGTTACCTCAATGTAGACTACTACTACTTCCTCCAAAACTTCATTTTGTATGGATTATTAAAGTAGTAAAAGATTACTGTTTCATGAGAGAACAGAAATCGTAATGAGTATCAACAATCTTTCTTAAAAAAAAAATCCTCCCTGTGCAAGACAGTTACAGATTACACAAGTGTATTAAGGTGTTAAAGGAACAATCTCTTCAATATAATTGAAATCAAATTTTAGTCCTAAAACAGCTGCAAGGTTCTTGAAGTCCTTTATGGACAGCTGAGGTTATTTGTTACTTCAGAAATTAAATACAAGTCTATCAGTCCCAACAGTCTCATCTTCAAATGTTTCTCACTTTTGTTTTTTTTTAATTTTGTATGTGAGATTTGAGACTCATTTGAAAAAATATGTAGATAGCAATTCTTTCCCATCAAAGTTACACCTTGAAAAAGCAATAATGATAGAGGCAAAAAATAGAAATGAAAACTTGAACCCAAATCTTGAATCCCAGCCATTCTTTCAGGAATGGAAATAACCTAATTATATTGAGCAGTACAGAACTACACTTAGACCAATCATCCACTTTGCAGTATTGAAGAGAAGAGAAAGGTTTGACAATATTTATGCTTTGAGGACATGGAAATTCACCTAGTTATTAAGATGAAACAGCCACCAATAAATGTAGTTTTGCAGGAAAATACTTCCCTTCTCAACTGCCTATTTATAAATTTTTCCACAATGTGATGAAGTTCCTTTCCCTAAGCAATGGGAATATACTTGGTCAAGGGACTGCTGATGTTGGCAATGGTAACAGATACTGAGAGAAAGGACAGTAAACAAAATGACTTTTAATTCTGAAATTGCTCACTTCCATAATTAAAGCACAATTATGCTGATAATTGATTTTAACAAGAGTACCTTTAATATCTTCACAACCCTCAGACTGAAAAGCAAAAGAAACCAATTTCAACTCAGAACCAAACAATACTTCTACGTATAGGAAGGACAACTGTTCAGACAATATCATGAGTTCTTTCACCTTGCTGTTCACAAATAGTAAGAATTAAAGACCAAGAAGCTAGGGCAAGAAGTTTAGTTTGCTTTTCACAGTCCTGTACAGATCAGGCAAAGCAAATAAGCTCCAAAGGAGTTGAAGATGCTGCATGAGAAAATAATGAACTTAACATTTCAAAATAAATAAAACCATAAGTAATGGAGTTAAAGCAATAAATCATATAGTTCATACCAGGCCGTCCCACAGGACTGGTGAACCATGTAGACAAAAATGGCAGGCCAGACATCCTCATACGGACTGATGTCAAAGTGGTACCTAAGAAGAGAGTTTCACCTTAGTGAGAACAAATGCTCTTTCATTCTTCCTAAAAGCAAGTGAAAATAACTAGATAATGTGAATCTGACAGCATTTACTTGTTTCTGAATATACATAGAAAACTGACTTTACAGGCTATATCTTCCAGCAGTGTAGATAAATATATTTCTAGTAAGTTCAAGGAGACTATCTTGGTTAGCCTTTGGCTTTGCCTAATACATAGAAACATAAATATTTATTTAAGAATCTGTCGTTTAAGTAATGTACAAAAATCTGTGTTGACTCCTAAAATCACTTTCCTCCCATGAACTGTGTAAATGATGTATCTAATAATATATTAACTGGCTTTTTTCACATAATTTCTGTCAAAAATTTGATGAGACTTGGTCTAATTTTGCTGAAGTCACCATTTACAGGCTAATAGAAATTGAGCACAAACTTAAAAAATCCAGCATTGGATACAGCGTTTTTTATGTTTCATGAGCTAAGGATTTATTTCTTCTCAATATCAACATTTAGACTTAACATTAGGGACATGACCAGCAGAACTGTTTGTCCTTCTATTATTAATTAACCCCTTTCCCTGCACCTGCTGTGCCACAAGTCTTCTATTTACTTTCCACTGAACCTAGCTAAACATTTGTGCATGTATGTGGCATATCAAACAGCACAGCAGGTGCGAGAGAGCTAAAGGCAGCTGAATTGCATGGAAAATGGTTAAATGCATTCAGAGCCCTCAAACAAAAGGATGTGAATATAATTTAGAATGAAACCTGCCATCTTTAAAAGTAAAAATCATTTTGGTAAGGAGGTGGGTTATATAATGTCATCTAACAAAGTACAAGAAACTGTATTGCAAAGAGTAAGATTATATTAGGGCATAATCCTGCAAGCTGCTAATACACTGGCTTTCAAGCAGATCACTTCAGCATGTAATGAACTTTAACCATAGTCTCTGTTAAGTGGATGCTTGCATGATTTGTTTGATCGTGGCTACAGTCTCAGCACTTGACAGGAGTGAGCTCTAGAGATTAAGTTAAGAAAAACAGTTTAGACTTTCTGACTCAGAACTGTAAAGTTTTGATTTGAGGCACCCGGTCACTACAGCAGAATTTACTGTCCTGCCAGAAACAGTGACTTAAAAGCTCAGATGAGTCACACTGTTAGCACCACCAATCTAACACAGATAAAAGCACATCTTCAGTACTTGGCAGACCCTTGAGGTCTAACAGCAACTTATTTCAGAGAAAGCCTAAGACTATTCAGATACTGTAGACTAAAGGATGGCAAGTCCTTCTCTGAAGTTAGACCCTAACTTTAAAGCCTACTACCAGGGATTCGCAGTCCTGAATCATCTTCAGAAGTTTAGAGATCTGTATTCATTTTCCCCTCCTTCAAGAAATACAGGCAGAGGCATGAAACACATACACAGAAAAAAAAGAAAGAAAAAAAAAAACAGGAAGGAGCTGAATCTTTTATTCTAAAACATACAAGAAGTGGTGACATCATGCTATTGTTCTTAACTATTGATATACCGATTCAGCCTCCTCTGGGGCTCTGAGCTGTTGGTGACTTAGGACTTCTGGAAAGTTAGCTCATCTTTGCAAAGCTTTCATATAAACTAATGTAACTGCTGTACATATAGCTGTGGAAAATGCTACCACTCTGAAAACGTGTAATTTTACACCTTTGAGAAACACATTTTGTTCATAGGTCAAGAAGTTTAACTGGGTATTAGATAGATAAACACCTAGGATCCTGGGTTAGCTCTACAATAAAAGTGCTTCCTTAAACATCCTCCACTATACTTAGGGAAAACCATTTTTTTCACAGACAGATACTGGTTGCAGTTGTTTGCATATTGAAAAAGTACTTACAGTTCAATTTCTTTATAAATATGTGGAGGCAGTGTACAGTGCATGAGGTTTTGCCACTCTTCTGCAGTACAAACACTGTGGTATGATAGCTTCTCCATTGTTACACGGTAAATACACTCTGAATGGCGAATTCTGTGGTACATCTGAAAAAGGGAAGTCATACATTAATGTGAGATTTCAATCAAGGAAAAAAGCATTTCCTTCCTGTATTCAAGCACTTATTCTTAAACCATTCATTTACAAAAAATATTTGTGATTCTGGCTGCCCAACTTTACACATCACTGGAGGCAGTCAAGGCCAGGTTAGTTAGTGTCCTGGGCCAACCTCACCTAGTTGGTGGCAGCCCTGTGCATACCAGGGGATTGGAACTGGAAAATCTTGAAGATCCCTTCCAATGCAAGTAATTCTATGATTCTATGTTGAAGTTTGGTACTAAAAAATAAGTACTCTTTGTAATTAACAGAGTTTCACATAGCTATTGCAAACATTGTATGGTTTATGAAGTGAAGGACACAGCAAAAGTAGTGCTCTTGAATATTAAGAAACACTATTAGAATGAGTGAACTTGCACACATTAGAATGATCACATAGCCCCAGATTTAATTTATATGCTGGCCTCTTTACTTGCCTTGAGTCATGTGGAATAAGATTTAAGTAAATTTAGATAAAATCTGCTTCTTCAGTTTAATGGCAGTATGATGCAAAATGGTTTCATGTAAACTACCAGGCTTAACTAACACACTATCTTACCTCCTATTAATATGAGTGATTTATTCTGCATTACATTTTTATACTTATATAGCAATGACCATTCAATTGTTTGAACTTTCTACATGAATAGTAGGTTTTTTTTCTGAAAATATGGGGTTTAAACATGAAAGTAGTTATCCACCCTTTTCTAGCATTAAAAATCCTAACTATATATCACAGCGTTTAAATGTGTACATTTACAACGTATATTCTTCAATATCAAGCTTATGGAGTAGAGAGAATACATGCAATCTTCATCCTCCTATTAAATTTCTAAAACTGAATATATATATATATATATATATATGAATAATATAACTGAGTATATTATCTGAACTTATGAAGGTGAATAAGAAGCATATTTTCTAGTGGAAAACAACAGAAGATAGTACTCAATTTTCAGTCTTCTCTTGCAGTTTAGCTGTATAAAATGGAAGTACATAGCATACAATTATTTCAGGAAGCATCAAACAAATTTCTACCAGTCCACTAAGGGACAACTATTCTGCAAATAATTCAATGACTCCTTGTTCCTTATTAATTCAATGAAATAGATGTATGGATCACTTCAATAGTCTGGAAGATGAAACAGCAGATGAACTACTTAAGTAAGATTCTAAGTCTTTATGTTATAACCAACATTTTAGAAAACTGTAGAAAAAAGAAAACAACTCACGTTAGCACAGTGTAAGGCTAAAGCACAGAAGACTGCAAACATTTTAAAGTTGTTCTCATCAGTTTTAGAGAAGGCACTTCCACTTATTTTGTTCACCATCTGCACAACGCCTATTACACTTCCTCGGCTCACAATAGGCATGCACAGGATATTTCTGGTTGTATAGCCTGTATAGAGGTCTACTTCTCTAGAGGGCCAAATAAAAGAAAGAAAGAAAGGAGAAAAAAAAAAAAAAAAAGAGAGAGAGTCAATATTATTTATTAGTACCAATTGCTTGCTTCCTAGGAAAGAGGATTTATAGGACATAGTGTCAAGGTAGACATAATTAGTACATGCATAAAGTTCACCTCAAAAGTTTTCAAGTATTTCCATCTACGCAGTCAGATTTAGAAATAGTTTCTTAACCCTTTCATTTCCATTTTCCATTCTTAATCCTTTCATTTCCATATGCAGGATAAATAATCAATACTTTATTACCTATACAGTTTGATCATTCATTAAATTAAATATGCTTAGGTACTTACACATGTCCTTTGTTAACAAAATTTTCTTTTTTTTTTTTTTCCACTCTTAAAATCTATAACAGGAAAAAATAAAATTCTTCTCCTGACATATATATTTTAAAAAATAATAATAATTTTTTTAAATTATTTTATCTTTAAAATATCTGTAATGGTAAAAGTATATAAAGTGAAATCTATAGGTTTGCTCCTTAACAGAATATCAAAGATCAGTGAATGAATCTCTAATACGAAATGTAAGTAGGAAATAGCAGTTTGGTGAGTTTTTTCTCCCCTAGTGAATAACATGTTACCTGTTAAAGCGTGGATCTGCATAGGCATCAGGGATGTTAAGGACTTCCCCAGTTCTTGCCACTTGACCAGCTATTCCTTTTTCTATAGAAAATCTGCAATCACAAATAAGTAAATAAATAAATAAATAAATAGGTGCATTAGTCACACTAAGAACTATCTGGAAAGCTGGAGTCTGTCCTGGGCACTGTAAGAGACATTTGCTCCTGAGCAGCGTCATGCCGATGCTTTTAGGAGAAAAAACTAGAAGACAACTAGTAGTAAATAAAATAAAAAGCACATGCTCAGACAGATGTTTTCTGAAAACTTTCTGAAAATACTATGTATACGCAGACGAAAACAAAATATGCCATGGTAAGACATTTTAGTAACAAAAATTCAATGTCTTCAATAACCCTGGGAGGTTGCATCTAAGAAATACGACATTTGAACAAAACCTATGACTTGTGTTTACCTTTACAAGACATCAATTTCATCATCACTTTTACATATTTATTTTTAACTTAGACACATCATGTACAATACAGAACTTGGTTATTCATGGGGCAGATAGATTTGATTAAAAACAAACAAACAAACAAAAACTTGAAAGAAGACCAGTGGAAATGTCAAAGCTAAACATCATAAGCATTTGCTATATACACTTCAGAATAAGTAGCATGTTTCATCTCATGACGTTCAAACAACACCATGGCAATAGCTACATAACTAATTACCACAAGATAATTAAATATAGCAAGCATATTCAGGAGTTGAATCAGAAAAGTCTACAAGTCTCTATTGCTAAGAAATAACTCTCAATTGACATAAAACAATTATAAAATATAAGCCTAGAATGATTAGTGGAGAAAAATATATGAAGTTAGAATCATATGTGGAACATTTTTGAATCTAAACATGCCTGGGTAGTATCATGCCCTTACTGATGTTAGTGTCAAAACTGTCAGTTTTCATCCTGTACACCCAGATTTTAGTTTAGTTTCTATTTCTTATTATTTGAACAGTATACCAATTTCAGCTCTTTCCTGATGACTGACTCAGTGTCACTCTTTTACAGATACTAAAGTTATATATCACTTTCAGTACACATCACTCTTGAAATGGTTCATACCTTCTTATTCAAAGTTACAATAATTTTCATATAGAAAGATAAAGATATAAGCAAAAAAGAAATTATTAAGGAGTATAAAAGTGCATGTTAAAGTAGGCCACCTTCTCTAGCATACTGCACCTCCTTGCCTGTCGGCATATAAACTGCACCAATTTTGAGTGCTTCCATTCGCAGTCATACAACATAATAAGTGGGTGCAAATTTGTCAAAAGGGGTTCAAGTGATGATATGAATCACATCCCACATTGGCCCAGAATTCTAAAAGTAAAAGATGGAATTTTAAAAAATCTGAAAAAGTTCACTGTTGAGTGTTTTAATAAAATTTTGGTGCAGGATATATAGTCATTCTTTCTAAAAAAGCCACAGGTTTAAAACCCATGTCTCTCTAAAAATTTCAAGGCATATCTATCAAAGAATTGTCACTTTTAAAAACTAAAAAATGCTACATTTATTTTGACATTTTGCCTCCTTCACTGAAAATACGTAAAAGACTAACACTTGTAGGAAACAGAAATACATATCAATTTCACCATTTCAAACATACTTCAGAATCACATTTCCTTAAAAGTTTTAAAATACTCTAAATTCACTTCAGAAAAATTAAGAATAAAACACTGAACCTGAAATCTTCAAAACCAATGATCAGTTCATACTAGATTCTATGCCTATTCCATCCATGAGAAGTACAAATTGCATTTCCTTGCTTGGGATGTGCTTGAATAGCATGAATTTCAATTCCTCTCAGGAACCCTCTTGGGAAAAGTCATCCCACACTGGTAGATCTACGGATTAGGTGCACCTTTACCCGCACCTTTACCTACCTCAGAACACCTCTGTTTTTTTCCCAACATGATTTCCAAAAGGACCGCCTCCGGAAGACGGCATTTCCAGGAGTGACGTTATAGCTTCAGAGACGTTGTTTCGATGGCACTGCAATGTCATTCCCAGAAGTACTACCTTCTGGAGGCGGGTCCTGGTGGGAATGATATCACAGTATGACAAGTATTGTCAGGGTACCTGCAGATAGGCACAGCGACTGGGTAACAAAATGCCTGCAAAGCCCTAGTTACAAGGAAACTGCATTCTTCAGCTAGCTACTCTCACCTTATTTCTTTGGTCTTCTTAAAAACAGGTTTCCCATCATTTTCTTCTCCAATATCAAAAAGATCTGAATACAGCTCCTTATTTTTGTGGTCAACCTGGAAGAGTGCACACCTATCTGCATTCACCAGGTTTTTTGCATATATCTACAGACAAAAGATAAAACTAAAGTTAATGGTCATGGGTTAACTTAACTTCAGTCACTTATCTGATAAATAAATCTGTTTTAAGCACCATCTACCTTCACAGCAATATTTTAAATGGCACAAAATTCAAATGGCAAATGTGGTAGTTTTTCTTCAGTATTCTCTGTTAATTATAGTATTGTTCTCATTGTAAAATGTAGGGGATTCTTTAGAGGTTTGAATATCTGCTAAAAGATAAAAGGCCTTCTTATTTAGCTGCATTTCCATTTCAACACATGCTTTTCAGAACGGTACCATTCTCCCTATTTCTAAAAATTTTTCACCTTAACATAATTTAGGGTAATATGGTTAGGTTGCGGTTGGACTTGATGGATCTTTAAGGTCTTTTCAAACCTGGACAATTCTACGATTCTATGAATTTTAAATAGACAGGTTATAGCAAATACTCAAGAATAGTTCTGACTTTTTTTCTTTGTCTTCAGTGCAAACATATTGGTATCAAATATCCAATGAAGAAGGACATAAAAGAGAAGCTAGTGTGTATTTCTAAAGAAATTAATGTGCTTGTGGCACATAAAAATAAACAAACACAGGAAAATTAGAAGTGTCATGATGGATTGCCATGTACAACAGCACAGGAAATAGCTGCCATCTCCTGATGCTAGTGGCAGTCCTTGCACAAAAACTGGGACTTAGATGTTCCCCTTCAGCTAAGTAAAACCCACAAGGCATTATCCACTCAAGTACCACAGAGAAGGTCAGGGAGACTGCAAACTAATAAGTAACTTTGGAGAAATACTGCTTGCTTAGAGAAGTAGGAAATGCAAAGGTCTTGACCACTCAAACCTTTTGTACCTTTGCTCAAAACAGAGGAGTGAACGTATACTTGGGCAAAAAAAGAAGAGAAAGGGTCCTTTGAGAAAAAGGTAACTTCTGCTTTCCTTCTTGCATCTATTTTCAAGAATGTCTTTATAGCATTAACTTTACTGTGGAATTTTAATGTAAATGAAAATGATAAGAATCCAAAAATCCCTGTACTGTTATCTTTATTATTATATAAGCAAATCTAATTTTAGTGCAGTCTCTGAAGAGCGAAATAGTGAGGTGAAATCTACTGTTGTTCTTCCCTCATTCTGAGTTACAGAAGATGCTACATAATAATAGAATTGCACTCCTCCCAAAAATGGTAATAAATGTGCAAATTGGCCCAAGAAACAGCCAACTGCTACAGATTACAAAGGAAGATCAGAATGGAGCCTGTATGCAGGTTAAAAATGCAGAATCAGGATGCAGCCAAGTGTTGGAAAAGATGAGGAAAGAGTAAGCATATTTAACTGCCAGTTGTGTTTTCTACCAGACCTCTCATCATAGAGTTGGGAAGAACGTCAATATTTGTTCTCAATGCCATACACTATATCATACCAGTTCCTTTAAATGTTAAGCTATTTTTAAACAGTTCATTTGAATTGGAAAAATCAATGTTCAGAACGTGCAGAAGTCTTGACTATGTATTAACAAGAATAAGGCAAACACTGCAGAGTATTTTCCATAACTAATTCAGGTTTCTAAATAAAACCACTTTTACAGTGTTTGCATTCTTAATCTGTGGTCTTTGAATATTCTAGCCTAAGAGTATCACTCTGGAGATCAAGGTATGCAATGAAGTATTGTTGGTGAATATATTTGAATATGCAGATTGAAGTAATAATACCAGGGACATGATTAAGATTTACAATCAAGGAAAAGAACTGCATTATTTAACGAATGTGACTAATGCTAAGAAGCACAATTCATATAGTAAACACTTAAAATGTGCTACAGGCAACCAATCCACAGATATTTGCAGATACCATTCAGGAAATTATTCAGAATATGAAAATGATTAAAAAATTATATTCCGTTTCTTAACTTTACTATAATTCATTGATTAAATAAAGAATATTAACTATTTCAATAGACGACTTATTCTTCTAAGTTTGTTGGGTTTTTTTTCCCATGTTTTTTATAAAATATTGACTGACTGTTACTCTGGCTATGGGTGCAGATACTTTTGCAAAGCTAAATGGATGTCCTGAGCGTGTTTTCAACAGCTCACTCAATAGCTAGAACAAATACTGCAGAAGTAACGTTTGAACTCTAGACCTCCTATAGACAATTTCTTCCTAAGTGCTTTGCAATCTGTAGAAAATTGAATTTAGGAAAAAGGAACAACAAGCTGAAACAAAAACAGAAGCCTTTTCATAACAATTTTAAAACCTTCAACACACCATAGAAAATGCACAGGTCAGAGACAGTTATGTGATTACTTATGAGACTTGTGAGACGAAATTGTTGCAACAACCAAAATCAAGCTGATCCTTCCTTTTCTCCTCCATACAGAGATGTTAATTCTGTTTGCATTACGTGTCTGATATAAACAGCTCTGACACTTCAATGATGTGCAATGTCTTACTTCAAGGAAAGGAGAATAAAGAACTTTAATAACAACAATTAACAAAATTAGAAGTGAAAAAGAAAACTTACCATTATATGTTCAAGTAGAGAATCTATTGCAACTATATTATCAAAATACGTTCTGTAGAGAAAGAAAAGTTGACAAATATTTGCATTTAGTCAAACACTTCTCAAATAATTGTTGCTGGCTCTTGTTTTGCAGCTACTGAACAGTTTAGCCCAAACAGACGAGAACAACTGCGCCTAAAAATCATTGACTGGCTTTCTACTGCACAAGAAAATTCAGAAACGGTCCTAGCTCTGTTCCTATAAGCCATTATTCTACAGTGACAGAACACTACAGAAAAAAAAAAAAGACAAGACTACCAAGCATTGCCTGCTTTGGACTCAACAGGTCCTGCTGAGCAGTGCCAAGAATGTATCAAAATACTTTGCCATCTTTTACACACCTAAAATTTTTAAAAGTGAAGCAAAAAGAAAAAGCAATCCAGAAGACAAAAGCAAATACATTAAATAAAAAAAAAAAAACACCACTTTTTTTTTTTTTTTTCCCATTTCTGACTGCAGATAAATGTTATTGACAGGCTTTCAAAATATTTCATTAGATTTATGCATAGAGAATTATGTAGTGAGAACTACTGAATACTATGCAGTGTAGCTAAATTCATGTCATATTGCCCATCTTTTAATAGTTTTTAAAAAGAAAAAGCTTATGAAATTCTCAGTGAGTATTCTCTTATTTTCTACTGCCCCCGATGCAGCACGTTGTACTTGGCAGACAACTGATATTATGACTTAAAATAGAGATTAAAAAAAAAAAAAAAAACAAACATTATCTCAATTCTCTGTTTCATAGCGAAGAGGTAACTGTCCAAGGACAGTCAAGAACATTGAATGATAAAGGTCAAACATCTTAGTAAAATAATTCTAAATCTTTCACATACCAAGTCTTAATAACCCTTGGATTACAATGTTCTCAGGCATGGCCCTGAACATATATACAGCTCACTTCTGTTTGTGCCTACTGAATAAAAAGGTACATACATAAAAAGTCTCACACTTTCAGGGTCATGAAGATACACTGCCTTTTCTAAAATGTTACAGGAGATGTCCCTGATATATTGCATGCTATCAGTTTTCTCACTGAATAGAAATCTTCTTTTCATGTAGGAACAGGTATGGATCATTTTTAAAAGCAAGTTGATTATTTGCTTGCTAGAGCAATTGCTAATCCCATCAACTCGAGAACTGTTCATTGAGAGTTAAAGCACCTGTGTGCATTATGCCTCAGTGCCCATTTTTACAGCTATCTCTACTGTTAAAAAATGCTTATAGTAGCAACAAAGATAAAGGGATGAAGGACAAGCAGATTACCTAGAACATTATATTGATTTCATAAATCTAAGCCTAAACTTTCATACTTCTACAGTGTTTTTAGCTTAATCTCTGCATTTATTGTGAGGAGAAATTAAAAAAAAAAACAAAACATATACTACACACAGTTAGAAAAATAGAGCCTCCAGCCATGCAGAAGACCACATGACCAACTATTTTTTGTACATCGTAATTGTATCTTACATATTCTCCTGCAATAAGAACAGAAAAGTTTAACAGCTATATCTGACTGTCACCCACATAATTCATTCCTGTCCCTGCTCGGAAGGGACATCAAAACAGACTGATGAGATCATAGTGGAAATCATGCTTTGGAAAAGCCTTGCCAAGACAGTGGTCATGGCCCCAAGCTGCCAGAGTTCAAGAAGTGTTTGGACAGTGCTCTCAGACACAGGGTCTGAATTTTGGGTGGTCCTGTGTAGAGTCAGGATTTGGACTCAATGATTCTTGTGGTCCCTCCCACCTCAGGATATTCTGTGATTCTGTCTCTATACTTACTTCGATACATCAAGCAAGAAGTCATTCAGTTCAGTCTGCTTGGCAAGACCTCTGCACACCTGGAAGAACAGATCACATTATCATTTTTTCCAAGAGGTCACTGAAGTCAGAGGTAAACTGAAACTGCAGTTTTGTGGTCTATTCACTTAATTTGTATTAAACATTCTAGCTCAAAGTTTTTAAATATTTTCCAGCACTGTATAAAATTAAAAGCTGGATTTGTGTGCTGGGCCTCAATCATAGCAATCTAAATGTTAACTAGCCTACTTAGCATCAGATCAGAACTCCCACGTTCTTCATAGGCAAGAAGTCGGGCAGAATGAGCCTTCTGCTTTTGCCCAGAGGAACAGAAAGGAGAGGAATGAAAATGACCATTGGACAAGCTTTAATTAAGATTTGCATGTTTTGTTTTCTTATGTGTTAAAGATTCTTCATTGAAGAGTAGAAAATTATTATAAAGTGATGTACAGTTAAAACTGCATACAATTAGAATTCTAGTAGTGCACAATAAACAAGGCCAGCATATTATTTCTGAATGCTACAGGGTGAATGATCGTCCTAAACAACGTCAAGGATTTCCAGCACTGCAGTGGCAAATATTATCTATAAAGAAATGCAAGAAACTTTGCTCAAGTCTTTTGCAAGATGTATTATAGACAGCTTAAAAAAACAAACAAACAAAAAAAAAAGCAAGCAATAAACTCCCTTCTTTAAGTTGACAGAAGGACCCTATTTCAGCATCTTCCATGAGCTGATGGATGGATGGTTTAGTTTTGGTGTTACCATCTTCTATTAGCTGAAGGAACAAAACCTATTAGTAAAGTTGAATAGCAGCTATCAGCATGGAGCTTCATTAGACACTCAAATAAAAACAGCATGAAGCATCCTTAGTGGGAGTAGGACCATGAAGCAGCCAGCAAAGATGGCTTAAAGCAGCCTTTGCCAGAAATACCAAATAATTTAAACCTGATTAGTATGAGAGTAGGAAAGCAATCAGGTGGCCTAGCAGTTACCTTATTACAAGAAAAAAAAAAACATTTTTTTTTCCATTTCTGATTTAATAACTACTTACCTACTTCGGTAATGTTTCTTTTCATTAAAAATAAAAGGAATAATATAAATACTTTTTATTAAATCATATGATCCATGGTTGCTAGGCAAGAGAATGAGCTCAATGAACACCGAAAAAGTTAGCATACTTTTTCTAGGATCTGGAAAGGAGGTTATGATTCTCTAGTGATTCCACTTAAATTTGAACACATTCTACAGTCCAACCAATCAAGCTCTGAAAAAAGGATTACATAATGAAAAAGATGAAAAACAACCCAAACTTACTTGTACTTGATGTATTGCTACTGAAGCCCATGCAAGATTTGCTGTTGCAACCTGAAGCAGAAGAGAAGGCATTCTGAAAAAATCTTTATAACGTCATATAAGTTACCTGGTAATTTTTCCTATCCAGCTGGTAAGTGAATTAGACAAAGAAAGACAGAAACAATCGGTTGGAATACTGCTAGTTTGTGAAAGTATCAGTATTCTCACAAGTGTTTCAGTATCAATAAGATGCATTCAGCCTCAATAGAACGTTTCTCCTCTTCTGTGTCACAAAGATGCTTATCGATACTTTGGAAATGGTATTATATTAAGAACCCATCAGATCAGAGACATAACACAAAAACGAACATCTCACAAGTTGAGGACTCTAAAAATTACAGTGTCGGGGGTTTTGTTTGTTTGTTTGTTTTTTGTTTTTTGTTTGTTTTTTTTTCTTTTTAAAGATATCTGCTACAGGAACAAAATATGCCTTAACATCTTTCTGGAGCTGTGTCTCTTCAGCCACAATTATTTCCAGCTTTAAACAGGCACTGTCTCTTTCACTACCTTTTTGGTGACAGAAGAATCAGACTAAATCTCTCAGTTCAGGACGAGTACTTTTAAATATGACAGTTTCCAGGCAACATTTCAAGAAAACATCATGTAAGCTTCAGTTAACTAAGCTGTGCTACTATACATGATCTCCTGTCCTTGAAACATACGAGCTTTATAGGAACACGAAGAACATAAGTACAAGAGCTTTGCCACTGCATTCCCTCTCTCATCTACCATTTTTTTTTAAATAGAACACATTGTACAGATTTTATAAAAACCACTAACAGTATTCTTTCTGAAACCTGAAAACAAACAAATGATTTAGAACATTCAAAAATGACCATTAAATATTTTTTAACTTACAAATAAAATGCTTTTGTTTAGTAGTCAGCCTTCTACAAGTAAAATACTAATGAACTTCAGTTAAAGAAGGTATTTAGTATAAACAGTAAAATATATAGTGTGAGACTATATAAATTGTAGACTGATGAATGTAATAGGACAACATCAAAAAATAAATACACAGTGTGTAAGCAGCAGAAGTACAAGGCCTATGAAGCTGGTTTTGTGCGAATGTCTTTCCTTTGCTGCGTATACAAGCACACCAGCAGTACCATATTAATCAAGTACGCTACCATGACCTCTATCTACTAGAGAAAAAACACCAGCTGAGACACTGAGGCTGAAGCCACATGTACTGACTACCAGGCTAGCGTACAAACATAATAACTTATGTTACAGAATACACAACTGACAAATACTACTAATCCTTTTTTTTTTTGTTGTTGGGAGGACTAATTTTAATATCTTTTTTTTTTTTTTTTTTTTTTTTTAGGAATAATTACTCTTCAGTTCAGCTAACCCCAGAGAATTTCAGAATAAATTATGAAAGGTGGGGGTCTCACCTCTTGGTGACTAAGATGGAAGGCTTCTTTGCCCCAGTGACGATAAAGCTCCAGGATACCAATCAGATCACCAATTGCAGTGACAATTGGTAAACAAAGAACAGATTGGATACGAGTCCCTGATTCCAGTCCAGTACCTTTGGGAAATCGCTCATCCTAGAAAATGTAAATATAATCTGATAAAACATAAACATTGTAACATTCATATAAAATATACACTGGTATTTTTCTCCTCTTCCTGACTGATCGCACATGCTTGAAAACATGATTACTGATAAAATTCACTAAAAATTCTAAATCTGAGCATAATTGAAATATAGCTTTAAGACATATACTAATGAAATACAACAAAAAAGTCTGATCTTCTCAGCTATAACTTATATGCACAAATAAACACATTGATGCAAATTCAGAATTAGTTGTGGTGTTAGGCTCAGCTTCAGGTTTATTTTTATAATATATTTTCTATAATCTGACAGGAAGGTAAACCAGCACTTCACTGTTAATCCAGTCTAGATTAAGAAAGAAAACAAAACAAACAAAGCTATAATCCTCAACTGACTCCTATGAAAAAAATATTTTTCTTAAAAAATTATGCATGACAGTAAAGTCCTTCTCCTTCCCTTGTTTATGCATCCTGAATAAGTCTGTGCAAAATTTATAAGAATAAATGTTAGAAATAGCCTACTAGCTGCTACAAAAGGCCCAAATGAATAACTTTTGCTTGAAGTGGGAAATACCCAAAACATCATAACTTTAACACCTCAGGTGGGAAAACTCACAAAGAGAAACTACCTGGATGTTATTGCAGTGAGGTAGTACCTAAGCAGCCTAGACACATTTGATTCCACACCAATTCTTCCACATGTTTCCTACCAGATGTTCACTGTAGATTCTGTGTAGAAAAACTCCCACTTCCTCAACCTTATATCATTGTGGTTAAGGATCTCCTCATTTCTCAAACAATTTCTCTCTACCTTAATTATCAAAATAACAACTGATTTGAATGACTATGAACAAATAGCCTCACACAACCTCAAAGGCAAAGGAGACTGGGAAGCACCTATATGTCTTCCACAGAAGAGGTCTGATGAGTTTGTGTGAGTTCAAAACTCACAGGAAGGCAAATAATGTATAGCCTTGGCAGAGGTTCATAACTTGGAACTTCACTGTGAACGTTAACCTTTTCCTATTGACACAACATGTTAGATGATCACTACACTCATCCAGAAAAAAAAAAAAAAAAAAAAATTGTCAGGATTTCTGTTAATAATCTGACACTGTAAACCAGCAAGGAGTTCAAAACTCATCCTTAATAACTCTCCTGAATTTTATTAGGGACGCAAAATCATAATATTCAACCTTCACAGACAAGCCCATCATAACATTAATTGGAAATTACCTGTAACATCTTAGGCCCCATAAGTTGAATGAAAAAACCTAGCAGCATATAAACACTTTATAGTCCAGGTAAGTACCAATTGCTACTATAGAGAAAGCAGCTTCTGCTTTTTTGTGTGTTAGTTTCTGTTCAAAATACAGTATAAGTAAACTGCTTGTTTGGTGTAATTGTAGACTAGGGAACTAAGGTTTTCAAAACATGAAAAAGGACAGACATACAGATTGCCAGAAATCATCACAATATCTCATGCAGAGCACCTGAATTTTGCTGAGTTACATTAATGTGCCTTTGATGTAACTCTACTGATAATGTAGACATTCTGGCTTTACATTAATGTAAGTAGAGATCAAAATCCTGTCTAACAATCAGAATTCTGATTAACATTCTTGTCAGTACGAGTGAAGTGCTATAATTAAATCAGACTTTCATTGACTATGTGGATTTCTATGTGTTTGGGACTGGCAAAGTAGAGTATTTCAAGACCAGGAGGACATGTGTTTTGACTGATGTGTTTATTTATCTAAGTGATTATGATACCATTACTTCCATTAATTGACAACAAAAATATGTTACAACACACACAAAAAAATTAATTTAGAAATAAATTGGATATTCTGAATTTACTAGATCAAGCTGATCCAAACTTAAACTTATTTTTTGGTAGCAAGACAGATGTAAATTATATCATTATATTATATCAATATTTTATTGTATCATATAAATAAACCTCAGCATAAAAATATTCATTCTAAGAATAAGTTACATTCTTCTCATTAAAAAGAGGAAGCTTTTTACCCCCAGAATATCTTCTACTAACAACGTTTTTCTGGATCTGGCTACATAAGCAGATACTGTAGTGCCATGTGCAATGGGCCCTGCAGGAATGAGCCGCGGTTGTCCTTCTTTAGCTCCTGGTGGCGTAAATACACACAGACTCTAGTTAGAAGGAAAAAGAAAAAAATGCAATTAGAGAGTATGGCTACATTGTGTGTGTGTGTATATATATATATATATATATATATATATATATATATATATATATATATATATGTAATACGGTAGGATTTAATAAAGTAGATAACAGAGAAAAACAGCTTTTGTGCTTTTGACAACGGAAAGTACTTGGATAAGCTGCACATAATTCTTTCATACTAGGAAATCCCACTCTAAATTTACCATTCAGATAGTGAAAAACTCTTCTGCCAAAGTCAGTCATCACTTACGTTAGTGTTGAATTGTGTTTGCTTTGAATGTCCTACATGGAGTCACAGAAAAAATATTTCCTTATGTAAGATTTCTTTCTAGGATGTTGACTATTATTATTACTTATTTCAACTGAAAATGTTCAGAAAGTACATATAATTTTAAAATTAACACAAAACTAAGCAGTCGGTTAGTGACAACTGTTCTCACAAAGTCACAAAATCACAAAAAAAAAAAAAAAAAAAAAAAAAAAAGCAAACTCCAATGAAATTGGGAGAAAGAGTTCATTTTGCAGGCAAAAAGTTCCATCTTCTGTTTCATTTTTCTATGTCTAACTCCTTACAACTATTAGTTAATTTGGCCTGTAGCACTGCAGAGTAACAGACACTCTGGAATCTCACACCCTTTTGAGTGTAACAGAACCCTTTAAACAAAGATGTTTAGGCACATGAGAAATAAGAGACATGGCAAAGGTTACACAGTGTTACTGCAGTAGGGCTTGAATCTGCATTTCCATAGGGGTGTTTTCTTGTTCCAGTTCTTCATTTGCTACTAATGCAATACAAATGGAAATTAAGTTACCTTAACAAAAGAAAATAAAGCTGCCACATAGTATTTCAGCTATGAAGTTTTAGCAAACTTTAGTTTCACACTTCTCATGTAGTTAAAAGATTTTTTTTTTTTTTTAATTGAGTAGCTCTACTGAACATGTATTGAACATGCTTTATTTTGATGGTTTCCATTAAGGTAGGAAATCTTGAGCTTTTCTGTTTATACTGATGCCAAAATTCAAGCTTACTCTTAAAATCTATTTCCACTCATAGCTTCATTAAAGAGTGGCTTTTAACAGTCCTCACGTAAATACCATTTTGGCTGGCAAACCCCGCTGCTGCTACTACTAAGAAGTAATGTTTTGAACATGCATCCTTCCATAGGAAAAAGGATATGGAGACCATTTCATATATACCGATAAAAGGGTTTTGCAGAAGCAATTCCAATTCTGCCTCTTGCAGGAAGAACAAAACAAAACAAAAAAAACACCGGTAAAGTGTCAGCGATAAAAACCTCTTCCAAGTATCTAGTGGGATCTACAAGGCTGCTACTTAATGGTGATGGACTTTTCTCCCATCTTTAAGAGTAGTTAGACAAGAGGATACTGGAAGAGGACCCTAAGACCAGAAGTTTTCCTTTCAATGTCTGAAACGCAGAGCACGCAAGGTCCTTCCTTTCATTCTGTGATGTCACAAATTGTTCCAATTGGCTTCAAAATCTTCAAAATTATTCCCTTCCTTCTAGTTTAATCTCTTAATTCATTTAGATAAAGTCTTCATCAAAAAAATCTGCTCTTGTTTTTGACTGATGCTGCAGTGCATAAAAAGAGACTATTTTTCTAATGCAAGAAGCTCTAGTCATCATTTGTAATCTCTGTAGTAATTCCTAAAAATTAAATTTCACTAATTTCAGTTGAAGACAATCTCCTGATGGAAATTAAATATATTTTCAGTTATAGACCTTAACAAAAGGATAATTATACTGTTACTAGCCATAAACTTGATTTCACCGGGCTTTGGAATTTTACTTTTGTTTCTGAGGCTGTTTTCTGTCTTTCTTCAATCAGAACCAACTTCAATTAGTTTTATGATGGTAGTATTTTATAAATGATTATATATTAGATAGTGCACAAGATTCTTAAAACAAACAGGCAAAATACAAAAAAATCCAAAACAAATGACAATTAGGAAGAAAGTTCAACCACTTAACACAAATGTAACATAATTCATCCTTTCATATTTCATAGGCATTTCTGGTGTAGGCAATACATTATCATCTCTATTTTAAATGCTAATATATTAACAAGTCTTCCAGTCTACAAACAATGCATAACAGCATATACTGTAATCTGTTCATGAAAGATATTAACAGCGTTCCCAATTGCAAGTAAAACACAGCAAACTTGTCTTTCAGAAATGTAACAAAACTAGTATATAACCAATTAGACACAGCACCGTGGCCCTTAATGCTCTTTCCTTAATCCCATGTACTTATTTGGTTGAAATTATGATGAAATTTATCTTCAGTATCTTTACTACAGTTGAAAAAACCCTAAATATTCCTCACTTGCAACAATAAGAACATGCACAAGAAGCAATAGTGTTGTTCATCTTGACATGCTATCAAACAGTGGCCTTGCAGTTCTTTTTTTATGGTGAAAATCTAACACTTAGCAGAGGCAGCAGATTAAAATCCCAGTGAAAGAAAGGTTGAGAAGCCACCCCAGTATCCTAACAGAATACCATCAGCTTCTCCTCACAGAAGTTCCTTCAGTTTTAAGTACCCAAAGTTTTCAGGTGTTTTCAGTCTTTGGATCCTCTGATGAAGAGGTCAATCACAGGGGTAAACAATGCTATTATTCTGGTGACTGTTGGGGTGTATCCAGGGTAATCCAGCAGAACACCAAATCCCAATCCATAAAGGCTATATAGAATTCAACTAGCTATATTAAGTTTGTAAGGGCTGGATTTGAAGTGCAAACATTTACTATTTCCCAAACCGCTCAGTTTTTCTTCTTTCTAAAAGTACTTCTTATAACTAAGAACTAATCGGAAACTGATTTTACTAAAATATCTTTACAGCAAAGACATCTCAGTAAGTCCCAGGTTTAATGAACAGAATGAGGGTTAAAGTACATACACCATAAGCATTTCATTAACAAACTGCTTTGGAGGCAAGGGCATCTTCCACAGTGAGTTTTGCGGATAAAACTGGCCTTGAAAATGCTTAATGGAAAGTGATTTAATACTGAATTGACATTAAGTGAAAGCCTTAGTACTACAGCATTACTATATGGCATGATGCTTGGGAAAAAATAAAACACATTACAGAGAAAGGGGCATTAAACAAGCTGACATTAAGTGTGCATTATGGTATTTGCAGCTCACATCTCTTTCTCTTCAGTGATAGTAAACAGGTTTTTGCTCTTGGTAAAGGATGTGACAGTTTACACATGCAAAACCACACAGTTTAATGCTGAATGTAATTGCAAGCATGTATTAAGGCTTTTGCTTCAGGACAATTTTTTGCAGAAGCAAAACTTACTACAATAAGAAATAATGACAAGAAAACAAACAAACCAATCAAAATTAATTTGGAAGGCATTCACAATCAAAAAGCTTGTATTTGCAAACTAGCTAAACTGATGTACTAACCCAATCATACCATGCTAAAATGTTAGAGGTATAAGTAAATGTTTAACAACACAAATGCAGCAATTCTACTGTGCATGAAGCACACAAGGGAAAAAAAAAAGCGGCAGTTACCTCAATTTTTATGAAAACTTCTTATTTTCTTCTATAAAGCTAACAGTGTACTTGAGAAAAGGTTTCAATTTTTAAATCATATGATATATAAATATGTTGGGAAAAGACACAAATGTCAGATAATTATACTTACATGCTGCAGAAAAACTACTACTTGTTTTATTTTTACAGTATGCATCCTTTTAAATGCCGTTACTCTCTAACTACATTTCATTTCTGGTAACTCTCCAATTGTTCCTTCAGTTCTCCTTCAGAGAAACACAAAACTAACATGTGAAAAGTTACAGTAGTTCACTGATACAGAAAACTAAGGTGATTCACCTCTCCTCCAACCTCTATGCTTTATGGTATGGTCAGCAAGCATTATTCTGAAAGATGTTTGTTCAAACAGCTCTCAGAAGACATCCAAGAATGAAGATACCTGAGCTTTCAGAAGCAACACACTGTAATGCTTCAGTACAGACACAACTGGGGAAGCTCACTAATGCCAACTCAAACCACCTACTTTTTTCTCTATATACCACAATGATAGAGATGATTTTCCTCCTTTCTGTTTTATCCAGGCATATTTTCACCACTCAACTTCCTTTCCTTCAGATTAAACAATGCCAGTTCTTCAGCTTTCTGACCATTCTCCCTGCACGCTCTTGAAGTCTCTCCAGTTCCTCCATTTTTTAAATAAATGCTGCACTTAAACTAAAAATATTATTCCACTTGAGACCACAACCAACATTCAAAGGAATGGCAACATTACTTCTCATGAAGACTAGATTTCTGCTGCTGCTACCTAGCAGTGCCTCTTTTGCAAGAGCAATGATACTGCTGGCTCGTGTTTAGCCTCAAGTTCACTGCAACTCCCAGTATCTTTCTCAAAGTCACCCTACACAAGGCCACATCTTTAGACCAGTTTCTCATAATCACCACAAATTCTAACACTTCCCTATGAACATATCTGCAGACCTTCCCAATTCCATGCCATACGCAAATTCAATAAGCTCATATTCTCGGTGCATGCATGCTTTAATGGCTATATTGAGCAAAACCAGATTCCAGGATAAATCCTTGATAATTTGTAAAAAATTGAGGTTGAAGGCCCTGCCTGTGGCAGGGGGGTTGAAACTTGATGATCCTTAGGGTACGTTCCAACCCAAGCCATTCTATGACTCTATGAAAATGCCCCTGCACTGTGATTGGGAGCCACAAATAACTAGCCTTTGTATAGATTCACATTCTACCTAAGGTATTTTCATTGTGACCATTTTACCTATCTGTCCACCTGAATGGTAAATGAAATGGGACCAAACATTCATTCAGCTGTATCTTGATAGTTACCTATCTTACTTTGCTCCAGTTGGATAATTTATCGACACAAAATTAAACTGTAAAACTGTAATTCATCAACAGCTTTTCCTCTGGCACATAGGAAAGGAACTGATTTCTTCCACTAAAAAGATTACATGATGACAGAAGTAAGTCAAGGACAGAGATTATAGTTTTCTAAATTGCCTGGAAGCTAGAAGAGTTTCACCTAGAAATATATTTAAAAGACTCAAATTTCAGAGATGTCTACAAATTTAAAGTAATGTACATCAAGTTGGCACAAAACTTGAGACAGCAATGAATGAGTAGATGCTTTTTGCTTGATTCTTAGTAATACTCTTAGTAATTCACCTCATAAATTCACTAGGTGGCACTGTGCATCAAGCAGCAGCAATTTTCAGTATCAACAGAAATTGTAGACTAGCTTAATATTACACACCCTGAAGCACAGAGTGTTTGCACACATATTTGTGGCCTCACTGAATTTCTTACAACAAAGCTACAAGAAACTCCTATCTGAAGCAAGGTTGATCTGCTTGTCAGCACAATTTTCAGTTTCAGGAGCTAAGCAGCACTCCAAAGATTTAGTGAAAGCTACTTCAAGTGTACACCTTTTAAATTTGAACAGTTTTGCATACAAATCCACAGGATCATGAGGTGAACTCCTCATACAAATAATGACTATAAACACGAATCTGAATCATCTGAAGAATGAGATAACAATACATTAGAAACTCTTTGTTAAGTATTTTAGAAATAGATAGATGTTAGTTTACAGCCTTTAATCCATGCACATCTTGTACTTAGGCACATCATCAAATACCACAAATTTTAATAAATCCTTTTAGGCGTGTTTAAAGATGATATTTAATTAAGGTCATAACATGAGAATTATGAACTGTATTTTCAATCCCATAAGAAACAAAACAAAAAACTGTGACTAAGTAATGTCCTTTCTTTACGAGTTGTGGAACATTCCTGCTTGATGTGGAAGTGTTTCCAGTCTCCAAGCATATCTTATTTGCAAAATGAATCTTGTCTACTTTAAGATTGCTTTATTTGCATAACCGCACAAAGTCATGGACAAAGATAATTTCTTAAGAGAACATCTACATTGCACAATGTAGTACAGAGAAAGTTCAAGAACCACAAGTCACTAGTGAGCATAGTTCTGTTCAGATCTCTTTCCTACAATGATGAAGCTATACTGCTTCTAGAACCTATGTATTTTGCACCACATGCAGCCGGATGTATATTATATAACAAAACAGATTTTGAAACAGAAGGTGACTTTATGAGTGAGCAAGGAGTTGGACATGTGAATGGTACCAACCTCCTTGAGGGCAATCATTTAAAAAGAAGAATCGTGTAATCAGCAATCATCTGTACCATCAGCAGAATCATGCTATCCCTTAGAATGCATAAGTAATTAGAACAAACAGAAAGTCACCGATACTACTGAACTGGTCATGCTGGTGACCAACTCTAAGTAATACCTGCATATTTAAATGCACTCTAATGAGTAATTGGTGCAGCACCTTCCATTTCAAGTAAATTTACCCAGCTAAAGACCCCAAAGACATTCAGTCCAACTCATCACCCAGAAATTTCCATGTCTGTTGTTATCCGACTCATGGTACTTTTCCATGTCCTTCAACAGAGAGAAAGAAAACAAAGCTATACTGGAATGTTGCATGTGCAGGTATTTTAACAAACTCCTCAAACTCCTGTTGAATTCTGCAGGGTGCTTTCAACACCTGCAACAAGACACCCTGTCCTGTTAAACGTAAAGGAACCATCTTAAAAGGCAAATGTATCACCTATGCTTTGCAAAATGAAAATGCCGAACTTATCTTCACACTGAACAAGTGCTTTCAGCTCTAATACACTAAGTTAGGGAAGTGCTGTCCACAACAAAAATCACACCAGGAAAGGTTTACAATGAATACTTAATAAATCACAATAAAAACAAACAAAACAAACAAACAAACAAAGAGTTACAATGATAGGGCAATTATCTTCTTATTTCACCATGAAGAAATAACAGCACACACTATGCAGTAATTATCAATTTGCTTTCATTCTGTAGAAGCCTAGAATTTCTGTAAAAGGAAGTTATCTTTTATCCTAATGAAACTCACTATTTAATCTACTTTAAATGTAGTTATGCAAAACTTGTATTGCAAGAATTTTCCTTAGCCGAGATTAAAATGTCAAAATTACTGAGGATGGATTTCCTTAAACAGGCACCAGTGTAGCCATACATATTTACAGTGAGAGCTGAAATTATGTAGATTTAATGCTTTAGCTTTAGATTTGATCCCAACTTTCCCTACCAAATAGTGAGAACAAATATCACTAAACTTTACAAACCACTCGTGTGAATGTTGGTATTTACTTATTATTATCAAGGTTCCTCCATCCTGACACAACCTTCTCCTAATACCTCATTCCCAGAAATCAATTTTTTTTTTTTTTTTTAAAGCATGGTGAAAATAACTGTTACATCAAATCTGTAAGTAGATATACGTATATTTTCCAAGAAAAAAAAAAAAAAAAGTATAATTTGGGAAATTTAAGTCTCAAATCAACAAGCATCAAAAAGTTAAGCAACTATTTCCCACCTTGCATCCATTAGTGACCACAAGAAGCTTTACTTTGTCTACACTAACTACAGATTTTATAACTTTCTAAATAAAATAATTAACTTCATCTAAAAGAATTAGTCCTTTTCTGCCATATACACTATGCAGATTCCTATTGTTCTCATTTAGCAAAGACTTACTGAACAAACTGCCAGTAAATGCCAGTACTTGCTGACTGATGGTCAATCTCTTTGACATATCCTTTAAATTAAATAGTCAAGAGACAAGAATAAGCAAAGGACAACTTCTTACACAAAGTAGCCTAAAGCATAACCATTCAGTTATATACTACAAGCATAGGTCTGGCCCTAAGCCCACTAATGTGAATGGAAAATCTCACACTAACATCAAAGAACTTAGGATCAGTCCCCATATTAACTACATGAGGAACATTCCATTTTGGGAGATGTAGTTACATAGCAGTGGCTAATATGTATTTTTTCAGAGGTTGGAACTTCTTAACTTTTTGCAGAAAAGATTTATACTGGAGGCAGATACATTCAACTTCTTGATAGGCTATCAAGAAAAAAAAAAAAAAAAGGAGGAGGAAGAAGGAGATGAGAAGAAAAGCAGAAGGTCTGAAAGCACCCAGGTCCTCAAAATATGTGAAGACTGGGGAGAAACCTCAGTTATGCCATACAAACCTAATACAAAAAATGTCACTGTAATAGGTCTCCAGCTGTAAAGTCAATTTATTATAATCTTTTACAAAGTGCTTAGGGAGACAAACCTCTTGCTCAGCTGGCATGCAACTACTACCCCTGAAGCTGGTCAGATCTGCGCATTCAGAGTTGATGACTACAATTCTTGCAAGTTCCTGCTATTTGCAGCAGGCACAATGTATTTGGCCACAGTTCCCGTCATCTCCCACTCATGAAAGCAAACACTGGCACCGACAACTGAGAACAAAACATTGCATTCACAAAAGATGAACACATCACTTAAATTATGTCCCTTTTGTGTTATTCACATACTTATTGAGTTCAGAGAAAAAGCATTTTATAAATAATAAAATTGGTTACCTTTATCACATTAAATAAACATTGAAAGAAAAATATGCAAAATCCATTTCCATTTTTCTTTTTTGCTTAAATTCATGTATGGGCCTTCCTTCACCTCCTTCAGATGATATGGTTGTTTTGAACAAATCAAAAATATTCTCAGGCAAGGCTCAAATCACCTGCAGATTTCTACATCTTCATGTTTTTTTTATAATTTCAAAAATGGCATTATTTCCCTTCTTCTTAGTGCATTTATTTCACAATGAGCAAAGAAAATTGGCTAATGAACTATACAAAAATAAACTAGCTGTGTAATGTAAGGAAACAAAAGCAACAGGAAAAATGCTCTCCTCTCTAATAATTTTCACTTAGAAAAGTATAATTTGTTTCTTGAACCAATGAGAGATTAAACATTTCTGACAAGTTGTGATTTTGAAGTTGATGGAGTTCAATGAAGTATAAACTGCATTTCCATCTCTGTAGCCATTCAAAGTAACTAAAACTATTGTACAATGTTAACTATACAAATTGATCAGGATACTAAAAAAAAAAAGGGGGGGTACAAAACAGTATTGGACACACTGTTATTCAAATTTTTACATCAGATATTCATCTCCCTTATGAATTTTAAATGTGCAATTTATGTCACACTAACCAGCATCCATACCTAAGATTTATATCATCTCATGATGAAGTTCCTTCTAGCAGTTATCAGAAGAATTGACATCATTTCAAATAAAACAGAATGATGTCTGGATAAAAGAACAGGTTATGCTGAGAGCAAATTCATATTATGTTCTACGTTTGTTAAAGAAAATAATGGAGCCAAATCACAAGCTAAGTTGCTACAGACAGAGTAATAACATTAGCATTCTACTATCACAGCATTCTATTGCCAAATCTTAGGGGTGGGGAAAAAAAAGAGAAAAAAAAAAAAAGAAAAGGAATAAAAAAAGTGCCAAGACACTAAATGTGGGAAACATTACCACCATGTTAACTAAACTTTCATTTTGCAGGAAAAATAAATAAATAAACAAACCTAATGAAGAGCTAATATTCAGCACTTAGACAATATTTCCTGCTAAATGAGGTAAATATAAAATCAAAATATCATTGTAAAACTGGAAAATGCACTTATGACTGTACACAAAAGCAGTATCTAAATCCAGAATACTTACATTATTGCATTCTCCCAGGAAATATAGTGCAAATCCATCAGCTTTCGTAGCTGCCAAAGCAATAATAAAATAAATAAATGTACTCAGAGTGGGAATCAAGCTTAAAGAAGTTCTCTGAAGTGAAACCACAGATTCAACTCTTTTTAGGACAACCATAAACATTTCTAAATGTGAAAGTCCATCACTGTGTCCTTTGAAAATTCTAAGACTCTTTTGAAATTAGAGGTAAGGAACAATACTTATTTTCACCACTGCAATGTACTATGTTCTAAAAGATTATTAGAAACAACAATACATCATACTCTTTTTCTAAGGCCTAATGCCGATAAATTCAAATTGGTTCATACAACAGTATAGAAATAAAATAAGAACATAAATTTATAATACGATCAGGCAGATAAGATTATAATTTCCATGAGGAAAATAAATACTGTTTGGAGATGGTAAACTATTTTTATCCTTGCCTTAAGACAGAAAAGTATGGGAAAATAAAATGCTGCAAATATTGCCATAAAAATGTGTTTCATAACAAACTGTTTCTATTTTCTGCACCTGTCCCATTCCAAAAACAGCGACACACCACAATTTTTGTACTTGCCTGATTTTTGCTAGATTCACATTGCTGTATGAAACAGGATAAAGTTGAATTCCTTAACCTTTAAAAAACTGAAAGTCAATGAACTATTGTAAGTTACAGCTGAAATGAAAACTATGAATCAGAAGAGAGTATAGGAGGCCAGTGCTTTTTACCCTGTTTTACACAGTAGACTCAATACTTAGAGTTTAAGTAACTTTTCTTTTCAACAGCTAATAACCATTCTACCCAGTAAATGTATTTATCCGATATCCTACTTTAATGAATGAACACAAGAATCTGTTCAATACATTTCATGGGAGCAATTATACTTCTGTATCGTCAAAGCAGTTGGATTTCTCCATTTCTTTGACAGAAGGAAAAAAAATCTACTCTGTTGTTACTTGCTTACTGTCAACTGTGTGACATCTGAGAGTTCATGGCATGGTGGTTTGGATTCAAATTTTAAATCCCTCATATAAGCATATTAGGCAATGTAGTAAAAAACCACTGTAGAGGAAATATAAAAAAAATTCATGTGCTTTAGAAAAGAAAAAAAAAGTCTAAAAGATAAGTCTTCCAGTTTGTTGCTTGTGGTGAATTAACAAAACTCTGTTCTGATTTGCTGTGAGCTGGGCATCAATATTCAAAAAGCCACTAAAGCAAGGTCACTAAACAGAAGTGGCCCTTTTGAAACTTCATGTACATAAGAGAGAACAATTATCCACCATTACAAAACAACAAAATATCCATGATGGGGAAATCTTCTGAAGAGTTGCATGTAACCTATTACACTAAATAAATGTACCAATCCTTTCTATTGAAGTCTCAGTACAACCACTATGGATAAAAAAAACAACAAACTACCAAATAACACATTTTCACTGGGGATGGTTTTTTTTCTATTAACTCTTGGCCACATGTAGTATTATTTTATATATATATATATATATATACTAAAAATACTACTTACATCAGATAGAAAAAAAATGCTTAAAAACTGAATTTGAAGTGATGAAGACATCCTCTTTCTGTACATCTCAATTTTGTTTGAAAAGGGATTTAAGTATTCAGTGTTATTACTGACAATTTTTTTAACTTTTAATATTGATCTTCCAACACCGTCATAACCAGAATAATCTATAATTTGGTTCATTTAACAGGATGATTTAATTTTGCAATGAGCTGCAGAGCTCTCTCCAAAGAAGAACCTCTCTCAGATGTAGTAAGGGATCCAATGAGGTACAGAAGCTGAAGTCCATCCTGAGACAATATCCAAGGTATACACTACATCTCTCTTTACTAATTATAATTTGTAACAAATGTGCTGTGCACTGATGCAAAGGAACAGATCAGACACATCAGATTCTGTGTCTTACCTATTTTAATGATGCTGCTCAGTTCATACAAAAGTAGTTGGTTATCTCCTCCTGTATCCAGGCGCTGCTCTATGTAGCTGTTCAATTCATACACTACACCTTGCATATTCGTATCCTGATACTAGTGAAGATAAGAAAAACATCTTAGAATAATTCATTTTGCAGTTTTCAATACAGAAATCCATTAAAAATTATAATCAGAGATTTCAATACCAAGTCAACCTTAACTATCCTAATGCAGCTACCTAGAGAACTGGGTCATTGCTGAGTTAAGAAGCATTTCACTTTCTGCTCCATTTGTTTAAAACATACTAAGTAAACCACTGAACAATTAGCAATTGCCTAAACTTGGTCAAAGTCACATGACAGTGTGCCAAGAAGAAACTCAGATGCAACAATTAGGAAGCAAGCAACCTTCAGCTCCTTTCTTTGAAGCTCCTTCTCCACCAGGAAAGGAGGCAACTAGGTATGTTTGCCAGCATCTTCCGCGTGAAATTCATTAACCAAACGTTCAAGATGTGCAAAGCACCAGAGCTCTGAAGTGGTATCTCAAGCAGATCCATCTTTGAAATACAGAAGCAATTAACAGCACCAGACTGGAGAACAGAAATTGCAAGAGTTAAAACCATGCTAGACGCTGTGGCTTAACAGGCATTTCCTTCAATGGAAGGCAGCAGACACAGACCCAGAGATTAAAAAACAAGTAGAATATTTAGTTGGGCACAATGAAACAGCAGCACGTGTTAGAATTTCACATGAAAGGAGACGCAGCCTCCCTAAAGGGGCCCAGACACATTTAGTTATTCAGTTCTTCAGTCCTGAGGGGCTGATAAAACTGGCAGCAAATGTGCATGTGTAGCATGACAGCATCACAAACAATAATTTCACAGAAAGCAATACTTGGCAGTAAGTACAGATTCAGTATACTGCCCAAAACTGGTAATGTGGTGACTAAACAAAGTAATATGGTCGATTGCTTATTGGACTCAGTGAAGCAGTAGATTTTGTCACTCAAACTAAAAATGAAGCTAGTGATATTTAGATTAGATCTAAATATTTAGGATTAATGTTGCTTGAAAGACTAAGAATTATCCTTCCGCTCATTCATATGTTAGAGTCAGATGTGTTGAGAGTAGACTAATCTAAGTAGTACTACAAAAATATGCCACTACAGTTCAGAGAACTACCCATCATCTACCCATTGCTTCCACCTTCACGTGCACATATTATTGTCTGCTTCATATTTCCATAGATTTCTCTGTCTGTATCTTCATGTGCAGGCAATCCTCACTGGTGGACTAGATACATAACTTACACTGCACATTCTGTGACATATTTTTTGCTTTCATACATTTCTACATACAGAGCCTATAGCTGTATATTTAGGATACACTTGGCTTCTTCATTTCAAACCAAACCAAAAGAAAAAAAATCAACAAAGTACATGCTGGATAATGCCAGTTCCTGACTCTTTTAAATTAAGGAGATTCTAATCCTGACCTAAAAATGGCTCCTGAACACATACAACCTCTGCTGTGACCCCCTCCTAACACGTGGTGTTGTATTAATCTATTGCTCCAGATGGACATAGTGGAACATTTGAGACCTAGCAAGTCGTATAACATGCCAAACACTTAATTCTCTCCATAAATTGATGTGATTATTATAATTTTTGACAGCAATAAGGTCACACTGCATACATGTAGTTAATGCTTGGCTAAGTCTTGAGTTTATAACACAGATTGCCATTACCATTATTAGCTCAGTATGGCAGATGGCAAGCTTCCATTTGTAACTGACTGTCCTCTGCTGTGTCCCGTATTTACTATTGTATAGTTTTTAAGAGGCAGAAAACAATAGCTTAGTTTCACGAAAGTGGAATTTTTACGAACAGCTTTATACTTTCAATATAGCTGTAAGAAGCCATGCAATGGGAAAATGGCTAATGTAAGTCTCTTCCACTCATATATGTTAACCTACATCCGCAAAAGTATGTGTAGACACATATCCTAAAAGAAGGCAGGTGATCAAGCACGTATGCACAAAACCTTTATTACGTGGGAAAATGCCTTCTCCGAAATTTGGAATTGAATACTTCTCACCTGTGATATACAGTCAGGATTTAAATCTTCAGAGGTTAAAGCTAGCACAACAGAAAGCATCATCAAAATTAATCCACTGGCATAATACCAATTTTCACCATAATCAAGCAGCAGAGCTGTGTGCATAGCAATTACATAATAAGCTCTGTGCCCTTTATCCTCACTTCTGCAACATATGATAGTAAACATTTTGAAGGCAGGGCAAACCACTGCATGCATTCATGTTACTGAAAGATGGAAGCCTCATACTCGTACACACACATTTGTAATATGGCAGATTTCTATTACTGATAATCCAAGAATCCACAACCGGTCAGATTAACAAATTTGGTCTAGATCCACAATTGAGTAATTCTACAACTTAGAACAATCAACAGCAAGGAGTTATTTCATTATACTGTAAAATATCCTTGATTTTTCTAACAGAGAAGTAGAATAGATATACTTTTTGGCATTTCAGAATGGATAACCACAAAATCTTTGGTTGAAAAGCCACAATCCTCTTTATGAAACCATATTTTTAAACACAGAGTAAGTCATAAGCAAACCACAGTACAACCACTATTCAATGCAGATGCTAACACAGGCTTTAGGAAAGGAATTCCTAAAAAAATAAATAAGTAAAAATCAACACACTCAGTGAAAAAAACACGTTTTTGTCATCAAAAAAAATCAGTTCTTTAATGTACGACTGTAGCTTATTTTGCATTTAAAACATTATTAATATTCATTTTAGTTAATCAATTCTTTCATTGCTGATTTCCTTCTAAGATTCTGTGTCTTTTTTAAATTTGCTGTAAAATTCTGGATTTCAGTAGTGTTATATTAAAATAATTTAAGTGAACTAGAAAATGGTTCGACGATACCACACCACTATGATTTCATATTATTAGTACTCCATAAAAGGAAAATGCCTAATAATTAATAAGGGAAACCTGCTACAGATAATCATATTCAAAATGTATAAACACAAAAGAAGAAAGGCTGAGAATCACAAAATTTCTTGCATGAAAGGTGACACTGAAATATCAGAAAATGAAATGAATTTAACGCATTCTCTCTGAAAATCTGCCATTAAAAATGCAAGCACACAGTATAATACGTAAAGAAAATTTTATCAAACTGCAATGAAGATTAATCTACATGTTTTCATGCTTATAGGGCACTTGTGCCAGGGGCATTTTATGTTGCTGCTGAGAAGAAAAAGTCCTGCTGCAACAAAAATACTTCATTAATAGAGCACAGGGTCAGTAAGTGCAATTATAATCCATAAGTTTATCTGATTTCTACGTAACTTCCTCAATTATTTTCTGAGTAAGAAGAAAAAATTGTTCTACAATAATTATTTCTACACATGTATATATCTACACTGAATATTTTTTCCAAATTAACAACTGCTAACTCTTGCAGTAGAAACATATCCTTTTACAGCCTGCATAGTTTATATCAGTACCATAGGCTAGGAGGAATAAGAACAAATGAACAGCTGGATGTACTTTGGGGATGGAGAATGGCACTGGATTAGGAGAGGAAAAAAACTGTAAAAGCTACAACACATGAGGGAGATATTGATCACAGCCAGAAAGACTACTTCTGATTTTATTTCCTGTTTGTAATTTAGACCTTTTGGGCTGGCTTCAGAGTATTTCAGAGATCACAAGAACTGTTTGTCAATTGATGCAGAAGGCTTCTAGCTGACCATGGGTCTGAATCAGAGCTGTACTGATTTCTAGGAGATGGCTGTGAGGTCCCATTTTGCTATGTACTCAACAGTTCGGATGGATAGCAGGATAGATATTCCTGTTTTGCCCAGGAACTGGGAGAACATGCTGAGCTGCCATACCAGTATGCCTTGACTTCTGGGAAAGCAAGAATCAATTCTTGGTCAAGCAAGCATTTCCTTGAACATTTTCTACATTCCAGCTGAAAGAACTCATGTTATACACGTGTCCATGGCTACTCTATCAATTTGCAAGGCTCTCTAGAGGTGCCACAGAACCCCCATGATCAATGGGCCTCAGCTACTCTATCCCAGTATACTTTAAACTGAAGTCATGAATCTGAATTTCAATTAGAAATAATTCCTGGAATAGGGTTAGGACCTATTAAGACTCAGTAGTTGTTGAAGGATTCTAAATCACTAAGATTAAAAGATGTTCCTGAGCTTGTTTGTATGTAGGCCTGAGAATTTAAAATGCCTTTATGCTCTTTGATAATATAGGTAACATCTCAGACAATCAGCTAAAAATTACAGAATGGCCAGGGTTGGAAAGGATCTCAAGGATCATAAAGCTCCAACCCCCCTGCCACATGCAGGGCCACCAACCTCCCCATTTAATACTAGACCAGGCTGCCCAGGGCCCCATCCAGTCTGGCCTTGAAAAAATTATTATTATTATTATTATTGTTGTTGTTGTTATTAAATAAAATAATAAAACAATAAAATAATAAAATTATTATTACTATTATTATTAATAATAATAATACAAGAAATCAACAAACCACTTGAATTAAATACAGCTTCAACACTTGCAGAATCTACAGAGTGCTTCATCCACAACAATATCCATAGGCAAGATTACACCACTAACATCTAAATTGGGGAGATCTGAAATGTGACAAGAACCTGTATTCAAATTTCTTCAATCTTTCCTTTAAACTGATAGCTATTCCCTTTCTCTGTGAAGCATACCATAGAAACTAAGCTGCTGGTAAGCCCAGAACATCTCCTGATAAACTTCATCGAAGTTTTCTTTCCTATAATACTGAAATCTCAACAACAGAAGAGTCATCAGAGACCTAAGACCTTTTGAAGCAGAAGAGCTGCAGTCACAAAAATGAATACATAAGCTGTCTGATGCCTTTTGCCAAAATGCATTAATTTTCCCTTGCTTTCATGTAGCTTTATGTAAATTAAATATTTATATATAAAAAAACAATAAAGACAAAACAAAAAAAAACAAAACAAAAACAAAAAAAAACCCACAAATCCACAGTCAGCATCTTGATTTAACAATCTCACTCTATCTAATTTTCCAGTTCCCTTCATAACTTTGATCCCTAAACTACTTCAGGGAAGGACATTAATGCTCAGTTACTATAGATTTTTAAAAGAACCATAGTATCAGTTAAGTAATTTTGGGACCATTTGCTTATTTTTCCTGGCAGTAAATGTATTTTTAACCTCAGTCATATTCTTGCCTCCACAACAATTTTATTTAAAAAAAAAAAAAAAAAAAAAAAAAAAAAAAAAAAAAAAAAAAAAGTGAGAACATAAATACTGGTTGTATTTTAGATATAGTACTCTTACTGAATTTCTGATGACCAACTTGTATAATGAAAGAAGAAACTTTAGGAAAACCCAAAATGTTTACTTAAATAAACTAATGAAGGTGGGAAAATGACACTCAATTTTATTCAGTTTATTGTAATATGCATGAAGGTTAGGTGGCGTACGTCTTTGATATATATGTTTATATGTACAGTCAGCTCCTATAGGCTTCTACTTTCACACACTGCAAGATTTTTCATTGTTTAGGTGCTCTAAGAGCTAGTTTACATCTTGTACAGAAACTGGTACTTTTCCTTTCGGGCATGGATAACGGAGATAACTGTCCCGAAAACAGTGAAAACACATCTACACTGCACATATAAAGAACCAATGAGGTCCAGACCTCGTTTAAAAAAAAAAAAAAAAAAAAAAAAAATCACAGAAAGGGAATAAAACAGACTGTTTGCTTTGGGGTAGAAATACTGACCTATGGATGTTAAATCCTCAAATCCTCAAACTGAAAAATGAAACAAAAAAAAAAATGTGGCAAGTTTAAAAGACAGAAATTGTTTTCAAAAATCACACAGCTTGGACAGAATGCTCAGCAAAATCTCTCAGCTCCAAAAAGACGTAACTAGGAGACGTAACTAGGATTGGCAAGAGTAACTACTTTTGTTTAAACTTGGACATTGGAAAGCAAGAAGTTGTAAAGAGCAGAGTTAGCTGAAGAGATTAGTTTTAATACTTGTACATTGCCTCAGAGAAAGCTGCTTCTACACGCATTTGTCTGACGTCTATTCTTGTTTTGACTGGAGAGGACATGGGTTGTAACTTGCTCTGTAAATAGAGTTCGGCATTGCAGCAACACAGACAGGTATTTATGTATTGTTTGTTCACACATCAAACACTGCTCACAACAAAACCAAAAAGGGGAAAACACAAAATGGCAGTTGGTGAGACAAGCCCTGTTATTATGGCTAAAGATGCAAAACAGCTCTTACTCCGCATGGAAAAGGTTCACAGGTTTTGAAAACACATTTTTACAAGCTCACTAGACATAGCAAGAATTTTCCTAGCAGAACTACTTGAATAGCCCACGTTTGCAGGGATCTCATTCAAATACTTCCATCACCTCCTTCCCTGTTATCAAACAGTAACACTGAAATAAATTGCTTCACTAGTAATAGAAAAAACATAATGAAAAGCAAAGGCTTGACTTATAAGAGCAGAACATTATGAATATATAGAAGTACCCATATTATTAATTGTAAGGCTCATAAAACTGCACAAATATCTTAATTACATCACCTCTCCATATTAAATAATAAAACAGCATAATGTCAATTAACAGCTTCATTTTAACTTGACAGGGCTGAATAACACTTCTATTCTTAAAAATCTTCTTACAAAATCACATTCCCTCCTAATAGCCAACTTGCAAGCACTCTAAAAACATTCTGTACAAAATTAAAAATAAACTTCCACATTTTCCTACCACTATTGCTCATCACTATCACAGTATCTGTGAGACTTTACTTATAAAATAAATCAACTTACACAAGCATCTTCTTTTTGTGTCAATGGGTGCAATGCCATTTGCATCATTCCTAAAGGCTGAGTGTTTGTTCTAGTTCTCTCAACTTTTTAATTAATTTGTTACAGTATTAGCTCTAGGACAGTAAAACAAAGTTTAATATCCAGTCTTTGATAAGGAAATACTACAAAGAATGAGCTTGCTTTGCCATGTCTTTAATAAGGAAATACTACAAAGAATGAACTCTCTTTGCCAATGTGTCATAAGACATCAAATTTTTGTTATCAGTTGCACTGTGCAGATACATGCAATTACTGAAACTATTTACTGAAAACATGCTTGCTAATTCTGTAACTGTCAGTGACACGCTGTGCTGGGTGCTAGCTGGTGCCAAGGCAACTACCATAAGTTCCAAGTCCAAAAAGGGGAAAGGAGAGGATTAAAGTATTATTCCTGCTTCCAAGAATAAAGTACTGTAAATGAGCTAGTCACTTGCTAGGTAATAATTTTCTGGTGTTTATATGGCAAACCTGCAAAGTGAACTGATGTTGGCATCACCAGAGTTTACAAAGCTTAGGTACTGCCAAAATGCATCTTCACTAGAAGAACTGTTTTAGTAAACATGGAATGGAAAGTCATTAAGTAAAATGAACAACAGCTAATTTCACTGTGATCGTATCAGGAACACAAAGTGTTTTTCTTTAAACTTCGTAATCTGAGGTACAAAAGAACACACAGTGATCATGGGAAAATTAACAGCACATAGAACAAAATCCTGGCGATAGTTCATGTAGGAATGGAGTAACTTTTGCCAACTCAAAAGAATAACACGTCTCCTGTGCACACTGTTTTCACTAATACTGTCAAAAGAATGTATCTTAAGTACAGGCACACATGAACACATCCACATTTAATGCCCAAACTCACATTCCTTTTTTTTTTTTTTTTTTGTCTTTAGCAGATGAAACAGGGAAACCAAGTTTTCTTAATTAAAATAAGCTCGTATTTGGTTTTCTTTCTACCTAAAAATCTACTTCTGTAGCTAGGACAGCATCTGCCAGCACACATCTGCACAGTAAGTTAGCAGAGGATATTCAGCATTTCCAAGGAAGTTCTGAATTGCTACATCACGTGAAAAGGGGATTCTCTCCCCAGTTATATATATTTCATAAACACTGGAATCTGTCATAGAGAGAAAAGTTCACAGGTTCACCGTTTGGTCACAGATGCTCACAAGCTATTTTGTAACCAGATTTTTCTTCCCCGCAAATGCAGCCCACAGGAATCACAAAACTAATTTTTTTCTCTTTCACCTATCTGGTATTCAGAAACTCTAGAACAATCCTGTGAACCTGCATGTTTGTAAAGAAAAAGAGTGAGATTTTTGGGGAGAAAAAAATATGAATTTAATAATTTAATGATTAGATGCATTTAATGAAAAACATCTTCCCTCAATTTAATTCTATTGTCCTGTGTGAGCACAACAAAAAAAGGGACTAAAGAAGCTACCAAAGTCACAGCATATAACTATGAATATTTTAGTATTTTTACTGAAAAATTGAGGGGAGGGGGAAACACAGCTATGCAAAGCATATGCTTTCAACATATTTCTACCATTTCTACTAACTAACATAATGGCTTAAATCTATTTGGTGATTTAATTCTGCAATACATTTCATTCTGCTACCCTTGACTTTTGCTTCTCTGTGATACAGATAACAGTTTCTTCATGCAGACATTTTCAGGAATTAAAAATGTAGCACTTAATGACTAAAACTCATAATTCATCAGTCAGCATGAACATGTCTTTTCCTCCGAGAAGCATTACTCATGTAAAGAACTTTCCTAATTTAAATACTAATTTATGTTCAGATTTCAATTAAAGCAGCATCTGTTTGAGCTACTGCTAAAGAAAGAGGATGTATTGCAATGGTCTACATTGTACTATTCAAAAATACTATAAAATAATACATGTCTGTTTGTAGTTTGGTGCATTTCCAGTAGGTATTCACTTAACTACCATAACTGTTAAATATTAAGGAACTATTAGAGGCCATCAATTATAAATTAAAGGTTAGAAATTAGGCATAATTAATAATAATAGTTATAAATAAACTACTTAAGCATTACCTTTTGCCTGCATTCTCAACAACTATACATCCAAAGCACATCCACTTACATAGAGAACTTTTGCTGGCATAAACTCATTTTAGGCATCATTCAACTTCTTTTTTGTAGTCTCATGCAGTCTTCTGCATTCACGGTTACCAAAGTGAGGTTTCTGCTGCCATTCCATTTCCATTATTTTTTCCATTTTTTCCATTATTTATCCGAAAGATTTCCACAGGACTTCCCCTGACAGCAAGGCACTCAGCCTGATTTTACAGGTATTCAACCAGCCTTGTTTCTAGTATTTGTCTGACAATATTTCATTTCCCCCCCCCAAACACAAGTTAGCTTATGAAAAAATTCAAGAAGAACAAAACAGGACTATGACTCTACCCTAGAATGCTGCAAGTGGCTCCCTAATTTTAAATCTGGGCACTTCAGGCTGACCAGACACATATGCGGGCAACAAGTTGTCCTGTTTTGACATTTTGTCATTCCCTAGCAAGAGCACTAGTTTCTAACAGGTCTCTCTATTTAGCCTCAGCCATAGAAAGATTCTACAAAACACTGTATCAATCAGATGGAGGGCGAGAGCCAGAAAATTCATTACTGAACATGTATTTTACATTACTTTTCATATAGTACGCTGCAAAATGCTTCAAATTAAATAATAGAGCTCATCTGTGCCAAAACACATCTCAAAGGGAGTAATTAGATAGGACGTACTCCTTCCTTTGTTTCTTATTGTTATGCTCACTATCTCACAAGGCAATAAGACTGTGCAGTTATTCTTAAACTCCAAGTTAAGGGATTTTCCTGGTTTCTGTGAAGTTCCTTTTTTAAAACTGGATCACAAGAATAGCACTGTGAGAACTCTCAATTTGTTAACACAAAATACCCTTTAATTTATTTCCAGCCAATCAAGTGCTTTAATATTTATTTTTGTTCTTAATTGTTGTTTAGTCAGTCAGTACACCAACTTTTCCCCCAGAGATCCAGTTAGTACAGGAAACAGAATAAAACCTTGATCAGAGGATGCATGAAAATCACCTCAAGTGAACAGTGGGCCTAAGGGACTGACTATAATTCTTTCTAGAGGGGATGGGGAACAGCACTTACCCTGCTGACTTCTTTAGGAGTCGATTCATCTGTGAGGAAACAAAACAAACAGTTAGGCACACCTGAAAGTTTCTTCACTGAATGAACAAGATATTGTGATTCAAATAACTGTTGCATTGTTGTACAAAAAAATTTCTAATATAATTCTGTAAAATATCATTTAGGACTGGAGTGTGTTTACAGTCTTGAACTCCAAGACATAAAAATTGATTAAAATTAGGATAAAGTATTCAACACTTCTGTCCTGTCTTACTAAGAATACAAAGTTTCCTACATTCCACAATTCAGTTCACAGGTCAACTGAACAAAAGGGTCATGTACAATTCTCTTACATCTATATTCCAATTCATTGAGACAACTGATAGCATTTCAAATCTTGAGAAGTAAAGGCTCTTTACTACCAAAGATACACCAATGATGCCCTACATATGTAAGCAAATTAGTGAATAAGCTGAGATTTTCTGTTCAAAGGTATTCCTGTTGAATATTCTGGATGTGGAAGAAAAATCTTGTAATCATAGACTATGAGAATATCACTGCGGTCACTTCATAATGCATTAAGAACACAGAGATTACAGACATATTTATGCTACCATGTCTTTTGTTTCAAATGCAGACTGGCACTCATTTGTGCAATTTAAATATGCACTGATAATCATAGGTGCAATAACAGAGCTTGAGCTAAAAGTCTGCATACTAGTTATACAAGAATGCATTTACCACAGGAAGTTTCAGCTTCTAGTTCAACCACACCAAAAGCAGCTTAAACTCTTCCTTACCCTGCAGTTGTTTATGTCTTTTTGAAAATACAAAGAGACCTATTTGTATACTTTTCCTTTGATAGTAGAAATGGAATTACTAAGTTTTGCAAATTAATTTTAAGTCATCAAACAGATTTAATCTTACAGGGAAAGATAATATGTTTATTTTTGTTGGTCTTATTAATGCATATTTGGATACTTCTCTAGAGAAGATATATCTCTGTTAAATACAGACATAATAATACCATCTAAGCTACTTAGTATCAGCTATATTTTTTCCGAAATCAACTCTAAGTGAGGCATATTTGAGAAGAGCACATTTACATGTGTAAAAAACATTACTCATTTTTGGACATCCTCAACAATGCAATTTTATAGGCTGAGCAGAATTTTACAAATGTAAAATTCTGACCCAACATTATGTTTCCCATACATACATAATGCTGCACTTTTGCTTGTATAATACAAGACACACCCATGTGCAACTCATGCCCTGCAACTAATGGTTAATTACTTTACTACAAAGAAAAAATGTAATGAAGAAGTTACATAAAGATTACATATGAAACTACCAAATACATGTGTGTACTTTGCTGGATACAGCACATCGAAATGGAAAGATGGTCATTATGTCAAAAAAAAAAAAAAAAAAAAAAAAAGTCTATTTCATTCTGTGAAGAAATTAAAGCAGTCACACAGATCAGAAAAGAAAACGTAATACCCATGATACTCAAGATAAACCTCACGGAAGAATTACCAGAGACAATATTTTTTCAGAATCAAAAAGATAAAATTGATATACCAATCTCTCTCTTCCAGAAGAAATATAAAAAGTGTTTGGGATGTTTTGTGTTAGAATCACACAGAATTATACATTTATCTAGGTTGGAAAAGACCTCCTAGATCATCTAGTCCAACCATCCACCTCACCACAACCTCCTTACAGGCATTTGTAAGGTTTCTCCTGAGATTCCTCTCCAGAGGAAGCAACTCCCAGTTCCCTCAGCCACTCCTCATAAGACTTCTGCTCCAGAGCCTTCACCAGCTTCACTGCCCTTCTCTGAACACACCCCTAGGGCCTCCATGTCTTTCTTGCAGCAAGGGGCCTAAAACTGAACACAGTACTCAAAGTATGGCCTCAACAGGGCTGGGCACAGAAGGATGATCACCTCCCTGCTCCTGCTGGCAACACAAGCCACGATGCCACTGTCCTTCTTGGCTTCCTGGGCACACTGCTGGCTCATGTTTAGTTGAGTGTCCACCTACACCCCAAGGTCAATTTTTTCCACAAAGACTTCCAGTCACTCTGCTCCAATCCTGTAGCAATGCCTGGGGTTGTTGGGGTCAAAATGTAGCAGTCGGCACTTGGTCTTGTTCAACATTATCCCAATGGCCTTAGTCCAGCCATTCAACCCATCCAGATCCCTCTGCAGAGCTTTGTTATCCCCAGGCAGATTGACACTTCCTGCCAACTTGGTGTCATCTGCAAACTTTCTGAGAGTGCACTCAATCCCCTTGCCCAGGTCATCAACACAGAAACTAGAGGACAGGCCCCAGTATGGACCACGGGGGAACACCATTCATGACTGTTCATCTGTTGGATTTAACTCTGTTCACCACCACTCTCTGGGCCCTGCAAAGAGTGTATCTGCCCAAGCCACGGGCTGCCAGCTTCTCCAGGAGAATACTGTGGAAGACAGCGTCAAAGGCTTTTCTGAATAGACCGCATCAACAGCCTTTCCCTCATCCACCAGGAGAGTCACTCAATCATAAAAGGAGATAACCACTAGTGAAGTTTACAATTCAATGATTATAAATACATGGGGAAAAAATGGAAGACATTGTCAGGGGAATGAGGAATGCAGTGTAGGAAGCAACCCTATCTTTCCAGCTACCTTACGCCAGCTACATGCAGTAAGACCATTGGAACAGCAGACTTCTTATAAATCATTTTGTTAGTGAGCTCCCCTAGACAAAACATGGAATCAGGTAAAAACTGAAACCAACAGGGGGCTGAAGAAAAATAGCCTTGAATTGTATAATTATTTAAAAAGCCATGATTTCTGTTTGTTTAAAAGCTACAAATGCACTGATATCAGGCTTGCGAATCAATTTTCCTCTCTATAGGAGATTTTAAAGAAACAGAATAAACATTAAAATAAATTCAGAGTCATTAAGTGTATCAATAAATAGCAGCTTGCTGTAGAGTTAATCTTCATATAAAAGAAAAAAAATAGTCTTTCTTGAACATAAAAGGCCCTATTTATTATGGCAAATTGTGTGGAAAAAACAGACGGGAGTCTTCATAGCATCTCCACTGAGTGAATAGAACAATCTGTGAGAAAGTAAGGGTTTGCAAAAGTAATCATCCAGATGTCCCAGCTACGGAAATTTTTCATTTGGACTTCACTTTTTATTTCGGTAATAATTCAATCAAATACACAAGTGTCACTGCTCCCTGCCAGATGTCAGCAAAATTGCAATTCACAGAATTTAAGAGGATGACATTGATTTTTAACGATACCTGACAATATTATCAACAAAGAGTAGTACCAAAAATGTGAGTGATTTAGATCTGGCACATCACAACCAGACATAATTCTATGATCTGAAACGACAGGTACATGTTGGTAATCGATCAGAAGACCCCCATTTATCTGGCAATATAAAACCTATTACGTATATGTCTTGTTAATGTGAGCATAAATGCTCACTAATACTATAACTGAAAAAGCAAGAAACTGTAAGGAACAGAAATAAATGTAAGGGGTTTCCACCAAGCAGCAATGATGCCCCTCTTGCCCCATAGCAAGCCAAGTCTAGTCCAGTAACATCGCAGGAAATGGTTCGCTCTCTGAGGGTGAAGGGGTATTTTAAGTTGTGTAATATTTCATGCAAAGAGAAAAACATATATTAGTTTTTGCATATATAGCATCTCATCTCATAATATATTACTATGCATGCTCTTCATTTTTTTCAAAGGTAAATGATCATCTGAGAACTTGAAGATGGTAAGACAAAGTAGTCATAAAAATGACTTAATTCAACCTCTCTGATAAGATACTGTGAAGCATTTATCACAGAAAAATAATTATAATGCCCAGTAAGTTTTATCACAGAAATCTCTCCCAGAAAAACAATGTTGTACTTTCTCCCTGATCTAACATTGTTCTTTATTCTATGTCGTTAAGTACTAGTGCTGATACACCATCATTGATGATGACAAACAATTTCTTAGGTTTAATTCTCTTTACAAGATCCCAGATAGTGTACAGTCCCATTTTCCTAAGGAATGTTTTCCCACACAGCAGATGTCAGACTGACCTAATACTTTTTCTCTTAAAAATTTGCTCTAGGCTCCTTTTCCCTCAGCTAATAAGACATAAGTTGTTTTGAATGTAATTAGACCAGCAAAAATACCTTTGCTGATTTTTTTCCATGTGAAGTGCCATGCATCTGTATGTCAGAAGAAATTCTATGCTGATAAATCTACAGCAACAAAAGACTACTATGACTGCCATGAAAAAAAGTTTACCACATTTAATTTAGTAAAGAGTACTAGAGTAGAAGAGCATCATATCAGTTGGTCAGTCAATTTTAAATGCAATTTGCATCTGGCTTTTTATGTCTCCTCTGAAATTGCATGATCTTTGCTGAGGGTGTTTCCTAAAGTGACAATTATCACATACACTTAACAAAAATGTTAAAACTGTTTATGTTAAATGTTAAAAGAATATGTCTTGCCTCTTAATGAACAGTCCCACCTAGAGTACCTGGATAGCTCTCCTGACATTCAGCTATCTGGATTCATATCACAATTCAGAAGCACTTGCAAAGTAACTTAACAGACAAACTGAATTAGACAGTTTGTTTAGACAAAACCTTTTACATTGAAAGTAAATATTCATTAATATTGATCCCTAGTAGCTCATGAGGCTTCTTTCCTTGAAACACAACAAAACGTGCATTCAAGCTTCTTGACATCAACAAAAAAGTCAACATTTTTAAAAGTTCTTGAAAAACAGCCCAAAAAGATGCTCAGTTCATCTTTTTAAAAACAACATGGATCATAGCTAACATGGATCAGAAAATAAAAGATCATGAACCAAGACTTCACTGCTGATGATTTGGACAAAAACTCATTGCTTGTCACACATCCTATACTCTTCCACATACAAGCAAACAGAGCATTACACAAAGTAGGAACTAGAAGACAGTATGTTTGAATTCATCAGAGACAATAATATGCTCAATAATAAGCTCAAGGCCTTCTATGGACTTAGCCATCATGGAACTGATGAAATACTTGTAATAATTTGGTTGACAGAAATTTGAACATGAGTCAACAGTGTGCTCAGGAAGTGAGGAAGGCTAATCGTATCCTGGGATGCATCATGCATCATGCACAGAACTGCCAGATGGTTGAGGGAAGGGATTCTCCTGCTCCACGACGCACTGGTACAGCCTCACCTTGACTACTATGTACAGTTCTTGGTGGGGGGAAAAAAAACAAAAACAAAAACAAACAGTGCATAAAGCTGTTAGTGTCCAAAGAGGGGCAACAAATAGTGTAGAGTGGAAGAAGTAGGCAGAGCAGCTGAGGTCCCAGGGTTTGTTCAGCCCAAAACAGAGCAGGCTGAGGGGAGGCCTCTCAGAGGCTGCAGCTCCTCATAGGGAGGGACAGCTCTATGCTCTGCTCTCTGATGAAAGCAACAGGACCCGACGGAACAGCATGGAACTGAGTCAGGGCAGGGTCAAGTTGGATATCAAGAAAATGTTCTTACTAAAAGGGTAGACACAGGAACAGGCACTCCAGGGAAGTGGTCATGGCACAGAGCTTGCCAGAGTTCAAGAAATGTTTGGACAGTGCTCTCAAGGCATACAGTCTAATTTTTGAGTGTTCCTATGTGCAGTCAGGAGTTGGACTCAATGCTCCTTATATCATTCCCAGGATGGGATATTCTATGATTCTATCAATTTTGCAAAGCCTGATCTGGCCAGCATGTTTTGAAAGGCATGTCTTCTGAAAAAACATCAGTCCTTGTGAGAACAGAAAGGCATATGAAAGATTCCATTTTTTCTCATTTTTGAAAATGATAAGTCGTACAAAGTATACTGATAGTGACTCTGCACTTTCTGTATTCATGGACAAGAAATTCTCAAAGATATACTTGATGTGACAATTTAAGCTAATCTAATTAGCATAATTCTGCAAAACGATGAGCAGAAAAATTGCTTTATAGTTAACATACTTCTTTTTTCCCTTCTGTTTAATTGACTGGATGATGGATGTACCTCTGAACTTGTGAAATGAGGTCTTCCCACATTAGCTAAAAGAGCTTCATAAAATTCTGCCTAAGTCTCTCAGGTTGAAGACACCTCAGGAAAAATCCTGCTGGAACCTGGTCTCTGACCACAGCTTAGTAATTTCTAGCACTGAAGTCCTTCACCAAGACAGTCCACAATTGTGCATTATAATAATTAGCCTATGACTTAAGATCCTCTTCAACGTGACTGTTGAATGCAGAGACTGTTAAATTGGTTAGCTCATCTATCTTACCAGTCAATGAGCTGCAGTCATTGTCTGTTAACAGAACACAGCCACTAGACAACAGGCTGAAGAGCACATGTATAGCAATTTAGAGGGGGTTTTTTCATGCTTATCAGTTTATTGGTACACTTTCTTGGCTGTATCTACCACTTTTCTTGCCTAATAATCAATTCTGCTTGGCATTTGCCACACCAGCTGCTGTAGGCAGGCTTCTTTAAAATGGATTAAAGGTCTTGCAAGCACACAGTGAAGTCTCACGCCCAACAGTAACAAAATTTCAGTATCACTCTCGTTACATTAAACTCGAATTTTTCCTATTTTTTGGCCCCATAGAATTTTCCTGGCTGCCACATATGAGGCGTCCTTGAAGCTTACTGCTATTGATGCATCTCAGAAATAGTATTAACATTACTAAGCTATTCTTCCACTACTAAGTAGAGCTGTTCCTTCACTTTTGAATGTTTCAAACATATTGTGCAAAGCCTGAGGCTTTACTGTATTCAGCAGATGTTTTCAATGAGATGGAAAAAATTACCTTGCTGTTGGCTTCAGTGCTACTCAGAAAACACCTTAAGCAACTCCACTGAAATCAATAGGAATGCTCCGGCATGCACCGGAAACCATCAATGCTTCTATGTATTTAATGTCTCAGCATTCCTGCTACATATAGTAATCCTGAGTTAAAAGATATCATAAGAAGAGAACTCTACTTGAAGCAGTTCCTACAAAACACCAGCAAAATGAGAAAGCTACACTGTAAGTCAGCTGGAAATTTTAAACATATGAATTATCATGCATATTCTGGAAAACTGCTGCACTACTTAGTTTGGTGGGTTCATAAGCAGTCCATAAATACGTTCTCATGACTAATAAGCCATCTGCAGGATTTTAAGCAAAAGTGAGTTCTCCTCCTTCCCAAAATCAATACATACATCCTCCACTCACAGAAAAGCATGGCAAGGGCTGGGATCAAAAACTGCACATAGCTTAGTGCTGTTAAGTTCCCATCCCTGGCATGGAATGATGTTTCAAAAGCTTGGAGTCCAAATGAGCCAAGAAACTTCTACAGGTTCACAGCATCTCGAGCAAGAAATACTGCATGCAGTTTAGTAACAAAAAGAGAATGTAATAATCTTACATTTGTTAACAGCAAGCACTTTATGCAAGTCTTGGGGAAATAAACCAGCCAGAAACCAGTTTGTTTTTACTATAACTATACATTTTCCCCCCTAAATTCTATTTTGTTCTAATCACTATCTTTTTACTTTTTGTAATCTCATCACTTTCTGTTTAGAAATGGGGGGATCGAGTCATGGGGGCTTACTGATGTTCTTTGATTTTATTACTGTTAGGAAAAAAATGAATTTTCAGATTCAAGAGTTTATTTGCTATACAGGAACTAAAAGTCAAACAAGAAACTCCTGTCTACCTCATTTTCTCCTTTCTCTCTGAATACACTGAAAACAAACCCAGTGTCACTGAACTTTGCAGTAAAATCTTCAACATCTGCAGAAAAATCAAGACTGAGCAGTTTTCCTCTCTTTCAACCGGCTGACAAAGGAAACAAAAGAAATGCCCCAGAGGAAGAGTTTGCTAACGTCATCAAGGGTAAAGGGATCATTAGCGTTAGAGATGATAGGTTTCCACATGGGAGGGAGCAGTGATCCGGTGAAACATTTTTATATCAGGGAATCATTTCAGTCCCTCTGAAGACACCCTACTGTAACTACAACATACATACACTTATATTAGAGATTTATTTATTTTACCCTGGAGACTGAAAACTGAGAAACTGAGAAAGTGTTCAAATTAATGTGAATAGTAGTGACAGCAAAGAAGTGACAGCATAAAATTTACAAATTAAGCCTCTTTGCTTGTAAGAATTTCAGCTGATTTATTTGTAAACATAATCAAGCTCTCGGTAACCGTGTGTTGAGCACTACAGAATAATCATGTGCAGGTAATTCAGGCTTTTGGAGTCTTTGGTAAATGACACATTAAACTAACACAGAAAACTGAGTGGAACTAAGAGAAGATTGAAATATTTGCTACTTATCAGTACACCTACCACGAGTGAAACATTTTGCTTCCAAGGGGGGGATTGTTAGAACAAAAAATAATCATAACTGAAGTGAGTGTAAAGGAATAAAACATACCCTGAATCATACATAGCTCTCTGTGAAAGGTAATGACAGCAGCATCTGAATCTCTAAACTACACAGTTTTACTAGGAACAGACATAATGACAGACACTAATAATCCAAAGGAATTATTCAAGAAAAACTCAAAAAATAATAATTAAATGCATCTTCTTGGCTGCTGTAGAAAATAAATAAACAAATAAATAAAAATAAAGACAAATCCAAGACGTTTGTGGAGTTCTGTATTCTTACACTAGCATGTCAATGAATGCAAAATAGTTCAGTAATCCAACTGCGAGTAGGCGTAAAGATTTGCCACAGCTCAAGCAACAATGACAACCCACTAAACCGCGGGGATTCAGTCTCTTGTGACCCTATAGCATAACAATGCAAAGCCTTTAGATCAAGCTATAGACAATTAAACTTTTGGGTAATGCTTGAAATTATTGATGAAGGTTCTAATATAGGACAGCAAGATTACCAAAAATGCGATATAAATATGTGACACATACCAGTTGTTTCTGGTTGAAAACATGAATTTTCCATTTTTATAGGCCTCTGTTCAGCCTTGCATATACCTCAAACACACTGTGACAGCCAACATCAGGCACTTGAGTAGCACAGCACATTGCAAACTTACGGTACGTAACCTAAGCCCACACTCACACATCACGAGTTATGCTCATTAAATATCTTGGTACATCAGCATTCAAATTACTCAGTCCTTTCATTCATTCACAGGCTGAACCCAGTCCTTAGTGGAACGATGACTTTCTCATATCTGAATCTGCCAGCATGTTCTCATGCTCCAGCTAGGTCAGTGAAACTACTGCATACCAACTTTAAGCTCGGAAACTGGCATAGGCTTCAAACAGAGGTCTGGCTACACTATAATGCACAGGTGATTGCTCCATTGTAAGCAGCTGACTAAAACACGCAGCCATAGGCAAGGGAACATGAGAGAGACATCGTGAACGAGACCACCGCATCTTCAGAGGCTGCAAGGCAAACTTACCTCAGATACATAAACACAGACAGAACTGATCCCACTGGCATTTTCAGAAGAAATTCACTATTCACAAACCACCTGACACTCAGAAATCAAGAAAAATGAGGAAAAAAATGTAGAAACATCCAAAATACTGCAAACACATACTTTACTATGAGAGCGGTGAGGTGCTGGAACAGGCTGCCCAGAGCGGTTGTGGATACCCCATCCCTAGAGGTGTTCAAGGCCAGATTGGATGGGGCCCCTGGCAGCCTGGTCTAGTATTAGATACGGAGATTGGTAGCCTTGCCTGTGGTGGGGGGGGGTTGGAGCTTGATGATTCTTGGTGATGAGGCCCCTTCCAACCTGGGCCATTCTGTGATTCTGTGAAATACAGATGCACAAGCTTTGTGCGAATAAAGAACTAGATGTGTTTGTGTAACAAAAAATTACATTCATGTGCTTTTTTATTTAACTAACAAAATCTAATGCAGATGGTAAATTAATTGAAATACTAATAAGAACTCAGTGAATATATAAAGAAATCAGCTGGGAAGCTAATAAACTATATCTAACACAGCAGTAACATGCAGTGAAAGTACAGCTTCTCTCAGTGGAATAAAGAGAACCAGAGCCAACTGTACCTCTTCAGCATGGTTGAAGTTCCCACCTGCTGGGATAAGGAGCTGTATCTCCCAAATTATCAATCTAAGAGAACTACTAATGATCACATACTGAGAGCAGGCAACCAAGTGAGAAATCTATTCCCGCAAGTATGAAAAGGGTAATTCATAATCTAAGTTCCTTCTCCCCATGCGTTCAAAATAGTTTTGAAATACTCATATTTTGTCACTTACAACATCACTCTTCGCAACATCCTTCATCAGGCCTTCTGTCAACCCTGACATGAAATTCTTACATAAGCAAGTACTATTCAACTACCTGGAACAGGAAATTGAAAAAAACAATTCAGTGATGGAAGTGCTCCAGAGCACTTTTCTTCATATTCTGCATTTAGCTAGGGACCCAAGAGCAGCTTTAGTTTATCTGTTCAGGTCTCACACCCACATAGGCATACATACAGACCATCTGACTGCCACAGGCAATGTTCCTGCTATGTTCAAGAATTAACAGACTAGGTTGCTCGTTTTGACGCCTAATTGCAAGAGACAGATTGGCCTACACAACTACACCAAAGAGAACAGTCTAATAACTACACAACAAGCTAGTGTTTCAAAAGACTAACATTAAAGTAATCAAATAAAGAAAGACTGAAAATAGAAAGAAGAGCCAAAGAAGAGAGCTTCAAGACAGAGTTGTAAAAGAGGAGAAGACAGGAGATGGGGACAAAGATGATGGCATGACCAAAAAGACTGGACAAAGATGGTACTAGTGGTACCTGTTAGCCTGTCTAGTGTAAATTTACTCTCTGCCATGGTAATAAGTTTTACTTAAAAAAGTAATATTGAATATTACTAATTGATCAAGTTAATTTCATAGAAAAAAAAAAAGAAAATAGTACATGTAATAGAGAAAGTAAGATTTGCCTTAAAATATTTTTATTAGCAAATAACATTCACTGTCACTGTTAAAAAAAAAAGCTAGAAACTTAAATCTTATGTTTCAAAAATACAGCTGTCAGGGAAAAAATTAAATTACTTCAGCGTACTTTGCCACTTTTCATAAATTGAACAGATAGCATTATTAAAATTCTATCTATAAAATGAAGTATTTATAAGTTCATTAGACAACACTAAATATATTAAAAAGACAGCAATATTGCAGATAAATCTGCAGGATCCTAAATAATCCAAAAATGCAGATGTTATAAAGCTACATTCAAGAATTAGGACGTAAAAAATAATACCGCCAAATGAAACAAAAGTATACAAGAAATGCAGTCTATAAAACAGGAATTTGCTCTCCAGGGTAACTTCCAAGTTACCTGATGCACTCTAAGCTTGAGTTCTACACAAATGATTTCAAGGCAGGCAATCCACAAAACAACTGAGAAGCAGAAGCCAGTTGGTTTGTCTATACTTACTTTTCTTTAAACATGTATGTGGAATTAGTAGTATGATACACAAAAAGGAACAACGGAATTTCATTACAAATAGCCCCCACAGAAAACTTGCACTTCTTCTCAGAGGTGATGTTCCCAGAAAACAAACAAAAGGTCAGCCAAATGTGCCTAGCATGCATGTGTCACTGGTTTTAAAGACTGTTCCAGACTAGCTTATTTGCTACCTGAGAAATGTTTTATTTGCTGTTCTCCTTGCCATCTTAAATTATTAGCCTACAGAGGATTTACTGAGGAATTGCATGATTCGTAATTGTTTGTCTTTCTATTGTCTCTCTTCCAACTACAGTAACAATTTGACTCAGTAGAGCAGTAACTGTTAGTGTTACAATTCCCTTAGAAAAAAATGCAAATTCCTGTCACCTTCAAAATGTGACAAAATGGGTTCAGTATAAAAAAGAGATAACACGCAGGAAATTTAGCTTTCACTTCAAATTATTAGATATCTATTCCCACATGTGCTGATTTCTTTAGACATACACCACTTCTCTGTCTCCAATTTTTATTAGTATAATCTGCATTTCATCAAGATTTACCTCCTTTAAGCACCTTGACTGCTCTGAGATTATTTCATCCATTCAGTGTAACATCTCAGTTTTGGAAAGTCCTCAATTTGACAACTACCTGGCAAATGATCCAAAGAGCGTTGTATATTACTTCAAAACGTGCAGTTTTCCACATTTTAAAGGATTGCTTGTCTTTTTGTTTCTGTTTTTTGTTTCGTTTTTTGATGGAACTATTACTCAAATTGTACCCAATGTTTCATCAACATAAGCCTATTATGGAAACAACTACAACTGATGCAATTTCTCAATTACAAGATCTGAAACTATTTCTTCCCGAAAAACAAAAACAATCTAGAGAAGAATTCCAGCACACAGATCCATGCCAAAAAACAAAAAACAATTTAATCCTGAATAGCCACAGCTGTTCTCTCCCCACTGCCTCCTTATGGCTTCAGCTTCCTGTCTTAAGCCAGCACCAGCTCTGGTATTATCATAGGGCAGGGTTCAGGCCATGCAGCCACAAACTGAACCGTAAGAGTGCTTTCATCTGCAGTAACTCAGTGAACTTTCAAAGCAATCTACAATTATATACGCACAACAACCAGTGCAAAGGAAAAGACAGATGCACACAGCTAGGGGCTGGAACCTGAGAGCCTGCAGTTCAGGTTTAAATGAGAAAGCTATTGGTTGGAAAAGGCAAAATCATCAAATTCAAAATCATCAAGTCCAGCTGTAGTCTTGTTTAATGCGAATGAAGAGGAGGCTATGACTTGAACTGAAAGGACTCATTGATGTTTCAGTTTCTTAATGTCCAGGCTATTCAGGACAAACTTCCGTCTACCAAAAGAACCTGAAATTCTGAAAACAGCTCATCTTTGCTAAATTGATTTCTTTTTTTTAAGTGTAACAACTCCCTTTTATATAATAGTTTAATGCAGAATTTAAAAAAAAAATAAATAAATAAAAAATGCAATTTTGGCTATCTTCATCCCTATTGGTGAAATGTAGCAGATGCAGAAAAGTCTAGATTCAATAGACCCTTCCATTTAGAGGACATGATAATCTACATTGATTTCTATTAAACAGTTTCCTCTAGTACATTATTGGAAAGAATAAGATTTTTAAATATCTTTTAGATAACAGTATAGCATATTAAAAAAAAGGCTTATGTAAGAATTCAGACTATTATCTTCAAATTTTGAAACCCTGCTTTAAGGTACAAGATGAAAACAGATACATCTGGTGGCATCCCAATCCATGGCAGGAATCAGAGCAAGATGATCTTCAAGGTCCAACCCCAACCGTTCTGTAATTCTAACAAGACATACCACTGAACAGATTCACTTGGTCCTACATTTAAATGGTTTAGCCCTGACACTTTAGATGAGAACATTTTTAAGAATAAAGGAGAGATAGAATTAAAATTTAGATTTAGTCTAACACCTAGAAGAAAACAAGCACAGAGACAAAAGTGCTTTTATAGCACAACGATTTTATTATTCTAATTACTTATTTACACCGTACTGTTATCTTTATTGTTTTCTTTTACCATGACAACTTCAAGTGTAGTGGAAAAGGTGCAAAGTGGCTCTGTAATTTACTTACGCTTGCTTCCCTGTCATACTACTGCAATGAACCTGGACACCTAACATAGCAGTGGCAGGGTAAAAACATGCCCATTAAAAATAAATAAATAAATAAATCATTACTAGAGATTACAGTTTTATAAATACAGTTTAGAAATTAAATGAGCTTATTTCAGCTTTATCTTAGGAGAAATAAGATTTACGTGGCTAGACCAAATGCATTCCTGTGAATATCTAACACAAAAGATTACAGTAAAATAAAAAGCTATGCCTGAATGATTGCAAAGAAGTGGATGCACCCTACAGTGATAAAGAAAGAAGAAAATAATAGCTCGCTTTCCAGTGGAAAAGACTTGGCAGTCAGCCATATGGTACAGGCTGGGGTCTGTCCCCAAAGACACATTCATGCTAGCAACATACTGGGAGGTTGATTAGAGTCTTAAGATTACAAAGAATAATCTTTCAATTTATGCTATCAACTAGTCAATGTTAGTCATAACCATATTGACATAACGTGATCCAAAGAAAACAGAGCACAACAAATACTCAAGAAGAATCCTTGTAATGACAGAACTCTGTGTTCTTCTGTAGAGCATCATTTTGTAATTCTCAAAACAAGCAAAAAAACAAAACAAAACAAAAAAAACAACCACAACAAAACCCAACTGATTTAATCCTTCAGTTTCATTTTAACATACTGTCAATCGCTAGAGTTATTTCTTGCTCAACGTATCATTTAATAAGAATATCCCTTAATTTGACATACGAAAGGATTTCCCATACCCTTAAAGCAATACTTAAGTATATTTCTTTTAGAAATTTTAGGTTGTCCGTTTAATTTAATAGCTAATACTAATACAAATAATACTTACTACTTGAACTATACATAGAACTGGTTATATTCCAGAAATTATGTTGTTGTTAAACAACAAAAAACCCAGTGTAGTGCACTATAATCAATCTACCAATTGTTAGAAATGAAAATCCACAAGAAGATGAAAAATAAAATATTCTGCATTCATTAGAATGTATGAGATGCTAATAGAAAGGGATGACTCTCTGAAAACGACAATCAACTGTATACCATATAACATACATATTTTCCCTTTTCCTAGTCTAAGTGCATCTACCGTCTCATCTTTTGTACATTTCTGCCCAATGTAACCCCAAAGGGCTCAAGGTTCATTACATCAGGGCGCCCTTAAAGACACCATTTGATAAAACCACTTGATACTCTTATATTTACTGGGCATATAGACAAGTATGTTTACAAAAAAACTGACTGATATAAGCATGTAAGTTGTTTTTTAAGCTTCTCCACTGACAAAGTAGCTCAGTTTGTGAATTATGCTGCAATGCCTTTGAAACAAGAGTTTCATCTTCAGAGCAATAATTTTTCTAGTAAATGTTAAACCTAGTAGCAGAAAGTTTAGAAGATTCTAAACCAGGTGAGGATTTAAAAATATGATAGTTCTTCAGGCACAGATTCAGTATGTCAGGCAGGAGTAAACACTTAGGCAATGTCCATTTCTTGAACTCAGCTATTCTTCCTATATAGTATCTTGTTGGCCAAAATTACAGACTTCACTTTCAGATGTGTTTTAGGACCAAAACAATACCTCTGTATCATCATCTTGAATAAAAGAACCACTGTTCAACATGCATTCTCTGTGGTATTTCAATTTATCTAAACGAATTCAAGATTGCTTTTCTCTGGAAAAATGCATTCTGCTGTTGGACAAGCCTAGAATTTATGAATGGACTGGAGCAATGTGATTTCTCTTCCAGCCTATTCTTCCAACCTATACACGTTAGTATTTAGAACTGAACATATATTTTGTGCAACCACTAGAAGGAAAATCTGATTAGATTAAAATTGTCAAATGAAACAACATTATTAAATATGATCTCTCTTGTGAGTAATCAGAGGTATTTTCAAGGCACAGGTAAGGCTGAGATAGGACAAGAGGATTACTGGAGTCAGAACTGAAATTCAGTGCTGTTCTCCAGATTCCACATCTGCTTCCTCAAGGAAACACAAGAGTTATCCAAGTCAGTTTTCACCGATTCCTCTTCCAAGTTTGGATCCTGGACATGATCTAAACCATTTTCAAATAACACAGTGACACATGATGAAAACAAACAAACAAACAAAATCTACACACACACAAAAAAAATGAAAGAGTAACAAAAAAATTCTAAACAGAATTCCCTGTGTGGCTCGTGACAATTTTCATTCAAAAACATAGGTCACTGTGTAGTTACTAACTTTAAAAGTTGTTGTAATGAATCTCCACAAATGTTCTACAGTAAATCTATACTCACTGCCCAGCAAGCCTCGAAAAATAAATATTTAATTAAATAATGATACAATCAAGGAGGTCAGAAAAGACCTCAAAGATCACCCAGTCCAACTGTCTATCTACCACCACTAAACCAAGTCCTTGAATGAAACATATAAACATTTCTTGAACACTTCCAGGAATGGTGACTCCGCCACCTCTCTGGGCAGCCCATTCCAGAAACTGACCACTAATTTGGGAAGAAATGTTTCCTAATATCCAACCTGAATCTCTTCTGGCACAACTTGAGGCCATTCCCTCTAGTTCTACTCCTAGTTACGTGGGAGAAGAGGCTGACCGCTACCTCACCACTACCTCCTTTTTTCAGGTGGTTGTAGAGAGCAGTATAGTCTCCCCGACACTGCTCCTCTCCAGACTAAACAATCCCAGTTCCCTCAGCCTCTTTTCATAAGACTTCTGCTCCAGAGCCCGCACCAGCTTCACTGCCCTTCTCTGGACTCACCCCTAGGGCCTCCATGTCTTTCTTGCAGCGAGAGGCCTAAAACTGAACACAGTACTCAAAGTATGGCCTCACCAGGGCTGAGCACAGAAGGATGATCACCTCCCTGCTCCTGCAGGCAACACTATCTCTGATACAAGGCCACGATGCCACTGTCCTTCTTGGCTTCCTGGGCACACTGCTGGCTCATGTTCAGCCGGGTGCCCATCAGTGGTTTCAGTGAAATGAAGATAAAATTGCTCTTCTCTTCTGCAAGTCAAAGAAGACTCGCTGCCTTCAATTAGGGATACCTTTGCATAAAGCAGTTTGGAGAAGAGAATAAGGTAATTTTGCTCAGTAGTGTGGCCAAACAATATGAATCTGGGTAAGTTGTTTTCTCCAAAGGAAGTGATAGTGTTAAAACTGAAAAGTCCTCTTTCAACCTATCTAGAATGTTCCATAAACAATGTTATGAGTGACTCTTTTTTTTTTTTTTTAAATGTTTATTTCAATGTGTTACTAAGTCAACTTGACTCACAATTCTAACAGATAATATAGGAACCTCCTGGAGAGGCAAGCAGAAGCATAACGATAAAAGAGGCTTGACCCTACTCTGTTGTAAGTCCATCTACTTTTTTACTGTCTATGACACTGGCTAGCAACAGCTCATTATAAAAGCAGTATGAAGATACTATGCTACACAAAGAGGAGAAAGCACACAGCCTATAGGCATGAGGCAAGCTTATTCTTGAATGTCCTCGGAGCAATCAAAGACTTACAAATTTTCTCAGCTGGATGCTGCATCAGGATCATAGTATGCAACAGCTCTTGATGAAATATTTCTACCTTGGAATATGTCTAATCAGCTTTTGAACCCATTTACATTTTTAACATCTGAAATATCTTATGCTAATGAGTTCACAATTTAGACATGTGTTGCATGAAAATGGATGTCCTGTTGCTTCAAATCTGCAGCCAAGTCATTCTGCTGGCTGCTCTTCTCATATTCTGTCATGAAGAAGGTAAACAGTCAACTCTAACTTGTCTTCCTAATGACAGAAATAATTATAAATCATCAGCTACAGTACAAGTCTTTTGTGGATTGAAAAGTCTCCCTGTTTGGCAGCTGTATCATGGAAGTCGTAAGTGTAAAGATAACAAGTTAGGCAGACTTTATAAAGGCCTGATAGTATTATTGGAAGTGTGTGGCTGAACTGACTTAGATGCACTAGCTAGTGCAAAGAATTCAGGCCTTTCTAACTTCCAAACACCTAAACAAAAAGCCTACATAAAAGAGAGCAGTAATCACAGTAAGCCTACATACAAGAGAGCAGAAATCTTCAGACATTAGAAGTCCATCCTCAGATATCATATATTCAGATGAATAGACTAAAACGTCTTCATTAAGTTTATGAAGAACAGAAACTAAACATTACTAGTGATAATATACTACTCTTAAAGCAGCTAACCCTTTTTCAGGGTTTCACACTCATACTCAAAGATGTAGGTCTTTCAAATGAAATTCAATTGGCAACAATTTCATAAACTATTACACATTTCTCAAAATCAGCTTTCTACTGAGCTTTAAGTATTCAACAGGAAAAAAAAGACCGTATCTTGCAGACACAGAGATTACATTCTATAGTCTCCTGCTCCATAATGGATAATCATCATTTCATTCAAATTATCTAGCTGATTAAAATAATTAAACATAATTAAATTCAGTGTGCTGCTATCCAAGCACATTCTCTATCAGCAAAGCCAAGTGAAGTGGTTCTTACCATCCTCACATAATGCTAGCCAAACAGTTCATCGCCTTGTATCAGTGTGATGGTAGAATTGTTAGCTCATCCCATACTGGATCGAAAAATAGATGTAAGTTAGAAGAATACTTCCTTTCTTGTCTGCTTTTCTGACTTTCAAAAATACAGATTGTAGACCTCTATCCATCTGAACATCTTTGTTTTATGTGTGTTCAGAAGGTGAAGTTACCGGTATAGTGTGTTTGAAATTCAAATTAATTACGGATTTTCAAAATGACTTAACGATGTTTCCCACTTGGCTCGATTTGGCTGAACTATCTATCTGTTGCTAAGCACTAATAGGGCTGATTTTTCTAAGATGTTCCCAGTAACCTCTTGAGTTACATCAGCTAATTCAGGGCTAGGCCTAAGGCAACAGAGAAAATAAGGCTGCAGGCTAGGCTAGTCCAACAATTTACTAGTGCCTGATACACTTAAGACACTTGGCATGCTTCAGACCCTGTCAACTTGCTCTCTCCCAAAAACACATATAGGCTCAGCTCAGAGGGCTACCCCGTGCCCAGGATAATTCTAAGAGTAGTATGGATGTAGCATCCTATTTGCAAGAGTTCAACAGTTTTACAGTGCAGCCTTGTTGTTATATCTTGTACCAAGCTACTTGGTCTCTAAAAAAAAGATCAGCCAAAACTGATTTTATCAGTTTTTATTTAAAACTTACATTTTATTTTTCAATCACTCAGCTTTATGAGATTATTTTGAGAATCCACAGATATGGTTTTAATATTCACTATGTCTGAGACCTGATCATCCTAGCATGCATCATTTTTTTCCAAGGAGCTTAACAAAATACAAATCCTTCTCAGACTACTGATAACCTCTTGCACTATGAAAATTGTCTAAGTGTTCGCATATTTTATTCCCTAGTTTTTAGAGATATAGTAACTACAGGAATTTTTTTCTTTAATGCTTCTGGCTTTAACTGATGACAGTTATTGAAGAAAGGTCATCTCAAAGCTTAGTGTGTTTTTGTTTTTTTTTCCTAAAACTTGAGCACAAATTTTGAACCAAGAAACCTTCATCTGTATGCCTAGAAATCTATACAAAGTACCTATGTGATATTTGTGACATAAGTCTTCCTTGAACAGAATTCTACGGCAGCTATGAACAGAAGTTCATTTTTGTGCAATGTCTCCTCCCTATAACAAATGTAACCAAGTATCGTCACCTGAAGCAACCACTTTGGGAAAGTACAGAAGCAAATCAATTCGAATAGAGTCATGCTTTGGCCTTCCCTTTCACTGAATGAAACAGGAATGCAACTTAACATGCATTCATAAAATACCGGGTGGAAAAAGAACAGTAGGAAAAAAATATATATGTATGTTGCTATATTATAATTTAGTTGCCAGAATTTATTTTACTGTACAAATTTCATATTGTTTGTTTAGTGTATAGGACAATGTTACCTCTTCAATACACTTGACCTACCAATGGCCACTTAGACAAATAAGTAAATACCTATGTCTCATCATGAAAAATACTCTTAAGTATGTGCACTAAATCTGCTAGACAAGGACAAGACAACTAGGCTCCATCTAATTACAGATCCTTGGTAGGATAAGGTAACTGAATTATCATCATCATTAGCTAAATCACTACAGGATGTAGTAAAGTATGGAAAGCCATACTTTGGATAAACTACTGTCTGGTGCCTTACTCTTCTGTATTTACAATGAGTTCAAAGTCTTAAGACAACAGATAAGTTTTAGAGGCCAACTTGATAATGAAACTTTTCACTAGCAACCAGTATGCCATTAAGATGAATACCTTTATTCACTTCCACCCACAGAAATATAAAATCATCCATTTTCAGAGTATAACATAATCATTAAATCAACTAGCTATCTCCAAAGAAAAAATATGAGTTTTCATTCATTCTCAAGCTTTTCTGTGCTTCCTATAAAAGGAGATTGCAGATTTATAATAGATAAAATATGCATGGATAGGGTATCAAGAACACTGCTGAACTGAGTTTTCACTACTGTGAAAAACATCTATACAAAACATCCAAGGTTATTCATCCTTCCTGTATGCACATGCAGGACAAGAGAATTATCGAACTTCATAATGACCTGCTCATGCTTTCTACTCACCAAAGGCATCAATTTCACTTAGTGGAAAGAACAAGCAGTGAGAACATATATAGCTATTTTACGTTTTATTTTTTCTGTATCTTTGCTGGTCAATTTACGATTGCAGGCCCTGCTTACCTAACATTTTTCAAATTAATACCTTGCATACTTGGACTTAAAAAATCCCAAAAAGTTAACAACTATTTACTCCCTTGCTCTTACTTAATGCTTTCCCAATATACATACTACAGGAATGTACCTATTCCATTTTAAGACAGGTAAAACAGGTTAGCTTACATGGCCATAAATCACCATTATTAAAAAGTGTTGGCTATGTGGGTATGCAGTCTCCACCCACATGATCAGAATGAAGCTTTTCCATCAACCAGGGAGCAATAGGAAATTTTTGCTTTGTTGTTTTCTTCATTCTAAAACCAAAGATCCTATGTAAAGATGAGAAACGAAGAAGCCAGAAAACTTTAAGTAGTACCGTCTCGAAAAGGAAGGACACGGTTTCATATTGCACACTATCCTAATGAAACCAAGATTGCAAACATTCCCCCTTTTATACTGCCCACACTGACACTGACCACCTGGGAAGGTTCAAAATATGAACTGATAATAAACAGTAAGAAATCTGGGAAATTTACTTCTCAGTAAGATTCCAAAAACTCCATGTCCTACTACTTGAAAGGATGAGACATGTCAAAATCACAGTCTGTTTTTAATATTGCTAACAGATACGTGCAAGAAAATGATTCAGTGATGGAAGGCTACCAAGGAAAAACAGTATTTTTGAGTAGACAGGAAAAAATGAAATACTTTTATAAATAAAACCTCTTAATTCAAGTCTAAAATAGACACAACAAAAATCAATGTAAGTACATGGCAAGAATAATTGCTCTAGATATAATCTGATTAGCATTATTAGTTAAAGAGAGAACTCAGACCAAGCAATGATGTCTATTTCCTAAGGCCAAATATTTCATCATTAGAGGATTACCCTCTCCCTCACAGAAAATTGCACCTCTTAGCATAGCTGTCATACTGGTTCAGACCAACAGGATTGTGTACTGGAGGATTCCTCTCTTCTACCTAATTTAGAAATGCATCCAAGGGATGCACCAAAATGCATTTATAGTGAATCTTGGTAATAGAAAGCATTAAGACCTACTAATCTGGAGACCATGCTGCAAATGACATATTATCCAAATCATTCTCACATTCACTTGTGTGTTTTGGCAAGCATTCACATCTGCTTGGATATCACATAAATATAAGCACAGCAGGGCTGTGTCAGAATGAAACAGCATGTTTGCAGCATCAATGAAATACTAAGACAGACTAACTGTAAACTAAGGTCATTAACATGCTGCCACGATATTTCCTTTCACCTAGGCTGGGAAAATGTCAGAACTGCAGCATGCTGTGGACATATCACAACAGTGGTACTCTCCACCTTCTGAGTACTCACTATGTGACAACTACTATGCCAAGATACAAAAAAGTTGTTTCTGCTTAGTTAGCATTGACCTACATAATTTCAAATAATTAGCAAATCAGCATAGGTTTTGGTTTTTGTTGTTTTTTGTTTGTTTTTTTGTTTGTTTGTTTGTTTTTTTAATTTTGACGGCAAGCTGACCTTTATTTAACATGCACATACTCTCTCCAATCATATTTTTCTTTTCCTGTATCCTATTCCTGTTTACAGGAAATGAAAGATGACTACTGTAAACTTTAAAAGTACATTATGCTGATACCTTAATAACTTCAAGTGCATAATCAGAAAATAATTTATTTTTCTACTTGATGTTACAGCTGTTTGTGGGAATTTTGTTGGGTTTTGTTTGTTTCCATTTATGTTGCAGCTCTACCTTTCGATATTAGTGTAAAAGGACTAGTTAAGACGTTTTCTGTCTGTACTCTCTCAAAGTCAGAGTATGACAAAGTCTTTTGCTACATATCCTATTCCTCCAATTCTTTCTCTATTACAAAAAAAAAAACAAAAAAAAAAAAAAACAAAAAAAACCCAAGACTTTCTCATATAAAGATGATGGAAGATACCAAGTTTAAACAGCCTAGTTCCTAGTTCAAGCAAAATAACCATTTGAGTCAATGAAACCTCCAGCTTAGCACAGACTATGAGAAAACATGACAGGTTTACCTAACCAACAGTCTATTATCATAGAGTACACAGAGAGCTATATTCTTTCTGTGCCCCATCAGTTAATTGAAATCTGTCAAAGCTACCATTCAGGTATACCATGGTAACCTAGAAAGACACAGAAAAAGACTCAAGGCGCGTGTTTTTATCCAGATATCTTTCCTATACAATGCACCAAATCTGACTGCAATCTTTGTGCCTTCTAAGATGCATGGTAGATAGGATGGGGAAAAGAGTGAAAACAAAATTGACTAAGCTAAGAGAAGAATGGTATCAGGGCTTAATCTGCATTCTGTACCCACACTCAGATGCCTTATTTTCTTCTTAAGAATCAACACAAGAATAAGATGCGTCACCATAAAATCACTCATTCAAATGACTACTGAAGAATTATATTTTATACCACAGTCAGCCAGACTGCTTAGAGTAATTACATAAAAGTAGCCATGAATACAGTCTGATTTATTGTGAAATGATAATTTAAAAAAAAAAAAAAAAAAAAGGATTTTGAATGTAGCCATGAATACAGTCTGATTTATTGTGAAATGATAATTAAAAAAAAAAAAAAAAAAAAAAAAAGGATTTTGAATGTTGACAAATGCACTTTAACTGAAACAACGGATTACACTCATTTAATCATTTGCACCATATTAGCAAAAACATATCTGCTGAAGAGCACATTTAATCCTGGCAGGAAACTGATAGATAAAAAGAATATAAATTAAATTAGTGTTTATAAAGTGCATGTAAGAAAATGCTAAAGCTAGGGTTTCTGAAGCAGCAATATTTTGGCCACATTACAGAATATTCTCTATTCTTGCTTGAATGTACAGCAGGTTACTGTATAGAAACACAACACAAAGTTAGTAAATGGAAATACTACTCTTAGGATGGCAATTCTTTGGACTTATCCTAAGGCGATCAATCCTGTTTTTCAAAGCCTGGGAGAACTGCAAAATCTTCTTGATGACTGTACATCCTGAATAAACAATAGTATCGCACAAATATTATATTATGTAATGCATTTTCTAGTTTCTGTACTTTAAAAACAAACAAACAAGCAAAAAGTTAATTCTGAAATTTTACATCTCCTTAAATGCAGCAAGTCCACTGCACTTAACACACAACAATTTACAATTGCGTATGATCGGTGTATTGAATATACCACTTTAAATAACTTTTTTCCGATTACAAGAAAATCTGTATTCAATAATTACATAATGACAGTATTTGTGCGATATCAAAGTACTTTTGATGACACTGTATATCATTTCACATGGTTTTAACAAGTATTTGTGGAAGAAAAATATTGTACAAAACTGCTTTTGACATGTCCAGATTCAGCAACAATTAAGTGTACACCCATGGTGAAGAAGACTGGAGTAGAGAGAGGAAGCAAGCAAGAAAACTAATGTACAGACCAGAAGTAAATGTTTAGGACTGACAGGACAAAACTTTGTGGAAGTTGCTGTAGACAAACAAAGGAAGGGGGTGTGAAGGTGCGGAAATAAAGAGGAAGAGTAAGGGATAGAGATAGACATGACTGTAACAAAAGAAGCAATGAGAAGAACTTTTCAAAACTACTACTTCCTATAAACTTCACTTTTTTCTTCCCTACCCATACGCAGTAGAGATACAGATGCTCAGGTAGAAGATACAGTACCCTGGATGTCTTCATTTAGCCTCAGGGTTAAGCCCCATGACATTTTGGGATAGCTGAGAATGAGATTAATCTGAAGCCACAGATTCCTATGCAATGCAGTAATTTTAGAAAACCAAAACAATTACAGTGTTAGCATCAGAGTTTAACACCCCATCAAGAGACGCAATTGTGGAGTTCATTCTGTGTTACTTAGAATATGCACTCTTAAAACATTAGAAATATAAAATTATGTGGCATAGCTCAAAGCCAAGCAAACAAATACAATCATTTCTCCTATATCGAAAATACTTCATCACGGTAATTCAAAGGGTTTAACCAGAAATTTCTGAAACTTTAAACTAATGAATATATTAATAAATTTGATCAATAATGAAATTTGAGGGCTTACATTCAGATGTTATTTACAATGTCTTCTGTATAAAGAAAAATTTCTGTATAAAAAATTTGGCAAAAAATTTTCAAGTGATTTAGTTAGAATAATGTAGAATGGGCTGGGATATATGGGTTTCTTGAGTTCATCAGGTTATTCCACCATTGTGTGAAAGTATTTATAACTGCCTTCACATGGGATTTTTATAACTCATTTCTTCACTTTCTTTGATATGTATCCGGCAATGATAATGCTGGTAGTCAGTTCTGAACCACTAATTTGGAAGTAGTGCAATAATTTTCTTTTCAATTGGCAGCTTTGCTCTCTTTTCCCTACCTTCATAAGAATTATGGTCAGTTTTTCAAAATAACTAGATCTTTGGCTTAGACAAGAATATTAAAACAAAAAAAATATATATTTTTAAATAAAATTAAGAGTATCTGAATCCAAACTGCTAATCACTGTAATTGTTTTGAAACCTTAACAAAAGCATTAGCTGCCAAGAGTATACCAAATCTAATCACAAACCCAATGCATTTGTAGTATAATCTGTGAGGACATCAACATCCAAGAAATGCATTTTAGATGTTGTTATTTGACCGGAAATGTTTAATACTCCTTGCATTTGAGGAGAAAGATGGAACAGAGGTTACGTCCCTTCAGCTGCATCACACATATATCAGAATCACTTTTTTCTTCTGTGTCTGTTACCTGCCACCTTAAAAACATTACTGCCGTCTGCATACTGAAGTGATACCTTGACTCCCATAGAGCAAGGTAGCTCTTCATGTAGAAATTTTGTCAGTACAGCTTGAAATTTCTTCCTGTGCATGAAAGACAACTATGAAATTCAGTACAATCAATGTAAAAGGTGCTCATCTGAGACTATCAGGGGCTTGACCGCAAGCCACTCTTTTTATTGTTGTTGTGAAGCTTTGAATAATATAACTAAGGCTGGAGTCAGTAAGCATTGTGAGAAATTTGTAAGAAGACAAAGATGTAGTCTGTAGAGCCTAAACTCATAATCTTACAGTTCTTACTTCAATCACCTTGCCACTTCTGCTTGAATGATATGAAACCTCTTTGAAATTGAAGATTTTTTGAGTTCTGCAAGGAGTATATATACGCGCCTGGAACATCTCACACACACGCACATTAGGTATCCTACCCTACCTTTAATGAATCTTTAAAACAACATCATGTAATATATTGGTGAAATTTATACCAGCACACCAAGAAAGATGCACAGTCAAAGGTGCTTTTTACAGTTACTACTATGCCTATATAAAGACATTTTTCTGATGTATAAAAGTAGAAACCAGACCATGGATTACAGGCAGTAGGCTTAATTTATAAAAAAAAATTAACAGCTGGAGTGTGAACAACATGGAAGAATAGCTAAAACAAACTCCGAATCAGTTTCTCTAATCAGTACAATCTCTTGGCAAAATTTGTTTACGAAAGCCAAGCAAAAATACTTTGTGTGTAACAGTCCAATCTGTGCTGCAATTTTAGCAAGAGGCCTGTGTAAGTCATGCGGATATGAAAAATGTTAAGCTTGAGTGTTAAGTTTATTATAAGCAGAGCTGTTTGGAAACAGTGTTTAACGGCACAGCATATGGGTGTGTTTTAAGTGTGCATTTCATTGACAACAAATAGTTGGAATACAAAGGGTTTCAGTGAATAAGCATTAGGAGCAGTAGTGTTCTCTCCCAGTGCTTGCTACCTTTTCAGGTTTTACTTCAGTAAAATAAAAATATCCTACAGTCATAGGTAGAGCACCATCAACATGTAATTGACTACTTTCAAGCTAGCATTTACTGTGATAGATTTAAGATTTTCCTTGTACACTCAGATGGCATGATGTGGTAGAAGTTGTTATACCTTAAGAACTATAATATCAGCTAATCTCATCCCTTCTCAGAATTTTAGGTTCTAGGAAAAAAAACAAAAAAACAAAAAAACAAAGCCCATCTGAAGAAACTAATTCAGAGAATCTCAGTCACAGAAAAAAATTGGTTCATCTAAGTCCAAATCATTTCAGTTTACATTCATGCTAATAAAATTCAGATAAATTACTCTGGCTGCCAACCCACTGACTTCTGGCTGAGGAGTACACACAGCTGGATGCCTGTAAAGCAGGCAGGACACAATTTCTGCATATAGGTTAATGACTGTTCTGCGTCATCAACAGAGTACAGACACTACACTAGGGAACTCAGAAGAGCATTTTGCCTGCCTTTCAAATTTCAACTGAAAACAGAATTCATTTTTCTATCTGAATCAGGTTATTATATGAAAATCTGAAAGCAGACTACATTACAGCATGAAGGATAAAAGGGAAATTACGCCCCTGTTGTAAAGTGACTTAAGCTACCTAGTCTCTTGAATTTATGACAGATCTGACCCCTAAAAATCAGTTTCATCTTCTCCTTCTCTTATTTCTCACTGCCACCATTAGTCTGACAATAGGATCGATACAGACATAATGCAAACTGATTAAATGATGCAGCAAGTTTCTTACTTTCTTTTTTAGAGATTTGTATTCTGACAAATAAAGATGTTTTGCTATTGATAATATTTTATTCAGCTACAGCCTTTATCTTTCAGAAGAAAAAAATAAATCATCACAGATAAGAGTGGCCCAGACCATACACCACAGTTTAAATAAGCAAGTATTTCTTAATTTCAAGCACATTAGAAAAAAATCATTTTTTAAAGCGAGTTATACTTTTTCATAGTAACATTTAAGCACTTCCTATCTACAAAAAGCTTTATCATTACTTGATCCATAACTGTTTTTTCGCGTACATGGGTTATAACAATAGCCATCCTGCAGGGCTGCGGTTTGGACTGTAACTACAGAGTAGTAAACAGGTGGTCTTTTGCAACCTACTTCCAACTCTGCCATTAGGCAACCTCTCCACACTCCTCCTCACACTTCACACAGTCTTTGCCCACTCTTTTTCTATTGTTGTACAGAAAATACTCAGTTTTTTAATAAGCAGCAACAGCCCCATTATTTAAAAAGGGGAATTACCATAGGAACCTAAAACTCGAACACATTAGAAAACAGCCACAAAGTATAATCAGTGCTTCTGATTTTATTCACCTTATTGGTAATCTTTGCTTTTGTGTTTTGCCTCACGCATTCCTAACAACTGTTAGAATTGCATGAATTATGCTTGCACACAATCTCAGAAAATTTAAGAAAATTGTCAATCCTGGCCTACTCAAAAAGAAGAGATTTCTGGTTCTTGTAAGGGAGGAGTATCAAAGTCAAATACCTCCAGAATTCAACAGACTACTTTATAACCCGTGTGTCAATGTTCCCATCTAAAAATAGATTGAAAATGAGTTGCAAATAGGAACTTCTGTGATGGTGCATACAGTTTGTTACTGACCTTTACAAATGACCCAAACTACACATTTTTATTCAAAATTTGGTGACTTTAGATGCAAGAAGCCCAAATTATGTTCTCAAAACATATACTAATATAAGAGATAATACAGTTTGGTTTGATATCAATTTTGAGTTGTAAACACTAAGCTGAATCTCCAAAATGGATACCAGTTATTCCATCTGGAAATGCCAGAAGACCAAAACCAGAAAATACTGTCAACCCCTTTCACCTTTCAAAGTGGTGGAATCTAGATTTAAAAATTGTAACAGTAAGTTTCTATCAAGAATAGAGTGTTTTTTGTTTTTTTGTTTGTTTGTTTTTGGGGGATTTTTTGAGCCTAAAAATAAGAGCCAAGCTGTTCAAAGCCAAATATTAATTGCAAATAATAAGAACTTACCTTCCTGTCTGTTGTTTTTTCTTTTTAGCCATTTTTCAACAGTTTCCGCACTTACACTTTCTGACACAAACTCATCCAGTACCTGGGGATGAAGGGAAAGATAGGCCTTCACTTTTTCATCTGTTAAACCTGCAAGAGAGAAGATTAATTGATTACAACATTGGCATGAAATTCTCCATGTGAAACAATACACAGATGTCAGTAACAAAATATATCCTTGTGTATAACGTGCTGATTAAATACAGGCCTATTTAAATTGTCTTCCCAGAATGATATCCAACCAAATATAATGAGTTATCATATAAAAAGTAGTAGAAGCAAAATGCAACCATACATAATGCTCTGTACACTCATAAGGAGTGTCCTCTGTGACACTCAATATGAGCTTTCCCTGGGAGAAATGGACAGAAAGAAATTTGTGAAGTAGAACATAGATACTGGGGCTGGGACAGGGACAGGTAGTGAAACAAAACGTTGGCCAGCAGTTTTGAAAGGAAACTGATACAAAAGCAGTTCCAAAAAGAAAAAAGAAAACCAAAAAAAAAAAAACCAAAAAAAAAAAAACCACCAGAAACAACAACAAAAAAAAAAAACAGCAACATGCTTCAGCAGCTAACAAAGACTTCACATCTAATTTTGTTCTGTGACATGAGACTGCAGTGAAGAGGAACTAAAAAACTGTTTATTTTTCTTTTATTTTTATTTTTTCCCGTGAAAGCAGAAGACAATTGAAACATGGTAAGATGGGAAACAACTAGTTGTGGGCTCAGGCTGGGTGCATCACAGAATCATAAAATCATAGAATCACAAAGGTTGGAAAAGACCTTTAAGATCATCTGGTCCAACCATCAACCCATTGCTATCATAACAGGGAACAACTAACACAAGCAAATTCATGCATGTATCATTGCATCTAGACATAATTAGGACTCTGAAATTACTTATTTGCAAGATATGCAAGAGAATGTAGCAGAGAGCTGATAAAGAGGCTCTCTCTAGGATGGAGATAGAAAAACATAAACTGGTACACAGCAAATTTGGTATTCTCACAAGTGGGGAAAAGCAACCAAACTCCATTACAACACCAAAACCAAGTGCAAACTTTAATTACTAGAGTTAATTAAGTAATATTAGAAATACAAATGGTTTTCAAATGCATAATTCTAACGTCTAATGTTATCAGTTATCAAAATAAATGCAATTGTAGATAAAAAGACTTCACAATAGCAGTTGCCACTAAAACACCAGTATACACTTCAAAAAACCAAGTGAAAGTCAAATCTTCAAATCCCTGATACTAAATAAATTTCCAAATTCAAACTATGACAATCTGCTCAGACTCTTCACAAACACACCAAAGAAAACCACTGTCTTCAGGGATAGGAATGTGAGGGTGCAGAGGGCTTTCAAGGGAGGATGGGAAATCAGTGAAAATGTCCCAAGAGCCTAAGGTTCAAGTTGTCCCACAGGGATCATACATTGAATACAAAGCATTAATTAGATCTGAGGGGAAAAGGAACAACAAGAGCTGTAATGACTCTAAATACTCCTCGGCTGGTGGTGTGCGTGTATAAGTGAAACTGTTTCTGTACAGCTGAAAAGTAACCGCAAAGCACAGACTAGATTCAGCAAAAGAGAAACTTCCTTCCAGACAACTCTGGCCTCTTTTGGGGAGCGTTCACGCTATAACACAAGATCAATTTTCCTACTTCATATTTGTCACAACGTCAGAATACGCTGAAAAGAGCTGTAGCGTATTTAAATGCTAATCAATGACCACAAGCTTTGAGATCTCTTAGAAATACTATGAAAACATTCAGGACGCAGCATCCCAGCACTGTCTTCAGGGCTTCAACCATCTGCTCCTCACATACACACACAGCCGCTCCAACATTCAGCCCCCACCAGCACAACCCATGTCCAAAATACCACTTCTCTTATCCACCCGCAGCTGCAGCCTACCTGGGTTACCAGTGCCTCAGGTATCAGTGCTTGCACTTACAGGCAAGAAACTCTAGATCTGTGCTGCTCAAATTAGAGACCTAAATGAGCACGCTGATCTTCATTACCAAAGAAGCAAAGATGCTTGTCAACTCAGTAAAAGTAGGAGATGATCAACAAGTTTGGAAAAAAAATATATCATGCTACCTTGTATTCAAACTACTTTGAGGATTTAACCTTAAGTAAAAGCTTGTAAATTGAGGTCACAGTACATCTGTAAGGAATTACATCTTGTACAGGAATGAAAAAGATTTTTCAGTCTCACTGACCAACACCTCCCATATGGAGAAAAAAAAAAAAAAAAAAAAAAAAAAAAGGCTAAATAAGATAGCTCTATAATTCATTTAATTAAGAAAAAAGTAATACTTCAAAAAAGAAAGTCTTTCTAATTTCATTGTAAAAAATCTGAAAAGAAAGTATTTTGAGAAAAACTCATAAATTACTATGAAGTATTGAAGATCAGAAAGATAGTAAAATTTATCTGCTTCTTAAATTTGGAACGAGTAATGCTCAATACAGGCTTCTCAGAGAATACCTGCTAGTTTATGGATGTTCTCAGACCACAAATAAATGAATGGTTTTCCCTTCTAATAAGAAGCGAGGAACTGGAAAGTTTGTAAAATTAGCAATGGAAATTCTGCAAGGTTCGATATACATTTGAAGTGAAAATAACCTCAGCTTTCTAACGTCTGAAGTATTCATTCCTTAACTTCAACAGAAACACTCATTGAGATCTTTACAGGATGTTGTTTTTTGGGTTTTTGTTTGTTTGTTTGGGTTTTTTTGTTTGTTTGTTTTTGGTTTTTTTGGTTTTTTTTTGTTTTTTGTTTTTTTTTTTTTTTTTTTTTTGCTTGTTTGTTTTCAATAGACACATTAAAATTTGATAAAACGTCTATATTTGAAATAAGACTTCAGTCTTCATGTCAAGGGTTTAATTACTGCTTCAGGTAACTCGCAATTCCAGCAACCTGAGGGCAAACATTCTGCTTTAAGCTTACTTGGAAAGTGACTCATGGAGCTGCTATAAGAAATGCTACAAACATCTTTAAATTACCCTCCTTCGTTTCCATAAAGGTATCTGTGTCTGAAGATACAGTATTTAGATATTTGGATAGGTGCAAGCAGAATAGGATTTAAATTTACATGCAGATTTTAAGAAAAAAAAAAAGAAAACAAGAAATATAGATCTATTTTCTAGAAACAACAAACGAGATTTAGTGATCCTCCTGATCTTTGGTCTATTTATTTGAAAAACACATGCTACCATTGTACAAAAACAAACAAACAAACAAAAAACAACAGCAAACGCCAATGATAACAGATTGTGACTTCAGGAAATCTTCACAGAAAAAATGTCCACTACTTCCACTGTGCTTCCTACACAACAAGAATATTTCTACTGACTCCCCACTGACTCCAGTGCTATCTCCTCTTGTTCTTCAACTCTGGCATGGAGCATAAGCTACATTCTCTGATAGAGGTCAGGTATCAAGAGGAACCCCACTCAGGAAGGCAGAGCTCTGGCCAACACCTTAGCATGCACCCAGCCAGAAAACCCAGAATGACCAGAATGACCTCAATTCTTCTGAGAATTAGAGGAATCTGACATTTTGGTAGAGCATCAATTCATTCCATGTATGCTTCAGAGTTTGCCTTCCTGATTCATACACATCCTGTTTAAATAAACACACACACAATCAAACAATCCTTCTCCCTTGTATTCTTATTTTTATGCAATAAGCCCATGTTTCAGTGCTGTTATCTTCCTTGTGCAACTTGCTAATGCCATGCAGACGTTCACTATTTGTATCACTGGATTCGTGACTAAATAATCAAAATTATAATAAAAATATAATACGAAAGAGTACATGCATATCAGATGAGCGCTTCCTCTTTTCATTTCCCTCAGAACAAACTGCAGGCAAAGGAACTGTTCAGCCTGCCCTCTCCATGCACCAGGTCAGCAGCTCCCAGCTTCCTGACCAGCACAATTGTTTAGGTTCTCTTCGCAGATCTCAGTTTGAAATGTTCTCTTTGGCTATGCCATCTAAGCTTAAAAAGCTAATTCCTAGGCACGGAAAACATTAATCAAGACTTGTTTGGTTTCATTTTTTCCATTTCTCAGTTATCCCTGTCTGAACAGTAAGTGAAAAGACAGCCTTTCTATAAATGACAGGTTTTACGCAAGTGTTTCGTATTACTGCGCTTTTTGTATCATTCAGTGTAATTTGTTTATTTTAGGGCAAGATAATATCAAACTGGCAAAGCAAAGGGTGAAAGATAGCCTGTTCCCCAATAGCCCCCAAGAAGCAGTTTCTTGATCAGTGAAAAGGATTTTTATTGCCAAGGGGCAATATCATCTGGCAGTTTGCTCATTCTGGAATGTTAGAAGCAGGAAGGGAGAATCAAATGACAGAAAAGAAGCAAATATATTTACTCCTAGTGTTTCTATAAACTGATACGTCTTGGACTGATGCTTCAATGTATTCTACCAAATAACCATGTATCTATTTTTCCACTTTGCATATGCCTGGGGCTCAAACTGTTCTTCTCATTTGACACAGCTCATGCCAGTATATTGAAGTTTGGGTTTCATGTTTTCTATTTTAAATAACCTCTTAGTCTTCAATGCAGCATTCACAAGAGTGTTTTGTTTATTTCTTCTTTTCAAGCTAGGATAAATGCCTTCTTTTTCACTGAAGTTGTAGACAGAACCATATAGAATTTAAGACAGAATTACAGATGCATTTCTTCATTTCTTATCTTAGTAAACTAACTATAGCAAACGCAAACATTGCTCCCAAATACCACAGTCCAGTAATTTCAACATAAAATAGTCATATGTTTGTGACAGTTGTTGAAACAAACTCTCTTGCTTAGTCCTATGATTGTTACCTTAAGACATACTCTAACAACTTTCATTGTAGCTAAGCATGCTATGCAAGTGGATCATTTTGCTGTATTTCAAAACTGCCTTTCTCAGTAGTGAGACTTCATGCTTTACAGCAGTTCCCCAAAGGAACCAAACTGTATCGATCGCAGTATTTCTTCCCCAGCATAAGTATGTGCATGTATCCTTTTCCAATTTAAAAAAAAAAAAAAAAAAAAAAAGATTCAATGGCTCACACCTCTCCTGACTTCTTTACATCTGTGAACATTCCTAACCTAAAGCTGCCCTTCCAGAATATCAAACTAAATTTGACATAGTGACAGCAAGAAAATGGCACAGTTAGCAACAGTTTGCACATCACTTTGACATGAAAATGCTTTTACTGAGAAAGAAGAGAGCATTGGTTACAATGCTTACATTAACTTCCTTCTTTTCAAAATCTTGACTATGAATATTCATACTCTACCTGAAGAAATCAGGCACAGCATATTCTCAGGAACAATATAAGGCTAGTATTCCCTAATGAGTCTAGAGACTTTAAAAAGAGCAAACTGCACAGCTAGGAGTATAGGTACTGGCAAAATGACTTTTGAAGAAGACTGAAGTGAATGAAGATACGTTTCCAAATGAAACATATATCAGAACGGACACTAAAGAATAAAGCATGACAGTAGACAAAGCTTATGGAATAAGAACGTTCCTGTAATAAATCTATACATATTCTTTTGCCAATGCACTACGAAGCAGTAGTGAGCTGGGGGTCAGCCTCTTCTCTCATGTAACTAGTGGTAGAACTAGAGGGAATGGCTTCAAGCTGCACCAGGAAAGATTCAGGCTGGACATTAGGAAATACTACTTTTCTGAAAGAGTGGTCAAGCACTGGAATGGGCTGCCCAGAGAGATGGTGGAATCACCAACCCTGGAGGTATTCAAGGAACGGTTGAATTTTGTTTTGAGGGACATGGTTTAGTGAGTACTATTGGTGACGGGTGGATGGTTGGACTGGATGATCTTGAAGGTCTTTTCCAACCTTGGTGATTCTGTGAAACACACTCCTACCACTTTAACGGCATAGAACAAAGCAGTTCAGTACTTAAGGATGCTCCTGTGCAGTGTTTATTTACTATCCCAGATATACCATTGCTGGATTCCAAAAGAAACTGAGAAACAAGACCTCCTACAAACATTAGATTTCAGTAATTACTACTTGCCTTTAAGCCATCCTCCAACATTCTCCCTTTAAAAATCATAATAATAAAGTCAGAAAATAATCTGGAAGTTACATTTCTGCTTTCAGCTTTTTTTTCTTCTGTGTAAAATACTTTTAAAAATTTCTTATATATTAGACAACCTTTGTAGCACTGAATCAATTAATGGCTCCACTTCTGAACGCATGTTGTGCTGCACCCTCCTCTGAGAACAGCTTCACTGAGCTCAGTGTAAAGCAGAATCAACTGGAATGAGGTAAAAGATTTGAAGCCTACAGCTATGTTTCAAAATCTGCTCCATTTAGCAGCATGAGTCAGTCACATCATTAGCAACTTCTGTTTTTTTTTTCATTAGTGCTGTGATATTTGGCGTTTTTCTAAAGCCACTAGCTTCATCAAACCCTATGATTAAGCAAGAATTTTAGTTTGCACAAAAAGTTTCTGGTCCTGCTAGTAGAGGAAAACTTAAGAACAGCAATGCTTAAGAATCAAAACAAAAATGCAAATAAAAAGATTGCAGGTTGGGGGACATGGGGAGGCAGCAGAGAGTGGATGAAATTTACTGAGGCAGTCTAGCAACTACCAAGGCTCAGCATTTTACCCCAGAACAGCTATGCACAGAAGACAGCAGTAACTGCATTCCTCAAACCCTTTGCAACATTGATGTGAATGGCAGACCTTTCATGCAGCTGGACAGGACTCAAGGCTTTGAAAACCCCTAGTGAGAATATAAATTGATTAATAAAAGAAATCAATTTGATTTTAACGTATAGAAAACCTTGGAAGGAAATAACTTTAGATTTTACAACTGTAACTATGCTTCTTTTTAAATGAAACGCATGAGTACGTTTGGTTTCATCCCTGCAATCAGCGGGGCCAGCAAACATAAGCAAGGTCATAATGTCCCCATGTAAGTAACAAGACATTCTGCTCCACAGAGAATCTGTAAGCCAAAAATAGCAACAAACAAATGGAAGAAGAAACATAATAATAAACACTTTTCAGATAAGGGAACACCTGAAGCAGAAAATGACCTTATCTGAAATACAAGTAAAAATGTGTAACATTAAAGTAAACGTTCTTATTTAGAATATCAAAATGAAGGACAGATATCCAACACTTTCTTAAATGCAAAACAACATTTGAAAATAAATGCCATGCTTGTACTAAAAAGGAGAAACCTGAAAAATATCTAAAATTCAAAAAAGACAATTGAACCTAACTATGTCTCTGCATCCTCGTTTAGAGTCATGTCGTCTCATCACTTCCTAACACAAAAATCACCTCTCTGTATCTTTCCAACCAAACCTTATAAATGATATTTGTAGTCATTCTCCAAAGCATTCAAGGCATGTGTGTACATTGCTTCATTTGGATTAAGCATTAATCCCATTAAATCAATCCCTTCTTTGTTCAAAGCATCAGGATTCAAAACCACAGGCATAGTCAGTTTTGGAATATCCTTTTCAAGTCAGACTTTTTATCTTAATCCATTTAAGTATACAGGAATGTAATGCAACCAAGTGCCCAAACTCTCTGAAACCTGACATTACTGGTCTGGCAAAAAGGGTGGTCACTTATTCTGAGCAATCAGTATGGCCAAACCTCTTTTTGGTTTTTCTTGTCTTGAAAATTCAATTCAAATTTAAAACTTGGCTGTGAACAGCTCCAAGTTCTTTTTGTCTCTCCTTCTCCAACTCAGGCTCACAATGCTAGAAAAAAAAAAAAAATCTATAAGCTGTTCCTGTGTTCAATACTTTACTAGCAGTAAAAACTATTAATGTAGTACATAAACAGCACTACACAGCAGATCTGTGTATCTAAAATGGGCACACATTTGTTTCACGTCATAAATTTTATCATTAAACATTTCAAATCATCATATAAACATGAAGTGTTAATTTTGCCAGCCTTGAGTCACTGTACTAAATTGCAAGCTCTGTACATATTTAGATCCCAATTTCATCCCAGTCAGATGCAGTCACTTTTGCAGCGCATGTGGCAGAAAGCAGCGCACTGTGTAACATCTCAGTCAGGAGACCAGCAGCCCTGCTTAAGCTTTAGAGAGAAAACAAAGACCAGCTCAGCCAACCAGAGCTGGAATGCTTCTATACAGAAAGAATACTAATAATCACTTTATCTGGTACACTGATTCAGATCCCTCAATTCTGATGAAAAAACCATGAATGCGTCTACGCATCCAAATATACCAGATGCCAGGATACACGTAGACATAAGTGCCTCCTCTTTCCACCAGCTTCTGCAGCAGCAGCTCACAAGGCCGTTTCCAGGTATGATCAGCATCTTGTAAAATTGCACCCTACTCAAATGAGTACTGAAGTGGTCACATCTCTCAAAACCCAGAGCTCAAGAATGGCAAACTACTAACACGTCTGATGTCAGAGATTCACAGAAGCAAAAAAAGCACAAAAGCAAAAAGCCAGCTAAAAGTGATTATAAAAATCAGTTTTTATTACAGCGTAAAGGCCTATGATCTTTCCATGAGACATATACAAAGGCATAATAGGGTGAATAAACATCCCTAACTTGAATATTAATTTTTTGCAGGGTATCAATTCACACTCCAAATTGTGCAGATAGCATAATGTTCCAGGGCATGGATAGTGTTACACTGTGTGATACCATTCATTGTCTGGATCTCCACTGCTTTTTTTAAAAAAAACTAAATATTATTTTCCAGGGTGAGAAGTAGCTTCCTCATAATTCTAATTAGCACTTTGGAATAAATGAACGATCTGCAACAACCTTTATTATCCTTCCAGGTGCATTATGGGAGGAAATTTGGGGATTTAATTAACACTCTGCAAAACCTAACAAAATGAATACACACGTGCTTTAAGAGTTGCAAATTGTAATCAAATTGATTTCAAATCTTTGCTTGAGAAAAATGCTACATATAATCTTAAGGTTACTGATAAAAATAATTATCAGCACACTCAAACATAATGCATCATCATGAGGTAAGTAAAAATGTATTTATAAACCCATAGCGAACATTTCAGTATGATTTATAATTAATTGCTCATTTTTATTCTCCCGTGTAACACGCACAGCCAGGATACTTTGTCTCCTGCCCAAAATGTACCTGACCAGTAAGACTCAAATTAACAATGATAAGTGCCAAAATATTGCTCATTCCTAACACAGTATGGAAAATGTCAGGTCACTCGGGACTTGCACCCACCTAATTCTGGAAAGATTATATACAGCCATAAATGAGGCTGCTTAAAATCTAACAGTTACACATGGTAGGAACACCTTAACTTTTCCCCTGAATACAAAAGCTGGGATAAGGTTCTTACTTTATGACTTCTCCAATAATACCTTCTGGCTGATGTAATGTCTTCCACCCACCTGACACTCAATCCTGATGTATCTCTATATTTGAGAAACTATTTTGTTGCAAGAATAGCCCCACTGTCTTCAGTTTTACTGCTGGTTTGTTTGGTGTTTGTTCCCCCCCCACCCCCCAAGAGAAAGCCCATAAATAAAATTCTGTAATTCATTTTATAACATAAACTCACATTAATCTTCCCTAAAATACTACCTAAGTGCAGAGACAAGATCCAGTATGATGAAACCTCCTATGAAGAATACATACAAGTGTGCCAAGTCTCACTGTTATTTCACTAAATAGGACACAGAAAATGTATTTCCTCCTCCTGAAAGGAGTATCCTACTCCATCTTAGCACTTATATTAATAAACTTGTCAGGATAGTTTCCCAGGATACAAAACTCTTTGTACGGAACAACTACACAGTCAAGTAACGTGCCACATGCTGACACCAGCTATGAGTGTTCTCTACTTTGATTTACTAGGACCATATCTGCAGCAGCACAGATCAGCATTTCTCATTCTTAATTCCCTCCAACCACAGTGCCTGAAAAGGCTCAGAGAGAAACACAGTCAACATCCTTTATGAAATAGAAAGGTAAAAAGCCCAGAGAAATCTACCACTTTTTACTATGATAGTTTCTTTGTACAAAGGAACCTAGCACAATTGCATCGACAAAGTCATGAGAAGCGAGCTCCTCAAAAACAAACCACAGTCACAATTCTTTCTTCCATTTAACACAAAATGTGTCTGTCATCTGGTAGCTTACATTAAGCATAATAACTTGGAGACTGAAGTGGCAAATATCTTTAAAAAATGCATCTGATTTTAAATAAAAGATGCAAGCTGTAAAAGAGTTAGGCATGCTTTCCAGTCAGTCTCTTCAGGTTAGCAATGGAGACAAACAAGTGTTCCGATTTAAGAAATAAATCGCATTCTACCTCCAGTTTCAACTTTTCTTGTTTCAAATTCCAGCTAATGGGGTGTTTGTTTGTTTTTGAATTTTGGCTACTGTCTTAAAAGAGTTTTCAGCATTAGGTATCATCTCCCTATAAAAGTACACGCACTGCCTTGCAGTAGGTTTCTGGAAAGTCTCTATGCTAATTCAAGCACCTCTTTATACAACAATAAACTGACATTTAAAATTAAGATAAATCTATTTAATTATTTTATAGGGAAGAGAAAACCCACTTTAAGACTAATTAAACATTGAATATTAAGCAATGACACCACCAAATTGCCAGGAAAAATAGTGAGAAAGTGATTTATTTAGAAGACAATAAAGGAAAATAAGTAGTTTCTTTTTCTGCCATCCCTTAGTTACCAGCTGAATAAACAAATAAAGAAAATTGATTTTTCAGAGTTGTGAACTGCTGAAAATTTTATGCTGATGGACGTAATGATATCTTCAAGTTAGTAAAATGTGGCCTAGGAAAAATAGTGTAATTTAAGGTATTTAAATGAATATGTTACCAAAATAAAGGAAGCTTGAAGTGATAATTCAATAACACGTTACATACACTTTTACTTCTACATTAGTGACAAGGATGAATTGTGCAATCCTTGCTTGCACTGGTATATACTTACTTACAGCAGTATTTTTACTGACGTCAATCAGACTACTTATGTGCGTAAGAGCTAACTAACACGAGTTGTGCAACAAAACCCCAAACATGTTTCATTCCACACATTGTTATAAGGTTTATTCCTCAACCACAGATTTTTACCTAGTAATGTTAATAATGTTATTTCATTGACGTTATTGTTCAGAAAAAACACATGAGAACGTACAACTTGTTCAGTGGTATCTGGCATCATCCAGTATTTCAGCTCAGCATCAGATGAGAGCCACAAGAGAAATACAGATTGGCTTTGGCTGGGAGGCACCTCCAGAGACTGCCCAAGCCAGCCTCTGCTCAGGCAGGTGCAGGTACAACAAGCTGCCCAAGGCATCATCCAGCTGGGTTTGAGTGAATGGAGAGTTTCCATCTCTAGAAAGGAAGGCTATGCATCTTCTCTGGGCAACCTGTGCCACTGTTTGGTCACTCTCACATTGGAAAAGGTGTTCACCTGTGTTCAGGTGGGAACGTCCTGTGTTTCAGTTTATACTGGTTGCCTCTTGAAGTGTCACTTGGCCACAACAAAAAGAGCCTAGCTCCTTCTCTTTTTATTTCCCCCACAGCTATGTATGCAAGCAGATAAGATCACCGTGATTCTTCTCTTCTGCAGGCTGATCAGTCCCTGCCATCTCATGGCCTTTCAGTGTTCTCATCCCAGTGTGTCCATGTCTCCCTTGTACAGGAGAGCCCAAAAATATCTCACACCAATGCTGAGCAGAGGAGAAGGATCCCCTCTCTTTGTCCTTCCCCTTGCAATGCTCTTCCTAAGGCAGCCCCAGATTGCTCTTGGCCTTCTTTGCTGCAAAGGCACACCGCCTGTTCGGGTCCAAAAGAAATGACTTCACAACAGCCAATTAGGAATTACAGGATCCAATCCTTGGAGAATCTTGTTCCCCAGAAGGTGAAATACCTCCTACTGACTTGGATGTAAGCACAGTAGAACAGAAAACAACATATGGAGTTGGCTGCTCTTTCAGAAGATTCCACTGGCATGGCAATTTACTACTCACGAGATTGCATCTGGCAAACTTCTTCTATCTATGTTATTTTACACAATAATTCAAGCAAACTATTTTTTACTGTTTTAACATTCACCTGTTGGCAGCAGAGTAAAATAAAGTCACAGTGTTTCAACCAGGTGCCCAGTTTTTGTTATAACAACTAAGAAAATGACACTGAATTCAAGGCTAGTTTCAGGAAAATGAGCAGCTGCATCTTTTCCCTGTCCTCCTCCCCTTCCATCAATTCCCCACTCTCTTTTGTTTGTTTTTGAGAACCTGTAGTTCACTAACGTGTTTACCTCCAAGAAGCATCCTTAGAAGAAAAAAGGGAAAAAAAACTGGTGAAGAAGTGAAAGGAAAACAGGAGAGACCGGAACTGAGAACTTCAGGACTTAGAAAACCAAAAAAAAACAAACAACAACAAAAAAAAAGACACTTCAGTCCATATTCCCGCATTCTCGGGATGCCTGTTAAGCACTGTGCCTTTACTGTATCAATTTATATAAACGCTTTTCTGAAACAAGGATAACGAAGTATTCATAGAGAGAAAAAAAAAGGGTTTTCACCTCTCAGTGTAACGCAGCTTTATAATAACCTGACTTTATGACTACTTGGCCATCTCCTACATTCAGAAAATACTTTAGCACTACAAAGATATCCATATAAGACAGAAAGTGTGATGTAGAAAATCAGGGCACATTTCCACAATACTGGTCATAAATTTTCACTTCAGTGTGCTATGGTGCTAGAGGCTGTGATTCAGATTTCTGCCTGGAATGCTGACTGACTGCATGTCTTCTCATTCAGCCACAACAGCCCATTACACTATTATATAATGACAAAAATTGTAAAAATAAAGATGAAAACCACACTGATAACATATAAACAGGCAGATCTACCGTTAAAAACAGCCAATTAAAATCTGTGTCATAAAATATCCAACAGAAGTAGTAAAGAAAAATAACATCAAAAATTTTATCAGGCAAAATAAAGATTTAGCACATGGGTAGCTTTTCAATATTTTTCAACTCTTTCAAATTGGCTCTGGGAAAGCATCCAACTTTTGTAGGATGAATAACATAAATTTCAATACACTTCAATTTAACTGACTGGTGTGAAGGATCACCCATGATAACTAAAAAGAGACTCTGTGTTGTGCTGCAGTAAAAACAGTACCATGAGTTCTCAGAAGGATATGGCATCAAAGATTAAAAGGTCATAAACAAAAGTACATCAGTTTCTTCTTTAGCACTACAGATGTATTACTTTACAGAATAAAGGGTTAATAATTTTTGTGAGCAGCAGTTTTGGGAATTTAACACCACTGGTACTGGTACTTTGCTCTTGTTATTCAATGAGCTATCAAACATACCTGACATTCAAGCTCCCACAAGCCTGTGGTCTGCCTTTCCAGAAAGAAAGTAATTCTGTAACATTATGGTCAAATTACAGTGATATGTATTCCAAATTGCAAGATGTTCAAAACATTAAGGTCAGGAAACACAACATGGCGGAACTGCTCCAAAAGTAATGCCTCTTATTTTATTATGTGGGTCTCTGACATCATAGGCCAACATAACAGGAGGTTTCATTTTCAGAGCAGCCTTCTGACAACCCATTGTTTTACATACTGTTCATTGATTCCATATCAACAATTACATCAGCAAGCTATTTTGTTCTATGCACTTTACACTATGAAGCTCTTTCAAATTTATTTATTTTTTTTTTTTGTACACAAGGTGTTCTCCTAAATTTGAAAGTCTGGTCTCTCTTCTACATAAACATAAAATACGAGCATATTAAAAATCTGAGAAAAACCACAAGTGGAATTTCCCTAAACTTATAAACAAAACATCTCCAGACACCTGGCAATAAAAGAGTAAGAAGATCACTCAAGTGCCTCTAAAGTCATCTGATTTAAAAGGACTACTTACAGGTGACAGAGCAAGGCTTGCAACTACTGGTGAATTGGTTATTATCATTAAGCTCTTTAGAGAACGTCTATTATTAAAATGCCAACCCTAGTTAGCTAGATATTTGAATTATAAAAGCTCTTATGCTTCTACCTCCTTTTCTACTCCGGAGAAAAAAATCCTTATTCTACACATTTTGAAATCTTCGGGTAGTGGGAGGTGGGGATTTATTTTTGAGATGGGCTGCAGGCATAGGGAAGCATCTCTCTGATATACATTTCTAGTTTTAAATTTCTGAGTGATGCAGGTGACATGTTAGAAGGGACGCCATCCAGTGGAACCTCAACAAACACTAAAGGTGGGCACATATGAACCTAATGAGATTTAAAATAGCAAAATGCAGTTTTGCATGTGGGTCGAAGCAATCCCAGGCATTTATACAGACAAAGAGAAGAATTCATTGAGAGTAGCCCCGTGGAGAATGACCTGGGAGTCCTGGTGGATGAAAAAGAACATGAGCCAGCAGTGTGCTCTTGCAGCTCGTAAGGCCAACGGTGTCCTGGCCCCATCTGGAGTAATGCATCCAGGCCTGGATGCATCCACCTCCTCAGGAGGCTCAGAACCCCTCTATTCTGTAAAATTCAGCTATCTGCTTGTTTAACATTTCCTTAGTAGGAGCACTGGAATAAGCAAAGCCTTGGTAATCAATTTACTTGGCAAACCATAAAGAGAATTATTACAAATAGCATGGTCTGAAAGAGACAAAAACATGCCTGAGCTTTCTTGGCATCAGACAAAGAAAAAAAATCAGCCAAAACACTGTTTTTCAACATCAGCAGGTTACCTAGTCAAGCTGCAGATGACATCCAAGAGACACAGACATACCAGAATCAAAGCTGTCATTTAATAATTGTTTTGTGCATAACCATCCCTCATGGTTTTGTCTATTTAATAACCTTAAATATTAAAAACTTTAGTATTAGTCAAAACTATTATCTTAAAAAGATTAAAACTCAGTCCATGTTTCTCCATCACATGAAGGGGCTTACCAATTAGAATTACATGTGGATCAGCATTTGCAACACTTCTTCATGGAAAAGAGCAATGAAATAAACAAAAAGTCTTGCCCATAGGGAGTGCTGAAAAACAAGTTCCAAATATCAACTCACGAGGCACATGAAAAATGCACAACTTTATGCATTAACTTGATGTAAAGAATAATTATCTGAAATAATCACTCCATGCAAAAATATCATTTTCTATATATTCCAGCAGCTGCTAGTGAAAATAAGTCCTTATTGCTTCAATTTTGCAATTAAGTGTCAAAAGTGGAAAAAAAACCAACAAAACAACCCACAGTATTTTTTAAAACACTTTTTACTTTAAGAAGTTTGCAAATTGTATCTTGTCAGAGTTCTCCAACTAAGATAAAGTCTATTTAGAATTTAAAGCAGAGTATCAATCTTCCTGTCAGCAACAAATACAGTCCATATTTCCCAAACTTAGTATTGTCATGAACAAATACTGATCTGTCTTGGTTTTGGCATTACTTATTGATTTTTAATGCTAGGTTACATTTATATGATATTAATACAAACTCAAAAATGTCTTCTTCGGAAATCCCTTGTATTAAACTTTGTCTTTTTTCTAAGTCATTTAAGCATTAAATGATCACAAAATGTAAATATAGTGCAAGTTTGAACAAATCAATGAAAGTGAAATGAATCAGCTGACATTGTAAGTAATTCCTGCAAGAACACATGAAGATTTTAACTGGGCAAATCTGTAAACCTAAGCCAGTGTGATGTCCTGCATTCCCTCAGTGTGGCGCGGCATGAAATTAAATGATTATAGATTAATGGGCAATATTACATGAATTCAAGTCACTATAAATACTAACATAGTAATCTACTGGTTTTATACTTCATGGTCATTTTTAGTTTAAAAATAAAACAACAAAAGTAACAAAATAAAAAAAACCACACACCACCTAGAAAATGCTTTTCAAAAGACTACAACTGCTAAGAGGTTCCTAGGAACCTCTAGGAATGCATTTAAATGGGACAGACATTTCACCTGCAGTCCAAACCAAGAAAACAAATTTCTTCTACAGTATTAGGGGAAGAAAAAAAAAAAGTTGCAGCTTTGCTTTTCTTCACACTCAGATCATGCATATAAATCTTAATTTCTGACCACAGCTCATCTCAGCTTCCTCTGAACAAAAGAAACACAACTTGAGAAATCGCTATCGCCTGCCTTCCTGGTTCTGTCACCAGAGGTTCGCAGGGTGATGCCCAACAGAGCCTGAAACAACTGATATGCTCTGGATAGGGCTAACAGGCATCATCAAAACCACCTGCTTATACAACAGCCCAGTAGTGGGAACACCTGCCGACGTGTGGGATGTTTACCCTTCTTAGCTAACGCTACCTGAACCAACACTCTGCCGACTGCCATAATCAGCATGCAGCAAGAAGCTCTAGCTGGGAGAAGGTCAACGAGGGAGGTCAGTTTTCAAAATAGATCATAGTCCTTACAGAAATTCAGGAGTCCCAGATCCAGAAGCCAAGTAAGCAACAGTTTCCAGCTCGCTGACCACAGTGGTCAGCTGGCAGCAGACCATAGTTCTGCTTTGTTCTCCTGAAACTATTTCTAGATTCCATGCAGAGACTTTTTACTGTTATATATGTATATATTATCTAATTATTTCTTTTAAAAAATTACATGATAGAGCAGTAGGGGTTTTCGCTTCATTTTCAGTAAGTCTCTAGAACATCTCACATTCATGCTGCTGCACACACACAGAACTTTTTATTGGGTCTTTAACAGATAGCAGGAAGAGCTTCTGAGCTGCTGTGTCAGTTAAAGACAACACTTTCCTACTAGAAATTCAATGCCCATGCTAGAAAGATGCTCTAAAATTAAAGTAAATGTTGCAAAGCCAGAGATAAAAAAAAAAAAAAAAAAAAAAATCACTACTTCGCTTCCAGGATCCAGGGCTCCTTCTTACCACCCCAGCTCTTTCCCAAAAAAGATAAAATTGCAACTTTTCACCATATGAGGTCACCACTACTTCTGTACAGACATACAGACCTGCCACATACTACTATAACTACTCTCCTCATGGAGCTTTAATGAAATTGATAGAAATGTACAAAGGATTAACAAGCCTCTGTTATAAAGATATATAGCTATGCTTGGCAAACTAGCACAGCATTTAATAATTTTGTAGATTCATGTGCTTATTCTAATATAAAAATGCATATAGCATCCTTCCTTTTTTTAAGTAAAAATATTAAATGAAAAACTACAGTAATTAATATAATGTAGCATATGTGTGATGAGTACCTTCCATTTCAACAAAAAAATCTGAAAAAGTTATTTCAGAATGATGAATAAGTCGCAGCAAGTGAAAGAACAATCAGAACTATGTTTATTCACATTAACATAACAGAAGCTTTTGTTGTAGATCACAGCAACAAGTTGGAAGCTGTATGCAGTCTATTTCAGAGAGCTTTCGATTTGTGATGAGGTAGTAGACATACAGCCAGCTCATTTTGTACAATATCAGAAAGGAGCTAAGCAACTGAAACCATATCAGGCTTTAACTGTTTGGAACAGAGGCACTTTTGTTGGAACATGAGAAGTGAAATAATTCCGTCAAATCAGATACAATAGAAAAGGAAAAACATCAAAAACATGCATGCTCCTCGTGTGTTGGTACTTACAGCACTGGATTTCACCTGGCTTTTATGAGCCTCGATTTCAATATCACACCTTTATAACAACATGAATCTCATCATAATCAGTAATTATTTAAGTTCTGGCCTCCTGCATTTCCATAATTTTGCTATACAAGATGAAAAAAATGCTGGCTAAACTTTAACTTCTAGTGTCCACTGTCACTACCTTGTCGTATCAGATAAATAAATCAATACACTGGCATCTCTCAAAATAGTGAAACCTGGCATTTCTGCATTTGCCTAGAAAACAGTGCATTTTCAATTAAATATCACCTTGATACACAACAAATATTAATTAATTAAAATCACAGGCATTCAAGAACATGAATTTTATGATTGCATCAAAGCAAGAGGAAGGTTTTCTTTTAGTTTTAGAGGAGTTCGTTATTGCTATTTCACTCTACAAAAAAATAAATATATTTAAACTCCCATAACATTTCTGACACTTAGAAATGTATAAGGGATTATATCTTTTTACTTAATGTTATAGCTGTACACTCATATAAAATAAGATATATTTCAGCATTGATATGCCTCTTACCAGAAACCACATATATGATTTACAACTACTAGACAGCATCTAACAGTGCTTATACTTGTACACACAATGACTTTCCTCCGTGTACTCAGCAGACATTTTCAAATATAATTTGTGATAGGTCCTTTAAATCATCAGATTTCTCTCTTTCATATTCCCAAACAAGTAGAACAGCTAAAATACTGGCTGCTCAGGAGCAATAATCTCCGTTAGTTTAACTATATGCTGTTACTGACAATAGCATACAGTTGGAATGAGTATTTCTGCATTCCTTGACCAGCTGGAATACAAAGTTTGCCTAATTTATGCCAGCCCAGAAGTGGTAGCTGCTGACATCAATTCGCAGTAATGCACAGAATTACATGAAAGTACATTTCAAATACAAGAGGAGCCCCTTTAAAAATAGTGTACAAGAGGGCACATATTTATACTCCAAGCATAAAGCTACCTTATTGTCAGAACTGGAAATCGTTCCTATCAACTCTCGCTTAACTCAATGAGAGTTCTCCTCCTAATATCTAACCTAAACTTCCCCTGTCTCAGCTTAAACCATTCTCCCTTGTCTTATCACTTTCCAGTCTCGTAAACAGCCATTCCCCCTCCTGTTTATATGCTCCCCTCTAATACATCAAAGATTCTATGAACATTTCCAAAACAGTGTTATACAAAGTACAAATACAGAACAAACTTTGTGTCTAAGTTTGTGAATTCACCTATGAAAAGGTATCACTGACCTGTACATCAGAAAAATGTTATAAATTTTCAGTGAAATGCCCTCTCTGATGAGATAAAGGAATTAAGGCCTTACCCTAAAGGGAAATCTTGCTGCCCCTGAAAAGGCTGGATTGTTCTTCAGATGTCACATCCACAGGAAAGCATTCCTACACTTCCAGCAAGCATAGCACAGTATGACATTAACAGAGATTTAATGATCTGAGAATGTGAAATAGTATTGTAAAAGACAACAAGCCTAATGCGTAGAGATTATATCCTCACCTAATGACGGCAGATGCTTTACTAAGCTTTTTAAAGGAGTTGTAACCTTGTAGAAGCCTGAGAATCATTTATTTCTATAAGAGTCATCCAACCTGCTTTGATTCTTTTGTAAGTCCTACTACTTAGTGAAGGGGAAGAATTGTACACATTTGGATAATTCATACCAAGTTATAATAACGTTCTGTAATAACATTCTGGCTTTCAAGTGATAAAAGGAAAACTGTCAGTTTAAATTATTTTAAATTATGAGTCTCCAAAACTTTTCTTTTTGATGTGCACGCAGTACAAAACAACAGCTAGAGGCTCTAGGCAACAACTGTCCCATTGCTGCTTCTCCCTAATCCCCACATTGCATTCCTTCAGTCCATGAAGTTTGATCTTGCCTGCCTTCAACTCTAACCCCCCACCTTTTTTTGAAGTGTTTTGTTGTTTCAACGTATTTTTTTCAATACTTACTAGAGGAAGAAAGAGTGAATTTTGTGAACTGTTGAGTAAAACGAAACAAAGAACAAGAAGCAGACTGCACATTCAGCTGCTGCAATTTGGCCTCCAAAGCCTCTCTTAGGGCACTAACTACTTGAAAACATCACCCATCTTGCTGAACACGTGGATTATAAGCACTGGAGGCCTACATACTATGCCCCAAGCACACACCTGGTTTCTCTGTAGCTTATCTTTTACATTTACGTTCATCATTTTTCATGACTGCAGAAATAAAACACACCATAAGTGCACACTACAGTATCTATTACATAGGCCTTCTTCATAACTGTATTCACACCTAAATTATTTCCTGCCCAGACCTTTGCAGTTCCCCATATACTATACAAAATAATTCACAAAGCTTGAAAGCTGTGGCTGTATTTTGCTGTCATGCTCGTCTGTAAGTTGTTTTTTTTGTTTATTTATATCACCTCTTCCCATCCTCTCTACCACAGACTTACCACCACGAGAGTGGAAAATTTTAAATAACACACAAAAATGACATTGGTTTCTGAATTTTTCCATGGTTCCGTTCTCATCTTCTGAAATACAAATGTTCACCTAATGACTTGGCCTTCTTGTTTTGAATCTTTCATCTCAACCCCATCCCTGTCTTTACCAAATTACAGAGAGGGAAGGTCTCCACAGGACTCTCTGTCTTTCTCAAACTGAGCAGCCCAGAACTGGACACAGCACTCCAAATGTGACATCACCAAGACAGAGTAGAGGGAGAGGATCACCTTCCTCAGTCTGCTGGCCACGCTCTTTTTAATGCGCCCCAAAATAACAGTCCTTCTTTTTGTAAGAACAATGTCCAGTAGCAAACCTCTTTTCACTGGCTTCTCTACCACCTGCATCAGAATGTTGCATCTTCAACACACTACAGAAACCTCCTGGACTGTGTGTGCCTGGCAGCACTGCTTTACCAGCAAGCATCAGGGTGACCGAAGCACCCTAAAGGAGAACCAGTGTTGTGATCACGACGCTAGTTTCAAGCTGTGGCACAGCTTGTCACCATGCAGTTTTCTACAATTAAGGACAGAGATATCGACTTGCAGTTGTCTTTAGTCAACACACATTAAGAATAGTTTGTCCCCTCTGTAAGCAGTAAGTTCCCATTTGAAGTAGCATTTATCTAAGTAGCGCCCAAATTCTTTCCTTTCAGATTATAAATTATTTCTAATGCTCTTTGGAAGACACAGAGTAGAAAGTAAAGGCAAACCAAACTACTTAATCACATTAACTTAACAACAGCATAATGTTGTTAATACCAAATTCTGTTTTGGAAAAAGTAAAAAAGCTGCAAAAGAAGTTTAAACTATTGTTCTTTGTAACAGTAAAAACAGGAGGTGATTTCTAACATTTCATAAATCTTGCATTTTCCTATTTGTTTCCAAGCTTCAGGGCAGAGACTAAAAGGCTAATGAAATGCAGGTCAGTCCCTAATTGTCTTTTTTATAATTTATATGTTAGTGAAAACAAAGCTGAAACATTCATTTTCATTATTACAAAGCATTTGGATTTAATTTCTTGATTTTGTAAATTCAAGGTTACACAACAGATGTAATAAAAACCCTCAGTAATACAGTAACCAACACAAACACAGAGCATGAGATCCTCGCTCTGAAGTACGATCACACAAGTACTTTAAAGTGTATCCCCTTCTCAGATATCATTCTTAAAATTATTTTGAAAAATCTAGGGTAGTAGGCATTCCAGTTCATACCGCTTTACTGTCCATTTATTTCATACTATTTAAACTGCATCTCTCCGGTGGCAATCCTGTATTCTCTTGTGATACCATGACCTCCTGTAGAGAACTATCTTGCTGCATGTAACAGCTTCTCCCAGCTAACTGACAGCTAGGAAATGTGTGAAGCTCTGAAAGTAATGCCCTCTATTTTATTATACCGTCCCACAGCATCAGAGGAGGATGTTGGTAGTAAGTTAATAGAGACTAAATCTTCTCCACTGCATGTTGTTGCCGTGTGACAGACGGCAGCAGAGGGGCAGTATGACAAAATGGTCTGATACACCTAATATGAAAGTGCATTTGAAAAAAAGATGTGGAACTGAATTCCTCTGTGTGGAAAAAATTCCACCCACTTATGTTCATCAACACTTACTCAACTTCTATGGAGCCCAAACAGTGGATGCGAACACAGTGAGGCAGTGGGTGGTGCATCTCAGCAGGGGTGATGGCAAAGTGAAAGACGAATCACATTCCAGATGGTCATGATGGTTGTTTTTTTTGTTGTTGTTGTTTTATTTTATTATTTATTATTTATTTACAAGTGTAGCATGTAGGCTCTTACTCATCATGGGCAAAAATTTATAGGTAACAGTAGTGACTATGTTGAAAAATACAGATTTTTTAGCTAAGAATTTTCTGTATCAATTAGCATTATTGTGTCCTTTGTAACGCTTGTATTCTCCAGGGAAATGAAAGGGAGGTATTAATTTTGGAGCAATCTATGTACATCACTCTTCTCTTTTCTAGACCAATTAAAACTTACTATCCTTTCTAAACCTCTTACAAGTTCTCTTGTTTTCCTTTGGATTCTGACTCATTATGCCCTTACAGCTTGGCGTTCCAGCTTAAGCACGCCTGTTAGTTTATATTCAGCCTCACCAATGGTAAATAGAGTGGAAATGTTATTTCTCGCTTCAACTGCAGTATTTCTGCCAACAGAACTTTCACCATGTTTTGCTGACTTACTCATTCTGCTGCACACTGCTATCCCCATATCTGATTCTGCAGTATTTCTACCTATCTTCCTATACTTCTACCTTTCTGATTTTACGCTTGCATACATTGTATTTAGCACTGTTTATCACATTTTATTTTGTTCAGTGCAGATCACTACTCCAGCTTATTGAGATTTTCAAATAATAAAGCTTCTTTGTAATTTCTCATTTGCTTGGTGGTATCCACTGATTTCTGTACACACGCTCCCACTTCCACAAAAAGCATGAAAGATTTCTTGCCCAAGAGAAGGTTTGCATTGGCTGTCAAGTTCAAGAGCAAGCGACTAATTAGCTTTCTTTGAGAAAATCCATTTACTTGCTAAAGTAATCCCATTATAACAACTAAAGTGAGAGTTCCCTGGTTTCACTTGTGATAATGTTAATGCATCCAGCTGCAATTAAATTGAGATAAAGTTCTGTAAACCAAATCCAGGAGCAGAAAAGCCTGAAATGGTAAGGGAGAAACAGAGCAAAAAGGCCACAAGCAGTACTGAGTTTATCACCACAAAGTCCATTGCTATGTAGAAGTCAAGGAAATGATGGACAGCTACTATTGTTATCCCTTCTGAATGCCTGAGGGATGAGAATTTGGGAGTGCCTCTCTGAAGGCACACCAAGAAAGCACACAAGGGCATGGACAGAAATGGTATGGCACATTCCTGAGCACTGTCCCCATACTGCAAAACTGACTCACAGGAACTGCACATCTGGCTGCCCAGGACAGTAGCACAGTGTACCCAGGCAGCATCGCAATGAGTAGCTCCTGCTCAGGATAGAGAGGAGGAGGTAAGACACCAAAACCCAGCACTAACTGGAAGGCAGAGCGCTGTATGCAAGCCACATAGAATTAGGGTCTGGATGAAAACAATCAAGAAGAACGTCATCAACTCCTACTGCCTGGACCACACCTAGCTCCATAAATATCCTTTGCCTACTGTGTTCCTACTGTGCACTATTGATAACACTATCAAATGTTTGGTCACAGTAAACCTTTTTGCAGTCAGTACTTCAGCCTTAAGTGCTTACTTCTGTGATTATTTTCCCCCTCCACTGTCTAAGCTTTTTTATGGACCCTTTTAGGTTTTGTTACATACAAGCTAAGACTCATTCCACATCTCACCATTTCTAATTATTTTAAGGGTGGTACATTTTTGCAGTTACTCTTCACAACATCAAGCCATCCATTCACACAAAAACCTGCCTTTTGAGATAATTGAGTCATTCTAAATTCACTTTGATCAGTGAGATTAAATAAGTTTTAAACTAGCTTTTATTCAGGAGAAGATTTCATGAATTTGAAATAACAGAAGCAAAAGAAAAAAAGTCCAATGAGTATGGCGCATGGTGCTTCCTTCAAAGACAATGAGATCATGCTGCTAATTTCAATGAAATCATTTCACTACAAACAGCTAAAGGACCAAAATTTTACAATTATTCATATTAAAACAACTGTTTTTTTCACACTTATTATAATGATGCTGACTAAGTGAGATCTTAAAAGCGAGTTTGCATTTTATACTAACATTAACATTTTGTGGGTAAAATGTATTTAGTTTTAGTTTCCTGTGTAATGTGAAATGCATGAAAGCTTCCCACTTCACACTCAAAATATTTTTTACTTCAAATTCCATCAAAAATTATCTGGAGGACAATGCTTATTGAATCCACAGGGTGAAACTGCATCTTATTAAATCGGAGGGTGAAATTTTGCCCCAGTGAATTACAGTATCCAACTATATTTTCTCCAGTGAAGTTAAGGCAGAAGATGATTTTTCAGGGAAAGACTCTCTCTAGATGTAGTAATTACAAAAAACATACAGGTATATGTAGAGAGTTTTGATCCCTCTTTTAATACTATTTTTATTGTGAACATTTATCTCAATACCAACCTTTTCAGTCAGGCTTAAGAACACATTCTCTTGAATAGAGTTTTACAGGGAATATAGTCTCTAGAGGACAGAAGCAGAAGAGGTCTATTAGAAAGTCTTATGTCTTTTCCATAAAGAGGTTCTACAAACACTTTTTTTCATAGACTTCACCTTATAAAGAATGCATACAGCAACCAACTTGAGAAGGGAAAAAAAACTAAGAGAACTCCTCTCAAATAATCAGGAAATAATACCCACTGTCATATGGGAGAAAGCAGAGGAGGCGGAAGAAAAACCACTATATGTATATTAATGAAATTCACTGTATAATTTGCATCTAAATAATTTAAAGTGTGACAGAGTTGCACATAATATCACATTCTATTCATTCTGGCTTCTTACATAACCAAGAAAATTTTTAAAAATGGTTTACAGTGAGAAATTTCACTTCACGATTTAGGTATCCCTTAAGTGAGCTATCTGCTTGAAATGCAGTGTGATCTTTCACAACAAATATTATACCTGCTCTCATCTTAATATGAGACTGTATAATCTACCAATAATATTTAGTCTAACAATTTCTAAAATACCCGAGTGCCTAATCCCCACAAATAGAGCACATTTGTGTTTCAGTCTTCAATGCTGTGCATTCAATCTAACAGTCACCAGGGCACTAATCCTGCAAGACTCTTACAATCAGAAATTCAGCTGAATTTTGCAAGCATTGCCTACACAGAGGAAGACCAATCCAAAAAAAAAAAAAAAAAAAAAAGCTATATTTTTGAGACAGACAGATCACTACTTCAGTGATTTCTATCTGAACAATCCAAATGAGCAGTACCGCAGTACCAAGATCCACCACTACCCTGTCGTTCTCAAAAGCTGTTTCCCATCAGACTTCCATGGGTGGTATTTTAAATAAGCACAGACAGACTCCCTACCCTAAGCTTCTCAGAGCCTCAACAGCTGTTTGAGTATCCCCTTAGACTGTGAAGCTGCTTCTAGCAGCCTTACAGGAGCACAGCAACAGTAGCCACTGCAGTGGCTGCCCCTTTCTTGATTCCTGATATCAACACAATCATCTTGCCATGTCTGTTATATTTTACAGTTGTGTAAAATCAAATAAAATCATCCCTGTGTGTTCCTATTACACCTACAAGTATGCTGAAGAGTTAACAAGAAAACATAAAAATTGTATATTACTTAATGCAAATCTGGAAATAATAATACTTAGACGAAGTTTTTAAACCAAAAGCTTATACAGATATATAAAAAAGCACATGGTTATGAAACCTGATCAATTTTAGATCTTGAAAAATATTCAAAAAATTAGAAGTTTGAAATCATGTAAACTAATGTCACCACTGTAGCCCTTAACGTGCCTTAAATACCTTCTGCAGTATTTAGCAAAACCTTTTTGGTCAAAGAAAATTAATGCCAAAAAAAAAAAAAAACTTTCAAAAGTATACATACATCTTTCAAAACCCAAAGCACTAAACTGACAATTAAAACAGAAGACCATACAATAAGAGCAATAAGGATGAAAAGATACAATAGAAAATGTGAAAACACTACAGAGTCTTCTGCACAAAAACTAGTCTTCTACTTGTCTTTTGCATTTACTAGACTCATAGCTAATTCATTCTTTATCACAGGTTCTCTTGAATTTGTGTTTTTCCATTCTGCTCCATCATAAGACACCAGGTACCTGTAAAGCATGCTTCTTCTAAGCTGTAAACAGCATTGTAACTTGGGCCTTGCTACCATGCTTCACAAACACTACATGCTGTATTTCATATCTGATGCTGCAAGTACAGTCAAATATACATCACGAACAATGAATTAACCACACTTTTTTGAGCGGACATTTATTCTTGCCAAACAATTTAGAAATAATACTAAATAGTTTAAACAGACAGAACTCTGGCCTCAATTCAAGAAAAGCAGTAAGATGTTTAAAAAAAAAAAAAAAAAGCCCCTCAACAGAGCTGCCTTTTCCAGACAAAGAGCTTTTTTTTCCCTTTTGGCAGAGAGCTTCGGGCGCCAAGCCAAGGAGCTACTTATCAGCTGTTTGACATCAGGGGAGGCCCACGTGCGTCAGCAGGCCCAGCAGGGACCCCTGGCTCATGGCAAGGCACTGAGTGGTCCTTATCTTATCAGTTGGCAGGGTCTGACACTTCATCCACAACAGTGTGAAAAAAAAAAAAATAAAAAAATAAAAAAAAAACAAGAGAAAAAGCGGGGGAAGGAAGGAAGGTGTGTGTCACTGGGAGGGAGGAGACCAAAGGGGACCTGTGAGCCATGCTGTACTGCAGATCATGGCTGGATTATACTTGGGCCTACTGTGCTGCCTGCTGCTGCCGAAAATCACAACGGTGGTTTCTCCTGCTTTCCATGGGAGAGGAATGACTTCTCATTTATTTTCATGTGAGGCAGAACAACGTGCACACTAGGGGGACAATGCTCCCTTTCACACACAGCTGGTAGAGAAGGTTGCCAAAGAAATGGGGAATACGATACACTCATTAAAAAGCATATCAAGGTAAGCACGTCCTCCAGGAAAGCTCTGAACCAGCTCAGTTGCTTAATGAGAACAAGATTTAAATGGCCCAGTTTATTTCTTCAAATGCAAAGCTTCAACAAGATTTATTACTTAGGCAAATTATTCTTGGGGAGGTACTGTATTGTAAGTTATGTTTAAGTACATCTCCAAGCTTAAAAATTGATTGCATAAACAAATCTTTGTATTTAGTACTTGGAAAAACATTCACCCAGGAAGGCAATCAAGTAAAACATCTGCTTTCCAAGGCTTATTTCAACTGACAAAATTCATTTAATTACTCAGAAAAATATGACTTGTCTCACCCTATCCTTCCTACACAATGTGTATGAATCAGACAGCAAAAGAAAAAGTCACCTCCTTCAGATTAGTTTGCTTAAATGAAGAACTATTCTATTGCTAAGGCTGCATCATAGGGTAAAAATTAGAAGACAAAATGAGAAGATGTTGAAGTATCTATGGAAATTACTGGGTTTGTACCCTGGAATACTTTTTGTAATGAATTCCAGGTATTTCCCCTCCCCCCCCGAATTTTTTTTTATCTAATACTGCAGTGAGCCAAACTGACATGAGCATACAAAGCTGAACTCCTCAACACTTGAAACACACAAACTGTATTCATCAAGGATTCAGCACAGCACTTGCATCCTTGCCGTAGGACCAGGACTGGACGCCCTCTCATGGATTTGGTTCACTATGAAGAAGTTTCTTCCTACATTCCTAGTTTTGTTGCACAAAATACAGTTTTCATAGAGTATCATGAACATCATATAGTATCATGAAAAAATTGTCACGTTTAGCTGCATACAGCCATCCTATCCTTCAAGTTTCATTCTTCATCTTATGTCAGCTTTCTGATCCATAAAAGTACTGTATAGTTCACAGGACAATCATTCCTCTGAAGAGACAATATGCTTTTATGGTCAAATGTACTAGCAGAAACGAAGACCTAAATGAAAACATATCCTAAGCCTTTGTCAATACTGCCAGTAGAATAAAATCTGCAAAATCTATGAGTTGAGCACATTTTAAGAAATTTTCCAGTACAAGCAGTACATTTTCTTCTCCAAATATGACGTGACTATTTATAAGGTAAACATCAATAATTATTCTCTTCTAACACACAGAAACAGAAGTTTATTACCGAAGATCCCGGCATTTCCAACACTGCTATTGAGTGAAATACTTCATATACACTGTTTTCCTATGAAAAAAATCTATGAAATTACAATGTTACTTTTTCAAATTGTTATTTTCTAATTTATTTTTCTGCTTCCTTGTTACTTAAACTAACAACCTCTTTGACAAAAAATTGTTATCAAGTTTAGTAGATGGAGAGAAAAAAATCCAATCAGAAATCTGAAGATTAACATAACTTTTTTCTATTATAATCTGCAATCTAACCTTTACAGATGGGTTTCCACTCTTGGATAAAGTGCATATGGACCAGGAGCCTCAATAGGTGATCTGCAGACCATGTTGTTTCTCTGAGAGCTAAATGATGCAGCTTAAACACAGAAGTTACTGGCAGCGATCAAAGATCACTTCATGTGGAACCATGTGTCAACATACCATGTGACATGCAGAAGGTAAGCTTTTTAGATCGCACAATTTTTGGAAAAACAGTACAGAAGATCTATAATATACATACATATATATGCACACACACATGTATATATTCACACACATATATATAAATTGGATGTGATGCTTCATTAGCCAAGAAAAACAGAATAAAATGAAATGCTAAGTTATCCACATCAATGCTATTACTCGGCTTCTCAAGTACTGAGAAAGGCCTATATGTGCCTGCATTTTGCAACTCCATCTTCTTCCTCCTTCATTATTTTGACAAGACAAACCTGAAGATCTCAATGCAAACATACGGTAACTATTCATTTCACACAAGAGCTGATTTAACTGCTAAACTTAAATCATACACCAATGCTTTGCCAGCTGTTGTCAGTGCAATAAAGTAGATTCTTACATGACTAAATCAGATCATACTCTACACAGTGAGTACATGTGCTATTTACTATTCAGGTGTGCCTTTTGTCAAATACATACATAAAAGCTGATTTGTTTCATTATAATGAAAATTCAAAGCAACATCCAGTTAAGTCAATGACCTAACTACATTTCAGATAACGTCTTTCTTTCTCTTCCCCAGAATTAAGGTAGGCCTTAAAGAATGAGCCAGCTGACACTCCTTTCACATTCTTGTTCAGTTTTTCATTTAGATTGTGTTTAAAATCCTAAATGATGAAAATGTCATCATATCTACCAAAGACTTCATGTCACAGCAGGCATACGCTTGCCCAACAATCTTCCACTATTAGTATTGAGATGACTTTCAAAGAAAGATCTCAGTTTCATTTTCGGCTTCAGATTTTGCTTCCTGCCAGAGAGGAGGAATCTGGTAGGTGAAGTCTACTACTGTTTAGGATTTTAAGTTTGTATTCAGAATTATAGTGGATTTTTTTTTTTCTTTCTGCAAGGAAAATAGGAGAAAACAAAGAGAAAAAAGAAAAAGAGGATTTTTTTTTTCCCTATGAAAGAAAACAACTAGAATTCAAGTTATTTACAGGGAAGAGGGAGGTTACTGGTCACACCAAGTCTGACTAATCAAGTAGTACTCCTGTAAACAGGAGTTCTATAAAATAGTTCCATTGTAAAAAAACAACGAAGTAGCAAAGTTCTAAGTATCGTAGCTGAATTAATATAACAATCAGACCTTCTTTTCTATCCCAGAATATAAAATAAAAGTATAATGTTTGTTTGTGGAGAGCTCAGTTTGGAACTTGAACTTTGGATTTGGTCTCACGAACTTATGCAGAGACAACATGGTCATTCAAAGGAAGCTGTAACAGACCTTTGTTGCTGTAGTCAGATTCCTTGCCAACAGTATAAATACCCTTCTGCCAATCACAATCCTATCCCAGAGGAAGAAATTCCAATAGCACATTGGCCTAAATACCAGAAATAATAAAAAAAAATCTGGCCCTCTGTATGAGAGCATGATTTGTCAGAACCACACAGAATAGAAGTACTGGAGATGCAGCCATGGTACAATCAATAATTTGTTCAAACATAGCCAGTCATTCAATACAAGTACTTGTAGCTGCAATTATTGAAAAAGTATTACCAAATTTCACAATGAGGTGGCAATTCTGTAGTGAAATCGCTGATTTTAGAATTAAAGAACGTCAAAACATTTGTTGAAAATATTCAATTTCCTTTTTTAAAAGAGTAAAGATTCAGTTTCATTTCTAATTTTAATATAATTGTATAATACATTATATATTAATCTCTCTGAAATTCTAAGTAGAAAACTGGCATTTTTGCAAACCATTTTATATTCTTCGTAACTGAAATAAAATGAAAACTGAAACTAAGTAGCCAGGACATACATTTTTCCATTTAGATTGCAAGCTACGTACGGGGGCAGGAAGGGCAATCTAATTACTCAACTACTGAGTTTCAGACAGTAAAGTAGAATTTTGAGTGAAAGAGGAAATGTCCTTTGGCAACTTATAATCTGAAAATCAGAAAACTTGAGCTATATTTTCTAATTCCTGTATGTGACCAGAGAACTTCACTGTTTTATTTCAGTATCTGTAAAATGAAAATTGTTCTTATTCAAGCTTCACCTATTCTTAGGGTAATAACCCAATTCTTATACGCTAGTTTGATTCATATATTTAGTATAATAACATCAAAAGCACATGTTCACACGCTTAAAGATAATTACATATGGGTCCACAAAAAGAAGAACTTATGTTTACTCTCTGCAGATTGAACATCCCATTTAGCACAGCAAGGCCTTGATCTTGACCACTTCCTCTAAAATACTCTGGTAAGAATAAATTTTGTCATTGATCATTCTTATATGAGCATTTTAATAGATTTCTTAATTGTCCATGACTGCTTTCTCCAGATATCTTCAAACTGTGAGATGGCTAAGGCAATCCCTAAATTTCCCTATCTTGATGACAAACTGCATCATGCTTTAAGATAACAGTACTTCTTTTGACATTCTAGTGTAATTGCGTTCAATAGCCTTATGCATGTAACAGGGAAAGCAGTAGGAAACCAAAACTGCACAAATAATATAAGTCAAGGAAATATGCGCTGAAGTGGCCAAAATGAAGGACCCTACTTAATGAAGGGCCATGAGAAAGTTAACTCCAGTATGAACTGTTATCTTATCCACAGATAACACATGTCCACAGCTAGAAGAATGATGTAGCAGGGACTGGAGGAAATCTGTTTCCTTAACCAAACGCTTTGTTCTTCTAGCATTCTATCGTGGAAAGTACTACTGCATTAGCAAAGAGTCTACTGTGCTAGTAAGTTATTTTAACAAGTCTGATAGCATGAAACTATAAAGGAATAAAAAGCTTTAATGAATGCATCATCAACAACAACAAAGTCTTTTGTGCAAACAATATTATCTGAGTTTGCTGTGGTTTTTTTTTTTTTTTTTTTTTTTTAATCTCCATTGAACCTGTAAGACTGCATCACAAGACACAAGTGTGGTAAATTAAGCATCTTCAAAAGCTTATACAGTAACAGAAAACCCCTTGCTTCAATTGCTATCTAAGCAAAATGCTCATTCCTCCACAAAATTCATTAAAAGTATCTCGACTGGTTACTGTCAAGGAAACAACGTGGACATGTGAGAATTATGTCACTTCTTTTCAATTCTAATTCATGCAGAAGTACGAATTGCCTAAACACCCATTCCCATTTTCTTAGGGGAAAACACAGTTTATAACATTAAAAGCACAAGCTAAAAATCCTGCTTCAACACAGTTTTAAAAGGGACATTCATACCAAAACATTAGCTATTAAGTGTTCTTGTAACTCTTGTAATTTTTCCACCTTAACAAAATTTCTTCCAAAACAATGTTGTCTTTACTTCAACACAATCCAGCAGTAGATTTGATTTCAGACCTACATATTGCACTACTTGTCTTCACATTGCATGTCTAAGTCATGTTTTTCTATAAATTTAAATTTTTCTATAAATATAAATTTTTCTACACTCTAGAAAGTTCAGCAAAAATTCAACTAGATTGTTGTTAGCAAACTAAAAGTTACAGGCGAACATTCCCAGCTAGGTGCCGTTTTTCTCAGGAACTCCAAGCTATCTTACCCCAGTGTACCCTCTTTGACACAAACAGTGATTATATTATCACAGTTCAAATTGACATTGAACTGCCCATTTCAGGCACAAACTAGAATTTTGAAGTTTACTCCTCTAACTTTCAGAAACATCAATACAGTGATCACTGGATTGAAGTTTAAGATTTATCTGAAATGTTCACTTCTGCAAGTGACTGCACTGCACATTCATCCTAGAGAAAGGCTTTAACTGGCAAAGGTACACGAACATGCACAAACTGCCATCAAACGTCCCAGTAAAATCTTAAAGCTTTTTTCCAGAGACTTAAACTTTTGAGTTGGGAGACACATGAGATGCTTAGAGAATAAGATCTTTGCTCAGAAAATGTTTTCTTTTCTGAAGCTTAGAACACAAACATGTCAGCATGTGTCCAATTTACGTATTACTGACTTCAGCAGGCATATTCACGTATCTAAGGAATTTTAAGCAACTCCCACACACAAATGCCTACAGTGATACCAAAATTTTGAAAGGGATCAAAATTGTTGTACAAAAATGACTTTCTATCTTCAAGATTCAAAAGCCTGCAATGCTTCTAAACTATTTCTGAAAAGTATAAAAACCTCACTTAGTATAACCCAGCTGCATAACTGCTATCTCGCGTGCCTGCAGAAATAACAGAGTTCCTTCATTTTAAAAGGAACAACTCTCTTGGAGGACACCAACAACACTTCCTCTTGCACTGTCATGCTAGCTTTTTGCTTCTCCATGGAGACTGTAAGGCCTCATCTACATTAGGTTCTGAAACCTGTCTGCCTTCTAGTCTCAGTAAAACAAACTAACCCTTGGCCTTCCAGACCTTAAAGCTGTACTGTTTTTCTCTTCAGTTTGTGGGTTGTTGTTTATTTGGGTTTTTTAAAACTCATTAATAATTAGATCGAAGTAATCAACACATTTGTCATGCATGCTTCATCAAGTAGTTATCCTAGGCTCAAGCTCTTGTGGTTTATCCAAGAGGATTCTAAGGCAAACCACAAATATTTGTAACTGGGAATAAACATTTGAAGAGTGTCCAGATGAGCCTTTCAAATGTGTTGACAACCTTGAGAAAGGAGCATGTAATGAATGACTCAGCTTGCAGGTCTGGTGAAGACAAATGCTCACAGAACAGTTCTGAGAGGCAGATGCCAGTAACCGCTCAGGCCTCTCTGTAAGAACATTCACACAAGGTGGCAAGATCCAAGGATCCCCCAAAAGGTTCGCATAAACTTTTAATGGATGCTTGAAACTGGTCCCACCCTTGATTTTATGTGGCAGCTCACTAATCCATTTTAAAGCTACAGTGCTTTTCTCAGAAGAAAACATATTGTGCTAATCCTAGGCTATATCAGGTATACCACATGAAAAATAAAAAATAAAGTTAGCCTTCCATTTCAGCAAAGGACTTTTTAATAGAGTTCTCAATAATTTCACTTGAACAATGGAGAGGCAGTTGGGTTGAATTCAGGCCAAGTTCTACAAAAGAAGTGCTCAGCAACTCCGTATAAACCAGTAGAAAGCACAAAATGACAACAGGATTCACCTTTAAATGCTCAGGATTTTACACAGGCAACAGCTTTAATTTTAAGGCTATTCCTTTTTGAATATAGCACAAAGAATAAAAAGACTTCAAGTTCTAAATTTTAAGAATTTAATAATTTTCACCTGTGTGAAAATTATAGGACCTATATTTGGTGCAAGTTAACACGTACTTTACAGAGTAAAGCACTTCCATGAACTTATAAATGCTACAATGGTTTGTTATACAATAAATTAATTTTTAACTCTTCAAGCACTGACACCCTAGCTAACTGCATGCTTGTTACCATTTGGTCCTTCAGGGTTTATTCTCTTTACTTATTCATAAACCAGATGGTTGGTTTCTCTTCAGTGCACACATTCTTTTTGTTCCACCCACCAACCTTCTTTCCACTCCCTTCCTAGCAGATACACACCTATTAGTAACAGTTAGATGAGGCAAGTGAAGCTTGGATACTTGGGAACATCAAAAAACTTGGACAAGAGAGGAACCTGATGCAGAGAGCAAACCAATCTGCGAACACAACTGCATAGCTCCAGCTGAAACTACCCAAGGTCTGGCATGGACTGCATGATCTGGAACTCTGAGTGACCAGAAGAGACATCCAGTATTTCTGCAGAACACAACTGCATCCAACTTCACCATTAGTCTAGAGGGGCTTGCTTCTGGCCCCAAGCCTACAGGTATAGCCCTACTGGGAAATAGTCCAGACAGACACTCGCAGGCTCTGCACAGATCCAATCCCTTATGCCAGTATCTTCCATGTAATTTCACATGAAGCATGCTAACAGCCACTGCTCATAAATACCACTCCATCATTCACTACAAAATTTATCTCCTGCGCGATTCTAAAAATTTTAAAGATGACAATAAGACTCACTCAATTGAGATTTATCTTAGCTGATCTTAGTTACTTAAGACACATCAAAGAAGTCTCAGAATTACATCATAAATACAGCTCATGGCAAACAAGAATTTTAAGAGGCAAACAGAATTATATAATGTATTACAAGCAAAGGTCAGGCCCTTAAAATCTGGGGGGCAAAAGAAAAAAGTTGATGTACTTTTAATGTTGGCAGAGCTGTATGGTCCTTCCCAAACACAAAATGTTAGTGCATAACTCCTGTATTGCAAACACTATCCTTTATCCTAAATAGCTCAGCTTGAGTTTATATAATAACTTTCAGTTCCAATTCTAGGCTGACCTCAGCCTCAGGCAAGGAATGAAAAGCTGCTTGTTAAACATATGTAAAGTTACTAAATATTAAGCATATGTGCTTAACTACACTCAGACACCTTTGGGTTCCTTTTAATTAACCTTCTCCTACACAAATGTTCCAACTTGCATTCAGAAAATCATCACCTAGAACACATTAACAAAGATTATCCCTAAATAAAACTGTGACTGGTTTTATGAATTTCAATATTTAAGAGGAAACTCCTTCAACATTAAAAAAAAATACATGAAGTTATACTTCGATCCTAGTCTGCACTTGACAATACTTCCACTCAGTCTGCATTCTTAAGGTCTTCTATTAATCCTCTGAAACGTTATTGACAATACTTGTCCAAAAATAATAAAGGTTACTTCTGGAAAGGAAAATTCTCATCAGCAAAAATAAATAAAAATAAAAAATAAAAAGCAACAATGTTAGTTAGAAACATACTATGCGGATATGCATTTTGGGAGCTATTTCTTCAATGGGATAAATAAAAGCTTCAACTTCAGAAAGAACGCCACAAAAATCCACATTTTCTATGTACCCTGACCTCTTTTACCAACTTCCTTAATATTCACAATATTAACTCAAATTTTCTGAACTCTGTAGTCACCTTCTACCTTTACAACTATGCACAGTCCCCCCTAAACCTGTTAACAACTGCCCTGCAACTGAAGAGTATGAATAAATGATGGCCTTACAGAATTAACTAACTCTAAATACTTGTGAAATTTCTAACACAGAAATGACTTCCTGCAGTATTTCTTAAAAACAGTAAAGTTTCTATTATATACAGAAAATAAATTAAGATTAGTAAAGCTTAGAATTGCAAAGTTCATCCATTTCTCCATAGAATTTAGAGTACACGTCAACACCGTAATATTTATGTGTCATACGACGCTATGGATGAGCAGGGATTTTTTTTTTTAAGTTCATTAAAAAAAAAAAAATCAAAAAAAAACACGGACAGTTGCTCAACAAATGCATTAGTACCTTTCAGCAGATGTTTCTAAGCCTTTAGTCACATCAGCAGCCCATGACTGCAAAGAATCTGGGAAACCACAGATTCAAAATCTTAAATGCATTTTCTGCTCTGATCTGTAGGTTTGTAAATTTTATTATTAGATCTACAGTCCCATATAGAAACACAGCTAATCCAACCTGTTTGGAAAGAATTGCTGATACACCAAAAGAAAAAAAAAAAAACCCTCCTCCCTATGCAGTTTCAGAACACCTCCAGGTAGAAAAACTTGGAGGTAAGAAATCAGAAATATGGAGCCTATGACATGGCATTCTTTGAGTAGCTCTCCACATCTGAACTACAAGGCCTTCATTGACAAATACCCCAATGCTAACATATAAAAATAAACAGAACATACTCCATAAACAGGATCTAGTTTCATATTCATAGCATGCAAAAGCAACACGCAATCTTTTCTACAGGTTTAAAGACACCAACAGGTTACTTTGTCACATAAAAAGAAATTTAAAATGAAAGTCTCTTGTTCCATGGGCAAACAAGCTTTTAATGAGAACACTATCACAACTACTACCTCCATATAAAAATATTTAAACTGTCTGAGAGCACTTCTACCTGACTAACAACTATTTGTTACTGTGCAAAGTCAGCACAAACAAGTCAACATCTTCAGTTTAGATCAAACTTCACTATTAAACATGACTTATTCAGAAGATTATTCCTTTTTCTTTCAAAAGATGTTCGTACATCCTGCTTTCCCTTAGCTCATTGTAAGCTACCTAGAAGATGACACTGAATGCTTTCCATGTTGAAAACTGTTTCTCTAATCTTGACAGTTTCTCTAATCTTGACAATCTCCTTTGTCTTTAGTGATTATCCAAGACCTGCACTCTTGCAAGAGAATAAGAAATTGAGCAGGAATGTTCTGTATTTCAAACATAAAACGAGATTCCAACTGAAGTTTATTTTCTAAGGAGAAATTATTTTACATAGAAACTCAATGAAAATGAACATTAAAATAACTTCTGCTATTACATATTGCCAGTATTTGCGTTCTGGTTTTCAGGTCCCAGCATTTCCTCTACTACAACTGAGAGCATTAGGAGAACCTAAATCAGCAGAAGGAATGCAATTCCCTGTAATTTAGGTGTGAGTGATGTCAGTAGCTGTTAGAAGAAAAAAACAGTAACTAACCCTTTGGGCTTTCCTCACATGAGGAAAAAAAATCTTTCAATCAACTTTTAAACTAAATGCCAGAGCATTATTTAATTAAAGTAATGTGGCAATTTTCTCCACAGCACAAGGAAAAGTCCAAAACATTTAAAAAAAGAAAAAACAAAACCTGGGATGAAGCATGCAAGTGGCAGAAAGATCCAGTATTTTCAAATTCTCTTGGAAGGCTGAAGTTATTTTCAGCTCATTAACTTGAAATTAGACCCTAAACTGACATTCTGTAAGATTACTCACGTATTAGAAAAAAAATCTTTTTCAGTTCATTTTAATTTTCACTGTTTGAGACAGTTCATCAAAATATTTGCAGCCTTTGGAGACCAAACTCACACATACAGTGTTCAGCTTCTTTCATAAATATATACACACACACACACACACACACACACACACACTAGCTACCTTGCCATTCTGTGGTGGTGAAAAAGAAAAAAAAGCTGTCAACAGTACCTCAAGTACTCAACTGAAGAATTTTTCTTTTAAAGACAGACCTCCATGGGTGAGAATCTGTTTTGCAACTGGTCAAGGTAGAAGGCTTTCAAAAGTTAGAATGTGTACATACACTTTATTTTTCATGCTAATAATTCCTTAACTAACTTGTAAAAACGTAATAGAACTATGTTAGAAATGAAGTATTTTGACATCTGAGACATCAAAATGCATATCTGTAAAAAAAAAAAAAAAAAAGTTACTAAAACATATGAGTAGCAGACCCTCCATAGCTGCTCACTATACACACTCCATAGATCAGTGCTTCAGAAAATTTTGCAGATAAATGAGTTTTCAAAATCTGTATTGCAGTTAAAACAAAATCTGACAAAGGTATCTCCTTAGTAAGTACTAGTTTCAACATTGGACTTAAAGTTCTGCTGGACTGATAACCAAAACAAAGTCTATATCATTATTTCCTGTCTCTCCTCCTCACAGAAAACTGTATTAATGCAATTTCCCAAAGTAATTATTCTCAGCCAGAAGAAAAGCCTGGGAACTGCTACCTAAAGAGCTTCAAGTTTTAGAGGGCAACAAGCATCTAAACCAGGATCTTGGAGTGGAAACCATGATGAAGCCCTAATTATAATATTTTTGTTAATAAAAATAGATTTGCTCTAGAGAACAAAATTATGTTTCCACTTCTGACATCATTATCCCATGAGATACTGAGGAAATCTGAAAGGCCAAACAACTCAGTAGGAACCAGCAATTCCAGATGTCACGTTCTACCAGAGACTTCTTCAGCCTGATCGTCAGACCAAATAGTTTGTTTTCTGTTTAGGTTGTTCTGTGTTATGAGCAGTACTAAAACTACACACACCAAAATTGTCAGGAGGGACACTCTAGCACAGAACATAAAATTTAAGGCTACATTTCAAAATATAAGCCTAAATCTCTCAATTCCCCCTCTGGAAAGTGGCCACTGTGATAAAAGGCCACAGCGATGAGTTTGAGGAAAAACACACCTAGCAAACAAGCAAAACAGTTGTGATTTTTACTGCCATTCACTTATTTTTAGAAATTTTCTTGGAATCCCCTCACATGGAGAAGTGGCTGCTGAATAGAGAGATTAATCTATGGTAATTCCATTACTCAATCGAATGAAAAAACAAACACGTCTTGGTTTTTAAAATCAGAATCATCAAGTTATACTGAGTCAGGATGGAAAGGAAAAAAAAACAGCAAAAAAACACAACGGATAGAGTTAAGATAGTTGAATCGTTTCACTGCAAAGAATTGACTGTTCATTTTTATTTATTTGCATATTTTTTAACACCCTTTAGAGATCTAGTATTTTGATAAACGAGCACTGATCAACTGCTGCTGTGGTACAGCACTGACAAACTGTGGCATAAAAGATGCAAGTTGATTCTGGCACTAAATAAGAACTTTTTAAATACTTTTTTTTTTTTTTTTTTAAAAAAAAACCTTATTCAAGGTTCTCTTCCCTTATACTTTTTAAAAGCTAACTAGATCCAAGTACTTAATTGTTATTGATAGTAATAATACAAGACAGGAATCAGAACTGCCCACATTCCTGAAATGTTAGGTTACTTAAGAATACTTAAAAACATTTATAAATATATAACAGTGTTTTCCCTGTTCACTACTTATATGGCTTACAGAATTTATAGCATTAGTATAATTTTTATTCAGAGAAGCTGTAACTGTTAGGCTATTAGCTTCATTTTCAAAATAAATAAATAAAATACCAAAGCCTGTTATTAATCTGCTAGTTTGTACACTTAGTGACTGAAGAGAAGCAACATTTATCTAACATGACACATCTGTTATGAACTCTTGAGATTAATAAATTATTGTGAATTGAGAATGAGCTGGACTTGCATTCTACTTTTCATTGGCCTAATGAATAGTTCTCTAACAACAGAAACTACTCTATTCCCTTGCTTATATTTTCCTTACCCTTAGCTTTTACAGTACACCTTACTAATGGTAGAAACATACTCAGCAGGTTCAAATGAAAGCTTCCACAGCAATCTCAGCCTCACTATGTAAACAATATCACTTCTTCCTCCTCTACTCCTTGCTCAAATCTTTTAAGCTGAAAGTCTCACACAGATAGTTTAAAGTTGACCCTGCAGCAATGAGCTGCCTATGAGTTACCAAGCACAGATTCATATCAATTTTGGCTCTCTAGAGATGCAAGGTCTGCTGTCAGATCATGACCAGTTACTGGACAGTATTTTACCTGTTGTTATTGGTAATTAATTTCATGATGCAGTGCTGAAGAAGCAAGTTGTGGCATCAGTCCCTCAAATAACTGTTTGCTTGGAAGCATCATTGAACACACAATGAAAACATGAAGGAAATCTAAATAACATAATGCACAGTCACACAGGGGTTACTGTGCAGTTATCAGCAACCACAGACAGTGTCTTGGGCTCACAGAAGCCCATTCCAAGACACTTAGAATAGAGTAACAGGCTGTGTTGGGACTCATAAGAGTTAGACAAGCTCATGCTAGCCAAAAGAAGTTGGGATTCTAACTAGTAGAACAGTCCTGTCTAACAAGCACTGAGTTAAGTATGAGGATTTAGCATTCACAGACGTACATATCAATTAAAGTAGTACTTTGAAACAGAAAAGCAGGTAAGATTCCCTCCAAAATGTCACAAAATAATAGTCACACAACCCAATAGGGAAAAGAAGCAGTGGCATTTTCATATGCATACCTAGAGCAGTAACTCTGAACAGCCAAAGGAGCCCAATTATAAATACTTGCCATTTAAAGATGTTCCTCTTCAGTTGTAAATTCAACAACATTAAATACACTCCAAGTAAAACTTAAGCTTACAAAGCCCGTGCACTTACTCTTTATAAACTTAGAAAAACATTGTCAACACTGATTGTCAAAAAATGCCCATCGATTAACCCTCTATGCTGTAGCACAACTTTTTTATTACTATAAGCTGCAGAACAGCTAGAGCTGAAATCTCAAGAGCTTTGCTAGCAAAGAAAGCCCTATCTGTAACCTTGCATCAGGTTAGGTTTGCAGTAATGCCCCTCACTGAGTCTGATATTCGTTGAGCAAATTTGGTGTCAATGTGTAGAAGCATTCGGGCAGTCAGAAAACCTAGAAGCATACATGAATGGCATCTATCCTCCATACCCTCATATGTGCCCAGCATCTTTCTTTAAAGCAGTGCAGGTTGTTCTCTTCTTAATGCTAATTTGTCAATGAAAGCCAGGTCACTTGCTCCTCTTGCACTGTCATGACACCCACTATACTTTTAGAAGCCATAAGGACAACCATTAGCAAAACAGCTTATACAGCAGTAGTGGTAAAGGCATTATATATACATTTCATAGCAGTTAGGCTACTTCTCATCGCCCAACAAAAAGTAAAATGTGACCATGACTGAAAATTAATATGAAAGACAAGGTAAACAGAGTATTACTCAAAAGTAGAAGGCTTTAAGATTTTAAGATTAGGTACATGCAGTCAAGCTCATCTTTCCAGCCCAGCTGACACCACAGCTCAGAGTAGTAGTTGAAGCACAGGAATGCAAAAATGTAGTTGAGTGCAGTCCTTCCAGTATCTGAATGATAGATGGATTATACCTACAGTGCTTATATGCTACAATAATATAAACAGATACATAAATGTATATACAGTGCGTTATATGCTACAATAATATAAATTATTTCTCTTTCTTGAAGAAGCTTTTTGAATTTTGTTTAAGGTTAGCCCTCTGCTCTTGCATGTATGCATATGGAAGTTGAGCATATACAAATATTACAAAACCTCAGGAATAATACCCAAAGCAATGGCATTTGCTTTTCATCTGGCTGGTGAACTACACCCTGCCTACACATATCATTTGCCTCCTTTTACATTTGGTATTGTTTCTAGAAGTTTATGAAATATAGTATTATAAACTAATATACAAGCAATCTTTATTTTTTAACCACGATAGCGTTTTTTTTTTTACTAATTTATTGATTGCCAAAAAATGCTATATGATTGTCTTAACTATCAGATGTTTTGTATTAAAGCAGTTTTAAAAGAGAGCAAGAGGACTCCTTTTCAAAGCTGTAAAGCATGTAGCATTAGTCTGAAGGAAAGATTTTAAAAGGAACTACATGCAAAACTGTGGATTGGGCAGAACAAAGACAAAAGTTATTTCCTTGCCTTAATACAAAAGGATACCAATTAATTTTACTGTGCTGCTCCTGAACACCACACGATAAATGGGGAATTGTATTCATGGGATTTCTTTTCCTGCCAATTTTTTCTGCCTTTAGCAGAGATGCAAAACTGGAATATGGAATTGAGGACTTCTTACTCAATGTGTAAAGTTGTTGCCACTGTCAAGCTGATAACGTTAGTTTGTTTTTTATCCCTAACCTGCCAGACTCCAGCTGTTGCCTTAGTCAAAACCTGAGTTTTCCAATAACTAGGAATTGCAGCTGCTCAGAATGGTTCACTAGGGATTTGAACCACCACAAACATTACTCATTTGGTTCTGCCTGGATCAGAGTTCTTTGGCCAAAAGGCAGGGTCAGGCCTGCCTGAGATTTGAGACACACAAGTTAAACGCTTATTTTCTTCTTCTTTTGTTCTCAGAAAAGTAATTTTTCTCATTCAGCCTTTGAAAAAGTATCCATAACTCTTAGCTAACATAAACACAACTTTCAAGGTCTACTTTTCATGGATACTCTACACTAACATGCTTGTGAATAAAAGATCATGAATTGTAAGTGAAAATAACCACAATGTTACTGCTCCCATCTATCAGTTTTGTCAATGCCAGAAACTATGAAAGCATTTCTTATTTGAAATATCTTTACTTAAACACAATTAATGAGTTTCTTCACTATGTATTTGTAGCTGCATGCAACAGGTGCTACTACAAGTATTAGAGAATTTTGATGGGTAAACAGCCAAAGTGCTGCCCAATTTAAGCAATCCAAATTGGAATTAGTATTGTTTAACAAATGCTGTCACACAATGTACTGTCAGCAGAGCCTCAGAGCTTACGGGAAATGACTTTTATGTTTAGCATTTCACTGATATTTATTGTTTCTATTCTCATATATTAATTTCAGATGGGAATTATTTGAAAGAAAAAAAAAAATCCTAAACTTTCCATTCCTCCAACTCATATAAACTGTTCCCGCTCAGACATCACAAGTCTGAATTTCTTCCTTTCCTTTCAACGTTTCTCTCCAAAAACATAAGAAAGCTATCCTGCTCCCTGAGCTCCGCAGTCCTCTACTACTTTGTCATTCCTCCTCCGTATTTACTTTCCCTCTATTTTTTTGAGGCATTATTCTGATTATCATCAGAATGACACTCTCATTGCATTTCTGTTTCTGCATTGTGCAGCATAATAAACTGTCCTGTAAAATAGAACTACTGGCTAACAAGCAAATACCCCTAATTGGAAAAGTCAAAGTAGCTTGCTCAAGCTCACTGACAAAGAGGTGTTTCCACCACAGGGACAACAGAAATATATTTTCCCTGCAGTTCTAGACATATGTATACACATGCTGCACATGTACAGACCGGAGACAATCTAAATGAAAACTGTTTTCTGCGGATGGTGAAGAACAGCTTCTCAAACAGATAAAGCAGACTGAGTACAGGTTGGGAGAGTACAACCGAGTTCAGAAACACACTTACAAGCAAACTCATATGAATGCTTATTAAAAATATATATATACTGAGCCCTTGGTTTTCATCTTAATGGCTTTCATATTCAACGGGATGCTAGCCTTCAATATTCTGCTAAGGTAATATTTCCTCACAGACACAGGAGAAAGTAAGCCAGCCACTGGACAAATCAGTTCCAGTGTACGCTGTATTTCAGCTGGAGACCTTTCCTCTTTGGTACTACAAGGCTTTTCCTGTTCAAAAATGGCACAAGACTACTTTCTTTTGCGTCTCAAGAGTTTTCACTTCTGATAGAGGAAAGAAATAATTAATTAACCTCCATCCAAAAACAGCCAATTGTCAGTGATGAAAGTGACAAATCAGTCAAATATGCAAGCTGTATCTCATCCAGAGGCACGAAGAAGAAAAGGGTGCAGGGACACAAACTGCTTTCAGAGTGGAAAATTTGGAAGACGTTTCCTCTTGCTGAGTTGAAAACAGTAAAAAAAAAAAGTGTGAAACATGAAAACAAATTTTTAGTAGAAAAATATCTGAACAACTGAACATTCAGCATCCAATTGCAAAATGCACCTTTCACTGACCTCGTAGAAACTGAAATAATAACATCAAGTCCAAAGCCACTGCACTGACTTCTGCAAACAACAGGAACTGAACCTTCTTCATGCAAAAAAATCTGTCAGTCGCAAATGAACCATTAAGACATGCTTATTAGCAAAGGTTTGTTGCATTAAACCCCACAGTCTCTAAAAAAAAGTATCTGACAAAATTTTTAATCCTAAAAAAGCAGATAATTCATCCCATTCAGCTGACTAGCTCTACCTTCTTTTCCCCCAAAGGAGCTAACACCTTCCCATTCTTCACAAAGCTTGCTAACTTCCCCCATAGGAAGATAAGGCTATGAAATGCTCCTCAGACAACAGGTTCATCTTTTTTATCTATGTAGATCTGGCTTAGTCTATGTTTTCTTTCACTTCTTATTGGCTTTCTCAAAGTCACAATTCATTTTGCCCTGTCTTTTTTACTTCTGGTGGTCAGCAAGTACCTGCCAACACTTATCACTGGCTGCAGTATTTCTGGTTTGGAATGTCCACCAACTTTGCTGCTAAGGACTAAACACCATTGACTGACACTTATCTTTAGCATCATCACAGACACCAAACTTTGGAACTTCTTTTTCAAATGTAACTTTTTCATTATTTCAAAGGAGACAAGTGAAATGTTTCCTTTAAATTCACAGCAGTAACTTAGAACCTAGACAGCCTCCTGGAAAGAAAAAGCAGAGGGAGTGCATTTGTATTTATTTCAGCTAACAGACTTTTGACCATCAGAGAAACATTCACTCAAAAACATTAAATTTAAAACCAACCAAAAAAAAAAATAATAATAATCCAACCACAGTGGCTGAAAGAACTTTAAATCCAGTTAATGCCTGCACATTCAGGCAACAAACATTATGTTATAAAGCAAAAAACAGTGTGTCCGTTAATACATAAATCTTCCTTATCAATTTTCTCTCCCCAAAGCTCTCATCTTTCATATTTTTTTCTTTAACAAGATAGTCATGCTGTTCATACGTCCTGGCTACAAAACATCTTCTCACCCCCAAGCTTCTCCATTAACACAATTTTTCTTTATTTTTAATTGTATTCATGCCCATAGGTCTGGAGGCCAATTTTTAGTCCTCTCTGATGCCGTTTCACACCACCCTGATGGATTAGAAGTCAAGCATCACTGCACACAGGGCTGGTGCCACAATCAGGCATCCTGCCGACAGCAAGCACAAAAGACTGGGTCACTCAGCATGGAGTCACAGAGCCCCTGCACTTGCCTGCTGCCAGACAATGCCAGTGCAGAGCACTGCCTATGCCATGGGTTTCTAACTCACAGAAGCTGTGGGCTTTTGCCAACTCTGTGTAGCTTAACATTCATCAAGGAAGGCCCAGCACTACCATCTCTGCTGCTCACGGGCAGAGGAGGGAGGGGAACCTGAATAAAAACATTACTTTGGATGCCAGATGCATCCAAAGTGCTCTTTGTCCTAAGAGCGTTGCCAGAGGCATCCTACAGCATGAGTATCTGTGCCAGCAGCATCATGTGCTCAGGAGTTTGCTGTGACGTGAAATTCCCAATTGCCACTGCTTGCTGCACTTTGATTCATACTACCAAATAGTCTCAGGACATGAACTGAGGCTCGCTTCTGGCTAAAGTACATAGAAAGATGCATTCCAGGAATCCCAATCCTATTATCAAAACGGCCATACCAAGGTAAAACAATCAAGATCAGAGTTGAATCCTTACAAACCCTTTTGTCTTACAAGTCCACTTCTCCTCTGAAGCACTGAAACAGACAGCGTGGATAAGGAATGAAAAATATGATTTCAGACAGATTTACCTCTCAAGCCAAAAGAATTCTAGTCCATTTGACAATGTGTCATGCAGTCCTTGGAGTTGCACGTTACGTGCTCCTCTCAGTACAGCAGATCACACAACAGGAGATGTTAAGTGCATTTCAGCTAGTTACAACACTTTCACATCCATTTTCCATCACAAATAGTTTGTCTGTTGATCTACAGAGATTGGCACAGGGCATCCTCAGGCAGAACACAGCCACTACGTGCTGCCTGAGATTGCAACACAAACGCCACAACAGGGGAAAACGAAGAGGGATGCAAAGAAAACAACAAATCTCACATTCACCACATTTGACTTCAGCAAGTCTGAAAGCATCCTGTGAAAGTCAAAGCCACTGTAAGAGTCAAGAAGAGAAACACCAGGCTCCAATTTTCATGTCTTCAACTCAGTTACTACATGACTGGCTGGATCAGCAGCCTCCCCACTCTTGTTCTGTAACAACTTCCAGCTCGTTAGTGAATTTCAACTGTAACTGACACCAGGCTACAGATGTCAAAGATAACTACATTCCTGAGAGTTTTATGGCCACTGGATAAGCTGGAGTGACGCAGGTTAAAGAAAAAAAAAAATAAAAGCTGTAGATTTTCTCTTGCCTGCCTAGTAAATCAGCACACAGGCAGCCAAACAGCCCACACTGTCAGTCATGCCACCTGCTATGTCTTCTCCACACGGCCATTAGGGGACATGGCAGGAGAGTATTTGGGACACAGGAGAAGGTCAACAGCAATACAGTGGGGAAGAGGTACAGAGATGCTAAGGTCAGAATGCGTAAAGAACATAAATTGTAATTCACCTTCTTATGAAGTAACATCAGTTTTGCACAATTTCCAAAACGGACAAGCAAATACAGTACTCAATACATCACAAGCACACATGTATGTTAAAAGTTATTTTCTCTTACAGCTACAAGGCAAAACCAGAGGGAAAAAAAGTTTTATTTGATCCAATGTCTAGTTTCAGGGGGCTATTCAATCACTCACTCTTCTACCCAAGAGCTGACCAAACTTTACTCAGTCTGAGGCAAGCTTGATGGGAAATGGAAGCTGGCATATGCCAACACCCTGGACCATTCCCTCCTCTTCTTCCAACTATTCAATTCGCCCCCCAAAAAAGTTTTCTCTTTTGCTCTTTGGCATATGGAAAATGTTTTGCTTTGTCCTCCCTTGAGCTGGCAAACAGAAGATCTCAGAATCGGAAACATTGATTTTAGCTAAAAGCAAACTGATTCCAAAGCAGCACAAGTGCTGGAACAGAGGAGACCAAGGCTCAGATGGAACTAAGCAAGCATCACCTTCAGGTAACATTACTTCCCTCCCCACCATTTCCCAAGATTGGTAGGAGAAGGTTTAGATAATAACCTAACATTTTGGGGACTACTCTCTCAATAACAATTCATAGAGAAAGAGCAATATTTATTTTGTGCTTATGTTTATTTTCACAATAGCAGTCAAAGTGCTGCATAACAGGTCTATCTCCTGCAGTTTACAATAAGAACAGCACTTCCCCAGTGATGGCTTAACAGTACCAAATAAACATTAGTCCTGGAGAAATAGATATCAGTCATTATCAAAAACACAGATTTTTTTTATGTTGTTGTCTACAAAACATGAACTGGGACGAGAAACCTAAAGAATGCACACCCAGGGTCCTTCATCACCACTGATTACTATGGACTCTTGTAAAATCAATGAATATACATATGTTACAATTAAGAAAAATACAAGAAAGTTAGGCTAACCAGGTTACCACGCTAAAGAAAAATGGACGGAAAGCTTACCCTCGCCCTGGGCTCGCTAAGAAGACTCCAAGAGGAGTGATCTCCAGAAGAGATCCTTCCCCACTGCTAGTCAGCTCTTAAATGGGGTCTAGGAGAGGTGGAGCCAGGCTCTACCCCTTCCAGTAGCACAGGTGAATTGCCTTCACCTGCATTCCCAGGGCTGGCTCTTTGCTTGCTTCAGCTGGTCAATCAGAGGTTCAGGCTGTGATTCAGCAGGTCCCATACAACTCTACAGTAACTTTTCAGAAGACAAAAAAAAGAAAAAAACCAACAACAACCTGGCTATTCACAATAACTACAGTAATTACGACAACTGAGATGATTGCAATTACTACAGCTGAGAGATAGGGTTCAGCATGTGCACAGACCTTAGAAAGTTAATAGAATCTGGTGTTTGGGTGGTACAATTCATCTGAAGAGGACATGTGAAGTCTACTACTGCTGTGTGCTTGATATGCTAGATGTATACTCGTGTTCATTTACACTCTTGCATTACATTCATTGCTTCACAGGAGCATACTCATGCTAGTTTCCAGCTAACTGCTTAAAAGCCCATAAAACAACCTACATCTGTAAAAAGTGTTACACCTATGTTTACAAACACATTCTCATCAATGTAAACAAACAAGAAAGACAGAACTATTTAAAAAAAAAAAAAAAAAAAGCACCAACACAGCACCAATGTAACATTACACAAAGGAGCAATACGTAAAATCCTGTTCTCTGTGGTTACATTACTACTACTACTACTGTAGTATATGAGCTATATACTATAGGAATTAAATGGCACTACTAAAACTCATAAATTGCTAGACAGCTTCTATTGCTAACCTAGCAAACACTGGTGTAAGTACAGCATTTATCACACAATAGGTTGTACAGTTTACAACATTCTAAAACAATTTCACAGCAAAATATAGCAACAACAAAAAACTGTTAATACATTGCTGGGTTTTATTTTATCTTTTTTTAAAGCAGAAAATAAAAGTCATTAATATTAACAGTGCCAAACACCTAATGGAAATATGTGTCAGCCTACACGATACTTTGTGAACATGCTACTTAATTACTACAGGAAAAAGTGAGATAACGCCAGGTTTAGTATGTTTTTATGTCAATGCAATGCTTGCACTAGAAATGATTACAGTGTTAGTAATGAAATACATAATATTACAAGATAGAATAGTGATTTGTTATCAGTCAACAAAACACTTGCAAATAACTGTGACCATGGTTACATTAAACATCAGCATTAGAACATGCTGCACCTGCTGCAGGTAATACCAGTGATCTACTGAAAGCAGAAAAAAAAAAACAACCCAGTACTTAAGAGTACAATCAATTAAAATGTAGGCATGATTTTTATTATTTTTTCTTATTTGGCATTCTATCAGATCTAACAGAAAAGAGTCTCGTCAAAACACAAATTACTAAAGCCCTGTAAGACAGCTAGCACCATCCTACTAATATCTCAACGTATTATGCAGAGAGGCAAGAACAATCACTTGACCAGGTTTGGGCATAGGCATAAAGGGTTTCATCCTAGCTCCCAGCAGCCAGTGAAAACTTCACTACGAAGTTACAGTGAAAGTGAGGTACAGCTCATGCTTATTACAATATTGGCTTTGTGCTTTTTTGCTAAGCTTGTACTTACTTGACAGTAAATATAAATTCCTGCTATAATTGCAATGTTACAGTGATTAATGGCATGAGAGTTCAAATGAGACCAGTCTTAAAACAAACACAAAGCTAACTAAACTTGTATTGGCATAACCCCCAACAGAGGACATGTTGTTCAGTTTTATTTATTTCATGCAAATGCGCGTTCCTATGGCCAACCAGTGACACTGCAAGTGTTCCCACAGTGCTCTTCAGTCCTTTCTGCTTAAGGTTATGTCATTTCTGGTTAGGTTAGATAAAAAGAGAGTACAAGTATGTCTGTTAGTGATTATAAGGCTAGGGAAAAAAAAAAAGCACTTGGCTAAATAGTGGGGAACAAGAAAAACATTCACAAATTTTGTCAAGAAAACTATCATATGCTTAAATTAAGACTCTTCTATCAGATTCAACATTGATATTAAAAAAGAAGAAAAAATGTCAGTTGTTCAGTCTAAAAAATTGAGTACAAGCCAGCAAGAACACTGAATGGCCTTTCATTATTAAGAATGTAATATTCCTCTCTTGTCATTTGTGTTTTGAAATTAGATTGGAATATTTTTTTAGTTCTTATTTTGGAATCATGTCATTTCATAACCACACTTAGATTCTAACTTTTCCATAACTACATCCGACAGTCCATAACCCTGGTCTCATTGCAATAAAAATTCTGCAAGTAGGCTCAGTTCATCAGAATCAAATTTATAACATCAATAAATCTCTGAAATCCAAGACAGCATCTCCAAGCAGTGCAATATCTAAACCTTAGCTCTGTTTTACAAACATATTAATCATGAACAGATTGAACAGGACCATAGTAAAGGGATCGTCATCTGCATCCATCTGATTTCTTTTCAATGGTGATGAAACATTTCTTAAAGCAAAATTCACCATTATTTCCACCACACTTTGCCAATGCTTTCTGGCAGACTCCGCTATTCAGATTCTCACGTGAAAGCAAAGTATCACTCAATGCCAGACAGCCACCTCAGATCTCCCCTTCCACCACCACCACCACCGATTTCTTAGTGTTGCTGAATTCTCAAAGCAGACTAAGCTGCAAATCAGATTTGTGCCTATGTAAGCACATAGCTTTCCAGGAGTGAATTTCCAGACTGAAGCAGGTAATTGTGAAGACTCAGCATTTGCATCTAGTTCCTTTTTGAGTTTTTATTTCAGATTAGATTCAATCTGGTCACATTTGCTTTTTGTTGGGTAGCAAACTGAAACTTACAACCCAGTTTTGCTTTGTCTAGAACAAATCCAGTCAACAGACATGCTGTGTGACCATTTTCTGATGTGAATAAGGAGCTAAAGAGAATAATTAGAACAGTTTTCTCAAGTGCATGCTTCTGACCTGAACACACTACTACTGTAGACAAGCTCCCAGTCACAGGTTCTCTACCTAATGTCAAGTCTTGCTGTCAGCCAAGGACAGCAAATGAAGATGTTCATGATGGGCAATCTAGTACTCTGTGACCATAGAACAGGTAGAAGAAAGGAGGCTATAACAGGAGAAAATAGTCTGTGCTTCTCCATAATCTGACTGATTACCCCAAATTGCTGTCCTCCTTTCAACTTGCTCATTAGACCTAGACAGAAACCAGGTCCTCCATGGCCTAAGGCTCACCCCATCTCTTCCTCAGCAAGCTTCTCAGTGACTTTGTTCCTTTTCCCCCTACACTAGCTTTAATTAGAGTGGAAATTTAAGGCCATTTCTCCCATAAGCTTCCCACCAATCTGAGCAACTGTTTAACTCTCATTTTTTCAATCCAAAATTGAGGCTGCAGCAGACCTGCACATGCAGCACTTAAGTATAGTAATAATGGTGAAAGAACAGATGAGGAAAAGGAGCTGTCAGCCTGTGGCAGTCTGGAAAGGAACCAGGACTGAAGCTATTTGGATAAGGAAGAAGAACCTCGTATGAGTTTGGCAATTAGAGAATGGATAGCATTACCCATCAGTCAGGAGATCACAAGAAGGAAGATAAAGAGAGATCTAACAGGATGCATGGAGAGACAGAAATCATTTCCAGACAGTGAAGTTGCCAGCAATAGAATGAAAACATTATGTAAAGCACTACATACAATGTAGAAAAAGAAGTGAGAAAAAAAAAAAAATACATACAACAGATGTGATAAATCACATGGTTACTTTTTTCTCATTGGAAAAACCTAGAATACTCTTTGGCTCCACCTTAACAAAGAGGTGCTTCTCAAAAAAGTGCCTCAGAATCTTCAATTTAATGTTAAATAAACTTTCCGTAGAGTTTGGGCTGGAGGTGTAATGCAGCAAAGCTAAGGCTCAGCAGCAGTTAATACAGTTTCACTGAGCTACTTTATAAAGTATTGGTCTAATATATGAAAAAAAGCATATAGATTTAAAGTCCAAACTAAAAATCAGTGAAAAGCAAAAATAAAATGAACACATAAAATATTTTTAATTTACGTGTGTTTTCACTTTCATTCCATTTTGAAAAATGAAGCTATTACTTTTAAGTCAACAAATGTACTTGTGTTAAGAAGGGGGAAAGAAAAGATATCTACAGTTGCTTTTTTGTTAGCTGATCCTAGCCTAACAGCTTTGCCCCTAATGGAAAAGTGGCCCAGTGTTTGCTACAGGACCACAAGTAGACAAGGATTTACTCTTCAAAAGTGATTAGGTATTTCTGAAAGCAGGTGTTACTAATAAGAAACCATTTTGCAGCAGTCTTCAGCTTTCCACAAAGCTTTAACAGTGAAAACATAAAAAGACTTAAACAAGCTCTATTTAAAATGCAATGTGAGAGTAGGCAATAATAGTTTTTATAGTTAAAGATCTGTTAAAAGGTCCTAGATTGTTTCTGTATGATAAACACTGTAAGACAGCCAAGAAACAGACACTCACTACTAAATTTAAAAGGCAAAACAAAAGAACTAAGTCTTTTACAATTAAAAAAAAAAATCATCACAAAGCATAAATCAAAAGTCATACTTATTTAGAATCTGCATATAAAATCCTTGAAGAAATACACCACTTCCATCATAGCAGGGAAAAAATTAAATGTTAAAAATTTAGACCACTGGTGATGTGTTCAACCCACATCTATCTTCCATTGACTGAGAACAATTAAGCTTAGAGAATCCCACACATTTACAGACAGACTACAGAAATTAATTATTTGAAGTTTAGCCTGATAACAAAGACAATCTGGGCTTATAAGGACTATACCTTAACACTCTGGTCTCAAAGAGAGGATGTGTGTTCTCTTCCCCCATATCCACTTCTCCTTCACCTCTTTAAACTTCATTGCTTTCAACAGCCAAAGGTAATTTGATAACTTTTTTTTTTTTTTTTTTTTTTTTTTGACACAGCCTCTAAAATAACAATGAAATATTTTATAGGATTTAACCTCATTGGAAAGACTTACTTTCAAAAAAAAAGAGATCTTCAAATATCTGTCAGATCTCAGCAATCTGCTTTTCAATATTTTATTTCTATGTAAGTAAATCAGCTGGAATTTTCAGTGATGCCTAAAGCAATCAGATGCTTGTTTCTATTACCTAATATACATATATATGTGTGTATATACATGTATATAACTTACCTACTTTCTTCTTTCTACTCCTCTGACCAAACACAACACACAGGAGAAAAATGAAAGCTGCTTTAATCTGCCAAAATTTCATCATCTTCAGGACTGTTGACACAAATCTAAGAAAACTTTAAAAGCAATCAGTAGTTTTACAGGGTGAGGGTTGATTTTTGCTATTTGTTATACTGCAGGATCTCCCACAATATCCTTACCAGAATGCTTGTGGGTTTGGTAATGCAGTCACTGGGACAAGCGTTAGACAGTCCCTTATTGAAAATCAAGGTCTCTTTCTACGGTCCCTTATCAGAAATCAAAGGTCTCTTTCTATTACACTTCAAACAAAGATATTCAACATGGAATACTATAGCCAGCTGAAGCTATGTTAGTAGATACAACATAACTCTACAAACATGAGTCTGATGTATTCCTACCCCCACTCCATTTCCTGTACTAAGATCTGTCCGTTTTCCGATGGAAAAAAAAGATAACTGCATTCCAACAACACTAAAAGAAGCTTGCTCTGTGGTGTCTGAGGATCCATCTGAAACTATTTCACTGCTTCTGCACACACCTACTTAGTATTTCATACTCCCCTTGAACAATATAAAAAGGGGAAAAAAACATTAAAACCCAACAGGCTTTTTAATTGATGGGAAAATAGCACCACATTTCTACAGTCAACTCAAAATTTGTGCAGGTATTCTTGGATCTCTTATGTGATAACACCCAGCTTGACCCTCCTGATCATCAAGGAACACAATTAAAGTTCTTCAAACAATGATAAACAAGCGTACTACTGAGCCACAGATGGTCAAAGACTGAAATAATCTTTCCTGTATTTAACTTCACCTTAAACATCTTCCAGATCTTTAATCCAAAATTAAATAAAAGGCAGTAAAAGGCTTTGGATCTAGTCTAGCATCAGCAGTGGTCCCTCTCAATGCAAGGGCTGCCAAATGACTAGCGTAAGAATAAACATACTTAACATGCTTAACATCTATAGTTACAACTCCAACTCACTTTCAGGATACAAATCTGACCTGAGCCATTTTGAAATGTGTTGAAGCAAACAACCATCCATTCTGTTAAGCTAGACCTCTGCTTATAAAACCTTCATTTCCCAAAAGTCTGTAACATTCTATTCTTTCCTGAAAGATAACTGTTTTTACTCAGCTCAGCAAAAGATTGGCCATATATGGACAACACCAAAGCCAACAAATGATTCTTTTCTAAGTGTGTTATCAAACCAGGAAATTAGGCATCCAAGGTACTCTTCCTTACTTACTCTGTCAGAGCAGAGAGGAAACATCCATGAGTTTGTCAATCATCCCATTTCACACGAAGGTGAACGGATGCTTATCCTTTATAGCTTTAGCAGCAATCCCCAAACCAGCCTCATAGAAGATTAAAGCCCTCACACAGTCACATGAGATAACAGTGCTAACGATGATAGTTGAAGGTACATGGCAAACAGATGCATCCCCTAGGGCTTGGCACAGGAGAGAAAAAATTAAAATCACACATCAATAAATTCAGTAGCACAAAGAATGGGAACAGGAAGAAATCAAATCCTTTATTTGTTACTCGGTGAAGCCTTAGACATTTCTATACCATTGCTAATATTTAAGTCCAGTATTATATAAACCTGAAGCCTGAAGAATGCTATCAGTATGACACATTGTGCACTCTGACACTCAGATCCACGCAAAGCTCTTTCACCCTTCCACACTCAACCAACAGTTGAACTCACTTTCTTAATAAGAAAACATCTATACAAGGAATCCATATCTGAACAGCTCTGAAAAACAGATTTAAGGTCCAGACAGGTTAAAACTTCCTAAGTAGATCAAGGAATACAGTCTTTCCTTCACACTGGAAACCCTGCAAAGAAACCCCTTCCAGAAAGTCAGCTCAGCTGCCCAGAAACTCAGTGGCAGACCAGACTGTGCCTTTTTAAGCTGCAAAAAAGGAAATGATTAAGGAAGCAGTAAAATATAAGTGCACCATAAAAGGCATTTACCAGAAAACTATCTGCTGTCTGCAATAAAGAATGTGCCTTATTTACACACATGGGAAAATTAAAAAAAAACAAAAAACAAAAAAAAACACCATAATCCCAATAACATATATAAAAGAACAATGTCACAACAAATATGAACAGCTACTGGCAGAATCTCTTTCAGACACTCAAGCAGGTGAGACTGCATCTCTTCAATGTAAAAATATGAATTGATGTGTCACACTTCGTTTGTTTTGTTGTTTTTCTTTCTTTCATCTCCCTCTTGTGTCAGCAAATTCCTCATTATCCCTTCCATTTCTTGATATCCCAATTGCCTTTTCAGCTATGTTTATTTTATGACCTATAAGGAAACTATGGAATTATATCACATTTCTTTTAAATACTATCTTGTTCTTTTCTGTTTTCCTCCTGTTAATGTATCTAGCACATATCAATCTTTCAAAGTACACTTTGCAGTAAAGTCAAGCATCCCCTTATGCTGCCGGCATTAGTCAAGACAGTAAATAGCCATAAGATGGCTACTTAAAACAGTAATGGAATAGTAACTGTTAGATAAAAATTCATTGTATTTCTCACAATGAATGAAAAAAAAAAAAAAAACAAAAAAAAACCCACAACCACACCTCTTGTTGAGGATTCAACAATTATTACCTGTGAGAGGAATAAACTGTACACGCAAGAGGTCTTGGAAGGCGAAGAAGCCACTGCAATAGGTCAGGTTTATATTGCTAGAATACTGTTACCAGCACTCACTAGTATTCTACCTACCTCCCCTAGCTTCCACCAGTTGCCCAGCTTCTACATGAACTGTACTCAGGAATTCAGTACTGTAAACCAGTAAAGAATATACATTCAATAAAGCTAATCTGTGCATAGCTTAAAATCAGCAAGCAAGTATGCAGAAGGGAACAGGTAATCAAGCAAAACTACAGCTCTTACAAGCAGTTTTTCCCTCCTTTATTTTGATGATTAAATCAGTCAGACCACTTCATCTATCTGTTCAGTGCTCCACTTGGAGATGCCACAGCACTGAAAAACAGTTATGTGAGTAAGAAATGAAAAAATAAAGAATGGTAAACTAGTTTACAATGATATATGAACTGCCACAAGTCCACCTGTCAAGAAAAAAATGGAAAGTCAAAAGTCAGGAAAATTAAACCAAATTCAAGATAAATCTAGCAAATGCTTGAACACAAACTAGAAAAACAGTTGTTACATGTCGATCTGGAAGATAAAAAGTCAGAAATATGCTGAATGCCATTCATTTCCTGAAATATGGCATCTTCTTGCTTTTCATTTGCAAAGGAGAAAAATGCAGTTAAACATAATATAAATATATATAAATACAAAGCATACTCAGAAGTCAAATATAGAAGTCAAAACTGCCTCTTGGGGCAGTTCCACTATACTTCCTTCAAACCTGGTGTTTTTCTTCCCCCGACCATTATTTTAGCAGTTTTCCCATGTGTGTCCACATGTCTGTGAGTTAGGGTGCTTAGATGGCATGCTTCCACAAATGTTCCCCAAAAATAAAACAAATTACACTGATGGACTTTCAATCCTGAGCATTGCCCAGATGGCTGAAGGGCAAGTGAGGAGCTGCCTGTCTGCAGAACCCGAACAAAAGGTCTGTATGTTTGTTCTAATATTCCCACGGCTATAATAACGGCATTGTTCCTTAACATAATGTTAATACTTGTCATAGACACTGTTAGAGTTAAAAAGCACGTTGTAAGCCCGAAACAGAACTTCTGATTCAGAAGAGCCCCTTTAATGTACTCTGCGTGCTGCCCTTTTTACAACCTCTATTTAATGTTTTGTTTTCTTAAAACCTGCTTAAGAAAAAACCTCTCTTAAAATCGCATCTTTGTGGTAAACAGGAACTGCAGACTTGGTGAAGGAGAGGTGTTTTCCGCCATCTGTCAGACATGCACATAAGGAAAGATGAGCAGCAGAGCTGTGTAAATTACATTAGAAAAACACATCGCCACTGCCACTTTTAACACCCTCCTTTTCTCTTCATTTCCATTTTCTTTATAAACACAAAAGGCACTTTGTTCCCTTAAGCTGGTGCCAATTTACAATTCTTCAGAACGGTTATGTGAAAAACTTTAATATGATTCGAATGACAGAAAAAAAAAAAAAAGCAACTTGCAGGACTGCCAATAGTTTCAGATGAGATTGCTATGAAGCAGAAACTGTGTGCACCAGCCTCCAAAAGCAAACTGTGATAAAGAACAAAGCTTTCACTGGTTTAACATGATTTATTCATTAGTTCAGACCACCCAATAATGTCGTTTCAAGTTTATTTTCCTCAAACCCAAAACTAAATCAGTTTTCATTTAATTCACAAACGCAGCTAGAGATACATCACCCTCGTAAAAAAAAAAAGAAAATCTACTTGAAATGTTTACATGAATATACATTTGCGTGAAAGTATTCCATTCTTGTCAGCGAATCCCACTCATTTAATGAGTGTTAATGGGATTTGAGTTGCAAAAACATCTTTGGCCTAGAAAAATGAATAGCCATGAAATGACCATAAACAGAACAAATATCTTCAAGCTGTTAAACAAAACGAACTATGTTTTTATAACCAAATCATTTAATCATTTTATCCTACTGCTCTTAAACCACTTCTAGAAGTTTTCTCCAGCAAGGTTTACTTTGACCACTGGGTGACTTGCCCTATGGCATACAGTGTGAGGGCTCCTCTCAAAGTAATGCCTCCTATTTTTATTATGTTGACCCACAACACCAACGTGGATGTTGGTGGTAGGGTAGTAGAGGTTAATACACAATAAAGTAAAGTGATTTGCATTAAGCAGTGCTGCAGCAGACAGGATCGAGGTGACACTGTTTCAACTTAACGGGTTTTAGTTTTGCCTAGGAGAGGAAACAACACATTTCCATCATAAAAGATATTACTAACAGCAGTAATACATATCAGATATTTAAACCATTTGAAGAACTTAACTATCAAATTCATGCAGCGTTACACATTTAGTCTCACCTGCTACATCAGTTAGTTAACTCCCTGCCTTAGCATAATCTACAGAGGAAGAAATTAGAAGTTTTATTGAAATCAGATTTGTCTGTGAAATATTTCAAAATAAATTCTCTCTTGTTTTGTTAAATGCTCCTCATGAATTAAAACTTCCAACACCGCGTTGAGGGACCAATGTCAGGAAATCAGATCACAAAGCATGGACAATCAGGAACAACAAAAAGATCAAATGACAGAAGAAAATACCACAGCAACTGAAATCAATGACAAATCTTGCATTAAACTAAGCGGAGCTGCAATTTTGTTCTGTTTCCAGGAAACACAAATGCATTACATCAGTTGAGATGCACTTCCCATTATGATGACTCAATTGCAGAGTCCCTTGGTAAATTACACTGGAGAGGGAAGAAGCTACTGAGAACAGCACTGACCACTCCCCATGAAATGATGCTTTGTGTAAAAAACATAGTTTTGGGAATGCAAAGAAATTAGAGCCACCATTAATGCAACCTCAGTACTACTGAGAGAACTAATAAACATGCAACACACACACTCTTCCTTTTAGAAGGTCAAAAGAAGCAAGACACGCTATTCTCTTAATGTCTTTTCAAATCCAAAATCCAGCCCTTCAAATGCGTTTTGACCTCATGATCACTTCCAATCAAAACCTGACTCAATTATACACGTAGCTAATGAGTTAGCAGCTATGAAGATGAGAGATACATGAATGAAAGGCTGCTGCAAGACAATATAAGCTCTGCCCACCTTATAAGGCAGCAGATGTTTCTTTAAGGGAAAAAGGCCAGGTAGAAAAAAGCGGTTGGAGAAAGTTAAGAGAGAAGAAAAAGATCCAGGAACATCCAGACATCAGAATAACTACCATCCAGTGAACTGCTTGGTTTTTAGAAGTTAGTGGCCTTTGTCTTTCAACTCCTTCAATTTCAACTGCTCCATCACAGGTGCAGAGATGAGCAGATTCCCAGAGTTCCAACAGATAAGCCATGCAAAGTAACTGAAAACACGAAGACATAAAATAGGAAAGCAGTACTGATTGGGTGGTACCCAAATTATGCACTGCTCCAAAAAAAAAGAAAGCATTACAGCACTAAGATGACAGTATCTGTATTACAGTATTTTCCCAAAGTAATTCATAATTGCATAGCTAATTGTTTTGTTTTTAGTACAGCATTATTACCAAGCAAGTATCAAATAGAAATTAACTGCTAAAAAATAAAAAAAGTCCCAAAACTGAATTCAAAAGGCTCACAGAGCTGTGCATCAGCTGATACTACTGTGACCAGACTGAAGGACTCAAACTTTGCATGCAGAGCTTCCCAGCCAAAAGACAAACACTAGTAAAGGAACGTGTGTAATGTCTAGCAATAAAAGACAGGAAGCCACTGTTACCCACGTTTCCACATGCAAATGACAGTGCATATTCTGAATAGCAACACAGGAAGGGATCAGCAACCAACACACAGACTGATGATACATTACTTCACCATTACTGTATGATTTTAAACACGCTCATCTATTTCTCCTTATTTTTTGCCCTTTATCCACCCTCTTCCTACAGAGATAACAATCACTTTGAAGTTTAATAGCTCTGAAGTAACTTCACAAAGATTCCTCAACTGAAGCAAAGATGCAGGTTTGAGTTATGAAACATCTATGAAAAATTTCCCTTTATAGAAGCTCTGCCTCAGTACAGCATAATACTTCACTTCTTAACCTACTGCACAATACATATATAGAAAGAGCAGATTTCAACTTCCTTACCATTTCTCCTTCCAGATGTATAAGCACCGAAAGAAGTGTTGTCAAACAAGAAATTCAAAAACCCCATTTCAGAAGTGCTAGGGGAAAAGCATCTCTTGGCACTGCAGAATGGTGATTTGAATGCAAGGTTGCTAAAACAAGAATCTGCAAAGTGCTACAAGAGTGGTTCAACATTATAAAAAAAAAAAAGTACACATAGCTCAATGAACAAAAGCAAACAAAACATTAGTCTTGCATCCAAATCAAAGTAACAACTTCAACATCATCTTGTCAACAAGAATCGAGGTTTGTCCCAGACAAGGTTACCATCAGCAAAAAGTATCCAGTCACAGTGATGCTAGCTATGCTCACAGCATAGTCATGGCTAAAGCCACCCGAGACTATTCATGTTAAGAGATGTAGAGAAAGGACAGGCACTCCTGCATGCAGACAGATTTATGCTTTAATAAACTGTTTGGGAGTGGGGGTGGAACTCGCACAGGAACAAGGTAGATAAGCTATTAAATTACAAGTCAAACTTACAGTAAAACACCAGACAGAACAGTAAAACTTTCAGTGACCTAAGAAAATAATGGTAAAAGACACGTCTTGAGATTGTCAAACAGCACTTAGCCAGTCAGTGAAGTAACAGGAAGACACAGAAAGTGAAGAAATAAATTAAAAGGTTATCTGTAAGTATATTCACTAAATACATAAGATTCACCAGACACCCTTTATATTGTCAATGGAAAGAGGGGAAAAAACAGTTAAGCAGAAGGAAAACATTTGTGACACTAAAAGGAAAGATTAAAAAATACTTTAAAAGCCCTAAATCTTACATTTCAATGCAATCTTAAACATCCTTGAAAATACTTCTTCAAAATGCAACAATTTGCTTAGAGATATTTACAGAGCTAGTTTTTCATCTACTCAAAAAGAAACCTCTCATAGCTTTCCCTATAAGGATAAACATTTTCTTCTGTTGTAATCACATTCCTTTCAGCAATAAAAAATCTTAAATTTTTATTACCATTCCAATCTTCTTTCTGTTTCTACCCCTTTGATGCTACTGCCATAGATGGATATGCCTCTATCATATTTCTTCAGTGTAAGACAGACACTATCAACACACGCTCTTCAGTCATCCCGGTAAATGACAAACTTCATCTTCTCTTTACCCTATAAGCACTCATTTACAAACTTCCACAACTTTTAAGAAGCTCTCCAAAGCAAGAAGCTGAAAAAAAAGAACAGACAAGCTAAATACTTGCAATCAGGCAGCAAACCACATCCTCCAGCAATGGTTCCCAAGAGGACTGGGTATATCTTTCATTCAAGGCTATGCAGATGCTGTCAGTGAGTCCTAAGAACAAGGTCCATAGCAACAAGATCTGCCCTAGTGCCACAAGTGGTACAAAGACTGCTTTGCTGGTCCATATGGCAATATCCATGTACATGTAAATCATGCTAGAGCTGTTCTCAAGCCACAGAATGAAGGGGTATGGTGCAGCTTGTGTCCACACAGCCAATGCTTCTCCATGCAGGAGGCCAGGGGAGAAGGGCACTGTTCCCCCTGCCTTTTGGGAACGGTCACCCTTTAATTCCTCCCAGTTCTCAAGCAGACACTTAGGCACAAGTAAAGGCTGGACCAGAGAGCACACTGAAAATCAAGCAGAATGGACAGGGCTACAGCTGGAGCCCACAGTCTCTCTCTGCTTAAGAAGTTTAAGTGCTGCATACAGAGCCAAAAAAAGTCCAAAAAAGGTTTGAAAGAAACAGGCAATCTGCAAGCACATTCCTATTCCCAAGCAGCCAATGAATGTCCCTACAACACACAAGATCATCCTATTCTTCACCACAAGAGCTATGCCAGGAGTTGTAAAGGGAACACGCTGCTCTCTGAGACTGCAGGTCACCCATGCTCCCCAGTCTCTTTAAAGCATTTCTTAAAAGGACACCTCTAGTCCCAAGACCCTCTTTCATTCACTATCATGAACTGAAGGCCAAAGAGCCACCCTTCAGGTGAGAGTCATGAAAAGACAGCTCTCCCAGGAGTCTTCACCAATGAAAACCGATGCCTGAAGGAACAAAACAGCCAGGCACTTAGAGAGAAAAGCGATTTGCTCACAATGTGAGACACAGGAGCCTGGCAGGATGAAACCTGAGTGTGCTGGCTGAGGCAGTGCCTGTTTTGAGAACAGATTAGTTCAGCTTCCTGTTACATCAAACAGCAACTTTCATCAGTCCTATGTTCGCTTAAAAAGAAAAAAAAAAAAATAGAAAACACTCTATTGACATCACACTTAGGGCTGGGCAGAAAGTGGCAGATTAGGAAATACTATGAGTCACTGCAAATACAGAAGACATAGGAAGAGTTTTAGAAATGCTGTGTAAAATTTAGTTTTACGGGGAAGGAAAAACAAAAACAAACAAACAAAAAAGATAACAGGTAATACAAACTGAACTACACCAGAACTAGAGTAATGGAGGTGGTCCACCTTCAAACAAACAAGAAGCCGTTGAAAACAAGAACACTGTAAAAATGACAGGGTAAGACAGGCAGGCTGCAGGAAGGAACAAGAGCGACACAATTCAGCAATCAAGAAGGAAATATAAGCTAAAATAAGCTGATGGGTGGACAAGAAGCTGAAAATACAGATAGAACTGAAAGAAAAAGATGCAAAGAAAGCACAGATGACAGAGCTGTGCTCCCTAAAAGAAATCATTCTGGAGAAGTTTCCAAACTATCTATATATGCACGAAAGTAAAAATATAAAGAACAGTGCAAGAATGATTTCTCATAAACTTATCAGCAGTGTGTTAGGAAAAAAGATTGCTGCTGGAATACAGAGGCACACAGGAATACATTTGAAGACAATTAGAACAGAGGGTCACAGCTTCAGCAGTCTTAAGTAAATAAGGCATTATGAAAGAAATACAATCGGGAAATAAAAAATAGGCCATGAAGCAAAGTACAAAAGAACAAACAGGATACACACTTGGCCACCACGGTCTGGCTAAGCATCCTATTCTCTGAACCAGCTGAACACCCCAGCGTTGCAGAAAGTGTTCTAAGATATCTAGGGCAAAGGAAGGTGCATCTCTCCTACCAATTATGAAATTTCCCCACAGGGTGAAGCAAAGTAAACTGTATTATTAAGGTGGACATAGCAATGCTTGCCAGCAGCCAAACAAGGCTGCTATTTTGGAGGTATAGTTCAAAATGAATCAGGATAATGAGAGACACAAGCTTTCTGTACAAAGTTATTAGAACTTAGGATGAAAAAGTTTTTCTTTCCTTTAGGAACTATTTCTGGCATGACTTCAGGAGATTTTTTTTTTTTTTAATGCAAGTGGAAGGGTAAGAGGAAGGAAGAATGTTGGAATTATTAACAGCTGAATAAACTTTGTTAAGAGAAGTACAGCTCAACTGCACAGGAGTTTGTTGAAAATACAGAAACAAGAAATCAGATCAATAAGTACTAATGAAAGCATTAAATCTTCATGGTTTCCAGATGGGAGGTGGATTAACTGATCTTATAGATTCTGACAGTCTCTTCTTTAGGTCCCAGATTCAAGGTGAGATTAAAACCACTGCCTCTATGTTGACATTTTTTGTTACTATTTTAATTAGAAATCACTAAAACAAGTAGAAGTTCTTCTGAAGGCAGCAAGTAATATCCAAAAGCCTTCTATCTTCTTATTCTTGAGCCAGGACTACTTTATAAAGTCCTACAAGTGACAAAACAAAAGACTCCAATATTTTATTGTTAAAAATGTCACCCAGCTACATTAAAACTTGTTGTAAATGTGTTTTCTAATAGAATATTCAGAAGCAAAGTAAAGGAAAAAATTTTTTTTCTCCTTACTGCCAGCTATGAGATGCTCAGGATCAGGACTTCAGCAAGCTTTGTAAGGTGACAAACACTAGGAAAATTGTATATAAAAGTAATTCCAAGTAAACGAGTTCCTTGTAAGTATGTAGATGATACACTTTTCAAAAGTAGTTCATACTTCTGCCAAGATGCTCTAAGAACATAATTAGGGCACTTCTGGGTTGGAAGAAAGCATTTTCAGTCTGTACTAACAGTAATGATCAATTCATCAGTTTATGATGACAATTTAGAATTTGTTACTCAGAATGTTCCTTTTGCAAAAATAAACACTAAGACAATTTTGGAACATTACTTTAATAAATCATGGCTGTGATTCTGATTCCTACCTTCTGATCTACCTCATGTGTTCAACACATCAAGACGTTGTCTGGCATTGCAGAATCCAAAGTCTTCTATTAACATCAGCCAAGCTGGTTCCTCCCACACCGATTATAACAGCTTGACAAGATGCGGCAATGGAAAACCAGGAACATGTCACTTTCTCACAAGCTTTTAAAAAGAAGGAACCAGAACAGAGGGGACAAAAATCCTGCTTGAGTCAAAAAAGAAGGGGGGAGAGGGGGGGGGAAAGAAAAAAAAAAAAAAAAAAAAAAAAAAAAAAAAAGGCTATTTAAAGGAAAAGGTCAAAGCTGAGGCTTGATTTAACTCAGTTACCACATCCAACCACATCAACTTGCCACATGCCGCAAGATAAGTAAGGCTGAGCTGCAACAGCCTGCAGACTGGAGAACAAAGCGCTGGAAGGAGCTGTCAATCAGTAGGTGGCACTCTCCGAGCTCTGCCAGCACGGAGCCGGGTACCAGCACAAGTCAGGACATCGCACAGTGATGTCTGGGTCTTCAGCAGAAGCATTAACAAGAAACAACGAACGACTGTTACCATACCTGACGCCCACGGGAAACGCAATGGCTTAATTTCAATGTAAGACAGCAATCCTTGTACCTGCTCTCTTAAGTTCTCGGGAATTACAGTTTCTGAGTGCAGTAAACATTCTCGGTGGATACTGCTGTACACCAGTGTATTAAAACCAGCATCTCACAAAATTATCTATTAAGAATGCCCGGGCTGCAGCCTTGTAGCTACGTACACAGATACAAGTCAAATGGGCGAATGATAAAAAGGCACTTCTCAGCATTACAAAAACGTAGCAAAGTTATTTAAATTTTGCTATAGCTGTTACAACAAATGGGATATACAACCAAATATTTTGGAACAATATATCAATTGCTACTCTGATCTACACTCTACTGAAAATGCAGCTCACGCATCAAAAAAAAAATTTAAAAATCAGTTGTTTTTAAAGTTCAAATCAATATAAGCACCCACAAAAATGAAAACGTTGCACCATAAAACAGGTGTCAAATTCTTAATTCCTGCAAATAGTCTGTCTTCATTTAACCATTCTAGCTTGTTTTGTATTTTTAAATACCAATCCAAATCAACACGTGGTACTGCTCATTTGGTAAAGCAGTAAAGGAAAAGCAGATGTAGCAACAAAGTTTGAGCATAGGTACCCGTAATTGAAACGGCCAGCAGAGGGAGTACAAAAATGAAATAAAAATACAAATGGCTCTTTTTATATTTTCTTACGATCTTTGCTTTCTTTCAGAGAAATAACTTAAGAAGTGCAAAAACTCAACTTACGTGTTTTTAATACGTTCAAGTATTAAACATAATGACTGGAAAGTACAATATGCTTCCAAGCAGCACTAAAAAAAATCCAACTCGCATTAGCTCCGCCAAACTGAAAGACAAGTTTTATCACAAGCAAGATAAAACATCAATCAACAAGCTGCATAAACCATTTCCAGGTTGTAAACCCACAGACAAAGAAAATCACGGTCTTGTTTTACAAATCTAAAACGAAAGTTACGTTTCAAGAATTGAGAGACAAGTACACCTATTATAATGCAAAATCCATGTTTACGCTTCTCAGGTTCCTACCGCGTGCAGCTGATGGCTGAAACACCAATAAAAGGAGGGAAGACGGGGTGAACGGGGTGGTCGGAGGCTGAAATGAGCAGTCACACCCCTCCCAAAAGTGGCAGAGACCATGTCCTAAAGCACATGCATGCACTGTCCCGCTGGTACACCTGAAGCCAGGAGCAAGTTTACTGAACCAACCGGGCAGGCTTTCCTCCTTTCTAGGCTACAAGCACTGCATGCCCCCAGGCTGTCAGGCAAACAGTGACAGCAGAGCTGAGGAGACTACAGGACAAAGGATTAGTTATTTCATAAGTAAATTGCATGCTTCACGGACAACTATTTGTATAAATACCAAACTCACCAACACTCCCGTGCTGTGAAATGCACGCGTTTGCACAGGGTGCACTCACCTTCCACGCCACTCCTGGTGGTCTGCTGTATGCATGAGCCCATTCTCCCTCTAATTGGAACAGGAACGCCTCTGACTAGGATACATGGTGACGCTACACCTTCCCAACAGGCCGTTACGAAGCACCGACCTCATGGGCAGCTGCTGAACAACCTCACCACTCCAACTACACTCAGCTTTAGCCACGCTTCTCAACCAACAGAGCCAGGGGCTATTCTGTTTTCTGCATCAGCGTCTGAATTTTAAGGATGGCTTAATTGCAAAACCAAACTGTCTACAAGAGATTCATTGCTGGAGATCATCAGTTGGCTAAGACAACCCTGACTGCAAGCAATAAAGACATAAACCAAAAGAAAGGATCAAGCCAAGATTTACTTTCCCATCACCTCAGGTAACAAGAATACTTTTAACTTTATTTAAACTTCCATTGCTATTTTCTCCCACAATTACAGCTATTACTGCCTCTACTCTTAGTTTCACTCCATGCAGGAGTTACTGGTAACTGCAGGAAATGCTGCATTGCTAAAAGAACAGATGAACAACTCCATATAAAATATCAATGCACTGATAAAACTCCCAACAAGCAGGCAGCCCCCATATTGTAAAATACTCACACAGGGTTAATGGATGAAATGTGCTACACATGTGTGGCTCACAAGATCTTCTGCTTAGAAGAAACGTGGGACATTGCCCTGGAAGCAAGACATGTCACAAAGCCCTGGTGTGCCTGACAACCTGCAGTGCCCTAGGTGTGGCAGAACATCACTAAACAATTGGCCCAGGATGGTAGACTTTCTATGTCTCCCAGAACACCATGTTATGTACAAAGTCACAGACCTGAATAAAATTAACACCACCACACACAGTTCATATAAGCCTCCGCAGCCCCATGCTTTACTCAATCTTGAGGGGAAAAAAAAGAAAAAGTCACACATGGTACATAGTGAGTATTGCAGAATCTAAGATTTTACTTGAATCAGTAACCTGATGATGAAATCCTGCTTGAGTGTGCGCAAGTCAAATGAGGTCAGGCAAGAGGAACACACCTTGAGCAACTTCATTGTTTTCTGTCTCGAAGATCCTGCTAGGTCCCTTTTAAGTCTTCCCTCCCTAAGAGCTCATCTCAGTTCCCCACAGAACTCTTCAGTTTTCCTCTGTAAAAAAATATTTTGACTTTTTTTTTTTTTTTTTTTTTTAAATCTTTAGAGTGAAGCAGTGTATGTATATGTGTGTATGATCTGGATTCTAAAACAGTTCAAGAAACAGAAGTGATGAGATGCAGCACAGTACCTTCATTTCTCCCTATCATCTCACCTTGCAAGCAACAGTGGTCTCCCAGCTGCCCTGTAGCAGGACTGGGAACAGCACTACAAGAAGCTGGACAAATGCTTATTGTAACTGAACAGGAGGCTATCTTGTCTGACTTTCCTCCACTCCCCTTTTGACAGTCTAGTTTCCTAGAGGAAATCAGATTTATGCAATCACTTGATGAGGGCAGGAGCCTGACAGATATGTGTATGCACACACGTGGACGTCTGCCTGTCTGACCACACTGACACCTTTTCAGCCCATCAGCCAATTTCAATCACATCTGAAAGAAGAGCAGAGATAGCAGGCACTTGGGTCGTTGAAAGTTTCATGAGAACAGGCTGCAGCACACAGAGCAGTGCCTCCCCAGAGGGACGGGCTGCATATCCTATTGGATGCCAGTGAAATCCCAGTGAAAGAATCGTGCTGCTGCTCTCCTACCCACAGGAAAACCTCCAGCCAGAGGTCACAGCCAGCCAAAGATGACCAGGTTTCTTCCACTCAAGTGTTCACAGAAAAGCTTACACTGAATTTATCACTACTCTTTAAGTGGTGCTCTGAATAGAGCTTTCCGTGCCTTCTTTGTCTTGATCTAGTGTAAGAGAGAACTGTTCCACACAACACACACTTCCCAGCCCGCTCTCCAGGACTGCTGATCACCAAAGCTGTGATGCAGGTGGGACTGGCACTCCACTCCTCAGAAATGGAGCACAAAAACTGGGGGTGCTTAAGGATCACTTTAGGCTTTGAAACTACCAAATATCATAGAACAAATCATAGCTTGGGTTGGAAGGGACTTCAAAGATCATCAAACTCCAGCCCTTCTGCTGTGGGCAGGGTTGCCAGCCACTAGATCAAGTACTAGATCAGATTGCTCAGGGCCCCACGCAAACTGGCCTTAAACACCTCCAGGGACGGGGCAACCACAGCCTCTCTGGACAACCTGTTCCAGCACCTCAGCACTCTCTCAGTGAAAACCTTCCCTCTGACATCTAATTTAAATCTCCCCTCCTCTAGTTTAAAACCATTTCCCCTTATCCTATGTCTCTCTGCCCACATAAAACGTTGATTACCATCCTGTTTATAAAATCCCTTTAAATATTGGAAGGCCATAATGAGGTCAGCTGCAATCAGCTATTGCAGACGGTTTCAATGAGACAAAGCAGCATGCATGTGTCTATCTTTACACGCCTCCACCAGATAACAGAACAAGTACTACTGTGCTTCTTTAAAGAAGCTGTTAAGAAATAAGGCAAATAGTGAGGTCCAGCTGACACATCAGTATTTTTCCACACATCCACCAGCCCCACATACATTTGGGAACTAAATGCGGTTTCACCTGTAGCAAAAAAAGCCATCTAATAAAAGTGAGAGTGTGCCAACATATTAAGATGCAAGTTTAGGGACACTTCAAGGCATAAATCAATGATTTAGGAAATAGTTTAAAAAACAAAAAGAAAGAAAGAAACAGCTGATTGTGGTCACCCCAAGCACCCAGACACGGGGAGACCAATTCACTATCATATTTATTTCGGCCCCGAGCCCACGCCAAACGCCGCAGTCGTAGCAGCTCCCGGAGCTGCCCGTCCACAGCGCACAGCCGGGTGCCCGCCCTGCGTGAGCCCCAGCCCCAGCGACAGACTCGGGTCGAACCCTCCGGGACAGACTAGGGGCGGGCGGCTGCGGCCAGGGCCGGCACTTTCCGAGGCGTTCCCCGAGGCCGAGCCGGCCTCACGGCCAGGGGCGCTCCGCGCGGCTCTCCGCCACGCGCCGTAGAGAAGGCGGCAGCGCCGCGCACACCGCTCCTTCCCCGCCCGTCGCGGCCCGGGCAGCGCGGAGCCCCGCATGGTTCCTCCCCGCTCGCCGCGCTCGGCATCGCGGCCGCTTCGGGAATGCTGAGCAGCTTGCGCTTGGCGGCGAGCTGACAGAGGACGGTGCGTTGTCGCACGTTTCGTCCCTCCCGGTCCTCCGCCGCCGTTCTTCAGCCAGGTGCCTTTAGCCTAACGCTTCCCTACGGCCACCTCCGGCGGTCGGGGCGGGTCCCCGCGCCCCGCTCCGCAGCGGATGAGACGCGCGCCAGGTGCGGGGCTGCCACGCGCCCGCGGAGCTCCGGCCGAGGCCGAAGCGACGCCAGCAGGCGGCTGCCGCACGGCGCATCCCTTTGTCCGCGCATCCTCCTCGCGCCCGGCCCTTTGTGTCCCCGCTCACAAAGGAACGCGCTGCCCCGAGCCCCCCCCCCCTCCCTCCCCAGCCGCCTCCCCGCCCCGGTACCTACTTGTGTTCAGGAAACAGTCCGTAAACCTCCTGAAGCAGCTGGCAGAATTAGATCCATCTTCCATGTCTGGCCCCGGGAGCAGGGGAGACGAGAAGGAGAAGAAGGCGCCTCGCAGCCGCCGCTCAGTCCCGCTCCCGCCGGGGCCGTCGCCTCCTCGTATCCCGTCGCCGCGGGCGGCCGCCGCTGCAGCGCCGAGGAAAGCGCAGGACCACGGGCGAGAGGCGGCCGCGGGGAGGAGGAGCCGCGGATGGTGCTGCCGGGGGCCGGCGGCCGCGGAGCGGAACAGCGAGCCCTGGATGGAGGGAGAAGAGAAGAGTCTCCTCCTGCCGCCGCCGCCGCCTGGATGGGCGATCAAGTGAGCCGCCGCCGCTCCGCCAGCATCTCTTCCTCCTCCTCCTCCTTCCCTCCCTTGGAGACTCGTGAGGTTAAAGGAAGACGAGGAGGGGAAACGAGGAGGCGGCGGCAAGAAGTAAAACGAAGATGGAGAAGCGGAGGAGAAGGAGGGGATTGGAGCGCGGAGAGGAGCCGCCGCCGCTGCGGGGCCGATGCGGGCGGAGGCGGCGGGGGCAGTCCCTGCAGCGCGGCTCCCGCTGCTGCTGCCGGCGGCGGCTGTCAGGAGTAGAGCGAGGGAGCTGCGGGCAACCGAGCTGCCTCCGGGCGCCGGGGGGGGAGGAGACCCGCCGCTGCCTCCACCTCCGCCGCCCCGGCCATGAGAGTGGGGCGGGCGGCGGCCGGAGCCGGGCTTTTCCCCGGGCGCCGCAGCCAGGGGGGCCGGGGGGCGGGATGAGAGCCGCTCCTCGGGGTTGGACATGCTTCCGCCCGGCCCTCCCTTGCGCGGCAGTTTAAGGCAGGACGCCGGAGAGGCGGCGCAGCGCCGGGAACGGGAGAAGCCGAGAGAGGACGGAACGCAGCGAGAGGCGGCCGCCGCCTCTCGGCCCTCGGCTCCCTCGCAGCGGCCCCGAGCACGGTCTCCTCCGCAGCGCGGCTCCTACCCCCGAGAGCTCACATCCCGGTCCCCCTTTAGGCCGGAGGGGAACGCGGCGCCGCCGAGCGCGAAGCGGTTCCGATCCCCTTTTTTAAAGTCCTCCGGTCCTCATGCTCCCACCTTACACGCAGAGCCAAAGAAAAAAAAAAAAAGCGATCCGCGTTTCCTTCCAGCGGTGCCACCGCTGCCCCGTACGTGCGTGCGCGGCTGCGGGCGGCAGCGAGAAGCGCCGCAGTGTCGCCGCCAGCCCCGGCCGCCGGAGAACGCCCACTGGCGGAGCGAGCGCTCCCGGGCCGCCCCTCAGCTCCAAGCTCCAACGCTTACCTACAGGCAGTGCGGGAGGGACGCAGGGCAGAGACCCTCCCTATGCGGCCTCGCTATTTCAAATAGCTTCTCTTAGGCTAGAGGCAGACCCCTGCGGCGGGGAGCGGACCCCATTTTCTGTGGGGCTGCAAAACCCATCCTACGCAGAGCGGCACGGCCGCCCCCGACGTCGCTCACCGCACGCTCCTGTCACCCTCCGGAGCACTCTGGCGCTGCCCGCCGCCACCCCTCACCCCGCCCTGCCCCACGGGCAGAGGCACTACTCCAACCCTCGGCCTCGCCGCCGGCTTCGCACTCCGCTGGCGAGCAGGCTCGCCGTGCCGGCGGGGGATCCGTGCACGGGAGGTGCCGACCGTCCCGCCTCACGCCGCCAGTCGCGGCCCTCGAGCTGGCGGCACGGCGCCCCGGCGGGTCTCACCCCGCAGCGCTCAGAGGGAAGGGCCGCCATGGGACCGCCGGCCCGAGGGGAAGCCGAGGGGTGGCCCAAAACGGCGCCGGGCCAAGGGCCGCGCCTGGAGCCTCCATCGCCCGGATTTCGTTGTCGACCCAAAGCCGCCGCGCACTGCGCGCCGGCCGCGGCCGGGAGCCCGAAGAGCGAGTTACCTGGGCAGGTGCTCGGCCTCGCCCCGCTCAGCCCCGTTTCCTGCTGTACCTGCGGGTCTTCAGGAGCCGTTGTCCCGCTGACGGGGCGCAGAGCAGCGAGCGGCCAACGGCCGTCCCAAGGCAACACTCTATCGCTCACCTGCGAGCCGTGCCGGCACTCTCCGGCCACGCGGCGTACACGCAGCGCAGCGCGGCTCAGTTCAAAACGGGGGAACCGACCCAGAGAAACGGCGGTGGCCGCGCGGGGCGTCCCGGCCAGTGAGTGCCAGCGGAGGGAAGCGGGCACGGGCTGGCAACTTCGCGAGCGGGGTGGGCGGGGGGACGCGAGCCGCTAACGCCGTTGCAAATGCGAGCGGCGGGGATGTTCGTTGTACAGTCGGCAGCACGGCATCCGCCGCAACCGGGACAAGTTTCTTTTCGCGCTGTTGTGTCTGGCGGAGGGGGGGAGCTCCGCGCCGCTCCGGCGCTGATGTCTGCGCTCAGCGGCGCCCCGTCCCGCTCCACCGTCCCGCTGCTGGTGACACGCGGCGATCGCGGACGCTCCTACCTCAGGAGCACCGCCGACGTGCGCTTAAGCCTCGGTTCGGACACGTTACCGTTTCGGGAGCTCTGTCGGCGGCGGCACGCGCACTGATATCAAAGTTTGGAGCACGCAGCGCTGTTAATGGGGAAGGCTGCAAAAGAAGATGCCGCTCTAAAAGTAGTAGCACCTTCGAATTAAAAAGCGTTTTCAGCTCGTTGCGCGTTACTTATCCGCGAGAAAATAATCCGCGCAGTTCGAAAAGGGTTCAAAACGCCAGAACTGATCAAAGACTCATTACAGACCTGAAAAGACCAAACAGAAAAGCTTAAGGAGGGCAGGTTTGGCTGAACTGCTCTCTTCAATACGGTTCTTACAACCGCCTGTTGCCTACAAATCCCGACCTGAAACGGAAAGGAGTCGCATCTGCCTCTGCGGTGCGTTTTGTTTCAGTACACGTAACATTATCCAGGCAGTTCAATGGCCTCAGTTTCAGCGATCTGCTTTTGGGAGATGCTTTTATTTCTTTAAATGCAGCCAGTATTCACCTGCTTGACGTAGCTAACTTTCCCTGACTGCCGCGGGACTGGTGGAGACCCAAAAAATACTGGAGTTCTCCAAGAAGAAGCGCAGCTGATGGGAACAGAACTTCAACGAGCTGGACCCGGTCGGATCCGCCTGTCCCCGGAGCAATTAACAGCTCCTGCTTTGTTATTACTAGAAAAACTTCCAATGTTACAACTGAAATAGACAGACTGAAGGAAAAAAAAAAACAAAAAACAAAAAAAAACAAAAAAAACACGAGGACTATTCACCTGAAGGAGAGAAAGCTGCTCCTTCACATAGATTAGTCCCAAATTGTTTTACCGTCAACACCAAATTGCTGAAACTTTACATTGTCAGTTTATAATTGTAGGAATCGTGTTTGGCTATGCTAATTTATGCTAACTTCCCCTACTGCTAGTCACCCAAACTGCAGTTGTTCAAAAACCACTGCCTGACACGGGATAGCTGCGTATTTATATAGATAATGTGGATTTTTCATGTATAAATACGTATGCGCATATTCAACAAACCAGGCAGAACACGCGGAGGTTTGTAAGGAATTCAGTCTCCCAGACAAACAGCTTTCAGGCTAAGGGCTTATTTGCTACCTGCTCGTTCCATTGCCATTCATCAGCCACTGCCAATCGCACCTGATCGCTCACCTGCTTCTCGGCGAGGCAAGGGAAAGCAGTTACGTAAGAAACATCAGATGACAATGAAAACTTTTTCTGGGGGGATATATGTGTGTACCTTTGTAAAATATGTCGATTTTCAGACAGCCAACTGTTTGGGAGCAAAGTAGCAGCGAACCACGTGTGCCCGTTCCCCAGCGTGTCTGTAAGTCGGAGCTCCGTCGCTCCGGGCGTAACAGCGCGCAGCCCCGCGGAGCGCCGCCGTCCCCGGAGCAGCTGCGGTGCTGACCGTGAGGGCGGTCATGGACCGGGAGAGTCGCAGCGACTCCAACAGGAAGGGTTCGCTCTGGTTTGCTACATCATCCCATAAATGGATTTTTTAAACTCTGAAACACAAATAAATGCAAATTAGTGCACTTTCATGCGTCCGCTTGCGTTAGATGCGAGGGCTCTGTTATCAGTGAGTCATGTGAGGGAGCGAGTGGGAAGAAGTCTTTATATTTGAGTTCTTCAAGGAAGCATCACGGGGGTTCAGAAGTCGGAGCTCCCACTGAAGCCATCAGGAGTTGTAGATCACATTGTATCCACAAGAAAAGGCCCGTCCCAAAAGCAGCAAATAAGCCCGTTTGGCAATAATTTGGCAGTATTGATCAAAATACTCTCGGGAAAACATTATTAAAAAGTTGAATTATAACAGTAGCTGCTTGGTATTAAATTCAGCTTAAAAACAAACACCTATCCCTTCCAGTTCTGATACATTTCAAGAATGGCAGTGACTCGTCTTTTATCCGGTCCCACTCTTTTGCCTGGTAAATCCTCTTATCTCACTCTTCATCCTTACATCCTGAGAGTTCCCTCTACGATGCATGATCAATTCCTTGGGAAAAAAAAAAATAATAATAAGGAAGAAGGGACGTTATGGGGAAGGGGAGTTCAGAAAAATCTGGGATAACAGCACTGCAGATGACAGAACCAACCACCTGAACACAGAAAAGACAGAAGTAGCTGTAATTAAATACATAAAGGGGAACCTGTTGGAAAAGGGGGGAGGCTGCAAACTGGAGAGGAAGCTAAAACACAGACTCCAGAGCTGAGTAAAGACTCACATTAAGTTCCTAACTGAAAAGTCCTGTGCAAGCTGATAAAAATAACTGCATTTTTTCTTAAGCATTTTCAGCTAAATGGTCTCATAGAATACAGCAATTACTACCCAGCTACTGAACTGCTATCACAACTAGGAAGCCTGCAGAAAAGACATTGTTCCCTAGTCTCATTCTATAAGTCTTTAGAGTAATTTCTATAAAGCCCTATTTCAAAGGAGACTGTTTGTGCAAATAATTATTCTTAAATATCATAGGCAAGGAGTAAGCATGTTGTAGAGTATGTGCCAGCTGTTTTCTATGATTCCTGCAGGCATTCCTACAAGCCACCAGTTTCCGTATTAACTGAGAGTGGGGCTGCAGTGCTGGGAGTGCCAGCAGCCATCTTGGAACTGCAATTAATTAATGCAGCAAATCAGAACTGTGAAGTTCCTAAGAAGTCCAGGTCTGTTCAGAGATAACTGACATGCAGAAAGTTTCCCTACAAGTGATACAATACGTGATGGATGAGGGGTTAGCGCCTCACCTCAGTTAATAAAGCTGAAGATCATGTTAATAATTGAAAATTATGTCTTTTTCCTGGCCTTTTTTGTTGTTGTTGTTGTTGTTGTTTTTGTTTTTTTGGTTTTTTTGTTTGTTTGTTTGTTTGTTTTTAGGAAGGCACAAAACCATGCAAAATATTCAGAGTTTGTTTGTTTTGTTTTTCAGGGAAAAAATGCATGACTTTTTAATCTGGAAACTTTGAGGTAGACATAATGCGATATATTTAATTAAGAAAATGCAGAATATATTTTAATTTTAAAAGAACAAAAGCTTGTGTTAATGCACAGAGGGAGCTATTTATTCTTTACTTTCCTACCAACGTACGTGGATTTGATTCCTATGAAAGGCTAAGCGAGTAGCTAAAGAGAACCTAATGATGCTATCAACCATTTTGTGCTGTTCAACGCAGTACAAAGATCAGATATTTATTGGTTTTATTACAGGCTGTTCAGTACAGCAAACAGCTGTTTGGGTTCAAGCTACTTTGTTAAAGCACAGAAGAAACAACCAACAAAATTACTATCTAAATAAATTAAACCTTCAACAGTAGCTGTTGTTACAAATGATACATTATAAACCAAAAGCACCATAAACACTGTAAGCTCTTTGCTCTAAAGATGATCATTTGAGCCATCATTTGAGCTCTGCACAACAGGATCCTGGCTTGGGACCAGGGCCTCTTAGGTAATAATGAAACACAAGCAGCAAAGGACGTAACAGTTGGCATGGTAGACAACAGCACTGTTGTTACCTAATAATATTAGAATAGCCACTTTTATTGCAACTAGAATAAATAAGGTTATCAGGATTTCTGTAATTGCACTTATTTCTATATAGAAATCTCCCAGAGTTAATGTCTGACTGAAGAATGTAGTTACAATTTGCTATCTGCTAGAGAAATAATAAGTAATTCCAGTCCTGTGTTTAATCAGTAAATAAAATTTCTAACCTTTACATGAATTAAAGTTGCTTTAAATGAACAGACTTACAGGGGAAAGAATTGTTACTGCCAATCTACCTTTTGTTCCTCCATCTTAAGATTAGCTAGCATAGAACACAGATTGTATGCTGCTATTGGTACAGTAGGGATGCCAGCCATGTCTTGCAACTCACTTTCTCAAAATTTTCCAGACTTTTTTCTCTGACACAATTTGCAGACAAACTCTTTGACAGAACGTGCAGCATCAGCATTAGGCTTAACCTAAACTACAGCTGATTCCTTTCTGATATCAAGAGCAGGTGGGAAAAAAAAAAATAAAAAATGGAGGCTGAGCCCAACCTTCAGAATTACCTACAGGGATATAAAATTTCTGTTGAATTTAGGCATCCTATTGTGACTTTTGAGCATGGATCAGAGGAAAACAAGTTTGTCTTTTTTGAACAATAGCCCCTCCTTTTCACTGTAATTCCTCCTTTGTTTTCTACTTTCTGACACATCTGATTTCTCTCTGTTGCAGTAACTACCATTTTCCCCTCTGGGAAGAGCAGGAATTTTACTCTTTCCCATCTGTTAAAAAGGTCAGTCCTGAAACTGTGTCTGTCAATAGTGAAATGCAGTCATTAACCTCCAGAGTTAATACTCTGATGTGACAAAAAAACATCAAGAAACACACACTTCTAGAAACCATGAGCTATTTAACGTGTTTCAATCCATGCCTTGTTACCTGTGCAATCCTGAAATATAGAGCATTTGCCTATGAAATGAATGAAATCTCCCCTGTGTGGGCTCTTAGACCAGTGCTGTAGTAACATGCATTCACCCCACACTATGAGCAGATTGGTTACATCGAGAAAGCTTAGTATTTAAGTAACTTTTCTCCATCCCATCCTCACTTTATGCATCAACAAATTCAGCTCAACTTACCTCCCTACTGCAGCACACATACACACACTATGAATATATTCCTGCTGTCTTTATACCCCACACCAGAACATGCTTGCTGTCTTTTTATTACCTGTTATCGCACCTGCAGATGCTTTCTCAATCCCCCTTTCCCTCTCACCCCCCACTCCAAAATAGCCATGAAATAAAAGCAGCACGATTGATTTATTTATTAATCTTCTTTGAAACAGAACTAAAGCTGAATTCAGTCAGTATATTTACAACAGTTCTGTTCGAGCTAGGGAGCTGGTTAGTCCTGCTAGCCAGACAGGTTTGGGATTTTAGAAGATACTGTCTGTAGAAATTAAACACAAAGTAGCAGTGTACTGCAAAATATTGCAACCACATTTAGATAGAACAGACCTGAGTATGTAGCAGATTTTTTGCAAATTGTTTGAACTGATCATTTAAATTTCTTTTTTCCCTCTTTTAACTGCACCTTAAAGATAAAAGCAGAAGAGAAATCACAGTGCATCACACTCCACACTGCCTTATCCCTAGCTCAGCTTCCTCTTGCTGGATCCAGCCTGCAGGGATGTAATCGGGGTACCTGCCGATTTGTTTTCAAGACAAAGCAGTGATATGGTTCCCACCTAATCACAGAACTCAGAATCCCTGAACTGAGGCAACTTTTGGAAAGCCCTCAGGTTTGTAGTCTCTAAGAGCAGAAAAAAATAAATCACAGCATAGTCCCAGCACCCCAGTTACGTCAGACCACTTCTGCATCTGATCTGGTTCATGCATACACAGATATATTTATCTATCATTACGTATTTTAAGTACAGATTGACATCCAGACTAAACAAGACGTTAATGTAGGAGCAACTCGGTGTTTATTTCTGGAGAAAGGGTTCCTTTGTGAGACCACAAACCTCTCATTTAACCTAGAGCTCTATGTGGGGTTTTTCATCTATGGTTACTCTAACTTAAGTTGTGGCTTAACTGCTTGTGGCTTCACTATATAGAATCTAAAGGATTTTTTCAGAAAAGCAGAATTTTAGCTGCCAGTAGCTTTTGTTGCCTGTCAGTTTTTGTCCTGCCTGTGGCTTTGCACAGCACAGACTCAAACTTGGAGGCCTTTGGCTCACCTGCAAAACCATTGGAGTTGAATTCCTAGCTGTTTCAGCTCTGTGGAGCTCCAAAATAGCGGGCTGCCATTAATACAACTATAACAGATTCGTGAGACAAGGACTTAACTGAAGGCAAAGGAAGCAACAGGAGCCTTTAAGGAGGAAAGGAAACAAATAGGAGACAACCAGTCAGGACTTCTGTGGGAGAAGCCTCATGGAAAGCAAACTCAGTGTCTCCATGCCTTGAGAGCAGGCCATGACTGCAGGCATCACAGCCTGGAGCCCACTCTCTGCTCCAGGCCTGCAGTGTCCTGAGCCAGTGGCCTGACAGCGATCTGCACGTCATCAGCCACTCTGCTTCCAACACACCAGCAAAATGTCATTTAGTCTTATTCTTTCTCCTCCTCATTTCCAGCCAGAATAAATGTACAGTCATTTCTCTTGGACCAGCTTTTTCTTCTAGCTTTCAATATCTCTTCTGTCTCCTTGACATTTAGTATTTAAAGGGAGCAATAATATCTTCCTCAGACTTCATTTTCTTTGATTAATCAAGGCAAATCTTTTAGCTTATCCATATAACAGTAACTCCAGTTTCCTGGCCATCCTAGTAGCCCTACTCCACTCTTTTTCCCCCTAGCATTTATTTTTCCTCACCACAGCTGACAACAAGACATGCTGTGGATGGACTCTCTCACTAAACTAAGGTGGCTTAGGTGCTTCCCCAGTTCTAGAAAGAAAAATTGCCTGATATACCATGGAGGTATACATATACAGTGTGTGAGGGCGGTCATTCTGTGATGAATTCATGAGAACTTTCTTTTGGTTGTTTCTAACTGGTGAGCTCAGAGCCAAAATTCTCATGGGTCCGTAGGTAAATTATTTTGCTCTTTGTTCTACTACATTTCATCCCACTTCTGTTAATTTCTGTTAATACCGGCTTCAGAGTTCTCTGAATTGTTCCAAAATCTGCTCCAGTTCCCTTCTATGCAGACAATAGCCTCTCAAATTTTATAATCAATAAATTCTGCTGGCACACCCTTATTTGCATGCAGGAAAGAAAGAATGAAACTAGCTCAGTCCCCAGACAAATTCTTGCTAAATTCAATTCATAACCTTCCTTATGTCAGCACTGCAATTCCTGCCCCTTTAGCTGTAAGCACTTAACCTTGTTCATAGGTAGTCTAAAACCCTCAAAGTTCCTGCTGACTTGCAAGGCAGTGCCTGATACCTCTGCAGAACAGGTAAGTGTTGCTCACAAACACTGTTTTTACAGGGAAAACACAACAGTTTTTCCCTGAAGTTACTCAGAAAGATTTTTAAAAGAGCTCTAAAACACAGCTGAAAGAATGAAATGCAAATATTCCAGTTCCCCCTCTACTCCTCTGCCTGCAGCATCACCCTCTGTTTTCTCATCCATCATATGTATGAGGAAAGAGTCCAGGCTGAGGCTGGCCTTAGGCAGAAGCAAAGTAAGCACATCCCCAAAGCCGCAGACTGCTGGAGGCCACCTGGCTGCCTGCTCTGCCCTTCCAGGAAGACGAGCAGACGAGCTCTGCAGGCCGGGTAGCCACCCAAGCAGCACAGCCTCAGCTCTCTGCCTAAGAAGCCTCCTGCTGCTTCAGTCACTGAGGGGATGATCACAATGCATGGCTTGTCCTTACTGCCTGCTGTCATTCTCTTTCAAGGAAAACAAATTCGTGCTCTCCTTTGTTTTCTCTCTTCCCATGGTCATTTTTTCTGTGTTACACATGACACTAAACAGTTTTTAAAACAAACCCTCAGATCCAACAGAAGTCTAATTTCTCAAGTCCACACAGCGCTGAGATCAAACTATCCCTCCTCAGCTGTGAACCAGCAGCCTTGTATGCAAGTCCCCTCTACAGAACATTCAATTACAAAGAACATAAATTACTCAATTTAATCTGAGAAGAGATTGAGAAACTCCAAGCAACTGTAACTGAACTGTTGTTTGAAGAAAGAAACCTCTTGGTTTGTTTGCCTGTTCATAGGGTAGTAAAGCAGCCCCCACCTCCCTGGCTGTACATACCTTTTTGAAGTGCGAGATTGTTCTCTGTAATCAGATACCTGTCTTGTCCTGAGCATAGAAGGATGATTGACACTTAGAGATTAGTGTCAATATTAACAGCTTTCAATGAGATTGTTGCAGCATGTTGCCAAGTGAAAATATTTGATCTGAGCTCCGTGGAAGCATGGTGCACAGTTTGATGTGTTTCCAAAGTTTTTCTTAGAGTTTTCCAATGTTTGAGTTTCAGGCACCAATATGAATGTATCTGACAAGGCAGCAGCTGCTATAGCTGCACTGACCCATACCCATACTCTGCTTTGGGATACTGCTGACTTGATCACAGCAGGATTTATTTAAGCTTTTACCTGAACACTGTGTCAGATTAGGTTTTTCAAAAGACATTTTGAAATGGCTGTTGTTTTGCATTAAATAATAATGCAATAAATAAAAAATAAAAATAAAAATAAAATTAAAGAGGAAGGGAGGGGAGGGGAGAGGAGGGGAGGGAAGGGAAGGGAAGGGAAGGGAAGGGAAGGGAAGGGAAGGGAAGGGAAGGGAAGGGAAGGGAAGGGAAGGGAAGGGAAGGGAAGGGAAGGGAAGGGAAGGGAAGGGAAGGGAAGGGAAGGGAAGGGAAGGGAAGGGAAGGGAAGGGAAGGGAAGGGAAGGGAAGGGAAGGGAAGGGAAGGGAAGGGAAGGGAAGGTTGATCTACATTATCATTTTTCCACGAAAATCAGCACAGGTAAGTTTCTGCAAAGATGTTTCTCTACAGAAAAGAGTTTTTGGTATGTAGCCCATACCATTTCCTCCACTCTATAGTACTTCGAGGAAATGCAAGAATAAATGTAGGAAGGAATGTAAAAGAACTGGAAATCTGACGTATGGAAGTATACAAAGAAGAAAGGAAAACAGATGTGTTATCAGATGGCAGGCTAAAAATCAGAAGGAAGGGAAATGTAGAGAAATGTAATGGAAAAATAAGTGGGGTCACCATCCTGGAGCTTTAGGGAACTCTGGGGAAGACCTGGGAAATAATGCAGTCTTTATTTGCAAAGCAGAATTTTTATAGCTTTTCAGCTTGCAGTTATCGTAAGTCTTACAACACCCGTGCAGTAGATTCAGGCAATCAGAAATATGATTGTCTTCAAGCCCATTAAAAAGTATTCTTGATGAGAAGTTTAAGCTGAACAGTAATACTTCACTCCTTCATCCACGAAAAAGATGTGTCCTCACTGTGCCAGAAACCCTGTGCCTGCTTTGTGCCAGAAGCCATGCACTTCAATGGATTCAGTAATTTCCACCACAACAAAAGTCAGATTGCCCAGTTTTGGCCTTTCCTTCCAGCCCTTCCTTTGCCTACCTGCCTTTTTCGCTCCTTGTAATATTCCATTTTTTTAATGTTTCCAAGCCTCTCCAGCAGTGGCTCACAGGGATCTGAGTGAGATGAGGCTCTTTCCTTCTACTGCAAAATCCACTGAAAGTTATTTGCATTGTGCTGCAGGCAAGTACTTGTTACACGGGGAAAGTAGGAGATATGATGCACACTGAACACTGGTGGCTGGGGGAAGTTCAGGAGTCCCCTTGCAGGTAACCATGTTAGAATTGCATGAAATGAGCAGTAATAAAGGATTTTAAGCCCACCAATCCAATTAGATGAATGCAGCAGATGGAAAATCACTTACAAAACTAGCAAGACTGTCATATTTTGCTGTTTCTTCAACATGTGCCTTCCAAGCATGTTTGAAAACAAAACGAAACAAAACAAAACAAAGCAAAATCTTCAGAAGGACAGAGAAAGCAGAATTACAACTGGGCTTTTCACATATGAGACCAAAACAAACTACCCACATTCAGAGACTCAGTTTTTACCACTTTAGGTAAATTTTTCAAGTCCTGTATTAACTGCTAAACAAAAGGGATTTCTTTAGAGTTCTTTACAATAAGTATCTTTCCACAAGAAAACCGAGTGGAACAAAATGAAGAGATGCTACATGAAAGACAATTTATACTTAAAACACTGCAAAAAAAAAAAATATATATATATATATATGTTTAAGGTTCTTTGTTCCCTAGTATCCCTGTCTGAGTAGGTAATTCATCAACAGTTACGATGGGAATAATTATGATCTTGCAAATACCTTCAAAACCATTATGTTCTGCCATTTGGGAAATATTTTGTCTATTTGGAAAAAGCTTTTTTGAATTTTCTTATTTGTGGCATCATTTTTGTATTGCACTTCCCAGAAGAACCCAGTGGAATGGGCTTTTAACTCTACTGGTACACAATTATGATTCCACTTTTGTTAGAGGTCTGCATATTCCAAGCACAAACACTGTCCATCCTCAGCTGACAGGTCATGTCAGCCCACATTAAATCTTTGGAACATTTTGTTCTTATGTGTTTAAGGACTCTGTGGACACTTGGTACATTCAGATGGCTATTTGAATAACTCAATAATTAACACTAAATACTGAGGCGTAACTAAGCACTTGTGCATGGTAATTGTACCTGGTTGTTTTCAGAGTATGCAGTATACTTGATAGCAAAAACAGTTTGCTTCATTTCCAGAAATGTTAAAAATGTATAACTGGTTAAAAATGTTTAGAATATGCAATGTGTAACCATGCTGTTGGAATCACTGGTATTTTAAAAATGAAATGTTTATACACAGCTAACGAGGTTAAGCTGGAAACCAAAAAAGAAATTTGCTTAAGTTTCAGAATGTGGGCTGGCACTTCAGTGAATGAGGCTATGAAAAATCCCTTGAGCAGTTCATTTCTCAGGTTCACTCAGATTCCTCACAGATTCTCCCAAAATTTCTATGACCAGACCCTTTCAAAACAGCAGGACCACTAGGCAGCATTATCTGGAATGGATTCTGTTATATCTCTAGCAAACCTAGATTCTGAGAAGCAAAAAATTACTGTGGAGAAGAGGGATGCATGGTTTAGCCAAAGCAATGGAGCATTTGATATGAAAAAGAAATTCTGATGAATAAAAGTTGAATAAGGACTTCTGATAATGGCCTGATGAACGCACTGCATACCAAAACAGTACCTAGCTGAACAGTTGGTTTAACTTGTTCTCTGGGATATAACAGCAACTAAGAGTAGGAAGTGATCTAAATATATTAGTGTTCATATGTTAGCAATAGTATTTTTGCAAAACATGGAAATACTGTCAGAAAGTAGAGAGCAAAGCATGCAGCATAACTGTAGTGGTTGCCAAATGTCTCTATCCTGTACTGTTAGAAACTTTGAAATCTGCCAGTTCCCAAATGGCTTTTGGACACCAATTTCCTCCCTCGCTGCCTCACTCCTTCATCTGCCCCCAGTAAATCAGTTCTGTCTCTCAGCAATGTGAATCACAAACCAAATGCACTCTGAATCACCCCAAGACTCATCCAAAAGGTAATTCCCTGAGCAACAATGAATTTGATGTGATGATTGCAAACAACATCTACGTGGCTGGGGTGCACAGAGCTGTACGTTACCATCAGGCAGCTATGGCCACCAAGGCCAGCTGAGTTCCCTTGGGAGAAACACTCCACCTTTCAGAAAGTTCATGTTTCCTCCAGAATTTCTACTCCAAAATGAATACATGAAAGAAAGAAAGACAGACAGAAAGAGGGAGGGAGGGAGGGGAGGGGAGGGGAGAGGAGGGGAGGGGAGGGAGAGCCCATCCTCTTCCACATTGCAGGGCAGGACTGTCTGTGTGTCATCCCCCTCACTTAGTCCTGAAGGACATCCCTTCAGTAGCACACTTGCCCCTGCTGTGCTGCTGGAACAACTGCTGAATTTCAGTTAGCTCTCAAATCTGTTGGCAGTATTTCCCTCTTCCCCAACCTCATTCGGTCATCGGTTGCATTGATGAGGCAGTGACAGCCTCGGTTCCTAAGCTACCTTCCATCTGTATTGCTTGTCCCTCATTCTTAAGCCATGCAGGCAGATATTGCCTCTACCAGGACTCAGGAGCTGCAACTCAACAGCAGGTGATGGAAGTTCCTTACACCTTATTTTTTATGTTGAGGACCTTTCAGGTATGCCTGCTCTCCATTTCTGCAGGTACGAGTATCATTGATCTCATTTTTGTCTCCTTCTCTTTCATGTCTTTGTACATAGAGCTTTTTCTTCTCTTTCCAAGTCATCCCCTGACAGCTTTTGTATGTTTGAATCACTAGGAGCTAGTGTCTAGTTTCATTTTAACAACTTTGTTCCTGTGCTTGAATCATGGCTGCAATGCTGAACAGCACAATCAAAGACTCCTCAGACAGACACGGCTTCGATGAATCCTGCCTGCTGTCCCTTTGAGCACCTCACACAACTCTGGAGTGAGTCCTTCATCTACTGGGTAGCTGGGCAGGCTCTGGGTCGGACACAGGCTTTGCTCCCTTCCTGGACTCCTCAAATTCAGCCTGTGGTGCTGAGCTCAGCACTCAGGGGCTCCTCATTCTCTCCCTTTCCCCACCTCGTAGCCAACACCAAACTCCTCATTATTGCTTCCTAGGTCTCTCTTCAAGCAAATCCCTCTCCCTGCCCCCCATCCTCCTCCTCACTATCCCCATCTGTGCAGCCTGGGCCTCCCTGTCCCCACACACTCCCTTCCTGCAGCCCCTTTGTGTTCTCCTCACATGCTTGCTTGCAGGCCCTTTTCATGCTGCCTCTGTGCCTGGATTTTCCCTCTAAAACCTCATCTGGTAGGCATTCGCTCTCTCTTCCTCCCACCTTATATCCCTTCAGAGAATTATCTTCAATGAGACTTAAACAGTGGCCTCTGCCACATTCATAAACGCCTTAAAACACGGTCATTTTATTCTGGAGAACTTGCTGCCTCCAGTCATCTCATTAGTTTTTGCAACAATCAGGCTGGTCTCGCCTTCATTCACTTTTTCCCTTCTCGTCATTCACCCCCCCCCCCCCCCTTCTCATTTTCATTCCCTCCTGTTTGTTCTCCATTGAATTTGGGCTGAAAGCTTTTCAGGGTATCTTTATCTTGATGGAAAAGTGCTGTGCATATTGATGAAAGGAAGGGTGGAAGGATGGAACAAAAGTGCCCCACTAGCTCCCACACTTCAGGAGACGCAATCTCTGAGCTTCCTTAACAAACACCAGACAGAAAGGGCAAATTGACAAATGATAATAATTAATTAGGGATTTTGCATGTGTCAAGGAGTGATTTCCTGAGGTAATCCGATAACCCTGTCTATGACAACAACTGGCATTTTGCCCTCCTGATGGAAGGCAACAGAATCCACCCAGGAACTTCTCGCTACCTTTCAGCACACAGGAGTGGCACACACCTAACCCAGGCTCCCAGCATCTCCAGATCTGCTGCGAATGACCCTTGTCAAAATTCAGGATAATTGCATTTTACATTCTCCCCACATACATACAAGATCTGGCTTTCCATTCTTACGAATAGCCACTAAATTTCACTGCTAACGCAAGAGCAATGAGCTGCCCAAGTTTTTCAGGCAGGTAATTACATCTGCCTGGCCCACATTCTTCAATCTGTGCTGGAGATAATATATATATACCCAAAAATGGACTGTGAAGACTAATATTTCCTTCTCAACATACAGAAGAGTTAGATGCATATATCATTTGTATGATGGCCCCTGATGGTAATTTGAAATCAAGCAATTACTTCATAATGGATTGCATAAACTTAGTAATCTAGCATCAAACATAAACAGCAGAATGTTTTTGCATTGTTGGCAGTGTGTTACTGAATTAACACCTTAATTAATAACAAAGAAAGAGCAAAAAGATACCAAAATAACTCCCTATGCAGGGTAGAACATCAATATGATTCAAAACTACAGAGGATTGGGTACCTCAGGAGACTGATATTACTAACAGCATCTCGCCTCAAGGCTTACTGGATTATTACTGCAGTTAGTAATGTCCTTAGACTCCACATCCTACTACTCACCCCTTCAGAAAAGGGGTCTTGTTTCATTCACACAGATGTTTCTGTCATCCACAACTCATACCTTTCTACATGCTCTGCAGGCTTTCTGTGGGGCACTAATAGTTGCAATACATTTATATAAAAGACAGGACAACCACACTTCAAAAACACATTTCTAGAATAAAAAAAAAAATATTAGCAAGCCGCCTCAGTAGTTTCCAGGGAAGAAACCTGGGGCTGAATTACCTTGTGGACTTAATTTATAAGAGTTCTTTCCAGAGTGGAAGAAAACAGGGCAATGACACTGCTTCTGCATCTAAACCTCCATCCAGGCATGTGAGTCTCAGACCTAACAGCAAAGGGCAGCTGGATTTCCCACACCTGGGAGGACTTCCCCATCTTCGTGGCATTCTTGTGGAACAGAATTTCTACCACAAAGAGCAAGCCCAACCTCTCATCTGAAAAGTAACTTTTGGGAGCTTCATTATCATCAACCACTACTGTTAGAGGAATCTCAAGATTCATCCTTCCAATTTATTGACCTGAAGTTATTCACTGGTTGTCAAGAAGAACTGGATCTTTTTTCATGGTGAATTTTAAAGAGAGGATGTAATTGATCTATGCATTTGACTTCAGGAAAGTGCTAACACCCATGAAAGCTCATTTTCAAGGGCTTGTGAAGTCTCATGTGCCTTTCTGATGGTGCTAGAGAAATCTATAGTAATATTCTCACAATTAATTCCTGAGCTTAGGCCAGCAGAACCCCAGGCACAGTCCTGGAGCTTGACAGAGTGATGAAAGCAGGCTGTGGTCAGCAGCCCTTGTATAATTGTTAAAAAAGTGACCAGAATTTTACTGCATCTTTTTTCTTTTTCATTAAGGACAGGTTTGAGCTGTGAAGCAGCAATTACATGATTCTAGCTTTATATGACTTATTTTTACTGCCTTTGGACTATGTATTTACAAGTTTACTTGTCAAGGCTTTGAAACCTTGAAAGGGAATCAGCAACAGTCTATTATCCCTCATTTGAGTATAACAAACTAAAATGACCAACCTCTGTTCTGGATTAGTCCCAGGTAATTCTGGTTTTAAAAAAAGGCACATGGTCAGTACAGGGAACACTGAGCACCTTAGGATCTCCACTTTCAGTTGAGCTCTCTTAAATGCAGTTTAGGAGCCACCTCTGTCACTGGAATGCACAGTGGTCCCCTCCCAGTGTATACAGTGCTAGAGTCACAAGACCTTGGCTCAAGCATTTATTTATTTATTTATTTTGCCAGTGGAATATTGGGGTGGAAGAAGACTGCACTGAGCCCTCATACATGTACACAGCATGCTTGAATGTCAGACAGCTGGAGAGATTAGCGAAAACCTGGTTTAAAACACCTTATTACTCCACTGTAACAATCCAAAATGCTGTAGCCATAATACAATTTTAAGACGTGGTGGGTTTAGCCACTGCTGCAAAAGACTAAGTTTTATTCTGGTGCTTTTTAATAAGAGGGAAGGAAATGCCTTGCATTGCTCAGCAATGATTCCTTTGGGCAATTAGGAACGACATCAACAGGCTAGAGGGAGGTTTGCCCAGAAAAATGAAGGGTGCGGGCCAGAAAGCAACAACAGCAGACCCTTGGAGGTTTGAAAGCAACATGAAGGATACCCAGAGGCAGGACCAGGAACATCTTAAATCAGAGAAAACAGCAGTAGCTGCATAAAGCCCATGCTGTTTTCTGTTTTCAGGTTTACAAAATCTCTGCAAATGAGTAAGCCACACAAAAACGTTAAAAGGTTGCAGATAAGACACGGAGTAAACTCAGCTGTATCTGTGTCACAACCAGCAATATGCTGCATTCCTGACTAGAAGATCCCAGATACGTTTTGGAAAGGACTCAAGCTGGCAGGCTCTGAGCCAACACAATCTGTGGGTGGGTGCTGGATTCTTGCCTTGAAATCCTCTCCTTGCCAGCTAACCTATGGAGTAATAATGGCAACAGTTTTGGAGGGAGATTTCATAGTGTTTAAAGTTAAAAGAGCTCATGAGTCGATCTGCCATAGCATCCTGTTTATCATTGGCCATTTAATTCCACTACTGTTCTTTCTATTGAGAATTATAGTTTTGGTTATATCAAAGCAATCCATACTTGTCAAGCAAGCTATACTGCATGCTGCAAGACTACGGACAGGATGGGAAGGAGCTCAAATCTTTGCAACCACAGGTACGGTAAGATCACACATCCCTTGTAGGTGATCCACATACTTCCCCTAAGAAGAAACCAGAAGTCTTCCCAAGACTTGGGTGAGAGATCAGGATACTCATTTTTTACCGTGATCTGATCAGTTTCAGACAGGTACCTCAAAATGAGAACTCCCTCTACGAACTACCCTATCTGGTTTCTGATCTACAGCTGTGGCCTGTCTTTGAGTAGACAAAAGAAGGTGAAAACACCCCCAGAATGCATCTTGCTAACTGTGCATCAGAGGGAAATATCCTGCCTAACCCCTGTGGGCAGCCAGCTGAAGCCCTGGAGCATGAGACTTTATTTTAACACCAGGATGTCTTCCAGAAAGGAAATGGGGGAGGACAACAGGATGGAAAGATGAAGTATGAAAACACAGCACTGTCTCAATTCCAAGTAAATCTGTCACCTTCCAACTCCAGCACATTACACAGGAGACTTAGAGAAGAGAGATTTTCAAATATCGTACTCAGAGGTATAATCAAGTTATGAACTCCCAACCTCCATTTCCACCCTATCCAGTATTTCCTATCCAGCAGCAGCAGAAGGAACCTTTAACAAAGAACTTAGAACAAGGTAGTTTAAGCCCACTGAAATGATAGTAGCATGAGAAATAAGCATAACAGAAAACTGAAAAATAAGAGAGCAAGCATTAATTTGCAGCTGAGAAAGAATAAGGCAGTTTATTCTGTATGTGAGGAAATAAATATTAACAATGATGACATTTTCAGGTGGGCTAACAAGAGCAAGCAGCAGAAAAATGGTAGCGAACAAGGGGGAAGCAAGCATACTCTGTGGGTAGAGGGAAAAGAAGCACTGTGTCAGCATGAGTTACCCATGAGTTACCTAGAGATGAAAGATGAAAAACGTGACTCATTCACTATTTGTAGAAGTATTTTCCAAGTATTTGGAAACAGACATCATAGTTCCAGCATTTAGCAAATAAAGATTCTAGAAGATAGGCTGACATTATCTTCCTAAAAGACTAACACCTACATTTTTTTAAAGCCTTTTGAGATATTTATGAGTAGCCGGGGGGTGCACTTGGAAATGTGAAATTTAATTAGTGAGTCACTACAGAATTATGAGGCATAAATCAGGTCAGCTTCATTTTTATGCAGTAGCTGTTGGTCTTAATTCAGGCAAGGAACCAAGAGATCCAGCCTAACGGATATTCGGGATATCTGCCTTTTAATCAGGTTCCATGTGAACTGGCTGCTGAATAATCCACTTCAATCATTAACAGTAGTTTTTAAAAAACGTGCCTGATTCTGTATTTGGCATGCTAAAAAGACCATTGAATATTGCCATTGGGAAAGTTTTGTATTTTAAGAATGGGAGTGGGGAAGTGGAGACCTAAATGTGGAGGGTTTGTACCCTGCTCTGGAGCTGGAGAACGGCAGGGCACTGATAGGGTTCTACCTTCATCTAGGTCTGACCATTCACATCATCCAAAAAACTTCACCATTTCTGGCTCTGCACTCTCCAGGCACTTTCCAAAGGCGGCTGTACACACACACAACAGGAGCTGGGAAAGGCTTGGTGACTTAGCTCAAGTTACACAGCAAATGTTTGAGTTTGTGCCGGGGAAGCAGCCATGGCTTGGCCAGTGGAAATGATGAGCACAGACCATTAGCAGATTTCAAAGACTCACACATCTACCAAGGTCATGCTCAGTGCTGTTGCTAGCATCATTCCTACTCCGCAGCAGCAGAATTTCTTCCCTGGATAATTCCCGTCTAGCTCCTTTTAATGTGAAAAATTGCTTATCTTCAGAAATACTCATCTCTGCTCCCATATTCCCTGTGCTCACCCATCTTGGCACCTCCGTCAGTCAGTCCCTGCTCATTCTGGCAGGTGCTGCCTCCTGTTCTCTGTTAAGAGAAGAACAACATTAAAGAAGGCTAGCAGGTGCAACAAGAAGAGCACGCGTTATTCATCCAAGCCCTTAAAAGAGTAAAATGAAAGTTGCATCCTATCATGTCTGGTATTAAAAATAGAGGTACATGGAATATCTAAACAAGGCAAGAGCTATTTCGGGTTTTTTTTTGCACCAAAAGTAGCAACTTAAATAACTGGTCAAATAATTCATTTATTGTGCACTTTCTTCATTTAATGTGGTTTAAAGTGGTTGCTATGGGCTTGTGCATTCTTCTTTCTTCCTTTTTACCATGAACACAGAGAAGTTCCTCTCATCAAGGTTTATTGTTTTAAAGTCAAGGTAATGGTGCTTGAGCTGAAAACAAATTAGTCAAGTTTTAAAATCTTGTTAAACTTGGTGATCTAAAGTTATCCAGATCAAGAGGAAGGAATATTGTGATATAAAATTAATGGAACTCTATAGATAGACATGCAAAAAGAAAGCACTGTTACTTTACACCAGTCTGTGAATAACTGAAGCTGACATTCTTAGTCAAATAGCAGCAAGCTTTTATACAAAAAAACAGAGGACATAATGATGTGCCCCAACAGAGTATCTGCAGGAAGCACACAAGCAAAAAGCCTTCCTTGCAGATGTACCAACTTTGCTGTTTTTCCACCCAGCCAAGCCTGTAGTGTGTTTTACAAGGCAGTGTTACTGTGGTCTTTCTTTCAGAGATGCTCCGGACAATTTACTTGCTGTGGATGGCTCATTGTACTCTTTGTCTATAAGGCAACAGCTCAAGGCTTGAAAGTGCTTCATTTCAGACCAATTTTTTTGAAGGAAAGTTCTAAATTAAACTCAGCAACTAAACACTATGCCCCAACTAACCTGGCACAGGCATTTATAACCATTGCTTTCAAAAGAATGAAAAAGTTACGTGCAACAGTTGTAGACTAGAATCCTCTATGCATTACTAAACCAACATCATTCAGAAGCAACTTCCACAAAGAATCCCTATGGTATTTCCATGTGCAATCATCAGAAGAAACAGAATGATCTCAAAACTATTAAACAAATTAAAGTAAATATCTTGAGACCTCTCTATTTATTAATAAAGAGTTGTGGAGACACTGCTCTGCTATTAGTTCTTCCGTATATTTTTACTGCAGTGAAATGGATGAATGTCCCAGTTCAGCCTGTAGCAGGTAATAACATTCAAAGATGATATTCCTGGTGAAGCACACAGAAGGCTATTTACATTCTCATTAGGGCTCACACTTTGTCCTGTTACAGTAGTGGAAGAAAACACAATTCAGCATTTGACTTAGGGTAACTGATCACACCTACCCACAGGTGAAGTAGATCTGGATCTCTACCCATCAGGTAGAGAGGTCATACTTTTAAAAGTGGCAAGTTTTTCAGAAGCAATTCCATGAAAGCAGCTTAAGAGGCCAAGCACTGTGGAGAAGACAGATTCGACAACTAAGGCCTCAAACTGGATCCATCTCATGCCTCTGTGAGAGACTTCTTGTGTGACTTAACCCTTCTTTTGACACCTGATATGACCAAGCAGACTTCTCAACCTAGCAAGGATAACATCAGGACTGAGCATTTACTGCTACACATACTTAGGGTTTGTGATGATGGGAAGCTTCAGCCACTCCTTAATGAGCCACAACTGGCACTGAATGCATGCAACTATCTCCTTACCCATATGACATCAAAAAAGAAAAAAACAACACCACAATCCTTCTGCATCAGCTCTGAATCCAGCCCCAGATGATCGATTTTGGATTCCCATGCTTTCAGTAAAAAGTGTCTAAACAGGTTTCATCCAGTTTAGTGGTCATAAAAGTATCACCATTAAACATCAGCAACAAATATTTTGTCAGGGAACAAAACAAATAAAATACCTCAGAAATCAGAGCTTGCCCATAACAACTGCAAAACAAAACAAAAACAAAAACAACAACAAAAAGAAACCAACCCAAAACACACGAACAGTCTGGTTCAGTAGAACAGCAAGTTTGGGGAGATTGTTTGTTTTTGTTTCTTGAGACACATAAGGTTTGCTGGTGATGCACTGTCACATTTCCCAAATGGCTCAATAAAAGTGAGGGTTTCTATACGCAGTGACTCACCACTCATAGGGCCATCCTGCAGAGAAAAGAATGACAACACAGAAAGAGTTTCCAATCCTAAGCTCCCATTAAGAAAAAAAACAAAGAAGAAAGTTAAACAATGGCCAGTCCAACCCATTTATTTAATTCACAGGGACCGACTGTGCAGAAACATTTTGTGTTCTAATCTTTTATTGAAGGTTTGGAAAAACAGGAGCACTAAGGTGCCTTCTTAGCCATACTCCCTAGCCTACAAAAACCTTCAAAGCAAAACCCCAAGGAAAGCATACAGACCTTATCAGAAAAGGGTCTGTGATGGTGTCCACCACACCTGGCCTAGCTAACACACCTGACCTAACCAACAGGTTAGGTTGACTTTGCCCATTTCTCTATCTAGGCAGCTACTGCTGAATGCTTTCTGAAACAAAGAACTACCAGTCAAAATTGTAACTATAATCAAGAATAAGGAAAATAAGTCTCATCTATTAGAGCTTTTCTGGTCCCTCCTTTGTTTGAAAGCTTCATCCTCATGTTGCTGCCCAGCACTGGCTGCTGAGTACACCCCACTGGGCAGAAAATGGGCTCTGCAGCCCTGCAGGCGTGGCATGTATCACCAGGACTCTTGGCTAGCACACAGACGTGCAGAACTGTAATCTGCTGTAACTGAAATACAGATATCCATGGGCACCCCAGAAGGCAGGGAGGGGAGCATCGTTCTCATTTGAAGAAGGGGGAAGCAAGCAAAGCCCCTGAGCAAATTTTTATACATCTTCCCTACCTACTGCTTCCTAGCAGCTAGGAGAATGCCCAGCTGGCTTTAAATGACAATGTGCACCATTGGTGACAACCAATGTTGCCAGAGCCAATTTACAGACAAGCATTTTTATGTTGCTCATGGTATTTGGGTGGGATTTTCCTATACACATTCCACACACATAAACAGTATTTCAGCAAAGCTTCCAGGACTAGAAATCTAACCCAACACTGCATCCAGGCTGGACTGGTCAGACACTGCATCAGTGCCATCGCTATGGGAACAGGGCTACGTGGAGGAGTCTGAAAACTCTCTGACCAGTGAAGATCATATGAAACTCTCTTGATGCTTCTTCTTTAATCTCCCAGAAGACCTTTCACCGCTGCTACTCCTTGAGAAGGAGATTTCCTTTCTTTAAAAGAGGCAACTAAACTTCAGCACCTAAGAGCTATATTATCAGAGATATTACAAGAGTGAGAAGAATCTGAACTTCCTTCAGAGCTTGTCCATTAATATTACTGAGTCTGCTTCATACCTATTTACTAAGAGAACTACCAGTGAGCTGTGGTTTATAATCCTGGTGATGATTTAGAGTGCCACGAGGGCAGAATGCTAATCTATTTCCCACCCTCATAAAACAGAATGGTTTCCCAGCAAAAATTTTAAGAACAAAACCAATGACAAGCCTTGCTCACAAAATATTAACAACCTGCATATTGAGTTACTTTTCTAATATTATTCAAAATTCAGACTAAAACCTTACAAATAATTCAGAGAAAAAAAAAGGAATCTACTATTTATGAAGGCAATTAAATGTGCAATCACTTTTCTTCACTGATAGAAAGAAATAAAAATCAGCCTTGGAATCACCAGCCTGCCACATGAATGTGAAGGGGTTGTGGTGTTGTCATATCAGAGGGAAAGAGTCAGGTTCAAGTCTCTTTAATTTAACAGAAAGAAAGCAGATTGTAACCTGTGACAGAGGTTCCTGAATCATAAGCTACTGTTCAAATAGGAAAAACACCCATGGCAACAGTCAATGGAAGTTTACAACTGAAATGGCCAATTGCTCACCGAGCAGGAACTGCTTTCTCATAAGCCAGCACACAGAAATGCAATGCCAAAGATCTGCAGCTGCATGCAATTCTGCAAGCACTGCACACAGAGACTTGTTCCCCAGTCCTTACTCCTAGACAGAACTGAAGCATTTCCCTCACACTGTAAACTTCTACCATAGCTTTAGAGTATTCTGATCTGAAAACATGCTTTACTCTCCTCAATAAGAAGTCTAATTAGATAAGCACAGAAGTCTTTTGTTCTTCACAGCTGCAAACCACCTGTATGTGAGAGGATGGTACTGCATTTTAGACATAGGGAAGCAAGACAGGTACGTTGTACCATGCACTGGATTTGCATCCCATGAAGCAGCCAGGGTCATGCTTATCCTCTATGCACACAGGGAGCCATGAAATCCCCACAGACCATGCACGTGTTTTTGCCTCAGATCCATGCTGAATTAGAACTTGCAGCTATACCATCACAAAGAGCTTTTATACATCCATCTTTCATGCATCATACCATGGCCAAAACGCACATGCCTTTCACACATGGATTTAGCACACATCTTTTATATTAAGATATAGCCAGGCTGCTGGATAAAGGAACTCCTTCTATTCTAGCTGTATTTTTTCATACAATGTCTTCCTATCTGGCCTCTACCGGAGCTTCCTTTGGAAGATTATACTTCACTGCTCACCAGCCTCACACTTTCTTGTCTCCTCTCCCTTCAGCAAAAATTGGAACTAGAGTGTGTCTTTCATCCTCCTCCATGAAAAACCTCACAGAAAGGCAGAAACCTCATTGATCTCAACAGAGCAGACTTTCTACAGCGAGGGCTTCATAGGAAAGTTGTACTTACAAGCAGTTTTCTGTCATAATTCAAATATGTTCTTTTCCACGGTCCAATTATTTTCTTATAAAGGCAGATTCGTCTGCACTTTTATTTGTAATTCTGCTCTATCCCCACCCCCAAACTTAACTTGGAACAGATCCTGCCCCAGGCCCAGCTGCAGAGAGGCTGGAAGGAAGGGCATTGTGCTGTCACGTCAAGGTCTCAGTCCCTAGACCATGCTAACCAGGGCGACCAAGCTCCCAGCCCACCTCTGCTCCTGCCAATGAGAAACCTCTGCCCAGCTGAACCCTCTTCATTGGTCTGCATTTCAGTAAAACCAGGAAACTGCCATACATTGAACAGTCACCAGGCCTCCAGCACTACTGGTGTGGGCACTTAACCATGAGCACTTACTAATATGCCCTCTTGGGGAAGGAGGATTAGCAAGAACACAAGCATCACAAATCACAGACCTTGAGTTCCAGCCTCAGTTCTGCCCAACAGCAGCATCCAATTACTCATTGCTCCTCCACACCATCCTTGTCTGCCACAAGTAAATACTGCAGCCAACATGCACCACTGCCTTTGTTCTGCATGGGGAAAGAGGAGCTGGGGAAGAGAGTACAGAAGGGCAAACTCTCAACTAATTAAATGCACAGGCTTTGCAGTAATGGTACAGGCTGGACATGTGGGTGGAAGGTATGCACTGCCTTCATTTTCCAGATTCTTCCTTTTCTTTGGTCCCATGTCAGCAATGCTGCATGTACACCAGCTTTTGATTTTTATGCTTTTGTGGCTTAGGGCCATTGGGGTTGCTATATACACATAAACATACAACATAGCTGTTTCACAACAAAGATTTTTGTGCACTAATACTGCAGAGGGTTTGCCATCAGAAAGTACAACTGCAGACAAGAAAACCAGTTCTAGCAACAAATTGATACAAAGAAGTGTTATTTGAAAAACAAACAGAGAGGGGAAAGAATGGGAACACGAGGAGAAAGGCAATACCAAATTCTTTTGCAGATATTTATTAAACAAAAGGACAGAACGGATGCACTTGTCCAAATTATTTTCTGATGTAACCTCATAGGCTGCAGAGGAAGGGTGAGAATTAAAGTATCTCCTTAGGAAACACATTATCTGTTCACCCTATTCAAGTACACAGGCAAATCACCTTTAAAACAACAAATAAGAAATTTTTTTTAAAAGTCATTATTGGATTCAGCCAATTCCAGATTGATCAGCTTGTCTATATTAATCCCATTTTCTCATAAATGAGTCACTAGAAACAGGAAGGTTCATTTTGTGGAAATACTAAAAAAAAAAAAAAATCAGATTTAAAAAATGATAAAGCTTAATTTAAATAATTCAAACCTGCAAACCTGGGCCAATCATGCAGATGAGTAAACTTCAATGGGGCATCATTTCTCAGAGTAGGCAGAAATGACCAGAACCAGGTGGAAAAAACAGTGTGAACACAGTCTCAGATGATCCATAGATGTTTATCTTCTCGCTTGCCTTCACAAGAACAGGAACACTGGGCATCCTGGGTTCTACTGAATCTTCTTTTATCCAGGCTTGGTCACATTTCTCTTGTCCAGAGAAACCTGACCAAAGCTTACTCAGGATTGTTCAGAGGAACAAAGAAGCATTTCAAGGGCCATCACTATACATTCGTATTTGTTCCAAGAGGGATTTTTTTTTTTCTAAGGAAGAGCATAACAAACTTAGGAGGTCAGGCAACACAGTCTGCAAGTTGGATCTCTCTTTATTTCGTTTCCACATTGCATATGACAATGAAAGGTTGTGACATTCTAACTGGTTCCAGACTCCATCAGGCTGTCCACAATGAATTAGAAAACAATAAAATCCAGATGCTTTCTCAAGTAAACACTTCCCTTCTTAGCAAAGTGAACCAAATCCGAAGGATACTTCTGCAAGTATTTTTTTTTGCTAGCATTATTATTTTATGTGAAGGTATCTTCCTCTTTGCTGGCACTTCAGTGTTCTTCCAACACAGTAAAACCTCTGGTGCTCTTTTCCTGCGTCTCTGGTACTGAAAGCCAAATTCTCAAGAAAACGTCTCACTTACATGAATGACTTTAATTTGCTTGTAGATATTTAACAAAGCCTACATCTAAAATAACACTGTCAAGTTAAATTGGCCCCTGAAACATAGTTTGCAACAAGGTAGAGGAAGGTGAAAAGATCACTCCTGCAAAAAATGGCAAGTCAACTTCTAAAGCAAAAAAAAATTGTGTCCCAAACAAGCAACATGCAATTGCTTATCAGAAAAGAAAAATATACCTAATTCTTGTTAGCCAGGCTGTGAAGTACAAAAGCAACACTGAAAAAAAGCCACAAAAGCTACAATTAAATTCACTGTGTGAAACCGTTGGCTTTAATCTTTTAAAGCTCTTATTTAATAACACATGTAAGGACTTTTAAGTGAATTATAAATATTAACCCTACATAGAACTGTGTTTTTAAGAAACACTTCAAACGTGAGATTCCAATTACAACACAAAGCAATTTCCTTAGTAAATCAAAACCAAAACCAGAACAGAGACCTCCAAACCTCAGCCTGCAGATGTTAATGGGTTATCAAACGTTGACAAGAATATGAGCGACTCAGAGTTGAATCCTTCAGTACCTAGAACCACTCAAAGAAAGGGATTTCCACAGAAGCTTTTTCTAATCCCATTTTTTCTCAGTCATAAGTGCAGTTCAATTTTCATTGCCCTTTAAGATCTCCTGGGCTATAATGAAGAGAAAAAAAAAAAAAAAGATGCTGACCATTTGCATAGCCAGGTTCCTTCCATTACTGCCCAGCAGCACAGCAGACAGCCATCTAGCACTTAGCAGCAACAACGGGTATCTGTCTCGTGGCAGACAGTGGTCTCATTCCCCTTTGCCATGGATGTGACTTTCCATAGGTCCCCCCACTTTAACCCCCACTTAGCTTCAGCAGTGATCTGGGTGAGGGCAGAAGCACTACAGCAACCTCTCTTCAAAATACAGCCTCTTGTAAGGTCTGTAGAAGGAACTGTTTGATCCAGAAGCAGCTCTGAGAGATTAAACAATTCCATACCTACTCATCCTCCAATATCTGAATGCATTTTCAAGCTTAAAGGATTGACAGGAGTTTTTTGCTTTTTGATTTAGGATCTTTAGCTAATATGCATCAGTCTGCCTAAAGGGGGAACAAAACCCAGCAACAACAAACCTTATCCCTGATCTTGTCATCTGGAAAGCCAATGAGAGATTTCACTAAAAAGGGATCAAAAGGATCTAACTGCATTTAACATACAGTATGTAACCTGACAGCAGTCAGGGCAGTCTCAAAAGTCAAGCAGAACTTTCCTTTTTACTGTACATTTTCCTCCTGGAAGAAAAAAATCCAACCACATTTTAAGGAAATACTGAAAAACAGCAGTAAGATATGAGTAGGATGAGGCAATCCTTGGAGAAATCTGAAAAAAGTAGTCACTGCTCCATGCTTAATGACATCAGAAGAGCTGAAAATACTTTTGCCTGCTAAAACCTGACCTCCAGCCCCTAGAATTTTCTCAAACAGCTGCCCTTGCTACCACAAATAGCTTCTTACACCCCTCTCGCCCCCTCAGCTCTGGGTAGCACTGGGGCAGAATCTCTCCCTTCTCTGAGTCCACATTACAGTACAGGAAGAGAGGCTGTGTTTGGGACAGCATTCACAGAAGAAAGAGAGGCCCTGCTGCAATTTCAGATTGAGGAGGCTTTCAAATTACTTCATGTAAGATGTTAGATACTCTCAGCTTTGAGACAGGGAGCTCTAAGTCTTGCAAACTGTTGAAAACAGCTTCTTCCTTTATCACTCGTTCTGATAAAGTGATTTGGAATGCCTTAAAAAAAAATCCTTGAGAGGAAAAAGGGGATGAGACATTCTTTACAGACGGCTTAGATAAAGGGGATATAAAATTCTTCTGACCAGGCCACATCACAAAGGTTTATTTGATAAAAGCAACATGTTGATTTATTCCATTCCTTTCCCCTGCTGCACAAGCTGTGAAATACAGGCAGATGATGCAATCCCTTTGAGAGAGAAAAGGAAAAAATAAAATAAAATAAATAAAAATTTTAAAACAAGTAAGCAAGCAGGCAAGAGACCGTTTCTCAGCACAGCATATCGCTGCCATGCCCAAGGTTATGCAAAGCACTAATGCAAATGCTAGAGGGCCACAGGAGTGCCTGAGCTCACTGCACTGCAGGCAGGGCTGGGCGTGGGGGCTGCAGCCCCTCCGACGCATGGAACGCTCCGCAGGCTGCAGCCAGGCAGCAGAGCACCAGCAACAGAGAAGCAACTTGAAAACCAAACAAAGCTGTCATCACCATTTGTGTTTATTAAAAACAGAATCAAAAGCAGCGCTGGTGATTTCTCCTAACTAAAGACTAGCAGAAAGTCTTTTGTTCTGGTGTCTGAACTCATCAAACATGCTTACCCTTGAAAAACAAAACAAAACAAAAGCAAAGGAAGGAATTACAGCGTCTAAAATTGTGGGTGATCCTAATTGATTTCTGCATAATACATTTTCAAGACTAAATCACTAAAATTTATCTGAATTCAAGGTATTTTTTTCTCCTTGGAAGTGAGATATTCATTATAAAATGTTAATTTACATGTGAAATATCATAAAATTTGATTAAAATACAGCATTAGAGGATACCACAACATGAGTTCATTTTTTCAGTGTAAGAAACAATTTTAATATAATTTATGTATCTATTATCTACAAACGGGGCCAATTAAATTCCTCATGAAGCCTGGAAAGGCTTGCTTTATTCCTCTGTGGCTTTGAATTAAACAGTATCTAGGGTACGGCTAAATCCTCCCACTTCTCCCATTCTCATTTTATTGCAACTTGAATCTCATGATATTTTAGCCTTTTGGAGAAAACCACCCTGGTTCTGGTTTGAAAGAAACAATTCAAGGCAATCAGTTTCTTCCATTTCTGTAACATTAAACAAAAGGTGCATTAACTTTGCTTAAAATCTACAACAGTTGAATCCTTCAAAGACCAGACAATATACTGAAAAACGAGCAATCAGACTCCATAAAAAAAAAAATAGAATAAAATCCTATGAACTTCTCTACAGCATCAGAATAACTAAGATCCAGATCATTCCAGTATGTCCAATTTCAAGCTAAGCACATTCATTTCAAAACGACAGTGTCTTCCTAGACTTCATCTCGCTTGTCACAGCCAATTAGTCAAGGGCAAATACACAGAAGGGCAGCACATAAAAAAAAGAAAGATGAAAAAGAAAGTGGCTATAACAGCATAGATATCAAAGAACAATTATATCTTGGATATAAATTATGCCTTCTCTCAAAGAAATCCCATAGTCTACCCAGGAATCATCCCACCTGGCTCTGATATGTGCTGAACAATGGCTAGACACTGACACAGCAGCCTGTGGCAGGAAGTGAAGAAGACCTTGGTGAGCTGAAATAATAGCAAAGGAAAACAGAGTACAGGGAACACAACACTCAATGACGTTCTTGTCCATTGAGCTTCATTACCAAGAGAACATGACAAAGCACAGAGGTATGTCCTAGACTGCCTGAAAATGCAGCAAGATGCCATCTGTGGACAAGCCCTTCTTTCAGTGTATCTCCTGATGAAGGAATCAGCCCCAGTCTCCAAAGGTCAGACCAGTGGAGTAGGTGACTCAGGAGGACAATGGTACAGATTTTCAATTGTTCACCACCTCATGCTTCAACCCATGCTTTTCTATAGTAAGTGCATTAAAATATTTATAAAACATGTCAAAAAGCTTGCAGGGATGAAATCCCATCTGAAGTTATCACATCAGATCTTACTTTGTTGTACATTGAAATGTGTGGGGCTCTGCACAGAGCTAATGGCCAGCATCTTTGAGATCTGACTGGCAGGTATGCCAGCCCAAAGAGACCCAGCTTGAAGAATACAGGTTGTACCACTGCACATGCAATCAAATCAATAAACAAAATAAATAACATTTCCGTGAGAGAAAGCATGACAGTGGCCAGAGGGTCAGATTGCAAATGATCTACTTGTACCTGATCTGGGCACTATTCTGCATCGGTAGTGCTGTTTAGGCATTTATAAACCTTTTTGGAAGAGTACACCCAGAACAGCCATTCTGAACTGAACAGTGGGACCTGAAAGCCTCCACCTACACTTCTGAAATGTTCTTCAGATCTGGATAGACCAGCCCTGCTGAATCCATCTCCAGACACCAGATAAACACTGTAAATCCCTTGCCACCACCCTGCCATAGAAGCATCAATCACATCATCGCTGAAGCAATTCCAAAAGTCTTCAGCACTGAAATTGCAGACACAACCTTAACTGACCCTGGTCTGACCTCTGTTAAACAGTACCAGGAACAAAATGGCTTTTGGTGTGTGCTGTGTCTGACTTGCAAGGGAGAAGGAGGATTTCTACTGCTTTGCAAAACCAGAGAGCAGAGGTACTGCATGCTCAGCCTCAGTGCTCCGGCAGTCAGGACACCGGCGATAGCAGCCCTTCCCAGGAGAGGGACCTCCGTGGCCAAGATGTTGGCTGTACCCTTGCATACCCTTTTATGGGAGGATAACTAAACCTCTATCCTTTTAAGCTAAGGGGATTGCAAAATATTTCCAAGTGTGAGCAAATGTCTTTTGGATGGGCCAGATCTCGTCATTCAAAATGAACTGTTAGAAGCCTTAGTATTTCAGGTTCCCTAATAGGCAAGGCAGAAGTTATTTAAATACACTGCACAAAGCAAAAACCTCATGTCATCTCCCACCTCAGGTATACAGAGCCTTTCCACTTCTCCATCAAGTGAAGAGCAGCTCTGGTTGAAGCATCCCTGGTTGGAACATGCTGCAGTCCCAGGGCTGAGTCTGGGATCTTTATTCACTCTATCTCATCAAGCAATGTCCACCACTGTTGTCTGTGAGCTACAGGTGTTCAGTATGACTAGATTTCTGGCTCTGGGCTTGCTTAGAGATCTTCAAGTTTATCAGAGACTGTGTATGACACAATTTATGCAAGCATATAAGAGAAGAGACATTTAAGCTTTCTCCCCAAATCTCTTCTCTCCCTTACACCCAACGGGATTACAACTAAAGCTGCCACAACTGGCATTGTTGCCCCTGGGGTGCTACTGATGGGCAAAAAGAAACCTGATTGTGAATGTCTCACCTCTCCTCATCCCATTGTATCTCCATAAAGCACGATGTGTAGGACAGTTCCCATCCACTACAGGATACACAGGCTATGGCCTGTAATTAACGTAAAAAAAAAAAAAAAAAAAAAAAAAGATAAAAACCCAATTAGTCAAAAACTTGCTTGTTGCTGCATACCAAGGTACAGGAGAGAGATTTTAAGAACTTCAGTCCAGAAATATTTCTGCAGTTCATCTTTTGAGGCACTGCTCTTAAGGAGATGCATAGCATGGCAGATATCAAGACAAAAAAGAAAGCTTTGAGGGCCTGCAGAATAGGGACCCGCTCATTTCTCCCCGATTCACATACTCCCAAATCTTAGATTCGAGTGTTATTAGATAAACAAATGAACAGATATCTTAACACCTTTCCTTTGCAACACCAGTATCTGTACAGTACAGTACAGTACAGTAACTGTACCAGAAATACAGAGGGATCGGTGGCAGCGACTGCTGTGGCCACAAGCCCTGTTCTTATCACCCCGTGGTGTTTAGGAGGCCCTTGCCTGGGTAGTGTTTCCAGTGGACAGAGTCCTTTTACTGCCATTACACTCCTTGCAAGTGAATTCCACACCAACATGTCTCTGCAGTTGAGAAAAATAGCTCAATGCCAAGGATTTACGTAACAGGTGTAAACAGTAAAGGAAATACTGAGGCCAACCTACCTACTCAGCCCCAAACCCATCACCAAGACAATAAAAACAAAGAAACTAAATAGGAAAAAAAAATCCACTAATTCCACAAACACAGTGACTGCAGTGTTAAACAAACATGCCAAATTACCTTGTGAATTGCCAAGTGCTGTACTACTAGGTTTCCTCCTGCGCAGCATCAGTGCTGTGACTGCGGGTCTGGTTAAGATCACTGCCTTGAAAAATAAAACCTGCAAGATAGGCCACATGGTTCCTTCAAACAATAAACCATCTTCTGCCTAGTTTGAACATCAGTGACGTGTGCACAGGAGTAAACAGTGAGATTTTAGCCTCCTGCAGTCAATGACAAAAGAACTCACGTGTGTTGGCACGATCAGGATTTTACCCCAACCTTAATTTATGCTTATTTAAAGCAAGCAAAATGGCAACAAATACACCAACAACACAGCAAACACCCCCTGCTTGGGAAAAATATTCTGAAGACATGGTAATATTTATGAAGTCAAACCACGTAGCATTCTGTTCCCAACACAAACTCTGGACAAGCCACTTCAGTTTTCAGTGTTTCAGCGATCACAGCTGTCACTGGGGGACAAAACCACATCTTCACACTTTTTTTTTTTTTTTTTTTTTTGTACAGCCCATCCAAACCAAGAGGAAAAGTTTTATCCAGAGCTGCAGTCTGATATTGTTAAGTGTTGACAGTGAGTTTAATACGACCAGCAAAACTTTTCCACTTCCACAGAATTTTTTTCCTTTTCTTTTGTTTTACAGCTTGCTGAAACTGTGATAGTCCACATCTGGATAGTGTCTGGTTCAAGACAGACACCAAACAGAAAAGGCCATGTTTGGGGTTAGAGGCAGGCATTCATTGCACAGTGCAGAAGAGCTGTTTTGCAAAAACAGGGGTGTGAGGGGAAGTGGGTTGTAACATCGGTGACATTTTATGCTGCTTTCTGAACCTCAAAGACCCAGATCAAATTTAGTTTCTTGATCTTTCTTTTTCTCCGAACAGAGTCTGTACCTCATAAAAACAATGAAACAGACCGTAAAGATTAAGTTATTTCAAACGTTTCCAACAACTACCATGTAACACGTATAAACAAAGAGTATGAAATGAATTCTGCAGGGATCGCCTTATCACACATACCAGCCCAAAACACCCCTTGGTGTTACCACCTGGGCACAGCAGGAAAACCAAGTGGCAGCACTGACAGAGGACACCAGCAAACAATGGAAATAACCACCATTAACAGAAAAATAAGCAGAGATCAGTGGAGGGTACAGATGAGGATGGAAACTACCCTGCTATCCATAAAACCAGGGAGAGAAGCAGAATAAGGTGATGTTTTTTGAACTTCCAGATCTCGTACATTAACAACATACTCTCTTTAAGCATGCTTGTGATCAGTTTCACTTATTGCCACAATTAATGAGTAATTACTTACTGCTGTAATGAACCATACTAAATCTTTTTGAAATCTGATGAGTTTAACAGCTGTCCAATATGTAGAAGAAAAGCATTCAAACAAACAAACAAAAAACCACCGCAGTCTGCCTAATTTCTGGAAGAAGGTATCAGAGACAAAGGCACCTCCTCCTTCAACATGGGCACATGCTATGCATGTGAAGGAAAAACAAGTTTTCAGTGGCTGTTTCTGTGAGAGGGATAAACAAGAAAGAAAAAAAAGAGAGAGGAAACAAACAAACAAACAAAACAAGCCAAAGCAAACCACCACAGAGGCAGACAAGCTAAGGGAACACAGCATGACTAAGCACTGGGCTTGTGGACCCCACTCCCGTCAGAACACATTTTGATTTACAAGTAAATAACATCTATTTGAGGATTTGTACCATTTTCTCCAATTCCCTACCTCCCCAAACATACACACCCACTAGTGCAGCAATATAGGATTTTGCATATTATTTGTTGACATGTGAGGCACTGTCAGAGACACAGCGTTCTCTCCATCATTTACTTGTCCTCCATTGCCATACCTGGAAATTTTCACCTGTTCAAACCCAGGAAGGCAAATGATACTATTTGGTAAATGCGAAAAAGTTGCTTAGCGTTGTGAGAAATGGAAATGACAATACATCTAAAATGTTGAATAGCCATTACTCTAATGATTTGTCAGTGTCAGGGGGACAACTTTGGACATCTGAAATGTGGGGCTCGCATTAAAAGCAAACAAAAGCAGCTATATAACTCCTAATGTGCATAGAACTCATTATTCAAACATGCCTTACAAAGTCATTTTCCTCTCCCATGTGATTAAAAATACTTGAGGAACAAATGTGGCCATAAGACAGAACACCTCTGAAATCTGCTTTACAATGAACTGCATCACACTGCTCACAATTCCGCACATACCTGCTGACTGTGAACCAGTTAATGCCATTTCATTCACAAAGAACTTAACAGACAATAAAGTGAATTGTAAGAACAGAAAATCCCATGACAAAGGAAGTGCATTAGTAAGAATATTTAATATTCTACCCTTGTGGACAAGAACTAGGTCACAGTTTCTCCCACAGATATACCCGCCAAAACGACGTAACAAATACACAATTATAAAATAAATTAAGCAATCAGGAGAGACAAAATCTAAACCCTGTTATTCTTGTTTCATTCCATAATAGATAAAAGAATCGAAGAAGAGATTGATACTACTGAATAAGAGCCATATCATTTTCTCCCACATTATTCTTCATCATGACATACTGTGAGCAGAGATTAAATAGAAGCCCTGATAAGTTCAAATGATACAGCTATCAAGCCCAGGTGTTTCCAATAGGTCCTTCACAATGGTATCTGGACTATTAAAAAAGAAGTAACACAAAGACTATAAAATAAGTGAGAGCCAGAGTTGAAGAGAAGGAGGTACTCAGAATAGCTTAACAGGATAACCACAGGGAAATGGGGATAGGAAGGAAGAGGCAATGCTAACATTGTGTTTAATTTTGTCTCCTCCCAGTCAGCAAAGCACGTGGGGTCTGATTCATCTCTTCTTTCTATTAGTATAAATGATAAGGGACCACACAGAAGACCATGAAGCTATTCCATTGTGAGTCAAGGAGAATTTGAAGTGGCCACAGATCTCTCCAAATTATCCTCAGGCTGAAATGAAAGTCTTTTCTCCACAGCGGCATGCAGGGTGAAACCTTGGCTTTATTGCTTCCCCATCTGAGTCGTGATTCAGGAGGTCTCTGCACAGCTAAGCAAGAGAGCAAGGCTACCACTCCATTAGTGCCTCCACTGAGAGCAAACACACCACTCACGTGCAAGCCTTATCAGACATCTGAGAATCCACCAACCTGCAGACCGTGCTTGATCTTCTCCAAAGACACATTTCCATGGGGAACCACATCTCTATTATTTCAAAATCTGCTGCCTGTGGGTCTGGTTGTCCTTCAAATGGGATGATGTAGGAGCCATTCAAAGCCTGTTCCTGTCACAGTCACTCTTTGTTACTGTTCCCATTCACAGTCAGTAAAAGAAGGGGATCCCTCTGAGATGCCAGCAGAAAATTACCAGCAGCCTGATGTTTAATAGCAGCTCTGCTTCTAACTACTACATATGCTTTTTTCTCTGTGAAATGTGATTTCTTTAGGATAGTGATTAGGAAGAATTGTGTTTGCTGAAGAACCGCTACAGTAATAGAGATAATACAAGCAAATTGTAATGTTAATAGTATCTTCCATTCATAGATCTGAAGTTTAATGACTAAAACCTGGCAGCGCCCTGGGACAGTTGAAAAAAGAGGTTATCTTAGCTGTTAGAAAAGGGCAAATGAACACACTGATGGACTAAATGATGGTTCCTTCAAAAGCAGGAGTAGAACATGTAGCTGAGGTTACAACCCCAGACCAACGGTTGCATGCTGTTCTTCTCAGTGTTATCATTTAATCAAGGCAATTCCATTACTTCTATCTGTGCCATCCAGAAAAGTTACACCAGAATAAAACAGCAAGACTCATTGGGTAGAGATATTCCATCGTGACTCCTGGAGTCAAAATACAATTCTTCATTTACCTTTGTCATTTGAGATATATTAAATCAGTCACTATTACACTGGAACAACTAAGTCTGTGGATGAAATGTTTTTAGCCATCCTGCTACAATTCTGCTAGTAAAACAAGCAAAATATACCTACATGAATAAGCTCTTATCACCTCTGGTGATTCAAATCTAGTGAATTGACTAAATCAGAATTAAACTTCTTTCCAGATAAATTAACTTTTTTAGCGGTGTCCTTTACCCTGGGTGTTAAATTACTTGTCACTGTTGTATTGCACCTCCCTTACATGTACATACATACATACATGATGCTAAGAGCCACTGCCACAGCAAACTTCCACCTGTACTTGCTGTGTGTCAGAGCAGGTCAGGTTAAACTTGTGGAGCATGTTGCTTGTCTCTGAGATCCAGTAACATTGTTGTGCTGACACTGAGCTACTCAAGAACAAAACAGCAGGAATCTACTTCCAATCCTATCACCCATAACCTGCCCACAATACCAAGCCTTGCCTGCGGCTCTGCTTAAACTCTTCTTTTTACAGGTATCACTCTGCAACTTGAGGTGCTATGAGTCCACTGCATGTTGGGTCAACTGATGGGGAGCTTTTTGCTTCCTGTGTGTGGGAGGAAGACATGCTACGTGTTAGAAAGAAGTCCAACTATAGCATCAATACATGTCACCATGACGAGCCAAATTCAACAAAGAGAAAAGGACTTTTTTAGAGATATTTCCAGCTGGTGCATGTATTAGGCTCCTGTGGTAGTTCAAAAGCATGAGAAAAGAAATGACATGAGGGGTTTCAGGGCTATCCCATGTCAGCAACACAGGAGAGGCTTTGCAGGCCTGGATGAGATGCCTTCTCCTGCCTGCCCACAGCCAAGGCAGTCCTCTAGCAGTTGTGCACTTGCCATGGGAAGCTGAGGAAGACCAGGAAGGATCTGCAGCCCACTGCAGCACAGCAGTGTTCTCAGAGGAAACAAGCAACAGCACATACAGCCCAGCTATGCTGGGTGGCCATTTTGACCTACTCATTATTCCTCTGTAACTTTCTCACCAAACCTCCCTGGAGAGTGATCTACAGCCAGGTAAGACCAGACATTTTGGGGGTAAGAACAAGAAAAAGTTGTTGGTAGCTTTTATTTTAATTATTATTTTTAAGCTTCATTACGTGTAATAGCAATTTCTGCTCTAGAGACCTGCACAGAGACTCAACCATCCAGTTCACATGAACCATGGATTTATGTGTTTGAGTGCCTGCTTCCTACGCTGGGTTTGAAAGTGCTTAAATCCTGAGACAAAGGGACACATGGCAGATTTACAATAAAAATTAAAATCAGACCTCTAAATGTAGAAAGAGGAATCAGTGTGAAGCTCTGCAAGTACAAGAAATACACCATAGCAGGGGCATGAGGCAGCCTATTGTGCTTCAGTGCTGAGCAAGATGGGGCCTGGGCCACACAGGTGTTTTACATGCTCAGTGTTTCCCAGGCAGATAGCACAGGAGTCTGAATCCCACCACTCGGCTTAGCTGCATGAACTGAGGAGCTCAAGAGCTGATTTTGTATGCCTGTGCACAAACACCAGCACAATCCACTGTGCTAAGGCAAAGATACAAAAAGACTGCACATTACCTGTCAGCTTGGTTTTCAGCAACTACACCTGCCTTCTACTTCTAGAAAATAGGTGATCCTTACTCTAACTAGCTACAGCCCTGGATTTCAAAATAAAAAGATCCCTGATACATTGAAACAACACAAAAAAATGTATCTGTGGCTTCTAGCATTACTAAAACCAGTTAAGCAACAGCACAGACTGCACATTGACAGTTAGGAAGCTATGGTAGAAACTCATAAATGCAGTTAGAAAGTTTCTATTCTTAGTCTGAATTTGGATACTTCTCTCTTGTATACATAGACCACGGCTTAGAAAGTTAAATAAAATCCATTTCCTTATATAGCAGAAAGCTTTTAGGCTACAAGCATCCCATACCAGAAGGATTTTCAGCCTAAAAATTACATTATGATGACAATTCAGACATTAATTCTTTGTTTAAGCCATGTGGATTGAGTAGTTCTTAAAATACAATACCTTTAATAAAAATTATAATGAAAAATAAATCCAGGTATGTATAGAAAGGGATTACAAAAAAGTCTCTCTTTAGGAGGCAGAAAAGGAGTTGAACAGAACTTACTGAGAATTTACAGAATTGTATAGTCCATGATGCATGTTTCTTCTATTTTTCTTTAGGATTATCCTACAGTATAGGAAACGCTTTGCCCCATACTGAACTCTGCGAGGCTAATAAAAATCTGCACAAACATACATTTGTATAAAGATTCACTTTCTTGTATCAAATGCCTTTAAAAAAACAAACAAACAAACAACAAACCAATGAACTTTCTAGAGATTCAGCTGGATATGGAAGGTTTCACTTCCTAAAACACCAGAAAACACCATTTCAGTAGTGCTCTTTTACAGGATATACCTACTTCAGTTCAACTGCTAGCAAACGGAGACAAACGTCCTAATCTTCAAGTCATAATCCCCACCCATGACTCACAGAATAGTTACAGCTCATTTTCTCTCTAATATTGATACAGCTGATAAAAAAGTGACAATCTGATCAAGGTTGATCAGATTCCTTCAGATTCTAAGAACACGGGAATCCAAAGAGCTGTTTTTTTATCCTCTAACAACTATACCAAATATATATATAGATACATCCTTCCAGAAGTTGGTGGCACAATCCCTATTTTAAAGAGGAACAATTACAAAGGCAGGGAAAGGTTAAGTAATTTGCTCAAATTTTTACAGTGAAATGGCAGCAATCTGAAACTTGACTTCTTTGTTTCTCTTCTAGCTAGAGACTTTTAGGTTTATCCAATAAACCAGCTGGGCTCTCACAGAAATACGTATTTATTTGTGAGTGTGCACCAGTAATAGCTCAATAGTAATAGCTTAATCACAAAATTTAATAGCATAGTAAATCAAATCAAATATGAGCAGAGTACCAGCACTGTCACACTGTCACAAGACAAAAGTATCTTGCATTTAATTCTGAGCACAGGAAAGCCACTTCTAAGCAGCATTGCTAACAAGGCCCAACCTGCATGCATAGTTCCTGCTATAACTCCAATCAAATGCACCCACCAACCTCTGCAGCTCTAGGCAGCAACCAACAGCACTTGTGGTGCTAAACCCCAGAGCCAAGATTGCTCTGCTCTGTGTGATAGAAACAGGGCTCGAGGGAATGGCATGGAGCTGTGTCAGGGCAGGGGCAGGTTAGGGAAATGCTCATGGAAGAGGAAAAGGTCACAGCCCCAAGATGCCAGAGTTCAGAGTGTTTGGACAATGCTCTCAGACACAGGATTTTAATTTTGTGTAGTCCTGCGTGAAACAAGGGGTTGCACTCCATGATCCTTGTGGGTCCTTTCCAACTCAGAAGATTCTATGATTCTATGATAATGTCTTCATAAACTGGTACAAGAGGTACAAAACAGTTCAGCTGATAAAGCTGTGTCAGAGCACACAAAGTCATCCCTTGATATGCATGTTTACACTTGAAGGCGGCTGTCCACAACAGCCACTCCTGCCTGTGGTAAACCAAGGCACAGCCTTGTGTCTGTGTCCTCTAACAGATCAGCATGCACTCTCCTGGTGCAACTATCGCAATGATTGCAAAGGATGCAGAAGAATCCCCTGTTCTGTGCCTACCTAACAGCCATTTGCTGGAAGAATGCAGAAAAGCAGAGAAATGCACCATGATTAAGCTCCTAGTTGCTCCAGTTCAGGCTGGGTCTCCCTGTCTCACGCACTTTTTGTATCCAAAGGCAAGCACAGAGAAGGCAATGAAGAGGAGGTGTTATGCTTTACATAAAGAGGAAACAGAAAGCATGGTACTTTAGCATTTCATCCTAGAGACTCCCTCCAGAGCTTTTAAAAATTGTGGATTTGTAGTAGGAGAATGGAGCCCTGGAGGACAGAGCAGGTGAGAGCACTAGAGGTGAAGCACTGTTACATGCTAGCACCTGCATGCAGGAGGGTGGAGAGGAATGGCCGGGAGGCATGGCAATAAAACCTCCACATCTCCTTGGCAATAACACCAGCATCGGTTTGGAGTGCTGAGCATAAAGGCAGTGTAAAAGGCCCAGAAAGTCATCAGCAGAGCACAAAGCTGAACTAACAGTGACCAATAACACCAGATGCTAGACAATTCTGGATTACCTTGATGGCCTCAGGTTTCACCAACATGAAACAAAGGAGCCTTTGTTATTAGTATTTTATATTAAATTAAAACAATTTTAAAAATCCAGTATGAACATCTAGGCCAAAGGCAGAGGGTAAAGGATGTGTCTGTCCTCTTAAGATATCCTGTATTTACTGTATCCTGTATCAGAATTTATCCTGTATCAGAAATGTATTACTGATTGAGGAAAATGGGAATAAAACATGTCTCTACCAGCCTTCTTGATACATGAGGAATTTGAGAAAACAACATTAAGTATTGATTCGTACAGACAAATTATCTTAATAAATGTGAGACCTTCAGTCTGAGATGCAGAATGGCACAGAGTAAGCAACCAGGCCCATGTTTTTGGCGAAAGCACATTGTCGGTGTTCTTAGCTAAACTCAAAATATTAAAACGATGACATGCACTTATTTATTTTGGTGTGGCAATCACCTAGGAACTCAGACCAGAACAATTGCAAACATATTTCAGCCCCTCGGGCTTATATTATGTTTGAGAAAGGCATGCAGGAATTTTAAAGGTAACTTAGAGGTGGTTTTAAGTTATTTTTCATAAATTTCAGTAGAATAAACAAATGTTTAACACATAGTGAGACAGTTTGAATCCAGCAGTTCAGTCTTATCAATATATACATTAAACATATGATTAAAAAAAATACATTCAGCCCATCATCTACAGCATCTGTGCATTTTTGAGACTGCCATTTCTGTAGGTATCTGAATTGGTCACTGAAGGTAGTAAATAAGATGATTTGCCACAGATGCGAGGGATAAAATCCTGGAGCTGTGCACAGAACAAACAAGAGCTCTGTTTAAGCTAAAATGGAGCCTTCACAGCTCCACTGCTTGCTGTTTGAGGCCAAGCGCACCCACAAACAGCTGCACTAAAGCCCTCAAATCAGTTACGGCCCAACCACTGCTGGAGGATTCCACAAAGTTGTATTTACTTGTTAAAAAATGATTGATTTTAGCTCTCTTCCATCTCTGTGCAATTTGCCAGCACATTGTACCATCTGCTGTAATTCTTCCAGGTTGGCTGTGCCATACTGTAACATACAAAAATCAATCACGGTTGCCTGAAACAACAGTGCCTGAGGAAGAGGGGCTGTGTGCATTCTCTCACCATTCGTTTCATGCTGTACTTTTGCTCCCTGCCCAGCTAGTGTGGAGACGGTACATTTCTCCCCTTTCCAACAATGAGATCTTATCGCAGGCAGCTGGCCTGTGTTCTGCACTTTCATTTTTATTGTGTGGGTTCTGAAACTCTGATGCAAATAGTCTGTTGAACATCCTCCCTCCACTGCATGTGGTTTTTTTTTCCCTCTTCCATCTCCTTGCATGCAGTGCTCTCCAACGTCATGCTGGCTCCAGACAGCTCCCATTGTTCACATTGTTGTTTTTGTGTCAAGGGCGTGAGAGGATTTTTTTTTTCTTTCTTTTTTTTTTTTTTTGTGCCAGAACAGCAATTTGAAAACTAAGCCTAGAATATACACTTGCCATTTGCAGGAAAACAGCTACTGGACTTACCACAAGGCCAAAGATGAGGGAAAAACTCATGGTTAAAATACGATAATACAAATTAAAGCAGGACCAAAGAAAGAAGCCATTTGCAGAAGAGGATGTAGACACCAAAAATTAGATTTGCTCTGCAATGGCCTACATAGAAGAGGAACTGCCACAGCAGATTAGATGAGCGGTCCTCTGGGGCTGCCATGCCAGCAGCGCGGTGGTTACCTCTAAAAGCGTGAGAGAAATGATGCGTGTGACTGGGAGTGACAAATGGGATGAGGTAAGTAGCCAGCTAATTGTGCACTGCTGTGGTTATGCACAAGCTACTTCCCAATACCTGCTTGTGAGCATTACCACTTATTTCCTCAGCTGCTACTACATAAATGTTGCATTCTACTACGAAATTGCTGGTCTTTCAAAAATAAACACATAGCATTTCTCTGTGTCTCCACTTCTTGTGACTGCAAGCTGCAGTTGGCAAAGTGCTGGGACAGGAGGTGCACCCATTGATTAACTCTACATTTACATTATCAGCTTCACAGTATGGAGCGCATCATCCCCCCCCTTTTTTTGTGTGTGTGTATTTTTTGCTTTTTTATTTTTCAACAGGAGAAACAAGAGGAAATGAACACATTTCACTATTCACATTTCTTCTTGTTGTTTTTTTATATATTTTTAGATAACATTTTCCTTTACAGTTCAGAAAGCCTCAAGCCCATCTCCTGTATCCTTTCTTCTTTAAAATCTCTTCTATGTTGATTCTGCCTCTTCCCATTTCGCTTCTATTACATTTTGCAATCGGTGCAATTAAGTACAGCGACTTTTCATGTAACATTCCAGACTGCCCTCGCTGCTACACCATGTAGATTTATACCTTTTAGTTGAATTTCCATCCCCTCTTGAATACAACCAAGTATTCTAGCAACTGCAGTGGTTATTGTGGCTTCCACAGAACTCCCCACCATGTTAGCCACAAGAATCCCCTAGTGATCAGAAGGAGGAAACCCACGAGAATTCCCAGAAAATGCTTTACCTCTGTAGGGTTTTCTGCTAATGTGAAATCTCTCCTACTTCTCTCTGTATCTTCAGCGCCCTTTCTCCCCTCTCCCCAACTACTTCCTGCACTGGTATTTGCAGCCCTAAGGTGCTTTTCATCCCCTACACTCTTGTTTTGATCTGAAGCCCAAGGGAATTCTTCCCATTGATTTCAGAGGGCTTTAGGCCAGTTTCCAATTACTTTCCACTCCCTCCTCTAATTCCTTCAAATCCCTACAATGCACTTGTTCAAATACCAACTTCTAATTACAAGCCCCTCTTAACTTTGCCCTGCTCCAAGCTGCCTTCATTTGTTTATTCTGTGGCTTCAGAGTGCCCCTTGTTTGGCACAGCAGATGCCTTCATAAGTTCAAAATAAAAGTTCCTTGCCCAGTAGCTCTGTGTTTTCTTTCAGTTTCTTACTAAAGACTATACCAAAAATGTCACAGAGAATAGAGACTCTTGGCAGGGTACTGGTTCTCCAGGATCCTATGCTGGCCCTTTCTTTCCCTGATTTTGAAGTGTCTCAGCAAGAAGTGAGTAACAGGCACTACACTAACAACTTCCACACACCACAAACAGCTAGTCATAACTTGCCAAAATACAAAAGTTATTTATGAAGATGTCTGTTCCCCTAAAGAAACCAACAACTTCATTTACTACACACTTGGAACAGCATCCTCCACCTGAAGATGTGCACCATGATATCCCTGTTGTCCCTCAGCAGGATTAAGATGAAGCTCACAATTCATAATGTTTCTGGTTCCACCCTACTTATTCCCAAAGCCTTAGATATATACTGTTACCTTTTAGTCCTGGTAATTTACAGAACTTCAGTTCTCAAAAGGCTTTACATCCTCCTCCTTAGACACTTCCATCTCTGTTAAAGAGACACAGATAGGTTAAAACTGTGTTTATAAAAGTCAGCTTTCCTCTCCCTAAATTAAGCAGGACTTGCAGCAGTACAGAAGTACAACAGTACTTCTAGTTTGGGCTCACTTTGAGCATCCACAGGTTTTGATCATGCTTGTCTGAAGTTTCTAGCCAGGTAGCAGCATGTCACTACTGACAGGCACAGGAGGCCACACTATTGACCTTAATGTCTCTCATCCTCACTGGCAATACATGAAACTCATCTCTTTCCAAAAGACACTTTGCATGCTCTTCTCCCAACACATCCTACAAACACTCTATTCACATAGACCTCCTCCCAGAGGACACCCGGAGACTGTGGCAATGTTGTAGGCTGGCAGGAGGAAAAAAAAACAAGCTCTGACGGGGTAGGTATGGTGGGTAAATGGATCCAAACCTTGCCCATAATGGCCACCAAAGACAGATAAATTATCCATCTTTATCTCACTGAGTTAGTCAGACTTTCCAGATGGGAAGAAAGAGTATGTTAGGAACCCAATCAAAAGCACAGAATAAAGAGATAGGTTCACTTTGGTTGTGGGGGGAGTCTGAGGAGAGAAAGACAGCTCCTTCCTCAGAGGAATTACCTGTTTGTATGTGACTGTGGCTACAGCCACATCTCTCAAAGGAAGCATCCTAGCCATTCTGTCCTCTCATTTTGCTCAAAGCATGTGTAAAGGACATCATTTTCCTTTAGAAGTACACTGGAGACAAAACATGAACAAGTGCATGCAGGACTATAACATTTAGCTACCAATGCTCTTTCCTTAAAACCTCATCTTGTGCTGGGGAGAGAGTGACCCTTGGACCGATGGTAGAAGAGAAGCAGCACATCTTGGCAAAGCACTCTGCTGCTTGTCTGTTACAAATAAAACCAGAAGTACTATGAGGGAATCAGAATTCCCACAGAACTTGAAGAATTTATCTGATGTGATAAAAGACCAGGTCATCTACCTCAAGTTAATACCTGCCTTGGATTGTGATGTACTAAGTTAGACAGGGAAGCACTTCACTTTAACCAAGTCTGTATCCCCATACGGTTTTCTCTGCTTATAGTCATCAGTCCTTTAAATGCTAAAACTTTTGTCTGGGACTTTGACTAATAAACCATTGCTTTATTTTATGGGCTTTGGTTAATAAAACACTGCTCTATTTTATTGCTAGGCCTGTCTGATGACATTGTGCAACATGATGAATTAGGGTAGAAAAATAGTAACGGAAGCGGACAGTCATGACACAAGGAGTGATATGTGCACCAGAAATATGCTGAAGGAGGTTGGGGCAGGAAGATGGGAGGGCAGGGGAACAGGATGTCTACCTATTGCTGTAATAATGCAGATCTCATATTGAATGTCTCTGCTCTACATATTTCTCCAAAGCAACAGCTGAGGTAAGGGGAAAGTGCTCACAAGAAACATCTACCCCTTCCTTCCCGTTGCTTGTTGTACCATTGGCAGTCAGGCCAATTCACTGCCAAACCTTAAAGAGAAATTGACAGATTTTGACAGGTATTGAACTAGCTGTCCTTCATTCACCTGCTGTAGGTGAATTATTTCTCTGACAGAAGGATGTCAGGTACTCCAGCTCTGCCCCATACTTATCCAGACCACAAGTACAGACAAAACTCCACCACTCTACTCTGCCCTAGTAAGCTTTGTCACTGTTTTCAGCCTAATGCTCTGTTGTGGTGATAAAATTCAGTTGTAGCCACTATCAAAGCATTGACCTGAACATGAATTACTCAGGCAAGCAATAGTCACAGGTCTAAATAATCCTCTCATTTTTGGACATTGGCATCACTGAAGGAAAGAAATTTCTCAATAAAGCTGAAGCTAGTCCTTCTCAAAGTTTAACTCATTCCTCTGAATTTTGAACACGATTGATCAGAGTGGGGCAAGGAACAGGAAAAGCTTCCAAAAGAAGGAAGAAAAAAAAAAAAAAAAAGAAAAACACTGGATTCCATTTTCAAAAGTGTTATTGAATACTCTTTGGATTTGTCAGCTCTCTAAAATAGCTCAGTCTAAAAATTTCACATTCTTTTTATTCCTACTAAGGACTGGTGCCTTTGACTAGTTTCTTACTTCTTTGTTGTTGTTGTTCATTTGTTTTTCTTGGTTTTCTTTTTTTTTTTTTTTTTTTGTGGAGATCACATAAAAATTGAGTTATAAAAACTAATAAATTACCTGTAGAACACATTTACTCACAAACAATATAAACAACATATATAATCAATCAGATACATTCACTGCAGAATTATTCTATCTAGCTGGTTATTGGAGAACCTAATTGCCCCCAGGGAGATAAAAGAGAAGAGTAGGGATGGTGTGGAGAGCACTAACTGATGTTGTTTTGGAGGGAGTCACTCTATTTCCTAGCAGGCCTGGGTGTCAGACCTCCTAAAAAAGAAGTAGGGGCTGAGAATTTGAAGAAAAGTGAAGAATGAATATCGTCATACCTGCTGGATGAGGAAGTTCCCATGGGAAGCCAGCAAGCTCCCCATTTTGCATTCAAGATTCTTCCCTCTGCCCTGAGGTAATACAGTGCTATCAGAGGCACTTTTTTGCTGCTCTTTTTCTCCTGCTTTAATGCAGAATAAGACACTTCTTAGACCTTCTTTCTTGACCTGCGACTTATTAGGTGCAGGAATAGCTTAACTTTAAAGCAGTTTTTATGCCAAAGATAGACTTGTTTAGGAAGGGTTAAGTTTCTCTATAACAGATGCCGATATAATTTTTAAAAATCATATCCACTCCTCAGTCACTGGTGGCAAAGACTATTTGCAGCACACAGAGATGCCAGGAATACCCTTCTTTCTTAATGTTATGCGCAAGGAAAACATTGGGCAGCAATGATCATTTTTCTGTGGCACGCTTTGCACACATTGCTTTGGCTCACACCACCAGAGATGACAGGGGTACACAGAGGGCCTGTCAGAAAGCTACCTTGCCCCACTCTAACCATAAAATTAACAAAGACATGTCCAAAATGACTGTGCCTCTATCTTGTCCTCCTTTTCCCTTAGTCTTATAATTGCTTTGTGCCTAAAAGTATTTTAAAAAGTGGGAGAAGGCTACTGGGCTGTCTCCAGAGGCAGGAGCTCTCTGAGGACAGGCAGGGAAGCCTGAGATCAAGGCCTACTGCTGAATGACACCACACTACAGCAGAAAGACCTGGCCTATGCCATGCACCACGGCACAGGGAGAGGGAAATGGGGCAGGAGACCCAAACCCCAAAAATCTGGGTTTCACTTCAGTTGAAAACAACAACATGCACTTCTCCCCTTTGCTTTTCTCTGGGAAGAAGCTTTGAATGTCAATTTTTTATTATTCCCATAGCAGGCATACAACAGCATCAGTGTCCACACAAGGCATCTTCCCAACAAACATGCCTGTCTTCGGTGCCCTTGCTATGCACAAGAACAGCTGGCCACTAATAACTTCACCATTCTCATTTTTCTGCTTTTTTGTTTTTTGGGTTTTTTTTTTCTAACAAAGCCAGGATTTGTACCATGTGGGTACCTTCCAACTCAGGATATCTTATGATTCTATGGCCTTGCCTAGCTAGCATCAGGAGACGTGATAGATGTGACTTTTTGCTGTGACTATACATATGGCCTTAACACAGCACCAAACAGCAGGTTTAAAAAAAAAAAAAAAAAAAAAAAAAAAAAAAACAACCAAAAAATCCAGTTCTTGACAGCATTCATCACTGCAAGATTTCTTCTCACATATGGTTTCCTGAGGGACTTGGGCATATGCAGAAGCCATCCTCTTTCCTCCCATTACCTCTCAGCCCCCCCTTTCCCTTCTGTTCAGAGCTGGCTAATGCCTTGCCCCCAGTAGGTGCACTCCATATACCTGAAGCCACTGCCTTTGGAAATGCTCATTAATCATATTTCCCCAGGACCACTCTTTGTCCTCTGATGCTCTTTTCTTGTCTCCTTTGCTTATAATCCTCAAGGCCTTCAATTTCGCCTTTCACAGCTTACCAAAGATCCCTCCTGCTCTGTCTGAAGGCCTTCTGCATCCCATTACCAACCATGTGAGCCTTCTAATCCCTTGTACTCAGTTTTCCAGTCACACAGGTGAAATGCAGATTGAGGCCTCCCAAGGCATCAGACTAAACATATCCTCTGACTTTCAGGTAACCTTCCACTGAGCAGCACTGTAAGACTCACTTGCAGATACTGTTAAGTTCAAAAGCACATTTTAATAGTAATAAAAATAATGTTCTTTTCACTATGCTGAAAACATGGAAGCTTTCCAGAAGCAAATCAAGCAGTCAGCCTCCCCTGTACACCCACTCCCGCAGGCGTGCGTAGGGAACAAGTTCACTTTGTGACATGGAAGCCTGTCATTCCTCCAACCCCTCTCTCTTCTCTGATGCCCACATAGACACTTACATTCTTTTCCTGGATGCTTTCCCTCCTTCAGAATTTAACTGCACCTCCCATCCTGATCACAGGCGTCTGCAGTCAAGGCGTAGCTCAAAAAGCAAAAAGAGCTTTTATTTCTTGTTTTTTTTTTTGTTTTGTTTTGTTTTGTTTTTTGCTTTTTTAAGCCCACATTAACCTTGTAGGCTCTAGCTTAGTGAAAGGATGGTCAGCCTCACCCCTCCATAATAACTTTCCGTTAGGTGATAAAATTACTCATTCAGTCTTTACTGTCTTCTCTGATGAAGACTGTGGCAATCAATTATTTCAAGAAATGCTACCTTAAAAATAGGACCTCATTCACTGAATTGTTTTATAGACCAGCGTACATCAATTTTGCATAGGCTATTTTGTTTTTAGAGCTAATTCCTAATCCTAACTCACATCATAGACACATATCTCTGCTTGGATTAATTAAGTTCTCGGAAAGTACCTTCTGCTCCATTACCTTTTGTTACTGATTTATAAAAAAGGCCATGAAGCAATGCTCTTAATGATAATGAGGAGAATATTTAATCTCTCAGTGCCATTTCTGGTGCCTATGCTAAAAATACGAAGAGAGAAGAGACTTGGACATTCCAGGGGACAAAGAGAAAAGCTCTGTCAGCCACATGGCATTCTCAAGAAAGAGATGCTCCCACTTCTCAGCGAGCTGCCCAGAGAGATTGTGGATGCCCCATCTCTGGAGGCATTCAAGGCCAGGTTGGATGGGATTCTGATCTAGTGGTTGGCAACCCTGTCTATAGCTGGGGGGCTGGAGCTAGATGATCTTTAAGGTCCCTTTCAACATAAGCCATTCTGTGATTCTATAATGCATCACTTCAGCAGATTATCTACTTACCTCTCCACAACAAGCATTTTGGTCAGTGATTCTTCACCTATTAAACAACATCTCAGAAGAGGTTGAGAGCCTACAAGGAGCAGGAAGTGACAAACAGATTCTGATTTACACTGCTAATGACATAAGGCAGTTTAACAAGACCTAAGGATCAAAGGAAGATGAAGCTTTCTTCAAGTGCAGTGAAAGCCAGCACTAACACACAGAGATGGGCAGATCAAGAAGATCTTCCAGGTAAGGAATGGTGGGAAAGCATCAAGGAAAAGCCCAAAGAGAAGTAACACCTCTTGCAGGGACTAAAAGTTGCTCAGTCAGCATCACTGAGTAGGAGAAACCATCCAGGATTATTTTATACAACCTAAATAAAAATGCCCATGTCAGCTGTGACCAAAAAACCTCAATAAGATGGGTAGCACAACATTCGGGGTTTTCCTGAAGCTTTTGCTCTTTGATGAGACAGAAATCCATCTTCTGCAGAAGGCACTTGAACAAAAGCAGAATAGCTCAGTTATAGCAATAGGACTGGACTGTTGAAATGGTCATACAAGCCAAGATCCTGGTTCATAGGACTTTTCCTTCATCTTTATTTGAACTGTAACCCAAAGCAACCCCATCCTCATTCCCACCACGAATTTCCCATAAACAGGAAGCAGCAGTGAACTGATAAAGAATGATAGCTCCACAGCACTGAGCAGGGGAATCCCAGGACACTTTTCTCACAGGCAGTCACTACTCTGCAGATGCCAGAAAGATGCAGACCTTGGGAGGACAACCCATATTTCCAGGCCTTGAGGCCTTGATAAACAGGGCCACCTTTTCTCCCAGCATGACCTTCAGTGCCAGTTTGTCTGCACCATCCAGCATCTGCCAACAGTTATTTTGACTTAGAAAATAAGACAAACAGAAAAGAGTAGTTATCTTCATTTTAAATGGTTTACTTAATGTCGCCTTATTCAAATGTTGACTATGTCCTTTATGCAAAGTCTAGCAGCTTTAGCAAACTGAAAGTATTTGCCTTTTGCTATCTACAGCACCACGACACACAAAATACGCTGTTAAAAGCAGCTCCACTTCTTTCCAGAAATAAAGAGAAGACAGCTGGAAGCCCACAGCACCCACTGAAGGATGTTCTAGGTTCCCAAGAAGTCAGGACTTCTCCATTCTGTTTCCACATTAATTTTTTGTGCACGTGACTTAAGGGAATTCACCTCTGGCTTATATTTCTGCCAAATTAGTATAAAATAGAGACAGATGTGCCTATCTGCTACAGACCAGTGCCAGGAAAATCCTTCAGCATGCAATCTGGTATCTGCAATTCTTGAGAGATTATTTATGGGAGGTTGAGTGCCATGGCCTAGTTGTTGCCTCTGTTTTCACACTCAGGAATTGGAGTTCTTGTGATTTTTGGATTAAATACATTCGGTATACCTGAAAAATTATTTTGTTCTGCTACCTTTTTTTTCCTACATTTTGAGTTTCTTTTTAACAGCTTAATTTTGTTAATACATGCTGACAGATACACAAGCTGAAGCATACAGCATTTATGTTATTACCTACAGAAAAAATAGAACTTTAAGCTATCCTGCCTTAGCTCTTCTCCACTAAAAAGTCCTGTAGCCACCAAAGTGAAGGGAATTTCACTTTTGCCTTAATCTAACTGGATTCTTAAAAGGCCAGGCAGAGTTGGTCTGTCTCAAAGCATGAGGAAGACGTATATATTCACCAGTAATTTAATAAACTAAAATTATTTTTCCATTTAGATGGATTTGGCAGGTACACACAGAATCAGATTAATTGGGTCTGATTGGTTCATAATAGTTTCTAATCTGAGCCACCAAAAGGGAATAAAAAGAGACGCTGCTTACATTTACACAGCGCTCCCTGGAGGCCACATTTCCTAGCAATACATAGGTACCTCACTGCTCATGCAGTAAACCAATCAGATCCAGACCAAACATTCCACTTCTCTCCACAGCACGGAGAATGAGACCACCACTGTGCTACAGAGCTGCCAAAAGGTGGTGGCCTTTACTCTGCAGGACCATTTTGTTGATACTGATTCCCATGACTTCTTCAGCTGAGTAAAGACAATGCTGTACTCAATACTTAAAGAACACAGCTGACGTTCATTTGCTCCACATACCTTTATTTCTTGTCTAGCTATTTCTCTGCATTTTAACCAGAACCGCTAAGTTCCAAATAGCCAAACCTTTCTATGTACGCCTAGGAACAGCCACTTGTAAGAAAGCTATCAACTAACCAGGGACCTGACAGCAAGGAATACTTCCAGTAATCATCTGCAAAATAAAAATATGTGCCCAAACAGACCGATAGATTGGGATTGGCTTCAAACATTCTGGCGTGTACAAAGCCCCATATATGAAGCACCACAGAGCAAACACAGTGGCGGTAGATCTGCACATATAAATGCTGATGGGGCCAGGAGAGTAGGGAAGTTAGTTGTTTTAAAAGGAAAACAAGCAGGCTAGGGGAAGAGAGGATGAAATCTCATAGGGGTCAAGCATTCTTTAAAAAAATCCACAGAAGCAGTTTAATAGCACTAAGGGTTGATTCACATAAAGAGTGATGCACTGAGTGCATATAATTTTCATTGTTACATCAAAAGTTTGGTCTACATGTATGTCCTCATACATAGTCAAAGCCTACAATGCAAACAAGCCCAGGTTAGACCATAAAAGAGCTGTTTCACTCTCTAACATAAAACATGTTAAAAAATATTCTCTAAATTCAGCAAAAATTCTGAGTAAGCTGATTTAGACATCAAAATAAATCCTGACAATAAATTCCTTGAAGGCAATATCTCTATTTGTATCTTTTCAGTTTGTGTTCTAAGTGGCAGCACCTCAATAAAGAGAAAATGGTTCTAAGCCAAAACACTTAGTAATTATAGATGCCCCTTCTGTGATACTTTGCTAATGCCAAGGTTGCAGATAATGAGAGCTCAGCATTTCTTAAAGCCAAACTCTCCAAATTCAGACTTAAAAGCTTAGGCACCTAGTCATATACTTTAAATACTGACAATTTCAGCACTTGGTAGCAACGTGGCACTAAGATCCAAATCCCTATAGTTTATGTAATTAGTCACTTAAATTTAAGTAACTTTATTAGTTAGGTATTTATTGGCTTCTCTTTCAGCATCTCTGAAAATCATACTATTTTTATTTAGGAATCCAAACAGAGAATTAAGCTTAGCATGATATTTAACAATCATGCAAGTGCAACTGACCAGAGCTCTCAACACTTTTGAAACATTAATGAAGTATCACAGATGTGATATCCTTCCACAGATGTTTTTTTCACAGACAGGAAAACTTACATGAGAAAGACATCTTATTCCAAGTGGAGATGGTTCAAAAAAAAAAAGACAAGAAGTACTGCTTCAAATGGTTAACACACAAAGACCACACTATTACAAGTTTCTACAAGGATATAGCACATTGGAAACCCTCCAAAAGCCACACATGTCACTGAAGTTAGGGAAGAAATCAACCAGATAGTTAACAGATGAACGACTTTCTTAGAAGACTAACGAAAGCTACAACTAACATAGCAAGAGATCTGATCATCATCATCTAAAAGAAAAATATCAAAATTAAACATTAACTAGCCTTCTGACTAACATTCTAACAGAGTTTCTTCAACAACAAACTTGTGGACCAAGAGGTGGTAGATGGCTTAAATGGCTCACTTGGAAGATACAATCCTTTTAGAGTGTGCCCAGTGTGCTGCACCAGTCTCCTCTGGTGGTTAGCAAGTCCTAATTACCACTAAGGACACTGCTTTAAGAATATAAGGATAAAATATGGCACCAGCAGTTCACTAGAGGTGGATATTCTCCACCTTCCAATAAGAAATCCTTGGCAAGCAATGATTCAGAGAACAATTTTCCATTGTGTATAAAATCGCAATCAAAGCAATATCCTTTTTAGTTCTCAGTTAAAGCTCTGAAACAGTTCGTCTAAATAGCTTGCTGATTTGCTTGCTGTTTTTGTTGTTGTTGTTGTTGCTTTTTCATTTTCAGTTGAAAGTAAAGATGTACTTTTTCCAGCTTCTCTCATTTCATCTTCTGCATAAAGACAGTGTCAGGCATCACACAAGAACCATCGTATTCCCTTTTCAAACTCTTCTTTTCAAACTTTGACAAGAAGTATAAACTGCACTGCTAAGAGAACAGGAGTCTGCCATCCTAATGAAAATTTGCAGACTGTGAAAGTAACTAACAGAACTTGGCCAGAAAGTCAAGACTTACAAACACGGCTTCAATAATAGCTCTAAAAGAAGTTCCTTGTTTCAGATGGGGTCTTTAGAAAAGAAAATGGTGTATTTGAAAGTGACATGTTTTATGTAGTTGTCAACAGCTCTCTCTTCCATTTTGTTCTGTTGCTGTTTTGTATTAGAAAGAATGATTAGTCAGGGAAAAGCTGAACTTTCAGAGCAAAACAAGACACTGAATGCCTGTAGCCCACATAGGATGGGGAAATACTGTCTTGCATAGCATAACTTTTCACTCTGTACAGCAAGAGATGAACAGGTTCTTCTTTCTGCTGACCTCATTTAATGCATTGACATCATGCCAACGTGGGGAGCCACACATCTTTATGGACTCCAAGCATCTCAGATGAGAATAAATTTGTGAAGGAGTGGAGGTATTTGCTTGGCTCCTCCCCATGCTAAACAGCAATTTCAGTTACTAATTGGTCTATTTAAATCTAAGGTACTCAGTGGACTTAGTGAAGACTTACGTTAATGCTTGTGAATGCAGGATCTATTGCTCCCCACAAGTAAACTATTTATTAGAGGGAATGTAACAAACCAGACATAATGCTTTAATCACATTTTTTCCACGTAGGTCTCTAATAAAAAGACCTACTTCAAAATAAATCTACGTTTCATGTCTAACTGGGTATTTCTGCCCAGGAACCCAGGTAGGTTGGTCGGTTGGCTTCCTGGCTGGCAACCCCACAGCCGTGCTTAAAGGTCTTTATAAATTAATGTCAATGCTTCATGTAATTGTTTTTTCAACCTGGTTAGGTTTCTGTGCAGTCTAATTGTTCTATAGCAATGTGGTAAACACTTCCTGCAGACAATTTGTTAGGAAGTTTGGATTTTATATAACCCAGGAAATGAAGTCATCAGACCTGTGGGCTGCCTGTAATGATTCAGTCCCCTGGTTCCTGCAACAAGCAGGCACTTCAGACACAAAAATCCAGAGGCAATGACAAACTAACGGAAAGAAAAATCATGCATAATGGTTTCTCCATTCACTCTCTTCATATTTAGAAATTCAGAAAGATGTAAAGAACTTCCACTGACTTCTAACCATTAATTTTTATCCTTTATGCAAAAAATATAAATTAAGTTTGATCCCTCTCCTCCTCTTGTCTTCATTGCTTTGGGGAACAGAACGGGATACAATGTGTAGGAGGAGACTGAAGTTCCTGTCAATACCCTTTCTCTGCAGCAGCACTGCTTTTCTTTGTTACTTCATATTTCCATTGATTACAAAATACACATTTCCATTTTTATTAACTTCTCTACTTTTGCATCATCAATCAACTCATCAGTGCTCTGGAAAAATGCGGTTAGCTACAGCCAGTGCAGCGTTCCCTGAAATGGCCTAAGGGCTCTGAAAAGTTGATGGCTTCCTAGTTCAAAACAAACTTGGATTTAACAATCTTCGGAACTTGCTGCAGGTTTCATTTATTTCAGAAAGCCTTCAATGAAATTCAGGGAAGCATAAGATGCTTTCTGACTTAGATTCACTTGAATAATTACACCCTAGGAAAAGGGATAAGATCAAATTGAAGCACACTGCTGTTTCTGGAACTTGAAGCAAGTGGCAGCCACTGGGATCCTCTAAATAAGTGCTTTCTTATGTGCACATCAAAATCATTTCAGTATGCTTCGTCACATTTTGAATCTCAGTCATCGCACTGTTTCTGTACAAGTGATCGGAATTAGATTTACACTCTGTGCCTATCCTACAAATTCTAATCCATTTATAACCTTAAAACTATTTCTTAAAAATAATAATAATTATTATTATATCCTGATGTAATCCTCTTTCTTAAAAATTTTTCACCTGTTCTTATGGAATGCAAAATGTCCTTTCTCTCTCAGCGACTTGATCTGGGTCATGCCATTCTGCTGATGGAAGCTCATCTAGCCTTCACCACCATGCCACTGTGATGTGTGACCTCAACACAGTCTTCCGCGTAAGTCCTCTAGCTACGTAAGAGGAACCAAAATATTAGTAAGCAGAACAACATTTCCTCCCAACAGTCACAGCAAATGCCACTGCATATGAGGAGGAAAAGGAGAGACAAAAGGCAAAATATAAAAAACGCTACAGGAATTTCACATTGCAGATAAAGAAATAATCCTTGACTGCCTAACATCCTGGAAAATACTCTCCATTTAATGAAAATAAAATTTTACATCAGGAAATCTGTTCAATCCATATATGCTGAAGTGCTAAGGACAAATCACTACCTGCTTCTGAATCAGTTGCCTTTGAGGACTGTTAATGGAATTTGGGGACTTTTGAAGGTCTCAGTTTTCTGCTGAAGGAGAAGCAACTGCTATGTGAAACAGTCAACATTTTTTTAGCCATAAACAAAGCAATTTAAACACTTTATGACTTTTATTCTTGATGGGGGTGGGTGCATTTAGGTGTTTCCTCACCTATCTATCCAATGTGTTAACAGAGGGTAAAATTGGTACAGTGCAAAGTGCTAGACATCATACTATTTTAGTAATGCCCTTCCACCAGAACTATATCACAGCTTCAAATCTGAGTCTGCCACAGGCACGCACAGTTTAAAAGAATGCTACATTATTCTCACACTGCTGCAAATATTACTAGGGCTTAGCACAAGGTATTATTTGCCTGTGAACTTCAACTGACTCTAAACTCAGTGAAAATTTCCCTGTCCCATATCTAGTAGGTTTTCTTTCTGGCAGAAAAGGGCAGAAAAATCTGAATGATTAGACAGCTAAACATGGTAGCACGTGAATGAGAAGCATAAGGCAGGGTGTGGGGGGCATCTGGCACATCTGAATCCTGACCTGTCAGATCAGGCTTTGTGTTGCCTGTCTCTATCAAGCTTGTGCATATCCATAAAAATCCCATATAAAAGGAATGAGTGTATCACAAGTATTTTGTTGGAGTTTCTTGGAAAATACCAATAAAACCAAAGAGCAGAAAAAATAGATGGACCTAGCACATGTGGAGATAGAAAACAAGTAATAAAAGATACAGCATCAATGGTCTCAGGATAAATAAGGAAAACAAGGAAATTTTGGTTCCTCCTATTACAGAAGGCAATCGTCTTTCATTAGATGACGTTTAGTTTATGCTTGTCCTACTCTGATTAAATGTACATAGCCTCTTTTTTATTATCTTTGATATTCCAAAGCTATTAGCTACACTGTGCACCTGACTGTTCTGTTCAATTTTGCTCTCGCTGAGGTTCTTTTCCTCAGAGGTCACTTGACCCTGAAGCCAATGATAAAGTTCATCCGCAAAAGAGGAGTGAAAATAAAATTAGAAGAAAAAAGTCCTTCTGGAGAGCAACTTCCTGACAGCCTTGAATTTGATAGGAACACTCCTGGAAATGAAGCAGCCTGGCTTATCCTTCAATTACCTCCAATGCTGACATTTATTAACTCCCAAGCATAACAACAATTCTGTTGCATGTTTTTACATATTATACATGCACTCACGCTGCTAAGTTCTTCACAGTTGGAAAATAGATTCAGAGCTTAAAATGGATAAGAGAAGCAACAGTCATAAGTAAATCCCAAGGGAGAAATAAAAGGACTTAATAGCAAGCTATTATTAAACTCTATTTGATATATTAAAAAATCACAAGGAAGCCTGTCAAAAAAAATTACCATGATCAAATAAATTACAAGGCAAAGCTGCCTATCATGTCTTGCGAACTGGTGTAGCAGAGACATGATGGGAAATAAAATACCCAGAGCCCAGAACAAACCCAGGCTGGCACTGCCAAATGGCCCGTCCTGCTCGCAGCCCCTGCTTCCACCAGCCACCACCTCTGTGCCCTCCCGATGACCAGGCTGGGGCTGGGAGTGCTGAACAACGTTGGCGCTCAGGCTGAAAGGCCCACTCCCACTTTGTTCCACCTCCTCCCAGCAAAACCATTCTTTTCCTCAAAGCCTCTCCTTATCTCCTGCCTACACACTCGCAGCATTTACATGTTCTTTGCCACTTTGCAAAGTGCTCCTGGGATTACTTAGGTGCTGCACAAGCCCAAAGTTACTGTGCTTTATAGCACTGCAGTCCTGGCTGAATAGACATCAGCCTCCCACAATGGAGAACTGTCATGAGATTGACTTCAAAATGTTCCCTTTAGAGCACAGGATGCTGAAGATCCACACCTCAACAAGTTTTGTCTCTAGAGGACTGCCATGTAGAGCTCCCACATACAGGCCACGGGAAGGCCAAGGCCAGATGCATGGCCTCTTTTCTCTGCATCGTGCCCAGTCACCATAGGATTGCCTGGGTACAGATTGTACTGCAAGGGCAACAAGAGTCATGCCTCCTCCTGTGATTTTCCATACAAGCATGTCCCAGAGATACATGACTGTGGGTTAAAGCAGTAACAGTACTGTTAGCTTAATGACCTAACATTGTAACAAGGCAGAGTTTGGAGGAAGAGCCATAGAATGAAGCCATGTTTTCCAGATCAGTTGACCCTGGAGGAAACTGAAAAGAATTTGGGAATATGAAGGTTTTTTCAGATGTTAGGATTTTTTCCCAAGTTGCAAACAGCAAGCTGAGTATCTTAAACCCTAACAATTCTAGTCAAGAAAAAGCAGCCAGAAGCCTGTGCAGCTCCAGGGCATGTACATGCTTCCACACCTTGCATTTAAGTTATTCTCCTTAAAAAAGGAACATTTAGGGAACAAAGACATTGCTGTGCTTCTGTTTCCAGCTATTTCTTGCTGTCCCCAATCTCTCAAGTTCTGATGCAGTTTAAGGGACATTAAAAGTTTCTGTTTGGTTGGGGTTTTTTTCCCCTTTTCAAATGGCTTAAAATCTTGATAACCTCTAACCTAGCTGTCAAATCGAGTATGCTTAAGCAAGAAAACCCGCTGACGTCAACAGAACTACTCACATGAATAGTTACAGCTCAATTTGGCCCTAAGGCTTCAGATGTGTTTAAACCATTTAGATCAATGCTAGGCCTCGGATTGCTTTTGCAGTTTCAACCACTGCAAACAAGACAGAGCCTGGAGGAGGCAGGAGAGGAAATGCCAGGGAGACAACAGAGCTGCCACCACTCTACTCCTCTACGAGTGCAGCTAACAGCACCCCAGGTACATCTCCAGGAGCTGACCTTTTCTCCCCACTCTACCAGCCCTGAAATACCCTCCTCCCAAAGCAGCACATCAGGCAAACCAAACCCTGTCCCATATGTTTAGTCCACAATCATTCTGCAAACACTCCTGAACATTTATTAAAAAAATAAATAAAAAAAAATACAGTGCCCCACGACCAAGCACAGCACAGAAGCACCAACTCTGTGCAATTTCCCAAGAGAAACCCCGGGGCAGTAAACACGTGTTACTAGGACTGCAAGGCAGGACAGACCTTGCTGCTAGAGATGCCCCAACTTCCAATGGTGACTAGATCTTCCAGAAACCAGTCATCTTCCCCTGAGGAAATACACAAGATGTCAAATAACAAACAAACAAACAAGCAGACAAACTGCTGCCCCCAGTAATTGGCTCTCCAATCTTTGGGGAAAATATGCCATAATATATCTGGCATATGAATCTCAATCCTGCAAAACGGTTGTTCAGATTTGGCAGTCCCACTAGCATCAATATATTTCATCGATCAGGTCAGGCCATATTATTACACGACGTTCAACTCCTAACTTGCTCTGTATAAAGAGAACATTTATTCCTTGGGATTTAGCAGTGGAGGCTTTGAACACATATCTGTTTTGAAGAGCAGGTTTTGTTGTCCTCCTCACTTTCCTTCAGCTGTATTGAGCTGTCACTGGCATTTATTCTTGCTTGCTGCTCACAATCCTTGGGACAACTACTGCAATCCTTCAGACAACTAGCTTACTGCCAGTGGGTTTATGCAGTACCATACAGAGAATCTGTCAGACAATTCATTCTTTCAGGTCCTCTGTGAAGAGGAGTTCAGGACTCTTAAAAAAAAAAAAAAAAAGGCTAGTTGGCAGGAAGGCTGTAGCATACACACACTTACTAGTCACTTTCATGCTGCTTGACAAAAAGATAGAACAGAAAGAAAGAGCTTCTGATTTGTGTATGGAATATGCCCATCTACAAGGAACATAGCTATTTCCTAATAGCAAACAAAAATACCAGAACCATAGAGCACTATGTGATCAGCAAAGATTATATTTGAGAACACAATACTACACTCCTACTACCATTTACCTCAACAAGCCTCACTGCTGCAATGCTCCTCTATACTCCTACAAGCTGCATCTACAGTATTTCCAGCTCTGTCTCACAGTGACCTCACATGTTGGCACCCCGTGTCCTTTCCCATCCCTACACATCCTCACAAACACAACATCTTCCATGTCTCTAGCCTGTCTCTGGTCTGATGGCCAGTCAACAGGCAGCACATGCTATGACAGATTCAGAGCCAAATGCACGACGACCTCTTGGTTCTCAAACACACTTCCGAATGGTTCTCCCTGGCTGCCAACGAAGCTCGAGAAGAAATAATATATCACCTTAATGATCTTGAAAACCTCAAGACTGTTAGTACATCTATCTGGAGCTGCTGGTAATTTCACCATTTATGAGCCAAGGTCGGGCGACAGAGTAAAGTATTATGACTATCTCTGAGTACAACAGCAGCATTGCTTCAGTATAATCTCTGCCTGGACCAATCTATTATCACAGAAGTCGGACTATGAAGCTCTATTTGATATAGTCTCACTGAAAGGCATTCTTACATCCACTTCCTCTTGTTTATTATTCTTTCTAATATCTGATAAGATACTTTTCAGCTGTGGCTATTCACTTTCTGTTTGCATAGGTCTTGGGTTCATCACAAGCTACAAGGTCAGCATTAAACCAAACAATGGTTGGTTGTGGGCGATTTTGCTAAGTGGAAAACAGTCTAAAGGCTAGATTGTTATCATCAATAGGGCAAAAAGCAGGCAGGAGAAATGAGCCCGACATACACATGCAGGGATGAAGCAGAGCTACTCAGATGCCAAGTCACGAGTGTAGCACACGCACTGAGCAGCCACAGCCCCTGCCCTGAAATCCTAAACGAGGAGAAGCAGGGAGAGGGGAAGAAGCAGCCTCCTCCTGCTCAGTATGCATCAGGTCAGCCAGCTCAGCACCTGTGAGGAAAGCAGGAAGCTCTCTGCCTCCTACCAGCAGACTACATTTAGCCAATCAAATAGCCTGCAAAGCACAGCTACTCCAGCTCTGCCCCACGCTGCTGCCCAGCCCATAGCAAGATTTTTTTTCGTGGACAATATACTGACAGAGTACTTTGAAGAAAAATCTGAAAACAAACAAAACAATCAATCACCACCATTAAAAAAAAAAAGAAAAAAGAAAAAAAAAAAAAAAGCCACTCAAAACCCAGCAACAGAAAACCTCAGTAAAGCAAGCAAAATAACTACTACATAAAGCCCTTAAAAGTAACTTCCTTGAGAACTGCTGAACAATCAAAGCAGCAAAGCTCCATTCATTTGGAATATCAAAATACCATAATTGTATTTACAGCTTGCCATTTTTAGAGCCAAAACCTTCCAAAATATACTCTTCAAACCTGGAAAGCAGGCAGTTTCTCTCTCACTCTTTAAATTCCCTTTTTCAAAACACACCCCTTCCTGCAAACTCACAAGCAGTGACTCACAGGAGCCTAATGAAAAAATTAAAAAGCTGACAGTAAAAAAAAAAAACAAAAAAAAAACAACACAAAACACCAACAACAAAAACCCATACTAATCAAGCCTTGCTTATGCAAGCAATTTCATAACCCTGTATTATATGAATCTCTTTTCTGTGGGTCATCTGTCCAGGGGATAATCTGCACTTTTCCTTGCCTACAACTATGTTTCTCAGGTTCAGACAAAGAATGGTGAACACTGTAGCAAAAAATCCCATCTATTATCATTAATGGAACAAAGTGCAAGTGACGTTTGTTCTCCATGTTTTGTTTGATCTTCAGATTGGCAGATCAACCTTTCCAGAGCCTACAGCTCTCTTATAAAGGAAGGCAGATACAAGCAGTGACAGTCCAGGCAATTCAGCCAAAGAGTTTAACTCTGACTTAGGATAACAGCAACTCAAGAGGTAACATTTCTATGGCAATTTAATTGTTATTGTCTCTACGAATTACAAAATCGCAGAGGTTGGAAGGGACCTCAGGAGATCATCAAGTCCAATCCCCCTGCTAAAGCAGGTTCTCTACAATAGGTTGCACAGGTAGATATCCAGACAGGCCTTGAATATATCCATAGAATGAGACTTCACAACCTCTCTGAGTAACTTTTGCCAGTGCTCTGTCACTCTTACTGTATAGAAGTTCTTTTGCACGTCTGTATGGAACTTCCTATGTTCAAGTTTTAAGACATTACTCCTTGCCCTATCGCTACACACCACTGAGCAGAGCCTGGCCTCAATCATTTGCCTCCCGCCTTCCTTTAGATATTTATAGATATTTATCAGAACCCCCTTCAGTCTTGTCCAGGCTGAACAGACTCAGGTTACTCAACCTCCCCTCATAGAGGGGATGTTCCAGGCCCTTAATCATCTTTGTGGCCTTCCACGGGACTCCTTCTAGGAGATCCCTGTCTTTTTTGAACTGGGGAGCCCAGAACTGAAGATAGTAGTCTAAATGTGGCCTCACCAGGGCAGAGTAGAAGGGGAGGATCACCTCCCTCAACCTGCAGGCCATGCTCATTTTAGAAGAACAGTAGCTGGCACTTTGATTAGTATTTAGCAATGAATGCAAAAAATGAACTAAATTTCTTTCCTCTGCTCAATATTCATAGTTTGCAGGATCTGCTACCTCAAGAGATATCTGATCTGGAGGCCTTCAAGTGATCTGTTCCTGCTTCTCTTATTAAACACCTCTGACATATCCTGTTCTCTATATTGCTTTTATAAACACCTGAGGTAAAAATATTTACATTATGAATTCGCTATTCACTCTGATTGTGCAGTAACCTTGGACAGACAATCTGTATTGTGCTTTTAGAATCTCATTTTGTTCAGCAATTGTTCCACTCACAATGGTCTCATGGCCCAGCTGCAGCCAAGAAGCATGCCACAAAGCCTTGGAAAAATGCAGGCATCAAAAACTCATTCTTTGGCCAACATCGTGCCACCACTCATCTAGCAAGGCCAGTTATCTAGTCCCTCTTGGTCAGACCAGCTGCCAGCAACTACAAAAGGCCAGAATATTTGCTGGCGATAGCTGAGCCACGAAGAAGTTATTGTGACATTGGCTGTCACGAGGAGGAGCAGTATAGCAGCTATGGACTTAAAGCTTTAAAATCATGGCAGTTTTTATACATTGAGATAAGTCTCCACAGCAGCCAAGGATGAGGACTCACCTCTTGTATCAAAGCTGTTGTATTCGAGGAGCATATTTTGAAACTGTGAACTTGAAAGAGAAAAAGGGGAAAGGCTAATTCAGTTTGTCTTACAAGTAATTCGCTGCACTTTGTTTCTACAGCGATACACATCTCCACATACTTCTAAGCACACTCACTGAAGCAAATTTCCTACGAAACTATTTAATCCTGCTCATCAAGAACAAGGTCAATGAAGGAAGTAAGATTAGATATTTCAAAAGACATGCGATAGTTCCCTTCTGTTGCCATAACAAAGGAAGATACTTTAAATCAACACTGCTATACTGCATTCAGATTTAAGCAGCCCTCCCTGTAGAAGAATCCTCCCCTCCATGGTTTCTCTCCAGTTACGAGATGGGCTGCTGCAATCGGGGTTACATCATGACCATACATGGCCTTCCCTTAGCAACCAGCTTAACTGTATTGATTTGATAGTTGATTATTATGGCAACAAGCTCAGTTCTTACCATTTATACACTTTTTAAAAGGTCATCAAGAAACCAGAAAGAAAAGCAGTTTTTCTTGCCTATTTTTTTAGCACGTAAAACCCATGAAGCTTTCAGGAGAAAATAAAAATGTTGCAGGAAAAGAAAAAAAAAACAAAAAACAAGAATCCCAAACTAAGGGAGGACATACCCAAGGCTGTGCCAGGGACACCTTATTCTCTTCTCAGCTCTGCTGTAAGGTTCCTCAGTAACTTTGGAAGAGGACTGGGTCTCATCATCATTTATGCTTGGGAAGTCTCTCCCTGTTCAGATCTGTGAACTTTCCAAATTTCAGAAAAAGGTCCTGGATAAACTCTTAAAAAATTGTTAAGAAATGAAAGTGAATTCAATGATTTTTAAAAATATGGAATTTCAGGCAGGTGGTTGCAGCATTTCACCATCACCTGGCAGAGAAACGCTCTAATACAGCTGTGTAGCTGCCTAAGTTAAAAGTGCATGCCCAGTCTGCAGTACACAAAAATGCAAGGATCCGGCTTTCCTGTAGCCTATTCCTTAACTCTGACCTGAAGTCCAACACAAACTACATCAAGGATCTATGAGACCACACATAATATTCCAGTTACCAACACTCAAAGCTGTAACTCCTCTGATGCCACCCCTGAAACAGTGTGATTCCACCTGCACACATACTGTACTTTTAGTCCCATAAGACAGACAGCGACAAAGTGAATATTTTTGTAAAGTAAGCAAAGAGCAGACTATGTGGTGGCCAACTGCTCATTCAGAGGTTTGTCTAGGAAGAATTCCAACTCATGTGATGTGTGAGATCCCATCTTATCATTAAAAGGAAATATCATTTAGCAATGTTTTCGAGTTCAAGACAAGGAGTTACTAAACAAACGTCAATATTTTAAAATAAAACCCATCATTTTCTCTGCTTTACCTGAGTTACTCATAGTTAGCTCGTATCATCTGTGCTTTCATACAGAGTTCTCAGAAAATGATTTGATACCATTTTAGAAATTAAAATAATGGCTAGTTGTACAGCATCCCTTGAATTAGGACTGTGTGAGCAAACTACTGCATTTCCTGAACAGCACAAATATTATCCTTATGAATGAATCAATTATTTCCAAATATGGATTGGAAAATATTCAGCTACCAGATACTTGGAAGAGCAAGCACCAAAACAGGCTCAGAAGTCTGATACAGATGTCTGGGACTCAGGAACACATTCCACCCAATCAGCTGCTGGATTTAGAGTCAGTCATGTCTCTGAGTCATCTATTTCATTGCTATTCTTCATTTACTCTGGGTGCGGACTGAAAGCAGTTGCTCTTAGTTCCTGCAAACTCTGTGTTGGAAAATTCCCACACCCCAAAGCTAAAGAAATAGAGAAAAAAAGGATCACAGTTCCCTTCAGCAACGAACCTGCTCCCTTTATGGAGCAGCTTCTTATCCATCTCCCTTATTGCCACTGATGTACATGACTAATGCCTGCTGTCAACTGGCATTGCCCAGCTTCTAAGCTTTCCAAGCTCCTACTTCTCTACTCTGTTCAGCAAGAACTGTTTATTGCAGGGTTTCATACTTGTGCCTGTGACTGAAGACTTTGAGGCCTTGCTTCCGTTAGCCATGTTCTCTCATTAAGGTTCCCACAACAAACAAAAGCTTCATAAGACTCCTTTCTTCCTGTTCTTTTCATAACTGTGCCCTTCATTCAATGTCCATCATAGCTCATACTTTATCCATCTTATTTCCATTATAAATTCAAAATCTCAGCATTCCAAAACAGCATCCAAACAAAAGGCTTCCCAGATATGAATGCCATCTCAAATCAATTACCAGCCTTCACAATAATTTCTCTATTATATTCCCCTCCTATTGAATTTGAATATTACACTGTTGACATGTTTTATGGGATTTTTGGGGGGAGGGGAGAGGTAAGAAAACACCACACTCATAGTTAGTCAAGAAAATCACATTTTTCAAGTTCTTTAAAACTTAAATCCTAAGCAATAAGGAACAAGAAGCATCTTTTTGTTGCATGCGTACACTGAACATAACACAGAAGTGCCTGACACACCTGCATGGTGCTGCCAGAATGGAGTCATCGTCAGACAAAATCAAATTCCGTGTTAGGAGGATGACATTTCCACTGGAGAAAATAAGAACTGCACCTGCATTTAGCACTTTCTGAATCTCATTACCCTGAAACAAAAGGAGACTACAGAGAACGGTTTTTATGAAAAGCAGCAGGTTAAAAACAAAAACAAAAACTTCAGCAACTAAGCATTAGTTATAATAACAAGCAATTTTAAGACTTAGAGTGTTTTCATTAAAGGATAGATAGTTTGGGCTATAGGAAACACTAGAAGACTCAATAAAACACTCTAATATCTGTGCATGCCAAGAATCTCCATTTGAGTATCCTTTAATACTTTGATTATGCTTGGAAATTTGATAAACAGAATAAATATTTAAAGCAGCTCAGCATGAGCATGACTTCACTCTCATATTTAAAATAACCAATCCCTTGCTGTACTATGCTGAATATTTACACAATTGTGCTATTAATTCACAGTACAGGTAACACTGCGCCAACAACTAAACCTAACTTGCCCTCTAAATCCCTTCAGAGATGTTTAACACATTCCAGACTGTATAACCATGCATGTCAGCTAGGGCTGGCTACACCAAAACCATAAAGAAATATATGCATCCTCCAAAACCACAGCAGGCTTTGTGATTCATTCTCCCTTATCAAACCTCCTTGCCTCTTTCTACTATTTACATCTTATTTTGAAGGCCTTCACAGTCAAGATTCTACCTTTACTTGTTTTTTACTCCTTTTAATAAGCCCTTTGGCACTGTATCAACATCAACAACACAAAAATAAATAATAGAGAGTGCTGATTATAGACATTTTTTAGCAAACCTCTGAGTCCATTCACCACAGTCATCTATGACACTCCATCTCAAACACGGTATCATAGAGGTGTAACAAAGATCACGTCACGAGTCACTCTTCACTCTGACAGTTCACACAGCTGATGTTGTCGGGAACATAGAAGTCAACTGAAAACTGCAGCACTGAATAAGCTGAGAGCCTGCCCTTGAAGCCAGTAGTGTTTGAAAGGCCTAATGGTAAACATGCAGCTGTTATAGCCAAACTTTTTTCAGGTTTTCAGCCTGTGCTTTGCATTAAAAAAAAAAAAAAAAAAAAAAAAAAAGCAAGTTTTGAGGAGAGGATAAAGGAGAGCTTACTGGACAGAACTTCACATTCTGTCCGTGGCATATATTTCAGCTGGGTGCACTGCTCTAAAAGACACTAGCAAAAATAAAGTTAGTAGTTTATAGACTGAGTTACTGTTATTACATATAAAAATGCTAAAGCAGCATGAAACATCCAATATCTCATCTGGCAACTGCATTTTTCAGGTGAACTCAGAAGTAACTATAAGCTGTCCACGTAGCATGTTCTGCACATTTCAGTACTCAAGTACAGGTGACCCACAAGCACTGGCAGCACTGCTGAGATGCACCACCCACCACCTCACTGTGCTCACATCCACTGTTTCACTTCCATAAACATTCAGCAACTGTCGATGAATGTCTACGGGTGCCACTTTTTCTGCATGGAGGAATTCAGTTCCTCCTGTTTCCTTCATCCACACTCACATGTCTGACACTTCTCTGTTTGACTGCCCCTCTGCCCCTCATCCACCTCTGATATCATGGGCTAACATAACATAGGAGACATAACTTTTGAAGCAGCCACGACTTTTTCTAAGGTGCGTGGATCTGGATTTTGGAAAACAGAATATATATTAGTAGTGTTTAAAGACTTTATTGTGCTCTTTAATTCATACATCTAGTACCAGTCAGTAAGATTCAGCTGCACACAAAAACTAAAATGTTCAATCTCAACAAATCATAAGTAATTATAAGATTTTTCTCAAATATTACAAAAGAAAAACCATCTTCCTACAAACATGTCAGAAAAAAAGACTTTTCATTCAAAGAAAAGGTTTGATGAGAACCTCCTCAGAAGAAAAGTCAGTAAAGCTCCTACTGAGGTAAGCACAAAGATTATTCCTGAAGACAAGACAGAGAGTACACAACAAGAGTTTGTATCAGCTTTCTACGTGCTTAAAAAGAGCAAATCACAAATGGACAGGCTAAGCAGTAAGAAGCTCGAATTCCAGCAGGAAAGATTTTATTTCAATATTAGGAAAAACTCCAAAGCTGATGCTATAGAAACATGAGAGTAGATTGCCTGCAGACTTAGTGGAATGTTTGTCACAGAAGGCACTGAAAACAAACCTCCATCACAAATCATTGTACTTAATGATCTCCAGCCTTTCGAGAGATGAACTGCACGGCCTCTAGCAGCTCCTGCCCCATCTTCATATAACCCCAAGAAAGCATTTTTATAATGAGAAGAACTAATGCAGCATGGTTTGCTACAGATTTCTGTTCTACAGTTCCTCATTCTTCCCTGCTCGGTCAAATCTCTCACATGCTAAGTCATTTTCCTTCTCTACTTCTTACCCCCATTCACCAATGTAAGGCTAGCCAAGTGACAGCATAAACCTTGACAGATCATCTGGAGCTATCTATATGCTGCTCACAAGAGGACCACTACCTCTGAGAAAACAGAAAAGGCAAAATTTTAACTGCCTTTGAGATGGAATTGTGCTTTTGATGCTCCCTTCTATATGAAGCCATTGGTGTTTGTTTTTTTTTCATGACTTTTTTTCTGTATCTTCTAGCCTTCCAAAAATATATTTGGAAAATGAATTAAAACAAATAGAGAAGCTATTTGAGAATAAATGGAGAGACAGAAAGACATCTATAAACTGTGATAACATCAGGCTTCATAAAAATTGCCTTTGTGTCATTCTCCAACGGGGAAAGCTTGTTGAAAGTTTTTAATCTTATCTTTTCCAAACTAAAAATTCTACCAAAAAAAAAAAAAGAAGAAGAAGAAAGAAAAAGGAAATTTTATGACACTAAATTTCCTTACCGAAGTTACTGTAAAACACAAAGAGCTTTAAGTCATCACATGAATCACTGACAATTTAATCAGCTTCTGGGAGTATGTCATCCTCATCAAGAGTTGAATTTAAGACTTTCAAAAAGTTCTTTCACTCGTTTTATGAACTGCTGCACCTACTGATTCAGCCACCCACACCACACTTTAGACTACCAGAAATTCAGACAAGAATTCAGAAAACTAATACTCATCCTTACAGTCTAAATATTCTCCAACAAATGCAACCCATAGGTGAAAGAAGCAGCAGCAGCACATTTTATTCATTTGAGAGAGGTATGGGAAACCATCAAGACCCTAAAATGGAACATCACCAGGTGAGAGTTCCTTTCACCCAGATGCAGCAGTTTTCAAAGTCATTTTTTGAAACCTTCAAGCGAACAGAAAAAGTGAATCAGAAAAGATGTAAAATCCAGCACCAGATTCAGTTCATCTGCCCTAGGCCTTTCCTTGAAAATAACTTCAGACTTTTAACATGCTTAGACTAGGAGCTATTTTTTTTTAATAAAATTACTTAGCTTGAATGTATCTAGCAGGGACAGGTTTTTCGAACTAAACCTCTGTGGATCACAGTTTCCTTTCATGCCAAGCTAAATGAACACTGCCATCACGGACAACAAAGCCCACAGTTTGGAGTTCTTGGGCTGGGAGATCTTCAAACACCAAAACGTGAATGTTTCACTTCTTTGAAGTGAAATAATAGTTTCAACAAAGCAGATGTCCTTCTTCTAACCTTCTTCATTAGCTACTTAATTTACGTTATGTCTGACAACGTCTTCATAGAAAAGCCAGTTTTGAGACTTCTAAGCATCTCTGGGCAAAGGAAGTACAAAGTACATATTACTGAAGTATGGAATACAACGATGAACAGCAGGTCAGCTATTTCTTCTGCTTGCTTCGAAGAACTCTTGTCAGTCAGCATCAAACTGTGAGTACCTGAGGTGAAGAGGAACACAGTTTCATGACTTTTATTATTCAATTTTGGTTGTAGCCTGAAAGCCTTTGAGACTTTTTCTTAGCAAAGAGTTTCCATGTCACTGAAAAGATGAGGGCAAGCTGTACAGTACCCCATACATTGAGTACATGTCATTCACTGCCTGCAGATTTGTGAATAACACATGATTGATGTTTTAATGTGAATGAGATCAACATATTTGCAATACCTCATTTGTTTTCTGTTCCTTGACTTTTACTGACATCCAGTGGAGACACACTCAAACCTTTTTCAAGTGCTAACACAACAAATGCTTTCTTTTAAAGTACCCCTAAATTAAGCTGTAAATGGGAAGGAAGGCTGCCTTGAAAGTATTTGGTTTTCTGAAGGCTCTTCCTTCTTTATTCTGTTCACAAAACATATTCTTTTACAAATTCAAACCTTAAAACTGTTTCAATTACTTTCAAACACCACTTATTCCCATCTCATGCAAAACCATTCTCATGGGCTAATTTCTGTTGCTTTGATGCAATTTCATGTTCTCCTCTTGCTGTTTATCAACCAACAAATATAGGAAAACAGGCTAGAAACAACATCTTTCTCAGAGTCTGTGTCCCCATTGCTGTCAAACAAAACCACCTCTGTGTTCTCATAATTATTTGAAAGAAGGCCAGTGCTTTATTTTTGTATGTGTGAACTCTGCTTCCTGGCTGAAGGAAGACTGAATTATCATAGTTAAACCTTCACAAAAATACATGCAAGACTCAGATCCAAACAATGAAGCATGTGAGATCCATTAACCAGATCACTTTATGAAAAAAAATGGAAATTAAACCATCTTACTCCAATTTTTTTCTTACCTTTCCCAACTTGTAACAGCTCCTAAAATCTACACTTTTGATAGCTTAAACCCCAGCAATACAACACAGTATTAGATGACCTGGTAAGCAGCATGAAGCAAACTGTAAGTTCACACTTCCAGAACTTTTCCACACAGTACCAAGTGACACTAAACTGTATAACTCAGGAAAGCAGAGGTTCTCTGAGATTCACATAATCCAAAATATTTTATAGCCCTTTCAAGAGAAAGAAAAAAGAAGCATTTTTGGATTTAAGAGCATGTGATCAGTACAAACCAAACTATGCTTATCTCCGGGTGGAATGTGTTCTTCTTTGAGTACTTGCCTGAAAAATGCTGCTTAAGTTAAAAGGGAGCTCTGGACAATGAAGGGAGCAGCTATGAAAAGCCTCTGCTCGACCATCAACTAGGGAAAAGAATGACAAGACTCATCAACTGTGGTGAGTCACTTTTCACCATGGAAGGGTGTTTTTTGCCTAGGTAACTGGTAATTAACAGCAGGTGTGGGAGACGATCTTCTTTCAAAACACTTCTTTTTTCTTCCAAATACATAGAATATATTTGTATATTATAAAGAGGAAGGCTCAGGCCTCAATTTCTCAGGCAAGTGGGCTTGACCTAGATAGCTTAGATTTCAAAGCATTCTCATAGCTTATAGTGCTATACGAAACACTCAAAATCTGGGTCAATTGGTCAGCAACAACAGGCAGGATAGCTCCCGGAATGGTACCTACAGAACTGGAAAGACATCAGCTCGCATGGTTTGAGACACAGATCTGGTAAGTGAACAGCAATAGGAAATTGTCTTTAAAGTGAAGTTATTGTATGACAAACTGATACAGTGAGTTCCTTGCTCTTTTTATCTTAAAAATAATAATTGAAATTCCAATATTGTGATGCCTGAAAGATTCAATTGTAATCACAATCCCAAATTCAGGCAAAACTCATTTATTGACATGTATCTAAAGTGTGTGGTTCAGTTGCTCCTGAAAAAAAAGGAGCTTTAGCAGATTCTCCTCATCTTAATTCCAATACAACAAAGCAAGTGGGCAGTATAATGAGCCTCTATGCATGCAAGAGCAGAGCATGCTCTCTGAAATATATAACCATTCCTAAGACAGAGTTCTGGCATATCTCAAATATCCATCCATATGACCTTCTGACCTCTACCTCAAACAGGAATGCCTTCTTTGTTTGTTGTCTTTGGCACAGATCTCCCTCTTACTTCACCTCCAGTTTAAGCTCCCTGCTTTCAGAAACTATTTCCCTAACAGAAAAAGTTCTATCTAGCAAGGTTGGATGAGAAATTTCTTCAAGGGTAGAAAATACCTTCTGGAAAGCCAGTGATTATCTGTAGCCATCCTGCTCTTTATCAGGAAGAAATTTTTCAAAAACACCTTCACTGGTTGTCAAGGATTGTAGGTATCTAATCTATAAAGGTGCCATCTTACACCTGTTCATATCAAAATGACAGTAGGATGTGGCCCTGATAAGGATCAGCTACCTCATTAGCAGTCAACAACCAGTCTAGCCACTGGCAACATGTGCAGCCTGTCCTAGTAGCCAAGATGGGCACTGCAGATTGAATCCCTCATGGGAAAAGTTGTCAGGAAGCAGGCAACCAGGATGCAATCCCAGAAAGCAAGTACAATTCCCATAAAAATTAACTCTGGCTTTCCCATGAACAAGGTACATCAACCAAACAGTAGATGATTTCTTGCTGCACTGAAAGGAATCCACATAATATTTCCACAGACATTACACCACAGCACCTCAGTAAGAGACCAAGGTTTAAAAACTGCATCCAGTTTCTGCAGTTCTGCTCCTCCTGCCAGCCCACATCTCAACTACAAATCCAGCCATGCCCTCTCTGCAGCAAAAAGCTAAGCAGCCACTGCCTGCTTGTGCTTTGAGAGTGCTGCTCTTACATGCTGTTTTATGATGGAGCTTAATTCTTACCAGATCTTATCATTTGAGCAGATTAAACACTTCTTCAGCTAACAAGAATATTAGAAGTGTGCAACATTGAAAAGAAAATGCAAGGAAAGCTATACAATGCTGTGTTTTGAGAGGAACTCAGTTACGTATGAATATGAGAGCAACACCACCAAAAAGTTGTAATATTACCCTATTTAAAAAGTGTGAAAATGAAGACAAGTGACAAATTTCAGATTTGCACTGCAGGATTCCATTTTCCTACATTTCACACCACAAACTTGAAGAGTCAACTCCACTCAGGAGACAGGACAAGGGAGAATGGTTTTAAGTTGAGGGAGGGAAGATTTAGGTTGGATATCAGAGGGAAGTTTACTCTGCAAGGGTGGTTAGGTACTGGAACAGGCTGCCCGGAGAGGTTGTGGATGCCCCCGTCTCTAGAGGTGTCCAAGGCCAGATTGGATGGGGCCCTGGGCATCCTGGTCTAGCATTAAATGGGGAGGTTGGTGCTCTGCATGTGACAGGGAGGTAGGAAATTCATGATCCTTGAGGTCTCTTCCAACCCTGGCCATTCTGTGATTCTGTGATTCACCTGTCTAATGCACTCCTAAGTCCTAATGCAGATATACAGGCAGGGTATTCAAGTTTTCTTTTTTACAAAAAAGTAAGTGCTTCTAAAACACAAGCCAGCAGACTATTTCAGAGAGAATTATATTGTGCTGATGGCTTTGTTCAGATACTAATCACATAGTACTGAAAACAGAGGACCTTTGATCATTACTTGCTTTCAGCTACCAATGATTAGGGGAGGAGGTGAAGAAGAAGGAAACAAAACAAAACAAAGCAAGCAAGCCAACAAGATTGTCTTTTAGAAAGGGCAAAACCAAATATTTACTAAAGCATTTATTTCACACGCAAACTGCCTTGATGTGTACCATACTTCCCAGTATTTCATTTCATCTGAAATGCCAGCTGTAAGCAGTAAGTTAAATGCATTGACAAGCTGTCTCATTTCATTTCACATGCAGCTCCTTGTTTTAAGTACTTTCTTTAAGACTTTCCATAATTTCTCCTGTGAATTATCTTAAACATCTTTGCTGTATAGGTTTTAATGTGGCACAGCCTACATCCATGATTTTGTTACAGATGATTGATTAATAACACCACCCTTTACACGTAGGCCACCATCACAATGGAATTAAGAGCAAATTATTAGTAAGTGCCTCAGTGTACCTTCTTTGAAATACAAACTGACGTTTGGATTGTATTCAATGCAATTCATAGCACAAAAAGACTCAGCCTGATACCAGAGTTTGGATATGAGAATATCATGTGAATGCTGTATTTTAATAATAATTGTTCTACATACCTTGAATTTGATGTTCCACTTTATAAAGTACAAGCCTAATTTTCACGATCCATCCCTCAGAACAAAATCTGCCTATCTGAAAACTTCAGCTTGCCAGATTGCTTAAGAACTGTGCATCACATTCTTGAACGTTAAGTATGCTATGTTAGTGTAAACACGTCAGTAAACATGAACTTGGGTGACCCAGTCAACAATATGCAAGTTGGACATTGATAGAAGGAACTGTTCACTCCTTGTTCCTTTCTGGGTATAGTGTGTCTCTTAAACAGAAGTCACGGGCTGGTCAGTGACTTTGACCATACTGTGTGCTCCCACACTAGACCAGTGTATGTCAGGTAGCTGCATTACAATTCCAGATCAATTATGAATATCAAGATTTAAGACTAGATCATTTCTCTTGTAGAGGAATTCTATTTCCCACAAATCCTTCATAGTCACAATTACATAACAACTACTAATCCTTAATTCCTAGTACATGCATACTGCAGTGGGATGCAAAATGCAGCTAAAAGCAGCTCACTGATGTTCTATATCCTTGACAGGTTAGCTGCAGAAGAAATGAAAATATCAAGGGACTACTAAACTGACTACTAAAAGGTCTGTTGCCTCAGATGGCACACAGGCTTAAGGCAGTCAGAAGTTTCACTTCACCACATGCCTCTTTTGGCTCCTCTATCTCCAAGGCCAGGATCTGTAGAGGAAAAAAGTTGTCATAGGAGACAACTAAGCAAACTCTGGAGCCTGTATCCCAAAGACTGTTGCAGACCACTTCTCCTGCAGAATGTCGCTCTTCTGGTCTCCCACTTGACACGGCTTCAGATTGGGTATGGGAATACCTTGACTTAAGTGGCATAATGAAGCTATTTTGTATAGCCAGCATGGGCTCCATAAGTTCAACTACAGCAAGGATATGGAAAACTGGGAAAACCATGGAACCCTGACTATCAACACCTCTACTAAGCATTTGCTGCGCCATGGCTCAGATATAACTCAGTATCATGAAAAAATCCTGGACCATACATAAGTAGCACAAATGTTGATCACGAGGTACACTGCTTAACAAGTTTTCTTAAAAGAAAACTGCATGAATATAAACACAGTAATACAATAGTAGAGTCACAGATGACTTATTCAACATTATATGGTGACTTAATACAGTATCTGTTTTATTTAAGTTGCACACAGGCTATTAGGTGTTAGCAAGAAAAAAATGTATTGTCCCCTCATACAATGAAAGTTTAGACTAGTACAGATTTCCCAGAAGGTTTAAGCAGATTTGTGCTTCTATGAGCAGATCTGTGCATGGAATGCATACATACTTCGTGGAGAATGATGCAGTTTCAGTCATGCCTGCCTTTAGCACAAATCAGAGGTGGCTCTGTCCCTGACAGATTAATATTCTAAAATTGAAAATAAATGAACAGGCTATAAGAAAGCCTTTTAAAATGAAACTAATGTGTTATATCTCAGGAGTCCAAAGCTCCTCAGACTTTAATTTTAAAGAATATTCTGACATGAAATGGATGCAAGAAACCCAATAAATGCCTTTCTGACACCTAAAATGTTTAGAAAATACAGGGCAGCAATTAATAACAAACAGTATGATGCCAATATAAAATTAAAAGTCTATGCGTGCATCGGGAAAGCAAACAAAGAATGAAATTTTAGATGAGTCAATACATCTGCAAGAAATTATACATGCAGTACAGCCCAGCTGAGGGCATGCTGTACTGGTTTTCTAACATATACAAGCTAGACCATTGAGACACATTTGGGTCAAATGCATATTACACCAAGCATATGCAAGAAATACTTCACTGTAAAAACACAAAACATGTTTCCCTTTAACCACCTCTCCAGAAATAAAATGCAAGTTTTTTAATTATTACATATTACAGATAAGCTTACTAAAGTTTTTTTTGGTTTTTTTTTTTTTTTTCCATAATAAAACCATTCAATGTTATTTACAGCTTTGAAAAAATATACAGCAAATAGGGAATAGGAAAAAATGCACATCCTTCTAACCTACTGCAGGAACACTTTTAGCTTCTGCTTTGAAGAACAGCAACTATTGCTCTATCCCAAGACATGCACAGGGATGAGCAGAACACACCAACAGATTTTGCACGTTTCACCAGAACACACTGGGATGTTCCATGATGCTCCGAGTTACAGCAGAGGCCTGAAGTCACAGCACCAGGACAGCCCTAGCACCAGAGGATCAGCCCTGGGCCTGAAAGCTGAAGCTACATACAAGTTGAAAATAGGGTGCAAACTCTAAACAGAGTAGGCGATTAATCACTAGAACTAGCTACCAAGAGAAGCACCAGACTCTCCACCCCTTGAGATTCTCAAATCATGTCTGGATGCTTCCCTGGACAATCTGCTTAGCCAAACAAATGTTTCTCAGTACAAGACTGTTGAAATGGGTAATGCGAAACTGCCTGTGCTGCAGAACAAATCCCACGAGGTGATCTAATGTCCCTTCTGGCCTTATGTCTTGGATCACACTATGAATCACACACAAGTATTTCTGCCGGGTCAGGACCCTGGGCTGCAAGTCACTTGTGAAAAGGGATATGCCTTCATACTTACTTGTAAAACACATCACAGATTCATGCATAGCATACAAAGAACAAAACTTCCAGGGCCATTGTGAAACATGGCTAACGTTATGTTTTTTCCCATCCTGACTTAAAGAAACATACTGGAAAGAAGTACGGTTGTAATTAACTCTAGGGAAAATTAGTCTACCCAATTCTACAATTTCTCTTAAAAACAATCTATATTTACATCAATGCAACATTTAAAAGAAAATGTTTACACTTCACCTTATTACCCCTATTTTTTTAGTGACTTTGAGACTGCTGTTAAAAAGTTGACATAACTAAATTCTAATAGCTTGACAAATCTATCTTGAAACATCAACCTTAAAACCTTAAAATATGTATATCACAGCGCTCTTTTAAGTACATAAAAACAGACTTAACTTACTTACCTTTACAAAAATTAAAAACTAATCGCTTAAAATCTTTAGGTGATCTCTTTGAATAGCAATCTTTGCTTTCTCCCTGTAGTTTAGGTCAGCAATCAATCATCCCAAGTCACTTTAATCATCTGGTTGCACTTTTTTTCATGATGTTTCAACTAAAAACATTTGAAAAGAATTCCTGTGCTCATTACATTAAATGAATGATAAGTAAAGCTACAAGGATGTGTATTTTTCCTCATTTCAGCTGTTAAATAATAGTAAAAACTACTGAGTTTGGATTAACTTTGAAAAATATATATATAATTTTTTTTTGGAGCAGAGATAAGTAAGAGAAGGAAGATAAGAAAGTATTTAGTAGTATAAAGCCTCCTCACTTGCAGCCTTTCCTCTTATTATTGCAACAAGTTATACGCCACTTACACCAGAACCCAATGTAATTTGTTTTCAACAATAACAAAAGTTAAAGAAGATGAATAAAGGCCAGACTCACAGCTTGTAAGAAGTCATCAGTCTCTTTACCCTGTTTCTAACCCAGAAGAGTCTGATCAGGGTACGTACGTACACACACACACACACACACACACACACACACACACACACATACACACAGCCCTTCAATCCAGGTTAAATTCTCTTTAGTGCCCAAGGTGATTTGAATACATTTATTTTCTCGTTAAGAAAAACGTCCAAGTCTTTAGTCATAATATGCATGGAACTCTCCACAATCTTTTCGGCTAGAGCTGTTCTAATACATTAAATGTACCCCAAGAAATAGACCACGGCACAGCATTCACACCCAGGAGCTGCAGTTCTAAACTGATTTTTCTCTTGCTACCATTCGTCTTTACCAAAAGGTATATAAACTGTACTAGTACACAGCAGGAAAGTCACTTGCCTCCATCAACGTTTTTCTTTTGCACATATAAGTATGACTTGATCTTTTAAGGGACTACAAAGTCAATGTAATTTCATATGCCAACAATTTACACATGCTTCTAAACCCACAGGAAGTTTTGCTCCCAATATCCGTGGTGGATGGAGCCATGTTTGGAAAGCATGATCATTTATGTAACTCACATTTTAAGTAATGCCTCCATCTGAAATTCTCTCTCTTGCTTCGCGGTAACAAGCATTGCAGAGAACAAAAGCAAGAGAATAATAAGACTTCTTCAATTTATGACAGCAAATTCTAAAGAATGGAATATATCCCCCTCATCATACACATAAAAAGTAAACTACTTAAATAAACATCTAGCTTCGAAGAGATTGAAGAATCTAAAACAAAGTAGTAATAATCTGTAACAGTCATGCAGCACATTATAAATATTTGTTTTAAATAGTTCAATTTTTGTAATAGAATATCCAGATAAATAGTAAGTTCTTTTTAAAATACTTTTTCCCAAAATGTTTCCAAATGTTTTAAATTATTTAATGGTGACCCTCTACACACTGAAATCGGTATTATAAATACTGTAAAATCTGTAGAAAAAAAATACAGAAATACTTATTTGCTTTCTTTCAGCCTCAAACAGAATGGAAAATTTTTATTTTTTTTATTTTTTTATTTTTTTTAACCTTATTTATAGGTTTTCAGAAAGGCATACTGCCATGACAAGTCCTGCATGCTGTTGACTTGCGGCTTCAAGTTCCTTTTCTTTAGTCTAACTGCAAAATACACTGTTTAGAACCAGTCCTTTACTTTACATAGAAACGCATAGCATCCTTAACTTTGATGAAACAGACTAGTATACAGCAGATGACATATCTCAGAAAAAATAAATTGAAGTGCCACAGTAAGTAATCATTTCGCAAACACTGGAGACATGATTTTTTGTTAACGTGTTACAAGCAAGAGTGGAGAAAAATTATCAGCATCCAGAATTTTTACAAAATATATATCTCTTCATTAGATGTTTATAATCTATGGAGTTAGATAAAGGTTGCCAAATGATGTTCTTGTGGTCACAGATGTTTTTATTTCTATGTAGTTAAACTGTGATGCAAAATCAGTACTCAAAACGGGCATAAACAAGAAATAAGATCCAAAGGCATCTCCCAGGAAAGAGTATGATGGCTGCTCTGTATCAGAGACAAAACAGTTACAAGAGAGAACACTCAACAGGTAAGTCGCTTCTTACAAACCCCAATGAAATAGTGAAGAATAATTTCTGGTGGTGACCTGTAGCTTCTGAAATAGAAATACGCAAGACAGGGAAAACAAATCTAGACTTAAAAAAAAGAAACACAAACAAACAAACAAACAAAACAACCTCTAGGACTTAATACTGGAAAAATAGCAACAAACAGACTTCTTGTTTTCTAGATAAATGAACCTTACAGATTCTGGAGATTTCCCCTCTTTTCTACAAACCAGGAGATTTTTAATACATGTTTAGAGATTAAACACAAGTTTTCCTTGCCATTCCAGTGCAGTAGAAATGAGGAATCTCCAAACACTCTGATTTAAATCCTCAACCCTCACTTCGCTATTTTTTCGGGGAATTCAACAACTTTCACATTAATGAGCAACTTTTAGTCCAAATTCATAGAATCATAGAATTGCACAGGTTGGAAAAGACCTTAAAGATCATCGAGTCCAACCACAACCTAACCATACTACCCTAACTCTAACAATCATCTGCTAAATATCTAAGGTGTGGGGGGCAGAATGGCGAGGCCGGACTCTTTTCAGTGGTGAGTGGAGACAGGACAAGGGGAAACGGCTGGAAACTGCAGCATAGGAAGTTCCGCACAAACATGCGCAAGAACTTCTTTACAGTGAGGGTGACGGAGCACTGGAACAGGCTGCCCAGGGAGGTGGTGGAGTCTCCTTCTCTGGAGATGTTCAAGACCTGCCTGGATGCCTACCTGTGCGACCTGCTGTAGGGAACCTGCTTTGGCAGGGGGGTTGGACTCGATGATCTCTGGAGGTCCCTTCCAACCCCTACAATTCTGTGATTCTGTGATTCTGTGTAAATCATGTCCCTGAGCACCACATCCAAACAGCTTTTAAACACATCCAGGGATGGTGATTCAACCGCCTCCCTGGGGAGCCTATTCCAATGCTTACCAACCCTTTCTGTAAAGAAGTTTTTTCTGATATCCAACCTAAACTTACCTTGGCGCAACTTGAGGCCATTTTGTTATGGACTTCATTGAGCACCTCCTCAGGCTGGCACTTAACACTGCTACCTCCACTGTCCTTTGTAAACTTCTCCTTTCCAGGCACCTTTCCTCTTTTTGTGATGTGCCTTTCTGTAACAGCACACCCCACAAATTTACCACCATGCCAAGAAGGCGCAGTCTCATGGGAGCACAGGTTTGCTTGTAGCACTATCAAAGTATTGCAGTGCATGGACCTGACTAACCTGCTCTCAGTTATGGCAAATTTGATCCTGATGCACTCTTTGTCCATTAAGCTCACTGATGTTAGAAATAACATAGACCTCTTAAGTCCTCCAAACACAGGCCTCTGGCACCTCTGAATTACAGAAAAAAGGAAAGAGAATAGTCAAGCAACAGGAGGAGAATCGATCATTCCAAGGCCTCAGAGGCACAGTAACCATGCTCATGAGATTGCAAGGGGAAGGTACTAGAGGCTTAGCAAAGCAGGAGTAGGGAGCAAACCCAGTGTCAAGGACTTCAGAGCCACTGTGCAGGGCGGTACACAGCCCTTAGAAAATGTAACCATGCTACAGAAACACACACACAAAAGAAAACCTTAAACATTTTAATGTAATTTCTCTTTCACTTAATTCTCATCAAGAAAAAGAAAAGTCAAAGAAAAGTTATAAGCCAAAATAGATTAAAAGGAGATAATCTAAAAGCACTAAAACTGGAATATCATTTTTCTTTGCTGAGGGCAGTAAGCTGTACATCTGCCTTTAGCATCTTACTGGGAACAAGTTTTAAATCTTTTTTCTCAACCTACTGATACACAGTGCTGTATTTTTATTCCAGCTGTCACAATAACTTTATCTTCAAGCATCAACTCACAGAATCCGATGAGTCAGGTGATTGTGTAAGAATCTGAACAATCATAAAATAATAATAATTTCTAGTTATTGTAGTTGTAGAGAAAAAGAAAACAAAGTCTGGTTCAGTGATGCCCTTATGACTCAAAACTTGAAACAGTATCAAATACACTGTGTTGCTCCTAGATAAATTTGTAGATCTCTCTCCATAGTTAAAAGCCTTTGGATGATGGCAAATGGCTAAGTCGTCATTAGCCTTCTTCCAAAGCATATCCCTCAACGACAGGAGATTCTCTTCAACACGTTAATTAATTAGTTTTACAAGAGAAAAATAGGAATCGCTAGTCAAACAGCACAGAAGCAAAACCTATCATTTCTCAAACTGTTTATATGTAGGAAAAAAAATTAGGAAATATATGACCTTGTTCTAACAGCAAGTCAAGCAGTAGCTTCCTCACAGAAGCAGTCTACCTCAGAAATTCTCATATCAGAGCACTTTGAGAATTATGTGCTTTCACTTTGCTCAATTCCTTGAACTCACAGAAGAACTACTTGAGGTACTAGCTTCCCACCCACAGAGTATATGTTGCTTCCCTTTGTTAAGGATTTGAAGTGGTATTTGGACTCAACAAAACTGGTATTTGGACTCAAATGCAGTCATTGCATATTTTAAAAATGACTTAATTGAATGATTACTGCATTAGGCAAAGAGAAGGTGACAGTAAAACACATTTCAGTCCCTAAACATTAAATAAAACTGGATTGGGCTGCAGTCATTTGTGTGCTTTGTGTAAGTATGTATGTATTGAAAAATTACCACAGAAACTGAGTCATTAACCTTACTTACATGAGTGTAATCAATATCAGAGAGGCCTTATCATAAATGACAGGAGTTCCCATGCATGTTGAGAAGTCAGCCTGAAGATATTCACATACAATTTACACGCATCCTTGGCTCTTACGCTGCTTTTGCACGTGAGAATGGCACTTTCCACAGGCCATGTAGAGCACATTAACATGGAGCAGTTCTATAAGAGTCCAGTATTGTCACAGAAAAAGGAGCAGATAACCAGATTAAAGAAAAAAAAAAGAAAAAGCTAACTTGCAAAAGGTGGCTCAGTGAAAGCAGCAATTCCTCCATTACAACAAAGCTATGTATATTTATTATCACAGAAGGTCTTAACAACTGTGTTGAAAGTTAAAATAACGCAGCAAAAAGAAAAGCTTTGCATAGCAGAGCTAAGTTGATAACTGTAATTCATATCTGGAAGTGAAAACACACATTCTGAAAAACTCTCTATCTGGCACTGGCAGAAGTGATAGCCTGTTTAGCAACACAGATAGCCCTGAACACATCATCTTTGTTCTCTCACTGAATACTTAGTCCCCTCGAAATCCAAGCAATGATATTCAAGGACCATTGCAGAACCTGGACAAAGGAATTACATGAATCTTTTGATGCAGAATCACGTCCATCAACTATGTATCACCAGTAAATCTTACACCAAAAAGACAAAAAATGTATGGGGAAAAGATCTGAATGCAGTTCACTCTGAGGAGGTAAATGAATGAGAAACAATTTTTCTACTTCCTAAATGCATGGTGTCAGCTTTCTTTCTGGAAGGTTTTTCCTATCTATTTCCTATCTATAAATGGATCAAAGTAATCACGCTTTAATGTTTACCCTAACAGCAGTGAATTAGTGGCAAAAATGTGAATACGCTCCTGGGCAAAAGTTAAAAAACACTATGTTGAGTCCCTCAGCTTCTCCAAAAGGACCAGTAAGAATAAAACAAAATATTATATTTACTATCATAGTCCATAGGAAATATCACCAAATCTAATACAGATAAGTTCCACTGGTATCATCAGTCAGGCAATAAAGTATATTTATGCCATTTTTTAACCATCAGGAAATAGTGTCTGCCCTTGCTTAATATACAAAGAAGTATAGAAGTCTATGTGATTTTACAGACAAGCTAGAAGCTTAAATGCAATTTGGTTCTAAAATGTACACTGCTATTACACATCGAAATTAAGGGAATGGAAAACAGAAAATGCCACCACTGAGATGAAAAGAAACCCAAGCATGCTTGCTTCATTTTTGCAAGTAAGAGCCGAAGAATCTTCCACCCTAGAACACTAAAACACCTGATGCAGGGAATTGCAAATCCAAGATGGCAAATTTTTAATAGTATTTTTAATTTTTTATTTCCTCTACAATTCCATTTGAAGAAAGAGAGATGGTTCTACAGTTGTCAAACACTGGAACAGGCTTCCTAGCGAGACGGTTGATGCTCCGTGCCTGTCAGAGTTCAAGAGGCATTTAGATAATGCCCTTAGGAGTACAGTTACTATTACTGTTTACCAAAAATAAGTAGTGCAAGAAGAGCCTATTCTTTCAGAATTTTCTGAAGAAACAGAACATGGTAGACTTTACCTACGTACATTTTAACAAAGTATTTGGTGATGCACCATGAGGGAAAATTGCTAAAATGGAGACTCATGAAAAAGTGTTATATGCTAGAACACAGCTGAAGGGAATACTATGAAAACTGCACTCCCAGTCAGAGAAGGCTTAATGGAGCTTCTTCAGACTTAATCTTGAGAACAACATCTTTTATAACAATTTTGGAACAAAAAAATAGGCGTGAGATGACAAAATCTGCTGAAAAGGCCATGCCCTGACTCTCACCAATACCAGTGTGATTGAAGCATCATTCAGGAAAAAGTAGAGGGTCTATAAAGAAGCTGAAATGTGATAATAAGATAATAAAGTAACAAACTTAATAATTCAAAAGTATAAATTTATTGTATAGATCAGTAGGGGCAGAAAAGGTTGTATCACAGGATCAATTAAGTGATGACGCTGAGCCACTGTGGATCAAGCAACCATGAAAAAGGCAAATTTGACTTAGAAGTGTGTCAGATGAGATATCTGACACAAATATTTATCATCTGAAATGCTGTGTGCAGTTCTTGTTACTTGCACACAAGAAAGAAACAATTAAAGGTGAGAATTATACTATGAAAATTAGGACTGGGAAGCTTACTATCTTGCAACAGAGGGTAAAGAGAATTAGGCTTATTTAGCTCTGCAAGAAACAAACTGAGAGAACAGATGATTAGCTTCTTAATATATTTATTAAGCAGCAAATTGAAGAGAGAGGAAACTTTCAAGCTAAAGGAAAGAACGTGCGAAACAGAGTTGAGGCTGATTCTGCATAGACCCAAGTAGCAAACAAAACCTCCAAATCTCTCTTATTTAACAGAAACTAAACTGGTTTTGAAACTTGCCAGAAAGAAGCAGAAGAGAACATTTTGGGCCAGTGACTTGAACTTCAGCAGTTTTTGACTTTTACAGTCTCATTCAGAGTGGACTTACGCTGTTGCAGTTCAGCCTCCAAATTTCTCCAGGGGAAGTGTTTAACGGAGTGCTTGAATGAAGGAAGCAGCCTCAGCAGTAACTGTTGCGAGGTTAGAAATAACACAACTAGATAACCAAAATTTACCTCAGAAGAACAAAGTATTCAAACTTCACACTTCTTCAAGTCCTGTAGAAGCTCTGCTTTCACAGCAGTCTGAGCTAGAGACAACATGAAGCAAAGGAGAAATTTAGAAATGTTTTGCACAGCAGAGATGAAGAGTCAGGGACTGCTTGAGGATTGGACTTCACCATTTCACGTGATTCTTAGTTTCAGCACTTGGAAGGAGTTCAGCTAGAGACATGAGTAAAATAAACTGTGTACTCTGAGAAATAAAAGTGAAACAAACTCGCAAAGCTTATTAGTGATATGCTGATAAGTTACTGAAATTTGGCTAAACTTTAAAGACATCATGAGGGTGGCTCAGGAGGAGTGTGTATCATTATGCAAAATTAAGTACAGAATTTCAAAACCAGTAAGTCTGAGTGACAAGCTGGTTAAGTTAATTGCAAGTAAAAATGGAGCACTAAAAATTACAGGGAGCATTAAACCATGGCATTGTTACTTCAAGAAAGAAAAATCAAAGGAATGTAATGACGGCATTTGATGCGCATAGGGAAATAATGAAACTAGGAGTAATAAGGCTTAATAATACAGATTTTTTAAAATATATTTTAAATATATTGGAGTGTTGCTGAAAATGTAAGAGAACAAGTGGTTCCATAAATAAGGTGACAGAGCATGGAAATGTTTGCTATTGGAAAAAAGAATAAACAGAATAATTTGTTCCTTTTTTGTGTCTCACAAGCTGAATGTTAACAAATACAAGACCTTAGAAAACATACTACAGTCACAGACAAGTTCCAAAGACTGAGATTAACCTAATACTCTTGTTTAGTCTTAATGACCATCTGAGATATTACTTAAATTAAATTTTGAAGTTTATTTATCTTAATTGTGCCTTTTATTTTCCATTATTTGAAAAAGGCAACACATCTAGAAGAAAAAGCTCCAACAGGACTTGCTTCAGAAATGTGAATCCAGCAGGGAACTTTTGTTAGGTCCACAGTCAGTTGCAGTCACTATGAATATTCATTCAGAAAGGATCAAGTTAGGATGTGTAGTAAATTACCATCTGTTGACCACATTAAGCTCAGTCTTTAGTAAGCTCCCTAGATATTCTCTCTGACTAAGCATGTTTCTCTGCGTCATTCCCAATCAATAACATGGAAAAACAGGCATGGTCCACCGTAAGTAAAAAATAAGAACTGTATTTCTCCCTAGAAGGATGATTGCTTCAGTTTACCTTGTCAGATTTGACAACAAACACAAAAAAAAGCCAAACAAGAAAAAAAAAAAAAAAAAAAAAAAACCCTAAAAACAAAGATTTCCCACTGCCATACGTAGCATCCTCCTGCTGTTCATCTTCTTTCTGTGCCTCCTGAATGCAGCTGGTTATTGCCTGCTCTCTCTCCCAGGGCTCTGCAGGGCTGCAGCATATCAGCACCACTGCAGCAGGGCTGAGCAAAGGGCTACTGTGGAGGCAGAGCAGCGTGTATAGGGATGGACAGGACAGGGCAGGATAGGGGTCTTGTGGGGACGTAGGGCAAGGAAAGCAGTGTGGATGCAGGGCTGCTCTCTCCTGAATTTTCACATTTAAGCAATGCTTTCACCATCAAAAGATTTGGTGTTATTTGAGTTGTAACAAGTTTTAGTTCTTTCTTTTGGATTTTATAATTAAACTTTTAAGAGATTTTAATTCAGATTAATTGCAGATTAAGATTTTGAAGACTGTAATGCTGATTTTTTTTTTTTCTAATGGGTGCATAAAACAATTGGTTTTTGCTTTGCTTTGTTTTTTTTTCTCAGCATGAACAGTTAATGAAATAAACAAACTATAAAAAAACCATAGAGTGCAAAAAAAAACACTAAAAAAGGAAGGGTGTGGGGTGAATACTGATTGCATCTGTTCCTCAGATGGAAGGCCCTTGATATGTTTCTCTTGCTACACAACGCTGGGGCTCATGGTGGCAGAAAAGACTGCTGTCCAAGCCACTAGCAGTGAAAACAAAGACAGCAAGGAATGGAAAAGACTGAGCCATCAACATTCTTCATTTATGACAGTGATTTAAGTAGTTCAGCATTACTAATCCAAGTGATTCTCCACAGGCCAAGATATAGAAAAGGCAGCATGGTTCAGAGATCTGCACAAATTTATTTAGTGTTTTGTGACTGCTCACCATAACCTTGTAGCGTATCTGGGAGAATGTCACCAAACCCTACAACGAAATTACTCCAGTGACTGAATCACTTGGTCTGCTTCTCCTTGTTTGCTCAGCAAGCATTTTAATGTGCTGCAGAACAAACACAATGTACTACGCTGGTTGCCTCCTCCTCCAGCTTTTACTTTAGCTATCTGTCCTAACACAGAATGGATAAACAGTTTTCTTGCCAAATAGTAGTGGATTAGCTACAGCAGTGGTGACGACAGCACAGTGTGCGGAAGGATAAGAGTTACAATAGATATTCCCAAAGCAGTAACGTGAGCTGGGATAAGGTGGGAATTAAATGTCATCATTGAGATGAACATTTAGACACTATGGAAATGATGACTAGTATTTGGATTGAGCAGAAGGGCGAGTTCTACGTCACAGCAACTACCAAGTTCATCAGACAAAGGTTATGTACGCTAGCCACACTTTAACCCCACAATCCCTTCCTCCAGCTTGAATGCAGACTACATCACTAATACTCATTCCATACAGTAAGTAACAAACAAAAACAACAGTCTCATAGTTATAATAAGTTGTCTTCGACTGGAAGTATGCCACCTTTGATATTCTTTCACTCTGTGTCCAAAACTGACAACTACTAAGCATCTTCATTTTTTATCTGCCTCAAATTCTTGCCACTCCTCAGTGCTTCCCAGGATAGGAACAGTGAATTTGAATGTACATCTGAAAAAAATACAGCATGCAAGATTTGAAAGTACCTGAAATAGTAAAAGTAAAATCCATATTCTGCTACAAAAAAAGAAGCATTGTAGCATTGTATCCATGTTCCTAATTACATACAAAATGAATGCAGTATTTAGCAAACTAAACAGAATATTTTATGACTAGTTCAGTTTTGACACTTCTGTACATATTAATGTAGTAAAATTCTCAACCACCTTTTAATATGCTGAAGCACGTTCACTCCATTTTGTACATACTAAGACTGAAGCATTCTTGCTTCCAAGAGCAACATCTAGAACAGACCCTAAAGCTTCAAGTATCTTTTCAGTCCTCCTTGCAATTTTTCTATGCAATGGTGCTTCCTGTTTCCTATGAAACACTGACATGGTGAAAAAAATTACATTCTGGTTAGCAAGGAGCTCTTACATTGCTGGGATGGCAGTGGAAAAAGGCCAGAGAACCTCATCCAAGGTGCCAGAGAGTATCAGTCTTCTACCTTACCAAAAAAGGCTATTGTTTCCTCCTCAAAAATGTTAATTCATTAATAAAAACCTATTATTTCAAGATTCATTGGTGACTCTTGTGCCTTGACATATTACACTATTTATGAAATAATTGATATTGAACACTCTAGTTTAGAATAATTCCTAGGGGCCCGGGTAGTCTCCTTAAAAACAAGTTCTTAAGATGTTTTAGGGCCCATTTCTTACTTTCATTTTGCTTTACAAATTTCTACCTGTCTTATTACTGGATGTCCTTCAGCCCTTTTCAGCTATGTCACTTACCCCCTCAGTCATGTCTGGTGCTTATCCTTTCTCTCCTTGTCTCCAGCAAGTCTGGATCTCTCTCTGGTTCACTGCCTGGGTCATATTTCACTACAGCTGCCACATTATCTGCAGCAACCATCATTAAAAAGGCTGCTGTATTATCACCAGAAAGGGAGCAAATTTCAACAGCTTTGTGTAGCAAATGCATTGGGGGAGGGTTTCTGCCACCTCTTGCCAAGTTCCCACTGCTTCACTTTCCCCACTGGCTCTCCTGACTTGTAGTTCAGGTTCTGAATTTATCTGAGGTTCCCTCTGTTTTGTTCTCATTAGGAAGGCCTTTGGGCACCATTCTTTTCTTCTCATATTGGAGAATTTGTTCCAGGTCAGGTAGTGTCCTAACCTGTAATGAAATGAATGACTGTCCTATTGGCTGCCAAACTTTTCAGGCAGGGCTCCCACATTCCATCTCCCTGCCACTGGTTCTCAACTTGTCTGGACAGATGTAGAATAACATGGGAAAGAGTAAAGTGGATATGAGAAATTAGAACTATTCCTCCCTTCCCAACATACAGTTATAGTAATGTGTCTCGGGAAAGCTTCCACTCACCATAAGTGAGGCTTTGAAAACTGCAGAATAGCTGTGCTATATTCTCAGTTGCTGGCAGTTTGACATTTTCATGGAGCTATGAGCCATGTGAATATGCCTTAGATTTTTAGATGTTAATCCAGCAGTTATTACGAAAGAAAAAAAAAAACAAAAAAACACCAAACCACTAAAAGCATTGTAGCTACCAAAAGTGAAGATTATGTTTGAGATATCACAACCTAACTCAGAGAAGAGAGATATCTTAGCAATTTGTATTATCTCCAGATACCCCTATCCAAATCCATGCCACCATCCTCTTTTAAGATGAAATGAAACTGCTGTGAGCTTAGGAGAATGGGTTTTCACTCACAGCACATGTATGGATTAACAAGGGTGTACTTTGAAGCATAAGATCTTTTGTCTCTACAACATATCGCTCTTGAGCGTTGCTGGCCACACTGCTCACAACTGTTCTTGATCAAACAACATACTGAAAATCATCAGAAGGCAGCAAGAGGAACTGCAAGCACTGTGCTGCTGCTAGCTCATTAATATAATAGGGGACATCTTTTCTCTTGGCTGGAAATCTCATTAGAACAGAAGACAAAGTCTGGTGATTCTCCTTTCGGCCAAGACTCATTCAATCCAACACTGGACAACTAACTCTCTCTGCCTGAAGAGAAGCACTGCAGCTGCACAAACACAGCAAATTAATTTCTGTATGCTATCATGCAAAAAGAAGATCCACCCTAGAAAGCAATTTATAGCAAGACTAACCTTAGAGGAGCTAGGACACAGGCTGGTGCCTAAATTGAGATGCAGTAAGCCCAGAATACTCTCCATTTTGCAATTTAATTTAGATTAATGCTATCACTACTCTTTTCTTCAGCCTCTGAGGTTCGTCTGGACCCTTGCCTGAGAACTTCAGAGAAATTTGTGCAAGGGAGTCGTATCATGAATACGTAACCTATTGACCAACATAGCTGAACATTCGCCCCTCAACAGTTCCATTCCAATAGTTGCAACTTTTATTATAACTTGGCTGTTCTTTGAGGACACTCGTACTATGAAGACTCCAAGACTCCATGCCAAAAGTAAAGCAACCTCCCTTTCAAACCTGCTTACCTCTGTCAACTGACCACATAAAACAGCCTAAGAATTATTTCATGAGCAGCTGTGCTGAATTCTACTTTTAATTAATTACTACCTTTCAGAGATCTACACTTGGACAGTATCATGAGTCCCCCAGAATAAAGAACAAGCAAGCATGCTGCAGCTGTTTCTCTGCAGCAATTCTCTCCCTCTAGAAGCGTTCTCAAATTAATTTTGATGAGATTTGAAAGGAGTAGGCTTGTTCTCCACACTGCAAATGTTTTCAATTTGACAGCTCTGTCGGTGTGGGGGAGGGAGAAACATCAGTGATATCTTTAAGTTATGCAATAAAAAGTTCGTTGTCTTCTTTGAATGCAGATATCTGTTGAAGTTTTAAATGGTCCTATTCTCTCAGGAAAAGACTGAAAAGGTGGTTAACATAAGTCAGCTGAAGAAGCCTGCTGCTGTTCCTGCAAATAAAGCTGACCTTCTGTAGCTACAGGACCGCTGACCTTGTTTTTCTCCCTTGCACCAGTAACTGAGTATCTTTACATGAATATCGTATTACCAGACACATTGCCAGCTTTCACATAAGGCAGCATAGAGCAGCACACAGCTCTAGAACTCACTAAAAACAAACACTCTTGCTTTCAGAAAAATACAGAGGGCCCAAACCTATGCTGAGCTTTGCTCTCACAAACACTTTTCCAAGGCATGGACAATAGACTTCTGGGATTTTAAAGGGGAAAAGAAAAAAAGTATCAATGGTTCTGCCCCGCATTTCAGAAATTACAGACTATGAAATATCCAAAGCTGTAACTAAAGGTGCCTTGTTGTGGGAAGACACATTTCTTTCTCCTGCCATCTAGTCCTATGTCAGTATTTCAGACTTGCAAGGAGAAGGTAAGAGCATGCTTGTAATATTTTAAAGAAAACCATCTACTAGAAAGCCTAACAAGCACACAAGTTTAAATTAGTTTTCTTTAACCTTCTTCCATCATCCAGCAAATGATTTTCTATTTACACTAAGGAAACTCCTTCAAGGAGTTTTCCTCCTTCACAAAGGTTTAGAATATACAGCAAGCACTCTCAAAAGCAACAGGACTCTTTCTACATGGATTTCTGTAGTTCACATCAATGCATTATCAATGCTTGAATCCATCACATAAATGAGTTTTACCCACATGTAGTTCCAGTGAGGCAGGGCATACTTTGTCACATTTTACAGACAGGGTTTCAAGATGGCCAAGATTATGTGAAATAGCATGATTACAGGTGAATTTTGTGGCTGAAATATTGCAGCTGACTTTCAAGCCCAAACCTTTTCCCTTTTGTGAGGGATTTATATTCACATATATGTACATATATATATATATATATATGTACACCTATGTATATGAATACCTCATCTTTCTTTCTGTTACCTTCTTCACTGCTAGAAAAACCACCAGCAGCAACAACTAAAAGGTAGCTTTGACAATTTCCAGCATGAACCCTGCTTCACATAGGTAAATTCCAAAGTTACTGGACAGAGCCTACACCACGTCACAGCCCAGCCCAGAGGTGAAGCATGATAACATTCCAACTGGATGCAAAGACAGCCCAAAACTTCTGCCTTGACAACTCACGACCAAGTCCAAGCATCTCCTATTTTAGTGACTGCCTTGGACATTCACAGTGGCCAACACCATGAAAACAAGGATATTAACGGATGGACTTGTAGGAGGAAAAAATTTTATCCTTATCACATTTACTGCAGGTCTGTTAAAGGAAAAGAGAGACATTTGGGGGAGAATGAAATAGACTCTTTCATAACTCAGAGCGATGTATTTTTAGACTTAAAAATGATATTACTTCTACATGTCAATCTTCCCAGAAAATTTTCTATAATAGATACCTATTTCAAATGAAGTCATTTCATTTCAAAAGGTTTGATACTGTGCAGTTACTTTTCTTATATTATCTGTACATTTAACCTGCAGGCAAGTAATATGCTGCATTAACCACATTGTAAATATCTAAATGTACACAATTCTTTTTGTTTATCTAATAAAGCACTACACTCAAGCCCTATGGCTATAACCTTTCTTTCCACTTAACCTACAGCTTTGATATTATATTTATCTGCATTATCATCAATTTACAAAATCTGTCAAATGACAGCAGAACCAAAGAACCTCCAGACGCACCAGAACTCCATTTCCAACAGTAGAAAAATCTGTAATTATTTATAAGTCAGTAACTTATAGAGCATTATTTTGTTAACACGCCTAGCAGTAATTCCTATGTAACTTCAGAGTTGGGCCTTGTTGAATGGGGCTGGACCAACTGACCTTAGGAGGTCCTCCGTTATTACAGTTTCAGTAATTACAGTTTCATCTGAAACAGCAAGTAATTACAGCAGATATTTCATTCTTTCCTAGTATTATTTTTTCTTCTCAGAAAAACATATGCAGAGGGAGAATTTTTCCATTAAACTGTCCAGACTAATGGACCTATAATCACAGCCTGTGATCTAACTCAGAAAACATCCCAAAAATTCCCCACTTTATCGATGGAGTTATGAGAAAGGAAGAATTATAATTCAAGAAATCATCCAAGATATTTTTCCCTCATTTGCATCCCTCCAAGGAGCTTTTGAAATGCAGTGTAATAGAGTGGAGTTGCTTCCAGTATGTCATTTCTTGCCTTGCTCTGGTGAGGCTGCACTGCCACTGAGTAAGCTGTCCTGATGGGTATGTGCTCTATGGAGATTGAGAGAAGCTCTGCTCATTCCTTAGACACATCTGACAGCCTCCTTCCAAACACAATGCCTTATTAATGTCACAGACAGCTAATTGGGAAAAATGCCATGTGCCAGGCTCCTCAGAGCACAGGAGCACGCCTGAGGATGTGCTGCATTCTTGCAGCTTCTGCTGGTGTGTGACCCCCATGCCTGTTTGTCCCCACAGGGTGAAGGATTGTCTCAGAAGGCGCTGCATGGTTTGGGCAGCCAGGCATACAAGCTGCCATGCACACAACCCTCTCATACTCCATATGCAAAAACTGACATCTTACTGCCCATGCAACTGGGCAGAGAGTCTGAAAAAATTAAATATGCACTTATGAGGGTGGGAAAAGAAAGATGTGGAACCTTTCTTATGCGAAAGGCACAATGAAAGCTCTTAAAATAAAAGCTCCTCTATCAATCCAAGTAAAAAACAACTGTGTATGAGAAAGAATGAATTTTTCAAAAATCAACAGAAACAAAGGAAATAAATGTAGCTCTGCAGTAGAATTAAGGAAATCAGATGATTCCTGAATACACTGGGAATGAGAATTTCAGTTTTTGAATTCTCAGAACCAAAACTGAAAAAAAGCACTAAAAGTCCCAGAACCACAGTGAGGGAAAAGAGCCAAATTTACTGCATCTATTTCAGATCTGTAAACTAATAACCTGAAGTATTATTACAGAGAGGATGTCTTATTTTTCTTATCTTTTTAATTTTTCTTCTATTTTCTAAGATTCAGATAGTAAAACACCTCATATAACATCAACACAGCCACCAGCTACAGTTACATTAACATCTAACCAACCCATCTTTCCTTGTACTGGATCACCACTCACTATTTATAGAATCATAAAATCATATAATGATTTGGGTTGGAAGGAAGCTTTAAGATGATCTAGCTCCAAACCCCCCTGCAACAGGCAGGGACAGCTCCCACTAGACCAGGCTGCTCAAAGCCACATTTGATATCAAAAGCTGCATTTCATTATTCTAGGCCAAACACAGAATCTGTCCTCTAAGAAAAGGTTTCCTGTCAGACAGGAAAATACAGATTTTGTAACCCCTCCCACTTCCAAACACTTCCATCTTCCTTATTCTTCAATGCACTGCACTGGATTTTCTCTTAAGCGTACTTACAAACTTGATAACCAAATCTAAGTCCAAACAGTATGTGTTCAGTGTTTTACTCAAAACACAATGCAGTTCTTCCAACCACATACAATACCTTCATGATAAAAAGCACTTGTTCAAGCATTTTTCTATAATATCAATTATTTCAAAGTGTGACAAAGTTTTAAGCATTTCATTCTGAATTGTTCAATTATGCACTCTTGAGTACATCATGGAGTTTTATGGAATATAATCTGGGTAATTTTGCTAAAAGTTGTTAAAATACAGAAGTCTGGGTGGAATCTGAGTGCTGATTATTTCCTTAATCAACAATTTTCCATCTTCATACAATTACACAGTGAGGAAAGAACATCTCCATGCCACAGATAACGTTGGAGAAGCTCCAGAATGAAGTGAAGATACTGAAATTATCAAGGCTTCATTGAGAGTAGACCCCATACTTGATCAACAATGAGCTGAGAATAGATAAAAACTTAGTCACACCTCATCTAAGACTGACCTAGCTCCTTGAATGGAAGATATTCCATCCCTAGCTTGCCCTCAGGAGAATCTTCTCATAACTCTTAGCTGTTAATATCTGCCTTAAGAACCAGGTGTTCTCCATACTGCAGAAGCAACCAAATCCTGGCACTGGGAAGGGCTGGAGTTCACCTTCTTGTCTCTCAGGGAAGGAAATGTTGTCCAATTGGAGAGGAAGTATATATTCTAGGGACTATTTGCAGAGTCCTTGTGGAAATCTGCCACAGTGGTGAGATTCTTACATCTGTCTACACTGACAAATGAGCTCAGGCCAGGAAGTGAGCTTCAGCATGGGACTGCTGATCCCTCGTGCTACTTTAATTGTTGGTATGCTCTTTAAAAGAGCTTTGGCCTCTGCCAGCTAGCACAGCATAAAGCGCATTTTGGGGTAAAGCATACACTGAGGCAGTTCCCAGTGGGAAAGGTAGACAAGCATGCACCATACTTGGCTTCCTCTGCCCCACAGCCTCCCAGCACTGCCAAACAGGCTTTTCATTACCCAGCATCATCTCATACCACAGCCCAGGGCATGCAATGCCCTGCTTCAGCTTTCTGCTGTAAAACTATCAGGCTGAAATGCAGACCAAAGTGCCTGATGATGCCCTGGGACCAACGAGTTAGAGCACAGGCTCACATCAGATGCAGGGCCTGGGGCAATGGAACACAGACATGCCAGTCTGTGCTGCTTGGTCCCAGGGCCAAGGAGATACAACTAGCCCTGAGATATTTATTTAGCAGTACGGAGGTAACTTGAGGCAAGCCTTCAGTAAAATCTTACTCTGATACGCCTGCAGACTGTTATGGTTAGGATTTCTCTGTAAGGGATATCATCAGCTGCCGTCATTAAAAGGAACAGAAGGGGAAAAAAAAGCACTCTTCCCCCAGTTTGGAAAGAAATTTCTAGCAATTTCTAATTTTCTGCAGGGTAAATCAGCCTCTATCAATGAACTATCAGTGAGCACCATTGTTAAACAGTATGACAGTGCTAAACAAAGGCATATTTCAAGAGAAATTACACCTAATTTTCCCAATATCCATAAAGCTACTCATCATGTGATACTATTTCTTTTATATGAGGCCTTCGGCTAAGTTGTCCTTACTGTGCTATCCACAGGGAAAGCATTTTAAAAGATAAACCGAACTATCCTATCTCCTATAAGCTATCTGAAAGATTTCAGGGTATTTAAATTAGTAATAAAAGACATACTAAGTAACTAACACAGGCCAGAGGAAAAAAAGATAAAGAAATATGCACCTGCTGTTAACTGCAAGCAGTGTAATCTAATGCTTTCACCAGACGTCAGCAATAATGATAAAACCTACCCACAAAAAGGCTAAGTCCTTTTTTATGGTCTAGATATAATTAACATTGACAATACCTAAGCTGTCAGAATTAGTTAGTGATGAAAAGGGGAACAGGATACTAAAACCATCTGGAAATAGACAAAATTGGAATAACTAACTTGGATTGACAATGGTGAGAAACTCAAGGAGATAAGATTTTTACTCCCTAGATTCTCAACTCTGGGTACTCAGAAATAAAGTTAAGACATCATATTCCTGTTGCAGCAAGTATTTGGAAATAGAAGGAGGCATAACACTATAAAGCATAATTTTTTTAAAGTAGATTTTTTTTTTCCACTGTCCCGAATTGAAACAAACAAAATTCCGAAAAGCTTAAAACCTTTCACTTAAAGACTACTCTTATCATTGTAACCTAACTGAAAGTATTTGGTTTCTGCAGCAAAACCTGCAGTTTTGAAGCTCCGTATATTCCATTCCTATGCTACATATAAGTAATCTTTGCTAACTCTGTCAGCCTCATCCAGCTGCTATTGTTGAACAGTTAAAAAAGTGACTGTATAGAAATGCCACACAAAATTACACCTTCTCTTCACATACTTTCATATTCAAAATGAAACCTATCTGCTACACTGGCAGAAATCAAGTTTCTATTCCTAGCAGCCTAGAAAAAGCACATTTATAGTGCTTTGCGCATTGAAAATATCACCAACTAATTACACAATCAAACAGCACAGAAAAAGAACACAATTAATTTGTAGATTTTTGCTGAAGGTGGGCAGGAAACCAAGATTGTTTTTATATGCAAATGCAACCACTGAAGTCCAGGAGAGCAGAAAGACAATAGCAACTCATAACTATACCTAATGCTGAGTATCTCAAATAACTGAGAGGTCTAGTCTGGAGCTGTTCTGAAAGATGATGCTTGCAAACATCAGACATAGTTTACAAACAATTTGTGAAGACAAAAATCCTCATAGGCCAAATGCTTTATTCTGAGAATACTGTTCAAACAGTATTCAAACACCTAGAAAATTCTTTTTTTTAACTATAATAAATACAATACATACTCTAAAAGCATTAGCAATTTTTGTATTTTTGTGGCTTACAAAGTGAAATTCATTTTCTTTATTTTCAAACTCCAGGAATTTGCATTTCCTGCATTTTCCTTGAACCAAAAAGCATATTACTAAATTAGTATGCTTATCTTATAATTACATGGAAATATTCAGCTCTACCTAGAACTTCCAGAAGGTTTTCCTGCATGACCACTTTATATCAGAAATGTACATATTTGTTATACAAATATTAGAAATGAAAGAAAAATGAACATTTACCCAACCAGGACTAGAATTCTCTTCATGCTGCCCCCAAATTCTTCTGCTGATGACAACAATTATACAGTGAAATCCAAGTAAACCATAGGCAGGCATATAAGCAATGATGAGATAATGCTACTTCTTTGAAAGTCTTTGAAACTTACTTGGAAAATGAGGTGCAACAAATACAAGTTTTATTCAGCAAGTTCAACTGAGGAGGTATTCGATGCTTAAGAAATGAGATAGAATAAAGAATACTCTCAAGAATTAGTTCCTTCAGTTTCTGCTGAGAACTCTTTTCTACGATGAGATCACATAAAACTTATACCTTAGAAACACAGACCAGTGCTTTAATCAGTCTCTTTCTGCCTGCCTTTGAAAACTTGCACGTATTTTTCTCAAGTAATCAGATCAGCCCTATTCAAGTGGTTTTCTACTGCCCATACCTTCCAAGTAGGCCTCCAGGAAAAACAGAAAAAAAAAAAAAAACAAACCCAAAACCTCACTGTTTTTGAAATGAAAGGAAATTGTTAGAAAAAAAAAAAAAACAAATAATAAGAAAAAATATTTTAAGTGTTTCTACAACATAAAGCAGCTCACTGATGTTCCCCAAAGTTAGAAGCTCTACTTGCAGCTCCTTTTCCAGGTCACTATACATATTTGAACCTACATCTGCTCCAGATTCTACATCAAATCAAGATGGTTTGGATTTTTACAAATGACCTCACCAGCTTTTTTTCATTTCCTTTCTGACTTTTGCATTTATGCAACACCCTCTCATATACATCCATGTTTTCTCATTTCCCAGATGAAACGTTCAGATTTCAGAGAAATTTACTCTTCAGATAAATTTACTGAGAAGCTTCCCAAGTAATTTCAAACTTTCTACGCACTCATGATTAAAATGCTAAGTTGAATCCAAAGCATAACTATATCATATAGTTAATAAAATTCTCACGAAAGCTTTCTTCTTATTCCTCTTAAGCAGCAAAGAAGAATTCAATCAAGAAGTGAATGAGCCAGAAAGAGAAAATTATTGTATGCTGGTTCTTTTGCAGACTGGCCAGACAACACAGGTCACCCAAGAAACTAACCTTTCTTTAGAGAGTCAATGATTCCCTACCAGCAGTATGTAACCAGACTGCTGTTACAAGCCACTTACTAACTATTAATAATCTCAGCTCTGGAAGCATTATATACTCAATATCTGTCAAACTGCATATCTATGCAGGTTCAGATCCATTAAGAACACTAGATATTACATCATACATGGAATTTCTGAAGAATTTTCTGCTTGTTTAATAACTTGATATTTACAAAAGATGGCACTGGAGACCACAGCCCTTGGGTGGACGCTTGATAATGACTGAACGCAATCTTTCATAAAATTAACCATTACTTGCTATTACTAGCTAATGCACTGGGAGAAGGATCTGAGCCTTGGTAAATGTGTGGAATTTCACTTTCTATACTGACTATTATAGAACAGTATTTTTTTATAGATTACATTGCAGCGTGTCAAATTCTCAGATTCTAATGACATTCCATGTTAAAAACGCATGTCCCAGACCTGAATTTCAATGTTGGTTAGTTGGTAACAACCTAGTATGGATTTGACTTATAACTTTGAGTTTCAGAGAGTGGTACCAGAGATTTAAAAATAAAAAATGGATTTTGTTATCAACATTTAAGCAGTTGTGGCATGTAGCCAGAAGAAAGCATAAATGCTATAACTAACCTTATTATAATCAAATTTCTTCTACTGAGCAATGAGAGTGGGGAAGGGCACTATAAGTACTCATACAGAATATTAAGTGTTTCTTACCATTAGTCATGTTTTCAGTTTTAGAATTGATTATGCCATCTGATTTTTATCATCTCTAAGGAAGAATAACTAAAGAATTCTACATCACTGAGGAAAATTTTATTTTCCTATCATCCACTACTGACTAGATTTTTTCAGGCATTTGTTTTTTCGTTCTTTTTTCTTGTTTATAAAAAAAAAAAAAGAAATAATACAGAAACATCCAAGAGAAAGAAAACAGAAACCATAACATGAAAAAACTGGGAAGCCAGAGAAAAACTTGGAAGTAGGAAAAAATATGTATAAAGCTAAAAGCATCAACTCCTTTCAGTGCATCCTCTGCTTCTTCTGCAGAAGCTTGCACCAATTCTGTATATATTCCAGTACAATCTCTAACTGATTTGGCAGCATCTCATTACCTTCCTGCAATAGCTTCTTCTACCAGGAAATAAAAGATGAAAACATTTTACAATTATTTTGTTTGCATTTTGTGCAAATAAAATGCTTCATTTTAATAAATACAAAATTTGGCACTTATTACTGATTTCCTTTAGTTTTAATATTATGAAATATTTGAATTCTGTCATGCAGCATTTTGTCAAAATGTGGTACTGAGGAGATAAACAAACCAACAGGAAATGAGGCACCATTTCATGAGAATTTCAAAATCACCCTATTTTTTCATAGAAAATACTTATTCAGAATTAGTAAAATGTCCTGGAAAGAACAACTACGTTTACAGAACTGAAAACTCATCTGACTGAAGTTCTCACAGCAAAGACAGTTTTGCGCTGCTAAAATCTTACCAATAGATTCACAGAATTCTTCTTCATCTGCTGTCTGCAAGTCAGTTCTGAATAGCTATTCAAAGAGCCACGGCAGCACAAGTGAAGTTAGAGACTCGAGACACAAATCAGAGCTGTGTTTGCTTTATGCAAACAAAAATGGACTAAGGTATCTCTGATAGTTTGGCTCTAACACAGAAGGATGACAGTACAAATATTTCCCTGTTTTTCACAGAATCACAGAAACACCAAGGTTGGAAAAGACCTACAAGATCACCCAGTCCAACCACCCACTTATCATCAATAGCTCCCACTAAAAATCCAGACATTACCTGAACACCTTCAGGGCCAGTGACTCCACCACCTCCTTGTGCAGCCCATTCCACTGCCTGACCACTCTTTCAGAGAAGTAGTTATTTTCTAACGTCCAGCCTTCTTTGAACCCGCTCCAGGGCCTCAATGTCTTTCTTGCAGTGAGGAACCCAAAACTGGACACAGTACTTGAGGTGCGGCCTCACCAGAGCTGAGTACAGGGGGACAATCACTTCCTTGTTCCCGCTGGCAACACTGTTTCTGATGCAAGCCAGGATGCCATTGGCCTCTCTTACTCAGCCAAGCATCAATGAATACCCCAAGGTCCATTTCCTCTATGCAGTCTTTCAGCCACTCTGCCCCAAGCCTGTAGCATTGCCTGGGGCTGTTGTGGTCAAAGTGCAGGACCCAGCATTTGGCCTTGTTGAAACTCATCCTATTGGCTTTACCCAGCTATCCAGCCTGTCCAGATTCCTCTGTATGGCCTCGCTTCACCCAGGCAGATTGACATTTCCAGTCAACTTGGTGTCATCTGCAAATTTACTGAGGGTGCACTCAATGCCCTCATCCAGGCTATCAATAAAGATATTGAAGAGGACAGGCTCCAGCACAGACCCCTAGGGAACACCACTCGTGACAGGTTGCCAGCTGGATTTAGCTCAATTCTCTACCACTCCCTGCGCCTGACCTTCCGGACAGTTCCTTATCCAGCCAAGAGCGCATCTGTCCAAGTCATGGGCTGCCAGCTTCTGCGGGAGAATACTGTGGGAGACAGCGTCAGGCTTTGCTGAAGTCCAGGTAGAATACATCAACAGTCTTTCCCTTGTCTAACAGACAGACCACTAGAGAAGGAGATCAGGTTGGTCAAGCAGGACCTGCCCTTGGTGAACCCATGCTGGCTAGGCCTGATCCCCCAGTTTTCCCAGACATGCCACGTAGTCTCCCTCAAGACAATCTGCTTCGTAACCTTCCCTGACGCTGCATTTGGAACCTCTGCCTTTCCCTTATCCCTGGTGGTCATATTCCCAGCCTCATCCAATAAATAACAGAGATTCTCCTTAGTCCTCTTACTGTTAATGTAGTTTCTTGTTCCTTTTTACCCCAGCAGCCAGGTTGAGTTCAAGCTGGGCTTCTGCCTTTCTAATTTTCTCTCTACACATCTTAACAACTTCTCTGTACTTTGAGTTGCCCATCCCTTCTTCCAAAAGAGGCAGATTCTCTTTTTCTCCCAGAGCCTCAAGAATAGCTTCCTATTCATCCACACCAGTCTTCTCTGACAGCTCATATTGCGGTGCAGGGGGACAGCCACCTCCTGTGCCTTTAAGACTTCCTTCTTGAAGAGTGACCAGCCATCTTGGACCCCTTTACTCTCTAAGACTGAAACCCAGGGGACTCCCTTTACTAGTCTTTTGAACAATTCAAACCTCAGTCCACCCTCCAGAAGTCCAACGTACCAGTTTTGCTGTTCACCCTTCTGTCTCCACCAAGAATCAAGAACTCTACCATTTCATGGTCACTGTCCAAGACAGCCCCTGACCTCCACATCTCCCACCAAACCTTCTCTGTTTGTGAACAGCAGGTCTACTGGGACAGCTCCTCTCAGGCTCTCTCACCAGCTACACCAGAAAGTTATCCTCCATACACCACAGAAACCTTCTAGACTGCTTCTTCTATGCTGTGTTGTATTCCCAGTATATGTTAGGGAAGTTGAAATCCCCCATGAGGACAAGGGTTGGCAATTGTGCAGCTTCCAGCAGCTGCTCATAGAACTCCTCATCTGTCTCTTCATCCTGGTTTGGCGGTCTGTAGCAGATGCCCACTAGGATGTCTGCCTTGTCAGCCCTTCCCCTGATCTTTACCCATAGGGATTCAACCTTATCATCCCCAGCCACAAGCTCAGAAACATCAAAGCACTCTCTAATATTTTTACAGATAAATGAATCATCCATCAGGAAAAGAAAACCATAAGAATTGCTGAAGACTCCTAGCAGCTGTTTTCAGCTAAAATGCACATGATGATCCATGTATCTCTAGGCCAGTTTGAAGGGGTGCTAGAATGAAGGCCATGGAAGGCCTGGTTCAAATGTTGCGACAAAGGATTCTGTAGCTCTACTTGAATATATTTAGAAGATAAAAATAAAAAAATATTTGATGCTACCAATTACCACTGTAGTAACAGGTATTGCATTTCTCCACAAGATTACGTAACATGCAGGTTTTTAAAGCTGAAAGATCTAGCATTCAACATTCAAAACTACATTCAACAAGTCTATCCCCAGGTTCTACCAAACCCTTAATAAGTCAGTTGTCTGAAGTAACCCTCAGTTCTGCCCTTAACTGTGCTATTCTGCCATTTTCCCAGGGCTAAGCTAATTGCCACATTTTCATTAGAATAAGTATGTTTATTTTTCAGAAAAAAAATGTGCTTTTGAATAAAATAGCTGTAAGACTTAATAAGACAGCAATGGGAACAAGTTGTCTAGAGGGGTTGTGAAGTCAATGATAGAGCTCTGAGCTAGCTGATCTCATCTGAGAGCTGAGACCCTGCTTTGAGCATAAAATTGGACTAAGAATCTACTGAACTCACAATCTGTATTATCTTATGATCCTAGAAAAAGGCTCTGAATAGATCTTTTCAGTTTTCATTTTGCACCTTTCACCCTGCTCATGTACCCCTAGAGTACGTTCTGCTATTTAATTTAGAGCACATTCTCATCACATTTGCACGTGTATCTATATGCACTTAAGGACTTTCAGAGTTGTTTTTTGTTTTTTTTTTAAAGAATGAGGAAAAAAAATTGAAAATACTTAATTCAAGGAGATCTTCTGAAAATTCAAGTATTAAGAGTCTTGCAGAAGAAATTTCAGAAGCTGCTAAAATGTTGGTGCAGAAAAATTTAGATGCAGGTGGTGTATCAACCCCATGGATTATACCCATGAGGCTTTCCAGAAGGAAGAGGCTAAAAGTTCCACAAAAGAATTGCTGGGGTATTTGCAAAATAATTTGAAAATTTCAGTGGAAACAAAAATGCAGTAGCGGGATTCTGTGCATCTATTCTTTCTCCATTTTCCTACCCTTTCAATTTGCAGACTGAAAGAGCAAAATCTTCATTTCATATTACAGAATCTTACAATGCTAAGAAAGGAACACCTACAATAATAAAGAATCAGAAATCAAGCATCAGAACAAGGCAATCATGTAAACACTTATAAGAAATCCTTGAATTTTGACTGCTTCACCCTGCACTTTGGGGACAAAAGACTCAGGAAGCTGTTCTGTTTGTCACCATTTATTAGATGATAATATTCATAATTTTGGTAATTTGGTGGCTCTCTTTAACACAAAAGCCTGCTATCCAGTTTGCCTGCCCAGAAAGTGTTGTGGGTCTGTGGCAAAAGGCCTGAGCAGCAATTTTGCAACATTCTGGTAGTGATTTCAAAGCACTATCAGAGGCTGAAATACATTTTTGTTTTATCTACCTATGCTTCATGTACTTTCTCCTTTCAGAGTCTGCCTAAAGATGCCATTTCATTCTGAGACAGCTTGTGGGCCGAGTGTCTCCAGACAACAAAATACCCATATATTTCCCACTCAGTTTTTCATTCCTATTTTTTATGTTTAATTTGACTTAGTGGTCAAGCAGCTCTCTGAACTCAAGCCTGTCAATTAGTTTGTATGCGTACTATTCAGCATTTTTAGAATTTCTGTCTAATTTCTTTCTGATGCACTGCAAGCAGATCTGGTTAATTTACATCTCTGCACATCAACTGCACAGTCTTATTGAACTGTTCCCTCCATCTTTTGGGGTTTTTTGGTTGTTGGTTTTTGTTTTGTTTTGTATTTTTAATTGGGCTGCTGAAGCATAATCTATGTTGCTATAGCAGTACTCCTTACTTGCTTTTTTTGGATTGCTAACTAGCAATACTTCACTCAACTGGTTGTTAAAACAGGCTACACTTCACAGCATGAACTACGTCTCACATACTTCCTGCATATCCTGTTTCTTGTTTTACTTGGTACAGATATTTTTTATTTCTGCTTTTTTAATATTAAAAAACAACAACAACACCACCACAAATGCCAGTGCAAATGGGAGTGTGGATTAGCTGTTCAGAAAGAGTAAACGTAATGACTGAGCACAGCCTTCTTTCTGCTGCTCATCTAAGGAGCCCCACAGCTGACCTGGAGTGGCCATCACAGCCAGCTCCCACTGCACTTCCCTGGTACTGAGATGGCCAAGAGGACTCAAAGAGCGATGATATTTCTGCTGCTGAAGAAGGAATCATCTGAGCTGGATTAAAACAAGAAACACCTTGGCTATAAACTGCCAAAGCACTTTGGCACGACAGTGATTTTCAGCTACAGTTTGCTAGGCCATTTTTAGGAAATTAAGTAATTTCTAACCACACACAAAGATCTCATTTCAAGTACCGTCACTAACTACAAAAGGTATACAGCCTTGAATTTTTTCTCTTGACACTACGAAGCAGATGAAACCAAAACCAAAGCCTCTCCCTCCTTTAGACTAAAGAATTGCCTCCTCCAGCCCAGGAACCAACATCAGCAAACTGGAGAGAACACACAACAGAACAGTGATGACAAGCTGGCTAAAGTTCTCTCTCCTCCAAGACAGTGGAAGTCAGTACTTCCACTGCAAAATTTTGGTAGCGAAAGTGAATAACAGAACCACGGAATATCTCAAGTTGGAAGGGACACACAAGGTTCACTGAATCCAGCCCCTGGCTCCATGCAGCACCACCCAAAATTCAAATCCTGTGTCTGAGAGCGTTGTCCAAACACCTCCTGAACTCCGGCACCTTGGGGCTGTGACCACTGTCTGTTCCATGCTCACCACCCTCTGGTGCAGAACCTTTCCCTAACCCCCACTTGACCCTCCCCTGACACAGCTCCATACTATTCCCTCCACCCCGGTCACTGTCACCAGAGAGCAGAGCTCAGTGTTGCTGCAGCAGCAGCTGCAGGCCACCATGAGGTTCCCCTCAGCCTCCTCTGCTCTGGGCTAAACCAACCTAGGGACCTCAGCCGTTCCTCAAATGCCTTGCCCCCCTCCAGACCCTTTGCTGTCTTTGTAGCCCTCCCTTGGATGCTCTCTCCTAGTTTTATGTCCTTCTTACATTGTGACACTTCAAGCAGTACTTGAAGTGAAACCACACCAGCACAGAATATCATCAGATCCCCTTCAGATATTCTCTTTCAACTCTTGAAGTTGCTGACTGGCATTCTGACATTGCAAGGTGCTGTAATCTTCAGCTTTTTGTTTGGCTGATCATGACATCTTTGCTAAAGTACCCCCACCTTTTCAAACACAGGAAAAGCCTCAGGGCTGCCTTTCCCAAACCACTGTATTTTCTTCTCCCCCTGTAAGGCAGAACATTATCACAGATCTTCAGCACAAGCCCTGACAGTAGCAGCAGCCCTTTGTGACGGAGGAGGTTTTAGCTTACGTTTAGTCTGCACTTCAGATTTAATCAGAGGTAGCTGGTGGCACTTGAACTCCATGTCTGGAAACCTTCCTACTTTCATGGCAACAAGGAAAGGGGCAAGGACACAGCCACATCTCTCCTAAGCGACACTTGCTATTAAACAGCTACAAGACAGGAAGTTTAGGAAGGGGAGGTGGTGAGGAGAAAAAGAAGAGCCATGTACAAACAAAAGCTGTGTACTGACGTTAATCTCCATTAATAAAGCCTTTATAGAACTGTGCTCTGAGTCACCCAGTTCAGCAGCAAGCTGAGAAAAAGCTCATGAATCAAAGCACACCACGGCAATGAAAAGTCAAGGTGGGGGCAGGGAGGAGAGCAAGGTAGAGCTTGCGTCAGATTTGCAGCCTGTGCCCCTGCTTCTCCCTCCCCCGCCTCATGGAAGCTCCTACCTGCCTGCAGTACCCTTTACCTGCTGCTGCTGCAGCATCTCAAAGGCCCCACAGAAACAACAGGTTACAGTGGTGGTGCAGATTGAGGAGGGCACAGCACCAACATGGCTCCCCTGCCACCACCGAACCTCAGTGCTGGCAAGGATTCCTGCCATGCTCAAAGGCTACTCTTTGCAAAGTGGTGTGCAGTTCCATGCAGCAGGGAACATGGACTTCTGAGGACATGCTTGGAACTAGGAAGAAGCTGAGAAGGAGGAGGCTGAGTTTCTTTTCCCTTTTTGCACACACGTATAGACAAGATCAGTGCAAAAGTGATCAGAACCCTCAAGACAATTTTTACAACTTTGCCGATGGGCAAAATGTTGAATGGCATGAGTATGTGCATTTCAATTGATTTATCTTGTCACATCCATGTGGGAACAGAAACGCCTCTCCTATCAGCTGAAGACTTGCTAACAGAACGGGCAGGGTACTTTCCAGAACTGAAACTTTGGTTTCAGATCTTCTGTACAATCAAATACAATTTAATATTCAAAAGTATATATAACTATCAGAGGAAAAAGGAAAACCAGCCTCCTCTATAATACGTACACAATCGGCAGATCATAATCTTCATTTTAGATATTATTCTGGTATCTCTACTCCCATAGTTTGGCACTGAGGTATGTTACACGTTAACCCTATGTGCTAGAGCAATGGTATGGCTCTTTGCACAAATATGTTCCCTGATCGTTGCAGGGTGAGCCAAAGGCCTGCAACAGAAGTCATACACTTCTGCGCTGGCAACAACAATGGCCTCTAAACAGATTTCAACTACTTGAGCTGTTCCTTGAGGAAGAAAAAGACTACACTAACAGGAGATGCATTACGTATGGCACAGAGCAAAATGTCTCTCAGTATAGACTGCAGGTAGATTTTTCTTTTCTGTTTCTTTCATTTCTTTCTTAGCAAAATCATAAAAATAAATAAATGTAGGCCATCTTGCTGAGTGGTACTGAGGGTCTAGCTATAGAACTCCAAAGCAAAGCACAGCCTAGTAGTCAAGCTCAATGTGCCTTGGGAGGTGGAGAAGCACCAAGAGCTCTCAGTTATGATTTTTAGGCAACGATCTCAAATTCCTGTAAATACCTTTCTTTCTGAAGAAGAACATCACAGAAACTGTTGGGAAGGAGATCCTGTGTATGAATGTTGTGCTTTATTTAACGCTCACCTGCAAGACAAGTGTTACTTGTGACAACTAGCAAAAAAACCTCATCCTGGGGATGTTCACTTTGTATATACTAGTATACAATGACTTTCAAGGAGATGCAAGCAAAAGGAAACAGAACATCATGAAAAAAGTCTCTTCTCTGCAACCATTTGAGAGTTGGTAAGACAGTGTCAGAAGATGGCCGTGTGCATGCAAGATCAAAGGGCTCCAGTGCTTTAAAGGGCCTCTCTGAGAGGAGAAAGAAACTACAGTCACCCAAGAAAAAACAAAAAGGAGAACTTGTAAGCCTGTTTGGGTTATTCTTCAGGGAATTGTAGAGCCTCAGAAACTACTATTCATAAATGTTTTTTGTTTTAAAATATCTGGTCTCAGTGCACTATTAAAATAAATGATACCATATAGCCATCACTTGCAGCTCACTTTAGTCTGCTGACAAACATCGCTCTGCTCAGTCCTGAGCTTGCTAGATGATGCTTGGCTCTCTTATTGTAATCTCAAGCAGAAAACATACACCCTATCTCCCAGACAGGTCTATTAACTGGGACATAGTGACTCCTAAGTGCCACTGTATGGCTTTCTTGTGGAATTAGCTCACATCTGCCCCACAGATACTGCAGGACAGTATCGGGTCCTGCTCACTGGTCCAGTTGTGCACAGGAGGAAGAAGTGCAGGTGTCTGAAATTATCTGAATCTGATGGATCAACAAAGTTGATCTGTAGCATGGTCCACTTACAAGCCAGGGTTAACAAGCAGTAAGGAAATTTAGACTAAAGGAAAGCAAAAGGCATAGCTTCACAACTGAAAAGATCGTGTTCAAAGAAAGGGCAACTAACTACAAGGATCAGTGAGGAATTTCCACATCTGAAAAGTTCCGCAAGAAACGAAAACTTTCTTCCAAGTTTCATTGTAACAGTTTGCCCAAGTTTTGACATACTAAGACAGAGGCAAAAATAAATGAGCTGCACTGACTTAATAAGCAAATTAAGTATTCAGAAAGCAAAGGTAGTAATACCATCCTCCTGGGTTTAGAATACTTATCAGCTTGAAGCTAATTCTGCTAGTCCTCCTACAGAGTCAGAATTTTTACTTAGAAAATTCATGTTCTGTACCTCCTCCTGCTCTGAAGCTTTGATACAGACCCCTGTCTCCTCTAGGGATGTGGAGGGCCTGTAGATTTCACTCAAGGCTGTTACCAGCCACCAGCCTTTGTCATTCTGAAGTGGGAAAAGCTGACAGAGGAAACGAAACAGAAATTATCCAGAAGTGATTTCAGGAGTTCACTGGAGCTTGCTTGTACAATCCGAAAGCAGAAACTGCAAATCAGGGGGGAAAAGCTGAACTGTTAACACTAGCTTCTTTCAAGCTTTTAGTTATCGTGTATTTGGTAATTTCACACCACTAATTCACTATTAACTGACATTCCAGCATTGCTACAACAGCCACATGGCATGCAGACAAAAAGCTTTGTTTGTATGGGAGAGATGATCAATAGATACAGCAGAACAACTTTCTTCTCCAGCCTTTATTCTTGCTACTGCTGTTAGCAGGGTCAAGGGGTTTCCCCTTCTTTTAACCACCTGGAACAGATGTTCAGCACAGAGCAGTTTAAAAACAGGTAGGAAAAGTATCCTACTGCAGCCTGTCGAGAAAGGAGCAGGTTTCCTCTGCTACAGCAGCAGGGAAAGCACGCTAGCCAGAAAAGCTGTGCTAGCTGAAAAGGAGAATCTACACTGCAGTAGTTACAGCTCTGAAAACCAGAGGCTTGCCAACACATTGACTTCACATTGCTGGCATTCAAGCAGTTAAACACAACTGCGAGCCCTGGAAGTTTTCCCACTCCTCAGTGAAGCTCCTCTCCAGTACACTGATGGCTGGTAAACAGATGGCATAACAGACATGGTGTCAGCTCCTTCCTTATTGGAAATGCAGCCATCCAACATTTCGTCAACTTGCCTACAGTGAGAAGTGACTGAATTAGAAGTAAAAACATGCTTGTGTCTCTCTTTCTTTTTAACTACTGCACATACACAGCCTGTGCCTCTTGCGTCTCTAACAGAGTCCAAAATTGATTTCTCAAGGCAGTTTTCTTTAACTTTCCCATCCTGGCTGTTATGGCAAAAGGTGATAAATTCCTCTTTATGCAGTCTCCTACAACCAGTCTAGGATAAACAGTCATTCATCCTGACAGGATTTTCCTCCTCTAAGCATAATCCAAAGAATAATAGAGACAGTGCAAATAGTGTCATGAACTCCCAAGCACTCATGAGCCAGCAGGACTGCCAGAAGCATCTGGCACTACTTTGAGGAAAAGTTTTCAGTTTGTTTCTACTTGGGTTTCACCCGTGCTTTGCTGCCATTTCTGACTTCCTTCCAACCCCTTGCAGGGGCTTCACCAAATGGAGCACTAAGTTCTACCTCCCAAAACCTGCTGCAACTCCTTCACTCTCTCCCATAATGACTGCCTCATGTTTCCCAACATGTTCCCACTTCCATTAGCCTTGCACTATCTTCCTGTCCTCTCACAATGAGGCTTATTTTTCCTCTCTCCATGTTCATTATTACTGCACTTCCCTCATTGCCCTCTTCCCCCACAGCTCTGTTGTGGAGCCAAACAAAATTCTCATCTTGTTCTCAATTCTGCACTTCTAGCAGAGCATACATTTTCTCTCACAAATGCCTTGTATCAAGAAGCAACTATGATTTGGGACAACTTGCCAAGTAACTCTCCCTTTTCTTTATATGCCGAGTCATTTAAAAATTTCTTGACATGAAAAAATGCACAAGGTCTTAAACAGCTCTATTATTTTTACAGCAGTGGATACAGCAATGTTTGAGGATTTTTGTGTGTGTGTTTTCAGTCCCAGGCTGAGTCAATATATTATGGAAAACAGACCTGCCTCCAGTTACCTAGAAACTGCTTAACCATGGGGTTCAAGTGACATTGTAAAACCACTCCACAGGAATGCCACTCAATTGCTTAATTCAGCAAACCCTGCTGGTGGATTTTCTCCCCTTCTACATCACACTTGACTATTCATTATTCTCCATATTGCTTGAGAAAAAGCAAAGAAAAAAAACTCTACTAATTGATGGAGATTTAGACTCTTATTAAGAACTAAGATTTAAACATACAATTAAGTCAGAAAAATCAGAACCAAGTTTCCTTTTGCCTTTATTCTCTTCCCCATCATAAATTCATGCTTCTTCTCCTATGAATACTGATGTCAGGCACATAGATACCAAAAGCTGTTTTATTTCCAAAACGTCACTGTAGTGCTAGCTTCAACTACTCACCTCACTCTCCTCTTGTGACGCAGCAAAGCATTTGTCACTATTTTCACCTGAGTGAACTGTATCCCCTAAAGGGTAAAGTTACTGCTTGGGTGCCTAAAGCTTAGCTCATTTTCCAGACAGGCCAAATGCCTACAGACTTGTTCTCTTCTCAGGGAGCTGCACCTCTAAAGTAAACAACATTCATTTGAGAGCCTAAGTGCAAATCCAAGCACCTATCTTTAGGCACCCAAGCCTGGTCTTAGTGAACAGGCCCTGCACGTAGCATGAATCACTCTACAGAGCAAGGTTAAGACAGAAGGGTTCCCAATTTTTAATTTAATTCTCTAGACCATCCTGCTGCTTAAATGAGAAACCCAACTGGGAATCTTAATTACAGTAATATACTCACCAAACATATTGTATTCATTTACTTGAATTACTTCAGGAATGATATTACTTGCTAGGAGAATAAAAACAATCCTGCACAAAAATGGGTTCAGATCCCATATCCTGGAGTTAAAGGAGAACTTGCATCCCACCATGCTTGAACCCACAGACCCCCCCTTAGCCACAAAGCTGTGGTAGCTAGCAATATCACACTGACAAATCTACTCCTTTTCATTGATTTTACACAGCTAGTTCCTCTCCTATCTGCATTCAGATGACCAAGTTTTTGAAAATTACTTATCATTGTCACATCATAGATTCATGATTCTAAATGCTCTAAATGCTAAGTGTTTCTTGCACACTTTCTGCCTTTTATCCATGAGTTTGCCACAGCTGACAATACACTCAGATTATCCTTCACAGTCACTTCTTGGTATGAAAAAGGAGAGCACCTTTTAGCCTTCTTTTATCCCTTTCCTCCTGCCAGTAGATACAGACCAGGAAAAAACAGCACACCAACAGCAGAAACTCTTTGAGAAGAGGCTGGTGACAGCAAAGGAAGAGATGCTCTCACACCATGCAGAGGCAAAAACTTAACCCCCTTGCACACAGCTGGCTTATAATGCACAGCCAGAAGTTTGCTTAAAAGGAAACCTATCAGACTGTCTTCCAGATAAGGATGAATCAATTATGAAACAGACACACACATTTTCTAGGGAAAACATTGCAGATATGAAATTTGGCCTCATTTTATTTTTTCACAACTTCACCTGGCAGCTCCCATTTTGTTCAGGACCTGCCATTGGGGACAGCCTCTTTCCCTTGCAACCGAAAAGGGCAACCTCCATAGAAACTTGAGAAACATTGAGAAAGTCTGCGTAAAACTCTTCCCAGCCACCGCTCTCTGAAATATCCAGAAAGAAAGACTATCCGAATGATGTCGTCAATATGCTGGGTCTGACGAGGCAACGCAACCACTTGGACATGAGCATGTTTGTTTGTCTCACCGGTAGTGCAGCACTGGATCCTACTGTCACATGCCTCCCCACGTCAGGCCAGGGAATGTCTCCCAAGATCACTGGTAAATTCTTATCTGTATTACAGTTACAGAGGTGACGCTCACAGACATAACTCTGAGCATATTTGAGCCAGGCGGCAGCCCTGGTAATTCGGAGGGGGTTGGGAGAGCAGCAGCAGCAGCCAGCTGGGAGCTGATCAAGATGCCTCACACACAGCCCCTTGCCTTCCTCAGCTGCCAAGGCTCAAGCTAGGACCTGTGCTAAGCAAGACAAGCTAAGAGCACGCAAGAGAAATGTGATTGCTACCTGCAAAGAGCTGAAAATGCTGCTTGCATCCTTGATGCTGCAAAATAAATATTTCTTCTCATTCGTTTATCTTGATCTGCACTAGTCACCACTGTTACAGGCAGACTTCATATGTATTTACATCTAGCTGAAGTGTGGGAGGAAACACGTGTGAAAAACACCACCTTTGGGCTTATTTCAAAACACTCCAACTAGTCACAGTGGAGGCCTTTCCTCACACCACCCCAAGGGTCACAGTATGTTTAACCAGTGGAGTATCCTCCCCTCTGATGACCAAGACACAATGATGTCAGCTAAGCATGCAAGGAGTTCACTTGCAGCTTTCCATGACTATGAGGTAAAACACATTAACACAATCTCAGTGAAAGAGGCAGAGACAAATTTCTCTTGCCTTGCACTTGCCTCAAGCTGAATACTTTCTGCAAATCAGTTAATGCACGATAACTCCTCCAACTGTGGCAGCTCTGTGATGTTCCTGAACCCATCAGGGACTGGGATGAAGTATTTTAGCCCTTTCACAACAAGCAGGAAACCAACACCACTAGCCTACATTTAAATCTACTTTTCTTCCTTTGAACTAGTTTTGCTTCCCTCCCACTTACTCGCTGCTCCTTGACCTCTAAAGGTGTAAAAAGTGGAAGACACCAATGAGAATCTTACGAAAGCAATCTTTGTCTGGCAGTGAGGACAAAGCTTATAAAACTAAATGAAGAGTACAACCAGCCTTGGCCATTTTTCTTTTCATAAACAGTTAAAATTAGCCAAAACCTACAGTTCTGAGAAGAAAGGAGGGAAGGCACAAATAGGAAACCACTCCCATTTCAGACCAGAAAACATCTGACCAAGAAAATATGTTTTCAACAATGAACCTTATTTCAGAAATGCTGAAATGTTTTGTTTCCACATTATTACACATGTAAATGCTATAAGACAGAATTATTTAATTGACTCATTTAGAAAGAGAAAAAGAAACTAAAAATATTAAAGCAAAAATATTAAACTGAAAAGCTATACCATTTTTTAAGTTATTTTGACAACCAATCCAGGATATCCCAGATTTCACTCCAGCAGCACCAGTTGTGGGAACATTGTAACTTATGCACTCAATGTATCTTCTGGAGTTTTGAACTGGACACATACACCTCTTCCCCAGGTAATTTCACCCCATCTTGAACTGAGCCCACTGAACCACAAACAGCAGGGTCTCTATCAGTATACCTTAGATGAAAGCCTACTAACTCATTTCACTCATTTTGGCATAGTTTTAGAGCATTCCTTGCTTCACGCATCTCTAGAGAACTTCTCTGAGGAAGCTTCTGGGTGGTTTTCAACCAAAAGAGACAAAGTACAGAACTTAGCAACACTTTGATGCTATACCTGGGCAAGGGACTTTTCACCAGCTGGGATCCACCAAAAATCACCACCTTCAATTTTCTCCTTAAGGAATAGGTAAGTTCAGAGGCTATTAAAAAAAAAAAAAATCTTCCTACCTAATTACCTATGCAGCTCTGTACAAAATATGAAATGGAACTGAGAACAGTTCCCAAGTTTGTGAGCAGCTCAATGGCAGTTTTAAACATGGAATAGACATTTTGCCTTAACCACTAGCAAACAGAATACATAAAGTACAACTGCCTTGACGCTCTCTGGGTATTGAATTTAGACTTCCATTAACAATCTCATTAGCACGAAGAGATACACAGTATGTTGTATTCTGAGAAGGGTTGTAAGTCAGTGCTTCAGAGAGCTACTCTGCTACTGTATGGGAGCTGTATGTCTTTGTTTCTTTGAATTACAGACTCTTAGGTAGATAATCTAATCAAAATGCTAACGAATCTCTTTTCATATAATCACAGGAAAAGCTCTGCACATTCAAAACACAAATGATAAGCAACTGATACTCAAAACGTGTCCTTTTATACACATTAGAGCAATGCTCAAGACATCCGTATTCCGAGGTTAGCAACTGCAAAATCTCCAGACATGACTGTAATCAAGAAATCACTGCCTAACTCACTGAAGCTGGCTCCAATAGCTTGAGAGGGTTTTTGATGAACTGTCAATCAACCCCTCCTTCATTTCCAATATTCTAAGCTGGCTCTACACTTTTACAACAACAATTGCTACACAAAGGCAAATACTAACAGCAGCTGAGCACCCAAAGTCCATCTAAGTCAGCAAAAGCTTAAAATGATCGATATCTAGGAGGATAATGATTGCATTTATAGCAGTTGGAGACCTCTAGAAACTTGACAAACAATCTTTAATGACAACAGTGAGAGCTCCATCCTAGGAAATACTAAAAATGATAGATCATTAGAAAATACGTTTGGTGATGGGAACTCAAATGAAAAAGATCAAAAGAGTGCAATGTTAGGACTTCAAAAAAAATTTTGTAGTTGAAAGGTAGCTTGTTATCCTAGTGCACATCTCACATGCTTGTATTTTAAAGCAGTGTTCTTATAGGCACAAAAATCAGAGGAATGAAAGCACTGTGGCAGTGTTTTTCCACCATAACAACATGAAGAATAAACTATTTCTCTGAATACATTTAGGGGGAAAAAAAATGGCTCTTGGGCAGGAACTTAATGTGCAAGTTTAAATTCTCAGCAAATCGTGATTGCAAAATTGCCCACCTCTGAAACAACAGCTCATAACACAAGTAATGCATCCTTAGCTGTGACACTGAAAATGATGCTGCTGGCAGAAACTGAATGCGTGTAAATTAAAGACGTATTTGCTAGATTTAATGAGCTCAGTATTTCTAAGTGTTCTTAAAACTTGAGATTTGAGCAAACATCATGCATCTGAATACGTTTGTTTAAAGTCAAAGGTTGTTTATTAAATTTTATTTATATGCTGTTAAACCTCAGAGGGAGAAGTATTAAACATGTCTGCGATTCACTGAGTACACAAAACAGGCTCTAAACTGTACAGTTTGATACGTAACTTCCTATGGTGGATAACTCTATCATCTACTAAATATATAGAACATGTATTACATATTACATCTTCATAAGATTTACTTACTACATAGACTTCACGCTTTGGCAAACAAAGCCTGACTATAGCAGAAAAAAAAAATAATAAAGTTATTTCATTATTTTAAACTCCTCATATCACATGCTTTGGATGAAGCAAGAACATTCCCTTACTGCCATCCCTGTCACCCAATGAAGGGAATGGTCTCTGAGCTGTTGAGCATGCTAAGAAAGAAAGAACTTGTGCATCACATCTTGTTTATAGGAAGGAGTCTCTGTGCTTCTCTTGGCAGTTCCTAGAGCAAAGTACAGCCCTGTATATCGTCTCACTCCAAAACTTTGCTGACAGACTCATAGAATCAACAAAGATCCTAGTGCAGTGCAAAGACCCACCCTCCTGCTGCAGGAGAGCTCAGCAGGCTCTCCTCCCAGTGAATAATGAAGTCAGACATTTATTTTGGCATTCGGAGAACTCTTTTTGAGATCTCCATGAATCTTGTTAAGTTCCCATAGGCTGGAAATCTTTGATGAAATCATGCAATTTTTCTTATATATAATAACAAAAATTTATGCACAGCAAAATCCTGTTTTTCAGGAAGTAAAGGAGATTGTACTGCATCACCTTTCTTCACTCCAACCTCACTTCTGTATTTCTAGTCATATAAATGAGTAGCTAAGCTTCCACAGCAACAGCAAAATTGACTTCTCTGGTTTTAATCTACAAACTGAAAGTGAAAGAAGCCCAAAGCTCAAACACCAGAGAAAACTGAGATTATCCCCAGTTCACAACAGATGTGCATCTGTGGTATCTAGTGAAAACATGAATGGAAGCACATATTGGACAGAAAAACACTTACCAGAAGCTAAACTGGGGGTTGCTGCCACTTGCTTTACTGCATGAACAAACTGAGGAGCAGCTTTCAGTTCAGGAATTATGAACACAGGCAAAATATTCCAAAGCAAAAAATGATAATTTTCCCTTCCACTAAGCTCACATAGATATTACTAGCTCAAAATAGAAAGTAATGTAAGTTTCTTGAAAGGGACAGGCATCCATAAATGATCTTTCATTCCTTGTTTCTGTCTCATTACATTCCTCTAACTCTTTTAAAAAATGTTGTTCAATGTTAAGGGAAACATTTGTCACTGAGAATTTCCACGTAGTTCCTGCAGGAAACAAAATGTAGGTACAAGTGTATTTCAGAAGGAATCCATCCTTGTAGGCTAACACAACAACTTTGCTGAAATGCTGATTTATTGATACAAACCTCCACAGCTGCTTTTTTTTTTTTTTTTTCTGGATAAGAATTATTGGAAAACAATTCTACCTGTAAGTGGTTACTCTTAGCCATATACACACTTAAAAGTAATGTACATTCAATTCTTCTTTTATATCATTTGATTCAGCTACATCCCAAACTCTCAGTCATGATTCGGTGCCATAGCTCACTGCCAACTAATTCTGAGTTGGTCCAGGACAGCAACCTCTTTTTATCATTTTGTAAAATTTTATGTTCCATGCAGACTGATAAGTGTCAGAGACTAATGTATAAATACTATAATATTGATAATATGGACTGCCTCTTCCTAACAGATTTAATTTCTCAGCATTCTGGTGAAAGAAAAATTGAATGTATAAAGCATAGATTCTATTACTGTATTTATTTAACATTCGTGTGTTAGAACCACAGATGGGCAAGTGACAAGCAAAAGATATTGGGGAAAAACATTATTAATCCTTGTACAAACACATTTCCAAGATAAGTTGCAATATTCTCCTGCCAAAATGGAACAGCTAATGATTTTCTTGCAGTCTGAGAAGTCCCAGATCACAGATGGCCAGCTGAATAGTGGCTCAAGCAATGCTACGCAATGAACAGCTGCTAACAATGAGGAAATTGTGCTTATACAGCCTGATCCATTGCCCACTGAAGTCAATGAAAATCATATAAACAGCAGTGAGTACTCCAGTGGCACTATTTTTTTGTGAAGAAGCCAAAAGACAGATAACAAAATACTATCCAACTCCCCCCATCATGATACTCATTGCAGAATAACTGAGACTTTGATCTCCAGACAAGCCTAGAAGCATCCTAGTGAATGCAGCTGTATTTAAAATGCTGATGTACACTGAAACAACAGAACACTATATATCTTAGAGAAAAGGAGGTTTTTAGAATGGCTGCATACATTAAGGGGTAGAGTTGATTTTCTCCCAGATTGTGGCACATTGCAGAAAGCCAACACTTAACATTGGTTGATCACTACCAGCAATACCTTTCCTTCAGTAAATGCTTGAATTTTTTAACAAGTGGAATCACTATTTGCATCACAATTACTATTTGTAGTAAAATGTGTCTATGACAGATGAATATGAAGTGAGATTAAGTCAACAAGAAAAAGTCAGGGATCTGGAGACAGCTCAGTTCCGGAATATCAAATAATCTGGAATAACAAAAAGCTCTTGTAGGCTTTTTTAAGGCAATTATGAAATGGCAGGTAACTGATTTTTTTGAAGGGCTGAAAAAGGATAACTGAACACCCAAACCTATTTACAGACTTGACATTAATGTTCCTGCTTGAAGCAATGTGGGTGCAGCTCCATAAGCCTCCTAAGACAACTGATTATCCCTCCAGGAGCTCAGGCAACAGAGGGTTGCCCTCGAGGTTTATGATAGAGCTGGAATACAGAAAGGCCTGAGTACTTTATGGGAACAAAACAGGAGGCTCTTTAAAAAGCTTAGAGAAAACTCATTAAAATTCAGAGATGCATTGCTGATGAATAACATCAGTGTTAAATGCTTCTCTCTGTCCATTACCTCCTTGATAAATATACTTGTAAAAGAACCACTGAATTCAGGGACAGACGCTTCCTGCAGTCATTTTCCTGATATAACAGAAGATTTTTAACAATCAGATGCACAACTTAGCTACTTTAAAAGCAGAGAGACGCTGCTTAGAATGTACCAGAGATGAAAGACAATCATTTCTAAGGGAGTGTTTTTGCTTTTAAATATGCCTGAAAAATGTCTAGTAACACACACAAAACACGTATAGCTTCAGCTTGCTGAAACACCATGCTCTCCTGGGTACCTTTGTGGTCTCAGAAACAGAGCACATACTTTCATGCTTCTTACTAGATTTTCCACCCAACTGTAGGGCCTGTTTATGTTCCATAAATGCACAGGTGCACACAGTTAGACATGAAGTCAGGTCCTACAGAAGCAAGGAATCATTTCGCCTGCTATTTGCATAGGCTACAGGCAGGCATAGTGCAAATAACTCTTTGCAGCTGTACCAACACACTCCAGTCTGCTTCAAGACACCTCTTCAGAAAGAGCTGGAAGACATAGCCTATCACCAGTTTTACTAACAGTCTGCTGCAGATTTTCAGAGATTGGAGTGGTAGCACAAAACAGATCAGAGAAAACCTACCCAATGAAAGGCATGACGGATCTCAGACACAGCAAGGAATAAATATTAACCAGCATAAGGTGGTGCTAAGACCAAGGAAGACCTGACAGCATTTCTGACTGTGCCCATCACTTGCAGTAGGCCTCTGCCCCTACTCACAGCCAGGTTCCTCACCCACGTGTGCCAATTTTGGTTCAGAGCAGCATAGCCCTGTAAGTGCCTGCAGAGCCATCTTGCAGGACACTTCTGCAAGGCAGATCCTCCTCAGGAAGAACACTGCCCCCCAGGGCCAAGGTTTTCTGCTTCTCTTCCAACGCCATGCCAGGCCACAGACCCAGCCACCTCCCTGCCTAGCACAGAGACAACATTTAGGCTTGCTACAGTGACCACACATCCTTCAGGAAGTTCCCAAATGGGAATATTCTTGCCTCAATTTCTGATCTGGACTTTCCCAGGCAAAAAAAAAAGCAAAGAGCACAAACCAGAAGCTCTCCTGCTATGGCCGCTACCTGCCAAGAGGTGGGCAGCTGCAGGCTGTTCCATTTCTGGTTTCCAGCCTGCTCACGGTGCTCCTCCAAAAAGCTGATGCATAGTGCTGTGCCTACAGCATTCTAAATGCACTGGGGGAAAGAAGAACACCCAAATCAACCCCAACAACAAGATATGGCTCTCTGTCGCCTAAGATGCAGCCCCAAGTACCCAGCCTCATCAAATGCCTAGATATATGGAAGCATGGCCAAAACAGATTAGCTTTTTTCACTAGTGCAAAATCATAAGCACCCAGCTAACATCACACACAAAGCTGGCAAAGGATTTCCCTCATGCCTGAAAAAGCTTGCTCAGACCAGCTTCACCTCTTCTTGAGAACCAGTCTAATGGTAAGCACCCCTCTTTTAGGATATTTTCAGGCATGCAGAAATCTACCCAAGTTTCTGAGTGAGTTAATCCTTTCTGAGGGCCTTACAGTTACTCGAAGCATCATGACATGAGCATCCAACAGAAAACTACTGGTACACCAAGGGTTTAATTCTTGGCCTCCCAAGTTATAGATATGCTTTGGGAGCACTAGACTAGCCGCAGTTGCTAGAAATTAATTAGAAGTTTAATGGCATTCCTGAAATTACAACCAAATTTTATTCACTTAGACTGATCACTGTCTAATTTTGAGAATAGTTACATGTGCTGACAGGATGATTACAGCTTTATTCACTGGTTTTAGACTCAAATTTAAAATAAAATACACTGAGATTGTATCACATGATAAATTGCAGTCATCTCTGAAGTCTATTTCTTCCAGATTTAATTCTAATGCTGTGAAGCTCTCAGCCTCACACAGCTCATAGAGTAGTACTATGCTTACTTTCCTACAGCAAAAGCACGACAAAGGGAGATACACTGCTTGTTGTGAGGCCTGGAGGGTCCCAAGGTCCAAGGTCACAGTTGGGCAACTGGTTCATTTGAAAAAATCTACTGAAAGCTCACAAAAATCCACTTCCAAATTTTCACTTTGAGCTAGGAAGGTCTAACATAGCAATAATTTTAGTCACAGCTCAGAATATTCTTTAGTACCATTATTTTTTTGCTGCAACTCTGTGCAATCCCATACTTATGGCAACACAACAGTTTTATATGCAAACAGAATCAGCCAGTCAGGTAATTAAGCGGCTCCAAATTTTCCTGTCTTATTTCTGAAACAGTCTTTCTAAAGAGTACAGCATAAAGAAATAAATGCATTTTATGAAGTCATTTTGATCACTGCTACTTCAGAACGACCTGCTTAATCCAAGCGTGTTCTCATTCATACAGAAGGCAACACCCATAAACATGCAGCGGCAGCACACTGCTAACACATGACCTTACGTTTAAAACTAAAAATGCCAGTGCATACCTTACACAAGTAATTGACACAAGTTCTTGTAGTACGGCTGTAACACATGCTGCAAGCGAGACCCTTTTTTATCTGCTCTCTAAAACTCCTAGCGCATTTACTTTCCCTTTGCTTTTCCAATTGAGTTTTGTGTTTGTTTTCCTAAGCTCTACAGTATTTAGACTCGTTTAAATGTTGGCTCTGAGACCGTCAGAAGAGACATAATGACTGTTAGAGACTTTGTGCCCTCTGGTGTTCAGTGCAGGATAGTGGCTCCCTGGAAATGCTGCCCTGCGCTGCTTAATCGTAGCAAGTTTTCCTTTTAGAACTACCTACACACATGTAAAATGCAAGATTTTAGCTTTGGGTACAATTTCAGTATGATCCACACCAAATGAGCAGTTTGCAAAACCAAGAACTGTGGTTTTTTTACACACCTTTGTATTTTCATATTAGTCCAAATAATTAAAAAAGTTACCATTTATAACTTCAGGAAGTTAAAATATTTAATCAATGGAATTCTCTGAATCCCAAAATTCAAGATAATTCGTATATCTCATTCTAAAATACATCAGCCTGGTTTTCAGATGGCTGGTCCACATTTCATTTCACCATGCCTGTAGTAAGTTATCTCAAATACAAACTAAAATCAAGTTTGTGGGGATAACATTAACACTGTTATGCCCATGAGCACTAAATCTTTACTAGAAACAATTCAATTAGAAATTTCAGCAGGCAAATTCTAAACGGAAAGTTGAGTTTATTCTCCTTCTGAAATCAATCCAACCCTTCTGCGATTCACTCTGAAGATGTTCTGATGTGGTACTGTTCTCTGTGGTGAGATTTAAGGTTGTTTGCTAGGATTTCAGCGATCTGTTCAACCTGCAGATGCTAGTGCTCAACCACCTAAGCAATGCCTGCTGTGCTCCCATTTCTCAGGAGCTCTAGCACTGGGAAGACTGCTCATCTCTGCAACTAACTGAGTAGGGATACCAGACAAATCTACCCCTTATCTTTTGGGACAGTCAAGACCAGTAAGTGGGGGTTTTCAAAGAAGCCCAGAAGTATTTGCATTTCTGACCTCTCAGACAGACATTTCAGCACAGGCTGCACCTCTGAGCCCATTACAACAGCCCTTCTACACTGTACTGCCTAAAGGCGGGCAATGAAGCCAGTTAAAACTTATGTTCCAACCCAAATAAGCAAAGACCTTCTTATTTATCCTTTGAGTGAACCATTTTCTCCGATTCCCACAGTCTTGCCAACTGTGCTGACATTGCTATTTCTTCTTAAGGTATTAGCGAAGAAGACTGAGCTGAAGATCCAATTCACAAGCATGATTCTCTCGACAAATGAGCATTCATCCAAAACAGAGTAAGTTACCAGTACTACCCTAAAACGAAAAAAAGCTCACGGAAACACACACACACAAAAGTGGCAGAGTGGGGAGAATGGAGGTAAGAGTTAACAAAGAATCTGGATTCAATAAACTTTGAGCAGAAATGTAGGAGCCTAACAGCCTGAATCTGAGCCTAACAACCCTTTGCTGCAATTATATTCCCTTGGATGTTGAGGACTATGTCATTGGATGAGTGCATTCAGACAGAGCACTGCAGTAATAATTCATGAAGTGTTTACATTTCAACAAAGCCTTCTCTTCTGTGTTCTTCTAACCATAGCAGCACGTTACGACGTTTTTATAAACACAGCAGATTTGTTTTTAATTAAGGAATTTCACAGCAGTGGACTCTGATCACTTAATTTCTCAAATCCAAAAAACATCGCTATTACAGCATGCTACAGATTATTCTCCCTGTTTTGTACTCCACATGAGTTTTATTGCCCCAAAACATTGTACTGCCAGCAGGTAGCATGTGAAGAGAGCGGGGGGACAGGCCCTGCTTCAGCACAGCAGTACCCAGGAATCAAGAGAACACACACACAGATGTTGCTTTCAGGACTGACCACAATCAGCTTCCGAGACTGAGAAATTCTGTCTCTTAAGCAAAGCACAGCTGTAATCAGTAGGCTGCCAAGAAAAGTGGAAAGTCTTCACTTTTGTGCTGTGGGATTCATTTTCATGCCTGTCAGTCATATGGTACTTTTCACAATTCCATCACTGCAGCTAACAAGTGCAATAATCTGTGGCCCAGACTTCTTGATAAGCAGGAATGACCTAAACTGAAAGGCTGAGACACAAGAAAGGAGGAAAAGAGATCGTGTTTTAGCCAATTTGACCAGTATGCAATTTACACTTCAAAAGAAAACTGGGGAAAGTTCATCTGGTAAAACTGTTGGCAGCAAGGCCTGTTTGCATCTGAGAAGCCAGCAGAAGGATTGTATGGCAACAAGACTTCTGTTTCCTGCATGAATTTCAAATCACAGCATTATGTTTAACCTCAAAATATCTGAAAGGAAATGAAGAACAAGCATCAATCACTGACTAGTCATTATTTCTTGGACAGTCTGTGGGGAAAAAAAAACAGGGTTCTGGTCAGATCAGGGTTTCGGAGCTGTAATGACTACTGTGGGACTCTGCTAAGCAGCCTTGGCTTTTCCTCTGCAGCTGGATGTGTCCTGCATTGTAAAGCCAGCCTACATGCAAGGTGGGAGCCTTGCCCTTTCAGTGAACTTTGCAGTGTCTCACATCAAAGGGGGCACATGTTCTCTCAGGGATCGCAAAGTGCAACAGAAACATCACATCTCCAGGAGTATTTTTAGCAGGAATATCCTCCAAGCATTTCACAGGCAGAGCTGTTTATAGCTGCCTTTTGACAGAATGGCTTGCAAGTATCCTCAGTTTCCTATTAAGCTTATGGGCAGTTTGTAGTAACAAAAACAAGAGGGGAATAGAGCAAAGCTCTTGAATCAGTTTCATTAATGACAATCTGAAATGGCCCTCTGTGGCTTTACACCACATTGGCAGAGAAGAAACATGGCAGTATAGGTAGGAATACAGCTCCCGCACAGCACCCTACAACCAAACTTAAACTACACTTATATTACATCCCATGTGCATTACACACTCCCAAATACTGCGAAGGCAGATCTGAGGTACAAAGCAAGCCATGCAAAACACAGACTTTTAACTATTTTTCAGCACATTTGCAGTACTGTTTGCTGTGACAGCCAACCTTTTGCTGCTGCCTTCCCCTGCAAGTTCACACAGATATCTGCACGTTTGTTTCCAGGGGCAATTAGTAATCTCTCCAAAAACCAGGTTGCTTCCAAAGTCAACCATGCCACAAATCAGTGGGATGGTATTCATCTCAGCTCTTCCGTTTGTCATCCACAAGCATCTTGATCTTGAGTCTTGCATTGCTACAAATAGGCTTGTTCATCCAGGAGTATGAAGTCCTTCTGGGAACTTTAAAACCAAATCACAGAAGGGATGTGACAGGAAACTTCTCCGGACCAGTCACTTCACTGGGAACAGTAAATACGGAACAAATTAACCCTGTGAGCGACACACAGGCTGAAAGTAATTTACAGAAAGAGACAGTACACTATCTCTGTAACAACTTCTGTCATTCTCTCTCAATTTTTCGCTTAAAGGCTTTAACATCAGATTTGGCGAGACACTTATTTAAGCTTACCCTCATCTGTTAATAACACACATGGTTTATTTGACACTGAACATCAAGTCTTTGTGTCAGTCACTTAATGTGTGTCCTACATAAATTCAACCCTAGCTCTGTGTGGGCATGTACACAGTCCCATGATGACCAGCTCTTTGCTTTGCTTTCCGTGACTCAGAGGTAATTTAATCCTAGTCCCTGAGAACATTCCCAGCTCTGAAAACTGCTTCTGACACAGGATGAGCACTGTAAGAAACAGAAAACAGAACTATACCCTAGGAGCACACAAATATTTGTGCCACTGTTCAAAATAAGTCTGTAATGCATATTATAGTATAGAATTTAATATAACAAGCTGTAATAAGATATTTCACATACAATACAAACTAAATGTCTTGTAAATATCAGAGTAACTAGAATTGATTTAACTGGATAATGTTGCTAGACTATATCTATTGCTAAAACCAAAGATTTTTATTAATGTGTCATGCAGTACTGATGATATTTCCTCAAGCTTTGTTTACATGTATTTATCAGAGAAGAAAAAAATCATACATTACTTTCTTTTTTCATTACTTAAAATGATCAAAGTAGCATAACAGATTTGCCCACAGTCATAAAAAATCTTACCAACTGCAAATATAAAATTGTCTAACATGGAAATCACATACATGCATTGCTGCTGCATCACCTGACTGCCAAAGCCCATGAGATTTTCCATATCCACAGTCATTCTGCCTGTGTTTGGACAGAAGTTGTTTCTGTAACACTTCAAACTAAATCTGTTCTAGGAAGATTCTGGAAGAGGCAGCATATAGTATAGTTTCATAATCACATGCTTACTACAAAAAGATATGAAAATTAAGAAACTTAAGAGAACAAGACAGTCAGTTATTAACTGCATTAGAACACAAAGAAGCTGTAGAATGGACTCTGAACCGAGGCATAAAATTGTTCACAATCTCTTCTCCACTCTTGTATGAGAAGTTTAGAAAACGCATCCCACAGAACTCCATCTGCAAAATGTCACAGCCAAGAAACCTGCAAGCTAGGCTGCTTTTTGTCTCACAGAGAAGCATAAAATGGATAATATCCACAGAGTCCATGCCATTGAAGACAAACACAGATAAGCTGTACTACTTCAGTGACTACATCATGTTTGCCAATAAACAGCAGTTGTCTATGCAGCCTATCCTTTTCTTATACCTAAACACAAAAGTTGTTTCACGAACTAAGGAAGATTAATTTTCTGCCAGTTTGTGTCTTTCACCCTCTAAGCCTTTCTCATTCCCATAACAACACTAATCCCTCTGCCTCATATGTAAGAGTTTATAAGCGTGTGGCAACTCTGGAGTTAAATGAACTTTGACTGATCAGCCTGAATACCAGAGGGCCAGAGATATGCATGCTCTCAAACACAGTACAGCCTGGTTGAAGTTTGCCCAGTTTTTCCTCAGCCAGGGCACAAATTTGGTTCTCTACTCCCCCAGCATTGCAATGGAAACTCAACTAATTCTATTTAAAACTTCTATCCCTCTATTAACTTTGGTTAAATTTAGCCTGAGAGCCCACAGTTCAAGGGAAGTAGAGAAAAGGGAAGAGGAAAGGGCAAGGGGAGGAGACAGAGACAGTGCAGTCACTTAGTTGGATAAGAGATTAAAAAATTAAGCTTCACTACAACTGAATTCTACACCTGGCATGAGTCACCATTACTTAGAAACAGCACACAAGTCTCTCCCTCAGGTAAGTGCCACCAGATAACTCCAGTGGGACCACATCTGGAGTACTGTGTCCAGGTCTGTGCTCTTCAGTTCAAGAAAGACAGAGATCATTTAGAGAGACCCCAGTGAGTGACCACAAAGATGATGAGCCTATGAGGAAAGGCCAAGAGACCTGAAACTATTTAGTAAGGAGGAAAGAAGACTGAGGGGGATCTGATCAATGCTTGCAATGCTTGTATCTAATGGGTGAGAGTTAAGAGGATGGGGCCTTTCCAACGGTGCTCAGCAACAGAACAAGGACCAACTGGAACTCAGGAAATTCCATCTGAAAATGAGAAAGAACTTTGTTAAGGTTGAGAGAGCACTGGAACAAGCTGCCCAGGCAGATAATGAAGTCTCATTCTCTGGAGACATTCAAAACCACTCAGGATGTTTTACTGTGCAATCTACTGTAGGGAATCTGTTTTAGCAGGGGGGTTGGATTAAATGGTCTCCAGAGGCCCCTTTCAGCCCCCACAATTCCATAATTCTGCGACTACCACTACCAATCATCTAACAGCCAAACTACATGCTCTGCAGATAGGACCTGCAAACAAGGCCACAGCTCTTAATTCTGACAGCCAGCAGTAAAGCCAAACAAAGTTCATGTTCTTTTGTGTAAGAGAAGAATGAAGGACTCATGCTGGCAAGCTGTGTTTGTTGGCACTGTGCCCACAAGAAGGAAGGGAAAAGAGAAGTGAAGAACATCAGGAGACACACAGAAGTACCACAGTGGGTTTAGGCAGCCGGCTCCGTTCTCCTGCCTGCGTTACAAAACGTATGACGCACAAACTAGGTTGGAAACTAATGAGGCTCAGCAAAATCATAACAAAGAGATGCAGTTTAGCCTATCAATACACAATAAACAAGCAAAAGCATGCTGAAGAGTTAGATACAGTAGCGAGCATAACTAATAAATTAAAATTCTTAAGAATGGAAGGAAATGAAAATGTAAAGAAAAATAAGAGTCTTGTAATAGCTTTCCTTACAGGTTTAACTTCATTAGTCTTCCCCTACAGATACAGAACTAAATAATAATAATAATTGAACCTATCAGGCCAATTGTCCTGTTTGGTTTGTTATGTAGAGCTCCAGCTGCTTATATCTGTACGGACAATATTCCAGAGAAGTCTTAAAATCATGCCAATAAGAGGGGTATTGCATTTCTTAGCTCTCTCCCCTACTCTCTGCCACTTTACACTTCTCCATTTCTCCATCCTCATCTCCTCCTCCTCCTCCCCCCCCCCTCCCTCCCTCCCCCCCCCCTCCCCCTCCCAAGGTGTACACAGATCCAAGACTCATCCTCTCTCTGCTAAGTACCCTGATGTTTTATGCAGGCCATGCCAGGACACAGAGGTGGGACTGTGAGCCCTCTGTGGAACATGGCTGCCCTTGGAATGCCCCCCAAGAATTTGCCATGCGATACCTCCAGCTAGTAGACAAAAGGGCAACCTAGAGGCCTAAACAATATAGGAACTAATAAACAGAAGTCGTTTAAGAACTAAGAAGCATTTTCCTAGATGACATGCCATGCCACACCTTAGCAGATTTCCAAGCTGGTATTACTTAAAAAGCTGGAGGGCAAATTAGCACATGCACTAAATCTGCCAACCGCTGTAAAAAATATTAATGCCTTTGCCCTTTATCACAAGCAAAGGAGGACATGACATGAAGACCACAGGATTCCTGTGAAGCCTTATCTAATCCCATTATGTATCTTCAGCATGCTTCCTGTCCACAAAGCACTGAAGTAAACAAAATGAGTATTTAATTTCACCTCAGAAACAGTGGTTTTTTTCCACTATTCATTTAAATGAGCTACAGAGTCTCTCCTTATTCCAAAGGGTGCTGAAGAAAGAAGTGCAATAGCTGTCCTGTTCAGATATGAAATAACAGGCAACACAGGAGACCTCAAACTTGAAAACACTTGTGAAAAGTTCTATAAAAAAAAAACAAAAACAAATAACAACAAAAAGCCCTTCAAGTTGTATCTTCCTCATCCCTTCAGCTTTTGAACTGCTCAAAGAAGAATAATTCATAAATATTTAGTAAACTATATCTCTACCACAGATGTACACACATTTTCCATATTCTAAAAATGCCTACATTATTTTTTCAATTTTTTCAATAAAATCTTTCCCTTAGGCATTGAATTAAATGAGAATGAAGCATGAAGAATATTTATGCAGCCATCGCTGCAGTGGTTGCTACACAATGCAAAGAAGGATGAACACTCTATAAAGAGGAAACAATAATACAGCACTTTGGTCCACTCATAATTCACTGTCCCAGTGCCAGAGGATCTGCCAGAGAGTCTGTTCTTTTGTTTTAAACACAGCATTGACTGGTACAGATGAGCACAATTCCATATTGCATTTATATTCTTATGATTTTAAATACTTTCTGATGTGACATGATTGGCAACTGATGCAGCATTGTCTGAACATAGCTGAAATGATAGATATTTAGACCTGTCTCGCTCATCTCAAATCTTCCTCACCTACCTTACATGAAAAAAAAAGATTTTTCAATCTTCTGCATAGAAGACATCCTTCTGCATGGCAACCCCAGGTAATGCCCACAGCAAAACAGGTGGGTGACCCCATTCTACCCAAAGAAGATGGAAAGTCATAAGTAATTATATAGCTGAAGAAGAAAAAGGCAGCCCATCACCTTGGGTTGAAGTCTGAAGACTTGGAGCATCTCATTAGCAGGTCTCCAGCTTTTTGAGGACTGCTTGCTCTGCTACAGAGGGGGTGTTTATCCCACATCCTGTAGCACCTAGTCCACTTTAGGCTCAGACAGGAGATGAACATAGAAGGGATTTCATTCAAATGGGAGAGCCACAACAAAAGTAAAGGTTTTCATTTGAACATCTTTGATTCTGGGATAACCAGCCATTTTGGAAGACTCATTTAAATGTTGTGCAAGGTCAGAAAAGCAAAGAACCTTCCCAAAAAAAACCGCAGTAGAAAAATAACCTCAAAATAAGCTGAGTTTGCCAGTATATCCAGTATACCCACTAGTTTGGCAGAAGCAAACCTTTTAATATTCTAAATTTACTTTTTCTTAGAAAAGTAATTTCATAATCTAATCTGAGGAGAGAATGTACTCTTGACCAATTCCCAAGTAATGCATGGGAGATGAGTCCAAGAAGCAAAAAACAATCAAACCATTAAATAAGTGACTACAACATAATTGGCATATTCCCCATGGAGAAATACACAGCACTGTTAAGAAGCCTGGAAGGGATTCTGTGCAAACAGGATGGTTAAAAACAGCAGGAAGTATCAAAATGAACATTCTTAGGCTCCAATTTCAATGATGACACAAACACTACTTGACTGAAAAAGTGCAGCAGCACCTTTCAGCCAGCCCACGGGTTCATAAAGGGTTCACACACACTCTCAACAATACTTTTCTAAAGAACTAAGGAGGGAAAATCCTGTGCTAAAATCACCATTACATAAGTTAGTGCACCTCATTAAGGAAATGGTAACTCAATAAAGCTAATATGTTTAGTTGTACATAACGTTCACCGGATAGTGTACATTTAAATTACCCCACCAGCTGAATTAGAAGTGAGAGACAGGAAGGTGAAGTACCCCATCCATTCCTTTTTCCAAGACTAGAAAATAAAAATCAAAGAGAGAGGAGGAAGAGGATCATGTAAGAAGTCTCCTACCAAACTCGTAAAAAACAATGCTTTTCACAGCTAGCTTCACCTCCCTTCTTTGGGTATAAGTTAATACGTCAACTCATACTGATGACCCACTCAGATTTTGCTACCATTTCTACCTACATATTTTGAATTAAAGTCACTTATGAATAGCTAATTTAACACAGGTCCATGGATTGACTCAATTTTAGGAGACTGGCAAACCATAATGAAATAAAAAGATGGGATTGATGAAGACACGTGCATCCATTCTTTGAAAGTGAGGCTTTGAATATGCTGTGAATGCTTGCACTTTTTTAGCTCGATAGTTTTCAAATCATATAAAAAGCTATAGCATAGTTACAAAATTGATGACTTTTTTCATGATTCCAAAACCACCAGCACAATAGCATCCTAGTCCCATATGGGGCCCTTGGAAGCAAACAGCATTAAAAAAAATAACATCAACTCTGACAATCACAGATATTTTATAAGACTCGAGTTCTTTCCACTTGTTCTGCCATTTAAAGCTATTGATGTTGTTACATGCAACATATCTATATTTATATACTGTTGCTAATGTGAGGCTACAAATTAAAAAGTTTAAAAAGATGTTTCCATGGATTTAGAAGACCCTGCTATTCACAGGCATGAAATAAAACTCATATTCCACTGTAACTTCAAATCAGATCTGTATGTACACTTCTAGAAATAGATACAAAAATCATGTCCCTTGTGGCAGAAGACAGCTCATAAAACTCTTTGCATCTATTAAACACGTTCTCAAAAAAGAACATATTACAAAGCTCTTTTCAGTACTGCTCAGGAGCAACCTGCTAGGCAAAAGAGGAATGTACTTGCACCCAAGGAGAAGTCAACACTTTTCTTATAGCTGTTGGTGCCCTTTAGGTAAGTTGCACATAAATTTTCCATCCGTAATACACACATTCATACTTCTCAAAAGAGCAGAACCCACTGGGAATCAGGCTTCTATTCCAGGTATCTGTACCTTCAAAAGACATGAAAGGTAATGAGACATTAATTGCTACTCTCTCCAGGACAGGATGCAGAATTTACCTGTCTCTTTAACTAAAGATCTCACGGCCACAGAATAAAGATGGACAATGTATCACCACTGCTGACTCACTGCTCTGGATCACACTGTAGCTGAGCCAAAAGTATCCCATATTCTTAACAATCCACTCACATATTCATTTATTTAGAGAGTCTCATGTATCTATAGCATGATGTTTTCAATTCTCCAAGGACCAGATTTGAAATGAATTTTCACTTTCCTCCCATAAATTTAAAAAAAAAAAAAAAAAAATGAATGGAGATATTTAAATACCTAACTAATCCACGTAGAAACTGAATTTCCTGAAGAAAGCCAAAATTTTGAATTTAGCTTTGAACCCTTTTGTTCCAGTTTTCAAGGAAAAACATCACTTAGTTACAAAATTTTAACTATAGCATTTTCCTGGAAAAGTTCAGGTTCCCCCAGTATGGTGGTACAACTGATGACTGGGTTAGAAGAATCTAATAAAGTTTTACAAGGCCAAGCGCAAAGTGTTGCTCTCGGTTTGAGGCAATCCAAGATAAGAATACAGACTGGGAGAAGAACTCATTGACAGCAGCCCCTCTGAGAACTTAGGAGTCCTGATGGATGAAAGCTGGACATGAGCCAGTTTCCAGATACTGGAAGGCCAACAGTGTCCTAGGCTCCATCACAAGAAGGATGGCCAGCAGGGTGAGGGAGGTGATTGCCCCCCTGTACTCAGTCCTTGTGAAGCCCCATCTGGAGTACTGCGTCCAGTTCTGGAGCCCCGGTATAGAAATGATGTGGAGCTGCTGGAGAGGATCCAGAAGAGGGCTGCAGAAATGATAAAAGGCCAGGAGCACCACCTCTGCTGTGAAGATAAGTTGAGGGCTTGTTACGCTTGGAGAAGAGAAGGCTCTGGGGAAACCACACTGCAGCCTTTCGGTACCTGAAGGAAGCTTACCAGCAGGAGAATGCTGACATTTAACATGGTCAGACAGAAAAAAGACAAGAGGGAATGGCTTTAAACTAAAAGAGGAGAGATTAATTTCAAATGTTAGGAATATTTTCTTTTAACTCAAAGAGTGGTGAGGCAATGGAAGAGGCTGCCCAGAGGGGTTGTGGACACACCATCTCTGGAGGTATTCAAGGCTATTTTGGATAGGACCCGGGCAGCCTGATCTAGTAGTTAGCAACCTTGCCCATAGTAGGGGGGATTGGAAACATGCAATCTTTTAGGTCCCTCTCCAATCTTAGCCATTCTATGATTAGGCCAGGCCCCATACCATTTTGAAGACCATGCAGTTCAGCAATCTTGACTGGACTGTCCCACCACATCCAGCATTTAGCACCTTATGGCTTAGCCACTGAAAGATCAACAGCAGGGGCAATATTTTACTAGTAACAAAAGCACAGTAGTAGCTGTGACAGTAGAGTCACTTCCACTGGTGCAGACTTTTTTTTTTTTTTTTTTTTTTTTACAAGCACAGCATGCAGACTCTCGTTCGTCACTGTTGAAAATACATAAAATATATAAAATACATAATGGTGGTGACTATATTGCAAAATAGTATTTTGTAACTGACAATGTGCTCTATCAAATAACATTATTGCGCTCTTTGCATTTGTTGTACTTCCATGAAAAAAGATGCGTTACTTTCAGAGCAACCTACATACATGAGAGAAGAATCTCTGCATACCAAAGAGGTCTTACTGTCCAAACTGGAGTTTCTTGAAAAATAGACACAACATACTTACAATTGCATACATGCAGCTCTTTCTGATGTAAAAGTACTTCACCAAGAAAGAGAAGGACATTCACTTACAGAAATCGGTTTTTCCAACACGTGATTCTTTAAGTATCACCTTGCTGAGCTGCACGTACCTCAAAACCATGATCTTTAAGTGTCAAACAAGTCTACAACTTGAAAATATTTGTAGGTGGATGAAAAATATCTAGTGCAGTTTGAAATCTTTTTTGGGTTGCAGTCACCACTGCTGCAGTGCAAAATAAAGCAAAATAATATTATCTTCCTACCAGAAGAAAGTATCAATTTCTTCCAACTTCAAAGCCAAAACCAAGCAAAGCCACCAAAATATGTATAATGTGATGGAAAGCACAGCAACAACAGCAGAACAGCATGGTCCCAGGCAGCAGCAAGTGAAGGTTTTCTGAACTGCAACAGCTGCGGGCACAGAAATAAAGGAAAGAATCTCCTTACCTTCAGAAGAGCTCAGGTACACATGGATACCCTCACCTCCACTGCCAACCCTTGCATGAGGGTTCCTGGCTCCACCCCTTCCAGTCACTCAGGTACATTGCATGCACCTGAGCTGCCCTGGGTTGGCCCTGCCTTCACACCAGGTGCTCAATCACTGCTTCAAGTTGTGACATTTCTGCTACAATATACAAGACAAATTCTTTTGAAAAACACCTGTCCTATATCACAGGAAAAGGGGGATTCCTGTATTCTGATTCAAGCTGCAGCACTCAAATACTGTGTAAATAAATTGATGATTCTCGATACTGCAAATGACAACACGCTGGACTGCTAGTGGAAAGTGTTTGGGATTTCAAGGGGCCTATTTGCATAGGCTTAATGAATGCTACATAGAAACAAACATCCTGGAGGCCAGCAGCAGCACTCCTTCCAAATGAGCACAGTCACAGCTAGAGCTGCAAGCCAGGACTGCCTTCCCAAACTTAATGCTTTGAACAAATGTGAGAACTGGTCTCAATGGAGTACAGTGTCAAGTTGCTCTTCCCAGGAGACAGTAAGGAAAAGAGGAAGAGAGAGGAAGAAAGAAAGGAAGTCACATCAGAAAGCAACTTAAAAAAAACACCTGTTTTCTCTGTGCTTTGAAATACATATTCCTCTGCTGAAGTACTTCAGTGGACCACACAAGATGTTAAGGTAGCAAAAGAGACAGGATGTTCACGAGCTTACAGGTTGAATATATTGGCTAGCCTGCTCTTACGCTCCAAAAATCTTTCCGTTATCTGGTTTCCATGTAAGTGAATATACAGTCTTGCAAAACAACAACAGTGTCAGAACAGCACAGCTTTGCCTAGGATTCCTTCTGAGACTGAAGAGCACTCCTCAATTAGTGATGGAGAGGACAAAGATGAGTGGTGAAACTCCTTTGTGTGGGACAAGGGAACAAGTCCTGCTACAATGCAAGTATCAGCCCTTATGAGGACAAATTCCTGTCAGTGCAGTCATGGGGATAATCAGAAGCTGAGTCCCTCTTCGATCTTGTGCACCACAAGTAACGATTCAGTTCATTACGGCCATTGCAGACAGCTTCCCAACACATGTGCATGAGTGCACACAGACTATAGTTCTGCACTGTGATCAGAAACACAGGAAGCAGGTTTCCAAAAGTGAGAGAAAAAAATTGGGAAAATAACGAAGAACAAATATGTGAACTCCAATGTTTCCCAATAGTGTCCAATAGGTAAATAAGAACTAGGACAACAAGGACAGTCTTTACATAAATCCTGAAATGATGCATAAACAAGTGGAAAACAGGGAATTCAAACAATGAAGATGGATTAGATCACTTGGATCCAGAAAGCTTGCTTTTCAACTCTCTAATTCACTTTTAAATTGTCCTTCTTTTAAGTACATTAAGATCAATTGTTTGAACAAAGAATTCGTACTAAGCTTTAAAAGTAAGACAGGAGATACCATGTAATGCTTCCATTTTACATTAAAATATATGCACTATTATCTTCTTATTATCTCCTAAAGATTTTTCCAGGCATTTAATTAACATATGACAAGATACTCAAGTTAGCAAGAAAAAAAGTTACCATTTAGTGCACTATCTATAGACTCTCAGAAGTTAGTTTCCCATTGTTTTTTTTCTTCTAATGCACTACCTTGTGAACAACTATTATGCTATTTTAAAAGCAAGGCTCTGTCACAGAAATAAAAGAAATAAAAGGAATAAAGTTCCCGAGGTACCTACACTTTATTTTTTAATTTCACTCCAGCATAAGTGTCTTTCAAAGACAGTGAAACACAGGAGAAATTTAGAAAAAAAAAATTACAGATTCTGCTACTGGGAAGCGAGCTAGTATTAGCATGCAATTAAGAGTTCTCACTGGGAGCTTGACCATAAATAAATCCATGGGAAGTATTAATTTTAAATGGGTGCAGAACAGTTGCTACCAAATTCATGCAGCCATCGGCACTGCTGATTTGGGGGATATTTGTTGGTTCCGCTTTACTAATATGGCAGAAAATCCTGCGGCAAGTAGAAAAAGTAGAAAAGATGTGTTTAAGGACAAAAAGATACTGTTTGGAGCAGATGCTCTCCTCAAATATCAGTTTCTTTGTGGGCCCATACCTAGTACTTTCCGTGGTATAAAAATCTTTTTTTTCCCCTGAGAAACTGCTTCTCACAGCATTCACCAGCCACTCAGCTCAGCAGCCACAGAATCACAGACTGGTTGAGGTGAGAAGGAATCTCTGTAGTATGTAAATTCATACTACACATTGGGCTACATCTTGATACATCCTCACTAGATAAAGAGGAGGGGAAGGGGGGGCAGCGCATCTGCTCCCAACTCCTCACGTACACCCAGCCCCAAGCAATGGGGAACTGGGTCTGGCTTTACCCAGGGGTCTATCCCCTCCCTCAAGCAGTGCCAGCTGCTCAGGTCTGTGTCCAGTTGGGTTTTGAGTATCTGCAAGGATGGAGATTCCACAACAACTCTGGACAACCTGTGCTGATGTTCAATCCCTGTTAAATTTTAGAAGTATTTTCCTTATGCATAAAAAGTAGATCCCTTGTTTCAATTTGTGCTCATTGCCTCCTGTCCTGTTGCTGAACACCACAGAGAAGAATCTGGCACTGTCTTCTTTACTGCCCCTCATTAGTTTTGAATAAACAGTCAGAGCCCCCTGAGCCTTCTTTTCTACAGGGTGAACGTTTCTAGCTCTCCTAACTTCTTCTATAACAGACATTACAAACCCTTAATCATCTCTGTGGCCTTTTGCTGGCTTCACTCAAACATGTCCATGTGTCTCTTGTGCACAGGGACCCAGAACTGAGCAAAACACTCCACATGATTCTCATCAGTACTGAGTGGAAGGATCACCACCCCCAGCCCGGGGGTTACGCTCTCCCTGATGAAGCCCAGCATGATCTTGGTTTTCTTTCCCTCAAGAGCACCTTGCTGATTCATGTGTAGCTCCTTGTTCAACTGAAAACCCAAGTACGCTCTAGCAAAGCTGTCTTCTATCCAACTCCTAGCACATTCTGGTGTATGGAGCTATTTCTCCCCATGCTCAGTACTTTTGCATTTCCTTTGGTTGAACTCCATGAAATTCCTATCAGCCAATGGGAATTTTTGACAAATGTCTCCAGCCAGCCCAAACGGAAACACAACCGTCTGGTGCATCAATCACTCCTTCCAGTTTTATCACCTGCAAACTTGTTGAAGGTGCAATCTGTCCCATCATCCAGGTCTCTAATGAAGATGTTAAATACCATTGGATCTAGCATTGATCTCGAGCGTACACCAAATGACTGGCCTTCTATTGGACTTCAGACACTGGTCACAATCACTGAAATTCAGCAATGCAATTAGTCCTCAGTCCACTTGACTGTCCACTTCATCAACTGGCTGATAAGGATATTATAGGAGAATTTCAAAAGCATTGCTAAAAATCAAGATAAACATCATTCACTGCTCTCCACGCATTCACTAAGCCGGTCATCTCATCATAGAAAGTTATCAGGTAGACAAGTATCATTTTCCATTCATAAATCCATGCTGACTACTCCCAGTCACTCTCGTCTTTAATACACTTGGAAATGACATTCAGAATGATAAGTTCCTCAAAAGCTCTTTCCCATTTCATCTCTGCCCAGATTGCTGCCTCACTACTAGGCTGTCTAGGATCTTCCTTGAGGCTGTTAACATCTGCCTCACCAACTCCTTCTTAGAACTAAGAAATGTTCAGTTCTCCATCCTTTTCACCTAGAAAACAGAAAACTTCTTCCATTGACACCAGTAAAGCTCGCATAAACTCAGAAGTTCTTTGAAAAGCACTCAATAGAAAACATCAGGTTCAGTTCTGCTTCCTTCTTCCTGAACATTTAAACATTATCCATTTATATTACTCTACAAACGTTTCTCTGTGTGCCTCTCTCTATATACCACAGGATGGCAGCAAATGTTAGAGGATAAAGAAAAAAAAAAAACAGTGGAGAGAAAAAAACAAATGTATTACAATTGATTTATATATAGTACTGTTACTTAAAACGAATAGTTCCTGAACTGTAATCCAGGTGCTACACAGACATGCATCCTGAGTCACACAAACACACTAAGGCTAGAATCTGTGCCACAGCAGTTCAAACGCATTAAAAATTATGGTTGGAGGGAAACAAATTATACAGGATGCCAACACAACCAGTAAATCTGGAGTTAACAAAATGCTTTGTTTGATCCAAAGGAAATAATATTCAGTAAAATTTAAAACAAATTTGTATGGAATGACCATAAATCATAAATCATATAGTCATAAATCATCAAAGGTCTATACTACATATAGATGTTAATATTGAAAAGGTGGCCAAAAAATTAAACCAAAGAAAAGTTAAAATTCAAAATTCATTTCAGTAGAAAAATACTCTTCCTAGTTTGGGTAGATTCAAAATTTACATAAAACATAAAAAGTAAATTGGTGGGTTTTTTGGTTGTTTTTTGGGGGGGGTTTTGTTGTTGTTGTTTTTTGCAATGTGCAATAGGCAAATTGAAAGATGCTACTTTTTTTTTTTTAATCCTCTAAATAATAAGGAGCCTGAACAGAAGACATAATGAAATAAAGTACATAGAAGTACCAAAATACTATAAAGAAAAAAATCAGTAGCTTTTTAACTTTTTATGTGAGCTGCAGCTATGGAAGGTTGGTATTTCAAAGTCAATATTCATTATTAAATTATACAAATAAGAAATAATATAAGAAACAATATAAACACGCAAGCACATTTTTAAGCTGCAGTGGGATAGGATTTTATGTATTTTTTGTAGAGCCACCTTTAATTGAAAGTTATCAAGTAGTTTCAATGGTACCTGTTCATAGAGCTTCCAGAAATGAAAAGCTTTATAAAGAAAAGTTGCCACCATTCAAGTTATTCTCTACAAACCTTCAAGCAGTTTAAAGACTTTATTATAAACTTAGATTAAATAGCAATGTTTTAATTTATGCTATATCTGCTTCTGCTCATAAATTCTTCCAATTTCTTCTACCTCACCTCTTTGCATTTCATTCCAACACCAAATTAATTCAAAGACATGTTAACACAGCTGGTACTTCATCAACATTTTGACTTTGTAGGTTATGTCAATGGTTTGCCAAAAAAGATCAACCAGACCCCAGTCAGCTTTGGAGAAATCATGGCTGTTATGACTCTTTGCTTTCAGGACTCCATACAATAAAACTTGGGATGTTTGCCCTGTATGAGCTGGACTTGACTGTCCCTCCTGACTGCTGCTATGTACCTTCCTAGTCCATAACAGGCATAGAGTCAGGGAGGTCACAATTATTCCTAAGGCATCAGGAAGGTCTATGAAAATGGCAAAGATGACCATGCCCTAATCTCAAGCACTGAACAATTCATGAGGCAGAAATCTTGACTGGCCAAAGAAAATATAAGCTAGTATATTTCAGGCTTTCTGAAAAACAATATTTTTTGTATCCAATGTACACAGAAAAAAAAATGATCTCTGGATGCTGCTGCCAGTAGCACTTCTCTGCTATATCTGCTTGTGTTATAGTTGTGCTCTTCTCCCTCAAGAAACATGGGATGACCATTGCACACAGCTGCTCTTCTAATCTGCTGCTAACTCCTAGTCACCATACAAGGAGGCAACTAAAAGCACACAGCTACCACAAGCCAAGTCCATACTTATTTCTTCCCTTCAGGTCATTGTCATCCCTCAGATATGAATAAGGGTCTGGAAAGATAAATGTTTTCTATAGGCTTCTGCAACCTTCTTGATGTAAAAATAGACTGTAACCATGCTTATGTCATGTTGTTGCTCAGCAACCTTTTTCCCCCCCCCTTAATCTCCCTGTTCTCTCATATCTTACTGGTCTTCACAGTGATCAGTCCGCAAACTATGACTCACAAGTCAGAAACAACACTGTCTGCTAAGCTTGCAGGACATTCTGCCCTTCAGTGATTACATAGGCTTAGGGAGATGTACCTGATAGAGTAACCAGAGACAAGATGTTGACCTAGGGGAAAAAAAAGCTAGTGAAATCCATGAGAGACAGCAAAAGAAGTGAAAGAAAAATTGGTCCTCTATACTGAGGATATACCTCTATACTTTTTTCTTTTTTTTTTTTTTTTTTTTAAAAAAAAAAAAAAAAAAAAAAAAAAAAAAAAAGAGAAAGATCTCTAATCCATTCCCCTTCAGTCAAGATCAGCAAAGAGGAATCAATCAGTGATCTTAACACAGTCTCTCTCTTTCCCTGATGAGTTCTGGAGAGGGATCTTCCTTAGACAGAAGAATAAGGACAAGTAAAACAGCAAGGACTCTCAGCTCTCATTCTTCCTGAAAAAATTTATTGCTTGAGAGAAGAGGACAGAAAAACAAAAACTTGTAAGCACAGCTTTTGCACACACGGCCATTGTTGCAAATGGACTCAGCAGATGAACATCCAGTGGAGCAGTGACAAACATCAGAAGGCAAAGCCTATATCCAAAGAGCTACTGGAGACGGACTCAATTACTTAAACTGAGATGCATATGGGCACATCAGAAGTCAAATTATTCCATTTTGCTTTCAGCTGCTGCCCTAGAAGAGGGTGGGTTCCCCATTGACCCCTCACACACATCTGCCTTCTTCTTGCCAATGTCTCAGATACCACAAAAAAAATCTAAAACATGCATGCTAGTGTTTTGGTCCCTGAATCTCTCCTCAAGTGTCTGACTTCTATACAAATATTTCAATCTCCATTGGTTTTAAAGAACACTGGAAAAAAATATGCTTTCAAGAATCCATGTTTAACATTAACTCAGATAGCTACATTTAAGTTGTCTGTGTATTAAAGGTATTAATCAGACAAAAAGGGAATACACCTAGCACCTGTGTTATTTTGCTATATTTTGACTCCACATTCCTGTGCAATTCTGTTAAGTGTACAGCAGATAAAGCTGTCCTCATCTATTGGTGCTCTCTGTTTGACAAGGTAACTCAGAACCAAAGAAATATGTACTTGAAATAACCTCTGAGTGTTAGGCTAAACAAACACAGCTGAAGTCTGGACCAAGATTAATAGAGACGTGGAGGCTTAAATACCTTTATATTTCTGAAGATTCCTCATAAAAATGTACTTAAAATATCAAGGGAAAAATCCTACTGTTTATTTAAGATAGAAGCTTTAGAAGACAGTGAAGCACTGCAACAATCTTTACCAATGTCTCAATGTACAGGAATCACCATCTATTTTTGTCTTGCACATGTCATTATCACTTGATCCAGAATGAAGTGACAGTACATGTGAACTTCAGTAATTACAGTACGCACATAACATTTAACCAAATATGAAGTCATTACTTTTGTTTACTTCTATATTCCATCAAAAAACTAATTTCACCACTTTACAGTGAAATAAATACATAATATCATTGTAAAATGATACGTTTCGTCCAACAGCATTAGCAATGAGTAATAACACCAACAATAATTAACTTTTTATTATTATTCAATTAAGGAGCTGAAGATGACAGATTCAATCAGCTACTCTGACCTATTCAGCTACTCAGTGCAATATCAAAAGCAAATCTAGATTTGATTTTCATGAGCATTATGATCATTATAAAAAATGTAAATATGTAAGTATGTAAGTATGTAAAGTATGACCTTGCACAGAAGGATCACAAGAGGTCCCTGTTTAAGTTAATAAATTTCTTAATAAATAAAGCAAACCTACAATAGATTTCAACAAGGAAAACACATAGCTTTGATAAACTCTATTAGTAAAATCAGATGGATTGAGGATATCAGGGAATTGACCATAAAGCAGATTTGGAATTTCTCACAGCCAGAGGTGCCTAGAGTATAAATATTGAAATTATATTTTCAGTAATTAGGAAGACTGATATTAAGGGGCATCAGATCTAGCAGATGAATGAAGATACTAAGAATAAGTGAAGAAGCTAAAAAGTAATGAAAAAGAGGATAAAACGTCAAGGAATGCAATCTTCTTAATAACAGAGATCAAGAAGGGCAAAGATAAGTGAAAACAATCGAAAATCAAGCCAAGATATACTTCCCTATATGTTATGAACAAGAAAGAAAAGGAATATTTTGCTATATAAATAAGTTGGTAAAGACAGAAAAGAAAAAGAAGGGGCATATTGCAGTTGGCACAGTGTAAAAAATTAATACAAGTATGATCTCAATTCTAAGTGAATGCTTTCTCTGAGTTGCCAGTAAGGATGATAATGAAGACTTTTATTACAGCAGGATGACTAAAGAGAATGAAGATGTGGAAGCAAGTTTTGCAAACAAGTCAAAAGCTCAATGTACTTACAGATGTGTGAGTGGGTGGGCAGATAAGGAGACAGGTAACCATGCTACAACTCTGAAAGATCCAGAAGCTAAAACTGCTGGTTCAGTTCTACATCCTCCTAATGAAATCAGCAGGGAAAAAATACCAGCTGAAGTGCAGAAGACATTGGATCATTATTTTAGAAGGGTGGTGAGGAAAAAGGTCCCAAGAAGCCATGAGAATCTTATTTGTGAGCAATACTTTATAACAGACTTCAAAATAAAAAATAAATGAAGACACAGAATCTGAAACAGAAAATAGGGTAAGTCTAAGGATAGAGTGCATCAGTCTAACCTGACAGACCTTTTCAAAGTAATTTCCTAGGGAAAAAAGAACAACGAAACAACAGCAAAACAAAACCTCATCTAATTGAGAAATATTTGATACTATGCTGTACAGTAAGTACTTCATTAACAGAAGAACGTGACTGGAAGTATTAAAGAGGTGGTAAAAAAGCTAGCTGTCAGAAGTGTTGAAAAGCACCACCATTGATAGAATAAGTATTTTATTCCAGGTTGGTCTATTTATATATATATGTATATATAAAATATATATATATTATTACACAGGTTGGTCTTAATATTTTCATTAAAGGCTCCAGTTCAAAGCAGCAGGGAGTCCTTACAAAAATGTACATAAAACATGAATTTTTGAAGCACTGTCAACACCAACTAGACTTGAGATAGCAAGAAAAGACATCCAAACACAGTAAGAACACTCCCTTACACACAATCTCACTAAAGCCACACTGGTATTAAACACAGCCCCACAAAAGCAGCAGCAGGTTCTGTGGGGCATGAGCTCTCACTGCTGTGTGTGAGCTTCTCAGCAAGTAGCATTCCCTGAAGCATGTTCCCTCAATTGAGAAATTTCACAATTTCCTCCCTTACAAGTCTACATCTATTAGGTTGCCTGGCTGAGACACCTATGAGGACAGATGCTGCCAGTAGGATTGAGCAGAAGACCTGAGAAGTCAACTAAACAAAAAATACCAAGAAAGTAAACACTGAATAAATGCTGAAGGCAGCATATAGCAAGCATCTGCATTCATGTTACCATAAAATGAAGGGTTCGTTTTCCAGTTATTTACATGGTTACAAAACAAAGCTACAGTTTACAGCTGAAGACTTTCATGCTGATTCAAACTCTGTAAAAAGATCCAGTAAAATAATTTCAGGAGCTGTCTGATGATTTAAGCCAATTGAAGTGCCATACGTTTCATTAAAATTACCTTCACAGGATCCGAAACTATTTTAAGAGGCAGTAGAGGCTTTTAGTTAGTAAAACATTCAGCTTTTTTTTTTCCCCCAAAGGTTTATTTCCACTAAGCATCTTGAGTTAAACATATGCCTTTCTTCTGATTTTCAGATTAAATAACAAATTTATTAAGGAGAAAAAAAAAAAAAAAAATCTTGGGCGGTGTTATCTGAAGAGGCCTTTTTCCAACTGTCAACATTTTGAAGCTGAGTAATAATGCAGCCTCGAGGTTGCCATGGGAACATGTTACATTTCCTAGGTGACAGTGATTGTATGTCGTCACCGCTGAACCGCACCAATGCTGGAAATATGTCAAGTTTCCCTCAGGTGTCAGCATCCCGACACTTCCTGCCCGCGTCCCAGCCAAGCGCCCAGGTGAAACCTTTACCCTTAAGCCTATGCAGTCTCCATGGGGCTGCAGAGCCCACACAGCTCTTGTCCTGAGGAGCACACTCTGGTTTGGCAAGAGAGAGTGCCAGCACCTCGAAATGCTGATCTTAAGACTCTAATAAAGAGCAAATCCACCTCTCAGTTTGCAGTTTGTTTTATTGCCCAACTGACCTCACATAGGCATGCTTTTGCTCTCATTTTTGCAAGGCTCTTGCCGAGTTCCATCAACAGAGCTCCTATCAAAAACCTCTAAAAACCTGGTGTCAAGCTACTAACCCATACGTCATTTACATCAATTTTCTCAGAATCATCTGTACTAAGACCAACCTTTAAAACTACCTGTTGGGCTTTGTTACATTAAGACCATTTCTAAACCTTTGGTAATGTTACTCGATGATCCCTCTTGCAGCACAGATGTTGCCCAGCACAACTGCAAGGCCACCAGCTGTACACCATGACCAGCAGGATTCATTTGCCTGGGAAAAGCAAGGAGGAGGAGTTGAGTAGAGTAACTGCTCTGCAATGCTCACACGCTCGTCCAAAATAAGCAACTCTGATTCGGTAACTATTATTCTGCTCTGGAAGTGATTATTTTATTCTAGGATAATTACTCCATTTCCAAAGTGAAATAATTGTTACCGAATAAAATCATTTTTATTTTGGAATATTTCATCCACATGTGGGAGTTACTCTGGAACAACTAAATTATACCCTAATAGCTAGAAGAGAACAGTCCTGCCAGTCAATTTTTCCAATGCAGGCAACTCCTTAAACCCTAATTCCACTAGAAGGCTTAGAACAGAAGGTCTCATTGCAAAACCTGAGATGCCAATCACTCCATTTGAAGCAGAATCCACATTAATTTATGAGAGTAACAGCTTTTAGCTCTCTTAAGTACAGAAGTCACTGAAGGAAATCAAAGTCCATCAAGGGATTTCCAAAGCATGTTACAAGTATTACCGCTTACAGACAAAACTCAGTACAAGATACACAAATAGCACTGGTGCTGTTGAATGCTTTCTTCTCTACATACACACAGTTACAAATTGCTTCTGAAGTCTAAACCTGAATAAACCCAAACCAACTCATCCTGCAGAGGTAAATGTTGGTAGCAGTATGCTGTACCAGCGCTTGACTTTTGGAAGAACTGGGGACATGCCTTGGACTATGCATCCATTACTTGTTCTAGATAATTGGCTTAGCTGATGAGACAATTTAAAACCCCTTACCAGAATATGCATACATTCAGAATCTCTTTTGACTTTGCCCAGTGTTTTCTAATATAAACTACTCTTAAGAAACTAAGAAGGGAGTTCAGTACTAGCACCATTTTTGCACTGCAAAATTTTATAATTGGCCATTAAAGCAGGCAAAGAAGCCACAAAGCTCAAAAGTTTAGGTTCCCACAGCAACAGTAATTCAGCTGCATTTAAAATATATAGCAGAGCATAAATTAACAGTTATTGAAAATGCTGCATATGTGCAATGTGGCCATGTTAACATTGCTATGGGAACCTTAACTTCTGAATAGATAAGCATTCGACAAAAATAAAAACCATATAAGAGAAATAATCATTACAGATTTTGCTGGAAAAGACTACAGCCAATTTCTCATCTGCAATCTGTTGATGCAGAGCATAAGGCTTCATAAAGCCTCAGAAGTCCAAGCAGGTGAAAAAATAATCACTAAAAACACTGAGTGTCAAGGCCATAACCATGGCTGACACTTAACTGCAGCTTCACTTTCAATTTATGCTTATAATCAAACAGTACGCAAAATTATTCCAGAAATCTCAACAGAGATAAGGAGCCCACATACAACTATCACCCTCTCCTCTTTTTCTCTCATACTTCCGATACATTAAATATTTTGGAAGAACAGATGGTAAATTTGCTACTGACTTTAGTCTTTTTCCCCCATCATGCTCAATTAAAAAATAATTTTAAAAAAGCAATCAAACTGTGCTCTAGTATATATTAATGTAGTAGCACCAAGCCCTGTCTTTCACATACTGTTCTAACACCAAAGTTTTTGTTTTAAAAAAGTTTGATTTCAGCAGATCTTTGGGGTTGGAATTTTTCATATTTTCATATGAATCCAATAACCGCAGGTCTGCTGGCTTACTTTCCAGTGGCATGGATGTTGTCTGGGAGTAGAACAACAGCATTCTGCTCCTGGTTCTGCCATTCCCTCCAAATCTCTATGCTGCATGATCTTGGGCAAGCCAAGCTCTCTTCCCTGCAGTTCCTTCATCTGTGAAAAAGAAATAATGACACCCATCTTTTCTATCCAAAGGTTCAATGCTTTAACCAAGTGCATTTTCTCAGCCGCTTAAAACAAAATTTTCAAAGTTTCCTTTCAGAATATTTGAACAAAATTCCAGCAGCACCTATAGCAGCTCTGCAAAGAATTCTCCCAATCTGTTAACTGCTGAAAGAGAAATGACATAAAGGCTTCTTTATTCCAACCCACCCTCATGCAGCTGTGTGGCATATATGGTTAGTCCCATTCAAAATTCTACAAACCAGTTTCTTCCCCACAGTGATCACAGATTACCAAATACTCTTAACCAGCAAACAGAGCAAGTTCTAGAGCCCTGTACTGGCAAATGCAAGACAAACAGTGTTCTCCACATCGAGCCAAAGTGACAAGTTCTCCCTCTGATATCCTGGCACACACGCTTGGAATTGCACTGACAAAAGAAGGATTTCCCAGTCGTCGGAAAAGCAGGATACTGGCTCTGAAATGAGCCATACAGTTCAAAGAGATTTTAATCTCTATTATTAGAAGTGACCTTGATTTTTCACATCCATAGTACAGACTTTATGAAGATTATATGGGCATACCGCTTGAGGACATTTTCTGTGTAACATTAAGATTTTACTCAGGCCACAAACTTGCTTTTTCCTAGAGTGATTTAGGGAAAAAAAACCAACAAGCTAACATGATAATATTGATCAGAATAGCGTCTTTTACAAAGACACAGATATACACTGAGAACAGTTAGCAACGTCCTACACCACTACATGGGAGACAGACAGAAAATTTTGCCCACTACATGCACAAATGAGTTTTCTCACAGTGGACAGTCACTAAACTATTTTGCCAAAATGGTGAGTTTATGCTTCTTCCTACATAAGGCACAGACATTATATGTTCTTAGTCTCCAGCCTCAAAGGCAGAGTACTGGAAGAAATGAGACTTATGGAGTCTGTGAAGCAAGAAGTTTAAGCAGCAGAATTTATTTTCAAACCCTACTTATGAGTTTGGCTGAGAAAGAGAAAGCATGGGTCTTACCTGAAACTTGCCATTTCAAGATGCTTGCAAACACCTTTCAATGAAATAAAGTGTTCCAATAACCACCTGCTTTCTGCATTGTCATCTCTTATAAATGGTAATCTACCCATATTTCAGCCAATATATCTATGACCTAAAGCACTAACACCACTCTTTCACTACAGCCAGAACCTTCACTGTCCCTGCATGCCTTGACCCCAGCCCAGTATCACAGTCTGAGGGACCCTATTACTTGGACAGCACCTATTGCCACCCAATTCTCTCTTACATGGGTGATCCCTACATGTTCAGAAACTGCATTGTTGCATCTCTATTCTTTTCCTTCAGAGGCTATATGTGCTGTGCTTAAGTCCAGTGTGCTAGATCACTCAGTTCATGAGTTGCACTGAGGAAACAAAAGACATCATATTTGCTACTGAAGCTGGCAATTTCAGTTACCCAAGTTAAGTTATTTAAACAACCCTGAAGTTACTCTTATTTCATCAACAGATATTAAGTGAACTCTTTGAGGCACGAAAGTGATAAATTTTTGAACAAACACTTCCCATCTCATACTTAACCCTAATATATTGGTGACATACCTAGACTGAAAGTCTCACATTTAAGACAGACAAGAATTACAGCAGAAGGAGTCACTGATGAAGGTGCTTCCATGCACTTTGTGTTTGCATAATACCCAACCGCTTGTCACAGTTTTATAACACTACCTTCTGATACCACTTCTACTGATTCAGTGTTTTTTTCAGCCACTACCTGCTCTTCTTATCTCCACTATCACTTCATTCTCAGAGACAAATTCAGATACCAGCACATATAAAGCACTTTTCTCCCCCATCTGACATACTCTGGGAAGAGCAGATTAACAACATTCTCTTATTAGCATACAAGTTCCCTACTCATTTCAGCATCCAACGCTGGTATGACTTACATGTGGTTTTAAAAAAAAAAAAAAAAAAAGATTGCTTACTGCTAAAATCTGGAACAGATTTACTAATTTAGCACCAAGCTCTGTCCTACATACAGCACCATGACTTTCTATAAAAATGACTTCCTATTAGATCTTGCTACCTCAAATTTTCTCTTTTCAACCTATTCCTTGCTAAATGCAAGCTAAAAATGGCTTATGACTGTTTCAAGCTATTCTCCCTCTCATTGGCATAACACAGTAAAGGCTAGGTGCTGTTAGTGAGTCAGATTATATGTCCAAACATAGTGTTCTGTTGACTAGATGCAGATGGGATTGATTTTTTAACTTGATAGCTTGTTTAAAAGTTACATAATTCTGTATGCAAACCTTCTTGTTCAAGTTTTATTGAATACCCAAGTTCATCACATACCAAGTCACTCCAAATTCTGGACTCAGAGAGAATCATTGAGATATTCAGGACAACTTTGTTAACGTTTGGTAACCAAATTGCTTCCTTCTCAAGCCCCAAAGAGATAAAGGGAAGGGAACACAAGAAATTCTCTGAAGACCCAAACAGTTACCCACAATCTGGCTGTTACATGATCTAAACCTCAAAAAAAAAAAAAAAAAAAAAAACCACCAAAAAAACCAACAACTTAAAAGTTGTACAGAACAAGCTAATGAAAGTTCTTCCTTGAATAATTATTTTTATGTAACTCGAAATGTTTTCTTCCATCTAAAGGTAATTCCACATTTCTTGTGATACTGTCCCAAGAACAAAATTATCTTCCCAACTTCCCTTACTATTGTGGTTGGTGTTTTTAACTGTGAATGGGTAATCAGGTAGTAGACACGAATAAACACACTCAATTTAAAAGATTATGTACCATCACTGACCAGTCAGTCCTCATATCTGCTACAAACCAAATAATGACAGAAGCATTTAATAAAATCTGTTTTTATTTTAAAATGAACTACACTTCAGACAGCTAGGCCTACAAATTTGTATCTGTTACATATGTACTTGACAAGAAAAGCACTGGAAAGGAACTTCAAATATGACCTCGCTCTCTGCATTAATATATTTTATCCCTTTTCTATTCCTATTGAAGGCCTCAAAATTGTTCATTTTTTCTTCTAAGATAGCCTAATCCCCCTCTGCATTTACAGTTCTTCTCAGCTTTGTGCTGTCATCCAATTTCATCATTACTGCCAGCTTTTTTTCAGCATCAAAAATTACACACAGGATGCCAAATACAAATCCTCAAGGAATTTTGCTACTAGATCCCCAGTAAGGATTGCTTCTTCCTTCTCCATCACTGCTGCCCTCACAACTTCATTGAGCTTGGAAGGGCCAACAGTATCTTGGACTGCACCACAGAGGCAGCCTGCAAGGAGAGGAGATAACTGTCCACATCTACTCAGTCCTTGTGAAGCCTCACCTGGAGTACTGTGTCCAGGCCTGGGGCCTCAAGCACAGGAGGGATGTGGAGCTGTTGGAAGGGTCCAGAGGAGGCTACAAAAATGATCAGAGAGTTCCAGCACCTCTCTTATGAAGACAGGCTGAGGGAACCGGGCTTCACAGAGAAGGCTCTGGGGTATCCACGTTGTGCCCTTCCATTACTTGAAGGAAGTTTAAAAACAGGAGGGAGCCTGACTTTTCACAGAGTCTGATAATGATAGAACAACAGAGAACGGTTTTAAATTAAAATGGGAGATTTAGGTTAGATATTTATAGGAAACTCTTTACTGAGAGGGTGGTAAGGCACTGAAACAGGTTGTCCAGAGAAACTGTGGATTCCCTGTCTCTAGGTATATTCAAGGAAGGGTTGGAGAAGGAGACTGTATCTAGGTGACCTTTAAGGTCTCTTCCAATATAAGACACTCTCTGATTCTCATGTATCATGCAATACCTATTTCTTCTGGTTAACAGCAAGTTGTCTATGTGTACCATACTAAAACTTCTACTTTACTGCCTTTGGAGATAGCAGCAATGTTTTCCTCTTCATTCAATATGTTCACATATCCAGATAGCCACAGACCAATAGATCAATAGACTGAGTTGGTGGTTCCCCTGTAGTGGCCAAGGGCTCATGTTCAGAAGCAGGGTCCTGCACAAATATCCCTTCAGATGAGATTGCAGGTCACTCTGCAAGCAAAAGAGAATGACTGCTGTGAACTGGGTAGGCAGATGGGAAGGAGCATTACCAGGTGCAGCACCCAGCAAAACTCAACTCACTAGTAATAGCCACCACTTTCCTTCTCCTCTCATCAAATCCATCTTCCTCTTCTGTGGGGAAAGTCACCACAAAGCACAGCAGTCCTCGGTGTATAATTATTTCCCTCCTCCTCAAAAAAAAAAACAAAACAAACATAGCCGAAATCTGCAAAGCAGCAGTAACTCAAATCTCATCCTTGAGACAGTATCAGCACCAGAAAAGGTTTAGTTAATAAACAACATAAAGCCAGACACTAGTAAACTAAAAACATGTAACCAACAAGCAGCAGATGCTGCCTGAACTGTCAGGAAAAAGGGGGCTGCTTTCAGCTATTGTGGGCACCAGGCAGGATCGAGCCCCAGGCTGCAACGTGAAAACAGTGAGACAGTTGCTTTTAATTTTTTACCCATTCTAATCCGCTTTATGGAAAACGTTTTAAGGATTAGAATAGATGACATTGACCTAGCCATGAACTACAACAAGAGTAGATTACTCACTACAGTTATATTTTCACTGCCAATGTCATTTTCACAATCCTTTTATTTTATGAAATGTCTGAGAGTTCTTAACAAGCCAAAAAAGAATTTTCCACATCCACCCCATATAAATGGCTGCTTATAATAAAGATAAGCAGTTTTACCTTGCGTAACTTTCCAGAAAATAAACAAATCTCTAAATATTAGTTTTTAAAACGTTGTTGTTACAAAGTAAAACCAGAAAACTACTGGCCAAACACACAGAACAAAGACAGACCTACCCACCTTACAGAGATCTTTCCACGTGTTTGTTTAATACTTGGAATGTGGAGGCATTCCCTTCTGACCACGCTGAAGTAACACTCACCGACTCCAAGCAGGCGGCGTTGCCAAAAAGTCATTCTGAGTCTGCCCAGTAGAGGGCAATGACACACACGTATAAAGAAAAATCGAATTTAAAATGCGCGTTTGTAAAAACAAAACGAAGTGAAATAAAGTAAAATAAATGAAAAATACTTTATGACTATGTTTAATTATTTACGTCTAAGATATTTATCTTCACTGATATATAGATCCCTGTTCCCCACTTTAGTTAATGCCTCAAAGGATTTCAAAATTCAAAATCATGTATTAAAAATCTTTTTCAAAAACATCAGAAACGGACCATTATGTATACAGCAATAGAATGGATCTTGTTTTACGTTTGACTGTAGGATGGATGCCAGGAATGCCTTTGTCCCTCAGGCAACACATAAACTTGCTAAAAAGCCTCAGTTTTCTGTTTAAAATTGGTCCAGAAGGACACTGTTACAGCACTTTCTTCCTGCAGCACACCCATCTATTGCAAAGAACACTCACTCATAGCCATTAAGTACGGTATCATGTTTACATGGAAAGCTGTTGCTGCAATCCAACTGATTCTTTTACAATTCTTTATAGGCTTATTTTCCCAGTGACACTTAGAAAGAATGCAAAGAGTCTTCAGGATTCTGCAGCACACCCTACTGACCTGTAGGTACAAAGTGAGATGGTCAAGGGCCTCGGTATGGCTGAGCTAGTCCTGCCAGCAACTCTGAGCCCTAACAGTGAGGCATGGCTGCAAGCAGCACCCCATGCCCCTACTTCTTCCAGGACAGGAAGAGTAAAGTTGAAGAAATAGACACAGTAGAAAAAGTGATGAACACAATATAGACACTCCACACAAACTCTCACAAGAGGCTGTTCACAGCCAGTTTGTGACTGGCTTCAAATGCTGTCACTTGTGGTTATCTGGGCTTCACTGCAGAGCTTGGCATGACCTCAAGACAGGTTCCTAGGCCTTCCACTTCCCAGCTGCATAAACATAAAAGGGAAAGGACACTGTGAAACACAGCCCACCAACAGGCTTCAAATTGAGAAGCTGCTTACAAGTACTGGCATGGCTTCAGATTTTCTTTTCTTTTCTTTTTTAATTTAAATCTAGGCAATGAATAGTTCTTGTCAACACACATCAACAGCTTAACAGTTTTGTCCAGGGTATCCAGCTCACTTGACTGAACATAGTAGTCACTGCGACAAGTGGGCAGGACTGAGAATTTGCTTCAGAGAAACCTTTCAGCTCACCCCTTTCCTGGAGGGAGTAACAAACCTCCTGATGCCTGAATGCACCAGCCTCTGCCAGAGTTCCTGGCTGTTCCAGCCGGAAAGAGGCCTCAGACTCCTGATATCAAGATCCTGACCTCATGGCCTACCGGCTTCTGAGCAGCTGCCTCAGTTGGAAGCGCAAGTGAGTCACCCAGTCTGGAGAATCAGCCTCAGGACAGCTGCCCAGCCTGCAGAGCATGCAGTGCAGCCAGCAAGAAACATGAGTTTCAGGGAAAGCACATCAAAACTGAAGAATTTCTGAGACAGTCTTACATTTTATACTGCTTGTATTTTCCTGTGTAAGAGAGGCATTTTAGAAGATCCACAACTTGATTTAATTAGTTAGTATTGCAGGTCGTATATAGACCTCTCACTCCTGATTACATGCAACTCACTCCCTTTTTTTTCCCCCCCCAATGTTTCCTCACTCACAGAGACACCTCAAGTGTACTTTGGATCTAACCAAAACAGATGCTTGAAAAACTTAAATACAGTTTTGGAAAAACACAGATATGGCTATCTACATGTGTCAATTGGTTTTAATTATTGGGTATAGCCTATGTACAAAAAAAAAAAAGAAAAAACAGTGAAATTACTTCAACAGTAACACTGAAGAATTATTTTACTGTTAAGAAATTGATTTTAAAAAGAAATTATACATAGAATATTAATCTTAAATTCATTTAAAGATTTACTTTGTATATTCTCAGAAAGAAAAAAGGAGAAACAATACCACATATCAATAGCATTTTTCATGCATTAGATGCAGACCAGAATCAATCTATTTTGAGAAAAACAGCCGGTTTCTTTTGTGTTTTTTGTTTTGTTTTTGTTTTTTTTAATAATAAGTAGTATTAAAATCCTTACATGATACAGATCTTAACCTAACTTTGCTACCAGACTGCTAGTTAAGTATAATCAAAAGCTTACCTCTTGAAGGAAAGAAACACTCAGTTTTTATGGACCAGTGCAACTTCCCCTATTGTACATAGGTTTGCATCATCAAGCAAGCAAAGAAACTAAATATATCTAGAAAGGATATTTCTAAAAACAGCAGGTATTCATCATCCAATTTCAATCAATTCATATCTGTCAACATACAGACGGTTTCCATATGCTTCGATTTCTGGAAGCTCAGCTCAAAGGAAATCCCTTTAAATTATGCAAAACAAGCACTTTAATACTTTTCACCTCTACTGCAAAGGCACCTGTCCCTCTCACTCATGGGCCTGAATCTCTTTTTGGGAGATACTATGCAAACATCAAACAACAGATGAAGGTTCTACGTCAAAGGACCATTAAGACAAAAAACAGCAAAGTTTGTCCTCCATGATACGTGGGACCTGTCAAATTGCACCAGTTAGCATGAGGTGCAACAGCAAGGCAGAGTGCATCAGACGTGGAACTAACGTACAGTTTGTGGTGAATGAGTCAACATGCAGAAATTGCGTAGAAGGAATTTCAAAACATACAGGTTAGCCATACAACATGGCACTGAATAAGGTCAAATACATAATATGGGCAGGCATTATCAAAAGAAAGACTGCAGCTGACACATTGTACCAAACAAGGGCTTCTGCATTAGGTACACTGAGTCACAGGAAGCCTTGCTGGGTAACTCCAATACTTTTACTCAATAGAGGTGAAACAGTCAAAGCTAACATCTAGGAATGCTGTTTCGTGTCATGTTTCTGAATGGAAAACTTAGAACATGGAAAAAATCATTCTCATATATTGCCAGAAGCGAGGAGTCCCCATGTGATACTGTATGCTGTCCTTGGGTCCAGCAAGATTTTTCCCTACTCAGTATCCTAGCGAACCATCTGCTCTTCAAGCAAAGGTATTTCTGCTATATCTAACATTTTACAATAAATTGTGCATGTATTTTCACAAAGACATTTATTTTCCGAATGAGTAGCAACATACTAACATATTGCTCTCAAAGATAACTTCAGATTAATCTCATCTAAATCCCTGGGACCCAAGAATACAGCCTGGCTGATGCCTGATCCCTACCTCAAGGTGAGATCTGGGTGTATTCCATCCCATCACCACCTTGGTTTCCCTAGGAAATAATAAAAGAATGTATAATCAACAGGAGCAGTCTTCACACTTGCTAGCAAGTTGGCAGGTACACAGGTGCAGCTTTGCAAAGTGGAGACTTTCAGCCATCTTGCCTACAGCCTCAGGAAGCTCAGTCAGATAGTATTTGTATAACCATACAATAGTATACAGATAGTATATGTATAATATACATATATATACATATATATATAATACATATATATATATTATATATATATATATACATATATATATACATATATATATAATTATGTACATATACATATATATATATATAAATATATAATATACATACATATACATATATTATGTATATAATAATATACAGATAGTATATGTATAACCATACAGATAGTATATGTATAACCATACAGCTTTGAGAAAGGTGACAAATCCTCCAACTTCTAGGCAGTTTGAAAGCAATCAAACAGATGCAGCACTGGCCAGATAAGACTGTTGAAAAGCTAATTAAAGAAATTGTCCTTTCTGAAATTTCTTGCTTAGGTGATGAGCATCCTTTTAGTGCTATGATAGTTTACTAAGGTCTACCAACCCTCTCCCCCCCAGGTATTGGCTAGTACAAAACAATCTTTCTGGGGCTGATTTTAGCACTTTCAAGACAATTTCACGTATCCACTGAGCAAGCCGAAAGATTGAGGTTTCTCAGAAGAGCAGAAACAACTGCTTTACTTGCCCCCAACATTCATTCTATCCTACTTTTGCTAGACAGCTTTGAGTATGAGATGCTGGGTGGTATTGCAAAGAAAATTCATGGACATCAGCGGTCCCTTTAGGAAACAAGACCAACATGGAATTTTTCTTCATCTGGACCTTCATTTTAGAGCATAATACTTGCCTAATTTCACACTCAAGTATTTAATGCTTACTTCTGGAAATAACCTGCTAGCTTTAGCCATGAATGTCTAAAGAATCTATTTAAGTGCTTCTCTTTTTATATCCACTAAAGTTGAATCAACAAGATTGCAGAGAGATGTCTGAGATCAGAGGAACTGCAGAGCTGAATTTAGCCAATGGTATTTTTGTGTTAAGGAAAAGCACAGAATGGAGAAAAACTGTATTCATAAGTCTTTTAGACTACGTGAAGGACAAACTCCTTAGGCTGAAAAACAGTATTTATATCTATATCTAGTAAATGTAAGGAAAACATCTCAACTAATTCATCTGAAGGTCCCTTTGATAATATTGTTTTCTAAAGAGACCTTTTTAGAGGCCATGTTGTTATACAGTAAAAAGAACAAAAATTGAAATATATTAAATGTTACACAGATGTCATACTTTTGCCAGTTAACAAAATTCACTCTTGCACAGTATTTTAAACAAGAAACTATTATCCCTGCACCTACCTCTTCTCTTCAAAGGGAGCAAACAGGACTGCACTAAAAGTAATGTCTCTTATTTTACTGAGCTGACCACAACATCAGGAGTCAGCACAGTGAGATGGTGGGTATGTTTCAGCAGTGGTGATAGTAACATAAGACAAGCTGTGTTCTGAGTGGCCATACAGATTTTTTGCAAGCACAGCACAAAGGCTCTTGCTCATTGCTGGTGAAAATGCATAGTTAATGGTGGTGACTGTGTTGAAAAAACAGTGTTTTGTACCTGAAAATTTGCTCTATCAAACAGTGTTATTGTGCTCTTTGTATGTGTTGTAGTTTCCAAGGAAATAACTAGGAGGCATTGCTTTCCTGAATTTAACTATCTAAACGTGGGTCATAAAGCAGGGGGCACCAAAGTCTTCTCAAATGTGAACAGCAGAAGGACAAGAGACAAGGACAAGGTCATAAGTTGTGATGCTGGAAATTCTGATCAGTGAGAGTGATTCAGCACTGAAAATGTGTCCAGAAAGGCTGTGAACTCTCCATTCTTGGACATTTTCAAAACACAATCTCATAAGCGCTGATCAATCTGATCCAACTTGGAAGCAAGATCAGCTTTGAGCCAAGGCTTGGACTAGTGACTAGCAGAGGGCCCTGCTAGCCTAAATTTTCTGTAAGTCTGTGAGAAAGGCCCCTTCACTGGATGATTCATCTCATCTTAAAATAGTTCTCTAAAATAGATTAGATGAATCACCATCTGGTGGTGCCTGTGTTTCACTGAATCTCACTGAATATATTCTCCACTGAATACAAAGGCAACCTAAGCTGACCAGCTACAATGTCTTAAAGTGATATGCCTGTAAACTATAAGAGATAAGACTCATCATTAGTGAGCTGTGCCCTAAAAAGTAAAATTCTTACCGTATTTATATTTAACCATTTTAGGGTGCGAACTGCTATCTGAATAGTCAGCTTCTTGATTTCAGGAGAAAGTGGATGAGACTTTCATATAACACTAAAAATTAACAGTGAGAATAACATAATGTGGCCCACACAGTTAAATGTCATTACTGCAACAAGACATAACACAGTGACAAGAGTTTTGTGATCAGGAATACAGATTATAATATGTAGTAGCTTTGTCTTTAAAGACAGCTGAGTACTTAGAAGCTGATAGCACAGTTTTCCTTAGTGAGAGAATATTTCTAATTTGACAGCTTTACATATTAAGGTCATAGTGGATAAAAGAAAAATGAGTTTAATGTTTAGGTCTAAAAAAATACATTTCTTATTTTATGGACTGCAAATGATTTAAGAACTCTGGAACTATTTAAAATTCTCTTTGAAAAAAAAATCTGACATGAACTTGTAAAAACACAGTTGAGGTTCTTTATTATTATTATTTTTTGTCCTTAGAAACAGTTTTTAGGTGGAACACATCTCACCTCCTTCGAATTTGGAGGGAAAGTAATATAAATAAGAAAGAAAAATCAAGTCGTCTTCCAGCTCTTCACATTACCAGAACAATTCTATTGTCTTTTACCTGAAAGGGTGAAATTTCATGGAAATTATTACACTAATTAGAAGAGTCAAATTAAGTTTGTTGCTATTTTTCCTTTTCTTATCAGCTTTTTCAAATCATGCACTGCAACAAGATTGTATTAGACAACCACCTGCGTGAATTTAATCAAAAACATAAAACAGAAGTATTAATAAATGCTGCCTAAGTGTTTTGTTGCAGAGGATGGGGAAGGGTTTGAGAGTACATAGTGGAATATATGCAGTGATTGAGAAACAAAGTTGATATTTATTAATGTTGACTTGCAATTTCTTCAGTTTTCTTTCAACAGTTTTTTGCATTTTTGACAGATATACTTGAAAAATGCCTCTGCTTTTACACACAGCAGTTTGAAAAGACAGAGCTTCCAAACAACTTTTTAAAAAAGTACTTACAAGTTGAAAATATAACCTTGACACTCAGCTCCTAACAGCAAGTGTGGAAACCCAGCCCTGCTGCTTCTCATGGTTAAGTGGCCTCATGAACCTACATCTTTCACTCAGACTTTCCCAGACGCCTCCAGTCTACAGCCACATTGACAGCACTATCCAAATAAATTGTAGCCAGTTGAGAAACTACTTCACACCTTCATGAAGGACCTCCATTAGCAGAAAAGGAGAAGATGGGCAGAACCTTCCCGTTAGCAATGCCCTTTCTGTGCAAAGGCAATGGAAGCCAGGATGAGGCATATCACGCCCCGGTTTTCCAAAGATAACTGCCCTCTAGGCAGCCCATAAGGCAAGTCACATACAAAAGCTCTATTCTCCTATCTATATTTTAAAAGTACTATGAACCTACACCCTAGAAAAGTTTTCTTGAGCTAAGATCTTCAACTGAGATATACATCAATATATAAACAAGAGTTTTCCTCTTCAATACTGAGGCATTAAGAAGAACTCAGGTCCTGTGACAGGAAAGAACAGTTGTTTCCTCAGAACAAGGTATACAGATAAAACAAATATTTGTGATCTTGGGGAAAAAAGAAAAGCCAACAATCTAATTAAAAACTTCTAACACCCAAAGGAATGTCCCATTCCAGTAGGCAGCTAATTCCTCTGGACATACTGACTTGCACAGGATTACAATAAGCTCAGTTTCAAAGGGTATAGTGAAAAAGAAGAGGTCAGCAAATAGTTAAACATCTTGACAAAACTATATGCAGCAAGAAACAATGGATTTTTGGATGGATGTTTTGTAAGGTACCTTCACAATCACTGTAAGAATTAGGTTGCTGTAACTGTGGTATACAAACAGGATATAAACAGTATAGGGAAAGCAGTTGTCAGACCAACAGATACTAAAAGAAAACAGCACAGCTTTCAAGTACCCAGTCATTTTTGTGTTCTGAAGTTCTTTCTAGTAGAGCAGAAGTACTGTGTAGCATATAGCATAAAGAAATGCAAACTCAGCAAAAGAAATGTTACTAGTCAGTTATATAAATGCATACAATACATATTTATTTTCTAAAACAAAATTTTCTGTGTTGGGTAATTGAGTATCCAGGAGCCAAAGTAAGAACTCCTGGTAAGGAAAAGAGTTTAAACACACACTGTACTAACTTTTACACTTAACTATGACTTCCTAAAAGACCCACAGATACAAGTCTTCCAATGCATATTTACTTTGCGTGAAAATATTTTAGAAAGGGATATTCTTGAATTTACAAAAACAAGTCTACATACTGTAGATGTCAGCAAATAAACATACAGATACCAATAGGGTCAAAAAATCATTAAAAATACTCCATTATCAGTATCATCTTTCATGTTAGCATCTCAAAAATTTCAGTCCACCCCCCATCACTGGGTGGGTCAACATGTCCTACCTTACAACAGACTTTTAATTTTACCCCAAGCATAAAAGATACACTCCATATGGTATAATAAAAACATGAATTACCCCAGTGTGTCCTCATTTTTGTGTCTATCACAGCAAAACAAGCTGAGTTTCCCTGAGTACTTACAGGGAAACAGCAAAGTCCTAATTAGCAGTAACTGTATGCACGCTTTTATTTTGCCACGTAAGATGAAAACCTAGGTCAGAATTAACAAAGTGACACACTTCAGTGCAGTCAAACTGGAAAACTATATACAAGCTGTTGTTTTTCATTCAGATAATTGCAGCAAGATTCTGCAAGACCAGTGTCCGGTTTTGCCCAGCACTGCTGCTCTCCAAATAACTTATTACAATACACAAAACATCATTCAATCCCCACCCAACAGCCTGCCTTTTGTATTTTTTGTATTAGCTACTAACATTATTAGAAAAGTAAAATTTAAATAGACTTCAGTTTTGCCAGAATGAACCCAGAGGGAAACAGCAGCCGATCACAAAGAAAATGTGAAGGGTATTTTGAAAGAATCATAACAAGGCTTATGGGGTAAAGCCTATAGCCTAAAGGTTTCTACAGAACATTATCCTCACTGTAAGAATTTCTAGATTAATTTAAAAGAAAGCACATAGAAAGAACAGCATTTTCTGCTGAATCATTAAAGCTTTCACAGAATGACTATTGAACTGTATTAGTTACGTGTCTAATAAATTCAGTGTAACTTCTGCTAAGTGAAATGGAATCTTCCATATGCCTACTAAAAGTTTCCCTTCTCCATGTTCCAGAGGAGATTCTCCAAAAGCCAGCTTCCTTTTCATTCACTAGATATCCAGCTTCCAGCTGTTTGGTACATCCCACAGACAAGAGGAAGTCTCCCAACCACAAAGAATGACCCAAAGTTAGAGCATAACCATGGAAAAGTTCAAAAAGCTTTGCACTGATTAATGGCACGTTCAGTCCTATAAAGGCCCATGGCAAAGCCACCAAACCCAAGATAATACATTTGACTGCTGTTTCACCCACGGAATATTCAACGTTTCAACAACGCAAATATGAAAACTTCATTCTTTTACAATTAATAAAGACCAAAACAGACATTTATTCCCAACAAGTACCATTTTTATCCCAGATGAATTCTGTGAGCTAAGAGTAAAATAGGAAATTACTCAGAACAAACCAAAATACTCAGTCTGGGCTTTATTTTAGTGCATTAAGAGTTCCATATTGACATGTACCCAATATCATAGTTCCTAGCTAAAAAGGAAGAAAAGATGTGACGAAATATTGTTTCCCATGTGAGACTGTATGTAACATGTTAACATGTCTGGTTTTAAAAGAAATTTGCCTGTGCTTTTCCTATAACAAGGCCAAATCAGAAACCACAGGGGTAGGTTCTTAAAATTTTGAATGAGCTGTAGTCTTACAGATATCCTAGAGCATGGTCAGGCAGTCAGATTTAATCCCACATTCTGGGAAAATATTTTCTCCTGTATTGTTTCTAGTATTTTGTTCAGACAGCTCTCATGCTTCACTATATTCTCTGCCTTGCCCTGAATTGCTGTCCTGTTTTGCATGACTGAAATTTTGAAAGCTGAATGATTTTAGATACAGTTACAATAAATCATCATGTATTATGCTATTGAGAAGACCCTATTCCCTCTAAAGAGGAGGAAAAAATATATAATATTAATTTTGAATAAAAGGCTTATATGAAGCTGTATTTTGCCCAGCTTGGCTATTCTTCCTCTATCATAATATCCCAGACCAACAAATAATTCACTTTAGGACTTCCTTATAACCTTTTTATAACTTCTTGTGTATAAATTTTATAGATCCTAGTATTAGCTATCTACTAGGGCAATTTTATGATATTAAGAACATCCAAAAATCAACACCATTTTACTTCAGCAAATACTAAGTCCTCACTGTGACAAAAAGAAATGGCCCAATATGAAAGTTAAAATATTTGTTTTCTCCAGGTATGGAATATAAAAACGATGGAAAATTTAAGTTAACAGAGATTAAATGCAGGTAATAACTGTCAGTAAATGCAATTATCATTTATCAAAAATCAGACAAAAAGACAGACCAGTTTCAGTTCAGGCAAGTATTTCAGAATCAAAGAAAATACTTTGAGTCAAGAGGACTTCAGTATTTTTTGGAGTAAGTAAGTAAGTATTTTGGAGTAAGTCAGTAAGTATTTTTTAAATAGTGATTTACAAGTAAGAGGAGAAAAAACTACCAGATTTTCAAAACCAAGGTCAAAACCAGTCTCTTCAATCTGCATGAAGTCCAACTGTATATTGACAACCCAGTTCATGAGTGCAGTTTTGAAGCACTACTGACACACAAATAATACAATTCTGAATGCACCCAGAAAGCAGAGACTCAAGAGATTAAAACGGACGCACAGAGCCATTTGGCAAAATTCAGACCAAAGCCCTACTTCATTTCCACACCCAAACTTTACAGAAATTTAGAACCACCCCAACATTTTGGCATAATCTCAGGTATATGGAAGAGGACTAACCTCATGTATCTTCTATTTAAATAAAAAAATAAAGTAAAACAGCTTTCAAATGGAAGAAAGGAGAGAAGTCAGATCCTCACAAGCCATGAATCTGCTAGCACTATAAACATTTCTCAATTGAAGCATCATTTAACTCCCGTAGGCCACGTGCCACTAATCACAGCACAATAACTAAACACCAGCAGAGAGGTGGTAAGCCAGAGGAAAAAAGACAATGACAAGGCACTAAAAAAACAGTTTTCCACACTACTGGTAACACACAATGAACAACAAAGGCAGGAAACAGTTCATCCCTGTGAATTTTGTTTGACTTTCTGATACCATGGATGCAGCAGAATAATTTCACAATTAAGAATCAAAGCAACTTTACACCAAAACATAAGCTTCCCTTTCACACCACTTGTGTGCAAAGAAGGCTTGCAGTGTACAGTGAGTAGACACTAAAAATACACCTAGTCGCGCAGAAACATCACTACACCCAGTTTGCACAGACTTTCAGTTATTTTGAAGCTTGAGATTTGAACCATCTCAAGCACTGGGTAAAACTTTCATTGGTGATATAAAGTTTTAAATACAAGCAAATCTGGAGCTGCTCAGCTGACTCTGTGGCTTATAGCTGAGCCTTCATGCAAGCAAAGGCCTATCTGAAAATTTGCAACAACAACAACAAAGTGGCACAGTGGAGTAGCCCTAGGCTTCCAAATGACCACCTGAGAAATCCCCCTTTTCACAGTAAACAGACATCACAGGGATCCAACGCCATGCAAAAAGGTCATAGTAACGGCATGCGTAGAAATGTTCATATAGCTTATGGAGTGTGTACATTTCATAATTGTTTTGTAAGTGAAATTTAATAGGAACAGGATACATACAGTTGAATACTTTGATATTTCATTAGATATTCTGGTTGTGGTGGGTTTTTTTTTCCCCCAAGACAATAGGCAAAACTTGCAGTCCATGTTTCAACGGCTCCCACCCTTTCTACATTCAAACGATGGTTTCTGCAATATACATATGCTGTCTCAAATATTTTAAAACAAGCAAGGTCTGACTCACAGCCAACTGAAGAAGATAGCAGGAGTTATCCACTAAATATAGTGAATTTGTAGAAATTTAGCTGGCAATCACCATCGTAATAAGCTTATGCCATTTCCCCTTTGCTTCTTCCAAAAAGCAGTTTGGTTTTACCTTCCAAGTAAGATTTTCCTTAAACAACAACGAACAAAAAAACCCAGCACTGATGAGATTCAGCACCCAAGTAAAACAAAAAGGGAAAAAAAATTCACTTCCATTGTGCTTTGGAGGTTGCATCTTTTGAGACTGAAGAGGCAGAAAGAGACCAGTTAGTACCAGAGAGCTTGCTGACAGCACGCCCATTTTGAGATCAATAAACAAGATGAATTGCCTTCATTTCACAATTAAAAATGGAAGATCAAAATCATTTTGAAATCATTTGTAATCTGAAAAATCCTTTCAGTTGTCATCTATTAAGATAGATATGTCACAGTAATTGCCATTCACATGCTCCCAGCTAGTCTGTGACTACTTTTTGTCTTTATGGGGTTACAATCTGTGGTGCCTTACAACTCAATGCCAAATAGAACTTCTAAAATTGGGTTTGGTTCCATCACTGACTGCTTCTTGGGATCATATGAGCCTTTTTGAGGCTGCAGTTATATCAGCTGTTCAAATTCATCCCCTGTATCCCTGTGGAGTTGAGGACTCTTCCTACCCCTCACTTTTTCAGAAGCTCGTTGCTCTAAGGAAGCATGCAAGGGCACTCCTGCAGAATTGACAGAGCAACAGTGCTGTTTATGGACTTCCCCAGGTGACTTCTCATAGCACCCAGCTCCAACCTGGCAGCTTCTCATTGAGCAGTTTCCCTGCTTCGCAGGATAAAGCTGACAGGGGAGCACTATGATTGCAGCAGAATCTGTAACAGTAATGTGTCAGACTACCAAATAAATTTTAAAAAGAATAGCCTAACATCATGCTCAACACCTCTCTCACTGGCTGTTCTTGGCACGCTATTAATATACACATATATATCAGAATAAAAAAAGTTTACAATGTGTTCACTAAGCTGAGAGCCAAAGTGAGGCCATCCTTAAAATATGTTCTGTTTCCTATTCCCCACCAACAGCTCCTAGACTACTCCACAACTAGACTCTTCGAAGATGTAGTTTCAGTTTTTCATAGTTTCTTCTTGTGGTCAGCTGGGATCGTAGAGGAACAAATTCATCTAAGGCTGTCCTATAATTTAAAAAAAGTCCAAAAAAAAAAAAAAAAAAAGCTGAACAGTCTCTGAAGGATAGGTTGTATCATACCTAGAAGAATTTAAGGACTGCATAGATTTCTCAAAATGAGTTCAAGGTACTGACCGTGAATGAAGAAGGAACACTGTAGGTCTGGAAAGGACTAAAATACACAGGAAAGACTACAGCAAAATAGGATAACATCTAATTGATCATGGTAGGAGAGACTCTTAGTTTATCCAAATTTGAGATAATTCCTTTTCGTCTAAAATATTCTGATCGAAAAACACAGCTGTGAAGAGGCAGAAAGCTTTGGTATAATCATGACATTTTCCATAGTTATTTTTAAGCCATATCCCTATTATTCAAATTTTGATCTTTATTTATCATTAAGTAATCCAACTAATTGAAATACAACTACACACAGCTATACTATATAACATGACTGAAAAACACTGGATAGAACCAAAATTTCCCAACAGATTATCAGAAATACCGGATTCTTGTTGTCACACAACAAATGCACAGATTTATCATGTTTTCTTATGTTAAAAACAATTAAAAAACAGTGAAAGTGTTCAGGAAATACATTTCAATATGATTACATCATTTTAGGGGTAAAATAAGTTACAGTCTTTGGCCATAATATGACCCAAAGTATGTTGTAACGGTCCACAAATTATGCATCTTCTATATGTTATGACTTTGGTATGCATTGCAAAACTTGGCTTCATCAAAATACCAGAAGATAATTTTTTATGTCTTATGACAGAATGCTTTATTAAAAATAATCATGTTTCAAGAACTTACACTTGCAGGAAATAAAATTTCAGCAGGGAAATACATCTTTACAGCAGTTATTGTTTTACAGTGAGGGAAGTTACATCAGCTTTAAATTAAAAAAAATTAAAAGCACAACAAACTCTACCAGCCCACAAGATGCGTTCATCCCTCTTCTGTACACACACACACACACACACACAGCTAGACCAGTTCTTGCACACGCATCCCCTGACACAAACACTCTTGCCTTTGCATGCCTGCACACAAACACTGCGCTCACTTGTTAAGCTTCTCACACATAATCAATTCTTCAAGCTCTGGCACTCTCTCACACATACACAGACATGCTTCATACCTTCTCCTTCATTAGAAAACCATGTGAACCATCTATCCTTTCTTAATCTCCTGACCCAAGTCAGCCAAATACAGCCCATCTCAGGCCCCAGACACCCCAAACAACTTTCCTAGCATTGCACTGCTTTTTGTCATCTCCTACAGAACATTACCTTGTTTTCCACCATCTTTTTTTTTTTTCCTGCTACCATATGCCAGTCCGTACCATCACCCTTACAATGGTCTGGCCTCAAGCAGTCTGGCACTGAATGCAGCACAGCCAGAGCCAAGAAGTGCTTTGCAATGTGTGGTACACCACAGACAACCATTGAGATCAGCAGGCACCACAGTTTTCCTTCTGGGTTAAAAACTTTATGCTATTCTTTAACTAATGAATGCTTGGGCACATATGTAGAAAAGAAAAAAATAAATCTTTAAAATAAATGTAGTAATCTCTTACAGAAGGAACATGAAGAGACCTATACTTCAAAACCTTGACTGAAAATACTTGCATTTCACAGGAAAAAAAAAAGGAAAAGGGCAGTTTTAACATTTGGGGCAAACTTTTCAAAATGCAACTCTCAAGAGAGTCTGAGAGCACTAAAAGCTTAGGTTCTGGTTTGTAAAAGACAGATCAGCTAAAAAAAAAAAAAAAAAAAAAAAAAAAAAAAAAAAGTGAATTATGGACTGCTGTGTTGTTAGGGCCTTAAAGTCCTGAAGGCAGCGTGCTGGATTTTGGAGGAACAGGATCAAAAGTGAAACCTATGCACTTTTGGCACTTAAGGGAATGTTACAGTACACTACATCCCCCAAACAGGGCAGAAGGTTGTTATTCCTCAAAAAGATGTTTATGAAAGACCTCTCTGACTTACGTATTTTTATATTACTTCTTTCTTTCAACAGACGCAGAACAGGACCCCACATCTACACTTTGTACCAGAGATACCACCTATCATACTGGTGGTCACAGTGCCATACATGAATTTATGCTAGTCCTGAAGAATTAGTGATAACTTGTACCTGGAGACAAAAGTAGAATGTAAACCTCAGCACCTCAAACACTGAGAAGTCTCCAAATTGAGGAACAAAAGCTGTGGAGATCCTGCTTGGCATAGAGTAGAGTAGGCCCATCTAAAAGTAACCTAAAAAGTAATTTACAACAGATACCTTACTGCTTTCTTCTCCAAAGGACTAAGTCTTCAGCACTTAATCTGGATACTAAACACATCCAGAAGGTACTTTTACTTAAACTTTCATATTCTTATCAGTTTGATTTTTTTTTTTTCCCCTCCATCTGTAAATTCTGAGGAAAGAGCTCTATGAAGCCTGTTTCTATACAGGACTGGGCGTGATGGCACCAACCATGGCTGTGATTTATAACAGTCTGAGATCCCAAGAATTGGGAAAGGAGCACACCTCCCCCTTTTAGGAATCAATGCCAAAGTTGGGGATCTCTTCAGACAAGCAAGTAATTTAATAATGAGAATAACAGTTCACTGAGAAAACTGTCATTCAACAGTCTGGGAAGCATACATTTCCAGCAGGACTAGCGATCAGCCTGCACATTACTGCAAAATTGGGAGGTTTTGGTAAGGTGAAACACAAGAAGCATCAGAGAACTCTGTGTATCAGACATCACTGAAAGCATAGCACAAAAAAAGTGACTGCCTATCCTCAGTAGATAGCAAGAGCTGTATACAATGGTATGAGCAGATTCCAGAACAGCAAAGATAAACCTGTTTGTTCTGTGACCTCCTTAACTTAGTGAAATCAGAGATGCCTTTTCTTCTTCAATATCATACTTCTTTCATAATTCACACCACACAGCTCAACTCACCTGACTGTAGCTAGTTTCTACTAGGGCGCAAACACCACACTGAGGCAGAAAATCTGCAAAAGTAACAAGGGCTATTAAAACTATGAGTGAAATAAATATGAGGACAGTGAGCAGCAAATGAAAGAAACATCATTCCATGATATAAAGGATCCTCTAGTTGGGAACTTCTTCATTCTTCAAACATTCACTCTGAGTTATCTCAGAAAGGAAAGACATCTTCAAGAACTGCACCATAAAAAGCTATCAGGAAATGAAAAATAGTTTGGCAGAGACAAAATCCCCAAATCCTGACCTCTTCATTACTTGCAACATCCAAAAAGCTTCCAGTGACAAATTGTGTTGACATGCTTCCAACATGTAAGGCCAAAATTGAGCTGTTTCCAATGAAACAGATTGCTGCAGGTGGAGAGATCACTTGTGAAGGCCACTGTGTTCTTTGGCTTCAACCTAAAAATGCAGGTGAGTGGGCTACACTGTTAGCAAAAAGTAAGGGAAAATATTGCCTCTAATTTGCAAGAGTAAATGTCTAAAACCTTGCTTTTGGCTTTTCGTTGGAACTAACAAAACCCAAGTCTCCTACCCAGCCTACTTGGGCATTCAGCAAGCCTTCTAGGAAACACCACCTAACATTTCTTGTTATCACAGAATCCTTAGAGTTAGAAGGGATTTCTGAGGACCATCTAGTCCAGCTCCCCTGCTACATACAGGGACACCACAGCTAGAAGACATTTCTCAGACTGTATTTTTTCCTCTTCTTAAAATACAAGAAAAGCCTAAACAGCACAAGTTTAGAAGCATCTAGCCCAATGATGTTCCTGCATTAGCTAGTGACAAAACCTACCTCGGTGAACTCTTAAGTGAAAACATGAAGGGAACAAAATAAGGAGGCCATCTTCTCTTAAAGGAACCACAACTCAGTGCTTTAGTCAGTTGCAGTCCTCCTCTAGCAGATAGTTCCAATGAAGAACATTGGAACACACAACAGAAGACATGCCTCAAATGTCCACTTAATTTATAAACAAACACACAAAAAAAGCTGCTCTTCTGCCATCAATCCAGACAATTTTCAAAGGAAGAAGGTGTTTATGTTAATTGTCTGTCACTTAGACAAGAAACAAGGGAGTCGCTAAGCATGACACAGAACATCTGTTTGAGCTACTGTAAGAGAAATGACCCATTATTAGAGGCAAAGATAAATAATTAAATAACAAATCTTCAGACAAAAAAGACAACAACAACTTGGGAAAACTCAGAAGTCAGAGTACCAAACAGTAAATGACCTGCAGCATAATGTGAAGGCAGATCTGCTGAAACAGAAAGCATGGTCGTTTGCAACTTCTGCTAAAGAGAGAAGCCCACTCACAAGGATAATCCAGGTAATTTGCCTCTTGTAGCAAAAGGACACTCATAACACATAAGGTGCTTGGAAAGTGAAAGTTCAATGAAAAAACAACATTCAAATGCCACAGAACTTTGTGACAGAAAAATAATTCTCAGGAAGCATTTTAAAAAATTATTAAACAATAGAAGTGAATATTTCTTCAAGTAACTGTTATTTAGTCTTGCACCACAGTCAACTCAGTCACCTTAAACATCAGGAATATTCATAGTAGGCCCCTCAGCAGTTCATGCAAAAGTGAGAACAGTGGGTGAACGTTCATCCCAATTTTCACTATGTAATTATGTGGCTTCATGTCTTATACCATATTCTATACCACATCAGCAAGGACAACATCGGTTGCAGAAATAAAATCTCAGTTCTATGTATGCTCCCATTCGAAGTATTGTACTCAATTTAGATTTTTCCAGAGACAGTTCAGACTTAAATATAACTATAAGTTATAAATTGTATTACTAAAAATATATAATCACATTGCACTCTTGTAACCATTTTCTACCTCCTTTCAAAACATCCTTGAACTCTATCATCTGCTCCACCCAAATAATTTAATTAGCTTTTACAGAGCAGGTGCTGCTCATCCTTTGCTACCTGACAGACAAACTCCTTTAAGTTATTTTAAAATACAAGTGCTTAAATGCAACACAACACCATAAGGAATATAGACCCTCTAAGTATAATCAAATCTGGATGAGATGGAGATGATACCAAAAGTCATCTCCTAGCCTGAGCTCCTTACCAATTACCAAATCTGTCTGACAGTGGTCACTCACAGTCTAGAAAGAAAACTATGAGCAAATCAGATCAGATTTAGAAGATTTACCAGGATGAAAAAGCAGGAAAAAAAGCAAGATTTAAAAAACCAAGATAAACGAAGATGAGTATAACTATGACAATATATACAGTCAGCACAAGAAGACATTTAGGTTTGTTCAGCATTGCAGAGTTATCTCTGAGCTCAGCAAACTGTAAGGTAGTATTTGCTGTTAGCAGTTTCTCTGAGCCAATGAAACACTGGAAGAAGTTAATAGCTTCCAACCTCTGCTGAAGGGCTGGTCATGATATAGCGTAAGACCCACTAAGCCTGGTCATCATTTAAATAAAAATAAGTGGAGCTATCTGAGAAAACTAGACACTTAAATAAAAGGAACAAAAAGCCACTTACAGAGAAAATAAAAAACCACACCCTAGTATTAATATTGTGTAGGCATGTCATTACAATTATTAAAAACTTATGCAAGGATTTAGTAATAACTTTTGGAGGCTTACAAACACCATGCTCCAGAATGATTCCTTCTCTAATAACCCTCTATCACAGCTGAAAAATTCAACAGCATTTTCAACAACACCAGCATGGCATTCACTTTTATGCAAGTACGTGAGGTAGGTGAGAAGTCACTTGATGTCCCTTATTATTTTTTAATAAAATGTGAAAAGTTAAGAATACTAAAAGTTACTGAAAAGCAGAGCTGTGCCAGCAGTTTCCAGTGATGTCCTGACATGAATTTTCCTCCAACTGACATCCAAGTCATTATGGAGTTCATATATTCCAGCCCAGCATTCATTTTAAAATGAACTTTCTGTATCGTGTGGTACTCCAGAGACATCTGGAGGATGGAAGAAAATGGCTAAGGAAAACCACTACATTGTACATTATCATAGCACTAGCTTAGGTTTTCTAAATTAGGCACAAATAGGAAAGCACAGACAGCATCCTGCAAGAGACTGGAGAGTATCTTTCCAGAGATAAAAATTAAAACTGGAGAATCTAAGACAAAACATCAGAAAAAGTGACCTGGGGAACTGTGTAACAAAGCTGTGGCATTTCCCCCTATTGGGAATCTTTTCAGGATTTCCATACTGAATAAATTAGGTGGAGAGTACTTGTGTCTTTATTGTAAGGAAGCAATTTCAGTTCAGACCCACCACCACAACCAATAGCAAAGATCTCCACAGCTAAACAAAACTCAGTGTTAAACTTCTAATACTACTGGAGTATGCTTGTCTAGAGCGTACTCCGCTGTAACGTTTACCCAAACCCCTTATCTTTGGTAAATTACACTGAATGACACCAAAAAGAATACAATAAACCACTGTGATAAATCCTGATGACCATGTGGATTTTGTTCTCTCTGCTCTCGATTTACTGGGTAGAAGAAAAAAAAATAAACAGCCCCAACCATTCTAAAATAATACAACCTCACTGACAACAAATATCAATCTGTATACCACTAATGATGTATTTTCATGAGCAAATGATTTTATATTCTTTTTCTGTAAGGAAGGCTTCCATAAGGAAGACATAGTAGAATAAAAGACTGAAAACATATTGTTTATTCTAAAGAAAAGTATTTTCAAACAATTAAAAATAAGAATGATCAAACAAGTATTTGTGTTTAATTTAATTATGTACTTTCAAAAATAATTATTTTTGGTTAGTAAAAAGAGATACAATATTAAACTCAGTGAAAACCTATCACCCTCAAGTGTAACATAGTACAAAGGACCAACTTACTGTGCCAGAATGAAGCATGGCCTATTTCGCAGTTGAATTTGTATAAATGAACTTGTATAATTCAAGCTTAGTCATGACTTGTTGGCAAAGACTTGAACAGCATGTTTGCATTTGTAAACAGAGGTCATTGCATCAGAGGTTACAAAATGCCATGTAAGACATTATGTATTTTGCCATGACTATGGATGTAACACAGCAAGGCAAGAGATGGGGTTCTTTTTGAGATTTTTTTGATTAGAAGCTCTGAAGAGGAACATTCCAGCCCCTGCTTCAGTTTGAGTTTGGATGTTTTTCTCTCACCTACATGTTCCATTCTATCCTGCCATTTGAACAGCAATGTTATCACTAAGCACAGATGTAGCTGAGTATCATAGAGGCAGGCGTTTCTGAGAAAGGGAAATGGTACTAGAAAACAGCAAATAAAGGAGAAGGTAGGAGCAAGAAGACAGAACTTTATTTGTTCTTTCTGCCCTCTCTGTTGGGCTACCAGAAAACAATCTTTGCTCTGCCCTGCTGCTGCTTCACTTTGTCCACCTCTGGGTTGTTTTTTCAGTGGTATTTCTGCATGGTAAAGAAAAATATTTTGCAAAACAGAGAGAAAAGAGTCTAATAACTTAAAAGAAACTGCAGAAATAAAAACTGAAATGAACAATTTTAAAAATACAGCCTTGTATATATGTGCCCGATTTACTAGATTGCAAGCTCTTTGGAGAAGGGACTACTCAAGGTGCTTATACATTGCTCAAGTACAAGCTTGCGATCAGCTGAGGTAGCCTCTGGATGTGACCTCACTCTAAAAGCATTCCTCTTCTTCACAGTGGTCCTTGAGAGCAGCCTCCTGATCCTTATTACAGATTTCACAGTAACTATTAGATATATTTACATGTATGTCTTTAAAAGAGAGAAATAGAGAGAAATACCTGGAGAATTGCAGAGGGGAGAAGTAAAAAAGCATGTCTGAACAGACGATCTTTACAGTTCCCCCCTCCTGCTGCTAGAAGCTTCCCACTCAGCTTCTGCTCCTATTTGTTCATCTTTCTCTGGCAAGAGCTACTCTTAACTGCATTAATTTTCCTTTTTGTGGGTTAATGTTGGGTAGCACACTTGCAATTGCCCACAACTAATAGATTTCCAGTGACTGATTTTACTGCACTCTAGGCAGTAAGCAGGGCATATTTCTTGAACCAGGGTCATTTTCAGGGATTCCAGAAAGCACCTTCAGACATTTCATAGCTTCACTTAAACAGCTACTTGCTCGGTTCTGTGAAGGACTTTGTGCAAGAGGACAGTATCTTCAAAGGGAGGACACTATTCTCAAGAATATTAAGTGAGGACTATTTCAAGAGTTTGCACAAAGCATGAAGCATACGCTTTTTTCATTTATTTATTTAAGGCTAAACTTGGCAGATATTAAAATATCCAACTGTAGTTAGACAGCCATGATCTCAGCCTCTGGCTGTGCAAAGACATCTTAAATCTGTAGGTTCTGTGTGGATCCAGGGGATTTTGCCAAAATGTTTCCTGAATAAAATTAAATATTCCTTCATGTTGAGCTTTAATTTTTTTTGTTTCTCTCTCATTAATAGCCTATTATAATCACCAATTAAAAATATATATATATAGTGTTTTAGGATTAGCAATACTTATTCTGCAGTTTCCCAGCCAAAAATGACTGATACCATTTTTTTTAATAGCTAAAAACGTCTAAAAGTGCTGCACATCTGCCTCTAAAAACCAGAAAGGCACAGCAAATTCCTAATTAATCTCTGTTTACCTGGAAGTGGTACAAGAAGGTAGGAACACTTTGTTCTACCAAGGAAAATCTCAGAAATACTGACACCCAAAGCCCGGATTGCAGTTACAGAATAAATTCCATACATCTAGGTCACCCCTAGCCGTAAGAAGCTGCATCTTTTGGTGCAAAAGCATAGTTAAAGGATCATCTCTTTGTTTAGGTCTTTCTAAATCCAATCAAAACATCCCATACAATGTATATACCCAATTACATCACTGTTTCTGGTGTCAATCCAATAGCTCTTTGGATTTAGCAGCTTTACTTCTTCATGAAAACCCTTCCAAAGCTGCATATGCAGCCTTAGTAGCCATATACATTTAGGTTTCTTTATAAATACTGGCTACCACTGGACAAATCCATTATTTTGTATTTCTCAGGGTAGAGAGAAGATAAATACTCATAGCTTTCTCTCCACCTACGCAAACAAACAGCAAAGGGTCTCTTCCCCAAAATGCGATAGACAAAGGTGCGTGGGTCAGTCAGTCATCTTCCTATGTAGTTTTACACCTGCACACCACCACTACTGATGAGCTAGCTGCAGGTTTTCCACCTGATTAAATACCTGCATCTCAATTCCCTGCTTCAGTCTCAACACGTGGTTCTTACAAACAGCAGTAAAACACCAAGTACTTTCCAACTTCCTCATGCTTAGGTAAAATAGTAGTACAGCATGAACTAACAGGCTACGCAGCCCAAAGCATGACTGATGAAATAACGATGAGTGTCCAGATAGAACCTTCTGAAGAAAACTATCAGAATCAGCTAGCTTCTGGTACCACCACCAGAACCCAATGCAATTTATATGTTTTGCCTTAAAGCCCTTCGTGGGTCACAGCACTGCCTTCTGGACTTCAAAATCCCTTTACTGTAAAGTGTTGCAGTTCTTTACATATTGTAAAGGAAACAAAACAAAACAAATCCACCAACAACCCCACAATATTAAAGGAGAGGGCCTTGCACTATCCAATGCAAAAACTAGCCTATACAACGTTTCTTGTATTTTCAAAGAGCAACAACATGATAAGAAGCCAAGCATTCTTTACCATAACGAAGAGTGGCAGAGCACTAAACACAGCTTCATCTGCACAACTATGAACACTTTTCAAGCTCCAAGGGCATGTTCACCAGCTAGTTACCAGTTTCTGGATAAACCATGATACAGTGACAAGCCCTTTTGTTATTTGGCCTTGGAACAGTCTAGAAGCACTCAGTCTTACATTGTCTGCAGGTGGCAAATAAAAGCTGGAGGAAGATCACTCAGTTGCCTCTTAACAGCCTCTGCGTGTGAGTGCTTGTAGCAATTGAACAGATCAATATGATAGGAAAGGCATTACAACAAAGGTGTGACAACGGAAGGACTGGCACAATAGAAAGGTGCTATAAAGGAAGAGGAGATTGCTCACCTGTATCAGAAGATTCCAAGGTTGCAGGGGAAAACTTCACTAAGGAGGAATCTTCAGAAAGAGATCCTTCCCCAGTGGCAGTCAGCCATTAAATGAGGTCTAAGAGAGGTGCAGCCAGGCTCCACCCCTCCAGTCACACAGCTGAATTGCCTTCACCTGTGCTCCCAGGGCTGACTGGGTCCTTTCTCCAGGTGTTCAGTGGTTCAGGCTGTGACTCAACAGTTCCCATACAGTGCTTCTACTCCTGTTCCTGCCAGTATCACTTAAAGCTGATACCACCTATAACTTATTTAAATTTTCATCCCAGAGAAAGCTGGAGAACTTACATGGCAGTAACAGTGGAGGTCTACCATCTAATCTTACTTATTTGCAAATCATAGTAAGTATAAGATTAGAAAGAGATAAACCATACATAGAGCAGATCTGCAAAGTCTGAACAATAATTATAGATAGCATAAACCCATCTTGGCTCAGTCAAGATAAAAGAAATGCAACAGGAAGACGCTGCAGCTGAATTGAGGTGGAAAAATGAAACTGAAGTCAGGATCTTGCTTATCTTACATAGACATTACTAATACTTGGTTATGCTAACGTAACAGCTACATACAAGCTAAGACAATGTTGTAAAAAAATTATTAAAAGGGCTCTCCTTGAAGGTAGTGCTCTTCTGACACCTAGCCTGTACAAATGGGGAGGGTGTCATCTCCAGATGCCCTGAAATCTTTGCTTCATCACTTCTGCAGCTTAATGTCTAAGTAAAGTAAGCTTTCACTTGAAGACTGGCAATTTATTAGTGATTTCCAATAATAATCTGAGAGTTGTCTTTTTTTTATCTCATTTATTTATCAGTTATTATTATTTCATATTGCTGTCATGTATGACTCCTCCACCTCTGATCTTTATGGCACTGATATTTTTTTAATTATCCCGTATTACTCTGGGCCCAACATTAACTGAAAACCAATGTAAGAATTAGTGCACTACCAACTGACCCTCAGCTGGGACACAGTACTTGGCTAAAATACAGTGTGGATAACGTGAATACAGCTTGACACACAAAATGCAGTTGCTTGTTCCACATGTTAACAGACATAGTGGGATTGATCTTAGGAATACAAGCTCAATAGCCCAATGTGTAGGCACACCTTAAACGTCAACATTATTAGCCATCACACTGGAAGTGTGAAACACAAACTTAATGTATTCTAGCCCACCAAACACGGACAGTGTCCTTTTTTTCCTCCTCCAGCATAAAGCTACAATTGTTGCTCACTGAGTTGCTAACATTTCTGCATTATCACTAGTAACTTGAAAACCTGACTATGCCCAAAGAAAACAAAAATTTTAATATCACGGGGGAAAGCATAAAGCAGGTTTATTAATAAATTAGTGCTTCATCAGCAATCATTACAGCCTCTGCTTTTGCATATTACTGAAAATAATATTGTTGCTTACGTAACTCTTCTCCTTTCCCATACAGAAGCACCTGACTCAGATGCGTTCAAAAGAAATGGCAAGGTGGTGATAAAGCAATAAAATGCAGCCTTCTGGTAATACCGTGCCATCAGGCAAAGTTCAACACTGTGACAAGGGAGACAGGGGCTCTCCCTCTTACGTTAAAAGTAAGGAGAGATATGCATTTCTTCACTGACTAGAAAAGGGGAAGCACTTATTGTTTGTTTGTTTGTTTTTTAAAGAGGAGAATTGCTAAGGAAAATGAATGTAACACAAGACAAGATCAGTAAATCCAGGGAGATTCATATAGATTTTCATTCTACCAGAAATCAAAGGAAAGCTGCTAGCTTTTTACATCAACGTATCTAAAAGTTTAGCCACATATATTTCCAATCTCACTTTCTTTTTTATCCTGTTACCTTTATGAATGCTGCTGCTATTCAGCTTTTTCTGCAAGTTTTAGAACGTATTCTAAGTCAAGAGCCCTTCTTTGTCAACGACGGCCTCTATTACCCAGGCAGCACCACTACGAACCAAGGGAGCAGCAGATGTCAGACGAGGGCTTGGCTCTGCAAAGAGCAGGCCCAGTCCCCATGCAGTCAGTGAGACAGCTCCCTCTCCACTGACCAGGGCAGGGAGACAGCAACCAGCAGGCATGGATTCAGCCAACTGTGTCACTTCACTGCCTTTAACTGTACTTGCTAACTAGGGCTAATACTGGGAGACCGGAGTATTGCTGGATCACTGGGGACTGGGGAATTATCCTACAACTTCATGGAGTTGTAGGTAGAGTCTGTCCTAAGCTCTTGAAAAGCTTCAAGTGACAATTTTCCAGGAAACCGGTTATTTAATCGACATTCCATTCTCAAGTCACTCATACACTCAGGAGACTTCTCTGAAATTCCAGTTCCTGACTCACTAGGCAGTTTTATAGAATTACCGTACATGCTCCTTGACCAACAGTCAAAATATCAAATGTCCACTATGAATTAAAAAGTCATCCCCATTTTTTTAAACCTTTGGATAAATCTCTTTTTAGGCAAGCCAGGAATTCACCCAAAGTCACGCTTTCCAACCAAAGTGACTGTGTCAAGTAGTTAGAATATCGCCATTTTCCCTATGGCTCTGCCTGGTGATGTCAGTCAGAATAGCTTTTTTTTTTTTTTTCCTGCTACAATGTAGATAGTGACCTCACTTCTTGCTAGAAGCACCTGAAGATGGAGCTGTGCTATGCAACAGTGTATTGCTGGACATAACATGCCCTCTCTCGCACAGAAACACCAATTCAGAAAAATGCTGAAGCATGAGCCTTTATATTTTACTTACTGCAGTGTTCAAAAACTTACACCTAGGCATACATCTTTCTGAAACAAATGCAAATGGAAACAAAAGAGTTTCTCAACAACTTTTAAGAAATAGTGGACAGGAAGGCAAGTCAGCAACAAAATGAAGTAGATACTTCTTTTTTCCTAGGGCTTAGTGTTATTTCACAGCATATATAACTTGTCCTTGCTCTCTCTTTCCAACCACTTCGAGTTTTCCTTAGCTTAACATCTTTCCACCACTCTCATTTTGCAGCTGCACATTCTTTGAAGTGGGTTTGTAAAACTGTCTTTGCTTTCAGCATGTTGCATTTGATCATCTGAAACTGTAAGTCAGACCCCATCTATCCTTCTACAGCATCTGGAAGGCAAATCCTTGGCTGTCTCAGGACAAAGAGATGAAAAATCAAAATTAACACAAGAAACTATCAGTAACCATTGAGCCAATCAGCTTCGAAAAGCATCAGTTTTCTTCCCCTTAATAAAGCCCTTGTTACATTTGTTTTGCCTGCCCTCCCCTCCCCCCCTTTTTTTTTCTTTTCTTTTTTTTTTTCCTGAACAAAGTCGAAGTGATTGCAATTTTTTTTTTTCCTTCTGTGTATTACGATACTGGCACCAAAAAATAATAATAATCTGTACAATAAATCCCTTCTCTTATCCATGACCTCACAAATACATAAGCTTCTGTTGCTAAATGCTTCAGCTCCAAGTAGACAGACCTTCCAGAATGGTATACAGAGATATATTGGGCTTGTTTATTTCATGGATCAGAAGCAAATGGAAAGCAGAGTGACCAGAACACAGAGCATGGAGAAATACAACAGAAAATGAAGCCTCAAATTTTATTCACAAGGGAAGAACTGCTTTGCTTTTCCACCTGCATCACAGAGATGATAAGAACAAGAGCATGCAGAGCTCAGAGGAATCCTAATAGTCCCATCTATGATAAAACCACAAATGGAGTAAAGACTGTAACTGTATTGATGAAGACAGAGTATGGGGGTTAGGGAAGAATTGCAGTGAAGCATTTGGGTTCAATTTTTATTTCCATTATGTCCATGCAAGACTTGAATAAAAAAAAAGTGAACTAAAACTTCTAAGCCTGATGATCCCAAATTAAGACTGAATAAATAATCAATAGCTTCATTCCAGACAAAATTCAAAACAAACATGAACATTAAGTACTCACACAGATCACCTAGAATTAGTCAGAGAATACTAACTGCTCCCTCAAGTAATTACTAGGAAAGTATCCTTTGTGTAAAAGTGACCCTCAACAGGGCTTTTCTTAATAGTATCTGAGACCTTGCAAACGTTTCTTTATGTACACGATTAACATTTACACATCTGGCTGGCCACACTGAATTCAAAGAATAACATATTAAAAGTTACACCTGGGCAGAGGTGCTCATAGGAGCTCAGCTTCGCTTCTAGAAGAGTTTTGCAATAGTTTCCTATTAAGAGACTGGTTTCAAGGAGTACAGAAGAGCCTCAACTATGACTCACATTTACGACAATTGAGACCATTCACTGCTATCAAAGCCTGAACCACGTGAGAGATGGAAGGAGAAATGAATTTAGTTATCCTCATACGCAATCCAAATTCAGAAAGAGCAGCCCAGTGAGAATTTAGAGGCTTTTCCTTCCCTGAATCCATCATACTTAAAAACATCTGCAAGAAAATATCCAAAAATATTGTATTCTCCTTTCTACATCCAGAAACTGCAGGATAATGGTGAGCAGCATTACTGTATAATTTAGTCACAATGTCATGCTGAATTTGGTTCTGAGATGAGTCCACGTCTTGTTGAGTCTTGAATCAACACTACCCATTTTTGCATCTTCCAGAGCAGCTTTCAGAACATTCATAGAAAACAAGGATTCACAGAAAATGAGATTCTTCCTTTGATACTGTACAGTCAATGAATGCACAGATGTTATAGTCATGAGATATACCAGAAAGCTTGGCTACGCAGTTATTACACCAAAGCAGAAAAGGTAGGCTGCTTATCCATATTCTAGGCTCACTTACAAAACTCCAACAAAGTGGATCTCCAGAAGAGATCCTTCCCTACTCTTAGTCAGCTCTTAAATGGGTCTAGGAGAGGTGGAGCCAGGCTCCACTCCTTCCAGCAGTACAGGTGAATTGCCTTCACCTGTGCTCCCATGGCTGACTCATTGCTCACCTCAGGTGATCAATCAGAGGTTCAGGCCATGATTCAGCAGTTCCCATACAGAGATATTATATATGTGTGTATATATTTTTTTAATTTTATTTTATTATTTTTTTTTCCCCCACCAGTATTTTGAGCAAGTGGCTTATTGCAAGAGGGAAGCCCTCTGCTTCAAATGCAGCTGAAAAACATCTTTGTCATTCAGCTGGCACCGAAACCAGAAAGAATTGGTCAACAGGCAGGAGTCGTCTGCTGAACTACATCTGTCTACATCTATGTGAGATGCTTGGACTGCCTTTGTATTCAAAAAACAGCACTTCTCAGATGTAATTCTGCTGACTAAATGTAGATTTCCACTTTAAGAATAGATGAATTACTCTAGAAACGTTCTGCTTCCTGACAATAAAAGGGAATCCAAAGAGCCATATTTCAATAGATGAATCCTACCTTCTCAATGCTGGGTATCACCGATATGATGACACAAACACACCAAATGACCATGCATGGTTTCACTGGTTAGACCTTATCCACTTTGCTGGAAATTCTGTAATTTAGACTGGTACAAGGAAACAAGTACAGTTACCATAGACTCCATGCATGGTCATTACAAAGAAAGGGACACCTCTCAGTGGCAATTCAGTCCACATAAAAACTAAATTCTCCCTGGAAATGCCACCATCTCTACAGACTGCAGATATGACTTCACCTCTAAATAAGGTGACACAGTGAAGTGCAGTGAGTAAGATACACAGGCTCAGGCTCTCAGAAGCTGGGGGATGCTAAGCAGCCTCATTCCTTTCCTCCCTCCATCCCCAGGAAGGCTTGAAATATTTAGCATCCATTGGATCACACCCTGTTATACCAGAAGACTTTACTACTGAGTCCTTCACAAAATACTTTAAATAAAAACAAAACCACACCAGAGGAGTTCAAAAGAATCTGTATCGTGGCCTACATCATGTCTGTCCACCCACAGCTTTGCCAACTGAGGATAAACAAGAGCTGAATGAAACTCTGCAAGCACACACTTCAGTTGGCCACATACCCAACTGAGGCTGGAGCAGCTAAAAATTAGCGTGCAGCCTCTTAAGGTTTAAAAACAGAAATGCAGACCCTCAAAAGAAACAACGATTTCCTTGTTGGCAGTGCGCGCCCTTAACTGACCAGGCGGCACACAGACATAAGATGGCAGACCCGGATCCAGGCCCTCTCTCTCACACACGTCTGTCACTGGAAGAAGTCACCTCATTAGCTGAGGACAGCAGAGCTTCTGCGTTCAACTTCTGCAGGAATACAGGATTTGGCAGCCTCCAGAAATCTGAGCTCTCTATTTTTCTTCCCTTCGTTTACTAATGCCCATTTCCCCTTCCCCGCCTCCCTGCTCCCAACGCACACACGTTTTAATGCTAAAACCCAGCAGTTACATGGCTTTTCCATACTTCTAGGCAAATATTACACACTCTCACTCCAAACTAGGAAGTGTGCCTCTTTACAGAGGTAGCAAACCAACTGCAAGAACACAGTGCTTTATAGTGAAATAATTCAGATTAATCCAAAAAATTACCTGTACATCTCATGCCTTAAGAAAGCTTCACATCCACCATCTCACACACAAACACACTCACTACAACATTGTGATACACTGCACACCCTTAATGGTTTCTACAGTTACATAGCCACACAGACAATGCAATTAACAAGCAACATTCCTTCCTGTAAAATAGCAGGGAAAAAAATACACAGAAGAAAAGTTCATAGAAATAATTTTGAGCTCAGAAATAAAAACACTAAATTTCAAATTAAATTTCAGCATTTACTGTGCCAAAGACTACATAAGCCTGGATTACCTAGGTACAGAACAGGTTTTCAATCAGTTTGATTTACAAAACATGTTGTGCCCCCCTTATAAGGAAAATGATACCCTATTTACTTTCTTCATATCACACATCAATGCTTTACTAAATATTTTTTTTCAATTTCCATTTCATTTGTTCTGTGTGCATTGAAATCAAAGTCGTATTTTAAAGTTAAATTTGTTTTCTGTTTCTTGTTACATAACCAGAAGTGTTATAGGAAATACTATTGTGGAGTTCAAAAAAAAATAAATCATAATTTAAAAATCAAAAAAACAACAACAAAAAAAAAACAGACACAGACCTCTACATCACAATAATCTGTCAGGTATCCTGCACTCACTAATGGCAGACATTTAAATTAAAATTACATGTAATATATAGCCAACTTCCAGGTCTCTGCTGAATGCCACTCCTGTGTTTAACCTCATCTATTGCCGACGAAGAGGTAAGATTTTCCAGGTTAGTAACAGCAAAATTCCACATTGCAAAAAAAACATTGAATGTTGTCATGCAAATAAAGTCTTTCTCAGCATCTGAAAACACCCCTCAAATATCAAGATTGGTCTTAAGCAGTCAAACGATAAGAAAATAGGAACAAGAATCTTAATTTCTTGTTGGAGAGCCAAGCAATTTAAAACCAACAACCACATATACCCTAACCGATATCTTCAGAAAGTGATGGTGAATCACTAGAAGTGCTTCTTTCTAATGTAACCAAAAGAGCACACCAGTCACTGTACTGAAGACATTTCATTGCAGAAAGCAAAAACATCTATGGTTGTGAGTGAATTCCATGATCTGGGTGACTTGTGGCACTATGATCCCTCACCTCCCTCACAAAAAGGGCCACTGACTCCATGATGGAGAACACAGTCATTCCATCCCTGTCTGCTCTCTGCCCAGCTTTACACCTGCCGGACATAAGCACGGTATTTCTGAACACACAGACAGAAAAGAGACACATTTAGATTGCCATCTGAACCCAACACATGCCCCATCAGATCCCATCATAGACTCCAGAGCCACTTGCAACAGCCTGAAACACTGTTCTAAATTCAGTCGGCATTTTCCTCTCTCCTCTGCACTACAGCCACAGCCCCAGAGCACCGAGGCTCAGCTTAGTTCATCCAGGCCCGCTTGGTCAAAACATACACAAAGGACAGGAACCACAGGGCCGGCTGAGCAACAAGGAATTTGGCTGCAGAACTCCCTCACACTTGTGTGCATAGCTGATTTTACACCACCCGGCTTCCGCATTGATATTATCTTGTCAAAAAGTACCGAGCAGCTTTTCTACCACAAATTCTTGGAGCTCAGAAATTGCAGCAGAGCACCAAGGCTATGGAAAAACCAACTTCAGCTGGCTGCAAAGTGCGCTGCAAGTGCAGCATGTGAAGTCTCAACATGACGCAACCGACATCGCACCAGGGATGAGGGCTCACCAAAGGAAACCAGACCCACGCAAAATCACAACGTATATATAGGTGCCTACAGATCGCTGGCTGCCCAAGCTCAGAATGCCCTGTAAGCAGAGATTTAGATGAGCAGCAGATCAATGAGGCAATACCAACGCTGGCGACAAACAGCAGCGGGAGGGCAGCCTGACCGCCAGCAGCCCCGCCGCTCCCTCAGCTCCCCACCCTGCCCCTTCCTCTTCCCTTAACCTCACCCCTCTCAGAGGTCAGCGTGGGTAAGGGTTACAGCCCTGATGATGCCAGCCCTTCGAGGCAGCAGGCTGGCCTAGGCGCCCAGCATTTCTGGGCCACGGGAGGCTCCCAGCTGCCCACCGCCCTGCCACCTGCAGGCCTCCGCCGCCCTACCTTGCTCCTCGCCGGCCCCAAAACAGGCTCTGGGGTCCTCGGGGGGGAGCTGGGCTCCGCCACCCTCCAGGGCTTTGCGTTTCTTCGACATCTGGTCGGTGTTTGGGAGTGGAGTTTCTCCTCTCTCTCTCTCCGGGGAGATGAGTGTATGTGGAGAGAGAGGGAGAGTGTGAGAGAGAGACACGGGAAGGGAGAGAGAGAGATTGAAAGAAATCGCTGCTTAAAGAGAGGGGAAGAGACTTTGGAGTGGCTGGAGAGCAAGTAGGAGGCAGGGACTAAGTGGAGAAATCCTACAAATCACAATCCCATCAATGCAGCCCCACGTCTAGAGGGGCTGCCTGGGTCCCCCCCCTTCCTCGCTCGCTCATCTGAATGTGTGCGGGTGAAAATCGGAGAGGCGACATCCTCTGTTGTTTTGCCAAATGTTAACGGGTGGTGCTTTTTTTTATTGGGGGGAGGGAGGGAGGGGGGAGGGAGCTGACTGATATTATTTTCCCCTGTTGGGATTCCTTCTGGTTAAAAAAAGAAAAGGAGGAGGAAAAAAAAAGGTAAAAGCTGAATGGATGGGGGGGGGGGGAAGGACGAGTGAATTAAAAAGAAATCCGGGAGCCGAGGAGGAGGGATAACAAGCGCCTGCAGGTGCAGGGAGGCTCGGCTCCCTGCAGGGGTCATGTGCGTAGGGAGCCGGCAGCCGGGGCTCCCCGTGGCCGCGGCGGTCGGGCGAGGGCGAGGGCGAAGGCCGGCGGCGGAGGGCCGGGGCGCGGTGAGCAGCCAGCCCTGCACCTGCGGGAGCGGCGGAGACCTGCTGGGAACGTTCACGAACAACTCGGGCATCGCAAACTCCGCCGCGGAGTCGGTAGCCCCGCAGTCAGGCGGGCGGCTCGGTCCCTCGGTAACCCTTTCGGTGCCGGCAGCGAGGTGCGCCGCCGTCCCCGGGGCTCCCGTCCCTCCCCCCCCCGCCACCTGTCCCCGTCCTGGCGGGTTTCGAGGCTCGCTAGCGGGTAGTTTTCGCGGTGGGGGGGCGGAGGGAAGGACACAACTTACCCTGCGAACTATGCACAAGCTCGTCTCTGCTTTCCCCGTCAGATCAACTTTAAAGAGCAGATTCTCAGTCCGGGAGGCAAAGAGGCGGGGGAGGAGAGGGGAAATGGCTTAGGAACAGCGGCTGCCGAGCGGGTGAAGTTCGGGGCACAGTCCTGGCTCTTCCGTGCTCCGGCAGCCCAGCATCTTCCCGGGGGTCGGAGAGCAAGGTGTTCAACAGGTCGTCCTTGGTACCCGAAATTGATGGATGATGGCTTTCCCGCCTGGCTGTATTTAACAGAACGATGCAGAGCTACTCTGACGAGCAGGAAATTTTAGAGAAGCTCGCTGTGCAGCAGCGGCTTTAAATTAGCTATTTCTGGCTCTCTATATGCATACATACAAACACACATACACACGTACACCTGTGTATATGTATATGCATATCTAAATAAAAATATATAACGGTATCAATGCAGTGCTGGGTCCACAGGATCTTAGGAAAGCCTGCCTGCCGGCTGCATGGAAGTTAAAGAGTTTTTCTTAAGCAGAAGGGGCTGATGCTTGGACACATCTCACGTCCAACAGGAGGCAATGACGTCTGTAGCTTCATTGCTATAACAGCACCAAGGCTGCAATTGCCATTCACTGAAATGATAAGGGGCGCTCAGACGTAAGCAGTCTGGACCTCTAGCAAGAGACTGAAGCGAGGAGGATTTTTCCCCTCCCAAAACAAATAATAAATGCTAAAAATCACCTAAGGAAAGAGACGGGGGAGCAGGGAAAGGAATCTAGGTCTCTCAGTCACACGCTTCTGCAACATGATCCTCCAGCTCCAGAAACATTTATTTTTTGCAGCTGACGAGACTTTGGGAAATTTCAATGTATTATGATTGCTCGGTGGGTGGGGGGAATGCGCGGGGGGGGGAAGGGGTGGGATGATTTTTTTTTTCCCTTAATTATTTCTGTCTCTCTCCAAGCAGGCACTGATGAAAGCCGGGAAAAAGTGCCCTCCCCCCGCTCTCCGCCCCCCCCCCCCCCCCCCCCCCCCCATCTCATATTTCCAAACGTATTTAGGACCGTGTACACGCTGAAGTGTTCCCGGTGCACAGCTAAGGCTGAAGTAGCAATTTCTTGCCGTATAGCCTGCAGGAGTCTGTTTGTTTGTTTATTTATTTATTTATTTGGGGGGTTATTTATTTATTTATTTATTTATAGCATCGGAAGGTGCTTACAAAGAAGAGAAATAAAAGCCGACTCGAAGCAGCCGGCTCCTTCCCACGCGGGGTCACGCTCCCGCTGCCCCGTTTTTACCCGTATATGGGGAGAGCTGATGCGGTGCCCGTGTGCCGCCAACCCTCTCCCTCCCCACCAAGCGCCGTCCCACAGATGACGGCCCGGGCACTCAGTAGGCTCGGGGTCGGCGGCACGCGGCTCCCGCTCGGCAGCGGGCACGCCGGCACCGCTCCGCGTTCCCGCGGCGGGCAGCGCGCCCAGCCCCGCCGCCGCGGGGGGAGCGGCGCCTCTGCCGCGCGCTCCGGCTCCCGTGCGCCCGCCTCCCCCGCGCCGCCCCCGGAGGGAGGGCCGAGGGGAGCTGGGGCCGCCGCGTGCTGGCAGCGGGACGCCGCGCGGGTGGGCGGGGTGCGGTGCGCGATGCGCGGGTGTGGGGATCTCCGGCGGAGCCGCAGCGTGCGGTGTGCGGTGCTCATCCTGAGGGGAACCCAAAGCCGCCTTCCTGCTGTTTTTGAGCTGGACGAGGAGAAACCCAATACCGAGCCGCTAGTGCGGTCGGGCCCGTTTGGGTTGGGTTTTTTTGGGGTTGGTTTTTTTTTTTTTTTTTTTTTTTTTTTTGGAGAGGCTCCATATATGCTGCTTTCTGTCCTCTCACTGCACTCCCAGCCCCTCACTTTCCTTTCAGCAGCCTTCCAGTCTGGGAGGCGGCTAGTTTGGCCTCCAAATGACTGCGTGCATTAAGTGGCCAGTTGCCCAAACCATTCAGCCAGCTCTTTGCTGGAACAGTTTTACATACGAGTGATGTAAGTGCTATCACTACAAGCCTGAGTCAGGTTCAGTGTCTGCTGGGAACACTCACAAGGTGCTGACTCCTTTCTTTTCTTTAAGTTTATCTTGGTGAGAAGGGAAAGACAGAAAGCAGTGCCAAGCAGAGAGAGGGTGTGTAACCGCTCTGTCTCTATGGATGTTAAATGTGGCATTCATGATGGCCTTTGATGTATCTGTTATCTCCCACACAAGGATTTGGTAATGTGGCTGCAAAACAAAGGAGGAAGCTTTCAAACCATCAGCGGGAGATGCTTTCTTAGATAGTAAGATGCTTATTTTTGTGAATGAATCGTGGAGGTTTTCAGGACCTAGTAGCACATCCCTTCCCCTCAGTGAGATGCCCTAAAAACTTACACAGAACAGAACTGAATATATTTGCCAAGTTTTAGGTACAATCCTATACTATTACATGTTTCCTTTTAAATACTACATTTATATATAAATATCACCTAGCCAGCATGTAGAGATTGATACTCTACACAGTGTAAGACATTGCACTATGCCACTTCTGTGGTTTAGGAAGTTCCCACTGAGATCTGCCTTGACACAAGTGTTTCCACTAAGTTACTGTCATGCTGGCAGATCATGTTTTTATTGGGAAATGATGGAAATTAGGAGTGGAAATACAGAGCAGATCATTGCCTGGGGGTGAACAGGATAATTCCATAAACAACAGTCTCTGAGGCCATACCAAGTCACGCTTCCACTCCCTGTGAGATACTATTCCATCTGATTTGATCTTGTGGAAGAAAAGCTTTCCATTATTCCCGAGCACTCTTTTTGTTTAACTTCTTCCCAATACATGCAACAAAATTTGGGCTGTTCCAAGGAGCTCTCTTCTCCATAAGATAAACTATGATGCACAATAGGAAAGAAGGAGGAAGATAAAAAGGCAGTGCCAGTTTCCATGTTCTATAACAAGAATGGCTTTCTTTGCTCTCAGTCTAGAACTGACTCTGCACATCAAAACTCTCTGGGACCGTCTCAGAAGATGAATGGGAGAAGGCAGCATGCTGCTGATGTTGTTGTAGAAAGTTTTTGGGCTGGTGATAACAGGCCTAAAATAATTTACAAAGGTTCTTTGCACTTTTTTTTTTTTTTTTTAATCTGTATCACCATTAATTACTTATCTTTTTATATAAGAATTCTACTGCTTCTCACTCCTAGCTCCATGTGAATCCTGCCTTCCTTCTCTGCCTGGCACTCTGATTAGCTACCCCTCAGGCCTTAAGGAAAAAAGTACAGTAAGGTACTGAGAGCTCTCTTATTACTTCATTTTTCATGCTCTGAAAAGTAATTAATTTCTATGCACTTTCTCATTTAAATGCTATCCGCTTTCAGTGACTTTGGTAGCTTCCTTTGGATAGGATGATGTGAAACTGTTCTCTTTTTGTAGATTGGGCAAAGGACTGCTTATGTCACCTAACTGAAGCAAGTGGCATTCAATGCACTAAATCTCAAGTCTTTCCATTAGAAGAGAATAAGGCCCTGACCTAAGACTTGGGAAGGTAAATAGAAATCCTTGGCGTTGCATTCATCGGGCTCTAGAGAAGCCCACAATTGGGATTCCAGAGCCAGGCCTTATGACTTGTAGTTACTAAACACAGTTGCACTCTGAGACAGACCTGAAGCACTTTCAGGCTTACAGATTTGGACTAGGTATTTGCCTTACACGAATCAATAATTGAAATCATCAGGCAAAACACCTTCAACAAATATAACTCAGTTTGCAAACACTTTTTGCTTTATTTTTTAAGGCACTGCCAGCCTAGCATGTCAATCATGTTCACAAAGAACCATTTGTGATGGTTTTCAGTGACTAGTCTGTCTGAATTTGAAAGGGATATAAAAACAGAAGTTTGGAGAAGAAATAGTGCTGGTTAAGGCAAATCTGGTTCTGTACAATATATATTGTGCAAACTCAGCAAACACCAAAACACAGAAGTCTTAAGACCTAGAGGTCTCACAGTGCAAGTCTGCCTTCTCTTACTGTTTTTCTCACACAACCAACTCAGCCCGGAATTATTCAACCTTGAGATATTTACTAATACTTAACAAGCAGCACAATGAGAGAATCAATTCTCTTTCATGCAGTGCTATACTAACACTTCTTCTGAACAGCTTGTATTTTTTTCTTTGGGAGCTGACTTATGCAGCAGCGCTTCAGATACTGTAAACATCTGTATCAATAAAGCCCTCTCTCAACTCAAAGCACTTATTTTGGTTCATGTCCCTGTACTGTGAATACACTCCTGCACATCTTGACAGAATACTTAGCATTTACATAGCATTTGTTTTTGCCTTCAAAGTGATTTGCTAGCATGAACTAATGTATCCTTACAACACCCAGAACAGTTGGTAAATTTTATTATCTTCATTTTATAAATTGGGAAACAGCAGCAAAGAGGTGACGAGTATGTTCTACTGTCTTTACTCACATTTGTTACTGCCTTAATCCCTGGCTAGTTCTACTGCTTTCAGTGGGAATGCCTGCACTGTAAGGTACTACTTGATGTGACTGAAGATCATGGTGTCTTCCTCTAAGAGATTTAAGCAAGGCCTCAATGAGACTTTTGTGCAGGTTCAGAACTCAAACATCTTGCACACTCTTCTGCATCATCCACTTTATCAATTTAAAAACAAAACCCAGAACATACCAACATATCTGTCACTTTTCCACCCCACAAGCTAATCTGTAAGGTAATAATGATCAAGTAACCCCACTGCACTGACATTACATACAAGTTGACACATAGCACAAAGAAAACTTGCAAGACTGAGACAGTTCCCAATTTCTTATGCTACATAAATGACCACTTTTTTGATCTTGTAATTTAACAATGCAAAAGAGAAGGGTGAAGGATGCTTTTAAGTTTCATATGAAATTCAGCACTGCTGGGAAGATGGTATGAGGTCAGTTTCAAAATAAAATGCCTCTGAAAAAAAAAAAAAAAATTATTTCAATATGAAATGTGTACTCTAACTTCATGACATTCATTTTGTATTTTAAAAGAAGAGATGAAGATCGGTATATGAATCTAAAGAGGTTTTGCTGAATTTGCACTTGTAAGTTAGAGGGAACTGGGTATTTTTACCTTGAAATAAAAAGTTATTTTATCCAATTTTATACAAATACCTCATACTTGTTCAACATGTATGGCCAAGTCTTGATCCACGTCTCCTCATAAACCATAATTATGGTATTCTATCAAGAGATACTACTTGCATTGTAGCATTTTTAATTGTGAGAATATGGTGGCTGATTTTTGCAGTTTAAGACAACCAATGTTTAGAACTATGAATTTGATGACTAGATTTTCACGTAAGTCCCTACTGGGAAGGATGGAAGTGGTCAGGGTAGCAGTTACTGCTTAAGCTGGAGAGGAGGAGTACTTCTCCCTACCCATCCCCCTCCATCTTCCACTGATTCTGTGATTCCAGTGGCAACAACATACATTCTCCAGATCTTTCTCCTCATTCCCTATCTCTATTCCTACTTTCTCCTCTACTCCTATGGCAGAAATTTCCTAGCACCCTTGCTGTCAGGATGTAAAATCCAGAATCACACAGATGAGAAAGCAGGAAACTGCCTTATCAATGTCCATGGCATCAATGTGTGATGAACCATTAACTATGATGTTTTGTGAAAGACACAGGGTCATTCTGCTTGCAGAGTTTTAGGTACTTAAACGCTAGTCCAGCATTAGAAGGTCAGTACTGAGGAAGGGGGGTACGTGAAACTACATGCTTTAAAAATAATTTGTGGTATATTAAGTAACCAAAAGCGCTGTAACAGGAGAAAAAAGGCTGCAAAGATCGCTTGTCCTCAAACACTCCCACTCTGGGCTTTGTGTCTAGCATTTGCTATGACGATTTCTTCCAGTAATCCAAGACTTGTTTGTTCAGCTATGAATTTACTGTTGAGGCCCTTTCTATTAGAGCATCCTCTCTAGATCACAGTCTCTACTGCACAGCAAGTCACCAGGGGACGCCTGGGCCTGCTGAGCTTTACTGGGGGCCACGCTTTACCTCAGAGGTATGAAGGTGGTTTATAAAGCTATGTTGTCTCCCTCCTTCCTACGGCCTTCACGTTTCACAGTACACAGCCTACCTTGGCATTTCTCCAATTCTAGCATTTTGAGCAACAAGTTTAGCTGGAGTAAAAACTCAAATTCAACTGAAAATCAGGTTCTCCTTCACTTTCAGTAAAAAGCCTTCATCTGAGATTGTAAAAAGGTGGCAGCAGGGTGATATTTCAGTCTAACTGGATAATTTCAGTAGTAAATCACACGGTTTCACTTTTCCTGCAGCTTTCATCCCATTCTCAAGCTGCATCTCCTTAACCATTCTGGTGGCTCATAGTCTTTTAGACCCCTGCCACAGTGTCCAATCTAGAGCGTTTTTGTTTCTTCGCAATTTTCTATTGAAAAAAATCAATTTTGTCTGCATGTTTCTGCCAGATATGCTCCATTCTGTATTTCCGATGACTTTAACCCTTTACTTAAGGAACCCACGAGAAAATTGAGTTCTGTCAGAAACAAGTACAACTCCTATTTCTATTCTGCAGCAAATTGTCTACCCTTACTATTTTGGATCTTAATTAGTTTTTTGAGGTTTCACTTTGAATATATTTGGCAACAAAAAACAAACTACACACTAAATGTACCTGTAGTGTACAAAAATACATGGTAATTTTAAAGGAGTACCTGAAACTATTTGTATATAGAGATGAAGTTTCCTTTCAGCATGTATTTTGATTGAACAACACTGGTTTCTCCTTTTGCTTATACAAGTACAGAGCACGAGTACCCACACTCACTCCTAAAAAGTATAAAACTAGCATGAGAGAAGGAAGAATCTGGCTCGTACCTTTCGAGCCTACAGCTGCTCTGTTAACTGTGGTCTAACACATATGAGAAGAGAGTAATTGGAGCTGAGCAACCTGGTTTTTATCTCCTTACAGAATCACAGAATCATAGAATGGCCAGGGTTGGAAGGAATCATCAAGCCCCCAACCCCTGCTGCATGCAGGGCCACCAATCTCCATATCTAATACTAGAGTAGGCTTCCCAGGGCCACATCTAGCCTGGGTTTGAACACTTCCAGGGACGGGGTATCTACAGCCTCTCTGGGCAGCCTGTTCCAGCACCTCCCCACTCTCATACTAAAGAACTTCCCCCTGATGTCCAACCTAAATCTTCCCTCCTTCAACTTAAAACCATTTCCCCTTGTCCTGCTATTGTCTACCCTTTCAAAGAGTTGACTCCCCTGATGGAAAGGCTGCAATTAGGTCACCCCCAGCCTTCCCTTCTGCAGGCTGAACAAGCCCAGCTGCCTCAGCCTGTCTTCATAGGAGAGAGAGCTCCCTCCTTCCTATCTACCAGCATTAGTCTACTGCTTTGAGCAAAAGAGCCCCTGACGTATACATGTGGATGTGAGAAGACAAGCAGATGACATGGGTTCCTGTGTGCTCCTAAAAATGCTCTGCCTACTTGAAAAAAAGGAAAAGATGTGCTGCATGACTTGGCAGTAGCTCAGGCACAGCCACTACAGCCTTCTTTCCATTTCAGGACTGCAGCACTCTGCACCGAGTCTACCTGTGGTTCTTCACTTGGGGCCTCACATCTTTGCTTTCCTTCAATTACCCTACCCAACAGAAAAGAAATAACCTTTCCTGCACTATCTTTTTGAAAAACAAAACAAAACAAAAACAAACAAGCAAACAAACAAAAGTTGTCGTGCTGAAGTTACCAGACTGATCCCAAAATATGAGGCTCTTTCTAAGTACCATTTGGGAACAGCACAACATCAGTCATACAAATCAGGCAAGAAGGTATTTCCAGTGCTGCTTAACAGAGGTTGGAACACCAAAGGCAGTGAGGCACAGCAAAGAAATTAGTGACTGCCTTTTTAGCACATTATAGATAGACTTCAGGTGTTGACGGCTTACACTGCGGCTGTAGACAAAAGCCCCTGAATGGGATTCCTGTTCATCTTTAAGGCTCAGAGGTCAGCTGCAAAGACAAACGAACCCTGACCGTTTGCACTATCAGCAATGCAACTGTATTGCATCTTAGGAAAGCTACGGGGCGGGGGAGGGGGGGAGATGGAAACAACAATAACAACAACAACAAAAAAAAAAAAAAAAAAAAAAAAAAAAAGTGAGGGGGGAATGCTGAGATATCCACAGGAGAGCTGAATTTCTTCTCCGAGGCAGCAGTCCCCACACTTGCTATGAGCTGTGAGATCCACACCGAGGGGCCAGGCTGGACGCCCTCACTGGCGCACAGCTCTCCTAAGTTGTAACGCCGCCACGGAGCCTACGCTACAATCCGCAGCGCTCTGCTCCATTCATGCGGATGCCGCAGCGACCCATCAGCCAACAGAGCCGGGCGCTCCCGCAGCACAGCGGCAAGGACACGTGCCCTCGCACTCACGCACGGCGGGAGAGCGGCCGGGGAGGAGGGGGGGAAGGCTCTCGCCCCCATCGCTGAGGTGAGCAGGGGGCACCGCCTCGCCCTCCCGCCGCTCCGTGCTCGGCACGGCAATGAGCGCAGCGCCAACGGGGGCGGGAAGGGGGCGGTGCGCGTGCACGGCGATCGGACGGGGCGCCCCCTCCCCCGCTTCAACAGCCGCGCGCGCGCCCGCCGCTCCCATTCAGCCTCGCTCCGTCCCCGCCGCGGCGGCTGCTGCCGTCAGAGCTGCCTGCGTCAATGCTGCCTCAGTGACACGCACCGGGGCTCTGCGCTCCCCACCCCCCGCCGCCTCCTCCTTTCTCCTTTTTTTTTTAATTTTTTTTTTTTTTAATTTTTTCTCAATGAGACGCCTAATGGGATTTTTATGATCCCGCTTATAAATCAGGCCGTCAGGCTGGTGCTGCTGGCACACTGCTGCTAACGGTTCCTTTGTGTGCCCCCCTTTCCCTCCTCCCCCAACACACTTTTGTTTAAAATAATAATTTTTGACAACATTTACTGCTGTTTCTTCCCCCTCTCATTTTCAAGCTGCAAATGCCCCATCTCACACGTAAGCAGGTTTCCTCAGGTGCTGAGGGGGCTGCAGGCAGTGCCCAGAGCCCTCTGCTGCACACTGCCTGCTTCCAGCTTGCTACATGGTGGCAGATGTCCCTCTCCCCCAGTACATCAGCACCATCCATATCCCTTTTTAATAACCTTGTTCAGCATTTCAACATCATGCACACTGTAATCTCTCCTCTTCCACTTCCCCCCTCCCCACGAATCTCCAGGCCCTGGGCTCTGAAGGTTTATAAAATGGTTGCTCTGTGCATGCCCTCGGCTGTACACATAACCCAGCCCCGAGCCTGGGGTGCTGCCCTGCTCAGCAAGGCGTGAGGGAAGGCTGCAGGACACAGTGAAACCCAAAGCTACTTATTTACATTTGTTGCCAGAGCTCTCCTTCCACCCCTTTTATTTTCCTTGGGAGTATGTGGTAGCAAAGCTCCCTGGATTTTTGTGGGGTCAGGCCTCACCCTACATGAGGAGGTATCTGTGCACAGCTACGCAGAGAAGACAATATCCCACTCCTATTAAAGTCAATGGGAATCAGCAAATTCAAGCGTCACTGGGCTTGGCTGGCAGAGCACACAGATCTGCTCTGGCCAAACCCTGCCCCATTTTGATGCAGCTTAACTGTTGCTGTGCCAAGCTGTTCCGAAGCTGCTGTGTGCTGCTGATGCAGCGCTGCCCGCCTGGATGGGAATCCATGGTGGCACCGAGCAGCTGGAGCAGACCCTGCACCTCCTTGCTACCACCATGCAGGCAGCCCCAAAGAAGCTGCCACTGCCCCACACATCACCAGTAGATTAAAGTCTTTCAAGGTCAGGCACCAGTGGAATAAATCAGAGCATTCTATGGACTGCATTAATTCGTACTGTATATGAGCCTGGTGCTTCCCAAGCCCCGTAGCCATTTTCACATCCTCCCAGCCGCACCTACCCCTGCTCCCCCAAAGCTCAGGATTGGCTGTATTAACAACTGCATTGTAGCTTTTTTTTTTTTTTCCCCCGGCCAAGGACAGAAGTGAGAGTTTCTAAGGCAGTTTAGTTCTGTAGCACCAACTACTTTGAATAACCATTTTATCTCAAAAAAAAAAAAAAAAAAATCTTAAAAAGGGTAAGCAATTATACCATAAACCAGATTTTTGAAGAGGAAAAAAGAGACTCACAGCTGAATAACTTATACACAGCAAGGGCTCCACTGCGCTTTTGAAACGTGTTATTTGCATTCTTTTTGCACAGAAAAAAAAAGGAAAATATAAACCTGGTATCTTAAAAACAATGCTGGATGGCAATAGGGATCCAACAGGAATGTGCTTACGCATTCTAATACCCAAGTTACTCATAATGCTGCATTTACATTACCTCCTTGTTAAGGTATATTTTACTGAACTATATGAGTGGGGATTGTCCATCATAAATATCCCTGAGATGCACCACAATACCGCAGAGGTTTTTCAGGAGCTGACCAGGCTCCTGGCTGGCTGTGTCAGAAGTAACCCTGGCACCTGAGCAGCTCAGCAACCTGTCCCAGCTGCAGCACAAGTGAAGAGCCACAGGATTACTCCTATTCCACGGAAGCAAAACCTACCTTACAATTTGATTGTGTGTCATAAATGATGCAGCCATTGGTACCCAAGCACAATCAGTGGGAGACAGGACAAAAAGCACGCACACGTACATATTAATAGCAGTGACTTTACAGTTTATCTCCTCACATTAAAAGCTGACCTTGTGAGAGCGAGTGCACCCATTGCCAGTATGTGCCATATGATACTGAAGGAGGAACAATGCCCACAGAGTGGGAACTGGCCTGCTGTCTGTTCAGAAATAGTCTCTCCTTCCTGTCAGTGCACCAGAGGGGAGCGGTGCCCGCCTAATGGATGCAGGGTAGCTCCCTGCCCTTGCACAGAACACAGAGCCACACTTACTGGATCTGTCTTCAGAGAAGAAGGTTTGAAACAAGTCAATCTTTACTCTGCTTTGGGAGTCACTCCAAGTCTTTGGCTGCAGATTGCAGTGCTAAATTGAGACCATTATTTTGCATTGAGCTATTTTCATCCCAAAGTGCTTTAAAGGCTTAGCAGATACACAGGCTGTGGTGCTATATGCACAGGAATCACTTCAGCCACTAATGAAATGCAGCCACCTATTAAGCAGAGCAGTGTGATGCCTGGTCCCTGAATGCAGTGACTGCCAGAAGATTCTGTTCTACCCAGCTGAGCAGAGACTAGGTCTTGGTTAGTGAAATACTTTGTGCCATTTGAAAAAGAAAACTGCCTGGACCTCTGTGTACAGAGTAGAGGTAGGCAAAGACAGTCATAGTTCAGCCTTAGAATTTGAAATCCCAGCTGTGAAAGGAGATCACTGGAGTTCTGCTTTGTTCCATCATCTGCATTCACCACCACTTTTCAAAATAGTCTTGCTACCACTTCATAGTCCAGGGAACCGAGCACAACATTCAGAGCCTTGTTAAAATGCTCTGAAGGCCATGTGCACATAAAACATCATGGTGTCCACATACAAGGAATTAGTAAGTTTCCCTGCAGTTTCTTGGGGACAGATCCCTGCATCAGGACAGTACCACAGGCACCTCCACAAAGTGGCATTAACTCACACCTGACTGTTCTCCCTAGGAGAGACAAGAAAACTCAACTACTGCATATTTTCCATGATGGAAAATTCATTGAAAAATGAAAAAGCGACAGTGAAATACAGTCAGTGCCTAAAATGAGGAATATAAAACCCGTTCGGTACTGCACATACACCTTTGTGTAAGACTGCACACTGCATTAAATAACCATGCCTCCCTGTCTCTAGTTAGGGTAGAGAGGGAATTGTGTGGTGAAAGACGTAATTTGTACATTAGGAAGTCTCTGTTGCCAGATCAGCAGCAGCAGCACTGACGTCTGTACTCTCTCGCTTTGTTCCTGCTGCTATAAATCAAAATGACTACAGTCCAAATGCCTTACTTGTTTAACTATAAATGCACTGCTAGTCAGAAAAATCCACACTAGGAGAGATCTAGATAATCTGCATATACTTTAAACTGATTAAATTGAGAAGGCAACAAAAAGGATCAGAATAACATTTATGAATTTATGGGGAAAAACTTTTGAAGATTGGAATCCAGCAGAGCTGTAAAAATTCTGTATCTACAGGCGCTGATGCCTTTGCTAAATGAACTATCAAATTTGCCTTTCTTAATGTGCATTGGGATTTATTTATATATACAGATTAATGCAATCTCTTTAGAAACTTATTTTCCCCCATGTCCCTATGTATTTTCCTGCTTATGTAAACTACTGGAGGCAAATTAAAACAGAGTAGATGAAGTGGGTGAGGGTTTACTTTTCCTAGTTTTATATGACTGTATATCTGCAGTAATAAATACAAAACATACATAGCTGAGGTTGACTCTTTTATTTGGAGTTCTAGAAAATTGAATATCTTCTTTAAAGATGAAATGAGCCCTCAAAGCCTAAAATACCCTTTAGATCCTTTCCAAGTTCTAAAAGCAGATTCAACTGTTACATAAAAATGATGGTGCCAATGCCTGCTGCTAACCTGTTGGCTGAGGGAGAGCAGGGGAATTCTCATCCTAGCACCTACCGAGAACCTGGAACCATTTTACAAAATGCAGCACAATTTCTTGACTTAATGGAAAAGGAATAGGAGAAATTACGAAGATAACCTTCCAATACCAACATTAGCTCAGCTGAGCTGTAAATCCTGTGTATTGGGCAGTGTAGCCAGAAATATGTTGAGCTGTACTTCTAAAGAGGAAATAGCAGGATCAGAGAACAGCAGGTGAGGATGTTATCAATGCCACTCTCACATCACTACTGTGTTACATTACCTGTGTCACCTTTCCTGAGACCATCTTCTTTTTTTATTATTATTTTAGTTTTCATTCCAAGATATTCAAAGAGTATTAAAGCAAAAAAGTCTGAAGTCATTTGGTTTGCGGAAACTGTCCTGCTAGGCCTTGGCTAATGAATTTGCAACCAGATGTTCATTTTAAGACCTGATCCAAAATGTACTGAAGTCAATGGAAAGTCAATTGGATGTTCCAGATTACTAGTAAAAAGTTACTATTGTGCCAATATTGAAGGGGGGAGGGAAAGATAGAAACAGGATATGGCCATTGGTCATTCAGCTTGGCACTGATCCTAGGGGAAAAGAGTGGAAAAGCAAAGGAACAAACCCAGGATCCCCAATTATTACGTGCCACCAGAAGTATGGTAATTGTTATGCGAGTGGGTAGAGACTACAGGAAATGGAAAAAAAAAAAGGATTTAGCCTACCTCTTTCTCACTGTAAGCTGATCCAGCTGGTATTCCCTCTAATTTGCCATTAAGAACATGTATGAACAGTTACTATATCACAACAAGCACAACTGTAGTGGTTTAGGAGACAATAACTACACAAATTAAGGGAGAACAACGTGATCAGTACTAGTAAGCAGTTTTGTAGAAACAGCCAGAAGGCTTCATAAACAGTATTTCATATGTATATATGTCATATATATTACGTATAAAATTACATATTGAAAGATAACCATCTTGAGGTGACAGGCTTCTGTATTCAGTTCCATGTGACACTGATTTAACTATTAAATATAGCACATTAGAGAATCTTACTGGGATCCAGTGGCTGAAAAATGAAGCTAAACAAGCACATCTGTTTCTTACAGCAACTAACAAACCACTGCAATGGCTTGCACAGTACACGAATCACTCTGTCTGGAGCTTTTAACTCTAAAATTGTTGGATATTATTCCAGAGATTGTAATATTGCTGCAGATTAGTTCTCTAGCCTTCACCATTGCGTAAGTCAGTCAGTCATCCTAACAGACTTAAATTTGAACACGTCGCATCTGGGGAACTGGTGAACTGTGAGTATACATTAAATTACGCTTAGATCTCTTAGGTGTGCTTTCACCTGAGCAAAGTTCAGATTCCTGTTTTGCATATATTTGTGTCCATCTGGTTTACACGTAGATATTAAAAATAACTAACAAATCATGCAGTGCCTTTGTAATACACAGAGGCTGTATGTTGTTGGACAGAAGACTGATTTTTATAGCAGAAGAGGGAAAACAACAAATTATGGTTTACTACAGTTTGGTGCAGTCCTCCCTCTCTTCTTCTGGATTAGGGCAAAAACAGAATTGAAACTAAGAAATAAATATCCATACAAAATCTGGTGAGAACTGCAGTGGAGTGGAGACATCTAGCTGCCTTCTTTCTACCAACACAACACCTACGAATCAAGAAATCTGAGCTCTAGAGAGAACGTATAGAAATCTACTTCTTAGAAAAGAAGCTAACAGACCCTTTCATGCTCAAGGGGGAATTTAAAGCTGGGATGGAGAATAAATTATATGTACTGTTTACATTTCCTCTTGTTCTCTCTGAAACTTTCCTGAACAAAAGTTCATTTCCTTTGATTTCTTAAGTTTGATTTCTTAGAAGAACTTTTTATTTTTGTAGTTTTGGTTACACCATCTTAAAAAAGCAGTTTTGGATGTGCAAATTGCCACAAGAAACAATGCGTTTGTCTCCTTGATCTAGAACTGAAGAGGATTGAAATGTGCTGGTGGAGATGCTGTGAATAAGCCTGATAGCTATTGTTCAGGCTGCATCCCATCCCCGATTAGAAAATCTAAATATGGGCAGCATGTTGTTACTGCTGCACAGTCTCCCAGCATAACCAGAGACAGTTCTAACCTGCCTCTACAACTCCAGAGGTCTAGCAAAAGCACAGCCTCATCAGCCAGGTGAGATTCCATAAAGCATGATGCCCATGCAATCCCATGAAGCAAGGCCAAGCAAGATGCATGATATCCCACTCTGCAGCGATGCTTTTATGTTTCAATCAATGAACCAGAACCTGCCGAATGAGACTTGCTGCACGTGTTCTTGAGGGCTTCAAAATACCACATGCACCTTCAGTTTTGGATTCTCCTTTCAACTTTGACTTACATCTGCACTCAGCGCACATAAAATGTATGCACATGCTAGCTGAGGCAGCAGCCAGGCTTTCTACACTCAAATTCTGATTCTACAAATGGCAAAATATCCAAAATCACAGTCGGAGCCCAGCTGTTTTTTTTTTTTTTTTTTTTTTTTGTGGGCTTCCCTCTCCCCCCACCTCCCCACCATCACCCAATAAACAAAGATCACATAAGTCTGCATCTATACTCTTCCAAAAGACATGAACTGGAAAGCTTTGGACAGGTTTTGCATTAAAACGTACAGGGATTATACTATTATAACTATCTAACCACAACAAAATAATCCTCGTGACTGTGGATGTGAGTATTCAGATAATGACATATGTGTAGAATGAAATAGGAGATTTAAGACAGCAAGACAAAAGGAGGATAATAAAAATATTGGCCTAAGCTCAAACACTAATGTGTACCAAACAGTAATGCATATCAAATCTTCAGAGAAGTCCTTTTTCTGTGCCTTGGGAAAAGATGATATCAGAAGATAGAAATTTGCAATGTTATTTTTCAGTAGATGAAGTAGCTTGCGTTCCAAGTCATGAGCCCATACCTATGTCAGAAACAAGTACCATGCAGAGCTGCATCAGGTCCATAGTTCAAACTAAGGAAGATACACAAAATCCAGAAGTTATTGAGTTTGCAGTCATGTCCAACAACATAAAAAGCAAGGTCACAGGTGTAGGTGCAGTACATTACTTTAGAAGGCTCCCTTGAGAAGGAGTTTGAGGGTGTCCTTGTGACAGCATGCCAATCAAGGAAGCTTGTACTGCGGCATCCACCTCTAGATGAAAGACTTCAGTCTGAGGATGTCAATTTAGCAGCTGTTCTCTTCCTTCCCTCCTTATGTCTGCCTAAAAGTTACAGCAGAGCCAAATGAGATCTACCTTCTTATTTGGTCTTTAATCCAGTGCTTGACCAGTACTTTCTGGCTTGTGCCTCCAATATGTGGGATTTTCACATGCCTCCTCACATCTGAGAGCAGTCTGGGAGTGCTTAGCTTCTAAGATTGAGTGTATTCATTATATTATAAATGAGGCTTAACACTTTTAATTAGGGCCAAATTTATCAAAAAGAAATTATGAGATGAGCTACCAATGAAGGTCATTATTCTGCAAGGTAAATGCAAGCACAAGGACCAAAGTTTACTCAGAAAATTTGAGCCACCTACCTCCTCCAACTATAAGGGCAAAGAGAAACTGAAGAATATATTTTCAGAAAGTTGTCTAGTGAAACTCCATGGAGGATTCCCACCATTCTGTTTACTAGTGCCACTGTAAACAGCTGTGTGATTTGCCAGTTAAAAAGATAAATAAATGTATGATTTTTAAGTTCAAGCCTTACTTGAATTGAACACTTGAATTGCCGTAGTTCTGTTGGCAGCCCACCAAACTTGAGAGAAACTCAATGGACCAGCATAATCCCATATCACTGAAGTTAATTGTGGTTGAACCTGGAACAATCTTGACCATTCATTCATTGAAAAGAAGGAGACTAAAGACACTATAGATTATTTCTTCTGTCTGGGGCAAAGTGTACTAAAGGAAAAAAAAAAAGTTATGTTTGACTTGCAGGCATAAGCCTGCCATCCATTTTTCCCCTACATGAGGAAAAAAAAAATGGTTTTGTAGAAAATTCTGGTCTAGTCAGTCAAGATATGCTTGTCTTGAATTTGCTACATGACTTTCCCCATGCGCAGTCCAAAGTCTAGTGTGCTGTATATAAATCTTCATCACCTGACTTGAGGCCATGGTAGCTCTGCTTATTCCTGTACCCACTGTACTGCAGTGCTAGTTAAGAGTACTTAAGCTTAGTTTAGCATAGCAGCACAGTAATAGGGGCAAGGCACACGGAAACAAAAGAACGTGTGTTCTAGCACTGCTTTGACTCAAGGCAGTGGAACTGACAGATACTTTGCTTATCACTTTAAGAATGACACTATCAATGGAGGATTCCACACAAAAGGCTCTTGAAAAATTAAGGAAGTTCTCTCGTGCTGTATATAATAGCAGCATTCAGCCTCACACATGGAAAACCTTTAAGTATATAAAGTTTCCCAAAATAGCTTTATTATTTTTATTGCAATAAACCTCTAAGATGGAGTTACAATTGAGAGTAATTAATAAGTAGTATTGTACGTACTAGGCTCACATTCCTCCTGATCTGGAGCACCACGGCAGCAATTCAGATGCTTCAATTAAGAAACTCAATTCTGAACTAGCTCCAATTTTCCTAAGTCTATGACCTATAGCATCTTCTCAGGAAGTATTCACCTTGGGATCACAACAGTCATGGAAAAGACAGCTACTTAGCTAGGACTTAGGAGCAGCAAGACAACCCCTTAACACTGATAGGATGTTATTTTCTTTAAAAGAAAAAAACAGTTCTGGTGTTTTACTGAGGTTAATGGACAAAAAAGAGTGTCTTGAAAAAAAAAATTTTATTCCAGATATTTTTTGGAACAACCGATGACCAACCCTAAATGATCCATCCCAGATTTTACATCATACTCCACAGCTTCTGGAACAGGACGTTTTTGGTATTTTGTCAATTCCATGTAGATATCCGGCCAGGATGTATGTATTGAATATGAACCCTCAACTTACTTTCTACAGCAAAGTACTTTGGTTAGGTTTTTTTTTTTGCCTGAAGTAATAAAATAAAAACAACCCATTACCTGGGCTGCAGCACAACTCACTGTTCTTTCAAAAGTCTGACATTTACAGTAGATGAACTCAGATTTATATACATTTCTCACTTCTACTAATACAATTGATCTCCAAATCACGTCAACCACAAATGATTTTAAGTAGCTAACAGATCCTCGGAATCACTTTTATTTGCACTTCTAGAATAGTCATCTAATGTCCTACTATATCTACAGTAAAAAAATGTCCTGAACATAGTCTAAAAAAATTAAAATGAGAAAACATTATTGGAACTCTGAGTAGTTTAGATGAAGGCTGTTTCAGCAGAAATAAGAGGTTGTACTCATAGTAAAGAGTGGAATAATAATTGAAGACTTGACAGAAGAAAATTAGCTTTCATAACTCTAAAAAATTATTTATTAATTGTTTGAGAAAATGCAAACTACTGCTTCCCATAGCAGATTTATACAGATACTTCATTACAAAGTTGAGAAGCTCTGTACTAATTCTCAGTTCTTTGCTGAAGTTCTGTTCCCACTGGATTTAGGCAGAGGAAAAATAGTGACCATCACATGCTTTTAGTTTCATGGAAACACCCATATATATCAGAAGAGCAGAACAGTCACCAATAAACATCCCTGCAGTAGGAGCACACACTTAGTACATCAAGAACATAGAAACTCTTTCATCCTCTGTCTACCATTGGAACTGATTAGGAACTAGAATTCCAGCCCTACAGAAAAAAATCCCATTGCATATCTTTGTCCCATAGCACAAATGCAACAAACTTCAGATTTTCTCAGAAAACAGTTGTGAAAGCAAGCAGAAAAGAGAAGCAGAGCATTATTTTATACTTCTATTACTTTCTATATTCTATTATATTGTATTTTCTATTTCATTTTCCTTACTAAACTCTCAGACGTTCATGGGATAAGCACTGAGGGCCTTTGACCCTCTTTTTTTCAAGGGCCCATGATCCAGCTACATCCTTCATCACATGTCACGTTAGTTTGTGACTGCAGAGGGAAAACCAGCAAGCCCCACACAGCTGAAGTCACTAGAAAGAAAGAGAAGATCTGCTGATTGCAATAAAAACCATTTAGCACATAGGAAATTAATTACAAGCCCAGAATCCTTCAATCAGTACTCAGGTGGGCTCTCTTCCATCTCTACCTCTCTGTATACACATTATGTATGCCTATATCTAACTTTTACAGCCAGATTAGCTCAAACAACAGGGTATTAGAATTTGATTATGATCATAGCAAAGTGGAGGGGGTGTCAAAAACTGTAAATATGTCACTTACTGTATTCTTGTATCAAAACCTCATGGCTTGCCACCGTGAGAGGAGGTGAGGGAGCTGGCAGCTAACTAAGTCTTCCATTGTGCAAGGACTGACAGGTCTAATCGTCATTTCTGCTTCAGAAATTTTTAAAATGCAGTATGTGAAAACACGCCGACCCTCGGGAAATAAGTGGGGCTGTTAAAAATAAATAGGTTCCAGCTTTTCAGGAAGAGCAGATTCACTACAGTGACGTAAAAACACCCAGCAGCTTGTCCCAGCCATTTCCCATGAGACACTGCTGATTTAGGAAGAAACAGCAGCTCACGCAGCTGCCTGGAAATTTAAATGCCAGGATGTTACTTCTTGAATCTCTTATTTTTAAACACTGCTCACCTTTGACACAGTGACTGCATTTGCACAATCCCCTTATATCCTCAAGCACCCTTTGAAGACTTTAAAAATAAATTAACCTTCATTAATTTATAACATTGCAATATGTCCTGGAATAAACTGAGATACTAGCAGTCTTAGGAATATCTTAATGTTGAAAAAGTTATTTCATAAATATTTCATATCATTCATTTTACAGTTTCTAATTTTCTGTTGGAAGTCATAGTGAATCCCAAGCACATCTAAGACACTGTGCCTGCGTATGTGCCTGCAAAGGACCAGTATTGTGTGATGATGCATCGGTGCGTAGGGATGCTACATGCAGACAGTTTGAACCAAGGTAGAGATGCATGAAGCAAGTGCTGAAACAAATTCATCTGTGAATGGAGTTACTGATTGGCAGCCACTTCGACCAGTTACAGCAGATTGCTTCTCTGATAGTACAGCTGCAAGATGGACAGTGACAGATAAATTTCCCTTATCTCAAAGCATTCATCTGCATCTTTAATTCATAGTGGGTCACTTGGGACCGAGGTGGAGACCAAAGGGGTGAAACATTGAGTTTACTGGAGGAACTATCTTCCTAACATTCTGTGATCCGTGTTTTCTCCTGTGCTAATTCATCAGGATTTTAATTCCTTCATTGTTTCCTTCTGTATTTCTGTTAACATGTCCCCCTCACTGCCCCCACCAAGAAAAAGAGTCCTGTTAAATCCTAACCAATATTTTCCATAACACAGAATATGGAAATTTGTGACCGTTTATAAGAGGAGTGTAGGGATTACGTTGCTGGACCAGCTTCTTCATACACTGTGACTTCAATACATCTTACTACCCCACTTTCAGTAAAACTGCAAGTCATTTACACTTTGACAGCATAGTTACTGGTTGATTTGTTTTACTTTTGCTCAGAGAAAATGAAAGACAAATGTTTGCATATATTAACAAAATAAAGACTAATAGAAAATATAAAGCCATACAAAAGTGTCCAGAAACTGAAGAACAGCATCTTCTCAATAAATTATCCTTATTGCTTAGAAAAGGAGTCAGATAAGTAACCTCAAGTATAATTTTGTCATCTTGCTATTCCCCCTGAGCAGTATACATCATTTGCTAGACCATCTATAGAAACCTACTCCACAGAGCAGGACCTTTCATGAAAAGTATTCTCTCTTCAGAGAATTCCTGGTGGCAACATCTGGTAGGAGTAAGCCTCAATCAGATAAACATGAGGGCATATCAAAGTTGCACAACTTTGCCTATAACTTTACAGAATGGCAGTTAAACTCTCAGGCCATTAGGAGCTTATTATACATATGGTGAATAGGAAAAAACAGTAATCAATAATCAAGATGCCATGATTTTACCCAGAGGAGCTTCTCTTGGCCAATTCATCATCACCTAAAGTCTTCTCTTTTCATCTCTCTTCATCAGAAAAGATCCAGCCATCTATATGATAGGAAAATTAATATTACCTGCAATGATTGCAAAGACTTGTGGTTGTAAAGAAAAAAGCAAGAAGCCCTCAGGAGAAATCAGTGATAATGGGAAGGCCATCACTCCTGCTGTTGGATTCAGTATGGCCAAGACTGTTTTTGCTCTTTCAGTGTATAAAAGCTGTTTGCATAGTGAGATGAATGCAGCTCTGCACATTGCTAGAAGCAGAAAAGCAGGCTGTCAGAGCAAAGCACTGCACAGCAGAAAAAAAATCAGAGGCAACACATCCCCATAACTGATCTTGTTAAGAAGCTGCTCTACAAGCAGCACAGTTAGAAAAGGCTGGATTCCTGCTGGTGTGCCGGAATCATTATTCCTCATCAAGTGTCATTCCTGGCACAAGCCCAGGTTCCAATAGCATATCCCCAAAGGGGGTGGGTGCAAGAGGCAGCTCATGCTGTGACCGGTCACCTGCTGGCTGGCCATCACACAGGATGGATTCTGGGCTGTCCTTGCTCCTCTGCCAGCTCCTGATGTCCCCCTAATTGGTGGGAGCTTACTTGTCTTTGAAACTTTCTTCCAGTGTCAGAAGAAACTGTGCAGTGAGGCTAAAAGCCATCGAAGTGGGGATGGATAAACAGACAGTGAGCTCATTTATGTCCAGTTTCCTTAGCAATTCAGGCTAAAAAGGAACATTTTATGCACACATATAACATATATACATATAATGGTTGGGTAACTGGCAAAATTCTCAGTATCTCAAGAAGTTTGGCCCTCTCTCAAGAAGCCAACAGCCTATTTGAAGTTAGCGGGTGTGTTTTTTCTCTAGTGATGACTTTAACAGCAGTGTTACTTTTACTAGCCACACTGGGCATTAGTCCATCTTACAGACTGAAGCTCTCAGTTCTGCAAGCAGCTCTGCAAACTGAATAAGATTACCCCCTGAACTGAACCAAAGATGTTGCATTCCTTCCTGACATGACCCTGTTGCTGGGGAAAAAAGGCCGATCTGGATCAGAACAATCTTCCTCGTAAAGACAACAAAATTGCTTGCAGTTTGAAAGTGTCCCTTGTTCTGCCCCACTTCAGGTGGAGGCGTTCCAAGCCAACCGGGATGGCCATTAATTGGAGAATTCTACTCCAAGGGGCTTCTCTGGTACTAGATGCCAAAGAAAAAATGTTTTCCAGGCCTCCAACACAGCTGGAGCATTCAGCTTTGAGAAGTCTGGCTTCAATTCACAAAGGGCGTAAATGTCACAACATTCACTGCTGGGGCCCCTAGCCTTTCAGATAAATTATTGGCTCATCAAATCTCTAACTCAGAGGTAGGAGGCAAGTAAGCGGGTCTGGGATTTGTTGCTAAATTGTAATAGGAAAAGAACAGTTTGATGATGATTAATATACCATCTCTTTTCTCAATTTTGAGGTTTACTTTTCCTGATTACTTTAATTAAATGTGTTCCCAACCCAAAGCAAAAATGCTAAACTTCACATAGAAAATTCAGTTCTTTCCAGAATTATTTCTTTCTTCTCCCCCCATTCAACATGAATTCATAGCTAATTCTGATCAGGTCAGTCTGCAAGAACATGAAAAAAGAAATTCCTTCTGTCATAACAAAAGGATGTTACCGGGGCCAGATCCCTTACTTGCTCATCCTAAACGCTTACTCTGGAAATTACCGGTATTGGGAGTGTGTGGATGCCAAACCCATATGGGCTGTTATCTGCCTCATCACACAAGCAAGAAATCAGGGTTCACCATCTGCTACAATTTCACTCTCCCTCACATCTCAAATTAAATGAAGATGCAGAGTTAACGCAACTTTTTCAACTCTAGACCAGCATCTGTGACAAACTCCACCGGTTGCTGTATCACTGGTGTAGCATATGATCTTCCTGCAATTTTCATGTCCACCTTCCCTATTTGTGAAAGTGGGGTGTCACTTTTATAAAGTACCATGCTCACTGTCATAATTATTCTCCTATCCTCAGCTTATCTTCCAGCCTTGAGCTTACCTCTAAATGTAAAATAACCCTCTGAACTTTGTCATTTTCTGTTCACGTATCAGAGATGATGCACTGAACCAGTACTTCAACAACAGCAAAATCTTAACAGAGTACTCATTAAAGAAAGTACATATGCAGTGGTTACATAAAACAGTAGTTTCATTTTAGCTATCCAGGCAAATTTAAAACTTCTAAGTTGCCTGCAATATTTTATCTTAAGGTTGCTCAGGAATGCAAGATCTTCTCTACTGTAGCAATTGCACTGTTATCCACCTCAGTTTACTTTCTGTTATATTATCAATTAATCTGTCTCAGGAAGAAAGCGCCTGCTGTTTCTGTACTAAATTTTAGTATTTGCAAACAGACTGAATCCAGGCTCCGATACTCAAGTCCTAAAAAAGCACTTAGGTATTGGAGTAAAAAGCAATGGCTGGGTTTTGGGGGTACTGAGCTTTTATGCTTGTATAGAAAATACATGATCCAAAAAAGAAATCAGAGTATTCTTGATGTAAATCCACATTTTCCTTTGAATCAAATAAAATCTGTCCCTTTTAAAAAGCATTATACAAAATCGTATGTGAAGAGATACATTTATGATTAAAGAACAAGAATTGCTCCCTCACATCAGACCCTTTCACTTCAGAAGAAAAGCAAGAAAATTTTCAGTAAGATGTTACAAAGTAACTTAAGTGAAGGATCCATTTATTTACTTATTTAGTCTCCACTTAACTTTCCGCTCCTATCCTGCTGCATGAATGCTTATCTCCCATACAAATCACTCCCAGCTTTCAAATGCTTCTCTTTTTAAAACCCAAGAGAAGATGCACGTACATTTAAATTTATTTCAAGGATGAGCTAGGAACAAACAATTAACATACAGTAAAGAATAAAAACCTGTTAAATGTTACTGCAGCATTCAAAAACTAATGCATTTAGCTCTGTGTTTCTTGTATTCAGCTCCTTGTAGGTAACCGAGATCATGGTCATCAGATGAACACGTGACAAACTGAATTCCAACAGGATACTAAAGACCAAGCATCCTAATTTTATAGTCCATACCAGCTTGCACTGAGTATAAAAAAGGTGAAAAACAACAAAGCAGGTGTATGGGAACTGCTGAGTCACGGCCTGAACCTCTGATTGATCACCTGAGGTGAGCCATGAGTCAGCCAGAGGAGCACAGCTGAAGGCAATTCACCTGTGCTGCCGGAAGGGGTGGAGCCTGGCTCCACCCCTCCTGGACCTATTTAAGAGCTGGCTACCAGAGGGGAAGGATCTCTTCTGGAGATCCTCCTCTTTGGTATCTTCTAGTGAGCTCAACCCAAGGGTAAGCTCTTCTACTTATTCTCTTTTGTGATCCTTGTTTGCTTTGCCTTACTCTTTTGATGATATTGCAATTATAACATCTTGATATCTATTGATTATACACAATTGTATTGTGATTATAACATCTTGGTTATACAGCAGGATAATAAACTTGAAACTGTACTGTGTTTTTATAAGCTATGTTCTCCCATGAGCAAACAGTCCTTCTGATACTAGTGAATGACCCACAGATCTGACTTCATGCCACTTACAAGGAAAGCTTGGGTTTATCATAGTATCGTAAAATTGCTCAAGTTGGAAAAGACCTCAAGGATCATCATGTCCAACCACAACCCAACCATCCTACCCTAACTCTAGCAGCCCTCTGCTAGATCATGCCCCTGAGCACCACATTCAGATGGTTGTTAAACACATCCAGGGATGTGACTCAACCACCTCCTGGGGAGCCCATTCCAGTGCTTAACAGTGCTTTCTGTGCAGACGTTTTTTCCTGACATCCAACCTGAACCTCCCCTGGTGCGACTTGAGGCCATTTTCCCTCATCCTGTCACCTGTCATCAGTGAGAAGAGACCAGCTCTGCGCTGCTGCAATCACCTTTCAGGTACTGGAAAGAAGCAATAAGGTCTCTCCTCAACCTCCTTTTCCCCAGACTGAACAGTCCCACTTCCTTCAATCTCTCCTCGTAGGAGATATTCTCCAAGATCTTCACAAGCCTTGTTTGCCCTTTTCTGGACCTGCTCCAGCACCACAATATCCTTTCTGTATCGAGGTGCCCAATACTGAACACAGCATTCGAGGTAAATGCCATTTTGTAGTAAGTCAGTCTCCTTTTAAATCACTGGAAGTTCCTCACCTTTAGAGAGACAGCTGCCCTCATTTTCTTACTTAAGATCCCAGGCAGATTTGATATCTAGATGCACTTATTGCTGCAGTGCTGAACTTACAAATCAGTCCTGAAATGCAACAAGAATGAGAATCACAGACCACCATGAATTAGACAGTTTTCATTGATATAAATGGAAAAGACCTAAACTGTACCTCAAAAAAAAACGTGCTTTCAGTATACACAACTTTATTCATCTTCTTTGAAGAATGTCAGCTATTACAAAAGACATCTAACTAAGAGCAATTATCAGATATTTTCTAGTTGCAGATAAAAAGAGATTTGAGGTACAGAAATACTGAATTCAGCCTACTCTTCTGCCAAAGGGATCATCATTGTAAAGTAATTTGATTACTGTTACTTACTGCGGAGTGGGAGAGCCGAGAAGGATAAACTCCTCCTGGAATATCTAGTGGGATGGAGTTCTCCCTAAAAGCACACAGAACTGCTGACTTGATCATAGTCCTGCCTGGAAGCCTCAGTCCTGGACCAGGCACCCATCAGCTAGGTGCCCTTTCATCACACTGACAAATGCTGATAACAGTTATGAACATTGATAACATTTAATCCCCAAATGCTATACTCTGCTGTTTATAAAGACTGCACAGCACCTATTGCTATGACAAATACAATGTTTGATTTTGTTTTGTGATCAGCTGATTTCATGATTTACAGTGTGGGCTAGTGCTGCAGCTTGGAATGAAGGTCCACACTTCCATAGATTGAGGGGAACCAGGTCTTCACGAGCTTCCAGTTACAAACACCATTTCACCTCCAGGTCATAAAGACTCTGCCACAAGAGATTCAATTTCCTATGCTTAGCTACCTGTGTGTATACTTGCACATCCATATTTGTGTACAAACAATTTTTGGGCCAAACAGGGAGGATCTTGTTTTTAAACATCTCTAGCTAGGAAGCCATTGAGCACAGACTGTATAACTTGCTGTCTTTGATCTACACACCTAAACAGCACTGGAACTCTGCTTTAGATGTCAAAACAACCATTTGGGATCTCACTCCAAGTGTGTCAGAACTTGAGTTTATCAGATTCCCACATTTTGGAGATTCTACAATAGCGGGTACCAAAATTGTGAGCCAGACTATGCATAATGTTATCATTACTTCATATTCTTTAATGCCGGAATTTTTATTTTTATTTTTATTTTTTTTTAACTTAAATTCCTTAGAGGATAATCCAATAGGAGGGAAGGCTTGCACTTCTCAGCACTAAGGATACAGAACAGTTCTTCCATCAAAAGCTCCTGCTCGCTTATGGAAGTCCTACTAGATCTCCTTTGGCACCGCAATTGCAGTCCCTGAAGTGTATTCCAACATTTTTGCCATCTGATCAGCCCAGCACAATTTACTTGATAGCAGCTGTGTGCACTTTCTTCAAATTTTCCCCTAGTGAATTAATACTTTTTTTCTTTTTGAAAACTTTCCAAGGGTTGTGAAAAATGTCTTCTGTTTCTTCCTTGTCCTACGCTCCTCCCACAGCATAACACCAGCTTAAGCTTTTGCCTAATAAAAACCATCCAAGATGCACCTTTAGAAGACAACAAGCAATTCTGTAACTATTCAAAATTGGGAAAGAAGGATGCCTGCTTCTGCTGAGACACGAGCTTAGTTTATACTCTGACAAACATTCCTTTTAAACTCAGCTGGACTCACCTGGTTCTCATGAAATTTCTCTGGAGAGGTATGGGAAGAATAAAAATACATGAAGGTATATTGCGAGGAAGCCACTTCATATCAGAAGCATTTTCCTAGGGTTACCTTCACACATTTGAGAACCAATTTTCAAACTTTTTACAAAAATGTACTAAAAGCAATGAAATCTCTCTAAGCATAAGAGATACAGCCGACATTATGCATATTTTAGCGATGCTTACACTGGGAAAAAATCAGAGAAGAATGGCAGTGGAATTGAGCTCATCACCTGTAGAGTTATATTCAGTAACAGTTTCTCACAGAGGTTGCACAGCTGGTGACTGAGATAATGCAGAAAGAATATCACAAACAGCATGCATCTTGCATGGAGTAGTCAACAGACTGTAATATGGGCTATTCCTGCCATTGTTGTACATGATGAGTTCTCCAAATCATGCTGCAGCTTATTAACCAAAGAGGAAGGAGAACAATGGAAAAATTGTTAATTTGTGACCCACATTCCTTACACTTTTTAAGCCACTTTCCCCTTGAACAGAGTATCTGAAAGCAATATCCTGGCATGAGTTTAAACAAGTTTAAAGTAACACAAGCTAATCTTTTGAGGCCCGTTATGTCTGTGAAAAGTTATTTCTTTCCTTAAGCCCTGCTTCCCTTCTGGAAGTCTGTTAGTCATGAAACAAGCAAGCAGCGGTGTCTGGGGCAGTAAATACAGCCTCACCTCCTGTCCCAGTTCTGCTCACTTTCTCCCCAAAGAATACACCATCAAATTCCACTAATAAAACAGCTCTTATTTTCCTCAGGGATAAAGAGCACTGAACAAGAGAATGGTTAATAATGGTAGTAACTATCGTAGCAAGCAGACAGAAGGCTTTGGCAGTTATTTTCAAGCACTGGAACCAAAAGTTGAGCATTCACTGTGGTTTAAGGAATACAGTTTGAAACACCATTTTCTCTCTTAAAAAAAAAAAAAACAAAAAAAAACAAAAACACTATCCCTAGCATATGGATCCAGTACTGATCCACATCTGGATTTCTGGTTAACTGGAATTTCCTAAAAACTCTTGTGCGTTTTTTGTTTTGATTTGTTTTAAATAAGCACCCTTCCCCTCCCATTTGTCCTTACCCACAGAGCAGGATCTGGTTTCTTTCTGTTCTTTTCTGTTTTTAAACAGCATCACCAACAGAAACTTGTCCTACTTTGTTTCCTTTCTTTTCCATTCAGGAAGGCTGGGTCCCCTTAAGCCCTACAGCGCAGGGCGGTCAGGTATCCTAGTGGGCAGTCACATGATATCCTTCCATGCACCAAGGCTCCAGTAGCCAACTGCCAAGAACATCTGCCCTACCATTTCCAAATTTAAGCAGCAATTTTTGTCTTGGGTTTAAGACAGTAATCCAGCACTATCCCATTTCCCCCTTTCATTTTTAGTGAAACTATCAAAAAACATACCTCAAAATTCAAAAGCAGTTAAGGAGGCAGGAGATGTTCATGACAGATGACATTACTTATCTTTTGCCATATGCCAGCTTACAGGACACTTTCATTCTTTACATTAATTCAAATGTGAAAAAAAAGTCAAGGCTGGCATGGATTTGCCACAACACTGAGGACAGTTTAAAAAAATTAGATCTTCCTCAGTTTCAGCCCCTCATAGCCACAGGCTCAGAGCTCCTCACTGCTTTCAGTAAGAGATCTCACACAGAAAAGATTATAAAAGTTAATCCCCTGGGGAACAAAGAACATTACTCCTAGTTCCTTCCACCAAGCTGCAGTTACAGCCATGGAACTTTCCGACACATAGCTCTCCCTCCTGTGAAGTTTCATTTTTCCTTTCAGCTCCGATTTCTGGTCTTTCAGTCCTGTTATTCTCCCCACAGACATTTGAGCTTCTCCTTTCCTCTCCCATTTGCTTGCAACCTGCTGAGAGTATTGCAGGAAGAATTATAGCCAATTCATTTGCTTCCCTGCCAATTAGAAGGATACTGTGTCAGAGGCAAGTGAGTAAATACCAATAAACAATGACAGCTATCCAGCCCATTTGACCCTCCAACCATTTGCAATGCTTTCTACTTTATTAAGATGAGGTATTAATAGAAAATATATGTTTCACAAGTTATGGCACTGTAGTACTTTAATCACGGACTTGATTTTCCTAGCCAGAAAAAACAGATTCTTTAGCATGTTTTTTCATGCCAGCTACTGTAGAAGTTTTCCGAGGGCATTTATTCTATTATTTTATCACTAGAATAATCACAATTGTGAGCAGGAATCCTCTTAAGTCACTCTGTCCAATGTTCGGACACGACTGCCTGGGACAGGAACCAGTTCATTTTGTTTGCACAAGACCTACCAACACAAGGTCCCTAGGTCTAGATTTGAGTACCCACATCCTTTTCTAAAGCACAGTAGTTTAGCAGACACATCATGTGGGCAGATGCCTTAGGTGTAAAGAGAGGGAACAAGTCTCTCCTCTAAAGAGTTAGCAGTTGAAGATCCTGACCCCAAAGCACCAGAAAATTCTTACTTGCCCAGCAACACTTGAAGGCAGCTCAACAGCAGTGCAGAGTGTAACAGCACGCTTCTCAGAGAGGTGCTGGAGCATAAACAGACTACGACTTGGAAAAGGCAAGCAATCAAACATATGGTCTCACAAAAAGATATCCATCCCATGTCACGCATTGTTGGATATTTTTAATACAAGGCAATTTGACATAAGTCAAACTCCAGCAAGTTTAAACTATTCAGCAGGCTCACTCCATATGTAATGAGTTGGAAGTTTTAGAAACTTAAATGCTGTGATTTTCTTCTGCAATCAAATAACCTTATGCTGCATCTATTTATTTTCTTTTGAAAAAACAAAACAAAAAACATCAAAATTATTATTTCCAGCTTACATGCTTACATGCATTTGTGTGTCCACTCCCCCCCCCCCCCCCCCCCCCAAAACATGGTAGTTGAATTCCTGAAGAAAATCCAACCACCACTCTAAATTGTGTAACTGAGAATAAAGCGAGAGAGAGATTAGCATCCCTCAAAGCACAAGCACTAACTCACACTCAGACCAGGGCCATATAACAGGAGAATCTTTTTGCAACAAAGTAGGCAAGATTTAATAACTCATGGAATCATTTGGGTTGGAAGAGACCCTTAATGGTCATCTAGGCCAAATCCTCTGCAATGAAAAGGGATGCCTACAGCTAGATCAGGTTGCTCAGAGACCCAATTAGCCTGACTCCAGGCACAAGGCATCCGTTACCTCTCTGGGCAATCCATTCCAGTGCTTCCTGCCCTGACATGAGTAAATAAGCACAAACCATAACATGATCTGAATAAAGCAGTATTAAAACAGTAATAAAGGATGCTTCATGAGCTTGCAGCAACTGAAAGATCACCCTTTTCAACCAACCTTAAACTTAAAGCAAGTAATGCAGTCGGGGCATATTGATGTTCCTTGGCTATAGCTTTTAGATTGAAGAGTTTATCCTATCACCATCTTGTGGAAAGCACATACAGATTTCCCTTTAATGTTGCTTTTGAAGCAGAATACTATTTCTGACTGTCTACAGATCAAGATTTACCTACAGAAACCTCATGCCTGACTCTCTAAACTTCTCCTTTAAAGACTGTAGCCCTTTCCTGAAAAGCTTGACTTTCGCTGTGGGCAAAGAAAGCCATGCAGCAATTCCATGCCAGCTGTTCTTCAGGAATTGTGCCCAGTGCTTTGCCCCAAGCATAAAGACTGCTTGAGTCACCCCTTCAAACTGCCACTTTAAAAAAGCACATCCTATAGCTATGCACCCCCCAAAAAAAACCAAACCTCATCATTACCCAGCAGCTGAGTGAATAATTGCTTTATACTCCAGCTCAGCCATCTCTACTAGTGAAACTCTTGTGTAAGAAGTAATTTCCTAACAAGGCACAGGTTAAGAGAGAAAAATCAGTTAGATCAGGCCTCACTAGTAGGGTGCCCAAAAGGCTATATTTAATACTACCAGACAGATTTAACATACATGCGTGAAAGAAGTTGAAAACCATGATTCTAAACGGACTGCTGATATACACTGCAGAACTTCCATTTCATCCCTGTGTACAGTTAAAGGCTTTACAGTCACTCATACTAGCTAGGTGAGCCATGACTGCCTCACTGTGGATTAAAGCAATGCTTGCTTGCAGTGGATTGCTCCTGTCACTAAAATACTACGGTTTTTCTTTCCATCCTCAAAATTGACGTTTTGTTCAAGTGAGCACTCTAAAGTATTTCTAAGTGTACTGTAACTGTTCAGCTGACAAATAGCTGGCAATAAGTAAAGCTGAATAATCAGCTGATTTTGGCTGGAATCATCATAGTGCACCTGAAACATATCTTGAAGCTCACATCTCTGATACACGTGGATTTATTCTGAGGTTTGTTTTATTTTAAATCAATATATTTGCAAAAGCTATTTTAACTGTGATTGACTACTGGCCATTACATAAGCCTTTACTTTAAGTTATTTTTAATACTTCATCGCTATACCTGAGCTCACATTTCCTTCCTTTGCATTTTCTTTTTAATTTCTCTTCCTCAGAAGCACAGGCTGGCTAAGCTCCAGCTCTGAACTTCCTGGAGGGTTTGTTTAAACAAGTAATACCTTACATCTGATCAGATGGAAATCAACAAACCAGATTATTTTTGCAAGAAAATGACACTCTAACTCTCAGAGCGTGACCTTCGCACATCTTGAGACCCATTATGACATATAGGTCTTTTGGACCTAGTTCAACAACAACAGCACTGAGTTGTTATTCCAAAGATTCTTATTTCCAGATCTTCTACTGCAAATTCTGTAGCATTCCAGGCTGCATACAGGGGAAAAAAATAAATTAAAAAAAAATGCTTCAACAAACCAAAAGTATCTTGTGCAGAAGACATTGGTACCTCATAACATGCTGAACACTTTGTGTTTTACATTGCACCTGTTTAATAAACTTCTGTTTGCTACATTTTTTAAGAGCCGTCTGAGGAGTGCACTATTAATTCTGTTATTAACACCTGGTATTTTCTTTTTAACATACGTGTTGGACACAAGCCCTAGTGTTAAACAGCCATTTCTGTGCTCTTCCATTTGTTTTTTTTTTGTGAACCTGTAATTTTTGTTCCACTACAGAGAATCCAAAACAAACAATATTTCTGCATAAATCATCCATAAAGTATTATATGTTGAGAATTTCCATTCAAAGTGCCAAAGCCATGGCCAACCTCGAGCTTGCTCACACTGAAGTCAAGAGCCCCTTCGCAGACAAATGTCCAAGGGCCACCTGGGCACAGCCCTCTCCCAGGCTCTTCACCTTCATACCTCAATTACATTAAACCATTCCCCAGGCAGCAGATAAAAGCTGTCTTTATTATGAGAATTCCTGCCCAGCATTGGTGTTGACTTGGGATTCTACCCCATCAACCTGGCCCCACAATCAATTATTTAGCAATGAGAAAACATCACTAACTTTCAAGTTAACTTGCTGTACAGCTTCCAAATGCTCATTAAGAGACCTTATTTCACCAAGAAGTCAGAAGTACATGAACAACCAAAAACTCTTGGATGGATGTGTAATGCTTTTTCAACCTCATAAACAAGGCACTAAAAGCTTAGAGAAAGTCATGGACAGAAGCTCTGGTATGACACAAAACAGGGCAGAGCAGCATTAGGGATAGCTTCAGCTTAAGCACTCAATATTTGTCCAGTATCAATTTCTCTCTCTCATTCTCTTTCCTGGTGTTTTCCAATTTTTATTAACGTGATGTAAGGCTTCAGGGTAGCTCACCTTGTCCTTACCCAGGACAACTGTGAATTTTAGTAGTCCCAGTGCAAAGAGATGGGATGAATAATCTCATGAGCTGCAGCAGCCAGCTCACAGGCAAGAGAGTGACCAGCATTTCTGCAAGCTCAATGTGACAATGATGGCTTCATTTTGGAAGATTAATCATTAAGATGAGTTCTTTGCAGAGCACAGAGGGGAATAAGCAACCTCTCCTGAGTAAAATACACAAGAAATCTCTCTCACTAACCCATTCTCTCTACTTAAAGTGCATTTGACTTCAAAACTGTGCTTGAAGGAAGGGGAGAAGAGCTTTTCATAAAACACAGGTAGCTTGATCCACAAACAGCAGAGTTAAGCAGGCCAGCGAGAGCGACCCAAGGGTGCCAGATAGAAGGAGATCTGTTCTAGGTCTCCTCTCCAGCAAGAACATTTTTCTCATCACAGCTCCCTTTGTGATATCTTGGTCTTCCTGTTCACATCCAGCTGAAACTGAGCAGTGAGTTCAAAGCTTTTAGGGTAACACTGCTTAGCCAGGGAAGCCACACGAGTGCTGTTTCCTTAGGAAAGGACCGTGAACATTTGCAAGAGGTTATGTTGAACGGACAGAACCTCAATGTTTCATGTGGGAAGAGGAGGAGGGAGACACATGCTTGAGGCTCATTCTTTGTTCTTTGATCTTGATGCTTAACGCACACGTTTCTTGCAGAAATTCTTGTATTAGTTTTGGAAATTCAATTTTTAATTTTGAACCCTCTCAGTCATATGAATAGCAATAAATTCATAAGCAACACCACTAGCAGAAATGCAAGGTTTCTGAAGGCCAAGGTGCTCCACCCCTGAACAAACACATGCCTTTCCCACATATGCAAAGCATCTGTGGCTGACAGAGCTCCTGGAGGAAGTGCAGGGAGGAAGCACAAGCACTATGAGCTGAAGCAGCAGAAAGAAGCTATTCTTCACAGGAGAAGGATACACAAATCTTTTCCTGCCCTTAAAAAAAAAAAAAAAAAAGGAACAGAACAATACATATTCACTCACTGAACTTTAAATCTCACTCCAGAGGCATTTTGACCTGATGTGCCTTGTTCTGCCCCCAGCTCTGAAGGCAAAGCTCTGGGAATTACGACTAAAAGATTTTCAAAGAACTCCAGTTTCATTGGAACCCCTACCCCGGTTTTCCAGGGATTAGCGCTTATTCCTCCATCATGCCTACGCCACCCCCTAGGAGACACCAGGAGCTTCTTGCCAAGGAGCAGAGCGGGCAGCACACAGGCAGCGCGGAAGCGGCCGTAAAAGAAAGAGAAGACGCGCACCGGCCAGCCGCAGGGCTGCGCCGGTCGGCCCGCTCTCGGCAGCACCGCGCTGCCCTGGGACGGAGCGGCGCTCCGCGGGACGGGCGCTCCCTGGCGGCGCAGCGCTACAGCCTGCCCCGGGCCGGGCTGCCCGAGGACGACTCTCCCACCGCTGTTTCGAGCCGGCTCACAGAGCTGTACTCGGCGCTGTCGCTTCAGAGAAAGCAGCCGTCTCTTTCTCTGAGCACTAAATAAACCACGAAATCGGTATTCAGATCTACAATGAAGTCTCAGGCTTCCCAAAGGGTTTGCTGCCCTGATGAAATACTCCCTTGAAAAGCCTGAACCAGTTTCAAAAGAGGCAGTTTCTAAATTAACCACAAACTTATCCAGGACAAAGCTAAAGAGGTCATCAGACAAACATTTTGGCTGGTGTATCCTGCATTAACTGATGAGCTGACATGTATAAGTGTTTTTCCTCAAAATTATTTTAGACAATTGAACACCAAGTGAGTTTTTTTCCTATTGTTCCTCCCCTGCCAGAATGCAGATAGAAGCTGCAGAAGTAAGCAGCAAATGAAGACATTCACAAGTGTCTCCGATGGCCAAGTCCAGTGCCAGCAGGGCATATAGAATTATTACAGTTGGAAAATATCTCTAAGATCAAGTCCAACAGCCACAACCACATCCACTAACCATGTCCCTCAGTGCTGTATTACAGCACATTTCTTGAACACCTCCATGGACAGCGACTCCTCCCTCTACCTCTCTGGGCATCCTGTTACAATGCATTACCGCTCCTTGTGAGAAGAGTGCTGCCAAGGAACTTCAAAAGCTGCCGGGGCAGTAGATCACCTGGAGTGTTTTATGATTTATTCCTCTCTACCTTGTCAGAGAACTTAAACGTTAAGAATCAGTAATATTTCAGTTGCTAAAATGCTTTTTTGTTGTTGTTGCTGATGTTGCAAGTGAGGCACGAAAGCTGGCTTTAAAACTTTAGTGCTGCTCTGCCTAAGGCAGACGCAATGCGTTTCTCGCGCAGCATCGCGCAGCCCCGGCCCAACTGAAGGCTGGCTCACAAAGCTGCCCCCTGCAATCCCGGACCGCTCCTGCAGTCACCGCACGGCCACCGCAGGAAGCGCCGGGACGGCCGCCAGAGGGAGCGCGCAGCGCAGCGACAGCCCCGCACCAAGCGGGGCGAGCTCCGGCCTCGCCTCTCAGGATTGTTAAAAGATCTGCAAGATCAGCTAGCCCAGCCGGCAGCCCAATCTTTGCCACATCTACACGTTTTCTCGAGCACCTCCAAGAACGGTGGTATCACTTCCCTGAGCAAGCTAACCTTGGCTTAGGGTCACCTTCTCAATCACCGTTTCTGAAATAACTACCTTAATTTTATAAACTACGTGGCAACGGGATAACATTAACTGGGACCATCATTAAATGCCCTACTTAATTGCTCAACAGCAGAAGTTCAACAAGGAAAGGTTTCCTTAGCCTAGTGAATTAGCAGTCAGGAAAGACTATGTATGTTGGTGGCCCTGCTAGGCAGGGGGGTTGGAACTACATGATCCTTGGGGTCCCTTCCAACCCGGGTGATTCTGTGATTCTGTGACTTACCTGTGCACTTGCAAGAAGAGGCCAATCAGGATTAATTTTGCCATATCTGCTGTCACCAAACAGTTTAGAAGTATCAATTCATCCTTCTGACAGGCAATTTTTCAACAGGCTGTTAAATTGCTATTATTTTTGGCAGCCAGTTTGCAAAATTCTTGCTGGCACTCCCTCCCCATCAACCACCCCAAGGTTTTCAGAAGGGCCATTCCTCACCTACCCTGAAAAATACACAGGTTAGAAAAGCAGAGGAGAGGTGACTGCACATCCAGATGCCAAAGCTCATGTCTGTGCTCTCCGTGGCACAGGAGATGGGCTCTCCTCACACTCAGCATCCTATTGTTAGATGTTCTGTGTGCACTGAAACATAACCCAAGTCCAACATAGTCCAAGGCAGTCCTACTCTCATTAGTTTTACATTTACATCCATACCATGTAAAACCTGTAACACTCATCCAGTGCTCTTCTACACCACATGTAGTTATCACTTAACACTCATTACAAATGATCTACACAGATAAGGAAAAAATTATCTTTAAATGAGAGATACCAATTTACAGGACTCATTTCTTACATTCCCCAGCTGAGTGCTCTGCTTCTGTCCATGTACCCCAGCCCAAGCCTGGATTTCCTCCTTGCCCTAGTGTATAATCAATAAATGCACAGATGTTATAGTTATGAAACATACCAGAGAGTTTGGCTACACAGTTATTATACCAAAACAGAATAGAGTGCTTACCCATATTCTGGGCTCGCTATGAAACTCCAGAGGAGGAGATCTCCAGAAGAGATCCTTCCCTACTGGTAGTCAGCTCTTAAACGGGTCTAGGAGAGGTGGAGCCAGGCTTCATCCCTGCTGGCAGCACAGGTGAATCGCCTTCACTTGTGCTCCCATGGCTGACTCATTGCTCACCTCAGGTGATCAATCAGAGGTTCAGGCCATGATTCAGCAGTTCCCATACACCCTGCACAAACTCTGCACCCCATCCCTGTAATCTGCACAGCCGCTGGAGTACTGCAAAAGGGCAGCCCTCATCACCAGGGCATAAGGCAAGCATGCACGTAGCCCACATCCATTTTGAATTGTTTTAGTGAGTGTGCATGTGTCCACACCAGAGGAAGGGGAAGAAGCCAGTAGTTTCCATTCACCTAATGGAAAGGCTTCATTTAATTTCAGAGTAGAGTCAAAGCAGCTACATGAAGCATAAAATCCCACTGTCGGGGCGAGCGGAAATTTCTGTCTTTTCCCTCCCACCCACCAGAGTCAATGTATATCTAGGCAAAGAAGTAACAGATGATGGAAACTCATCTGAGCCATCCCCATATTAGTAAGAAAAGAACTATCCTGGGTCGCAAGTGTTAAAATTGTCTCACATAGGCCACATGTGTCAGGCACAAGTTTAGATAGAGAACATAGCAGGGTGCTGGTACAACACTACTGTTATGTATCTAAACAGAGGTTTTCATAGGGAGAGATCTCAGAATGATTAAAGTTTCACAATTACTAACATTGCATTAAGGCGAATGATGGCAAAATTCATCACAAATGAAGCAGCATGTATTCAAGACTGCGCCAATAATCCAACTCATCCAGTCAAACCTTTGCAAGAAGGAGCCAACAGTCACACAGGATAGCTGGTAGCATCTAAGGTAGCGCAGAAACTGCTAAATCGAGTCTAGGTTAAGACAACTTACCAGCCTGTAGCAGCTTCTCTTGAAGGAAGTATCTCCTCTAGGACGGGCCCAGTTTTCTGATACTCAGACAAACTTGTCTTCATGAAAACCTACAGAGCCTCTAGGCCCCTACCACTAGCCAGCTCCTCTGCCCTGGAACACCCCTTTCTCCCCAGTGCTGGGGGAATCAAGCATCAGCCAACCACACTATCAGCTCCCAATTGCCAAGACCCTGCCTCCCCAGGGACGGACAACATTTCAGCTCTCATAGCTCCAGCAGCCCTCTTTTAACCAAGAGAGGAAGGACAAAATGCATTCTCTCCAGACCACAGACAATAATGCCTCCAACAAAGGCTTTGCCTTCCCAGACCACAAGTTTCTTAGCAGAAATGCTCGTTACCTCAGAACATCAGTGAGCAGCAAGACACCCCTCAAGAAAGTTACCCCCCAAAGGAGCTGAGTCCTGGGACATCCCCAGACCTAGCTGGGTGTCCCCCCTAGCCCTTCCATCACAAAGGTAAGACCAAGCAGCAGTTCCACTTCAGGAGGACTCTGTGATGGAGGCCTCCCCAGTCAACAGTACTTCACATCTCCCAACAAACTCAATCCTACAGTACAGCTCAACATTTATTCCACACCTACCTATAAGCTGCAAACTGGCTGTTCCTGAGATAAAGGGCAAACACTCAACTGCTGTCCAGCTATATCTGCATTCCCTTCTCTCCAGGAACAAATCAGCCTCCCACACCACCACAGCTCCACCTGCCCCTAGAGCCCCACCTGTGCCCACCAAAAACAGCTTACTTGCCTGCACCAATTGCCCCACCTTCCCCATGCTCACCTGCACAACACAGAGCTGACATTGAGGAGAAACCACTGAGCTTCACTCCAAGAGCTCAAGGGCTGCTATGTAGCTGGAGCAAAGGAAAACGTGAGAACCTTCGTCATGATTTAGCTGTTACAGGAAAGCTCGCAGATTGTATACACTAAGAGAAGAGAGGGAGAACAGGTGTGCCATTAGAGCAGGAAAGAAGTAAAGGATATTTCAGGGTTCCTTTCTACAAGCATCTATTAACCTGCTGCTGCTCTCGGGAAGAAGGAAGAGGTGTGATGTGGAGGTTAGGAAAACTAATGGGAGCTAGGCCTTGGGAACGTTCACCTGTAAAATGAAAAAGAAAAAAAAAAAAAAAAAAAGCCTCAAGCAGGTTAGCATATTCGAGCTTGGAGATTTAACATGTTATTTCTCTTCTAGCTTTTTTATACCCAAAAATGTTCTCCAGCAGCAAACATCTGTTTCTCAGTGCAGGACATTCAGCAAGCAGCAGGTATAGGAGGCATGTTTTAAAAGTTGGCAGGAAAGAGCCACTTGAACAAAGCCACATCTGGTAGTGGTGCAGTTGCACGTGATAAACTGTGTGAGATTCATCATCAGAAATGTCACTATGAAGTTTGATAGAGATGAGATTTAAGGACAGGGAACAGAATGAAACCTGTTCAGCCTATCGGTTTGTTGTTGCCCAGACTCAGCTGAAGCACAGAGACACCTGCACCCCTCTGAGCTGGCAGGGACAGGGGCAATCTGCATTACTTTGCAGAATCACAGAATGGGTTGGGTTTAAAGCCTTAAAGCCCAGCTAACCCCAACCCTCTGCGCTGGCAGGTTGCCCAGGTCCCCATCCAGCTTTGCCTTGAGTGCCTCCAGGGCTGGGGCATCCACATCTCTGGGCAGCCTGTGCTGGTATCTCACTGCACTCTGAATGAAGAATTTCCTCCTAACAGAAATGGTAGGGGAACTGCAGAGCCATGTTTCCCCTTGGGCAGGCTATGGCAAGCCTCACTGGCTGAGCCTTTGCTGGGGTTAGGAAATGTGGTGGTGTCTGCATCACAGCCTTGTTTCCACCAGAAGCAGCTAAGGTGCCCCAGCAGGCATAATGCTGCTGCTGCAGGCCCACAGCGGAGAAAACCTATCCAGATGAGTCACACCAAATCCACATGGTTCTTGTGCTGACTGGAGAGCTTGTAGTTTGGATCTGATCAGGTAGCAAAGGTGAATTTGGGTTGTCCTGGATGGCTGCTGGTTGCAGGAACACCATGAGAGCAAATGTACAGTGCTGGAATGAGAAGGTGGCAGAGCAGGTGTGAAGAGATGTGTAAGTGCTCAGGCTGCTTTGGAGCTGCATTCAATGGTATGAAAGGTTTGGGTTTCTTTCATTTGAAAGCAAAACCCCGCACCAAAAAAAAAAAAAGCAGGTAAGGTAAGCTTGGCCTGATACAAACGCTGAGCTGCCTGGGGATGTACAATGTACTCAGCTGATTCTGCTACACAAACGAGTATCTGTGCCTCTTGGGTCATGTACTCTGAAAGGAGCATTTCCTAAGTCGAAGGGTTTCTTTCCAGAATCATGCAGACAAATTTGTGCACAAGTCACATCACATAGGTGTTTCTCAACCACATTAGCAAGGGGCTTCACCTTCTGATGAAAATCTATCCCTACTGCAAACCAGACCGTGAGGTCAGAGCAGCGTTCATGTGCAGCACTGTGCATTTTCATAGACTCATTAAGGTCTAAGATCATCAAGTCCAACACCAGCCCATCGCCACTATGCCCACTAACCACATCCCTCAGTGCCACAGTCACACAGTTCCTGAACTCTGGGGTCAGTGACTCCACCACCTCACTGGGCAGCCTGTGCTGCTCCCTGACCGCTCTCTCAGAGAAGAAATATTTCCTAATATTCAACCTGAACCTACCATGGGGCAACTTGAGGCCATCTCCTTTTCTCCTAAACAAGTAGGAACTTATTCCAGCAAAAACTGGCAAACAAACTGAATACTAACACAGTGATCCCCACTGCTACCCAAAGCACGCAGACTTTAGGGACTTTCTCACAAGTACATGGGCCACCTTGAATACTCACCACAGGGATAGACCTCTTGCACCTAGGGACTGAGTTCCTTTAGGGATCACAGGGGAACGAGAAACAGTCTAGCTCCTAAGTTAGCATCACATGCATTCAGGCAACAGGGAGCTCCTGCTGGCCTTAAGTGCTGGTCAGCACTGCTATGGAGGTCTCCAAGGCACCAAGTTAAGGCAAGAAATAGGTCACAGGCAGGCAGTCCTTATTCACAAGCAGGTCAGCTGACAAGCACCAGCTAAATCAACTGGAGGAATTATTTTTGTCTGCGTAGATGGCAGTTGTTATTTCAGGACAGTCTCTGAAAGGACCTGTACCATCACTGCCCTTGTTCTGGGCAGGAGCTGGGAGCTGCCCTCCTCTGAGTGCCTAAGTGGGCTGCCTGCCAGAGGCAACATGAGGGGACATCCTGCAGGCTTTGCAGGCCCTCCAAGGTGTAAGTTCTGGCTCACAGAGGTGACACTTGCAATGACTGATTGTCAAACAACACCCAGTGCAGACCAACCCCAACTACCATTGAGTTGCAGCTTTACCAAATCAAGGAGGAAACAAAGAGGGGGAAAAAACAGAAGGAGCAGATGAAAAGAACCCAATAAATTTCTCTGTTAAAGAAATGTGGAGGTAAGCACTTTAAGTTCCCCTTAACTATTGGGACCCATTGACTGGGCTGTGAAAAACTCTCTGGTTCTTCACCCAGAGCCAGAAGCTGCGCTGTGCAACCAGAGCCATTTGTGAAACCACTCTGTGGAAGCTGGACATACTGTAGGCTCAGTATGTTTGGTTGGCTGTGCGGTGTTTCAGCTTTCCAATCCACCCCCAAAAACTGAAAATTAAGCATTGAGTTTATTTAAGAATCTTTACTCTTTTTTTTTTTTTCCAATTTAAATTATACTTCCAAAGTACAATTAAAAAAAAATACAATGAAATAACACTATCTTCTACAAAATATTCTAAAAAATAATGCACTTACATCATATACACAATTTCCTTTCACAATAAAATAGGAGAGCTTAGACCAATATTTACACTATTGACAGAGAACACGGTTGCACGGTTGCACAGCTATCTGCTGCTGGTGCAGTCTCTTGATGGAGTACCTCTGAGAGACCGTACTCTGCAGTTGCACACAAATCCTTCTGCAGGGTAAAACCCTGACACAATCCTTCTGGGTACAGGGACCTGCCCATGAGGTTCCAAGGAGACTGACATGGTGGCAAATATTGTCGTCTTCTGCTTAAAGCTACCACCATAGCTCATGCACACACAATGAAGAGTTATTAAGGAATTCCCTGATTTAAAACTTTTGCTCCAGTACATTAGGCACTTCGTTTTAAAAGTTATCTCCTATGGCTTATGTAGAACAAACCATTCTCCTCAGGATCTGAACTTGCCAGCTAGCGGGAGAAACAGACAAGTCCAAGGGCACCCTTTGTGCCAATGAGTTAGTCTGCATTAGAGATTTAAGTCGTCTTGTTTTATCAAGTGTTTTATCAAGACCTGGCCATCCCAGCAAGTCAAGCAATGTATTTTAAAGCTTAGTATATCTGCACTTTTTCTCCAGCTATCGGGGACTAAAGTTTTCCCCCTCACAATAATTTAACTACTGACACCCATGTTGTTCAATGTGCCATTGGGTGACAAATCCTACACATCATTGTCTAAAGAAATACACTGCAGATTGACAGATTATTTACATATCTTAATGTGTAGACAACGAAGATGCAACTTAAGAAATAATAAATACAATTCAACAGAGTATAACATTGAAAAAAAATATATATTAGAATGATTCTCCAGGTATTGAATTCCCTCCCTTTAAGGCCTGAGCAAGAGATCATAAAAGATCGTGATGTTTTTCAATGAGTTGAAATGGTTTTGGATAGGACTTCACATTAGACACTGGCTTTTTGAAATAAAGATATTTAGCAAAGCTGACAGGTGTCTGAATATGATCAAACAGCAAAACTTACCCTGAAAAGGAATCTTTGGGGTAAAACAATTTAGACCAAATGATAATACTGTAATTTATTAGGAGGAAAACAGTTTTTGCAGATTGTCTCAACATTAATTCAGCAGCAAGGAAACAAGCATACAGTTAAGAACACAACGTATCCGTGAGACAAATACGCATTAGTGCACATGATTTTCCAAAAACTTTCATCCTCAGCTACACTTGTGCAGAATTCAGAATGCTTCTACCTAGGTGGTTAATAACAGTCTAATATGGCTATTCCTAGGTTTGCCATTAAGAAGAAAAAAAAAACAATAAGGAGTAACTTACTCAAGAAAGTTGTTCAGATGCCAAACTTCAGGTCCAAATATATCAGAACACTGAGAAATTTGGAACCTAAGTCAAAATCTTAAAAATTAGACCTATCAAGCTAGAAAAAAAAAAGAAAAAAAGAATGAAAAGCAGTAGACCTGCTCTCAGAATTGCACGCTCACCAGATTTGTAAACTCTGCATGAAGTTAATGATGGTCTGTTCACTATCAGAGACACAACTCGGATGCTCTACGCAAAGCAGTGCAGATGCTTTATCTATAATTTCCTTCATGTCTCCTCTTCCTCTTCCTTGAGGATTAAGCATTAAAAGTAATTCAGTAGCTAAAAAAGTCAGTTCTAAAGTAGACGTCTGGGTTTACATAGAAGGTGGGGTGATGGGCGTCCACATGGATGCCAGCCGACTGTGTGCGGAGGCATCGTACTGGCTGTCAGGAAGGTCTGCAGGTGCTCCTCCATCGTACAGTGGGGATGTGGAGGTGGTGGCAGTGACGGAATGTGGGAGAGCGGTGTAGTGCACCGGAGAGCCGCGCAGGAACTGGGAGCTTAGGCCGTTGGACATCCCGCCTGACTGAGATGCTGGGGTGATGGTGCTGTTACTCACAGACCATAAGTTCGGGTACTGACTGGAGGAGGGAGAGCGACAAATTCGACAGGTTATTAGTGACTGTAGGTTCTGTTGGCTGGTGCTCAGTTTACCACGTAGCCCCAGGCCAGTTTCACTTATCCTTCTAGTCCATATCAGCACTCTACTCAGCCTACTGTCTCCCTCTCTCTCCCCCCAGATATGCACACAAACAAATATATGTGTACATATTAAAAAAAAAAAAAAAAAAAGTAAAATAGAATTATTATTCTTACTTTACAGGGGCTTAAACAAAAGAGATGGCAGAAGTGCCTTCCTCAAGGTCTCACAGTTCCAGTTTTCCAGATTTTATCTACTGGACAACTCTTAATTCATCGACTTAAACTCAGTGGACTTTACAACTTTCCAAGTATGTATCCTGGGGTCAGACATGGAAAGACACGCCAGGAGTATCTGTTTACTTGATAAATGCACGTTCAGGGCCAAAACTTCTGTTCAGCAAGTCAGCTGTCTTATACTGGTTATTAGTACGTACTCTAACAGCTGAGTGCCAGTGTGCATGGCTCAAAGAAGGATGTTTTCCACAAACTAAATGGCAGATATGAGCTGCCAAAAAAGATGCCTAAACATCAACCTTCTGTGGTTAACAGCAGAGATTTTACCACCTCAGCTGTACTGCTTTGAATTTTCAAGCTCATGAGACTGAGGGTCTAAATCATGGAAAAGAATCACAGAACCATTTAGGCTGAAAAAAAAACCTTCAAGATGACCAAGTTCAACCACAACCTCTGCTAAAGGACTGAAGCTTTAAGATAACTAAGTACAAAGAGGAGAAAAGATGCCTTTATACAGTCTATTGACAGTATGATTTGATGCTATGCTGGCTTATTGAACAACACCTAAGTAATTAATTACTCCCCCAGCCACTTCCTCATCCTCCACGCTGCAGTTCTCTGCCCCCTTTGTAGCACAACAAAGGTTTGTGGAGATGAATGGGCAAACAGTGACTGACTAAAATGAAACAGATCAAAAAGAAACTTTTCAACTCCACTTTGTTTAAAAGCAAAATGAGATGAAACTTAAAAGAACATTCTCAAATTCAGTGGATGCCTAGATGATTTTTGTTCTATAAAATATTGCTGTCACCAATATCCATCTACATTTCCAAAGCCGTCTTGTGTCTGTTTCATCTATCTGCTCTCTTTGCACAAAGTTCCTTCACAGTGCCTCCCCTAATGCTGACGATTCGACATGCAGCCATAAGGATTTTTCAGTTTGATGGTGAGCCTCTGCCTCCTTTTACAACCTTCTCTTAGTGCTACTAAGGGATGAATCCCTACCTGGAGCTGGTAGCAGTGCCAGTGCTGTGGCTCATGGGCAGCATAGTTGTGTGTGTGGGAACTCCCAGAGAGGACCAGTTGTCATGGGACTGGAGCATGGGAAGGCAGGCAGAGGAGTTATCAGCATAAGCTGCTGAGAAAACAAGCAATCACTTCAATGCACTAGAATCAGAACAGACAACAATCTTTTATTCAAACGTCATGGATCACTTTAAAACCCTCTCCCACTGTTGGCTTGCAAAAAAGTAGTAATTAAAAAAATGAAACGCTCCCACAAAGAAAAATAAAGTCATCTACTGGTTGTATCAAGCTTACAGTTTCAGCAGCATTGCTGATTGCTTAGCTTATAACTGCAAAGTCCTACTTCTGCAAAGGATCTACACACACAAAAAAATGCTGTCTTCAAACCACCTGCTCATTCAGATCATGCTTCCTTACTCTGTCAACAGAAAGGCTCCTTATTCACACCATTGACATCTCTCTTCCAAGGCACCTTCTTTATCACCATCACCTACGCTGGCAATAACAGTCTGGCAGCCCTGATAATATGCAGTCTGGATTACATATCATAGTTCTGAGCTGTGAATGCCACCACAGAGTGATTGGACCGTGGCTTAAACCACACAGCGGGTGATCAAAACTGGCCATCCAACACAGCAAAGCCTTTGAAAAGCTATAAAGGGAACCCTAAACAGCTCCACAGAGCTAGAAGTTGCGTTGCTAGCTGGCAAAGGGAAGGAAAAAAAATGGTTTCTTGCTGAAAACTTGGGAAAGAAGAGGAACACTGGAAGTGTTTTGTTCTTTCAATTTATTTCAGGTCACCAAACTTGCCCATAATGCCCAGATGTAAGGAAAGCCAAAGGAAAGCTTGTTTTCCTCTTTAAAATAGCCAACAAAGCTGCACATATGTTTGACCAGGCAGCACCTAGAAGGCTATGTATTAACACACAATCCAAAAATATTAAGCATCTTTCTAGATGGAAACCTTCAGCATAGGCAAAAGCTGTTACCAAGCCTTTGCCAGAGTAAGGGGAAAAAAAATGATTATTAAAAATGACCTCAACTTCTGTTCCTTATGCACTCCTGCTTTAAGGCACTAAGCGTTAATCTCTTTGGCTGTTTCCGAGCACCACTGATAAATAGCTTTGCAATTCACTCAGCTCCACATTGTTAACATGATATATCCAGTTGTGACACACTTTTTGAGGACAATCTTCATGCATTAATATAAACCACGGCAATAGGTAAATAAAACTGATAGAACCAGGCCCTCAATTATTTGCTTAAATGTGTTAACAACAAGTAATCCCATTACCAGAAGTGGACATAAATGACTTCATTTCATCATATCTCCTACTAACAAATGAAATCCCCACTTTCAAATTTAAAGTAAGTTTAACTTCATCAGTCATCAAGAATACATAGCAAAACCAGTACAATACAGTCTAACAATTTAGGGACCAACAGTTCTATATAGCCTCACTTTTCCACTGCAAAGACTGGAAATGCACACTCACTGCCACTCTTTCTTTGCAACGCTACCCCCCTTCCCTCTGACAAAACTCAACTGGAAAGCAACTGCCATTTCCTGCAGCATCAGTCTAAATGTACACTGCTCAAAGCTTACATCCCATCTTCAAACAGCTGCAAAATACAACTTACTTGGTGAGTTGTTTCTATGGGTGTAGGGATTGGGATAGGGGGCAGAACGGTGATTCCTCAGCGGTGAGTACCTTTCACAGCTGTGAGCAGGGGAGAGAGACAGGGCTGTTCCAAACTGAGGATGAGGATTGGCAGGTGGGCACAGAGCCCCAGTCCCAGGAATAAGCCAACTACCTACTGTGAGAGAGCAAGAGTTATCTACTGTATGTATGCAATGCAACCGGACACTGAAAGAACAGCATGGTGACAAGGTACGTAACGGATCCAAAAGGAAATGCATGCTCATGAAAGGAGAACAAGTCGTAATACAGCTGAGAAGTCTGGAATTTTACAACTTCTCAAATGGTCTTACGAAGGAAAATCGGAAAACAGCACAGAAAAAGCCATGCATCAAGTTAACGTTTGTTAAAATTCCCACCTAATTACAACCACAGTAAAGTAAGGAAACACTGAAACAGTTAAACTCTCCCTTAGGTGGGAAGGATGTGCTCAGTAACAGTGTAATTGTCAGTTGTAAATTGCTCTTTTGGGGGTCTCAACATATAGCTAAGATCTGAGGTTTCTCAAAATGCTAAGAACTCTCACAAACTAAGCCTCTTTGCTAAAAGAGAGTAATTCCTACTGTGGCTGAACTCCTCCTTTTATAGGCTGCAGACATATTTTGGCAATAACCCTTTAAACACAGACCATTGAAACACTACTGCTTTTTACTCATCTAAGAGAACTTTTCAAGCAAATGCCCCTATCTGAATTACAGAAATACAATTCCAGCAAGTTTCTGCTGTATTTTGAAATAAGCATTGATTTCCATATCTGTATGAATACCCCTGTCCTTGGCTGTCTTTTCGGAAAAGAAGGTCAATGCGAGATCCTGTTAGAGAATGCCTAAGATAATAGTGCTGCCTTTACCACACCTTTACATATCAGATGTTTATACACCCATTAGACTGCACAAAGAGCAAATTTGAAGATTGGTGATGTTGTCTCCTTATGAACTAGCACACCAACCAGCAAACACTGCTCTCCAAGTTTTGCTAATAGAAGAATTCAGAAGTATATTTACTAAGAAAAATGTAAGGAAACATACACTGCGAGTATCCAGACTGCTGGTTGTCTCCCACTTCCTCCATCATTTCTTTGTGATCATTTCTACAAAGGAAAACATGCCAAAAGATAAGGATATGTTTTCACAAACCTACACAATAAATCTATAAACTTCAGAATTGAGTTAAGAGCTCTCACCTTTCCTTTGCATCAAGAAATGCCTTCGCAAATGGATTGTATTTAATTTTTAAAGCTGTGATCTAAAAACAACAGATATCTTAATTATCATACAGAAATCAAAGACTTGAATGAGGACTTTCCAGTGAAGTCAGGGAAGTCATAGATTTTTGAAGAACTAAGATTAGACCCACGTACACCAATTTAACAGCATCTAATGTCTGAAGTGTTAGCAGTGGGCTAGGAATGGGTCCCACCACCTCAAATCTATGTGACCAAAGTGCCCACATTTATCTATCAACTGAGGAAACAGTTAAGGAAAATAGTACACTACAGGGCTGAAAAAAGATTTAAGTTTCAGGACAGAGCAGAATGGGCACCAATAAATCTCAAAAAGATTGGCAGTTTACAGATTCACGATACACAGACGAGCCTTTTGGCTAACATCAAGACCAGTTTGGAGAACAGCATGACCAGCTATTTTACAATGCAATTGAAAACTGCAACTCTGTTTCATACCAAGTTGGTTTGTCCCAATAATCTATTAAACTTACTTTGCATATATACTGGGACAGGAATCAGAACTTGTGAAAACCCCAGGCACGCATAATAAGACATTTAGCTTCAGATTCAGCACAGAAAGAAGTGAAAGCTGTGGCACAAGCGCCATCGGTTTGCTGGGTAATAACATGCACTTTGCCACCTGGAAGGCCGAAAGCACCAGAGGCCTCTGCCCGCCACACGTACCTCCTCGTTCTGGTACGCCGTCACAGCGATGAACTGGGTCTCGGGGAAGGAATGGCTGGTGATCATCCGCTGCGGGCCGCCCACCCGCACGATGTGGATGCGGGGCTCATACTTGTGCAGGGAGTTCAGCATGATCTGAGAGCAAAGGGATGCATCAGGTGAGTGTGGACCATAGACAGGCACAGTGCTTCCATGGCCTGCGCTTGGGCTGACGGTTGAACTAGGTGATCTTAGTGGTCTTTCCCAACCTCAACGATTCTACGTGGACCCACCTACCTGCCCTCCGCCGTTGAGCTTGTTGGTGAGCTTGACCTTGCTGAAGGAGACGGGCGCCTTCATCCAGTGGGCGCCAAAGTTGGGCGAGTCGGGGTGGATGTAGACGCAGCTGGGTGCCTGCGGCTCCGGCTTGCCACCCGGCACCCACTCGCCATTCACGTACTTCCAGCGGTGCCCGTCCGCTGCCACGAAGTCCAGCAGGAAGGAGTACATGGCGTTGGGGTCCAGCCCCGACACGCTCACCTTCAGCACCGGGAACATCCTCCTGCGGGGTGACACCGTGGCGCGAGGGCCCGATTCCGGTCCCCTCTCCCCGTCCCCCGGCCCTCCGTCCCACCGCCCGGCCGCTACCTGCCGTTCTTGGTGACGATCATCTCGTTGGTGAGCTCCTTGAAGCGCAGCCACAGCTCGCCGTCCTCCAGCGCCACGCGCAGCTCGCGCTCCGTCGGGTCTCCTTTCTCGCTGCCCGCCTGCAGCTCGCTCTCCACCGCGCTCAGCAGGTGGTCTACTCGGTACGCCGGCGCCTTGCCCGCGTCCTCCGGGGAGCCCATGGCCGCCCCCGAAGCCCCCCCCCCTCCCCGAGCGCCGCCGGCGGGGCCCGGCTGCCTCCGCCCGAGCTCGGCGGCCCCTCGCCCGCTGCCTCCGGCCGGGGCCGCCGTTATACCCCGCCATAAACGCCCCCCCGTGACATCACCGCGCCCGCGGGGAGCCGCCGCCGATTGGCGGAGCGCCGCTTTGATGTGCCCGCCCGGGCCGCCGATTGGCTCCCCGCGGCCATATCAGAGCGCGGCCCGCGGGGGGGCGCGCCGCGAATTGCCGCCCGCGGGACGCGGCGCGGCTGTTTGATGCAAATCCCCACATGTTGGCACCTCCATCAAAGCGCCGGGCCCGGCCGCCGCGCCGCGGAGGAAATGGCCCATCGCGGCCCCGGCTGCGCCCCACTCCCGCTGCCCGCGTCCGGCCGTAGCGCCCGGCCCCGTGCGGGCGGAGCTGGGCGCGGGGAGGGGCGGAGGATGCTCCAGGGATGGGCATCCTCGGGGCTGCGGCGGTGCGGGGGAGGGAGACGGTTTATTGCCCTCTGCGAGCATCTCTGGGTAGAGGGCGAGAGGTGACAACGAGCAGGAAATCGTTCAATGGGCGCTCCTTGAAAAACAACAACAACAACAAGTGACTTAAACCGGAGCTAAGGAGAGGGGGGGGAAACGGCACGGGGCGAAACCAACTCTCTGTTCACAAACACGCGCACCCACTCTGCCGCCGCCGAGCGCCGTCGCTGTGGGACGTCCCGGGACGGTGCCGTAGCCCCGCTACCCGGGGCTCAACTCTGATAGGGCCGCCGTGCCCGGCAACGAGCGCCGCGAGGCCGACAGCGGCGATAACCACCGGCACCGGAGGCGACGGGGCCAATTCGATGGGAAAGGAACGATCCCGAAAACGAAGAGGGGGCAAAGTCCACCTGCACGTGTATTTGAGTGAGCTGCTCTTAAAAACGCGACGGCAGCTCTTCCAAACGAGCGCTCCAGGCCGGGCTATCCCCAGCGCCGGCGGTGCGCTCCAGCAGCACGCACCGGCAGCAACGCTTCAGCAGCAGCCGCGCTGCGTGAGTCCTACCGTGCGCCGAGCACTCGGCTCATCGCGTGGCAGCGAATCCACCTTCATTTATAGACATTCCCCCATTTACTTAAAACGCAACAAGCGGCCGTGCCACTCAGCCCAGACAAAGCGTGCGCTCAGCTGAGGTTGCCGACCCAGAAGCAGCCTGGCTAGCTTTAGAACTCGAAATGACCATGATCAAGTTTTCTGAAGTTATAATGTTTCCAACGGGTTGAAAAAAAAAAAAAAAAAGTTACCCTTCAGCTTGCATTCCTGATGCCGTTATTTTATTTCCTTCTCCTTTCTGATCTTAATTGCACTCCGGTTGCTTTTAAGAGAGAAAACTCCCCGCTCCCAGAACCTTTTCACTGCGATCTGCAGTGCATGACAGTTTACAGCCAAGAAACTTCCTCCAACCGAACAGCTGTAAAGATCGCCCCTTTGTAGCGATGCCTTCCTTCTCGCAGGGAGAGCAGCCCCAGCTTTCGGAGAGCCCGGCTGCCCAGCCCAGCGCCCGCCCCTTGCTGCCCGCTGCCGCTTTCTCTTACAGCGGAGCCGAGCACCGCCCGGCGCTGCCGTATTTCATACGGGCACACGATATTCCTGGTCCCAAAGGGTCGTCGAGTCCAGCTCCTGGCTCCATATGGGACAACCCAAAAGACCAAACCGTGTGGCCAGTCCTCTTCGTTCATTAAGAAAAATGTATGGAAGAAAAATGAATAGATTCCACGTGATATCCATGTAAAAGAGATGGAGTTTTTTCCACGGCTGTCCATTGCTTTGGCCTGAACCTTAAGGAGGGCTGTCTTCTTGGAACTACCAATTAGTGATGGCAATTCCATTTGCATACAAAGCTGCCTAATTCCATTTCATTCTGGAATGTGTGCAAAGCTGAATCAAGAAAATTCCTGAAGTTTATTCTGTAGGAGCTCTTTACAATAACTTAACCTTTTGTAACCCCATCATTCTAACATATATGCCTAAAGAGGAAGTGACAATACGCAACAACACAGCGTTTTTTGCCCATTTTAAGTTCATATAGTGTGAGCATTGGGATTATCTGGGATAACGGTGTTTCAGATTCCCTGTTTTTTAAAGGTTTTTTCAATATTTAAGAGCTGATTTTCTCCCAAAGTCGTAATTTTGAAAAATATTTTCTTTTCAAGCAGGCTGAAGGGAGCACAGCACGCTGGTTTCGGTTTGTTTTGCTGTCACCCTGCAGCAGGAGGGAGGGCAGCGCAAAGGCAGAGTGCCGTCCTGCATTTTCCGAAGGTGGCAAAACTCCCGTTGACTCGGTCAGATCTTTGCTTGAGTACTGCTAAGTACCCTCCCCAGCTCAAACGCTCAGATCCTGAGGTTTCCTTCATGAAAGTCAATGATCGAACTTCCAACGGCTTCAGCGCCCGCTGCACTAAACAGCACCAACCGGGGAAAAAAAAACAACACTAAGCTGAAGCTCAAAGGAAAGCCCTTAGGGGAGAGTCTGGCTAAAAATGGATGACATGAGTAGGCTTGAATGCAGATTACATTTGATCCAAATTCATAATTTTTAGATGAAGTATTCTTTTCAGCATCTTCATAGAATAGTAGAGTTGCTCAGCTTGGAAAAGACCTTGAAGATCATCAAGTCCAACCTCAATCTGACCATATTGCCCTAACTCTACAACACTAGAGATGCTTAACCAAGGAATCCTGAGCAGGAGCGGGCAGTTGGAGCCACCCACCTCCCTTAGTCGAGCACTACTTGAAAAACCACAGATAAAGCAGACCATGGGGGGCTGCAAAAAAGCATAGTTGCAGAGTAAGAGGTGCTGTTTAGTGCTTTATCCTGACAGAACAACCTAGAGACCAATGAACAAGCTAGCAACCACAGACCACTGAACATGTGGTCTACTTCAGAGCCCGTAGGAGTCTGGTGGCACAAAGTACTTCCCTTGTTGTAGACATCCTTGCAGGAGTCCCACTGAAAGACCCTGGGAAAAACAAAACAAAAAACTTGTTTTCTAACTCCAACCCACATAGTCTCTAAAGTACACTGAAATAAACATTTCTTGATGAGATATAACAAGATAAGCTAAAAAAAAAAAAAAAAAAAAAATGAACATTCATCTTAAATGCAGCAATCCTGAGATATTCTGACATTGTTACTAGTAACCAAAGCAACACAGTTTAATTGGTATTCATCTTTGCCCTGAGCACTATTTCTCTTCATCAAAGAATGCAGTGCTAAGAATCAAACAGGCCATATTCTATTGCTTTAATACCAATAACAGATCTAAGGGCAGTAGGGTAGCCACAATCTCCTTCCCCTGCCTCTGAACACTTCATGAAGACAATGCTGAAAACAAACTGGGTGCTTCTCAGCTTCATAGTAACAAGGCCTCTAGAAAAAAAGTCTTTGTAATGGCAGTATTTAAAAAAAAAAAAAAAAAAAACCAACTTTTTCCTTTTTTTTTTTTTCCTTCCCCTACAGTTTAAAAACTTTTCCTCCATTCTCCATCAGTGCTCCACATGCAAGGTAAACACTGTTCATAAATAAGGATAAGGTTTTTCCTATTCAGCTAGCAACTTGCAACTACATCTTAATTGTCTTGTCCTTTGCAATTAGCATTTGCCTTGAATGCTGTGTGAGGGCTTGCAGTCTCTTAGGAGCCCTTTATTGCCAAGATTACTTCCCAGTTTCTTGCTAGGTAGCTCCTCCATCCATACAAAATAAAAACACTTGGACAGATTCCTATGAGAGGTTACCAGAACTGAGTTATCTGCCTGTTTCACTGGGGTTGTAGCTACTGTTAAAAATAGTAAGGAAGCTACTTGACACACAACGTGGTGGTTTTTTTTTTTTTTAATTTCATTTAATAACCTCTGACTAATACCAACAGTACTTGTAAACTGTATCCGGTTTTTCATCATGTTGATTAAGTTGGCTCATAGGAAAGGACTGGAACTTAATTCAGCATGGATATAATTTGGACTCACAGGTTGGATTCTTGTACATCACCTGACCCAACTTTTAGGCCCCTCCAATTTCCCCACATCTTTGCAAGATGCTCTCTACCCTACCTGTCAACACTTACCTTTGCCTGCACTTGTTTTACCACTGAGGACTTTTCCACAGCTGATATGTATTTTATTTTTTTTTCCCACTAGTATTTTTTAAGTGAAAATCTCTCAAACTGATAAAGCCACCACCATGCTTTCCTCTGAATCTTCTCTTCTATTATGTATTTGGTATCCCTGTTGTGCGCCATCCCTGACAGGTCTGCTGAGAGGAAGATATAAGGTAGAAGGATTGCATGGAGTAGAAAAATTGGACTAATGCCAATGATTCTAAATCTGAACAAAGTCTAAATGAATAAGCAGAAATGCAGATAAAAGAGAAATGACTGACACAGCAGCTCCTTTAAGCTCCTGTTGGGCTTCCCAGGGAGACAACAGGCAATGCCAACTCCTTCTTGCCAGGCAGAACTAAACCAGAGAGCAGATTCTGGGACATACAGAGCAGGCTGTGCTTCTCTGCTTCATGAAGAGTGCAAAATGTTTCAAAATGTTCAGTCTTTCTGTGCGAAATGTTACTCATTAAGCTCCAACAAATAGAAACACTCCCTACAGTTCTGTATCTCAGCAAAGATTAAATGGCTCTTGATCACTATTCTTTCTGCGTTAAGCCACCTGATGAGGTGATCTGGGAGAAGATGTTTGATTTAATCTACAGCACAAGAAACTGGGAGCCATGAGAGCCGATTGTGAGACAGACCCTCCATCTCACCTGAGGCATCTCTACTTTGGTGAGCATCTCTCTTCGCAGTAAGAGCATTCCATAGCAATTGTCTTTGGTAATATCCTTATTTTCTCTGGAACCATTTGTAATGAAAGTAAGTATCAGAGAAGCTAATAATGCATAACAAGAAATAATTACTGTCAAAACAACAATTCATTACCTTTGTTCTCAGGTAAAGCAATTATGGCCTGGTTCTCTAACAAGGATGCATCTAATCTGCTGAATTCTTTTTGAACACTTGCACTTCTACTAAGCCTATTTTAGCTCCACCTGGTCTCAACATTCTGCAGGCATTGACTTGTTTTGCTCTTCCAAATTGCTTAAAAAAAAAAAAAAAATAAGAATACGCTGCACAGTAAAAAGAAACTTCTTGAGTGATATCTTTTTGTCTAGCAGCCCATGCTGTCAGTACCCCATACAGATACAACAGGGATGATGAATGAACAGCAAATGATGAATGTGTTGGGAGCACGTTGTGCAATAACCAGCAGTGCATGTGCCGCAGGAAGCAGTGCTAGGGATGCCTAGGAGACGTGACAGATACCTCAGCCCCTCTTTGAATTCGGTGCATAGCAGACACTTTCCCAGGGCCAGAAAATATTTCTTGCCCTTGCTAAGAGGATGTCAGCTGCAATCCAGGATCAGCAGCTATGTAGTCTGGTGTCCTGTCTGGCAGCTACATAGGAAGACATGACCCTTCACCCTAATTATGCAGATTATTTTGTATTGCCTCCAGCCAGAGGGCACTGCTGTTGTGGTTCTGTTGATCACTTATTTCCCCCAAAGCAAAAAGACTTACAGTTGTATTTTCTGTAAGCAGATAGAACTTCAAATGTTTCTCTCTTTCTACTAACCAGAATCGCTCATTCCTGTTGGACTAATTTTTATATCTAGCTTAGATCCATAGACGCTTACTGCATTCCTGAGTCTTGCAGCTTGCCAGGAAGACATACAGCTCCCTTGCCTAGAAAATCTAGGCTATATTTTCACCTTAAACATCAATGGTTAACAGCTTTAAAACATTGTAGAAGCATAATTTTGAAAACACTGCACTGTTTCCTATGCTCAGCACTGATTCCTACAGCCTATCAGCAAACTCTCAGACTGGAACCGCAAACTAGAACTAGGACAGCTGTTTCTTTTTACTCCCTGGGACCTGAGGAAGCTTCTTCTCTCTTCCAAGAGCTCTTACGTTCTCCTGTGCACATAAGGTAATTAAAGAAGGTCAATCACTTATTTTTAAAGTTAATGACAGCTCCACAGGCTACTTCCCTCAGATAGCTAAAAGAAATAGAAAAAAAAAAAAAAAGAGGTACCCTTATTTTTTATGGTTAGGAATCTAATTGTATAAAAATCTTTCAACAGTAACCTCCTGAGCAAGTACAAACTGGTAATTTTTGATAGTCAGTGTTGTTCTTCACAGCAGTCTAGCACACTCATATCACTATTTCTTGCTGTACATAACACTGAATTCCCAAGCCTCCAGAAGAGACAGGACTAAATTTAATCAAGTTCCAGAAATTCTCTCTTTGGTTCTGACTCTCCTTTAAAACCCCTGGTATTGCCACAGCAAGGTTTTGGCAAAGCACTTCTATTGGGAAGGGGGAGGAAAAGAAGAGCTAGGGGATGAACCTAAAAATCCCCACCTTTTGGCTGTCTCAAGTACTTGTCTGCCTGCAAGCTCAATATGATGCAATTAATGAACAGCAATCCTCCTCCTTCAGTGCTTCCTTCCCTGAGACAGATGTCCTGACAGTATGGCACCTTCTTTAAAGGAACTCAGTTTTATGGAAGCTGATCTCTCAGGGAGGCATGGCTAGCTAGAAGCTTTTGGCTGCCCCATGTATTTCCAAGCAAAATCACCACATTTCACCCAAATATCTATAGACAGTGTCTATCAGAGACAAAAACCATTTCTCTATAGTGTCTGGCAAAGGCCTCCTTTTATACAGATCCCCTCCAAATGTTCACAAACACTGATATTTCCTTTACTAGTCTTAGGAAACACTCATATTGGCAAACATTTCTCACTCACAAACTATTTTTTTTCCCCCCTCACATGCTGCACACATTTTACTGTGTGCAACTTTCATCCTATCCCTCCTAGAGGTATCTTCAAACACACAGGAAATCTGCTCTCTCTCTGTGCTGTCACATCTGACCAGGTACACATCACCACCTTCCCCTTGTTTATACCCACATGCAAGAACCAAACCAGCTCAGAACTCACCCAACCCAGGCACCTTAAGTTAAGCACTCAGAGGAGTTACCTCTTTGTTATGAAGGTAAATACACACAAGTCCTACCAAAGCCAGAAGGCTTTTGAAAACTGGGATATACTGCAGCCCTTCCAGCCTCGGTTTCCCAGACACAGGCCCCAGACACAGACAAGTATAGATAATCTCAGCTGTACTCATCCAGCTAACTCTATTAGCCTCAATCACACCAAGTAAAGCAATTTCAGAAATTAAGTTATTAAACAGGATTCACATGCTTAAGTTTAGCCACAAACGTTTGATTTTTTTTTTCCTGCTTAAATATTACAAAAAAGGAAGAAAAAAAAAAGCCAAGACGACAGAAGAAAACAATGAGATAGATGCACACAGCTCTGCCCTCCAGCAGGAAGCTTTGCCCCAGGAAGCCTTATAAATATTTCTCCCTAGAAGAAACCAGCTGTCATGAGAGGTAGAGACATATCTTCTCTGGGCTTTATGATGCACACTGCCTTATAAAAGCCATCTGAAGAATGGAAACTGAGTAAAATCTTTTCCATGTCACAGTATGTAACATTAAAGATGAAAAAAATTTTAACCTGACTTCCATGAGAACTGCACATTATTATCTCTGCTGGGATTGTACATTACTCAGCTCCTATTAATATCAGATTGTTTCCCTCTCTTCTACATATTTCTCAAGTATACAGGCAATTGCAGAACTGAAGACTGACCAACAAGGATGGTTTTATAATCAGCAGGAGTAGCTTTGAGTTCTTACATGGTCCCACACTACATCTAAGTTACATACCAAAAAAACAGTAACATTGAACTCATGCAAGACAACAGTTTGTTTTTGTTTCCCTACCGATGATTGCAGACATCTGCAAATCTTCCCCTTTTAGACTCCTTTCTGATTCTTTCCTCTTTATTCTGTATGTGAAATGCACATCACCATACAAGCTCAAACTTGGATTTAAGTTCACACAGTTTGACTGATTGCAGAGTATAATAAAACTGCAGTTCCCTAATACTGCCAATGGCTTAGGGAAGGATCAGGGGAAAACAGTGATCTCCAGCATATTTGAAATCCCTAGGGTGTTTCCAATAAATGTATTTGGGATGCCTCAATTGAGAAACTGTGGTGCTAAATCCCTGAAGTTTCTAATTACTTATATTCCTATATTTGTATAACTAGGCTTCAAAGTAGAAATCCTATCAGCAGTGCCCCTTCCGTTCCATTGTCTGCCTGAAGAATTTTGTGCGTAGCGCTGGAGGAATTCTTTCCTCCAGATGCAATGAACTTGAGGAAAGCCTCCTTCAAAGGGCAAACCTGAAGAAACTTCAGGAGGAGAAAGGCATTTGCCATTTCATACCTGTTCTGAAATGACCTTCTTCATTCTACAAATTCTCAGCTCTAAGAGGCTTTGTAAGAAAAGGAGATTCTTTTTGTGGGTTGCTAGAAGCTGCACGTTTCATAGAGAGCTGACAAAACCTTGCATGGAGAGGAATCAAGTCAGCAGGAATATGCTCTCCTGGAAAGGGGTGTTGACTTAAAACTCTGTAAACTACACCAATCACAATTAACAAGGAATTTTACTTTTACAGTAATTCTTCTGTGTTTTCCCATTAACTGCCCATAAAGAGAGAAGAAAAAAAGTAATGAAAAGATATAGAATTATTTTTTGAAAATGCTTTCACTGAAAAGAAATACAAAGTAGATGGCTCAAGAGCCTTGTGTCATGAACAGTTGCTGTCATTTAGAAGTTTTTCCCCTTGTCAAAGGTGTCTTTGGTGGATTAACTGTTTTTCTTGCTACAGCTATGTATGTAATGAAAAAAAAACATTTGAACTTTTGAGCTGTCTCTACTTAAGATGGACTTCTGGTTTATACCACCATCACAGGCAGTTGACTTTGAGTTAAATCATTGAGACCGAGTCTGTTGCCCCAGCCAGCTGAAGGACTGCCATGCAACAGCCTGAAATGAGTTCTTTTCCTTCCAGCTGTTCCCCTGAAGGGCTTTGATCTCACACTTTGTTAGTCTAAGAAAAGAAGCATACAAATATTAAGCACTACTCTTCTGCCTAGGCTTTGTTTTCACTGAAGAGGCTCTGCTGAGCATCAGTCAGTTAAACCAAGCAGAATTTACAACTTGACATGTTATAATTTTCAGATTTAAATTACAGACTCACTACAATTTTCCATCCAACTGCAAATTGGTGTGTATGCTATAATTTTTAAAAACAACAAAATAAAAAAACACCTTTGCTTTTCAGTCTTTTTCCTTCTTGCAGGTTTGCTGGGAATGATGACTACAGCACTTGCCATTTCTGAGTCATTTCCACAGGAACACAACAGAAGTGAATCTGATAAATCCACATGTACTGACATACAGTACCCAGTGCTTTCCACAGTGGCATTATTTTTTTACTTTCCAACCTTGGTTTCCAATGATTGGCTTACAGCTGGTAAACATTTGCCTTAACTGACACATTTTATAAGAGTGAAATAACCTGCGAGAGTTTGAAACATCCCATCTTATTTCTTGCCTGTTAATGCTTGTAAGTTGCACTTTTTGTTTCAAGTGACACCATGAACAAAGTGAAGTTGGGAGTAGTGAGGTTTGCTGTCAGGCAAGGTGTCTTGACAAGGATGACACTATGTAGAAAATGAATATATTCTTGTACAACTTCAGAATATGGTGTTACAATTGTAAGGAGAGTATATTTTTGTCTTTGATAGCACCAGAAATTAAATGCTGTTAGGGCAACAATTGTTTTATTTAGTAACCAGGTTTAAAAATCCTCCTACTGAAAACCAAATTGTACATATGCTCCAACTACACATTTTATGTGTATAATCATACAAGATCATGTGCACGTATAGCAATAGATCACATATGCCACAGCTCCTCAGTTAACAGAATCACCCTTGTCTACATAAGCTGCAGTACAGCAAATCACTTTCTTGTTTTCATAAATTATGACAGCATTCACTGTGTACTCAGGTTTTCCCAGACCTTCAGCATGGAGCCACACCTGTATCTCACCAATAGACGTCAGCTGAGAAATTAACACCTAGCTGTTTTAACACTGCCATGACCAGGCAGCACAGCAGGCCCCTTCAGGAAGACAGTCCCAACCTCTGCCTACAGAAGTGACCAGCAGCTGGAGCACATCCAACCACAGAAAGATGGCCTTTTAGTGACTGTACAGTCAATAGGCATACAACCAATGGGTTCACAGAAACTTAGTAAGATTATCACAGTATAAAGATAATCAAAATAAATGAAAATGCTCACCAGTGTCACAGGCTCACAATAAACTCCACAAGGAGCAATCTCCAGAAAGAGATCCTTCTTCAGTCGTAGTCAGCTCTTAAATGGGATCTAGGAGAGGTGGAGCCAGGCTCCACCCCTTCCAGCAGCACAGGTGAATTGCCTTCACCTGTGTTCCTGCAGCTGACTCACTGTTTGCCTCAGGTGGTCAATCAGAGGTCCAGCCATGATCAGCAGTTCCCATACAGTGACAAGGCAGTTACCTGCCTAGCTGATTTCTTTAGTACCCATACTGATAATGCTTGGACTCTTCAGTTGTACCTGCTTTGTCTAAACCCTTTGCCTCCCTAGAGTCTCATTTTCTCATTGTTTCAGCATAAGGTGTGTTTTGAGCCTTCTCACATCCTACACCATCTCTGCAGTGTGCTTGTGGAATATATGTGGACTGTTGTTACACATCACTCTTTTGGGAATGTCTGTCAAACAAAGAAAGAAAGGTAGGTATTCCCCAAAAGAGCAGCAAAGTGTATACTGTTTCCCCTTGGTTTTTAAATGTTGCCAGTAGCTCCTCTATGGAATGGCTGCATTCAGTAATGAGGTAAATTGCACATTGGTGTTCAGAAGTAGTGGAAATGTAAACAAGGTGTCTGCTGGAAGGCTGCCGTAAGAATCCTTTCTCACCAGCAGTGCTGCAATAGACAATTACCGTACAAAAAAGGCCTCAGGATTTCCAGTTGTTTAAGCACCTTAGAGGAAGGATACTAATATTCAAATGACCAAGGTTTGAAGACTGCAATAGTAATGGCAAAGCAGTTACTGACTTGAGAGGGAGCAGATACAACTTCTGAGAGTTCTAAGAATTGTAATAGTTCAGAAGTCAGACTCAAATATGTAGAGTTTCTTTGTGGTGCTCACAAGAGCTTAGGAATATCTCAAATGTTTTGTTTCAGAACATATTTTGATTTGGTTTTGTCATTCATTGATATACCAGCATATAAGTTCAGAACATCACAATCTCTTGAAGACTGCATTAATCCATGAGGTATTTTCTTGGCCTTTATGTTACCTGCCTTCTCTGTACATTGTAAATTACCTTTCTTCATATGCAGATAAATATTTGAACTGGCAGTCCCACAAAATCTTACATTTGTGCTATTGTTTAACATGAAATCAGACCAACAATTACTTCAAAGAACAATAAAAAAATCCGAACCTAACCTCTTCCTTAGGTCTTCTTTGCTTTGAGACTTTCTCTCCAAATTTTTTCTGCTCTTTCCCAAGTTCTTAATTCCATACTTCTTTTCTAATATTCCAAGACATCTGCTAGATCTGAGGAAAGGGACTCCGGTACCTCTGCAGGAAAAGCTGCCCTACAATTTATTTTCTGTCTTAAATTCAGGAAGGAAACTCCTTCAAGGGAGCAGTCCAAGCCACATATCAGCCAGAGTAAGTGATTTTAGATTGCTCCTACAGTAAATATCCTGAAGCTCCTGTTGGAGACTGATGGGGCTGCTGGTGTGCATTCACACAGTTCTATTGAAATGCCTCCTTGTCAAAAGTCTGCGCTGACTTTGGTTTCCAACTAACATGAGATGCAATGTCATGGTCAGAACATAGCTTCCAAATGGCTTCAGGATGACAGAGAAACTAGTGATCACCAGAATTTATTTCATATTGCAAAATCAGAGAGCTCCAGTTATCTAGTTAAGTCTCCTCACAAAGGAAGGTTTCCTCCTCTTACACTGCTGTACTGTAAATTGCTTGAGAATTGCTGGGAAGGATGACAGCATTTTGTCACAGTTGTGATTAAAAGACTGAATCCTAAGGGCCCCTTTATATTGCCTCTCTTGTTGACCTAATTCAAGTAGAATTTCATTGTTTTCAATGCGTGGGAGGAGGATTCAGGTGGAAACACCAGCAAATTTCTGCTCTGTCCCAGAGAAGTATGTGAACAGGCAGCAGAAGTGAGCTTTTAGAGAAACGTTTTTAGTGCCTACTGGTGTCTGCCAGTTTTTTTAGGTTCCTAAGGAAGCACAAGAATTCTTCTATAAAGTCATTTATGTGCTGCAGAACAACGCTTGACTCTTTTGATCTCTGATATTGGAGATAATGAATGCGTAGGCACCTTCAGCTTCCTCAGCATTGCCCGGCAACCCAAGGGACCTTAGCAGACTGCTGGATGGCGTGACTGCTGCTCATCCCATTCACACCAGGATAAATCACACACTGATTATCTCAGCATAAACTAGAAGCAAACTGGGGTTTAAAACTGCTGGGAGAATTTGAGTAGAACGGTGCTCCATTTGCAATAGTAAGCATATTAAAGACAGTGAATAGGTAGGAGAGACACATCACTTTAAACGCTGTTCTTGGTTGCTCTTGGTTACTTTTGGCAGTTATTCTTCTCATCTTAATATGGTGGCTATGAGAGATGTTCATGATTTTGATGAGAAATTTGGGCTGCTTGTATTATCCTTCCAAAGCTGGGAAACCTACAGCTGTTCATTCTCTCTCTCTCATCCAACTGGCTGTACCTCTTTTATGCAGACCACCACCACAGCAGCAGGTCAGTACAATGCACCTGAGGACTCCCTGTACGCTGGCAGCTAGTTCCTTGCTAAAAGCTTGTCCAATGATTTGAAAAAACTCTTATTTCTACACATAAAGGATTTCTGAAAACTTTAAGAAGTACTACACCGACTGATTTTTGGTTTAACTACACTTTCCCTCACAGGCATAAATGTGCTTCTGAAAACACTGATAGGCACGTTAGGAAAGAAAGTCCTTAATTTTATACAAATGGCCGAAGCAACAATTTAGCATAATTGCATGCAAGTTTCATGGAGCCTTTCCTGGACTTGTGTATGCCCCTCTGGAAGAAAATACAGTTGTGCTTAATGACAGCATGATGATGGTTCCTTCTTTGTCATTTTGTCTGCTATGAGTGGGACTTCAAATACTCCAAGATTTCCCCACAAGAAGGAGAAAAAAAAGAGAGCTTGGCTGTGGCCACGCAGCTCCAGAGGGCCGTGGGAACCAAGAGCAGGGCCTGCTGTTGAAGGAGGTGGGAAGGCAGCACTGGGAGGAGAGGAGCAGTAGTGGGGGAAGGGGTCACGGTGATGTGGGGGGAAAGGAGCGGAAAGGAGAGCCGCTGCCAGGAGAGGAGGGGAAGCCGGGTGGGAGAAGTGCCTTTGTTTAGTGAAGAGAACAAAGGGCAGGAGAGAAGAAGGTAGCAGTGTAGGAAAAATACATTGCTCATACCCACTTTGAGTCTGCACCCACAAAGGGACAAATGCAAACATATGGGGGGGGTTGATTAGCTCTGAAAACATAAAGGTAAAAATCCAGTGTGGCAAGGGCACAGCTATCATATTGCATTGACCTTGCCATGTTCTAAATTTATGGTTTTTAGCAGCTCAGAAGTACTGATTTCCCTTAAGCAAGACTGATTGCTGCGAAGAAGTTTTCTATAGTATAGTATAGTATAAAGCTTTCTATAAATCTGAAGCTTAAATTTGCGATGTTTCCTACTCCAGCTCTCCTAAGGGGCGAGAGATTTATCAGGAAGAAGATGGTTTTAATGTCAAAGCTCTTGTGCTGTTTGTAATTCTAGCTGCTTTGTTTGGGGTGAAAACTTTGTGTGGAAAACAAAAGTACCAGATGTTGTTGGGGAATAAATACATAACTTCAGTTGTCAAGATGACCATATGTAATATCAAAAATATTATTTTTTTCTAAATTAGCTCAGTCCTTTACTGCAGGATCGAATGCTTTTCTCCCAGCAGTACTACCACAGAGCAGTCAGCATTTCAATGTAATCTGCACTACAATGCCCTATGTTAATGCAGACAGATACTTCAAAAACAACACAACATGTTAATGGTCCCTCTCATATAACTCATGGGCCTAACAATTAGTAGCCACTTTTATTAGCAGTTAAGTGCAGAAATATACCATTTTAAAATCTTACAACCTTTGTTCTTGATTTTAGGTGACTTCAACAAAATGTGTCTCTACTAATTCTTTTGAAATCTTGCATGTCTGTTGTAAATGGCAGTTTAACCTGCAATTTGTTGCCTATAAGACAAAGAAGCAGGGCGCCTTGTTTTACTAAAACTGCTGTTTTCTTTTTAAAATTTGAGTAAAGGATAGCAAACTTTCTTTGCAAAGTGGGTAGTTTTTTTATTCCAGCTCTTTATATGTACTTGGAACACTGAAAATGATAGTTGGAAAATAATCATACTTATCTTGATGTGAATGGGATTAAAATCTCAACATTCAGTTATAAAATTATATTCAACATGTCAGTGTATTGACTAACATAGTTGGCTCAAAAAGTGAGCTCAAAAGTGAGGACTGCCCATCACTTCCAGTAATATTCTTAGTATGAGTTATCATAATAACCATGCTCTCACAAAGTGCACCAGTAAGTCCCATTTTTGTTGTTTTGTTAGGTGTTATCTCTCGCTTTGCCTTTCAAACATCTACCATTTTACTTGCTGGTTTAAGACATGCTGGTTGTGTTCTGTACAAAACAGACAAAGCTAGCAGCTATTTTTGGAAGAAATCAGCTTATTCTCCAGATTGCTTTCTGTAATAAAGTTTACATTGCACTTACATATGCATCCCTGGCCCTATTGGTATCCGAAGTGTCAAAGCCTTAAAACTTCTGTGTGGTTGTATTGTGGTAATATGCTCCACAGGCTGACTCACTTAGCAGTACCATTAATAAAGAGTCTGCCTTGTAATGCCTCCTGTAGGGCTTCTGTTCCAACAATTTGAAGGACTGGGAGGAGCAAAATTGCTGGCATTTTGACTTCATCCATGTTTAAATGAGTGGAGTTGGCCAATCTGTTCTCAGGGATAAAGAATACCTGTTTTTTGCCTTCTGTTTTCCAGCTGTGACAGGAAAACAAATTTGACTGTCCATTTCATGTTCTAAAGAGCCTGGAATCAACACATATGTATACAAAATTTGGGGAGTTTTGATCTATATAAAATCTCTAGGATATATGCCCTTCCTTCTCCATCATAAATGTTCACAAACTTTCTGTTTTTTCTTGGAACTCCTAGCTCTCAGTGAACATTTCTACTTTAAAATACTGAGTGTGATCCATCTGTAAGGAGTTTCGTGCTGTATTTTTTTCTCCACTGACCTTTTTGATTGCAATGTTCTCTCACACTACTGACTGTCATCTCTGCTACACGAATCTGTGATCTGTTTATTTCTATAACCAGCTATTGAGAGACACTCAGACAGCCCACTCGTGAAGTACAAAGTCTTTCATAAAATGAAACTGAAACTTGTTCTCTTCAACATACCAAGAATACGAACACACTTCTGAATTCAAATATGCTAATTGTACATATTGTTCCCTAGGAAGCTTATTTTTTCATATTCTGTTCTGTTGCTTGTACATGCTGGTACATGGAAGATCCCACACTGAGAAACATTTGCCTCTAATTAAGCTTTAACACTAAAAAATGTCTCTCTGAGCCTTAGCTCAAATTGAGAAATTGCTGTTTCATAATATTAATATCAGCTTTCAGTTGCAGTAATACGGTCCTTTCTGTAAAATCAATCTGCAAATTTTTTTACAAAAGAGGAAGATAAAAGAGCAGAGAAAATTCTTATCTTCATACAAGGCCAGGATCATCATTAATACTGAAACTATCAAGTGTGGTCTACACCTGAAACAGCTTTTTGAGAAATTAAGAAAATGCAATTTCTAGCCTCTGCATTCCTTTCCAGTTTGGAAGGTTTCTTCTTTATCAGCATAACTAGTAACTCCTGATTTAGCTTCCCAAAGTTATAAAACAAACAGATATATTTATATTATAAATATAATTATATATATATATAATTATTATATAAATACATAAAATATAATATAAATAATTATATATTTATATTATAAACAGACATACTGTTATACTGAAGGATTAAGCCATGTACATTAATAGAGTCAGTCCTGAACAAGACATTTTAGTCATACTAGCTTCTTAAAAATACTCTGGTACTTTGCTACTTATTTAAGTAGAGACAAAAATGTAGTATTTGCTGAAGTAAGCAAACATTTCCATAGAATGTATGTAATTTGAACTGTAAAGTTGATACAAAAAAAATTTGCTTTTAAGTCAAATCTACGTCCTAATACTTCCATTTTTAAAACAGTTTGAATGTTTGGAGCCAAATACACCGCCTGCCTGGAAGCAGGTTCCACATAGGGATGGTAGCTTATTGCCACTGGGACTCCCTTAACTGCCCTGAATATCCTGTATTTGTGTAGGATGCAAGGAGGTCCCCCCTTATTAGTGCTCCAGAGGTTCATGATGGGGCACAGCACAGGAGGCTGTTGAGGGTGGAAGCCCAGCAGCAGTTACTGCTCCCATAAGTCAGAGGGACACAGTAAGAATGCAAGTTGAACTGATCCAAAACAATTTGTGTCATTCCAGCAAAGTGAGATAGCACAAAGAAGTGTCGAAGACACTACATGTTGCTGTTTTCAGGCCTGAGTGCAAAGCCAAACCCAAACCTCTTTTCAGTTTAGAAATTGGACAAGCTTCCCAACTTGGTACAACTGACTAAAATCCCTAGGCTTTATGGAACTGAAGATGATGACCCAGAATAAATGAGGACAAACACACTGGATGCTTCAGAACTACCTCTTCAAGAGCTAGAGGCACAGAATTTATTTCATGTGGGATTAAAGCACTGGATTGCTGATGTCCTGGACTGCATGATATAGCAAAAACTCTTCTTAAAGCACTTACTATAAACAATTAATTTAATGGATATAATTTTAATGCCTACTGCATAGCACTGTGTTTGCAAAACAATAATATTCTACATATAGAGAGAATATTATATATATATATACATAACAATATATATAACAATAAAACATATCTAGTTTTGACTGTAACAACATTATTTCTACCTCTTCATTTAACTACATTTCTTTTTGGGAGCACATTATCGTGGCTTTTTTCCTTCAGCTGAACTAACCTTCTGGTAAAATGCTACTCAAAACAGCTAAACTAGTTTATTTCAAAACAAACTGTGAAAATTGTATTTGCAGATATCTTTGCATTCAAAGAAACTCAAAATAATTTTATTTTAAGGGTAGCAAAATTGGCACAAAAGACACACATCCCTGGAAGGTAAGGGCATACCTTGCCCTGTTTGAAGAAATCTGGCTTCAAGTTAACAGAGTTATGGACTTTTCAAATCAGGCATCCTGGTTTGCACAGCAGGTTTTTCTTAACTTCAGAAGCAAACACCAGGATGTGATGTTCTGAATATTCACTTTCAGCATATTTGAAAGCTCGCACCTACTTGTACTTGACTGTGTGATTACTTTAAGAACTTGATTGTTTTGAATCACAGCTACTAGAAGAAAAAAAGGTGTTTGAGACCTTATTCTTATAATAAATCTGGTTTCTGCTTTCAGTCTTCATGAGAGTATATAGATGTTTTACTTGCAGAACTGAATGCAGCATTACCTCAATCTCTGGATAACGTCTATTAGATAACTCCAGCTATCCACCACCTTTGAGCCTGGATACTGGTTTCATGCTGGAATTTTTGAGAGAAGAAGAAAGTACATTTCTGCCAATTACTATGATGAGATTCTATGATGGCTACCTCAGAAATGATTCCCTGTGAGTGACAGGGTAGATAAGTGAGAAGAGTCACTGCAGAGGTGCTTGCCTAGCTAGCTGCATTTGGGCAGCATAAACTTTCCACTGAAAATGCCTGTCCTTTCCCAGGAACTGCACAAGATGAGACATGTAACAGAGATGCTTAAAAATAGGTCTGATAAGTCCAATCAAAATTAATTACTGTTTCATGTAGGTTTACTTTAAGAGAGTAAAGCTCAGAGTTAATATCTATGCTAAGCATGCAGCATCAAAGAAGTAATCAGAGGCAACCTGCAAGAGAATCCTGTGAAAGAACAGTGCTTAAGGGTTTTGGTTTTTAAGCATAAATTCAGTAAGAATATCCCATAATCTGAGATTACCATCACACGTTGCTTTGCTGGTTTTGATACTTTTCAGTAAAATACTAGCTAAAAGACGGAAATGTTCATTTAGTTCTAATACTACTGAATGGTAGCACAACCAACCCACCTGAGTTGGCCTTAGTACCACACAGACAGGACTGAACTGTGTTCTCCTGTTCATAGAAGAATCTTCACAGAACAGGGAGTGATTGAAAACAGACATGAACTCCTGCATCTACCATGTTGTGGCTAGACCCACTATTGACTTTATCAGAAACAAACTTCTCCAAAGAGTCTTTAGAAATAAGCCTCCTGGTTAGTTTTAGCTCTCAAGAGAAAAAGTGGTGGAGGGCACTGAGTCCAGAGCCTTGTCTGCCCACAAGCCCCCACTCAGTATTTCCAAGTTTCTGCTGCATCTGTCCTGAGATCATCACGTCAATTATACCAAACTGCACAGTGGAATAAAAGAAGTCATTCCCATGTGCAAACTGCCTGCCTCTGGCACCTACCACCTACGTGTCTGCTACAGGCTTTCACTATGAAGCATATAGCTTTAGTTGAGACCCACACACACATACACACCCCACAGTAATACTTGGAAAAGCTGCTTTAGTCATGTTACCTTGCAAACCCTCCATTGAACAAACAAACAAACATAAAATCCACCAAAGCAAAGCTTATTCTTTGATTACCAACCAAATAATGTACGCTGCACTCATTTTCAACAGCTGCAAACAGGTTGGTGTGTTCCAGACACCTGTTCCAAGTAACACCAAATAACACAGGAACAGTACCTTATTTAATCATCAGAGGTTTGTGAACCTCTTCAGCTCCATCATCTTTGTATTCACTGGTTAACTACTCTGAATAAAATTGTCATTTCTGCAACTGGGGATACTGCAAGTAATGCTTGTAAAACAAGTGTTTGTATAACACCTACTAAAATTCCACATAAATCTGTTAAACAGTGGAGCTCTACTATCTCAGATTAAACTCAGGAGATGTGAAAACACCTTCATATCAGTTAAAATATCTTCACATAGAATGAATGTAACACACCTCCTGGATGATGTCGTATTAAGAAAAGCAAGGTGATAGTGTGAGGCAAAGTTACTTGCCCTGTGCTGTAACTGACAGTAAGAAATTTGAGCAACCATTTTTTGTTGTTGTTGTGTGTTTTTTTTTTAATGAGGCAATCAAATTTTTAACTGTGTATGCTCTGGCCAATTCATTGAGTCCTTATCTTTGTTTTTCTATATGAATTCAGCAGCTTTCTCACCTCCTGAAGGAAACATATTGATTAGAAAGTAAATAAATCATTATTTCTATAGAGTTATTCGATCTCTACAAGTCTAGAAGAACTTGAAGATCAGCTTTGAGCAAAGGCCACAGGTGTGGAGCTTTGGAAGGCTTCAGGAACCTCAGTGCAGGATCCATCAGAACTAACTGATGTTGGCGACTCATTATGCAGCACCAACATTTTGTCTTCCACCGGAGTGAGCCTAATGCAACTGGGAGAAGTGTATAGCAACATGAGCAGAATCCAACCCAGCGCACATGCTTAATGAGCTGTTCAGCTGTACACTGAGAGCAAATGATTGCAGTACTGTGTGGGATGGATTTCTGTCCTGTGTGCAGCACTAAGCAAGAAAAAGAGCCTAACAAAAATAAATCCCTGTGACAAAGAAAAATGAAGAGTGAAAGTGCTACTTACTTAACTTTCAGCTGGAATTTCTGTCCTTGGGACTTTTAAAGTTGCATTCCATAAGCAGCATGTTATAACCACGCGTAGCATCTCTGGCTTTACATACACAGCACCATTTCTGTGAGTGATTGTAAGGGCTTTGACACGAATGCTCATGTGCACTGTGTCTTTGTATGATTAAAGAGAAAATGCTCTCACATCTGCTTACAGAAATATTCGTCCCATCACCTTTAGAGCCAAAATAATACACTTTTTAAAAGGGTGACCAAAAGCTTTTCATAGAATGGCTTGGATTGAAAGAGACCTCGAGGATCATCAAGTTCCAACCATCCTACCACAGTTAGGGCTTCCAACCTCTGCATTTAATACTAGACCAGGCTGCCCAGGAACCTTTCATGCTTGACTAAATTATTTTGCTTTTTGCACTAATAGAACGTGCCCGTTCTTACTAAAAACATCTGTTTTTTTCCGTAGCTGTGCCCTTCAAGCATCTAAATAGTCACAGAAATGGGGAGGGTGAGGAATCGTGGGAAATATGGAGTTAATGCAACGCATGCCTGTTGCTATGAATAGGAAATGGCTTACCCCTGTAGTCAATTTGCCTAATTGATTAGAAGCCTGATTGCTCCCTTGAAGGGCTAGATCCCCTGAAGGGATATGCATGCACAGAGACAGCAAACTTACAAGGCAGCTTCACAGAAAGGAATCTCCCGTGCTGCTGGAGCCTGGGTTGTGAACTTATTTCTCACCGACCACTTTGGGAACTGAGCTCACGTCCATCTCCAGCGCGTTCCCAGCACGGAACAGCTGCGGACTTAGAGAGAGGGGGCCTGCAGGAGAAATCTGACTGCTACGTCCTGCACCAAGCAGTGGCTGGCACAGAAAGCTGCCAGCATGGGAGTCTCAGCCCCCTGCGGAGCGGCTCTCCTGTAGAAGAGATGTCGTTTCGCCCGTTCAAACACCCGCCCCATCTGTAAACAGTAAACCAGAGAACCCTTGGAACAGATCCTTTCTTCAGTTTCCTCTTTCGTTTTCAGAAATAAACCAAGAATTCCGAGAGACAGAAACTCTACGGCTCGGCAAGCTTCCCCAGGGCCCAGACACAACGGAGCGGCTCTGCAGCTCCCTAATCAGCTCAGGAAAGTGACTTGTGAAGCCCAGCGGCAGGAAGCGGTTTATAGTACAGTAACTCAGCCCATTGTCTGGGCTTTTTCAGCTCGCCTTCATTACTATTACCATGATAAAGACCGGTGGTTTTTTGGTTGTGTTTTTTTTTTTTTCTTCTTTTTTTTTTTTTTTTTCCGACTTCCGTTTTGCCCCTTCAACTCCCTACTTGCTCTTGACTTCTCTGAATTTCACTTTGATACTCTGACACCTTGGTTGTTCTCTCAGACGGGTATCATTACAAGAGTTCAAATAAACCCTTCTTCTTTTTCTTTGCTTTCCTTTTTCTTTTTTCTCTTTTTTTTTTTTTTTTTTTTTTTTTTTGTAGTGGTGAGGTTTTTTGTTTTGTTTTGTTTTTTGATGGAAGGAAGGAAAGAGTGAGTTGGTATGAATTGGTAATGGTTTCTATTTATTCACTCAGCACTGATGTGAGGAAAAACCGATTTTCCTTTTTCCCCTCCTCATAAGTCCACCACTTGCTGAGATTCCAGGACGGTCCCCCAACCAAACACAGTCTGGTCTGTTCAGCTGGTAAGACTTGGTTGCTTGGGCTGCAAAGTGCCAAAAGAATAGCAAACGTATTTCTGTGGCCCCATACGCAAAGTTCTCTCTCTAATCAGACATTGCAGAATTCTGCTTCACTTTCCTGAGAGTAGAAAATGAATCACAACTTCCATTATGGTTCACCTGACAGTAGTCAACTGGTGAGGGCAATACAGTCCTTGCTCAATCTCTAATATAGAGTAAACAGGAAAACCAAAGTGGAGATACGACTTTTTGACTCTTGTGATGTTGGTAAGCCCCAAAAACTAGGGCACATGGGAAAAGTGAGCCCCCTCAACAGAAGAATTATTTCTCTCATCTCCATCTCATTGTCTGTCACTAGAAATATTGTTGCATTATTAGGAAATGGAGCTGTATTTCTACAGGAAGACAGATCTTGTTGCTTTTCATCCTATTACTTCTCAGCTCCTTTATTTCTAGTCCGTTTGTCCTTGTGCATGCATGCATATCACTGTTGTGGCTCTTAATTTAGCATTATAAGGAGAAATATCTTTGAACGTTGGACTAGATGATCTCTAGAGGTTCCTTTCAGCCCCTACAATTCTGTGATTTGGTGAGTCCTTTGGCAAAATACATTGGTTTATAAGAGTCATGTATGAGGAATAGAGTGCAGTGACCTGGAGGACCAAGTAGTGGGTGCATTTATGAAATCTATGTAGTGAGGAGAGACTACCGCGAAGGTGGGCTTAAAATATGACATGTTGGAAGCATGATCTGAAGAAGTGCCAGGCTACCCAAAGACAAACACAAGATACTGCACATGGGTAAGAATAATCCACTGTATGAATACAGGCTACAAACCAGCTGGTTAAAAAGTGAACGCTAGAAAAAGCTGAGGGGTTACAGAAGACGACAGGTTTAACAAACCCAAACACTGCAGGAGGAACTAGAAATGTAACTCTTACCTGGAAATTTCAAAATACTACCGTCCCTTTACAGCTGATGAGAGTTTCCAGGGTGGCACTGCAACCAGTGGCATTTCAAGCAGTGTATGGAACAGCTGAATGGTCTACAAAATGCACTTAGTTAAAAACTAAATACTGAAGGTAGTATGGTATTTACCCAATATTGCAAACCTGCAGAAACGAAATTATATCTACTTAATTATTCCAAGGGGGAAAATGCAAAAAGGTGGTAAAGATGCAGGAGGAAGATTTAGGTTCCAGGTTAATATGTATGCTCGAATGGTAATGAGAGGTGCTCCATCCAGTCCAGGTTTGACAGAGACAGCAGGATCCCCAAAAGACAAGAATCTGTCAGAAACAAGTAGGTCTCATCTACAGCTGCACCAGGCAGGGGAATGGACTAGATCATCCTTTCAGGTTCCTTATACTTCCATGATCCCAATAGCCTGGTAAGCCTGGAAAATGTGCAGTTATAATTGATATCTCCTGAAACACTCAGCCCTTCACACGTTGCAAAGACTTTGGCAATGTTTTCATAAAAGAGTCAATCTTATGAGCTAAGCTACCAATTCACCTTTAATCTGCCATATTCTACAAAATCTCTTATGTGCTCATGCTTCTTTATTATCACACAACATTAGGAAATAACTTTTTTATGCTTGCAATGTAAAGCATTCAATGACCCTTAAACACTATTTAGAATTTTATAGTCGATTGGCCTATAGAAGATGTCATGAAGTCTGCTTACAGTCACTGATCTTAAAAACAAAAAACAAACAAACAAAAAAAACCAACAACCCCCCAACACTTCTATATTGAGAGATGTATAGCTTAGATACATGTCTTCATGCATTTGTGTATGCTTCTCTGTGAATTCATATATCCAGAGAGTGAAAAACAAATGTCAGTGAATGACAGACATATATTATAATGTATTAAAATATATTTGGTAAAAATAAATCAATATTTAGACCAATTTACATTAATATTTTTTTCTCAAATTGTGCATTTCAACTACAGCTTATCAACACGAGTGGAAACATTCTTTTAAAATTTCTGTTTAGGAACATCACTTGAAACAGCATGACAAGAAGAGAAAGGCTGTAATGTATTTTTAATTTATACAAACTGGCTGTATATAACACAACACAGTTTGGTGCTCCCTCTTTGTTTGCCCTTAGGAGTTTTCAAAGCACTCTGTGATGCTGAACCTGATTCAGCTCCTGGCTGAGGCTGGGACATCTCTACTCGATTCTGTAAATTTATACCTCTTTGCAATGTGACTTCCTCTTTCTTTTTTCTTTTCAAGCATAGCACACAGGCAGACTATTGCAGTTACAAATCACAATAAAGTTTTACGTCATTGACACCATCCTTGGACTTTACTGTGAGATCACTCTGCACTTTACGACGGGACAGTAGATCATTTTGTTGCCTTTTTTTTCCCCCCTGCCTTTCAGAAGGAACTCCAGTGTCTTCCCAAATAAATCTTCCCAGGATTGAGCCATACCCGCTGAATGCATTTCGTTTTAATCATTTCATACAACTTCTCAGCCTGGTAGATGGCTCGTTATGTTCTGAATTATTAGAGTGGCATATTTATAATCATCAAAATACAAGTTAGGATGTATTTTGCACCTGCTTTTCTGGAAGCCTATAGCGCTTTAAGAAATGTTCGTCTTCCCTTTTGTTTTCCAAATTTCAGTCTTCCAGAGTGCAGACTACACATGAATTAGAATGCCTTTGCCAAATTTGCCACATAAGAAATGAAAAATATTTTGAATGTTCAAATTTCAGCATCTACTGTGAATTATCACTATGGGTGATGAAGAACATGTGAATAGTTTGAATCCTCTCTACAAGGAAAAGCTTGCTTTAATGTCAGCAATGATACATTCCCATATGGGCATACATAGATGGCCTTGTGCTTGAAGTATGTTTGTGTGTAAGGATTTTCTGTCACAAAGCACATCTTAGAACAAACACTGCTATGTGTTAGGATCTAATCCTAACCTTGATGGTTAACATCAAATACAGTTACTCTTGATTAACTCTCTTGCAAATTAAATGCATGTGATTCCTACACAGATGGCAATTCAACTTTCTATCTTCTCTTTCCCCATTTCCCTAAACACATGTTAATGTACTTAGAAAGTACTAAGAACGTGAACTTTTGGCCTCTTCAAGACACAGGAAAGTTTGGTTCCTGAGTGTTGGGTTTTTTTTTTAATAGAATCCCTCAGATGAGACTTTCTGCTACAGTAAAGGAAAACAAAAGCAACATCCTGGAGCTATCGTGAAGACTGACCCAAAGTTAACACTATACACTATACAATTTATAAAAAATTCTATACATGTCCCCAGGTGCATTATGACTGCTGTGGGAATGGTCATTACGAGTTTCCTGGCTATAGAGTGATCAAATCCTAACACTGCAGTAATGCCATTTTTCATACTTGAAAGACACAGAAGGTTTAGGTTCAGACATCCCCAAATGGAACCAGTTCTTTTCCCCAGTATGTTAAACTTAGCAATAATAATAAAAGAAAGAGAAAAAAGAATAGCCAAAGCAGATGAAACCGTAAGTTTTTCTCTCAGAAGTGCCTCAGCATTTCCGAGGATCGCCCACCCTTTTGCATTCACTCTGGTGGCCAGTAGCTCAACGTACCTGAGACAGCTAATTAAAAAAGGAAGTGGTCAAAGTCATGCTTTTTTTGTAAACTTCAAAGGTGATCCCTCTCCTTCCTCCTCTTTACATTTTACTGTCTGGCTCTCTGCCCATCCTGCAGCTGTTGGCTGCGCCTGTGTTTCGCGGCGTCAAACCTGCCTCCTCACGGTCCATAAAGTTACAGCAGGGACCGCGGTGCGCAGGTGTGGGAAGGACAGAAGTGCAAGATGAGCCCGTTAATGATTTTTCTGGCACCCCATGCTGAGCTGCTGAAAAAAAGAGAGAGGCTTGCAGAAGGCAAGCGACTCTTTGTTTGCAAAGGTATTTGAGGTCATATTGCTTCTCCCACAGCAAAGGTGTTGGGTTTTCACTTTACGGGCTGTTCGCAGAAATGATTCGCCTTTTATATGGCTTTTAAAACACGCTTTGAGGCCTTATAATTGGATAGAGGATTTGTATCACACCACTATGAAAACTCTTACTTTTCATTTAACCCCCATCTGATCATTTAATGGTCTTATTAAATGATAAGCAGCCAGCTCTGGTGATGTGAATTTAGGTTCACTTACATCATAAGCTTTAATTCAGAATTCCTGCTTCATTTACACTTTGGGCAATGAACACAGAGAGCATCAACTGCTGAAAAAAAAGAAGAAAGAAAAAAAAAAAAAGGTAAATCACAGCATTGTAATTTGCTGCTCCTCTTGAATTAACAGAACAATTTGGTTACTAATAACTAAACCTCCTATCTTACGAAATTGCTTAAAAGTCTGCTTTATTTTGAACACTGTCTGCATAGGCAGCATATCAGCAGGCTCAGAAAAGAACTTTTAAAAACTCCAGATCAAGATTTATAAAAATGGGTACCTGACCATAATGGGCTACAGCCACCCACCTTCGACCAGTGCCTCTAGCTCCCACTAGGAGAGAGTCTGAACAGTTGCATTTGGGCTTTAAACTCATCCCCAAGCCCCTGGTTAAGTGTAGGACTTCCAGCACTCCTGTAGCACCTAGGTTTTACATCCTCTAGCATCCTACTCTTTAAGCATCTATTTTTTAAACCCAGGCCTTCTGCATCAGTGTTTTAAAGCCAGGCAGTATTTGTGCTAAGAATTAACAAGCAGAGAAGGACTAAGGGAAACAGCTAGTGAGGAACATATTGAGGAGATACAAGGCTGAAAAGGAGTTATGAAGGCAGATTACTGCAGACTGCACTGTCATCTCTGATGTTTGCCCACACAACATTTGTTTACAATAAAAATTTAGCATAGCAGGAATTTGTCTGTGCATCATTCTGAGCTGGGATTTGTCTACATATTCTATAAGATGGTTCCAATTTCTGTTGTTACAGCTCCCAAGAGCACTGCTAGATGCTGCACAAACCTCAGTGATGCACATCCATCTCGTCCTACATGACAGCAAGGAACACTAGATGAATTTCAGGCTCCTGACCTGCAGATATTTTTTTCCCCCTAATATTCCATTTCCCTGAATAACCATTTCTGATTCAGCAATCCTCAAAAATTCAAACAAAAGAAACAGAAAACTGAAGATGAAGAGTGGTGACCATACATGAGTTGGAACCAGGGGTTTTATGCCTCTGCTACCAAGTCAGTGTTTGGTTGTTCTATTGAGCAGCACCCGAAGCTGTGAAATAGCAGGACACTGCTTTAGGAAAGGCCGGAGAGAACATGAATTGATGCTGTTATTTGCAACCGAAGAATTTGGAGTGTATTTTTTTTTCCATGCCTGCTGTTAGAGCTCTTACAACAAACACGGCATGGCTTTCCTTACGAACAGGACCCAGATAAGTCTTCCACCAAAGGACACTAGAGAATGATGTAGTTTGTTTCATGCTGCTCCTAAGTCCATTCTGATAATGGAATTCCAAGGGAACGTGGTGCATGGTGCTGTTTTTCTCTCCTCCGTTCCAGTAACAGCCGTGGAAACTGTGCCAGTACCTTCAGCATGGAAACACAACACAAACTGCTCATTCCCAAACTCCACGAGATGAGTCTGTATCCAAAACCAGCAATCAAGCAAGGTTCAAAACCTAACTTGGGATCAACTCGGAGTATGCACAGATAGCAAAGAAACAGAGAAAGAGTTATAATGAAGCTAACAACTCTGTATGCCTTTGCTAGAAGCTTGTTTCCCAGCTGCCAGGAGTAGGAGAAGGTGAATACATTATCACTTTTGCTGGCTCTTGTGAGGCCAGACAAACCCTCAGCCATCCATCCTGCAGCAGACTAAGAATCTTCTCTGTGTGAGCAGATGCATTTCAACTGCACAATGCAAGAAACAAAACCTTTCAAACCTGACAGATCTCAATATCCTTTGTGCTAAACCCAGAAGAGCGCAAACAGGCTGTAAGTGCTTTCTGTTTCTTATTTTCTTCCTTTTCAGTTAATTCTCACCAAAGAAACACTAAATTATATTACAACTCAATAAATCCATGGTAATGCCGCAATGGCTAAATGTCATCTAAGCTGATGAGAAAGGCAGGGGGAATTCTGAGGGAACAGTTGGGAATGAGAAGTGAAATGGGGAGGCCCAGAGATGGAAATCAAAGGGAATGAGAACTCCCAGGCACAGCACGGAAGTGTTGCTGTCCTGGAGGGATGAATGAAGAAATTCTGTTACATTGTAGCCCAGGGTCCTCCAAGCTGCAACTCTTCCAGCGCTGTTCAGCATAGTCAGCAGAGCAAGGGAGGTGATCCTGCCCCTGTATTCCATACTGGTCTCACCTGGAGTCCTGCAGCCACATCTGGAGTCCTCAGTACAGGAGAGACATGGACCTGTTGGGGCACATCTCGAGGAGGGCCATAATAAATGATTCAAGGGATGGAACACCTCTCCTATGAGGATAGGCTGAGAGAGCTGCTCAGCCTGGAGAAGAGAAGGCTCTGATATACCTGATAGTGGCTTTTCAGTATCTGAAGGTAAGCTACAGGAAAGAGGGGGAAAGATACATTAGCAGGGTGTGTGGTGACAGAACAACTAAGAGGAAATGACTTCCAGATTAAAGAGGGTAAATTTAGCTTAGATATAAGGAAAAAGTCTTCTACTGTGAGGATGATGAGGCGCTGGAACAGGTCACCCAGTGATGATGTGGTTGAAGCCCTGTTCCTGGAGACTTTCAAGGCTAGGCTGGTTCAAGCCCTGGGCAACCTGATTGAGCTGTGCATGTCCCTGTTCACTGCAGGAGAGTTGGACTAGATGGCCTTTAAAGGTCCCTTCCAACTCTAAGGATTCTGTGATTCTATGATCTGTGTAAAGATTGAGCAGCAATGTGTACACACAGAGAAAAAGAAGAAAATAGCTGAGGATATAAGGTGAGAAAGGCGATATGAGAAGAATGTGTAACAGAGAAGAAAAGCTTTAAGGAGCTTTAAAAGTAAGAAAAGATGTGGATTCAGTGAAAGATCCTACTGTGACTAAAGCAACAGGCCAAGAGGCTACTTTCAATTCTACACTCTGAAGAATGAAAGTATCTGTCCCTAGGAGGACCAAACTTCATTGTATCATCAATGTGGAACTAAATGCAGGTTTGAATGCAGGTCAGTGCAACAATCAGCTGGCATTCAGGCAAAGTTCTCCCAGTATCTAGTTACTGAAGGGTAAAATAACATAAACATGCACCATTTCATCCTCAGCAGCAAGCAACAAGGAGGACAGCCAAGTTTAAAAAAAAAACTAATGTACTCATCATACTTAGAATTAGCAATATGTATTTCATTGGCACATTAGACACGAAAGATTGGAGGAGGAGGCACAGTACAGTCACTCCCTAACGCAGTACACAAGTAAGGCCTTCACAACTACAGTGACATATTAGCCTCTTATTGCACAAGGCTGGATTACTCCTTGTGTATATATATCAATGAAGCAAGATTAAAGCCAAAAACATACCCTGAATGACTTGGTAAGATATATGTTTTTTAATTTTAAAAATGCACACAAAAGAGGCATCAAAATTAGACAGTTTCTTTTTCTTTTAAAAAAGATGGTTATAACAGAACTGCCACTTCAGTGGGACAGTTCAATAGGGTGGGGACTGACAAGTTACAAATATTTTCCTTTTCAGTTCAAATAATTTTAACAGTGAAGAAATCAAACCTTGAGAGCTTTGAAGTGAAGATTAACATAACCACCCACTGACTTATCAACTCTGTGTAACAATGGCTACCAAATGCAACTCCAGTAAGGCCACTGGAAAAAACTGCCAACAAACAAATGGGTTTTTTTTCCACATGCTCACCTTAATAACTGCAGAAAAAAATAGTACAAAAGGACCCAGCAAGGGCTGAGATTTCACACTTACCTTAGGAAATATTTGCTCAGTTTCTTTTTGGGGCTGCATGTGTTTACAATGACAAGGTGGATGTTGGCAGCACACTGATCCCCACACTCTGACTGAACACTGCAATCAGATGGGAGAAACTAAAGACAGAAGGATGTGTTTATCAAATGGCATGGTCAGCTCATGATGATGTATTTGCCCCTAGTTGTGCCGTCTTTAAACTGCATTTTCACCTGGTAAAACATAACAAGTAGAACTACATGAGAGACTATGTTTTCCTCTATTCAGGTCAAATTCCATTTATTTGAAAGAAAAAAGAAAAAAAAAAACTGTTGACAAAGACCACATTCTCTTTTTCTGCTAGCAAATTTCAAGCAAAAGTTTGTGTTAACACCTCAAATAATCTACAAATCCTTAGATGAAAGAATTTAATGCAATGATTTATGAAATAAAAACAATAAATGCAGTCAGCGTTTTTATTTTTTTCATTTTTTGACAAGTTTGGTTGGAAACTCCTGTGCAGATGGAGTGCACTTTGATTTTGTAATGGATGCAATTAAAAATTTCTCTATGGAATTCTAATCATACATGCAATTGACAGCAGTCAGATTCAGAATTGGTATATCTAGACAGGGAGGTTTGACTAGAGAAGATCCCAAGTAATCTGATCTAGATTTGAAGCTGGCCTTTCTAGGAACTGAGGTCAGACCAGAAACCTTCAGCTGTCCCTTACGAGCAACATATTTTCAATGATTTTGAGTGCACAAAGCAGTAGATTTGATCCAGTCACCTTAGCAGAGGTTCCCTGCTTCACTACAGATGACATCTTGAAAGATTCATGGAGCAACATGGCTGTGCATGTATCTGGGTACCCCCAAGGCATCTCAGATAGAAGTAGGTGACTACACCCAGGTAACTGTGTTGGAGCTTGCTGTGGTGAGCCTTCCAAGCTTCTGAACAGGCTCTGTGCTGAGGTTTTCCATCAGCCTTGAGCAAGTCCATTCTACTTGTTAGGGCATCTTTGTGTTGCATGAGATACAACGTAAAGTAGGTATGCAGCCTTCAGACAAGACATAGGTCACATCTGCAGCCACCACTGAGCACAGTGGAGATTAAAAGTGATATGTCAACTCAAGCTTGAAGATGAAAACAGGAGGTATATTCCACTGGTTTTGTGTTGAGGTGTTTCTGTTTGCTTTGCTTTGTGGTTTTTATTTATTTATTTATTGTTGTTTTTTTTTGTTGCTGTTTTTAAATTAAGAAGTCACTACTCATCTCAGAAAAAATGCTGAAGTGTAGCAGCAACCCAAGTGTGTTCTGCATCATGAAAGGAAATAAAGCATTGTTTCTGAATATTTCTTTAAGCAGCACAAGTCAGTGTGATGATGAAGAGGAAAAGGCATTGGAGTCATTTGGGTTGCTTGCTTGAGAGGGTCAGCTTGGCAACATGCACTGTGATATAGACCCACTCTTTGCTAGGAAAAAGGAATGTGGGTCTTACCGACAGAGCTGGGAACAACTCTGAAAAGAACTGGAGATCATGAAAGACAAGAAATACACCAAGGGCTCCTGATGAGTGAGCTCCTGAGAAAAGGGCTAGTGAGACCCTTAGCAAAATAGGAAAGAGGGTAAGAAAGAGAGGCTCTTCTTCACTACACAATGATACCACTGGAAAACAGTTCTGACAAAAGTTTATGGAAAGGATTCCAACAAATCTTGGGTCAGGACGAAGCCAAAAATTATTTTTGATTGACTGGAAAAAATATTGCACAGCAAGAGATTTAAGAAGTACAGTCAATTTAGTTGATAGAAACAAAATAAAAAGTGGATCAAAACCAAGGTGCAGTTATCTCCATTGGGAAGTATTCCAAATACTAAGCCATGCCTTAAATAGTTGACAAATACAAAAGCAATGAAAGGATGTTTTTGTCAGAATGCAGACATCAGAGCATAAACTTCAAATAGAGAGTATAATTAACAACTAGCACAAATTAGCAATATGAAGCAGTGGATTTTCCATTTTTGGTGTCATATAACAAAAACTAAACGTTTCTCTGTACTACATGTTATGGCCAAATAAAAGTCATTGGGCTCTTTATGTGACAGCATGCAAAATATGACCGACCCTTAAACAGGATACTAGGTCCTGTTAAAGGTTCCGGCTTTAAACCTTAATGAATAAAGTTTAAGGGACAATAGTAGGAGAAGAGGGTCAGGCAGAAAACGTGTTTGAAGTTCTCAGTCTCCTAAGAGTATCAGGTTATATGTTATGCAGTTCTGGATTTTTTAAGACAAAGACATGGACTCGGTTAGAACTCTTCAAACTCCAAGTTTATTAGTCTTGCTGTGGAGAAGTACCATCTCTTTCTCCCAACTGCTCTAAGTAGTAACCTACAATCAAGCTTTCCCCCTTCTTTCTGACCCCACAGCACAACACACACCATGACTGAGAGAGACAGTAGCTACCAACATCCCAGCCACAGATGGCAGGCAGGAGGTCAGCTGAGCAAAGAGAGCACAGTTCCAGCCTCCATGGCCCTGTGCCTCAGGTTAGCAACGTATTGCGTGCCTTGAGAGCAACAAGGTCCTAGCGCTTCACTCCTGCAGAAGGCCAGCACAGCTTACACAGGACTTACAGCAAGGAAGGGGAGTCATTTCTAGCACTCTCCATAACTGTGACCCCCAGAGTTCTTTGTCAGATGCACACTGCCTTACGCAGTCTTAACTCATTACTTTAGATGTGCATGTCCATTTTGACAAACAAAAGCTAAGGAAATCTCAGTCTCAGAGCAAAGGATGTTAAATTTAAATCCCCTAGTCGTTATTAAAGTCATGAAAACATGACCTTTGCTTCTATCTCAGTCTTGTTTAGGAAAAAATAAATATCTAAAAGGAAAATGTTACCAAAATGGTTAACTAGTACGCTTTCAAAAAGAGAATTGTCATGCACTTGTAACACAAGTAACACGTTCACTTGCATTTACTATGTACAGGAAACCATAGGAAAACCAAGACTTTCAAAGATGGAGTTTACCAGACACCTTTTCAGCCCCAATAAAAACAGAAGTATAATCACAAACTGATTTTTTTCTTTTTCTTCTTTGCTTCATGCCCCTGCAAGTCAATGTAGATCCCCCGCTTACTCCTTCAGATCTGTTTCATGAGAGATTTTACACTCTTCAGGCAAAGTGTGCCAGCACCGGAGTGAGCAGTGTGATCGGGTGTCAGCTGCGGCACTCTGAGACATCCTTGAGAACTAGCACATCATTAGTGGTACTTTCACAATGGAATGTGTGGGCCTTCAGTCCTTATGACAGACAAAACTAAGGATGCTCTTGTTGGGAAAGAAAAATAACATGAAATAACTTTTCATCCCCATTCCTGTAAGTGCTCTTTTTGTGTTTGTTTTCAGCTCTATAATAAATTTATGAATTATTTATAAAATAAAATACCAAACAAACAAAAGCAACAAAAAGGTCCAAGACGTATCTGTTTATCTGAAAAGTGCACTGAAAGAAAAAACAATCAGGGATGATATTTTGCAGTGCAGTATAGGGTATCACAGATACAAGATCTGATTCTCCCATCCCTACACCTTGGGGAGCCATTGCCACCTCCCTGAATTAGCGGCAGTTTACACCTACTTGCGCTGATATAAATGACAACACAAAGAGCAAGGTGACAGAAAACAGGCCTGCAATGTATAGCTTTGGCCAAACACACCTGCAGCCCTTCTACAGACCATGACATCCAACTCTCTGTGTAGGAAAATAACACTAATAATAATACTGAACTACATATAACAATCATTGGGCTCATGAGATTTAGTAGCGACTGATACATACAGAGCAGTAAAATGCTTGCTTTCATGTGTTACATTGTAAACACATTTTTAAACGAATCAAGAATTTATTCCTTAGCGCAACCAAAGCCAAACCTGCCAATCCAGCAGCCACCTGGATGAAGGAAACGGTGAGAGCTCACACTGGTAAAAGATGTGTCAACACAAGACATCGCACTCCCTAGAAAGCACTCATAATTCCCACAGGCAAGTACCCATCCCAGCTTCAAGAACACACCACAGACTGCTTTCTAGGTTAAACATGAAACACTCTGACCACACTGACACATGATCTTAGCAGTTATTCTTTGTCAACGACACGGGGTGGATAAGCCTATGTTTTCTAAAAAAGTGATGTTGCAATTCAGTTGGTGTGTTTTTTCCTACAGCAAGGTTGCTGAAAGTACCAAGATCAGTGGCGGTCTTGAGCCTTTATTCTGTACTCCTTAAAAATGATCTGGCACAGTTTTCTCCTTCTCCACATCTCTATACACCAGTCACTGCAGCCAGGATGCCAAGATGCCACCACTGTAATATTATGGATTCCTCTGCTGAAAAAAACACATTGTTAACAACTGTGGGGTTTTTTTGGTTGGTTGTTTTCCCTTCTTATTAAGTCACAGAGATAACTGGAATTACTTAATTTCTTACTTAGTAACTTCATAGTGGTCTGTTCTACAGAATTACTGTTCAGGTTATTTCCCTGAATTCACCCACTGTAAAGAAGGTAAAGGCTTCTTAACGTTGCCAAGTTCTAAAAAGGAAGCCCACTCTGAATTCACAATAAACCAGCTGCTTTGCATTCCACGTGGATTATTTTCCATCTATAACCCTGTGACAACCTGCACCACATTTCCTTTTTCCCACCCTGACTTGTCATCTTTTTTTCTCCTTTAATGCTCATCTTGGCTTTGGCCCCCCAGTTTTGAGATTATGTCTATACTTTAAGGTAAGGACAGCCAATGTGCTTTTAACAGGCAAACTCAACCACCAGAAAGTCTGATCTACATTGCATGCAGCAAGCTGTGTGTGCTTCTGATATCCAACCATCCTAACAAAGCTATCTCTGTGTTATATTGCAGGTCTTGGATTTCTTGTCCCCATCTAATGATTCTTCATTCTCCCCTGTCTCTTGTCTCCTGTCTGAGTGTTCTTCAAAGCTCTATCCTGGATACCAGCTTCTGCATCTTATCCTCAGGAAGCCTCCTCTCTTCACACTGATATAATTATTACCTTCAGGTAAAAGGCTCACAAATCTGCATCTCAATTCCAAACCAATCTCGCTCAGTTTAGTCCTAGTCACCTAACAACACTTCAGATCTGCTTCCCTGGAAGGATGGCTATTAGCCTAATGCTAAACTGCTTGTCCTTACCAAACAGCTTTTCTCCTTTCAGATTACTTCCTTTTCAGCTCTACTCTTAGTAGTAAAATCCTTCTAAATGCTAAAACTTTAATGTTTGATATGTCTTACCTAACAGTACTGGATTATTTACTGTCATTCAGGTCCTCCTCTACAATGAAACAAATCCAGACAACATGTTTATCTTGGGCATTTTGACCTGCTGCAAATATTTCCTTCTCCAGTTCTTCACTGCTCATCATTCTGGACCTGTGATGGTAAGTAGATATTGCACTCCCAGGACTTGGTGCACTTGAACATAGCAAGGTAATCAGTCCACACCAATTTTATTTACATTAAAAATCAAGCAGAGTAGCAATGACAAGAAGTTGTTCCACAGGCTCCATGACTTGTTTCTTTTAACGTTAAACTTCTACTTCCTGCCCATTATCCCTAAATTGCACACCAAGAGCTGGGCAAAGGCAGCACATGCAGTGCCATGCCAAGCATGCTGTCAAAGCGTTACTGAAAAAAGCCAGCTTGAAGCCACACTAAAATCTCTCCTTCAGATTTGTGTCTGACTCACACACCTGTTTCCAGGTATCAATTTTCACAAACTTTTTTGGAGCCTTGAATGAAATGAAGGCTACTCCTTCAGGGCATCCTGCCATTTCAGAAATCTAACATACATTCTCAGCATTTTCACTGCTTTCCTCATACAATGGACTACCAACCTTTTTTAGGGGCTGCTGATGCTATGCCAGTACTAATAAATTAAGAGTGCCAAGTGAAGTTTTCTATTCCTGAAGCTAAGGGGCATGGTGCAGTTTGTGCTTATGCAAGGAAGTTCTCAGAGCCCTCCAACCACAGTGACTGCAAGCAAACTGCCCACTGTTAACAGCTCCTGTAGCATTGCAATTCTGCTGCCAGATTGCAATGGTTCAACATTACGTTCCAGTATCTAAGAATGTAAAGTTTAACTTTGGTGATTATATCCAAAGATAGATTGCAGACTGCAGTTCTATGCCCAAGATGCATTTTGTTAAAACTCCAAATACCAGGGGTGAATTATGTGCAGTTCTGCTTAAGACATAAATACATTCTGAGAATAACATTCTCTGCTTTGAGTGACATCTGAAAAGAGCACCTATTTTCTTTCTATTTAGATAGAAGTCATTCACTTTGACATTTATTATGTGCAGTAGAATCGGCAAAGAAAAAAAGAATTGTATTTCTCTGCCTACATTTAAACTATTTCAATAGCTGCAATATGGGAGAAACTTGCAAGCCCTACGGTATGCTTGTGAAATATTTTGCATACTGATTTTCTCTTTTATTTTAACACTTGGAAGTATTAGAATGCTAAAACTAAACTTTGAAAATAAATATCCTGGATCCATCCTTCTCAATTCCAGGGTTGTTCCTGAAGTAAGCCACTAGAAATGTTCCAGAGCAATGAGAACTTGGCCATGCTGTGAACTGAATTCAGAACTTGAAAACAAGAAATACAGAGGAAAATTAGTTTGAAGATTGTTATTATTTTTATTATTCATTTAAATTCATGAGGCCAACAATCTTCATTTGACTTACAGCTGAAGTACACAGTTTAATCAATTAAAACTGAAAGACTTGTGTATGTCTGTATGATGGGAGTAGGGAATTTAAGGCAAGTGAAACAACGGTAATGTTTACAGATATTTTTACTATGATTATAAGCACCTAAGAACACAAGGAAATCTTAAAATAGAGTTGCATATACCTCTCTAACTCTGGCAGGCAGGGATAAAAAAAAATATCAAGAAGTGTTCTAGGCAAAGTCTATATAAAATTCTCACCAACTCCTAAATCCATTATCAAATACAGACTAAAAAAGAAACAAACAAACAAACTTTCTGGGCCTAATGCTCCACAGGCTTCCATGATGTGCCTAGCAATGTACCGTACTGGGCAGTATACTGTCATCAGAATTTGCTCACTTGTTGCAACTACTTTTACTGTTTGTATGACTAGAAATATATTCCCAAATGCAAAATACTAGGGGAAAAAGAAAAAAAAAAAAAAAAAAAAAAGCCAGGAGCAAATCTGCACGCATTTAAACGTTCCCCTTTTGCTTTTCGTTCCTCATCCTCAGCTTAAGAATGCTTGTAAGATGTCACAAGCTAAATATATAAAACAGTCAATTGATTTCAGTCAGCCCTTTTAAGACCTTGGCCTTTTCTATCATCCATGTAGAATGTTTCTTCTAAAAACACCTGGACAGCACCTTGGTCTCTCTCTCATTATTTTGTCGCATAGTAGCCTGAAAAGTTGATTTTTTAACTTCGTTTTTAACTCCAGTGGCCTTTTCCCCTCTTCATACATAAAAAGGCTGCCCCTTCATTTCTCTGCTTCATGTTTCTCTCACGTATTTGTGAACAATCACTTCTGCTTCAGTCAAGCATATAGAAACAAGCACTGAGCCAAGATATATTTGTCTTGGGTCACGCAAACAGGGCCCATGTGGCATACCTCCAGGCTGGGGCAGGATGAAAGGCCAACCAGGCCTCCTCACGGTTTGGTGACATCTTAGCTCATCCTCCCTTCATTTGGAAACAATTACAAAAAGTCACCTGAAAGCATCTACAAATAACCTCTTTCCAAAAGCTAAGAGAGGATGTTTTACCCCCAACACTTTCTACCCATTGTTGCTTGCACTGATGGGAATCCACGCTTAGGACATCACTTAGGACAAACAGTTATTCTGTGATTTCTCTTTTGCTTTGCTTATAAGTGTTTGTGTGTGTATACACACACACACACACACACAGATATACACACATACACCTTTATTTCATGTAACTTTTTGCCAGATCCTTACGTTGCGTAAAAGTTGATCTCAGTCTTCTTAAAAGGCATCACCTGGTATCTATTTTAAGAGTGGAAAAAACAAGCTTATAGAACTGACATCTACTCAGGAAGCAAAGCAAGATGCACACAAACGTTGCCTCAAAATTATTCCCAATGGTAAGGCTTATATGGCTGTACGATTAGGCCTTTCTATCAACCTACAAGAATATATTAAGCAGGCTGTAGCCTGCAAGAAGAAAAAGCAGTGTGAAATTTGCTTGTTCAAATCCTTTCAAAGCCTAAAGTCAAAAGATATTCTTTTGGTACCTTCCAGTCTAAGGTAAGAAAATGGTATCTGAGTCAAAGCAAAGCTCTAACAAGACCTGTACTCCAGTGCCAAGTGTTGCCCACATGGAACAACGTTTGCTGTTTTTCTGTCTTGTAATAAGTAACAGCACTGCCCAGGATAAGCATAAATGATACCGAGGAAGAGGAGGGGAAATCAAAGGCAGTAACTGACTCATCGCCCTTTCCCTCGTATTCAGGAACTCCATTCCTCTTCACTGGACACGAAGATATTGGATCAATGTTGGGGTGCTGCATGCCTGCTACTACTATGTCAAGGGAGTGTAACTTCTCTAGATAAAACTGAAAGCAATCAAGACCACACTGGTGAGTGGAAGGAAGGACAAAAGTCCTCTATGGGAACACTATTATAACTACTAATTTTATAATCATCACCTAGATGCAGTGGTATACAGTGGATGCAGTGAATACATTGGAATCCATTGGAATCCATTGGAGGTACAGAAAAAGTTGCTCTGATGATCATCTACCACAGCGTTTGATTCCAGTTGTCCTGAAGGGAGAACAACAGATATATCATAGAAGAACACTGAATGAGGTAGCACAGGAGAACATCTGCTTCATGTCATGAAAACTCATAAATTTTAAGAACTAAAGTGGTAAAGAAAGTTGGTTAAAATTCTACCACAAAACATCACATAATCCTCTCACTTATCTTTTCTCCCTTTCAAGTGAAATAATCTTATTTGAAAGAAAATTCAGTTCTGCTTCCTGTTCCTTTCCATATCTCATAGCTGTAATCAGGAAAAAGGGAAAAAAAAAAAAAAAAAAAAGAGAAATAAAATGAAAAATTCAGCTTCTTTTACTGCAAATTATTCTCTAGCAGACTGGATATACTTCTTCTCAGATTCCTCACTTACACAATTGCTATTTTACCTCATAGCAGCACTGCCAGAACTCACCAGTGCTGGCTCCTTCAAAGGTGACCTGAGGTTAGAAGATGTATACTTCATGTATTTTAAAATAAAAAAGTCATACAATCTAATGCATGAGATAAAATTCCTGATTTGTAATCCTATAATTTAAAAAAAAAAAAAAAAGTGTACAACTGCTCTTGTCTTTCAAACTGCTTCACTGTATACATTATCATTTGGTAAACAGGCTCTAGACTTATAAATATATTAAATAGAAAATTTCAGCATGGTACTGTGTAGCTAATTTGCTGTATAAATTGCTGTATTTATGGTACAAATCATACTCCTAAGACAGGCAAATTCAGACACAAAATGACCACTTGTATATCTATACACAATTTTAAAAAATTGGATTTAAGATTAGAATATTTAACCTGGCAGGAAGAAACTGAAGCTCACCAGATTTTTCATTCCTGTAGTAACAACATTTTATTTTTGTCCCTTGTAATATAAATGAGTTTAGCGTGTCTAACATGTGAAATACCTTTGGGACAGAACTGACTTTCCTAAATTAAAGGAGAGATGGATGGAACCATTGAGTTCACGATCATGCAACCACTTTGACTTCTCTCCAGAGCACGCAGTACTTAGGAAAAGAATGCAAACTGCAAATTAAACCCTCAGTTATCCTCAGCAACCTGACAGTCTGGCCCAAGAAATACCGCTAAGTCCAGCAGATTGGGAAAGTGCTGTGCTCATCGCACAGAGGTGTGAAGAAAGTGGCCCGCCCAAGCTCATCTCACAGGGCACAGCTGGTGAACTGTACACAACAAGGGGAAGCAAGTGGACTTTGGGGGAGGAGGTGAGAAGGGGGGCTGAGATAAAAAAAAATGGGAGGTATTTTTGCCTTCCTTCATATTCTGCTGCTATTGCAACCAAACACTACACTTTTCACTGACAGTTTATTTGAAAAGTGCTTTCTATCCAAACAGAGAGTCTATTTATTCAATTAATATTACTGGGAAAGGTAGTGCTATAGAATCTCTTCATTCATTCTTCACACCTGCTGTCCTTTAAAAAGATTTTTTGTACCTTCCATCTAAAGCATTTTCATATGGGACACACAACAATGAGCTGGAAGAGAAGGTGTTCTACCAAGAAAACTGTGGCTCACACCAGTAAAGCTACTTCTAAGCATGTATACTCTCCCTATCTTCCTCTTGTTCCATTTACATATACTCAAACCCTCCCCCTGCCTGAATACCACTTAGTTGAGCATGGAACATCAAAAACTTGCTTGTCTTTGCCAAAGCTCTTTTCTTAATCTTTGTTTCCTCCTGACAGTTGCAGCAGGATTCTGTATTGACTCAGACTTTTTTCTAGCCTGAAAACTATGTCCAAATAATTAATATTGTTCTCCTCTAATTTTCTGCAGTTCCTTCCCACTATTAGACACAGAGTTATTCCTGCGGTATGACAGTAGATGGGATTTCAATATCAAATCAAGACGAAAACAAATACGCCATCTCGAGTCCTCAAAGTAAAAGATAAGAGTGTTTCTCATTCTCACACTTCAGAAGTTGCAAAAAACTGAGAGTCAAATGTGACATGCCAGAGCAGACAGTACCTGTCTCCTGGAATATTACAGTAGTCACAGATTTGTGTAACACAAAGATATTTTGTGATAAGAACAAAGTGTATGTGCAGAGTAATCTACGCTCTGTATCCGCTGACATACAGACTACTCTCCATAAGTCAAGGGATGAGTTTTGATCAACTTTAGGCTTTTCCCTTCAGTCACAGTAATCTTGATTCGACCAGCAAGGTGAGATCAGTGAGGTAGTTACAGTGAGCCAAGTATATATTCACAGAATTATGGCAAAGACTGGGATACAAAACCTTGTAAGTGTGTAATAAATAAATAAAAATAGGGAATGCTTAAGAAAGGATCAAGATAACAGAATAATAAATAACTCTATCTACATATTTCAGTGACTTTGAAGAGGATCAAAATGAGTAAATTATATGAAAGTTATCATAACCAAAAGTCCAGGTATTTCTCATCCTGACCCAACAACCCATTGTACTTGAGTAATCACCTCAATACTATAGCCAAATCAATCATGAACATCACCTTTCTTTTTTCTTGCTGTCACATTGCTACTTTTTGTTTTGGTTTTAAATCTGAACTGCTTAAACATTCAGTTATGAACAAACATCCATGATGTCTATCTTTTTTGTTTAATATCTTCAAGTTCATCTTCATGCTGCAAACTATGGCAGTCCTGTGAAATCAGCATTCAAAAAAATCTACAAAGTCCTGATGATTCTTTAAGGTCCCATAAATAATTAGTTAAGTGAACAATCTAATAACAGTCTGAGAGAATAGGAGAGAGAATCAAAAACAAAAAACACTCGATTGTTTAGTAGTCAACAATGCAAGAATGTTCTCTATTTCACTGAAAACTGCTTCCACATTATCTGGTTTACCTGAGAGGGCATCTCAAACACTGGCTGAAATTTAACACACTACAGAAGTTGCTTTCAAACATAACCTTGACACTATCAAACCGATTCAGCTCTTCGCAGTTGTGTTTCCATACATAAAAGTGAACAGAGCACAAACATCTAGGAGTTCTTTGAAAACAAATATGCACAGTAAGGATTAGTTGCTGAATTGAGATACTGGTATTTTTTCCTCAGAAATCCACATTGCTTTTTAGGTTTACTGAAATTAAATCTTCCCCATGATCAGTCAAAAATAAAATAAAATAGTCCGGTGCAATAGAAATATATGACGCAAGATTATGGGATTAGAACGTTTTCATTGGTTCTAATTCTTCCTTGATCAGTAATGAGCAGACGTGACTATTCACCACAAATTATTCAGTGTCCCAGTTAAAAATGGCAGTTTCACTCCTGTTCCCAGCAGGGAGGTGTTCACACCATAGCTGGCACTAGCAGGCAGTCTTGCTAGGGAGACAACAACAGAGCAAGCAAGGATCTGAAACATCAACCTGGACAGCATGATAGTGGTTTATTTTGTATGTTTGTTCGTATCTTACGTCCCTTTGGAATAGGACAGAAAAAAATATCACTAAATCAAAGATTTGCATCACATGTGAGAACTCCTTCATTAAGCCTTCAGCAGGCAAGGTTCCATCCTTTGTGGTCTCTCACAGACTGCTCACGGGTATCCTATAAAAGCTGAGGTTTATGGGACTAATGAATATTTTTGGAGAATGAATATTTAAGAAAAGTCTGATTCTGTCTAAGCTGTCTTTTTGTTTGTTTGTCTAACCATACAAAAGGCTTGTTATAGACAAACTCCCCAGGCATTCACATAACACAGTTTTTAAAATTATATAATACAGACTGTAAAAAATCGGATAATTTTCAAAATTCAAAAACAGTATCCAATGCAATGTAACTTTTGAGGTGCACCAGATAATTACGGGTCTGAGGAATAGACTTGAGGTACTTAGCATCGTCAGACAATTTGCAGTGCAGCACTTGATGTCCAGGGATACACTTTAAAGCAAAATAAAGTTTTGCTCAGTATTTTTATTCCTTCCAGTAGCTGGGAAACAAAGCACAAAACAAATGACAAGTAAACACTCAGCCACAGGAAGCCATTAACAACAGTGGGCACCAATTAGGGCTCAGCAGGTATTCTTTACACCGCCTGGTGCTCTAGCTCCTCCTCAAATACTTTGGCATAACACTCACAAACTCAGTCTTAGGAAACAACAGGCTGTTTCATTTACTCAGCAATTTGTAGCCACATATTCCTGCTGATAGGCCCATAAACCTGTTTGTAGTCTTCTTCTGTTTCCCTTCAAGTTTGTGTCATTAGAAACTACAATTACTGTCTGTCCAAAGAGAATACTTTTCAGGAAAGAAAATAAAATTGAGATACTGTGATCCCTTTCTTCTTTGTCTTTTCCCTTTTCAACTTGTCTTTTGGAAGAGATTGCAACACACAATGGAAATCAGGAAAATCACAGAGAAAATACTCTGAGCTCTTTGGTTTTGGCAGCAAGGACTTTACTTTTTCAAAGCACAACTTTCTGGTAAAATCAAGTTAAAAAAAAGATATTACTCTAATGATTAAGACAAGGCTTTAAATAATTGATGAAGGGCTGCATGAAAATATATGCTATTTCAGCCAAAACCATCCCATAAAATACATGCAATTTTGATTTCCTTATATCAACAAGTAGATACTTTGTTTCCACAATCCAAAGAACCTAAATAAAATTCCAAAACCTTTTGACCCTTTGGCCAAAATCACAGAATTTTATTAAAATGTGAAAGAAAGTAGACTATTACTTTTGTATCTTAAGACTGTAGAAAAAAAAAAAAAAATCATGTTGGAACCCCTCAAACCACAGTCTTGCCATTGGCTGCTACAGTGTCAAAACAAAGAAGTACATTCTTAAAACTATACTGCTTTAAAAAAAAAAAATAGAGAAAAGACAGAACACAGATCAGAGAAGTCAGAGCTCTTTTTAGGATGTGTCAGAATATAATGCTCACTACATTAACCTTGTGACTGCCAACAGCTGCGGTGATTTCACGTGACACTTCTGCACCATTGCTGCCAGATGAAAATTAACCACAGCATCATCAGCTGAGGCTTGATAACTTCTGGCTGCTTTTGACATTATGGGAAAACAAGAGAAGCAGACCATGATTGGGCTATCCTTGTCAGGTCAGACCCTGTTACCCCTTCAAGACTTACTTCTTCCTCTCTATTTTTCCTTCATTTTTAATCATGTTTTTCTCCTGTTTCTGCTATTTAAAAAAAAAAAAAAAATTAAAAAAGCAAACATCAGCAGATTAGTGAGTTAGTTTCTGATAACGCTGTATGGTAACATGGTAACACTGGCTGTTCACAAAGCTGTATTCAACTATCTTTCAGCTACTTTACCCAGCACTGCTGCTCCTGGCAGCTCCTACTGAAGCCTGCAGCCTGACAGAGCTGGCCACATAAATCTATCACAGACCATAACAGAGCTGTGCAGAGATAGGCAACTCCATGACATGCAAGCTCAAACATTCTTCTTCACAGCCCAGTGGACATAGTTGCTGTAGACACTTGCTCAATCTTCACAACAAAGACTGCTTATTCCATTGGAGTTTAGTTCAGACTGGCCTTTCCCACATAACAAACAGGTGGAAGTTTTGCTGATTTCACTGAGAGGACCCTGGACTTCTGTGAGATCTACTGTATCTGCATTATTGCATCCTCATGCAAAGATTTCTGATTTGTCTTACTACTTCTCAAAAAGAAATCTGGGGCTAAATCTGATCAAATTTCGCACTTCAGTGCTGATCATTTAAGGTTCAGTAACAAATCAATGCCCAAAACTCCATAAGAAAGGAGTTAATAAGAAAGAAGTTAATATGTATATACATATATACATATGCACAGTTGTAGAAATAAAGGAACCTTTCTTATTGTAGAAATATATAGATGTAGAAGTACATATGTATATATGTATACGTACATACAAATATTTAAGCAATTCTTTCAACACTAAGAAAATATCTTTGAAAACTACAGTTTATACACCAAGATCAAAAGCTGCAGTCCCCCTCTCACCTGAAGCCAACAGCTAATCAGGAGATGGGTCTATGCCAGTCACCTAGGCTCTTTCTCTATGGGGCAAGAGAGATAAGTGCCTCCAGATTGCATTTACCCCACTGCGGGAGGTGAGTACAGTAGGTGAGATGAATCACTCTGGCATTGCAATCAGCTGTAGCTGGGGGCTCAGGTGACTGGCTTAGGACTGGTCCTTTGCTTTTAGTAACTGGCACTAAGAGAAATCCCAGAGTAGAAGATGAGGGAGAATTACACAGACTAACAATATATATTTCTACACACTTTCTAGTAAAAGTTCACATTATGTTTAGACTCATGATAGAAGTCAGATTTTAAATGTATTATGACAAAACATCATTGTATCATCTCCCTCATTCAAGCTGAAAGTCACTGGATCTATTGCAGGCAGATTTTTTTCCTAAGGAAATAAGGTTCACATTGTTCTGCTTTCACATGAAAATGAGATTCACACACTGTGTTACTTTTTGCAAACATGATAGTTGATTTCATTCAAGTGATATAAAAATTAAAAAAAAAAAAACTTACATCTGACTACAGTGAAGGAAAGATCTGTCAGTGCTGGCCAAAGGGGAGAAGACAGAACACGGTGACCCTTCAAAACAGATGAAGCTGTAAGAGCCATTCTGAGGCACAGATCCACAGAGGGAACTTGTTTAGTTCATTGCCCCAACTTCCCCAATACCACAGTGTCAATTAGAGACAACTGTCTTTTTACATCAGTTGTTCTTCAGCAGTGCAAGATTCATGCAACTTTATTAACACAAACAATAAAAATAGCTTTTATTATCGATAACTCTCAGTGGTACCTCTGGCACTGCTGAAACAGGTAGCATTATTTCTTTTCTCTGTGCTTGCTAAGTATATGATGGCATTCATACTAATAAATGCTAAGTAAATCCATACAAATGAAAGACCTCAGACCAAATAATTACTCAGATCAACTGGATACCAACCATCTGTAGGTCTCGTGATAAATGGTTTAAAGCCTCTAATACTTAGTTTATATAGCGAATGATAATGCTTTGATCAGGTTCACACCTGATATTCTTGCAAGGCTGGCTGATGAAGAATACATTCAATTCCCTACCAGTAACATACATGTTATTCAGTGCCAGTTTCTCCTTGCATGAGAAAAACAGAGATGGAAGATCAGACAAATATGATTAAGTGAGAACCTGACTGAAAGTAGATATGGATTTAAAAATCAGAGCCTGATCTCAAGAAGCAAGTAAAATGAAGAAATGAGATTTGCCCTTCAATCCGCTGCTATAGCTAACTGAAAAGATTCAGATACCAACCAGCAGCACACCAATATTTAGAAATTAATAAGTAACTGCTACAGCTGTAACTGAAACACCAGCCTACACACTGCTTTTCACAGCACATGTTCCTTTAAATATAGCTATAAGCATGTCACACTGACAATCTTACTGAAATTCAAAATGGTTGAGGAGAGGAGCAAAAAGGTTTGGTTTCCTTGCTGGTTCACAGCCACTTCACCTGCAGTGTCATGGAGCTCAGTGTTGCACTTCAGCACTGCAGATACCAGCCAGACTGCAGAGAGGTAAGAGGGCTGTGAAACAAACACTGACACACATCTCAGAGATCAGCAGTTTGCACTCTACTACATTTTCACAGCCCCTATTTCCAATATTAGCTCTCAGACAACTGAAGCCTAGGCACCTGCAGGCAAGGAGCAGAGCAGAGCTCCTGCTCCCCATGACCTATTACATCCGTACATTCATACACCGTGCAACTGCAAATCTTGGGGTCAGAAAGGCAGTGTACATGAAGCATTAAAGGACACATTTAAATGTCTTGCTGCACAGAAGATATCTTGTAATACTCGCTGCAGCCAAGAGAGAAACAGGTATCAGCAGGAATTCTTCTAGAAGAAAACTCTGCTCTTGGTTTTCCCTACAGTCATTTCTCTCCCTTCCCCTACAACATTCTACAAAATGTATTCTTCTGAAGAAAGCTCTTGTAGAAAAATTTCCAGATTACCTTGTTCATTTCTCATACAGGCTACTTTGTAAAAAAAAAATATATATATCTCTACACATACTGGCACAATTTGGCTTGCACTCTGTTGATGATTTCATTTAAATATGCTATTTAAATAAATAAATTGGTATTTACTTAGATAAAGAATTCACTCAAGTTTAAATAAATATTAAAATGTCCAATTGTTTGCCCATGTATTAATGCATTACTTTCCTGAGCCAAAGATTTTAAGTCCTATTAGTTCTGCAAACTCCATCAGCGTAAATTCCTAAATGGATCGAGAACTCCACACTGCCTAAGATGCATGGCAGCTACTTTGAAAGCAATGAAATTAACAGGGTCTGGGTACACATATCTGGCCATGCCCACACCAGCGAATAGCACAGCATAGCAGAAGCTGGGCCTGCTGAGTGAAAGTCATTGCTAGGACCCAGTATCTCCCTTGGCACTTTTACTATGGGCTACTTCTAATCCATACCTGTGGGCTGATTGTGGTGTGCATGATCCTCTATCCATCCACCCCTGAAATGAGCCACAGAGTGCCAAGAGGGGACAACTGGAGACTCAGTACTGAAGAGGCTGCAGGTCTGAATTAAATGTTAATGTAATGAACTTGTGGCGAAGCAAGTTTATGGATTCCCTAATGCACTGACCTAGGATCACTCTCTAATTTTTCTAATGAACAAAGAAAATAGATTTGACAGTAAAGAAAATGCACATGCTGAGTAACCAGGCTTAAAGTCATTCACCACATAAATGAGCTTCCAATTAAAAATGGTAGGCATAAAGATCATTTGAATTTTGTTGGCAGCCGTACTTAAATATGTTTATTTTCTTATATATGTTTAAATATGTTTATTTTCACCACCACTGCTTTTTCCCATATGCAAAACACTCTGGGCTTATACATGCAGCCATGTCTGCCAGTGAACGCAGCTGTAATTGAGCAGGTATGGGTCTTTGCAACAGAAAAGCTGAGCCATCCTACCCACTTCTACAGATGCAATTTTACTACATAAGCAGAGAGAAAAAAAAAACACATTAAGATTTCATTTCCATATCAATCCACGTCTACAACGCACTGAGGAAAATACTTCAAATGCTCAAGATCTTGGAAGGGCAAAAAACTGAGGCTTTTGTTTGTTTTTAGACCTTGAGGCTACGCTGATCCCATTCACAAGACTACAAAAGTTGAAATATTTTTTGTGTGCAGGTCCAGGTGGAGGAGGCCTGTGTTTTTCAATCACCCATACGTTTTATTTGACAGTAATATACAGCGGGAAACAGCGATGCAGAACCCTTGAGAAATAACAGTAGAGTAAATCCTGTAAAAAGCAACATTAGCATACTTTTACCAATCTGAATGACAATTTAGTAATTGGAAACACTGACTTCCACACAGGCTTCCAGACCCATTGACATGTGGGTGTGGGAAGAGCCCGTCTAGAAGCTGCAGACAGCAGCAGGAAACCTTTAAGAGAATTTCATAATATTTTTAAAGAATCCTTAGCAGCACACACGATAGGACTGAGATTTCACTAGGGTGACACACAGCAGCGTGCACAGGGACCCATCCGATTCCTTCCCATCTGCAGCTCTCAGCTTGTCTTACACAAATGCCATGCTGAGTATGAGCTCCATTCTGGCAATAGTTGCACCTCTCATAGTGCATATTTGACCCCTTTCACAAACACCACAACTTCCAACGAAGCCACCTAAGTGATTCAGGAATCACTTTTCAAACTACATGAGAAGTATCTTGCTTTCCACCTGACAAAACATGCAGTTTCTCCATCTCTCTTGTAAACAGACTTTACTTAGCCAGCACCAGGCTACAGTTTAATAGCGACATACCAATCCAGCTTACTGCTTACTTACATAAACCAAACATAAGTTTAAGTTGCAATAAGTGATTAACATCGTTTTGTTTCCAGCTGCATTAAATCAGTGTTAAACCAACACAAGTTTAAAAGGTAGTTTCCTGGTTTGCATGGTGTACTCTGAAACAAGTACAAATTTATGTGAGCAACCCTTGTATTACATTTCAGATTTTGCAGTCCTTTCTTTCTAGCCAGCATTTATTTTACCTAGAAAGAAAAGTCCTAAATGTTTCATTTCCTTAAGATAATTTATACAAGTCAAAATTAAAACTTAAACTTCACGATTAAAACAGTTCTCTTCTAACAGTGACTGTGCTGCTCCAAAAATAATTCAATGCAGTACTTCTCTGTTAAATTCAGAGAAAAGCATTTCCTTAGAAGAGGAAATTCTCTTAAGGAAGTTGTTTTAAGATAAATAAAAGTTCAGGATGAAGCCAGCAAAAGGTGTGAAGGATTTCTCTTTGATTTCCCAGCTTGTGTATTTGGGCTCAGACACAGACTACATTTTATGCACATATTAATAGGATGCTAATGAGCCTACAACACCACTTTAACAGGGACTCGTAGAGACAACCTGATATGTGGCACCAGATATGCCAGTCTTCTAAAGCAGAAGATTTATTTCCCTTCTGTATAGGAAGAAAATCAGATGACTTATTTTTAACTACAAGTTCAGGTGAAAATGTCTTGCAAATTTAGACTACAACTTTTCTTTGGATGCTTCTCAGCTAAAACAAAAGAGTAAGGTGGAAGACTTTTAGAGTAGCTAGGAGATAATTTTGTCTTTACTGGTATTACACAAAAATAAGGCCAATCAATTGCAAACCTGCATATAATTACTAGGTCAAGGAAACAATCTTGGTGTCAAGACTATAGAGCAGAAAAATTGTTAGTATATATTTAAAGTTTGCTACATTTCAGGGAAATCTTTGAGAGAAATCCTATGTAGTCTTGAACATCAAAGAGATTAAAAAGAGAAAGAAAAAGTTGTAAAGACACCTCAACAATGTATATATCCTACTTAATAGCTTTTAGCTTTCTTAAAAAAAAAAAAAAAATCCAGGAATTGTATTGAGTAACATTTTAACTAATTTAACTGCACACTCAAAAAAGTCTTCCATATGTCTTTTCCCCCAGAGTAACTTTTTACCTTTTCAACTTCATTTTTCATACTTCTAACGCTACAAAATAGATTAGAGCAAATGTGCTTTCATAAATAGAAGATTAAAAAAGATCTTTGGATTAAAAAAAAAAAAAATCACACAAAATGGAATGTTTTAAAAGTAGTGATTTAAATTAAAAATACTGAAAAGTAATTAGCTGTTGACAAATATCTCTTTTACTTGCATGAGATTTCTTTAAATCATTTTAATACAATTTTAAAAATCATAGAACAGATTTTTTTTTATTTTAATTGAAGAAAATAATTAGGACAAGCATTTTACAGCATTTGGGTTTGTTTTTTTTCAACACATAGTTGTTTTTTCAGTACATAGCTATATTTCTAGCCTGGTCAATTGGCCAGCATGTGCGTGGCTAGACACTACACACAATGATACAAGTGCTTTCTCCATGCCTCGGGATGTTCTCAACTTTACATTTTTCTTTGCCAGCTCAGGGCTGTCCTGACAGTATTGGTGCATTTGGTTACAGCAGCCAACAAAAAATGGGCTATTGCCAACTGCCAGCTACTCTTCTTTGTCAGGTTGAGGAAAGTGGTGGCTTTTGTGTTTTTAACGCGAAAGTAGAGTTTGGAAATTACAAAGCAATATAGCAATGCGAATGCTGGCTGACACGGGATTCCCCTACCCTGCCCTGCCATTTCAACATGGCAAGTTTCGTTTCTTTACTTTACCTTCTGCTCAAGAGAAAGAGAAGAGCAGAAGCAAAGTCCCATCCAAAGTTGTCTCAAGACTGCGCTGCAAGTGATTCACAATGCCCTCATGCTCACATAATTGACTTCAAATGATTCTTATGAAAGTAATGAAACATATTGTGAAGTGACCCACCCAACACAGATCCAGAGATGCTGTTCGTCATATTATCTGGCTGCAGACATCACTGCACAGTGACTTAGACAAAGTTGTTAATTTTTAAATCTCACCTGCTCGCATGATGGCTGCACTGGAACTCCAGCTTTGAGGAGGCATGTATTGAGCTTCAGGCAACAGACTTGCTTGCAGAGCAAGACAGACACCTCCAGGGGACTGTCACAGTATCTCGAGCACTGTGCTGCTCTGATTGTGTGACAGGTTATGTTCAAGTAATAGGAACAACTTATGTAACTACTGGTACCTCTTCAAATCTGCTTCTATTTCTTGCATGCATGAACCATCAAGCCACTGTGTAGGCCCAATGGAAAAACATCCTGACCCTCAGAAAATGGGCTCAATGGAAGGAACCAACAACAACAGACATCTCATGAACTTGAATGGTAAAAGCAAGAGAAAGATGAGAGGCATTACTTCTTGTTATGATTTTAAATCTAAAGACATGAAGTTACTAGAACAGGAAACTGAAAGTGGAAGTTCACAGCCTTGGTACAAATAACCAGTTTCTAGGTTTGTATATCTGATATTACAAATACTTTTTATAAAAAATACAGATTACTAATATTATTAAGAACACAGCAAGGCCAGTAACAATGGGAAAGGCAGAATCTAAATTAGCAATGCTCCCTATTTTGTGCAGCATTTGAAGTGCTTGCTTAGCATGAGGTGCGTAAGTACCAAGGGCCTTGGATACTTCCCTTCCTGAGTTCAAGACAGAATGATTGCTTGGTTTTGTCACACACTTGCAGACAAATATTTCCACTAGAAACACAGCCTAAAATTCAGGCAGACAACACTCTTTTGAGCTTTCCAGTCTTTTAAAGAGTGTGCATCACATAAGTTTTTGTCTACCTACTTTTTCTTTGGAGTACCCAGGTATACTCATATAAATAATATATAATTATAAAATTATATTAATTATGTGTAATTTTCCTAAAGTTGTGTGAGAGAACAAATGTTCACTTTTTAAAAAAGTGATATCTAATGATTGTAGACTTTTAAATTCACTTGATATGAGAAGACTACAAATATTTGGAAGAATCTGTACTTGAAATGAATGGATTTATTGAACTATATGTTTTCTTTTTTTACTTGTCATAATATTATGAAATTAGAAATGTCTAGAAGTTTTGGATGTTTGCATTTACTTCCTTCAAGAAGGCATCTTAAATGCATTTTCCATCACGTGTTGCATACACTGCTTTGAAAACTATAAGAATACTTCAGAAAAAAAAAAAAATCCAAGAAAATCCTGACTTCCGCAGGCTCCACTCAAGCTACTTTCAGAATAAGTGTGAGAAATGTCCAGGGGCCCTAACATGGAGAGAAACATCTGCTTAACCTCTGCTTTAGTTTTTGGAAGCAAGCCTGCATGTTTCGTGATGTGAGATCTGACCAGAGTCATATTGATAGGCAGTGCACAACAGGTGGGCTTTGCTGGAGTATGAATGGGAAGACGGTACAGCTTTGCTACAGCGTGAATCAAAGAACCCATAGAAGCAGTGAGCAATAGATAAGACAGCACAAAACCATGCTGATGAGGGAAGGAGTTACTTGACAAACATGAAAGTACTGATGAGTCAGTGGCAGATAAGAAAGGAAGATATTAATTGCACTAGTGATCAGCTGTAGGAATATGGAAAGGGACTTCAGGAGATACACGTCACCTTATACACCACTATTGTGACTGAGCTAGTAAGCAGGATCAGAAACCACATGAGCTTCATATCGGTGAAATGATGACTTAGAGATGTGCCCTTTCACAGGTGCACATTTATTTTGTCTGCCTGGTCACAAGTGTGCAAATGCTGTGCTTTACTGTGACGTTCTGGTTTCAGCTGACACAGAGCGCATTCTCTTCGTAGTGCCTGGTATGATGTTACGCTTTGGTTTTAAGAGAAAAACAATGTTGATAACGCACCAATGTTTTAGCTGTTGCTGAGCAGTGCTGTACAGAGCCAAGGACATTTCAGTTCTTCAGCTTCTCATACTGATCAGCCAGCGAGGGGCTGTGGGGACACAAGGAACTGGGAGAATGTAGAACAGACAGCTGATCTAAACTGGCCAAAGAGATATTCATACCATATGACATCATGTGTAAAAGCCTAAAACTGAGAAGAGTTGTCCCTGGGGGGGTGATGTTGCTCAGACACTAATTGGGCATTGGTTTAAGGGTGGTGAGCAGTTGTCTTGTGCACTGTTTTGTACAAACTTTAAATATATATGTGAGATAAGTATGATAGTATATAATATATATTATATATGTAATATTATAATTGTTAGTGTTATTTCTCTCTTCCATCCTAATGAACACTTTTTATCTCATTCTATGGAGTTCCACCTTTTTTTTCTGATTCCCTCCTACAACCAACTGAAAAGGCAGACATTCAGTGATGGGCTGTGTGGCATTTAGCCTCTCACCAGGTTAAACTTCAAATGAAATTGAAACTGGCAAAACCTTTGCCTCAGAAGCAAGTCCAGGGTCATTTCTTGGACACAATTATGGCCCTGGGGTCTTGGGGAGTGAAAGCTACCAGCTTAACAATGTAGGACTTTGTGGGACCCACCACCACCACATGCAAAAAACTTCCCCACCTAGTGAAGGCCCAGATCACATGGATTGTAAGACATCAGCATAAAAGCTTTTGTCCCAACATTACCCTTCACGTTTCTTCCCTTCATCACTAATTGACTTGAAAGGATTTGTCAAGAATCAGTCAATTCCTCATCTGTGTTTCTGCATATTGCTTACATAGTTCGTGCACCATGAAAAATGGTACTACTCTTCCAGGACTAAGCCTCCAATTCAAGAACCAGCGCACAGCATGATTGGTACATTAGCAGATTATCTATTGAGCCTATGGGGAGGAACCGAATGTTCAGCTTAAGAGAAAAATAAGGTAGCATGGATAAGAATATAATAATATACTGTGTACTTTTGGTTATCTTGTAGTCTGTGAAGGAATGTGTTTTAGCAGAAATTGATAGCAATTGCTTATAATCTCATCTCACACCCAAGGGGGAGTAGGTTTTATACAGGGAAGATGTAAAGTATGGAATGAAAAGTCCTGTTTGAAGAGCCTTAAAAGATTCTGACATTTAGTTTAAGTTTTCTTATTTGTTTTCATTATGAAGTTGAGGGAAACAGGAAGGAAAACAGCATCTCTTCCACCAAACTAAATGTAACAATAATAGATACAATTCAAAGTTAAATTTTAAGACCAGCAATGAAACAGATCCAGTTACTTGTATTGGCACAGGAGTTTGGATGCTGTGTTATCCACAGGATTTGTCTCGGGCTGTTCAGCAAAGCTGCTACTCACACTGCTAAAAAAAAAAAAAAAAAAAAAAAAAAAAAAAAAAAAAAAAAAAAAAAAAAAAAGGGGGGGGGGGGAGGGGGGGGGGAGGGGGGTTGGGGGGTAGGTTTAATGGCTTTGGACACCTAGTTAAGCAGCCTGTTTCCCAAAAGTGCTGATGACCCAGGAGCTCCTATTGACTTCAAAGCATAGTATTTGGGAATGTTTGTTGCTTTAAGATTTATGGTCTCTCTACATCCTAACTGAGAGATTCAAGAAATTACAACTGGTAGCTCATCTCCATTAAAATCAGAAAGAAGTGCTAGGCTGATTTGTGGCATCTGTTCCAGAGGCCAACGTGTTCATGTCTTTACAGACCCTGTAGAGGGAATAAGTAGCATGAAGAAATGAAAGTAGCACAGAGAAAGAGTTACTCAAGGTAAACCAGGCAATTCACTGCAAAATCCAAGAGGTGACAGAAGCAGCAGCAAAAAACAGAGAAGCGAGAGCTGTTTTGTGCCTACAAGCTATGGCTATTTGAACAAAACATTGTTCAAATCACTGCCCTGACTGCATTCCCATCAGTGAGACCGCTTAACAAGATTTTATAAGCACAGAATCACCAGCTGAGAAATAACAATCCAAGACAACATGTGAAAATTCATGTCTAGAAAAAAACAATACCACGAGGAACAAAACTTTCATGCAAGATCGTACCCCACTTCTTAAGGAAAAACGACATGCTCAACAGTCAACATTTTGAAAGGCTTTGTCCTCTTCTGAGGAAAAAAAAACATAGTAACTACTAAGGAATAAGAGTCCATAAAAGGATGCCAGTGTTAGCAGCCTGAGTGACAGACAGGAAGGGATCTCTACAATTGGCGTTTGGTGAATTGCAAGCTATAAAAGCTGCAGTTTTGCTGGGCTGTCTGCAGTTCCTAGGCTCAGCAGCTTAATTCTGTCTGCTACTAGAGGTTTTATTTAAAAAGCCTGATTTCAGAATTTCTTTGTATATCACATTACAGTAATAGAAGGGAACAAATCCAAGCTTCTTACTCTGCTTAGCTGTTGGCTCTACAAAGGCGTTTTTTGATATCTGCCTCCAAACTGCATCTCTTAATCAGATTTCTCAGCCTTTTTGACTATTTTCCTTCTTGTAATAGATTTCCTTAGCTTAAAAAATGTATTAATTTCCAGTAAGAGAAAACACATGGATCCCTCAGTGAACACACCAGTCTTACTAAAAGTAACAAGAAACAGTGCCAACCTTCTTGTTACATTACACTCTCTCCCTGATATCCTCATATCTCCCAGCTTTATACCTTTTTTCTTTTTATTCTGTTTGAGCTAAAATCAAAAATTTGAATCTGAATTCTGTTTCTGATCTTATCTACTCAGCAAGCCTCCTCGGCAGGCACATTTAGCATTGCTCCAGGACCGTGCAGAGGTCCTAACAAATTTTAAGGTGATGCTGAGGGAAAAAAGTCTCTCTCATGCACTGATGTTACTTATGTGTTGACAAAAGATGAAAAATATATATAACCTGGATAGATGAAAGATAAAAGAGAGAGCTGATGGAGCCAGACTTGTTTTGCAAGCTGAAACTGCTTTAAATTATAAAAGCCCTTTGAATAGTCATTTCACATACTTGTTCCATTGTCTTTAAAAGGGAAGAGACAGATTTGATCTTTGATATATACCTAAGGAATCTATCTGCATTATATTGCTAAAGGAAACTAGTTAATACAACAAAGATGAGGAGACATACCTTTCTTTCATCATACTGCTTTGGATTTCCTAGTATATGTCTGTTCCTAGCACTTCCATTTGATACAAATAACAGCTGATTTAACTGAAAATCGAGGTATTCTGCATAATCCGGGCACAGATCAAGCAAACAGAAGCAAAAAACACTCCATACAAAATAATTTACAAAGAACATACAGAAAAGTTACAGACCAGTAATAATTGCCAGAATGTAACTTTTGTAATGATGGTGGTCTTATTTTCCTGAGGAAAATGGAAGACACTAGAGGGTTTAGTCCACAACCTCTTTATCTTCCCAAGTTTTTCAAAGTCTCTTTTCTCTAAACTCTATTAGAAAGAACTGAGGTGGTTTTCCCTTGGTGGTAATACACTGCTAGCTTTTACACACCATCTGTACATTTTCAAGCTCTAGAATACCAGATAAGTATAAAAATCTATGAATCCACAACTATCTAATGTCTATATAAAAAGAAAGAATTTTTCACCAAAGACTACTGGTAACAAGAGCAACTCCCCAGCAGATGGCAACATTGGTCTGGCTTTGATTTAGTACTACTGGTGTTCACCCAGCAACCCAGGAAGAATATACCCACAGCCAACAGAACAGAACTTCCCTCCTTTGAGCTTCAGATACCTGCATGCCTTGAATCCTACATTAAAAAAAAAAAAAAAAATCTATATGTATATTTCTTTATCAAAGCTTATGCTTTGTTTCTATATGCTGCCTGAGTTTCCACGTGTTTGGGGTGCTAACTGCCTTAATACATGTTGCAGAATCAAGAATGCCTGTTGTCTGATGCCATAGGCTTGTACACATTGAGTCTCATGAGGTGGTCTTGGACTTGCTCTTTGCTTACAGTGGGAGGATCTGCTCCCCCAAACCTTGCCTAGAGATTCAGAGATATGAGAGGCATGGAAAGCCAAACTGCCAGTGACAACTGAGGCAGAGAACTTGTTGAATACTTTGGCTTTCTCCTTCACTGCTGAAGTCTCATTTCTGAGCTTAGTTACTCAGTAAGTATCCTCAATAAGCATGTTCAGCATTGCTCCACATGCAGAACACTCCTGACACATTTTAAGGTGATGCTGGGGGAAAAAAAAAATCTCTCTCATGTTTTGATGTTACTGATGTATCAACAAAAGATGAAAAGTATATATAACCTGGGTAGATGAAAGACAAAAGAAAGCACCAGAGAGCACCGCACTGCTGGCTCATGTTCAGCCAAGTGTCAATCAACACCCCAGCTCCATTTCCTCTACACAGTCTTCCAGCTACTCTACCCCAAGCCTATTGTGGCCAAAGCACAGGACCCTGCACTTGGTATTGTTGAATCTCATCCCACATCACTCAGCCCAGTGATCCAGCCTGTCCAGATTCCTCTGTAGGTCCTTCCTATCTCCAGGTGGATCAACGCTTCCAGCCAACTTCGTGTCATCTGCAAACTTATTGAGGGTGCACTCAATGCCCTCATCCAGGTCATCAGTAAAGATACTGAACAGGACAGGCCCCAGTATTGACCCCTGCAGAACACCACTCATGACCAGGTTGCCAGCTGAATTTAACTCCATTCACCACTACTCTCTGTGTCTGGCCATCCAGGCAGTTTTCTATCCAACAAAGAGAGTGCCTGTCCAAGCCATGGGCTGCCAGCTTCCCCAGGAGAGACAGTTCTGTGGGAGACAGTACCGTCTTGTTATTTTTCCCATCCCTTGACAAGTTCAGAAAAGATACATAATAGATGGAACTGATCCTATCTCTGCAAATCCAGACAGCACCCCAGCTCACACATCCCTGCTTTGATTGTCTGTGTATTTCCACCTCTTCCCTCAGTTTGACCAGTAGGTCCTTGCTCAACTATGCTGGTTTCCTGCCTCCTCAGTCTCATCTCTTAGGCTGGGGAATGAAAGATGTCTCTTCATCTGTGTACAGTTACAATCCCTGGCACTAGCAAAAAGAACAGCTATCATGCTACTGCACATCACTGTTATGCAAATATCATGATTATACTTCATCTAAAGGCAAATCTCTTCTAGTTACCAGCAATGCTTGTGCTGAAATACAGCCCCTGATTTCCCACTGAACTCTGTTAGGGGAAATGCTAGAGGTAAGCAATAATTAATAAAATATGTAATAAAAATAAACAAGTGAATTAAAGAAACAGGTAAAATCACCACAAGTGGTATCAAAATCAGTGCTCTTATCAGCTAACTCAAGGAATTACTTGGGAACCCCACCAGCACAGAAGCTCTTTTGCACCTGGGTACTAAACAGGGAAACTGAGTCATTTCACTGCTAATTGATGAGAAATCTCTACAACTAGTAGTGTCAGTTACCTGATAATCTAATGGCATTACCTGATCTTATTCCATTGCATCTTCCTCACTTTCCTCACTAAATGCTTATTTTGTGTTTCTCTTCTTCTGTCATCTTTAATAGTCTCCTGCTTATTATTCTGTACAAAGATTAATCAGTATTTGAAAAGAGCAGCAATGAATACACACCTTCAGCTCTTTCAGCTATGCTTATCTTTGCCAAAACACAGTTCAGAACTTTGCTGGTGATATGAAGCTGAGAGGAGTGGCTGACACACCAGAAGGCTGTGTTGCCATTCAGCATATCATGGACAGACAGGGGTGCTGTACAGAAAGGAACCTGAGGAGGTTCAACAAGGGCAAACATAGAGTCCTACACTTGGAGAGAAATAACTGTATGCAGCAGTACAGGCTGGGATTGACCTATGGACAGGAGCTCTGCAGAGAAGAGCCTGGGAGTCCTGGCTGAGAACAGGTTAGCCATGAGCCAGCAGGGTGCTCTTGTGGCCAACGGTATCCTGGCGTGCATTAAAAAGAGAGTGGCCAGCAGGTCAAGAGAGGTGATCCTCCCCCTCTGCTCTGGTGAGGCCACATCTGAAGTACTGTGTGCAGTTATGGACTCCACAGTTCAAGAAAGACAGGGAACTGCTAGAGTGAATCCATTAGAGGGCCACAAAGATGGTGAGGGGCCTGGAGAATCTCCCTTATAAGAAAATGCTGAGAGATCTGGGACTGTTCAACCTGAAGAAGCGAAGATTAAGAAGGGAGATCTTACCAATGCTTATAAATATCTAAATAGTGGGTGCCATACAGAACGGAATTGTACAGCCAAAATCCTGCAGGCTTAACCAGTAAGATGGAAAGATTTCCTCCTACACAACATACAAAATCCTGCTTATATGCAGGGCCTCCTGAGCCATGTGCGATATAATAGCGTAACAGGAACACATACAGGTAAGCAGATATGGCATAGGATCTGTAGGACATGGGAAATAGCTAGAGTTCTGGATGGATAATACTGTGTCATTAAAACAGCACTGGTTGCTCACATGTAGGCAAGGCTTGCTCAGGATTTTGATGCAAGAAACAATCTATATTGGCTGGTAGAGTGCATATTGTAAATTATGAAAACACTAGGGTTTTACCAGGATACCTAAGAACCAAAGCATTTATTCAATTACAAGCAAAATTAAGATCATGAGAAAGCATCCTAGGCAAACACAACGTGCAAGTTGAAGATAAGAATGCAGCAAGCTCTGAATTTATGTCTAGATTGGAATAGTCTATTTAACGGCAAGAGAACAAAACAGCACTGACTCAAAGAGCTAAACTACTCAAGCATCTCATACAGAAAAACCTGATGCAATTCAGTGAATTCTATCTGTGACACATTGTATAATCAATGAATATACAGATATTATAATTATGAAATATACCAGAGAGTTTGGCTAAGCAGTTATTATACCGAAAGAGAACAGATAGAATGCTTACCCATATCCTGGGCTTGCTATGAAACTCCAGAGGAAAAGATCTCCAGAAGAAATCCTTTCTCACTGGTAGCCAGCTCTTAAACCAGTCTAGGAGAGGTGCAGCCAGGCTCCACCCCTTCCAGCAGTACAGGTGAATTGCCTTCACCTGTGCTCCCATGGCTGACTCATTGCTCACCTCGGATGATCAATCAGAGGTTCAGGCCATGATTCAGCAGTTCCCATACACAGATTGAGGTTGTTTGGTTTATTTAAACTACCAACAGCTCAGTCTCCAACTCTAATTTAGCTGGATACTTTCCAGGGCTCAGCAAACTTTGAAATGTCATTTGAAGAAGCAGGCCCCTCCAAAATCAATCCTAGATTCCCAAGTCACAAAAGCTACAACTTTTGTGACAGTGTTTCTAGGGTGCTGCTAGCTCTCCCACCAGTGGTCAAGAGGCAACACAATCCAGGAAAATACACTCACTTGCACCAACTGCTGTTTGACACCAAGTCTGAGTACACCTTTCCCACACGCAGGAGAAGGAAGTCTGCAAAAAGAATAGATACTATCTCACAGAAATACCTGTCACTGCTGAAAATGACACTGCTTCTTCCTTTGCTCACTGATACAATTGGTCTCCATGAGATCCCAAGAATGCAAGTGATTGATTTTGAAAGCTGATGAATATCTGATGTGTACCTAGTAAGAAGCAAATGGAACAAGGAAAAAGACAGGAAAATAGAAGCGACTGGCATACAAAATAAAATTTTGTTTTGTTTAAAAAACAAAACTAAACAAAACACCAAGAAAAAACACCACGACTTCCTCCTCCCTCTTGTTTGCAAAATCCGTCTGTTTGGCTAAACGCCAAAGTACTGTTCAGTAGGCACATTGCTCACAGTGGGAAGAATCCTGATTGCATTGCAAGTAATCCTTTGCTACCAAGGACACGAGTAAACATGCATAATCCCAGCTGTTCCCACCCTGCAGAAAGGTCTGCAGGCACCCACTGAGCTGAGAAAACCTGAATGCAGCCCTGGCACAGCTCCTCACAGCCCTTCCCTTCCAAGTGTTGAGCAGTAACAGTGCCTGGAGTGGAGGAACACACCAGTGGTACCCAATGGTACCTTATGGCACTGGGACAGTTTTGTGAGTTCGAGAAAAGGGCTAAAGAAAGAAATTTAAATTCAGTAGTAATTCCAACCATGCCTGTAGGACTTTTAAATCCTACATTTGAAGGGTTCTGAGCAGAGAAGTGAAGCAAACCTTTATAGTCCTATAGAAACCAGTGAGTTGAATGAGCACCGATTGCACTGTGGATACAGGTGAATGTACTCCCAAACCGAGTTAATGCTGAATGACGCAGGGATCTCCTGCCTCACAAAGGAAGAACTGGTGAATGATGCAGGCAATCACATTCTCCAGAGGCAAAGTGATCCTACTGAGAACCACACAGGCAGATTTATGAAAGAGAAAGGGAGCAGTGCCACTGACTGGGGTATTTTCTGTTCTTTTGCACCATGTCTCTTAGCACCTACTCGCTCTTCTTCATGCCAACACTATCTATTTCCATCTTGCAGTAATTACCCAACAATACCACATTTGCCTCTTCTCACACAGAAGTTTCCAGCAGTACCATTTTGAGACAATGCTGTAAGCTTCACAGGGCTGAGATCACTTCTCTGCCCCTACACTGGACTGCTGCAAGCCTGTGGCTATTCACTTAATTCTTAGTGGCATTAATCTAAAACTTATTCCTGATTCAACATCAATGGAGCTTGAATACATAGCACTGCAACTGTTTAGAAAGCTAAAGAAACCCAAATAAACAACCATGAGAAAGCTTTCTGGACCGAGATATTCTAAGGTTTCTTTTAATCTTGTGTAACTCAACTCTCCATCACAAAGCTCAAGATTTTGCATCATGACTTTTGCTGCAAGTTTCCATAACTCCTGTAGCTCCACTTGAGGGGGAATTCAGCTTCAAAAAAAAGCAAGCAATAAACCAACAGGTGTTTCTTGGAAGACAAGACAGTAACATAAGCAGTACAAGGCTGAAAACACACTAAGGTCAGTTATACCATGCAGCATCCAGGCCTCTACACCAGGAAAAGCAGAAAAGGTGTTCAGAAGATGAATAATCAAACACATGCTAGGAGACCTGTCCTTTCTTTACGTGATCTAAATTTTGCTCCAGTTAAACACAATTGAAGTCTCTGTAAGTTTATTGCTAAATCTGGGCATGAATCTGTCTGATGGCATACAAAACTTTATCTCTGATCATCACGCATTGAATTATTTGCCTGCTGTGCATAAGATGCTATGCCAAATCTACACAAATTAACACTGACTTGCAATATGACTTCATTCTTCTGTTATGGGATGTGCTGTCCACCTTGACTTAAGTATTTAAACAAAGCACTGTAGAAAGTATACATTACAGTCCTAACCTCAGTATTTTATCATTTTCCCCACACAAAAAGATCAAACACAGATCTTTGTTGTGCCAAGCCACCTGAATCACAACACATATAAATAAAGGGCCTGCATCCACAGAAATCAAAAGAGGTATATACTTGAAGTGAGGCAACACTTGGCACTGACCCATCTAGTTATAAAGGCATTCAGCGCACAGACTGGTATTCACAAATCCAAGTCAGACACCAAAACCCACATCAGTAGTGCTTCACAGAGCCTGAGGCATAAATTCTGGAGATGTGCCCTCTCACAGGTACGCAGACATTTCTCATGATTACACTGTAGAGGGGAAAAAAAGTGCTAAGGAAACAAGGTTTCTCCAATATGCAGTCAGACATTTCACTACAAATCCTGATGTAACCATCAGAACTTCACTCTATCACCCCCAACAGTGAAAACTGTCCTGAAAAATGGAAAACCTTCTGTAACAAGCTATTAGTAGTTAATTTGCTTCCTCTTCATGAAGGAATACATGCTTATATCCCTTTACCTTCCAGGAGAGTGGCATAACAACCAGGCTGTTGTCTCAGTGCTGTGAGAATATTCTACTTCTCCAAGTTCACTAGATGAGACAGAGAGGACACATGAAGGTCTAATGTATGCCTAAGACAAGGGGATGAACCAGATAGGTGGGAATCCAGCTTTTTATTTGCTTCTAAAAATGTGTGGTTTCTCTTCTAATTACAATAATCTGGGCCAGAAAGAGTATTCCATAAACAAATTTTCCTCTTCCAAATCTTATTTTCCTATCTCCACATGAACTCATAGCTCCCCACGCACAGAAAGTTGCCCTCAAAAATGAAAGAGCTGCTTTTGAAACTGGAGCTCCAATAGTCAAATAGGCCACAGCAGTTTCACAGAAAAGTATTTACTACTCACAGGCAAGCAATAAAAATGCCCCTCAGGCAACTGTTCAAACTGTGAAAAGAGACAGAGTCACACGATCTCTATTTGTTCCCTTCACACACACAGATTCCTCAACAGCTGAAATGCAAGAAGTATCCTATTAGTATGCTCAGGAAGCAAAAGCTCAGGGTTGGCCAGCTTTTTACCAGGCAACATGGTCAACAGCAAGCAGAACGTGTCAACATCACCAAACAGGGGGCACAATTAGACAAGGGCTTGGAATTTTCCATTCACTGGTGTAGGGAAACCATCGTAAAAAACCATCGTGGATGGCAAACAAGCTCCTAGGAAACTAAGTGGGCTGCATAAAGAAGAGCAGATCCTAAATAATAGCTGAAGATGATGTAACTTAGAAAAAGCCTATATGAGTACATAAGCAACTGGAAGGTGGGGAGAGTGAATTACTGAAGACCTAACTTTTGCATGCTTGACTTCTCAATTGCAGCATGTATGCTTACGTAACTTCCTAGGTGACTCTTTTCAAAGAGGTAAAGGTGAATGCTAACCTTCCTCCCAGCTTCTCAAATGACCCCACGTGTGCATCACTCTGCCTCCCACACAGCTGCCAACAGGAGTGGGACTGCTGGGTGATAATGCAGAGTGCAGCAAGTGGCCATGGCTTTGGTACCAGGTTGTCATTTGCTTCCAGTCAAGCATGGGAGGAGCTGGGAGAGCTGGGGCAGACCATCTACTTTTGGGTTTCATAGAGCTTTGCTAGCTCTCTCGGCACGGTCCCCACTTCTATCAGCCCAATAGCAGCAGAGCCTCCAGGTTCCTCCTGACTGAGCCTCCTGTCTGTAGAGCCTGGCTCTGATGATAGTCATTATCATTTCCCCAGCTGTATAAGGATAGCTTCACTTCTCCCAGATCTGTTACCTCCAGTTCTAGTTGCTTTAATCCAAAGCAGAGCCGAGGGAAGCTGGCAAAGCACTGCATTCCTGCTGCCATTTCACACTCCCCAACCCAGGTGGCAGCTGGGGCTGCTAATGAAGCTCTGCTCCACCCTTCAGTCCTCAGCTGAAGCACTTCAAGATTCCAGAAAAAAATAAGCTTTCAATTAAGCAAAGCCTTAGCATGTGTGTAAAGTATCAGATTTTATTTTTAATTCATCATTTTATCAAATGCAAATAACTTTTCCTCCCTCTCCCTCCCTCACCCTCCCCCCCCCAAAAAAAAAGAAAATATATATATATATATATACATATACACAGACATATATTGAAAGGACTACTAATGGAACAAGTTAACTATCAAATCCCTGCTGCAAAGCATGAAAGTGTTTCACTGAGTGCAACAAAAGAAGTGCAACATTTTCTTATTCTTTTTCCAGTTTTGAGTGTAACTGGACACATTTTACTGAAATTTCAAGCACATATTTTAACCTGAGTGTATATTTGGGATAGAATTTCATCTGCTCTGGAAGTGGATTAATGGTTAAAAAACAGCATCAGGATCCAAGAGACATCAGATAGTCCTAAATACAGAAAACTGTTTACCCGCTTGTGCTCCAGTCTAGCACAACCAGTCAGTGCTGCAGCACAAACGTTTGGCAACAACCACAACCAACTGCTGTGACAGAAATACATCAGACAGAGGAGAGCAAGCTGCCGGTCTCATGTAGGTTTGATGTCAGAATATATTATCTGTGACTGCACTTTGCAACTCAGCACAGCTTTGTGTGGAAGGTGAAACACTCTGATTTACAGCACTATAAATGTTTGCTAAATGCCTTAATTGCCCTCTCTTCTTTCAAAGTGGCACTTTATTATTAATGTTCAGAGTCTGCTATGAAGAGCAGATCATTTTTTCCTAATTCATTATTGACATGTTAAAAATCTGTATTTTACTAATATTCCCTTGAATAAGAATAGTGTCTGCTGTACCTCCGCTTCCAGTGATGAACAGCCACATTCATCTCCTTGTTACTATGGCAATATTATGTAGGAGGAACAGAAACAGAACGATGCTTTCATCCTCTGCCTTTGTACTTGGAATATTCTCTCTTCCCACCTCTTTATTTTTGAACAAAACAGCCAGGAAGGGGGGATGTGAATCATTCAGAGAATCAAAACAAAGGTTATTTTATTATCTTTGTTGTTATATTAACTGAAGATAAATTTCAAGGCTATGAATGATATATAAACACCCAAGACCTTAAGATATGATCTCATAAATAAAGTATGTTCTATATTGTGGTGAAAAAAAATGAAGTGCTAGTGAACCACTCAGCTTCACCTCGAGCACAGCTGAACCCTGTGGCTGCCAACCAATGCCCAAGCAATGGAAATAGGTGGTTGTATGATCATTAACACCACCTCCTCTGTATCCATTTGCTTCTAACTAGCAATGGTTTAAGGAAAAAGATAAAATTGGGAATGCACAGGAATACAAACCCTGCAGGTGGTCAATGCAATATCAATGCAATATGAACAAAGCATTCAGTCATGCTGGATACAATCAGGAGATTCATAGCAAAACACCTCATTTGCATTGACTCAGCTGCTAGCAGAAAGTCTCCCCAGTTGTAGGAGTCAGAGAAAACCTGGTGAACAAAGATCTCCAGCTCACACCAGCCAAGTGCGTGCTGAATGCCATGGTTAAGGGAGCAGTCGAATTAAGCAGATCAGCCGCGTGCAGTGAGAGCTGCTCCACAGCCAGGTGTCAGCCAGCAGGGCACAGCTGTCTGCTGAGCAGGTTTGTGACACCCCTTCTGCTCTGCTCAAGGGCTGCATTCGTCCACCAGAGTTAGAGATCCAGTGCCTGCCTTCATAAAACCCTTAGGAGTGACCTGTGAATTCCAGGTAATCCAGAGATTGCAAGATTTTAAATTCCCAGTGGCAATACAAAGTTTATTTTGCCATGTTCCTCTAGATAAATGAAAGCAAAACAAACAAAAATAAAAACATAATCTGGTTAATCTTAACTTTGCAGCAAGGCATTTCCCCTGGGAGCAGGGAGAAACACTGAGGAGATGTATGTGTTGTAAGAACACGAGACCAAAAAATAAATAAATAGGGTCAGAATGCCTTAATCTGCATAATAAACTTATTCAAACATACCAGGAAGCACAAACAAGTCCAAAGGATATTGTGTGCATAAATACAAACCCATTATTTGCTATTCTGTGGTAATTTAAACATGGTGATATTGCAGGTAGGAATTGAAGACATCACAGTGATCACTAGCAGTAAGTGGGTCAGAGTATTTCCCATTTTGACAGAAGCCTAAGCTCACTGGAAAAACTAGAAAGCCATGGGATTGAAAGCGGCAGATTAATATTTTTTCTTCTATCTGTAACTGTGAGCAATGACATGCTAATGGCACCTTGTGTACAATCCTCCAGATACATCAGCCGAGCATCAAGCCCAAGATGGCCTGCATAAAGTCAGCTTTTCAAAATTCAATGCAGCTCGGTGATTACCTACCTATGAGCTGAGAAAAATCATTCTGCTTAGAACACATAGAATCATACAGCTGCAGAGTCACCAAGCTTGGAAAAGACGTCTAAGATCATCCAGTCCAACTGTTCACCTATCACCAATATCTCCCATTAAACCATGTCCTACAGTACATTTAAAAGTTTCAAGAACACTTCAGGCTTGGTAACTCCACCACCTCCCTGGGCAGCCCATTCCAATGCCTGATCACTCTCAGAGAAGAAGCATTTCCTAACATCCAAACTGAACCCCCCTGGCACAACTTGAGGCCATTCCCTCTAGTCCTATTGCTGGTTACATGGGAGAAGAGGCCGACACCCAGCTGACCACTACTTCCCTTCAGGGAGGTGTAGAGAGCAAATATGTATGTTTATGGCTGCAAATATCAAGCAGAACAAAGCATCCTAATCATGCATTTAATGTCAGGTCATCATAGAGTGCCTTTTGTGCCGGTTCTGCAGTTGCGGTCATTCCAAACCAAGGTGGAGAAAGCACATTACCATGTGGGGCAGTCCACCGGGTTAGAATCATGGAATTCACTCTTAAGATTTGTCATTATCTGCTCCTCTTCAAGCTGTGAATAGTTTCTGTTTATCTTTCAAGCACTGAAGATTTCATTGCATAGCATTGTTCCCACTTGGATTCTCCATTCAGAAGATGCGCAGACAAGAAACTTGCTGAAAATATTCCCCATCCTCTCACTGTGAGACTTACCTGGAGAGCTGTTGGTACCTCACTGACAGATGTGACCTGCACAATCAAGGCAATGTTCCAATAAAATAAATAAATAAATAAAATTGAAATACCCAGAATTACCACAATTTGCTCTCTTCTGTGCTAATTTGAGACCCCATAAACCACACAGGGAGCAGCCATGGCTTTCTACACCATCAGCATTGGTTGCAGCTGTGTGTACGCCAGCACGATGCCTTGAGCATGTGTGCAGGGAGGGGTTCCCGTGCAGCACGATGTATCACAAGCTGCTACTGCAGCCATCAGCTGCTGCACTGGCACTAGAGGACAGAACAGCTCATTGTTCAGCTCTGTCCTTCCAGCAGTGCTGAAAAACGCTGGTAAAATCCCAAGTACAGAGCTGCCTCGTTAAGGCTGACACCTCGCGACATCTTGCTCTTTATAAACGATTTCACAGCAATTAAATGTTACTCAACTCTTGCACTTGTTTTATTTTTTAAGCGGGGACATTTATTTTTCCGTTTCATTCAGTGCTCAGCACTGACCAGCAATCAGAAGTGCGATGACAAGATTAGGAAACCATTACATCCTCAGTCAAAGTGCTGAAAATTGAACATCTGGTGACCCTTACTGAACAGTTGGCTTAACCACTATATAAAACTAATGTAAGGACTGGAAATCATTCCTAAACATTTCATAGGAATTACAGTTGATTATCCTTACAGGTGCCTTCCAACTCCATGGCTCAATGATCTGTTCTGCCAGCACTTCCAAGTGATAGGTAAGCCCTCATGGAATGAATGACCTAACGTCCTTCTCCCATACCTCACTGCGAAAACACATGCCTCCAATGTGATAAAAACAAAACAAGAAAACTTAAAGCCAGGTTGTTCCATCAGAGCAGCGCAGCAATCTTCTGCATCTTGCTTACCAGCAGCAGAGAGCCTGACGCCACGTGTCAGCCATCTAGGAAAGGAGACAAGGGGAGAATGGTTTTGTTGATCATAAATCACACTGATGTGCTCAGAGGAAGGAGGGAAGCTCTCTACCCCGAAGCAGTATCGATTACTTTAAACATGCATGGCAGCAGCTGCTCATGGCTCCCTCTCAGCTACTAAAAGGGGGCTGAGTGGGGAGCCTCGGGCTGAGGCTCCTGCTGACATCTGACATGCACAGTGCGAGGCCTGGCTGGCACTGCCCACACCATCCTCCCCAGTGTGTGCTCCCCTCCTGTGCTATGGGGGGGAAGAAGGGATGAGTTGACATGGGATGTGCCAGGTACCCTGACGCTTTTTTCTCAAAGGAACAAAAGGTTTTTAGGTAGAATGAATGAGTTTAAACTGCAGTAGAGAGGGCAGCTACATGCAGAATCAACACAAGTAATTTACTTGTGAAGAAAACAACTTCCTGTGCCCTTCTGGATACTGCCTACAAGACCTGAGGACACTTCAGATAAGAGCACTTAAAGGTTGTCATTCACCACCCAAAGAGAGCAGAAACGACAGCCAATACTACAAGCAGCCAATCATACTGCTAACATTTACTGCAGGAGTACAGCTCCCAGCTCCACCACTAAGGGTTTGGATGCTTTGCTGCCTGAACTCCTCCTTGGCGAGAGCATGGAGCAGCCTCAAGGCGCTCAGCATTTGCCCAGGCGGCTCTCTAAAAGCTTCCATTCGCACGTGAGAGAGGGGCTCAGCTCCAGCTCAGCTGCTGTTCTTCTCACTGCTACCCCAGGAAAGAAGTGGCCCAACGTGCAGCTGGCACAGATCACGCTTGGCAGGAGATGTGCCATTGTTAGGGCAGAGCTGCCTGGAGACGCTGCTGGAAACTGGCGGATGCAGCACAACCACGTGCAAATTCGGATAAAAAGACACAAAGCCGCGTGTGCTCCAGAGCTGGTGCTACGGACAAGTCGATGTGAAAAGACAATCACTGTCCGTATGTTCTCGTGCCCCACGCTATTTCCTCCGGGCTTTGAGCAGAGCAGTTTCACACCTGCATTAGGTGGCTAGTATTTTCAGTGGCCGTACTAATGTATCGCAGTATTCTTAAAACATTTCCGCTCTCATCCCTGAGGCTTAAGGAAAAAAAAAAAAAAGCGTTTGAACAGATCAAAATGAAACACTGCACAGATGCGATGCAGTCTCGCTTTATGCAGCTGAACTATCGTTTACCATTTATCTCCCGTTACTCGAGGGAAGGGGTCACCGCAGCCTCGCATCACTCTGTACACACGACTCACAGCACAATGAAACCCATCGTTTCCAATTCGCGGCACTCAGCGTTTCATTTTGCTTCCTAAATTTGATCGAGCGGTTCCCGCACCGGCTGGCAGACCGTTTACCCAACGCAGAGAACGCCGCCGTTCCACGCCGGACGTCGAGCGGCGGCGGCGGCCGCCTGAGACACGGAGGAGGGGCGCGCCCCGGCCCCGGCTCCGGGGCCGCCAACAAAGCGCCCGCCGCGCTCCCATCTCCGTGCGGGGCGGCGTCCGGGAGCATAGCAGCAGGGAGGGACGGAGGCCGTCGTACCACAGAAATCACCGCATTTATTCAAATAAATAAAAATGTACAAATGTACAAAACAGTCGCGCGCATCTTACAAAGGAGCGGGAAGTCTTAAAAACGGCGGCGGGAGGATGCCGCTCTCCGCGCCGGGCGGGAGCCGGCGCCGCTCCTTTGTCCCCGGCTGGCGGCGGCGCGGCCCCTCCCGTTACCCCCGGAGGAGGCGGCTCACCGCGCGCCCAGGTGCGGCAGGCTGCCCAGCCGGTCCCCGCGCTCGCGTCCGGCCGCGCTCTCCACGCCTCGCAGCCACTCGGTGCACTTCCGCACCAGCCCTTCGTCCGGCGCCGCGCCCGGCGCCGCCGCCTCCTCCTCTTCGTATTCTTCGTCGTCGTAGCGGTGCCGGTCGTTGAGCAGGGATACCTTCAGCAGGGCGCGCACATCGCCGCCGGACCGCGCCCCTCGCCGCGTCGCTGCCGCCCCGCCGCCGGTGCCGGTGCCGGGCTGGGCGCGCTGGCGCTCGGTGCTGCGGCGCTGTAGCAGGCGCACGGCCTCGGGCGGAAGGCTCAGCGCGAAGCGCGGCTCCCCCGCCGCCCCACCCGAGTTCTCGCAGGACCGGCCGCCCGCCCCCGGCGCCCCCGGGCGGCCTCGCGGCTGCGGCGCGCCGGGCTGGGGCCGCGACCCCCGCTCCGCCGGCGGCCGTCGCTGGAGCGAAGTACAGGGCCAGGAGCCGGAGACGGGGCCAGCCCTCTCCGCCGGCGCCCCTCGCGCCTTCCGAGCCGCCTTCTCATCCGCCGGCTTCGGCGCCGCCTTCCTGGGGACCGCCGCCGCCGTCGGCTTCTTGGGCTGCGCCCGGGCGGCGGCCTGGGGGGCCGGCAGGAGGGGCGGCAGGGAGGCGGCGCGGCCGGGTACCCCGTCCTGCTCCTCGCCGCGGGCCCAGGGCAGCACCGCGCATCGCCCCGCCGGCGGGCAGGGACCCGCCGCGCGCCGCGGCTGCAGCCCCATGGCCGGAGCCCCACCGGCAGCCCGGGCCGGCGGCGGCGCGCGTGTGCGCTCGGCGGGCGCCGCCGGCCGCGGCTCGGTCCTTCGCAGCCCGCCCCCGGCCCACCCTCCGCCCGCCCCGAGAACGGCCCTCCCCTCTCTTCGGGAGCTCGGCGGCGCCGGCAGCCCGCGCCGATCGTCCGCGCCCGCCGAGCGGTCCCGCTCCGCCTCCGGTACGCGGGCGCTGCCCGGTCCCACAGCGAGCCCCGAGCCCGCAGCAGGCTCCATCTGTGCAACGCACAGGGAGTGAGAGTCGCACCGCTGTGCCTTCACAGGCATAGCAGTGCGTCGTGCAACGAGAATGCACTGTCTAAACTGCCATACTGCAAACTAAGACACAATGCGAAGGAGCAAGAGGTGCCACAAAAGCACACAAGACGGGCTCAGTACACAGATAAAGATAGCAGATCACAGATCAAGTCTTCAAGAAAGCGAGAGTAACGTGGTAAAATATACCAGTTGCATGTACATGACAGTATATGGATTTTTTGACTGTAGCTCTTGAACTCATTTCATTTTGGTGCTCTAAATGCAAACCATTAAATGAATGCTCATCACCCAACACGCAACATAAACAACGCCTCCATGGCCAACACAGCACTAACTGAAGGTCACAGTGATTCTGTACCCAAGCTGGCAGCTAAAGGGCAACAAAAACTATGCAACAAACTGCCCACCCCTGAAACACTCCTCACAGGATGGAGCCTCCCTGCCATCAGCTCCGGTTGGTGCCACCCTGGCCTCCACCACCAAGGCAGGCACATCCTCACTATCTGCAGTGCACACTGCAAGCTAACAGATTCACCCAGCTTCCCACCACTCACTGTGGCTTGTACGAAGCTGCACTGGGCAGGTTGTGCCACTGTCTGCCCATGCACCAAGTGGTGCCAAAGAGGCCCAACTCCTGCAGCAGGTTGCAGGCTCCCTGCCCCTTCAGCACAACATAGAAGTTACCTTGCCTCACTCACACTTCATTGTCACCAACCAGTTATGGGGCAGTTTGATGGGCAATTTAACTGCAAGTTCATGCAGCCACCTCTTGCACAGCTTCCCCACACATGTTAACTTGTGCAACAGATGCTGAGATTTAACAGGAACGCACTGCAAGTTGGCTGCTGAGCCAGAACCCTCAATGCTATGTGGCTTTCCCCCCATCCTAGCACTGCCGCTCAAATCTTCTCACATTCCTTCTTTCTTTCATTTGTGGAATTTAAGTAAGAATGAGAAGTTTACCCAAACATCAGCAGGAAGCACTCCTGCAAGTGTAACTATATTTGGATACAGTCATAAACATCCCCCCCCATATATTTTCATACTTCATTGAAGAACACATTGAAGAACACTTAAAGCACTCAGCTCTCTATAGCCAATTCCTCAGTAAAAAAAAAAGCACAAGCACCTTTCAAAGGAATTTCTTTCACAACTTATTTATTTAGACATTATCCACAAGTTTGTTTAGTAAATAGTTTTTATGTTTAAAAGTAAAAAACAAAAGTTGAAAATATAGTTTTAATAAAAATCAACGCGCTTTTCACAGGACTTCCACGTATTGTCATTAAGCCTTCTCCATAAAACACAAGTAGAGGAATTTCAAAGCAGCAGTTACCTTACCACATCCTTATAATGCTCATAAAACTCTGCCTTTGGAAAAGCACACAACGAACACGGCGCAAACAAGCAGAGCTGCAGGTTTCAGACAGAACTGTAAAAGCAAAGTCGATGCACACTGCCCAGCCTGCACTGCAGCAGCCCACCTGCACTGGGGAACAAGCTGTGTTACTGCATGCAGGGCAGTTTTAAAACTGCTCTTTGCAAAGTGTTTAAACATACTTTGGTCTTTTGGTTAAAAAGCCTGGAGGTTTCAGGGTGAAAAGTTCATCCCATGTAGTTTGAAAACTGCTTCTAGTAAAAGTTACTTAACCCCCCAAAGGCAAAAGGGGAGGAAAATACTAAACTGCTACTGGGAATCACAGGAGTGGAAAAGTAAGGCTTTTCGAGGGAAGCTCACAGAAGAGTTGCTTTAAAGTACACGGCGGTCCTTGTTTGCAATTTATTCCAGACAGGACGTGAAGCATTTTATCACAGCATCCCTTTGAAGAGAGAAAAAAAGCCAGGTAAGGGATTTGTGGGCTCATTTACAGACATCAACCACAACGTACTGAAAATGAAAAACACTCCAAAAATTTAAAACAATAATCATTAACCAAATACAAGCTCTGAACTGACACAGGATGTTGGTACCCATCCATCACCAGCAGGAGCAAAGGCTCACACCCACTCTGGGCTCGGCTCTGCCCTCACCACTCCTGCACTGCATACAGCGTTACAAACTGCTGTGCAGCACTTTGTGGCTTAACCAAGGCTCAGGGCTGTTTCACAGCAACTGGTCAGCAGGGCAGAGCTAGAGGGCACAGCCAGACCCAGGCAGCCACCACAGCAAAAATGAAGTGAATTTGAGCCACTCCTGAGATAGCAGCAGCTGGCCCTATTGGGACTGTCACATGCCACAGGAACTACAAGAATTCAAACCATTCATTTTGGCTGGTGAAGCTTGGGATGTCAGAAGAGTAAACCCACAATGTGAAACATCAGTTGAAGTATTTCACCCATTGCAATTGTGTCAAATACATGAACTGTCTTTAAAAATGCATGTGGCTCAATTCTCCTCAGACCAAATCACAGAAAGGCCTGGGTTGAAAAGGACCACAATGATCATCTAGTTTTTATTCAACCCCCCTGCTATGTGCAGGGTCTCCAACCAGCAGACCAGGCTGCCCAGAGCCACATCCAGCCTGGCCTTGAATGCCTCCAGGGATGGGGCATCCACAGCCTCCTTGGGCAACCTGTTCCAGTGCATCACCACCCTGTGTGAAAAACTCAAGCTTTAAAAAGAAGTCTATATGACAGACTTTCCTGCCAAGCTGCAGAAATGCTATAGGCTGAGAAGATAAGAGGGATAGATAGTAACTGCTGTTTTATTTCCTCCCCATTTTCATGACAGAAAACCTAATTAATAATACACACAAATTTAGAAGCACCTTACTCTTTGGAAAAAGCACTGCCAAAATACCACACTGCATTTTAAATGAAACAGAACAGAAAAAAAAAACACACTCTTTATTGTGTTTAATTGCATGTGGTTTCACTGTGCGCTTGGCTAGCTTGTGTTCCCATTTCACACACAAAAGAGAGAAGCTTGCCAAAAAGTAAATGAAAATAAACACCAAGAATTTCTTTTTCCTCTCCTAAAATGATGGAGAAATTCAGAAGCAGAGTTAGTGGCTGAAGTTCTGCTTGCTTGCCTTTACCTAAGGGCACAGATCCACCAGCTAGCTTTAATTTAAGAGCTGGAAAAGTGACTACAGCACCAATGCATTTTTAAATAAGTGGAGAAAATAAACAAAAATATTTTCAGGATGAGAATTAGAATGAAATTTAACAGAAAATTACTATGCATTTGTATTTAAAGCTCACATCAAGTGTTACTCTGAGCTCACCTGTATCATTTCCTAAAAATTAGAAGGAAAAAAAAAGGATGCTGTGTGTCCACATACTGAATTAAAAGACTCTTCTCTCTCAAACATTACCAAACAAACATTACCAGCTTTCCATTAAGATGGAATCATGCACTCACCTTGCATAAGGAATATATGACAAACTATACCTGAAAAATAAAGAAGAAAAAAACATTTTTCAGACTTTTCTTGTCTTTCTGTGAGCCCCATTGCTTTACTTTAGACCAGCATTAATAAAAGCAATCTGTTCTACTGCAAATTGTTAACATCACCTGCTGAATTTAATGCTTCCTTGTAAAAAGGAAAACAGAACTGGACAAGAATTCAGTGTACTGCCAAGGACTTCCTGGTTTAGTTTTAACTTCATTTCTCACATAATTTATAACTTTCCTTGCACATAAACTCAACTTTAAAAACAAGTCTGTAGATTTACTGTCATCTTCAGATTCAAAAGGAATATATGTTTCTGGGAAAATTATACCCTTCAAGACAACACAGACCATATTTGTTTTTTTCCCAAGTTGAAAAGAGAAGATACAGTACTACAAAAATACAGATTTAATAGCATTCATGTAGCTATTAGATGCACGCTGTAAGAATAATACACTGTGGTTATGACATTCAAACAGCTGGCTCTCTATCTTCCTCTGAAACTTGCTTCTCACAACCCTACAGGCTATGCTTTGTCCTCATCCTCATGCTGACCAAGTTCTGAGATGCCTGACAAACGACAAACCGTCTGCTGCAAACAGGTAGAATACAGTTTCAGTCAGCAGTCTTTCCTCTGCCTGTTGCCAAGCGTTCATCTGGGTCCAGCACAACACCACACAGTCCCTATCCTGCACAAATGGTTATTGCTCCTCAGATTAAAGTTCAGTTCACAATGCTACTTATTCAGGGCAAGTTCAAACAAGAACTGTGGGTCACTTTGGATCAGCAATGTTTTAGTACTAAGTAATTCACCAAGGACAAGGAAATCAATTTAAGCTCAGCTGCATCTCCATGGAGAAAGAAGTTGCTTCTAAACCTTCTGCCAGGCTTGCAGGCCTTCACCTAACTGTGCCCACACATCCCTAGGCCCAGCCCTATGACTGTATCTGGCCAGTCAATAGAGTTCTGCTGCACCAGACTGACCCTCTCACAACCACCCAATAAAAACTATTGTGGACAGAGTATAAGAATGTGATTTAGATTTTTTTTTCCACTTCAGTGATTAAGACTCAGAACTCAAAAGAGGGAGCGAGTCATCAGAATCAGGATGTATGAAAATACAGTTACTTTCACAGCAGAGAAAAGGCATAAGAATTTGCTTTGGCATACACTTTTTTTTTTTTAAGCATTATGGAAAAAGTCCACACATTGCAGAATGTATTTAAAATTACTATTTTTGCAGATGACTGCATATAGATTTTGCTGAGCTGACATAATCTAGCATAGGAAAACACATGATTGAGGCCAGCATCTGGGCACACTACAGGAAGGGTACACATACACATATCTACCTATCTGTATACACACAGGGCTATAAATGTGCAGGTGTAGGGGCACAAGAGAAGAAATCACAGTGAAACTTACCAGGTCATCGCCAAGAACTGCAATATGCAGAATATCAGTGCCAAGCCTTTCTTGTTCCACTAAGTCAAAACAACACAAATATTGCAAAAGTTATTTCTTTCACATGGGTGCATATCGTGAATAAGTACAACAGACTGGCAGCCAAAAATGAAGTTAAGTGATGAAATTTTTATTTCCTCTTCTTAATTATTTTCTTTCCATTCCAATTCTACTTTCATTTATCTATCGTTCCATTAGCACAGTGCAATGATAACCTTCTCTGGCATTGAAAACACCTAGCAGGGTGGTAACATTTCAACACTTCAGTTTCCACTCACACTATATGCCTGCCAATTTGGAGTTCATTTCAGCTACACATCTAATTCTATGCCATACATAACAGTGTTTTCAAAGTGCTCTGGACACTCAAAGGTGTCTGTTCCATCTCTCTGCCTTTGTTTATCCTAATTAGTTGAATGGTCTGAAGCTGTTTCTAAAGACCACAACCTATATTTTGACAGAAATAGGTCAAATATATTTTCAGTTCTTAGTCTAAAGATTTGCAGACAGACTAGCGTTCTGGTTTGTGTGTTCTCATCTACATCACATGCAGGTGGAAAGCTGTATTTGTAGCCAACAGACTGAACACTCCACCCAAACTAAACTGCAGTTAGTAACTCACCACATACAAACTTATCTTTCTTCTACAACCAAACCAAATTTTAAAGCAATCAATAAAATGAGTTACATTGCTATTTAGGGGAACAAAGTCTTCTCACTTACCCAGAAAACAGCACACAGAGTCAAAACTAGAAAGAGCTTGGGGGAGAAGAGACCAAAAAAAAAAAAAAAAAAAGAAAGGAATTAACATTTTAATACACAACAAAGCACATACAAAACTGCCTCAGTGTTTCCAGTAGATAATCAGTATTTTCAAGAATTGATCCATGAAAGAAGTAGAGCCAAAGGCTGTCACACAGCAACTATACACTAAACTTCACAAAAAAATCAGTGTTTTCCAAAGCACAGTATGATGTGCTCCAAGGCCAAAAGTGTGGGACCACCTCAGAAGAAAGGGAGGCAGAAACTGCCTTCAGGAGTTGAAAGAAATATGACCAGGTCAGTGTACTCATATGTGTCAGGAATATTGAGTGGTGGCATTAAATGATAAAGCTTGCTTGAAAGCAACCAAGGATAGTGGGAATTGTTCTACTAATTCAGCACACAGTATTACTCTCAATCCAGTATTCACAGTATCAACATCTGACAAGACAGGTGTGTGCATTACAACAAGCAATCCATTCCTAAATACCCATTCCTGCATTTGGCAAATACAGGCCCTGCTCCTTCTGTGCCCCAGCTCTTCCTCTCCCCCCCAACCCCCTTTTTTTTTTTTCTTTTTAATGTTGTGACAGTAATGAAGACGAGGCCAACAGGGAGCAGCTGCCTCATACAGAGTGAAAAACCTGAAGATTTATTGAAGCTAATTTTGCAGCTTTTTTTTTTTTTTTAAACTCTTTTACAGCTGGGGGTCTGTACTTAAAATTATATGTGCAATCTTTCAAGGTTTTAAGGTAAAATACTACTTATGCTATCCTTACCCTAGGGGCTGGGTCTTGTTTTTCCCCATCCTCCTGGAAGAGGAAATACTGCTTAATGGAAGTAAAAGAACTAAAAGAGCACTATGAGGATGAATAGGTGGTTTTCTTGACTTTGACAGAACACATTTTTTCCACCTTTGAAAGCTTGAACCACTGAACTATATAGAGAGTTGCAGCCAACAAACAACTTCCCAGATAGCCTTGGTGATCACTGACTCAGCTTGACTATAGTTATTCAGTACAAACAAGGTGTGGATTCAGGAATATCCCCCCTTTCACATAGCCTCAAAACCTTTTTAGGAAAAGAACATATAGGAGAAAAAAGTATATTTACCAGCATTACAAGTGTAGCAACTAATCTCTTGGGCTCAAACATCGTCTTCAGTTGCTTCAGAGGCCCCATGAGGAAACATGTACTGATGTGAGGGGAAAAGAGAAAAACAAAAACAAATGGTAAGACACACTCAAATAAATCTTTGCAAAAGACAACAGGTAATTAATTAGTTTTCCAACAGTCAGATGACTACAAAGCTATGAAAGGCATTTCAGTGTTTACCAACAGAAACCTGCTAGGATGAAAGGTGAAGCAGTCCCATGAACTCACCAGCTCTGGAAAAAACTCACATATTGAATCACCCTTAGCTATGAAATTCTTTCCACGCTCATTACCACACCTAGCAGAGGGTTGTCAATTTGAAGCTGATTTTGAGACTGTTTAAGAACAGACTTGCCAAAAGTATGCACAGAATTCAAAGACCAAACTTCTGCAGAAAACTCCTGTTTTAAAAACCAACCTTATCACCCAGGCAGCATGCAAATACCTACATTCAGGATTACAGAAAAGCTCTACAGTTTTTTGCTTAACCACAGCAAGCAAAAATATAAAAGGAAGAAAAAAATTCAATAGTTTGCATTGAATCTCCAACTTTCTTTTCTGAACTTGAAGAGAAAATGAAATGTGTTGAGTTCTGGGGCCCTCAGGATAGGAAGGACATGAAGTTGTTGGAGTGGGTCCAGAAGAGGGCCACAAAGATGATCAGAGGGCTGGAGCACCTCTCCTACGAGGACAGAGAGAGATGGGGCTTTTCAAGCCAAAGAAGAGAAGGCTCTAGAGGACCTTACAGCTGCCCTTTCACCTAAAGGAGGCCTACAGGAAAGCTGGGAAGGGACTTTTTATAAAGGCAGGTAGCGACAGGATGAGGGGAAATGGCTTTAAACTGTAAGGGAGTAAAGTTTAAACTAACTATGAGGAAAAAATTGTTAACTGTGAGGGTGGTGAGACACTGGAACGGGTTGCCCAGAGAGACTGTGGATGCCCCCTCCCTGCAAGCATTCAAAGCCAGCTGGATGGCACTTTGAATAACCTGGTCTAGAGGGAGGCGTCCCTGCCTGTAGCAGGGGGCTGGAACTAGGTGATCTTAAGGGTCAATTCCAACCCAAACCATTCCATGATTCTATGAAATCTATCATCAGCTCTCAGCTTTACCTGTTCATCCAAAGAAATGTGATGTGAACCAATAATTCACAATTACAGGAATAATAAGCTGGCTACACATATCAATGAGTCTCTCCCTTCTCTCCTGTTGAAGCCACTCCACTTCGTAGAAAATGCTTAACTAGAAAAAGGATCCTTATAGGTAGGTAGTGGTCTGAATGTTTTACTAGGGAAAAAGACACCTGTGTTTAACTCCCCTTTCTAGGTAATACTTATTTATATATGTAAATATATGTATATATATATGAAGTGGAACAATTGGTGAGCTCATTCCCAAAAGCCCACATTAAATGAAAAAAAAAAAAAAAAACAACAAAGTAATAACTGTCAATTCAATGGGAATAAGTATATCTAATTCCCTTCATTACAAACTAACTTCTCAGAATATCTTCTCTTGGCCCTACAATTAAATTAAGATTTAAGCACTGAAGGACAGGTACCACAAGAACACCTCCAGAAAGGTAAGAGAACCCACAGGGTGACAGGAAGGCTGGGAAAAAAGAAATCCCAAGGTCTTCCACTTACATAGGTTACTTCTTCCACACAACACATTCTATAGGAAAACTACTCATCAGTCCAGGAAAAGATCAACTACGTGCCATTACTTCCATATATACAGACAGATAATACACTAAAACAGGCCAGAAAGGACTATTTACTTATGCTGGTAGCTTCATTTTTCATTATTATTATTTTTTTTTGATCCAGAGATGCAAATCAACCTGAAAAAGTTTAAATCTTGTCAAGTTAGGGTTTCATTTCCAATTCCTACTGTACTTAGAGCACAGCTGCCTGCTGTTTACATCAAACAGAATTACTGAACAGGTAGAGGACTTCTTACTTCCTATTTTAGCTGCAGTTCAGGTTATTTTAGGGAAATGCTGAAAACAAATACCAACCTGTAGTAGCTTTCCTCTTAGTTCACAGAGAATTAAGACTTGATTAGTACAGATTTTCTAAAATGCTAATTTTATCTGAAGCAGTGAAAACACACCCAGGGTACAGTTAAAAAATAGCAAACAACAAAAGTAAGGGAGAAAAATGGGAAGACAGTTTTGCCTACCCTAGTAGTAGTAATTTGGTCTTGTTTTAATATAAGGTGAGGTAATTACATAGGGACAATTCCAGTATAAATAACTTCATCCTCCAGCAAGTTAGTTGAGAAGCAGCACACCACCACACTACTCTAATGTTAGTGTCACATTGGCCACGTTCAGCTTAACAATGCTTTGACTCAGCAGTTACACGACAGCCACAGAGTCCATGAAAGTAAGACCAGCATCCACTCTAAGTCCCACGACTCTGCTTTAACTATGCCAAGACAGGAGGAAGACACCAACAAACAGAATACTTTAACTGACTCATTACTGACACTAATCCACAAAGCAATCATGTAAGACATTTCACTAAACAAGAAAAAAAGGGATAACTGATATTCTCTGCTTACAATAATTTCAAAACTAAGATTTTTATTAATATTCCAGTGTGAAAACAATGTTGTGTACATACATTAAATACATATCATTGTACAGTAAAAGGAAATGGAAATGTAGATGAAAAAGATAATGTTTTCCTAATAATAACAAGTAAGAAATCATACCTGGCCAATGCAGCAATGTTTCCCAAGGTGTAAAACACTGCAAAAAGTTTGATTCCCTTTGGGAGCCATAACAATGCTGTTCCCTTTAAAAAAAAGTGTATGTTTGTCATTAATTAATTCAATTTGTTAATTATAGACAATAAAATCTTCAAGATTTTCAGAGATTACAAGAGTTCCATTTAACACACATCGGCACAGGACGATGCTCAGTCCTGCTGACAATACCCGGCGTGCCTCTGCTGCCACCTACTGGCAAAACAATGCATTGACTCAATCCCTTTGCAACAATTTTACAACTAGGCTACGTTTATTTATAGTGTACCTAAAATTCATTTATATCTTTTACATCCTCTTTATGATGCTTGCAACTTTGTCACGAAGCCCAACAAATGTAGGACATAACGTATTTGCCAGGCTGCATACACATGAAATCAAGGAGGTCAGATACACGCCTGCATGGGATGGCTTCAGTGTTTCTTTCAGGGCCTCAGCATTGCAGCAGAGGTCTGAGAACTGAGAGAAAGGGTGATGACCGGCACTCAGCTCCACCTGGCAAAGCTCAGCTAGGGAGCCACCTCCAAACTAATTAAGATGTCGAGGTCCATAAACACACTACTTAAGCCTTGACCCTTCTTTATTTAGCAAGATATCCAGAGAACAAGCTTTAGCAAAACCTTAAGGCCTTTGATCTGTGGTCTCACAGTTTCACACCATGTGATACAGAAAAAGCACAAAGATTAAGCACTTAAAAAAAAAAAACAACACAGCATCAAAAAGAACATTAGCCTGTGCAGAAGTAGGTATTGAAGCACAAAAATGGCACATGTGAGCATGTTAGTTAAATATTTCTTGTGAGGAAAACACAGGGAGCAGTCAACCAACCAGTTCTTACCCCTAAAGAGAGGGGGCTTCCAACCTGACCCTGAGCTCCCAGGACTAGCCTCAACACCCAGCTGGCAGATTTTGCACCTGCAGGAGAATCCAGCAAGTCACCACGGCTAAATGCCACAACATGCTGCTCCTTCACATCTGTTTTCTTCTCTAATTACCAAGTCTCCTCAATTTTAAATATTTTTTATAGTAAACGAAAGAGTAGAATGGTTCAGTCAGAAAGGAACCTGCAAGAATTACCTACAAGGATCCATGTGCCTAAATACTTTGGGATTAACCAAAGCTTAAAGCATATTACGCAGTCATCACCTACTGAACTGTAGGCCTGATGAGCTACGCCTGCAGTTTCTTCAGCCTTTAGAAACCTCTCAAGCTTCCCCTTCCTCTTCCCCTTTCATGAAGAGTATAAAAATAAAAATATAAAAATAAAATGGGTATAAATTAAACAGCAAAAACCTCCTTTTAGCACACCATACACATCTACGTAAGAAACACAGTGTATTTTGTCTGTGTTCATGCCTCTTCGTAAGAGATTTTATTACCCTACAATAAAAACATTCTTTGCTGTGACTCTAAGAAAAATGGCCAGAAATACAATTTACAGATCAGCAGCCCCTACGTGCTACTTACACATTTTACAGTCCTTTAGATTTATGGATATAAAATTTAGGATTCAGGATCAAGTAAATACTATCACATACTATGTATTAATATGATTGTGGTTCTACCATAGAACATTTAATAAAGTGTAGAGTAAAAAACAGTTACTTACAAGAATAGAACATGCAACGCCAGCAATGAAACATATGGCAAACCACTTGACTCGTGTACCAAAGCTAAGTGTTGAGGCATCAAGAACCTTAATAGGAAGAGAGGAAAACAATGGATATTACAAAAACAGCTTTGAACGGTCTTAAGGACATTTTTTCAGTACTAGTAAAGTATTTAATTTCAAAAAAAATACATGAGCCCAAACCAATTATTTTACCTCGTTTAAACACAGATGCTTGCACATTATTTCCCAGCTTAAAAACTATGTTTACAGTTTGGAAACACACAAAAATAACAGAACCTATGAAGATATATCCTCGCAAGCAGCACTTCTCCATTTTCAGAGACCTTCCTTTCCCCAGGTAACTAACTGAAAATTCTCATGATTGTATCAAAGCAAAACAGAACTATTTGTTCAGCGCTGAATCCTCCTACGACGATACCACTCTTCTCTGCTGCTAGGTGGAATCCATTATGAAAGCAATGATCCTTTGCAAGCATCCCAATTCCTCCTTGGTTACTGTTCCCTACAGGGTGAAGGTGTAAACATACTAAACCAGCTTGTCTCACCAGAAAGTGAATTGCTGGAAGGGATGATTTTGCTTCCTGTTTCTCCAGAGTGATTTCAATACCCGAAGAGCTGAACCAGCCAACACAACTTGTTAAGCGGGAAGAGAAATAGCACTTCTTTTATTTTCTGACTTAGTCTGTGCAAGAGCAATAAGCCAAACCAGCTCAGCAAGATGTGAAAACAGCAAGGCTTCCTGATATGGGGAAAGAGGGAAAACCACAGAGCTGGCAGAACAGCCCCTTTCAGCAGTGCTATCTTGTTAAGGCCTACTCAGCTCACTCATCCATCCACACTGTGCCAGGTCATTAAAGTTAAGCATGCTCTCTATGCTTAATTGGTTTATTAAACAAATTGGTACAACAGCTTACATAAGATGGCTATAAATCTAACTTTCCTGTTTGTTCAAGTGACACAAGCAAACTTGCCCACTTGTTTCTTGTCATCTGTTCTGCAGATATTTTCAATCAAACGTTCTAAGAAAACAACAACCAACACTTTGGGCTTCCTCAGACCACGACTGAGACATTTCTCCCACTCTTCAGAACATTTTCAGAATGCTATTTGGTTACTACTTAAAAGGATTTCCCATCTCTACAAATAAAGGATCCACACTTAACTGAATCAAAAGGAAGCACATACATGCTCACACTGTAATGAATCAGTCCCTGAACACGTGTCAACAGAGAACAGTTCGGACTACTTTCTACTCATAACCTCATTTAATCAAGTTAAATATTTCGAATGTTTGCTTTACAAGGAAGATCACAATAATGAAAATACAGCTTTTAAGTTTGCATACTGACTGAACAGACTCTGCTGGAACACAGTATAGCTCTCCATTTTGCTTCTTCTCTGTGCTCAGTAGTTAAGACAGAACTTCCCAAAGGTCAGAAGATGCAGCTTACCTTGTCAGGTCCACCTTTTTATCCTTATGTATGCATTAAAGAAAGACAAAAACAGTAACTAAAAGATGGTTTAGTATTTGAAACCATTTTTGACAATTGTATTCCTGAATGCTTACAAAGGTGAGAGGGGCAGGAAGAGCTGGCAGCATACAAGTGAAGGTACACATTTAAAACAGGCAGCGTGTTTTCAAGTCACATTTATACAACTAATCACACCTGCACTACAAGCAGAAACAGTTCTTTTCATTCCTGATCAGAAATGAACTACTGAAGGAAAGATTAGGACTTTGGGGAAAAAAAAACAACAAAGAAACAAGTCAGACCTAAGTGCACAGGTAATCGTGGATTTCAGATAAAAAGAGTTGGCACTACTCTCTAAAATACTTGCCTCAGCAGAAGCTGTTACTGACAAAATAAGACAAAATTTCTATGCAAATTTTATATCTGGGAAGAAATTCCTAAGGAGAACTGTGAAGCGAAGAGTAAGAGTTTCTGTAAAACATATTCAGTTTGCTATACTGCTCTTCAGTTTATTTCTGAACAAGAAAAACAAAAACAACAAAAAAAACCAAGACAAAATACAACCAGAAACCAACAGGTAGAAACCCTCATTTGCTACAGCTGATCTTTAAGGCAAAACTCTCGAGCAAGAAGCAAAGATTTTTATGCAAAGGTCACTCCAAAAAATTTTATATATATATATATATATATATATATATATCTCATATATATCATTCATATATATTATTATATATGTATATATCTCATATATACATCATATATATTATTATATATATATATATCTCTCAAAGAAACAACCAAAGGAAACCCAAGGTGGAAACAGAAATCCAGAACACAGACTTCCTGAACCATAGGGAATTGTCTTGCAGCAACACACTACACAAGCTGCCGACAACAGAAAGCAGTGTCTGCAGTGACAGACACTCATTACAGACACCCAACAAACCATGTGAATGATAACCTCCAAGGCTGCCTTTGATCAAAAGCATTTATTGAAGCTTTGCTCACCTGCTTAAGCTGCCCGCATACATTGCTGATCTTACTCACTGGTCTTACATAAGGGCAAAGAAAAATATAATATTACCTTTTTCTACTGATCTAAAGAAAGATTCTAGAAGTTCAAAACCCCATCTTTCCTTGTTAAGAAAGCTACCAATATGCCCCTAATGAAGAAAACACAGTTCCAAACAGATGTTTTTGCAAGACTGAATTCTTTAGCTTGTTTCAAAATTTTTGTGTACTATGTTTTCATCTTTCCTTCTATGTATTTCTATCAAATCCTCAGAGCAAAATAAGAAATATCCAGTCTGTTCCTCCATGCTAAAATTCTGTTCAATGCTTTAAGCAGCTGTCAACTGAAAACCAGTGGGAAATTACAAGGAGCCAGAAAACAAGCCAGTGTGTCAAGAGCACCTTTTTAACATGATTCTTGTGTTGGAAAACTAAATGGCACAAGACTGCACTGAAATCATCATTACACCTGTATAGTTACAATTTATTACAGGTTGGTTGTTTTGTTTTGTTTTGGTTTTTTTTTTGCAACTGCCCCCAATTTTTTTTTCCCCCAAGAATTGTTGATCAAACTGCAGCAAGACAACAGTTGGTTATCTGAAGAGTTTAGAAAGCGCACAAAGAATTTCATTGAATTACCACACAATTGTCTCACTATGTACTTTACTTCGACTTCCTTTAACAGGAATTACTGCCGACCTTGTGGTTATCATTCTGCAAAGATCTGGAATGAGCAGAACAGAGGGACATCCATGAACATAAACCATGTGATTGCTATTACACAACTATCAACTCCTCTTAAGAGACGGTCATTGTGTTTAATCAAATGCATGCCTCAGCTCCAGAAAGGTCATCTAAAACACAGACTGACATTTAACAAATGAAGTTCTCAGCTCAGTTTCTGCTGACAACACCTGAAATACCAAATTAGTAAATATTATTAAATATTAATTATTTAAAAATTATTTATCAAATACTCAGCCGTTTATGGACAGATTGCTGCCTTGAAACAAACACCGCAGCATTAAGGAGAATTCTCTGTCACCATTTGTGTCTCATTCAAAATGTGCCTAGGGATAGTAGACTAAATAATTCTCTTAGCATTGAACTTGGTACTAACAGGAGTAAGTACTTAGACAACTGTCAGATCAGAACCTGAAGATGAAGCATCCCAGACAGGAGCAGCTAGCTTAGGCTTGGAGGGGTATGGATGCTGCACTGCTTTCAGAATCACACTGAGTACACAGCAATTCAACCACTTCATTGTGGCAAAGAGGCCAAGCTCATGCACCTTACAGACTAGCACCAACTTCACATAAAGAAGCACGTCAGGACTGAGCTGCTGAAACTTATATTGTGCCACGGATACAAACTATACTGCAGCTGTTCTGGTTCACCAAAGCTCAGGCTGAGGCTTCTTTGCTTTCCAGCTTCTTCTGCCATGCTCCCACATCCTACAGCACAGGGAACCAAAATCTCTCATGACGTGGGGTGCTTGGATCTGCAAACACACCAGCTGAAACAGTGCTGGCTGCATAAATGGGTAACCAGATCTTTTTAAGCCGAGTAGCACTCAGACTGAAGTGAAATCTCAGAAGCGTCAGATACCTATACCCAGCAGGGAAATAACTGAGGAGGGGAAGGAAATAAAGAGTAAGCAGTACTCCAGGAGGACGGGGTTAAAAATGAACTTCAGAGCACTATACAGAGAACTATGTGGCGACAAAACACATTTTTCGCTTCCACAAATTTGTAGAAGAGTCAGTAGATGCAGGACGGAGAGACCTCGTTAATTTCAAAGCAAGACACAGAAAACAAAACCAACGAAACCCAGACCAGCACTGCGCCAGAGCCCTTCCACGAGCAGGGCCGGGCCCAACACGCCTCTCCGCCCGCCCGCACGTCCCGCGCTCCTCCGCCGCTCGGCTTCCCGCGCCCCACGGCTGCGTACTCAGCGGGGGCCGAGCGGCGCCCCACGGCCCGCTGCTGGCGCAGGCACGGCCCAGCGGGACCTGCGCCGCTCGAGCAGGGAAGGAGCTCGGCTCAGAAAGCGGGCGAGAGCCCCACACCGCTGGTGCGGGCGGAGAGGAACGATGAGGTCTCCGCGAGGCGGTACCTGCGCCGTCAGCCCCTGCTCCTCGTCGTCCTGCCCGCTCAGCACCCGCCGCAGCTTCTCCATGGCGGGGCCGGGACCGCTCGGCGGCCCTACCGGAAATGGCGGGCTCCGCCTCCCGACACAACGGCGGCTGGGCGCATGCGCGCTGCATGGAGGGGGAGGAGATGGAGGGTTATGGTGGGGGTGTGGGTTTATGTGCTTGTGGGTTTCCCGCTTGCTTCCGAATCTGCTTATTTCACTATGTTCATTAAAAGTGATTTACATTTGCTCAGTAGTGGGATTTCTCGGTTAATTTCACTTTCCCTTCCCTAAGAAGGGGCGACAGGCAGTGCGTGGTGCAGCGCGGGGGAGAAGGATGCGATAAGCTGTGCTGCTGCCTGAGTGAGACAACATTAGAGAAGGGCACAACCCTTCCCCTCCCTGATTGCCCAGAGCTCCTAGCCAGGTCCGCATAGAATCATAGAATGGCCTGTGTTGAAAAGGACCACAATGATCAACGAGTTGCAACCCCCTTGCTATGTGCAGGGTCGCCAACCAGCAGACCAGGCTGCCCAGAGCCACATCCAGCCTGGCCTTGAATGCCTCCAGGGATGGGGCATCCACAGCCTCATTGGGCAACCTGTTCCAGTTTGTTTTGCAAGTAGAGGCCTCTCAGTGAGGCTTTTGGATGCCTGGGTGCTGGGCAGGCATGGTGCAGTGCCATGGACGTGAGCAGGAGGCAGTGAGTGGAGGTCTTTGGTGACCTCCTCATTAGCAGCTGGCCCCATGATGTCAGTATGGAAGCGTGGCTTGGTGGCAGCTCTGTAGGTAAACACTTCCCAGCATGAGCTGCTGTTGCTTTAGCCCCTCACCACCCATGCCCTGGGTAAAAATTACCTACAGTTTACTTCTATTGTTATTTCCCCGGGGCACCAAAATGCTGTGGGCTTGTGGTTCTTCTAGAAGCTATGGCATGACAACAAACATGTCGGAGTATGACAGTCTCGTCCTCACCTTCCCACTCCCTGCAGCTGAAATATTTGGGCTCGTCTCTAAAATCAAAATCATGCAAGCATTTGCGTACCTCAAAGTCTTCCCACAGAGCCCCAGCCCTGTGAACACAAGTTGCTGTTCAGCTGACTGCTCAACTGTGATCTTTGAGGAAGTTGTGCATGGCCAGGGAAAGTCACAGGAGCAGGACCACCAGTGTGGCTAGGGGAAGGCTACCATGCACCTTTCATGCATTGCAGCGTGTGAAGGGAGCCAGAAGCAGCAATGAGTGTTTTCCTGAGCTATGACCATGCTGACTGCCACCTGCTTTGAATGTCCAGTGTGCTCCTGTGACCTGCTGATGTCTTCCAGAGTATTTTTAGATGCACTACCATTACCATGCCATCAGCCTCTAATCCACTCTGTCTGGGGAAGGGAAAGGGCTGTGCGACAGGGTGCAGAAACTGTGGGAGACTGAATTGCTGTGGTATAATGCATGCAGTTAGCTGAGGCCATAGTACTTGTGCTGAATTGCTGTGGTATAATGCATGCAGTTAGCTGAGGCCATAGTACTTGTGGCAGCTCTGTGCTTGTGTTTTCTACCTTAGGTCTGCTCATGCCACAGCTCCCCAGTGATGTATGTCACCTCTCTGTAGCTGAGACTAATGCCACAAGCCTAACACACCTCTTCTCCAGCTTGTTATCTTTTCATAGCAAGGCTGAGCCTTTTAATTCAACTTGGACACTGAAATGCTAATACCAGGAATTCCTGATGTAGGCTGCTGTGGGGAGCAGGCCAGAGGTGTCTCCAGCGGTGTCTTCCCAAAAATTCTCTGGGCAGTCTGGGTATGGGGATCTGGCATGATGCAAAGAGCATGCTCTCCTCTGAACTCTGATTTATGGCAATCCAGGGCTCAATGGTGTTCAAACAAGCATTAGATCACAGAATCATGGAATCATCTGAGTTGAAAAGGACCTCCAACATCATAGTTTCAACCTCCCTGCCATGGGCAGGGTTGCCAACCATAGGACCAGGCTGTTCAGAGCCAGTTCCAGCCTAGCCTTGAATACCTCCAGGGATGGGGCATCCACAACCTCTCTGGAAAACCTGTTCCATCTGAGTAAAAAACTTCCTCCTAATATCTAGCCTAAATCTCCCATCTTAGTTTAACATCGTTCCTTATCCTGTCAGTATCAACTGATGACCTGGTCAAGACCTTCATATTCGAGGCATATTGCCTGTGCTGCCTCCAAAGTATAGTTGTTGTCATGGGTTGTTGAAATCACAGCTTTTATCTTCAAGGCTTTAATTTTCATTTCCCCTATTAGTTTTAAATAAATACAGCCATATGGGGAGGGAACAAACAAAACAAAATAAAAAACTCTAAAATTTAGGGCAATCTTCTGGATTATTACAATCCAATGAGACTGGACATTTTAGGAGCAGTTCTTCTAACCTAAACAGCTATTTTAACAGTGACAGGTAATGGTGATCCAAAAACAAGGAGCAATGAAGCAAAAGCTAGAAAATGCTTCTACTTTTTTGTGCCTCCATTCAGGAAACCCTCTGCTTCTGCCTGTTGCTTCCTGCACTTCTCCCAGAGTCACAGACCTGTCTAGTAGAGCATGCTCTCAGTGGTTTTGTACAGCTTCATGGAAATTGCCTCTGCTGTGACTCAAACCTTTCCAGATCCAGTCATCACTTTGTTAGTGTCAGACATTCAACTCATTCACAGCCCTCTGATGTGGGGAACTGAGGTCCAGAAAAGCAACAGCTTCTTCCCAAAGTGGTTGGCACAATAGTCAGGTGTGTATGTGGTTCTTGTAAGCTACTGGAAAGTTTTTCCAGGGAAAGGTAATTACTTTTATTGGCTCACAATGGCTAATGCAACCAATGCAAGAACATAATGAACAGCCTTGTGAGTTCATCTTTCTCTGTGGCATCATATGCTTGGGTCAGGTATCACAGAGGTTTGGTTAACTGATTCAACAGTGGGTACCTTGCCAGATCTTTGAGCCTTTGAACCTGTTCCTCTTCCTAACAATAACTTGGCAGAGAGCTGATGCTAATGTTTACCAAGTTACAGTACAAAAACACAAAGTATTAGTACTGATCACATTGTTGGTTTCACCTGTGCTTCCAGGTGACCCTTAACAAAAATATAAAATAAAAAATAAAACAAAAAAATAAAAATATTTGTAATTGCTGCCACATAAGACTGCCCCATGAACAAACAGAATAACTGCCTTGGGATCTCAGGGACAGGGAGACATGGTCTTCCTGAATGTGCAAAGGAAGAATGTTTGAGACTATCTCTCTTTTCCCTTAGCATTACTACATGTTAAAATCTAAAGATCTTTCTGTGCTTAAGCCATGATTTTGGACCCAGGCAGACTGCAGAGGGACAGGTTAGAGGAGATTAATATCTTGTCCTTCCAGGAAACAGCTTTAAGATTTCACACGACCTACACATTCCTACAAAGGATGAGGGAGGATACCAGTCCCGTTTACCTCAGTACCACTCTGACAAGGCATCTCTTCAGTTAATGCAACTCCAAGAACAACAAGCACGATATGAGTCTATTCCAACTGTCCTGAATATCAACCAACAAAAACGAGTTACAGCTTGATTCTGCCTCGGATAATGTATGAGTTAAATTAGTTCAAAAGTATTCACGTTTTTCAAAACCGTAAGTGGTTTGCTTTGTGCCAATACATATCTCTTCACAGCAGGCCAAGAAGAGCGATCACATAAACCCTTGCCAGTGCTGCTATAATCAGCATTGCTTTTACCTGCACCGACGCTGAGTTCAGGGCACTTATCCCCGTGTAACTATTTCACTTATGCAAACAACATAATCCAGATTTCATAAGAATGAATAGGCTAAAAGTTCTTAGGCTTGTTGCCATAGTTACTTGAAATCTGCTGTTAAAAAGGGAAGGAATGAAGACAGAGAAGGAGAAAAAGTAGGAAAAGAAAATATTGATATCACAGCCAGGGTTAGGTCATATGATAAGGATATAGTGATGACCTTGAAGGAAAAGAGTCTTGGTGATGACACTAAAGAGTGTGCTATCCAGGCAGCCCATCTTTCTGCACTCTGTTTGCTGTTGGGTTGATCTTATGGACGTTGTTTTTTTTTAAAAGTGGTTACCACAGGGGCAAAATGCATGCACTGGCTGCTACTGGATTGGCAAATGGAGAAAGGGATTGGGTGAAGAGAAGAATTCTTTCACAATTTATTTACTAAAAAAATGGTGTCAACTTTCATTTCATTCTACAAACATAGGGAAATTTGGAGCAATGCCTTGTTCAAACAGAATAAACCTTTTAGTCTCTGTTTAAGATAAAAGCAGAAATATTCAAGTTCCATAAAAGCAGAACTGCAGATGCATTGTTAGCTGGTTAGCATTTTTCTTCCCCAAAGGCACATGGAACCAAAGTGTATTGTGAGATATGCGCTGAAAGAGCATCAAAAGAGTAACTGTATGAATCTTTTGCTATCACCACTTTATATTGTTGGCAGTCCATCCTCTTACCATAAAGAAACAGTTGTACTAATAATGGCTTTGTGCTAAGCCAACCTGTGAACGTATCACTGTTGCTATTCACTATTTCATCTTTTCATTCCTGCTGTTCTTCACTCCCTTCACTTTCTTATAACTGGCATGTAAAGCAGCAACGTGTGTGCAGCTGTGCCAGTGTAAAATTGGCTTGTCTACACCAGAAACACACAAGTGAATTAAGCACATTTGATGCCTTATGTATTAGACCACATTTACACTTTGCATTGACATTCATGGAGGGAGCTAAGGGAAAGCACTGGAGTAGTTGGAAGGCTCCTCTGTCCTAATCCAGCACAGCATTTTCTAAACACTTCTACTCCAAAGCCTCTCTCAGCCCCAAAGAGTTAACTTGCTTGTCTTTGTCATCTTCCCTCAGTCTGTAACGTGGCTGAGAATCTTTCATCCTTTCCCTCCCAGTTCTCTGTGCTGCTGTTCTTGCTCAGACGTCACCACTGTGCTTTGTATGGAAAACAAATGATAACCCACAATGCTATAAGAGACTACATTATATTAGGAATGCGTTTTCTTGGAGAACTATATTGGCAGTAGTCTCACAGATCACAGAATCACAGAATCACAGAATCACCCGGGTTGGAAGGGACCCCAAGGATCATGTAGTTCCAACCCCCCTGCCTAGCAGGGCCACCAAACATACACATTCAGATCAGGTTGCCCAGGACCCCGTCCAACCTGGCCTTAAACACGTCCAAGGACGGGGCATCCACAACCTCCCTGGGCAGCCCGTTCCAGGGCCTAACCACTCTCCTAGTAAAGAACTTCCCCCTAACATCTAACCTAAATCTTCCCTCCTTCAACTTAAAACCATTTCCCCTAGTCCTGCTGTTGTCAGCCCTTTTGAAGAGTTTACTCCCCTCCTGGGTGTAGGTTCCCTTCAGGTATTGATAGGCTGCAATGAGGTCACCCCGCAGCCTTCTCTTCTCCAGGCTGAACAAGCCCAACTCCCTCAGCCTGTCCTCATAGGGGAGCTGCTCCAGCCCCCGATCATCTTAGTCGCCCTCCTCTGGACCCTTTCCAAAATCTCAATGTCCTTCTTGTACTGAGGGCTCCACACCTGGACACAGTACTCCAGGTGGGGCCTCACAAGAGCCGAGTAGAGAGGGACAATCACCTCCCTGTCCCTGCTGGCCACCCCTCTCCTGATGGAGCCCAGGATCCCATTTGCCTTTCGAGCTGCCAGAGCACACTGCTGGCTCATATTCAGTCTCAGTAAATAATGTTTTCTGCTCTTTTCAGAGTAGGAAGAACTCACTCATACAGCAACCAGAGAAGCAAAGTGAAAAAAAAGAATGTACTGAATACAGCAGCAGTAACCGAAATGAATATGTAACACGTGGCATTTGTGGGAAGTTGAACCAAATTCACTGCAGCTGTCACTACCCTAATTAAAGAAATCTTGCAGGCAATTTCTTCTCTTCCGGCCCTGCAATTACAGTTATTGCTTTTTTCGTAATTTATTACTGTGCTACCAAATGGCCTCCGCATTTGAATTATAAATCAGCAAACTTCCAGAACAAGGATAATTAATGTCACAAGAGCAGAAGAAATCACAAGCTATTTTAATTCTACAGCAAATAATTAGCCTCAGTCTCCTCTGGAAGAAGAGAGTCAAGAGATCTCTACCTCAGTCTGGGAGGCAGGAGGGCATGACAGAGACCAAGAGCATCACTGGTACTGCCACCCACCCAGCTTCCCAAAGGTGCCACATTCCCTAGCAGCAGTCTGGCAGAACTTACTCAGAAAAGTGACAAATTCCTTTCCATCTGATCACGTGAAACAAAGCAGCAACTGAGGTGGCAGCAAGACAGAAAAGGCTAATGTGGTTCCTCATAATGCTATCATGAAGTAGGAACAGTAGACTCAGGGAAGGGCTTGGAATCATAGTGGAACAGGTTTCTAGTGAAGGAGGTATCCCACTGCTGAAAAGCTACTGGGAGTAAGGCAAACTGTGAAATTAAAACTAAATAGCTGTTCCAGAATAACAGCATGTAGAGACAAGCCCTGTAATGCAAACACTGAGCACAAGCTTCAGATTAGTGTTAATCAGTTAAACTGGAGTAGTTCCCCACTTTTATTCAGCACAACCTGAGTGAAAAAAGGGAAGCTATCATCTCCATTAAGTTGTTCAGATTTCATAATGCAAAGACCTCCAGTTTCTCTAAAATGTGCTTGTTTCAGGTTGCTCCAAAATCCTACCCTCAAAATGCTCAAATGCCAATGTCTTTCAGTATTCAGCACTAGAGGAACTGGCACCTGCTATTCACCCCTGTACAACTCCAATATGAAAAACTTAAGCCTGGCCCCAGCAAATGGCTACAGAGATTAAAAGGAAAAAAGTAGAAAGAAACACGAGATACAGTGCAGGCTGCTACACACTAGGAAAATGAAAGGAGATACGCTTGTAAATGCTATTCCCTCTTTAATGAACTCTAGTAAATGTATCTGTAAGTAATTTCCCTCTCCACAAACAAGTTCATGCAAATTATTAAGTGTTAAGGCAAGCAGTTACACTTGCCTGCATTTATCTCACTACTCATATTAAGAAGCTTAACATTTCTCCTCTATGACGAAAAAAAATTAAGAGATAGGAGATACCTTCTGTGACCATGCAACAGTACTGGAGGGGCAGCTTAATGCAGCAACTTCTCAAAGCAGCAAGTAGCTTTAGCAAGTTGTCAGTGTTTGCTTTACTCATCTAGCAGGGCATGCCTCATTTGACTACTGTATACCTGCCACATTGTTCAGCTATTATGCTATTAGGAACAACACAACACTAGCCTACAATTCAATTCTTTCAGCCTGCCATAGCTGGCAAGTCCTTTAGTACAGTCTGCATTATTACAGTATAGGTAACCAAAAGAAACCTGTTGCATGTTACATAGCTGAGTAACTAGTACAAATTCAACACTGTCTATTGCAGCTGTAGCACTCAGTCAAATCCTCAGCTCCTTTCTCCTAAGGAAAAAGGAAGTTTTAGATAATAGGATCGAGAGGATATTTGCCTTGATTCACTACATGCAAAGGATAATGCCATTTATTTTTTCTAGTCTGTTTTTGCTCCATGCCATCATAGTAACAGATTCTCCCTCCTAAAATTTCATTTTAGGATAAGATATCACGGTACGATAAACAGAACTGTTCACAATTTGAGATGGTTTATTGCCATTTGGAATATGTTTTATTGTTCAAAACACTGCACCAAAATAAAACCCACCACGTACATTCTTTGTCATCTACATTTTTAACAACAATGTAACTTTCAGGCAGGTCATGCATGAAAATCACTCTTCAGTGACATCAAAAAAACTAATGAAAGGCACCTTGTGTCCTTCACATCCCAGACTCAAATTAAGTTCTTGACTGAATAAAGATTACATACATCTAGAACTCAAGCAGTAGTAAAACAAATTAGAATTACCTGGAAAATAGTATCAGACTTTGTAGAATAGATAGATGTGTACAGATTCTACAGATCTGTAGAATTTAACAGAATTCAGTGCTATGCTTTTGCTTTTCACCATCTTTAAGTAATGTGCGACTTAAAAATTGTTACCTATGTGTCTCTTTACTGAGACAAGGCATGCAGTAAGACGGAAAGCTGGCTGCTTCCAGGCTGTGTGTCTACACATTTGTTCTTGGAGATTAGCAAGCCACTGCTTAAGTTAAAAAAAAAAAAAAAAGAGAGACTAGGAATGAATGCACCCAAGTTAAATGGCTTTTAAGTATATGTTAATGTATAGAATAATACCACCTACAGTTCTGTTTTACTGACCTCTGTTCCAGTTAATTTGGAAACAAGTTTGTGAAGTCATCACAAGCTATTTTATTTTCATAATAAGAAATTTGTTTTCAAATAGTGCTGGTTGTTTGAGTAACAAACTCAGTCAGAAGGGTAGTTACTAAGGACAAATAAGGCAACAAAACATTAGAAGCAGTGGTTCCCATTGCTGTATAGTACTTTTAAAAAGGCAAGATAAAAATTAGAAATATTATTGATGGGGTCATTCACAACAGGTGCTTTTGTTTTATCCCCATTGTCTTTGTCACAGCAACTGTAGATGGCAGATCTTCCTTGGTTGTAATTCAGGACGACCATATTCCTTGGCTTAGTTCAAGTTAGATATTTAGTTCTTTTTCTCCAACCTGTCAGGAGAAGAACAAGGTTTTTTTTAAAGAGCGAATACTGAACTTCAGTAGTTAGCAAAAGTCTGGATGCACAGTACAACTTCAGGAATGTCAGACACCTAGCTGGTCATTTCTACAAAGGCAGATCCAGTAGCAACTTTCCTAAGTCTTCTTTAATTTATAGATCAGGAGACATTATCTCACCAGATGCATTTCTTAAAAGAGAAAAACCGTAGCTCTGATTCATCAGGATTGTTTGGGATTGTGTCTATAATAGTAACTATATCATGAAAGTGCAAGAATTGCGGTCTGCTCCATGGATACATAATATTAAATCTCAGATCTACCCCATACATACAAGAATGATCAGCTTAGTTTCTTTTCACCTTTCAGACATTCACCCCCTTCACTATTTTATGAGTGTTTCAATCTCAGAAGTCATTGAAATAGACAAACATGGACTAATCAACATAGTACATTAAGCAAAAAATCAAAGATCCCAGCAGCTGCTAAAAGCCTTGTCTGCATCCATGACCTTCCAGCCTCTTCTGTGTAGACACCCTCCAAAGCTCACAGGACATGCAAGACAAGCTTGTTTTTTCTTCATTATCTTCTGCAAGCCTATTAACAAGCCCAGAAGCCATGCAAGGGCTTGCACCACAAGTAAAAGTCACTGAAAGAGCATGCTGAGTGCCAACAAGTTGGAACTTGCCTGTATTTGATCAGTCGCCCTCCTTGAATAATTTGTGCAACTTCATTAGTCAAGTGGCATGCAAAGAGAAGCCAGTTCCTTGGCTGCACTTTGTAGGCAAATCTCATGAAAGTCAAGGAGTAACAACACAGTGCTGCAAAATATAATAGATATCAATATAATTATAATAGATAGTGGATTATTTTTTATTTTGTTGAGAAATTATTTTCACACCAGCAAAATGTTAACAATACACAGAATGCTTCTCACTGGCATTTGAGTTTTCCAGTTGTTACAAACTTATGCATTTTTTTGCATTGGATCCTTAATGTGGTCAAGTGCTGATTTTACTATAAGAAATTGTGGGGCTGGAATCATCACAAAAAACCTTCATATTGCTGTGGTCCAACTGAAGCTTTCTTTAGGTTACGATTTAAACTATCTCAGCTAGAAATTTAAAAAAAAAAAACACCTCCTGTTAATACCAATGAGATATGGCAACAAATAACTTGACAGATTTCTAGGACAGTATTTTTAATAAGTACTTACTCTGCATACAGTTGTTACTGGAAAAGCTCTTAAAGTTCCCAGATGCACCCAGCCACAAGAAATTATGAGCATTCAGAAGCATAAAGGTTTCTAACCTGCTTTCCAGGAAGGCAAGAAATAGTCTCAATCCACCCTCCTGCTATAACTGCATTTAAATACAGGAAATTACAACCTATTATGGCATCAGTTTTGCAGAGTTCATGCTTTAGCTTTCCAACATGCTTAGAAAGAATCAAAAAAAAAATCTGGAAAATTTTCAAATTAAATTGCTTTTTTTTTTTTTTACCCAGGTTCAGAACCTAGAAGATGAAATAAATATTTGTACACATACCACCCCAGGCATACTTGTAAAAAGTACCCTAGAAAGGGCAGTAAACACAACCAGATGCTATTACCATCACAAGTTTCAATGCTGCAAGTAGCACACACTGAACTATTAATAGTCCTGTGACCTTTTAATTGGAGAACTACTAATGAGTTCTGATTATAAAATAGCAATTCGGTTATTTGAGTTATCAATTGTAGTGAACAAGAACAAAGTAAAAAAAATAGAGTTTGCTACCAAATACTTTTTATTTCTGGCAAGAACTTAGGAGATCCGTTAACAGCTCTAAGAGCCATAAACAACACCTTTCATAAAGGAACTGAATTAGACTTATTCAGGTCTAGCTCATTACTAGAGCACACTGAGTTATTTGTACTTAGCATGTGGAATCACTTCAAGCTTTTCTGAGTCCAGGAATTTGATGTCTGACTCTACACATAGAAAACCTTTTAATTTAAGGACAGCCTAGCAACTACTTCATATTTATATACTTTTGTTCAGCTATAAATCAGATCAAATCCAGGAGCAGGAATAAATAGCTGCAACTGAAAAGGCATTAACAAACATTCACCACTCTCCAAACTTTATCCTGCATTATTCTGTATCTGAATGCCTACATTCAATTATTATTTTTTAGTAACTAGGGTAATAAAAGCAAAATTGGCAAATATTTGGAGATATGAGAAAAAACAAATAGTAAGAAAAAGACTGCATTTCTAAAATACTAGGTTTGCTAATGAGCTTCAAGCTACTCAGCAATTGAAGAGTGATTTTTTTTTTTTGAGGCAGGATCTAAAGCAGCTGGGGTAGAACTACAGTGTGCTCTGTTTCTGTCTTAAATACCTGAATTTACTGAGCTGGGTATCTGCCACCAAAAATTATTTGCAAAACACACTCTCACTGTACTGGAGACAATATTTAAGCTGGTCTTTCATCTCTAGGGTAGTAGATTAATAGATTGAATTACTCTAAGTAGAATCTAGTATAGATGAGGAAATAGATTTCCTTAACCCAATGGTATTTTGCGTGGGGGAGAAGAATTATTTGGAATTTGTTAATTCCTTAACAAGTCTAACTGCAATTACACTAGTATTGAAGTACCAGTTTAGTAAAGTAAATTACCTGTTTTATGATAACACAGAAGAACTTAAAATACAGACACATAGGCAAAGGCTACACGCATGCAAAAAAAGGCAGAATAATTGTTGCTTATGTATTTAAAAATGAAATTTTTACATCATATCAAGAGCCATAATAGCCTCCTGACATTCAGGCATCTGCTTGGAAGGAGTTAGTCTACCTCAGGTGTTTTTAGCACCCCACAAAGCACTACTGTTTTTTCAGTGTCACTGTTTATATTTAAGTCTCACACCAATCACACTGTATCAGTATCCTTGATGCAAAAAAAAAAATGCATGCAGTAGTAGAGTAGTAACTACTAATGCTTGAGTCTGGTGACTAAAACTATGCACCAGGACTCTGTACAAAAGAAAAAAAAAGTTGCTAAAAAGCTCTGCAAAAGACTTCACAACTCATGTAACTCAATATGAGAGGCCCCCAAGGTTATATGGAAAGATTTTTAATATCTGCATCTGTTCTGATCATCAGTTAATAAGAAATTAATACCACACTGCTTTAAGTATGGAATTGGTGTTCTACAGTTCACAGAATCATAGAATTGTAGGGGTTGGAAGGGACCTCCAGAGATCATCGAGTCCAGCCCCCCTGCCAAAGCAGGTTCCCTACACCAGGTAGTTAGTTTACTGAGATGCTTGACTCAGTACTTACCAAATGTCATTCGGCCACTAATGATTTCTGGAGATTTCTTCATGTCATTAATAGCAGCAACAGGAAGTCCCCAATTGGCTACTGGGCCCCAAAAGTGCTGTAAAAGAAAAGAAAAAAAGCATTGCAGATACCAGTTAAGCTCATGCTTTTGTCTCTTCCCCAAATGGGGATACTAGAGATACTCTAATACTTTGGAATTGTCAGGGGACATTCAAGTTTCTTGCATCTGAAATTTCAAGAGCAACATTTTGCCAGCCTGAATATCAGCTTGTAACATTGTAATTAGACTCTGATTGAAAGCCACGTTTGTTTCCTGTAAGTTTAGGTTGCAATATTGGTAACTTAACTAGAACCTACACAGAAAACTGGAATGTTACATTACACATTGTTTTCATAGTTTGACCTTCCTGCAATATGCAAGAAAGGGTAATATTTCTGTGCCTACAGACCACATCGGCTCAAATTCAGATTTAAAGGAGTATTCAGGAGCTGCAAAAAACACATTTATTTTTACTGTACTTTTGCTGATAAAAAATATTAACACCTTTAACAGCTAAAGCCTCTCAAGAGAGAAAAATGGTATAACTGAGAATAGCTGCATGGTTACATGGTATCTGTACTTCACAGGTATGTTTAGATAGTGTAAAGAAATGTATCTTTAACTTATGCACAAAGTACTTGCTGCAACAGAAGAAGAGCATTTACAGTCAGCAGTATGTAGGATACTTTTTTCCAATTCTTTAATGAAACTAAAAGGACAGCAAGTGAGCCAACAAGAAGTACCTAATCACATACACTATCTTACTGTGCAAATCATGGCTAAGACAAATGTATCCACATTATCACACTAAATCACAGCACAAAAGGTAACTGGTGAGACAGTACACATGTGACCTCTACTGTTTAAATAAGACTCCTGAAACAGCAATTTCCGTTTCAGAAAACAGGTCTTTAAGGCTCTAACCCTGTCCACGTTTTTCACACAGAGGGTGGTGAAGCACTGGAACAGGTTGCCCAAGGAGGCTGTGGATGCCCCATCCCTGGAGGCATTCAAGGCCAGGCTGGATGTGGCTCTGGGCAGCCTGGTCTGGTGGTTGGTGACCCTGCACACAGCAGGGGAGTTGAAACTAGATGAGCATTGTGGTCCTTTTCAACCCAGGCCATTCTATGTTTACTGGAGACTTTTGGTTTGAAAGGCAGTTCAGGTCAACTTCGTGTTTTTGTGTAACTGCCATTACAACACAGATATACTGCAGACCACTCCAACTCCAGTTACACAAACTGAAGAGCCATCATCAACCTGAGATGCCACAGCAATAACTTTCCTCTGCTGACCAGGGAGGTAGGTATGAAGCCTTTTCACTTGAAACTTCACTGTGAAATGGTTATCCAGTTTTAAGTGCCTTTTGATGTTTTCACAAACAATAATTAAACTACACCTATCCTGTTTGTCTTTGGTCTGCAGAGACGAGCAAGGTCTCCATAACATTATGATTCTTACTATTATGAGCCATCACAACCATATCATTCAGAGCATAACAGGCCTAAAATATCAACTTCCAGTTTCAGGAGCAAACCGAAAGGCTAAGAAAAACTCTGCAGACAGAGTTACACGGTACTATTTATTGTCTCAAGTAAAGCTGGTTAAAAAAAAATTAAGTCAAGCAATGTAATTCAGTAGCTACTATGTTACCAGTGTCTCTGCTATATAGCAGAGCAGCTCAAGATAGATAAGATCTCCTTAGCAAAGGGAAAAGACCTGCTGATTTTTCAAGTTATTACTGTGAGACAGTCACATAAAGCCTAGATCTGCAATTACTAGTGCACCACTCCTGGTGCTTTTCACATGCAAGGAACTTCATTAACAGTGCTGAGGCAGAAGAAGTTCACAAGTTACTGAACTCATGCAAGAAAATGAAACAAAGTTCCCCTCCCCACTCCTTACCGTGCTGTTGAAGTGGGCCATCATTGTTTGCCATTCAAAAAAGCAAATGGGAGAAAGAGAAACAAAATATTAGTTTCCTTCATAATTCATATATGATTGATGCTCACAAGAAATGAAAGACAAGTCAGTAACCTTGTAAACCAAGTAACCTTGACAATAACCTTGGTTAATTTAACTGTTATTTCCTTCAAGAGTTGTTACTATGTGAAATGTTTACTGTTGAAGTGTCATTTACCTTGCAGAACAAAAACCTCATTATGATTCATAGAAAATCTTTCCTGCCCTGCAGACAACAAAGCATCCAAACTCCCATCCTAAGCTAGTTTAAAACAGATGTCAAAAGCCCTCAAGGTTTGTCTAGAACAAAGCTAAACTGCTACAGCTTCACTGTAAAAGCTCTGAAGTCAATGAATTCTCCATATACCTATATTTAAGTAGATTAAACCAAACATTGCCAGAGGTCTTGCTGTCACTAAGCTCAGGCCAACCATGGCTGTATTAGATACAAGCTATAACAGTCAGTGACCTAACATGCCATGTACACACCAGGAATGTACAGGCTTCATTTAAGCCATCATGTAATTACCAGAACTATTAATGCTGATCTATACTACTATTAGTTACTCCCATCATAATGGCTTCCATGATCACTTAACAAATGCCTATGGTAAGTAGACAATCAGGCCTACTTCAGAGGTCAAGCTGAATCTTCGTTACAAGCAGCAGTCTGAATCAAGGTGCATTGTTAGTACATCCTTGATTAACCTATCTGCTTGTTCCACTGCTTTCTTATTAACTGTAGCAATAATCAACTGGCAAGCCAGTTTCACAAGTGCACATTCCACCTTTTTTTTTTTGTTTTGGTAAAATCTTAAAAAAAAAAAACAAATTCAAACAAGCCCCTTAGCTCAATGCTTTTGTGCTAACAGAATCCAACCTTCTTTTTTAAGACGCAAGATGTTCACATGTATGCAGAAGCCTAAAATAGAACCACGCTGCCTGCTGCTAACAGTTCCAGCTAAGGTCTTGCAGCCATCCCCATGCTCACGTGAAACTGGAACAGCTATTATGCTCCCAGAAGAGGGCAGAACAAGGTCATTCAGCTCCTCCAGAAGCAGACACCGGCCCCAAAGCTCTACAGCCAACACAGCTGCAACAAATGCTACAGGATCCTTACTGCAGATACAGGGCAACTCCTGAAGAGATACCACTCCAAATCTGTAGTTTCCAACAATTACATTCAGTCCCGTGAAAGAGAGAGCATTTTGTACTAAAATGTCAAACCTTGATATGCCAATCAGCTTGTTTTAAACTAACAGTGCTGCTGAAGTTTACAAGAAGAAAAAGAAGCCATACTTAGAGCTTAAATTCTTATGACATTTACTTTAAAACCTCAAGACATAATTAGGGCAAATCTATATTTACATGATTTACAGTTATTCACATCCCTATTAAACACCACTTCAGAGAAGCCAGAAGTGAAATTGGCAGAACATTTAATTATTTATGACAGTTTTAAAAGCAATTCATCTTTTCTTTGTGCGAGATCCAGAAGCTTGCTCATGATGTAATGCCAGACATAGCCACCTGAGAAAAGCAGTATGTGTTCACTAAATCAGCTTTTGATTTTGAGTTATGAAGCTGAAACTGAAGCTACTTACTCTGATGGACCTCTGCAAGGACTGACTACACTAAGATATAACAGCTCACAACTCATCATATAGTCAATTCTGTTGCTTTGGGCAATTGTGGTTATTCTATCAAAGGTCAAGCATGAAGATGTACAACCTAAGTGTTGCAAGCTCCAGTCATTGTTTCACACGAAGAAATTACACACTTGAAAGCCTCACTGTAATTACTGACATGATTAGATACTGATTTCTAGAGCAGACAGCATAGACTCATAGCTTTGCTTTAAGAGCGGGGCAAGAAAGGAGTTTTGTGCAAGATGCAGAGCCCTCCAGTAGGCTGGAGCTCTCAGGAAAGAACATACTGGGATACAGCCGTTAAGTAGACATATTGTGTTTCCACTACAGTGGAAGACTGCAGCCTTTTATTGACAGTTAGCTAAACTCTAAGCACCATACGAAGCACAAACAAGAGCCTATACTGCTTTCCTAGGGCAGGAACAATGCTGAAAGGCTGCCCTGGGTGGTTCAACTAGCTTCGTGGCACACCCAGTAATAAAATGACAAAAGACAGAACCCATCCCACAAAGCAAGAATCCTGTGCATGTTCAGATAACTGAACTTTGTTTACTTCAAGAGGAGAACCAAGATGAAATACAGCTTTTTTTTTTTTTTTTTTTCCTCCAGCTGCCTTTAAGTCTCTGATAAGGAAAATGATACTTCAGCAGATAACCTTGGTGATGTCAGGGAGCAATTCATTCTTCCAAAAGCTAGTTGCTTCCCTTTATTACAGAGCAGACCGATGCACTACTACAGCATACACACTCCCAATGAATACCAGCACAATAACAAAGTGTCAATGTCACAAAGCATCCACCGAGCTTACAGGATACCCTCAGAACTTCCAGAAGGAAGCCCTGCTGAGGCCTGCTCTGGCTGCCATCTCGCTGTGAAGGCGTTCTGGCTCCTCCCGCATTTGGGTCACTGCTTTGGCATCGCTTCCCACCTTGCACAGAGCACCACGCCGCAGGCGTTCTGCTCACCGCAGAAGCTCTCTCCCACACAGAGCCACCCCGCCTGCCCCAAGCAGGGCCGTTCCTCACACCAGCAAGTGCCCTCCCACGGGCTCGCACAACGAACAGCGGCCGCAACAGCTGCGACAGGCACAGCGAGAGGTTTCCTAACGTCATTAGCAGAGCTCCGCCGAGCCTCGCAGCCCATCCGTCCGTTGCTGCCGGTGCCCCGCTCCTACCCGCCCGCCTCAAGGTCAAATGCCGGGTGGGACGGCATCCGCCCGCCGCTCACCTCATCAGATAATCTCGAAACTCCTTGCTGCGCACATAGTCCGCGGCCTTACGGGCCAGCGCCCCCGCCATGGCGGCCCGGCAGCAAACGGGCTGCGCCCGGTTCGCCTGCAGCCCTCGCAGCGGACGGCACCCCCGCACCGCCGCCGCCCGCTTTACGGCAGCGCCCGCGCCACCGCCCTCTCCGTCAGCGCGGCGCTCCCCGCGCTCATTGGCCGCCGCGGTCCCGCCTCCCGCCCGCTGCAAGCCGAGCCGGTAGCGGCGCTCAGAGCCGAGGGGAAGGCGGACCGCCGTAAAGCGGCGTGAATAAAAGGGGAGGGAGCGATCGGGAAGGGCGACGCGGAACCGCCCTCGGCTGATCCGCCGGCGTTCCTTAACAGCCCGCGGGGGCGGAGCCCTGCCGAGCCGCTATTGGACGCGCGGCTCGGCTGCTGGCTCCTCATTGGCTGGGGAGGCTCTCCTTGAGGCGGTGGTTGGGGCGTGTGGCGTCAGCTTGGACGGGGGGGGGCGGGTGGTGCGCGTAGAGCGTTGGGGTGGTTTTCTAAGGGTAATCCCGTTTGTAAGAGCCCAAAGCGCGAGCTTCGGGTTTGCGGTCAGAGAGCGCAGGATTCAGCCTTCCCCCGTGGCGCTCAAGACGCGGGACCAGGCGCCCGCAGGCACTTTCCATTTCCTGCCCTCGCAGATTTTTGCTTGTTTAGACTTGCAGATAAACTCTAACCCTGCTGTAATACCTTCTCCATAGAATTTGGGTCGGTCAAACAAATACCCGTATGTGAATGACTCCTTATCTTTGCTCAGTGTACTGGAGATAGTGAAAATGGATGTTTATCTGCTCCGACTGCTTTCCCAAGACCTGCAGCACCTTTACCACTGGGCCGGCAGCTGGGTGCAGCCTGGGCCATGCTGGCAGCACAGGGACCCACAGCAACTTCCTTGCTCTCCACTTCCTGGAAAAATACCATGCGGCTCTTCTCTGCTGCATTACTTGCTTGGAGAGGAACAGATCTGAAGGAAGGCACAGTCTGGACACAACCTCCCCTTTGCAAGTGTCCATGGCACATGATATGAGCCCTTTCTGTAAAAAACTGTTTCCTGATATCCAACCTAAACTTAACCCAGTGCAACTTGAGGTCATTTCCCCTCTGTCACCTGTCACCAGTGAGAAGAGACCAACCTGTTCTCACTGTAAGCACCTTTCAGATATTGGAAGAGAGCAATAACATCTCTCCTCAGCCCCCTTTTCCCCAGACTGAACAGTCCCAGTTCCTTCGGTCTCTCCTCACAGGGCATATTCTTTAAGCCCTTTCACGAGCCTTGTTGCCCTTCTTTGGACCTGCTCCAGCACCTCAATGTCTCTTCTGTACTGAGGTGCCCAAAACTGAACATAGTACTCAAGATGAGGCCTCACCAGTGCTGAGTACAGGGGCAGGATGACTTCCCTAGTCCTGCTCACTACATCATTCCTGATACAAGCCAGGATGCCATTGGCCTTTTTGGCAACCTGGGCACACCGCTGGCTCATATTCAGCCAACTGTCCATCAGTATATCAAGGTCCTTTCCCATCAGGCAGCTTTCCAGCCTCTCCTCCCCAAGCCTGTAGGGTTGCCTGGGGCTGTTGTGACCAATATGCAGGACCTGACACTAGGCTCTCCTGAAACTAATGCAGTTTGCCTTGGCCCATCAATCCAGTCTATCCAGGTCCCTTTGTAATGCCCTTCTCCCTTCAGGCAGATCAACACTCCCTCCCAGCTTGGTGTGGTCTGCAAACTCAATCCCCTCATCAAGATCATTAATAAAGATGTTAAATATGTGGTCCCTGTACCGAGCCCTGGAGGACGCTGCTCTTGATTGGCAGCCAACTGGGTTTAACTTTATTCACCACAACTCTTTGGGCCCAGCCAACCAGCCAGTGTTTCACTTCTTATGTTTTCCTTGACCTTGTGTAAGGAGAAGGAAAAAATCTTTCACCTGCTTGGGAAAACAGTGTTCTTTAGTCTTTCTTCCAAGAATACACAAGCCCATTCAACCCTGTCTCACATGCTGTGCCTTTTAAATCTTTTATCGCTTTCCTTACTCCATCCAGACTCTTGTTTACAGCTTTCCAGTGTGGTTCACAGTGTTTGAGTGAAAGCCTTCCCAGCAGTGCAGAGTCCTCTAATTCTGAGATATCCCACTTTATTTTCAAAACAGTTAATAGAAAAATCATTAACTAAATATGTGCCCAGAACACGCCAGCCCCAAGTGACAAGCCCTAGCAGCTGAACAGCAAAAGCAGCAAGCAATAGTTTGAAGTGGGCTTTTGCTGCAGTTCTGTATATATTTATAGCAGTTATATTTACATTCCATTTTTCAGGTTTCTTGTATCATATGGGACTGTGTCAATAGCCAAACCAACTCAACCCTCCCCCACCCCCCCCCCCAAAAAAATAACACCAACAACCCTTAATTTATCATATTCACAGCTTCCCTGTTATCCACCAAGACTGTTAAACAGAGAAATTAGATTGATTTTTCATGATTTGTTTGTGGCAAGTCCATGCTAGGTGAACTTCTAAGTACTTTGCTCTCTGACTGTTTCCTGGTTATTTAATAAGTTATTCTAGTGAGCTTTTTGGCTGTTAGTTATACCATTTGACTTATAATTTACTGACCCCTTTTCCTCAGACACTTGGTCTTCTCAAATGCTTTTGGACTGTCCCATTCTCTCCATGAGTTGGATAATGATCACCGGTGATCTCAAGTCGCTTTTGCTAGGGTCTGGTGACTATTAGAAGTAAGGTCCCACCAGATATCTAAAATTTATTTCAACCTCCCCCGTTTTTTTTCCTGCTCTGAACAATCATGCTACCATTCTTCACTCATTATTTAGACCTATTGGAGTTACTGTCATACTTCTGCATTTACTTTTTGTGGGCTCTTTCTGCATTATTCAGTATCTGCAATTTTCTTTGTTGTATTTTAATTTCTATTGCTTTTATCAAACTTCTTTAGTCGTCTTCTATGTCCCATGACAGTTGAAACTGATTTCATGCCTTGCCATATTTGATTCTGTTTTCTGCAGGCTGACACTCTTTGTTTGGTTTTTGTTTTCATCTGTTATGTCTTTTTTTTTTCTACTAGTGCACGTTCTTTTGCTACACATATGTAGATATGTGAGGTGGAATAAACCTTAGTCATTTTTCACAGTATCTCAGATTTTGGCTATGACAGAAGGCATGGTATTGGCTTGACAACTCTGCTTAGCAAATGGCTGATGTATTTCACTCAGAAGGGATTTGCCATATCTCAAATCCTCCATTTCTGTGTGCAGTTTGGCAGGGGTGAACCTTCCAGCTGAAGGACCATCCTGTTCTCATCCCAAAACTACTGTTGAGGAATGCATACTTCCTGATGTCAGCAGATGCAGGTCCAGTTGCTGTATTTTTCTCCATTGAAATGAAACCAGTCAATGAAACCAGTGAAGAAAAAGTTGTGTTGTGGACATCACAGAACTGAAGAAATGGTGCACCAATGTTAGTCAATAGTCATACTTCTGATGTAAGACGTGGTATCAGTCCTATAGGATTATAGGACAATTACTGACAAACACCTGCACGAAAAAGCAACGATGCTTTGGAACTGAAGAAACATGTGATTTGGAGTGCTGCATGACAGACAAGGGTACAGCACGTAAGCTGTTAAGTGCGCTGTGACTTCAGAACTGAGTTAGGTATTATTTGCCTGCTATTATACTCCATAGATACAGAAAAATAAAAAGATGAATAAGATGAACTGCTACATGAATTGCAATCTTCTGTGGTAATGAAATTACTTCATTAAGGTCAAGACAAGTCGTCTGGTAGGAAGATGGGAAGACTGACTCAAGCCATTGACTATGACATTTAGTTAGCCTGCAGTATCAAGTGGAGCCAAGCTAGAGCTCAGCTTGATGTGACATCTGCATTTGTCTTCCTATTTTTGATTACAGATGTGTTATCTCTAGGAGCTGGTGTGCTGTTTGAGAAGCGTTATTCCATGTGGAGTATACAGCACTAAATTCAAGTTGACTGGGCACCTCAAAATGCTGAGTTGGGAGGCTGCCTTATGTAAATAATGAATGCACTCTGTAAGATGCATGGTCAGTCTGACACATTGGCAGAAACATCCTTTTGGAAATGAGTTTAATATTAAAGAAAATTGAAATAAAGTGTATAGCAGGTAAATTACTTTAGAAGGAACTCTATCTTATTTTATAAATATTTTTAAATATGCAGACACACTTTTCTCAGCCCAGAGAAGTACAGCAGCTCACAGGTTGCAGATCTCACAATGAATCTGCAAGCTAATTAGTTTAATTGCAAAACCTGATTAGTTAGGATTAATTTTTACATAGTGGAGCTACATGTATTTCATCATCTGCAGCTCTCAGTAGGATCTGATGTTGGAGCAAGGATAAAAAACATAAACGCCAAGGAAGATAAGAAGACAATGATGTAATATTTATAAAATCACTGCAAAGAAGACCCACATTTATAATTAGCCAAAGGGACACTGTGTTGTGGAATTAAAGGGGACAAGGTTGAGAAGGGAAGAGTAAAATAGATGCAAAATGGATCTGAAAAGGAGTTTGGATTGCTGGGACGTAAGTAGCAGCAAATTAGCAACTGCAGTCATTGACTGTCATAACTGGGCAGCCAAGAATCAGCTGGCAGCAGGAACTGAAGCAAGAGGATACAACAAAGAAAAAAAAAGTATTTTGTCAGCATAGAACGTAAGCTATTTCTGGTAGTTGGTGCAATTATCACTGTCTTTCCCTGCTTCCACTGCAGAAAGACACAGCTGTCACTGGTTTTGGTCAGGCAGGACTGAACATGTGAAACTTCTATTCCCACTATTATGAACTATACTGAGCAAACTCTGGCCCTGTCACGGTCTGTTGGGTGTAAGTATAGAAACTCCAACCAAACAAAATACTCCTATGCCTTTCCATACTTAAGCTTATGATAAAGCCATTGCTTAAGCCCAATTTCCTCCTGGCGGTTTTTATCCCTGTAAACCAAGCGGTTGTAGACAAAGAGTGCACCCCACACAGGCAGCGCTCAGTGCGCGGGGCATGTGCTGAGGGAGGCAGAGCTGCAGGGCAGCTGGAGGATGTGGCTTCTCTGGGATGAGTCCTAAATTAGTCACACACAATAAAACAGCCAGCCAGAATTCATGCTGTATTCACCTCCAGTATTTTTGGCTGTTTTTTATCTGATCTTTTACCATTGTGAAGACTAAGTTGATGTTAAGTGTTTTAAGATTTATTTTCCTGGGCTAAGGAACATCTCTGCAGTTTATTTATTTAACAGTGCTTCAGAGGAGACCATTTCAGGCTCTATTTTTAAATATAAATGTGTATTGGTAAAGCTGCTTAGAATCAGCCAGATTTTGCAACGTAGATCCATATCAGATCGTTATAAGGAGGATGATTGCCCTACTGTTTCTAATATCACAGTGCTACATTGCTGGTATCCTTCAAGCAATTGTTGCTTGTGTTTGAGGAGGAAGGGTTGAGGAGTGCTTGTTCAGTCAGGTGCACTCTGTACTGTATATTGCAAAATCATGCCAGCTGGGGTAAGAGGACTTGCTTTTTGCAACACCACATTGCAAAATTCTCCTCCTTCACTCAGACAGGAGAATCTTCTTTTACAGTTAAATGCCATATAAATGTCATATGTGGTTTCACCGCTGTAATTGTCATCTCCAGTGGAGCAGAGCAGGCAAACTGGCAGCACTCACCTGGCAGGCCACACCTCCCAGGAGGTGCAAAGCAGAGAGATGAACTGGGCTGCAAAGCAGAGACTGTAAAGTACTCCAGCTGGATTTAAGAATAAAAGGTAGAAACAGTTTTCTGAGGAAGGAGAATTGATGACATGACATACTGTGAACAGCATGGCTGAGGTTGTGTGGGAGGTTTCACACTTTGCAAACCACGTGCTGAAACATGCATATTTCATGAGGAGAACCAGACACAGGTTTTCTCTCCAGCTTTCTGTGACTACTTCGAGGAGTTTTATCCAATAAAAATATCTCCAAACATGCAAGGAGACTGAAATCAAGTGCCTGCTCTTTGGCAGAAACTGAAGGGATCGAAGTTCAGATGCACTGTTAATTAATGACAGTCATTTTAGCTGTATAACCCTCTTCTCAGAAATTACAGGTCACTAGTGAACTGAGCAAATATAAGTTCAGTAGAACATGATAAAAATACAGATTCTGAGTATGCTTCACTACTAAGAAAGTCCTGCCTATCGTTTATATATGCTGTATCTCAGCTCCTCCCATTTGAGGCTGGGGGTTGGTTGGGAGGGGGGGTGGGGTGTCAGTCTTGGTGGATTGGAACAGTTCTGTGCTTCTCATTGCTTCCAGTACTACTTCTGCTAAAGAGCAACTCACCTAGAAAGCCTTGAACACTAATATTTTAGAATCATACAAACAGTAATGTTGGACAAGACCACTAAGATCATCAAGTCCAAACTCTAAGCCATCAAAAAACATAAAAACCATATAATGGCAATGCAACTGCCTGGATGTATAAAAGCAGATGAGCACTCTTGAATCAGAAAGCTGGACTGTCTTTGGTTTAAATGCTGTATCCTCAGTTGGAGCCAATTTTTGTCTCAGTGGGCTGAGATTTCTCCACTTGCCGGGGACTGGTGAGAGCATAACAGTATCTGGGATGCTGCTGACTTACGAGGGAAAGTCAAAGGTTGTCTCTGATGGGATTGGTGATGCTCACCCAGATGGGGGCCCTGAAATTACCTTTGGCCTATTTCTTTAACAGGCTAAAAAAGGGGGGGAGATTTCAGTGGGCTACAGTGGATAAACAAACCGTGGGCATACAAGATGAGTAACTTGAAGGTAAACATACCAAAGTCCTTTCCAAAGCTGCTGGGATCAAAGTGAAATAAACGATAGATCCTGGTGGACTTCTACAAGGTCATTCAGGACTCAACAGGGAGTCATTTAAGTTCATACAAAGTCCAGCAGAAAAAAATGTCACTGATGCAAATGGGCTTGCTTTTAAGAAAACAGACACGTAGACTCACGTGCCCAAATGTGCCTACGTAGAAGGGAGATGGGTGGCCAAAGTCTGTGGTGGAGGTCTTTCTCACATCAGAAAACATTGAAATACTGCGACTCCACGAAAGTCAGAGGTGCTCTTTTATGAGTATTGATCTTCGTAATAAACATTAATATTGAGTGGTAAGGCTACAGTTCAGATCTCAAGGACTTAAAAGGATATCCTTGTTTATTTATTTTACACTGAGAGCCTTATAATGTAAACACGAGAGCGTATGCCCCAAAGCTGTGCAATTCCTGGCTGCTCCAAGCTTATACACCAAGCTATAGCCTTCATGCCTGGAATGAAGCTCAGGGCCTGCTCTGTGTGCCAAGTTTGTCATTTGGGTAATGAAGAGAGGAAGAATTAGCCACGCAGCAGTGTGGAAGTTCAACATAACCCTAACAACAGGAAATCTGGAGCAGTGGAGTGCCCTTATCACACCAGCAGCCTGCGACTTGCCTCCTTCTTTCTGCCCAGGGTGCCTTTACTGAAGGCTGTGCAAAGATCAGTTTTTCCAACCTGCACAGCACAGCTGGTAATTTTCTTCACTCAGGAGGAGACAGCGTGAACATCATCACTGCACCATGTGGAAACCTTGCGGTTCCAGTGCTTGCCAAGAGTGCTGCTGTGCAGGGAGCTCCATCAGCTCCTTCCTCAGTCTGCTGTCGGCCAAACCCATACACCTCACATCTGTACAGGCTCTTTCAGACTCTTTGGGCTAAAACAGGGGACTGACAGCCCACAGTGGGGCACCCTGATAGGATCAATACATATTTTGCTACTTCACGCTTCAGAGAAGCTGTTTGCCACAGATCTCACTAGACATGGTTTGGGACTATTTGAAAATGTTAGAATTTAATAAAAGTGGGGAAGTGATAACATTTACCCACCTTGGGGCTGTATACATCTGTACATGTGCAAGTGTTACAGTGGTGGTGGTGTTTTGGCTGAAGAATCTCCTCGCACTGTCACCCTGTGTTATTATGAACAGGTACATTCGTCACTGACAATTTACTTCCCTTCTTCACTTTTTTTTTTTTTTTTTTTTTTTTTTTTTTTTTTTTCTCTCAATACCTAGGATATTACAATTCGGATCTTGCAGCCAACCTATCCGTGTCTTGGGATACCTCAGGGATGTTCAGAAGCTTCATGGAGACCCTCAGTTCATGAGTCATCACTTGGCTCCAAGTACTGGGAATTTAAGAGCTGAAGCTTTTGTGGTCTATTTTGTCATTCTCTTTAAGACAGCTTCATTCTAATAGGAGAGCTTATTCAAGATTTAAGCCTTTTTCACCTCTTTGTACTGGAAGGTTTCATTCCTGTTGGTAATCTGTTTATTTGAGGCCCTCTGGTGGTTCTCGTATGTATTAACCCGGTAACAATCTCTCAGTACACGGCTTCTGACTCCAGGGGGAGACGGTGCCAGACGCTGGGGTGACATCCCTGCTGCGTAACATTTGGTTGGGTTGCTCAGGTAATAACGGTGGCGATTCATACTTGAAGTCCACTGATATGTATAGGCCAAATGCTAAGGAAATACACACCTTCACTTCACTCTTGACACTGACTCACAGCTGAAGAAGCAGCCAGCCTGAATGGATAAGTAAAGCAAATAACTGATTATTGCAGAGTTTACAATAAACAGAAAGAGTAAGCACAGACAACAGCATGATAATCAGAAAGCCTGGGTAAATGCACTGGAAATCACAGAGTCTTTGTCTGCATGTCTTAACAAGGAGGCTAGCATTAGAATTCAAGTCCATATTTACTGCAGTAGAAAGGTATGAAGTTTTGTGACCATGGCTGCTTTTACTGTTGAGGGCAGAACCTGAAGAATAGGAAGAATCAATGAGACAGGAGTCTCATAGAGCCAGCACAACATGCAGACTCACCACAGGTTGTGACTCACCAGCCTTGTTATAGACTAATTTCCCCAACAAAGAATGGAATTGGGTTCAGGCCAGCTGTGGATATTTAGAAAACATCCAGTGAGAGCACTACAAATAGCCCTCCTGTCCAATTGGATGAATGGATAGAGATCCACTTCTTCTACCTTGCATCTGGAAAATGGGCAGACAGCATTGTCAGCAGCCAGTGCGCTGCAAGCAATCTGTGGTCAACTTGAATAGACAAAAATTCTTGTCTTCTGTTCTGCTCCATAGCTTTTAGCAAAAAAATCTGCGCTTGTGATTTTCAGAAATTAACTTTTATTGTTGCACCTACTATTTACTGTTATTACAGTCTGATGCTCTCAGCCTGCAGTTGTGCTGTCTGTGAATGAGATGCTACTCAGACAGGAGTGACTTTTAACCATGTCCTCTGTGTGACAAACACTGGTTAAGCTTGGGTTACTCCTGACCCTAAATATGTTAAAGGAGGAATTAGAAGGGGTGAAGAAGGAGAAAGGAATACTTTTTTCTTTTTTCTTTTTTTTCTATCATTCTTCCCATTTCAATGATAAGGGCTCTCCAGAAAAGCCTCCTTTTTTTTTTTTTTTTTTTTTTTTACCACAGCCTTTAGTGGTGCTAAAGCGCAGCAGTCATTGCTCTGCCTCCCAGGAGTGGCTCTACTAGCCATGGTATGGACCTTTCAGGAGAAAAGCTTGGTAAAGCAAAGGAGGAAGGATTTGTGGAAGGCACAAGGGCATGAGGAACAGGATGGAGACATACAGATATCTTAGTGGTGAAGGACCATGAGGAGTAAAGGCACAGGAAGGGTCGCTTCTATTAGGGACAGACAAAAGAAGTGACAGAAGTAGGAGGAAGACAGGAGCAGCTGGCAGGAGAACAGAGGCATACCCATGGGCATAGCAAAAATGCTGTGCCACGTATTTGAAAGTCCAAGTTCCCTTGGTTATGCTTACTTGGATCTGGATCACATGGAGTTTTTCCATGTCTGGTACAAAATGTAGTTCCTGATCTGGACTCACAACTTATGTAATGCTGCTGGATATCACAGAGGGGAAGAGAATTTTAATGATGGTAATGCCAAGGAGGCAGACCCAGTTCCTCCCAGGAGGATAGGCTGGCTTTGCTTTGCAGTCACCTGTAAGCTCAGCAAGAATAGGGTATGCTGGCTGCTTGCCAGTGGTTCTCCGAAGACCTGTACCACAGGAGGTCTCTGAGAGGAAATCCATGCCAGGCAGCTTGTATGAATGCTCGCATTTGTCTGGCAGTGAAACCCCAAATATGCCTCGTGGGTGAACCGTCTGCTGATGGAGGGTTACAGGGTTACTTGTTGCTTCCTAAATCAGAGGCTTGAATATTCAGGTTGCACAGAAATAATGGCTCCAGACTGACTTGGAAAGGTAAAGACGTGCCTTTACCATCACCACACCCGGCATTCAAGCATGGACAGTGCTTGGGGACTGGAAAGGCATCATGCAAAACCAAGCTGGATCCCTTCCTCCCCTCCCTTTTTATTTCTTTATAAAGGAAGGAAAAGATAGACATGCCAAGCCAAAATGACAGAGTACAGACAGGTACAGGCATCTCCCCACAGCCAGCCCTCACCCTGCTTCAGCTCAGCTCTTTAGCCAGTCCCAGCACGCTGCCCACCCTCCCATCTGCTCACAGCTTTTTGCAGTCAGTTTGTGTGGCTTCACGATACTGTCAGCTTGTGGGAGCAGGAGCTGAAGCCAGCAGCATAGCAGCATAGCAGCACTGAACACAGTACAGAGAGAAAGGGGAGCAAAGAGCTTGTTTGAAGCAGTTGTGTGTAACAATATAGAAAGTCCAAAGATCATCAATCTGCTATAAAAATATTACACTTCATAAAACCATGTATTATAAAAAAATCTATTTGGAAATGCTGGTAAACACGATAAATATCTGTAACCAGCTGCCCTTCTCATACAGGAAACGTAAAAAAGCACGAGCTTCAGAAGTTATTGTAAACATGAACGTGGAGCCTGTAAACAAACTCCTAAATCACGGTCCGTGTTTGGTCAGTTTTGCCTGGTACTGCCTCAGGTAGCCCCTGCACAACTGGTTACCCAGTGGTCCCACTTCACCATCAGGATACTGCTCCTGGCTGGCCTCGGATCTCACCTGAGCTGCCTAGAGAACAAGTACTGATACAACAGTAAGGAGGGGCAATTTGGCTACAAAGAACAATCAGAAACAATCTTTTAGCAACTAGTCTTCAATTTCTGCACTTCCAGAGGCCTGTTTTCAACTTTCCCTTTCAAAATTTCACTTCATCCAAAAAAGCATGCATTATCCCCATTTGCCTTTCCTCCATTTTCTCTAAAAATTATAAGCATCACATCCATTTAGGCGACACTTTCTGCACAAGCAGAATCTACAACTGTATATACGTAGGCAAGAATTGTGGTTGTACAGTTGAACACCACCATAGTTAACACACAGCACAGGGTGATGCAGAACGCCCCATTTTTACATTCTGAACTTCAGGCTGCAGAACATTTACCCATGCCAGCCAACATTTGCATACAGAGTCAGATGCCTCGTTAGCTATCTGTCCTGAGCACGCTGTCATTCACGTGCATGCAGGAATGCACGGTCTAGCCTTCCCAATCTCACAGATAGCTTGTAGCTAAAATTTGGCTCTGGGAACTAGTAGGACTTTACTTGTTCTGCAGCATTCTCATTCTGCACAGGCTTCTACCCAGTGCTCGCCTAAATGCTGAGAATTTCAGTTACGTACACATTTATTACCTTCACTTTCTGAGTAACATTACTCAAGTTTTTACTTTCAGAACTTTCCTTGTGCCTGCTGTGGGGGCAGTGCCTGGGTGAGGCCAGGGCAGGGAGCACATACCTCTAGGGGGTTTGGATGTGTGCTTCCAATGGATAGGTGGAAATGGGCTTGCACATTTTCCTTTGTTACAAACTGTACTAAAACATCTTATCAGCATTATTTTAAGCCTTTTTATTTTAATCTAAAGGATATCTAAGCTTGTTGGCCTAATTGTGCATCTTTTAGGATTTAGATGCCAGGATCTCCCTTGGCTCTTGCTTAAAGGAGCAGTACACAGATGTTCTCCAAGGGAATTTTGCTTCCGATTGTTTGCTATGGCATATTTTGCTACAAAATTCCATAGATACAGCTTCAACAGACCTGAATGAAAATCATTTTTGTGTGGAAGCTTAGATACCTCTTTTCTGCTACAATAAATCTGCATTGTCTTCCATGTTTGTCTGCCTTCGTCCTATTAGGGATTGCTCTACAAAATCAGGAATTCCCTCTGTGAAAACTGATGACTTCATAACAAACCTCAGGATTTCTTCTTTATAATCTCCACAGTGGCAAAAATACACATAGTCAGGACCATCTCCCCACAGCACATCATCTGAAAGCATACACCTTCTGGTTACTGGCATTTTACACAAACTTGTGGCACACTTCTTGAAGCCAGGATTTGCCTCCCACCTTTGCATGCACAATCTGGCATGGGTAAGCTGCTTGTTTAAAAAGCCCACTGCCTGCACCCACCTCAGTGGAGGGCCCTACTGCCCCATGCCAGTACATGTCACAGCAGAGCTGGTGCCTTGGTGCCTTGCTGCCATCCCCTGCCTGCTCAGATGCAAAGCACTTGCTTTGCTGACTATGCTGACATTCTCACTTGGATAAGCTGGGACTGCATGTTTTTGATACGCACACACAGGTATACATCTGGACACAATGGCAACAAAATCTTGTTATTCAAATACCATTGTATGTAATTTATGGGCTTATAAATGAAAATAATTAATGAGCATCAAAATGTAGCATTCTGTACATGGCCCCAACCTTGTATGGTTAATAGGGTGATAACTGCTGGGCTATAAAGAGCTCAGCCAGGAAGAAATTCAAACTATTGAACTCCTGGAAGAGCAGCATCCTGTAAGCTTGGCCTACAACATAATCAGATGGAAAAAGAAAAAGCTTGAAAAATTAAGACTGAGTACATCAACAAGGGATCAGACTGTTTCCAATGACTGTGAGGAGAATCCAAACTGAAACAAGGGGAGAAAGATGCCAGGAAATTTCTAGTGGAGACAAAAACTGTACCTAATATTTACAGCACTCTTTCTGCCTATGTACAATGACATGTTAAAAAGACATTTCGTTGAAACAATTCAAATCAATTGGGACACCAGAAAATCCAGCCCTCCCTCCAGATGCCCTCAGCATCCCCATGCCACCTTGCCTTCCTGCAGACAGAAGTCACATCCAGGGAGTTGGCTGGCACATCTCTGCATCAGTCAAGACATCTCTGACAGCAGAAATGTATGAGACTTAATTAGCTTCCAATGAAAAGTGTAAAAACAGCAAATAGCTAATATTGAGCACAGCTTAGCCAGAGTAGAGAATTAAGCAAATTATTCTCTGCTGCTTTGTAAATAAACGTAGCCACACCTATGCATGTTCCCACACAGCAATTCAAGCCAATTCATCCTCTGTGTGAAGTTTCACAGCATTGTTTATTCTAGAAAAGAGAAGGCCTTCAAGAGGAGCTGCTTTGCAGCATTCCTGTGTGCACAGCACATAAACCTGGACATTAAATATTGGTTTAAATTATTAAGAATAAATTTAAATTTAAAAATAGGCTAATGCAAACAAACAAAGTTCAGTTAACACTGGAACACAGATAGTTTTAGGAAGCATTTGCTTTAGCAAATGCAACTCATCGTCCCCCTGAACACTGATGCCATGACCCGGTAATTTCACATGGCACCATAGTGCAGCACTACCCAGCCAGGCAATTGCCACCTCTAGCACACAAAGCTCCATGTTAACGTTTTGTTTTGTTTTTTTCTCCCTTCAAAATAGACAAAAACTCAATATAGCACATTAGCTTCTCCCCACAGAGCATCTCAGGTGACAAAATTCACTCAGAAAACAAAACAAAAGCATTATAAAGAAGAATCCTGGGCAGCTCGTGATCACCATATGCCACAATGGGTAAGAAAAACAATAAAAAAGGTAGCTCAGGGAATGAGGAAAAAGGTCCACTTTGCTGAGACCTTCTCAACCAAGTTTTATTTCCCTGAACTTGAATAATCCAGGCAGTAGGGTACAGATTTTTTTTTTTATATATATATAAATATAGATGTATATATATTTATATAAATATAAAAGCATAGCATCCTCCTGTCTCTCCTCCTGATTTATTATGGTTAAAGCTTGTGACAGAGTTGGCTGGGCCCTTCAGAAATGGGCACTCCCCAGTGGTGGCAGTGACCTTGCCTGCATCCAGAGGCAGACGGCCTTCTTATGAGCTGAGACCAGACATCTTTGTCACCTCTCATCCATAGGCTCCACTACTTTAGACAAATGCTTTCCCACAGACCCATGGGACTCAATAGCCCTCTTGGAGGACTATGTTTCTCAGAGACTTTCTGCTCTCAGAGGACCAGACCTCTGTCAAAGTCAAGCTCACAGCGTGCACTTCTCCTTGAGCGCTGCTGACATCGTTCCAGACAGGGCAGGGGCAAAGTGCAAAAGATTTCTTGGAATCAGAAGGTGTTTCCACCACAGACAGCTTGCTCTCCTTCATGCTGTACAGCATTAATTTCCAGTAAGGTATTATCCATGTGTCTCTGCAGCCTTCAGTCCTCCTGGGGTGAGTGGAGACCAGTAGGCGACCAGCCGAGCACTTCATCGTGATGCTTGTGGGAACTGCTGAGAACATTCAAATCTGACTGCATCTTCTTTACAAAAAGTGCTTTTCTTGAGAAAAAAAACAGTGAAAACTATGTTCCTGCAGAACATCTTAAAGACTCTTCTAGGGAGGGATGGATGGAGCATGTCTACTTTATTTGGCTTTACCTCAGTAAGGAAACAGAGCTACTAGCAAAATTGGCACATCTTTGTGAAGTTGTTAAACTCAGGATTCTGGCTGGAATGTAAAAGAAATGATGGAGGAAAGGTAGATTTTGCCTTATGCTGGACTTCTGCTAGTTCCGGTGATTTCATGTGCAAGGTGTCCAGAAAAGTTATACTAACCAACTAAAGATGAATCTCTCAAATAATAAACTGTGGGTTTCCAAGGAGACCTTGTGGGGCTACTGCTACAATCTGGTTGAGGTAAGTCTTTTCATGCCCCTCCGCTGAGCCAGATTGGAGGACAATACAGGCTCCAGCCTTGGTGCCTGAGGTGTACGGTTTAAAGCAAAGTAAGTGGCTGCCATTGCACCCTGTACAATAGAAAAAGAGAAAACATTGAGCTAAAATTCATTTCTTAGATGCTTCTTCCCTCTCTTTCCCAGTCCAATCCCCTGGGTGCAGGCCCAATTTCCATTAAGTGATAACAATGATTGCTGGCTGACAGACAGATGTAGCGCCTGATTCAAAGCAGTAGGCAGCAGTACATAGACAGAGTTCATTGTAATGCAGCTGAAAGTTAACAATATCAAGCAGGTGATGAGTCAAAAAGCTTTACTTTTAGTACAGTGCCATATTAAATTTCGCCTCTGTGGCAAACTTTTCCCAATTCCTCTCCCTTTTTCTAGATTATTTACAAAAATCCCAGCTCTTTCTGCCAGAAAGGGATAGCTAGGAGTGTAGGACATACCTTCACCAGGTGAACATCCTGTCTGCTAAGTTGATTTTGAGACAGATATTCCCTGTTCACTATCCATGGATGTCTCAACACTTGAACTGCTGTGAGACGCTGATGAGGGTCTACGTGAAGCATTTTAGACACGATATCCTAGGTTCAAAAGGAAGAAAACAGTAAGAGGGAAAAAGTAATTAATAACAGCACAGGATTTAGTAATATCTTCTCAATGACACAGTCATCACCAGCCTGTACAAGTGAGAGGAGTCTGCATTTTAGAAATGCTGTATATTTTTAAAATAAAAAGTCTCATCTTCAAAATGTTCAGGTGTAACATCCAATTCTCGAATGATAATACAACTGAAAGATAATGTGGAAGGTATTCAGCTTACTGAGTGTTAATAATTATGGTGACTACATAAAGGCGATAAACTCTGTCTAGAGAGGATGCCATCTGGAGACATCCAAGCAAGTTACTAGAATGAATTGCAGTTTTTTGACTGAATATATCATTGTTTTTCCATTCCATAATGCCAGTTGGTAAAAGTGAAATCTGGAGGAATACATAAACTGTGTCAAACTTTCTAATTAATGCCAGACAACTGGAAGCTCAACAGCTTTCCTGCCCATGCACCTATCTCACAGACTAGTGCATAGATTCACATCCAAAAGTCTCAGCACCAGTTTGAATTCCAGATCCTGGGATTTCCAGGCTTTGTGATAGATGTGTGGCCTCAACTGCAGACAGCATAGGAGTTAAAAATGCTAGTTTAAAAACTGCCTGCTCAATCTTACGTGACTCACATACAGACCATGAATTCATGGCACTGACTACCCTGCACTTCTACTCACAGTTCAATTGCACGACAAAAGAGCTGCATGCTGATTTGAGAGTATTCACAATTGAAGATGCTGCGTTACACCTTATTTTAACTAAAATAGCTACTAAAATTCCAAACACTATTTTGCGCAGAGTGGTATGAACATAAATAAGCAAGCTCTTATTCCACAGGGCACTGAGAAATAACCCTTCTGACCCTCTCTAAGTTGGATACAACTGCAGGCTGCCAGTCCATTTAACAGGATAGGAAAAAAATTAAGGATGCATCTACTGACCTTTGCAGTATCTGATACTGAATCCCAGTTTCCTCCAGTAAGTGCGTATTTGCCACTGCCAATCCTGGCCAGAATCTCCTCTGGGGTGTCATCTGGCCCATTTGCAAAAGGAGTGAACCTATTAAAAATAAAAGTTTAATTTGCAGGTATTTGACTTCTAGGATCTAGTGATAAACACCATAGATTTCAACAGGGATTTTCTTCCAGACTGAACTGCAGACATGGTTGATTCATTTTCACTCAAAATATGCAGTGCACTGTTTCCTCATATTAAGTTGTTTTGCAGAGGAAAGACATTACATTTTTTATATAAAATTTCTATTATGTTCTCAGTTTTATTGAAGGCAATATACTTTTATAAAATAACACATGCTTTTACTTTTTCTGTATTCATTTTGACTTTGCTTTATTCTTGATAGAGGAACCTTCATATTGGGAATAAAATGTAAAAATAATGAGGGAGAAAAAATAATTTCTGAAATAAAAAAGAAAAAAGAAAAAAAAATCTTTGCAATCTATTCTGCAGTCCTTTGTTAATCATAACATGCAAGATTGCTGGACAAAACAAATTTTATGCAATAGCTGATTTAAAAACTTCCTGATCTAGCCAGTCAGAAATCAGTAGTAAAACATACTCAGCTTTACAAAATCAGTGCCACCGGGCCCAGATATTTTTTCTACACAGACTGACAAGTGATGAATGACAAGATTTTGCAGCTGACTAAAACATACCAGGCCAAAATTTATTCTGCGATTTTAAACAGCTGTCTACTTTTAGAAGAAGGGGTATCTGGGATTTGTATACCTTCCCTTCCGTCTGTCTTTGCTGTCGTGGATATACATCAGTTTGTTTCTTCTGCTGTTAAACAGATACTGGGATTTGGCCTCAGTTTCTTATCCCCTTGTTTTGTAAAAGCACATCCAATTTCTCATGCTGTATTTTGTCATTTCCACCAGTGTTTCAGATTTCACAGAAATTCAGCCCAGAAACATACAGGCTGTTATTCTATTCCCATCAAAGGGACACACTGAGAGTTCAGGACTGGCTGAAACTCCACTCTTTGTGTTAATAGTATCCCAGACCTGTGCTCCAGCCCTTCACTTCATGTCTGAGCCCTCTCTGCTCATAGAAAAGCTGGGAAGAGGATAACATCATGGGTGCAAATAATAGTCAGCTCCTACTGCTTTCCTCTGGTAAGGAAGACAAAAGCATTCACAATACAGTGGTGACACCTCAACTGTGTGATCTGTATTTCAGATTCGAATAAATTTAAAATCATAGAATCAAAGAATGGCTTAGGTTGGTAGGGACATCAAGGATCATCAAGCTCCAACCCTCCTGCCACATGCAGAGCTACCAACCTCCTTTTTGATGCATTTTTTTTACGAGTGACATTTTAAAACAAAACATTTTGAATGTATTGTCCTGTTTTTAGCTGAGACAGCCCCGTTATATTTCAGATAATGTTGAGCACAACTGTACTCAGGATCAAAATAGGGCAGGAACTCCTGGCACCTCTTCTATAGTTCACAAAGCAAGTGACATAAATAACACAGTGACAGGACCTGTTTGTTTTCTGCATGAACTTAGGAATACAAGTTTCTTGCCACAGCTGAATGATCATGAAGTAGAACTAAACTGCTGTGAGTGGTCACTGGATAAATACACCAATAAATAGGATATATATGCACATGTCATGGCCTGCAGCCAGCAAGAGAAATGAAGTTCGGGGGCTTAATAAATCCAGATTGGATTTGCACACAGTGTTTCCTATTCGCTCCAGCACACCTTATTCTTATCCCACACTGCTTATTTTACTATTTCTCTCAGTCTTTTTGCATCAATACTTAGCCAATCCATTAGTAGGTTTCCTAATCCAAATACCCCCCAAGAAGATCCTGCTGCCTGTTCCTGTCCTTGCTGGTCTATTTACTTTGCCTCTTCTGCAGCATATTTTTTTGAATAGCATCTGAAAATGAGGTTTTGTTGTTTTCTTTTTTAGCCTTTTAAATTGCTCAGATACCTCAACAACAATAACCATAGGAGAAGAATGAAGCTGAAGAGAATACATGTATTAATAGACACAAATAAATCTCCTCTTATGTGTAAGGTAGCCATGATCTGGCATATACTCCAACATTGCTCTCCCAGTGCAACACTTTCACGCTACTTAAGCAGTCAGTGAACCTTTTAGGACTCAAAGTCTCAGTGAACATTTACACGCCCAGGATATTAAAACCCTAAGCGGCTTGTAAAGTGTCAAAGATATTCACATGTTTTGGAAAAATTTGTTCGAATTCTAGGTCTCAGCATCTGTTTTCTTGCCTCTTACAACTGAAAATATCTCCTGGAATAGGCCAGGCATTTTGCTGTCTCTATCTTAGACTCCTTTCTGGCTTAATCACTGCTGAAGAATACCCGCTGGAGGACAACCTCTCATCTTACCCTGCCAGCATGGTGTACAACAGGATCCCCAAGCTCCAGATGTCACAGGCTGCATCATAACCTTGGCGCTTAAGGACCTGTGTGAAGAAAAGATGGGGGAAAAAATACAAGTTAATCTGATTCCTGAATTTTTGCTTCTGTGTTTCAAAAAGCATTGATCAAAGGTTGTTTCAGGCAATATTTCCAGGGCTTGCCCTAACACCTGGCTTGAAGAGGTGTCTGCTCAGGAGCCAGCTGTTGGTAGCAGCACAGAGGGGCTCAGGCCAGGGTTGGTTGGTCAGTGTGCAGGTCCATCTTTACAGGTGTGTTGGTGGTGTGTTGGAGGTGTGTTGGCCTTCAACATCAAAGCAGGGCAACCCTCTCTACTTTTTTCAGCGTTTTAAATATTTCTTGAAGAAAGCTCTAAATACTCTTAAATGTATCCTCCAATCAGGAAGGTCACCAAGTACGCTGTGGACGAATCAAGCATAGGGCTGACTGACAGTGGAAGCATGTCTTAATTTTATTTGGATCTAATACAGCAACTGGATGTTCACTAATTCATATTTTATGTCATACTCATACAGATACATTACAACTGCAAAGAAAGCTAAAAGGTTTATCTTACTTCTAGTGTAAGCAAAGTGGCAGCATTTAGATGGGGATTCACACTAATGTGTGAAAACTTTTCCACACAGAGAAAGCAAATTTCATGATACTCAGCAGAGATCTGAGAAGGTTCAGGATTGGTACAGGATGGACAGTTAGACCAGCAAGGATGTAATATGGATTTAATCTATGCAAATGCATAACAGAAGAAATATATGTTTGAGTCCCTGCAGGTCCAAGTGAAATTAAAGCCAACAACTGACAAGCACTGGTGCGATCAGGGGAGGAGCTGTGTTTCTCTTTGGCTCAGAAAGACTCATGAGCCACCTCCAGATCTTCTTTGTTCATAAATGCAAACAACCGTTCTGTTTACTTAACTAAGTTCTGACACACAAGAAGATTTTAGTTCCCTTCTGGTGGATCAGATGCATCATTATTATTATTATTATTATTATTGTTATAATTTTCAGTTTTTCAGAATTATTTTCAGTTTCAGAAAATGTTGCCTTGACAAATTTTACAAATGATGAGTGGTAAAGCAGCCATCTGCCATGCTGCTAGGAGAACATTTGCCACACTGATATAATATGGAGAAAAAGCACACTTTCTCCTGTGACAAAGCTGGTAAAAATCATGCTTCTACCTTTCTCTCCTGTGCTTCATGTGTACTCTCAGGCTGTTTTAATTGTTTCTATGGCTTTAGTTTGTGCATTCATTGCTCCTCTACTATGTTAGAATTTATGCGAAAAAAAACTTCAATCTTTTCTATTTGTCAAGCTCAGTTGCTTCTTGCTTTGTATGTGAGACTGAATACCCAACATTTATCCCTTGGTGTAGGCATTCTTGTTGCTTCTTAAGCAGTTACATTTTCATTGCCATCACTGTCTTTCTCAAATAACAAAAGGACAATAGAGTCAAATACAAATGACAGAAAAATTAGGTAGTGATGAAATTTAGAGAAGTAGGCTATTAAGCAAGTATTCACAAAGCCCCAAAATGATGGGCAGGAGTTGCTGATAGCTATTGCTATCATTCAATTTGCAACAACTCTGCAAGACAACAGGGACATTGACTCTGTTCCATTTCCTAAGAAAGCTTTGGTGGCAGATACTTCTCACCTGCAGCAACATCACTCCATGGATAACAATAGCAGACAGTTAGTTAGCGGTGACATTGCTTTTCTAAAATGTCTCTAGCTGACTTTTGCAACTGTTGTAAAAGGAAGAAAATGAAGCTGGCAGGAGCAAGTGCTGGAAATTTTGACCAAAATGGGGCTTTATGAGGGGAGGAGGGGGGAGATCATTGAACAATAACTTGTATCCTAGAAACAGATCTAAGTGAAAGCAAGAAATCTAAGCTTAATGAAAGAGCTTTGCAAAAGTTTCTGCCCACTAACAAGGCTCTGGTTCTAAGACAAGGCTCTGGAGAGAACTCGCTGTGGTCTTCCAGTACTTGAAGGGAGCTTATAAGCAGGAGGGGGACGGACATTTTTCACGGTCTGATTGTGAAAGGACAAGGGGGAATGGCTTCAAACTAAAAGAGGGTAGATTTAGGTTAGATGTTAGGAAGAAATTTTTTACTCAGAGGGTGGTGAGGCACTTGAACAGGTTTCCCAGAGTGATTGTGGATGCCCCATCTCTGTAGGTGTTAAAGTCCAGGTTGGATGGGGCCCTGGGCAACCTGATACGGTGGGTAGCAGCCCTGCCCACAGCAGCAGGCTGGAGCTAGATCTTTAAGGTCCTCTCCAACCCAAGCTGTTCTGTGATTCTATGATTCTCCGGTAGACTGCTGGAGAATTTAGGGTCTAGGTCACCTAAAGAATTTGGTGGGATCTGAAATATATTCATGAGCTGCTTTTTAGCTCCACACATGGCAGAATGCTGTGGTGCCCAGAACCAAACTTCAGCTCGATTCATTCAGTTGTGACAGTGACTCAGACGCTTCTCTAAATTCCTCCTATTTCTATGCATTTTGATTTACTGAATTAACAGTGTTATAAATACAGCCTTTCTCAGCTGTGTCAAAGACAGGGATACGTATGGGCATGAAAGATAATAATCTTATAATTTTTAATGAAAAAAAGAAGAAAAGAGAGTTCAAAGATTTTGGAGGAAATCTGCGGAATGAAGTCCTTTTAGTTTGTGCAAGGGCTATGCCGAGGCTCAGTAGGCTGCTCACTCGCTGTTCACTCTCTGCAAACAACATTGCTCACGCTAGGTGGCAGAGTGCTTCTTTCTTTCTGAGAATTTTCAACTTATCCACTATTCTCATCCGAACTACAAATTAAATGTTTCCAACAATAAAGCTAGACTCAAGTAGCAAATATGTCATCAGCCCTCTGCTGCTATCCTTCTGTGTCATCATTCGGTCTGACTTCCTGCCTTCTTTGCATATTGCAGATGCTGCAGTGGGGCTCAGAAAATGCAGAAGCCAGGTCCAGGCTGGAGGGCAGCATTATATCACAAATGTAAGTAGTGAGGCCTCTATGTAAGCTCTCCGGCAGTTCCAGTAACATTTCAGTTAATCTCAGACATTTCCTGCTTTTTAGTTGGACTTGTCTTGCTCATCACAAACTGGGAGTGTGAGTTCTGCCTTCGGTTCAAACCAGAAGAGGCTAAACTGAAACAGCACTAGGCTGATGACATTTGTGATTACAGACACTGAACAAAACAGCCCATCAGGAAAACCACATACACCTATTTTAATCACATTGTATCTTGGAGAAAACCTCAGAGCTCTAAATCTTACAAACACAATTTTTTGTTTTGAAATTAAACATCTGTGGGTGCCACAGATCTTTCGTTACTTATTTTGATACATTTCATATAGCTCATTCCAGTATCTAAAATGAAAAAACATCCAGACAATGATAAAATAAAAACCAAATCTGTTTTGGCAGTGGAAGGTTTTTTTTACTGAAAAGAAAAATATTTGTTTGAATTTATACTGCCCCTGATAATACTCCCAAATTCTCTTTCTGGTGCTGGATCCTTGTATCTTGTGGCATCATGGAAGGACCATGTACAGGAAGATCATCCCATTTTTTCACTTCTCAGTTGCATCCATGCAGAAGAGCATTGGGTGGAGGACATTTATGAGGAAGAAAAAGAGAGAGGAGCAGCACCCACTGACAATGCAAAACTACCACTCCCTGAATGTGGGGCTTATTTAGCTTGTTTCCGTTTTCACATCTGTAAAAATAGGAAAGTAGCCCTCTCCTTCCTCACACAGTTGTTAGCTCTGGTAGTGATGGGAACCTCAACATATTGCAATCAGCAGAAAAGGGCAGGTCAGTTCTGGGTTATTACTTGCATCAAACAGTCTGTTTCTCCATGAGCAGCTGGGCAGGGTATGGTAAGAGAAATGATATAAGAAGCCCAGAGACTTGATGCCACAAAGAAATTTACTCCTTGTTTCCAAAATGAGAGTAAGGACAAACAGGAAGGCCTGGGAGAGAGGGGTTTCGAGACTTATACAATTTTCCTATCTTTACTATTAGTCCCTGTATCCCCTGAACTTGAAAACATCAGGAGGAGGGATGTTTCAGTGTCCCAATGAAATCATTGCAAAGCTCCTACCAACTTCATTGTTGTAAAGATTTCATCCATGGGTATTTCTTTTGGGTCTCACTCCTGATATTGAGACTAAAAGCAACTTCCCCGAAAAGACTGACAGGAATAGGAAACTTAGTAATAAAAGCTGTGAAAGTTCCTGTAGCTGTGTGTCTGCCCTGCTCCTCTTTGAAAGGCAATGAGAAAAGGGTGAGAGGGACAGAAGACTTCTTTCTATGCCATATGTGTCAGCCACAGCTTTGAAACGTGATCCTACCTCAGGGGCGACAAAGTTGGCGGTGTAGCAGGGAGTCATGAGCAGCCCATTCTCTGCTCTCAGTTGCTTGGCAAAGCCAAAGTCACAGATCCTGATGGAGTCTGGGTTTCCTGACTCATCCATGTAGAGGATATTACTTGGCTTCAAATCTCGGTGAACCACCTTAATGAGAAAGCAGTGAATAATGAGTAAGGAGAGGAGGAGCACGCAGGATTGGCTTCCATGTCTGGTTTGTTGTTTGAGTAAGTCAAGAGCTTGCACCCAAGATGTTTCTATTTTGGAGAAAAGCTGCATAAAAACCTCAGGTAAATAAAGGAGAAAAAAAAGTTTAAAATCTGTTAAAACAAAAATGAGTATGTTTTGCAACCTCTGCTGAAATATGATGGAGCCAGCTGTCCTAAGGAGGGGCAACCTTCTTGAAGGCAGTCAAAGGGGCTGCTGTACAAACACACTGGTGTCAGGGTCTCTCAGATAGCCCTCTCTCAGATATCAGTCTCTCAGATATTCAGCTAGAAAGGTCACAGTGAAATCCTGCCATTGGAGGAAAGCATCTTCTTGTGACTTAGAAGTGGCTAACGTTCGAAAAGAAAGGCTATTTTTCACAAAAATCTTCCCTGTAGGCAACCAATGCTGCATATTTTACAACAGGTACTGCATTTCTATGGTGGGGAAACAACTTTTACTGATTATACAACTGGAAAACTATCATGAATACATACTGGTCCAAGCACAAAATATGCTTGCTTTAACCATGAAAGGAAAAAGAATCAAATATTTGACCAGTTATGCAAACTGTTTGTCCTTGAAAAGTGGAAAAGGAGAGGCAGCTTGGACTTTAAATCAGCTCTTCAACAGCATGTCAGGAAACTTTCGCATCAGCTGCTCAAACTGTCACTTCAATTTGGAAGCTGAGCATTTATTTTTTCCACCTGTCTCAGATAGATTTCCACCTGACTCAGATGTTCTATTGGAAAATCTGATAAAAGATACTGCAATAATTACAGCAATAAACAGAAAGGAATAGCAGTAAATAATTACTATGTCAGAAAGATACCTGAAAATCATTATAGTTCAGGGATGAAAACACCACTTTGACGTACTCTAGTTCACACGCAAAATGGCTAGAAAGGCTACAATCCTTTTTTACATCTCAAATACAATTCTAAATGTGGAAAAAGAATGAAACATAACTTCACCGAACTTGTTTTTCGGGGAAAAAAATACGTTTGTATTTTAGAGAAGGATAATCACAACCATGTGCTTTTTCAAAATGTTGGAGTTTACAGAAGTTGCTGCAGAGAAGCAAAAATGTAATGCTTACCCCCTGTGAGTGCAGGTAGTCCACAGTCCTGGTGATAGTGCACAGCACAGCGCTGGCCTCTCGCTCTGAAAAACACTTCTGCTGAAGAATGCGGTCCAGGAGCTCTCCTCCCCGCATCAACTCCATCACCAGGTACACATATTTCCCATCATCATAGACCTGTGAGAGTATTATAATAAACATATATTTTGGACTCAAGCTTCATCTAACTTGGTGAAGGTCTGCTCTTTAATCAGCCTAGTGGCTTGAACGTAAGATGTTGGAAGAAGAAAATGTCAGCTAATGCATAGGAAATGTGCTTGTTATGCTTAACATCAGAAAAGACAACTTTATAAAACAACTTCATCATCACTTTTTTCTCGTGTCTGTAGCAACTTGTTGATTTGTCCATGCAGAAACTCAGCCTTCCTGATCTGCTATCATGTCGGCAGAGTAGACCAAACTGCTAAAAGCAGCACAACTTCACACAGCCTGAAATGTCTCCTGGCTCTCACCCAAGCTTCCTTCCCTGTAATGTTCTCTTTCCCGTTTTACAGAGTAATGTTTGCCATTTTAAATACCAATATTTCCCTTTGAGTCATGATCAGCTAAATGAGCTGTATTATACTGTTGGCCAAGACCAGCTTCCAATGATGTCATAGAGTTTTTATTTGCAGTTCTGGTGAGTATATTGGCATGAGCTGTATCATGTACTTATTTTCAATGTCAATTGAAAGGGGAAAAAGACATTTCTTTGTCTAAGTTGGAAGATGTCCATTTTCATGTCATAATCCCTTATCTAGGTTGAAATAATAGACAGTGTTACAGTCATCAATGCCAAGTGCTTTTGGAAAGGAATATAATTTCCCTTTTGCACAGTTTTAAGACACTTCAATATTTAGAATTGGGTGAGATTTTCTTGGGGTATGTGATCAGAAAATGTAGACTTCTGTAAGGTGTGAACCATAATGAGTTACTGGCTGGAAAATTACTGGAAAGTACTGCAAAACCAGGTGTATTTTGTTGTTCTCCAGCATGGTGCACCTTTGATTTTTTCCGCAGTTGATTAGACAAGACTTGGAGAGTGTACAACCTGACTTGTTTTTCCATTTGTTAGCCAATAATTTGTTAATGCCATCTTTTTTTCCTTGACTTCAATGTGTCTTAACTCCAAACTTAAATTAGAGAATTTTCCAGATAAGAGGTGAGCCTGATCATAAAGTGAAAATTATTTAATATTGTAATGCTCAGTGAGTACTCACATCTTTAAGAGTAATGATGTTTGGATGCTGTCCGTATCGCAAGAGAATCTCTATTTCTTCAGAGGGGTCTCTCTTGCTCTTGTCAATTATCTGGAATAAATAAAGCACTGAGTGGTAAAATACCAGCTAGTAGCATAAAGAGCAAAACCAAACTTAATATCTAAAATTCTTTCACTTATAATTTTTCTAGTAAAGGCCAGCTCAAAAATCTAAAAATGATATTTGAAAAGTCTTGATTGTCAGATGAAGTCCCTGATGACTGGAAGAAAAGACAGTATCACACCCATTTTTAAGAAGGGTAGAAAGGATGACCCAAGAAATTACTAACTTGCCAGCCTCAACTCTGTGCTAGAGAAAATCACAGAACAGACTTTCCTGTGCTAAGACACATGGAAGACCGGGCTGTGAAACAAGATAACCAGCACAGTTTCATCACGGGCAAGTCCTGCCTGACCAACCTAGTGGCTGCCTATGATAGCATAATTGCCTTGATGGACAAGGGAAGAGCCACCGATGTCATCTGTCTCTTCATCAAGGCCTTTGACATGAACCCCCATAAAATCCTTCTCTCCAAATTGGAAAGATATGGATTTGACAAGTGGACTGCTTGATGGATGAGGATCTGGTTGAAAGAGTGCACCCAAAGAATGAAGGTAAATGGCTCGATGTCCGGATGGAGATCAGTGATGAGTGGTGTCCATTAGGGGGCAGTTCTGGGACTGATGCTCTTTAACGTCTTCATCAGTGACTTCAACAGTGGGACATGAATACACCTTCATCAAGTTTGCAGATGATACCAAGCTGTGTAGCGCAGCTGACACACCTGAGGGATGGAATGCCTAGGTTCAGAGAGACCTAGACAGGCTTGAGCAGTGGGACCACGAGAACCTCACGAGGTTCAACAAAGCCAAGTGCAAGGTCTTGTAGCTGGGTAATGGTAACCCCTACTATCAGTAAAAGCTAGGGGATGGAAGGACTTAGCATAGATCCACCAAAAATTCTCAATCAATTCCCAATCTTGCCCACTCAAGAGAACTGATTAGTGATTCTCTTTTACACATGTGATAACTACAAACAAACAAACAAAAAAAAACCTGCAAAATAACCCAAAGAAGATACACTTCAAAATTGAAATGTAACTTCACAGGGAGTAGCAAAAAATTTGTTCTACTAGGAACTCATTAGGAGCGAAATATTTTGGTAAGAATTTCTTATTTCTAGAAAACAGCAGCAGTGCACTCTAATAATAGGTTTACAGAAGAATAATGGGTGGTATTATTAAGATATTCGTAATTCCATTATTAGATGTGAAGGCTTCCAACCTTAAATGTGATTAGCTCTTTGTAAGAACTCAGCACAGAGCACAGATTCAGTGCTGTTTGAAGGGAAATGTCTTTTTAAAAGCCTCTTTTGTTGATGGAGATAAATGCTTGTCTGTTTTTGCATGCATTCTCATTGTTTAATTATGGTGATTCACATTTAAGTACACATGTAAAATTTAGTGCATCGGTCATATTAGTGCATACATCAGAGGTTTTGAATTCCTCATGATTGACATGCATTTGTACGGATAACGATGATAGTGGTTGCCTGTGGTTCCAGTATGCATCTGAAGCCATATGAGTGATTTGATTCTGCCCGAACAGCAGTGTGACAAGTTCAAGTGCAACAGGGAGCTAATGCAGGGAAGCAGCAGTTGTCCACCTTTGAATAAATGAAGGTAAAAATCCAACAACAGCAGAGAGGAGAAAATCCTACTAGACTTCTCCTTAGAATAATGTTGTTCTTCTAGTTCATTACAGGCATTCTCAAAAACCCAATGAAATCCCTCGTAAATAAAACTATAGTGGCCGAATGTGTCCCACTCAACCAATAACTAGCATATAAAAAGATACTCGGGACCACTTTCTTGGCTGGAGCAAAGTAATATAGCTCTTGTCAAATTAATGGAGTTACATAAATGTGTGCTCGTTAAGATCTACCTGCCTCCTACAAACCAGCAGAACAGCAAATATTACTGCTACTGTGGGAAGCACTGTTACCACCATGGTGCTGCAGCAAATGATACATTCTGGGTTGTTTTTCCTGTGAAAGAAGGTATCTAGGGCTGTGAAAAACTTTAAGCAGCTATTAATAATGCAAGAATATAACTACGTACATATTGCCTAAAAAAAATCCAAACCAAAATTAGTCCTAGCTATTGAAATAAAACTCATAACCTGAAGCAGTCTGCTAGTGTTTTAATGGCAACAGCAGCAGACAATATGCAATACTTCTCAATCCCAACATGCTTTATAAATTTTCATCTCAAAACAGCCCTGTTAAATACACAGAACTTTTACTTCAGTATGTGCAGAAGCTGTGACTACATGGACAAGCTGCTCAGAGAACCCAACCCACCACTGCAGAGCCCCCATGGGGCAGACCCTCAGCTCTCTCCGCAGCCCTGTGACACCATGCAGTCAGGATGGTTGCCACCACTCCACCATTTTACAATTGGCTAGAAAGGGGAAGACTTTAGTGGGAATGATGTCACTCAAATGACACATGTACTTCACTTATGTGACATTCACATAAAACCAGAACACTGAGTGCCATCCAGCCAAGGAAACGAGGCATGTGATACTCTCACTCCATTGTTGCTCAGACTACTCATTACACTAAAATCTCAATGACTGACACTGATCCTGTCTTCTTGGTAATGACCACTCTCATTTACCCAGATGGTTATTTGAAGGAGCTTCAGTGTGAGTAGGAGCCATAGTCAGCACGAAGGGGCATAGGCCTGAGATGTTCCAAAGTCTTTGTGATGTTTATCCATGTGCACATCTGTACGTCAGTGCCAAGAAAATGAAGCAGCCTTTACAGTAACTTGAGAAGTGCTCATTAAGGCAGACCTCCTGATTGTCAGAGAAGGTGAGGGATGCACCACAAAGTCCAGCAGCTGCTGAACTTCCCCCTGGGAACAAACTGAGATCTATGCTCACCAGCCCCTCCTAGCTCCCAGGGCTCTGCTGCCATGGGGTTGGTCCCAATCTCCTTTCCAGTAGGCTTTCATCCACAGCAAACTACTACCGTAACAGGCACAAACCAGGCACTTTGCTTTCCACTCCACTTTCCACTTTGTTAATGGACCTTCCTCTTGCTCCTTCTCTGGAGTTTAATTAATCCCTCATTTTTAAAGGCCAGTTCTCACATCAGTCCCTAAGCATGGAGAGGTTTTAGCTCTGCCCACAGAATCATCCAGTGGAGACTGTGTGGACCAGACCTCAGCATAGGTAGCACTTCAGGTCCATCTGATGTGGCCATGATCTTCAAATGCAATCTGACACAACATCTCTCAGAGATACACTTTCAGAACAGCCTTTGGCAGGTACTCTGCTCCAATAAAGGCCAGAAACTGTGAGTTGTGTCCCACCTGTACAATGAAGGCTGAAATGCTAGGAAAAAAAAAATGCACGAAATGTTATGGGTATAGATACAAACACTGCTGTACTCCCACTGAACTCTTAATCACATGATTAAAAGCTAAGCTATTTCACTTGTAAAATTTCTTGTGACAAAGAGTATTTCCCAGTCTGGCCTCTCTTTGTTTCCCCTGAGATACTGCATGAAGGCAGCCTCTTTCCTATTCTTCTCTTATGGTGGACCACAAACCTGCAACTCCTTGCACAAGGAATCATAGAATCATAGAATAGAATCATAGAATGATCTTCCTTGAGGAAAGTCATTGTGATTTGAACTCAACTAAATACACACCCTCCATTACAGACTTCAGGAAAGGTTTTCTCTGCTTCCAGCCCTGTGGTAATATGCAATGCTGCTATTTTTCTATTCCACTCTGTAGATGTATGGGGAAGAAAACCAACTGGGAAAGACATCATGACATATAAATAATTTAACTGAAAATGTAACAGAAGTTCTATTGTACCTTGGAATAAAAGAGCTATGAAGTAGAGAGGTTTATTGTTGTCCTTTAGAAAAATAAGAAACTGAATTTTCCGGATGTACTGGGCACTCAATTGCCTACAAACACTGTAATAACTCTGGAGGAAACAATTTCAGAGTAAAATGAGCTCGACACACGCAAAACTATCTTTTGTTCAGCTTGTTCTAATAGTGATTTTTTGTGTTATTCCTTAGCTAATGCATTCTTTGTCTATTTTACTGACTAGTTGAAAGAAAAGTTGTATTTTCTTCTGTGGAATTTAGGGTAAAAACCTCATGATATTTTAAAATGAGTCAAGCTCTATCAAGGGTTAATACTAAACTTTCTCTCTTAAAGGAGAAAGGATCAAGAAATAATATTTTCAAAATCCTATTTAATATGTCTGGCCAGTTTTCACAAGTGCTGACACAAATCCTCTGCATGGAAAAAAAAAAAAAAAACAAACCACCTGATTCTTCCTTACTGATGGATCTTCAATATCCTTAGCTTTGCCAGGTGTATGGCTGAGTACAAAAAAGAGCAGCAATACAGTTTTTTATTTATGTATTTCATGTATTTATCAATACAGTGAGTGGGTCATGCCTCACTGAAAATGAGTGAGTACAAAATATACAGTAACTATACAGACAGTATATATTTGCTGTCTGCAGTTTTGTGGAGGTATTTTTGTGTCTTTGTACAGATGAATTTCTTCTTCTGGAGCTAGCTATGCCATTAGCAGATGTTACAGTCTTCAGCTGTCTGATACCACCCACCAGGTGAGATCTATAGCCTTCGTAGCCCTGCCAAAGAAATGGTATGTGTGAGCACTCCCTAATCTGCTTTGGGCAGAATTAGCCTTGTTAATGCAAATTGCCTTTTTAAACAGCTGAAATTAACCTGGATGACCTTGTGTGAGGAGGATGACTGTTTTCACATGAAGTTCTCCATCACTACACTTGAGATATTGGAAAAAGGCAAGAGGTAGGAGGTGACAATTTAACTGCCTCTGCTGTCTGGAAAATGAATAAACTAAAAGAAAAGGTAAGAGAAAGGCAGCTGAGTGAGAATGAAGACTGAAAAGAAACATGAAATGCAGTGATGGGAACAGCTCTGACACTGGCCTTAGGAGAGAGGATGGGCTCTGGCCAGGATAAGCTGGAGCAAAGAAGCAAGGAAACTGCTTGCTGCTGTTTGAGTCTTAATGTGCTGGGGAAAAAGGTCTTTATACATCTTTAATGAACAAACAACTGCATTAAAACATTTGCTTGGCTCTCACTTCTTCCTCTTCAGAAATGTGGGACATAAATGTTCTGCTTAGTCATGTCAATCAAAATGGGCAATCTTCCTCAATCTCCCTGGGAAAATCAAGCTAAATGTGCCAATACTGGCACTGTGGTTTAAGCCTGTGAGTGCCACTACCACGGGCTTCAAAAAATAAGAAATTGGTTTTAACTTATTTATTCCACTGGCAAACTTCCACTTGCAGTGGGATCAACCACAATCAACAATAATCGGGAAGCATTAAAGGTACAACCTGCAGCACAGGCATAAATTAAAAAGAGGTTGTGGGGCTTCGATGGAACAGATTTTCTGGGTTGTGCTGCATGGGCATAAGGTGTAACTCTCCTGGATTGCCTTTTTTGACCTCAGTCCCAAACAGGACTGGTGCTTGTCTCTTCTTCAGTGCCTCACATGACCTTTCCTGGCAGCTGAAACTGAGACACAGGAATATGAACTGGGAAAGCTGAGCCATGGGCACAGTCCTAGCCTGGTGCTCTGGTTCCAGCAACAGAGTCCAGCAGGTCAGGCCAGAGACCTGAGCACTACAACACCTCGAGCAGCCACAGCTGAGGCTGCCAGTGCATTTAGGAAGCAGGATGACTGAAAGCATCTTTTGATCAGCATGAAGACTGTGCAAAAAGCAAAGAGGAGAAAGAGGGCTTTGTACACTTTCTAAAGATGCTTTATTTTCTACTACCTATCTTGAATTTTTCTCTATAGCCTGTCTGCAATGTAAGTATGAGTTAATCATCTTTAAGAAGAGATTCATATAACAGAGTGATGGTGTGATGCAATGCTCTCTGTAAGAATCCTTCTTTTTTTTTTTTTCCTCTGGGAGGAGAGATGACCACAGGATTTCTACACTGTATCTATGGGCTGAATTCCAAATCTGAAACTCAGGGTACCAGTAGTGAGTGGAACTGTAGATGGGATATTCATCTTTTCTACAGAAAGGTGGTATTACAACACAGACATTTTAAACTGACAGTTTCATCTCCAGCATTAATTCCAACAGAAGTGTCGCAGAGATAGAGTTCTGCAGTTTTGTGAGCTGGAAAATGAACAGGTTTCAATTTCAGTAATATTTTCTTCTAAAAATAAGTCCTCTTCATGCCAAGCATCTGTTTTAATTTGGTCCCTTTTTTGATGTCAAATTACTAAAGCTGGAGGAAAATCACTGCAGAAAGGCTAACATTATTTAACAGGCCATGGTATAATTTTACATTTAACATGTCTCCAAGGAAAGCTATTCCAAGCCTAATAGTTTCTGAGGGACTCTTTGCTGTGCTATTAGTTTTGATTAGCTCCAGAGTTCCACTTCCCCCCATCCTTGCTTAAATCTTTCAGAAAAATAATGAAGAAAAAAAGAAATGGGCCTAATTAGCACTACTTTTCTGAAGTAACATTGGCCATCGGATCAAGATGTGTAGGTGAGGCATTAACATTTCTGAATGCAGGGCATGCCCATTGCTGACTTAGCACTCCCAAGCTGTCGACTGCAACTTTAGTACTTATTAATTACAGCCTATACAGTTGCACACATTTTCTAAGCAACACAAACACTAACAAAATTTGTTTCAACAGCACCCGTGAAGCAGAAAACTCATTTCAGAGAGAAACCTGCAATTTTAGAGGCAGAATGGCTGAGTGTGAAAAGCTGTTTTAGCCTGCTCTGCACAGCCCTACCACACATCCGTGGATCAAACTGATGAGTTTTCAGTTTGTGAGATGATTGCAGCACAACTCCCACCTTCTCTGACAAAAAGCTTCAGGGGTGAAAACCATGGTGTCATATTTGGATGTTACAAAAGGGGAAGATTATTACATCAGTATGGAAGACAAATACAAGAAACAGTTTAAATGGCCCCAAAAGAGAAACAGAGCCGCAAAGGACTAAATGCTGTCCAAAATGCTTAGATGTTTGGCAAGCAATCTAGAGACAAGAAATATGATACTGCTAAACTGCAGGAAAGCTGCTGTAGGACCCTGTGTCTCAGAAAAGATCCAGTTAGCGCTGAAAAACAGCATCATTCTTGAGAAGCTCAGCTCAGCAATGTCGAGGAGAGGGGAACTGTGACCTTTGTGACTGAATGGGAGGGAGGCTGTAACATCTGTATGCTGGAGGGGCTGCACAGCCACTGTATATCTCAGATTTGCCCTGAAGCACAAGTTTAAGCGCTGGTCTGCCCACTCTTCTATATTTCTGTCTGCCTCCTCTGCTTATTTGTTGAGACTTATGCAACACCTTGATCCCATTTAGCCAACTGTCACCATCCAGCAATGGCTCTTGCTGTTACAAACAAGTTCACTGCTTGTAAAAGTGCTCAGGGTGCTCCTGGCTCTTTGTCCTGCTCTCCTCTAAGCCCTTCAAGCATAGCCCTACACTCTTTGCTGGTCCATCCCTTCAAAAGATGTAACTGAAGGGTCTTGTCTATTTGAGATGTGCTTCTATGAAGAGCTGACTTACAGTGAGAGTACTCAGCAGAAACCTGAGCACACTAAATTAAACAAGAGAAAAGTGAGGCTGAATGAAGCTTGGCAGGCATCTGACTGAACTCAAATCTTACAAAATGACAACAGCATTGAATATGCTCTATTGTCTCTTGCTATGGTGAGCATGTACACCATAACATTCTGCATGGAAGTCAAGAATTTGAAGTTACTCAAAATGAGACAACTTGGAAAGACTTCAAAATGCATTCACAGAACAGATGCAAGACCCTCACAGAAAAATTTCTCCACTGCACTCCTTTGCTATTCCATCCATTTTACTGTGATCAGTTTTCTCTCTCCAACACATAATGAAGACACTGTCTCATTGCTGTCTGTAAGCACTCTTCCCATAGATTTCTATTTGCAGTCTGAAGCTTTCCATGCTGGTTCTTTTGCAAAGTGCCAGATGAGCACCCCTCTGGAAAACTGCCCTCCCTGTGCAAATCCAAAGCAACACAGAGATTTATGCCTAAAATCATCTCTGAAATCTGTTCCTCCCACATGATACTCTATATCCTATTGAGTCTGTTGCCACATTACCAGCTTAAATATCCATTAAACAGTGAAAATAATCTCTGCTGAAGACTCTGAATAACAAGATTTCACAAATCTCAGCTTCATACGCTGAACTTCATTGGCTTCATAATTGTTCTCTCTAATTTATCAAGGTAAGAATAATCTTATAATTCTGACCCACATTCTCTAAGGCTACAACTCCACTAATATCAGATCTAATTTCTTTCCAGAAGGGGAAGGGGACAACACCTCAACCATTACTTTATGAGTGTATTACCAACTGCTCTCACCATCAGACTACTTTCCTGTTTCCTATTTTTTCTTTTTTAGCTTCAAGACATTCTATCTTGTCATGTTGCCTATAGCAGCTGATTTTTTATCTATCAATTATATTATCTTACAGATATTAGCAGAATTTGATCACATCAGGCTGCCTGTCTTCAATCTTGTACATTTTTGTAACTCTCTTGGATACTCTCTTGCAATTAGTGCATATATTTTACCACTTGTTTTTTCAGATTTTCTCTCCTTTGTTTGTAATTTTCTTTAAACCATGGATACTGAAATATCTCTAACTTAACTTTTTTTCAGTATTGCTCTCTACATTTAGCACTAATCTCCTGACATAGGTATAATAAAAGCTATGGGAAAATCACTATTATGGAACCTCCTGCATTCTGACAAGCGCATCCAACTACACCAACCACCTAAAAACAAGCAAACTAAGACTATGAACACCAGTGGATGGGGAAAATGAAATTTACATGAAACATTAAACAACTCTGTAATTAATTCATCTAGTGATTGTCACTGCTACTAGCACATAAGTAGAGCTATATAGGAAATCTAACTACACAGGACTGCTAAAAACAGCTCTCAGGAGTTAGTGTCTTCTGTTTATTGACAGCGTGTTGGCATCACTTCTCCAGTTACCAGTGGAGAAGTGCTTTTTCATAGCTCTTTAAATCGAACCTTCTCACCAGTCTGCCCATACCAAAACATACTGAGATAAATGCACTTTCGATGCTTAGTAATTACCAGAATTATATACGAACTGTAGGATTTACTAGATCTCCAGCATAACCTAACCTGTGTATCCTAGATGCAGACACAGACAGTAAAATCTAGCCTTGCTCACAGCTGGGAACATTTGGAACCAAATAGTTTGTTAGTGCATTACAGAGATAGGGAAAAAAAAAATCATGAAATTCACACATGTTCAAGATCCAAATTCCACTGCAGTATTGTCATCTGCAAAACTGAACTTGTCATTTGGGACTATCTCTGCTGTATGCTTTGTTTCCTCAGGGGAGAAGGAAGAGTGTAACCTGTCCTTTTACCCAGTCATTTTCCCTGGCTTCAACAGCATAGGAGAACTAAAAATCTATAAGATTTAACCAGGTAGATAGTCTTTTGACACAGAGAAGAAAGCAGTTGCCTTCAAGCTGTTGAATCTGGCCCTCGTCCCACCCAACTCTGCAGTGTTTGGTACAGATAATGTAACAGGGGTAGAATAGGCCACACCAGCAGCAGTTTTTACTTAGGCTATTATCTTCCAGTAACCTCTTCTGGAGAGGGGAGAAGTCAATCTAAATAGAGAAACCTTGAAATGCAGTCAGTTTTTTTTGCAAACTTCATCTGGCTTCAGTGAGATGCATATTTGAAAATCCAGCTTGAAAGCTTCAATAGAAGTAGAGATCCAAATTTGAAATCAGTGCAATGATTTTAAATGAAGCAAAAAACTTTTGACATACGCTAATTGCATCAGATCTCTGGCAGGTTTTGAAAAATCAAATACATCCAAAATTCACAGATCTCCTGTTTTCCAAAAGAGAGCTCTTTTGGAGAATGCATACAGGTTTCTATCGCAGCCTTTTTTCCATGCACAGAAATCCCTCCCATCTGCTCTAGAATCAATCTTCTTATAAATTGACTTACTTTCTCTAGATAGTAGATAGTGATGCAATTGAAATAGGTTAATCTGATTTTCTTTTCCTTCTGATTTGTACCCATTTGATGCTTGTAATTCTGATTGACACTCACAGTTCCCTTTGTTATTAAACATCATCCTATTGTAGTGAGGATGATCGATATTCGAGCAGAAGAATCTGAAACATTAGAGATTCATCATAAGAGAAACACTTTTTTTTTTTTTTTTTTTTTTCCCAGCTTTCTTCTGTATAACAGAGTTTTATAAAACTTTCCAAAGAATGAACAATATTTATGTATTTCTTAACTTTATATTCCCAACTTTCCCTTGGGAACAGGATGGCAAAAAAAAAGCCTCGGTGTAACATTTTAGAAGTACTTCAGAGTATGTATCTGCAGTAGAATATTACACAAAGGTTTGCTAAGCCTAAATCTACCTACACTGACCCAGGCCTGTTCCACTACTTTCAGGTTAGGCTTAGCGTGAGCAAAATCTGGCAGCATGATATTTAAATGCCTTCAGTAGTACAGATGTGTTAAGTCTCAATTCTTAAACATTATATTTTAGGAGCCTCTATTTAGGGCAGGTCTTGAATAGACACAGAGTTTGTTATTAACATTTCATTCTTACAAATGGCTTGGAAAAATCTCTTCTGCAAGTTCAGTGATTGGACTTATGAAGGCATCTCAGAGCCCAAAGGTGCAGACAGGTTCTGGAGGGATTTTCAAAAGTCCCTCAGTGAGCGATGTGCCTCATGTCACTGAACACTGGAAAGAGTTAAATTACAGATCTGTTCGAGTGCTTTTATCATGTCAACAAAGAGCATCTCTGCATTGCTAGATCTCTAATTATCTCTATAAGATAGTCTCCAATTAGTTGCAGATGGCCAGCTAAAGCAAAAGGAATGAAATGTTTCTGACAAATACATGCTGCTTCTGGGTTAGGAAAGGTTTTGTTTTTCTGTGTGGATTTTCTGGCAGTAGCTCTGACTCATGTTACTCTGGCTCAGTACTCTGTTGTCTCAGTATGGCTCTACAAAGTGATAGTAAATAAGGCCTGGTGAGCGGCAGACACCATGGAGGGATTGTTTACACGATGACATTACAAACCCCTTTCCACAGTGATGCCATCACGTCATTTCCTTAACTCCTTCATTATTGTCAGTATCCTTTGGGGAGATAGGATGATGCTCTCTGACGTGTCAGCAATCAGCCTTTATTGGGGAGCTTTTAATGACGTGTTACCAGACAAATGGGGAAACTGCCTATCTTATGAATGATCACTGCAGATACTTTTTCCTGAGAAAATTATGCTTACTGAAAGAAATCAAAAGAATCTAATTACAGTGATTTTTATAGAGAGAGTTAAAAGATGCATGTCAAAAGGGACTGATATATAATTAAGATAATGTCAGTTGCAATTCCCAAACCATGTAATTACTTGAAATGATTGGCATTGTGCAATCTTTATGAAAGTGAGCTACTTTGATAACAAAATGATACAACCTTGATATCAAATAGAGGGAAAAAAAAGACAGGATAATAAAACCAATATATTTGCAGGAATAATAATCAAGGAGGGAGTAGTCAATATGCTGGAAAGACAGTACAAACAGAAACCCACTAGCTGCCTCCAACTCAAAGTCTGTGCTACTTATTTGAGTCACTCTGACAGTTTGACTCACTCTAACAGTCTGGAAACTGACATGCAAAGTGAGTTGCCTAAGCTGGTGGTCAAAATCAAGACCTATAACAACAAGATAATAACAAGAAAGCGGCAAGAACTGAAGGAAGAAAGGAATAAAAAGAGTAAATTAATAGAAATGGAAGGGATCGTAAGCCTTGAAATAGAAGTGCTAGACACTTCTGAGGCACTGGATTTTTCCATGTGTTGAGTTTGCTCTAGATTCTCATAGGCACTCCAAACCCATAACTGCTAAGTAAGTGCTGGACCGTCTTGGATTCAGGCACTCAGACATCTCTGAGGATAAAGGTCTTTGTATTTCAGTTTCTTGTTGACTGTATTACACTCATAAAGACGTTAGCAATTTTTGATATATATAAAATATTAAAACAATTAATTTAACTCACATTTTGTTCACCACAGATGTCATTTATTTCTACAAGACCTATAGCTACTATAGCAGAATGTCGTCTGTTGAAAATTAACAGGTAATTTTTCCACTCATTAAAAATGACAATCCTATCATGTCCCTGTGCCCAAGACCGGCTTGTAGGGCTGTGCTCCTAATTATGATACAGCTGTTGTTGGAATGACATCAACAAATTGTGAATTATTAATGGGCCCCAGAGTTTTGTGGACACTACTTGGAGACACCAAAACTTTCATGGACTTCAATGGATACTGAATGATCACCCATTTTGTAAAAGAAAATAAGACTGAGTAAATACTTCATTATTACTCTATTGACTACCTGTAACTCGTTTATCTTATGACCTGCAGTGTGGATCACTTCAAACTCAGTTTCTTATTTAGTTGTAGAGATATACAAGCTAAGTTTTTCTACAAACTTTAAAATACAAAAAATAAACCACCAATACTTTATTTGGTGAGATTGGTCTTTTTTCCTAGGTAACTAGTGATAGGATGAGAGGTGGCCTCAAGTTGTGCCAGGAGAGATTCAGGAAAAATTTGTTCTCTGAAAGAGTGTTGAGGTATTAAAACAGGCTGCCCAAGGAGGTGGTGGAGTCACTGTCCCTGGAGGCGTTCAGGAACTGTGGAGATGTGGCACTGAGGGACACGGTTAGTGGGCATGGGGGATGGGCTGGCAGTTGGACTTGGTGAACTTAGAGATCTCTTCTTATCTCAATGATTCTATGTTTACTGCAAATTTAGTAAATACGTCTCTTTGTGCACTGATTCCAAAAATTACTTTTTTGTCCTCTGCTCATTTAAGCAATCTGTTTCCCTGAGATCTTGCAAAATTAAAGGATCTGATTTAATTGTCCGTATCTTGCCAAATTCATTAAACCCATTTAATCCAATCTTACCACTTTTTGGTACAAGAATGAAATCACTAAATAATTTTCTAGCATATGAACATTTTAATTACTACTCCTTTCCACCAAAGAAAATTTAATTTTTGTAACTTTTTACCTGAGAAGTACGTTGATTTCTTGACACATGCACTAAACTTTTTTTGCCCCCTGCAAAAGCTACATGCTAGTAACCAATAGCACTTAACTAAGTTTAAACTTAGCTCTCTGTGCTCTTCCAAAGCAGTTCTACTGGGCAGCCATTCTTTCCAACTGTAACAAATTCCCTCATACATGCATTCTTGCAGCTTCCTGGCTGTTGGCTGCTCTGACATATGGGATTGCTAAAGCAAGTTTGAAATTCACTGATTTGTCTTTAACATTCAACCGAATTCTACCAAATCTGTATTTTGAATCTCCACTGAAGCCTGTCATTTGTGCCTTTGTGTAGCATGCTGGTGCTGAACATCAAGGAGAGATAAATAAATCTGATGATTTGTAAGTGACCGTGCTTTTCAGTAACAAATCACTCTTATTACAGTAAGAACTATCAGAACTAAATTTAAGAAGAATAAAATGTTATTTTGCAATCATAGAGTACTCAATTTTGCAATCATTTTGTTATTTTGTTTGTTTAGGATGAGTCAATTGTAAATTTGATCATAGTTGATCATCTGCTAAAAATCGTATCTAGATTGTGAAAGGAGCAAAGCTGAAGTAAGTGGGATTTCAATCCAAGACTGTAAAGTTTTTTTTTTTTTTTACCCTGTAATTTTACTTTATTAAAGTATGAGAAATAATGAGGCTTATCATGAAACTTGTCATCTTTTGAAAGTAAAAAACAACCAGCAAGACCAAAAAAAATAAGCCAACACTGTAAGACTGATCACACTTCTGCACAGACTGGCAGAGAAGTCTCAACCACATGTCCGGCATCAGCCAGGTGACTTTCTTACCTTCACTGCAAACTCAGTTTCTGTTGCTTTATGAACACACCTCTTGCACACTGAATAGGAGCCAATTCCTATGTCCTCCTTGATCTCATATCCATCTGTAAAGTGAATATTGTTTCCATGTAATTGCTGTAGAGAAAGACAAAATAAACAAGGTAATCAGGACAGGGGTACATAAATGCAGGGACTAGCCTAGTTGTTCACAAAGTGTTTGAGCTCATCTTCTCCACAGCTGGTGTGTTCTAAGTCTAATTAAAAAATATCTGAAGCTGTTTATCTAAACAAGTGTGTCCCAGCCCTTTTTACCTTTTTCTCAGTCTGTAAGAGGGAGTTTTCCATTTAGAAGTAATAGGAAAAAAAGGAGTGATTTTGTAAACTATTTATGGAATGCAGACAACCACTTCCTATTAGAAATTCACAGGGAACTGCAGGCTGAAGTCTCTTGAGAAATCCACATTTCTCAACTACAGAAACTTATTCCTAATTACTAAAGGGCCAGATAATTTGGACGGGCAGATTGATTAGGTGATGATGCCCTCCCAAAGCCCAAATTTAAACCTTGCTGCAAACTCCATTCCAGGATTGAAGCAATCACCAGCACCTCTAAAAACCCTCTAGGACTTTCTGTCTAAAAATGTATACTCACTGGAAAAGCCTAAACAGAACCTTGTCAGACATGTAACCATGTAAGACATGCACATATTATATTAATACATTTTTAGAAGAAAACAGTTACATTTTTTGGGGTGTAATTGTTTGGATAATAATTCACTTAGTGGTGCAGAAAAGAGCTTTTAATAATGAACTATGAATTATTAAAATACGGATGAAAGCTGGTACCATAAGCAAGGACTCTTCCCCTTGAGGCATGTGTATCTCTTGCTGTGGGTAAGAGAAAAGATTTTCCTCGTGGAAAAATCTGCAGTGTCTTTGAGCAGCCCTCTTCCTCTCCAGATTCACTGTTCCTCTGATGTGCAGAGCCATTTGTAGCAATTCATTTCTGGTTTACTCCATTGTGAAATTACAATTGCTGGAGAGAATGTCATAGGGAAATGACAGCAAGAAAACAAGAATCTGGCAATTTTCCTTCCACTGCCAAGCCAGTCTGGGTTATGTGAGTATGACCAGGCTCTTGTGTAATCACAGCAGGAACACTGTGGCCTCTCTATATCCAGGAGCTTGGGCTCCATGTGTGTGGGAGCCTACGGAAATAATTAATTAAGCCTCTCTGCCAATACTGACTGTATCACATAACTCTAGACAAAACTTGAGAATAACGTCAGTCACTAAAAAGCAACACTTCATTACCTGCCCTGTAATAATGTTTCAGCTATGCAGAAGTACTTTTCATCTGAGCTGTGATAAGGTGTGATCCCTATTTCCTTTGTAGAGCAGTGGAGAATGTAAACGTAAAGATAAAAGCCTTTGTAAAAAAATATATCTAATTTTCCATCTCCTATATGAAACATGGAAACAGATGAGGGTTGGGTTAATCTGAAATGCTGAGGCAGTTTAAATACAATGTGCACATATGCACCTGCCCATCAAGTGCAAAGTTTAACATCAGCATCCGTACCTGCACAATTGGATGAACGGTGATTTTGTGCACATCCTGCTGTGCAGGCTCCTGCACCAAGTTAGAGGCAACAAAGCTAAACCCTCTGAAAAGATGATGAGCATTGGCACTTGGAGGAACACCTGGGGAATCTGTAGAAGGAAGAAAATGACCTTATGAGTGGCACAAAGGATCAGAAAGTAATATTATAACAACTGCAATAGACTTAGTCACCCTGTCAGTCAGCTGCACACTCTGCTGAACTGGTAGACATGTATTTATTTAGTTCACCTCCATAATAAATGATGTGCCTTCTCTATCCCCTTACTCTGGATGTGAACAGTGCAGAGATATTATTTGCAAGATCAATCCTCTTGGATACAGAGGTTAAATCATGGTTAATTTTCATTCCAATGTGAAGCTCCATCTGTGTCAGGAGTATGCATAAGCAGAGAAGGGACAGTTTGACAAGGGCAGTAGAAGAACAGATAGCTCAAGGCAGGGCACCCCTTTGGATTAGCAGAAGTTCTCTAGGGAGTGGAAAAAAGCTGCAGGATGCAGGATCTGTCCTTTGTGGAACAGAAATTTGTGGACTACAGAAATTACAAAGGCTAAAGTAATGCAATGTGATGTGTGGATGAGGAGAATGCAAAGGACAAAAAACCTGAAGTGAGTGTAAAAGCACAAAGCTCCCAGAGTGGTGGTCTGCAGTCTCAAAGGGATCTTTCCCTTCTCTCCCTCAAAGGGTGCAGCTTTAGGAGCTGGGATCTACCCCAGGAAGAGGCTGGCTGACTTGTCCTCAGGTGAACAAAAACTGGCTGGGGGTGTTGAAACTAAGCTCCTCACTCCAGAGGAGTTCAAAGAGCCCTGAAATGTTCTGCCTTTGGAATAAAACAACTAGAGAACAGTCTCTGGTACCTTTCTCTCAATGAGAGAAACATCCTGCCAAAACAAGAAGAGCAGTGAAGCTTCACTTAGAATTCTGAAATGCTTTGAAGAGATCTTTCTCGTACAGTATATATTTTGTCCAGGACACTTTCGTAAGCAGTAAGACCAGCAATGCAAACTATTCCTGGGCACATAAAATGTAAACTGTGGATATTCTTTATTCCCCTTATTATTGTGATTTCTAAAATGTAACATGTGGTTCACTGTACAAGGTTCTGTCTTTCTGAAGCTGTAATATGGTAGAAACAATTGATCTGCTCAGAAAAACAAAACTGAGACTGCAGCTAATTCTGCATATCTACAAAGTCTCAGCTTTGGCTGAAGTCAGAAACAAGAACAGCAAGTCTAATCTCACTCCAAACTATGTGAAAAAGCCTATTCTTTGGTAAAACAAAGTGGGCTATTTGTTTATTTGTGTGTCAATGAGAACAGTCCTTGAAAATACATGGATGAATCTCATCAGACCTCTTGCATCACTGGGTACTTTTTACAATGGCGTGTATACTAAAGTAGTTTTCCAAAATAGATTAATTAAAGGAAAATAGTATTTATTTTGAAAATGGAATGGGAATAATTCAAATCTTGAACATTATTGAACTATACAAGAGTTGTGACTCAGCTCTAAACCACAAGTGCTTGGTCATCTCTGTTAAAAACAACTGTTCTTTCATAATTCACTCCTAATCTCTTTATGAAACACTATATAAGAACAACTGATTGTTTGGTGTTCAGTGTTAAATATTCACTACCACTGACTAATGTGCCCATTGTATGGACTGGATGTTAATACATTTGCGTTAAATGCAAAACTCCGTTTTATGTTAACTATGATAGTTATGAATCCTAAATCCTTTTTCTGGTCTTGATAAATACTGAATCATTGTACGTGTCTGACACACTTGCAAACACCAATCTCCTATAATGGCTATCTTCCTAACTGTGAAAGCTATAATGCTTTGTCCTTCCTGAGCATCTTACAGTATTACAGTATTCATAAAGGCCTAACAAATCTGTAGGAACTTACTTCAGCATTCTTCACCTAGGGTTAGTAAACATTATTATTTTATTTGCAGAAGAGGAGATTTAGATACCTGAGGTGCAATTTTACATACATTTTCTCAGCAGTAAGGCCAGCCTAAGATGCCTGTGCTGCTTGTGGAAAACAGCCCAACCATTTACAACAGTGCAACCATTTGTGGGCTGAACTCTAAGTTGGATTACTGCAACGATCTTGGTTTGATTCGTGTTCAAACAATCACTTATGGCCTGGATCACTTCTGCTCCCTATGAGGCTCCGTAGACAGCTGAGTCAACATAAATAAAACGTTTGTGGACTTCAGAAATAAGGGACCAGAAAAACTGACTCAAACACAGATGAATCCCTCAGAAAAGGTAATGTAAAACTGTATCTGCAATGATGAACTGTCAGTATTGGAACTGCACCTTTAGAATCATCAGAGGAGAGCTTAGGAATCTGCAGAAACATGTTTCAACCTCCAGACTAAAGCTTTCTGTGAAACAGCAGACTACTAGAATGGCAAGTGACTGGTTGCAGAACTTTGACTAAACCTGATTCTAGGCAGCAGAACTCATTTAATAATTGAAGAAACATCTATGGAATACATAATTAAATACTAGCTTGTAGAGATACAAAGTTTTTTGAAGCCTAGAACAGTTACATTCAGCTAATATAAACAACAGTAATAGCTATAAAATAGCCAATAATTACATCGTTTCACTATCAACAATGCAGACATATTAATGTGAAGTTGGTGAAATGTTCCTGTCTTTTCTCAGAAATGCAAAACACTCATTGCTGTTGGGTATCACAAAACCTAGGAGCTCCACTGGTGATCAGACTTTTTGACTCAGTGGAATGGGGAGGGTGATTATGAATGAAATGAATCACTAAAAAGATCCATCACTCACATCACAGTGTGCCACTGTGCTAACCTGTAGGGGTCCGAGATGTGAACTCCGGATCAAAGTGGAAAGTGTCTTCTGGCCGTCCCACTGCAGGCTTGAAAGGCGGCTTGATTTCTTTTCTGTACAGTTTCTAGAAGAAGAACAAACCACAGTCAGCAACCTGGCAACAAATTCTGCTACTTCAAAACTCACATACAGGCTCCCCTGCTTTGGTGAAGCCTTTGTTATCCTGGCGCCATCCTTGCAGGACTGACAAAGAGGATGATGAAGCCACAGTACTGGCTCTTGTTTAACTGGCAGGTTTCAAATCTATGCCCTGGCTGGTCCCTGCAGTTCTTAGTTATCAAGACTCAGAATGTCAATGCAACGTTTCTGGTCAAAATTTAGACTGTGAACAGTCTATCTGGAGCATCTGGAAATTCACTGATCTTAAGGGCAGGATTGGAACATGCAATGGTAACACTAGGAAACCACATATGGGTGAGCTGAGCATCACATTAGTGACAACAAGCTCAAAGAACCACTTGGAAGCAGTGACTGCTTTAGCATTTTTTTGTTTGTCAATAACTAGCAATATGTTTGACACCCTGCCAGACGGAGCTGAGCAACAGGCCTTGCTGCTTGGAGCTCACAAGCTAAACAAGAGATTTGTTCTTTTGGCATATCTGGTGAAGTGGAAGGAGCTCACAGAAAAAGATTAGATGAAATCTATCCAATCTTCCCATCTAAAGGCAGTAGGAAGAAAGCACTACAGATGGGAGGGAAATCACTTCATGGATGAAAATGCAGATTGAGCAACTGAACAGAGAAACAAAACTGAGGAAAAAGATAAAAAAGAGGGGAAGGTGTATAGTAGGTAACATCTGGGTGAGTTTTTGCTGGGGAGTGAGGGTGCACGTAGGGTACCACCTAAGTAACAGGCACCATATATGTATACCAATACCTCGCCTTTGTTTCAAGGGATCTCCTGGCCTCTTTACTCATACTTAGCAATGTTTAAGAAACTGCTCCACTGTGTTTCTTTGCAAGCATTCATATGCACACACACACATTCTGGAAGATGAATAAACGTAGTATGTCTGGAAGTGATCCAAAGCCTACAGAGGTTGAAGGAAAGAGTCCGACTGATTTCAACTATCTTTGCATTATCTCTGCTTGAAGTGTCCAAACCTGAGCACCATGCTGATGGCAACACCAGGAACAAAGCTCCCATTTGACTCTCTGCCCCATGTTTCCATCCCTAGGCTTTCTCCCTTTCTGGCAATGCTTTTGTTCTCAGGTTTCAAAGAACTGAATTTGTTGCCACAGTTTCCAATAATTAGCATGCCTGAGCAGAAATATTTTGTTTCTTTCAAACTTTCAAGTCATGATAAGAGCTGGAGAGCAATTTAATGACTATTTACAATATATATATTCTCAAGGTATCTTTTAAAACAACTTCATAATGAGCTGGTTTTCCAAAACATTTAATGGAGATTAAATATATGCCTGTCCAGCTCTCTGCAAGCAGGAAGATTTTTTTTTTAAACTGTGATTTTTGTGGTGAATTAACTTCTATAATATAAAGCATGTGGTCAAACCTAATATATATATGCACCAACATAATTTAAACTTTATTTTGCATAGATAAATAACAGTTATTGAGGCAGGACATTCTGCAGCATAGTATTAGCATTAGTATAAAGCAGATGTTTGTGGCTGAACTATGATTCCTCAGAAAAGTGGAATGGTGAGGTTGGAAATGACTCTGCAGTAATTAATGGCCATTTCACCATAAAAAAGTTCCTGCTTGTGCAAAATTGCTCCATATCTTCTGAGAGAAAAAGAGATAAATAATTGTTGTAAGCCACAGTGGAAAGCTAGTCTTCCAAATAATTAAAAGCCAATTGTGATCTTAAGCAGGAAGTGTCACTCATCAACTGAAAAGTATAAACCTATTAATTAACATACACATTTTTCTGTCTGCAGGGCGCTTTAAAAGAGCACTCAGCACCTACTGTGGGTTTTCCTCTTGCTAGGATTTAACCTTGAGTAAGCTATTTGCTTCCAGCTTCCTTCTATTTGTCTTAATTCACAACTGCAGTGCCTCTACTGCAAAAAGCAATCTGGTCACACACACATGCTTCCTCCTTGAATTAAATGCACTCCTCATCCTGTGAGGTCCAAAAATTGGAAAACATTTTAGAACTGTACATCATTTGGGAACTGCACTCTCTTTTCATTATCATAACCATATTCTGCCCAGCCTCTCGATTCTTCCCTCCATCTGTAGTTTCTTAAGTGCTGTTGGATCTACTTTTGTGTTTTGAATCCCTAACCCACATCCTCCTCTACTGAGGAGGGATTTGAGATTCATCATGAGTCACATGCCACCTAAAGATGTGTAATCACAAATCTGCTTGATGGGAGGGGATGGAAACAAAGAAGTTGCTTGTGTGGGAGAAAGGAACCTCCTGAGTGCAAACTGGTTGACACCCTTTTCCATTTCCTTTTCCACTTGCAATTGAGTTTGTTTCCAGTGTTTCTGACTAGGTGATTAGGAACATACAAAGGTCAACAGCCTAAAATATTTTTCATCCCAGCTTTTTGAATCAGGTAGCTAGATCGAATTGTGAAAAACAAGAGTAAGCAGAGCAGAGTCATCTGCAGGCTTTGCTATCCTGGCTCCACTGCTCTAAGACAACCATTACAACCACAGCCAATTCATTGAAGCAGACTAAACCACAATGCAGAGTTAAAAGTGAAGGCTTACTGCAGGCAGAACACATCTTCCTTTAAATGGCCCATATCCTGTTGATGCCAATTCACAGGTGACACAAACTGACCTAAGAATCATGGCTATTGTTTTCCATAAAAACAGCGAGCAAATCTCTCAGAGGATTTAAGATCCTTCTAGTCTTTCCAAGAATATTTCTGATTTTAGGTAAAACATATTAACTGATCATGTCTTATCACAGTCCCAAAATTACTTGAGGCTGGTGGCATATCTCTTCCACATTGATCTCTTCCAACATAAAATCAAGGAGAATGGCAAATGACATAACAAGATAAGTCTGGACTATTGTATTTGACCATTTTTATCTGTCTCTCAAATAACTTCTGGTGATTTTTAAACAGCTATCATCATGTCTGCTGATGACATCAAGCCGAGTGGTATGATTGATAAAGCAGAAGGAAGGGTTGCCATCCAGAGGGACCTTGATAAACTTGAAAGGTGGGACCTTGTGAACCTAATAAGGTTCAACAAAGCTAAGTGCAAGGTTTTGCACTTGGGTCGAGATAATCCCAGATATGTAAACAAATTGGGAGAAGAAATCCTTGAAAGTAATCCTACTGTGAAGGACTACGGAGGCCTGGTTGATGGAAACCTTAATATGAGCCAGCAGCATGTGCTTGCAGTTCGAAAGGCCAATGGTAACCTGTGTTCTATCAGAAGAGGGGTGGCCAGCAAGGCAAGGTGATCGTTCCCCTCTACTCTGTCCTTGTGAGGCCCCAGCTGGATTTCTGCATTCAAGTCTGGAGCCCCCAACACAGGAAGGATGTGAAGCTTTTGGAGAGGGTCCAGAGGAGTGCCATGAAGATGGTCCAAGAGCTGGGGCACCTCTCCTATGATGGTAGGCTGAAGGAACTGGGCTTGTTCAGCCTGGAAAAGAGAAGGCTACAGGAAGACCTCACTGCAATTTCCAGTATTTAAAGGGAGTTTATAAACAGGAAGGAAACCAACTTTTTACACAGGTAGATACTGATAGGACTTTAAAACTAAAGGAGTGGAGATTCAGATGGGGAAGTTTTATACTGAAAAAGTGGTGAGGTGCTAGAACAGTTTGCCCAGAGAGGTTAGGGAAGTCCCATCCTTGGAGGTGTTTACGGCCAGCTTGGATGGAGCTCTGGGCAGTCTGATCAAGTACTTGATCTTGTGGCTGGCAAACCTGCCTGTGGCAGGGGGGTTGGAACGTGATGATCCTTGAGGTCCCTTCCAACCCCAAGCCATTCTATGATTCTGTGGACTCTAGTCACAAGAGTCCTGGTTTGGACTTCTACAAAACCCATAGAAGAAAATGTATATGTGATGTGCCTGGAAAACATATTAAAAAAAAAAAAAAGAGGAAATGGTTTAACTATTTAGTCATTTCCTTGACCGAGCTTCTTTGATAAAAAATTGAATTATTCCTCAGACACCTTTCAGAAGTAGAAGGATGCTACCCTCCACAGTGTAGTACCCTCCACATGTAGTGCAAGATACATCTACCTGTCATAGAAAACCCAATAAGCAGACAAAAAGATGAACTGCCTACTAAAATGTTTGTCCTCTCCTAGATTAATGGCACAATGCTATTACCTTCAAATGATAGAAAAGTTAGCAGAATTCAGGCCTCCAAACAAACTTTTGCTGTTAGTAAAATCTGCGTTAAATAACACAATTCCAGTTCAGTTTGATCTGTGATTAATATTAAAGGAAATAGAACTCGTGTCCTCTTTCTTCCTACTTCTTCCCAGCAGTATCTGACAGTTCATTTTCTAGTATGCCATTTGCTCCAGTTCTAATTTGGTCTGTCATCTAAACAAAAAACACTGCTTTTGTCTCATTCCTCTGCCTGCAGTCTGCAAAAATGAATTTCATTTTTCATTTTCAATGAAAAGCCAGAAATTCTTTAAGCATGACCTGGAAAGAAGAAACAGTAATACAAATAGCAGCAACCAGGCTGTACTTTCTAAGATCCAGTGATTGAAATTATCTGAAGGCAATTCAGTTTGGGTCTCTTTGTCTCAGAGAGATAAGAGTGCAAGGGCAGTAAGCAATTAAAAGATCTCAATTAAAAGAAGGAGTTGGACAACTGATCTTCCTGTAAATCCCAGGCTTGATCAGAAAAGACAGTCCATTCATGTAATGAAGAGCTATCCAATTTGTGTCAGAGTGCCAATAAAAAGCTTTAGAGCAGTAAGACAGACTTTTGCAGAAACCTTCACCTATTTTTCATCCTAGGAAATGGGTACTTGAAGTTTTGTTGCTAGATGACAATAGCAGTAAAAATAATAGTTATACAGGAATTAGCTCATGCTATAATTTATATTTTGGCAAAAATACTCTGATTAGATTCTTTAATTCATTCAGTGCTACCTACACAGAAGATGTTACACCTGGACTGAAGGACAATGCCCCAGAATATGAGAATGCAGCCAAGATATTGTGGGAAAGGACTAGAGGAGGACAATTTTCTATAGCCACATCCATATTTGCCAGGATTGCACCTATTGCTTCTGCCGTGCTTAGCATGAGCATCTGGAGCATCATAACAGGCCTCCTTACATCACGTATGTCATTTCCATTGCGTTCACTGCCTGCATCCAAAACCAGACACTGTGTCTGGTTGTGTCTGTTTAAAGACAGTGAAAGATGGGAAACAAGTGGGAAATGACTGCTCCAACAGGTAAACATTTCACTGATAGAGACAATAAGCAAGCTCTTATTCAAAACCCAAGGGAACAGCTCTGACAGTAAATGAAGATACGATTTATACATTTCTACCTTCAATTCTAATGACTTCATCAGTATGATATCTAGACATCACATATAACTTGGAAAGAAGGAACTAACTCTCATTTCCGTTTTAAATCTTTTCATAAACTGATACTAAGCAGATTGGTGTTTTTTTTTTCTAGTTAGCATGTCACTTCTGTTGTAGGAAAAAGCTTGCTTAAAAATGACCTCTTTTTACACTGGGTTTCTAGAAAACAATAAGCCATTGTGATCCTTTGTGATAAAGGGACTTCGGATATAGGATCATTTTACTACAGCCCCTGAAAGTTTCTATGCTGCCAATTGCAGTAGTTCTGTCTATCAGAGTTGTCAAGGTGCCTTAGAAGCTCTCCAGGAGAGATTGCCTGTTGTCCATGGAGGCCTTTATATTACAAAGATATAAATCAAATTCACATCCTGCCTCATCAATGCTGTTTTTTGTTGATTCTTTTTTCTTCAATACAGAGATCAGCACTATATTATAAAGATAGTTGACCTATGCAATAATGATTCATGTGTATCCAAGAGAGTGCAATGAGAACTAATCAGATTGGATTAAAATAAGTTTTTACAGCTATATTTTACAGTGAAGTTACAGTCTAAATAAGACATCATAAGGAGTTAATTATACTTCCCTCTCTAGCTCCAAGTTACGCTTGTGCATATCTAGCCTGCTCATGGTATATATTTCCCTTGCCTGCCCACGTGAACTTACTCAAATGATGGAGGACTGTGAAAATTCCTTAGGACAGGAAAGAGTGGATCTTTGTCAAGATACACTGGCTCATTTCCCCATGATTTAAGGAAATGCTACACTAGCAAAAGGGAAAGGAGACATGTCATCACTGTTCCAATGTTCCCAACTAAACTAAGATTTAAACACCTGCCCCAAAGGTGAAGACCACGGAGATATAAGAGGAACAGAAGCAGTAATAGTATCAATAAAAACCTTTTCCAGATTCTATTTGTTTGAATACCTTTAGAGTTGATAAAGTTGTAAAGCTTTTATATAGCATCTTATGATCAGTAAAAAGCAGAAGATGAAGAAGAGTCTGGATTCCAGAACCTATGTAAGAGGACAAAAAAACAGTGGAGCCATGAAGAAAAGTCTCAAACTCCATTTCCATTGATCATCTAGTAACATGCTAATGACTCATGCCAACTCTTCAGCATGCTTTTCAAAGTAGCTTCATGCGGTTTTCTAAAATAAATGATTCTGCAGGCCATTTAGAGGCCACTTGGGCACCATAAAATGTGCTTTCACAGAGGAATTGGCTTTATTGAAAAGCCATGGGCAGTGGTTTGAAGATGGCTGTGTGACAGACATTCACACTGTTTTACCAGAATTTATTGTAAGAACTGAACCAGTAAGAACAGTGATGTGTTTTAAAGAGACAGAACAATACCATAACACAAGTCAGACAAAATTAAACAAGAAAATATTAGTGGATGCAGAAAAAGGGAGCTCTGATGCATTGACAGATGCAAAAATAATGAACAAAAAGTGTTTGCCTCCAACTTTCTTTAAAAAAGCAAGGCTTAACCTGCTGCAAGTCTGAGTTGAATATTTAGCTAAACTCTACTGCTAGCTTTATGAGCTGTATCTGATGGCAATAAAATAAATCCTTGTTTACAATTCTATGAATCATGTCTGTTTGACATTTCTTATTGGAACTATGTTATATTTGATAAAATGACTGCTGTTCCAATTTTGAACGCTGATGTTAAATTAATGACTCACCTCAATAAAACATCAACCACTTGTGAGAGGAGTTGCTATTTCCTGTACTGGTTGGCTGTTTTGTATACCCAGTAATGTAAAAGCATTGCTCTGAAAATCCTTCTATTTAATACATTTCTGTAGCACCCATCACAGTATCGTAGAAGAGTCAGATCCTGTCTGATATTAACATAAGTGAAAACAGACAAGAAGGTGCCGATAAAGCCACCTTAGAAGATTTATGATTTCCCTGGCATGATGTAGCACAACCTGCTGTACACCAGCCAATGCCAGTAGTTGTGTTTGGGAAACGATGAGCCTGGAAGTCTTGGGGCTGCTTGGAGCTGCAAGTGTATATATGTGAAAGAGAGGATCTGGAGCTACTCTGTATAATTCAAAGAGAGAAAAGGATTCCTGGAGGTTCCTGACATTGTAAAGAATAAAACTAGGATTTAGTCCCACTTGCCAGATCCAATGAGAAAGGGCAAGTATATAAATATGAAACATAAAAGAATAAAAACCAAGAACATCAGCCTCTCTTCTGAGCATCTCCTTCAGACCCAGTTCTTTGGCTCTGTTTTCCTTTGCAACCAAAATACAAAATCATAGAATCACCAATGTTGGAAAAGACATCTAAGATCATCCAGTCCAGCCGTCCATCTATCACCAATAGTTCTCACTAAACCATGTCCCTCAGTACAACAGCTAAATGTTTCTTGAACACCTCCAGGGTTGGTGACTCCCTGGGCAGCCCATTCCAGTGCCTGACCACCCTCTTGGAGAAGTATTTCTTAACATCCAACCTGAATCTTGCCTGATGCAACTTGAGGCCATTCCCTATAGTCCTATTGCTAGTTACATGGGAAAAGAAGCCAACTCCCACCTCTATACAATCTCATTCAGGTAGTTATAGAGAGCACTAAGATCTCCCCTCAGCCTTCCTCTTCTCCAGATTGAATAATCCCAGCTCCGTCAGCCACTCCTCATAAGGCCTGTGCTCCTGACCCATCACAGCTTCACAGTCCTTCTCTGGACACGTTCCAGGGCCTTGATGTCTTTCTTGTAGTGAGGGACCCAAAACTGAACACAATACTTGAGGTGTGGCCTCAGCAATGCTGAGTATAGAGAATATGAAATATTACAGGAATAGTTTCATTTAAAGCTCATCATTTCACTCTGACTCAGCTTTCACAGTTGATGCAGAGTTTAATGTAGAAATTAGACAAATAGTCTTAGATAGTACTGTCATAAGACAGCCCATCAAACAAAACAGAAAAAAGAAATCAGAGAAAACTAAGTAGATTTCTGTTTCTTTCATATTTAGATATATAAAAAAATATTTATACATACACAAGGGATATAGGAACCAACTTAAAAAGCTCTAGATCCTCTGTTAAAGTTCACTTAACCTTTCTGATAAACACGGAAGTCAGACTTCCAAATTTAGCAAAGAAAAATGAAAAAATTAAGGTTTCTTCACTTACGTTCCAGTCTATAGTAATAAAGAAAGGGTGACGTTTAATTTCTTCCACTCCATCAAATCCAGCACCTGACAGGAAAAAGAAAGAATCAACATAATGTCATGTTTAGTAGAGTGCATCTTCTTCTAATTTCCTCTCCAAGTCCTTTTTTTTTAAAAACCAGAGTCACCATCTAAAATTTTCTTCTAATCAAGAAAACCTGACAAACATATATACAGACCATGGCACTTCATTAATGAAAACTTGATGGCTGAGGGTTTTTATTTTCCTTTAAGTGAGTTTGTTGCCACGATAGCTCTCTTTGGGGTTCAGGTAAGATGTAGGATTTCAGATACAGCACAGCACAGGCACTTAGCAAGGCCAGGAGAAGTTCCAAAATGTTCTGATGTTCCCCTAAGGCTATGGCTGCCTACTGCCACCAACAGTGGTTGCTGTTGATTGCCTAATCTTCTCTAATCCTCTTCTATCTCCACAGATAGGAAAAGCTGCAATACAACTAAGTTCCGACTCAAAATACCAAAAGGCTCCAATTGATTTGAGATAAGGCAACACCTTATCATATCAAATATACCATATCATATTCAAATTTGCATGAGCATCAAAGTCATCACTCTCAGTGGTATCTTTCCTTCGCTATTAATAGTGTCAATTTCCTCTTAAGTACACTATGGATATTTAAGAAAACTACTCTGAGATCTGGTAATGAATCTTAATCTGGAAAGACTGCTATTTTGTCAGTTTTGTTGAATTTAATTGCTTCAATGCCATCACAAAAAAACAAATATTCAGTAATAATTAAACAACTGTCAGAGATGACTTAGGATGCTATTTTGGGGGGTTTGATTTGACTTCATTAATAGGACTTTTAATTATTTTTTTAGTTGGAGAAAAAACACTTGGAAGCAAAGGCTTCATACTGCAGTTCTGAAACCAGTTTTTGAAAGGTGCCCAGCACTTCTTTACAAGGATGCTGAGTTGCCTGGATTTCCAAAAGGACTCAGGATTAATAAGCATCTTGCAAAAGGCAATCAGCACCTCAGAGGACTCAGTTTTTTATGGTTTTTTTTTTCATGCAGTATTTGTACTGAAGAATCAACATTGCAAGCAGTTTTAGAAAGGTCTTGTCAACTCCAGCTTTTGTAAAATGTGACATCTGCTCTCCTTGTGTACACGACATTACCAATGTTTGCCAAAATGCACTGATCAGGAACGGCTTCCTACAGCCTACTTAATGTTCACTGATGAGTGAATACGAAAAGCAAAGACTTTGTGAACATAACATGCAGGATTATGTCAGGCCTTCTGGATAATATTTCAAAAGGAACACAGTGCTGATTACTTCCCCATACTGGTAATCTAATAGTATAGACAAACATGAGTGATGCACACGATGATAAACAATCCTAGCTTGATATAAAAAATTACATGTGCTGAGGTGACCCTTTGGGCTATGATTAATAGTTCTAGAAAAATGGATAATTAAATCAAATCTTAGAGAGACTAAAGAGAACAAACACTGAACATCACTGTATCGCTATATATTTCTGTTGTACACCTGCAATGTGAGTGTGGAATATAGTTGATTCCCTCACTTAGTAAAGGGTATATTTTTTATAGGTAGAAAAGATCAAAAAGGAAGAGAGGAAGAGTATGGAATGACTGAGTAAGCTGACAATTTTTAATGTGGAAACACACAATTGAGGAGAGTATATGACAGATCAAAAAGTCATGATTGTTTGGAAAGCGGGAATGGGGATCAACCATTTCACATATCTTTTCCAGTACTTGATTTACGTCAGGAAATGATGCTACTAGGAATCAGGTACAGAGCATCCTGGAGGTCTTTCTTCAGACAGCAGCCAGCTGTGTGACATGGAATTCCGAGAAAAAGAGGACACGGATGTAAAATACTTATATAGGTTCAGGAGGAGATCAGAAAAGTGCATGAAAAAGACATCTGCTGAAGAAATCTGCTTCACTGACAAACCAAAAGAGGTTCAGGAAACTCCTTGCTTGAGCTTAAAGCAGATGGAGACCAAGAGAGAATTCAGGTGAAGTATTACAGGTTTATCTTATTCTTGCTCTTTGTGATGCAGTTTATGACTTCTAGTTGTTCACCAAGAATATACTAAGACTATACTGAGAATATACTAAGACAGTAACTTACCTTATGTCTTCTTATTTGTTTTTTCCATGCATAGTCTAAGTCTGTACTAGATATCCCTAGCTGATTCATTCCAATTTCAGCAGTTCCAGCAGAAAGATGAAACTGACAAAGTTACTCTGAAAAGAATTACACTTAGCAACTCTTTGGAGAAGAAATATCTGTGATAAATGTATTGTGCTCAGTTGGTGGCGACTGGAAACTTTGTAATGTGCATTCGATGTTCTTTACTAAATGAGGATGAAACTCAAGTGCCAAACCAATGTCAGAGAGCCAGGATAAATGCTACAGACACTCCTAAGTTGCTGGTAGCATTCCCTAGGCTAACTGGCAATATATTCAATCTTCTCTGCCCTGTTTCACTTTTTCCTGCTTTGTGGGCTTATGGATACACTGTGTGATGGGAAGGAACCACCTTTTTAAGATGACCTATTTGAAACCCACACTTTTTGTTCCCTTTTTTTTTTTTTTTTATTTTTTCCCCTATAAAAACATTGAAAGTATTGTATCTGGTACTATAGAAAACAGAACCAAGAACCAAGCCCATCTATAACTACTGCTGTTTGCGGAGGACTGCAGTGTGCAGAAAGGAATGCAGCATGCAGTTGACATGGGTATTTGTTTGAAAAATTAGCATTTCCCAATTGAGGCCACCTTGGAGCTCTGGCACAGAAAGAATACGTTGTTGGGAATGTGATGGCTTGCATCCATCTCTGGCTAGCTTGGTGTATTAAAGAGATTTAGGATGGTAATAGCCTAAGTTTGCAAAGAGCAATGGATTTCTAACTCATAGCAGCTAATTTTACATTGCAGAGAAGACTCAGTCCTTCCTGCAGTTTATATTCCCTGATCTTCCCTGCTGTGAGACCTATTGGTACAGCCCACATCTGCCTCATAACCCCTGTGCTCTGACTGCAGGCAGTAGCTTACGACCCAGTCCCCTCCAAAGCAGAAGAGACATGGTCTGAGGGTGTTAGCCTTGGGGGCAGTTCAGAGAGCCCCCAGGGGCCATCCTGGACCTGTGTGGAAATCAAAGGGAGAAGTTACAGTGGAGGTGCTTACAGTTGCTTACACCTCTCTGGATCCACCCTGAACATCTGAGGCCATTCATCTACTGGCAACAAATCTACAGTGGTACTGGTAAGATATGTGCTTTCATAGAGAAAACAAGCCCAGAAGTCCCATCTGGATTCTCTTGCTTCATAGAGATGGACAGTTCTTGGAATAAGGATAAGGACCGAGAAGACCACTGAATTGCAGCACATGGTGTCACACACTATGGCCACAAACCTACCACCTTCCTCTGGATATCTATTTTTCTGTTTGTTTTGTTATTTTTTTTAACTTCACTTTAGCTACACCTTTGTAATCAGATCTACTTGTAAAGAGTGATCTGCAACATCAAACCTACTGCCTGCAAGTGCTGCCCTACAGTCCCACAAGGGTCCAAGATGATAAATGATGCTTTCAGATCAAACTGCAAGGTTAAACACATTATAGAGTGCAAGGATTTATATAAAAGTTATCTCCTATTAATAAGCGAGTACTTAATTACCTAAGATTTTTTATGCTCATAATAAAAGTGTCTGTGTGCAGTAGCAGGAGAATGTTTTATTTGTAATTATTCTTGATGGTTGAATTATTATGGATAACATGAGCCTTGAAATAAAATGAGGGGAAAAAGGAAGACAATAGGAAACTTGATTATCTGAATATTCAAAATGAGCAGAAGGATTTTCTAGAATTTTAGTTTCAGCAAACAATGTTTGTTTTTCTACAGCTTCCCAGTCAGTGGCAGACATTTGGAAATTCATTCTAAGGTTTACAAGGAAGATATACAGTCACTCAATGAAAGATAAATTTGTTTTTTAAAGATCATTATCTCATACAATTGAAAAAAATAACCACTTATTTGGCCTCTATGCTGAATCTACTAGCACATGCTTTTACTTTATACTTTCTTGGCCAAAATTATCAATTTTGAGGACTCTGAAACCTTTATACCTCTCAGCAGTGTAAAGAGTTCCAGAAATACTCTACAATAATTCACCCACCTGAACAGATCGAAACTTTTGGGGATACGAGAATTAGTCCATTGCTTAATTACTATCAATGCAATAAACTCATACTTCTACAAGTATGAGTACTCTACTTCTACAATTTCCTTTCTAAGATGCTTGCACCTTCTTTGTCTGATATTCCAGTTTATCTCCTGTAGTAATATAAAATTATGTCCATTCATAATCTGCAATTTGTTGTATTTAATCAGAGCAATGCTCCCAGAGCAGTGCTATGCAGACAATTTGTTCAGTATTTAGCTTCAGAAAATGACAATGCCCATAACAAGGGATGCCAAAGAATGCAGTAATTTCCATTCCTTAAAATTTTGTTAGAAAGAAATAGCATGGGCCTCAGATTTTAAAGCAAAATCAGAGAAACATTGAACATCCTTCTTTCCATTCAATTCTAGTATTTTTTCATTCATAATAGAGTTTTAAACAAAGGCTTAAAACAAAGTTGTAAAACTCCTAGTCAATCTTTACTTCTATTTGTTCAAATGTCAACATCAAACAGCAAAAAGAAAGATGATAGTCAGAATAAAATGATTTTTGAAGCCTAGCTTTGTTTAGCTTGCCAAAGTTAGAAACAATTTTGGACTGAATACAAACAATCTCCAGATTTGCACACATTTGAAACAAGGACTGAACACAAGTGTTTGATCTATAATATGGTTCCCACTTAATTTTAGTATGCTCCACTGTTTTTCCAAAGATTTTTCAAAACACAATGTCTAACTTCACTTGCCTTTCAACTTTAGACTATTTTTTCCTTTCCCAGAGAAACCTGCAACTTACAAAGCTGAAGCAGGCCTTTTATTTGCTGGTTTCTGTCCAGCATTTACGCCAATCATTTAAATATTTCTTCTTCAAATATGTTTTCATCAATTCATTCTGATTCTCAATCAGTTAAAATACAGAGAGCCTTCTGAAGCTTTCTACTGCTACATTTAAAGTTTTGGCCATGAAACTATAAAGCAAAAGCATGTGCCAGTAGATTAAGCATAGAGGCCAAAGACGTGGTCATTCTTTCCTTATACTGTAGTTGGAGAAGATGGAGAAGACACATTCTGCATTGATGCATAGAAAACTTTATCTTTCAATTTTATGAGATTACAAACTTTAAAAAATGTTTCTCCTTCATCAGAATGAGAAAATACTGGGGCTAGAATTATCCTAGCTTATTTGTAATGCTAAGGAACTTTATTTATTTAACTGATCAACTTTTTTTTTTTTTTTTTCAGGACTAGTATGCAGAACTGCCCACTGATTTTACTGGAGCACATTTTGGTTGCACAGAAACTTGTGGGAAACCACAAAATAAGCAGAGCAGAACAAAACAAGAGACGGAGAACAGAAAGAAAGCAGATAGGAAACAAGGAAGGAAGAGAGGAAAAGTTTATATTTATTGCTGTGTCTTATCTTCCTGAACATGGATTAAATCTGGAAATTCCACAAACTCTAGTTTTCTGTAATATGAAGTCAACTGCTTGCAGCAGTTGAAACCTGTTGAGAAAATGTGTTCTTGTGCTTTCTCCTCTGTCAGTCTACAAGAACTTTTATTAGGTCAAGAGGAAGGACCCATGGGAGTGCATCATTTCTGTGGGTCATGTGGAGTTCTCCCATGAGGAGTGGGGTCACAGCAGCACGCCAAAGGACAGGGTCCCCATTCCTAGCCAGCCCTGCAGGCCCAGCACAAAAGTCCTGCAGAAGGGGTTACAAAGGAGAAGGAAACCAGGACGAACATAAGACGTGTACTTTGAAGTTATTCCACACTTCTCTTTGGTTTTCCCTTTTCCTTTAAAAACAAATTCTTCCCTTACTCATCTAAAACACAGCAAAATATAAGAAAGATGTGAGGCAAAAATAAACCTTCAATTTTTTTTTTTTTTCACAGAACAAGATACGATTTTCAAATGAAAAAGATGACAATACTATTATCAGGTATTATTCACTTGATCTGACTATTCTTATTTTTACACTTAAAAACTGAATATTAAATTTTCAATGACAATTAAGTGCCTGGCATGGTCTGGGATCTAACCAAATGTAATGAATTCCTTAATAAAACTCCCAAACAAAGGCAGAGATGGCATAAGATACAGAATCCAATATATCCCTCTAGTTTATCACAATTTAAATTGAATTACTAACAAAGGGGAAAAATATGTCAGCGAGAAAGGATATAATATGTTTTGGGCAATAAAGAAAACCAACTGTTAAAATGTTCATAGCAACCAAAATGAGACAGCATCAAAATACATTTTAGAACAGGGGAGCTCATGATAAATTTTACTGCCTTTATTTCCTCCACTTCTGATTTGCAGCTCATCTACTCAGAATAAAACAAAAAGATCCCTGCCATCCAGGTTCTCTACATTATCATATGCATGAGTTCATAAATGATGTTGGTTCACTCTCCCTGTTTCTTGAAAAAGAAAATACAAGCTAATAACATGTTTTGTATTCCAGTGCTTTTTCCGTGCTCTTTCCAAGTGTCTCTAGTATTCTGAAGGTTTCCTGCATTCTGGCAAGGCATGTAAAATGCACACATAATGAAGAGGATGACTGTCAGGGAAGATGGTGTGAGAGAAATGATCATCACCTGACAAGACCAAGCATATGTAACAAATGCATTGATTTAATGCCTGTGCGTACCTAATCTGTTAGCTGGGTTTCTTTTGAAGAGGGCTCGCAGCAGGCTCTGGGCTTCTATGCTCAAGAACTGTGGCATTCCCAGCTTGGCTCTGAAAGGACACAACACTTGAAAAGAAAATAGACTTTTCAAAAATTTTCTACATCACACTTTGGTTTAAAGAGTGGCATAGAAGCAGGTAGGAGGAGCAAGCAATGAATTTGCTGACCAAAGGCATGACTACCTAAACATACCGCAATACAAACTGAGGGACTGATCTTGTTCTGTTGAAGTTAAAATACATTTTATCACTGGCATCACTGGAATAAATCTACTGAATCTCTTAATACTTTTTGCAAAACATTAAGAGGTATTTTTCCTATGGAATTTAAAAATTTTTTTTAGTTTGTTGAAATAATTTTGGAAATCCAGAGAAATTTAAAGACATGAAGTATCATGAAGATAATATTAATAAATCATATATTGATTAGGGAGAATAACACTTTTCCCTCAGTGATTCACAGCTACAGAGAAGACATGTACCACCGATAAAGGATAGGCTGCAAGCTCTGAAATACTTGTGCTGCACTTAACACTAAATGAATAGGAAATTCTCTAAGGAAAAAAATGTGAAACCCTGAAAAAACAGAACATAAGCTGTCCTCTAGAATCCATCTCCACTTCTGTATGGATAATGACTGTATAATTCTGTATTACAGACACTAGCACATATTTATTTTGTAAGGCCTGTTTGGTAATTCACTTCCTGCTATTCGCTCTGAAGACAATTTTAGAACCACACATAGGATTTAGCTGTGAATGCCTTACAGAGCTTCAAAAAACTCATTATACACATTATTAATCTCTACCTTTCTTATATGTTGGACCTATAGGCTGCCCCAAGTGTATAGCTGTCATAGTTAAGGGAATGAAATAGATTTCAATACTCACTTGAGTATAAGAGCCATTGTCTCCTTTCTGTCTTTTCCCTGGAATGGTAATGACCCTGTCAGCATCTCAAACTGTGGAATAACAAAAAAATGGTAAATTGAGTAAGTGTTGAGACAGCCTTAATAGCTCATCACACACCAACCATTTTCTATTTATTTCAAACAGTACTGAAAAACTGAGAAGGAATGGCCCAATAAACAGTAGTTATGGAAAAAATGTTACAGCAAGTCTAGATTATGCAGAATATTATGGATCAGTATGATTACTTAGTTCAAGGATCTTAAATTGTTTACGCTGATACTTGATGGTAAATTTTGGTAAACTTGGGGAGAAGCATCACATGTGCTGCTATTTCCAGCACTTATTCCTGGTCAATATTGGAGAAAAGATGGATGCTATTGGCCGGACAAAACCTTAGTTTGAACAGATACAGTTATTTTTAAGCATTTGGCAAAGACTGTGCTGTGGGGGCAAATGAATTCACCATCCCTTCTGAGGGAATTACATGCAGCTGTGTCAGGGAAGCATCAAGTTGGTATTAGGAAGGGTTCTTCACTATAGGGTGACTGGGAACTAGAACAGGCTCCACAGGGCAGTGGTCATAGCTCCAAGCTGCCATAGTGCATATGGACAACATTCTCAGATGTATGGTTTAGATTTTGGGAGGTGGTTTATGGTTTAGATTTTAGGTGGTGCTGTGTGAAGCCACGATCCTCATAGGTGTCTTCCAACTCAGGATATTCTTTTTATCTGAGTCTTATCACCTTTGCTGATTGCATATTTGCACTACTTAACAATGCCACTGTTATACAATCTTGTCTATTTGATTGATGGTATACTTATACAATCTAGTAGACATTATACTATGTCTAGTATGGATTCAATAGCAGGTCCTTCATGCAGCTCTAGATGCAGTGTTTCATAGGGCTATGAGTAGTAGCTGATGAAAGTTATGCATCAGCAATTAAAAATAAACCAAGAACATAATTCAGCCAAGCATAAAGGAGGACAATGTCCATTAAGACGAAAGAGAAGAGTTATCCACTTGTATCTGAGATACAGGCTTTGGATCTCTTCTAGGATAAGTACCTGCTAATTAATGCTCATTATTGTAATTAAATACCTCTTAAAGTAGGACAGTCTCTGCAACCATTATGTAGTTTCTGTAACTTACTGCACAAAAGCTTCACTGCTCTCTCTTATCTGAGATTAAATACAGCTGTGCCATAAGAAAACTACCTGAAGGCACAAGAAAATTCTACCTACAAAACTGTTAAGTTAGTTTTGTGAGGAGGCTAAATGAGAGGCTTAGAAGCCAAACAACTAATTGATTATAATTAATTGAAGGACTTATTTACATTACGTAAAAATTACTACAAGATAATAAAATATGAGCCAGAAGAATGGAAAAATATTTTTAAAATGTTTGTATGACTGAAAAATACAGACAAGATTTGGAAAAATGCAAAGGTTTTCACTCCTGTCTCATCTAAGAAAGTCAAGAGAGCAGCTACCTGACAAAGGAGGAAAAAAACAGCTTGTCTGCTAGAAAGAAACGTGATAGAGTAGAATTGTTGAAACTGCCTAAATGACAGAGGAGCTCAAGACCTATTTTCAAAATAACTCTGACCTATAAGAGCCTCTGTCCTAACAAAAATGGTCATATATCCTTGTGACAAGGGGCAGAGAAGATCACTTCCCAGAGCAGTAATGAAAGTGGCACATTGTACAAAACCCTCATCATGATTTCTAAACAGCTTCCTTTATGTTCTAGGCAAGTATCTAATATTCACTTACGCTTGCTCATGTCACTTTGCTGTTATAATAGATTTGATTTAACAGCACTAACGACTGCTACAGCTCGTTTATTTAGACAGAAATGGGCTTGAAGCTGCTGATGTATATGATAACAGATACATGCTATTGCTTGGCCAATGACTTTGTGAGAAAATGACAACTGTAGCTCCAACCCACCAGAATATCAGAGACAGATCTGCAAACACATTATGTGTGCAGGGCCAAGCAACCCGAGGGCAAGAAATTCAGATGCAGTGTTGAAGGAAGGAAGGAAAGAAAAAATAGAAGTTGCAGGAGGGAGCAGGGGAAGTCACTTGTCCTAAAGGCTGCAGGGAGTATTCACTGCACTGCTCCAACAGCTAGCGCTTTGTTACCAATTTTACAAGTCTAATGCTGAGACTAATGCAGATTCAGGAGAAATGCACTTAACATCAATATTTAAAGTGAACTGCCTTATGTGTTAAATACACCAGAGCTTTTGACTACAGTGAATTCTACCGAGCAGCAGCTGGAAGAAAGCACTGGTTCCTATAAATGCTGCCCTGATTCTGAAATCTGTTCAAGATTAAAAATGAAACAATGAAACTGAAGAACACTGAAAAAATGAATATAGTTAAAGCTGCTGCACAACACTCTGGTTTCCTGTTTTTTTTTTGTTTTGTTTGTTTGTTTTTAAATATCAAAACCCTTGCTAAACCTAAACATGAAAACAGAAGTAAGACTTTGCTGCTAATATTTCACATAAGTTCAGAGTCATATGGGTCACGGTAGGTTGACTGGGAGCTAAGCCTAGGTGTGAACAAACTTTACAGCATCTTTGGCTATTAAAGTGAAATCCATAGTTTTGCTGGGAAATGCACTCTTCACTTCCCGCTTCCCCATCTGTATAAACCATCTGTTGGCTTGTTCCTTGCCTCCCAACTACTCACTTCTTGGGTATTCTGGAGAGCTGCCCTCTCAAAGCCAGCACTTCAGAAGACATTGTCTCCTTCCAGCTTTGGCTTCCTTTCCATACTAATATTCAGCAAGAAAGGCAAATATTCCCTGCTCCAGTTCAGCTGTCTGTTAATGCAACCACAGAACAAGCTTGGTGGGAATGGATACGAGAAGTGATCCTGTTAGGTCATTGAGGAAGAGCAACTACAAGAAAAATCCACAGCCTGGGGTAACTGCCAGATGAATATTCCTAGCAGATGGAAGGATAGAAGACTGTGCAAATAATCCTAGCCCAAATCTGCCTGAATATTGTGAGCCTAGGACAAAAACTGAAGTCACAAAAGAAACTTGATATTACTCAGAACTGGATAGTAGAGACACTCTTGTCAGAACAGCTGGCTTCCCCTCTCAACACTTTCAGCAATTTTCCAGGAAGCTGGGAGTTGGTCAGGCACTCAGTTTTACCATCTATAAAATGCTTTATTTATCATTATTAGCTATATATGAAGCATAATGAATTTTATTTCTTCTAAAGGATTTGAATACCTTCACATAGCAGCTGGCATAAATGTTTAAAATATGGTTCATTAAGAATGCTATCTGATGTAATGGGAATAAAACAAGAATATTATGATAGGATTTTGTAAAAGAAGATCTTATTGCTTTGATGTACTATATTGATTTTTCCAGGGCCACTGTACAGGTCAAAGTGGAAACTACCCTAAAATAGAGTACGTTGGCTAGCAAGGGGAATATTTTCCTTTCTTGTACAGGCCTGCTTGTGCAGGTCTCTTGATGCAAAATTTCTGAAGAATAGTGTTAAAACTGAGCAACATTCCATCTAAAATCTTCAATACAGTAAGTAAGATGCAAGAAGACAAAAAAGAAAAAAAAAAAAGAATCTAGACATGATAAACCACAGCTTCCCCAGCACATTTGCAATTGGGTACAAAACAGTAAAAATCTCTTATTAAGTAAGAGGCAAGTACTTGCAGAACATTTGAGAATGGTGAAGTTGGACACTGTTGAATTCCTGGCAGCTTTTCCAACTAGCATAAAAACAGCTTATCTAACAGAGGATGCAAGTGATGAGCAGAGCCCAAGAAACACTGGAAATTCTTGTACACTTCAAGCGTATGAAAATCCTCTTGCCATAATCAGTTAATTTATAAAGAGGAAAAAAAGGTTGAACTGATTAAATATATTTTTCTCTAAAGTGTACAGTAGCACTCAGAAGCTTAAAGCATCAGCTTACAATTAAAATAATTTAACTTTCTTTAAATGGATTTTTATATTTTCCAATTCTAACATGTTGAATCTGTGGGAGAGGACATAAAGAAAAGAGAATGAGGAAACAAAAAAAAAAAAGTCTAGCAAAAAACATGTGGCAAAGAGCCAAGTTCATTAGGAGGTGAAAGAAAACCAATCTTCTATGCACCAAAAACATCAGTGTTTCTTTTTAACAAAGATAGTAAAAGATAGTGAGAAGGCACAGATATCCTCCAAAAGTAAACACATGAGAAATTTAAAGGGTTGTGGTGTATTTATTATAGGAGACATAACCTATTGATTTTTCTGAACAAACGTGATTCAAAAGTGCTCAGCATCCACAAATGGCTTTGTGTCTCTAGGAGATAAGGATGTCCATCTTTTACATTCAGGTAATTAATTGAAATCTTTACCTTAGATTAACTGCTGTCAACCAGCTAGATCAGCAACATAGGCCCTCTCCCAAAATATGCTCACTAGTTTTCACATTGCTACCTGTTGCTACTTTTGTTGGAACCATTTGTTTGCTTACCATAAACAATATTTAAATAAACTGTCATTTCTGGAAGGGTTTGTTCCTATCTGACTTTGGGATAACATTACTTTTTAGCATGAATAACTCCTTTCTCTCTATCATGTTCTTCCTTGTTGTACATTTCTAGATGGTATAGGTAGTTCTTGGACTAATGACCACCTTAAATTAGTAACTTGCTCCTGCAACACTGGGTCAAATACTTTATTAAAAGGTACGTGAGAGTGACTTTGTTTAAAAATGCTGATGTAAAGAAGGCAGATTAATGGCAAAAGAATCTGAGGTACTGTAAAGCACTCAGAGTGCCCTCAAAAATACATTGTTTAAAAATATATTTTACAAAAAAGAATAATTGTACACTCCCGAGTTTCTTCAAGAATATGCCCCTAACCTCTGAAATTTCCTGCCTTGGGAATGTTTCCAAACAAGATCTGTGTTAGTAACTAGGTAGACATTTTTTTCTGAAATGCTTGCACTCTTACAAGCTTGCCCTGCTCTGTTCCTGTGGAACAAAAATATTTATGGCTCAAAGCAACCAACTGAAACAACATACTACTGACGGAAATGAGATAAAGGAGAAAATCTACGGGCAAATTTTAGCTCATATGCTGCCAGGGGCAGCTTGTTTCCTATTCTTGATGCAATGAAAATGATCAGGCAATTATCACACATCTACTTTCCTATCAACCCTTTACTGCTGAAAGTTATATGTTATCTCAGTGACTGCTCACTTTCCAGACACCACTCCAACAAAAAAAATACAACTTTTCCATTACCATGAGCACACCAAAAGACCACCAGTCGGCGCTCTGAGTGTGTCCTCTGCGGTTGACCACCTCTGGGGCCATATACTCTATTGTCCCACAGAACGAATACGCTCTCTTGTCATGATCGATGGCTTCTTTACTCAGACCGAAATCTAAATAAATTGAAATAAGAAGACTTGTCAAATTTCTAACAGGTATTATTAACACTTATGCACTTAAACTGTCCAAATAAAAAGTGGTTGGAGAATACATGGAACAGACAATGGAGCACCCATCCATCTGTGGGCATATTCTGTGTGTAGGAAAGCCACAAGTACACGCACAGCGAAGCTCTACCTATGTTAAATACCTGAGTGGCATTTGTTAATATGTCTTGAAAGCACATGTACTATTTTTTTTACCTATCACTGAGGTTCAAAGCAGAAGAGAATGTGCAAGTCAGCAGATTCAGTTCAAGAAACAGTTTGAATTTGGCAAAGAAAATGTTGGTAAAGATTCTTTCTTAATTTACCGTAGCATTAATAGCAATAATCCCAGATGGGAAATGGTGATAACACATTTCATGCAAAGGGATGGCTTTCGAAGATGTCCTCTGCACAGCTATAGCTTATATATTAAATTCAGAGAACTTTATCTGGAGTAAGCAGTCATACTGGGAACATCCATCCATCCACAGTAGCAGGCAGTCAAAAACGTAAGCTCTATCAGTCAGGATAGTGACTTTACCAAGAAAACCTATGTTTTCCACATGCTGTGAAGACTGAGAGCATGACAAATTGCCATAAGAAAGAACATCAATACCCAAACTCTTCTGCTTCTTAAGCTTTCTTTCTTCCTTTCTTTTTTTCTTCCTTTCCAAACAATGATGAAGTTGCATGGAACATAATGCAAATTAAATCAGCTTATAGGCATTAAGTTTCCTCACGTACCTGTTATCTTAATGTGGCCCTCTTCATCAAGAAGAATGCTGTAAAACAAAAAGCAAAGATATCTTCATTATATAGTCACAGATTGCAGTTAACAAAAATGAGTAAAACACGTTTAAGACAAGTAATGAGATATATACGATTCAAATACATGTGCAAACAAACCCTCACTGCACTATATGCTTCCATAAAGAAAAATGATCCCCAAAAGCCTAACTGATCTCATGCCTGAAGCAATCACTGCCTGTGGCAGTTGAACAGGGAGTCTCCTCTTTACTCCATGGCACATTCAGGATGAAGATGTGAGCTGAGCTCAGAAAGAACATGGTGTTCAAAGCAAACACCAACAGAGCATTTGCTTCCAGCAGGGGATAGAGCTATAGGTTTTCTGTTGTTCTCATAATAATAAAGGCAAGTACAAAAATAATGAGGACTTGGACTCACTGGGTCTAAAATTAACTCCAAAGGTAGATACGTTAATGCTGAAGTAATAAAAGTGATTTTAGAGCATAATGACTAGTCACAGCCTAGCTGCATGGATCTCAGCCCCTGCTAATTTATTCTGTCAGGAAGCATAAATGAAATTTCAGCCTGGAAGCCAAATTCAAGTGTTCTCACGTTTGCCACCTGCCAACATTTCTTATTCTCACAAAAGCACTCCAAAATTTCTATAAGAAAAATGACTGTAGTTCACAAAAAAACACTGCCTTTTTTTTTTTTTTTTTAACAGAAAGAAGCAGGATCGGTGAAACTAGGAAATAATAAGATTTTGCTAAATTTTGTGCCTATTAGTGCTGACACAGTAATGAAGACGATGTTTCATCAGTCCTAGTTAGATTTAGTGCATTTGTGTTTTCAGACTGGTCTAACAAGATGTCAGCTATTTTTATACTTTCATTCTCTTACAGAGTCACTTTGGTCCATTTATGCAGGACGAAAATAAGACAGAAATGAAGCTAACACATTGGGAAAGGTTGTGTGTAACTCTTGTTAAAAGTTTCCTCTGTGCTGAAACATAATTGAAAAGAGGTGATCTTCTGCCATTCATTTGTGTGTTTGGAACAGGCTGTTATTGTGTAACTCATCAAATAAAGGCCAGCAGCTGAGTCACTACTGTATGTTCAATAATTAAACCTTTTCTTCTCAATAAAAGCTTCTTTCCTTAGATTTTTTCTGAGCAGATTTTTTGAAGAGGCATAAAATTTAAGTACCAGAACATAGCAGGCTTGCTTGCAGGTACTTTTGTGACCGAGTTAAGCACCTGCCAGCTTGAAAGCAAGAGAGAATGCCTGAACCCCACAGACCCAGCTCTGCAATAGTGGTTGATGGAGCACAGCTCATGAAAATCACCCCAGATTTTGTCCCACACCCAGCGAGTCCCTCTGAGTAACAGTGCAGATCAAGTTGTGTGGAATTTTCCCCAGAAATATCAGTTTTATATTTCATTGATTTCCTATGGAAAATTCATGCTGCTTTTCTATGATGCAATATATGGTTTTCATATCTTTCCCCTCCATTAGAGGTATGAAGGAAGGCAATAGCCATGCAACTATCAGACTCTCTTGGGCTGAGTGAGCTGGAAGTATACAACAGACTTTCTCACACTAAATGTTTGTACGAGCAGCTAAATGAACGGATCTTGGTTTGCTAGGGGCACATATCCTTCATCTTTGAATACTCTATAGTTTTCTTCTGTCTCATGTTCCCTAAATCTGCCCTTACACACAATCCTTGGCTGCCTTCAGCTTCCCTTCGCCCCTGGCAATATGTGTGGGACAGCTGGGGGTTTCCACATTTGCCATCTGCCAATGCATACAATGCTATGGTTATGAACTGAAAAATTACTTTTGATGTAAAAAGAAAGTAGTATGCTAACTGGGAGGAAATTATAATTGCTGCCGTGAAACAGCTTTGAATGACATTAAGAAGCAAAGTATTCACATTACCACAACTGACAAATATTTTTTCTTTGACTGCAGAAGCAAATTTACTCTCTGATCATCCTTTCTGTCATCTTTTATCTCTATCATTCTACTGCTGCTTTTATCCCACAGTGTCAAATAGAAATTCTATTGTGACAATTAAATTATGTTAGCTATAGTTTGCAGGATCAGCTAAACAGAAATAAGCTACTGCTATTTAGGAGAAGGAAAAAAGAACTAGAAGTTGTTAATGTGATCTGGCCTTGAGAAAAATCTTTCTTCTCAATCAATGTTTTGAAATTACAGTAAGAAAAACAAGAGAAGGAGAATGTCAAACTAAGCTATAATTCCACTGAGTGATAATCTTTCATTACCAGATTTTTCCATTTTATTTGCTCAGTTTAAGATTTAACTGTGTTTACAGACTGCTGCCATTGTCAATTTGTTTCTAAACAACACTTCTAAAAAAACGACACCATTTTAGCCTCAGGATGGTCCAACAAAAAAATTGAACTGTTTTAGTTAATCTCAGTTTAAATGTATGCCTTGAGACAATAAAATCTGAAAATCTCCATGTCAGAGCCTGGGAAGCTAGCCTAGGAGCAAGGGAATGACGTTCTCCAGGCTATAGGAGAATCTCATGGTAGAGTTAGGACTGTAACTAACTCAGCTGTTAGTTTTTTAGTGTGTTTTTTCTGCACAGAGATAAAAAGCCTTCAATATTAGTTGTTGACATTATTTCATACTGTATTTTAGAACTAAGGCCACAGTAGCTCTCTTTCTCTCTCTTTTTTTTTTTTTAATAGAGTCAAGTCTTCAAGGCTTCATATTGAACTCCAGTATAACATAATCAATGGTTCTGCCAAAGCCATTAAAACCGTTTGTTTTGTTTTTAATGATTTAATTTCTTTTTCCAAGTCAGCTAGTTTCACAGGAAATTCAACCCACATTTCATGTTTTTTAGAAATTGTAGCCAAAATCTCAGGTTGGAAAAAAAATCTGAAATTTCACAAAGAATATTAAGTTTGACTGCAGGCTTTGGTCTGAAAGCACTGAATAGAAAGAAATACAGAGATGAAGATGTTCCCCAACTGTCCACCTTTTTAACATTTCAGCGTATGCATGACACCATACTGTCTCAATAAGCTGAACAGTCTTAGGCTGAAATCATCTGTGCCATAGCTTCATCGACACCATGAAGCTCCAGAAAGGGACAGCTTGTTTCAGTGGATGCTGATGGCTATTTTATAACAAAGGTCTTGGCTCCTTATCAATTCTCAGATCTTTCCTCTCTGCACAAGACAGCTATGCTCACGAATGAATTGCTGTGGTTTATAGCACATAAATTCCATTAAATGCAAGCTGTTATATGAGCAGCTACCTGTCCCTTTTATGGACACCTGTGGGCAACACTATGTAAGCCACCTTGTAAGCTGAAGCCTTTACAACAGAACTATATCAAGGTGTAACTGGGCACCTGGAGATAGAACAGGCAAAAATAAATAAAATGCCTGTGCATTCACAGAAAGTAAAGTTACTTCTAAGCCATTCACACTCTTAAACCACAGCATATATTTCATACACTACTTTAAAATAAGTTCCCACTTTTCTAGTTCAGTACAGTCACATTTAATAGCTTGATGCTGCAGTTCTTAAGCAGAAACAGGCCTCAGTGTGTAAATGAGGTCTTGCCCATTTCATCAGCTTCAATACGACCAAACAGCACCTTGTTCCACCAGGGACCTCACTGAAATCACCAAGACAACTCAAGGAGAAGAAAGCAGCATAAGCAATTTAAAAGCATCATTATCTCCTTGCTCTGCACGAGACTTCTACCAGCAAAATCAATCGTTTGCCTTTTTAAAAATAAGTACAGCTCACTTCATGACAACTCCCAGAGTACGTATTCTGGTTGCACTTAAACTTAATTCGTAGCTTTGAATTGTTAATATGAATTTTTGTTCAGGGAGTCCTAAAAAAAAAACAACTGAACCGGACATTTTAATGTACTGAGGGTTCTTTCAAGTGATCTGAACAGTGCTATTTTATAACAAGTCTTCTTTGACATAAACAACTCCAATGAGCTTCATTTTAGGATACTTGCAGAGATGACAGAACCAATTTCAAGTTTATTAGCAGTTACTTTTGGGAACTTCTGGAGGATGGCAAGAGCACTAAGCAATGAAAGAAGGAAAAATGCAGTGCTTATCTTTTAGCAAAGGAGGAGAAGGATAGTGGGGAAGTTAGAAAGTAATTTATCCCAATTTCTTTGTTTTGCAGCCTGATCTGACTGAGTAAATCTTTTCTGATCAGACTCACAGTGCTTCCGAAGATGTGGTGCAATTCTGGAAGTTCTACTTCAGAGGGGATACAGATCAAGAGAAGTCAAAGTGGAAGAATGAAAATGACTGAATGCCTAGAAAGACTGACTGGTTAGAACATTCTCAGTAACCAGGTTGTTTGGGCTACAGAAGAGCAGACTGAGGGGATGAGGATGTGCTCACAATCCCCCCCAAGTCTGCTGCTGAGAGCTGAGTGTGCTGCCTGGGGAGTCTGGAAGGACAGGCAAAGGAGCATGGCCTACAACTGCACCAAAGAAATGTCAAATTAGCAGCTGGGGGCATTTTAGGTTCTAGATACTAGCCATACAAATGATAGAACAATGCTGAGAGCCCTGTTAGGGAGGCTGTGGAGTCTTTACCAGCTGTTAAGAGTAGATTAGCAACATACCTGCGGTGACCTTGATACATTTGACCTAGCAAGGGGGAACATGAGATCATCCTGTGATAGTTCTCATTTTCTAGTACCATCTCATCTAGAAAGCTATCCTTTTCTAGATGTTACTTAAAAATATGGGAAAAAAAAATTTCTCCCCTTCAGAATGAATCTTTTTTTCTGCTACCCGTTTTTCTTTTCTAAACTTTAAGTTTGAAACAGCCACTGTCATGCTTTGCTGCTTGAGACATGACTATACATAAATTTGGCACTTATAAAGCCATTTTAAAAAGTTTTTTTTGTTGTTTTGTTTATTTGTTTTTCCTTTTTACTTAAACAGATGCCATGATTTATTTCCAGGTATAAGCATCAGTTACACCAGCCTGGGTTATTCCTACTCAATAATGGCAATAATAATGTAACTCAATACTAAGGCATTCAATGATATCAGCGGTATCTACTCAACTGTACATCAAGGACCATACTAAAATGTCAGGTTGTAAAAATGTACATTTAAAAGCTAGGAAATACCAGAATGAGGGCTTCACCTTAGATTGACCTCATTCCATAAAGGTCTTCAGTTATATGGTGAGTCTCCCTGGTTTCTTCCAGAGAACTCCTACCACAAGTGGCGGAACAGATAGACAATACCCAGGGATTTTAGCAAAGCTGTAAAGTGAAGGGGATGGCTGACTGGTCTTAAGACAGATGAAAATGCAGAGAACTGGTTCCCAGCTTGGCATTTTCTGCGTGGCAGTGGCAAATCACTCAGATCTCCCTTTATTATGTGAGCACTAATTTCCTGATTCACTGATCCTTGAGAAGAGACATTATAGTTCAGTCTGCAAAAATATTAAGTACTGTCACTTGCAACAGAATTCTGTGAGAAATATGCATTAAAATGCAAAGTGACACAAATGCTGAGAACCCTGAAAAATCATGTTGTGCACATTTCACATCCTGTGAATAGCTCTGACACACATTTAAATTTCTCCTTGGTTTCTAACTTCACTTAAAGCAAAAAAAAAAAAAAAAAGTCTGGCATGTGACTATAAATGTAGCAGCACCATGACTTATATTTGAATATACAGGCTTATATATGGAGAACTGCTAATAGCTGCTTCATATATCATATGCTAGTATGAAAAAGAATATATCTAATGTCAGAAATAAAAGTAGATGATTCATATTAACACTCACCAGAAACAAAGTGTAAAACCAAAAAGCTCTAACTGGATTTCTTAGAATCATTTGAGTTGCAAGAGACCCTTAAAGATCACCTCATTCACCTTCCCTGAAATGAACAGGGAATTATTCTGTAATATACATATCTGTTGAAGCTGAATTAATAAAGTAACAAACCTGAGCCCAAAGAGTTGCTGGCAGATGATGCAACAGCATGTGGCAGCAGCAGCTGTAGCATGACTGTACCCACCTGCATCTCATATCGCAAAACCAACTGGTACTTTTATTCCACTGCAGTTTAATTCAGAGTATAGAAGGTGGAAATTTAGACCACCTGAAAGGGTCTGTAGCTCAAAGTACTGAGAGCTCTTCTTAGGTTAATCAGTGTGAATTCATATTGTACTACTACTATTGCTATCGTAAAAAATCACTAAATAAAATTTAAAGTATATATCACTACTATGCTGTAGATAATTAGCCTCTTCTCCTTCAGCTTCTCACCTACAAAATCCAACTTCTGTTACTCTTGATTTCTTAATTTTTCTGTGACCATGATGGAAAGAATTGCATATTTTTTAAATTTTGTGTCACGAAAGGAAAAGGTTTGCTTTGCTGTTATATTTTGGAAGTATAAACAGCCAAGCAGACTGCTCTCAGTTGTTATCATTTTAAAATGTTTGTGGCCATTGCATTGAGAAGGCTGAAAGTTTGACATGCTGCAGCCTGCTTTACTGGAGCTGGCACAGGAGAAGCAGGCAAAGCACCAGCCAAGTGGAACAGAATAAAGGCAATATCACATGACTTCCAGCCATAGCTCTGTGGGTGTCATTTAGTCTATTGATTTACTGCAAAGGAAAAAGAGAAAGGAAAAATCTACAGAGCACCACATTAACAACAGCAAATAGCTGCAAATATCAGCTAGAATCATTCCGGGACAACAGTTTTAGTTGTTAATAAAAATGTTTTTAAAATACTGGTTATTATCTTTCATGAGGCACTGCACACATCAGTTTTCAGAGTTTCATATATGTTAAGCAGTGGATGCAGTAAAACTGAATGTGCTACCACACATTTTGTATGAGCTAGAAGTGGATTTGCTTTGGACAGTCTCTATCTCATCAAGGGGAAGACCAGATTAAATAACGCAAATCCAGAACAGTGATACTGAAGGGAACAGAACGTGTCTTAACCCTGCTTTGAGCTCACTCATTAAACTGAGGCTACATCATACTGGCCCATAGTCACAGCACTTAGCCTCATGCTAAAATAAGATAATGGAAAGACTCAGAGACTGGGGCTGTCAGGACTGGTGCTGAATTTATGCATTAGCCTCATGGTAGAACCAAAAATAAACACAGGTGAAGAGACTGCAGTGCCTCTGTTCCAGACATTGCAGGATCTCCCAGTTATTACCAGCTTGGCTGCTTCTATAATTATCACAGCACCACTGCCTCAGCTGTTGCTCCACCAATTCACCACTTCCCATGCTTCACTGGTGAAAATAAATGGTCCTTCCCTACCTTATCAGCTACACAGGAGGAACAAAATCTACTCCTGATGGTTAAGCTCTCATGCATAGTCTCTCACACAGGAAGGAAGGCAGAGTCTGGTACTTTTTGATTTACTCGTAAGATGAGGACCAGAAACAACCTAAAAGCTCATGTATTTATGTTTTAGCTCACTCTTTCTCATTAACTTACTTTTCTGGTTTTAGATCCCTGTAAATAATTCCAAGCCCATGGAGGTGGTCTAAAGCCAAGGCCAGCTCAGCTAAATAGAACTTGACATCCTCTTCTGTAAACATCACCTAGAGAGAAGGAAAAGAAGAACATGTCTATTTACTAGACAGTGGTGGGCTGGCTTGCATTAAGCAGACACAGGGAAGGAATTGTCTAACTCAGGAATGCTGGAAGGCCCATCATATCAGGTTCAATTTTCCATAATTTGTCTGAGCTCACATTAACAGTTCTTACCAGATTCTCCTTATAAAACAAAACTTGATCTGCTGAGTACTCCTGTTCCTTAAAACACGCTGCTCTCATTCATCTGTTTGATCTGTTTAGATGACATCATGTCACAGTAATATAAATAAGGTTCTAACTCCTTACCCTTTGGAAGTCAGTAGCAAAATTCAACATTCAACACTGCAGCCTTTATTGTTTTCATACCTCTCAATTTGCTAAAATCTTGGCATTTGATTCCTGAATTCTCATAGAGAGTAATATGAGGAACCCCTCTGAAGAAGTGTAACTCTTCTTGTTTTAGAAACTGAAACATATATTTTTCCCAAATACGAGCAGAATACACAGCATGAAAACACTCTGAGTTAGATTTAAACCCCCATGCATCAAAGCTCCAAGGAATCTCTAGGGGCCACCAGACTCACAGGGAAAGATTCCCCAGCTTCTGCACAGGAGGGAAATGGGCTCCTCCACCCTCAGCAGAGCACTACTAACTTCCTGAAGCATAGAATTCTGATTATGGTTTTCCAGGTGGAAATATCTGACACAGTGTGCCAGAGGTTTTCAGCATGGTACTACTCAAGCTTGTACGGTTTGGGATATTATTGGAGGGAGTGAAAGAAAGAAACCTGACATATCCTTACACATGACAGCTAGAAAAAGTGTCCCCAGTGCAAAGGAGCATCTACAAACAGTACCTATGCTTTGGCTGTTGGAGAAGAAACAGCTTCCCCCTGAGCTAGAGCCAGGGACAGATCCAGTGCAAATGATCAGGGAATATGACCTCAGGCTGAACCTTAGCAATCCTGGTGCAGATGCCCTGAGCAATGACGTGTTGGCCAACACACAGGGCTGATGGCAGTTGTCTTTCAGTAGCTACTACCAACATTGGAAAGCTTTGGATTAGGTGGGAAGAAACTTCTGCAAACAAAACAAATCACTAAGCTCAGATGCCAAGAAAACCTTTTGTTTCTAGAATGGTTCAACTTTTATTGTATCCCAGGTGATATTTACTTCTTTCTAATTAAAATTCAATATGCACAGCAATAATGCAGAATGAGAAGGTGGTGCACTGCATATGCAAATGCAAATACTACATATGACAGAAGTAAAATGAGTCATCTCAACACAGATTTACAATTTTTTGCTCAGAGATATGGTGAAAGACCCATCCTTAGAGATACTCAAGGCCAGGCTGGACCAGGCTCTGAGCAATCTGGTCTAGGTGCAGGTGTCCCTGTTTTCATTGCAGCGGAGCAGCAGTAGATGGCCTTTAAAAGTCCTTTCCAACTCAAACAATGCTATGATTCTATGATAAACAGCTGCAAAGTATAGGTAGACAAGATGAGCTGCAAACACAGAAAAGAGATGTACTAGCACTGCCAAGCTAACAGATCTCATTATTGATAGCATAAAGCAGAGAATTCAGTGCACTGAATTGTGAAAGCTTTGGGAAAACCAAAAGTGTCAAATGAGTACAAAATCTGAGTCATACTTCTACGTTCCTTCACTGTGCAGAATGTGTCAAGAACCACTTTTTCTCTCTTCTCCTAGGAAATCAGAGAGATTCTTTAAAGACAGTGCAGTGTAACAAAGCTGTACTTTGTAACGAGCAGCAGGAAGATATTTTTATGTTCTTGAATCTTTTTCATTCTGTTTAAAATAACTGATTCCATATAGTAAATACATCTACAGGTATTGTTACTTGGCACTGCCATAAACCCACTGCTGATGTCTCCCTGCATTAGCAGACAGGCCTGGAAAGAGAACACTTAGGCTTACAGCCCATGGTGGACTCAGAAGTCTGCCTGTCAGCCCATTCCATAGCATTTCACCAGCTGCCACTGCCACCCAGACTGGGTTTGTGGGGTGGAAAATGCAGCTAGGGAACTTCTGCATGAAAGTTCTATTCTCATAGTCTATCCATAAACTCTCCAGAACAAAGAAAAACTCTCCCCCTTCATCTGATCTTTAAATATCCTACTCTGCCCTGGTAAGACCTCATCTGGAGTACTGCGTCCAGTTCTGGGCTCCCCAGTACAAAAAAGACAGGGATCTCTTGGAAAGAGTCCAGCGGAGGGCCACGAAGATGGTGAAGGGCCTGGAGCATCTCCCCTATGAAGAAAGGCTGAGTGAACTGGGTCTGTTCAGCCTTGAGAAAAGGAGACTGAGAGGGGACCTGATCCAGGTCTATAAATATCTAAGGTGTGGGGGGCAGAATGGCGAGGCCGGACTCTTTTCAGTGGTGAGTGGAGACAGGACAAGGGGAAATGGCCAGAAACTGGAGCATAGGAAGTTCCGCACAAACATGCGCAAGAACTTCTTTACAGTGAGGTGACGGAGCACTGGAACAGGCTGCCCAGGGAGGTGGTGGAGTCTCCTTCTCTGGAGACGTTCAAGACCTGCCTGGATGCCTACCTGTGCGACCTGGTGTAGGGAACCTGCTTTGGCAGGGGGGTTGGACTCAATGATCTCTGGAGGTCCCTTCCAACCCCTACAATTCTGTGATTCTGTGATCCTTTGTCAAGTGAATACAGATGCCTCATCCCCACAGTCTGGACAGAGACCAAGAGCTGAGGACGCTACGCTAGTAACATCAAGCCCTGGAATACAGACCCCTAAAGCTCCCTGGCTTCTCCCCCGAGGTGGCAGGGCTGCCTCACCAAAGCTCTACTTCTGCCTGCAGGACTCACAGACAGGTGGCTCCAAGAAGCACTAGGAGAAACAGGCAAGCACAAAATGAACGTAGATATCTTGCAGCTACCTCTCTCTGCTGGTGTTAGTGAGACACAGGTTTGGTTTTCTAACTATCCTGCTCTCCAGCAGCAGCATCTCTCCACAGGCAGGAGCAGAGGGCAGGGGACTAATCGAGGTCAGAGAGGTGAGGAAAGCAGGATAGGCAGGTGACAATCAAACTGCAAGCCTAAGGCAGGGAATGACCTCCAACCTACTCCCAGCAGCAACTACAGCAGGTGGCATTGTCCTGCTGGTGACTGATGCCCTAATCCTCTGCACATCTTCTGCAGGGGTCAGACCCTGACTGACAGCATCTCTTCTTGCTGGCAGCAGTTGTGCTTTTAAAGCAGCTCTGTGCTCACATCCCAGGCAAAGTGTATTGGAGATGGGCTTCTCAGATTGCCTCTCATCACAGCCAAGTTATAATTGGTTAGCAATGAGGAAGGTGGAGGTATTTTGTTGTGATAATGGCTGCTAGTTTTCTGTGATAGTGATGCTTACTGCCTAACTGCTTAATTATCTGTGTCATTATTCAAATATAATTAATAAGAACCCACTTAGAGATGCAGGATGATGCAGCTCTACTACACATATAGCCCCTATCTATCTATCTATCTATCTATCTATCTATCTATCTATCTATATCGCTTTTATTTATATATAGCCCATATGTATATATATGTACTATTTTCAAAGCCCTTTACCATTCCCACCAGCTTCATTTGTTTCTGAAAATCCAGGATAGTCTTTCTTTTCCAAAGTTGAAGTCTTTCAGCTTACCTCTTTGGAGAGTCTTGTGAAAAGGTCCCCTCCCCGCAGAAAATCTAGTATTAGATACAACTTCCCCTCTGTTTGAAATGCTGCATTAGAAAAAGATTGAGACATTGGAAATTTGAATCAAGATAAAGTCTCCAAAGAATAAATACTGTTGACTGATGGTATATCATTTGTGATTTTAGCTCTACCGTCATTTTTCACTTAGTGAACAGAAGAATTAACTTCTCTACAGCAATAAGCAATCTATCTTAGACAATGGGGAAAAACAGTATCAGCTGAGAGACAGTGATATATTACTAAAATATTCAATTTCATTCTAAACACCTATGAATTCATATTGCTTTCCACTGTGCAAATACCAGAAGACATGGAGTGCTGGGCACAGGGAGGAGTTCCCAGACCTGAGCAAGGTAGAACCTGGACTATTCACAGCGGGCTCTTTACAGTAGGTAATAATGGGCCTAGGGAGCTCCTAAGGCTGAGGAGTGCAGCTCCAGCAAGACCATGAATTCACAGTCACTAACATGCTGATTATTAAAAATAGTTCCTCTGTTTTTGTAGATGATACCAGACAGCAGGTGAGGGGGTTTGCAGATGTAACTAACTCATCAGCAACTCCACTAGCATGATACATCACACTACATTTTATGTCAAGTGTATTTTGCTGGATAAATGGCTAAGAGCTACTTATGCTAAAATTCTATGATTTTACAGACTGTCATATATAGGCAGTCGGTACCTATATGAAATTATAACACATCTAGTTACAATTCTCCAACATATTTAAGAACAAACATGAAGTATACTTTATTGTAGTTACCATAATGAAGCTTGACTATGAAAGGATGATTCACTTCTGCCAAAATGTCTCTCTCCATTTTTGACCGTACCCGATCCCGAACTATAAGGAAAGAACAACAAGAAAAGCAACACATTAAGAGGCATCATGGTCTGCTGGATACAAAATACTGCAATGAGCTTCAGGTGAGCTGGGTCCTGCTTTCAATCTCTTCAGGGTTTGTGATATAACCATTGGCAATCCATGCCACGCTCTGATAGCCCCTTATTCTGCCTGTCTTGCATCTGCAAAGGGTGAGCTCTTCAGGAGGGCACTGCATCCTCCTCTGTAGAGAACAGCCTGAACCAAAAGCACAGCAGTGTTACAAACGAGGGGAAAGTGATTGTGTTTTGACAATATGAGGGTCAAAACTGTATAAAATCAACAGCTCTATCTCACTTAAGATTACACCAAATGAACCAGTCTCAGAGCTTGCCAAGCTAACCTTCTGCAACTTAACATTTTGTATGGTGCAGTCTATTAGATATCTCTAGATAACATTCTCTGGAAATTATTAATATGAACTACCATAAGCCTCCAACAATACCCTTAAACAATCAGTAATAAAGAAAAAAACTGATTAAAAATAATAAAAAACGATTTCACATATAGAGTAATAATTGTGGGAAAGCAGCGAGAAAAACAGTTGTGGCTGAGATGAGAATAAAAGAAAAAGGAGTTAGGGAGGTGAGCCGAGTTCACACTCATCAAAGTGAAGATTTTGAAGCAAGTACCTTTAACAATGTTCAGATGTTGAGGGGTATCAAGCTCTCAGATTGCCAGCTCTTGATCTTAGACAGACATTTTTCAGTCAATCACTATTTTTCTAAATCTGCAATGGAAGCATTAAAATTTTCTTCTCCTTTCTCTGTATTACACAATGCCAATATGGTTTGCAGCCAAAAGCATCCATGAGGAATGCTTTGTGACTATTTTAGGTGGTAAAGCCTGAGATCTTGGTGAGATGCTGTCATCGCCTGCATGTGTTGTGGATCTGCTGAGAAGCCAAGCACTCCCAGCACCTCAGTAATGAACATACCACAACAAAACCACATACCCTGCTGCTGCACATTAAGAACTGATGCACAGAAATAGGACAGAAAAATCTGATCTGAAAACCTTAAATAGGAGTGGAGGAAAACCTGAATTTCTTGTTGTTTTGATGCTTCACTTGTGTCAGTAGCAACGAATAATTTGCTAGCTACTCAAGTTACCTTGTAGATAAAAAGCAAAACAAAGGGATCTCAGAATCTTAACTCATTATCTCATGAACATAAATTACACTTCATACAATTAGAAAATGCTTAACATATTTGAAGGAAGAGAACTCCTCATGTCATAGATCTAGATCCCTGTGATATGCAGGAATGCTCCCAGGCTCTTGGTTGACAGGCAGGTGAGTGGGATACTTCCTATTAGGTTTGGTTAGATATCCTCATAAAGTACCTCTCTGTACCTCTATATGCTCACACAATGACATACCCTACAAAATCTACAGGATATTTTGTACATGAGCTGGGTGGTTTACCATGCACAGTTGGATAAAAGCATCAATCATGCTACCAAGGCAAGGAACAGCTATTCTGTGCAACTCACATTGTCACCTATATACCTGCTCTATCCAGCATTGACTGCAGCACTGAACAGACACAGACCAAGGCTACTCAAGACTAGGAGTGTACTAGCTGCAGAAAGTAGCTGTCATCCATCTGAGGTGCAGTCCAGTGTCAGCAGTAAACTTGGCATTTTCTGGCAGACAGCAGTATGTCCTCCTACCACCAGCACTGCAAGCTCTGAAAAGCCATGCCACTGGGTAGTTTGCTGAACTCCTTTTCCCCTCATCCTGCTTGCTGCTGTGGTGGCCTCTGTTACAGGAGTTACAGGCTGTGGACATGCAGGGTTACATGTCATCCTCCTTCCCCATGTGTGCAGCATTGAGTCACGGGGATATTAAAGCAAAGTCTCTGTCATTGCAAGAGACACCTAAATCTCTAGTCACGGCCTGATAGTCTGTGCTGAGCCTGGTCTCCTCCAAAGCTGCCGTAATCATTACCTTTGCAGTGTCAACCAAAAGAGATAATTGGAACCTGTAATTGGGATTACAGCTTGGCACGTGCGTTGGTGACCTGCCCTCTGCATCTTCCAGCTTCAAAAGCTGCTCGATTTAAATGCTTTGAGGGCAGAAGCCACACAGGCCCAGATATTTTAATTAATTATATTCTCTAGGAAGGCAAATGCACAAGCTTTTTTTCTTTTCCTTTCTTTCTTTTTTTTTTTTTTTCTTTTTTTCTTGGTCTGCATTCTGTTCTTACTGATTGCCTCCATGTATCTGGGCAACATTTGATCTCAAACTCCAAAGTCACCTCTCTAGAATACCTACCTGCTCACAGCAGCTTGCACACCACAGGGCACTGTTTTATGCTGCACATTCCCTGTTCTCATATTTAAAAACATCCAACATTTCACATGATAGTTAATTATACATATATTAATATTTAATGATGCAGTAACAAGACATGGTATTCAATAAACACGCAGCACAAGGCCCTCTTGCCTTTTCTTTTCTGGTTTATTATTAATTCTGCCATAACAGGAGAGAAGACATCTTTTCTCTCATTTCATAAACAGCGAGGAATTCCTCTGTTGTTCATTCCACTTACATTGTTGGGACTGGGGCACGTGAATCTCAAATTCATCAGGAAAAGTTTTAAGAAGGGGTAGCACTTGAACATAACATTCCTACAACACAAGGCTCCAGCTCAGTCTGACTTCTCTGACTTCATCATTCAAGTACAATGGTCAAGAAAATTCATCTTGGGAACTTTTTCTAGGATTCAGAGGTCCCAGCCTGCCCTTCTGAGGAAACATCCCTTCTAGTTCATATATCCTGGTAGTTGGGTAATCAGATTAATTTGCTCAAGTGTGATCTGAATTAGTTCTGGCTGTTTATTTTGGCCTGCTTGATCTTATGTAGGGAATCCATCTGTAAGGGGAGAGAGGGACAGGGTCTGAATAGCAGCCTTGGTGCCAGGGATGACAAGGACTAAACATTAGCAGTGTGCATTTCTGTGCAGTGATCAAGCAAACACATACATTTTTGCATGGTCTCATTTTGGGACCAGTTAGTGTGTATCACAGTGAAGTTCTCCACTCATTTCCAAAATAACTGAATCTCTAGAAAGGACCCCCTGGCACAGGGCTGCTCTCAAGCTCAGAGCTTCTGCCCAGCCTTTGGTATTGATGGAGATTACATAACCTTAGCTACCTCTCCTGTTTTCGACCACTTGTAAAGACTCAGAGCAGCACACACAGGGGAGGTGCAGGTGGCTTTGGCAGATTCTGCCTGCACCAGATGTTTACTTTCACAAATACAGTCCCATTGGAACTGGCGCTAAACTGCTAAACTCCTGGCCTTTCTACCCATGGGTTTTTAAATCATACATCAGATGGAAGCAGAGCACACAACCTGGAACAACGAGCATAAAGTCATAAAGATTGTTTGCATGCTTTTGGGCCAACTAACCACCCCTGAAGTAACCCCTTATGTTGGAAGGCAGAAAAGACCAGACTGATGGGACCTGCAACTGGGGAGGAAGCACCTGCTAATTTGAAATAAAAACAATTCCCATTTCTAGGTATTAATGTGATATGAAAGAGAAATGGAGACAGCTGAATATGCATGCATATAAACTCAGCTTATTCTGTCTGTCTAGCTCTAAACATCAAAGAAGACAAATTTACCATTTATTTTATTTAACGCTTAAAGAGAGGGTTTAATTTAACATATGAATTTTATTTCTGAGGCTGTTTCAATTTTCAACAATCATGAAGTAATGAAGGGAAAGGGGGAAAAAAGGAAAAACACATTCAAAGCACCTTCCAAGGGGAAAAAAAAAAGTCCTTCCCAAAAATGGATTAGCAATCAATTTATTAAAAAAGAAAATAAAACCATAATCTTATTTCCTTCACTGAAGTTTTTATCATATCAACTATGGTTAAGATTTAAATACAGAAAGATAAAAAGTCAGTGCATCTCTTGCTATAGACACTGTCAAGCAATGATGATCTGGGGACCTTACTTGATGTACATGCAATCACACTGTATCTGTTCAGTAGGCTGTCAAGTCAAACCTAAGAAAGCTTTTAATTAGAGAAAACATGGCCTGCAAAAGCTGTAAAAGGGAAGCTTATAAAAGAGATACTTATGTATTTGGTATAACATCAGTTAAAATGTATAGTTAATTCACCATAAGGGAAAAGTAACTTGCCATATTTCTAGTGACAAGGTACCTGAGTTGAAGTCAGAGCTCCATGAAGTTAAAAGCCATTCAGACATTAACTTCAGTGGAGACTGAATATTGCTTCTGGGATCTTTTTGGTTAAAGAATAATTTCTAAACATTTTAATTCAATTTCACTCTTCTCTTTGCTGACCAAAGTAACTCTTTTAAATTCTATAATAAATTCTATTAAAATTTTCCTGAAGCTATCATCTAAATCTTACCTAGAATACAGCTGATATTTCTACTTCGAGAGAAGTATATTTTAGTATAAATTCCAGTGCAGTTTTTAATGGTTTTGTTTGTTTGTTTTTGTTGTTGTTGTTCTTGCATACAGATTTGTTGCTACAAGGCATGAGCTTTGTACTAAGTCCCACTACCAAGTCATGTCCCTGAGGTATCTAAAGCTAAAGACATTTCTACCATGCTTCAACAGCACCAAAGTGATAACTTATTTTTCTTAAGAGAGCGTTTAGAGTGTAATTCCCTATATGACTCTAGTTCCTGTGTGAATACCTGTGGCAGCTGTCTGGAAATCTATGGTGAGGGTGACAGAGCACTGGAACAGGCTGCCCAAGGAGGCTGTGGAGTCTCCTCTGGAGATGTTCAAGACCCACCTGGACACCTACTTGTGCAACCTGGTGTAGGGAACCTGCTTTGGCAGGAGGATGGACTCGATGATCTCTGGAGGTCCTTTCCAATCCCTACAATTCTGTGATCCTGTGATTCTGCCCTGAGCCACAGGAGCCAGCTCTCTTCCGAGGACCTGCTGGCGGTGTTTCAGGGCTGCTCCTGGTATACTGGCTGCCTCTCTACAAGGTCCAGTCTCTCTCCCCTGATTCTAGAGGCAACCCACTCTGTGTCACCAGGCTGATATTGACATTTGAAAGCTTAAAGATTTTTGAAACTAGGAATGCATTAGGTGTCTCAGTGACATATTCTTATGGCCTTATGTCCTTCCTGACAACTTCAGCTGTAGTGCTACTTAATCCCATGACCCAGAAAACCATAGAGAGACTCTCACTGCAAGTCTGGTACCAGCAGATGTCACTTGCAGAAAGACACAAGAAGAATATATCTGAACAATGAAAAGGTTTCAAAGTTTACTTGAATCCTTAGCAAAAACCTTCACTGATCATAATTTACCTGCACATACAAAATTACCTTTTCACAGAATCACAGAACGGGCAGGGTTGGAAGGGACCTCAAGGATCATGAATCTTCAACCCCTCTGCCACATGCACGACTACCAACCTCCTCATTTAATACTAGACCAGGCTGTCCAGGGTCCCATCCAATCTGGCCTTGAATACCTCTAGGGACGGGGCATCCACAAACCTCTCTGGGCAGCCTGTTCCAGAACCTCACCACTCTCTGTAAAGAACTTCCCCCTGACATCCAACCTAAATCTTTCCTCCCTCAAAACCATTTCCCCTTCACCTGCAGTTATCAACCCTTTCAAAGAGTTGATTCCCCTCCTGTCTGTAGGCTCCCTTTAGGTACTGAAAGGCTGCAATAAGGTCACCCCACAGCCTTCTTTTCTCCACGCTGAACAAGCCCAGCTCCCTCAGCCTGTCTGTAGGGGACGTGCTCCAGCCCCCTGACCATCTTCGTGGCTCTCCTCTGGACCCTCTCCAACAGCTCTCTGTCTTTCTTGTACTGCAGGCTCCAGATCTGGACACAGTACTCCAGATGGGGCCTCACAAGAGCATTCTGTTAGGAAATAGCCATGCTTTGGTGGAAGTGAAACACTCATTAACAAGCAAGAGCAGAGGAAGATAAAAACTACGTTAACTTAAACAAAACATCATTAAAAAATATTGTTAGCAGGAGAAATCAATGTGTAAACATTGGATCTAAACTTCAGCCTTTACCTTTTCACTTCCCTAGAAGTCAGTGACAGTGGAACAAAGGCAAAAATATAACTCAGACTTGGGAATATATAGTTCAACTTCAAATTCTTCACTTAGCACTGTAACATGTTAATAACACAGAAAATCAAATATATATATGAAATTACACGTAGCATTCTTTTCAAATCCTATTTCTGTTATTTTTTTCTTCTTTTTTTAATCCTAGCTGCTGTAGGCAAAAACAGAGAGCTAGATTCTAATTACAAATCCACACTGTGTATGTCTAGAAGACAAAGTGCTTATATGGTGACTATTTACACAAGATATGAAGAAATACAGACTTTCCAAAAAAGACATAATCAGGTTTCACTGGATCTGTTTGGGAATTCTATTTGCATTACTGCATTTCTGTTCCACGCAGTATTATACTAAAATCTTCTAGGCAGCCTTTCAGGTCCTACCTTCACACAGGATTATTGCAACACAGAATAAAACAGAACACTGTGCTGTGGCCACCTGAATGCAGAAGTATACCAGTAGGGGCACGAAGAGATTTTACAAACATTTTCTGTGAAATGTGTATAAATATATGAAACTTATTTTTCTGGAAGAAATGTCCCCTGTGCTTCCTAAAACAAAACATCACAGCGATAAGGAAAGCACCTTTACAACCAGAGCTTTACTACTCAGCCCTAGGGCTGCTGCAGCAAAGGAATAAAACAGAATTACAGGGCATGAAGCACGTCTTTGGAGAAAAGCACTCTGAAAAATCAATATGGAGACAGACTGTTTTTAGGAGTCCAGAGTCTAGAGGAGGTCATTTTGTTCTCTTTTTTTTTCTTCCCCCTTTTATATAAAAGAACACATTTTGCTTTTAAGAGATCAAAGACTTTGCTTTTGTGCTTTTATTTATTTATTTAATTAATTAAAGATATTCCAAGCCCATCTGGATGCTTTTCTGTGCAACATACTGTAGGGACCCTGTGTTAGCAGGGGGTTGGACTTGATGATCTCCAGAAGTCACTTCCAACCTCTGTGGTTCTGTGATTCCGTAAAGTAGCTTGAATGCTTTAGTACTGAGATTAAGAAGGACAGATGTATCTAAATTAATTTCATACTTTAAACATTCAGATTTGAATTACATTATTTATCACCAAAAGTTCACGATTCTCTCCAAATATTTTGAAAAGTTCACAGAATTACAGAACTGTATGGGTTGGAAGGGTCCTCTAGATATCATCGAGTCCAACTGCCCTGCCAAAACAGGCTCCCTACAGCATTGAGAAAGCCTCAGTCCCTACAGCATTATGATTTACACACTCTTACTGCATTTCTTCCAGCAGCAATCTGAGCTCCCTCCTGCACCTTTCCAAACACCCTGCCTGGGCTTTACCTACTGCCTCGGGGCTCATTGCTGCAAATGGGGCTCAGATCCCCTCCCTGCTGGGATGCAAAACAGAAGATATCTCCTTGGCAAACACTTCCACACACGTTGCAGGAGCTCGAGTATGTTTTAGCTTTATGGTTGAAATTAGCCAGTGAGCTCAGCCCCATCATTAAAAGTGCACCAACAGACAGACCACCAGAATAATCCTATAAATCTTGTATCCTTACATAGAGGTGAAATTTGAATTTTTATATATTTTGAAACAGAGCTGGACAAACTGGATATGCACAGATGTGAACATATTCCACCTTCATCCAAGATATGTAAGCAGCAGATGTGCAACAAAATCAAATATGCCAAATCTTATAGGGGCACAACACCAATGAAGTCAGAATTATAACCCTTGCAATCACATAAACCTGTTCTAACAAACACTGAAAAAATGCACTGAATAAAGGACTTGATGAAGAGAAGAGAAAGATGACAGTTGCTAGAATGGAACATCCTCAAAAAAGCCAGAATCTACATATCTGTCCATGACTTCTGGGAAGCTGAAAGCTTTCAAAACCTCTGCACAGCTGTACTTCAGTCATCATTTTCTGATGTAAGGCATATGTTTTACTTAAACTTATTTACCTTAGAGGACAAGTTATCCTGTAAAATGATCCGTGAGACGACATATTTCTGTTCTGCTGTAATCTATCCGTATTTTGTATTATATTTCCTTAAGTTGAATCGATGTATAATTATTATTATAATTGCAAGCAATAGCAACAATTTCACTATTATCTCTTAGAGACAGGTAATAATTATCTATGCTCTAGGAATAAGTATAACTTCCAAATGAGAGACCAATAAGAGCTGGCCTCAGAATTCAGAGATGCCAGTAAACACTGCTCATCAGTGGCTCTAGAAATGGTGATAATCCAAAGGGAGAAACTGGTGGCTATTTCATAGTTTCACGATAAAGAAAAGTTGATTAAAACAGTTAGGAGACAGTTGGCCTTTTTTCAACCTTTGTAAAATAGACATTTAAAACTTGGTACTAACTTACAAGAATCCAACAAGGACTGTTTGATGGATTAGGAATTAGCTGGCTGGATGCAGCCAAAAGGTTGTGATCAATGGCTCTGTGTCAGGGTGGAGGCTGGTCACAAGCGATGTCCCTCAGGGGTCAATCTTGGGACTAGCGCTCTTCAACGTCTTCATCAGTGACATCGACAATGGCATTGAGGGCACCCTCAGCAAGTTTGCGGATGACACCAAGCTGAGTGGTGCAGTTGATATATTGGAAGGAAGGGAAGCCATCCAGAGGGACCTGGACAGGCTGGAGAAGTGAGCTAATGAAAACATAATGAGGTTCCATGAGTGCAGGGTGCTGCACGTGGGTCAGGGCAATCCCAGATATTTATACAAACTGGGGAAAGTTCTCCTTGAGAGCAGCTCTGCAGAGAAGGACTTGGGGGTCATGGTGGACAAGAAGCTGGACATGAGCCAGCAGTGTGAGCTTGCAGCCCGGAAGGCCAACTGTGTCTGGGCTGCATTAAAAAAGGGGTGGCCAGCAGGGAGAAGGAGGTGATTGTCCCCCTGTACTCGGCTCTTATGATGCCCCATCTGCAGAACTGCATCCAGGCCTGGGGCCCCCAGTGCAGGAAGGACGTGGAGCTCTTGGAGTGGGTCCAGAGGAGGGCCACTAAAATGATCAGAGGGCTGGAGCACCTCTCCTGTGAGGAAAGGTTGAGGGGACTGGACTTGTTTAGCTTGGAAAAGAGAAGGCTCCAGGGAGACCTCATTGTGGCCTTCCAGTATTTGAAAGGAGTGTATAAACAGGAGGGGGGAATGACTGTTTAGGAGAGTGGATAGTGATAGGACAAGGAGGGGTGATTTTAAACTGAGACAGGGAGGTTTAGGAGGAAGTCTTAGGAGGAAGTTTTTCACCCAGACGGAGGTGACACACTGGAACAGCTTGCCCAAGGAGGCTGTGGATGCCCCATCCGTGGAGCCTTTCAAGGCCAGGCTGGATGTGGCTCTGGACAGCCTGGTCTGGTGGTTGGTGACCCTGCACATAGCAGGGGGTTGAAACGAGATGATCATTGTGGCCTTTTCAATGGCCATTTCAACCCAGGCCATTCTATGATTCTATGAAAAGCATATACAACCCACAGTTCTACAGTCCCAAGAGGGATGAATGTTCTCCATCACAATTCCCTAGCTTCACAGTTTCCTGCCAGGCTCTTGCTCTCTCATAGCCATTGCCATGCTGCAGTGCTGATGCTGGACAGTTAGCATACAGCTAGAAAGAAGAGGCAGCACCAAGCTTCATGTTTCCTGTTCATGGAGCATTCCAGTATTAAATGAGTGTTTGCCTTTGGTTTGCTCTTGTGATGTTGCTAAGTCAACAAGAGCAACAAAGAAATTCTGCAAGTTTTTCTCATCTTGCTTAAGATGGAGATGATCCAGACATCCAGAAGCTGCTGGCTCTGGCTGGGTAACAAGCTTCATCACTTGCCTTTTGAGCTTGAAGCAAATCAACAGCTGGTGCTCTTTGCTCCTACCGTACACCTGTTTATGCATGCAGGCAGGGCTGATTAAAATTTACAGAATACTTTACTCTGGAAGTGTGAAAACTGGCTGCACTGTGGCATTTTCCATAAATACTTTTTACAGCTTACCATCAAAGGCAAAACTAACTTTTTCTGCTTGAAAAGTATTGGGAATGACCACAGGCTCAGAGGTGAAAACGTAGAGATGTTCCCTCACATGTTAATCCTTAGGAATTCCTTTATTTAATAGTCTCTAAAGTCCTAAAAATCCAGCAGCACTGAGAGAGAAGTTCAGGAACTTTGAGAAAATAGAAATTCACTGACAGAGTTGGAAGCTGTGATTTTAAGCCCACTGAGTCCCTTCTAATTTTTTTTAGGAGCTCCTAAATTTTCCTCAATGGCTCCGTATGAAATCTTCTGCTTGGACAAGCTGGCATATTAATGGAAAAGAACAATTGTGTTTCATACAATATTAAGTGAGAATTCCTGGAAGGAGAGGAAATGTGGTGTTATCCCTCTGTGGAGAAAGCATGTACTGGGATGCCATAATTTGCCACCGGGTCAGTTTAGCTCATAGGCTAAACTAATTCTGGTAAATGCCTGCTGTAGAGCTGCTTGAAACTGGTAATTTTGCACATTTTTAAATATGTTTTTACTGTGGTTTTTGATCTGAATTGGAACAAAAAGCCTAAATTCAGCAAGTTTTGCCAAAATTGAACAGCAAAAATTTGGTTTTGGTTCATCAAAGTACTGTTTTGCTAAGGGTTTTTAATTTCAATTTGACCTATTATTTCTTAATCACTGGTTTTGATATACAACTAGCTATAAAATCATTTTTAAAAAGAAACATAACTGAACAAGAACAATCTGCCTGCACTGAAATGCTTACTGTCAATGATTTTTCAAATGCAATTTCACCTAATGGTCTGTCTCTGTGGATAGACAGTCTACCAGAAAAGTAACTATGTCTTTTATTTGTCAGTTGTAATGTACATTAAGAAGAAGACAGAATATTAAATCAGAAGAGTTAAAAGGTGCACTACAGAAAAAATAAGTTCACCAAACCCACCAGAAGTTTTTAAACAAAACTACTCAACCACACATCTTGTAAGTGTGAGGTAGTGACAAAAAGATAATAAATAATGTTTTTGTGACTACCATAAACTGAGAGTCATTTGCTAGCTTAGTCCTGCTAGGGCTAAGGCAAGGCTGTGGCTCGTCAGTGATACAAGTTTCTTGGGAAGAGGGATTTGCATGGGTTTGTCACAGAGCATGAGGCAAATGTTAACACTCCCCCTGGGCTAAGCAGCCACCTCGCTCACAGATGCACTAAGCTGCCTTTCCACTCTGAACACTTGTTCCATTAGGTTGTCTGCACTCAGTAAACACAATCTTCCTTGAGCTAAGGAAATATTTTGGGTGAGCGTTTCAGGTTACTAAATTCTAAATATTTTGGATTTGTGAAATAAGTAGCTAGTATGTCTAAAACATCACTGAGGAAGATGGGGTAGTAGCTCGTAATCTAAACACAAGGACTCTTGTTTCTTCTAAGAGATTTGAGGCCTTGTCACAGCTTCTGTTTGTAAATCATGCAGGACAAACCATGCAAACAGCCCACTGAGCTACCTGCACACAGCACGACAGGGAGTTTAGAATACAGATATTTCAGGAAAATTTCAGTGTTTAATGTCAATGAACAGTCAAACCAAAGCTTCACTTTGCCCAGGCTCACACTTGCTATGCAGACACGCTTTATGTAGCTCAGCTGATATGTTTGCCTTGGATGAGCATCTCTATGACACCTCTCTGTCACTGTGAAAGCCCCCCACCCCAAGCAGCAAGTGAAGTGTGAAGTCAAGGCATGGTCAAATCCTAAATGAGAGCATAAGGAAAAGCCTGGTCTCATGTTATTAATGAGTTAGTGACTAAAGTGCTGCAACTAGGAAAGCCTGTCCACACAAACAGTGAGGGTAAAAAGGCCAATGGAATCTTTTTTTTCCTATTAGGAAAGATGATGCACTGCTCAAACAACTGCAAAAGGTTTTTCAGCCTGGACTTTACTACCGTATAGGGAGACCAGTGGAAGATATGATTTTGTTCAGACAGTTTCTGGGTGAAATCATGGCCCTAAAACAGTCAGTAGTAAAACTGCCATTGACATTAATAGGATCTCACCATCTACATCTCCATCCCTGTATACAGTTCTGAAAATATCTGTGACTGTTTGAACTAGAAGAGGAAATCTTCCGTTTTCCTATGTCACTGGGTAATTGCCAAGAGCTAAACATAAACCTTAACAAGCAATGTCTAAAAGGGGACAGGAGAAGAGCAGATAAATATTTAAAGGAAGTAAACACGATGGATAGAGAAGAATTATTTATCAAAATACAAGGAAAGAAAGGAGTATAAACAGAAGGTACATATATGTATGGGATGCCAGGCAAAACCCTAACAGAACGAACAACTAGAAGCAGAGAAAAGAGCTGTGATTGCAGCCTCATCACACACTTCTTAGAACAGAATGGGAACAAAAATCTAAATAATGATTTAGCAAGACATTAGCCTGGTCTGGTAGCAGCAGAAAGCGGCTGCATCTTGCTCTGTGTGATGCTTTGTTGCAGGGACTCCATCTGAATAAAAATCCCTTGAAAAAAAAAATTCTAGCCCTAACTAATGTACACAATCATGTGAGTGACTGACTGAAACAAAGCAGTCATTTACATCAGGATTAATGCCTATAAAGTTATGTCATAATATTTCAGCAAAGCAAAGGAAAAATAGGGAACTAAAAAGCCACATGGGAATGGTTAGAGCCAAGCACCCCTCTTCTTTTGCAGCCTCAAGAAGAAAGCAGCTGGAGGAGGGCAGTGTTACTGCTTGCTTTCTGAAGGTGCGGAGAATACTAGACCCTATCTCATTCCCTTCACAATGATCAGTCATTGAATAATAACCTCTGGAGTCCAACTGAAGGCCAAGAAAATTATGAAGATATTGGAGTATCTCTCCAATGAGGACAAGCTGAGAGATCTGAGACTGTTCTGCCTGAAGAAGGCTGGCTCAGGGAGGATCTCATAAATGTCTATGTCTATGTCTGAAGGGAGGTTGCAAAGAGGACAGAGCCAGGCTTCTTCCGGGGTGCCCAGTGCAAGGACAAAAGGCAAAGTGCATAAACTAGGACACAGGAGGTTCTGTCCAAATGCCAGGCAGCACTTCTGTGCTGAGTGAGTGACGTAGCACTGCTACAGATTTCTCAGGCTGTGGAGTCTTGGAGATCTTCTGAAGCTGGGTAGGCACCCTGCTCCCCTGCTCTCCATGTGCCTGCTGCACAGGGGTTGGAGCAGATACACCCAGACAGCCTTGCCAGCCTCAACCAGTCTGTTATTTCCTGATTCCAACATCAAAATGTGCTCCATCTGAACATAAAGGCAGATCTGAGCTAATGGCGTTGATGCTCGCAATTGCCCACTAACTGGGAACTGTGTCACAGCATAAAAAGTAGATGACCAGGACACAGTGCAATTATCTGAGTAATTCAGACTTTGCCTAAATTTACAAAAATAATCTCCCATTAGTTTAACATCAGTTAAATTACTGTGACATGGAAACCTTTCAAGTGTATAAAAGACAGACACGTGCTGATAGAAAATGTTATGGACAAAACAGAAAGGAGGTCACTGTCACTGATTGCTGGCCTCTCTTTGAACATCACAAAAAACCTCCAAATTGGAGCAAATGCCACAGGCATGAGGAAACCATAACTGACATGTACAACCCACATCAAGAGTATAAAGCCACAAACAATAATTTCGCTTCCGTTGAAACAAATCCCAGATGGTAGCCTCCTATACAGTGCCATCTCCCTTCTACAGAGTCAACTGAGTGCTAGCACACCTCCAGCAGTAAGTGTGAACTGCATGCCTGGCCAGCTGCGCCGTGAAGATTTGTATACAATCAAAGGAGAACTATTGCCGGCCCAAATAACCCCTACTTCCTGTGGTCATTCTGATTTGAAATGCCATCAAATGCCATTGTTGAACTCTATTAATCTGTCCTCGTGCTTGAAAGTAGTAAAATTTTCTTTTTTATCATGGGAACCTGTAAAAGCAGTGGGACGCAGCTCCCAGAGGATGGCTATGAATTCGGTTTTCATCCAGCTATAAAAGTACTACAGTTGCAGGCAGCTGAAATTGGTTAAATGGCAATTACATTGGATGTTCCAACTGGTCCAACTTATTCAGTGAACTGAACAAACAACAAATGTTTTTCATAAAGATAATGGCTTTGTACCACAGCCAAAGACTTTCGGAGTCCATTAGTGATGTTAAAAATCCCAGGGATATTTAGGCATTGTACTTCCAATTTAGCTTTCCACTACAGCTATAATTTTATGTAGAAGTACAGTTGATTCATAGCTCTGATTATTTCAAATAGACATTGCATTATACAGAAGAGACATTGCCTAGCAATTTCTTGTTTGGGATTCTTTAGCTATTACATTGCATAATGCCACAGATAACATTTAAGTGGGGAGGAGTGTTAATAACATCATCATTAGCATCTGACTATTACTTTTCATGTGGACATCAAGCACAGTGAAGGGGAGGCTGGCGCTATTAGATTAACACTGCAGGTATAGAGATTGAGAAGAGGAGCAGCAGCAGTAATAGTTGCTTGGTGTTTGTGAACCAAGTTGGCAGCAAAGACACAAGCAGAACCAAAGTCTTGGAACTCTTGAACTGAGGTACCAGCTCCTACACCAAACACAGCCTGCCATGAAAGAACAGACTACCTGACACTAATTCAAAGAGACGAAGACTGAAAGCATCTAAACCTGTAGTAGCCAAAAGAGCAAATCTTCTCTGGGCTCACACAATTCCCACAGACTAGAGATAACCATGGGAGATAGTACAGGATTAAAAATGGTTCGCAATAGTCCCTTCACATGCTGCCAAATTGACTCAACAGGTCACCAATAATAGGTTCTCTTTTCAGCACTGGTTTTCTTAAAAATAGAAGCACAAGCAAGCAGGAAGCCTACAAGCCCCCTTAAAGGCAGTGCAAGATGAATGACAAGAAAACACAACATAAAAACAACAAATAAGTCTCAACATTAAGCCAAAATAAAATCTGCAAAGCAGATTTAAAGGTTCCTGATTGGTCAGGCAGAAAGGCAAAAGGAAGAGGGCAGCAGATAAAGTAAAACGGTGGCCACTAGCACTACTAAACCCAGACTGGCCTAGGTACATCCTGTCCATCAATACTATGTTTAATTCTGAAGCTAAATACAGAAGAGAAAGAGAATGGAAGTTGACAGCTGTGGGCAACCATAAGAAACTGGAAACATCGTGCAGCAGTGCAAGGAGCAGTCATATGATGAGCAAATCCAAGGACTGGCTTTTCCTAGGAACCTGCTCTGAATGGGATTCTCCAAATGAGCAAAATTCCAACATCTAAACAACATGACTGCAAATCCAGCAAGTCCCTGCATCTGTCCTAGGGATCAGCTGGTGGTTGGTGCCACCCAGGAGGGCCTTTCACACAGGCAATAGCACCCACCTCATCACAGATTCCTTCATTAAGCTAGAGTTTCACATCACTCTTGTAGATCTGCTTCAATTAAAGCAAGCTATGCTCTCCATTCTGTGCTTGCCAGCTATTGTAGGTGAGATGTATGATGGCTGACTAATCCTTTGTACTTCCCAGTACTTTCCTAGTAGAAGTGGGCTTTCTACAGATAAAGTGAAATTGCATTACATTCACTAAACAGGATACACATTTCACTCATGGCTTCAGGACAACCATCAAGGTAGCCCCTCAGTTCCTGAAGCCACAGGAAAAGCAACCAATAGCAATCTGCTACTTGATAACAGAAAATATCAAATGTGGCCTTTTCTGTTCAGTGACAAACGATTTGGGATTAACTACAATTTCAAATAGCTGCCACTAGATATACAGCACAATGAATATGACAGAAAGAATGATCCAAGGGAAACCAACCAGTAATGAAATCTCATTGATTAAGTCTGTTACAGGGTCTTTGACAAATGAATTTGAGTCTGAAACCTATTCACTGATGGCACCTATGGGAGCTGCAGTTTAAAATATCTCCAATGATACTTACTCACAGTGTCAAGAATGGCAATACCAAATGAAATTTCAAAGAGTTACATGGTAAATTGACTGGAAATTACAAGGCAATTTTGAAAACCAGTCTTTTCTATCAATAATGAAAAAAGTATGATGGACTACTGATTCCTGAGAAAAGGGTCATCACTCCTTTCCTGGCTGGAATAGCCTGCAAGAACTGCTGCTCTTTTTCAGTCATCTTTTTCTATATTTCACTGACAAAAGAGTGTGACTCAATACATGTTTAGAACAACTTGCATAATTTGAGCACAGGTGTAGAATATACCCCTCTTCTATCAAAGAAACCAACAGATTTTTCAGTGATCTCTTTTTCTGGTTTGAATCTCCTTTGTACGCTCCAGAGAATCATCAAATGAAGACCTGAATATGCAACACTTTCAGCTGCTGCTAAGAGGGCCTATGGAGCTACTCAAGTTAGAAGCCAAGGCTGTGAGAAAGTTAACTTAGCAAAAAAAGATGGAATAATTTAAGGCAGCTCTGTGCTACATCTAGTAAAAAGCACAAACACATATGCTCTTGGAGTCTGCACTGCAAAATCTGAAACTTTACTTTAAAGTTTAAACCTATGTCTACATTAGCATGCAGTGTGGTGTAACTGCAGCAATCTGCAGAAATTAGTAGTGGGTGTTTGGCCTTGAGGTCTCCCACGCTACACAGCTGCTTGTGAGCTGGCAACACACCCTATTTCCCTGGCCTGTGTGCCCTGGGGGGCACTGAGTATGCTCCTGGCTTCATTTCCTTAGGAGAGAACCCAGCTTGTATGCTCCTAGACTTCTGTGCCCAGAAAACCAAGGGACAGGGAATGGGAATAATTGAAAAGAATGCTTCAAAAGCATGGCATAATCAAAAGCACTAGTGCTGCCAGATTCTAGAACTTCTGTCACAGTTTCTGTTGCAACACGGAACTTCTCGTGGAGAGGGTTGGGGTTTTCTTGTGAGCCCTGCGCTATTGCCAGGGCTTTGGGGAAAACAAAATTGGGCTAACTTGGCCAGCAAGATACTAAGCTGCTGAAGTTGTGTTCCAAATGAACGTACAACTATGCAGGGTACTACATTTTCATTTTCATTTTCATTTTACTGTAATAGGAGAATTGTACTTGAACAAATCTGGAGACAGGAAGGAACTAGGCAGTACTGCTGCATTTATATACAAAGTGTATGACAGGAGTGGAAGAGTGTGATTCTATGTGAAAGATATGGAAAATGATAGGGAAACTGATTATAATTTTCAGTAGTTGTTAGGTGAAGGCTTACTTATTCTGTCCTCTTTTGGACAGTAGGAGCTACTTGCTATCTTGCAACCTCAGAATCACTTTTAGCACTGGGACCTCTTAAAGAACTTGACAGCCAAAATTTGCATGAAGGAAATTCTGGATTTCCTTTGGCTCTTAGAAAAAGCTCCATTAATAACAACATCTTTTTGTTTGTCTGCTTTTTTAAAAAACAAAAAACAAAAACAGTGACAGCCAAACTCTCCCTTGGAAAGTAGAAAACATTTTAAATATCCAGAGTTCATTGTCTGAACATCTTAACAGTGGGAAATTTTGCCTGATAACAGGATCTTCACCATGCATTTAGCACTGTGAAGAGGCTGTAATTTAATCAGGACTTTATACAAGAGAATTCCACAAGGCTTGCATGGAAACAGATAATAAAATCTTTAAGTGATGCATGCTCAGTTTATTTTTATAGGGAAAAACATTCCCTTCTCATCCAAACACTGTACAGAATCACTACAGAATATTGAGTACTTAAGCCAGAAGCTACAGTCTCAAAGAATGCACATTAACGCTCCTAGTAAACCCTATGAAGATAAACATCTGTCAACATCTAGTATATACAGGCAAAGATGCCCTGTAATGTTTGCTGACATGGTAAGGTTGGTCCTTAGCTGCAGCTCTTTCTCCTTATAAGAACACATTATTCTCCACAGCCTCTTAGAAACAATGTAAATGTGCTCTCTGACATGTACTGTACCCTTTCCTCATTCAGAAACTAAGCCCTGGATAAGGAAAATCTGAGACTAAGGGTGAATCTGAGTCAAGAAGCTGTTTCTAGAAAGCAGCCTGCACTGTAACATTTCCTGAGGATACTGGGCATGTAGTCCTTTCCTCAGACAGTGAAGGAAGGGGACTTCTGCTTGGGTTTGTGCTCATAGGAAACTGGATGTGTGGTCAGGACTTCCACAATGAAGTGTTTAGAAGAAAATAATAAGAGGTTAAGGAAGATATTAAAAAGTTTGAAGAACACTTTAATATTATAAACCAAAGTCTAAAGGTCAGAGCAAGAAAAGTAGCAGGGTCTCTGACACCATCATAGGGACCAAATTTAATAGGACTAGACACCACAAAAACTTGAGCACCAAAAGTCTTAAGTTTATCTCAGGTGAAGGCTCTTTGAGTCCTGCTTCCTGAGGTTAATCTGTCCTGAGATTTTTGTTTTGTTGCATTTTTTGTTCCTTTCACAGCAGAAGGAAAACATTATAGTTCAACGTCTTAGATATCAACAACACAATTACAGGAAAATTCAATCACATAAAACAGAGAACTGAAGAAGCCACTTCAGCTGACATCCAAACAGGGAAGCCACTACTACAGTTTTCCAATGGTTTGGATGGAAATCACAGTCCAGCTGGTGACACCTCAGTTAGCTGTTAAATTTAGTGTACAATTATTATCAATTATCTAATATCCCTAAGAACACAGGGAAAGCTCTCTGTGAGTCAGCAGAGCTGCACTCAGAGCTTACTGCATCTATAAACATCTCTCGCAGTCAGCACAGCTATAAACTCATAAGCCTACTGGCTTTGAGGGGGATCATAAAGTGCAAAGCACTTCAGAGTTTTTGACAAAACAAATTACCTTTGCTAAACTCTGTGAGCAGAAAAAGGTAGAATATCTGAGTTCTCAGTGTCAAACAGCTTTCAGTGCTGACATTTACACAACCAACAAGATGGGCAGATGCAGACTACTTCCTCGTAACCCAACACAAAACTTTTGCTAGATCATACCTCTTCATTGTAATACTTATGAAGTTCAGAAGCATTATATCAATAAATCATGGTTTCATGCCACTTTCTGTAAGATTGCATACCTTCTGGAGGGATGCATCTTCAATTTTGAGGCTCTGGAGGTAGCCCTTATATTCCAGCTCAGAAGCCTGTGGGGGATTTATGAATACTTCACACTTGTTTAGTGAGGCTTACATTGTAAACAATGTGAACAGTTCTTGTTCATGAAATCCTGAAGCACCTTCAATAAAGCTGATGGAGCCTTGATGATGAATTCAAGGCACACATACACACAGAATAATCCGTCCTTGTTTTTTCCCAATTTCTTCATTCTCCCAGTGCATTCAGAACTGACAGTCAAGACACCTGACTCAGCTAGGCATGGGCACAGGCTGCTCCGAGAAGCTGTGCATGCTGCACTCCTGGAGGCTCTGAAGACCAGTTCAGATGAAGTCTTGGGCAGCCTGATCTGGTGGGTGGCAGCTCTGCTGCTATCAGGAGTTTGGAATCAGATGGTCTGTAAGGTCCCTTCCAATCTAAGCCATTCTATAATTTTGTGATAAGATCAATGTTATTATCTTGAATTATTTTTTTTTTTTAATCTAAAAATCCCATTTACAAGAAGAAAAAAATGACACAAAACCAACATTTTAAGATGGAATTTAACAGTATTATCTAATTCACAAGCTCCTGCAAAAGGAAATGAAGTATGCAGGAGTCAATGTTCAATGTGCAATGTTCTCACTTACAACCAACAGGAACAGTGGCTTTCTCTTTCAAACATCCATGTTCCTATCAGTGTTTATTCAGACATACTTCACATTTAACATAAACTTTAATATGGTAAAGATTAATTTCATTTCCACAAAAATGTTTGCATCTACAGCATGTGCCTTTCCAAATCTTTACAATCTAAACTGGAATACTTTGGATTTTGGAATCATTCTGCTGTTAGGCAGACTTCTTCAAACTTGGATCTACAAAAGCAATTGATCTACAAAGACTCTTTTGTATCAACCAATTTATCTGAGCTACAAAAACTTGGGAGAGTGCAGCTGTTGGTTGCAATACTCTTCTTACATTAGCCTTCACTGTTGATGAATTTGGGGTCATGTTATCTAGCAAGGGACTACTTTGGCAAGAAGCAGTAGATACGCTGGAGTAAGCTCCATTTTGTACTTCTGCTGCTTCTTACACATCCTCATTTGGTCACTGCCAAAGTCCTACTCCTGGGCTGGGAAACACCTTGGCAGGATGGATGTTTCAAAGTACAGAGCTATTTTAACCCTTCACTCCTGAAAGCATTTAACTTCTTCAAATTCTTACTCATGTGTGTTTTAATTCTTCATGCTCCTTTCCTCTCTTTTTTTCCCCCCCTCCCTTCTCATTTCTCCATTTTATGTTTCACAAATTTGCTTTGCAAAAGGAAAGAACTGCTAAGGTACTTGTGACAGTGTGACCATGTTAATGGCACTGGCTCCTAGAGCTTTGAAGTTTTCACTCCACATTATACTGTGAAAAACAGATTAGGAAGGAAAATCATCCAGAAATTTATCTCATAGCATGTCTTTGGTCAGTAAATACTGAATGCAGTGCTAACAAGTACTTATGGCTTTGCTCCCATTACTTGACATGGTAATAAACAGTTCACATTGAAGTGACTAGCAGCCTTTTTGAGCGTAGGTAGGCAGCAGCAATTCAGCACTCTCACTTAAAAGATGAAATTAAGCTGTCAGAAATATCATCTCTGTGCCAGAACTTACAAGGAAGCTCACTGACAGCAATCTTCTTTTTTTTTTTTTTGCTCTTCTCACTTGCCCTGTGCTAACAGTGTTTTGCCTTCATTTTTGCACCTCGAGTTAAATAGTTGCTGAATTTAACTTATTTATATAAATTAGTATGGACAAATTAGCTCCTACTAATGTGCTAGCTATCCTGAGATTACTGACAAACCTAGAGTTACCAGTCAGAGAGGCAAGTAGTCTGAATGGGAGAGAAATGCAATACAGAGCAACTTCAACTTTTGGACCTTGTCACCCACACCTGAGAAACTAATAAATATTATGCTGTAAAAAGCTGATGGAGGAGAACAGAAGCAGCTCTGTGTTATAAAGAACTGTAGACAAGGAAAACATAGACGTGCCAATTATTCTTGGTGTAACACAGATTAAATTTTGAATAGTTTAAAATCACCATCTATGTTTTAAGATATCCTGAAAAACTGCCATTACATAGACTATTTTTTTTTCCAGTGGAATTTAAGATTACAGATGTAGCTATCATATATTAAGTAACAATAAGGTGTTTGAGGTTGTAGAAGAAACTCTCCCAACTCAAATCTGATTCCTCTTAAACCCCAGATCTACACAGAAAACAGACAGACACTCCAGTTTACACATGAGGTGAAAAGTTGTGAGTTCTCAATAGACACAAAAAGAAATCTCTGATATGCATTTACATCAGAGGATCATGCAGTCCTTTTTCAGATGCAGTATTCTGTAGGAGACAGCTTTCACCACAGAGGAAATTTCCAAGAGTTGAGTTCATCTGTTTCTCTATTGGTTGAGACATCAGAGATCACTCTATTACACATATTTAATACACAGGCCAACCCTTTTATGTATTAAGTCCACTACTATTGAAATGACTACACTGTAGTCTTCTTCCAGAAAAAATACTTTCCTATCTACATATTAAAAATATTCGTACACAGGCATCACTTCAAGTTTATATTCATTTGCAAAGGCTGTGGCAGGGGAAAAGACCTTGGAAGTTTCTGACATTCCTATCTTGACTAGTACTCAGGAAAGGTGCTGTATCTGTCTGCCACCACCTGCTGAAACATTTCCTGGCAATTAGCAGTAGCTTCATTCTTCTTTTGGTTCCCCACACCAATATACACTAAAGAAATTTGGATTCTTAAGTCATCGGAACTATTTAAAAATAAGGTCTTTTCACTCAAGGATAAACACGTAGGCACAATTCTGCACTGTGCAAACACTTACTGTCTTATTAAGTCAAAGAGCTGCCCTGAGTTTACAAAATAAACTCAGAACAACATGTACAGGCTTTTGGGGGTTAAAAGCAGAGTATAGTACTAGGTCAGGGAAACAGGCAGAAGCATGGATCTTCCTAACTCTCTGGAGGAACAAACAATAAGGGCTTCAGTTGAGATGAAACTTAATGTACTTATTATTCCGTCCTACCTACCTCTCCCATTACTAGAAACTCCCTTGTGGTCATAGCAAGGTTGCAGCAGCCAGTGACCCCAGAAAAGGATGACCAGCTTTAATAATCAGTCATTTGGCCTGAGACGAGTGGAGGCCACATACTGACTGGTCACAAGTTAGGAAACTGTAAGGTCTTAAGAACCTCAGAATGACTCATCACACTTGAAAATAAGTTTCCATGAATTTTCAGGCATGTAGTGAGAAGCACCCCCTGGAAGGCCTTCCTGCCCAGTAAGAATTATGCTCTACTTCAGCAACGTCCTTATTTAAAAGTATTTGCTTCTGTTTACTTCAGCTGCAGAGAGATACTGTCATTCTGATACAATTTAATGCATGCCCAGTAAAGTTCTGGAAGTAACAGTAAGAAAATAAAGCAAGCAAGATGGTAGGAAGCACCACTGCTCTGTTTTCATGCTCTCATACTGCGTAGTATGTATGAGATATATATGAGTATATACAGCAGTAACGCAAAAATGACAAGAAAAGCAGATGTTGAAGTAGCACAGAAATGCAGCCAGTGTCCAAAATCTTACCTTTCAGAGTTGCTTTCTTAAGTACCTTCATGGCATACAGCTGGCCTGCATCAGATCCTTTGATCTTCCTCACTAGAAATACCTGTAAAAAGAACAGTTTGTGTATAAATGGGTACCAAGCTTTTAGTTATGAACCTTGCAGCATTTGATAGGGAAACATATACTAAATTTCGGGAATTCCAATGAAAATTTCTGGCTGAAAGCACTTTATATATTTCACCTGCAATTGGTTGAGCTAATTCTGGAAAGCTTCTGTTTTAAGCCTTCACTTTCTGACAGCTTTTCAGTATTACTAATAGCCCTTTAAGATTCAGTTAAAGATGGTGAGTAGTCATAAACAATGTGTGCACATTTCTACACATTACGAACAGCTTTACATGAAAAAGGTGATGTCTTGCTTGAGCTTAGGAATACAGAATTAAAAAAAAATATATTTTCAGCAATTAAATTAAGAAGGAAAAAAAGGTGTAGCTTCTGTCATAAATCATGAAAGATGATTAACGCAAAAAGTAAGGGAAGCAGAAAGTTTTTACAGCTGGAAGTTTGCTCAGGCATACTTAAGAAAAGGTAGGAAAATTTGATAGGTTATTATAATAAAGACATCTTTCCTTGTTACAATGTCCTATGTTACAACTTTTGACAGTGTAAATTTTTAACTGGAATAAAATAAATTGTAAATAAAATTTTGATTTTTTGTTGTTGGTTTTTTTGTTTGTTTGTTTAACTCCATGAGACTATTCTTATCTGACTCTGAGTTAGTCTGAACACGAGGACAACAGAAAAGAAAACCATAACTTAGTTCAGTCTTTATAGGATGCTCAGTATTTTAATATTTGAAAATAAGTCAATATTTTAGTTGATCCTCAGGACACACTGTTTGCAGAGGTCAGCAACATGACAGCAGGGGCTCAACTGTTATTTCAGCACCTTTACTACTGGACAGAAGTGGAAGTAAAGCCAAATACAAAAAAGCACCGCAAAGCCCACATATGTAACATATACATATAAATACATGAATTAAAGTCTAAATGAAATTATTTTACTCTAGAACGTCTACTTGGATTGCAAAAATCTGTGGCAACTATTTTAATTCATCATTTATTCATGAACCACACAGCCTTGCAAATTGCCTTCATCCAAAACATGAAAAGTCAAAAAAAGAAAGGAGGAAGTCTATTTCTAGCACATTATTTGCAAGTTGAAATACACTTCCTTCTTAAAAAAAAACAAAAAACAAAAAACAAAAAACTGTAAAAAACCTACAATTTTCTCAAGCACTCTCTGAGAAAAAGGTTTGTGGGAGAAGATAACTTTTAACAGCCATCCAGAGAAGCTGAAGGAAAAATAAGTAAATTCTTTCTCTGAACACCTTAACCAGAGCTCTTACATCTGCACAACATCACAGCTACAACACTTCTGCTATACGATCTGATACATTTTTGGTGAGGCTTTCATTCTCAAGATGTTTCCTGTGCATGTGAGATATGTACAGCTCTACAGCTAAGCTCCCCTAACTCACTGAGATTGGGCAGATGTTGCTGATTCCTGTCTCCTGTTTCCTAGTTTGAAGAATGTGCAAGTACCTCTGGTACTCACAGCTGCAGAAACAAATATGAAATCTGGAATGCAACAGGAACATGTAAGAATTTCTGAAGTGCTTTCATTAACGTTCATAATAAATTAAGCTCAGCTGCTCCAATAATTAGTATTAACAGGAAGTCAATTCATTTAAAAGTTCAGATAGAAAGAGAAATATTAGGATATTTTTCCACCAAGTCCAAGTCAAAGGTTTAATTTTTGCATTGCTTTATAGGGGAAGAATAATCTAAAAGTACTTTTGCCAAAACGCTAGATTTTTAGCATTATTATTATTGTGCAAAAATGGATATGGATTTATTTCTGAAGAAGGGAAAAAAATAAAAAAGAAAGAAAATGCTAAATCTCAAAATTTATATTATCTCTTTATATTATCTTTAAAATAATAATTTACCAGAATTGTATGGGCATATTCCTGAGCAGAATTTCAACTTTCTAGTATGATTTGCATGAAAACACCCTAGGTTATAAGCAAATGTGTTGATAGAATGAGCAAGAGTCCTTTAGCTGTAGTACTGAGTACAACACCCAAATCCCAATCCAGAAACCTAAGCAAGTGCTGTGACTTTCATCAGTGTTGAGTGTACTCCCTCTGAAACCAAAGACATTTTTTTTTAATTCTGCAGGAAATGATGTAGGTCTCAGGTGAACAACTTGAAAAACAGCTCTGCATCCCCAGAGACTTACAGATTTGAGCTATCAGCTGAAATACTGAAGTGATGAAAATTTACAGACTGCATAAAAATTTCCAATCAGACTTCGTTCCTCTGCGTCTATGATGATTTTGTGAATTTACTGACCAATTTCACATAAGATACTAAAGTGTCTTACAATTACACAACTCCAGACAGGTCTAATATCCGCAGTCATATACTGATCCTGCAGCAAATCAAGGGAATGTGTCACAGAAACCTGATCTCATTTTAGGAAGTGGTAGCAGAGGCTAGACATTTCAATTATACAGTGCCTGAAGCTAGAATGCTGAATTTGACAGTTAATAATGAAATACGTCAGTACAATCTAAGACATTCAAAACCCAAATATCATTACAGTGCTCTTAAGCAGTTCTCTAGATCAAAACTTGGTAGTGAATGCTAATTTTTTTGATGTCTCTCATCTCAGGGATCTTTTAACAACCTTACTTATCAGCATAATTCTGGAATACTCAGAAAGCTACTAAATACATTCAAAATAGCTTTTTTTTTCCCCTCATGAATAAAACTGAGGATCGTGGCTTATTGTCATGGTTCTCAGCTTTTGCTAGGACCTCAATAGATTTTAGGTACGAATCAGTGCTTCAAGTTAGCTGGAATGATCCATCTCTGAAATACTTATGAAATAGACTAAAATTTAAAAAGCACTGAAAATGATAAGGACTTCCATGTTCGGTGTAAACTAGGCCCACCTTTCCACAGGTTTCAAAGGCTTATTTAGTTAAACCATGGAAAGAATTTAATGATGAACTGATGAATCTCCCTTCTTTCTCTAATTTTTTTCTTCCTATTCTCATTTGGAAATGACACATCCTTTTGAAAAAGAATTGCCTGTGGGACTGAGAAAAGCTTTGGACTTAAGATAAAAATGTTGTTTCTCAATAGCTTGTCATACATCTAGACAATTTTTTTTTTTATACACATGCTTTATGTATACAGAATGCATACATATACACTTTATAGTCACTTGGCAGCGAAACATACAAGGAAAAACAGCTTGGTTATAGGTGTCAAAACTCAAAACAAAGACACTGCGATGAAAATTAAGTGCTTAGCATCTAGGCCTAAGAAAGCAGCTTTTCTTACAAAATCAATGTGAGGTAACAAGCAGGGTGAAAGACGGGGGCTTTGAAGTATGCTTGTGATCACATCTGCCCTCAGCAGAAATTGGGAAGCAAACTTCTTTTAAGCTTATCAGTGTTCCTACAACTGAGCAGCAGTAGCACGCTTACTTAACTAGTGGATAGGTTAGAAAGAGGGAAAGGAGTATAACTTTATAAACAATGCTGTTCACTATCCCTGCTTACTTCTGTTCCTTAGACTATATCCAGAGCCAGAAACGTTATTTTCTAAACTGTTCTATATACAGAATTCCAGCAAAGGACGGACAGATTATTAAAATGAAGGCAGAAGAGGCTTATCTGCTTTTACAATACAATATGTATGGGCAGTGTTATCAGTGCAAATGAACTCAGAGAAAGAACACAGCATTTTCAGTCTTGCTCTACGTGATTAGATGGCATTAAAAATTACCTTTCCATATGAACCTTGTCCTAATACTTTCAGCAGCTCAAATTGAGAAGGATCTGCTTTTTCAAAACCTTCCTTCACATGGTGACTGATGTCTATTTCCTTCACAATACCTTCTTCCTGTAAAGGAAACAACAAAAAACATCATTGCCAAATCAGAACCATTATTCTAAGGAAACATACTGTTAATTAAAATCTCATCTTGTGCAATGCTATAATCATATACGAAATTTGGAAAATATAAGCAAATATTTGTTCAAATATACCATGTGCCTCTTGCAGGCAGGACAGGGTAATGGGTGGGATATCAGGACGTCCTCCTGTTTATCAATCTCAAGATTATGTCTAAATAAAGGTATAGCAAACTGAAACAGAGATATACCACAGAGCTCAGTGCTCATCACAGACCTTGCTAACATAGTGTCATGTTCCCACATCAGTAGTACAGAGGATCCAGCACACTTCTTTCCACAAACTTTCTCATTCTTGCTCAAAGCATCACTTCGAATTCATCTTAAAAAGTGAAGATCACTTAAGTTTGAAGCAGCAATTCTTATGAGTAGACCACAAAGAAAAGGCATTGTTAAAAGTACATCTTCCAATTTACCTTGAAGAATGGAAGATTACTACCAGAATCCTTCTAAACAGAAAACAAATTCAAGATTTAGATGTGAAAGCAAGGTGGTAGGAAGAAGAATGGCAGCTGTACAAGGACTTTTCTCTTTAGCTGTAACAAGAGATATTTGATTTAGTTGCTTGTGTATTGTTATTATGGCATGATCCTCTAAAAAGAGGGCGACGGAGTTATGGGAGAGCCAAAGGGATTACATTGAGTTTGCAGCAACCCAGAAAGTCATTGAGCTGAAGAGAAACCTGAAAGAAATATCTTCTCTTCAAGGACACAGTGGTGACGGAAGATATTTTTTATATACCTTCTTATTTCTGAAGTGTTCTGTACACCTACATTTGAGGATGCTCTCCTATTAAAAATAGATGTTCTAATTTCTCAACAACTAAAGCATGGATTTTTAGTATAAAATTTATTTTGTTTAGTTTCCCAGATCGAGGGGAATTGCTCATTTAGGAATAGGTTTAAATATTCATGCATCTACTAAAATTCATTAGAATCTTTGAAACTTTACTTTTAGTTTGAATTTTGCTGTAATTCTTGTTTCGTTTTTTTTCTTTCCTCAAGAAGAGACATTGATATATAACATATGTGTAAAGTTTTTCTCTCTTCTTAAACTATGTGTAGTAAAAAACAGAAATAATAACCTAAAATGAAAATGCATTCGTAAACATATTTGGCCAAAACATGTTTATTTACTAAACAAAATAGATGTTAATTCGTTCACTCCATTCATCTCTTCTCCAAGAAAACTGCTGTCACTTTCTAGCAGCTATAATAACTCATCTGATGCATGGCTAGCATTACCCTGACTGTACTACATGCTACAGTTTCTTCCCTCTTCTTTCCTCCCTTCCTCTTTACACTCGTGCTCTGGGACAGGGACTGTATCCTCCTCCTGGTTTGGAAAGCTTCCTGTACATTGCGTATGCTGCCAGAATCATAGAATACAATCATCATCTGACAGCAACTAGTTTTTCTGATCCTAATTTCTCTAGTTTAAGTGATTTGCATGAAATGAAATGCTTGAAACCAACAACCAGTTTTCACAGAGAGATTTAAAACTTTTCTAACAGTACATAACTGCCAAGAGCCTCTTGTTTTTCTGGCTTTAATTATTGTGGAGAATAGAGTATCTTTCTGATTAAAAAAAACCATATATACATACATCATTTCATTTTTCTTCTATATGAAAGAAACAATAATGAACTAGAATAAACTTGCAAAAACACTGTTTCTTATGGAACTACCCACATGGAGCAATCAGAATCATCATCAAGTCCTGAAGTGGTGAGCTTTCATACCAAGGGACCTGCATTTTAACATTAACTGCCTGCAGCTGAGAAGCATGCATACTGTTAAGAATCTTATTTTGAGATAAGTCTGTTCAGCTATACTACAGCTTTGGTAAAGTATCTGTGCTACATGGCTCACCAGCCACTGTACTCACAAACAATTATTCCCCATATAGTCAGGCTCCTGCCCTGATTTATCATCCTTTACTCTGTACACTAGACCTTGTATGTTTGGGAGTTCTTTCTCCACTGACCATAAACAGATTCTGAGAAGAGTGGCTTCCACAGGCCAGCATCTGTGTGTGTACACCTCTTAAGAACTATGAAATAATGAAAATACCGAATGACTTCTTTCTCAAGTCAGGACAGCTTGAGCACACTCAGTCACCATTTCAGGATTTTGCCCATCCCTGTTTGTCCAGAAGCACAGCACAGCAAGGACCATCCCTCAGAACAAGGTGAAGTATGAGGTGGATACAAAATTTACCATATATTTGGGCTGCAAAGCTCTGAAGAAAGAAAGACCAACCTCAGTCTTATACACACCATCTTCCTCAGATTTACTTCTACTTTGATCTAACATCTCAGACTCAAAATCTGTGATTGAAATCTACTACCTGAAGAGAACATCACATCCATTCATTTCTGTGAGGTGCATTTCAGCCTGAACCATTCAGTCATTTCAGCTACGTTTGCAGGTTTAAATGATGAGTGAGTTTCGATTGATCCATTAAGATTAGTCATCAAAGCCACAGGTCTACAACCATAAGCATATTTCCCATTGTGTTATTAAATTTAAAATAACTTTGTTCTTTCAGTGTGTTAAGTTACAGGAATATCTTGGGAGTACTAAGATGATGAATTCAAGCCTTCCCAGAGAATAGCATAATTATTTCATAACTTACAATAAGAACAATACTTTAATTACATGCATATTTAATTAAATCTCAAAAAACGTACGTATTTCGAAAACAACAAGACCACATACAAGGCTGGGTAGTGTTTTACCATTGCACTCATTTTAAAGAGGGAAAAAGGCTGTAAGAATATGGTTCAAAGAATCATAAAAATGTTGGTTAGAAGAAACTTCTGGAGGTCATCTGGCCCAACACTCCTGCTCAGACTACCACCGACCCTTAATTAGGCTGACTGGGTTTTGTCCACTGTAGCTCTGAGTACCTCAAACAATGAGGCTTGAGCCACTTCCTATGAAAGATTATTCTTCTTCAATTTGCCTGGCACAGAAATGCCCACGGTCATGTCGAGCTACCTTCTCCAAGGGTTTTTAGGAGGAAGCAGGATGTTTATCTAGGAAGGCAGGATTTCCTGTGGATTTCCAGCAGTCTTCTCACTAGGAAGGGGCAACAAAGCAGCACTAAAGAAAAACGTGTCAGACTGCTCCTTTGTCCATCAATCACCACTACAGTGGCATTGCTTGTGAGCTGCCAGGGGACAGCTGGTATTTTTAGTTGGTATGACAAATCCCCACCTCCCACTGGAGCAAAAAGCAAAGTTTCCAGTATTTAAGACTGAACACGGACACAGTCCCTTTAAGGAAATATATTTCTGGCTCTCTGACACTGGGCTGAGGTATTTTAAGTTCAGCCACTTACAAGACTCCAGCAGTAAAACAGCCAAGGCTGAAAACTATCAATTTTCCCACAACATCAGAAGATGCTGAATGCCTTTACTGCCACTCAGAATCAATGGAGCAACCATACTACCACAAGCTTAACCATTTGCACTAAGTGACCATCAACACCAGGCACTTCTATTTTCATTGAAGCATCACCATGAAGATAGTCTTGCTAGACCTACTCAGAAAATATAATTTTCTGGAACTACACAGTAGGAAAGAGTGAAAGTTAATTGGAAATACGCAAGATGAAGCACTGGTCTTAGAAATGCTCTTGACTGAGTTTCTGCATGGCATGCAAATGTTCTACATAAAGAATCATGTCAATCTAAATTAGTGAAAGGGAACATGTTCTCAAAGAGATGGTAACTTAGTGGTTAGAGTGGTTAGAATTTAGATAGGCAGGTATAATATTAACAAGCAGGATCCAAGGTGTAAAGGTACTTAAAGGTACCCTAACTAGTCTTACAGTGCTTAGCTCATTCCTCAGCTGCTCAGTGGCTTTGTATAGATTTCCACAACATAAGCAGCAGCAAGAAAATTGTCACTGATATTTGTCTAGTTATCCAAGTAGTTCAGCTAAGGATTTTTTGCTCTTGCCTAGAAACCAATGCTGTGAGTAAAGACTGCAGAAGAATCCAAGGATTATCAGTGCCAGGCCGTGGATTTCCTTGTATGTGTTCAACATTCTCGTGGCTTATTTAGCTGCATAAATTTTGGAATGACTTCTGCTTGTTTCTTTTACCCTCCTAGAAAAACAAACATGGTTCTGTTTTAATATTCTTGCTTGGATTTTCCCCTATCATTCCTAATGATGGAATGTGGGATAATTTTCCTCTGGTACCAATGATTAGAATGAGAACTAAACCAACAGAGCACAAGTGCTGTGGGCAGATCTCCAGATATTTATGTTCTGAGCTGCATTTTTCAATTGCTTGGTCCAGCAAGCATAACTTATCTACACTAATAATTTGCATTACAACAACAAAACTGAGGCAAAATATTTACGCTGCAGACAACAGTCAGACTTCTGTGCACAATATAAAGAAACTATTTCAGTGGAAAGAACTTCACTATGGAAAAAAAAATAAACAATCCATGTGTCAATCTCCAAAAAGGTTTTGATCAGTGAGTCAAAAATGAACGTTCCACAGTTTGGTCTGCAACAGCTGTGCACAGCAGTCCAGGCTCTTTCTCCCTGCTGACTTGTCCCAACACTGCATTAGCAGAAATGCTTGACTTGATGAGGTTTAATCTTTTGTAAACTACTGTAAATATTTATGCTTGCACAAAAAGCATCATCCTGTGACAAAAGTGAGACAGCTTCAAGGAAACATGTAGCTGAGCAGTACTGATGATGGGAGAGAGGTCAATGAACTGCAATACATGATGGAAGAAGAATGGGGAGCGATTCTCCGTGCTAATTAATACAAGACAGACCAATTTGGAGCTATTTTCCATTATTCATTTAAGCACTCACCTGCACCCCAATTTAATAGAAATTTTGCACAAACAAGTAACCCAGGATTTAAATGCAAGTATCTCCTTTCCATTGTGACACAGGAAAAGAGCCTCTGCCCTTGCCCTGTGACTGCAAATAGCTGAGACGCATCTGCTTTGGTATTTCCCGGAGGCAGCAGGGGTAGAACAGAAGGCCAGCTGCTCCCTCTAACTCTGATCTAAGCTCACTTACAAGATTTCCTCACACAGATTTTAGAGAAAGATGCAGTAATGCCCAGTTGCTGCCAGGAAGCAACCACAAAGAACTCTTCTGACATAATAGTAATGACTCACTGTTTCATACATGAGAAGGATTGGGAAGTGCAAGAATATAGACTTGGGAATGGGATACAAAAAGTCACGTGGAAGCACAAGACATCTAGGAGAGTAGCTCTTTTCAGCCATACAGCATCCTGCCCATACCACAGCCTTTCAGCAACTCTCCCCCCAGTCTCTGAAGGAGAAAAGCTAATGTCATCTTCAAACTCAGAGACCACCTCTGTCGTGAACAATGCGCTTCAATCACATGCAATACCTTTCCTTTTCAAGACTTCCTGAACTGGTGTGAAATAACTGGACACGGTGCCATTCCAGAGTCAGCTACTTTTAGCAACAGATGATTTTATGCAATTCTATCACATAGAAGTTAAGATATGTTACTAATGGAAGATTAGTATTGGTTTGCAGTTTGTTGGACACGATTCTGATCTTTATTCCTTTATCTCCTCACTTTCACAGGATCAAAACTGTCACGCATCTATAGTTGTAAAAAAGGGGCAAACTTCATTTTCCAATAAAAATATCTGGAATTTTGATATGCAGATTTTCCAGTCTTCAGATTTGATGGGCTTGCATGCTATAGGGACTGAAGTCAATGAAGAAATGAATTAAAATGTTGCAAGAGAAAATAATGGTAATCCTAAAGAGAAGTTATCTCTTCCAGAGAATCATTATTAGTCTATAGCACATGCTCAAGGTACAGACTTTATTTTGTTACCATTTTACAAAAATGCCTTACCATTTGGTAGGTTACCACCTAATACAAAACCAAATCACAACTATTTAACATCCAAATACTACGGGCAACACAACTCTCCAAAATAGCATGGTTCATTAGGGAAGCACATTTAAAACTTTGATATGGGAATAGTTAGGACAGGATATGTCTGATAGTAATGATTCCAGCTTTTCACCACTGTTTCAGAGGTTCTACTCTGGTTCAAGACATAGGAGAGTAATTTATGTCAAGATGTAATAGGCTATTTGAACATCTAGCACAGGAAATTAAATGCTGGCCTGTGTTCAGTTCTTGAAGAACAAATATTCATTAAAAAAAAAAAAAAAAAAAGAGTAAAGTATAAAATGTACGAATATTTTCATTAGCCTCCTCCCAAACCTGTCTCCAGCAGTTTTTAAATTTTAAAGATTTTTAAAAAGAAAAAAAATTCTTCCATTTTAAAAGGTTTGCACAAAACCCAAGTTCTGGCTTTTGTGGTGGTCTGGGTAGATCTAAACTAGGCAACACTGTAAATGGGTCTGTTTGTTTCACACTCTACAGTCAAATTAACTTTTTTTTTTTTTTTTTTTTTTAATAATGTATTGGATTCATTGAGCTTTTAGAGAAGTATGCTGAACTTAATAAATTCTCTGGAAGTTGTGCCAGGTTTGTAGTTTGTATTTATTACTCAAGCATAAAGCCAGCTACCCGCCTTCTCAAGAGTCATCTAGAGTTAAATAGTGCACAGTAGTTTTTAGAGAAGCTGGGATTTCTCTCACAGACCTCTCATGAATTTGAATAGTTATCTTTCAAGTGGAATTTCACTGTGCAGGTCAAAACCTACTGCAAAACAAACAAAAAAAGAAATTAAAAGAAAAACTAAAGAAACAGCTCTGGAGTGCAATAGAATGTACAGTCCCTGTTCAATTCAATACACATTTCTCTAAAGAGAATGCCTAGTATGCCAAAGATCTTCTCTCAGCATTTCCCAAACTCTGTATTCTACTTTATTTTCTTTTTCTTTCTTTCTGTCTCTCTCTCTTTCTTTCTTCCTAATACATGTCTTGACATTTGAGGTTCAGCTGAAATAAAACTAGAAGTCAAAAAGACTTTCAAGAGATCAAGACCAGCAACTACAATGTTCTGGATAAATTGGTGAAGTCCACGAGTTGGAAGTTTGAGTATTAGAGAGATCTGGCTTCTGAGCTATGAGACTTCCTAGGTATCTTTGATTAATCACTTAGGGCTAGACTTTGCAAAATGAATGCAAGTGTTTATGGTGGAGGAGACAGCGGTTTGAACTAATCGTCCTGCCTTATGCACAGTCATTGGAAAGAACCATGCACTGCATCATGAATAGAGATCAGATGAAGTCACATTCTTAAAGTGCACATTTATCTCTGATGATATGAATATAGGGGTTCCTGAAATTGGGCGAGATGAATTGCCATCTAATGTAAAAATTTGAAAAATACTTATGTGGAGTAATATTTCAGTCAGATTTTAAATAGCCTGACAAGAGATAGGTTAGCAAACACTTGACCTGGAAGTTTCAACATAACTTCTACTGAAATTAAATACTTTTAACAAGAAATTAGATAATTGAAACTTCTAGGTGCTTAAAAATATTCTATGGTGAGGGGAGTAATTCAGGTATCAGTATTATGCAGTTTCAATAAGTTGGGCATTACATCCCAACCTGAAAAAATAAGATCAATTGCTTTTGGTTACCTCTTGAGAATACTGTGAGAATTAGCACAGAAACAAAAACAAAAACAAAAACCTGAAGTTACCACATATTGATGCATTTCACTGGTGCAACCCACAAAGATTTATGTGGAGTAGTGAGTAGAAGGCACTAATTAAAAAGTACTAGCGAAGCAAGGGGTTAAAAAAAAAAGCAGAAGAAAAGCAGAACCATCTGGTCAGAAAATATGCAAACAATTGGCCGGCCTTACTCACACAGCAGCACTCTACAAATACTCAAATACATTTGTGAACTTTAACAGAAACAGTCTCAAAATGAGTCACACCATTAAAGGACAAAGAACTCATCTACAACGCTCTGAGCTACAATAAATACAAGCAAGAAAATTTTCATCAACATTATTTTAGGCTTGGTTTACATCTGTGTCTTTTGCGTTACACCTCGGAAGAGTTGTAAGGTCTACTACCAGTTGTACTACAGGCAAAAGAAAAGAACTCGCTGCTCATTCACCAATGAACAAACAATAACTAAGAGTGGATCCAGTGCCTAGAAGAAACTATTGTTACTTCTAAAAGATAAGTATTCTTATTTCCTTAGGGTATGAGTTTGTAACATGAAGCAGAATTATGAACAGTACGTGGACTAGTAAGAGACAGCACACATCCCAGCACAGCTCCACTATAGCTCAGGTTGTGCTGCCAGGTCAGCAAGTGCCCTACATGCTCTGCTCTGAACAACCTGTAAACTCTTTGCGAGTGGCTCAGGTGGCTTCTGTGGAGATGTCCCAAGGCGCACCACCACCTTCCACCACTTTACAGAGCTGGCTGGCATCTGCTGCAGTACACCAGCCCTTGTGGGTATCCCTAATGACTGTCCTAATGTAATGGCAACCCGCTGTTCATGCATTTGTGTTTCAGAGCATGGATAGCCCCATACGCATCTGTGCCTCATCTCTAAACTGCAGGTAAAGTAGGTGGTGTTTGGAGTAAAAGGGCACTGGAAATAATATTAAATGCTCCAGTACTGTGCTATCAAGCTCACAGAAGCAGGAAAGCAAACAAAAAGTCTCTCTGTTCTGGATACTATTCAAGAAACATAGCTAGTTACTGTCTCCAGTTCACTTATTGCTATGCTCAGCTTCTTAACAGACGAGAAAAGAAATTCCTGATGTTGTACTAGCACAGTTAGTGTGAAATAAAAATTCCAGCTGCATTAGGAAGATAAACTGCTTAAGCAAGACATATTTGTAACCATTTCCTCACCATTTCCAAGAGAACCAGAGAAAACACTGCTAAGCATAGTAGCGTAAATAGCACTGCTGCACAGTTGGTAGAAAATACTGTAAAAAGCACTGGTACATCTGTATGGCCATTTAAAAGAACTGAATACACATATTCAAAGGCAATATATTACATTTAGTTTTAAACATGTGGAGTGGAGTGGACAAAAGTCTTTATGAAGAGCTAATCACATTACTATAGTGGTTACTCAGTTTGGGGAAAATACCATTCTGCCACTTAAAAACCACTTGTAGGGTTCATAATTGTCTTTCTGAGAGAAATATAAGCCTGCTAGCACATTTTCCATCATCCAATAATTACATTAAGCATCAGCAAAGGATTCAGCTAGCTCACACCACTAACTGGAATACTGTTACTATTAGCTTAAGAAAAAATATGTTGCAATGAGTTTTATTATCACAGTAGCATTTAACAGGCCAGTACCAGTCTTTCTCAGTAGAGAAAGAGACTGATTCAAGACCATTAAGGAGTGAAGGCAATAATAGTTTCAGTGCTACTGTTCACAGCTCAGAGATCCAGTGAAGGCACCAAAGGCTCTTCAGGGTGATGAAGTCAAATACGGCAGACAGAAGACGGTTTTGGCAAAAGGAAAATTCAGCAGGAAAAAAACATTACAAGACTTAGGAATAAGAAGACCATCAAGAGAAAAGGAGCATCCCAAAGGATAACAATTACAAGCCTGGAGAAAAGAAGGCTGTGGGGTGACCTCATTACAGACTTTCAGTACCTAGAGAGAGCCTATAAACAGGAGGGAAACCAACTCTTTGAAAGGGTAGATAACATCAGGACAAGGAGAAATGGTTTTAAGTTGAGGGAGGGAAGATTTAAGTTGGATGTCAGGGAAAAGTTCTTTACTATGAGCACAGTGAGGTGCTGGAACAGGCTGCCCAGAGGGGTTGTGGATGCCCCGTCCCTGGAGGTGTTCAAGGCCAGATTGGATGGGGCCCTGGGCAGCCTGGTCTAGTATTAAATAGGGAGATTGGTGGCCATGCACGTGGCAGGTGGGTTGGAGATTCATGATCCTTGAGGTCCTTTCCAACCTGACCATTCTGTGATTCTGTGAAGAGAAACTACAGTTTGTGCCTCTGTCAGCAGAGAAGTCAATTGAGAGGAGATTGGTAGAAAATTGTTTTGAATTTGCAAACTACTACATAAATGTAGTATGAAACAACTTTAAAATCAAGGCTAGACACAGAGGGTTTTTCCAGAGCAGGAATGAGCTGTAGTACAGTTAACGTAGTGACAAAAAAAAGCTAATTGTATGTGACAACAAAAAAAAGGAAGAAGTAGCTGAGGAACGAAAGCAGAGTTTGTTGAGTGGAGGGGCCACAAGCGCCTTTGAAGGAGAATCCCCTGGGACCAGCATAACTGTGCCTGAGATCAGGATAATTTCCATGGGTCAGGAGAAATAGCAAGCATATTGTTCTTCCCTGTCCTAGTTTCAGCTGGGACAAAGCTTTTATATTCCCCTCACAGAGCCTGTATGATGCTGTGTTTTGGCTTTGGGAAAAAAAAAACAAAACAAAAACCAATATTGACAACATGCTGATGTTTCAGTTGTTGCTGAACAGTGATCGCACGAAACCAAGGATGTTACAACTTCTTGCTTTGTCCTGCTAGCGAGGGGCTAGAGGAGACAGAATCAAGCCAGATGATCTAAACTTGCCAAAGGGATATTCCATACCAAATGACATAAATGACAAAAAAAACATTAAAAAACTGCAGGGATTTGTCTGCTGCTCAGGGATTGGCTGGGCATTGGCAGGTGAGGAGTTGTTTTTTGCATCACTGGCTTTGTAAATATGTATTATATTGTTATCATTGCTATTATTATTCTCCTTCTCTCTTCCTTTTCTGTCCTAGTGAATAGTTTTTATCTCAAGCCAAGTGTTCTACTTCGCTGGGTTTTTTTTTGCTGATTCTCTCTCCCATTCCACCGGGAAGTTGGAGTGAGCGAATAATTGTGTGGTGCTGAGCTACCTGCCAGTTAAACCACAATATATCCCCTTTCTACTGTGAGATTTTGTTTGCTGCTTCCAGGAACATGGGTACAGCTGGCACCCTGAGCTGTGGATGGCAGGAATAGGCCTCATCACCATGACAGACAAACACGTATGTCTTTCAGTGCCCTGAGAACTGAGAACACACACAAGTATCTCTCTAAGCAGATTTTTAGCAGTCTACTCGAAATCTGGCCCAGGTAGAGGCCTGATGCATTTTGCAGTCTCATGAAATAAAAAGAAGCCTCTAATGTATTTCAAAGATGTATATGGTGGATCTTCAAGGAGTGGATTGCTTACTGATCATCACAGGTCCTCTTGCTACAAAGGCAAAAATTGTTTACCGTGCATGTTATACAGTGCTAACCAAAAGCATGTACTTTGTAGATAGACCACACTGAAAAGAAGAAGTGAGAACAAACAATGTGGAAAACCCATCTGTACCCAAAAAGCACCTTTGTCACACTGTTTGGAAGACTCATTTCAGAATGGTCCAACTGCTGCACCAGTCTTTGTCTTCTGCAGTGGTTTTCAAAATACAACATGATTTTCCACAACAAAACTGCAGGTGGGGAAGCTCGGTGATTCTCAGCCTATCATGACAGCTTCATGGCTGCAAAATCTTTTCATATACCAATTCAATATCAAATTCCTAAATACCATCAAATAAAAATATTTAATTTTAATTACTGTTAAATTTAATTACTGTTTATAAAACAACTTAAGAACAGAAAAGAGCTATTATGTGAATATACTCAAATATAGAAATGGATCAACAGCTCAGCCAAGGCTGATCCACAGCCTGGAAGGACTTCCAGGGTTGATTCATCTGAAAATGTTTATATCTGAGCTAGCTGTCTAAACTTTTGTGTAGCTGGCAGAGAATCGAGTACTTTTAGGCTTTGATTTATGTCAGAAAAAAGCAAGGCTCTAAAATAGCACTTGGTAAGCATGTGACTTTCTCTCTGCTGACTGAAAAAGAACTCTAAGCTGATAAGTTCACATACAGATCATTTCTCCCTTTCTCAGTGCCTCAGTTGCTCCTTCAGCTTTGGCTGGAACATAAGTACTTTACAGAAGATGCATTCTCCTTATATTTCCAGGCCAAGCTTTGCTTCAGCCCACCTTTCTCATGGATTTTCTACAGTCTCCGGTGGACTACATGAGATGCTCCCATTGTTTCATCTTTCTGGCCACACGTCTACCTGTTACAGCTATGGTGATGTCTTTCTGCAGGCAGATTGCTATCTGGCCCAGCAAATGCCATGGATCTGCCACAAGTCAGAGAAATCATGGTGCGTTGGTGTTCTTCTTGGGCTTGAAACTGGAAGCTAAATCACCACGCTGTGTCAGATATCAGGCCAAACTTTCAAACTGGGGAAAGCTTCACAACAAATGTAAGAAAACGCAGGTTTATTCGGTCTTTTCATTCAAAATACACAATACGCTTTAGCACAATCCTGACAGTATTTAGCCCTCTAGTTCCACTGACATCAGTAAGAAACTGCTAATACAACGTAACACTGAGCCCAATCGCAGTACTTGGTGCCTACAGACAGTGAGACAGGGCTTTCAGATGCCCTGCAGGTCTCTCTTATTCTGCTGCAATCATGTACAGGGACCTTTATATCATGTGCTCTTGATTCCTGTCTTCAGCTACTTTATTCACAAAAGCTCTATTGAAAGTGAAGGTACATGGTGACGGAAGCAGGCAGTAGAAAGGAGCTCTTTTGTTTAATCAATTTCTGTGTATAATCCTCTGGTGTTTTAAAGTACTGAGGATATCAGCTCTAGAGTAAATTCACTGCTGTTGCTTCCATTCTGCAAGTACCTTTTCTGCGTATATGCAAACAGGCAGAAAATCAAACTGAGATTAAAATTTCCCGCTAAGTTCCAAACGACTTTACTGAAAATCATAATTGCAAGCAGCAAACAGAGTCCTGGCTTACTCAGGCCTGCCTGCCTATGTATACGGGACAGAATCCTTCTGGCCCAATGAGGCTATCTAATCCAAAAGCACAGGCAATTCTGCAGTCCCATGTGCAGCACAGTGCAGAGTTAATGGACATGGCAGAGAAAGAAGTGCAACCCATACCTACCGTCTTAGCAAGCACATGGATTTTCTCATAAGCTATTATAAAGCTACATCTGAAAAAAAGAATAGAGTGCAGATTTAAGTATTCATTTTCTTTGAGACATCAGCATATTGCAGCTTTATGACCTCTCCCATGAGTGAATCCCCATCCAGACAAGGGAATTAAAGGCTGCAATATAGCATAGTACGCAAGATTATTCTTGTGCTCAGAGCAGACACAAAGCTACCTGGGACCTTTGGAAAAAGATAACCTTCTATTCAGAAACAACAGAAGGGGCACAGTCTACAGGCATTCTTCCTATTCCACTTTTAGCTCACATTTCATAGAAAGCTGTTCTAAAGTTAAGCTACGGAAGGAAAGGTGCTTTTAGATGTTTTCTATGGTGAAAAGTAATCACAATGATAGTTAAAAAAAAATCAGGCAGTTCCATCAGACTGGAATACCAGGAAAAATCTCAATAAATCTGGAAGACAAAATTCTAAAGAAGAAACAGACGCAACATTATAACCACCAACCTTTATTTTTTGCCACAGAGAAAACCAGTAGCCCACTTGGACTCAGTAATCCTGCAGTATATGCAGGTACCAAGCAATCTGTGTTTCTTTATAGATAAGACATTATTGGACTCCTCAGTGAATCCTAGACAATAGCATCTGCAGCAGAATACAGCCTTTATATTGGATCTTATTTTATAATCCCAGTCAGTTTACCATATCTGCAGCACTTGCCACTACACTGATGTTTTATAAGTGATAACATAAAGACAACTCAAGGGCAAGAGAAGTAGTTCAATCACTAATGAGAGAAACCTCGAATTAATAATGTGGAAAACTAGACAATACAATCAGAAGATGACAAGAAGAGAGACCGAGGAGGAAAGCTGTATCTATACAAAAGTTTTATCTCAAATAAGTGTTTAATCAAACACACAAGTCTGGTGCTCACTTGTTTTCCGCATTTGTCATAAACATTGAACGATGTCACAGTTTTTTCAAGAAGCCATGGCAGTTAAAACTTCTGTTATTTAAGCCAGTACTTTAAGGAAAATAAGATCTTTAATGTAAAATGCTGTGAAAAATTGATTACAAATTCATCACAAACGTTGCATCATTTGTATTCCTAAAGTTATTTGCATTTAAAAGACTGTTCTTTTTTTATTAGTGACTACACAGCAGGGACCCACTGTGCCTAAGTGAAGTTTCAGTTTGCTTTGTTAAATCACAGAATCATAAAATACCTTGAATTGAAAGGGACCCGCAAAAATCATCAAGTCCAAATTTTCAGAGTTTTCTCAAAACACATTTTTTTTTGACTCTTTTTTTCTTTCTGATTGGTTTTAGCTGTTCAAAATGTTTCCTTACTCCTCTCTCACCCTCCCCCCTCCCTCCCCCCCCAAAAAAATGTCAATGTCATCGGTGAGAATTATGATCATTATGACATATAATACTGCTGTATAGTTTTCATTTGAAAGTAAAAATGAAAGAAAGTAAAAATTCACATCAGATTCTAATTTCACATCAGATTCTTATGCCAACAAGCAGGAACTCATTGTTTTAAACACTGAAGGTTGTTTAGGTAACTTGTGTAACTTAAATTCTTGGAACCACAGAGAACAGAACAATTCATGCCATTTTTATCACAGTGAAGGGTATATACTGAAGGCAGAGGCATCCTTTTGTATACGGGCTCTAAGTTGTTCCAGAATGAATCAACCACTGTTTACCAGACACGGTAAGGATTAATAGGAGTAAAGATTTAAATAAGATAATGAGATAAATTCTCATTTATGCTTTTAGCTCTGCTACCAGCAATCTAAGTAAATGTTTGAGAGTAAACTGCACTTCTAGTAGTTTTTCAGGAGCAGGCACTACATAAAGGCAGATACAGATGGCAAACAGAAGATGCGCATTGAGTGAAAACAACTCGCTTTCCACGGTGGCAGATTGCCAGTTAGTTGGAGTCTGTTGATGAAGGTACAAGGAGAGGAGGAACTATCATGCATATGTGCCAAATTTACTCATTTAAAAAGTGAATTGGGCATCACCGACTGTTGCAGCTAATCAACAAAATGAGATAAGTGGGGCAACAAATTACGCCCCTTTTAATCAACTAGCACTGTCATCTCCTTTGTAAACAAGGAGAGTTTCTAAATTTGTTTTTGCTAAGTATGAGGCAGTAAAAGAAGATAGGAACATCATGCTAACAAATTACTTGCTCAATTCAAAGATCATCAAAGGATGTTCTACAGAATAGAGATCAAGATCTAACTATACAAATAGCTTCGCTATGAAAGCAATTCAAGGATGAAGAATACTTGTATTGCTCGGGTTTTAAAAGTTATTCTAAAAAAACCAGAAGTAAGTAGATCCTGATTGAAGAAAAACATACAGATGAGATTTACAACAGCATGATGATAATAATATATTGATGAAGGCAAAAAGGTTTGAAGAATTAACCGTTTATTTTACTTGCTGCTTGGCTGTATCAGTACAGACTAACAACAATTCACTTTTTTCTTTTTTTTTTTTTAAAGGGAGTAGAAAGAAAATGCTAGAATTGCACAGGTTTGTCTCCCTTCAGTATGCAGAAGTCTTCCCTGATAAAGGTAAAAGCCACTGACTCTATCTTCAGAAGAAAGCACCTGGGCCATATATTTCTGATATGAATGTCTTGGGGGGAAGGTGACTTCCTGATGCTCCTAACATATCATTGCAGCCACAAGAGCTTCAGCACTTTAGCCACTTAGATTTTAGCAGTTCTCTGAATAAAAGAGCTCAGTCCAAAACATAATGCTTCACAAAGAGCAACAGTAAATAAAGCACATTAAAAAGTAATACTTGAAAGTTTCAAAGAAACTTTTTCTGAAGTGATATAGGTCTGAACACGTGACCTATTACACACACACACAAAAAAAAAAAAAAAAAAAAAAACCAACCCCAACAAATATATAGAAAATGACTACAAAGGTCTAGGCTTTCATCCCGATTTGAAATCTCTTTACATAGAATGCCAGCAGATGCTTCGTGCTTTGCAAAAGTCTTTGCATTACACACAGTTGTATCAAATCCAGTAATTCAAATCTAATTAAGCTGAAAACTAAGTGAGAAACTGCATGGTTCACCTAGTTTAGTAGTGACTTAAAATCTTTAGTAATCCTGTTGAAATGGTTTGCCAAACAAAACTACTTCATTACAAAAGGTCAATGTATAACTTTTGCTTATAAACACATAAATTAAATTGCCTGAATAGCAACACAACACTGTACTAATACTGCAGCATCCTTTTATTTTTGCTTTCTTTCCCTGTGAAATTAAATTTTCTTCACAGTTTCCACTACCACTGCAAAACATTTAAACAATTCAAACACAGGATTTATTCTGCTGACCACTAATGCCAAAGGCCGCCCCAAACCACTTACTCTGAAAGAAGATGAGTGTTGCAATTTGTAGCTGCATCTATAAAGCAAGGAAAAATTGATGGTTTCCTTTTGAGTGCCACAGAAATGATTGCTTTGTACATTTCTTTCCTGAGGGAATACATTGCTATAATTTTCCATTGGAGAGTTTCTGTATTCCTGTATTGCTAAACTAACTGCAAAGCTCGCCTAATTTAGGTCACCAAAACCCTATGGTAAGTAATTTTGTTAAAAACAAACAAACTTTAATTTCTACACAAATTAACTTCCTTGATTACCTGTAACTATTTCTATAAAATACTATGCAGCACTGTTCAAAAAGTTAAAACTTATATGCTGTAACTTCTACCTAATTTTGTCTTTAAAAATAGGAAAATCTGTATTTCATTCTTCTTTGTTGTTATTACCAACAACAGCATATGCACTGTAGATATAATCCATTTCAGGAAGTCGTAATAACAGAAACATTATTGTGTCTCAGAAAACACGCAAGACAGGTAAGTGCCTTCAGATGCTGCAAAATCAGGCTGATTGCATAAGGCCAACGTATTGAATTTGAGAGGACCAAGGATAAAGCCCAAATTTCATGATTCCCTAACCCTATCCAAGAATACAAAGCCCATGAAATCTTGCAGATCTGCAATATACTCTCACAAAGTGTGCAGATATGTGCCCAGTTCAGTGGAGCATATCTACCCTCACCCAAATGCTACTCCAGTTTACAAAAGATCAAACAGCAGTTCCTTAAAGGAACTCTTACAGGATTCAATTGCCTGTTGCCCAATCCAAATTCTACTAATAAAAATGAGATGGGTGTCCAACCCATCTCTTTAAATGAACATGAACTTCAGATTACCATACAAGTGGACAACCCCTTCTATGTCCAGAATCTATCATTGGTACTCACCCAATTCCAAAGTCTACCATTGCAGAAAGTTTTGCATGTACAAAATACTGTTTCAAAAATTATTTCTGGCTTCTCTATCTTTGTTGTGCCTTCACCTCTCCTGCTAGCTTGTTGTCCCTTCCTCATGTTTTTCTTAAAATTTTCCCTTTGTCTTGTACGCTTGATTAGTCTTTGAGATCTTATTGGTCCTAGCTATTTTGTAGGTTAAGCAACATCTGTTTGGATAATTAAAAGAGATTAATCAGTTAAAGAACAGTCATTACCTGCAGACATACTGAAAATAGCCATCTCCACAGATCCAACAGACAGTGACATCAACGACAGTAATCCTCCAGGTAGACACTATTTACACAGAAACAGTTTTTAATCTCCTAAGCGCCACCCACACTCAAACGGGGTTCTCTTTCAAAATACGTCAATTCCAGTATTTCAGGAAACAAACAGTGAAACTGGTGCTTGCCTTGTCACTAAGTGTGGATTGTATTAACACTTCTAGTGATTAACCAATTCTAGAGTAAGCAACTAAGTATGAGGAAAAGAAAAAGCACTTAGTAAATACCAGCGAAGGTTCTCACCAACAATCACCTGACCATGAACAATTTCTGCTGCTACTTACACATAAAATGTCATAGATTATCTTAGACATCTTTTCCAACCTTAATGATTCTGTTATGCGTAATCATATGGCTGTCTAACAGCAGAGCTAGAGGCACTTAGTTGTTCAGGTTACCAAGGTAATAAAAAAATAAAGATAGCTACAACATAACAAGACATACAAGACATATATTATCAAAAAAACTACAGTCTTGTGTTTTGTTTTTTTCCAATCAAGCATATTCTAAGAACAATTTTTAAACTGGGGTTTTACAACATATCTTTAAAAGAAGCTGCAAAAAGCTCTTTTCTCATTAAAAAAAAAAATAAATTTTTAATTGGAAGTTGTTTAAGAAAAAAAGATGCTGCTTTTGAGAACATCCCAAGTCAAAAATTGAAACATTATACGCAGAAAGCGTTATACAGTTTTCAAAAAGTTTGAGAAAGGGTTTTTACAATTAATGCAACTTTTGCAAAGCTGTTATCATTAAAAGACCTAGGCTGGAAGGGATACTGAGGATCACCAAGCTCCAAACCCTCTGTCAACCACAGGGCTGCAACCCACCAGATCAGGCAGCCTATGGCCCCAACCTGGCCTTGAATGCTTCCACTGGGTTATAAATGCTATAGCTTTGTGATTTTAGAAAATCTAGTTAAGTAAAATAATTCTATATGGAAGATCATATTGGCTGTGCAGTTGTAGCTACAACGTGGTAATACAACAGCAGATGTACCAGAATAACAGCCAGAGAAGTGGGTATGGATGAGATGGAAAGCACACATTCAGACATGCACACAACATCTGCCAGGCCTGTTGTTAACTCAAACAGCACAATTTCACACCACCTCTCTCTCCCTGCTTGAGAAACACAAGATAGAAAAATTTGCTTCCAAATAAGAACAATAATCCTGGACCCGAACATGTGAGCGTGTAGCAGTTGGAGCCAACCCAGCACTGACCAAAGCACATGGGCAGCAGGATGGCTTCAGGGCACTGCGAGGCCCTGCACTGCTCCCTCCTTATGGTTAGACATAAAACCCATTTCTGAGCCATTTGCTCCCTCCTAGGAAGGGGCAAGCCCTGCTAGCACATTGTAGAGACAGAAAGCTTTTCACAAAAAGCATGTACATACAGTGGAGGCCATAAGGCAGCAACATAAGGAGCACGACACAGAGTGAATTAAAGAAAAAAAGAAAAGAATTAAGTGTCTTATATAAACCAGTGCCATTAAACCCTCTTCATAAAAACAGCTAAGGCACTATCTCTCGCAGCCTGAGGTAAGCACAACGAAAAGGACAATTAAGGTTACATAATGCTTCCTGTTCAGCCCAAAATAAACAAATGCCTGAGGCTTTTGAAATGGCACTTGCAGAAGGAAGAGTCTGGAGGGCTCTTGTGGATGGGGAGAGGCTGAGGTCCCTGGGTTTGCTCTTCGATAGCAACAGGGCCCAAGGGAATGGCATGGAGCAGGGTCAGGGGAGGGTCAGTTGGGGATTAGGGAAAAGTTCTGCACCAGAGGGTGGGGGGCATGGTACAAGATGCTCTGGGCAGTGGGCACGGCTCCATGCCCCCAGAGTTCAAGAAGTATCTCAGACAGGGGGTTTGAATTTTGGGTGGTCTTGCGTGGAGCCAGGAGCTGGACTCAATGATCCCTGTGAGTCCCTTTCCACTATGGTTCTGTGAAAGTCAAGACTAGTATTTTGACAGCAGAGTGAGCCAAACAGAGCCTGTGCAACCCCTTGAGCTCTGTGTGGTACCTGAAATGAGCTTGACCATGTGGGACATTAGCAGGGGCAGCCACAAAGTAGGAGCCCCAGGAGGGACTCCACCCACTGCCCCACCTGCTTATTCTTGTTTAATTTTGCTGGGAACCTTGTGGCCCAGCCTAGTTTAGTAAATGCTGTTGCCTTTAGCAGGTGATGTTCCACAGCAGCAACCAAACCTCCTGCTGCAGGCTGCCACTGGGAATAACTTACAGCTCCAAAAGCTTTGCCATCCCTTCTCTCCCCTGACCCTAAGTAACTCCAATTCCTGATAAATAAGCTGTCAATCAGCAGAGGTCTTTAGCAGAAACACTGCGAAACTCCAAAACTCATGTAAGCCCAGCACCAAGCATGCCTATTGCACCTTCTCCAGTGCTAGTCCTTCATGTCGAAGCACAGTCAACCTGAAGTTCAGGACTCCCCAAGAAAGGGGAAAAGTTAGGAAACATTGGTTTAGGACAGATCCCAACACAGTATCAGTTTTTAAACACGAGAGCTCTTGAAATATTAGTGTTTTTATTCTTTCCTACAAGCAATGTGTAGAAAACAAGATTCAAGCAGATAGCATGACATAGCATATCTAAAGAATACTACTTTTTTACATTTTGCTATTGATACATTTATATATAGCTCATAAGGCTGTAGTATTTTGTTTTCAACTGTAGCAGAGAATCACTAAAAAGCACATCCATCTTTACTTCTAGTGGAATTAAATATTTCAGTAACTTTTCAGTAAGGAAGCATTTAAATAATACACAAATACCTATTTTGTATAAGCTTTCTGTATAGAGATCTGATTTTGAGACCAAAAGAAAAAAAAGCTAATTAAAAAGCTTTACCAAGTTTCAAAATCTCTCTGCAGCTACTTCAGAAGATTGCTCATAAATTCAGTAAGGCCCTAAAGATTACTCATGTCTAGAAGTGCTATCATCAAGGGAAAAGTAACTTTCTTTTTCTTCTTGCAGAGAAAATGGACTTTTATTACACTGCTACTCACACCTACACTTTGAGTACACATCAGTATTGGAAGCTGAAAGCTACAAGAAATTTTTTTTCCTTATATTTGGGAGAAGATAATACTTCCACATCTCTCCTTCAGAATATAGAGACAGGTCTACAATTTTCATAAGGATGTCAATTAGGTCAATATCAAGTGCCCCTAGGATTTTGTAGTGTCTTTTATTTAAAATTACACCCAATTTCAAATATATGATTCAGAATATCAGTATCAATATGAATAAGAATTTCTAATAGCAACTGAAGTCTCTGAAATGGAATCTGACATATAAAATCAACAGTGTTATATCTGGGGATTATTCATATGGATCATTATTATTTGCTAATAGGAAATGAATAATTCACTAATGAAAATTTCCACTGCACGTTCCAGCAATATATTAAAGAAATTAGAAGATCCTGATAGCATAAGGATAAAAATGCTAGTAAGATGCTTGCATTTAAACCTATAATTTTCATCAAAGAAGAAAATCAGTAGGAAAAGAACTACTTTTTTCTTTTTTTATAATGTGTTTCTTTGTTTGGTGCCACAGTTGGAATTCCTGGAGGAAATTCTTCAAGGATCCCCAAAATTCGTTCTTGATATTTACTACTGACATTCCTTAAAAGCTGACTTTCAAAATTTGCTGAGGCTGAAACTCTTCAGGTTCTTCTGCAAATGCTGCAGCCCTTAATTGAATCAGACATATTTAATTGCTCAGGTTGAGCAAGCCACTGATGTGAACCAGTGATACAGAGACTACAAATGAAAACATTTTTCCCTGTTCTTCACCACTTCTTATGCACCTGACAAGGTCACTGGGTTGGGCCACCTTCTGTCCTCTGTAAGGTGCCAAGGCAGTGGTTTTACAGGCAGTAAGTAATAAATATACTGGAAAATTCCATCCAAATTGATGTAACTAGTGGCTATTAGTCTTCCACGTTTTACGTTAGGCAAAATTCTGCCCAAACTCCACAGTGATGAGGAGAGCAAAGAGAAGGCCTCCATGGAGAGTCTGGGAGGTTGGAGAACTTCTTGCGTATTTCCATCAAACTTCTCAGGCTGCTCATTGGTATTTTGCCAGGCCCAGATTATAGAAACGTGACACTTTCATTGCACTGAATGATAGGAGTTCACTGGGAGTTGATAATCGATCATGACCAATCTAAAACTGGAATGTGGTCACACACGTTTTAAAAATAGGCTTTGTATCACACCATATATATTGATTAACCCTTGGAAACACTCCAACAGATATCATTCTGGAAGTCGATCTAGAATAAATATGTACTGAATTTATTCAGAACAAGTCAAATGAAGCCTTGTTATTAGATATCTAGCTTTTTCTCACAAATTTAGATGATACATTACTTCTACATATTAATATCACAGCCTCCTGGCACTTATGAATCATTAAATAGAATTTTAATGTGGCTTATTTCACATGTGTGCATTGATATTTAGAAAAGTTCAGTTTCCATTCTCTGAGTGTCGGAACGCCCTTCAAAATCCTGAAGTTGTATCACCAATATATGCACTGAACTAACCCCAGCCATCCATCTGTGATGTACCAGAAAGACAAACTAATGCTGTCAGACTGTGATAAACTACAGCCTGCAAAAAGTTCAAGCATAAATTAAAGTATTACTGAAAAACCCATGATAAAAGAGATCTGCAGCCACACTGCTAAAAATTCAGTCAGCAGCCCTTGTAAGTGCAGCCCTCATGTCTGACTGCACAGCCACTACAGCAGACTGCACCTCACTGCAGCTGGTCCATGGAAGAGGCAGACACCTCACTGCTTGAGAAACACTGTCAACCTTTGTTTTTCACATAAAAGCAAATGATTGCTAATTACTGTGTAAATCAGTTGCTTCTCAAGGTTGATTGCTGCCACTATCTGCTGCTACGACCTGAAGAAGTCAGGTTCTTCTGTTCAATATTTGAACATACATACCATTTCCAGAAACTGAGAGAACAGCTTTCATTTTCAGCCCTCTGTCTCAATGCCTCTTTGCTGAAATGAACTACTGACGTGCCAGATACTTCTTGTGCAAATAAAATTACATTTCACACCTGCTTCATTAATGCTGCTCATGAGTAAAGGTAAAATGTCAGGCAAAGTACAGCAGATATTCTCTGAGAGGGGAAGACTTCAAGAATAACTCCTTTCTGCACTTGATAAGTTAGAACAAATTATAATTGGGCATAAATTTTACAGGATGTGGAATAAGTAGCATAAAGCAACATCTCCTTGTTGCAACATAAGATCAAAGACCTGTTCTCATCTTCTTCCCAGTTCAGATTCAGGAAAACCCAGCTCTTCGGCATCCCTAAAGAGCATCTGAAGTGTGGCCATCATGCTGAGAAAGAGGTGTGGTTCTGTCTCAGCTCTGCCTTGACTTCCCTTTTTCTCAAGAAAGTGACAGAGATCAGGGTGTCATCTATTTTGTGTACTAGATCCAGGCAGCAGTAACACATTCCTGGGAGAGTAGGAGGATGTTGCTGTGACATGCGAAACAATAATGCATCTGTGTTGGCACATACATCTCCATTATATCTGCATGCCACATTACAGCCCAAAACCCTTCAACCCTTTTAGAAAGTCTTGTAGATAATGCTGCAATCAGTTCCCCTTTGCAAAAGCTGTACTCTACTAAAGCAAGCAGCAGTCAGAAGCAAATAGTTTTTTATGGTTTCCTGAGCACTGTTCTTAGCGCAAACAAGAGTGGCAACAGCAGAAGAGTAACATCCACTTTCCATCACACGTTCTGCCTCATCTCATCTATACTAGGATGGGGAAAGAAGTGGATATTCTGCAGAAGAGACCACCAAGGAGATTGAAATGACCCTAACAAGGAAGTTTTTCATTGAGGATTTCCACTTGCTTTCCTTGTTTGCAGTGTATCGTTCCGTACCATGCAAAGAAACTGGCTGGAGTACCCAGTTCGTTACATTTAAAACGCTGGTAAACTAAAAATGGATCATGCCACTTCTCTCCACTCCTTCCTCCTCCTGTCCCCCCACACAGTGTGAATATATTTTAGAAGAAGAAAATACACCTACTACTTGAGCAGATTCTAAGTACTTCATAGGTTATGCATATGAGGAGGAAATACTAACGCAACATTTCAGCATATTTGCCATGCTCCATGCCTATAGATAAAAAATGAGCAATACAAACACTTAGGCAGGAAGTAACTATTCCTTGTGAGATAAGGAACAAAGTGAAGCAATAGCTGAGACCTACTGTCAGTAATTAATGCCATCTATTCAGGCAGTGATGTATACATGGATTCCTAAAGGAAACAGGTGTATGAAAGCCGTATCCCAAGGAAAATCCAAACTGTTTAATGAAGCAATCTGAGCACTTCATGATGTGTTTTCCCTCTCTAGATCCTCTCACTGTGCTATTCAAATCCATGCAGCATATAATTAAATCAAGGATGGCTGTAATATCTCACTTGCTAAGTTACTATACATTTGCCTAATTAGCAATTACAAGCCACTGTTGCCACAGACATTTGCTGAGTAATGCTTCTGTTCCACTCCAGGCTGGCACACAATGACAGAAAGCAGCACCACCAGAAAATGCTGTAGCTGGATGCTTAATGAGCACTGCAGGTAAATCAAACAGATGGTCACAACCTCAAAGTAATCAATGCTTCACCTCACAGTGCATTGATTAACAATATGATACATGAGAAATATATCAAAGTGGGGAGATGTCACTAAAATACACTAACTATGCAGCCTTGGGAAAAGCAAACAAACCCCACATCAAACTGACTGCTGCATGAAATGCTTTATGGGGGCACCGCACTTCTGCTCTGCAGTCCACCCACTTCTCTCCCTGCCTGTCTCCTGGTACAAAGAAAGACTACACCGATGTCACGCTTCAAAATAAGGAGGAGGTTTTATTCTCCTGTGATTTAGGGAACAAGCAATGATAGTATCAGATAAAAACACATAACAAGACTAATTCTCATTAAAAACTCCTTTTGTGCTTTAAAGGCACTTAACTCTTTTAAAGGTGGAAATGAAAACAGTACATACGCCTACAGGCATGACACATATATGGAGAAGAAAATTCACACTGCAGAAACCACACCTCTTGTCACAGAGCCTCATTAAATGAGAGAACTTTGTTCTGAAATACATGGATTTTGTGTTCTGGTGAGACCTGGCAATATTGAAGCCTTCTCTGCCAGAACCTGTGCTCTGTAACACATGTTCCAGGCAGTGGATTTAAGTCTCAGAAGTGTCACAGAGAGGGCTGCAGACCCAACACTGTCTCTAACATGTGTGTGATGCTCACAGCTTCTTCCCAGATCCCACCTCCCATCTGCTGAGACCAACACACCTGACTGCAGTGCAAAGGTCTCAGGTGTTCTATTGGGACCAAAACTGTGGCTTTAAGACACAGGAACTTCAGGAGTGAAATGCTTCACCTTTACAAGAGTGAACTGCAATACTTTTGCAGGAAACCTGGATGCATTTCTATCAAAACTGACTTATAAGAAGAAAGAGAAGATATTTAAATACAATTTCACGTTATTACAGGAATTACTGGGAACTCAATGTCTGAGTAATTACGTTGAAAGAATTCAAGTAATGATCATTGAGAAACAGATGCAAGCTTAAATAAAATTATATTAATATGGCTTCAACAGTGGCACAAATCAAGAAACAAATTCAATAAATTCACTGCTGTATAATGAGCTATATGCACACCTTTTTGTCACAGAGTTCTTTTTCATTTGCTACATCTACTAGTCCTACCTTTATGAATGTTTTGTTTTCTTTGTGAAGGATATAATTAATGTTTTTATTAGCAAAATTCTTAAACTTCCACTTAAATATACAATGCGTGTAGTTTAGTTTAACTTCTGTTTGAAAAAGTCTATTTGCTACAAAATTATTCAGGTGAAATCATAAATTGATCCTCTAATGGACATTATTTATCTTCGTACCATGAAGATGATTGATAAAATAATTCATTAGCAATGAGTTCTTAAGCATTCAGTGCCACCCAGGTCAAATTTAGCTAGAGATTGACCCTAATCCTAAATCAGATTTTCTAGCTAGCCTCTATTCTGACAGCATGGAAGATCCACAGATGGCAGGAATGGAACAATACTAAATAGGACCATTCAATTTTCCAGACAATTTACAAATAAATTTATCATACAGGCTTATGACAGATTTATAAATCTTCTGTTGGGCTGAAGAAATACAGAATTAGGCAAAACAAAAAGCTACATGGGATGGAATATTTCTGGAAGTATGCCCTTCCCACTGAAGCCAGCTCTGAGGCCAGAGAGGGCTGCGTTCTATCACACAGATGATGTTGAGGGCAGTACCGTAGGCAAGGTGACTTTTTCCTCATAAATTCTGCTTTCCCTTACCTAGTTTCAGTTTCTCAACAGATCTGCTTCATTCAGTGCTATTTTTGATGGAACTGCTTTGTTTTGTTACTTGGGGACCTAACTATAAATAAAAAAATCAATGTCTGCTATTATGTTTCTATTTTGTAATTATTGTTACTCCAATGTTTCTTTCTTGTCACCCGGGAAATATGAAAAGGCCTTGAGGATGAAGTATTTTACATATATTCTCAGTATGGATCCCCTCAAACAGTACCAACAACAAGTGCAGGTGAGGACCCACTGTCTGAACTGCAGCATTTCTGTACAACAGCCTTTTTCTCATTAGTGTTCTGATCTTAACATCGCTCTTCATAACCTCCTATGTTATTTATGTGACATAGAAGCACATCATAAAAAAAAATATATCACCTCTCATCCTAAGATTAACAAACCCCCGTGGATTATATAACAATACCCTAGATCCAGACAGGTTTTTTTTCAGAGCTGTGTGTACAAGCAGCAGTCTATGGATTTATCAAGGTCGTTATTTTCACAGAAGTTCATTTCACAGTCTGTATGTATTCCATGATTTGTTTTTATATAGATAACATTATAATTTGCTACCAAAACTTTCTATACTAGGGAAATAGTCCAGATAGGAATGCTACAGTCAGCAGGTATCACAAGGATGTGTAGCCATACTGTAGAGGCAGAGTCCAAAAAGGTCCCCAGAACCTTTTTCCATCAAACCCTAAGGCATCAGTTACAGTCCAACAGAGCAATAATGCTAACTCCCTCTGGCAACAGACCAAAGGCCAAAGTCACTTTAAATGCTGCCTTTCTTGTTGATATCCACCCCATCACACCTACCCCATCAACTTCATACTGGGAAGCTTTCTGATCCATTACTCAAACTGCTTCCATGGAGGGCATGACCTAAGCCATGCAGCATGGAAAACTCTGATGAAAGAGCTGTGGTTAGCTCATCACACTGAGGTGCCACTGTCTGAAATCATCAGCTACAGAAAGCATTTTCAGTGTGCAGATGGGTAGCAAGGCTCTGGCAACATGATATGCCCATCAGAATTAATAACCGAAAAATGTTCAATCCAACTTCACACAATAACCATTTATAGTAATAGCAGAGCATATAGAAAACATACAACCACTATTTCTGTGCTTGCAAATGTGCTAAGTTAGCAGCTTCTCAGATTAGGATAGTAATTCACCCTACATTAGAATTAAAATCCATTCAGCTATAAAAATGAGGCAAAAACACATCTCTCATTAGGAACTCTCTCTTCATCTACTTAGGAAATTCTGTCTCTCTGACAAGACTTCTATGAATGATTTTCCAGTTTCTCTGCCTCAAGGGCTGGAAACTCAGTCAGATCACCAAAAATACTCTCAGAGCTGCATATATAAGTATGCACAGTCAGACCTATTATGATTTAGTGAGCCTAGCAGCCTGGCACTAGAGTGAGTGCCAAGCACTAGGAAGGAAACTTATTTGGCCTCTGTTGGAAAAAACATGAACTATTTGCAAAGGGGAAATATTATTTTTTAAGCGCATCTGGGACATTTTCTGGTAAAACTGGCTAAGTGACAAAGCCCAGAAAATTAAGTAATTTATAGTGATATTCTGAAAAGGCAAGTGCTTCCGTGTCTGAGTTCCAGTGCTGAACAACTGCTACTCTCCTCATTATTGGTGTGAAGAACTGGTAAGCAAAATTGGCTTACAGAATTCTTTTCTCAAAATAAAAAGCCTTTCATTCAGGAGGACTGCGTGCCTCTTATTTTCTCTCAGGAGTGGATACTCCCACTGTAAGGACAGGCTAAGGCAAAAACAGAAGAGTTCAGGCTGCAAAGCTGTAAAACACATCCACAAAGGTGAGAGTCCATGAGACTAAGTCAACTGATAGAATCAGTGGATTAAAAGCAAATGTGTTATGAGGACTGGCTGCTTGGGGCAATAACTCCAGTTACAAGGTTCTAGTACCCAGCACCAATATAAAGACAAACTATCTGGGATGGCTATAGAACCTTGAGAATTGAACAACCTATTCCAGGATGACAACTGTCCTTCCAGATAAGATAGACAACAAACAAGAATCTGAAACCTCTGGGTCTTGTGTCTTGTATGATTTTGGCAGATACTTGTGGTAGTGGGGCTTTTTATATCCTCACAGCAGAAGACAAGAGTTTTCTTTTGAAAGGGGAGCCCAGAACAGAGGCAACCTCATCTGAGCATAACTGCATCCAGTACTTGTTTCTGCAGCTCCATCTGGACCAAGAGTGCACACAGGACTACGTTACATCTCTGCAGAACTGTTCTCTTTGTGTTTTGGTTTAGCAGAGGGCTGATGCAATGGGTTCTGGGACTTTGAGGCTGACTGCCAGAAGTGAGGAAATTTTCATTGCAGAAGTCCTGACAGGTGATTCTGACACCGCTATCATGCTAGTATCAACACAGCCTTCAGCATCAGCCTGTAACAGATATAAAGCAGCTGAACTCGAGAATGCATGAAGTTGCAGGGTTTGAGGATACTTTATCCAGAATCTGTGGGCTTGCGGATCTCTACCTGTACTCTTCAGTAGCACTAGTAATGATCAATAATAAGCGTCTGCATGAAAACACCTGAGTTTGAATTGATTGTTGAGCTGTTGTCTGATCACCCAACTCTTCAAACTCTCACCTCACTTCAAGAGAACTTCCAATCGGAGACTTTCGAAAACATCAACCAGAGGATATCAATCAACATAAGCTAAATTGCAATTAGGGCTATCATATGACAGAGTAAGGTTTAAAGGACAAAAGCACATTCCTCAGGCATAAGTTAAGAGAAAAAAAGAGGAAAAAACCTTCAGTAACATGCTTTTCACTGTGTGCAATGAAAAGTAATTCATCTTGAAACTTTAGCAGCTTGTGTTGAACTGAAGCAGTCACAGCTGACCTTCCTCAGTCACTCTGATGAGTCTTTATCAGTTGTCCTCATTACATAAAGACAATCAATCAGAAACTGGAGAACAATGGCCTTATTAAGGTTCATAAAAATTGAATGCAAATCCTCTATGCCATTCAGCCAGGGACAAGCTATTCCCAGAGCTACAGACACACGTCTGTGCCAAAGTCAACGCAATTCTTTTTTTTCCAAGTCGTGAGCTGCTGATCGCCTAAGGAAGGAAAAGGGGCCAGAAAGCTACTCAGTTCTCCAGTTCACTGTGACTCCTTCACCCTTTCTTTTTCATTAGAATAGTGCAAAGTAGGAAAGGTATTCATACAAGTAGTCAATGCAAATTGTTTGCATATTGTGTTACTCTGATGTACATGCTCTATGCCAATGCATTTAGCTAATTTACACATGAATGCCTGAATGCCATTTCAACAAGTCCTCATTCCTGACTGGGATTGTTAGTGAGGGACACTGAGTAAAGACTCTCCCACTTTCATTCCTCCTGATGGAGGTGTCCTGTATGAGAGGTCACGCTGGATCACAGCACTGATTTCTAATCAGTGTCACATAGGGATTGAAACAAACTGACACCATCAATTTTCAAGGGAGATACACAGCAAGAAAACAATTATCAGGGAAGAAATGAGATCCTAGGTGCTTAAGCCATACCAGTCTGGCTACAGGTCACCAGAACTACAATTTCTCAATATATCTTCAGAAGAAATATGAGGTCTTGTTCAAAGTAGTAATGAGCTGCTGTTTATCACATTCAGAACTCCAGATACCTACTAGAAAATTTGATAGCTGATATTCAGGGATCCTATTTGGTATATATGAAAGGCAGCTGTTCCTAATGTACTTAGTTAACTTGACACCATCAAGCTTATTTTCAGTCAACGCTGGGTCAACTACCATTTCTTCCTCCTCTCACAACCTTACAAATCTCTCTCTCTAAATAAAAACCTTATGGCATTCAAACCAAATGGTCTTCATCAAATTTTACATTACTTCGGTATCATCCTCTTGGTTTTTTGTTTGTTTCTTTGTTTCTTTTTGTTGTGTGTGTTTTTTTTTCCCCCCAATCTCACATACAGACTTAAGCGGAGATCCACACATCACATTTGGTCCTGACTTAAAACTTCAGTATCTGAGTATAAAAACAATGGCATCCTGTTTTCCCTCTAATTGATTTTTCCCCCTAGATGTAATTTAAAGGTGAAAGTAGCTTTCAGAGGCTAAACCACTACAAACGAAAAATTTTCAGTGGTTAAGAAAACATAAAGTATACTTTATGAGTAACAGTTACAGAGTTACAGAGAAACATACTGTTTCTCTGTAAAGCTAATCTTCACCTGGAAGGCACTGAAAAAGGTTAACTATTTGGCAGATTTATTTGCCTTTGATATACAGAGCAACCAAGACCCTTCTCTAGATAATTCTGAAATCTTTCAAAGCGATTTACATACCACACACAAAAAAATCCCCAACTACATGTGTTAGTTTCTAAATCCTCCTTCACAGTGACAGATGTATATTCTTGCACATTTGTGCTTCATACTTCTTCAAGGCAATCGTGGAGCAAGTCCAATCAGTTGACAAAACATTTATGTTGTTTTGATTCCTAAATGAGTGTATATGCTGCCTAATAATAAATAAATAAATAGGTAGATAGAGTCTCTGACTTTCAAACTGCCATCTAACCAGCAGCCATGTCCCTCTGACAGTCAAATAATGGCAGTCAAGAACCTTCTGTAGCTAGGGTGGGTGGACAAAAGTGTTGTCTCTGCTTCAGTAAATAAACCATACCCTATGATACTTAAGAAAGAGAATCCAAGTAAAGCATCACGTTTCATAGTCAGAAAAAAATCCTCTTGACCTTAAAGACACTGGCAGTTATACGTGCTCATTTCAGCTTTCACAGAAGATGAATGCTGCTGACCTAATAAATTCTATCCCGAGTGTCTGTTATGAAGACAAAACCTTATTATCAAGTGGTCATATCCTACATTCTGGATTTCCTAGAGTTAGCTTGGTTCCAGGCCTCCTCCTTGGACTGGGAAATTATACCTCATACAACGCTGTCAGGCAACTTTCATTTGTACACTGTAACTACAAATGCAATATTAATATAAAGCAAATAAGCCACATAGACATATAGTATCCAGAGACATGTTTCCACAGAGTTAAAGAAAAGACAATAACATTATCCAGACTTAACGTAGCCAAATCCTCTTCAAGGATATATCCTACTGCCTGCCCCGTGCACTCAGAAGTAAAGGATAGCAGGGTCTTGTCAGCTAGCCAGTTTGAGTTACTAACACGAGTTACACATGTTAACAAACACATCTGGCAAACCAAGCCTTAAACTGACCTAGAATTTTGACGGTAAACATCTCAAATGTTTTGCTTTGTGAAGTAGCAGCTTAGAGGTTAGCCTCTAAGCAAAACCTTTTCACAGAGATGTTGTGTGTGTCCACAAACGTGTGTAGTCTCAAACATTACTTCACTTCTCACCCTTCATAAATGCAGGGAGGTGGGGAAACAGGAAGCACTGTGTTGCACAGCACAGTTCTTCTAGTCAAAGGAATATAAGATGTACGATTACATGGAGATGCTGCTGCTACCATCAGATCTATATTTAAACATGTGCCAAAATAAGAGATTTAGAGTCTGTTTCAAACAAACACTTGCTTTTTTTGCTTATTAGGAGCACTCAAGGTCATACAAGAGAAATAGATGCAGTTACATTCCACTGAATTACAACACACCTCTTTGAACTGGTCTTTAACACATTTTCTTACTGCACCAGAACTATTCTCATGAGATGTACAAATCAGATTGAAACATCACAGTTCAAATGATACACAAGCACATTCTCATAGTCTCTTCAAAACGTGCTACAGGCAGCATAGATCAGGGCAGAGTTGAAGCCTTGAATATCATGACTTGCACAGTTCAACTGCTTTCAAACAGCATGGGCTATATCTCTATTGTTACATTTCAGTTACTCATCTCTCAAAATATGGCCAGGTGGAAATCTGCAGCTGGAAAGGCAAAGGCTGAATAAGTAAATAAATAAATGAAATCACGGCTTTGGATTTTTGCTTTCGAAAGACCGTATGTTCTTCAGCAAAGATAATGTTGGTTTGAAAAACAAACAAGCAAACAAATTATAGCACATGCTTTAAATATAGCCATACACTTGTGTTCAAAACTTTTTTTTTTTTTTTTGACAGATTTTACATCATAGATAGTGGAAAGAACGGCAGTTCTAGGATTTTATACATTTTAAGACTTCTGGTCTTAAAGATTGTAGCCGTTCTAATTCTGTATTGGAAAGGAAGCCTTTGGAAGATTTTTCAGAGGAGGAGTAGAACTATTTAAAGTCTAAAGTAGAATTAATTGCTTTTATACTTGAAGACAAACAAAAAAGCCAGTATCTCATCCACATGTTTGTATACTGTGTAGTTTCCTCTAATCTCCATGAGCAGCTGGCTATCTGCTTAACTGCCCTCATTTAGCTGACCCTAATTTCTAATCTGGATTTTCCTTCTTCATAAAGATTTATAAAAAACAAAACCAAACAAAAAACCCTGAAAACACTTCCAAGCAAAGTCAGATCATGAAAATAAAATATAATTTATACTCACTGACAGAAATGTGTTATATTATGTGCTTTAAAACTTCAGAATTTGAATAGCATTTATATATTATATATAGCATTTATAATAGCATTTATATATTAATATAGTGATTTTTTACCCATACCATCCCCAGCCCTACCTCTAGTGGAATGATAATAGCTTTTCTCCATTCTGATTTGAACAAGTGGACAGTAATTGCATTAGCTGAAGGGACATGAGAGCACAGGCAATGTAATTTGGATGGGTTTTGGACAATACTTTGGCTGCAAGGATAACTGCATTCTCTGATCACAACTATTCTACAAGCCAGACTCTATGCCTCCAGAGAGAAAAACCTGATTCTTCACCTTGGCAGCTTCCTGTCTCTTCTGTATCCACCTGGATCACCAGCTCTTTTCTTTAAGAGACTGTGATCAGTACAGAAAGGAGTGAAGAGACAGCTTCTGAACTATTTTTTCATCTTATCAGCAGAAATGTAAACTGACAGGCAGCTTATACATATACCTCTGTCATATAGGAAAGCTGGGAAGAATAGGTGATTGATCACCTGAAGAACTTCAATTCCTTACTGAAGTCACGTGTGCTGAGTTGCATGATGTAGGTTAGAATCTAAACAGACATTTTTCATTAAAAGGGTGTGCTCCCAATATCTTTTTAAGAAAACAGGGAGAGATCAGAAAATGAGGCTGGACAAGAAGACAGAGATGAAATATGTTTTTGAAAACTGACAGTCTGAAAAGCTCTTGAAAGATACATGGAAAGACAAGTGAACCATCACAGAATTTTTGTTATTTTTTTCTATTTTGCACGTTCTTTCCAAGCTCCATCTGAGTGCACAATAAGCTACAGGCTCAGTTCCCTTCATGGGTGAGCTCCTCTCCAGCAGTGTACGGACAGGTGTCCTGGCAAAGACATGCACAAAGAAGCATCTGGAGCTGTAACCCTTCTCAGGAAGGCCAGACCATTTTGTCTGCTTTACTACATGGCTAATTTCACGGACCTGCATCCTCCTGTAGTCCTCACCAGCTGCCTACCAAAAATGGGGAAAAAACAGTTCTGCACTCTATTCTGTCAGTAACTGAAAAAATTTACCACTATCTAAAAGGAGTAAAGGGTGATGGGTAAAGCACTAGTATTAAGAAGATACTGTGAGGGATATTTAATTTGTTAGCACATACCAGAAAGTTTTTATCTTCCTTTGCCCACAATGTCAGCAAAAGTAATTCACTGAATAGCAATCATTGGAGTAGTTTCTCAGTTTCTACTGCAAATTGTTTTCATTCCTACAACTTACTTGTCATCCTTTGTTGGCCTCTTTTTTCTCTCCTACTGCTTCTGCCCTCCTCCCAAGTTCATTAGATTACAGTGGAATTTGGACATATTTTTCCATAATATTTTGAAAAAGATAAATCAGAAAAGAGCGCAAGACCTCTTTCTTTTTTCTGGCCTCACATTCTTCCTCCAGATCGGCTGATACACCCGAGGTAAATACTGACTCATTTGCTTGGCACTCTCCTTTTGGCTAAATACTTCAATTTTCTTTTCTTTTTTTTTTTTTTTTTTTTTTAATAAATACTGAACCAGACTTTTTTTCTCTATATATTTTATCTAGGAGACAGAACTTTTACTGTTCCCTGCAGTCAGCCACAGATCTTCCCTCTTCTGCAGATGGATCTGTTTATTCACATCTTTCCTCAACCCAGCCCCACATTGCCATTTTCACCCCGCAGTCCTGTAAGAAGAAGTGTAGGTAATGTATTATCTTTTCTGAATAACCAAATTAACTATTTTAAGAAACACGAATGACAGAAGACACACTGGCAAAAAAAACCAACACAGATACAAAATAAAACAGCTTGTTCTTACCTGAACTGAATCTAAATTCTGACTTTGATTCGACTGAAACTACTCTACTGAATAATTTTCTTATCTACACTACTTCGCTAGAACTCTGCAATGCTCATTTCTCTTTGCTAGTTCCCTATCTATGACAAGTCTGAAAGGACTTTTTGCACCACAAGCAGGTTTTACAAGAAGCTAAAAAGAAATGTTAATATGTTTTAATTTATAAAGTGAATTGACAAAAGGCTGCAATATAAAAGAACCTCCTTCCTTTACAGATACAAAACAAAGCACTATTCATGTCAACATTTATGCACAAAATTAAATATAAGCATGCCTACTCATCCGCTACATCTGCATAAGTATCTGCAGGATATGGGCTCAATTCCCAGTTCCCTTTCAATTCACTCGTATTTCCAGTACATACTTTGGAACAAAAATAAATAACTCCAATCATTTACAGCACATCACACTTCCAAATCACTCTATGAATGACTACATGACAATTAGGAACTTAAGTACCTCACATAACATGGAGCTAAACAGAGGTTCTAGCTTAGGACCTGAAAAGCCTGAATCACATTATTGCAATCACTTTGCCAGAAACAGTAATCTGGTCTCTACACAGTGATAATGATTCCATGTGTAGACCCTGTGCCAATGATTTATATTGTTCTTGAGACCAGAACTAGTATATAAGCATGGCAACTACGTTTGATCCTATATATGTCTGAAAATACTTATTACAGTCTAGCAAAAAGATTCCTAACTCCCAACTCCTCACGTACACCTTTAACAAGAACAAAAATTGTAACATCAGCATCCTTGTTGCAACAACAACAACAACAAAAGCTCTTGGATTTAATAAAAAACATATTCAGATACACTCTTGTTATTTCACCAAAAGGAGTTTTTCTCTCCCACTGAAGAAAAATATGTTATCTTTCAAGTATTATCTAAGGTTTCACTAAAACAGCATGCATGTTTCTTAGTGCCTTTCGAAAACACAAAAACTTAAATATATATTCTTAACATAGAGGGCTCTCTTCATCATCACTAGGACAACTATATAAATCTGAAACATGCTTTGCATGGAATTTATATTCTCCTTTACCTGTTCAGAAGTGATACAATCAGTACAGTGTTGGAACATATCATCCATTGAAAATGGCATTAACAGCAGCAAGTCTTGGCCATGCTCATAGCAGTAATCCATGTCCCTCCCTCCTGTCGGAGCAGGACAGATCCTTACCACTGTACTGTCTCAACATGAAATGGGTCTCATCCTTTTCCCATACATCAGGCAGGCTTTCTTGAAATCATGTGGCTACGACACTTTGCATCATTACATTTTGTGTGCATCCAAGTCAATTTTCCAGCCTCACTGAAGAAAGCAGTCAGTTGCAAACCAAATGGTGGAAGACAGTATAATAGGGCACTGTCCCATAAAAGGAAATGGTGGATACAGCCCTGAAGCAGAACTTTCAAATACGAATTTGATAAATGGAAATAAAATGCACTGGTATATTCTGAGAGTCAGAAATATTTGGCACATGAAAATCCAGAATCATAGAACCATAGGAGTTGGAAGAGAGCTCTGGAGATCATAACACTCCCAAACCCCGCGTTAAAGCAGGTTACCTAGAAAAGGTTACACCGGAAAGAATTCAGATGGATTTTGAATATCTCCACAGAAGGAGATTCCACAAGCTCTCTGGGAAGCCTGCTCCAGTACTCCATCAGTGTCACAGTAAAGATCTTTCTCGTGTTTGTATGGAACTTTCTGTGTTCCAGTTTTTTTTTCCATTGCGCCTTGTCTTGTCACTGCACACTGCTGAAAAGAGGTTGGTCCTATTCACTTGACTCCCATTCGTTAGACGTTTACAAGCACTGATAAGATTTCCTCCCCCCCCCAGCCCCGCTCAATCTTCTTCAGACTGAACAGTCCCAGGTCTTTCCTCATAAGGGAAATACTCCAGTACTCCAGACCCCTCACCATTTTTGTGGCCCTCCACTGGACTCTCTCCAGAAGTTCTCTGTCTTTCTTGAACTGAGGAGCCCAGAACTGGACACGGTACTCCAGACATGGCCTCATCAGGGCAGAGTAGGGAGGGAGAATCACCTCTCTCAACCTGCTGGCCACACTCTTTTTAATGCATTCTGGGATACCATCAGCTCTCTCAGCCACCAGAGCACACTGCTGGCTCATGGCCAATCTGTTGCCTGTCAGAAAAAAGTCCTTTTCTGCAGAGGAAAAGAACTCCTCTCCAGCAGGTCAGCCACTAATCTGTATTGCTGCTTGCAGTTATTCCTCCTCGTGTGTGGGACTCTGTATTTGCAATTGCTGAAACTCATAAGGTTCCTCTCTGCCCAGCTATCCAGCCTGCCCAGGTCTTGCTAAATAGCAGCACAGCTTTCTGATGTGTCAGCCATTCCTCCCAGTTTCCTATCATCAGCAAACTTGCTGAGGGAGCACTCTATTCCTTCATCCAAGTCATTGATGGAGATACTGAACAAGCCCAGTCCTAGTAATGACCCCTAGAGTACACTACTACTTAAAGGACTCCAACTAGAGCCTGCACTGCAGATCACAACCCTCTGAACTCTGCCAGTCAACCAGTTCTCAATCGACTCCATTGTCTGCTCATCTTTCCTGCTCTTTCTAAGCTTACCTTCAAGGATGTTATGGGTGACAGTGTCAAAAGCCTTGCTGCAGTCAAGATAAGCAACATCCACTGCTCCCCCTTCACCTACCCATCTGGTTATGACATCACAGAAGACTACAAGTTTGGACAAGCAAGATTTCCTCTTGGTGAGTCCATGCTGATCACTCCTGAGAACATTCTTTTCTTCCACTTGCATGGAAGAAAAATCTCACGAGCGCTGGAATGGCTGAGGTAGAGCTCAGTAATTCTGAAAAAGAGCATCCTTAGTTCCTGCACACTCAGTAAACTGCTAAAAATCACTGCTGAAAACAACATTTAAAAACCAAAAATTAAGTGAATACAAAGAACTAGATTCTGTCATCAGTTTCAATGGGACACCTTCCATTAACAATTCCTGTCTATGAAACACACTGGCAGAGAGTTACACTTTTCCCATGATCTTTTACTATTTTTCAGTACCACTAAGCAGATAAAGAATTCCAGTGATGTAAGAGGAAATCAAAGACGCTTTTCTCATTTTATGAATATTCTTGCTCTTGGCTTTTCTTGCTTCATCTAGCTGTTCTTGCCCACATGAAAGGCCTGTACTTCCACTTTTTTTTTTTTTTTTTTTTTTTTTAACTTTTCTATCTTCCTTTATTTTTTTTTTTTTGGAGTCAGATAATTTGTCTCCTAATACTGAAGATAAAAACCTTACCTACTTTCAATCTTGATCATTTCATATAAGATCTACTAATAAGGTTTAAAAAAAATCCCAAATTTTGCGATTTGGTTACCATTGCCCCATAATTGTGCATGATTACTGCAAGTTTAGATGCACTGCTGTCAACGCAGTACAAACCTCAAAAGGCTTTATTTCATTTGCAAGTCCAGATAGCAGTTACAAAGAACAAAACTGTTATGACAGAGTTCACCATCAGCCTATGGCATGCCATCAAAAGAGGACTGTTAATGAGCTACTCTCTTGTCTTGAACCCTCAGGAATAAAACTGCAATGCCTTTGAGCTCTCAGGAAGGTTTTAACAAGAAAAAAAAAAAAAAAAAAAGAGAGAGAAAAAAGGTTGAAATACAAAAAAGAAAATGCCCAGATTTTTTTTTTTTTTTGCAAGCAGCTGCATGCAGGTGTGAAGTGCTCTGTTTGTAGTTTTCACACAGCTTATCATAAGCAGCTATTTTTTCATCAGACCATGGTGAAGGGGATGGAAACAACATGGAAGAAGGGAAACAGAAGAGACTGAAATATTGAGAAATCAACTCTGATATAGTTTGTGTGCTTGCAAGAGAGACTTTTTCCTGCAGCACCTGCAGACTCTTTGTGAGCTCCAAAATAAAATTCACCTTTCAGAATAAAGAACGAGTGGCAGGAAAAGTCAGAAACCTGAAGAGGTAAAGGCTACAAAATTGACTGGTGAGACATTACTTTTACCATTCACTTAAATGTAGCAAGTACAGTTCTTAGAAGCAAACTAAACTGTACAAATTACTTTTATGCTTTTCAGTGAATTCCTTTTAAATTTATATGGTAAAAACTACTGCCATAAGCTATATCCTCTTACAGCGATCAGTAGTAATACAACTGGGTATAAAAACTGAATTACCATCCTCTCTTATTTCTATTAAGTTTAATGTCACTGCTAAAGAAGCAAAGGGATGCTTGATTCTTCTGCTCATAAACAAAAAGTCTTGTTGGTTTCCAAAGCTGTATATCCACCAGTTTTCTTTCCCACTCTAAATTCCTACAAGAATTGAAGGAAGTCCTAACTGCTGATAAGCCTTGTGTAAACCTCTAGGAGGAGCTACATGAGCTAAAGCAACATGCAGCAGCTGAACATCCTTCTTCCCCCGTGCTGGGCACTCAGCTCTATTCACCCATCACTACCAGAAATTTGGGATAGCTCAAGTTGCAGTTCCATCTCATTGCTCTAGCTGGCACAGGTCTTCAGTGTCCTTCACATGCCAGACATTTTCCAAGGCAGAGAAAAGGCACATGACTCAAAAAGCTTTTTTTTCTTTTTTTTTTTTTTTTCCTAAACTACCTATGAGAACAGCTTCTGTACAAGTAACCTATTGACTTGCATGAACTTTAACAGACAAGACACAGGCTACCTCCAGTTTTCACTTGCTTATGATGTTCTTTTTCAGTTAGCATACAAGGTGACAATAAGATTCAGCATGCTACTTTGGGCTTTTGCAAGTTAGTCTCCACATTTTTACTACGTTTCCTGCACCCTGGATCCACTAAAATGGATACTTTTGCGCATCCAGTACCTGCACATACAACAACTGTTAATCAGAGGTGGGTGTTTTTTTTTTCCTCCTTTCTCCTAACAGCCAGATGGTAACTCCAGATGTAAAGGGTGTTACAAAGATAGGAATGAGAAAATATACCAAGAAAGAGGTGAAGAATGGAAAGGAAATTGCAAGAATAGGAACATTCTATATTTGCAAACATTTTAATAGTTACATTTCCACCCACTCCTTCAAAGAACAGGCAGCAATGCCTAAAGGGTACTCCTTAAGATCCTTGACTGCTTGCTCTGCAGACTGCAGTCCTTTTCAGATTTCCCAAGCGATACATTAAAGTACATCATTCTGTCATAGCAGTTTTGAACAGTGCAACTACTCACATGTCTATTACAGCCAACATGCTGGGAGGCAGTTGGATGTGATGTGTTATTCCAAAAATTCAATAAAAATACTTTTTCTGGCTTGCAGTTCTCCAGAAAAGGACAAGATAAGGGACATACAAAGAAAAACAATGGGACATATTAACGATGAAAAAACCTGAAATTTACATCTGCTAAATGAATCCCTGCATTGAATTATATGTGACAATTATGTTTGAGGAAAAGTATGTTTCTAGACAGAGGAGTAAATAAGTAAAGGCTTGCAGAGAGTAGCTGGCCGCTACAGAACTCAGGTATTCCTAAATATATTTTTAGGGTTAGTTTTTTGATCTCAAAATCTGATTTTTAATACTTGCGTTTAAAATCATAGAATCACAAGGTTGGAAAGGACCCGCAAGATCATCTAGTCCAACCATCCACCCATTACCACTGCTACAAGCTACTAAAGCATGTCTCATAGCTCCCCATACAGACACCTCTTGAACACTGCCAGAGATGGTGACTCCACCACCTCCCCTGGGCAGGCCATTTCAGTGCCTGACCACTCTCTGAGAGAAAAGGTTCTTCCTTATGTCTAATCTAAACCACCTCTGGTACAACTTGTGGCCATTTCCTTCGATCCTGTTTGTTGCCTGGGAGAAGAGGCCAAACCTCCTCATCACAACCTCCCTTCAGGAAATAAGTTATAAGTGGAGCATCTAGCAAAAGAACCTATAAATCGAAATTACTATCATTGCTGTTGCCATTGTTTGCATTGCAATTTTTGCAACTTGATCTAGGAATCAGTTACTTTTTCCTACAGTAGAAGACATGAATAAGTCCATGACTTGCATTCTTTCCTCATAATTAGTTAATGGAACTTCACTTTTGAGCGTCAAAGGAAGGACTACTGCAAAGCATTTGAGAACTGGAGAGGAAGTGCTCCTGGGTGAAAAACCTGAGCTGTAAAAGGAGTTGCCAGAGGGCATGAAGTTAAGTGGAAGAACACCATCTCCAACCCACACTGTAAGGGTTTTTTAGACTGCTTTTTCATCACAGTTTGTACCCATTCCTCTACCTGAGCGTAGCAGAAGAGTAGGAGCATATTTCATCATAAAAATATAATTTACCAGCCACGCCCATAGAGGCACGTTTGACACATGCTGCAAAAATCACCTTGAATGACTAGAAGAGGAAGAAATAAAGAACACTGATATTTAACATCCAAGAATCCCTTCTGTCAATCTCTCCTTTTTTTTTTCTTTTTTAGCTGCTTCCAAAATTCAGTCTCGTTTACATTAAAATTACTGTATTATTGCCAAAATAAATTCTTCAGCTCTCTTTATCTACTATCTTGTCAGCAGAAAAAGATATCTCAGGAGGCTTAAGACCAGCCTGTGCGCCTACTGGAATCTCATCAATCATTGATCAAGGAGAGCTCCTGAAATTTCCTGCCACCTACAGTCCTTCAGTTGTATGGCAAGCCATTGTTGGGGATAGGCTTTAGGTCCTAGACACAGACATGTGGGTAAAACTGTGTGTTTCTTCAGTCTTGTTACTAATTTGTAAGTGGAATTGATGAGTGGAGAGTTCTGTCTTGCAGTTGCTTGTATTCCTGCAACAGGTCCTCAAATGTTTTTGCTCCCCTCAACTGCATCTTACTGGCAGTCATAGTGACTTATAGATGATAAGAAGCTTGCATTTCACATTGGTGTCCTCCTTGGGTTAACACTGTATGTCTCTTTGCAATATAGAATATTTTGTCCTAATCAAAGACACAGATTCCCAATGGGAAGGGACAGGAGAGTGAGAATGCACAAGGGACCACGCAGAAAGTAGTAGGGGAAAAAGAAAAATCAGAGAAGATTGTCTGAGATCAACAAAAAAAACCCCTCAGAATAGTAGATGGTGGTGAGAAATAAGAGCTACAGGATATGCAGACCAACAATCCTATTGCTTCTGAGTGCCAAAAAGCATTACTTAAGAGGAAGCTTATTCACTTCACTGAAGTAGTCAAAATTTTTGCAGAGTCAATCACAACTAAAGTACACAGTACTGTATTATTCATAAGCATTGAGGTCTTTGCCTGGACTTGTCTAACAATTATGATTTGTATGACAAATATAGTGGTAACATTCACATTCTTTTCCTAGTACACAGTAGGTTATATTGTTAATAATAAGCAAGTAAATAGCACTACAAGGTCATACATTGCTTTTCATAGGAAAATAGATTCCCTATCTGCTACCCGCTCACCAAAAAGAATACAGTTCAGATGATATATTTCAACTTAGGTTATATCAAACTCTATAATAAGATGGGTAAAAGAAGCTGTTTTGCCTTTATCATTCAGTGCTCAAAATGTATTGCACTTGGACCATGACCACATTTCAACACCTTTGCTGCCTCTCCTGGAATCCTTCCAACAAATGCAGTGGGTACAGAACTTCAGCTCCCATGTGTCCACCAGAAGAGATACCCTGCACATCCCTTAATAATAGCCTGTCACAAAACTCTTATGGACCACAATGGTGGGAAAAGGACAAAGACCCCAGCTCACAAGCATAAGTGAAGATGTCTACATCTGGAAACTGACTAAATAAAAACTGTTCTACCACAGCTTTCCTTATTTTTCATGCTATGGCCAAATAAGAAGGCAAAGGAAATCCTGACATTCTGGCATAAAGGCTCAGGGCATGGAGCAAAAATGCAACAAGGGCCATTAGAATAAATTAATTCCAGAGAGACGGGTACAGGAAATGTATTTCAGAAAGCAGAATCTCACTCTCTGCCTTGAAGTACAAATACTCATATCTACCTTGTTTTATAAGATGAACAAGGACCAACTCATCTATTGCTGAGATAATATTTTTCGTACCTATTAAGATCTACAGCTTTTAATCAGCCCTTGTAACTGGAAACAGTCATATTTGTTCCGAGTACAACATGAAATTCCATAACTTCCTCATGTTGGAGTTTGTTCAGCAACTCTTCAGGTTTGCAAGATAAATTTCTGAACCGTGTATAGATTACTATGGAAATTTTAAACAAACTTCATGACTCCTCAAGGGGAAGGTATACTACTGTATCTCGAACTATTCTCTGAAAACAAAATGAGGAAGAAATTACTTCCTAATCTCAGGAGTTTTTTGGGTTTTTTTTACTAAGCTAAATGAACCAAAACTAGTTTGCCTCCTGCTGCTGCTTAGAGGTAATAAATAGTCTGGGGGTAGCACTCCCCCTCCCAGAGTTATATCCTAGTTTCACTGTTTAGATGTCTATAGGCTGGAAGTTATTTTTACTACATCCTGTCAACAGTGAGGGGACAAAACTATCAGGAAGAGGATGCATTAGGCTTTTACATTAACTGTTGGTAAAACTAGCATGCAACAGCGGAATATTTACTTGTTCACATAAGTGCTCTGTGTGTTACTCTTAGACTTCTCCATGTTAATGCTTAGCTCAGGTGACATGATAGATCATACGACTCTACAGAGTTAGAGCTCAGAGAATCACAACTCACTAAAAGTACTTGGAAAAGGTTCCTAGTTTTTCACGTTCTAGTCTGGTAGAACATAGCCCATAGTGTTTACAGCAGCCAGCTCACACACCAGTGCTGAATCATTTGCCTGGGCAGCCCAGTGGAAAAACTGCCATTGGAACACTGCCATATATAATTCCAATAGAAAATTGATCTTCTGTGTATATCTCATGCTCAGAAAAAATAACTTATTCTTCCAAGTTGTATTTTGGAATGTTGTTTGGTACCAACATTTAATTTACTATCACATGCTTATTGACTTGCATCCAGCTGGAAATTCACATGCATTGTAAGCTCAGGACTGGGAGCATGCATGCATCTGTAGGTTGCTATTGCAATTTTATACAGTTTACACAAACACAAGAGAGCAAACAAAAAGTTCCTTTTGGATGGAAACTCAATCTAGCAGGTCATCTCATCAGTTCAGGAACTCAAGTCTTTGGAACTAAGTTTTAATAGCTAAACCTTAAGCTTTATCTTTCATTACACTCTACAGTATTGCTTTTATATTCAACATTAAATGGTACGTTGTCTCAGCAAGTAACATTGGCTTACATCCTGAAAAACGTATGTTACAATTTTAAATTCAAGACCTAAACACTATGCTGAAGGCCCTGCTTAAGCATGACATCAAATGAAGTGATGTTACAACATATTTTTAAATAACTAGAACTCGTTTGGAAAGTAATAGCATTACTTTTTAGAGCTGTGGCAGTAATTGTAGTAAATGATACCATTACTGAAGTGTTAAATACAGAATCAGTTTTTTTTTGCACATCTTTGTTTCTTTATAGCAATAGAACCACAGAAGTATTTCTCTCACTTCTCTATGCGTATAAATACAGCAGTTTTGGAAAAACTGATATGGGCCATGTAATCTCAGTAGCTAATGTCCTTAGAAAACGGACATTTAAGTCTCTGGACCCATTTCATTTAACAAAATTAACACAGTGCAGTCTGATGGTAAAATATAGATATATAACATAGAATCATATGTATTGACTTGCTTTCATTTTCAAGCTTAGGAAATGCAAGGCCTATGAATTGTGTAAAAAGTGAAGTGCAAGTAATATTTTAAGATTAACTTTTTGTTAAAATCAGAATAATAAAAACTTGATCTGGAAAAAACATATGGATAACAACCTAGTAACATCATGTTGGTGCTGTTTTCTACATCACTGTTGTAGTCATTGCAGCTTATGTTGCAAAGGGTGGATTTTTTCTTTTAATAAAGCTCTTAAAATCTTAAATGGCAGTCTGCCAGTGATGCTCTGCTGAGAGCTACAAAACAGAAAAATTAACTTTGAAAAGACAGTCTTGAAAATGAGACACGAAGCTTGCTGGCTTATGTCACTGGTGTTTTAGGCTTGGTCTAACACAGTAAGGTTTTGCTGTCCTATGTTTGTCATTTTTGACCACTAAAAAAGAAAAGATGCCTAATACACAGATATAACTTGGACAAGCCCCAGTTCTGTTGGTTTTGCTTCCCTCTCTCAGTAAGATGTTTAACGCATTCCTCTGGAACATCACTGCTTCAAGCTGCATGTTCACTGCTGGACTGTCCCAGCATAGCTATGCAAGAAAAAAGATGATCTGTGAAGTAGATATCTGCTGTAGTATTTCCAAGCAAAACTAAACACCAAAAGGTATTAGCTTTCCTCAGCACAAACTCTGCATTTACAGCAGTAATTACCGGTTGTGATTCACCACACTGCACCTTGGGGAGAACAGAGGTGGGAACCAAGATGTGCAGAGTATAAAACCAGCTGGCAGCAACAGTTGCCAGAACAGTCAGAACAAGGTTATGGTGGTGTTCTTGTTTTGTTTTTCCCCATACATACAGAGCCCTGTATGCTTCCACAAGTTGCTCATCCTCTTACAATTGCTTGTTCACTCTGTCCCTCTCTGCTCTCTTGTTTCTCTGCCTTGTACTTCACTGGGCCTCCTTTCCTCCTGCCACCTTTTTCTCTTCTCCCTTCTCCTCTCATTTCGGATTTATTTCTGAGGAAGCCTTCCTCTCTTCCAACATAACCACAGCAACACAAGCAGCACTGCATCTCTGACAGTTTTGAGTCGTGCTGAACTTCCTCTGCTGCAGCCCCTCACACTCCTAATCCCAGACTGTCAACCACATGCACTACTTATAAAGCCCTCAGGGCATTTTCCATTTCTCCAGTCAATGTAGTAGCACAGCAACATCCTGTTCTTAACTACTGATACCAACATAAAGCAGCCCCAGTCTATGAATAAGCTTCCCAACTGAACTGAAAGCTAGCCAATTCTCTTACACCTCTGGTGTGGCAAAATGTCTTACAGAGAAAAGAGTTTGTAATTCCTCGTTTCCCCCTCACATCTCAGCCTCTTCTTGAGAGTGATTCAAGGTCATGCCACAGATCAAGGGAGTCAGCCTAGGGTGCCTGCTGATTCCCAGCTGGAGACAGATATTAGCATCTATGAAATGAGTTATTAGGAGCACAGGTAAGGTAGGTGAGATGGATATGCATGCACACATGAATTTGTGCATACAACTGTGCATATCCAGGGACTGCAGTAAGACCACTGATAGCATCAGAAGCCAGAACTGGTAAAAGCAGAGGAGGGCAGTGGAAGATCTGCAGCATTGTACATTTGCATTAGGTATAAAAACTAAAGGCTAAAACTAATTGTTCATTTGAATTACAGTCGCACATAAATATATAGTATTTAAAGTCACACAAGATATTACAGACTTATAAGAATACAAGCTGACATGTAGAGCTCCAAAAATGCAGTTTGCGATGCATAACAACAAGCTTAATTTGGCTTACAGAGATCACAAACTACTGTACAAACTCTTGACCATTTACATTCTTGTTAATCCTTGCTTAACACAGGTCAGACATATATAATGAGCAGTGCTGTTAAAAATATTCATCATCACAACAAACACTAACGTGTCCAAATTCTATCTCAGATACCTTCATTGATTGAAAAAAAAAAAAAAAAAAAGCCATTGGACAAATGGGAAGATGTAGCAGCCCTCAGCTATAAAGGATCAGCAGTATATTCATATTATATTATCAGTAATTGTACAAATGTTTTAATCCTCCAACTGGAGGATTAAAAGACCTTTTAAGACCAAGCACGTACAGAGCTTCATTGACACACATACAAGACTGGAGACTGGCTTGAATTACTCACTGCAAAGTAAGTAACTTATAATTATATAATGGCTAGATCCAGTAAATCTCTTAAGTATGTATATTATGATCACTTCCTGAAAATCTGAAACTTAAGGTACACCGGTAAAATAGTGAAGCACAAAGACCTTTCCTTCAACGCTTTAAAGACTTGTGTACATGAGATGCAGTCTCATCCAAGATGATGCAACATTCTATAACCAAATGAATAACAGACTTGTAACAATGTTCTATTTATTAAAAAAAACAAAAAGCAAAATAACATTCAAAGTAAGTTTGTAATTGAAAAAAGTTATAGCTGAATCATTCCCCATTTTAGAATAGGTAACGCAAGTGGTTTTTCATAATACTGTCCGTGTGCTTTCTTCATTTCCAGAAAACCATACCTTTTCCAGCTTCTCTAGTTTTCTCTTATTTTTCTCATGTTTGCTCATGCAAAAGTAAAACTTGTCCCAGATAAACATATATCTCATTTAAAGAATAAAAGACAGAATGAGCAGTATTCCTAAATATTGAATGGGATGTGACGGATATTTACTATCAGTGTATTTTTTCCCAAATATGTTTCTAAAGAAGAAATATGAGTAATTGAAGGTAAACAGAGAAGAGAAACCAAAGCAATGTAAAATTACTCTGAAATATAAAAAAAAAAAAACTTACGACATCATAATTTCAAGAAGAGGTCATCAACAACCAGAAGTTTGGCCTGTACGGACCATAGAATCATAGAATGGTTTGGGTTGGAAGAGACTTTAAGCTCATCTAGTTCCAATCCCCCTGCTACAGGCAGATCTGCTGGAAAGATGCTGAGAAAGAGAAAGGCAACCTATACTTGGAATAGATGCCACCTGAGTGCAGAAAGAACCATTATGATGACCATTTAAAAATGGTCATTTATAATGACCATTAGGTTTTGAATCCAACCCTAATTTGCCCAGATCCCTAAGAGTCTTTCCATAAATGATCCAAGGCTCCAGCCATCAGAATCATTATTCACACCATTCAAGAGCTGTGCAGACTGGTAACCCAACTGCAGATGGTCCTGGTGTGTGTGTGCGCAAGTGAACAGCCATACTCAGTGTATGCTGTCCTACTTGGGCAAAAAATGTGATGGCTAGTGGCAGGGGGTTTGCAAATGAGAAACGTGTGAAGGGCTCTCCTTCACTTCCTCCTGTTGTTGGGAGTGCCTTGGACTGCTCGGAGGTCAGTCCTGTTAATACAACAGAAGGGAACCAAACAGAAAATATTAGGAGGCCAAAGCAGGATGATGTTTGAAGCGGTATCTTGCTAAATTTCCCATGATTTTCCATTCCAACAGATGTTCCTGTTCTGTCTAATAGGGAAACTCACTTCCCTACCACAACCGTAGATCATCAGCAGGAGCAAGCTGCAGCACCCCAGGGCATTCTGCTGACCAGCTTGTGACCAAGAGGGCAGATACTTGCAAGTAAACAATGCTCCAACTCTGTTCACAATAACTTAGCTTATTATAGGCCGCTCCAGGGAACAGAGAGAAGTTCCATCCACTTCCTTTTTCTTGTGAACTAGTAGCACTATAGGCAAATCTGATTTTTTTCATCTCTGTTGTTCATTCTCAAGTCTCCTTCTTTCTCTCCAGATTTCCTCTAGGCCTTACACCATCTGTCTAAGCACTTCTCTCTGTGCACACTGTTGCATTCTATTCCTTTTCTTTCTCTGATCTATATTTAGTTGTTTTCCTGTTTACACATCCCTCCAGAGAGTGACATTGTTGAATGTGACTAGTCAGGAAGAGAAACAATGTGGTTAGAACACATATCCTTTCAGAAGTGTAATCGGGATGAGAAGGCATACAGGATTGGGTAAGATATAAAACTTTTCCCTATGATTAATCAGAAACAGAGATCTGAATATAAATCCACAAAACCCATTAGAGTAACCTGATCAAAGACAAAGAACACCTAAGCACAGCAAGGAAACATATGCACACTTTTTATTTTCTGACACTATGTTTTTGGTTTTTTTTAACAATGGTAACATAAAAAAATGGGTTTGGAAACCTGACAATATCTGTCCTTTTGCTCAAACTACCAGAAATTTCAAATGTGAATCCGGGGTGTATACACAACAAAAATTTGGAATGGGGAACTTAAGGGGAACTCAGTGTTGGCTGGTCAGATGTTAGAGACATAGCACTTTAGCAGAGGAGTAGCAAGCATAAAGCTGGTTCTCAAGAAGTTCACAAGAGCGGCCAAAGAGAAAGCTGGCTGCCACACATTAGGAATCAGGACCAAGAACACCTGGATCCATCAAGGTGAGACAATAAAGATCTGCATCCTAGTGTGCAGTGGAGAGACTCTACCTGACCTGAGTGACATTTGCATAGAAAACACACAGAGCATTCCCCATGTTCAAGTTTATTCCAGTAATTATTAGCTGATGAACACAGGATGTAGAGAGGGCTTGGTTGTGAAATACAACAGATACTAACACTAAAGAAGATTGATAGCAGAGGTTCTCTCCTGTAAGTGTTATTTACCACTGAGAAATCAAGAACTTCACTGGCAAACATACAAATCCATGATTTGAATAAAAAGAAATGTCTGTATTTCTGTTCCACAGTTTTTCCATGATGGTCATGTAAACAGTCTTGATTATCATACACCACCAATAACTTTCCTAGTCTTTATGCCAATAAATACACCGGCAGCACGAGCAGCTAAGGGCAAACACTGGGTACAAATCACTGGCTTCCCTGATATGACTTCCTACAAAAGCAGAAGCTCAAGGAACCGTAAAGCATCACAGATCTAAAATCTCCACAAGTGTATTCCACTGGGGATTTCACGTTACATTTTGCTAGGTGTTGTGTCACTAGTAGATGGTGAATGATGCAGGTTAGAAAATGGCTATGTAATGGTGATAACAGTATTTAGGACTAAAGTAGGAATGAGGTTATGTTCTCAAAGACTAACAAATATAATCTGACCAAGATGTTCTACAGCTTTTGGCATGACACCAGAAGAACAGAGAACGGGAATTGCTGCAGATTGGAAATGATGGCAACAGAAGAATCACAGAAGTTTCTGGGAAATTGCACTTGCAGTGACTGCTCTTCCGAGTTTGTTTGCTTCAGTTAGTGGCAGGAATGGCTGTTTATATGATATTTAAACACGCAGAAGGAAGTCGTTTAGCATACAGGATGGGCTTCAGCTGGTCTTTATTCCTACAAGGTGTAGTAGAACAGAAGATAAATCCAAAGCAACCAGAAAAAGATGATTTCATCAGCAGCAATTTTCAGTGGCCGGAAGAACCTCTTAAAGACCAAAAGGGAAAAACCTACACCTGTGAGGACAGGAGATGATCTAGAAATATAGCTGGATCATGAGAACAAAAGGGAAGGAACAAGGTCAGAAATTGTTCAGTCATGCCCTGAAAATTGCTTTAGGAGAAGCGTTGATCCTGAAACAATTTTAAGAATAAATTATTCAGCACTACTTTTGATAAGATATTTCTATGAATTAAAAATAGAAGTGAACTTTGCAGTAATTTTCAGTTTGAAAGGAATGTCAGCAACAGAAACCTGTACTGCTAATCTGTTTGGTGTCAAGCAGAACTAAACAAACCTCTGCTCTGAGTCAATAAGAGGTTGTATATGGTATTATGAGATCAAACTCTAATCCTCTTAGTAGCATTTTCCACAGAAAAACTGCATTGCTATATGAATTCACATTGTTACACGCATAATTCATATAAATTCCTATGTACCAAACACACGAAATATGGCTGTAATTACAAGGTATTCCTTATATATTATATAACATGAATCTTGCTCAAAAATTGTCCTAAAAAGGAGTAAAAGTAGCTCTAGGCATTATTTGCTTATATACTCCTCATTGCAAATTACCGAATAGTGTCTGGCAACAGGATGTGCCTGTTGGTTAGTGTAAAGCCCACGTTACTCTCTGTCTCTCCTGTACACATAAATATCTCATCTGCAATTCAGAGGCAAAGAGTAAGGAGACAGTACAAAACAGGTCAGTTTTAATTCCAAAGTGTGGGACACAGTTATACAATCAGGGCTTGACTGAAAAAAATTAGAATTTCTACAGTGTAACCACACAGAAATCTTGCCTTGCTCTTGACACAACTATCAGAAAAACATCAAAATTCTCTATATTGACCCACACGATTTTTCAGCATGAAAATGAGACATCAAACTGTCTAAACAACCTGGTCATGTGTAAGTATAGCCCTGTCCAACAGAAGTTTGAAATAACACATTGTAATAATCACTGCAAAGTCAGAACAAGTAAAAAAAAAACAAAACAATATTCTAATATACTTCCCAGGCTTGTTTGCTCCAGAGAGCCTGAGGACTCACTGTTGTACAGTCTCTCTTACTAGACATCTAAATATCCACTTTTATTTCGATAAATGAATTATTCATGTCATCATCAGCAAGCAAGACAGGTTGTTTCAAGCAAAAGCTTGTGTTCAATTATAATTCTGTATTAAGTGTTCTAAAATCTAGTGAGATAATGCATTATGTTTTTTCCCCAATATATTCTTTCTTTAGCAGCTTATGCTTCTATTTACATTTATAGAATTGTTATAATAATTCTATTGATAACTCAGTCATTTTATATTAAGTTCTGTAAATCCTTTTCTCCTTATACTATATTAAGATGCCGCTTTTTCCCCCCATTGCTCCATACTATAAATGGCTCAAAACAAGCAACCTTAATGCTTCAACATAAAGATGATTCCCGGATTCCAGAAAACAACCAACCTCACACCACATTGCACACTGCTTACCTCAAAACATCTCAATAACCTTGACAAAATACTGCTGCTTATCACTTCTTCTACCTCAACAATTAGATTAGAACCGGGAAAGCTAAAAAGAAAGAGCCTGCTTATTTTGTATTATAGGAGAGCATTACTAAAAGGCCCTATTAAGATAAATAATTTTATGATATAAGTATTTCTAAGCCTAAATATTTATACAGGTAAATAGATTAATCCACTTGTTTCTGCAGCAAATCCAAACATGCTCCTCACAGATAATCCTAGCTTGCTTCCTGACCTTGAAACATAGAAACTATTCGTAAACAGCATAATGAGGAAGCCCAGTTTCTTGTAACATTCTCATCTCTCCTCTGCCATCTTCCCTTCTGCATGGCTTCTTTAGTGGCCAAATTGTACATTTCCACTCTTACTTCTCCTCACTCTTTCATGGAACTAGCAGGATCTACTGCCTATTTTCATGAATCTTATATGAACATTGTGTCCTTAGTAACGCTGTACTTCTGTCTACATCTGTTAAATGCAGAATGGTTCAAAGGCAAATGGACAATAGGGTGGAAAAGACAAAAAAAAAAAGTATAAAGTTTATTTTCTTTAGAACACTTGGCTAAAAATGGATCTAAGTCGACAATTCAGATTTGCAGTAATTTCCTGTGCTCACATACAGGCAACTCCCTTCAGATAACCTACAGAGAGCATATGGACAGACTACTGTCTCAGAAAAGTAAATGAGAAACAATACAAATATCTGACATTTCAGTTTGCATGCAGTAGAATGGGTCTCCTTTTGTGTACCAGGAACTTCAGAAGCTCTAAATCCACTTCCTTGCACTGTACTTAACAAAAACAATAGATGAAATCTTTATATGAATAGACTTCCAGATTTAACAATCTCAAGATAGAAGCAATATGTAGAGAACATATGATTTCAGATGCAGATGTATTAATATCTCCAACATACAACTCAATCAGAATTAGCTTGCCAATTTCCACTTAAAAGACCCACATAAAGTCAAAAGGCAATATTTATTTTGTGTAGTTTTCACAAGCAGCTTGATGTCACCATGTGACAGGTGCGCTGGAGCTGGAGAGTAGTTACAATGATGGTAGACTGCCCATGCATTCTGATAGACCTCAGGTGTTGTCAAGGAGGAATGAATACCGTTGTATAAGCACCACCACTGCTCTGGTAACATGTTTAGTGTCACAATGAAAGTAATACAAGTTTTCTTCCTATTCACATCTGATTCCAAAAACAAACAAAACCAGCAATTTGAATTTTCTTTTCATTTTGCTTTGAATTGGGTGGGTGTGCACTGTGAGAGTCTTAGGCTTTAAAGCATAGCAAATTTAAAAAGAGTAGTAGCCCTTAGTCACCAGGATACTGTACTATAAATAGAAGTTTGTGTTGTTTTTTTTTTTCTAAATCATGATTATATAAACTAACGCAGGTTTCTTCAAAATCTGTAATGAAATTCCCATGATGGACAGGCTTATGTCTTCCAGATGAAATGGATGATGATGACTGTGCATAAGCCATGCAAAGCCATCAGGCTCTGCATGAATTCATGTATTTGAAATGACAATTGACCAAAGCTGATTTTCACTTTCAGGTTTTTCATTCAAAGTTCAAAAGAAAATCTAGAGGGTGAATACCAGAGGAAAAGGTCGACATTAAAAGCAAAATGGTAATGCAGATAGCTACTGTAGATGCCATAGTGAAATTGCTTTAAAAACTAAGTATAGTGCTGTGAAAAATGGTACTGTATAGAGCTAAAATCCCAGATAGATGTTCATGCTCAGTTGGAAGCTGAGTTAAGTCATTGGTATGAAACCCTCACCAATGCATTCGGAGCCTGTGCTGTAAGTGGGCTCACTAGGAGCTCTGGCTACACAGAGTCAGAATGTAGAGCCATTTGAAAAGAAATAGGTTAAAGACTACACATATGAGAACAACATTTGAGATATGTATCCCACTGTATTTGGGATTTGCTTTGGATCTGTCTGGCCATTGTCCAGAGTCAGCTGAGTGCATCCTCTGATTCAGCACTTTCCCGCACAAAGCTTTGTTTTCACTGATGACCCTCAAGTTACCTCACTAAATTGAGGGTGGGAAGAACCAAAACAGAGTCAGTGCAAGAAAAGTAAAAATATGTGATTCCCATTGCCTGATTCCAAAGCATAAATTAAAAAACAGCTGAATCAGATGAATGACTGGAAGAAGGGAAAAAAATGCAATGGCTACCTTACAGAGGAAACATCTGAGAAGGCAAAACGAGAGCTTCAGCAATACCAGGAGCCCACAATTTAGGGTATGTATTCTGTGTGTGGGACTCCACATTTCTGTAGTTCAGTCATGGGAGTCTCCATATCAGTGCACAGTATGTCCAAGTCCTCAACTTTTTCTTACAATAGGGAAGCAAAGCCTTAAGACAAGAGGAAAGAATCATATAAAAGGAAGGCAAAATGCCTTACTTTCTCCTCCTCAGTAACTAGAAGATGGAAACTGGAGTTGATATGCCTCTCAGAAGAGATGATACAAATACCCAGGCAGCGACAACATTCTGGTCACCAGAACAATAAAGAAGTGCTTGCAGACTATAGTAGTACTCCAAGGAGTACCACGCTGTTCTTCTTTCTGTCTCAATCCCACAAATGTCACACTAGCAAAAGAATTTAAAAAGCAAAGGGAAAAGGGCAAGCTTTCTTTTGGCTGTGGCCCGTATAGCACATTAAATTTTGTTTAGCATGCCCACAGTTCCCTAGAGGTGGATTATAATCACCAATATTTGTGCATGGGGAAAACAATGGGGAGGAATGGATATGCACTGAAGAAGAAGCAGGGGAAAAAAAATAGACATAAATAAGACAAGAAGTGGTAAAGAGAGGAATCAAAAGACCGACCTATTTTTTGTAAATAAAGCTCTTCAAAAAGCTGGTTTTGAAATGTCCAAGATAGTATTAGAAATGATTACATTTTTAATCCACTGATTTGAACATGCATTATGAGAGAGATGGAGATACTGTGTCCAAAACTTAAGAACTTCCTTACAACTCTAGGGGAAAACCCTGAATAAAAAGAAAGCTATCAAAGAACAACTGCTATAATTTTACAGATGTCTACCTGTTATAGCATTTCTTTAAATACAAGTATAAATCAAATGGCTGTTGTGGCTTGTTTTATAAGCCTGTTACAGAATGAGTAAAAGCTTAAGCCAAGCAGGAAAAGAACAAGTAGCTGGAAAAATCATCCCCATGATTTTTCTAAGTATATTTACCCCCCTTAATAGAATGATATCAATTGTATAAATTAAATTGGCCTGTGAACTTTATGCTTATATTTTGAAAGAATATTTTCAAAAAGTCAATCAGAAGAAAATTACTACCTTCCCACTGACTACAGGTAGTACATGTCTTGGATAGAAGCAACAGTCCTCATTAGCAGTAATGAGGACTAATGTCCTTAGAACCTAAGGTCCCATGTGGATTTTCCGAACTAGGAAATATAGATAAATTTGCCTGCAAGATTACACACACCTGTTGTTGAGAATGCTGTTATAAAATCATTTCACACTATCAGGCAATAAATACCATAGATGGTATGTTTTTTTTCAGTACACGGTTATCATAGAAAAGTGAATACAGACTGAATTGCTCTACCGTGCAAGGCAGGGTGCTGTAGCATCAGTGGCACTGCTATAATTACACTGGTGAAACTGAGGGAAGTAGGTAAGTAAAACGCTATCTCCATATGCTGATAGTACTGATTTAGCGAAATGTTGAGTTCATTTCAAAAGACCAGTGATTTTACTTGCCAGGGAAAATCCTCAGGTCTTTTCAACATAATGGAATATTATTAAAAAAAAAACAAAAACTCTGAAACATGTACTATTTAACATCTGCATACACTTAGTACAAAAATTCAAGTTCAGTTACATGAAATGGTCTTAAACTGCCTCATAGAAATAATCTAATATAAAGCCTTGCTTTCAAATCACAGTTTACTTAGAACTGCAATGCATAATCATATAGAATTAAAGTAGATATTGTGTAGACTAGCAAGTAAACAGGTTTTAACATATTTAGACAGATGACTTTAAGATGTACACAATTACAACATTCACTTGCAGTCCCAGGCATTTTCTAGTCACAGACTGACATTGTCTTGCGCAGGAAAGGCAGGCATGGAGACATGCTGATGCTGAGGTCAGAGACAAACATCTGCCAGAGTGACAGTATTTGTCTGTGAGTTGCTCTCAGCGTGGAAGTGGAGAAGACTTGAATAGCTTCAGGATTTTCTTTGTTACTCACTAGTAAAACAACAGTCATTTCCACTAAAGGAAAAAAAACTCCCTGAGAAAAGCAAATAGTCACCCAGGCTTTTTACTTATTTTTCAGCAAAATTACTTATGTAATCATATGCATCTTACAGATGCTTTTTTTCATGTCTTCTATCAGTTCTTGCCAATTTGCGTATAAATTATGTAATGTGTAGGCCTCTTAATGAACAGTCAGAGTGGTTATTTCTCTGCCAAAGTGTTGGACTGAAGTACCAGCTTCTGGGATGGGCAGGATTGATAGATGCCAAGAACAAATCTTTTTTGCCAGCGTTATCACTCCCAAAAAGGCTCAGTCTTAAAGCACATTCCGTAATACACAGTTCTCACTGTGACCACCTTGTCCATTCACTGTACACTGCACACAGAAGTCTGTGCAGACTGCTGGGTTCAGCTAGAGGAGGACTCAAGGCTCTCCTGTATCCTACAGTGAAAGCAGTTCTGCCAAAATGCTGATGTTGGCAGTATTTTCAAACAGTTTAGGCAAATTAAACACAGCCTAGATCACCCAGTTCTACAGACATGGTACAGGTACCACAGCAAAGAAGAAGGAATAAAGGTTAAGGGCAGTTAAACAATCTCCAGTTGCCTTATTGGCAGCCACTAGGCTGCTGTCCCAGCAGGCAACAGTTCCAGAGGAACACTTTCTACCAAGGAGTAGGGGTCCTTTCATGCCTATCTCTGACCACACATAACATCAATCCACAGGCAGCAGATGCTTGCTTAAGCTAAACAAACTATAACACTGTTCAAACTCTGAAATGCATAATAGCTCTCACAACAATGGTAAAGAGTTTTTACTCAGAGGGTGGTGAGACACTGGCACAGGTTGCCCAGAGATGTTGTGGATGCCCCATCTCTGGCGATATTCAAAACCAGGCTGGATGGGGCAATGGGGCCCTGGGCAGCCTGATCTGGTGGGTGGCAGCTTTGACTACAGCAGCAGGTTGGAACTGGATGGCCTTTAACGTCTGTTCCAACCCAAGACATCCTATAATTGTATTGATTACAAGTATTGATACACCATGAGATGCAGTGAGAGAGATTTCACAGCTAATTCCCCTCACATAGTTTCCTTCAGTCCTCCAAAGCCATGCCTCGCATGCCCCTGGTGAGGGAGTTCACATCCTAAACCACTAGTCTGGCAAGTACTTCCCTTTCTGTGAATGACCGCTGTCTGCAAAGACCCAGAATACATGCACTGCTTGCCTCCTTACACATCATCAGTCAAGAAGTTAGAAGATGGATTTGATGTTTCAGTTCTTTTCCATCTCCCGCGACTTGTTCTTCAGGAAGCAAAAACATAACTGGTAAGAGCTGATGGCATCACACACAATTTTGATTGCAGTACTAATTGCTGCTTTCACTGCAGTACAGTGGATCATTCTTAACATCAAATACTTTTACAGAATCATCACAAAATGGGGTCCTACAACTCTTGCTAAGAGAACAAAAAAAGGGCTAGCAAATATTTAGATTAGAAGCAGTTCTACTTCTAGTGGTAGAAGCTGGTAAATAAACATAAGGGTTTTTTTGTTCAGATTTCTATTTTACTTGCCAAGCTTTTCCAGTTCCCTGTGAGAACACAAATGCAAAAAGCACATAAAAAACTAATCTTCTCCTGAAACTAGCAGAAAAAAAGACAATTCAAATGTAACTGATAATAAAAAATAAGCACAGGAGAATTCAGTTCTCTGAAATAGACTTTTTGTGCTACAGGGTCAGACAGGACATAAAGTTGAGAGGTAAAATCTAAAACAAAATTATACACTTTCCACTTGCATAAAATCAATTTACTCTAAATTACTGCTAGGCAAGGGCTCAGCTACTACTTCCAACCTGTTCAGCAGGTTCAGATTCTTGTCCTCCTGAACATCCATGCCCACATATTCCAGGCATTATCTGCCACAAAGACACAGTGTTGAGGCACTGGCTTCCCCTTTTCATTCATTTTGTCACATGTTCATGGTCAGAACCCAACATGTGCTCACCATACTGCTCTGTTATCACCAGCCACATAAGGCATGCAAGCACACGGTCTATCAGCTGATCATACAGGATCCGTTTCACAATCAAATGAAGACATCTAGTGTTACAAGGAAATCAGACCCCTGCTCTATGTCCAAACAGACATAGACCTTGGCTGTGTGAATAGAGTCTGTATTCAATCATGTGATATATCAGAATCAATGTGACAGAGTCCATGGGCAGGATTCATCATTTCTGGACTGCATGCCAAATACCATCAGATCAAGACATCATGCAGACTCTTACATGGTGGAAATGGAGCATAAAGTAACAATCTAAATCGGTCTTTGACAAGGTAGGGTCCTTCGAAATAAAGAGGCCATTAGAAAAAGGTCTTCCTTTCCTTTGTATGCAAACAATGCTGCTTATACTGGCACAGGGTCATGTGCTTGAAAGTCGTAGAATCATAGAATCACCAAGGTTGGAAAAAACCTCTAAGATCAACCAGCCCAACCATCCACCTACCACCTGTATTTCCCACTAAACCACATCCCTCCATACAACTTCTAAACGTTTCTCGAATGCCTTCAGGGACAGCAACTCCACCACCTCCACGGGCAGCTCATTTTAATGCCTGATCACTTTTACTGGGAAGAAATTTTTCGTAATGTCCAACCTGAATCTTTATTTTTCTATAATCTTCCTGTGGTGTACCTGTTCAATTTTCCTTTTCTGCAGCTCAGCTTCGTTAATTTGAGACTTGGTGGGAGGAACACATAGTATGTTGTACATCAGACCTGCTGTTTATTTGAAATGGAGCCATTTCTTCATTACATGTAGACCAATGTGCACTCTTATTAATGTGCACTCTCTTACTACAAAACCCAATTTAAGTAGGTAGCCTTATGCTAAAGAATTTGGACAGTCATCATCATTTCCATCTTACAAATGGAGAGCATGAGGAACAGAGATCTAACTGTCTGTAAGGACACAGCAAGTCATAAAAATGAATTCCAAAGTAAGATTTCCTGGTTCCTCAAAGTGACTCTATTTGATGGACTACATGCTCTCAATTCCCCTGCCTTGCTCTCCCTCCCCCTAGCCAGGCAATGCAAGATTACAAGAATTGCAACATTTCCTCATAAAAGTCTCGTCTGCAGCTGGGGAAATCAGACTACAATGGCCCTGATAACTTCTGTAGCAAGGACATACATTGCAGAGATTATAATTACCAAGAAAAAAAAGTCCTAAAGCCACTTCAGGACTTGCAACTTGCATAGTTCATCTTGGGCTGCTAATTCTCATCTTTGTTCTTTAAGCTTGCCTCTTTCTAGCACTTGAGTGAAAGACAGTTATCTATAAAAGCAAAAAAGAGAAGGCGGAATAAAGGAGGCACTACTGATAAAGAATGATATTGCTGGACAAGTGTAGAAGAGTTCACAAGTGCTTGCAAGGGAACTATTGTTCCAGCCCAGTGTTCAAACAGAGACGTCTAGTTCAGTTTTACTGAACGCTTTCCTAAAGCTGCCGGAACTTAAGGCAGTGGGAAATCAAAATTCAAGAAGACAGGAACTGAAAAATCTCTCATAACAGTATTATAAATCCAGTGCCAGTCCTGCCAGTACTACTCCTTACCTGACTTCACAGTCATGTCAACTCCTTACACAACAGCTTTGGAACCCAAGGAGGACCACATTCCAGTCACCAACTAGAGGTCTCACCTCTATGATGACAGACACTCGGCTTCAAATTAATTTGAAGCTCTGGTGGACTCTATGCCCTGTACATACACCAAGTAGAATTTAGATCCACCATTAGCAGTAAGACAAAACAAGAATTAAAAGCATTAAAGAATAAGAATAAAGATTTGAAAATGCACAAGCAGAGCAAAAGTAAAAAAAATCTACGAAAAGCATCAATGGCAACGCTTAATTGGGCACTTCCTTAAAAATAAGTGAAGTAAAAATAACAATAAAAAAAAAGCAAGAAAGGCTTCTGCATACTGGAATAAATATAATCAAATTATTTGCATGCTTAGATTTTTCTCTAGCTTATTGAAATGGCATAGTTAACTTTCAATTTATAAATGAAGGAATATTGCTCACTGCCGTAAGATGCATTCTACTGGGGTTCAAAGTCTTTAGTACAGCCATGCTGTGTGTACTTTCTCCTGGTGGTTTCATATTCATGTTCATCAACACTCAGCAAGAACCATAAACAAAGCCCTCCTCTCTCGGATGCACACATGCAGTTCCCATTGACTTCACTGGATTTTCAGCTGACTTCAATAAGAATTGTGTGCACACAGAAGGGTAGAACTTGGCTCTGTGGATTTAATAAAATTACATCACTAGATGCCTTATAAATGAAGGGCAGTGCAGGCCATATTGAAAAATAACAAACTGAAACCTGAAAGTGCAGCCAAAGAAGTTCAAATTTCAGCCAAGTTTTCCCAGAACAATGAAAATGGCATACATTTTAGGCAAGATGAAACAAAAATCCTTGCAATATCTTCTTCATCAGGGTGCTCTGCCTTCTTTAGCAGAACTGTGTGAAACAGCCATCTACACAGGGCAATGATCTTGTTGTATCAGATACAGCAATTATATTGGCATATGAAATGACTAAGGAAAGGTCAAACTACAAGTTGTGATTCGCCAAGTCATTTTCTACTTTTATATCCATGTTCTCTGAGTTATGAAGCTCATTGCAACTCAATTTAAAGCAAAATACTACAGCAGAAAAATTAACCAATCCTATTATTTTAACAACTGATATTACATTATTTTGAACCTATTCTTACAGTGGTATTTTTAAAATTTGAACTGATTGAATCCAGGAATATTTATCCTAAAGCCTTCAGCCCCTTTCATCAACCTTCAAAAAGAACACTGAAAGAAAATCCTCCACAACTTAGAAACAGCATTCCTGTTCTAAATTTCAGACATCGTCTACCAACACATATCTTCCTCCTGGTATATTAGCTAAGCAAAGCAATGCCACGTGAGTTCTCTTCAAATTTCTTCCTTTTATTTCACTCACTTCATGAGGTAATCACCCATGCCTTTTTATTGCCTCTGTAAAATATCTACCGATTAGGATGAAGAATATTATGACTTCTCAAGATCTTTCTACCAGTAGACTCCTTTGCACTTTCTATTTGGCTGTAGAACACTGATTAGCCCACAGCTGCAAATTTAAACACAAAAGTACTCCGGAATAGAAATCCCTGAGGAGGCTTGATGTTCATGCTTTGTTTTTCCCCCTCTAAGTAGGAATGTCTCTGATGATTTTCACACTTAAAATAGCAGAAGAGATTTCATGAATTGCTTTTTCTTCCTGGTTGGAACAATCCCTATTCCCTGTTGCTTTATAACACTGAGTTACTTTGCATAAAGTTGGTTATTACTGCCAAGTCAAGGGAGTGAGGGGAGAAGTGAATGCAATGTTCTGAACTTACATGTGCAGCAGGGTACATATCAGGATGCTTCTCAAAGCAACTTACTTAAAAATTATTTAAGATTAGAAAATAAATTTGATGTAGGACAACCCACCTAAGGAAAAACAATACCATAGATACTGAATTATTGAATATCAATTATTCAGCAAGTTAAATATTCAGCATGGTGAAAGCTGTTTCTCTCAAACTGTAGCACTGTCGAATGACAAGCTATGAAACCTAGTAGGACTTCACTGTCTCAAAAACCCATCCTCCCCTCCCAGCATCGCACTCTGGCACTGGCAGCCTCAGCTGTCACAGGAGAACTCCTTCATGCAACTCAGAAACTCTACTTTCTGTTGTCTCTGCTGGAGCATGACCCTGGTGAATTTATAATGCATTACAAGGAATATCTCTGTCAGCATAGACTCCGCAATTTGGGGCTCAGAACCCTTTTTTCTTAATCACTTGGGGTTGGTGAAAGGAGGGAGCTTGATCAACTGATGGCAGCTTTCATTTATTTGTTTGTTTTAAATATATAGAGTGACTTCCCAACGAATGAAACAAAGTTAGGTACATCTTACCCAATTGTTTTTCAAGGAAGCTGATTTTAAAGAGTTAAGAATAAAAGATCAGCCTCAAACTCAGCTTTTTTTCCTGTCCTGCTTAAGCAATGACATATGAAGAACTTTGTCTAGACAATTACCTACTGCTTTAAATAGGACACTAAGGGAGTAACATTTTAAAATGTATTCGCACAGCATGAGACTAATCCTCCTCCTGGGAACACCGGTGCAAATCAGTGTAACTCCTTGGAGGTCAGCTGAAGTACACCAGCGTAAAACAAATGTGTGCCAGAGGAGAATCAGGCCTCATCCACCTTTATTTTAAATGCAGAGGTTGCAGATTATCTGCAATGATAAAGTGAACAACATAAATAAAACTGACATTTATTCGATTGATCTCACTTCCTGCCGACTGTTCGCAGCTCCAAATATAGGGCTGAAGGACAATGGTCCAAGGAAGGGAGGCAGAAATCCTGCTTCTCCCCCATTCACACATTCCTATCTACCAATAACTCTGACCTGAACTGGTTTTTAATCTCCTGATGCTGCCAAGCCTTTTTAGGTTTAATTTGACATTGCTCCCCTGCTTCTGAAGAACACAACTTCTTACAGTAAAATAAATAAATTATAAAAAAGAAAGAAAGAAAGAAAGAAAGAAACAGGATGCATGAAGAGAAGATGAATGCAAGAATCTGTGTAAGCACCAGAATCAATGGAAAAATAAGCAAGAAAACCTCTACGCTGCATACAATAGATATGCAAGACACTAGCAAATGTATTAATTATTTGGAAATCTAGCACTGAGAAGTAATGATACGTTTGCAGGGGAGGAAGATTAAAATATGAGGCTATTGCAAGTCATGGTGCCATCTGTGCTAATTTAAGTGAATCCGTAAGTATTTCCCACAACTTCATGATGTCCTGAATCAGCTCCCTCCCCCCTGTGCCAGGCTGATAAAAGGATACTTAGCAACGCACTAAATATATTATGCAACATATTGAAGGCTCCCAAGGAAAAGCCCTGAATTACACGGAAACAAAGAACGTCAGGTGTGAGCATCAGCAGCTCTAGGGAAAGACCACCTCTAACTATTTACCATGTCAGCAGCAAACGCAGGCATTCTCTCTCATCTCTGTCAGCAGCACGTAACGGTATTCGCTGCATATAACAAGTTAACACGGATTTTACCTCAAATCTACTTAGGCTTGAGCTCTTCGACCGAGACTTCTTGCGGAGATACACAGAAAAGAACCGCCGCACCGTGAACTTCTTCATGTTCATGTCCATTGCCCCGTCCGAGCTCCGGTGCGGAGCACGGCGGAGCTGCAGCGCTGGAGAAAGCTAGCGCATCCCGACGGCTCCGATGGATATCCACAGGCAGGAGATGCCCGCCGTGCCTGCCCCTGCTCATCCAGCCCGGCGGGCAATGGGCGAGAGGTGAGCGGCTCGGCGCCCACCGGCGTTTTGCTCCGTCTGCCCTCCCACTGTTTACATTTCGGTGCTGCAAGCCCAACTCTCTCCCCACTCCCTCTCCCCCTCGCCTTAGGTCCTACTACGCCCAATCAGGCTCCGCTGCTGCTGCATGCATAATCAGCTCCAGTAGATGACAGCTCCGAGTTCCCGGCGTAGCAGGTTTGAAACAAATACGAGATGTGTCTATGGCTTCGCGCTCCTCTCCTCTCTGCCAGACTCCTTCGATTTCCTGGTTTCTGAATCACATGGGGAACAGGCACATGCTACACTTCTGTTTTTAGCCCGGAATTTCAATGCCGCTATAATTACTGAGGGCTTCAGTGGTCAGATGTGAGAGACGAGCTCCCGCACCAGAGCCTCTCCCGGGAGAGGGCTGAGGACGCCATGAACCTGCAGTCGGAACAGGGAGGGTCTCAGCCTCCTCTCACTCAGGGGACTTGCTCAGATGTGCTTCCCCCACTCTGAAATCAGAAAGCTTATCATGACCCACCAGCTTAGATTACCCACCAGGCTACATTAAAATACCTAATGCTGGCACAGCTCTGAAAATAGAAAGCACACTCTAAATGGTAAGTATTACTATTCTTATTGTACTCCAGCAGACAGCTACAGCCCTTCTCAGAGGTTAAATATGTGCATCTATTTACAGGCTGCAGCTCTGAGCTGCTCACTATATACTGGAAGCATGCAGACTTACAGCTACCCGCATCTCCACCCTCCATATAAAAGCATTTTTCAGCTTTTATTCAGAAACTAATGAATCTGAGTGTGATCCAGAGACCAAAGAGCTATCTCTGCCTGCTGTGCACAGCTCGGGCTCCTCATCCTTGGCAGCCTTTTTTTTTCTGACTAGCAAGGAGCACCCAGACATGCCTTTCTCTCATATCCCCATATGGAAATTGAATGGCTCTAATGACTTATTAATGACTGAGATAAATAAGCCCAGAGAGAGCTGACACCACTACAGCCTGAGAAAGCTGTCAGAGGTTAAATGACAATACTACTCCAGTCGATCTGCTCTAAGTAGGGTTGGATTTTGCTTTAATTGCATGTCTGGGCTCTGCTGTGAACCATGCTGGCTGGCTGTGCCTGTCACTACCTGCTTTGTTCACAGGCTCTGTCCCTCTCTTTTGTTTAAACCTCACTGTCATCTATGTACCTGGAAAAGCAAGAAAGTAGAAACAAGTAAATGAATAGTTTGGCATTTATGGTTTCCCCAAGAAGGAGGTCAGGTTTGAATGACTAACTTCAGCCTGCAATTTTCTGTAGCCTCTGACTCCTCTGTGCCCTGATCACTGCTGCCTCCCCCCACCTAAGATAACTGCAGTGGAGCACATGTAGCAGAGTAGCGATCTACTTTGCCCCTTTCTCTATTTGATGCCTCCTGACTGCTTCTCTAATTCTCTTTTGGCAACAAGAGCGTATCTTCCAGTGCTGCTGTTCGGTACAGCCCCATTGTGTGCTAAGCCAAACCAAGAAGACCTTTACCATGACAGCTGTGCCGGCTTCTGGCTAAACAGAGTAAAGGCAGCTAGTCCAGCAGAAATTAAGCTACTCACAAGTACGCTAAAAACCCTTTCCAAAAGCAATAAGCAGGTAAAAAGCAATTTTGTTGGTAGAGCTGCATCAGCACCAAAATTAATTAACTGATGCAGTTTATGCTGCATCCCTCACATGGTGACTGAATCGCAGCTGCACTGAGTGGTGCAAGGGCCTGAGGCACTCCCTGACTCTCTCATGGACCCTCACCAGGACCTCTCTGTCTGTGCCCTGCCCTCTGCCTGCAGAAGGAGCATCCTCACTCAGCCGTGCTTTCATACTGACAAAGGCTTTTCAGAGCCACATGTTCTCATTTTGATAAGACATTCCAGCTTTATAAATAGCAATCGGACAAGATCAGGGTAGCTTCCTGCCCATCAGATACACAACAGAGGCCCACTAGGACACCAGCATCATGCAGAGAATATCATTTCTCATCTCCAAACATACACAACTGCCCTATAAACAGAAAAACAGTAGTAGCTGAGAGATTGCTACTACCTATGCTAGCAGATTTATCACAGCCTTCACTTCCTGTGATGCACAGAGTGCTTTAACATACAAGTACACATTGTCACCGTTAGATACATCAAAACATCTGAGATTATGCAGCCATTTATTACATTCAGAATTTTGTTCTGTACCACCCAAAAAAATGGTTACGATGATCTGCTAGTATACAGTTAATGAGTAGAAGCTGTTGCTTGATACTAAAAGTTACACTCCAACACATACAGCATGCCCAGGTTGGGAGCAAATCTCTTCTCACATCCCTGCCGAGACATAAGTGCAGGCTTGGAAGTAGACATTATCTGCCTGCTTTCTCATGCCCCTTCCAACCAGGTGCTTAGGGATTATCTATAAAAGGACAAATAATCATCATCAGTACCAGGACGTTAGTCTTTACCTACGGAACAAGAGAGATGCACTCAGCAGTCGCTCCCAGCTATAAACAGTATAAGAAACTGGGTTGCAAAAACTAACTGAAGAAAGAGTACAAATACAGAAATCAAAGAAGATACACGAGCATGTAAACTAAACACAACAGATTTGAAAAGCAAATTCTTCTCCTGTTGCCTTCACATAGTATGCTACCAGGACGTGGAATTTAGCTTTGCTTCAAAACAAAAAACGTGAAGAGGTTTAAAAAAAAAAGTCTCAAACTGTCAGCTAATGGGATAATACACATGTTCCCCAATGACTCTAGCAGAAAAGGTGCAAGTCAAAAAACTAATCTGATTAAAATAGAATATTCATCAATATATTTATAAACATACAATTGCCAGATCAACCAGCAACTTGAAAAATTCACTGCACTTAAAAATTCATGGCCATAAATTATTATCAGCTCTCCTTTGAGCAATCTTAACTGCTGATGAACTGCTTGAAAAACAGTCACTAAAAATATCACTTTAAGACAAGAATAAACAATAAATCTGGTAGAGAAGGTGGAGCATATGATGCAGTGGTATCAAGCAGTAATGCTCTGTGTATTCTGAATTACATTATTAAATTATATATATTATATATAACATATATTTATATTGTTTGTTATTAATTAATAATAATTATTATTCATATTTACAATATATGAAATTTAATATATTATATACTATATTGTAATATATAATTAAATTATATATTATTATATTATTGAAAATATTATTGTATTTGTTGTAGCACAAAATAAATAAATACAAGACTTTGGCAGTTACCAGTGACCAAAATTCAAAAATAAAGTCTTCAATTGGAAAAAAATCTTAAAGAACCAAACAAAAGAAATCCAGGCCCAGCATTCCAGACAAATTCTCCAAGACAAGCCACTAGCAATTGGATATCACAGAATCACAGAATTGTAGGGGTTGGAAGGGACCTCCAGAGATCATCGTGTCCAACCCCCCTGCCAAAGCAGGTTCCCTACACCAGGTCACACAGGTAGGCATCCAGGCAGGTCTTGAACATCTCCAGAGAAGGAGACTCCACCACCTCCCTGGGCAGCCTGTTCCAGTGCTCCGTCACCCTCACCATAAAGAAGTTCTTGCGCATGTTTGTGCGGAACTTCCTATGCTCCAGTTTCTGGCCGTTTCCCCTTGTCCTGTCTCCACTCACCACTGAAAACAGTCTGGCCTCGCCATTCTGCCCCCCACACCTTAGATATTTATAGACCTGGATCAGGTCCCCTCTCAGTCTCCTTTTCTCAAGGCTGAACAGACCCAGTTCACTCAGCCTTTCTTCACAGGGGAGATGCTCCAGGCCCTTCACCATCTTCGTGGCCCTCCGCTGGACTCTTTCCAAGAGATCCTTGTCTTTTCTGTACTGGGGAGCCCAGAACTGGACGCAGTACTCCAGATGAGGTCTTACCAGGGCAGAGTAGAGGGGGAGGATCACCTCCCTTGACCTGCTGGCCACGCTCTTTTTAATGCACCCCAGGATGCCATTGGCCCTCTTGGCCACAAGGGCACACTGCTGGCTCATGGCCAACCTGTCGTCCACCAGGACACCCAGGTCCCTTTCCGCAGAGCTCCCCTCCAGCAGGTCATCCCCCAACCTGTACTGGTGCATGGAATTATTCCTCCCCAGATGCAAGATTCTACACTTGCTTTTGTTAAACCTCATCCGGTTTCTTTCTGCCCAGCTCTCCAGCCTGTCCAGGTCTTGCTGAATGGCTACACAGCCTTCAGGCGTGTCAGCCAATCCTCCCAACTTCGTATCATCGGCAAACTTGCTGAGGGTGGCCATTATCCCCTCATCAAGGTCATTGATGAAGATGTTGAACAAGACCGGACCCAGCACAGACCCCTGAGGAGCACCGCTAGTTACAGGCCTCCAACCGGACTCTGCACCACCAACAACGACCCTCTGTGCTCTGCCAGTCAGCCAGATTCACAGCACAGGTTCCCAATTTTAAAAGCTAAACAGTATTACAATAATATCCCATGAAAACTAAAGGACTGTAGTAGCAGTGGTAATTAGCTAAATGACACAGACCAGGGAAATTCACAAATTCAGCAAAGCAACCTGCACAGAACCAAAACAATACGATGTCAACAGCCAACACTGCATGAATCAAGTTTGAAAGAAACAAAGAAACATGAGCTAATTGTTTGCCTGAAAGGAAGCATGGGCAGAAGACATCTATCGAAAGCAGTGGCCTATACTGTAAAATTACTGAAAAAAAATTCTATACTGCTTACAGACAGTACTTCAGATCCTGTGACCAAAATGGACTTTCTAACATTTACATGAATCAACTATTTATGAGCAAAACCAAAATGGTTCTGCTATTTGAGCAAATTAAGAGATTGCTGTAAAAGTAAAAACATACAAATTGATACTGTGTTCCTTGCATATAGTAATACTGGCTATCCTTCCTCAAAAGTACGTAAGAAAAATAGAAAAGACCCCAGAAAATGAACCCCCCCCCCCCAACAAACAGAACATGGTAGGCAGGAAATGCCTGGGCTTGGATCTCATTAGATCAGCACACCAAGCTGTATTCCAGCCTTCCCAGCTGCTGAATCTAGTTGAATATTTTGTCCAGTGCAGCGTCTTGCTTGCTTGACAGGAGCGTTGTCTCAAAAACAAGGATGCACTGCCCAGCCAGCAATGTGAAATACAGGCAATAATATGCCAGCTCAGACATGCTTCATACCAGCAATGGTAAAGCAAGTGATCAGCAGTGTTGTCTGGATAAGGGTGCAAGAGAACTTTCCAGTAGAGATACAGATCCTTTTAGCCATTTTGCAAATTAAAATCACTGTTTAGAAGAAAGAAAGCAAAGTCATGCACATTGCCTACCCAAGTCCAGTGAATGAGCAGGAATCTAATAGGATCAGACTCCTGGCCACAGACTTCTCTGCAGCACATAGACTTATGGCTTGCTCTTATTTGTGCACAGACAACTGAGACTGCTGCATAAATAATAGCTTCATGACAAGACAACAAGATTTGGTTGAGTTTTCACCAGATGATAGACATTTTTAACCCTCACAAAAGTGTCTTGTAATAGTGCTTGCTTAAGCATCAAATTAGCAAATGTAACAAGTGCTGTATTGACTGCTGTGTTACGTGCTTTGCTACTTACAGGCTCATAACAATGTGCAACAGCATCAATGGCCACACAGATGCCAGTTTCCTGTGGTCTGTTTCATGGACAGAGATCAGGTCATCTAGTAATTTGTATTGAAATTTGGCCAGAAAGGTGTCAGCTTCAATTGCTTTTTTTCCTTTTTATTGATGTCAGACTTTTACTCTATTGGCTGATATCAGTCTTGCTTGGCATTTGGTGTCCAATCTCATTTATGTTGCACAAGCTCCTACACCAATGCAGTTGAAGGAGATTGATAAGGATATAATTCTGCTTTCTTACCTTTGGATAATAAGCAGAAACAGACTCCTATAATGAACTAGATGTTTATAGAAAGGGAGATGCTACTTGGTAACTGAAGTATGAACAATTGTACCACATGAATATTTATGAATATCTACTTTTAGTGAATATTATACAACACAAAATTGGATGGCAGAACTTCATTATGCACAGCATATGTTTACTATTTATTCAGACTAGCCATGAACAATTCTACAAAGGAATGCATTCATTAGAAATCTACTGATAGACAAATTTGCCCTAATAGATTCTGGAAGATATTATACTTTCTCCTGTTAGGTGTACAAGGAACATTTGCTAAAACCCTATTTTTACATTTAATAGCCATCAAAAGACCAAACTGACAATTCACTAAGCAGAAAAAAAAAACCTGTTCACCCTAGAAATCCTGAAAAAAAGAACATACAGATCTTAAGAACTTACATTATAAATGTTAGGTAAAACTTTTTCCTTCTATTAGATGATGAAACTACATACGGAGGTAGAAAAAACGAGGTAGATAAAAAGCTTCACTGTTAGTTCAGCTGGCTGACCTGAATATCTATCCATATCTCAGACTGTTTTTGTATAACCTTGAAGAAGAACCTTGCTATCTTTGGCTATGTTTAGCTATAGTACGTGTAAAAAATAAATAAATAAATAAATAAACCCCAAACCAGTCACATCTTGATTGTCTATGAGGATGAGGGTGTGGATTGCATTGTTTTACTCTTCTTATTTCCAACTGGTAAGTCATATCTCTTATGAAGATAATCCATGATTTTTTTAACCAGAAAGGAGCAAGACCTGCTTTCTGATCAGGTTCTTGATTTGTACAAAAGGATGCATCTCTCAGCTCAGAGAGATACAGATTCTGACTCAGATTCTGAAGTGTGTGCAACTGCACTTCCATTTAGCCACATTTCTGCTCCAAATCTCCATTTATAAACTGGAGGTGGAGTACTCTGCCAATTCACAAGCGCTGTTTCAGGGAAAACACAAGGACCACTATTATGCACTCACAGCCAAAATGTCAGTTTGGGCAGGGCACATACTTGCTAGCTTTTCTTACAAAAATAGACTAACAGTGAGTAATGTTGAAAAAGAATAAACCAACAACACATGCAAATTTTCCTAGATAGGCATTATAGATAGTAGGACAAAAATACATGACACGTAATGCTCACCAAAAGTCAAGATCAAGACTATGTGAATATGCTATGTTAGATACCACAAGAATGAGATTTGTTCAATAATCCATAGTCCTAAAATCTTAAGCCTTGACATCCTTCTTGTTGGACTTTTTTTTATCACTTTCTGGATCAATTTTGAAGGCCTGTCTTAACTTACAATAACAGCAGTTCTTAAATCCAGATTACAGACGTAAGAGCAGAGGAAAGAAAAAGGTCTGAAGTGCTGTGATGCACTCCTCCCTCGTTTTTTCAGTTTTCTTTTTTTTTTTTTTCTCCAATACAGTTTTTAAACTGAAAAAAAACATGGAAAATAATACTTTCTACTCTCAAGAAAGTTTGTTAGGTTCCGTCTGACATTTACAAAACCGTATACTTATTTCTTATTCACCTTGTACAGTATGGCCCAATGTCCCATTTTGTCACTAACAAACTAAAACCAGCATTTAACTCAGTTTCCATCCACTTTATATAGTAAAGATAAAATGTTTGTATCAGGATTTTATAGCACCAGAAGCAGAGAAGGACACAAGAAGAGGACTAGCAAAATGACTATGTTAGCATCTACTCTAAGATTTAAAGACATCTGATGAAACAATCAAACCTGAATTTTTTGAGCTACTTTGAAATCATCCACATGCCCTGAGATATATATGCATAACCTCACAGCAGTACACAACTCTGGTGGCATATTCTTAGACAGCTTGTTTGGAACCAAAGTAGAATATCCTCTATTCAATAGTTGACCAAACACGCAAGAATGAACAAGATGAAGTCTCCTTATAGCAAGGACAGTGTGGGTCCAAAAACATGTGTTGTGGTTCAGTGGAAACATATTAGATAAAGACAAGACAGACTATATGGACATCTCCTCTTTGGGTTAGCAATGATTGCTATTACCATGTTGAAGGCTGGCATAATTTGAATATGTTCAACATATATGTGTTAGATGATCTTCTGCAACCTTATGTAAATTCAGCTGCATAGTGTCTCCTTCTCTTAACTGTTGTGACATCTCTCTCATCTAAGCCACCAGGTAGCACGAAGAACATTTTTTGCATAACAGCTCCTGCCCACGCTGGAGAGGAGTCTGCTTAACTGATGCTTCAACAAATCTGGAAGAAATGTCAACATCTTGTATACGTCTTCCTACTCATCAGACAACTGTGTGAAAATTGTTGAAAGGATATACACAGAATATGAAATATCCAAACACCTGATTAATCTAATGATAATCTAATGGGCAAAGAAAAGACAGCTTATTAAGTTGCCTAAAGCTTTGGACATATCTCAGTGAATTTAGTATGACCTTTCAAATCCTGAAATAAACCTATAACTCAATGAGGTACAGATAGAAAGAAGCACACTGTATAATACAAACACATCTGAAAGAAGAATCTATTTTCCATATGTACAATGCCAAATTGGCAGTTTGTTTTGTCTGTTTTTTCTCAAGTAAAGATAAAAATGTGCAGTCAATTCTACCATTATGTAAGCCATACCATTTAATACAAGCCCAACTGCTTATTCCTATCCTCAGATACACTAATTCAAATCTTACAGAACTGCCAGTGTTCTCCTTATTATCCTATGTGGTACAATGAATACTTGCGGCCAAGATGTCTTAAAAATTTTTTCGAGTGCGCCAGTTCACCTCAACACAATATGCCACTGTGCATCCAAACAATATGGAACATGCTTTAAAACAATTCTTAAATTCATTACTTCACCAGGAAACTGATTATGCTTAGATTTTCTTTGAACCAATGAAAAATCCTGTGGAAGCCACCTTTCTCCGAAGGGTGAGCTTAACGTTAATATCACAAAACATCTCAAATCCATAAAGCGTGCCACATCTGAAGTGCAATTCACACACGCATTCACTGAAATGCAGTACTTTAATCCTAACGCATTATTGGGATCTATCTCCGCTATTCCCTACAGATCCAAGACGCAATCTTATCCTGTGGATGATCATGTCCACCCATTAGGAGGATGTTCAATTTTAACACCCAGAAAAGAATTATCTGTTTCTGACAGAGAAGCAAACATCGTAATTGCTACACAGACACTTAACCAGGTTTCCCCTCCTTCCATTATAGGGGGTTCAAGGGCAGCTTGGTGGTGGTAGGCAGCCAAGAAAGCTGTGATGCAACCAGACAGCCCTTCCCAAAGCAGAGCAGCATCCCAAATGAAGGCAGTGTTTCAGGAGTGTGATGGTCTCCATTGCCTGGCTTTCAGGCAGCAGATGCAACTCTTGAAGAGTAGGGTGAACCAGGAGCAGAGGTGGCTGTGGCACAAGGCCATGCCCTGACTCACACACACCATCCTCTAAGACTGAACACAGGAGTCAGAGTTGGCCCCAGCCACAGGGTATAGAAGTTAGTAATTCCTTCCTCAAAGAAAGAAATAAATCTGCAATGAAAATCCAAAATACTTTTTACAAACAAGAGTATCCCTTGAAAGCACAGTGAATGATTTAGGATTGGTGAGATACTGACAGCCTAGACACATTGTTGGGAAAGAATAGCTTCTCTGTTGTGGTGCTCTTAACAAAAAGCAGACTAGTATATTTCACCTCTTTTTTTTTTTTATTATTATTATTGGCTTTACAAAAGGTGTCCATAAAACATTCAAACGTCATTTAATCTCATGTGGGCCAACACACGATTTACCGGAAGACTTTACCGTTCAGCTTCTAAACAGTTTCCTCTCTAGCACTGACAGTAATGCAGGAATTAAGATAATATCCACAGAAGCTGCAAATAAATTGCAGCTAAATGTTTTGTGGACTCAAAACTGCTTGACATAATCACTGCAGTATTACTATGTTCTTAACATTTGCAATATCTTCTCTTCCTTCTTTTGTTATTTTATCCTCTGCTCATCTCCTTTCTCACTTCCTATACCTCAGATCTTTTCTTTGTATACATGGCTCATTTCTTCTTACTTTTATCCCTCATTTTAACTCAAGTGATCGAAAATATTAAAAGCTAAACTTGAATTTAAAGGGAGAAGGATTAATTTCAACTGTCTGATTTTTAAGGACTGCTTAATTGCATATCTGTGGAATTCAGGAGGTCCAAATACACAAGAAGGAAGGTGAGGGAGAAATAAAACAGAATAGAGCATTCAGGGAAATACACATACTATGTAACAACACCTAGGCCAGAAATGAAGACAAAAAATCCTTTACGCAGCAAAGGTGACTTATGCACTATTACTGCATGTCTTCTGTCACACCTTATCTTAATGTCTCTTGGTTTACGAATTCATGAAAATACATGATAAACTTATTTCATTGAAAAAAAAAAAAACAAAAACAGTGGGATGCCCTTGTCCAGTTAACCTGCTGCAAGATGGGTGTAGATGTAAGAGATGCTGGCAAACTGGAAGTGAATTAAATTTTTCATGGGAAGAAGGAATGAAGATAAAGCCACTTGCTTCTCATAAGGCTATTAATGGGTTTGGAGACTGCACAAAGTTTTGTTGAATTTTAGATAAAGATCTTGGCTTTTAACAGTGATATTACTAGTCCTGGCATAAGACTATAACTTGTGGCCTTGCTCTGCCATCTCCAAGATACAATTTCCTTCTTCCTCTCTATTGGTTCAATTACTCACACAGCCACAGAATGAACCAAACTGGAGAAGAGGTCCAAGTTAAAACTGAGCCAAAACCCACCCCAGAACTTCAAACTAGTTCAGTTCCCTGATCTTTTTCACTGACTGGCTGTACAAATGTTAGTGCCAACCCAATATGTGTTCCTGTGGTGGAGGCAGGAACATGTCCTTGTGAGTGGCTCCTTCTTTGCTTGGATGAGTCGTGCCAATATTAGCCACCAGCTTACCAGATCTGGAAGCAGCATGCCTGGTACAGAAGAACTGGAGTTGCTGAGTAGCCCACATCAGACTACGTTTTAGATAATAATTGAAGTTAAGAGAATAGCTCTAGCATGCACAGAGCATTTTAAAATATCCTGAAGTATTTCTCTTTTATAAGGCCAGCAGAAATGAACTGGCTAAAAATGTACAAGACCTGAAATAATGAAATGTCATTATATATTTTAAAAAGTAGAATCTATAAATGATTCCCAGAATGTGCTGAAGAAAAAGATTCCTAGAAGTGAGAAAGACTAATCCAGAGTCATAGTGCAAAAAATATCACAGTGTTACATGCCTGTTTAATTGACTCAGAGGTGCTAATACCAATACTTCTCTTGTCAGGCTTTTCCACATTCTGCTACATCTATGTGTATAAGTGCACACAGAAACACCTCTCACAAATGGCTGCATGGAACTGTAGCATTAATGCTATTATATGGAGCACTTAAGTACATTATGAGATGTTAGTGATTCTATCTTTAATTATTACTAGCCCTACATCATCTTTTCAGAGACTCTGCTTCCAAAAATATAGGACACAATGAGATTCCTAAATACAGAGAGCTTTAAATTTGTTTGGGCTTGTACCTTTGCCATTCGAGCATAATGTGTACTGCAAAGTTAGTCAGGGTCTAAGTTCATATACATATTCTAATTACTCTCATATTCTATGCATTTACCTGATTGCGCACAAGCCCAGTGGTGGACCAAGGCAATTGGTTCTAATGAGGAAAGTTGGAGGCAGAACAAATGTGGAGTTACAAAAGCAGACATCATCCCTACAGGTAGAGTGAATGCTGACCTTACAGACAAGGTATATGGAAACAGAATGACCTGAGATCTACACTACACAGGGTTCAGTGAATTTGATAACCAGTATTAGAGGGAAGAGGGATATAACCCACATTCAGTGTATATTTCCTCAAATTCCATCATAAATGTCGTTTAATGTTATCATGAAGTCATCATGCAGTTTATTTAAATTCCTAGTGCTAGCTGCTCCCCTTGGAGGCTGTCTAAAAGTTCACCTTCCTCTAATAGTTAAAATCCTTGCTATAGTGACTAGTACACATTCACCATAATCAACTTCAAATCCTTTGCTTCTGTCAGCATCATTTTTTAACTTATATATTTCCTTTTCTACCTACAAGCAGATGTTTTTCACATCCTCTCCCAAATTTGACATGTGCTACTGAGACTAATGATAACAGCATTACTTTCTCAATGCTTATAGAACACAAACAGATGAAACAATTGCCTTTGAAGCAGAATTACTTTTTTGTAACCTTGATGCATTTTTGATAAGCAATAAAAGTTGTGAAAGTATATCCTGCATTATTTAAGGTAGTTTTAAGGTTACATCAAGCTGTATGTTTCCTTTTTCTCCTGCTTATGACCAGGATTGACTAACTTCCCTTCAGTGAGATCATGAAGACATCTTGAATGTCTTAAAATCAATGGCATGTTGCAAAACTTTGTTCTTAGCTTAAATGTAGATGATTTGGCCTCTGTCATTGCTTTCACCTGCATCTGAAACCTAGCATATTTCCTGATGATGTCTTGGCTGAAAATGAACAGCAGGTCTAAAGATCATACAGATAGATTACACAAAATCCATGCAGCTCCGGTTTCCAGATATTTCAGGGGATCTGCAGATCGATCCTTCTTGGAGTTTTTGGAGGCAAAATTCATGCCTTTAAATTCCAATGGTAACTTTGCTTTTTGGAGTTTGTTGGAAGGCAAAAACCATAAACAGCTTCTCCAGAATATTAAAAATAATTGAGATAATATTAAGCTAATAGATTTTAGTTTAGATGGTTGCATGAAATAGCCTGTCATTGTTCAGACAGCTCTATAATAGAGCACCTTGTTAATTAGAGATGATTCACAAATGACTTGCAATAGATTCTGGTAGTTCTGAATAGCAATGATATTTTCATACTGAGCTCTTATCAACTTAGGAGTAATAAAGCTTTAACTTTAATTAAAAAGCTTTTTTTTTTTTTAAGCCTGTAAATTCCAAGCAACACTAAAGCACAGAAAATGATTGTGCCTTTTAATAATTCTCCATATTTTAATCTCCACACTTCGTAGTTTTGCTTCTGCAATATTCCTCGCCAGAGAAAAAACTAAATATCTGTGTAACAGCAGTCAATGAGAAAACAATACTTTTTTCATTCTCAATAATTGCTGCTTAATATGGAGAAATAGTCAATGAGGGGAAAAATTGTTTGCTTGAGACCTCAGCCAGTATCTGAAAGCATGAGAGAGTCATGTCCATCCGAAACACAGACTTACCCACTTTCAACTGCATGCATCATGACATAACATCATCTGCTTCCTGTAATGATCATCCACTGCTTTGGGTGAAGGTCTGATATTAAAACAACTTTTTCAGTAGCAAAGTTCCCACACTGTTACCTTTCCTCTTCCTTTATCTTGCTTTTTGCTGACAAAATTACTTGCACTAGGAAAACTGAAGCCTGAGATTTCCCATGGTAAATGTGTACCTGTGCCTCTGTACACCGTGCACATAAGGAAGCTCAACTGCGCTGCTCCCTGGGGCTGACCTGTTCTCATGCAGTGCAGACATTCAGAACAAGGCTAGACATTTTTTACGTGCACATTAGGATTGATAGCAAGATCTTCTAAGTGTTCTGTTAACTGTAGCCTAGGAGACTTCTAAAATGTTTCCAAAACCCAGGGTTGCCAGATTTAAAACTCATAGTGACATTAATTACTGCATTCAAGAAACTTGATAAGAAGTTGTTTACTAATAGATACAGGCAATTGACATCACATCTCCTCCCCTTTTTTGAAGAGAAAGGAGGTAGCGTGACCTGAACACAACAGTGGCAGTATTTCTAAAAGTTCACCACCACAGAATTCCCTAAGATTTCTTGCCAATAAATAGATTTGCAGAATTCAATACTGTTAGTCACAAGGAAAACAGTAATGCTATCACTGCAAAATGGGAAAATAAAAGAATGAAACCATACCATTCTCCACATCCAGTAGCTAAAAGCAAGCATTTTACTTCTTCTATACAAGTATGGCAAGCATATACAGCCATACTAACATTTAACTCAAGAAAGGGAAATGCACGTAAACAATTTACAGGCTTTTATTTTCTGTTTGGGTGGCATTTTATGAATTTGTTTTTATTGGGAAATGATTACTCATCCCCAGAAAAGAGCCTGCATAATTCAGTATTCTCAGGATCAAGACCTCTGTTCACAGTCAGCTCTTCAGAGAAAAATGCATGTTCTCTCTATCAACATCAAGCATATATTAAGTGCTTGACTAATACAAAAAAACAAAAGTGCAGAAATCAATAATGACTGCATCTCAATTTGAAGAATTAAACATCCTACAAAATACAGAAGGGAGCTATACAAAAGCATGGCAGAAAAGCACAAATAAAGAAATCAGAACCTTTAATTATTTTAAATATAGAGAACAAGTAACAGCTCACTAAACAACAAATGCTCAAAAAATTTGCCTTTCATAATTGACTTCACTGTACACCTAATAATATGCCATTATATATAACAAACTTTTTTTTCATTCACCATCATCATTGTTGCTTGTAGACTAAAACTGAGTTTTACCCAATCTCAAATTAAAGGACATCTATTTTTAATGGAAGTTTAGAGCTAAATTAGAGTAATTCAGAGAAGTCTAAGATAACGCAAGCATACTTCTCTGACTATAAACTGTACCCAGCTTTCACCAAGAACCCATTATAAGGGCACTAGAAGCTCAATAAACACCATATTTTTTCCATTTAACAAGGAAAATTTTTACACTTTCAAACTGAAGTCTTCCCTTTTTTTTTTTTTCAAATCACCGTCTTTACACATCATGCTTTAAAAAGCAATTTTTCAGTATGTGCTTACACAATGAAACTTTCAATAAGAAGCACAACCAACAATTCAGTTCTCCAATAGCACTCAATTTGCTTCAGAGGCAGTAAGCTTGTGCATTAGAAAATAAGTACCAGTAAGTATCCTCCCATTGTAAGTTCATCGAGCTCTTTGCACAAGTAGATCTGAAGTTTCAAACTGTTGCTTTTTCTCCACAAATCTCTTTATGTGATAAAAATAAAAAATGAAGGATAATTCAACCATAAGCAGCTCCTTCTACATGAATACTTTTATTATCCAATATGGTACCTGGGATTTTCTACAGCACTACTTTTGTCATCTCACGTGCCTTTTTTCCAGGGCAGAACATAGACCTTACGATACAAGCAATAGTTCTAGATAGATTATTTTTGAAGGATTTTCTCCCTGCCTCTTCACCATGATTACCTTTTCATACGGCATATACTTGTGCCTGATCTCCATCCCACAGCACTCATCTGAGAACCCTGAGCAGCATTCTAGCTTACATATCAGCCTCATGTCATCCCAGTACACAACTCCTGATGGTTATTAGGGAAGCTCCAGGGAAATGCAGGCTCTGAACGTTGAACATTCAAGAAGGGTGAGGGTCAAGGGCTTTTGTTTTGCTTATTGCAAGCTTTGCATAGCAATGCTTTCCTGTAGAGAATGAGGTGAAATTGTAACATTTAATTTTAAAGGTTATTTTGATTAGCATTTTAAAATTTCAAGAAAGTCCACCATAGTTTTATTCATATAATTGTTCCATAATCTTTCCCACATACAGGCATGATTCTGCTCACCAACTTTGTAATGAGCCTTCCCACAGCAACCTTATGTAAATAGGCAACATGACGCACATCTACAACAACTCACGACTTCTTGTGCATCTAGGCACAAAATTTTCATGAGCCCTCTCATCACCTCCTTTTCCCTGTGCATAATTGTATTTTTCTAAAGGGAAACCTGGATTTCAGTTGGGCTTCCATTCTGTATCATACTGTTACTGCCTACAGAGAAGTTTCAGGTTTTTGTAAAGGATCCTTGACATTAAAGACCCCTCCTTTAACAGGAATTTCTGCCCAGTGACACAGATACAGCAGTCTCTGAGTGTGTGCAGTCACATGTAATCCAAAAACAACAGCTGGATATGTAAAGACATATCCAGATTAAACAATACTGCGGAAGGAGGGAGAGGGAATCCGAAGTAAAAAAGTTATATGCTTAATTTCAGCCTAGGTAACTAGTAAGCACATAATTAAAGACAGATTTACTCATTCAAATGTAGGTGCTTGGGTGTTCTTCAGTTTAACACACCTGGTTAAAAAAGTTAATCACACCAGCACGCTCCCACATTTGCTACTTTGGCAATACTATTGTTTGTTAATATATCATCACCATTTTTTTCAGAGATAAATTCTGAAGTGCTGCTGCTTCCATTTCTCACTAACACTAATTGGCACCATAAAGATATCAGAGCTCTACTGAAATCTGTAGGGCAAAACTATGCAAGAGCAGAGTTATCTCTAATGCTCTGCTCTCAGAGGATTCTGCCAACCAGGTGTAGTTAATTTAAATAGGTTACTTACTTTGTGAGCAGTCCTCTTAAAAAAAAATTGGCAAGAGGAGTGGAGGGCCATTCAGCTGAGCATGAATCAGCACACCATTAAGTGGAGCAGCCATACTTCTCCTTTCAGTTCTGAATCATCAACACCTTTATACTCATTTAGTGTTATTGTAACTACATGAAAAGTCATGCACAATACACCTCTTTCCCCTGCAGTCTAAAATGGCGTGTTATATCCAGTTAAAGCAATGGGACTTCTGGCAGGTATTCATTGTTCTCACGTTACATAAGTCTTCCTGTAAAAGCAATGCTCTAATTCTGTAGCAACAGCAGTCTCTAAAAATTCCAGCTCCTGGAAAGGCAACTGCTGTTCAGAGCACTTCTCCCTGTTCTAGAGACATACATTAACTGCCAGCCTTGTCCTTCTCAAATGACCATGAGGGAAGGCATTAACACACCCCCAGTTCAGAAACAGGGCAGGGGCTTGCAGCATTTCTCAGAGAATCTTCTCACACTGCAGAAGCACTTTTCTGGGCCTCGGTCCCTGGAGAAAGCAGAAGAGGCACAGGGTGCAAGGAATATGTTTGAGCTCAGAAGGATAAGAATCATGCAAGCAGCTAGCACAGCTCTAAAGCCTCTAGCCTTGTAAACACTTCTGTGAAAAAATCAAAATAGATCACAGAAAGCAAATAACATATAAAGTCTTCCTCTGTGACTTACGTGATTTTCATCAATCGGGTAATTATAAGCAATTCTACTATCTTCAAGTATTTATCAGTATCAATTGTTTAGGCTGCTATTCCCAACCAGGATTAGCACACATTCAGAAGGTCAAATTGACTTCTTCCCAGAACAAGGGCTTTTTGAGAGCTATGCAACAGCTCAGGCAGTTGGACTTCCTGCTGCAGAAGCATTCAGGAGGGTAAATTTTATATTAGCCATCAATATAACCTAGCAGGTTTTTTGTTTTAATTTCCATCATTATTTTTATTCTTCTATCTTGCTTCAGGAATCTGGGTTGGAAGGGGAGGGCAGGAGAATACAAAAGAGGAGGAAGATCTTGCAGAGAGAGGAGGACTTAAATGAAAGGACACACAGCTTTGGGGCTATTCTGCTTAAAGTCTGTGACACAGCTTTCTGCTGCATCTTGAAACTTCAAATTTAAATTTTCATTAGAAAAGAAAGATTGAAACAAAGTGATAACTGAAAACACGTTTACATATGGTATTAGAATATAATATAATTGGTCCGGTCTTGTTCAACATCTTCATCAATGACCTTGATGAGGGGATAGTGGCCACCCTCAGCAAGTTTGCTGATGATACGAAGTTGGGAGGATTGGCTGACACACCTGAAGGCTGTGTTGCCATTCAGCAAGACCTGGACAGGCTGGAGAGCTGGGCAGAAAGAAACCGGATGAGGTTTAACAAAAGCAAGCGTAGAGTCTTGCATCTGGGGAGGAATAATTCCATGCATCAGTACAGGTTGGGGGATGACCTGCTGGAGGGGAGCTCTGCGGAGAGGGCCCTGGGTGTCCTGGTGGATGACAGGTTGGCCATGAGCCAGCAGTGTGCCCTTGTGGCCAAAAAGGCCAATGGCATCCTGGGGTGCATTAAAAAGAGCGTGGCCAGCAAGTCAAGGGAGGTGATCCTCCCCCTCTACTCTGCCCTGGTGAGGCCTCATCTGGAGTACTGCGTCCAGTTCTGGGCTCCCCAGTACAAAAAAGACAGGGATCTCTTGGAAAGAGTCCAGCGGAGGGCCACAAAGATGGTGAAGGGCCTGGAGCATCTCCCCTATGAGGAAAGGCTGAGTGAACTGGGTCTGTTCAGCCTTGAGAAAAGGAGACTGAGAGGGGACCTGATCCAGGTCTATAAATATCTAAGGTGTGGGGGGCAGAATGGCGAGGCCGGACTCTTTTCAGTGGTGAGTGGAGACAGGACAAGGGGAAACGGCCAGAAACTGGAGCATAGGAAGTTCCGCACAAACATGCGCAAGAACTTCTTTACAGTGAGGTGACGGAGCACTGGAACAGGCTGCCCAGGGAGGTGGTGGAGTCTCCTTCTCTGGAGATGTTCAAGGCCTGCCTGGATGCCTACCTGTGCGACCTACTGTAGAGAACCTGCTTTGGCAGGGGGGTTGGACACGATCTCTGGAGGTCCCTTCCAACCCCTGCAATTCTGTGATTCTGTGATAATACTTTGTTCTATCTTTTTTGGATATAAAACTTGCAATGATTTTCTGGTGAGGCTAACAAATATAAATTTTCTTCCTACATAATGACACAGACGACCTAATAACTCTCATGAGGGACAGCAAGATGTTGCAAATAAATCTTTGCTGGACTGAGTCCTGTAATAATATAACTTATTTCTACTTCTCTAGAACAGTATGCAGATGACATAGCAGAATGACATACACGTCATCTGGAATGACAGCTGATGCTACTACAGAGACATTCAGAATTGACACAGAGTTAGCACTCAGTTCCCTATCATCAGATCTCACAGATTTATGTGCTTCCTTGCTTAGAGATTAAGGAGATGATCCTGAACTACACTTATTCTCCTTGCACTTCAATTTCATGCAGAAGAAATTCATACAAAAGGCAATGACCTGTATGATATTCAAGGAAGCTTATCTGTAAGTTACTGTATAAAATTCACTTTTCACATCCCTTACAGAGTGCTTTTTTAGCACTTCCTCAATTCAGCACCTCTTCTAGCAAACACTGCTTTGTAAGTAATGACCATATAGTTTACAAGGCAGGATAATAGATTATATCATCTATAGTTGAGGAAACTTACATTCCCATCCAAAGTATCTCCTCATTAAAATAACATAGGGTGTCATGTTATAATTGATAGAATAATTGCCATTTAACTACAACACCCCTTGGCCTGGCCTGTTAGGCAGAAAGAAGCCTAAAATAAAAGTGGATAAAACTGTGTTGCATTAATTTGCAGCACTTCCATATCACCAGGAGGAAGGAAAGGGGCCACCACACAAACAGCTGCTGTCCCAGCACTTAAACAAATGAAGAGGATTTTTTTTTCCTCTTTAGACTTCCAGAAATGAAAACTGCTCTGAATTTGTAATATTTCATATGTTTTCTTGCTATGTTAATAATTTCTACAGCTGAGACAGAACATTTGGTTTTCTATAGGGCTAGGAAAGACTTAGCAGCTATCTGTGCCTTTGGAAATACCATACACTGCCTTTATCCCACATACTTTTACACATATGCATATGAACACATTATTTTGCACTACAACTGGTTAATATCAAAAGCAAGTGGTTAAAAGTTTAAAAGAGAATGTCTTTAAAAAGTTTAATACCTTCCCTAATTATTTTGAAATCCAATGGTGGATTCTTTGAGCAGCAAGAAGGACCACATAATATGCTTCTCCAAAAGCTCATCCTATCACAGAAAAAAGAAGCATGAAATATCCAGAGTCATAATGAAAGTTACTGATTAATTGTAAATACCTAAAAGAGTAAAGACATGTCTGGGCACTACGGATCAATAGATTCAAATCTAAAGCAGGCACAACACAAAGGCTACATTCTGATTTTGAACGCGAAAGTGAGGAAATATTCCTTGTTCGGCTGAGGAATATTTGTGAAGACTGAAAGCATTACCAAAACAACACAAACATACGTATTTGTCTAAAATATATTTTAAAACCTTTTAATATCAATTCATTGTAATTATACTGGCAAACTTTTCCCCTTGTTTTGTGCGTGTTTTTTTTTTAAAGCCTGAGATGACAAATATTTTGACCTTGAGAAAAAATATGCGAAAAGAAATCCCCCACCACTAAACAATAGCATGTATTTTGAGCTAGACCAGTATCTATCCAAATAAAAGCAATATAAAAGGACTAGAACTTATCTTGCACTTTGCATACTACTATTACTAGGTTTTAATCAAAGCAATATAACATCATTATTCTTTTGCTGTAATGAAACCTCTTAGAACGAGGAAATGAATAACGTTCTGTTATAAACTGTATAGGGAATGCATAATTATTTATTATCTTCATTTTAAATAACATTCACAAATGGTGCTAATAACAGGTGTTAATAACCTACTCTGTATTCAAACAGGCTCACAGAAAAACTATTAAAAATAGAAAATAATTCTTTAATAAACTGTATAACAGTTAATTAGATTGAGGACAGAGACTGAGCTTTGAGCTAAGGCAAAGCACAGAAAGCTTTGGCCTCCCCAAGGCCTTTGGCACGAGGTTCCTTGTGACTGGCAAACAAGAGTTCAGTGGGTGACATCTGCATTGTTGACATTCACCAGCACGTGGAATAAAACATGGTAACTTCAAATTTGTAACCTGACTCATTCGTGCACCTTTAGCTCTAGTCAACCAATAAGAGGTAGTGCAATTTAGATATTTTGACAGAAAAAGAAGGAAATGAAGCAGTGAATTAAACTGACAGTGGAAACAATGCAGAGGCACTGAATGAGGAAGATGGTGTTGCCCAGAACAAAAGGGCTGATTACAGGTGCAAATTGCCAGCACTGGATGGAGCTATTCCACTTGTGGCTTGTTGGGGATAAAAGCAACCCTTCCCATAAAGCTGAAAGTAGGGATTGAAACTGCAGAAATGGGTTCAGTTTGCTTTCTATTGCTTTTCTCTTTAAGACAACTTAAGAAGCATAGCACACTTCTAATTTTAATATGGAAAAGTTTATACTAGAAAGAAGTTTATATGCCCAACTTCATCTGGGTGAGTCAACATATACGTGATCCGATAACTTGTACATGAAATCTCCAGAAGACTGAAGTCCAGACAGCACATTACATACCTGGCAGATCTACAGGAATACTACGTGACAGAGATGTTGGTCTCTTTAGGACTCCACAGCCTCACTCCATACGTAAGCTTACCTACAGTGTGTGATGGGTCCCAGGAAATAAGTGCTTTTGCCAGTACTTATTTGGGTCACTTTTTGCTGTATGGGTTCCAAGTCCATCAGTAAACCCCATGTAGCCTTATAGTGCTGGCCAAGTGGTCCTATGCTGTCAGTGTATGTTACATCAGGAATATTTTCAGTCTAAGAGGAGTAGGTCAAAAATAAAGAGTGAAAAGCAAGGGTGGACTATGTAGTATGTAGCCAAGATCTAGAGTAAAATGTAATATGCCCTTTACAAGAAAGAAAGGAGTATGAGGCCAGGATCTACATTAAAGTCTTTTCAGCTGGTCAGAATAGAATAAATAAGATGCTAACAGACAGCATTTGATATCTTAAATTTCAACTCTGAGTCACAGTCAAATCAGCATCGCTCCAAAGCAAAAGGAAATTCTAGGACAGGCTGCAATTTGACAATTTAAGCCTGTCCATCCCTTATTGTATCTAATGGGAAGAAAATAATAGCTTGAACCAAAATTTGCCTTGAGGACTCTCATCTCTTCAAAGAAATCAAACAGCGAAGGAAATAGCTCTTAAGTTCTGTTAAGTACATACCAAAAAAGCTTTTCAAAGTCATCTCAAGAGTTTCAATTAGCTTCCATATTGTGCATTATGGCATGGAATTGACTTCTCTATGCATTTACATTACTGGCAGTGAGTCAAATTAAAAAATATAAAGATTCAATCTAGAAAGCTCAGGCTGTGAATGACAGTGTGCAATGCAGTCAAAACTAAGATTTCTTCTGCTCAGGAAGCAGAAGAACAATTTTCTATCTGGGTCATGTAGTAGCTCACAACAATCGCCTTATCCATAGCTACCAGCAAATGACTGCACAGCATGCATTAGGAAAAGCAGTAATAGAAGCAGGGGAACTGGCTGAGCCAATGCATTACAATTGACTTTGAGAATCCCAGAACTATTTATGGAGCTTAAAAGTAAATACACTATGTTGTGGTTTGGTACTTCACACAAAAAATTTTGCCTGCATTGTGAAAACAGACCCCTCCCTTCGCCTTGTACTTTATTCATGAAACTGAAAATGAGAATCACTGCACATATACAACAGTAAACAGCACTAGATGTGCATTATTTATGAAAGCATCAGCATTTAGAGAAGAATTAAGACTGAAGTATAAGAACATGGTTCTAGAGAGTTAAGTTGACTTTGACAAGAGCACTTTTAGAGTTTTTGCCACTGAACAGTTTTTTTTTTCAGAACGATGAAGATTAAATGAAATGTCTTCTGAAGCACTCGTTTTGCAGCAATGCAAAGTAGATCTCGTGTATTGAGTAATCTGGATATATACTAGGTTGAAAACTACACACAGTTCACTGTTCTCCCTCTAGTCCTGATGCAAGTACACAAAACATGTTTATAAATCAGATCTCTAGATCAGGTAGCTATAGCAAAGGACATTTCCCAGTCCACACATACATCACAACTAAGGACAGATATAATGAGGACAGCTAGTTGTGCCCTCTAGGAATGGGGCTGGTGCTAGCAGACATCCCTGTATGCACAACTACATTCAAATAGCAGGAAGCAAATACTGCTTTCTAAAGCTATAAAGAAAACTTCTCTTTAAGCTCTGTCAACAAAAATGCCCACACACAAACCACAAAGTGCTGCACATGGAGTAACTTTCTCTTTCAAGGACAATTCTGAAAGAATTATAAGAACAATTCTATCATCCTGTAAGAATACAGTAGTGGGACCATCTTCTGCCAGACTGCCTTTCCAAATTGCTGCCCTTTCCTGCTCATCTTAATGACTTGCCTCAAGCAGAGACTTTAGTAGAGGCAAACCTGTGATGTCACTGGGATTCAAGTACACCTGATTACATCAGCTGTCACCTGATCAGCACAGGAGAAACAGGGATCTAGGTCAATCTTTGCAGATTAATGAACATGCATGCCACAATTACATTTGCAAGAAATGACACTGCTTGATGCAATTTTACTGTCACAACATTTTGCTGCAGAATTGGGAAAAAAAGAATACAATAAGGATCTCACAACTCAAGTTGCTGATATATTTGAATATTTATACAGCTTATTGGACTTCACAGAAAATTAAGTTCTTGATGAATTCCATTTAGTAGCTTAATATAGAAATCTAATGCATCTCTATTTTCCTTCATCATGCAGTTCTCTTCTAAGCAAGTATCTGTTATTCTGTTATGCCACCAAGCCAATCTGCCAGTTGAATGAGATTTTTGTATTTTAAGAATAAACAAGCAATTTACATTTGTACTTGAGCTTTTACTTCTACCAGCCATTCACTTTGTCAGGTAGGAAAAGTAAATGATTAGAAAACGGGGAAAAAAAGCTGAGCACTTTCAGGCCACCCTTCAGAGCCAGACTGGTGGCAGAGGCACCAGGAGGTGGCCTGGCCAAGCAGATGGTGCCTTCCCAGCACAGCCTGCATGGAAAGCCTTCCATCTGCTCACGCGCTCAGCACACAATAAGTCAGGAATTACAGAGCTCTTATTATAAACAACATTTGTAATATCCTTTGAAAAATATTTATTTGATTCTATGTTAACACTGATGAACTCAGGCTGCATAGCCCCAGAAACACTCGGGAGGGGCTGAAAGGATTAGCAGGAGCAGCAGATTGCTGCTTGTGGTGTGCAGTCACAGCTATCACAAAGAACTTCAAATGTTAACAAAGCACACGTGTTCTATTGCTCCTGTTTGCTTTAAACAAAATGCTAGATATCTAGACACACAAATACAGATTTACCCAATGTAGATTCAATATACATTTGTAAATTTATTTATATTTCTTTAAGAAAAAGGTTTCCGAAATTAGAATCTTATTACAGATAGCTGGCTCCTTACATTGTGTTATCTCCTGATTGTTTCCACAGTTTCTCAAAAGCAAGACTACTAGCAAAGTTTTACACAGATGGCCACATGCATAACCGGCAATCTCTGGAATAAGTTTGGCATGGGAAGATTGTAGCATAATTTCTTCTTTCAAATATTATTCTTCTGTGCTTGTGCTAACAGTTGTTCAGAAAAGTTATCCAAGTCCCAATAAGTGGTAGTGCTTAGCTCAGTACTTTTTCTACAAGATTATGATGATGCACAGCAACGTAAAATTACACTAGCTAATGGCTATCTCATGGAGAGATAAACACAGCTGAGCAGCTGCTCAGTAAAACCCAAGGACAAAAACGGGCATCACCTGCTCTCAAGTCCCAGAAAAGGTATCTCAAAAACAAAACAAAACAAAAAACCCACTAACTACTACTGATCTAAGTAAGATTCTCAGGGAGATGCTCCAAACTTCCTCATGTCTGATCACCTTTTGGCTGCCTTTAGACACCAAAACCACCACAGCATTTGGCACAGTGCACAGATCCCCAAGGAAATGCACTGTACAGACCTTCCCTCTGGGACAGGGAAGTGCTGGGCTGCTCGACCAAAAGCATGAGATGGCACACAGAACCAAGTGAAACACAAGCAATTTTATTTTACTTTCCTATTTACTTATAGAGAGAGCTAAGAAACAGCTAAAAGAGAAATTAAAGCATATGAAAGCAAGGAGAAACTAATTGGGGTGTTGATAAGAGAATGTTATAGAGGATCATGTGCATCACAGCTAGAGGTTACAGGATAAAATTATCAGGGAATATTTAGTCTGCATTCTAGAACAAACTTTTGGACAACGGAATTCAGGAAAAAATCTTATAAAATGATGCTATTAGCATAAGCTTAGAATATTTTATATCAAACTGAACCTTTTAGAATCATTAAAGCATTTAGAAAAAAGCTGCTTTGACAAAGATACAAACTGCTGAAATAAAAGGCATTTTTCATTTCCAATTGCTATGCAATTGTTTTTCAGGCTAGGGCAGCACTTAACATTGATGAAAATCTATTATATAATCATTGCCATTTCCTGAACAATGTAAGTTATGCTGTTTCCAAAATGGTTTCTTAAGGGAGTCTAAGCATCTAAGTCTGCATCTCAAAGTCAATGCATCTATTCATGGACTGCAGTATTTTTTCCATCTCTTTTCCTATATTTAATTCTCTCATTTCACTGTTTCCAGTATTTAGGAAGAAGAAAACTTAAAATATGTTGGGAAAGTAATCCCTATTTATATATATATTGTTGGCAAATTGAAAACTTTCTATGAAGCCTATAAACACATTTCATAGTATTTAACTACATGATAATACATTAACTTATAAGTCTATACAAAGAACAATTCAGCTTTTCCTTTATGAAACATTTCTCCTGTTCTGCCTTAGAATCTGAACATGAATACACGAATAGATACGATACACAGAAGCAAATGTTTCATGAGAGAAAAAAGAAACTAGAAAATGCTCAGTGGTGAGAAAAAGTTGTCCAAGCCCTGAAACAGCAGTGGTCCTCCCTGGTGGGTGGGTGCCCATTGCCATGAGATTAACAGATGCTGCCTTAAACAAAGGCCCTGCAGACAGCTCAGGATTTCAACCAAGCATCTGAAGCACTGGCTTAAGTTCATATTACACTGCATCTTTTGCCAAACCAAACTGCATTGTAACATTAATTATTCACTTTATAAAGCAGTAGTTAGCTTTCCACAATAAGTAAAGAAGGAAAGGGGAGGGGGGGAAAATTTGACAAGGGGCAAAGAATCAGGCTTGCAGCAAACTAGAGCTCACAAAACTTCCATTTTAAAAATCCTCAGACAGGCTGACTCTTCATTATGGAAAGAGGGAAATTATCCAAAAAGCGAAAAAAAAAATGAATGCAGAGACCTGAAACATTTTTGCAGTTAAGTGACACCAAGAGACGCCAAGCGGTGCCTCAGATGAGGAGAGAATAATAATAATAACAATAATAATAGAGAGAAATGAATATTTTACTCCCAGAGAAAAAGAGAAGAACAGGCAGGATAGTGCATATCATTATATCATAGAATGGCTTGGGATGGAAGGGATCTCAAGGATCATCAAGTTTCAACTCCTCTGTTACAGGCAAGGTTGTCAGCTGTTAGATCAGATACTACATCAGGTTGCCCAGGGCCCCATCCAACCCAGCCTTGAACACCTCCACGGTTGGAGCACCCACAGACTCTCTGGACAAAACATCAGTATCCACAAACTGGTATTACACAGAATTGCATGCCCGTCTCTATTTCAATAAATTAGAAATAACGTGATACTTCGGATTGTAACTGAATCTTATTCACAATGGAAAAAGCAGATGAATTACTTTAACAGTTTAACTATTTGTCTTCCTGTGAAAGCTGAGGGGCAAAACTTGCCCTCAATCCAGTATATACATTACTTTGCTTTTTGCATTCAAATTTCCTACAGGGTGAGTACAACTGAGTTTAACACGAGTGAGCAAAATTGAAAGACCGTGGTAAGCGCTGGGAGCCATGAAGAAAGTTCTAATACCTAACAGGCAGTTACAGATGATAAAGCTTTCAGGAGCTATTGACAAACATTGAAACAGTATAAAGCTAGGGGAAACAACAGCATTGTTCTCACATTATGTGACCAATTCAGACTGCAAGTTACTTTCTGATGTAAATTGTACTAACAGATGGCTTACTTCAAGAGCCTAGTGACAAAGTTGTATGGGCATCCTAACATTCATACAACTTGAAATGAGTCAGGTTAGGTGATTCCTTCTAACAGAAAATTACCAGCAACTGGAACTTCGAATTAAAGCACAACTATTTCAAACAAGATTGTATGCAGTGTACAAACTCCCTTGAATTTTAGCCATGCGTATTAGGCTGCTTTTGCATAGTCAGTTAATGGCTAACAGACCTAAATAAAAAGTGTTTTTTGAATGGGTAAAATCTTCCCAACAGCACTGTTCTTTTCCTTAGCCTCAGGGGATGTGCCTGAAAGATCACACCAGCCAGGACAGATGGCAGCCAACAGGTTCCTTGAGTCACACATCTTTGCTCATACTAGGTCAGGAGGAGTGCCTCTAGGCAGTGATAACTGCAAACTACCAGCAAGACATGTAAAATATACCCAGCAGGTACCTCCCAATGTTCATTTCATATAAATTAATCTGCACAAAGTAATGAGAACAACTCCTTACTCTTTTGTTCTATGCAGTCAGCAGGTCGCAAAGGCAACCAAGCTCCAGGCAAACTGAGTTGTCCCAGTGCTATACTCAGCAAATCAGCTGAGCTAAGGTTTGGCACTGAATCTCAGGGCCTGTAGGAAGCAGCCTGAAGAATAAGCTCCCAGGCTCAACAATCAGCACGATACTGGCACAAGATGCTGAAGCCTGGAGTTCCCATTGATAGTGACTTGCTAGTGCATCTCATCAGTACTGAAGTAGGTGGGATCTCAAGCGTTGCACAGCACATGAGAATCTCATTTATTCTTTGTCTGTCAGACATCGGATACTGTGTGCCTTCTGTGCTTTTTGCTCTAGATCATGAAATCATGCTGACTGCAAGGACTCACATTAGCATTTCCTCAGTGTCATATTTTGTAGCAATAAAAGTTTTTTTTTTTCTTACTAATAATACACAGTATTTTAAATGAATATGAAATATTCACATGTGAATATTGATCCATCCTATCTAGACTTTAAAGGGCACTTCTTGAGACATCAAATAACTGCATGCATCTAACAAGCTCCAGGTACACAGAGGCAAACAACTCAAAGGCCTTTGTGGAAGAGTGAAATGCAGTATGCCCCCAAGAGACCATATATAGAGACCATATATAATTAATTATAGAGACCATATATATTAATTAATTATAGAGACCATATATATTAAGCAGTGACAGCATATATGCTGTCACTGCTTAATAAAATAAAATGGAATAAAACTTCACCTCTTGTATACACCATGAAAGCAAGATGTTCTGTCCATCACCATCTAAAGAACATGAATGGATAAACAAAAGACCAGAACGAGTGACACAAGTATGGAAATGCTGTATCTGCCAATAACACAGGAAAGCAAAGTAGAGAAATACAATAGCTTATGACACCCTTCCAGGCAGGAACAGGAGCAAAGTCCCTCTTTCTGTAAACAGTGAGCAAGTTTAAGTCCATCTGATGAAACTGAACATGTACAAGTCCACAGGGCTCACTGACATGCATCCCAGGGTCCTGAAGGAACTGGCTGATGTAGCTGCCAATATACTCTCCATCATATTTGAAAAGTTGTGGCTGTCAGGTGAAGTTCCCAGTGACTAGAACAAGGGGAACATTGCTCCCTTTTTAAAGAAAGGGAGAAAATGGTAAGCTTCACATCTGTGCGTGGGAAAATCATGGAACAGATCCTCCTAGAAGAGATGTAAAGGTGATTCAAGACAGCCAGCACAGCTTCACCAAGGAAAGTTCGTGCCTGAGCACTGGTGGACAAAGGAAGGGCAACTGATTTCATCTACCTGGAGTTCTGCAAGGCCTTTGATATGGTCCCACATCACATTCTCATCTCTAAATTGGAAAAATATGGATTTGAAAGATGGATTATGCAGTAGATAAGGAATTATTTTGGACAGTCACAGCCAAAGGATTGTGGTCAACAGATCCATGGCCAGGTGGAGGCTGGCAACAAACAATAACCCCCAGGGGTCCATCTTGAAAGTGGCACTCTTCAATTTCTTTATCAATGACCTAGAAAAGGAGACCAAGTACACTCTCAGCAAATTTGCTGATGACACTGAGTTGTGTAGTTGATACAATAGAAGAAATGCCATCCAAAAGGATTCTGAGAGTTTGAACACCTCTAGGTGTTTCAACAAGCCCAAGTGCAAGGTGTTGCACTTGGGTCAAGGCAATCCCAGGTATACATGCAGACTTGGAGAACTCAATGAAAGCAGCCCTGTGGAAAGGGATTTGGGGATCCTGTGGATGTAAAGCTTGATGTGAGTGCACAGTGTGCACTTGAAGCCCAAAAACCCAACCAGATCTTGAGCCATAACAAAAGAGAGGTGGCCAGAAAAGAGTGGAAATTCAGATCAGATATTAGGCTTCGAATACAGCAGATTGCGTACTTGCCTTGATAAACATTACTTGGTAGGAAGCAGGTTCACATTGGAAGCAGACAAATTAAAAGTTAGTTGAAGAACAGTGACAATAACTTCAGAAGCAAGGGCTTTCAATTACAAAAGCCTAAAGCAAATATATGACATTCGGAAAAACTAGAAATAACTTGTCAATTAGCAAAATCTTTGTAGAAACACTCTTCTTATCAGGGCCAGGAAGAGAAGGATGAGAGTAGAATCATACTAAAAAAAGAATACAAATTAATTTTTGGGTATTTATTTTACTCTCTTGTGTATAAGACATCCTGAAAAAAAGTGGGCTCTTATAATCTTGACTTCCAATATTAAAATATTTTTGCCTTCTGCCGCATCATTTCGATTTTAACCCTGAAGATGTGTCCATATTTTCCATTCCATAAAAGTAATCGAGCTAATAGTAGTGACGTACAGAAGTATATTACCTCCCTAAAGGTTGCAATATGCATGGTGTGTCAAGAAAGAAAAGTAATGGATTGCCACACTATTCAAAATGAAGGTAATTTGGGGTAATAAGACAACAACTGAACAAAACAGCAGGTAGAATGGTTTGAAATGCAACCGGCAGAATATGGTCAGCTATTGAAATAAAAGTCAGAGCTAAATTTATATACACAAAAGTGTAATCACCTGGACAGAGTTGGCCAAGATACCAAGCCAGTGCACCTTCACTTTTGCAGAAACAAATAGGTCAGAGATGTCAGAAGCTAGCATGCAAGAAAGAAGAAAATCAGTAGTTCAGAGCAGTTCAGAGAGTCAGTGGTTAAACACGGACTGGGAAAGAATGAAGACCAGCATAAGGATTTCTAGCATTCATGTTACTGTTGTATTTTTATTTTTACCCCAAATATATTCTGCCTGATGAGGTTTAAAAACACAGTATGGAAGCTTACAGCAGTACACAGAAAAAAAGGGGAGGGAAAAGGAGCAGTATTACACCACGGAGAGGTTATAAAGTGTTTACAGTTTTGAGATTGGTTGCAGATGAGTAAGATGGAGAAAGGTGGGGGGGGGGGGGGGGGGGAAGAAAAAAAACTTATGTGAACTTTCCACATAAAGTAAATATTTTGGGCATGGTTATGTTCTACCTCCTGCAAAATCAGGAGGAACTCTACCACAAAAAACCTTGTAAAACTTGGGCTAGAAGGTCCACTGTGAGCAGAGATTCATGATCGTGACTGCACTAGAGAATGGTGGTTACCCATGATCAAATTACATTTTTACAGCACTTTAATGCTGTAAGGTAACAGGTGCTTTCAGGGAAGTGCTGTAGAATACCAAATCCACAGCTTTAATCATTACTGACTGATTATCAGTGTTAACATCAACTGAATGCAGACAGTTGCTTCAGGTATTTACTGTCAGAAGGAATATCCCATTAGCATCTAAAGAAAGCAATATGGACAGCTGCGTAGCAGATTGTGCACTCCGAGACAAGGCTTTCAGTAGCAGTACAATATGTGCCAAAATCTTGACTACATATTGCAGAACTATGGAAAATTTGGCTGGAATGAGTGAGCTAGAAAAATGTTCCCTCTCCCTCCCTGACTTGTAAACTCTGTTGTTTTTCTCTTTTGCTAGGCTTCCTACCTAGGCTATTGCTTCAAATACGCTCAAATTCGCACAGTGGAAGAAAAAAAAAAGTGGAACAGTTGCTACAGATTAACCCTGAACAGCACAGAACAGAGATTTCCTACTTCAGGGATCCTCTACAGTTGCACTAAAGGGCATCATTTTGGAGATGTAAAACTGCCTAAAATGCAATAATGTCAACTGATGAGATCAGGCTCTGACAGCAGGTGTTCACTGAAAAGAGCAAAGGACAGAAGGCACCATGACTATGCCTCAGTTACAGAATAGACTAGAAGTTACAGGAAAGGTGAGTGGTAGCACCTGATTTACCTTTTTTTTTTTGTTTGAATTTTTATCAGAAAACATCCATTTGTTGCCTCCTGATATTTCCTCTAAAACATCCTGTGTTTAAACAAGCTTTTGCTACAGCCACAATAGATTTCTTATCTGAAGTCTTAGTAATCTGTTCTGTGATACCAAGCAATAAAACTCCCCAGAGAGAGTATAGATCAAGAAGCTGATCAAGAGCCTTAGAGAGGTCTTCTACATTTATAGTTCCATTCTGACATTGGAAACAAAGGAAACAGCCTTGAAAAAAAACAAAAAAAACACATGGCTTATACCAAAGATCCATGAAGACCAATATCCTCTCTCAAAAAGTAGCCTATAGCAGTTAGACAAAATTGAAGAGGAGGACATGGCACATTTTCCACCACATTGGTGGTTCCTCCTTGCTCTGAGCTGCGGGCCAGGGGCCACCTGGGACAGAAGCCATCTTCACACAATAGCCACATACAAATATTTGTCTCTTTCGATCGTCTGAATCTATTTACAGTATTAGCATCTGCAGCACCCAGCAGCAAGAAGTGCTGCAAGTTGGCTTAGGCAGACCGCAAAACAGCTCTAAAAAGAGCCTTCTCTAGATTCATAACCCCCTTGTTTTTGCATTAGATATCAGCTAGCAGCTGCTCACATTCTCCAAGCTGTGATACTGCAGGCTTCTATCACAGCCCCCTCAGCTGTCCCCTCCTCAATTGAAGAATTGGCAATTTAGTTATTCCTCATACAGAAGCTTTTGTACATATTTGATTACTAAATGCTTTCCTTTGTACTGTTTTCACTTCCATGAAATTCTTTTCTGAAATATAGGAGGAGCAGAGATGTATCATAAAAATCTACCATGGTATAATGACACTCACTTTAATCTTTGCTTTCCTCTAGTAATTTGTTGTTTTACATGGCTAATGAGAACTGTGCTGACATCTCTCACAACTGTCTGTAATTACTCCAGCCTACCTTTTTTTTTTTTAGTAGTAATGATCAAATTCAGACCAATCACTACATACATAAACTGGGATTACTTCCACCCACAATTCCACTGCCAATGCCACTGCAGGTGAACTGCTCATCAACAGTGATGGTAAGCCCTCTGAATGTAAATAAATAAGCTCTATCCTTAGACAAGGCTCAGGCATAATGGGGAAGCATGTACAAAACAGAAAAATCACTACAGTAAAAAAAAAAAACAAAAACTGTGTTCACTTCTACTATTTTAATCTCTGGTAATAAAGCAGGAGAAGTTCTGGTAGGCAGGTGGGTTGAAGTGACAGCATTTTACTTATTTCCAAACAAGCTTCCTTCTGAAAAAACAAAGCATTCTTGCACTAACCTCAGTGCGTGCAGGAGCACAAGATTGGTCTGGACTTGACCAGTCACCAAAATGGGGATGTTTACCCTTGCAAAAAACTGGATACTGGGCAACAGGGAGGTGCATAAATCAGTTATCTTAAGGTGATGCAAGCCATCTGAAATCACTAGAAGTATTGACAGGAAAAGTGAAAATTTGTCTTTAATGACATTTACACGCTATAGCATGAACACATCCTGTCACAATCATTTAAACTAATATTCAATTATATTGCATAAAAGTAGTCTTTCCAGTATGCCATCTATATATATATATATATATATATATATATATATATATATATGTATTTGTTTCCCAGTATTTACAAGTAGAACATTTGAGAATGTTCTATATTCTACAATATAATTATATTTATAATATAATGCACTTGAGGTGTGCTGATCTGTCACCATCACATGGGGCTTAATACTTCCCTCACCTGCATTGCTTCATATCCTAGGCAGCTTATCTCAAGTTATTATAGCAGTTTGGTAGCATTAGAATCATTTTCAGAAATACATTGTTCTGACATACATAAAAGTCTTATTGGGTGGTTGAATGGTCCTGTCTGTCCTTAATACTCGCTAGTCTTTGAAAAGTATTACTCTACCTAATCACTGCACAGAAATAATAAGCAAAAGTTTGTCTGACACTTCCAAATAGCTCTCACTGAAATCCATCTGCTGATACACCTACACAAAACTCTTATTAGAGAGCACCTAGCATGAGATATGTATTGTGATGTACGAATAATATTGACACTTACTTGGGGGAAAAAAAAAAAAAACAAAAACACTGTTTGCATGCCTAAGAGCCATTACCATGAAATTTCACACAACCAGCTCATTCCCAGATATTCCTTTCTTTTGGAATATATCTTGCCTTGCTAGTTTGGCTACCCCAACAAAAATGAATGCACTAAGAAACACATGCTCTACTAGCTCACGCAAGCTCTCATTTAGAGCAACATACTTCCAGTCTGTATCAGATATTGGACAACAGACCTTGAAAACAGCACATACATTCACAGCTACAGTTTTGCCAAACACTTCTGTTGCCAGTTGAAAGTATTGGAAAAACAAACAAACAACAAGGAAACAAAGTAACAACAACAAAAAGCCCCATGGTTTTTAAATCTTTGGATAACGAAGCTACAGATCAGCAAACAAGGAGAAATAAACCAGAAAATAAACCAACACTGAAAAACATTAAACAGTTCCTGCAGGACCAAAAAATAAAGGGAAGCTGTAACTTCCTTATCAGATCAACAACAGATGCAGCATAACACATGTACCTAAGATTTGTAAAAACTGCAAGAATGGAAAAAAACAGTCTGCAATCTCATACGCCTTTTGAAAAGGGAATCATAAATCAGACTGAAAGGAAGCTATATACAAGAGTTCTAGGAATAAACTATAAGATTTCTGTGGTCCCAAATTATCCTCATTTTTTCTAATGGTAAGGATAATCCACATGCAATTAAAAAAAGAGGAAATTTAAAACAGAGGTACAAATTATGCAAGTACTAAATTCTACATCTTCTGCCCAGCTGATTCCTAGACAGTTTTCTAGTACAAGACCTACCTTTGTTTTTATTATTTTTTAATCTATCCAAACTTACAGCAATAACATCTGGCTGAAATGAAAATCATAGCTTTCACTGTCAACATTTTATAATACTCTAACATTTTAGTTTCTTTTTTCCATCTTTTTTTTTTATAGCCATAGCTTGTCCTCCTCATGATCCAATATCCTTTTCTACTCTTCTGGTGTCTTAGATTTGCACATTACTTGTAGTCTGTGCCTCTCATGAAGGAAAAGCTGGTACTCCAAATGTGGTACAGAGATTTTAAGTCCAAGGTGCTTTTAAATTGGTCATGTGGTTTTTATAAAGAAACCCTCAAGTTTGACCCACATTGTCTACTTGTAAGAAGATTGAAATTTAAGCATTTTCTTTTAAAGTAATTTTGGAAATTCTCCAGCAAAAGTTTGCAAACACTAATCCACAGAACATAGCAATAAATTTTAGTCATCTAAAGTGAGAATTAAGGATAAGAACCTCAAAAACAGTTTCCAGGTAATGATCAATAACTGAAAGCTCAAAACCTTAAAAAGCACTTTTCAACTTAAAGATCTGGGTATCTTACAATAATTGCAACTATTCTGCAGAAAAAGATGCTACAGAAAGTACAACTGGAAAGTAGAAACACATTTCCAAACTTAAAAATTAAGTGAAAAAGGGAAAAACAGCCTTCTGATGCTATTTTGGTAGCAGTGAGGAAAAAAAAAAGAAAGCAAAGAATGATAAGAAGCTAGGAGAAAAACAAGGGACAAAAGCCCAGTGATGCTGCTTCATAGGCCAAAATGAGTTGAAAAAGGATCAGAGGACACACTTTGACAAATGGTATCTGGAAACTGAAAATGAGTGAAAAAAAGAGAGCTTTCTTATCTGTATACTATCTGTATAGAGCAACTAAACAGCTAATAGATTTCTTGAAAGCAGTACTGGAGGCCCTGTCAACCTAAGCAAAAAAATTCTTAGTAAAGAGCAAAGTTCAAGACATGAATGTCTATGTTGTCTTGAATGGATAAGTCTACAAAATGAACAAGATCTCACGTTAAAGACCCTCTGACAGTTCAGCAGTAATTTAAAAGGCTCAAAGCATCAGAAATAACAAAGGTGAGTAAATACAGAAGTGGAAAGTGAGACAGTCTTTGTTAAATAAGCGATGAATATTCCCTTAGTCACCTCTAATGCATTAAAAGAGGTTACAGACTGTTCAGGAGATGCTAATGAAATCAAAAAGGGACCCAGAATGGGCATTTCAGATGATAGTAGTATTGTTAGTCTCTAAATCTAGCAAAACAAGCAAACAAAAAAAAAAACCCTGGATTATTCTCAATAAGAGGGAGATAAAAAAAATGCAGTGCAATTTTCTTACACAACCTGTCAAGAAGCAAGTAAATTTCCAGAGCATAAAGCACCAAAGAAGTTTTAAGCCATCAGCATCAAGTGGCTGCTCCTATTTTATAGAACTAATGTGAAGTGACAAGAACCTTTCATGAAAAATATTAGAGATTTCCAAAAGGTTTTTGAAATCAGCAATGCTATCAGAAAGCGCAGTGATTTGTAGTAGTAAGTGGAATAAGACAGGAGTGTATAATATTCCCATCTTTGTTAACATTAGCCATGATTGATGTGTGACAAAATTACCTAACATGAGCGAACTAAGAAGCTTTGTATAAAAAAGCTTGAGTTAGAAGTTTACAATACACTGCGAATATTTCCATTTCATTTTCCAAATGACAGAAGTAGACAAGTTACTAGCAGACATAGCAAAACATGTTTGTCACCTCCTAGGCCGGGAAGACAAAAAAAAAAATGAGGCTAATATTTACTCCACATGAATCCAGGAATAGATTGCTCTTCAGCATCTCTATCAACAACCTGGACAGTGAGATTGAGTGCACTCTTAGTAGTTCACTGATGAAGTTGAGTGCTGCAGTTGAAACAACAGAAGGAAGAGGTGCCATCCAGAGGGACCTGGATATGCTTAAGACGTGGGCCCATGAGATCTTGATGGAGTTCAGCAAGGCCAAGTGTAAGCTGTTACAGGTGGATTGGAGCAATCCCAGATATACGTACAGAGCATCCCTGCAGAGAAGAACTTTGATGTTTGGGTGGAAGCCAAAACCAGCAATTAGTGTAGGTTCACCTACATTCTTGTTTTGTAATACCTGACATAGATTTGTTAGTCACCTGCAAACAGCATGCCACTACAGGTGACCAAAACAGTTTCTGTTCTGCTTAAAGTTCTGTAAGGGATTAATAATATTTGGAGTTCAAATTTCTCCTTCATGTACTTGGATGGAAGTTCTTCATTTACTCTGAGAAACAGATACGGTCAAGGTCTTGGGCAGCAGAATCCATACAAGTGTGTCTTGCCAATACTACCCGCAGCCCAACCGCAGTGCACAGAAAACATCTGGCAGGAGACAGCTCATATCACAGCTGTCTGGGACCAGGCTGACAAGAGCGCCAACAGGCACACAATCACACACCATGCACGGAGGAAGACTATCACATCCTATGAACAGCAGACAGGCTGCAGTGTTGCCTAGTTATCTGAGTTCTGTTTTTCCAAAGGAACTGCTGCTAAGTAGGCAGAATTTATTATAAACAAGTGCTAAGGCTTTTCCATAAATCCAAGATTGGAAGAAATAAAGATGTATAAACAATTGCAGCAATCAGGACATAAATACAAGCTAATGCAAATATCATGTTTCCCCCATCTACTTTTCCTATCAACAATAGGAGTGACTTTTATTAGATATTGTGGCAGATCATAATATTAACCAGTTTATGATCACAGGAGTCAATAGTTGTAGATGCATTTTTACTTCCTTAAGTTCTTCTTTCTCTTGTGAGGCTTTCCTTCACAAGAAGAAACTCTTCTTTCACTACTAAAAATTTTAAGGATCAATTTTTATCATCTTCATCCAAACAAACCCCAAACCACTCAAAAATTCTAGACAAGATTTCTCTAAAGCAACCCAGTCTATGAAACACAGCCTCACTGAGACGTCATAAATCAAATCCCAGCTCAGGCGAAGTCATAGCAGGATCTTCTATAACCTAGGTGAGTGCGTGCACTAAATACTCAGCTCTTACATATTCTCAGGTGAGCTGTTCTCAATTATTCTACTGGAGTAACCTCATCTTGTATAACTAATTACACATCCACAGGTCTAACAAGGCTGTTCTTTTAGGCCCACTGGTTATGGGACTCATCCTAAATTGTGAAAGACCCAGATTCAATTAGTATTTTAATTAATTACATAAAGCAGAGCTATTTTCACTAGAGAGATTGAAATCTTAACACCCCAAATTGCCTCAAGGTTAAGAAATTCATATAGGACATTGGTAACAATTTCAAGTTCTCAATCTGAACTACATTCATAGAACTTAAATGCATGACATTGTATGCACACTGTTAAGGAATGTGTTCCCCTGAGTTATTAACTTCTGATGTTGAACAACTATCCCAGGCATAGATATTATGTATAATAATAGGCACATATATACATACACACACGTAGGTATGCTTATATAGAATCATAGAAACACTCAGGTTGGAAAAGACCTTAAAGATCATTAAGTCCAAGCACAACCTAACCATACTACCCTAACTCTAACAACCTTCTGTTAAATCATGTCCCTGAGCATCACATCCAAACAGCTTTTAAACACATCCAGGGATGGTGACTCAACCACCTCTGGGGAGCCTATTCCAGTGTTTAACAGCCCTTTCTGTAAAGAAGCGTTTCCTGATATCCAACCTAAACTTACCCCAGTGCAACTTGAGGTCATTTCCCCTCATCCTGTCACCAACGAGATCAACCCCGTTCTCGCTGTAAGCACCTTTCAGGTACTGGAAGAGAGCAATAAGGTTTCCCCTCAGCCTCCCGTCCCCCAGACTGAACAGCCCCAGTTCCTTCAGTCACTCCTCCAAGCCCCTCACAAGCCTTATTGCCCTTCTTGGGACCTGCTCCAGCACCTTAATGTCCCTTCTGTACTGAGGTGCTCAAAAGTGAACACAGTACTTGAGGTGAAGCCTCACCAGTGCTGAGTACAGGCGTAGGATTACTTCCCTAGTCCTGCTCACCACACCATTCCTGATACAAGGCAGGATGCCATTGGCCTTCTTGGCCACACTGCTGGCTCATATTCAGCTGACTGTCTACCAGTACACCAACTTCCCTTTCAATCAGTCAGCCTTCCAGCCGTATCTCCCCAAGCCCGTAAGGTTGCCTAGCTTGTTGTGACCAAAATTGCAGGACCCGACACTTGGCCCTATTAAAACTCATGCAGTTTAGCTTGGCCTATCGATCCAGTCTATCTAGGTCCCTCTGTAGCGCCCTTCTCCCTCCAGGCAGATCAGCACTCCCTCCGAACTTGCTGTTATCTGCAAACTTACTGAGGGTGCACTCAATCTCCTCAAGATCATTAATCAAGATTGTAAGTAGAAGTGGCCCCAGTATTGAGCCCTGGGAGACACCACTCATGACCAACTGCCAACTGGATTTAACTCCACTGACCACAACTCTTTGGGCCCAGCCATCCAGCCAGTGTTTCACCCAACAGAGTGTACGCCCATCCAGACCATGGGCAGCCAGCTTCTCCACGAGAATGCTGCGGGGGACAATATCAAAGGCTTTACTGAGGTCCAAGTAGACCACATTGACAGCCTTACCTTCATCCACTGAGATGGTCACCTTGTCATAGAACGAAGTCAAGTTAGCATAAATGGTAACATTTAATTACTTAACAGCAGAGAATAAAGAGTAAGAAAAATATTTCAAAGGGAAACAATAGGAACAAATAATGCTGTAGGAAGCCTGATAACTCTTTCAGGCGCACAGGTCTTGTCTGCAGTGGATATTCTGCAGTTCCCAATAACTGTTCCACAATGCCAGTAGCCTCAAAGAGAAAACATAACAGAATTACCTCTCTCAGTTACCAGCTGTAGGATATATCTTCCATGCTTTCTTCCCTCCTCCCTCTTTTTAAACTAGAAATCATACACTATAATAATTAAAGGCAGAAATAACTAAATGTGCTTAATAGCACATATTTCATAGTATGCATAGAAACTCACAGTTAAGAGATAGTGCTAAAATTTTAATTGCTCTTAAAAGCCAGCAGCTGTTTCTTACTACACCCTCTCAGTAACTCAATGCTTATATTTTTTTTTTAAATACATGCTAATTACACTTAACTATTTTTTTTTTTTTAAAGGAATATTTCCTTAATCTTTCCTTCTCTTGGCATAAAATTCTGATCAGGGCTTAGATCACATAGGACAAAAACATCAATCTTCCTATAAGATCTTACAATAAAATAATTATGTAATGGTTCTTCAGAACCTTGGTTTCTCAGTAAGTGAGTGCATTGATATAATTTAGTTTATATATAAGCATGCACGTAGCTATTAAATACAAATATTGGTGAACAGATGAATACTACATGGTATACCCAGCCTATCAAACAATGCAGTTATACTCAACTTTTCTGCACACGTTTACTTACATGCATGTGTGTACAAAAGGTTCTTCGAACTACCCTTGTCTTTCAATCTATGGCAAGTTTATTTCTGTTTTACAGCTAAAAGACTGCCTAGTTATTTCACCTTAGTAGTATTCAGAATGCAAAACAGTTTCAATGCGCTCTTAATAGTTTTGAAATTTACTTAGGAAAATAGAGGGTAAATATTTTTTTCAATAAGTTGGTATTTTGACACACTGATTATCTTCTGAAGCCTAATGTTTCATTTTGCATGTTTTACATGAAGATTTCTGACGGTTTGAATGTTGTTCTAGGGACAAATGCCATCATGAAAGCTTTGTAATCTCTAAAGAGGACAGACGTTTCTTTTGGCACTTACTTCATTAATTCACCAGAGAGGAATGACTCTGGAAACGTTGAGATCCACAGAAATGACTAAAACCACACAACAGTTCCATTCTAAACTTTCCTAAATTTTTACCTCTCAAAAGCACGCATAGCTGCCTTGGTTCCTAAGGAATCTATAAACGGAAGTGGTATTGGTGCTCATGACTCATGTAAGTTGGCAGCACTGTGTGGGCAATTGAGCACAGCATGTTCCCACCCCAAGACTTATCTACCTGGCTGAAACCTGTTTTCACTTATCTTCTCAATAAATTTAATATTTGCATCCTGTCTCTAAATGTAGACATAAAAGAAATAGAAGTCAACACAGATTTGATTTGGACAGATTTTCAACATCTTATCTTTTCCTAAGCTCTATAAACATAATAATAAGGAATGTTTCCTTAACTCTGAGTCCATGAAGTCTCAGAAGATATTGGCATGGTTATGACTTTGCTGGGTTTGATAGTCATTATGTTAATTCAGAAACTGCTTTTCTGATCCTTTTGGCATCTCAGCCTTGCCACTGTTCTAATGTTTTTTTAAAATTTTAATAAATAAAATCTTTATATCATCCAATATCATTCTGGTGTTTTGTTTGTTTGTTTTTTAAATATTTGATGACTTCTCCATTTCCTTTTTCTTATATCTAACAAGCAACTTTCTGTCACACACTATCTGTCCTTCACTGGCAAGAAATTTTGGACAAGACAGACTCAGAATTCTTCCAAGTAGTCTCAAGCTAATCCCCACTTCTGCTACTTCTCCTCTGTTGTCATATATGCGTTCTGTCGTTTCCAACTAATTCCATCCCACAATAATGTCCCCATGAAGCACTGCAAGGCATCCTAAGCACCAACAGAACATTAGCAAAGACTCTGGGGGAAGCTCAGGGGAACAGGTTGTGAAGATCTCAGTAACTGAAAAAAAAAATCAGCTTGTCCCTGAAAGCATCCTCTCTCTGCCATGTCAGCACAGCCTAATGGGTAAGGCAAGGTTTGAGACTTGACATTTGAACAAAATGAGCAGACACTACCCACCAGAAGAGCTTGGATCAGGGTGGGTGATGAGCGGCAGCATTGCACTAGGTTCTTTTTTTTTTTTTTTTTTTAGTTAAAGAATTTCAACACGCTCAAAAAACCAGCTAAATCTAGTTGAAATTCATTAAATGAATAAGGATCAATTGATAGGACCACACCAAAACATGAGCAAAATGTCTCAACGAAATAAAAAAAGCTTAACAAGAACAATGCAAAGAACACAAACCCAGAGTGTACTAATGAAGATTGCTGATATGTGATACCACAAAATACAAGAAAAATACATCTCACTTGCAACTAGAACTCTGACTAGGTGCAGTTCCAGCTCTGGAGCTTCTTGTCATGACAATTCTCCATTCTTCCTTTTCTGAAGAAAGGAGATCACAGGGAAAACTTCAGTACTAATTAAGAAAACACATGTGGGAATCTTCCATATCTTCCATGCTATTCCCTTCCACTTTTTTTCTTTCATCCATTCCTCTCCATTGCAATTTCAGACAGTGAAAGAACTGAAGCACAGGAAACTCAAGATGATGTAAAAGCCATCACCATACCAGCCCTGGAAAAATTCTTATCCAGATACCTGCAAACAAGTTGTTACCACAGTCAAATTCTACTAGGAATACAAATAAAGACAATGAAAAGACAGAAAAACCCTAAAGAAATTGTAACAAGTACAAGAAAAATCACTTTCCAGCAGTCACAGGAAATTGAGCTATGGTTTAATTGAGAAGATAGAGCTCTCAGGCATATGGGTCTCTGGAGAAATCTGAGACATCCTATTGAATGAACCTCCAACTGTTCCAGGAAAGTAAGCTGATATTCATTTCGAATTGGGAAGATCAAGCCCCATCTTCAACCCAGGGGAGCAAAGCTGGGAAATAGTTCACTGAGAGCAAAAGGCAGCACCAAATCTAGGAGTTTACATGCTCCATCCACATCTACAGAACACTGATGTGTGCTGTATGGAGGCTTTGGTTGTCAGAGTAAGTGTTGGAGACAAGCTAGTGGTGTGTAAGCACAGTGGTGTACTTGGAACACAATGCAAGAATGTCTGCCAAACCTAATCGCCCTACTGCTCACCCCAGCCTTTCTAGCTATCCTATATCATCTTTGTACGAACAGTTGCTAAATGATATTCTCTCATGTTCTTTTCTGCTTTCTTTTCGAATTCACAGAAAGACTACATGAAGAAACAAGTAATTAGTGTTTGTGCCAAAAAGGAAGAACAACTATTAAGTAGCTTCTTCTGCTGTCGATAGAAGGAAAATGTGTCCTAGGTAAACACCAAAACTTCAAGTTGCCTGAAACTCCTCCTCCTTTTTATCAGTAAGTGGCAAAATGATCAGATACACACAGACAGCAAAAATTTGCCTTTTCTGTCATGCACACCAGCTCTAAGGCTCTCGTGTCATTTGTTATATCCAAGTATTTCAGTAAGAAGTTGAATAGGAGCAGATAGGGTGAGGGGGAAAGGAAGGCGAGAAATACCTTTTAGACCTAGTCTCAAGTGTGATAAAGATTGCCTTGTAGAGAGCAACAATATTTGCCTCACGAAAACAGTTTATTCAGCTGCTCAGGAAAGAGGCTCAAATACTTTCTGATAAAAGATTTTCCTTATTACGCCAGTGATTCATAAGCAACATATTCCATCCAGACTCTGAATGTTTAAAAACACCCTGAAAGTACAGGCTGCTTTCTAGCATTTCTCCACAACTGACAATCAAAAATAAATACCTAGAAGGAAGCCTCCTCCAGTTCCACAGATAAGTCAGAAGAAAAACAGGCTGTTCCTATTGATAGGACCCCAACTTATTTATCAGAAAGACCGAGTTCAACTTGCTATTCTACCACTGCCTCATTCAGAAACAGTCACTGGGGCATGCTATGTGACCTAATCCAAGATTACATCCTTCTTCCTGCTGATCCCAGTAAAAGAAATCACTGTAATGTCTTTGTAAATCAAGAAAAAGAGACCTGCAGTTCTAATGACTTGTCAAAGGGATCACTGCAAACAGCCCCTACTCCTGCACCAAGAGTTGAACCTTTTGATCTTGAGCAAAAACCCCTTGCCACTTACGCTTCCAGTTGTATCTAGAAGGATTTTGGTACAAGAGACAACAAGATACCTTACTCAGTACCACTTCTTGCTATTCCCGTAGAGCCTTATCTGAAAATAGGAGACAAGATCACAGATTGAGTGGTAGCTGTTCAGATCCTTTGTCATGCACACCTCTATAGTGCAACAGACCAGGAAAGTCCAGGATTTTAAACACAGATGGGAGGACTACTGAAGCTTTTGTACCTGTTACAGCTTTAACTCAGCCACTAGAGACAATAGGTTTATGTATCCTCACTTTTCAAGACTGAAAAAGCATAAGCACAAAGTCTGATGTGATCTGAGACATAATACGTAAAACATACACAGTAGATATTGCAAGCAGCAATCAATATACACCTCATCTTCAGATTGAAAGCTTAGTACAGTATAACACACCAGTCACTCAGACACCAGACAATAGCATATAAACACATGCTGTTGAAGATGGTCCAAAAGTGTCTCCTCTTAGCTGTGTATTACATAAGTCAGCATGCACAAATCGTGACTCAGCAGTGCCATACCCCCACGCTGTTAAAAATATTTTTTTCTTAAATACAATTCCTATGTTAGCTTAATTTATTTATCAGACAAAATATACAGAGAAAACTGTTAGAAAATAAAACACTGAATGAAAATTGGTGTACATTGAAGTACCAATAACCATTTCTGCTACTGATACAAGCAGGGATACAACATTGCTTAATATTAAGCATGATGTTTCCTTTATTTGACTGTATTGTCAGCTACTTCTAATTTCAGAAGAAGCTACCACCAAAACAGTTCAGCTCATTTCTGAAGATTTTCCAAAATCCTCTCATTCTCATATTTATACCATAGTTGCCCCATCTTCAAGCTGCAAAGCAGCCCCCATTTATCACAAAGCATAGTTTTTGCTAGAGCACCCTGGGATTTTACTAACGCACGCTGTAGGAAATTGCCAAGACAGCCTTCAGAGCAGATAACAATAATGCATAGTAAGTTCAATCTTTAAACCTCATGCTGAAAGAGGATAAAAGCAAACAGCCAGCATGCATACACTAGTTAACTGAATTAATGCGGCACTCCTGGAAATAAATGGTTACATGACTGTATAATAAGATGCAGTGTCAAACCACCTAGTCACAAGTAGTCAGAATCACAAGATGGCCATTTTACTGTCTTATCCCTAAACCTTTAGAATGTTTTGGCAACCTACAACATAAAAACATCTTCCTCACAGAGCCTTTTTGTTTTTTAATTAAAATGACTTTTGCCAACATCCTGGATTTTGTGGATTTGTTTTGTTTCTTGTGAATTTTAAATTTTTATTGTATTTTCATTTCTGAGTTCATTTGAAATCTCTGCACAGAATAAATTTCACAGGATGTAGAAAGGTTTCAGTTAGGAAGATAACAGGATGAAAACTCAGGTTTTACTCTTTTCCTGAACTTGTCTCAATAACCAGAAAACAAACCCTTCTCCCTGACAAGAAGGATTTGCTAAACTTTCACTCCCCCAAAAAAAGACATTATCCAGATGTGTTGCACTGGCTGTAGCTCAGGTGAAGCGCACAAGTTCTGGCTGTCTTTACAGCTGGACAGCTGAAACAACACTGAGATATTACATAAGCTGCTGCTCACTTTGTGAGAATCAACTTCAAGATGAAGCTGATGCAATTTACACCTTTAAAAGGAATCAAATACACTACGTTGAAAAATACCCTATAGAAATTATTTTTATTGTGAATCTTTAGTTGAGGATCCTCTGAATACCTAGAACAGCAGACACAGCTTTAATAATTAAGGCTCTCAGTTCATAAAACCCAGAAAAAAAAATTGTTTTGAGCAGATATACTGATTGCTCATGAAGTCGAGATGACAAGTGTAATTCCATAAGGATGCAATATAGCTTCATCATAGTTTTTAAGGCTCTTTGAGCCTTCAGAGAAATCACATCAAACAATTATCATTGGGATTAATACCAATATACAGAAGAAGAGGAAAAAAAAAAAAACAGAAGACAAAAACACAACATTTAAAATACAGGCCCTATTACATCTTGGGTTCCCTTCAAAAGGAAGTACAAATATGTGTGAGAAGTATCAGATCTGTGGGAGGTTGTTTTACATTGCTTTTACTAGAGAGACTAAAATAAATTAAAACTTCCAGACCATTTTCATCCCGAGTGCAAGTTTACCAACCCCAATTGAGTATTCCCAGCCTGCTGTGCTAGCCTTCCTAGGGAGTGGGGAAAACATCAATGGTTTCATCACAATCTCCCCGAAATTGTTCCTATTCTGTATTGTTTCACTGCTGTATGCACCACTATTTCTTTTTTCTCCTTATCTGAGCAAGAACAGAATCAGGCATCTGGTCAGAGACACCCTAATTATTCAACTATTGCTCACTGAAAAATTGATATAAATGCAGTGAAAGGTTACCAGCATGCTAATTTGTGAACTGGAACAGATTGCAGGTTGAAAACTGAACTGAAACGAAAGATAAGTAATGAGGCATTGTTATTCATATCTTACACAGTTTGCTTCTCCAAATACTTGAGTACTTGATACAGTAATTGACTTAAACTTCGAAAACTTAGAAAAGCTCCTTTAGCTGTCCAAACTGAGAAACAGTTGAGTATCTTTTCCCTAATGTAAAATGCACTGAGTTACAATTCAGCTTCTATAATCAGATCAGTGAAATCAAGAGAAGTTGCAAAGTCCTCTCACAAACCCACAAAATTATTTTACTTCCCTTCTTTCTGTTTATTCATGTACTGGAGAGCTGTTTGGCAAATTTCAAGGAGCACTATAAAATTACAATTTCCTGTATTTTTTTTTCAAACATAGGTTGCTCTGAAACTAATGCCTCCTATTTACTTCCACAGAAATTACAACAGAAACAAAGAACCATAATGCTATTTGATAGAGCACATTCTCAGCTATAAAACACTTTTTCCAACACAGTCACCAGTAGGATGGAAGAAGGCAGAGGGATGGGTGAAAACAGAATTAGCCCCTTCAGTGACAATTGCACTAGGGTGCAGCTTGGGGCAATGGGACGAAGACAAGACTTAAGTTCTGACTTCAAAGGTAAGATCAAAGGACAATTGTTCTTCTGGAAACCAGAAACATGTCTTTAAAGCACAACTTTGGCAGATATGAGGGCGCTTTTTTCTTTATTCCCTGCTGTGATGAAAATACACCTTTACCAACCAGCAAACCAAGCAACAAAGTCCACAGTGACAAGGTTTATCTTACAGACCTAAAAGCCACACAGTTAGTTTTAATGCCCTCACATACCTCAGATTTGGCCAACCACAGCACAGAAACCCACTCACTGGGCCACCCTAACACAACACAACTCAGACTGCAGAGCACAAAGAACTGTACCCCATAGTGGTAAATCTCACAGCTCTGCTGCTCAGAAAGGACTAAATATAGTTGAGGCCCTACCCAATGAGATGATATGGCCTATAAAAAGATAATTATAAATCAATGCTAAAATGATCATTTTACTTACATCCCTGTTTCTCCCTAAGCCTAGAAATTTACTATTGCAGATTTCAGGCTTCTATAATAGCTACAATAGCTCCTGTTTTTCTAAATTAGCAGATACTCTAGTTAAGTCATTTCATTGCTGATATTAAGTTTGCGTTATTATTCAGACCCATGACAGAATATATTGCAGAATGCAGTTTAGTGTTCTTTCTCAAAATCACTGCCACTTTCAGGCTCTAAGAAAACATTAAATGTAAAGTCACAGAAATAGTAAAACTCCATTTAAAAGCAGATGCTGGAGAACAGATGACCAGCTTGATGACTTCTCAACAATTTTTCCTAACAAAATGAAAAATATTAACTGCATTTTATTTTTTATATTTTGTTCTCCTCTCAGGCTCTGAGAATTTAACAGTCATCCATGAATTATTCTCACAGGGCTGCTCAGACGATTGAGTTTGCTCATAAAATATTCTATTGTGCAATTTCTCCATTCTCTCTTCTGCTTGAGAATGGAATAACTAACTCGTACTGATAAGAATTGTTTGAGATACTCTTCCCAAGATGCTTAAGCAATTTCTTGTATAAGCTATAATGTTACTAGACTGCCTATTGTGCAGATGAGATACTACACTGATCCCCCTCCTTCTCATCATAATTACAGGTATGAATTCACTGGGCAGGGCTGCATCTTCTCCCATTAACACTTGATCAAGCTAAAGAACAAAATAGGAGCAATTTGTCCAGTCTGTTTCTCCTTGCCATCATCTGCATTCAGCTGGTTGCAGTATCTAACTTGGCATTCTATGTTTGTTATGCATTATATCTTGTGAAAGTACCTAAGAGGGAAAGGAACAGATGCATCTAAGATACCAGCAAAAGGGTACTGAAAGAAACAAGTTATTCCCCTGAAGGAAATGAAAACCTTTATGGATTATAAAATCTTTTTTTTTTTTTTTTGCTAGATCTCGTCTTCTGCCAACAAATTTATGCTCTCTCACAAACAGGACCAGTACACTGTCAGAACTTGAAAGAAAATGCTAAATGTAAGAAACTGCAACCACACAGTTACACTGTAATTTATTTCCTCGAGAGAAGGTCTGTCTTCACAGGTGCCTGCCTTGAAAAGAAACAAATACCTGTAGCACTTTTCCTGGGAGACACCTGCATGGGTTTATAGGCACTATTATTAGAGTGCTGTCGCCAATATTTAGCTCAATATCATCCACACTTTTCTTCTTCACTTTTCTTTGGAAAATAGAAGCTGCACCTCCTTCCTTTTCAACATGCTACAACAGAGGTTCTTACAGTCTCATATATGACAGGTGCCGCCTCATATTTTAAGACACACATGCATTATATCTGCAGTTACTTAAAGAGGTTAACCTAAGGAGTTTTAACTCAGGAACAGTAAAAGCTTGAATGAGTAATCAAATTTTTGGAGAAGTAGGAGAAAAAACACTATTTAGGTTAGTGTATATAAATATGTATTTAATACATCAATATCTTTATTAATAATAAAGCTTGGAAGTTCATTTTAGCTTTCAAAAGTTAGTGTATCATTAATAGATCAGTACACTGAGACATCAAGCCATAGCTAACTTTGGAACAGACAGGAAAACCAAGAAACCAAAACATTCTGAATTTAGTAGAAATTAGCACAATATACAACTGTAAGCGATGCTCTGGAAGTACTTCAGCAGTGCTGATAAGCTAACTCAAGTCAACAGGGGTGGTCTCTTTTCAATGACAAGCAACAAAAGAAAAAGGGGCAACAGGCAGAAACCAGAATGCATGAATTTCCATGTGCGAACACAAGAAAGAATTTCCGTACTGTCAGAGTGATGGAGCCCTGAAACAGGCTGCTCAGAGTGGTTGTGGAGTCTTTCTCTGGAGATACTCAAGACACATCTGGATGCTTACCTGTGTGACCTACTCTTAGGAATACACTTTAGCAGGGGCATTGAACTCAATGACTTCTAGGGATCACTTTCAACTCCTGCAATTCTGTGATTCTATAAACTAAATCAATCTACACAAAGAAATAACATCCCATAGTTTTTGTAAAGAGTTTAGTAGATCCATTTCTGCCTGTGTTGTACAGTTAATTATATACCCAGATTTCATTCATTAGCGAAACTGATGTAGTACCGTATCTCGTAAATCCTTAGAAAGCAAATTTAAAACCTACAATGACAAAAAATAAACACCTGTCAAGCAGGAGAAGAGGAAAATTCTCTGTATGTTCCTCTTGAATTACTTTTAATCAGTTACAAACAAGTATCTTCAGTTTACAACACATCTTCTCAGCATAAGCACAGCACTCTGCTGAAGAAGGGCACTAAAAATTCTTGAGGGCAGCATCTGCAAAGGGACCTGAATGGCACAGCTGGCTATGAAACTGACCACCTGAACAGGGAAGGAATCCTTCCAGCCATGCAATAAAAAAATTTAATAAAAAAAATTTATATATTTTTTAGTTTAATAAAAAAAAAAAGAAAAGGGAACAAAAAAAGGAAAAGAAACATGCCTTTGTTCTTTTTCTGTGGCTCAGTGGTACCTAAACTACTTATACTCTTATCTATCCTATCCCTCGAAACTTGAAGGCAGAATAATTATCAAAATCTACACAAACAATACCACAGATAGTAATGCAGTATCACTGCATTTTTTATTCTGTTCTCCAAGAGTTTAGATGAGTGCACTGATACTTAAGCAAATCTATACACATAAGCCGTTTAGAAATTCTTGGGTGACTACAGCCAAGAAAATATAGCAAGAACATATTGCAAGAACTTTCTTCACTTCCCTTAGTAAATAACTGCTTTAATTTATAAACATAGGGATAAATCCAAAATCAATCCTGACAGCACGCGAGTCTCTTCTGTTAGGAATTTGTAAGTGACCATGGTGAAAAGACTGGAGGAACATAGGCTCATTGGGCTCCTTGTGACCAGGTCTCTCTGAATCTTCTCCAGTTCCTGGCAGATGGCCACTCCTAAGTCACTTGAATTCATATCCCCCAATGCTAAGGACAACCTCAGCATAAGGTAAGGGGAAACATGACAGCCAGCACATAGAGGCAATAGGATTAATACCCAGACATCTGAACCACCAGTTTGGGTGCCTGCTGTGTAGCACAAGCCACATCGGCACATTGCTTACATGGGAAGCTGGCTTCAAGTCCTTATGCAACTCAAATCATTCTCCTCCTCCCAATTTTTGCTAGAGAAAGAATTTGACACAGAAACCAAAACACTTCCTAAATGCAACCACACAATTACCTGCATATGTCCATCCTTACCCTTAGGCAAAACTAACAAAACTTCTGCTCTCAGTCACAAAAATGCAAATCTGGAGTAAATGAAAGGCTTTCCATAAGGTCATGATTCACACTAGCATGAATGAAAACAAAATCTCACATTTTGTTAAGACAAATATCTCTGAGCCACAGTGAATCTCTGCATTGGTTCCAAGTGCCAAATTTCTATATTTCTCGTGAATTTAAATAGAATAGCTATAACTTTTCCATGCTTGCTGCTTGGATAAAATCATGCCTTAACTATAAGCAACATTGTTCTACAAGTCAAAGTGCCCCAGCTCTTCTTAATCCTCCTTCTTTGTTACAAAATAATAGGCTTATTTCAAATACTCTTTAGAAAAGAATGAAGAAAAAGAAGATACACAAGTACCAACCAACTGCCCTGTCTGTGCAGAAAAGATGCAGCTCTGCACAGCACAGAAATGTCACCAAGAATCAACTCTAAGGTTTTACATACCACCCAGCGCTAGGGAATGACTGAACTCTGATCTCCTCCTGTATAAATCGATATAAATAATGCAACTCCAGCATGCCTCTCATCTCAGTGATAACACTAGAGGTCATGGCCTTAAATTGCACCTGGGGAGATTCAAGTTGGATATTAGGAAACATTTCTTCTCCAAAGGAGTGGTCAGGCACTGGAATAGGTTGCCCAGGGAGATGATTGAGTCACTGTCCCTAGGGGTGTTTAAGAAATGTACCGAGAGACATGGTTTAGTGAGGAAATATTAGTGGTAAGTGGACATTTGGACTAGATGGTCTTGGAGGTCTTTTCCAACCTTGGTGATTCTACAATTCTAACTCCTGGCAGGATTATACATGCCAAGGAGTCTCTCTTCAAGTTGTATCAGGAAGGAAGGCACCAGCTCATGATTTGAGAAGGCCAGGTTCAACTCCCTCTGTGTTAGCAACTCACTGTGCAGTGCTGGGAGAACACCAATTGTCTGGGCACTACTCATGTGCAAAACAAGAGTGACATCCTACTTCTTGGATATAAATGGAAAGTGGGTGTATACCACTGTTCGAGAGACAGGGGGCAGAAGCATGTAAAACAAAACAAATGCATATAGCCCAATTCTATGAATTCCATAACCAACAAGTAGCCATTTTATGAAGTAATTTACTTTTTCAATAACAATAATTTGGAAGTGTTTGGAGAAGAAGGAAACACTCCAATATAACTACCAAAATGTTTACTTCTAGCTGAAACTATTCCCTTAATTTTTCATGGAATTATTAATACCTTTTGATAAACTTGAAACTTATCACAAGTTCACAGCTAGCTGTGAATTAGCAATCACTTCCCCCCCTCCCCCGACATCACATCTGAAATACTTTCCTCAAAGTACAAAAACGCATCTCCTATTTGGCAAGCACACAAATATATACTTTTTGGCAATAAGCTGCTTATTGCAAAGACCGTGAAAGTGAAGGAGTCAAAATTAAGCTCATTACAATCTTAAATTGTGTCAGAGTTATGATTTGCTCCATAAATTACCAAATTTTAAATGCATGCAAATGTGCCTTACTAGAGAACTACAAATAATTTTTCATGGATCACAGGAGTTCCAGGGAGCATTTCTCTACACATCCTGAGCTCAGTGGTATCTCTCATGCAACATTGAGTATTAAATACTCCGTACAATCCCTATTCTGGCAATGGCTTTAAACAGCATACTCTACTCAAACTCTCCTGTGAAATGAGAGTGGTAGATAAATAGCAGGTGTTGTATAAATCATCCAAAAGAAAAAAATCACCTAACTTTTTAAAATTCTGCCAAGTCAGCCATAACAGTTAGCAGAAAGTCTCTCTGCACTTAAAATTTCACCAAAACAGAACAAGAAAAGAAGTTCCTCCGGCACACTCACCTTCATGAGTTCTTGGAGACACCAGAAAAAACTTCATAGACCTTTAGCAGTGGATTACTGAAAAAAGGGTAGGATATAAACTGCTGTTACTTTTCTGTGATACGTGGTCAGGCATTGTGCTTGGAAACCATTACAGCATGCATGGCACAGAGAGCACTTCTCAGTGACATCCATCAGTGGCAACACAAGATAAACTGCCTGGCAAATTCTACACGGGCAGCTAACAAGCCTCTTCTGCACATAAGAGACAGACAGATGAAGTCTTTTCCACAAACTTGTACCTTATGTTGTGACAGCATTTTCCCTGTAGCTTTTATGAAAATCTTGCCCCACTGGCTCTGCCCCCCACAGTACTTGCACAATTTCCCCTACCTCCTTGCTGTTCTTGCAAAGCCTGGTAAGCTCTGATGCTCCTTTCTTGTTGATGACAGGCCCTGCTCTGCCATCCACAACCCCAGAAACACTTCCTTACTTTGACTGTAGGAAAACCACCCTGAAAATGTGGGTTCTGATGAGTCAGGATTTTCCACTGAAATCAGCCAATATTGAGGGTTGGTTGTTGTTGCTGGTTTTCAAAAAGTAGGAGTCAGAAATTTGATAAATAATTCAATTCCAGTAGAAATCGTTGTTCTAAAATTGAACAATGCGGCAACTGTGAGTCATACCTTTTGTCATCATTTGCATATCAATTTTATTTAGTGTTTTTTTTGTGTGGTTTTTTGTTTTTGTTTTTAGTGGCTTTTTTTTTTTTTTTTGCCTGGAATTATTTTTTCACTTTCATTCAACTTCATATTTGGCTCTTCAAGCAGTGAAATAATCCACACACAACTGCACAACGGTGTCCAAAGAATAAATATCAACCATTCCTGTAAGTACAACTTGCAGGTACCATGATGACAATGAGGGATAACCAGTCTGGACATACAGCAGGAGAGTTTGCTACAGGCTTATACCCTGTGAATATGTGAAGTAGAAAGAAGCAGAGTAACTTCAAGAAAAAGTGTTAATTATCAGAACATGCTAAGTCACAGTTAACACTACTCATGTACTGAGCCTCTCCATCACCAGTGACAGACAGGGCTGTGGATTTTCTGCTCTTTACCAGTGACATATACACTACTCCTGGAACTTTACATGGTTTTCAGAGACATTCAGTGGTCAAACACTATATTGCAACTCTATACCAAAAAAAAAAACAAAAAAAAACCACAAGTCTGGAAATCTATTAGTTAGATACCTCTCAGCATAGTGAAAGCTGTAGAGTATATTTTCCCTGATAAGATAAACAAGGCACTAAGAAAGTTCTGTTTTTTTACATGAGATCTCATTTAGCAATGCACTGAAGTAAGCAAAAAAAAAAAAAAAAATTGTAGAAAAGTAAGCATCAACTCTCTGACAAGGAAAGAAAGACTTCTGTCCAAGTGTTGCAAAAACCAGATTCATTATCAATAGCTTTGGGGCAACATAGATTCCCAGCAGTACCTTGAAGTATCCAGTCTTAGAGCAGCACTCCACTGTGCCAGAGATATCATTATCATCACAGCTGCTTGATTGGTAAGGATGCCACTCCACATTACTGAGGAGATCAGAAATAGAGGTTGATGCTGTGAAATTACATCTTCATAACAGTCAGCTCCTACTGATACCTTCCACCTTGCAATTAAACACCAGAAGGTTAGGATGGACTCGTCAATAACAGTGTTACTACCTATTAGGATTTCTCACCCACTTGTAGGGATTTCAGTATCAGGAGCCCGTTTGAGCTGTGGGAGAGCTTAAGTTCACCTGTCAAAGATTAGTCAAAGGGTGTCATTGTGCTCACTGACTGCATTCCATAGTTTACATTTTCAGTAAATTTCTTTTTCAAAACCAGGGTGAGAGGACCACCAGTGGCTTATTTGATCCTTTCCCTGCACTTAGCTGCTGAGGGTTCAGTAGCAGCTCCAGGCTACAGCTCTGCTGGGTATCCACAGAGGACACAGTGTAATCTGCAGCATACCCAGCCCACTCCAACAGCTGTGGCCCGCAGGTGGTCCAGTGAGCCTTCAGGCAGCAAAACAGATTGGATGAAGCACAAAAAGCAGAGACATGGCTAATAGAAAATGTGTGGCTTGCTCAAAAATAAGAAGACCTTCCAGACTGATTAATTCTGACCTCTTTTTATCTGCCTTCTAGCTCTTTGTGATGTGCTGCACCTGAAAAACACTTTTAAGACTTCTTCAAAACAAGCAGCTAGACATTTTGCATTAATGAGATAGAATAAAGCAGCATTTCTAATGATTTCTAATGCACACTTCAAGCAGCTGAGATTTTAGAGGATGCTGGAAAACATGAGAGTGAACAATAAATGCTGAGCCAAAGCAGCTAAATCCCTCAGTTTCTGAATCAAAAATGTAAATCTTATTTCCTTCAGCTTGTATAGAAGCTGAATGGTGTGAGATCCAGCTGAGACAATGGTTCCAGCATGAATAAACAAACACCATTCATTAAAACCAGCATTGTTAAACACTTACCAGACAAACACCACTTCAATAAAACAAAGATAATCGATCCCCTAGACAGCTCATCATTTAAGATCCACAAACAAAAAAGGAGCAAGGCAGAGACAGAAAATATAGCAGTTCACATAGCAGAAGGCAGATACAAAGTGGTTTGATGGGAGATTTCCAACATCAGTAATCATGCTGCCTTCCTTGTAGCGGTCCATGAGAAATGTCACTGAGCATCACCTGATGACCAAACAAACCTCAAGTCTATCAACTACTGCATCCTGAAGAGTTGCAATGCTGCAGATGTTTAAGAAAGAGCAGGTTGTTTTTAACATTTGCGAACACAAAACAAACACTGGCAAATCATATGCATGATTTCTAAGTTTTTCTGTGTGTACATACAACAGCCTTACTCAACATGGATGACAGTTATATGCACATGTAAAAGTGAAGGTCAATCTATTAACACAGAGATCTCTTCATCTATGCAGCCTCCAGAGCAGTTCAGCTGGCAATAAGAATGCAGCTCAACATCAGAGCTACATGAAGCCCGGTGCTAGCTGGGCTACAGTGAGCAGGCACACTTCCCATCCCCATTTACATGGGGAGAAGCATGCTCTAGCATCTGCTTAAAATTTTGTAAATCTTTTCGCTGGATCAACAGCCAATTTCAATCCATACAGAAGTTCTGGAAGCTACAAAAGCTTGAGAAATAACAAAACTAAAGAAGTAATGGGAAGTACCTGATCAGGGCAGCGAGGAGCAAGACTGCTTTTATCTCTCTGAAAGCTACTCAATAGATATTCCAAAGGAAACCTGACAAGCAAATGACAAAATAGCTCTACAAACTCACAAGAATACATTAGACCCCTCCTGAAATTCCTCATGGGTTCCCTTCCAACCTAGGATATTCTATGATCCTGTCCCCCGGGCAGTAGCTACAGCCCTAAGTTGCTGGAGTTCAAGAAGCATCCAAAGAACGCTTTCAGATGTAAGGTCTGATTTTTGGGTGTTCCTATGAGGAGCCAGCAGTTGGACTCAGTGATTCTAGTGGATCCCTTTCAACTCAAGATATTCTGTGATTCTATGAAATGGTCTCCTTGCCTTTCAGACTCTTAAAACAGAGAATCAAACAGCCTTCTATCAGGAACTGAGACTTCCTTTTGGCTGCAACTGTATCTTCATCCTTTTAATCTTACTACTGGTACAGTGTAGTCCAGGAAAAAATAAAGTTAAAGCCAGAAAAAGTGAGAAACATTTTTTCCTATTATTTGAAATTATAAACAATTTCACTTGCTTTCTACTTCCACTTCATTGGGAAAAAATGGAGGAAAAATAGGGCCATAACTGTGTTCTTCATAGTATAGTGCAGTTTAATCGGTATTTGAAAGGCAATTAAACACTCTGCAGGTGGCTAGCAGATAAGCACCCAGATGTTAGAAGTGACAAATGTGATCCTTCTGGAAGCAAAACAGCTTAGTGAGAGCAGAACATTTGCTCTGAAATAGAAGCATTGGGCCACAAGGAGGTCCAAGTCACAGGGATTCAGAAAGCCACTCTGGAGTCATCCACATGAGTGGTGGTGGATTCAAGAGGCACTGTACCAGCAATGGGCTCAAGCCTGCACTGACAGATCTGATGACACAGAACAGTGGGACTGTAAATTAACTTTTGAAGAAGTCTGTATCTCTAAAATCAACTATAGACAGGACCTAATTAAGCTAGAAAAAGGTTTGAAGGAGAAATGCAATAAATTAAATGGTACACAGAGTAGCAGGAAAATGAAGGTTCATCTAATCCTTTTAAAGGCTGCAAGTTCACTCTAGCCTTCTTTCTAAACAAATGCACTCTAGTTCACTCAAATTTTCAGACCATGTGCAGAAATTGCTCAGGGAAATTCTACAGCCTCAGGCAGGCAGTCTAACTTCTGTTCATTCGTAAAACTTATGAACCATTCTTCTCCTCTCACTTCAGGTACTTCAAGCACAGAATGTACACCTAAGGTTGTAATCAGTATATTTAAATATCCACAGCTTTATGCTGTTGATTTCAGGTGTGAAGTTTTACACCAAACTCTTGCAGGATTACTTTGAAATCTCCAATGAGTTTTCAGAATTGCATCTCTTCCCATTTCACCAGCAGTCTTCACAGGTGCATTTCCCTACAAGACACTAATCAACACCAGGTGCTTACCCTGCATGTGTGGGCACAGGAATTGGGAACTTCTAGTGATCTCATCCTATAGCTTTTTCTGCCACTGCTGAAGTTGCAGAGATCCCACTCTCAGTGCATATGGCCACTTGGCTGGCATACATGAATAGCAATGCCAATCAGCTGCACGTGATCTCAATCCTTCAGAAACTGACTTTATTATTATTATTTCTCAGGGACTCAAATAGATCAGGCAACTGTTGTCATACATCACCATAGTTTCAATGATCGGGCAAGAGTCAGTTTAGTACAGCAGAAAACAAAAGTGGAACTCTGATGTTATCTTTGTCCCTTGCTCTTGCCAAAGGCTATGTGGAAGCTGCAGAACTGCCCCTTGTAAAAGCAGTGAGTGAAGAGCACAGATCTAAAGACAAAGTTGCTCTTTTTAGAGGAACAAAGAACAGTTTTTCACAAATGCAGACTGAATAGTTTGTTCACCATTTGTAATCCAGCATACAGGCTGAATGTTGAAAGGTTTGAATGTCTTCTGCACAGAGAGCTGATTTATGAATTTAAGATCATCTCACCCCATTCCTTATACAACCTCCATTCAGAACAAAAAAAGATAAGCACCAGATGCTACCCTACCCAGCAGCATTCCTGCTCTGGGCCCCACCAAGCAGGGAAGACAGCAGCACTTCAACAGACTCAGAAACATAGAGCACTGTCTACCCACAGGTAGGTGGGTGTCAGGGCTAACAGCAGACCACCTGGAAGGTTGCTGTGACTGCAGGGATGCCCTCAGACTTGCCAGAGGTATTTCAAGTACTTCATGCCCAGTGCCCTCAAGTGGGCACATAAAGCACACAGCCAAGGGGCAAAACCTGTTCCTACCACAAAGCATTACTTGCCTTTCTAGGTCAGTTGTTAGGAAGAAATTCTTTGCTCAGAGGATGGTGAAGCACTGGCACAGCTGCCCAGAGAACCCATCCCTGGAGGCATTCCAAAGCCATGTTGCATGAGGCCCTGGGCATCCTGAGATTCTGTGTGGTAGCCCTGCCCATGGCAAGGGGTAGGGACTGGGTGGGGTTTAGGACCCTTTCTAACCCAAGCCTTTCTATGGTTCTGTGATTTTAAATCAAAACTTCATCCCCCCGTACCTAGAAGAGAAATATCCTATTCCTTGCCACCACCCACTTGTTAACCAACCTAAACACATTTTTTGAAAAACTACCAAAGTAAACTCCTACCCATTAGTATTTAATCTCTGGCATGAATTCCTCTGAGAAAACAGTACCTTGGCACACACTTGCTAGTTTTACTAAAACGTGTCATTTGATTCTTGCTCAGTGAAATGGGTGATTTTTACTCTCAAACATCATATGAGATTACAGTAGTAATAGGGCAGAAGTATTTCGTTTTCTGTGGAAAACTACACACGCTGATTGATTGCTTAATCTCACTTAAACAGTCCAGGTGGCTGTGCAAAACAAAACACCTGCCTGTAAAACCTCAGAAATGCAATTGTGTGTTGGCCAACACCATACATTCACAATGAACAAGATCAGCTGATGAAAGCCAACCTTCATTCTTCTGCACATGCTAACCTGAAGCAGAAATGCATTTTGAAATAGCTTGCCTGAAATAACATATCCACTGACATATGGCATAAATGTCAATTATTTCTAATTCAAGCTTGCAAATACTGGCAATCTTCATACGTGCAACGTGAGTTCAAAAGAAACTACTGCTGAGCAAACAAAAGGATTACCATAGCAGCAAGAAGGGATTTTTAGTTATCTTATAGTGGCTAATACCAAAATGGAATCTATAACAGACGCAATCTTACAACAGCTAACAGAATAAAGTCTCACCCTCCTTGAAGAATGGAAGACACAGACAATGATGGCTACTATATCAAACACAGATTTTGCAGCAAAAATAATACTAGTGTAGTATGTATCTATCTGCATGATTGTCACTTTTAAAAATAGAGGACATAGTTATTTGTACATTTCTACCACAGTAGCAGAAATCTTATGCTATTTGAATCAGAATTGAGCCGCATCAAATAGAGGAAAAACGATTAAAAAAAAGGAACATTCTTGCCCCTCAGAAATAAAGCATTCAGGGTACAGTAGTAGACCTGAAGCACCAGATCACTACAGTATACATTAAACAGATGTAATGTGCTGTCTAGCAGCAATAAATTTAAAAACTGCAACAGCAGCAATCTTAATGAAAAGTTACCCAAAAAACTGCTTGAGTTCTTTCTCCTTCAGGCTTGTATTTAAACTATCCCAGTTCAATACAAAGAAGACAAGAGCAAAAGGATATCCAGACCAACTAGAGCAGCGTTTGTATCAGAGATACTTGTAAACTGTGCTTAAGGAAACAGCAAGGATATATAAAGATTTTCTTCCCCCTCTCACCCAAGCCTCCTTCTTTCTCCTAGTCACTGAAGAACATGTCATGTTCTAATAACAAGCAATTAATCAATTGCCTGAACCAGCAACAAGTGTAGGATACATAATTTTAGTCATTCCACTGGTAAACGTAACTCAGCACTGCTATAGTAGATGTAACACTACAATGCAACAGAAAGCACAGCAATAACAGCAGGGTAGCTAAGTCTTCAGCAGCAACAAGCAAGGATAAGCCCAAATGCAGCAGCGGACACAGCAACGGACTCAGAAACAAAGAAAAAAAAAAATCTGCTTACCCTTGGAAGACCTCAAGCACACAGCAATCTCCACCAAGATATCTCCACTGCCAACCCTTAAATGAGGTCTGGGAAGGGGTGGTTCCTGGCTCCACCCATTCTGGTCACTCAGGTACATTGCATGCACCTGAGCTCTGCTGGGTTGACCCTGCCTTCCCACCAGGTGTTCAGTCACTGGCTCAGGCTGTGACTTGGCATTTCTGCTACAGTAGATATCCTTGTGTATATTTAATTTTGGGTTTCTCAAGTCATCCTGTCTCACACCCTAGTGGACAAGTCACTGAAATCTGGAACCTGTAAACCCCAAGTATCACTATTGATCTCAAAATTTAAAAGTCTGTGAAGGAGGCTGCAAAGAATACAAATGAGACTCAATAAACAGCTGTCAGTCAGACCACAAACTTTAGTAGGTGTTTGACAGTTGCTGTGTCTATAGCTTCGAAAAATCTCCTATTCATAAGGTACCATTTGTCATAGTCTGCATATAGTGCTACTACTACTACACACAGATTTTAATCACTTAAAACACATCACCAGCAGGAAAATACGTTTAGAAATTCATTGTTATCGGTTTAGCATCTCATCAATTTCCAATACAAATTGATTGTAAGAAAAAATATGCTACACCAAAGTATACAATATTATTACCACTTTTAAAGAAAAAGGTGCCTCATTATCTTTTATTTCTGATTTTTTTTTTTTTTAATTCTGAAGATTTCCACTGAAAGTCTCATTTGGACCACAGGAAATTAGTGTCAAGCAAAATAGTTATATTCCCTATCTGCAGTAGAAGGTGCTGGGAGTCAGTTACAAATAGGTTTGTTTATTCCATTTTTGGAGCAGCTCTTCTGACTTGGCAAATATGAACACACACACACAAAAAAAAAAAAAAAACACCACAAAAAAAGTCCATAATGTATTTCATTTGTTGAGAAAGGCACTTCAGCTTTTTCTGCCCACATTATGTTGCCAGGCATTTATTTAAGGTCATCAAGCCTAGGAAAAGGTTTATTATTCTTTCTTGAACAATTATGGCATATGGCAAAGCAAAAGCCTTATAGTGACTGAGGCCATCAGGTAAGCCACTGCTCACCCCATGTGTTGTGATCTAATCAGGAGATGCACTGGCACGCTCCACAGTCTTGTTCATAGAGCCTCTTACCTTGTGCTCAAAACACAGCCTAAACATGCTGGCCTGCTCTGAGGCTAACAGCTCCAAGAGGTACAAGACAGAGCAGAACCTGGCCTGTAATCTCCTTTTCTTCCTGTATTTGAAAAAAATACAGAGCTGACAAAGCTGTTCATCAGTTCATGCCTTCTGAAATCAATGGGTTCTTTACGTATCCTAAGAATATTCTCATGAATTTGATTCAGAGGATACTACTGAATCAAAATCCCTCTGACAATACATGGATTACTGGTGTTTTGTTGTTTGTTTGTTTTTTTCGCAGAAAGAAGGTACGTGAATAAGACATTAGAATAAAGCTATGGAGAAATGCAGCTATGCAAAAATGTTTGCTTTATGTTCTTCAACTATTGAATAGCTTGCCATATAAATTAAAATGGCAATGCTCAAACAGCATCAAAAGAAATTTTATTCAACATTATTTTCCTCAAAAAAATTGACTGCTTTTTAGTCAAATAATCCATGTAATTATTCCAAGGAAACCATCTAGAAGATTAAAATTACAACCTCCGATCTTCTTCTTCTTGAGTCCTCCTCTTACAGATCTGATAATCTGTGTTTAGTAGATGTAAATTAACTATATACTGTAAGATACGAGTAACCTGCATGAAAAAAAATGCCATTGTTCTGCCTTACAGAAAATAAAGATGAAGTGAAAACTTGTGGTATTTAATGCAGGCCAAAATTAAATTTTGCAGAACTGCTGAGAGAAAAGCCCATGTTTATTTATAAAGGAGTAATAAAATAGTTATAACTTAACAACAACAAAGTGAAATAACATTAACAGTGAATGTTGAGGGCCAAAGAACCTCATATTTGTACCTGAGATTATGTTAGTGCCTTGTAAATGTTGAATTAATCGTGCTCAGGTACATATCTAAGATACATACCCCCCTAACAAATGTTGCACCATTTGAAAGAAACAAAGCAATTGCAGTATCCTTACAATTCACCACGTTCTGTTGGGACTTCTTTTGTCACCTTGCAGGACTCGACTTTGCTACAAGAAGTGAGATCAGTTTCACGGGGCTTGGAAATAGGACTTTGCAGTCCACACAATGTCTTCAGAAATAAACAAAAATATTAATATCCCAATGAAGTACATATCATCAAAGAACCATATTTTCCTGTACATTAAAAAAAAAATGAAACAGAAACCAAGTTGAAGTGTCAATGTGTGGGGCTTCTTCCCAGCAGCATGGTAGGGATTTCTTACGTGGATTTAGTGTTTGGCACTCAAGTCATGGCTAAAGCTTGCCAACAGCTAGCAAATCAAGATTCATTTTTAAGCACTGATCAGTAAGAGATCTGCATCATTAGAACAAGCTATTTTTTTTAATATATAGCATGTTATCTAAACAGTGTTATGGGGACAGATTAAGAGAGAAGATGTTATCACGTCAGGAGAGCATAAGCTGACACTTTTATTTTTATTGTATTGCATCAAAGCATATATTGTACTTTGGACATCACAATTATTTCCTGTCTCCTCTACATTACACTTTACACTGGCTGGTTACTAACTCAGTTTAGAAAATAGTCTACCTGTGCAATACCTCCACATCCGCACAGTTGTATTACATATTATCTTCCACACAAGTCTCATAGCACACTTCAATCAGGTTTTATCCATTGTACATGATCTGATGGCCTAGATCCCCAGCTGCAATATGTCAGCATCAATTTTTTGATTTACGCAAGCTGAAGATTGCATGTATGTGAACATTTTCACTCCAGCTGCTGCACTGCCATTTCTGAAGTGGAAAATTGTAGAGCGTTCAGCTATCTCCTGAATTACTCATCTCAAGTAACTGAAAAATGCTATATCAAAATGAGTTGAGTTAATCTACGTCATTATACACATGAAAGATGCAGAAATCAATCCATATGCTTAATCTTGCACAACATAAGTCAGCTGCTGAAAAAGGAGACCAGGGTATATAGTTAATGAGGGTGCAGATATTTCTGCCCAAGCAGGCCAGCAGAAAACAGAAACAAGTATTTAATTGCTAAGAAAAGCAGGATCCTCTAATTGCACCATTGCATTCACTCCCTGAGATTAAAAAACACCAATTCATCTGCCCTGTGGCTGTTGCTTTTGATTTAAGAGCAGTAATGGGATTATGAAGCAAATCCTCCCATCATCCATGATAATGCATGTTGGTTGGGATCACCTAGTGATTTTGGTACGTATATATATCACATGCCTTCAGACTTTCAATTAGGACAGAATTGTTTTCTACAGATGCTACGTTTTGGTTCTAGCAGAAAATCAACATTGATAACACTCCAAAGTTTATAGTTGCTGCCAAGCAGTGCTATACAGAGCCAAGGCCATATTCATTGAAGGGCCCAGGGTGCAGGGAGCAAACAGGATTAGAAGTGCTGCCTTAAACTGGATAAACAATGTCATGCAGAAGAATTTCTGAAGGGGCTGGAAGTTCATCTCTCTTCTGCTGCTCAGGGGACTAGCTAGAAGGTGGTGAGAAGTTGCTTGTGCACTGTTTTTTATATAAATTCTTTTACACAGAATGGCCAGGATTGGAAGGGACTCAACGATCATCAAGCTCCAACCCCCCTGCCACATGCAGGGCCACCAACCTCCCCATTTAATACTAGATCAGGCTGCCCAGGGCCCCATCCAACCTGGCCTTGAACACCTCCAGGGGTGGGGCATCCACAACCTCGCTGGGCAGCCTGTTCCAGCACCTCACCGCTCTCTCTCTGTAAAGAGCTTCCCTCTGACATCCAACCTAAATCTTCCCTCCCTCAACTTAAAACCATTTCCCCTCATCCTGTAGTTATCAACCCTTTCAAAGAGTTGATTCCGCTCCTGTTTGTAGGCTCCCATGTATAGGTATATAGTCATAAATGTATATAACTATATAGATAGTCATAAATACTACCTTTTTTCTTTTTCTCTCAGTAAATAACTTCCTCAACCCACGGGTTTTGTTTTTTTTTTTTTCCCCATCTACAGTTGTTTCATCCATCACATTGGGAAAGACTAAGGAGAGAGCAAATTGCGTGGTGCTAAATCACCTGCCAGGTTAAACCACAACAGAAAGCTAAAAAGTAGCCTCTTCTCCAACTATATGCATTTTGATCCCTAAACAGAATGCAAGTGTCTGAACAAGTGACTGGTCCTTCGTACCATGCTAAACCCACTGCTTTCCTTTGATAGCTGTCTTGAACTGTATGAAGAAGGAAATCCAAAGGTCCAAGCACTGCACAAATTGGAATGCAGTTTCTTTCACAAAGATATTTAGCTGTACAAAAACATTACTATCAGTTGGAGAAAACATCCAGAAATGCTAATTAGATGTCTTTAACTCCTGTATCCCACATTAAATGAAATTAAGAGTTGTTAAATGGAGCAATAAATACAAGACCATTTTGTATGGCCATCCTTTAAAAAAGCTAGCATAAATTAGGTCATCTTGCACTTTATCTGCTACCTGTAATAGCTGATTCAATTCCTGGACGTTTGCTCAGCAAATATTTAATTCTATTGGCTATCCATTAAATACATAAAACCATTGCTTAACCTTTAACCAGCTCAGCACTATGCTTGGAAATCTGGTCATCAACTCTGATAATTAACACTCCAAATCCCGCTAACATCTTCTTTATACATCACAAACCCAAGGTCAGAGGGGTTAATATTTTGTAGTTAAAAATGCTGATAACACATAATTGGGAAAGAAGAGGAGCATACCAACAGAGAGCAGCAGAGTGAGCTAATTTTCTAATAAATAAACTGAAATAGATTACGAGAGAATCACAGAAATGAACAAATATGGCTGAGGTGTGGTATAGGAGTATCCTTTGGAGCAGGTTTTAAGAGTTGTGATCGCACATTTTGGGACATCTTACTTCCACTTTACCAGCCACTGTTACATTGAAAATGGATTATTTAATGGACTTCTAAATTTAGAAGAGCTGGTCATTGCAGTATCTCTGTGGTCACTGGAACTGTGTTTTATCGGCCAATTTTTCAAGACATCCCTCTTGCCCCCAGTTAAGATATTCAGTTGTGCAAAGGATGCACTGTGACCTTCCCTGTGAAAATTATGAGACTTGCTCATTAAAAATGCAGAACATCAAAGCTAAGTATTTTTTATTATCTCTCCCATATAATCACTTGCTTCTAATCTCCCTCTTTTTGCACTTAACCATACAATAACAGGTACCCCCAAAGAGTTTAAACTTCTTTGTTTTGTGAGCAAGAAAAAAGGTTGTCTCATAGGGAAACACAGTTTTCATAGCAACAACTAACTGAAATAACTGACATTTAGATGCAAGAAGTACATTCATTCTTCATTTTTGAAATAATAAAATCATACAGGCTTAAAAGCTTCTCTGCATTTGATGTTATAACCTGCAGCCCTGTACAAGATGGTAGGTTGAGATTGGCTTAGATCAAAACAGCTTTAAGTACTTCCACATACTGTAGGAAGAAACAGTGACCACTTAATAGAAAGACTATCCTGAATTACTATCTTCACATTAACAAAAAGCAAACAAGAACTCTCAAACTGCAAAAATGTAGAAAGATTTGTGTTGTTCCCCCTCACCCCCACCCTTTGTATGTTTGATTTCAACTCTTGACAATTTGGTGAGTATAGAAATTAATACCACTAGCTATTATAAGCACAATTTCAAATCTTTCCCAGCAGATTAGTAGTTATGAAAAGATTTCCTTGCATCAGGTGGTTCAGCAAACTGCAAGAGCCATTGCAAGTCATTCATATATATATTTTTAATTGTTGCTCTGTTTTCTTAGAAAGACAGTATAGTATGATATTTTATTAAGATCTCAGTTACCTCCATAAGCTTTTACTTATGTACATTTAAATAGAATTGTCTATTTAATCTAGTGTAACTATGTAAGTTCAAATGAGACCCAAAACGAGACAAGAACATCAGCTAAAGTACCATCTAATTAAAAATATATACATAGGTAAAATTTTCAGGATTTCCCATTATCACTTGTTGAGGGCTGTTGGGAACAACGATGCATTAATTTGCTTTAGTATTAGTTGTGCCTCCCCTCAGCCCCCAGCCCTACAACCCCCAAACCAGCTAAACCATTCATGCCTACTTTCATTGTCGATGAGGCAGTTAGGTGGATTTAACATCACACCATCTGTCTGTTTGAACAAGTTGTAGTCATAAAGCTGCTAAAGCTTAAAGGAGATATTTGCACAGAAATCAGGGCTGCAAAGAGTAAATAAAACTTATGAAGCTAAACACTAAACAAAGCTGGCTTTCAATTAAACTGTATTCCTGGTAAAGCATGTGTGATTACACCTGTAAGGATACTTTCCCTGCATCTAATCCTAATTTTCTAGTGCTGCAGCTTCAAGATAGCACTGAAATGCATATCCATCTTTCAAGAAATCAGAAATTGTTTCATTTTAAATGTACACTTCAGTAAAGGAAGAACAAACAGTGCATGTAACAGGAAAGACCAATTCCTATAGTTGCAACTGAGATCTTTTAATTCCTCACTCAGTCTTCTAACTTTCAGCTGAGAATCTGGAAATTTTTGCTTATTTGTCTTGAGACACATTTCTATGTGGTGGGGGAAACAGAAAAGGAAGGGAATGAGATGAGACCATAGTAAGACAAGTGGTCTTTCAAGGAGAAAGTATTATTAATCTTGAATTTCCAATAGTTTCGGTGAAGAATATTAAGATTGAAGTAAACAGCCCCAGCACACTATTCATAAAGAGATGATCAACATGAAAGTGTTAATTTGCTTCTTCCCAGAAAGTCAGAAGCCTTCTTGTTGTCTTCTTCCGTTCTTGACCAAATATGACCTGTGTCTTTAGAAGATTTGGAAAAGCACTTAAATTATTTTGACTTTTTTTCCACTATACATAGTAGGCTTTTTTTTTTTTGACAAAACCTAAGAAAGAGGATAGGAATGAAGAGGGTACTTAAGTTTCACAACACCCTATACTTCAGTTTGTGTGAAGAAAGAAGAAAATGACATGCAATACAGTTTCTGAAAGTTACCAGTGGAGTTTAAGTAATCTACAAGGCTAAATGTTGTGCTTACGGCTACACTCCACATATCAGTTTTGCTGCTGCTTCAGAGGATTATCTACAATCACATAGATTAGTGGGGTTTTAAAAGGAATTAAGGGATTTGATATGTTTTTGTACTCATCATTCTTTTCAATTCACTTAATGTGAAACATTATCCCATTGCTGACCTCCACTGTCTGCAGCTAAGGGTCACTTTCAGTTTAAATTTCAGTCATTTGCAGAAGGCATACAATCTTCAGACACTCTCCCACTCATCATGAAAGGTGAGAGTCTGAAAATTCTCCAAATGAGAGATTTTGCAAACAGGCAGAATCAGTTATTCTGTCTTACCATATTTAAGTTTCTATACTGCAGTTTACACAGAGTAAACTCCACTTTGCCAGACTTAAGTGATACAAAAATTATGCCAGCCTCAATCCAATAGCACCTTGAATACCGCAAAATTTGTTCCAAGCTCTTCTCCCACATCTATGACACTGCTTAAATTTGAGAACATGACACAGTGGGTTTCCCTCCTCCCCTCCACAAGCTTCTGTCCAAAAACATAAGAGGAAAATTTAAAAAAAGTCATTCATCTGTAAATACTGATTCTCAAATCGGCTTTTGTAGGATTCCAGACTAAACTTCTTAATTAAAATACAAGTATACAGATCCTTCTAGAGTGACGCACATTGGGAGGGTGTGTAAAATAACAGTGAGCAGAAGCATCAACTTTCTCCCTCCTCCAATTGAGTTCTGCCTGGGCCTCTGCATCTGAGAAAGGAGAGCTCACAATCACAGGGCAGTAGGAATGGCTATTACCAGTCATCTTCTTTCAAGAACTTAGAAATGCTCCCTCCTACATTCCTTCTCCCACTTAACGAGTCTTCTTAGCAGACCCTAAGAGTCCATGCATGTTCTATTCTACTTTCCCCTGGGTTCTTTAAATTGATTTCCCCAAACTCTAGGAGACACTGCTGCCCAGAGAGCTGGAGCATGAAGGTTTACCCCTCACACTCCTTTGACGTAGGTGCACAAGAGTCATTAGTTTGCTTTGAGGCCAGCTTCCCCAGCTGCGTTAGGTCAATGTGCCCCATGCTGCCATGGAAACTCTGGCCAAAACCAAGTCTACAGCATGTTTTATTCACTAGACTGTTTGCATTCTGCTCCCTTAACTGGTGGAGCACGAAACTGGTTACTAATGCTACCTCATTTGAGGGAAATCTGCTATTCTGTTTCAACTGCTCTCCTAACAATAGGCATTGAGCTGCAGAGCAGCTTTCATATATGCACACACAGAGCATACCAAGTAATTGCTATTCGTGACTGCTAATATTGAATAAGTGATTAGGTGAGATGTTAACAGGTAAACAAGACACTTTTCTGGCATCAGTACCAGCATGCAGTTTCAAGCCTGAGGACTGTATATGCCCTCATCGGAAGCAGAAATAACCATATTGAAGTCTAACGGGAGAGGTGACAAAACACTAACCACTGTTGCCACTAAACTACATATCTCTTATGAAGTTTCCATCATCTGTTTTCCAAATTTCTCCATAGTATATATAAGTTTAGATTTTGTTACTAAACTGAACCTATGTTTTCCAGCCAAAAGATGACTGCATAAAAACAACATTTACAACATATTTCTGAATTAACTTCGCCATGTTTTCTCAGTTTCAATTCCCTAGTACCTGATGGAAAGGCATTATGTTTCACAATCACTCAGTGTTTTTACTAATACTGTAAAAGCTAGGGCTCAAATGCTGTGTATAAGGGATTGGAAATATTTCACTTTCCATTTCTTCCTATCAAAACTGTATAGATAGCGAGCAGAGGAGGGAAATCTGAAAAAGAATAAAACTTTACTAATTCTTGTTAAGGCTCCACCAAAGCAGACTGCTGTTACTCAGTACAAGAAACAGCTCCCCAGACTGTTTCTCAAGATGGTTTAAAAATAGAAAACAAATTTTTAGAAAGGTCTTTCTTTCAGATTGAGTACTTAGCTTTAATATAGGTTTGTCCCCTTTTACTTAGTGCCCCTCATCCTGCGCTGTCACATCTCCTATGGCAACATGTCAAAAATTCGATTCTAAGCTTTTTAATAAACTTGACAAGAACCATATGTACCTTGTGTACAATTAAGTTATAAATCCATTAGTAAACATTTTTTTTAGAGGAGCACTTGCAATCAAGCACTAGATGTAAACTTGTCTAGAGTAACCGTTATCTGCAACAATTGACCACTTGCTTCAACAAAAGGTGTTCAGCATTAGGAGGACAATAGCAGCAAATACTTGGTTCAGGAGCTAGCAAAAATCATAGGTTTGTTAGCCCGGATTTACTGAAGTGGGCAACAAGTGCAGCTGCATAACTACTTCTAGAAGCAGGGCTTGTCTTTCAATCAAGAGAATTGCTTTCTGCACTTGCATTTCTCTTTTTAATTACAGTCAGATGATAAGTTGAAGAGTTCAGATACAACTTTTAAGAGAATTAGGTTATTTAAAATGCCATTTTGATGTAAAATTTGTAGTGGGTAAATGTTAAGCCAGGAGGCCACTAATGGCACATTCTGTTCCAGCAACAAACTGAAAGGCAAGAGATTGAAACAAAGAAAACAACTTTCTTATGTTTACCACCATTCTCTTCTGTATTTTCTCTTTTACCAACAAACCTCTTGCAATAGCATCCTCAGCTATTTTACATAGGTTTTATGTCATTTGATAAATATTGCAGTTCATTATTACCTTAGAAGATGAAATAACAGAATAGTATCTTTTGTCAAAATTTAAGATGCTAAAAAAAGACTTTTGGATTCAGGGAAAACTGAAATTTCAGTGACAGATTTTTTTCCCCTGCTCTCCTTCTCCCCACTTCTGTTGCTGCTACTCAGTATTTCCTTCATCTATGAAGGGGAAGTAATTTTCATAACTAGGTATTTTCCTCCAGCTTCCCCAACCTGTTAGTTCCCCCAAATAAATAAGCATATTTGCAGTTCTATACTATAAAGTGATTCAGACAAATCAGTACCAGAAGTTTGATTCCCAGTGTTCAATTCTCCCTGCTCACAACATTCCTTCTGAAAAACACACGTAAGTGCAAGGTCACTGCAATACACAGCTCTTCAAACTGAAACACACTTCAGCTTTTCTAATGCTTTTATGAATGGTTCATTTTTCCCTGCACAACCGTGCACCTTCTAATATCTTTTGTTGAAGACAATCTGCTGTTTCCTGAAGCTTTATAAAAGCTGAGATAAAAAATTTCCAGTCATTTTTCCCTACATTTAGCATAGCTGCTAGGTTTGTGCTAAGATGGCTTTTCTTCCACGCCACACTCAAGAGTAAGACACAGCAGATGCCCTTATACAAAGTAGTTCAATTGAGAAGGCTGTGAGATCACCTTGATTTTCAGAGCTTAACAGTGCATCCTCTTAAGGCCTCCAGAGATATTCCCCAAAAGATTAAATTTAAGTATGAATTCATTTTTCTCTTTATTAAAAAGATTAAATGAAAGCTAGAATGCCTGTACCCATTTCCTCGGTCATATCAGTCTACACAAATGCACCTTTATTTTCTAGATTAACAGATGGCTTGTATTTAAATAGATAAGTCTTTCTTTTACTCTACAGACAAGGCAGAAATTTTCGATTATCTAGCAATACAAGATAGGAAAAGAAAAATAAAAGGGGATGAGATCTTATTAACATCCTGCTGAAAAACAAACAGCAAAACAAGTTATTGCCTTTCTGCATCAACCTTCCAAGGAAACTGGCTGCAAGATGTTTCTAGATATACAACACAAACTACATCAAATGAGTAGGGTCCTATAAGAGCTTTATTTTGAAAACTTGCATTTGTTTCTTCCCATTTCCGCAGTTTCAATGAGGGAAAAAAATTAAAAATGAGAATCTCCTAATCACATGGTGCCTAGTACAGTTTAATTCTCCAAAAGAGCAGCTGAGGAATATCTGAATTCTAAAAGCTCTGGCAAGAAAAAAAATTCAACTTATATTGAAGAACAAAGGAAACCAAACCACAGTTCAAGCTCAAAACCATATGCTGTATTTGTATGACAAAATTTCAAAATGTCTATTTGATTCTGGCAATGTAATGTAGAAAAACACTGGCAATTAGTTTTAAGATTTTCTTGGCAGAAAGTGATAAATATTTTCCTTCAGTGCTAAAAGTTGCATTTAAAGATGATAGCAAAACTCTCTTAAATTAAGTAAAACAAAAATGAAAGTTGCATTTGTAACCTTCTGCCCCTTAATGCTAATCTACACTCTAGGCCACAAAATTTTCAATGATTTTGGTGAGCAGGAATTGATGCCGACATGAAAGGGGGTTAAACTGCCTGGTCTGGGAATGACCTGCATTACAAATCCTGTCTTAATATCATCAGGAATTTAGAAAAGGGGCATTAGAGCTGATAAAACACATTACCGATAGAATTCCTTGTTGTTTTATTGCTCTGTTTCTATAGAGCATATTCTGCTTTTATATCCAACAACACCCAGCCTTGCTCTTCTCAGGCCATTCATCTCCTAGGAAGCTGTCCTTAGAGGCAAAGGAGCAGAACAAAGCTGGCTACTTTTAAAAGATGCCTTTTTGAAGCACAAGAGCTCTCCAACTCTCAGAATAAGAAAGCAGACATGAAAGGCAGGATACTAAAAATGCCATTGCATGGCATGGCAAGGACCTGCTGGTCAAACTGTGGGAAAATAAGGGATTATACCAGCTGTAGAAACAAGTATGTGTCACCTGGGGAGAATGCAGGGATGCCGTCTGGACTTGCAAAGAAGGGATTAGGAAAGTGAAGGTGCAGATGGAACTGAACATTGCAAGAGATGTTAAAAACAAGGAATTCTATAGGTAAATTGGACAGAAGGTGGACAGAAGGGGCAGGCCAAAGAGCATACTTCCTCTATTAAACAAGAAAGGAAAATTGGCTATAATAGATATGGAGAAGGCTGAGGTACTAGATGTGTTTGTTTTTACCTTGGTCTTCGCTGGCAAAGCAAGTCCAAGACCATATCATGAAACTGAATGTATACAAGTCAATAGGGTGCAGATAACACACATGCCAGGGTGCTAAAGGAGCTGGTTGATAAAGTTTCTGAGCTGCTCTCCGTCATATTTGAAAAGTTGTGGCTGTTGAGCAAAGTCTCTAGGGACTGGAAAAAAGGTAACATCACTCCAATTTACAAGAAAGGTAGGAAGGAGGACCCAGGGAACCACAGGCTGGTGAGTCTCACCTCTCTGCCTGGGAAAGTCATGGAACAGATCCTCCTAGAAGGCACATTAAGGCACATAAGGGATGAACTGGAGATCAGAGACAGCCATCTTGGCTCTACTGAGAGAATGTCATGCCTGACCAATCCAGTGATACTCTATGGTGGAGTGACAAAATCAGCAGACAAAGGGAAGGCAACAGATATCATCTACCTGAATTCATGCAAGACCCTCAACACAGTCCCTCACCAATCCTCCTCTCCAAACTGTAGAGATACAGATTTGAGGGGTGTACAAGCCAATGGATAAGGATATTGGTTGGCCAGCAGGAACAGAGAGGTGGTCCCCCTTTACTCCACACTTGTAAGGTCACATCTGGAGTACTGCATCCAGGTCTAGTGCCCTTGTATATGAAAGATGTGGAGTTGTTGGAAAGGGTCCAGAGGAGAGCTACAAAGGTGAGGGCTGGAGCACCTCCCCTACAAAGACAGGCTGGCAGAGCTGGATTTACTCAGCCTGGAGAAGGCTATGAGGAGACCCCACTGTAGCCTTCCAATCAAGGAGGAAAGGTTTAGATTGGATGTCAGGGAGAAGTTCTTTACAGAGAAAGTGGCAAGGTGCTGAAATAGGCTGCCCAGAGAGGTTGGGGATGCTTCATCCTTGCAAGTGATCAAGATCAGATTGGATGGGGCCCAGAGCAGCCTGGTCTAGTACTAGGTCTGGAGGTTAGTAGCCTTGCCTGTGGCAGGGGGGCTGGAACTCAATGATCTTTGGGGTCCCTTCCAACCTGGGCCATTCTGTAATTTTCTTATCTCACAAAAGACTTGCTCAGGACTACTGTTTGCATGTGGGTCTAACAAACACATTTCTTTAATAGAGTATTGCTGAAGATTAAACGCAGACCTTACAGAGGCATCTTATCATCCTACACCTCTGAAGCTGTCTTTAGATATCTTGAGTTTTAGAAATACGCAGTTAGAACTACACAGTATATTTGAAGCAAGTATTAAATCCTCACTTACATACTAGGTTACAAGTGTACTGTGAGTAATGATTTCTTGTGTTTAATGGAACATTATTCTGCTTGGGACAGGAAATCAGACAGCCAGAGATGAAATACAGACACACCCACAAGGCAGCTTCAAATGAAGATGTATCTTAGAGCTGCTTTTTTCCTGTTAAATCAGGCAGTGGGCTGAGACAATTACTAGTATGAGGTAAGTGAAGCAATCTTTTTGCCTACACAATTGAAGTATAGATTTGTTAATATTATTCTCAAGAAAACAAGGTATATACATTTCCTCTAAGACACACCTCGTTTTGTAGCCTGCAAACTTAAAATAGATGAGAAAAAACACGAGCAAAGGAAGAGATGGTTAAACTTGTGTGATGCCTTCATTTATATAGTGCACCAGAACTTATTGAAAACAGATTGGTGCCAAGCTTACAGTTTTTACTTCTTGAAAGTTTCAAAACAGAAAGCTCATATGTTTCTGCCTTTTAGGAATAGTCACAGTCAGCAATGGCTGCTGAAAAGGAGATTCTGTATCACTCCAGAAAGCTTCAAAAGCTGGCACACATCAATGCTAATGCTGGACTCAGTATGGTAAGCAAATAATGCAGCTACACACGATTTACAACATCAGGAAGATCATACGGGTTATATCTACTGCACAGATACTTGATTGAATGGAAGACCAGATGAATTCAATTGAAAAGTCAGTGACCTATCACACTGGTAACACAGGCAAAAAAAGAATATGAACTTGACCAGAATGGTGTTCAGACTATTTGAGCATTGTACCTACAGGAAGAATGACTTACGCCTGCAGCAGAAGCTGCACAGCATGAGCATTTTGCTGTTAACTACAGTGCTAAATCCTGGATAGAGGTTAAAAAAAAAAAAAAAAAAAACAACACTGGATAGAGTGGGAAATCACTTAAAAACAAGCTAACAATCACTTGAAAACAAGCTAAGAATGAAGGTATCATGCTTGAGGACAGGGTACAACTTGAGGATTTAGCCAAGAGGATAAGGTCATTTAGGTGAAGAAAAAGGAGTTCCATTTTCAAAATGGCATCATTTGGATGAAATAGAAGATAGTGCAATAGACATGGCAGTAAAATTACTGCGCTCAGTGAAAAGTGTTCCCCTAGGGGGAAAATGAGAAACCAGCAGTTTTAGAGAATGCCTTAGATTTACCTGGAGTACTGAGTCCAGGTCTGGAATCCCCAGCACAAGACAGAGAGAAAGCTGCTGGAGAGGGCCCAGAGGAAAGCCACAAAAATGGTCAGAGGGCTGGAGCACCTTCCCTACAAAGACAGGCTGAGGAAGCTGGGCTTGTTCAGCCTGGAAAAAAGAAGGCTGCAGGGTGACTCCATTGCAGCCCTTTCAATAAAGGAGCCCATAAACAGGAGGGAAGTCAACTCTTCGAAAGGGTAGATAACTGTAAGAAAAGGGGAAATAGTTTTAAGTTGAGGGAGGGAAGACTTAGGTGGGATGTCAGGGAAAAGTTTATTATGAGCGGTAAAGATACTGGAACAGGCTGCCCAGACAAGTAGTGGATACCCCATCCCTGAAGGTGTTCAAGGCCAAATTGGATGGGGCCCTGGGCAGCCTGGTCTAGTATATTAAATGTGCAGATTGGTGGCCCTGCCTGTGTTGGGGGGGCATTGGAGATTCATGATCCTTGAGGCTCCTTCCAACCCAGGCCATTCTGTGATTTGATAAGGATCATGCAGCAGATCAGAGAGCAAGAGTGATGCAACTAACCTGGGCACTCCTTTCTGAAAGTCAGGATGGTTGTTATTTGACAGGTTTCTAACACTTCCGCCCTTTAACACTTTAACCCTAGAACGTGGAGTACATGGATGTAGTTCAAGTCCAGAAGTACTTTTCAAGAGCCAGGAATGCCAGTGGCAAGTGCTTGCCTGCTGGCAAAAATAGAGATACTGGGGGTGAGAACTTTTGTTAACTGAAGGGATGAGTTGCAATCTCCATAGACACTCTGCAGAGTCAAGCAGTGCATTAATAAAGAAGGGAGGAGAGAAACCTGCACTGTAATCTTTGCCTGTATATTTGGAGCATCATCAGTGCAGCACCAAGACTTGAGCAGCTCTGTAGGACTTCTCATAGCAGTAAGGCCATGAACTTCCCCTGCAGCTGTACCAGGCCTTGCCCAGCACTGTCATCACAGCAGTGCCTTCATCCACTTTGTGCCCTCCTGTGTGTCAGAGAGCATCACTCCCATTAGGGAAGAATCTGGGGAGTACAGCCCATGTCATTTTAACACACATTTATACAAGTCAAAGGCTAGTGTGTATAAACTTGGGAACACATCCATCACAACTGTTGGCTTTCTTTTGTTTCATCTTACAGTACTGTCTCACATCTTCCTCTTTACCTACCAATCCTTTAAATGATGTAATAAATTATCAGACACCAATTACTTGCCATCATTAGCCTAGTTCCACAGGCATCAATTTAAAAGGTGCGTCAAGAACCTCCATTTTCTTTTTCCTTTACTCTGCCAGTGTGGCTTCTCACCTTGGAGCCATGAACAGTGCTCCTCATTCAGGCCCCACCCCATCACCTTCCCAGTTTTACTAGGATAGGAGCCACCGGTGCACAGTCATCTGCCACAGCACATGCATTAGTCTCCAGAAACAGATCAAGAGGTCCTTTATCCCCAGCCAAAGGAAAAAAACAGGGCTGTTTAACACAACCATGTACAGCATAGCACACATCTCCCCAGCATCTCCTCCAGTGCTCTGATATGGTGATGATGGGTCATGGACAGGGGAAATGCCTTCACTCTGTCTTATAGAGCTAGTGAGGATATATCCTACACTTCATTAACAGCTTATTGAAGCATCAAGACAGAGTTAGGATTCATATAAGCAATTTTATATAAGGACTATAAGGACAAGATGTACATCAAAGAAGGTTGTTTGTTTTTCATTTGTTTAGAAAATATGGAAAGAAGGAAGTCTGCCAATATAAACCATGACTCAGCTCCACCAAGCCTTTCGACCCATGAAAGTACAGCTGTTATTTAACCTCCTTAATTCATGAGAAATTCAAGGAGTTTCACATTACTAATAAATAAATACATTACATACAAATCCATTCCAAATAACTGCTGCTATTCAATCCAAATCTCTCAGTAAGAGCACCTTGATGGTTAAAAAGGAGCCTATTTTTTGTCCCTTCAAATAAAGGCATAACTAAGTGCTTGGCCCCCTATTTGTTCCTTAACTGTGAAATGATTGCCATACCATGCATGGCAAATAAAACACCAAGAACTCCACCCAGGCTGCATTGGCTCAAATTAATCATATATAATGAATTGTCAGTAGGGCTTAGTCTTCATTTGCAAGATGCCTGCAATCCAGTTACACAACCCTTGCATAACAGTACCCATCCCAATGACTGTAGTGCAAGCGCCAACATAGTGGTAGTGTTTAAGTCTCATTTGTGCCTGCGGAATTTGGCACAGCATCGCTCAAAATACACTCAAGTTGGAAAAATAAGGAATCAAGAAGGGCATATGTCCCCCTACAGGTCCATTTTGTTCTACTTCAGTATAGCAGTTCCCATACCAGCCCCACAAGCACCACCTTCTGTGGAATTTGCTGATGCATCCCCATCACAGAATTATGCTTCAGTTGCTCCTGTTTCTACCAAATCAAGTCTATCTAGACTGAAGTCTTCTACATCAGAAGCCTACCCTGGCCTCTATTCTTTTGCAAACTCACAAGCTTGACTGGTTCAGCTATTTTAGGCAGCAAGGTGAGAAGTATATACTTTGCTTAATTCAGAAACAAGCCCTTGTCTCCAGTTCCCTCAACTAAAACACCCCTTTGCAACTCTGACACCAACTACTCTTGAATGGAGGTGGAATAAAATATGATCCTGAAAGATTAATTCATAGTATTCATTTCTTTTTAACAAATCAAGCGATTTAAATGCAAAAGTGCTTTATAATATTCAACCTTAACATTGCTTCTATATAGAGATACAGTTGACACTTTTGAAAGATCAGTTGTTCTGTCACTGATTTACAACTGGAAGACGATGCAGAATCGGGGCCAACTCTTGGCATAGACAAAGCAGGTGATTCCTACAGATGCAGACTGCTGTACATACCAAATCATTTTTTTTCTTATCTTGCCTATATCAGAACCCTGCAAATAGCCAGCTGCAATTCATAGAGTAAGGAGCTGCCCAGATCCCGAGTAACAAGACTGCCTTACAAGAGACAGCATATAATGAAGAAAACTATTAGACATGTGTGAAATGCATTGCTTTACATTAAAATTAACACCAAGAACATCATAAAGATTATAAATACCTTGCCCATAGGTATGACTCACATACATGTGAAGGTAGAGAAAAGTCTAAAAGATCTGTTCTCTCTCAGATTCCTTTGGAGCTACTCAGCCTTTCATTCTTTTCTCTACTTTCTATCAGTGACTCAGTCATGTGTTCCCTCAGGACAGAAACTTCTGCTGGCAGTGATGAAGAAAAGGCAGAGATTTCACACAAACTATAACAGGGTAATATCCTGTTAATGCGGCAGTCGTTACTAATTAATCTTTCGCAACACCGAAAAAGAGTAAATAAAACTTTTCTTAAATGCTACAAACATGCATTTGAATATATACAAACATGATCTTATAACCCCAGATCACTATAAAAGAGGGCATCACCTGACGTCATTATTTGTTTTGCTGAAGTGCTTCTCTCCTGTTAGCAGAGATTACATTTTGCTGTAAAGCAGCAAAATTCTAGATTACCCATTCTTCATAAAAATCTATATTCCTGCTAGAATACTATTTCCACTCGCTTTTTATTTTCCTATTGAGTCAGTGAGATTATTAAATGTTCTGGTGCCATCCAAATTGTGCTTGCAATCAAAGCCGCAATTATTCAGAACAAAGAAGTAAACAAAAGAAGCAGACAGTGCATCTGACGTCCAACAGAATTGCCTTCAGAATTCCTGTTGGTTACATTCTCAGATGCTGCAGACAATGTTGGATTTGTGCAGGTAGAAATAATCTGGGCTAAGACTCTTATACATCAAATAAAGAAGAAACCAGAAAACCTACATTTCAGAAGTGAGCGAGCTTGCAGATAAATTCAACTAAAGCTCTGACACCTTATAAACTTAACACGCCTGATACAGATCCACTGAATAATATTGTGAGCTTGGAACACACCATGTTAACTTCTAGTGGAGGCATACTCCTCAAGGCAAACTGTTTTACATTGTAAAACTTTTCACACATAGCCATTAAAAGCTTAACTCTGAAACTCAGCACGTACATAAAAAAAAAATCACTTACTCATATGTAGCCACTGGTGTCCAAATAATTAGTAATGCAAGTTGGGTGTGAAGTGCTTCTGAAGAGGAAACTGATGGAGTCTCACTGCTGTAATCAATTTGCTGTCATTGCTCAGTAGATACTTTTGCCAAGAGGACACAGGAGCATTCTAAGGCTTATTTATTTATGTGTTCTAAGGAAATTGTAAATTTAGGGCATTCTTTTTTTGTGCAAATTTACAAGCACTTTCTTTTAGCTACTTAACTACACATAGACTTCTGAATCATTATCAGGTAGGCAAGGACTCAAGTAGACTGTTGTACAGTTGTAATCACAAAAACAAGAAAAGAGATACAGGTCATTTTCTAAACTTTCCCCAAAGATATTGCTGGGACAGTTGCTATGTGAGTAAAGGAAGCAATTATCAACTGAATTACACATCTATCAAAGGACACAAGCTTGAAAACATGTTAAAAAGACAAACGAAAACCCAACAGGATCAAAGGTGGGAAAAAGGCAGATATCCATTAACCTTCCCAACCATCACTTAATGCTGATAGGGATTTCACCTAATTAATCCTCTAATTATTTGAGATTAGTGCCCATAGCCCAAATAAATCAGAGGGAGAAAACAGAACTTTCAATAATATCTGTGGTCTGATCAGTCAATCTAGGGACAACTCCAAAATAAGTAGTACAGCTAATTAGCTGCATCCTTCTAAGTGCCAAAATCAGAGAATGATGTGACAGATCCTAACTGCCACAAAGATGTGATCACTGTCTTTGTTTGTACCCTGTTAATGTTGTTTTTAGTTAGAACACAGCCAAATATTGAACATTTTATTGAGAAAACATATCAGAAAGAAATCCCATATATTTGAAATTGTATTTAGTGGTGAAAGTGTAGAACCCAGTTCACTATAATTGAGACCCCACCCCCCATATTAAAACTGAGATAACCCTACTGCATAAACAGACTGTTAGAAGGTTTATGTGGAATGCAAACTGTGCAGACAACAAGTGAAGAGAAGTAAGGGCTGGAAGGAACACAAGTATATGCATTTTCCTAACTACAAGATATGGCTACATATAAGCACTAACAGCAACCAGAGATAATTCTGATATTTAGGAAATGCTATTTCAAACTGGCAGTCACTACAGCACTGAATATCCAGCTGGGTATAGTGCCAACTAAAGTACGATCTAGAAATGGTTTCAAACCACAGCCCAAGTAGTTTTGAGCATAGTACTATTTGAAAGCATAGTGTGCTTATTGAGTTACAAGAGTATATTTGAAAATACTAAAAAACACGCAAGCGTAAGAAATATACAGATACCTGCTTTCAATACCTTACCCCATCCCCCCAAAATAGCCAGTCAATGAGCAGCATTTCTCTTGCACTGCAAATGAAACTTGGAGCACTAAAATTCAACATGACAGATTCAGAACATAGGGTGTCAAAAAAAAACAAGGTAACAAAGCAGCACAGCAGGGCAAGGTAGCACAACCTGTAACATGCAATCAAACTAGCCTGTGTAGCATGCTGTACAAGTGTGGTTCCAATTATTTCCATCCTATCCCAAACCACAAGCCAAGAAAACAGCTTCAGGTAGCTCAGGGGAAGGGAAGCACAAGGTTGAGCACACAAAAACAAGGCAACTGTCAAACTTTGTCAATCAATCTAATTTTGAAAGGCAAAGCAGCAAGCCAAAAAAAAAAACAACAAACATTTTACCTTTCTAAGGAAAAACTTCTGTAATTTCTTGTGAGGCAGCTTTATCATCTTATTTCAGCATTCAGGAGTGTGGTGCAGGTCAGATACTCCAAGACCTTGAGCCATTCTGCAGGGCTTTGATACCTTCCTGCTTCTCTATTAACTCGCTGCAGCCAGCTTAGCTCGCCGCGTCACCAGGCGCCAGCCCTGCCCAGCAGCAGATTAAAGGCATGAGCTAGACTGGATCCAATCTTTGACTCGACTCAGGAGCTGCATGCAGATACCTAGCTCCAGCAGGAGCCTGGCTGTGGTGGCAGCACAGGGAGAAAGGTTTGAGTGCTGCCTCTTTCTCCGGAAAATCTGCTAAGTTATGAAAAGATGCTTATGAAGTGGCAAAGATTTACAGGAAAAATGAAAGAGGTGTTCAGGAGCTCGGTGCCTGGCTGCTCCTTTAAAACCCTGTGCTGGAGAAGAAAGGAGCTCAGCATTTAGGACTGAGAAGACTACCTTGTGCTGCTTGCTGCGCACACTTCGCCACCATGCACCTGTCAGTTGTACAAGCTGCTGTGACTCATCCAGCTCAGGGAGGCAGGAAAGCCTGTCATTTGTTGGCTTCGCAGCCCTCAGAGACTTGCTTTTTCTGAATGGTTTTTACAAAACCCATACAAAGAAAACAAACACTACACACAAAGGTGTTGTATACAGATAGATGCAGAGGTTTTTAATACAGTGCACAAATGCTGTGTTTGATTCAGTGGCACAGGAATCAAGGATCACGGGCATCACTGCCTCCCCCTTTGGGAATCTGCCAGAGGAGTTCACCTCCAGGTTTGGAGGATGTGGGCTCAGCAGCATACCAACAATGATGCATTGCCTTGGTCAGTGGCATCCTATGATGCAGGATGCTGTAGGACATCCTGACCTAAAAAAAAAAAAAAAAAAAAAATCCTCTCTCAATTATGACAGTGGGATATTCCCTGCATTTAAGAACTGAGCATACAATGAAGCAGCTAGTTGAATCAGAGTTTAATATGACTGTATTTCCATCTAGCCTGAATAAGCTACTTCCCTGACCGGAACTATCCCTTCTGAGGTACTCTGCAGGTAAAACTCTTATCACATAATAGCACCAAAATCTAAGACCCTCCAGCAAGAACATGTTTTCCTGAGCATCAACATCACAGAGCACTGTAAGCATTTGTAGCCAACAAGTGCAGAAGCGCTTGCTGTGAAACAGCATTGATTGTGAGAAATGCAGCGGTGATAAAAACTCAGATCCAGAGTAACCACTGAGATAAACCAAGAGGGCCACATAAGTAATTGATCTGGTGAGAGCAGTAGTTAGAAGATACTGTGGCCTACCAGTGCCCAGCCTAGTGCTGGACAAACATACAAATGAGCTTTGAGGAGCACACAGCACCAAGAGCAGCCCCTTCAAGAGGCTGGGCCAAGGAGAAGAATCCAGGTTCTCTGATGAGAAATGGTCCTCATGCTGGCAGTGAGGGAATGTGAGCAATAAGGCAGAGGCTGTTTCTATGATGTGTTAAGCGCCCTATAACTTTGGGTCTAATTTTGATAAAACAGCAAGAAATATTTCTTACAAAAGCCTCAACGTGCACTGTGTAAGGCAGGGAAGACCTTGAGAAGCCACAACATGGTGAAAATGCTAGCTATGCATTACCCATAAGTATATCACATTTAATTTCAAACATACACAAAACTTCAAGGTTTACATTAGTTCTTAGTTTGACTATTACCTAGAAGCATGCTGAAATCAAACAGGATAAGTGTAAGGCTGCAGTTTTTCATACTGTAACAACTTAACTATATTTTTAATTCTGCACTCATATCTATAGAAGTTGTAAATTCCCCCCAATATACATGACAGACCCCAGCATTACTTTTTAGTAATTTGGGTTTGTCTGAATATATCCCAAATTCTCCCATGGTTTCTATGGTTGATAATTGCTTTTTGTTCAGCATGACACTCAGACTTAACACAGTCTCAGTTTATTCACAACAATTTCAACCAAATGTATAATTAAATAAGCATGCAAGCAAACCTTCTCCAAACCCCATGCACATGATGTCTGTATGTCCAGACACTGCTACACACCCCTTTTGAATCTGTGTGCTGTTTTACACTATGGAAGCTTCATACACAGTTTAATTTTTAAAAATACACTTATTTTTTTAGAGACAAAAATTTGCTACTTTCATCAGCAAAAGCTTACCTCATCTTTCTAATGTAAACAGTGTAAGAAAGATGTTTTGATAAAGCACTTCTTTGTTGATGAACTACACAGCTCTTGGCAGGTCTGCTCTCATCTAATCCCAGCTCCCATCAGGGAGATGGCAATTTGCACCCTAGAAGCAGTCAGCTAGCCATAAACCGTGTACACAAGACTGAAAAAGACATGAAGCATTCCACTGTCATAATGAGTTGGAATATATTGCATCCCCTACAGAATTTAAAGTACAAATAAAGCTCAGATTTTACTGTAAGCCTAGTGTTGCTCTGCACTATGGTTGCACTAAGGTTGATGGCAGAGAGGTAGGTGGGTTTTGCAGATACTACTTTCTGTCCCTATTTTTAGTTACCTTTCTACACTCCTTTGTAACTCAAAACTGAAAAGACAAAACATCCTTCCTTAAGTTTAACAAAGCAAGTGTGAGTAAAGAACAAATTGAATAAAAGTATGCTAGCTTTTTTTTTTTTTTAAAAAGTGATTCTAACAACATATCAGTCCTTGCACCTGACTGTCATTCATTTTAACCTAATATTATTTTGATTCATAAATTCACAGTGCACCAGAAGAATTGGTTATTAGAAGCTAGAATTTTTCCTGGCTAGCTCACCCCTTGCAAAATAAACAATAGATACTGGATTGAATCCTGCAGTATTTGTGCTTAGAAATGGGTAGCACAGCAGCTGTGGACACATGGTGCAATCAGGTTCCTAAGGCCTTTGCTCACAGTGCTATTGATCTGCAAGCTCAAAACAACAGAATTGGAGCTTTCACAATAATTTCCTCCCCCCAGTAATTTGAGGTGAAACATACTAAAAAATAAGTTAATTTATTCTACTATGCAAAAAGATCTCTTATATACAAGGCAAATGGCTAGTGTGAGTCTGTTCAAGATGAGACTTACCCTGCAGAAGTGCTGATGTTGTCTTACCAGTGATTAGAGCAAGAGAGAAGCCACAACTCTTCTCAGGCTACTGGTTTTTGTTTTGTTTTTAAATAGGCACTGAAAAGCACAGACTGATTATACTTGATGGGGAAGATTCCATTGCAGAAACTTTTTTTTGCCTCCCACTTCCCAAAAAGATATGGAAGCATAAGACACATTCTTTCCTTTCCCTTCCTCCTGACACACTGACTCCAGAGCCACCTTGAGGGAGAAGCAAGGAAACAGAAAATGGGACACAGCCTACATTCTGGGCAGTACAACATAATCTGTAGCAAATCAAGAACTAACCTTGAGCAACAGAATCCCCTCTCCCTTCCCAAAATAACTGACTCTAGACACACAGTGATCTGGGGAGGAAGTGCTGACTGCAGGAACTGGCATGAGTTCTCCCTCTTTTAGGTCTTTTCCAACCTTAGTGATTCTATGATTCTATGATTCTCTTTCCCTAATCTGCGAGCATCACTGCCCAGCACGCTCCTGAAGCCTTAAAAACAGCTCTCAGGTAACCAACCCCCACCCCCCCACACCTCCCCAAACTGCCTGCATGCAGGTAGATGCCCAGGAGTCTGATGTTTAGGACTGTGTTTTTGATGCAGTGAAAGAAATGAGGAATCTTGCTCCTCCATGCAACCTGCTTAGCTTCCCTCATTCCAAGAATTAACCTTCAGGATGTCCTCTATCAATAAGTGACTGTACAACCTTTACAACCAAAGCATTAAGACAGTTCATTTTGCAATTAATGTAAGAAAAAGGTAAAGATGCATGGCTACACTACAGTTAGAGAAATTCTCAGTGGAGAAGTTACCACTGCTCCATGCAGTACAACTTCTTAAAAAGGAGAAGTCAGTTTGATGTCTTGAAATGCTATGCCTAGAAGGTTAAGGAATCTTGTAGCCAAGGTTTTAAAGGATTCAACCAAAGTTCTGCCTTTTCTAAAACAACAACAAACAAAACCAAAAAATATAGAAGGTTAACCACCTTTGCATAGGCATAGTGATTCTGACCTCAGACGATGCTTGACAGCAGTGTTTTCAAGGTTCAAGTTAAGACACAAATGTCAGTGTCCAGAAGGTACAGTACAAGAAAAATAAGGAAAAAAAGAAAGCCTCCTGAGAAGCTTTTCAGTAAGCCTTTCTTATTGCAAATCGATACAAAAAATATGTACTTGTAAATATGCAGAAGGAGTAACAGATCATTAAATTCTGGCTGCAAACTAGAATTACAGAGGTTTGCTATATTTTGGGCTGTTTTTTCCCTTATGTCTTTCACATGTGAAACAAAACACAAAGATAAACCCAGAATATTCCACATCACCAAATTATTGTTAGCTATAAACTCTAAAACTTCCAACAGCAATAGAAAGACAGACTTTGAACAAGTTCTTTAAAATTCTGACTTTCCCCATGGGCAGAATAGATCCAAATGAACTATCTGGGTGCTTAAACTGGCATGGGAATAGTTTGGCTTCTGTATCATATCCTTTCCTTGCTACAATAAGCGCTGTGAGGATGAATTCGCACTGTGGATAATTCCTTATCACCATAAGCCAGAAAAACCTATTGCCAGAAGCAAATGCCTTATTGTATTCAGACTTTCATCTCAGCATATAGTTAGAATATTAGCATGTTCTAACAAGCATTTACTTCTTGTTCATTCTTTTGGGCAGTCTAGTTATTCTAAGATTAGAAATAATCCAAATGCAGATTTTTTCCAGATTTACAGTAGCAGTTTCTTCTATCCATGACCTCCATGCATTGCTCATAGCTATAGAGCATTTAGAAACAGTTAATTAATGCAGGGAGTCAGCTACAGACTTCAGAGAAGAGCAAGAGAGCCTACAGCTGAAAATATTTCACATATTTCCTTCAGGAAAAAAGTCATTTTTATTTCTGTTCTCCTCATTTATTAGCATCCATTCAAATCTACCTGTAATTCAGTGTTACAATGCAATTCATGCACACTTCAAATATCTGTATAGAAAATTAAAGAGATTTAAATTGCTTCTTGAATTAGTTGATCTTCACTGATCAATGCATAAAAGAAAAAAAAAATTTTTCCCCATCTCTTCATACAAAATTCTCTCCATTCCTCTGAGCACATTCAACAGCTATTTCATCTCAATCATTTAACTACATATTTCTAAGGCAAAACATCAGGAAATTAAGACAGGATTTCAAAAAAGGAAAAGCCAGCACAATGGCTTAGCTCTGCTGTCACAGTCCATTCCCTTCCTTCTGTCCCCAGTGCCTCCCATGCATTACACAAGCAGAAGACAAGCAGGAGTGGGGAATACAACTGTTCATTCAAGCACAATTTTGCACTTTTACCTTCCAAAAATTTTTGAACAGTGTACCCAAATAACTGCAACTACAGAGCTAATGGGAGAAAGTAGCCCATCTGTGAACTAGGGCCTTAAATAAGACAATCCCTCCCTTCCCCAAATATATATTGCAAAATTAGGAGTGCATTTGACAACAGGATTTTGAAATCAACATTGATCAAGAGCAAGAGTATGTTAAGTTCAGATAGAGAGAGCAGGAGAACCATCTGCACACTGTGTAGTTAGCTAAACTGTGGGATGATTAACTTACAAGATGATTAGAAGGAGCTGCCATAGCTTTGACTTGTTTGGGCTGAGGTCATTGAACTTCAGCAAAAGCAAAAAATAAATCTGTGCCAGCTCAATGCAATACAGCGTCACACTTTAAATGAAATATTCATACCCCACAGTACAGACAAAGGGTTAAAGAAGGGAAATTTTGTATATTTTAATAGATGCTGATGCCAGTACTGGAGAAGATATGAGTCACAGGTAACAGAAGATTCACTTTGGAGCCTTATGGTCTTTAGAGGTTTAGTGAAAAAGTTTTTAAACTGCTCAGAGTTGCTACACTCATAGACTCAAAAGATAGAATAGATACAAAGAATACTCAGAACTGTTTCGGGTTGAAAAATAAGAATTACTGCAGAAATTTTTTAAACCTTGAAAGAAACAGCTATGATCACTTACTATAACAATTCCTGCCTACTGTGACCCATGTGCTTTCATCCTCTTGCACCTAAATAAAGCCCAAAAGATGGGGCTTTGCTATTTTCTAGAAAGCGTATTTTTTAGAGAATGTTCAGTCTGACTTAAAAGCTTCAAGAGAAGGACAGACTGCAACATCTCATATGTAGTTTTTCCCACTGATTATTCATCCACACTCCTAGAAATCTGGCTGTGGTCTCTGAGTTTTGATTGCTCTCTGCTGTAGGGACTGAAGAGCAGGTAATTGAGCCACCCAGACCATCATTTTGCATCTGGCTGGCAGAATTTCCCCAACAACTGGCTAGCATGGTTCATTGAATTACATGTAGCACTTCAACATCAGCTGCTATCATCCTAAATGTTCAAACTGGCATACAAGATACAAAAACATACAAAGTCTGAAGAGTGTCTCAGGTTCTCCCAATGCTGATTAAATCTTAACTGATAAAAATCTCCACATTTCTTCTAGACAAGACAGACCTCTACTGGTGAACAAAGTTACTGCAAGCTGAAGAATTAGCTCGGAACAATTTCATAGGAACGTTTAAGTTAGAAGGTATTCCTAAAGGTCATCTAGTCCAACGCCCCTGCAACGAACAGGGAAACTTATATCTAAATTAGGTCACTCAGCTCCATTTAGTCTGGCCCTGAATATCCTCAAGGATTGGGCATCCACCACCTCTCTGGGCAATTGGACAAATCACTGTAGTTATCATTTACAGGATGGCAACTCAAGGAGCTCTCTGCAGAGTAGGAGTGCAGCTTCTCAGAGGCATCCAGAGATTGCCTATCACATGAAGGAATCCCTCTCTTTCAACACATTTCCTGCCAAGAGGCCATCAGATAGAAACAAATGCACCCTGAGCATCACAGTCAGCTGCTCCTTGTACTGCTGCTGTTGCTGCATGAGATACAGAGCTGTGGATCTGAGTGCAGATCTGTCAGGCTCAGAAGACAGAAGAGCAAAAGACTTTTGAGAAATTTGGTAAGGGGGTAAAATTAATGCATTTACCTTGAATACCAAAATATCATGGCTGTGCTTCAGACCAGCCTAAACTGAGCTCTATGACACCACGATTAATGCATGCCACTCAAAGACACAGCAACCCAAGCAACACTCAAACTGGTAGGTTTCAGTGAATCATTGTACCAGGCTCCTTGTTGCTGTTCCCTCACTACTCCAAGTCACCATAGCCTGCAGCACTGTGCAGCTGCTTCCAGCACAGCTGATGAGGTTATCTAGTCGTTTAGTTAGGAAACACCTAGTACTTCTCATGCACCATCCATTCAGATGGGTAGGATTGAAAAGGAAGCATAGAAAGGATCTTTCTGTATATCTTTCATTTCAGAAAAAGAAGAGTGGGCAAGAAGCTGAAATCCTCATCCTTAGAATAATTCAGAGGTGACCTCTAGAGGTCTCTCAGACCAACACCTGCTCCAACCAGAAACCAGTCCCGGGTTACATTAGTCTGAGGCTGCATCCAGAAACTGGATGATTATGACTGGGAGGGGCAGGATTTAGTAGAATTTAGAGGGGAACTTTTTAGCTTGCTTGCTTTTAAACTTGGGTGAAATACATTAATGCAGAGAATTACGTTAGTCTGCCAGAATAAATAGTTATGATAGCTACCTGACTGAGAAGTGCTCAACATTATCTCATATGCTTAATGCAATTCATCAGGCTACAAGTATACAAGATGTACAAAACTAATATCGTGTGATACATGAATATACAAAACTTATTTGAAAGCTACGCTAAAATCCATTCAATAGCTTATAGTTGCCATATTGAAGCATCACCCTGCTTTGGTGGTTTGCTTGAGCTCTCCAAGACTTGCTCTATGATAGCTCACTGAGCATTAACCAAGTGTAAGCATTGTACCAACACCTAAAGAATGGCAGTAAAATAAATGAGGCAGCGCCATCCACAGAAAATATTAGGAGGATGGAAATCTGTATTATATGATGTGGAAACATGTCCTCCACCACCTTAATTCACTCACCCAGGAAGGAATCCCCCACAGATAAGAAGGGAACACACATCCCAAAACATCAGAATCCTGAGGCCACACCACTCCCTACAGCAAGATTTCAGAAATGAGCAAACATCAGAAGTCTTAAAGTTTCTATAGAAGCTTCAAAAGCAAGCTGCTCAGCAGTACTTGAGTTGCACTAGATGTCAGTATTGCCTGCAGGATAATGTGGCTGAGGCTAGGCAAGCGCACACTGAAGGACTGCTATTCAGGGTCCACATTCGCGTAGAACTCAGTTAAAAAGAATCAAGTCTGCTTTTTATTCATACAGGCACATGCTACAAAATAACATTCTTCATCTTTAAGATACATTTCCCTCAAAGCTGATCTGGTTTTGCAATTACATAAAAGCAAAGCTCAAAACAGAGTGAGTGCGCACCTGCAAAAGTGCTATCTGGTTTCTGCAGGGAAACAGAGAAGCTGGCAAACTTCCATTCTTTTTATCTGGGGAACACAAGGTCTCCCAGTAGTAAAGGTAGGCAATGTAATGCAAGAAGCAGTACTAGCAGAGCACACCATTCAACAGATTGTGGCCGCTGCCCCTCAGACTCATCTTCTCCTTCCCTTTTCTTGGACAGGGACAGAAGCAGGCCGGCTTGCTAGCTCAAGTAGCACATAGTGGGGTATTCTGCTTTCTTCCCTTGGTGGGACTCCATTTCTGGCCTCTCATCACTGCTAGGCTGCCAACTCCTCAGAAGTTTTGAGAACAGGAGTTTGTTTGAAAGTGCTGCCCCTCTTTCATATCTGACTGAAGGTGGCCATAGTATCTGAAAATTATGGTTGAGGGTACAGTAACAGTGCAATTATGAGTTGCCTTCTAAGGAACAGGCTGAAGATTTATCAAGTGAAAAACCAATTATTTAGAATAAATTGAACTCAGAATCTATTAACCATGGCATCCTTCAGCAACAAACAGCTGCATAATTGCTTGCTTACAGACAGTGCCATCTCAAAGTACAGGAGTTTTCTGCGCAAGTCTTTAAATGAGACATTTGTCCCCATGGCAACAGACTGCAGGTATGGCCAAGCTGCAATTGGAAGATAAGACTGCTAGTTTCACCCTAGCTAATATAAAACAATACAACAGCAAAGCCAAAGCAGCATGGCTCAGGCTCCTCAGATACCCAGCATACATTTGTTAGCTACAATTCATGCTGCCATTCCTCAGCTGCTCCTGGTGCTGAACCTGTTATTCCATAGCTGATGTAGTCTCAGTGCAGCTACAGAGCAGCACCTGACAAGAGATGGGCACTGTATCCAAATTATGTCTGCATTCACTGTTTGGAAGTGTGATACGTTAAGAATACTTTAAAAGATATAGGACAGATTGTGCCCTGTCCCTGCCAGTCACCAAAAAAAATTCAGGAGTAATACAGACATAGGATAGGAGAGGCCACTTTTTCCCCATACTACAGATAGAGGTACCCAACAGGCTGTTTGGTTCCATTAGCTCTTTTGCCTATGGATGTCTTGAGGTTCCATGTTTATATAAACATATTTTTATATATAATTCATTTGAGTGTAAGCATCTGAATTCTCTCACCAAGCTTAATATAGTCAAAAACCTAAATTAAAGCCCTGCCTTGTTTAAAGTGAAAGCACTATCTGCCCATTGCAATGCTGCCATAGCCCTGTGAAATGCTACAGTGTATCACAGAAGTCTATGATGTAAGTGGCTTTAAATGCAGTATCTCCAATGAGCACACAAACCTACGAGTTTCAGTTTGCTTTTAGGTTTATGCTGCCTCAGATTTATTCTTCAAATGAGTTAGAAAACAGGAGGAAAAGAAAAACCAATGGATGCCTTAAAACACCATTGTATACATCTGGCACCTACCCTCTTCAGTCACTAAACATCTATGCTAATTCGCACAGGCAAAGCAGCATCACTCGCAGAAGCAAGCACTCAGCCCCCTGGCGGACACGCACCAGAGGAGTGAGCCGTGCCTTTTCCAGGTCATTTTGCAGAGAAGGTGGCTGATCCTGGCATCCCACAAATTTTTTCATTGGGAAGTCACACAGGAAGCTCTTTCACTTCTACACATTCACTAACAAATTCGCTCCACTGTCTATTTTGCCATATTAAAATAAAAATCTCAAACAAGGAGAAATAACGATGTTATTTGTTTCAGTCTTGAAGATCTTTCTGTTACAATAACTCTGCATATGTAGATAGATTTGGGTGCACAGGCCACGGTAGTATTCCACAAAACTACTGACTTTTTCTAACCTCATAAAGGACGATCCTTTTCCTATCAAATAAAAAAGCAAACAAACAAATTTGTAGTTACTCAAACCAAAAGCCCCAGACTCTGGGCAGGCCTGTTCTCTTTGTACAGTAGATGGTGGTATCTCTGTCTTAGCCACAGCACATATGCAGTGTTCAAGGACTGCGTAAGCAAGTCGCTACAGCTACTTGGGCCCCGACACACTCCTCAGTCCCAATACTGTAGAAGTTTAAGCTGGTTTTGCTTGCTTTCATTTTTCTTCTCTATCTTGCTGAATAGCCCATAAGCAAGGAGATTCACCCTGCAAATGAACAGGAAGTATCCAAGCACATGAATTCTCTGATGCAGCAAAGCAAACAGGATTTGCCAGTGCTCACCATCCTTCAGAAAGCCTTTAATTACTGCAAACAAACACCTTAATCTGGGTTCGTTTTACTCTTCAGAGCAGCACAAGACACTATATCCAGATGGCCAGGGAAAACAGAGCTTGCACTGCTTCTCCTACAATCAGCATCTCTCTTGTGCAGTGCTTAGGGCATCATTAAATGCTTCCCTGAGTTGTCAGCAAGGAGTACAGTCTCTTGAAAAGAGACTTTTCCAACTGTTCGTGTGCAGAGTACTTCTATGTTAGTTAAAGGAGCAGGAAAACAGCAACTGGGGAAAGCAAGGTTTGAATGGCCTGTTCTTACAGTGCCAGGGACTGATCTCACTACAGCCTGTACCTCTGCTCAGGTTGGCCTGCTTGAATGTCCTGTAAACATTTGCACTACACGTTTTCTGATGGCCTGCCTGACTCAGGAAGCCAAATATGCTTTTATTTACATCAGCAAATCTGAGGGCTAAGATCTTAACAAGAAGGATTACTAAAGCTATACTAAAATATATTATAAGGAATAAATCATCAAGGTCCAGTAGATTGGCATAGGGCAAAGAGCTCTCTCTCTTAATATCATCAGCAAAAATAAAGTTGACTTGACTAATCCAGAAGTGTCTTGACTTTATATTTGTAATTGTCAGAAAGGAGGCTCAAGTGTTCACCAATACTCACAGCTGTTCAGGTCACCAGGTGCTAACAAGCTTGCTGTCCAAAAGTATGCTTGCAATGAACCCTTACATGCTACCAAGATACCAGTCTCAATACCACATAGTACTTGCCTTGAAGGCAAACAAAAAAATACCGCAAAGCAATTTAAAAAAAATATTTAGAGAGTGGACACTATGTATAGGCCACCACAAACAAACAACTGCAAGTAGTGTGGAAGGCATTTCTCTTTAAGCTGACTGCAGTTAATTCCAGAAGGATCTTCTACTACAGTCAGGAGTGTGGGAGTTGGTGGTCTGATAGTTCCCAAGAAACCCTTCGTGGCTATCCCTCTTACATCAACTTGGAAGAACTAGCATCGTCCTGGCATCTAACTGGAAGACTGATCAAGTTATCATTTTAGAAACATAACAAGTGCTGCTCATGGCTCTACATATAACCAGAAATGAGCTCTGCAGCAAAGACACAATTTGTCAATTGAAATTCAGTAAAAGAATATGGATGCTATAGAGTCACAGAATCCTTAGAGTTGGAAGGGACCTTTAAAGGCCATCTCGTCCAACTCTCCTGCAATGAACAGGGACATGTATAGCTGGATCAGGCTGCCCAGGGCCTTATGCAGCCTCACCTTGAAAGTCTCCAGGGACAAGGCATCCACCATAGCTGTTCCAGTGCCTCACCACTTTCACTGCAAGAGACCTTTTCCTTACACCTAACCTAAATCTGCCTTCTTCAAACTTGAAGACATTTCCCCTTGTTTTATCACCACAGAACTTGCTAAAGTTTGTCCCCCTTCTTCCATGCCAACCTTCTCTGTATTTGTACAGTGACCAGCTAAAAAGAGAAAGAAAAAACAATTCAAAAATCTCAGATGCCTATGGTACACTGTCAGTCCAAAAAAAAAAAAAACCAACAAAATTCAACTTCAGGTTTTTCTAAAGAGCTCCAATCCAATTGTCTCATTCTCTCCCAGTGTGGATGCAACAAATTAGACTGCTTTGAGACACCTGTTAAAAAACAGACTCGTTCTTACAGATTTTTGAGATTCTACAAGAATAATTTCCTGCTGCTCTACTCAGTCACAGCCATGAATCAGCCTGTTAAAGTTATCCTATGTGAAAGCTGAAGTCACGTTTATTTCCCAGTTCAGATATTCTAGCTAGTTTTCTATTCTGCACCACAATTAGAGCTTAAAATATTCCAATATATAATGCTATATTTGCAAAATACTTAATGTAGAGCTGAAGTATTATGAAGGCTAAAGTGAGGATTCCATAAGTCACAATGCCAGAGAGACTTCCAGCTGATCTCCATGAGGATTCTCATTTCCCTGTCTAGAAGACAAATAGCTATCAAATTCACTCGCAGTCCAGGGAAGCTCCATAGCTCCAGGGACACTGGCTCAATTCTGCCTGGTTTATCCATCAATAGGATTATGTCAGCTTCAACTAGACACTAGCCTTTGGGGTTCTCAAATCCTATAATTAGCATGAAAGAAACAAAAGCACACATTTTTCACTCGCAAATTGAGTATACCAGTCTTGGGTGTTTCTTTATTATTGAATATTTTTTATTCAGTTACTTCAAGGCTGACTACTCTGAGACAGCATGTACACACTCCACCTTCCATAAGCAAATTCTTTATTCAAAGCTGGCACTAAGGACCCAAAAGGTGTATAAGTCCACCAGTGACACAGCATGACAAGCCATATTTCAGGAAAATGACTCATTAAGTTCAAAATGTTTTGCACGTTTAATTAAGCCTTACACTAACTCTTGTTGGCAAGCACAAGCATGAATCATGGAAGCTAGATCACAGGAGCAACTCAGCAACACAAGAGCTTAAATGCTTACTCCTGGAGCTGAATAATTACTTACTACAGCAGGAATTTGAGAGGAAGCCTTCTGCTTCATGGACAAGCATAACTCAGATAGGAATAAGGGAGGGGTGGGTTAAAAAAAAAAAAAAAACTACAACAACAGATCGGTAAATAACTCTAAGCACAGATGCTCTACTACCAATATTTGTGGGAGCATTGGCATCAGCCCCTCTTCCAGCTATCAGTACGTCACCCACTGTGGCTGCAGTGCTCTCACTTTAGCCCAAAGACTAACAGGAAGAGATGCTGGTAACATCACTGGCATAAGGTGGTGTGTGATCATTGCGCATGACATTATATTTACTCAGTATTAACATAATTGTTATTTGCGATTCTCTTTTGCATACTGTAAGACACAGCAGTGTCTTGAGCTGCTGCACTTAACAAGAAGATGCCTTAAGAATCAACAATAAGCTAAACTTCTGATGGCAGTTCAGTTCACAAAGCATGATTCTGCTGCTAAAACAAGTACGTACCAACGTTTGTCTATTGTTCACTGGTTACCCATCCCCAGATCTTGTTCTTTGAAAGAACAGAGAAGACTGAGAACTTTTACAAACTGAAAACCACACAAAAAGCATGCAACAGGCATCTGGTTTAGGATATTCATGTGAGCTATAAATCACACCCCATATACACATTCTTAATTTAATTCACATATACACACACTCTTCTATATTGTCGAAGGGAAACCAAAGTGTCATCATTACCCTTTGTTCTCTTCCACTGTAAAGTTTCATAACTAGATTGCAATAAAGTAATCAGTTATCCTACATTACCAGTTCTACTTGAGAACTTTCCATCACCATTGTGTTGATCTGCATGGTGACCAGCTCTCCTAGTCAATACAGAACCCATGAGTTCAAGAGCACTACAACAAAGAAAAGACGCAAAGACCTCCACTTGATTCTAGCAATCATTCTCAAGTTACAAGTTTGGCATAGTAAAGCAATACTAACACCTTGCTAGTCAGAGCTAAAGAAAGCACTGACCATTTGGTGCATTGCTCCCATTTCTTTTCTACCACACTTGTTAATAGAATCACTATCACAATGAAACAATCAAAACAGTGATGAAGTGACAGAAAAGCTACAGAAGCGTCGTGTTATTCCTCCCAGTACAATAATAAATAAATAGAGGTGGTTGGGAATGAGGCAAACAGTTCTACATACTTCACCCTAGCCATTAAGCCTTACATTAGCAAAAACTGTCATGGACTTTTACTCTTGCTGGGGAAAAAAAAGAATGTATGAACTGCCAATAGGGCTGACTGGAGACAATCCAACTTAAGAGGCTCATCTTCTTTCAGGGTCTTTCAGAACACCAGCTAAAGGATTCAGCACATTCTTCTCCTAAGGGGCTTCCCAGAAAGATTTGAAATAAGATAGAGAGATCAAGAATCTCATCCTTTTCATCTGAAAATCATACTGAATCACTCCTTGGATGACTTCTCTATTCAGCTGGACAGAGCACAAGACAGCTTTGCAAGATCATGACCATGGCATGTCAAGCAGGACCCTCTGCATCTTTCACAAAGGATGTAACACAACTGCCAGGCACACTGAAGGATGAGGAAGATAGAACTACCTTGCTCATACAAGCCAGAAATGATTTTCAGGTGACAGGACCCTCTCTGATGAGGGCTCACTGACCTAATCAAGGCAGTACCTGTGACTTTTATTCCCTTTCTATCAGCACCTTCTGTAGGAAGAGTAATTCATTAAAAAGAAAAAGGAAATAACATTTAAAAACAAAACTGCTGCCATGTTCTTGTACAAAAGTGGTCACTGAAAACTTTATCATAGAAGATTTATTCTTCTTTGTAGAAGAAATGCAGGGGATAAATTAGTGCATACTCAGGAGCATATCAGGAAGCAATCCGGTCACATTAAATCAGACACTCTTGAAAATGAGACTATCAACTTTTTCAGCAGTAACGTATCTCTTGTTGTTCTATTAATCGTATTTTCTTCCTCAAGAAGTACTATTACATGTTCTATGATATCCTTATTGCTGTTAAAAACAAGACTAAAAAGAAATAAAAAGAATAAAGTTTTATGTTGGCAATGTTGTGGACCCCACCAGTTTCAGATCACTAGAAATGAGAGCTGTGCTCATTGCAGGTCATCTTTTCAGGTATTCAAACATTAATAAACAGACTTTAACACCACATTTTAAAAACTAAAGGCACCACAGATGAAAGACATCAACAAAAGGATAAGAGAGTACATCTGTCATCCATCATACGTGCAATTGCTCATTAGTTCACAGAACATTCCCCTTCCCCCCTCCCCCCCCCCCTTTTGTCCTTTTCAGTTTGATAACAGAAAGAAGAATCCAAGACAGAACTGAAAGAACACAGTAATCAGTCTAATTACTGACTTCACAAAAACAGCAATTAAAGATGAAGAAAGAAGCTACAAAACAGATGAAAATAGTGATCAGGCAATCCAAGACAGATCTAAACAGTGGGTGAAATCTGTAATTTACTAAGTTCCTTCTGCACATCCAGAGTAGAAGTACTTACATGAAGTTAATACCTAAGGCTTTACAACCAGCAAGAGGTCATCTGATCACACAGAATCACAGGGGTTGGAAGGGATGTCAAAAGATCATTGAAGTACAACCCCCCTAATAAAGCAGGTTCTCTAAAACTGGCAGCACAGGTAGGCATCTGGGTCTTAAATACCTGCATAGAAGGAGACTCAGCAACCTCTCTCAGCAACCTGATCCAGTGCTCCATCAACATTACAGTAAAGAAGTTCTGCATGTTTGTACGCAACTTCCTTTGTTCAAATTCCCTGCCCATTACTCCATGCCCTACTGCTACACACCACTGAGAAGAGCCTACAATTTAGTTATGAAAGAAATACTGTACAGAACCTAACTACCCGTGGCTCCATTTCCAGTCAACAGGAAACCAGGCAGCTTCTTGAATAAAATACATTGCAGCCTAAATCATATGTATACCTGGAAACAGAAGTTTAATTCTTGTTACCTACAATGCTAACAGGATAATTATCTTATGTCTAACAACATCCATTTGGTACTTACAGCACAGCTGGTGGGGCTACCTTTTGACTTCCCCATCATATCTTTGAAATAAAGTAGCCAGTGGAAAGCTTTTTTTCCTTCCAGAGCAGCATTTGTTTTACTTCATTTTTGCCACTTCAATTTTACTTTGGGGAAAGTATCTACTTCCAAGCTTTGAGTTAAAATAATACACAAGCTGGGAGTTTAAGAAAATAAAGACTTTTCAGTTTATTATAACAAAAGAAAATAGACTTTCTTATCCTAGAGCTGCAATTATCTGAGTGTAAAATTTGTGCATTTCTCCCCCCTCCTCCTCCACTTAATATAAGAGTCAAGTCAACTCCAAAACCACAGCTCTCTGGAAGCACCACAGTCATCATAGAAAGAATTTATCCTCACCTGCAGTGGCTGCCAAGTGACTAATTTCTCCCAGTGACACCATTAGTTCATAGGTAGCAGTCTCTCAGGCACCAACTGCCATTATAGAACAAGTTCATTTGCATGAGGGAATAGTTTTCCCATATATGAACTTTTTTATTAGAGTAATAACACTTGTCCAAAAAAAAAAAAAAAAAACAAAAAACAAGCATCCTGATTCTGTTAAGTGCTTTACAACTTGTGTATATTTTACAAGGACCTTCTCCCCCCATACTCAGCATGACATTTACTCAGCATTAACTGCTATGGTCCAAAATGTTGGATTGCCCATTGCTACATACTGAATAACAGCATCAGACTAGGCTGTGTTGGTGTCTACTTAAGGAATAAAGATAAATGGAAAAAATGGGAGGGAGGAGAAATATAACAGTACACACCATTTCCCTGAACTGTGCAAGCTGCACCATCCCACCGCACAGGTATTTTTTGGAGTACCAAGAACAGATGCAAGATCCATGTAAGCGGAGTCCTACTTCAACAAAGCTCAGGATAGACTCTAGCCAACACAAAAGAGTTATACTTCAGCAGAGGGTATGTTATTTATTCACCCTGTGAAAAAAATACTGTGGTCTGCATTAAAAAAAAAAAGACATTTAATCTTCATAATCAATTGAGCAGTCAATACTATGCATATCAAAACACCTCCAATTAACTTAAGAGAGCTGAAATTGCTTTATCTGAAGATAATGCTTCAGAGGATAGATCTCACCAAGGTATATAAATGCCTGACAGAAAGAAGCATCCAGGTTCTTTTAATTGCTCTCTATGATTTTATTGTTCCTGTATGAGTGCATAATACAAGCAGAAAATTACATGCATCTTTGGAAATCTCAGTCCAGAAGTAGACAACAAGGCCAGGTCTTACCATTCTCACTTTCACCATGCAGTTTTCATAGAGAAAAATCCATAGAATTCACCTAGTTCTGTTTCTGGTTGACTACACAACTTGTGCTGCAACTCTCCTCAACTTTTCTAAAGCCCCTCCCTACAAGTCTAATTGAAGAGTTGCAAACCCCTTTGGAAGAGTGAAACAACTCAAAGCAAAGGAAAGCTGAAATCTAGCTTCCAAATGCAGTATCACAGTGCTTTGAAACTTGCACATGCTCATTTATTTATTTAAAGAAGGATGCAACAATAGATATTGCTGCCAACTGCAGCTTCAGGGAAGAATTTATGTCCGATATAAATTCTTTACTTGAATCTAGACCAAACCACAAAGCACAGCACTCTTATTTAAGAACGTATTTGTGCTTGTAATAACTCATGGTCAAGCTTATTATTCCCTATTAAAAATAATAAAGACAACCTTGTCAAAAAATCATTTTACAGAAAAACAGGATCCAACAAGTATAAGCAAGGACTTGAATAAGAATTAGTCTCAAGGAAGTCCCCAGCAACCAATGTGCTTGCCTCTGTGGCTAGGCCAGTGGCCCACTCCTGAGTGCTGACACATTGCTTGGAGGACCAAGATGTGCCTCAGAAACACATGCTGTAGGCAGCAGACAAATTAATAAGTTATGCATTCCAAGATGTTTAAAGAAAACCTGTCCATCGTCAAGATCAGCCAACTGAAAAACAAGAAGTGAAGTTTCCGTAATGTATTTACCACTGTCTCATTTGTCTGTACTACGCACTTGATAAAAGAAACAGCATGAAGTCAATGCAGCCCAGAGCAAGTTTCCAACGAGAGCATCCCCTGAGTGTTATCCATTGCATACCCCGATTTCAATTCACCCCCTAAGTCATGCTTCAATGTTTCATGGAAAAACTGACTTTGGATTTGGGCACAAAGAGCAATCAGTAAGAAAATTCACCTCAACAGCAGACAGTTCCCTTTAAGACCCCTGCAGTAAGATTTATGCTTCACCAAAATATCAGGCTTATAGCCTCAGCCAGACAATGTCTGAAATAACATGACAGCAGAGTAAGGACAAAGAAATCCAACCATTTTCCTTAATGATATTCACTGTAGAGCACTGAGAAAACTTAATTGAATAGCGAAGGAACTTTGACATTTGACAGATATTTCACTGTCGAGTATTTGTTAGTCCCCACTGTGTGTGTTTTCTAATACATAATTACAACAAGTTTCTGTCAGGCATAGCTGCATCACTCCCATTAGAAATACAGCAGGAGCAGATACACAGGAGCTAAACACAATTACCATACAGATACCAAAAAGCAAATTGTACTTAGAGCAGAGAACATGTAAGAAAATAAGAGAACATAGGGCTGGGATGTCTAAGTAATCATTACTCACAACTTTTATCTGTTTAAGTTAAAACTTAAGAATCCTAAGGTACACCCTTAATAAAAATGAAGTAGGTTTAAATTCATTTACATTTATTTAGGGAATGAAGCCAAAATATCCTCTTGAAACTCAAGAACCCACTAACCGTGATCTTAATTTTCAGCATTATTCTCAGAAGATATCACGATGAGGACTGTTACCTGCACTTGATTTCAGCCCTAGGCATTTTGGAGAATAATTTGTTGCTGTCTTTAAAAATTGAAAGGGGAAGAAGTTCACAAGATGAAGTTGCACCTATTCCAAAGGACTCAAAAAACAAGACTCCATCCCCCCTTTCTATCATTAGGAGTTTAAGATACTCCTTCAGTGTAGCAAAAAGCAACAACCACCTTACCCTTCACCAAAACCCAAATATCTCAGGCAAAGCATAAAACTCCTATGAGTAAAAGAATCTTACCAGGAGTGGGGAAGCTTCATGTGCTCGAAGGAGGCAATTCAGACAAACATCTTTGCAACCTCCCTTCAACCCTAAGATTTTCAGCCACTTTTTGAAAGAAAGAAATACAGAGCCATCTTCGACACATCCTTTGCTTACTGTCTCAGACCAGCAGCATCACCATCTGCTGACACCTTGGGTCAGCAGCAACCTGTTATGTAGTCAAGTTTTGCCCTTGGCTGATCACAAGAGTCAATGCTTAATTTCGTTCTCAACTGCTTTGCAGCTCTCTATCACATTCCATTGCATCTATTTGGCATTTGAGCTCTGAGGCAAGGACAGTATTTTTCTACAGTTTTTAGGAAAATTGTACAATGCCACAATAATGCAAATAAATAAAACCTGCATGAAATGATTAGATTAGCCATGCTCTTGATGAAGAGCAATTCCAGTGGACATACAGGAATCAAAGTTGAATAACATGTAAAGCAATCAGTCAGGCACAACTCATGACACAGAAGCAGCGTTATGATGGCAGTTACTCTTCCTGAGGCCATTATAAAATACCCCCCTTAGAAAAGGCACTGGCCTGGAAAAGTATTCTTTCTGGGAAAGACAGCAGAACATCATCTAAAAATCGTTTTCCTTCCAGTTGGCCAACTTCTTTTTTCTTTAAAAACAACAACAACAAAAAAAACAACTACATTGTACTTGCATCTTCAATGCTAGAAACATGATGAGAGAAAGCTCCTCAGACATTCAATTTCTATAAAGGCAAAAGGTTATAATATAATCATTCACTAATGTGTGAAACACAGATACATAGACTTGCCTCTTTTACAGGTTCTTCATCCAGGGTAGCTTCTTCCACCACAGGCTAGGGAACAGAAAGGAAAATTTTCATGTGAGTACACATTCTTAGGAAAGATACAGCTCCACCACTACAGGTACATTCTACTATTCACATTTAATGTAGGTAATATAAGCTTTGAATCCAAGAACATAATCTTCCTCTCACAGATGTGCAGATTGCTCCAAGAGTAGTGTCTCCTATTTTCTTTCCAAGGAAACTACTATAGATACAAAGAGCACAATAACACCTATCTAATAGAGCAAATTCTCAGGGACAAAGCACTGTTTTTCCAACACAGTCACCATCAGCTACGCATTTTTGCCAACAATGAACAGGAGCCTGCATACCACATTTGTCTGAAGTCTGTACCAGCAGAGGTGACCCACTGTCACCCAGAACTGAAATGCAGCACCCACCACTTCACTGTGCTGATGTGCAATGTTTGGTCTCCATAAGTGTTCAGCAACTGCCAATGAATGTCAGTGGGTGCTATTTTCTCTGCATGGAAGAATTCAGTGATGCACTTTTGCTTCATCTGTACTTCCATGTCAGACACCGTTTTGTCAGACTGCACCTCTGCCGCCATCTGTCACACAGCAACGAAAAGTAGTGGGATATTGGTTTAGTCTCTGATTCTGTACCATCAACATCCATCTCTGATGTCATAGATCAGCATAATGAAATAGGAGCCCTTGCTTTCAGAGCAGCCCTCATAAGCTATGATAAAGCCACATACTATTTGCTGAGTATTTATGTGGCTTATTCACAACATGTGTAAAAATTTATATACTACTTTGAGCACACAGAAGAAAGCAGGAGCACACTGGCACTAAGATGGCCAATGAACAGTTGAAACTGGGTTTGTCAGAGAAGTGATAAAAGAATGAAAGAAGATTATTCATGAATAAGGTACCTTTGAAGCCCAGAACAGTAACTCTTGCTAAGAGAGAACATATGCATACTTAACGTCATGTTTTCTAAACACAACTTCCACATCAATATTAACATTTTAGTGAGTGCTCAGCTCTAGTCTAAGCTGACAGAAGCAAGCTGAAAGCTTAAGCAAGCATCCCGTCCTCTAAAAAAACACATTCTCAAAGCTGTAACTTACTCTCCATCCATCAATAAATCTGCCTAAGCGCAAAGAAAATTCAGAGCCAGTAAATATCCCCATGTTATTGCTCTCTTATCAGGAAGTTAATGACCTCCTAAGCCAACAGATGAAGGCAGCAGGATTTTATCCCTTTCTTCCCTTGCAAAATAATAAAACATAATATGCCCTCAATGCACTCTTCCTTATGATGCGATCGATCTACTATAAATGCTATCATTAATATCTGCAAGTCATTCACCTGACTCATGCACAAGCACTCTTAAACACATCTATTTTAAAAGGCTTTTTGGCATTGAGGGAGAGGAGGAGAAGCACACCCTACTGCCTAAACAAGAGGAGCCGTCTCCCTCCTTGTCGACTAACTGAGAAAGGCTTACACAAGAAAAGAACAACTTGCAGACAGCCACAAAAACACATTATCCCACACAGCTTCAGAGCCTATGACAGCTCCCAAGACGCAGCTCAGACACAAGCGTTCAGGCTGCAACAGCCCATTATGGAGCCTATGGCATCACTGATGGAAACTATGAATTCTTTTCATGGACAAGAGCCCGCAGAATACCAAATTAATTTTGTGTACCTTAACTAGATTTGAGCAAATGGTACTGCAGAAATTCTTCCCACAGCAAAACCTAAAGGGCTGTAAGATCTTCTGTCTATTTAATGGGTTTAAAAGAAAACAATAAATCAAGGAAATTAAGTGATGCTTTGTCTGTTATTCTTACGTAAACAGTAGAGCATTGTCCATAACTTTCTGACCTTTTCATAAGTGAAATCTTATCAAGAATGATTATCTCACATAGTTTATAGCTATGGTACTCCTAAGAGCAAGAAATGATTAAAAAACAAGCAAACAAAAACTAAAACCATCCATGTGATTAACTATATGCATAAAGGGTCAACTCCATTGGTAAGGAGACCCACACAGCTTTGCTGCTTTGCCTGGAAGGGCCTAAAACCTTCTCCAGCAATAAGGGGAGAAAATAAGGATGCTGTCATCTCAGGCAGTGATAACTGGGCCTTTGTGCAAAGCTGAGAGCTTCACCTGTGGTCAGAGGCTGTTTTTCCCCGCACGGGTTGATGCACAAAAGGACATCTGAACAATGGCTGAGTGTCTCCTGCCTGGGGCAGAAAGACACTGGGCACACACACTGAACAGAGGCAAATATCGCAGTAAGTGGAAAAGTAGATTTGGTTTGAGTAAGAATAGCAGCATTTCTATGAAGTCCAGTAGAAAAACTGTTCAGTGATTATAGGGATAGAAATCTCCTCATTGGGAAGGTGACTGAGCAAGGTGCTATCTGACTACCTGAAATCAGAAGCAATGTGCAGACACTCGGACCCAACTTGCATTAGCACACAGGGTTTCTTACACAGCCTGGAGCAGGAGGCGGCACTCGATACTGAACGCAAACCTCTCCAACTCTAAACTAGTTATGAACCTCAAGCCTCCAGCATGAACAGCACCAGGATAACAACACATGGTGCATCACTCCTGCTGTGCTTCTCAGGTACTTAAGCCCACACTTTGTAGAAAACCTTTCTCAGAGTTCTGGGGCTCCTCTGCTGAGGCATTCAGCATTCTCACAGCATTTGTTTGAGCTACACTGCCCTCCACATCCCTGCCAAAATCCATCTCAGAACTACAGTTGCAAAAGCCAGGAAGCCTTTAAGTGTAAATGAAACTCAGCAGTACATAGCAAACACAGCACTCACACAAGTGCTACTCCTCTATTTACATCACCTGGTGAAGCAGCCGACTGAGAACACACCATTTTTCCTCACACTACTCGGCAGCCCCGGAAATACCCATCCCGAATCCACGGCGCCCAGTACATCACTCAAAGGTGATGCCCTTCCTTGACATAGGTCTCAAAACTCAGGTGAAGAAGCCGCTGCAATCCCAGCTGACGGTACATAGGGCACAGCAGCAGGCGGCTGTCCCAGCCCTACGGCACCGGCCGAGCTGCTGCCCTCCCCGGCGCGGTGCTGTGCCCGGCACTCTGTCCCCGCACCTCGGGGCGCTTCCCTCCGCCGTCGCCTCCGGCCGTGGGGCAACAGGTGCGGAGCCCGCGGGCTGCTCACCTCCGTCTCCATGGGCTCCACTTCGATCCCTTTCCATAGCTCCAGCAGGTGGGCTATCGGCATGCTGCCGGGAGATGCCTCGCAGGAAGAGAGAAGAAACGAAATACAACTCAGAAAGCGGCGGCCGCCGAGAGCAGAGTGGAGGCACCGAAGCGGGACCCAGCGCGGGACCCTCCGCCTCTCGGCAAGATGGCTCCGCACCGCCCAGCCCGGAGCTGCGAGAGGGGCGACGCAGCTCCGCTCCCCACCCGAGCGGCTCCCGCACCGCGGCCAAAGTTGCGCCCGAGGCTGCGCTGCGCCGCTGCTATAGCAACGGTACCGCCGGGGCTGCGCCGTCCCGCTGTGCCTTACGCTGGATGAGACCGCGGGGCAGGAGAGGAAAGAGGGAATTAAGGAGCGATATCGTCTTGGCGGCGATTCAGAGCGCGGGGATGTAGCGATTAGAGAGCACTACTAACAGTAGAGCCGGAGTTCACCGATCTGGGTGGTGTTCCGGTCTGGAAAAAAAAATAAAGCAAGCCATCGTTAAAATAAACGCTTTACTCCCTCAATACGCTGCCTAGGAAGGTGAAGCCTGTTCCCTCCCCCAGATCTGGCAGCTCGTCTCAACTGCACTACAGCAGAAACCACGAGCTTGCCAGCCGCAGGGACCGAGGCTTAAACGGGTATGATTTGGATTCCAGTCAAATTGAGGCTCACCAAATTGTGCATCACCTTCTGACAACTTTATCATCATATTCCCAAAAGCATTACCGAATCACAGAATTGTAGGGGTTGGAAGGGACCTCCAGAGATCGAGGCCACCCCCCCTGCCAAAGCAAGTTCCCTACACCAGGTTGCCCAGGTAGTCATCCAGGCAATAACCGGTAAACAAGTCGCTACTCGACCATCTCAGAACAAATAGACATTGTGCAAAGTGCATTTTTCTTCTGTTCCATGCTCAAAAAGTCACATATTACCTCCACAGAAGCAGTGATTAACTAATTCAGAGCAAGCATAAAAAAAAAAAAAAAACACACACACAAACACCACACAAAAAAACAAAGCAGCAGCATCCCACTCTGGGCTCTGACCCCCATTCCCCCAGCTCTGCTCAGCAACAAGAAGCTGCCCTGAGAACCCCAGCACCACACAGATCTATAGGAGAGACAACATCTCTCTGACAACAGAAGGTACATCAGCTGGGACCACAGAGATGTGCATTCAGTCACTGCTGCAAGAGCTCAGCTCTCTAATTCTGTAGTGGAATATGAGCCTTGATTAAGTGCAATCCACACAGAGCACAAAGCTTGCTGGTTTGGGGGCACAGAGCATGGACACAAGCAGAGAGCAACAGCAAAACACCTACAGCAGCAAGGAACTCAGATGTGCCTAGGTAGTTCTGGGTGAGGGAGATGAAGGGAACAGGATAGCCATTGTTGCATCTGCATCCAGGTTCTTCATCAGATGCAGGCAGACCTAATACGTTCACCTCTTTTACAGAAGATTGATGTAACTCTTGAGACATGCAGTTTAATGTTTTAAATGTTTAACTTGGGACTAAATTTGGCTATAACGATTTTTAATGAAAATACTCAATGTTCATTTGTGTGAGGTAGAAACAAAGAAAACTGAATAAGGTCCTGTTACACCTTTTGCAAACACTTATTTTTCAAGTGCAATACATGTACACCAGAATAGCTACTGAACTCTTTCTGTACTCTAAGATAAATTGGACCTCAATCATCTGGCCTAAAAAGACAAATAGAGTCTTTCAACCTCTTGTATAGAAAAGAAAAAAAATGCATCTCACTTCCGTTCGGCTGCATTTTGTCACCACAGTAATCCCACTGAAGTCTATGGAATGTTTTTGACAAGATGTTTTGCACCTTCACAGGTGAGGTTACCATTTTTCTTCTAGATGAAGAGAGCATTATGCTAGAACATTCATCCATAGGGAAAAGCACCTTGACGTACCCCCAAGCTTAAAATTCCTGAGTATTTGGTAAATGAAGCTTGCCAGTATTTGATGTAGTCAAGAATTTGAAACAAAGGTTAATCATGGCATGCTAAAAGTAATCATGTCACTGCAGAATGATGAGTGGCATTTAACTGACAGCCAAGACTGATGTTATTTTCTATGAATAGAACAGCAAATTAAAATCCATGCTTCCCTCCCAGGTCCCTGTGATCCACTTACAGAGATATTGGATGCAAAAGGGAATGAGTTTCACAGAATTGGGAATTTTTGCCTTTCAGAAATATTGCCACTATGGATGGGATCAGTAGGTGGATGGCATATGTGGAACACCATGGGGGCAGAAGACATACAAGCAAATAGAAGTACAGTTTGTCTCTAAGGACACCCAAATCTGATCAGAGCAAGAAGTCACAACAAGCGAGAGTTATGGGTTTTTAAAGTATTTTTCTCTCCAAGGGAAAATTAGTTAACCACAGTCACAGTTTAGCAGCAGAAGTAATAATTGAAAATATGATAAGTAGGTCAAGAATCACACAAAGATTGATTTAACTTATTTCAAGAATATGAAAGCATTTGATCTCCTGTGTAACAAAGCTGGACTACTTAGACAGTGGCTTTTACTCTGTTCTTATCCATCTCTTGAGTACTGGCTCATGACTGCTGCCAGCTGCAGTGCAGGGGATACCCCATGGTGTTATAATGATTTTCACACTAGCAGAAGGGACACCGATGCAGAAGATTATTTCTAAAAACTATTATCTATAAACTATATCAACACACTGGACACAGATACTTCACACCTCCAGCACTTTGCAATAATGGAAAGCACTGTTTCCCATTTGATACACAAAACAGAAGCAGAGAAATAATATGAGGGCTGCTCTGAAAGTAATGCCTTCTATTTCATTATGTTGGCTCATGATGCTGAAGGTGGATGTTGCTGGTACAGCAGCAGATCTTGAGCCTTCCTGAAACAGTAGATCACCTTCACTCATACAGGATTTAAAAATTATTTTTATTTTCTTACACAAGCATAGCATGCAGACTCTTCACTGATGAAAATGCATAGATAATGGGGGAAACAAATAGTGATCTGTAGCTGAGAATTTGCTCTGTTGTACTTTCCACGGAACTGATCTGGAAGCATTACTTTAATATCAACCAACATACTTCACATAAGTAACTTAACACGCTTCCAAGCTCATGTAACCCCACTCATTTTTACTCACAACTTGAGTTTGCTAGCCTGGCTAAAAGGGCCATGTGAATACAGAAAATGGCTGAAATGTATACTGATGAGGTATCAGAAGACAATGGAAATCTTCCCTTATTCGAGGGCATTCCCAAGGTCCCTATCTGCATTTAAATACCTTTTCCTGCTGCCTGAGCATAATTGCCATTAGTTATAAGGCAGGCAACACTGACACTAGCAGTCAGCTTCTGACACTCCGTTCAACTTCTACACCAGGTCAGTGACCTACTGAAGCCTCCTTCACTGCACACAGCCCACTGCGGCACGATGGACACTTCCCAGTCTGCTCAACCCCAGCACCTACAGCAGTGCCTCTCAGGTGCACAAGAGCTACAGGGATCAGTTTCTTAGAGGATGGACTAATACAAGCACCAGCACCCAGTAAAGGTTGGCTCTCTGAAGTGTTAATCTTCTTGTATCAGGAGGATTTAACCAGCAAAAAGACAGACAGACAGGGACAAAGAAAAGTCACTTTCAGATGCTTCACTGGAGATCCCACAGCCATTTGAATGCACTGCCCATCTCATGCTATTTTAGGCAGCCTAAGTTCTAGGTTTCTAGGAATTCTCCTAGAAAGCCCACATTTCCTACAAGACAAAGGTTGATCATTACAGTAACCTCTAAAACAACCAGAGCATACAATGAACTGTGCTCTTCAATTCTCATAGAGGATGCCTAGGACTTAGAAAGGAATTAAGTATCATATCAGCAACTTCTCCTGCAATCACTTCAGGTTCATTTTTCTGACGCACAAAGACTTTCTCTGGTCCTTTCCAGCGATTCCTGCTGTATACTGCAGCCTAAAAGAAGGAACACTTGAGGTAGGAAAGCCTTCAGCTTGCAACAAATACACACTGATTTCAATCAAGAAATCAAATTCTAGCTCACTTATTCTACACAGTATTTATACCTATGTGTTGTGTACACAGGCGCAGATTTGAATGCAACACTTGACCAACACTTTGGAATACATCAGCTGAAAATAATCACTTAGTAAGAACCGCAGGAACAGAGGACTGAGGGAGAAACATCAACAAAGGTTGCACTGCAGCCACCCCACAGTGCAGACAAGAAGAATTGCAACAGCAAGTGCAGATGTCCAAGCATATCAAAGTCACTGCAGTAAGCTAGCACTGCCCAGTGCCCACCATGAATGCATACATCACAGCCTTTCTAGTTCACTGTGGCACAAGCATAAAAAAAAAAGACCACAGCCTCAGTTCCATAGAATTATTAAAACTGGAAAACACCACTAAAATCATAGAGTTCAACCACCAACCCATCTCCAGTAACTTCATCCCTCAGTGCCACATTTTCACATTTCTTGAGTACCTAAAGGAACAGCGACTCCACCACCTCCCTGGGCAGCCTGGGAGTGGCACTTCCCTGGATGCCACTGCCTGACCACACTTTTGGAAAATACATTTTTCACAGTAACTAACCACAATTTGTCATTATGCTATGAATGGTAAATGGAAGAAAAAAAACTGTGCACAATCAGTTCCTTATAATCCATGCAACTCACCACTGGTCGCATCCAACTAAGTCTGTATTAGACAGATGAAGTTCAGTGCCAAAATCCTAGAAGTTTGAGAAAATAGTGAAGTTTAATAACTGCACAGGAGCTGCGCATCACCACGGTGCAGCTAAGTCTCAGCTGCCTGGGCCTTTTTTTGTTTTTATGCCAAAGTCATCAAAATCCAGTCATGCTGACTGAAAGCAGGCAAACAAACAAGATCCCCCACGCTACTGTTTTTTCCCCGAGAGCAGATGTTGGAATGCTTTAAGCTCATTACTAAAACAAGATGACTGCATTTCCTCAGCAAAAGCTGCTTCTGTTCATGCTTCAGCATTAACTACCTCATGTTCAGTGTTGGTGGAAATTCACCATCACTTGAGCAGAATATGGGGAGAAGAACAAAACAGTGCTTACATACAGCTAAGCAAGCAGAGGGGAAATGTTGCTTACTCCAACATAAGGGGTGCCCCTAGTGCTAACAAAATAATCTACTATTTAAATTGTGAATTAGATGCCCAGTCATTCCTGAGAAGCACAAAAACAACTGGAGGCAAATAAAACAGGGCTTTCAGCAATAAAGAAGCATGCATCTGTTGCCTGAAAGTCTCAGAGCTGAACATTTGCAAAATAAAATCATGTTCACTGTGTCTCCTGAAATATAAAATGCTGAATGCTAGAGAGCAGCTCTACTTAGTTGCTGACCTTTGCAGTTCGCTGGCTTGCCCAGCTGTACTTAATGAGAAGGTCTAGACTGAACAGCAAGATCAATGCAGAGGGAGCAACAGTAGTAATCAAACTCCATCTCCAAGCAGAATGGAGATGTAGGAGCTATGAAGTGTCATGACATGAGGCCAGCCTAGGCCACGTTCAGCTGCACCATCTTCTCTTGCACTGTCACCTCAGAGAGCTGAGCTGTCAACCACAGGACGCTCGTCTGCTACCACCTGCATTTAATATGAAATTAATGGACTCCTGTGGTAAAGATGCTGACTCTTGTAAGCTTTCAGTCAAGTAATCTCTCAAACAGCAAGCCCTTGCACAAGCTTCTGGGATACACCCCACTGAAGTTGCACCCACAGGGAAAGACACCAGTTCAACAAGTTCATAGAATCCTAAGAGTTGGAAGAGACCCTTGAAGGTGATCTAGTCCAACTCTCCTGCAATGAACAGGGACACCTACAGCTACATTAGGTTGTTCACCTGAACAACCAGCCTGAACTTGAACATCTCTGAAGACAGGGCATCCACTGCCTCTTTGGGCAACTTGTGCCAGTGCCTCATCATCCTTACTGTAAAACAAAAGAAAAAAGTTTCCTTATATCCAACCTAAATCTCACCTCCTTTAGTTTGAAACCATTTCCCCTTGTTCTGTCATAACAGATCCTGCTTTAAAAAAGAAAAATCTGCCTCCTTTCCTACAGCCCCCATTTGGATACTGACAGGTCAGTATAAGGTCTCCCCAAAGACTTCTCTTCTCCAGTATGAACAGCCTCAGCTCTTTCAGCCTGAGTTCAACACAAATTAAGCGTAGAGAACATTTTCCTGCTGTAAGAGACTATAATAAGTTCTGCCATTTCATGTTTTCAGGTTGCAAACACAGAGGAGACAATTTCACTCCAAACATATTGCGCAACTCCTTGAAGACCAGCCCAAAAGGCAGCAGGGCAGAGCCTCAACAGACGTGCAGTATTTGGCTAAGCAAAGGGCCTCCTGCTTTCAGCAGGGGTAAGGCAGCTGACACTAGCAGCTCAAGCCAGGCTGAAGCATGATTTCTGAGCAATTTCAGCAGTTCAAACAACTGCAGCAGTCAACATAAGGAGATGGAAAGGGAAGAGGACAGTCACACTGCCCTCACTCTGAGGTCAATGAACTGGTTTGGAGTCCCCACTAGGAACCAGCCTTCACATGCTGAATTCTACTGGAAGTAGGGGGAACAGCTTTGCTACATCAGCCAAGCCATACAGAAAGGAAGCTGAAACACCATCTGAATTGTAAGGAAAGAAGTCTGCATCCCATCACTGTAGTGGAAGATCAGCTGTGCCAGAGTGTGATCTACCCAGCTTCAGTGCACATAGAGTCAAGCCCAAAAGGTAAACTCACATCTTGGTTTGCAGGAATACAAGGCTATTCAGAGCAGCAGCTGTGGAGCAAGATAAACAGCATGAGAAAGCAGTGCTGAGAACCAAGGACATCTCCAGAAGCAGAGAAAAGCAAAGTCAAATAAGCTGTACAATTGACCATGTGATGATGGTCCTGATTGGAGGAAGATAGCATGGCCAGAAGCAACTCATGGCTCCAATTGGATAAGTGCCTGCAGGCATAGTTAAGGAGCATTTGTGGAATGCTTTATTGACTTGTAAAGGCATGTGGGAAAGTTAAGAGAAAACTTGTAAATCTATATAGGGGATGGTAGAGCCTGTAATAAACAATTTGGATTGTTCACATCTGAGTCCATGCCTCTGTCCAATGCAAGACACTGCATTGGCTAACCTTCACTGGCAGAGCAGGCTGTACTCACACAGCTCACCATTAGTATCCATCACTGCATTCAGAAGTTGTACTCCTGAAGCAAAGAAAAAACAATTCCCGCCTCCCCCTCCACCTTCCTGGAATCAACATCTAAAGGCTTACACTATAGAAAGATGATTAAGTAGCCTAGGAGATACCATGAGAGCAGAGAAGGTAAGGTTGCCTAGATAAACATGTAACAAAGTATCTGGAGAGCACAAGCAACACTTCCCCAACATAAACATAACACAAGAGTAATGCTTAAGCAACAAAAGATTACATGCAAGCAACAGAAATCCAAATGCTGATTTACCCAGTGAGTGTAACACAGGCATTTCAAGTGCACAAGGACAAGAATCTCAGCTCATTTTTGGGCACATTTGCGCTTAGAATCTGCTGAAAGATGGCAAAAATTGATGCACAGCACTGAAACAGCATCAAGATAAAATGGCACCCATAGATTAAGGTGCTCCTAAAAGAATATTCAATTTCAGCTAACATGAGGGAAAGCAAAGCATCAGGCAAGCAGTGTCACATATGTTGCCAAGTGATATTAGAGTACTCTAAATTCACCAGCTGCCTATTTCCCCACCAGCATGCCTATTCAAGCAGACAAAGAAACTCTTCCAGTGTATAACATAAGCATAAGCTCCTCAGCAGCTGCAAAGTAGAGAAAAAAACTAGCCAAACTATTTGTGCAGAGCGTACTTGCATTTGACCCAGGATGTAGCACCCCACAGAGGTGAGGAGCAGGACATTGGAAAGGTTTGCTCCTGAGTTGCTACCAACTCATGCAAGCTACTCTGCTCTCAAGTGGCAAATCATGAGCTTGCCCACACAGAAGAATAAATGCAGCACTGATGGGAACTGTTGTGACTGGCTTGGCTGCACAGGTTTCTCACTGAGGGATCCATCTACAGACAGAATGCTGACATCTGTCCAACGAAAACAGCACCAGGCTACTGCAATCACAGTGCTTTTACCATATCAAGTATCATTGGAAGGAAACAACCTCCTTTCAGTCAAATAGAAGCAATGAGGAATATAGAAAGCATACAAATAAAATAGGAAGTCAAGAGCCCTGGCCCCCAAGAAGAGCACACAGTGTGACTTCAGCCCCTTTCACCAGTTCACATTTCTATGTTTTCAGTGATGATCTTAGCTGGAAAATAAGAAAGCACCTGATGGAATTTTCCCAACCTCCTGCAGTCTCTTCTATTAATTTTAATGAACACTGCAGGTGATAAGCATCTGATTCTGGGAGGGGAAAAAAAAAAAACCAACCAGCTATTCAAAACTGCTATTTTTAAACAAATTTCTTCAGTGTTTTGAAGTTTAAATATGCAAAAGATAAGTGACAGATTTTTTTTCTTTTAAACTGTGTCATGCTGCATATTTTGATTACATTTTCTAGTGAAAACCAGTTATTTTTCCAGAGAAAGCATGAGACGACTGAGGTACAGCTTTGAACATCTTTAGATATTCTTGAGTTTACTCAAGAAATGAAATACATTATGGGTGATAACAGTTTAAGACTGTAGTCCAATGAATATCTGTCATCAACAAAATTTTATGAACAATACCCTAATCAATACAGTAATACAAAAGTGACAGCAGGAGCAAGATGCTGGGGACAACAAGCTGTAGGTGGGACCTTTATCCTGTCACACTGTGACAGCAAAAGGGGAACCAGACAAGATGGTACAGCAGGGCATCATCCCCACATCATTAATACTTTGGTTTTCTAGGGAAAGGAAAGACGACCTACTAAACAGTGCTCAGCAGTCAAGTCAACCACATTGCTCAAGGGATGAAACCATTTCTTACTTGCACTTCCCTTTAACAATATAGCTGACTCCTTCTAAAATAAAGAAGACAGGTCACACAAGTATCCCCAGTGGCAAAACTAACAAGAAGAGTTACATATCCAAACTCAAAAGTCCTTCCTCTTGTAAGGACAGTGGCACAAAAAAACCCAATCATGCCGCACAAGCCAATCTCCTTCCTTACAGATGAGTGTAAAATTTTAGTACCAACTTACAATGGATGCTATTTCTGTTGCTAATTGTATTTATTGAGAGAAAAACTCTGTAGTGGAAAGAAATCCCAGCTAGCAAAACAGTCTGAAAACCTGAGTTACTGATTTCCTGTGTTTTTTGTCATCTGCCATCTTGTTACCTGGAGAGACTGAAAAGTTCCAGTAGAATTTATACATTTGTTCCAAAGTATTCATCTGGTTTCTTGACACTCAGTAAAATTAAGTCTATAATAGAATTTTTTTATTTTTTTTTTGCTAATGTTTGATGTCCCCTTCAACATTATGATTTCTATGTTCTGCTTCATGAATTCTTGTATTACTAGTTAGCTTTTGCATTTCCTCACAAATTTCAAAGCATAGTTTCTTAAGCAATACATGAAAGGCAAAGGCTGCTGAAGATGATCAGTATGAGAGTACCTATCAATTAAAAGCTTACTTGTATTAGAAAATAAACACAGTTGTTCTGCAAGTAACTGTTGCAAATAACCTTTAAAGCAGCCTTCCAGAAAACTTCAAGGGTTCCAACACAAGCAACCAAATGAACCTGACCACTGTTCAGCCAAAAATTTAGCCAAGTGAGACAAGAATGAGACTACTAAGCATTTTGATTTATCTTCTAAAAGCAGATAAACAACAGAAGGCATATTTTTTCCCCAGCTTTATTTAACACATCTACATTCACATTCCTTCTCTACCAGGTTTAGCATTTTCCCGTCGTGAGCTTATAAAGCCCTCAGGTGTGTCATCGGGATTTAAGTAACTCCTACACCAAATGATTGTCTTCAGCTGATTTTTGAAGCTAAAATGGGGAACTAGCCCTACACACCCGGCCATCCAGCTAACCTGGGCTGCCTATAAGAACATTGTTGGTACAGACTTCTGCTTTTATAGGGCTGACAGGAGTCCTGCGCATATCACAAATAGAACCCATGTTTAACTGACTTCTGTTCTACTCCAGCAGAGCTGACCCCTCCACTTACAGTCCTTGATCCAAGAGGGCTCCAACTTCACTTCTCTCTAGGCTCACAAGAGAGAACTGGCATTTTTAAGGGATATCAAGTGAATCTGCTTTCACCTTCCTGCTCCCAATTTGCTTTCAAGTATGGGCTATCTGATCCCTCTTTTAACAACATGACCTTCCCAAAGCTGTAGAGAATATTGCTGTGAGATGTTTCACAATAAGACTAGGTTCAGTTTCTGTCATCCTTCCAAATAGAAAGGATTTCTCAGTTCCCTGGGGAAAGACATCAAGTTTAGTAAAGGGGAACTTCGTTCTAAACTATTTTCAATGCAGAATCACATCCCCTATATGATTTTTTGAAAAAGTAAAAATAAAAAAGCACTGGGAGACAGAAAGGGTAACTTCAGCCCATGATAAAATAATCATGAAATAACTAGAGCCTCTGGATTACCTACTAATTGCATGCACAGTGCTTACTTTCAGCACTTTCTTACTCACACTTGATTCTTTCACAGGAAAATATCTTCTAAGGTGCAAACAAAATGAGGTGCATTGCAAGATTTAACTTTCCTCTTCAGAACCGCAGATCTGCGTCCAGTTCCTTGCTCTGGACATACATGAACACACTGCTTACCCTTGAGCCAAACAGGGAGCTAAAGGAAGGATTCTTAATTCTGAACTATTTTAGCTCCTGAACCAAAACAAAATGTCATAACGCATGGGAAACTCTAGTATTTGTGTTACTTTTTTACATATTATATCTTTATAAAACATTTTTCCAAACATAGCAATTGAACAGATCAGTACAATAGGAAAGGTGTTACAACAAAGCTGTGATGATGGAAAGACCAGCACAATAGAAAGGTACTATGAATAAAGGGATAAAGATTGGTCACCTGTATTGGAAGAACCCAGGTTCACAGAGGAAAGCTTCACCACAGAGAGACCTCCAGAAAGAGATCCTTCCCTAGTGCCACTCAGCCATTAAATGAGGTTTAAGAGGGGTGGAGCCTGGCTCCTTCTGGTCCCACAGATGAATTAACTTCACCTGTGCTCCCAGGGCTGCCTGGGTCTTTTCCCCAGGTGCTCAATCAGTGGTTCAGGCTGTGACTCAGCAGTTACCATACACTGAGTCGTCTTAAGCTTTTATTCATTAAATGAAGTATTTTCCCACTTCTATGCATATCAGGTATCACCCTGTCTCATAGATAGTGTAACTGTAACAGACCAAATCTGTCCTGATTTCAGTGTTTAACTTCCCTAAACAGCCTTCAGGCAGAAATATCACTCAACATACATACGTGGTAAAAGTAGTATTAGATTCTATGATTCACTGGTCGGGCAAACAAGTTTCAAAGCCCTATAAAACCTTACAATCAGAGCATGTTGTAACTAAAAAATTATAAAACCATGTTAACTACAGAGACAATAAGAAATAATTCCAGTCATGTAAAGAAGGAATCCTAAATTCACTGTTTAACCTCAAGCAAGTGAATTTGCCATGACATAAGTGTCAATGTTCTGAGGTCTTGAGGTCTTTGGCAAGTTTTACATGAACACAAACTTTCCTAGGATTTTCCTAGTAGCACAAAGGTGCAATGAAGGAAAATGATGCTTGGAGATCCTCAAAAGATTTGGAATTTAATAACCACTCAGCCACCAGTATACATATGCATTAGTCTGCTCAAGAGAAAATGTAGCCTTTAACTACAAATTCATATTGTTTTGAAGGTCTTTTCCGGTAATTAAGTTTTGGCTTTAAAAGAAGAAAATGCTATTAGCACAGTGAGAATCTCATGCTTTATTTCCTTCCTGTTGTACCAGTGTTCTGCGTCAGCCACTGAAAAGGTGGGAAGCCTTGTGCGCTTGCAAAGATAATCACTAGCTCTTATGGATAACCTCCTAAATGTGATGGCCTTGTGATGAATACAAGCGGCTTCAAGGGTCACCTGTATAGTCTCAACAATCTGAGTGAGTTTCACCTCTCATATTCAGGAGTGAAGAATAAAAGCAAAGCTCTAGCAAGCTGGACTTGTGTAGTCAGCAAAGAATGGCAGCTTTGCAGCTGAACACAACTGATTCAGTTAATAACTTTTGACCACGTATCAACAGCTCATGTACTTCCATTAAAGCAACCATGGAATTACACTGTCAGTTTGTGCAGCGTATCTCTAGTCCATTAACATAGAAGCAAACAATACCAGAGGAGTGAGAATTACTTTGCAGATGGCATAAACCCTATTATACTAAGAACAATTTGTTCTGCTATAATTGCATTGATATAACAAAGGGTGAGATCTAAACCCTTTCCAGACAAGGCCATAACCAATTTTTCATCAGTTAATGTTCTCTCATTTCCCCAAAACTCCTGAAAAAGTATTCCACTTGTTCCATTTTTCTAACTTGGAGTGGAGATAGTTGCTTGGGATATGGAGGGAAGGAAATCTGGCAAGGATTGGGAACTTAAAAGAATACTTACAGTCACTGTATATCTGGAAGCTACTTTGCACTGGCTATCTTTCTGTCTCTTCTCTTCCCACTCTCTCCTTTATGATTGTTATTTTGACAATTGACAGTCATATGGGAATGTTATTTTGCAGTGGTTTCCACAACAATCCTAGTATGCTTAATATTGAAATATATGTTCTTAGGCACGTTGTTCAGCAAAGATGATACACGTGGTTATCAAATATCTCTAATTTGTTGTCATCTGATTTTAGCACCATAATGATTGCTGACCCCTGTGTCATCTATTGTCAACAGAGTTATATTTGCTTCAGCTACTTTAATTGTCAGTGTGCACAATTTCAGCTTTCAAACTGTCCTTAAAACTTAGCCTAATATTACTATTTTCTCTTTTGCAAATTTCTACTGAAAATCTTTCCACTGTCTAATGTCTGAAGTAACTGCTGACTTAAATGTTCTAGAAATAAGTATATACCTATCACTTCTACAGATCATCAGTAATAAGTCCTATCTTTGAATCTTCATTCAGCTTAGTTAATTGGGGTTTGGAAAATATTAATTTTTTATGTCAGGATGTTCTCACTTGAGCAATAACTGATGCAGTTTCTACTAAAACATCACCAGCTTTGCCATAAGCAACAATAAAGCCTCACAATAGCCTGTTGAATTAAAAAAAATATATTGTTTTAGTTGTGGGAGTGGATACAGATGGGCAGTGGAGCAGAGTGGCTAATTTAGGTTGGGCTGAGCCTACTGGTTGGGCTTGATTTAAATTCACAAAATAAACAAGCTGCTATTACAAAGTTCTTTCATTCATTTACTTTTTTTCTGAACTCAACTGATCAAATTATCCCTTGTTCATCTGATACCCATTTTCAAACCTCTAACACTCAAAGACTTAAAAGTGAAATATCCAACAGGAAGACCTAGAGGCTGCAGCTTCTAGGTAGGATGTCAGGTTTTGGGATATTCTGATACTTGACCTTATTCTGCTTGAGAAGAAGGCAAGGTTTTCATCCTTGGATGTTCCAAATCCAACCAAACAGAAATTTGCAGTGGTATTTGCCATGGAACAACACACGTTGTGACATTCAGGAAAGCTCTCTTAGGCCCCATGTTCTCCACAGTTGGTTACACCATCGGAACTCACTTGTTGGGCTAACTGCACAGTGCAGACTTCCAGCAGCTCCAGTTTATGTAGTTTTCAAGGACAGCAAAAATGTGTCTCCATGTAGGCAACGCACATTACTCGAGTGACATGAAATTTGTCTCAGAAGATTTTTAAAATTGATGTTAATTTGCATTAATGCTATCAATTAGCACATTTTGAACTCAGACATAGGATATTTTGCTTTCAAATTCTATTTGCTTCTGTAGTCATTTTACTTGTAAAATGGCACCTGTAGGCACAAAATATTATCATTTTTAATTGATTTCTATGTTACACAGACCAACCTTATGTTAAATCTCTTGCAATAGCTTACAAGAGAACAGAGCAACTAAGGCTGCAGTGTAGTTTTGCCTAATATATGCAGCACCACATGAGGGCCAAGTCACATCTGTTTTCACTTCTAAGTATGAATTGCCACAAGCTGCTTAGTCCTTCAGTTTCTTCCTCTCTTCTGTACAAACCAAAGCAAGAAGGCTAACATCAGCTCAGCAATAGCTCAGATCAGATGTACAAGAAGTCCCAAGGATTTCAGAGCTGAATTTTCATTTAGGTGATGCTTTTGTTCATCTACAGAATATAACGTGGCCCACCACGTTGCAATGCTCTTCTAAGTATCTTTGCTGCATCCTAATGGATGAAGTATAGGAGTCCAGCTTCTAGGAAAGGTTCATTGGGAAATAAAATTCTAGCTATCAGAAAAGGGTTGGCTTGGGAAGTTGCTCTTCCAAGACAGAAATGAAAATGTGGACAGTGACCACTACGTGAGACTCAAAAATATTCAAGATGAGTTCAGGCACAAATTTGCTCTTTGTCCAACCTGGATAAGGCTAGATTGATCATCCCTTGTTATGACTAAAACCTACCTTTTATCCACAAACTGAAAAATGTTTCCCAAAACTGAAATGAAATGCTTCCAAAAAAGCACAACTAGCAGAATCTGAAATGCCAAAAATACAAAACAAAATTAAAAAACAATAAAAATGAATCCTGGTTATTGTCATATGTATTATGCAAATAGAATTTTTCTCTGTTTTAATTTATCTTGAGAGCAGTTTGAGTAGTAGTTAATCCCAATAAATACACAAAGCCCAGGCAGGTTGCATCAAGGCATGATCCTCCTCTCAGAGTCTTTATTCAACATGTGGAATAAGAAAATGAAGACAAAACCTCTCCCTTCTTTCTGTGAAAACATAATCACTTTTCTAAAGCAAAACTACTAATATTACTTAAGTAATATTATTTTTTTCTGCAAAACTTTCTGCTCTCTTACTTAAATACAAATTTCCATTGTCTTGGAATAGCAGTATCTCAAGTACTGTGTTCAGTTTTGGGCCCTTTACAAGAAAGATGTTGAGGCTCTGGAGCATGTTCAGAGAAGGGCAACAAAGCTCTGAGGGGTCTGGAGAACAGGCTTTATGAGGAGTGGCTTACGGAACTGAGATTACTTAGCCTGGAGAAGAGGAAGCTCAGGGGAGACCTCATCATTCCCTACAACCAACTGAAAGGAGGCTGTGGTGAGCTGGAAGTTGGCCTCTTCTCCCGTGCAACTAGTGATTGGACTAGATGGATTTGCCTCAAGTTTCTCCAAGGGAGACTGAGGCTGGATATTAGGAAAAAATTATTTTCTGAGTGGTCAGGTGCTGGAACAGGCTACCCAGGAAGGTAGTGGAGCCACTGTCTCTGAAGGAGTTCAAGAAATGTTTAGACATGGTAATAAAGGGAATGGTTTAGTGGGAAATATTGGTCGTAGGTGGACAGTTAGACTAGAATATTTTGGAGGTCTTTTCCAAATCTAATTATTCTACGATTCCATGATCTCTTAATGAATACAAAACTGACTTTGAAATTCTAGGAAATGGCCATGCCAACTTTATCTTCACAAAAACTAGGTGCAAAACACAGCCCTACCATAAATACAAATAATGCCACATAATCTGGAAGAGAATCATGCTGTTACTGCAAACAGGGAGTTAAAACAGGAGCTTTATTGCAAGCCATTTGGAATACATTGGTTATTTATTAATTAGTAGAGCCTGACTGTGATTCTTTTAAACAATAAAACCATGTTTAATCAATAGGAACCCTGAATGCTGTGTCTGGAGCCCACAGCTGTTGCTGTGCTGCAGAGAATTTCAGGGAAATAAATACTCAGCAATTTTCTGAAAAGCAGCATCCATCTATGACTTTCTGTCTCCAAACCTACTCATGATACTACTTCATATTTCACTCTGAAATCCTTGACTAAGTGGAAAGAATTTTATTCCAATTCCTTGGCTACGATGTATTAGCATTACTCTGACATTTGTATTTGACTTTTGGAAGCCAAAGCCCATGCAACCTCAGTAAAAAAGAAAAAAAAAAGTAGGATAAATACAGTAAAAAACTTACAGAGATGGATGGAATTGAAGTAACAAGAAACTGGAATCATAAACATTGGAATGTGTGTATCTAACTAAATGTACCTTGTGTTCCTCATGTCATTGATCTTTAAATTACTGGAAAAATTTCCACATTAAGCAAACATGACCAACTAAGCACATCAAATATTCCTTCCCCTTGCTGCTTTTTTATTTTCTGGCCAGTATGCTAGAAATCACTGGCTGCTGATTCAGTTCCTATTGCATTACGTAAAGTAAAGCTTCCTTTCATTCTGGTTATCACAATAGCAAAAGCTTAAAATAGATTGCGAAGAAATAGTCAATAGGAGAGACACTGCCACACTCACCACTTAATTTCACACTGACGTACGATGGCGTCGTACAGTCAGATTACCATAAAACATCGGGACTGGAAGAGATCTCATTAGAAGTTCTTATGAAGAAGGCAGTACTTTCACAGGATAACAAAGCAGCAGCTTTTTTTTTTTTTTTTTTTTCCAAAGTATCTGGTAAAATATTCTTTTCTGAAACTATGATAAATACCGACAGTTCTTGTTCATGTTATTCTTCTCTGATTGACTCTAATGAGTCTCCATTTGTCTTGTAAACTGAATACTTAATCACTGTGTTCAGAATGACATCAAGTTATTACAGAGTTCAGTATGTTTAAAGTGAAAAGCTATTAAGTGGCTGATTTGCAATCCTGCAGGGACTTCAGAATCTGTATTAAATAATACATAATTTATATTTCAGGATTACAGAATTGGCTCCATCTGGCTCTCTGCAGTTTATAAAGCAAGCTGCCTCATTAAAGTTTCCAGCACTGACCACTGGTGGCCTCCAGCAGAATTCAGTCAGAGACACAAAATGCTCAAAAATGCTGCTTATCAAATTCTAAGAGGTGGCTGCAAAACTCGTGTGATGAGGGAGATGCGGGGCATGAGAAGTATCAGGTCTGATCTTGGGAAACTCTGGCTCACCTGGTTTCCCCCAAAAGGCTTATGAAGGGAGAGAGAGAATTCTGCAAGTCCACTGCCCCCAGGCAGCTTGACATGTCCCCAGTCATCCCTGGAAGGAGCCAGGTTTAGGGCTGGTCTTCTGTTGCTCGTACCAGGGTTTCAGTGGCACTGCAGAGACCAGATTCCCTCCAGAACTTGAGTTATTTTTAAAATTCAGACTATAATGATATGTCCAGACCTATGGGTGATGAAATGCCCCTTTGCATAGAATGAATGCATGGAAGTCTGCCTTCGTTTCCATGGGACTTAAAACTGCAACCAGATTTCAAGCTGCTTACACAGGAACAGCAGCAGAGCTGAGTAAGAAAACAGATACTACGATTTCCGTTTTCCCATCTGCCCAGACGGACAACACCAACTGTGCCATGTTTCTGTTTAAGTAATTACAGATATCCCAGACTGTTAATTGAGCATAGCCATCTTTTAGATTAATTATTTTTTTCTTATACATTACTCTTGGTCAGATGTGAGTGTAACAGCAAACCTGCTAATCAAACAAAAATGTCAAATAACAGGTGCCAGAGGGATAGGTGTGGAGGTACAGAATGGTTTGTGTTCATCATCTAGTTTCAACCCCCAATCCTTTATAATGAATAACAGATTAAAAGTTATCCATCAATCTGTCTACCCTCCTCAGGTCCCTCAGTGATCCCTGAAGCCAGAATCTCTCAAAACAAAAGGGGGAAGTAAGAGAAGGAAAGGGGAAGGGAGGGAGAAGAAAAATATTTTGCATGCATTTTGTCCATGAGAGTTGACATTTTTTCTGCTGCAATATCTGAGTCTTCATGAATGGTTTGGCTATTGTCTGAGATCAAAGAGCACGGTTGGTCTTTCCCTGAGGATAACAAAGGGAATATAAGAGAAAACAAAATGATGTTCTGGAGATAAGAGGACTGTTTGTGTCTTGGTGCTATTTCACTATGGCAATCGTGCATTAGATCTCAGAAGTGACAGTGACAGACTGCTCACTGAAGGCCCTGCAAATTGTGCAAATGAAGTCTCTTAAGAAATGTGGAGTTGGGAGGGTAACTGGGGCAGGGCCAGCTGTGCTCTCCCTGCAGGACACCTGCACCATCAGCCTGAATATCTGTGTGCCTCGGAGATGAGTGCTGTTCCTGCTTCACCTGTCAGTTCATCAGCCTCCTTCAAAAATGCATGCCTCAGGCACCTGGTAAACATCTGAGAATCTCTGCATTGTTTTGAGCATGAATGTGTAACAGCTGGCACTGAGAACTGACAGCACAAAAAGTTCGGAGAGACAACTTCACGATCGTAGCTTAACCCATGGAATGAGAGAGGTGGACTTGTGGAAAGTCAATTGGGTGGAAGGGAAGCACTAGTGATGGGTCAGCTCTTCCTATCCCAGGAAGCACTGTGCCTCTGCTGGAGCACAGACAACTCCCTCACCTGCAGCAGGGACCTGCAGGGGAAGAGGCCTCTCCCCAGCACTGACAGTGGTGAGTTTTGCTCAGCAGTGCTATGCAGAAGTAATCTAATGGCGGGTACCCACTGGGATGCATCAGGCTTGTTTATGGAGGTGGTAATTATTACATGGTAACTGCTGCTCTCGCTAATTTTGTTTGGGCTTCTCTTTGATTTGCATGTAGAGCACAGGTTCCTAATTGTGTGAGTTACAGAAAATTCCGTGGTGAATAATCTGTCCTTCTCCTGCATCAGGCCTCACTGAGCCTGTACACCAGAACTTGTTATCTCCAAAGCACAAGTAACCGAAACCCCTTCAGAAAAGCATTATTTATGTATATCAAGTCTGGGTGGCATAACACAATTGTGTATAGCAAGGAATCCTCATCTGCAGGGAAAGAAGGCATGAGATGAGCCTCATCAGGGAAGCTGCCCGAGTAGCAAGGCAGCCCAAACTCAGGAAAAATATATCATTCCTTACCACTGATTGCTCCATTACTGGGAAAGTGACTATCAAAGTCCTGACATTTTCCCCTACATCATCAGGCAGCAATAACAACGTTAGTGGCGCCACTAACCTTCTGTGGCCTTTGCTTAATGGTGATCAAAGCCAGATCGAAGCAGAGCAAAACTGCCTGAAGCACATCCACACCAGAGCTGAGTGGTCTGAATACAAAAGGACTTCTCAAAAGCTGCCGTCTCCACTGCCAAAGCCAGCAACTGCTTTGCTGTTGCAGGCACTTGTGTTGTCCACATTTGTAGGCCCCACAGCCCTGCTGCTGTGATGTGATGGTGCCCTACTTTGTTCTGACAGACAGCAAGGGCCAGCTGAGGCAGGAATCTGTGCTAGAGCAATAGAGAGAACAGGAGCTGCCCATGGAAAGGGAAGAGCCTGTGCTCTGACTTACACGCCATGGAATACTTACACATTGTGCATAAGAGCAGACAGACAACCGGTATAAAAAAAGCTAAATCCCTTTGTGGAGCTGACTAGTGTTTTAAAGCACTGAGACTGCACAAACAACTTCCCTGTTGAGATTTAGTTAAATTAATTTAATGATGCAGAAAAAAATAAAACTCATCTTCCTCAGGATGTGTTCAGTTTTCAAGGCTGACAGATTTTATTTTGGTTAAGGCAGTAAGCACCACTTTTCAGAACTGAAAGCAATTCCTGAGATTCCCAACATACTTTTGTTTACCTCCTGTACTTAAATTGTATTAGTAAAACTCTTAGAATTACATACAACCTGATGAAAAGCAATTGCCAAGGTTGGTAATTGGCTGCGAGTCATTGACAGTGATAGCCATAATCTTTGGGCTGAACTGGTGCTACCATTCATTCATCTGCTCTTTTGGTTGTCCTTAGGGAGTCCTTTGTACAGATCTCTGAAGTTGCTTGCATAAGTCAGCCAACTGTTTTTCAAAAGCCTTCCCATCATCCTAGAAGTTACACAAGTGGGATTATCAATACCAAGTCACAGTAGTTGCATATATTGCTGATACATAAGCTGAAATACTAAACGTATTGGACAAAGGCCTGGATGTCCCTGCTGGAGCAGGATTGGACCAGATACACCCAGGGGGTCCCTCCCAGCCTCAGCCACGCTGAGATTCTGTCTCTGATTTATTTTTAGTTCATCTTGACTTAGCCCTCACCAATCACTTTCTCATTCAGTAGCAGGATTCTTGTTCAGCGTACTGCTGGCTGTGCAGCCTCCCTTTTTCCTCTCCCATTTCAAATGATACAGGTTATCCTCTAAGTTCTGGAACTTAGGAGCTCCCTCACATTGCTTGCATTTGAGCAGAAGGCCGAAAAGTATATGGAAGCTGCACTGTCTGCTCTGCTGCAGAGGTCAATAGCTTCGATTTGTCTTGATCTGCTGACCATTTTGCAAGAATCAGCTTGAATGTGTAGCATCACACTATAAAGGCTGTGTCTATGCTACTTCCTTCTGAAGCTGGTATTTGCAGCTGGGGGCTGCAATATGTAACTAATGCATTACATTTGAACTATGGAGATTTTGTACATAATATATTTTGTCTCCCTAGGCATTATTTGAAGATATAAAGGAAAATAACTTATACTACAATTAAAAAAAAAAATAAGAAAATCAGGCTATTGACTCAAGCTTCCATTAAGCCTGTACAAGAACCAGCAATACTCCCATTGTTTCTATTTGAGCTTTTCTTCAGCTGTGAAGAGGAATTAAAATAACTAGCAACCCCAGCAACCATTCATCTGACAGCACAGTGTACCATTACAGATTTTATATCTTTTTTCTCACGTTACCCTTGCTCCCAAGATGACAACATCTACAGATTTTGAGAAGTCAGTTGTTCTAATTGAGAACTGTGTTCATAATCAAGCTGTATTGGTGTTCTTAATTGCAAACAGACGTGATATATTATGTACAATGCATACACAAACATATACATATACAGAAGTTTTATAGTGTGCTCTTTACTGTTCTTACCAGAATATTACACAATTATTAAAGTCAACCCCAGAGAAAATACTGGATCATCACAGCACTCCCTGAAAAATGGCCAAAAATACCAATGCACAACAGATAATTTCTGGTCTTTGAATCACCTTCCACTCAGAAACAGGTGCAAAGTTCTCACTGAATCAAGAGCAGAATTCATCCTGTTACACTTCAAAAAAGATGTAAAGGTGAATTTCAGCCAAACAAAAGTCACTGAAAAAAAAACAACCCACCACTCTCAAATTTAACAATCACACAGCCCTTGAAATTAGTTAACCCATAAACACTAATGTACTTAAAACAGCAGTGAGCTTATACCTCCTTACAACAAGTACCACATACTGCATCCTCTGCCTTTTCCCTTCTGTATTTGACATTTTTGATGTCAAAGATCAATTTTGAGTATTTCCACTACAACAATAACGGTGTAGGGAAAAAGAATAAAAGGATAACTTTTTTTAGTGCTGACTTTAAAGGCTGTATAACATACTCCAGATCTGTTACATTCCTTGACACAGGAAGGAAAGAAGTTTGAAAGAAAAACCCATGCTTTACTGAAGTGTTGACGTGCTAAAATGCAGATCATACCCCATCTCATGTATTAAAAAAAAATAAAGAATTCAAATTTCTAGAGAGGACTTGAACCCTCCTTTTCTAGAGAGGACTTGGAAAAAAAATACAACCACAGTACTCTGGAATGGCAAGGTAGCCGCCTTAAAGGAGAGGTACAGGGACAAGCCAAGTAAATACAAATGGTTTCTAAACCTAAAACCTAAAAGATAACATAAATTTGTCCTTAACAATGCTTTTACCATTTTTGCAGTAATACACTTCTCTAACAGATGGTTCTTTGAGTCCTAATTGTCTTTCAAAGACAATTTGAGACACTTGCATCACCATAGCACTGTGTAGAGGATCTCATCTAAATCAGTCTTACTTGGAAGCATGCAACTTTGTGGCTTGTTATTGTTATGGGATTAATTGCTAATTGTTCAAATTTGTTAAACATTAAGAATATTTCTAGGGTCTAATATTATTTTCCTATAAAAGCAGACAATTTAAAACCAGTCACTCTTCATGAGGGTATTAGTCACTGGGCCAAAATCAACCTATGAACAGGTGAGGCTGCAAGTACAATCTCGGGGTTCTTTTAGCAGATGCCAATAAGTATATTTGTTAAAAGGTTGTCATTTTTGGGCACCTGTAATCTGAGCGAGGAAAGGTTTAATGCTACAGTGCTTCTGGAGAACATATTTACACAAAGCAGACAGGTCTCAAGTTCTTCCATTTTACAATATTCCCTTCAATAAATTGTCATCTCAAGTTGATAAGCATCTTTTTAAAACGAAGAATAACTTAGCTACCCTGAGTCACTGCCAAAAAAACATGTGGCTGAAGTGGCAGATTGAACTGCAAATGAAACTAAGTCGCCACAGCTTATTTGAACACTGATTCAAATTATAAAATAAGCCAAGAAGTACAGACAGAGCTCTAAATCAGATTCTGATTTCATCTGTACCAGACCAGCAATTCAAGACTCCAGCCTACATAGCTGGTATTACAATGCAAACTATTTTCTTTTATAATGGCCAAAGCATTTTTTTGGTTCTTTTTCCCAAGCAGAAGTGCCCTCAGAACACCTGATACAGACAAGGTTTTGTAATATTGCTAAGTCAAAATTGCTTTCCAAGGTATGACTTTAAGGGATTGTTGTCATTAACTTGTTTTGTTGAAGAAGTTTTTCAAGCTCTTGAGGCTCCATTTGTGATCTTGGACTTGTGAAGGATAATAGACTGGGAGAGTGTCATTGCAGACAGATAACTCCTCTGTCACAAGCTGCAAGCTGGTGTGCATTTGGCTGGATTCACCCTTTGGCTCTGTGCAGTTCCTCAGCTTCAATTCCTTGGTGAAGCAGAATTCAATCTGACCCAGTGTTTGTGCTTTTTCACTCTAGAAACATAAGAGATAAGATCAGCTTGCTACAAAGAAGAAAATAAACCATTTTGTCAAATATATTGCCTTACCTACTGAATACAGCAGTGCTTGCTTGCACAGTTACCTTTGTAAAAATGTGAAGGAGACAAGTACTGGAAGCATCCACTACAAACATCTTATAGAACACACTTGTAGACAAGTAAACACATTCCAGTACTTTAATTCACTAACAGTTTGGGGAATGTGCATAACTAGTAAGACTTAAGAAATATCATGGCAGATTATCTTACCATTTAGCAAACTAGCCCAGTACACAGAAGCTGCTCATCTTAGCAATGAGCTCTGGTTGAACTCTGAGCATATTAAAGGATATGTCTGACCTGAAAGGCACCTTCCACCAACTCTTTTACAGAAGGATGGGAACTGAACCAAAGAAAGCTCTCCAAAAAGAGAGGAAAAAAACCTTGGTTTTACAGAAGTTTTTACTGAAAAGAATACTAAAGTAGGCTGCCAGGATTGGTGGAAACATCACTTTTGGACTGCAGAACAGGCTAAAATAACCCACAGTGGGCATTAAAGAAATAATTCTTTGCTATAGGAATGGAGATTGGCAAAGTCACAGAGGATGCACACACAAAGTATATGTGGAAAAAAAGACCTGTTATGAAACCCTTAAGAATAAAGAGAAGTGACTGCATCCCTCTGCAAAGCCACATTCAACTCATATTCCTTTGTTGCTTAGAGTAACATAAAAATACATTTAAAGATAATCTTAACATTAAATTCTTTTTCACATGAAGCAACTTCTAAGAATCTCAGGGCACTACTAAAGCAAATGAGCTGACAGCATAAGAGCTATTAAACTCCATCAGCAACTGTATCTTGGGAAGTTTTCATAAAACTGCTCTCTGTGTATGGGCCATAACTCTAGCAAATGTGGTAAACTATTTTTATTGAGCTGAAATAATAAGATCCACAGAAGAGGAAGAACTATCTTGTATGGATTTCTGTTGTTGCTGGGGGTTTTTTGTGGCTTTTTGGTGTGTTTTTTTAAAGTAGTCACCTTAGAGGAAACAAATTGACAACTACGCAGCCTATCCGTGTATTGTTCAGACTACTACTTCACTCCTCCAAAAACATTCTTAGTTCAGATAATGAGAACAAGTACTTTATGCTACAGCAAAGCCTGTGTACTACATTCTTTGCTGTATTGCAATTCACAGTACAATCTTGGCAAGGAAAAACACAAAGAAATGGAAACATTAGACCGCAATAGCTCAAAAGGAAAAACTGAACCTATGACCATCAAAACACCTTCATACCTCTTCAGATAGGGGCTTTTGAGAACAAGCTCAGAAACAAGCCTTTAAACTGCTTTATTTCTGAATGGTTCTGTATAGCGAATAACTTCAAGCAAAACATAAACCATTCACAGTGAATTAAAGACTGCTTTTAATGGACAGTATCCTTGTCAAGGGCAATGCATTAACTAGCTCCTTTCAGCTCATTCTTACTGGGTCTGCTGATTTGTTATATGGCAGTTATGCTTCAGCAACAGCAGGAGAAAGTACTCATATAAAGTTTACCTCTAGTCTAATGAGTACAGCATTCTGTAATAGGTGCCTGTAGAAAGTTTAAGGCAAATAGGGCTTAAAAACCCACAACTCCCAGTGTCTGAGTACCTACGCTAAGAACAAAGCTATGGCATGAAGAATGGACACTTCCCTCCATTAACAATATTTCTGTGTTAAGAAATGGATATATATCAACAGTAACATAAGCTGAGCTCAGTGGTGCCAGGATGCAGGTAATGTTTTTGTGTACTCAATTCTAGGAACTGAGCAACACCCAATTTCCAAGGAGCTGCACACACAAGGAACACTCCGTGCTTTGCTGTGCTGCAGATTTTTCACTATTTTTACTCTTTTAAATTTTTGATAAAAATGTGTTTGTTCGGATGTTATTATTTTGTGGGCTGTTGTGTGGTTGTGTTTGGTTTTATCTATTTATTTTGTTACCTCTTCTGGAGGAAGACACTGGATCTTTGGTGTAACACCATAAAGTTTTGTAAGCACTTCCTTTATATCAGCCATCTGAAAAATTTAAAAGCTTGTAAAAATTAGTAAGTCACTACCACATTTTCCAACAGTAAGTTTGCAAAAAGTTTAAGATGAAGCACAACTTTAAATATAACACATGCAATTAAAGATCATTTACTCTCTGGAAATAATTTGACTTTTGCTGGAAGTATACACATGTGATGCCGCTTATATAAAAGATTCTTTCTTACCTGGTAGTATGTACTGCCTGGCTTTATCCCAGCTTTCAGGAGAAAACTAAAGGAAAGACAAAACATTTCCATGGTTCTTGTATAGAAATATAACTTCACAAGCATTAGGTAAATTAATAATGTCAGTGACAACTTAAAATTATGTTGAGCAAGGAAAACTTGTCTTCCATCCTTTGCCAGGCCAAGGGAAGGTGTCCTTTTCTTAAAAGCAACTTCCCATTAACTAAGCAGGGTCAGCAAGAACCCACTGTTATACTTTACTCTGAGAAGCCAGGAGAGAGACAAGCCTTCAGAAAACAAACAAAAGAGACTATGTTACTATCATCTGCTGGATCTCCAGATTGCACTGCTGAGAGCTAACATGGCACCCTTCCCTTACATCAAGGGCACACTAACTTGTGTGCTCTGGCCACTAGGACACAGAATCTGGATCAACACTGATGTCAGGTTACTTACAAAGTGATTTTTAGAAATGGTTTGATGTTTTTTTTTTTTTAACAGGACAGCTGTTCATATAAGAGCAACAAGGTAATTCTCAACAACTTTTGGCTTAAACACACTTTCCTTTAGATTCAGTCCTGAGTGAAGTTCACACTTTCAGTTGCTAGCAAACCTCAGGACCCAACAGGTGCTGAGCCTTAGAATGCCAGCTTCTTTGCTTCTTCAGCAGTACATGGAAATGTTCAGCATCTCTTCGGATGATGAGCGCTAATAATGCTTAGCCCTTCCAAGGTCAAGTTCTGCACTAGGGAGATCTTGCCCAACTGTATAAGGATCTACTTGCTAATGAAAACACAATGTTCTATCATCACTTTACAGGAGCCTGTATGATATCCTCTTAAAGATCTTTTTAAGGGAACTCGTAATCATTCTAACACTACTTTTCCCTCCTAAAAGCATAAATGAAGTAATGAGAACATTAGCAATCATTTTCCAGCAAAGATGAAATTAATTATGTGGGTGCTTTGTTCCCTCCCTCAGTGAGGAGTATGCTATGAGCAATTAACTTCAAGATGTTACAATCTTAGTTTTTTTTCACTACACATGCTGATTTAGAGCCACAGTCGGTCATTGTGCCATCTGTAAGATGTTCTAGTCACACAGCTACTTAGGTAGTTGGTTTATCAGTTACTGTTAATTTTAACATTAAATACAACATGCACTGTGTTTAGAAAAGCATGATTAAGTTTTACAAGACACCTGCAAAAACATGAGTGGGATGAAAAAAAGATTTCCTTTGTGCGTATGCAAAGTAAATAAGACTATTAAACAGATTGCTTGAACAAGACACTCAGAAAATATGAACCAGATTTTTTTTTTTAATACATATACATTTCTAAATACAAAAGGAGAATTTTTCCTCATCTCCCAGATAAAGTCTTCCAACACAAAGAGATGCTTCATGATCAACAAGCCCAAGTTAAATGTTTTCCCACCCATAATAAGCATTGACCAGGGTAGGACTTTTGATATTCATTTGTAGCCATGATATGTTCATACAGTGCTTGGACAAGTTCCAACACTTCTATCAAGGTAGTGTATCTGCAATTGCAAGTGCTTTGGAACCACTAGGAGAAATCAGTTCATAGCACAAAGCAAGAATGTTAATGTGGTTAATTCTGAAAGGAAAGCTGAGAGCTGTACACGCCAACTGAAGACCGCACTTCTGGACAGCCTTCCTTGCTGATATTTCTCAGCACCTTCCCAGGATATTCTGCACAAGTTTGTCTGCAGCTTGGCTTTTCCTCTCAGCATAAAAACTGTATTTCCTAAACACAACCGAGTGTTTAGGTATCAGTACAACTCAGAGATCTGGAGCTTTTGACTCTTGATTTAGAAGTTACAAGTCTCACAGTTTTTGTTAGTGAGATACAGCTGATACAGCTTCTCAAAGTTTAACAGCTTGTGTTAGAAGGTGACTATGAAACGAAGCATGCTGCCTTACGAGACTGAAATGACCAGAGACATGTTTCTCAAAGCAGAAAACCCCTCTTCTACACTCCAGTACTTTCTACACTCAAACACATAAATAACAAAGTTATTTATGCCATGAGATTTTTAGGCTCTTTTCTTAAATTAGATCTTAAATTCATAGAAACTGTCTGAAGTAAGAGCAGACCAGAGAGTTCATTAACATACCCATTAAGGTCAACACGCTGGTAGAGTTCCAGGGTTTGACTAAAATATTTCTTCTGAGAATCTAGAATCGGAAGTGAGGCTGCGCAGGTGCCATGCTTCTCCCACTCGTGTTTCCTATAGGAAAAAACCAAAATTCAAGTCCTATAAAACATTATTTACAGCAACACTTATTTCTTTTAGAGGAAGCACTTTTCAAGAGCTTTTGAACCTGTAAGGATAGTGAGAGAAAAGCTAAAGCCCCTCATTGTGGTTTGTAACATCAGGCTAAGGAAGAATTCTTCTGGACGGTAAGCCACATTAGAAGTGTGTAAATGAGCTGTCCTCAATATTGGCAGCTGCAAGAGAAAAAGTTTTCAAATAAAAGAGATGCAAAAGAGAAAGGAAATGATGGTACGGTGGCTTAGACAATAGCGTGGACTTGGGACATTCCAGATTAGTATTGTGTTTTGCTATATGTTATGTATATGAATTTGTCTTAAAGTCAGTAATGGTTCTGCTCTCTACCTGTTTCTTTTCACATAATTTCATTTCTGCAGCACAGTGACATTGAAGAAAAAAACATGATGCAGATATAGCTAACTCTGACCATTCAGCACAGGCATGTGAAGTGTTTAAGTGGAAGAGAGTTAAACAAGTTGCAGGAAAAAAAGGAATGATAAACCATTTGTTTAGAAATTGAAAGAATATCTCATAATGCTATTCACTGAGACTTATCCTTCACATAGGCCACAATTAGACAAGGTCCTTGTGCTGAGCCTTAGCTGGGTGGCACACAGATACAGAACATGGCCACCTGCATTTGTGAAGGTCATCCTCCCTTCCGTACCTCCTCATACTCATAAGATAAGCAGTATCACAGAGAACATGTTAGCCATCAACAACTTTAACATTGTTTTCTTCGTAGGACACAAGTACTTCTACAGTACTTGGGGGTACAGCATTAGATTGGGTTCCACAATATAATTTTTCCTTCTTCACCATTTTCTTGATGGTGCTCTTAAGATACAAATACCACACTGACATACCTAACAGTTAAGTTCTACAAATGGAGTCTTAAGTGGCAGCAAAAACACAAAGGAATGAAATTGATAAACTCTCCTATGTGATAAAAAAAAAAAATGCTAAACATTAAGATTTTTTTAAAATATAACAAGGACAGAGCTCCCCATGCTCAGTATCTGAGATACGCAGCCCACAATACTGGGCACATGTCAGGTGAGTCCAAGAACTGCAGAAATCACCCAGCTTGAAAAACAGTAAGAACTCATATCTGCAAGAACTGCCCACAGAATGTTTAAGATGAGGGATACCCACCTGTCCTGGGTAAGCACAGATCCCTTCTGGTATATCACATGTGTAAACTGATCCTGAAGGGAATTCTCTTGACTTAGAAATTTTTATTTTGTTCAAAAAATAAGTTTAAAACTTCCAAGAAGTGGGTTTTCATAAGTTTTGAGATGCAAAGTATACATCCTGTTACAAGGCATTCTATTGTATCCTATTCACACTACTTTGTAACAAAGGCCACAGTTCACTAGTAAACAAGGTGAACAAAGATGCACAGTTATTCTTACAGAGGCATCTACAGCCATTCTTTAATCCCCCTGAAGAATCTTTATCTCCTCCTTTAAGCCAGAAATAACTAAGAGGTAAGTACAGGAAGAAACACAGTAAGCAATTAGGGCAGTCTTGGAAAAACCCCAATATGATATGCTAAGATACTTAACCACTTTGCTTGTCGCTGCTTCTGTTCCTTACCTAAGGTGCCTTCAAGTCTACAATGAAAAATCTTAATTTTATTTTCAGATTCTCATTTCAGTCATTTATTTTATACTAGACATTTAAAAAAAAAATTGAAGTGAACACACTATTTTAACTGAATTAAGACATACAGCAAGGTCTTACTGGCCTCCAACGAGCTTAACACTTACAAAACACTTTACAAAATCTGCGATTAGAATTGCCAACTAAAGTGTGCTTGTTACCTTACTGAGAGGGAGTGAATTACTCTGTCAATAAAAATACTAGTTACAGTGTTCTAACTTAACTTTCAGATTATTTTTATACTAATGATAACAAGAGATAAACACTGCTTGCTAGCCTCAAACAGAAACAAAAAAGACTTTACATCTGTTCATACCTGCTGCCTATTAAGGTATCTGTGTTAGAACAGGTGAGCATTCAGGACATGGGAGGGAATAGATTGAGGACACATTTTTCTTATTCCCTTAACAGTTTAACTTGGCATAAATTTGCGATGCCATTGAAATAGACAGCCATACTCTCCACAGCACAGCACAAGGAGAAGAGTACAGAGAAGCACGATCACTTTTCTGGAGGGACAGTTTTGACATTCAGACAGATATAAGACACTTCTAAGACCATTTTAAGACTTGGAGGACAAAGATCTTCTGTAGAGTGAGGATATTAAAAGAGACTCCCATTCCCTTCAAAGATCTGCCCTAGTGACTCAGGGAGGAAGTAATCTAAACAAAAGTCCCAGAGGTAATTACAGTTGAAAAAAGCAGGAGGCGGCGGCATTTAAAGCCACGTTTATCTGATGTTATTATCTTCACAGTAGATCTGGCAGAAACAAATCACATCAAATTGCCAGTGATTTTAGTTTAATAATACATTCAAACTACTGAAGCCTGTGCAGCCTCAAACATCTATACTGCTCTTCAGTCCATGCACCTGGTGATATAGAAGCAATGTGAAACCAGAAAAGGAAAATACACATAGTAACATTGTCAGGAGAGATCAAAGTCTCCTTCTCCCTTCCCTTATGCAAGTTGATCTCTAAACAAACGCTAAGTTGATCTGATTTTAGGCTGCTAGGAAAGTAAATAGAAGTTTGAAGAGAAATGGCTAGGACCACCCAATGCAAATTATTCTTCCATTTCCACCCTCTGTTCAGAAATACCAAAAGGAAAGCAGAGAAGTTAGCAAGGAAATGATCTGAAAACTGCTCTTGCAGCTACTTCTGACATCCCTACAACACAACCACAGTGCAAGATTTAAATATCAGCTGCAGATGCATCTCTCCCCTGAATAAAAAGGGAACAAACATTCTACTGCTCACTTTTAGTAAGGTCTGCTTCAAAACCTTTGCCTTAGCTCCCTCTATTAAGAAAACTGAGGGGGGGTTTACATGTACCACTTTCAGCGGTTTCCTGGATGCTGCCTCTCATGCATAACACCTTCCCTGAAAGATAATTAACTCAGATTGACTTTTTTCCATAAAATAATATCCAAAGTTGTTGTTTAGTTTTGTCTGTACTCACCAGAAGTGGGTGCGATTCAGAGATGAATGAATCACATCAGGCCAATAGCGTCTCATGTCTGACATAAGATCCTACGAAATAACAGTTTCTTAATAGACTTACCTGCTGAGTTTAAAAGCTATTTCTAACAAAATCAACATAAATGGGTATTTTTTTCTAAAACTGAAGCCTCATCTTTCAGCATCACTGAGAAACTTCATCTGCAGAAAAAGAAAAGAGGCCCTTTCTCCCACTTATTCTTGAAATGCTGTTGGAGGTAGTAACGGGCAGATGCAAATACCTGAGTAACATCCAAATACATTAGTACAGACTAGTAAGATTTTCTTTCAGCTGTTCCTTCAGAAATTCCTCAACCACAGAGCTTCTCATCATCACATGATCAAGTTCCCCACTCCTATGTAGAAATCATCTGGAAGAGGCTGCAGAGTCTTTCTCCTTGATGATACACCAAGGCTGCCTAGACACAGGCCTAGACAAACTGCAGTAGGTGTCTTTGCTTGAGCAAGGTGGGGTTGGACCTCATGCTCTTTAGAGATCCCTTCTAACCTGTTCTGAAACTCAGATGTAGATATTTTTAATAAATTAACACATTAAAAAAAAACAACAAAAAAATCATGACCTGACTGTAACCTCTTTCTCACAAATACTGGTTATCATTGGAAATTCAGTGCCTATTTTCCCTAGATGTTTTCTTGCTACAGAGGAAGTGGCTTAACAAGTTCAACCACATGTCCACAAAACCACCTATGAACAGCTGCTACTGATCACACGCACTGTCACTTCAAGCAGTATCGGAAGCACTTGATCAACTGCTGGAGTCATACCTCTCAGCAAACTACAATCACAGATTTATTTGGAGCTACACATTTTGCACATAAGCAGCACAAAAACACTGAGCTGTTTGCATGACGCTTTTTTGTTTGTATTTTTTTTTAAATAAATACCTTAATCTCTGTGACGTTGAAATGCCACGTCCTATTACATTCTTCACCTTTGTCAGGCCTAAAGAAGCAAAATCAAAGTGAAAAAAGATATTAGTTATTACTAAAGCTGGGAGATATCATAGTCTCAATTTTAAATGAGAGATTATAGCTATAAACTTGCAAAATACAAATTGTCCATCAGCATTTATGAAGTTTTGTAAGTAAAAATCCAGTACACTAATTATGGCTAAAACATTTCCCATGTAGAGGCTCTTAATTAGGCCCTACAATTCATCACAATGTGTAATAATGTACAGAGGAAGCACTGAGATAGGAACTGCCTTGTTAGAATCGTGCACATCATGCCACTGATAACAATGAGCTCCCCAACCACTGCATTAAGTGACAATTGAGCAAGTATTATCAGACAGTCATTGGAAATCTATATTTAATGCTGTTCATCCTCCCAGGACATGCGGTTTACTAACTTTCCATAGAGAATATTTCCATGTACTTGTAATGAAAACCTCCTAATTGCTGTCACTGACACCAATGTTATGTAGTTGATTCCTCTGAAGTAAATTAGTTTTTTCCAGACTTTCACAATATTTGTGCTCAGTTAAGATATTTACATGCTGTCACGAGTCACTAACGAAATCTTTGTACTCAGGAAGAAAGAGGGGAAGCCATTACTTCCCTCTTTGAGAACAGTGGTGATTTTATAAAGACAAATGTAAACAAGATGCTCACATGAAAAGATTTCTGTAGCTCAGCGACTCACAGGATATACAGGAACACACAACAGTTTTATATCAGAGCAGATTTTGAATTTCCAATGAAAGAAAGGCTTTTTTTGAAGCAATCATAAAACAGAATGACATTGGAAAAAAAAAAAAGCCCTAAACATTTTGGTATGAAAATTTTTCTTTCCAGATTGAAATTAAAACAATCTACAATGATACCACAGTCCATGAATTGTCCAGTAGTCTGGAGGGTCTTCACAATCATTAGCACTCATCTGTAGAAAACAAAAATACAAAATATTTGTTGTATGTGACCAGAGATAATAGCTTAGAACAAGAAACAAAGCACATTCACTGGTGGCCCAAAGCACTAGAGATACAAGAGATTCTGCTTGTTCAAGTCAGTGATTCCAGGTACATGAAGCTGTGATAGTTGCCTGTTGACCACAGCTGAAGTTTTGAAACAGACCAAGAGAACACCAGGGTATCCCCACAGGCAGCAGTAACAGAAGACAAAAGGACAGATTCTGAGCTAATAGGAAGATCCATGCTAAATGAATGAGTTAGCCCTATATTTATCCTATATTGTAGGTGGCATTTTTCATTATTTTTCTTATCACCAGATCCTTCTAAGAGGTGCAAAGTCATCAAAATAAAAAATATAAACATAAGCTGCAATACTGGACAAGCACACAACCATCTTTAAAAGTCCAGGAGTGGCCTTGTTAGTATAATGAAAAGGAAAAACACTAAGAGTAGATAAAAGAAAAAAGTGCTTATTTCAAGTAAAATAATTAGAAAGTATTCTTAAGCTATTTTGAGTAAAGGGAAGAGAGTGAAGAGCAAAGACAATGTACATTCCTACCAAGGTTTCCAGTCAAGATTTTTGCTAATACAGGAGAAATACTATACACATTAACTATTATTTAGAGCGGAATACATATTTCTGAGCACAAATAAGAAGTTTTTACAGTCATTTTGTGATGTATGAAATGACCATGTTTTCCCTGATTACCCTGCTTAATAATTAGGTCTCTCTTTGGTAAACAATTTTCTTTAATAACAACCTCCTCAGATTTTCTTCCCCCAAAATATCATCTTTTCAACTCTGTGTTGCCCATTCTGCCTTAATTATGCCACAAATGCCTTTCACGTGACGCAGAAGCAAGAGTGGAGTATAGAGAAACACAGAGACAGACCTGTAATCTCACTAATTGCCTTCTACATGCCACAGGCCAGCAGCAGCAAAACTGTAGGCTGTGCAGGACTTTCTTACAAACACACGCTGGAAACATTAATGAGACTGCTCCTGTCCAAACAAGCTTTGAGGAGTTGAAAGAGCTCAGCTAACCAGCCCAAGATGCAGGAAGTTAATGACCAGTGACTAAACATCCCCTGAAAAGGAGACTGACAGATAACAATCTTGCTCAGCTGGGCACAAGAACAGCACAGTTGTGCTCCTTATCCAGTTTTTAAACCACAGTTCCCAAATGCCACTGTATTTTTCAGTTCAATTTAGCTGACACAACCAGGGCTTCAGCTCAGACCCAGGACTTGTGCTGTTTCCTATCTGAAATAGCATTCTGAGGTCAGAAGGAAAGCTAAAGAGTCAAACTGTGGTCAGACAGCCAACATTTTTAGTCTCCCAAGACCAAACTGGGTGCCCCAAGTAACTCAGAACAGCTGAGTGACAGAGCACTGAAAGTCAACAGCTTATTTCCAGCAAGTAAAAGCCTCTTCAAGCTGCACAGCGCTGAAACACAGCAGACTGAAGAGATGAATAAAGATCTGGCATCATTTTACCTTTAGGTCTGTGAAACACCTGGACTTGCTCTCCCTAATCATGGTGCTAACCCAGCTAGCAGTTTCTTCTACACATTTCCCAAAGTTGGTGTTGCACTGCAGGCCTGCAGCACAGTGTGCCCACTGCCACCTGTAACACATTCAGTCACATGCTGCACTCGTCGGATGGCTTCTTCACCCTCCTCTCTAGTTCTGACCATGGTAATTTTCCAATTTTTTTTTTTAATCAATATTGTAAAATGGGAAAACACCAGCATGTGTATAGTAAAAGAGATCACAGCAGGGTTTAATATCCTTTTCTTCATTTTTCCTATTCTATCCAGAACAGGAACCAAATTGCATACATACTTGCATCAGATTTTCTCTATTTCAGAAGGGAAAAACCCACAAAAGTTATTCGTTTTTTACAATCTCCAAGATGAAAAAGCTGCAATCATAACGTTTACCTTCGTAAGTTCTTGAATTAAAGATGTGTCCAACTCCACAAAAAGGGAGGGCAAGCCCCCTTATTTTCCCTTCTGCAGCTCCTACTTCCATCTAACAAAATTCACACTGATTTCTGAACAGAAAATTTATGTTGAGCCTTACCACAGCATTTTTCTAAAACAGTACTTTCCAGCTTAACTGTGCAGAACACACTCAGTATTAAAACAAGAGCTGAGCACAGTTACGTACAGATTAAAGCACAGGAAGAGCTGAGAGAGGTACATTCACAAATTTTTGGTATGATGAATCACATCCACTACATTTGCAAAAAAAGGCCTTGCAGGACTTCAAATACCTGAAACACTTTTTTCCACACACAGATACACAAAATAGGTAGGCATTAAGATGCACACATGTCAAGAACACATTATGTACTGAAGCCCTCACCTGTAATCAAGTTCCTTTACACAAGATACATCAACTCATAAGTGCTTGCACAACATACTGTAACAAAGCAGTTTTTAACTTAAACAATAACACACTTGCAGTTTGCTTTGCCCAGCTACCATTTTTCCTTTTGACATCATGTCAGCAGTTTTAACTTAACACAGCAATCACATCTAAATAACTGAAGATGCAGAATAATCTATTTTTCATTCAAAACTGAATTTGGGAACCTCCCAAGTTAACAAAATCTGAACAAAAAAGAAAGCACTTATAGGAGTAGAGTTGGTATCTCCCTTTTTCCTGTGACTCAGGGAGGTGAAACTAGACAAAAATGTTGTTTCATACGATTTTAACTTCAGTTTTCTGAACTCCCTCAAAAAAGTAAACAACCAACTTACTGGCCACTCCTTGGTCTCAGCTAAATACAGCTAAGTTTTTGTATTGGTATTTCCCCCACACATTTATCATAAGCATATCCCATTCTCCACAGAAGTTTTTATGTTACTACTTTTATACAGGATTTACAGCAGGGCAGGGTTTTTTTTTTTTTTTTTTTTTTTGTTTCCATCCCCCAAATACAGAAATGCTCAAAGACACTTGCCATAACAGCTTTATACTGTTAGGGCCCCCTAAAAAGGGCCCCCTTTTTCCAGATAGAATTTGTATTTGATGAGTTATCAAACTTTGAAGCCAACATTTTAAAGCTAAACCTCAATATGCAAGACAGTTCAAGTGCTAACCAGCTGTCTTCAGGCAGACAAAGCATGGAAGTCTGCTTACACAGTCTAGCAAAAGTCCAAGGTTAAGCTAAGGACTAACAAAACACGTGACAAGCAATTAAGGCTTAGTGTACAGCACGTCCCACATTAACTATTACATTTGAAGTGCACACACCACAATCCATCATGTTTAGTGGTACCCCAGAGTACAGAAAAAATTGCAGAAGTTGCACCAAGATCAGCCAGTACCCTTATTAAAATGCAAGTATGCAAGCAAGATTAAATACTCAATGGGCTTTACTAATTATCTTTCCAAAGACTTACTGTCTAAGGCTCCCTTTGTGCAGATAAGAGAGAAAAAAAAACAAATCTCACCTTGCATACAGTCACTGGCCAGTGGTGAGCAAGATACAGCTTTTTCCAGGTGTGAGAATGGCTATCACTGTAGAAAGAAGAACAAAACTATTTTTTCCTCAAGTATTTTAAGAACACCACCTCCAGCTCCAGCCAGGAGCACAATACCAGCAATTTACAGAGGTTACACGCTGACTTCAGTGCTGTATAACTTCTACTGCAATATTTAACATTCCAAACACTGTAGGATCAAACAGTAACAAATTACATAAAAACAACATATTTAGAAACCTCACTGTTAAACACATCTGCATACTAGCTTGATAAGCTTCCCATTTATTAAGATACAGAGGATAGGTTTTGCTTCACATTTTGGAAAATATCCACTGGCAAGCTTTTACAACACCAGCAAAAAGAGATACTTGCTTAGGACATTATTAATCTTGTAATTCTGATTGATGCTTTCAACTGAAAGTATACAGCCTTGGAAATATGTAAGTACTCCTCTGAAAAACAAACTACAGATAACCACAAACAATGCAGTTGATGCTGCGAGGTGTAATTTCATCCAAGTGTCACCACGCTATCAGACAACATAAAACTTAGAACTAAAAAAAGTAAGAATTACAAGAAGTAACATAAAGTAAGCATTTCTGAGGTTTATTGTTTTACACACAAACACTACATTTTTTTAAGTACTTAACTATATAATTTCAAAACATTTTAGAAGTTAACAAGTTGTGACACTACTATGCTTACCCAGGGAAGATCTACAGAAGGAATACTATCACTTTCTTTCACAAAAACACTTGTGTTTCAAAGCTTCTTGATGAAGAGGTACATAACTTAGAGAGACTTAAGTACTATCTGAACCCTACATGAAGAAAAAAGTTTACAAGCTTTCTTTAAAAAGTGATGAAAGGGTAAATCATATTTTAGACACTTTTACAGAAGATTTTTTTTTTCCAGTAAATCTAAATTGACGCCCTGGCTAAACACCTCTTGCTTCAGACATTACAAGATATGAAAAGCTATGAAGCAACTACACTACATAATAAAACCTCAAATGAAAAAAAAAAAAGACAACACTGCAATTTGCACAAGCTGATAGCATTACAAGCAGAACTGTCAAAATAAGTTGTTATTCCCTGGAAGCTAACATCCATATCTCCTTTGCTTATACATGCTAAGGGTGCTATAGAAAAAGTTCCATGAGAAAGCTATTTCTCAGCTCCAGTAGAGATGCTCTCACATTACATCACTTGCCAGTTTTTTTCCTCTGGATTTGTGAGTTCATAATAGCCACATTTTCTCTTATGCATTCACATGCATGTGTGGTTTTACACAATTTATCTAAATAGCTCCAGAAAAAAATCAGACATAGCACCACTGAAAGTTATTAATACTTTTATCTAGTCTTCACTGCTACAGAGGAAACCTGAATAAAACAATTCCCTAACACTGTAGAATATTAATTTCCCTACACAAATTAAAAAAAAAAGTCCTAGCTTAGAAAAATAAATATCATCTTTCACCTGTATTTAAAATAACCGAGCTTCTGAGATGAAACATAGCGAAGTAGTTCTCATAAAACACCTTCTGGCTAATGACAGATAAAAACAATGATTTAGATTATTTAAGCAGTAGCTTTTTGAGTCACCTGTTTTAAATCACAGCTTACCTCTGAGGGAATTTATCTGAAGCACACCAACAACACAGTGCCATAGAAAAACAACCCAATATCCAATAGTGCAATTTAGCAGGCTTCATCTTGCTAATCAAGTAGCTGTAAAAAAAAGAGAAAGCATTAAAAGGAGAAATTTGTTACTTTTCCATTGTTCTACATCAGAAGTGTAGAAACAGAAAAACACAAGTACCTTAAGAACAGTACACAACGTAAATTCTATGCTATAGACTTACTGTGAGATTAAGATTAGGGTCTCTTTTAATGCTGTGCTAGACTTCCCAGCTTATATAATAATTTCCATATAATAATTTTTTTTAAACTTGTACATAGTACAAATAGAGCCACTCTCCAATTAACAGGGATACTTATGGTCTCTATACCAGAACATAATCAACTCACATTCTCAGAGTAACTCATTAAAGAAATTCTGAAGCTAACATCAAACATTCACATTGGATTACCCAAGGCTGACGTTAGAAAACCACAGGAAATGAAGTATGATGTTCAAGAATGCAACTCCCTGTAAATAAAGACAGGCTACTATAAAGCTATAATCAGATAATAACAGCAGAAGAGCAAAGCCTTTAGATACAGCAAATGAGAACAAGCCCCAAAGCAACAGCCATAGATACAGAAATAAGAAAAAGAACTACTTATCTTTAGACAGCCTCAAGCAGACAGAGAACACCAGCAAGAAACACCCTCACCTCCACTGCCAACACCTAAATGAGGTGTGGGAAGGGGTAGATCATGGCTCCACCCCTTCTGGTCACTCAGGTACATTGCATGCACCTGAGCTCCCCTGGGTTGGCCCTGCCTTCCCACCAGGTGCTCAATCACTGCTTCAGGCTGTAATTTAGCGTTTTCATTACAGCTACTAAACTGAAGTTAAAGAAAATTGCTGCTTAAAAACAAATTGGTGCCTGTGCTTGTTGTAAACCTTTAAGAGCCTCTACAAAAACATGCACCTGTCTGGTTTACTTACTGCACTGCAAACCCTAACAATGAGGAGGAAAAAAAAAAACAAATTTCACCAACAGGTGACTTTAAAATTGCACAGGTCAAAAAAACTGAACTGCCTCCTGCACAGACACTTCTTAGGTACTGAAAATAGAGGCATACACATGTATTTACATGCAATTATTAACACTTCATTGAACTTCCTTTCCAACTTCCTTATTTTCACAGTCCTACAAGCTGCATGAAAAGAAGATACTCATTGCGTAGCCTATGACCCCCTTCCAAGATCTCTCACTATACGAGTGATATCTCTTTTTCTATGAAGAATTTTAAATTACTCCTCTGTTAAAATGGTCAACCCATAAAGACATTCAGTTTGGCTATAATAACTGACTTCAGGACATTCAAATCCACAGCTCTTTATAAGAAAGAAGCCATTTCTCCACTGTTACCCAGGGGCTCTGGACCAAGTTATGAACCCAATATTTGCACTCCTGCAAACATTTGTGGCAGAGCTCACCCACGATTTCATCTACTGCTATTTTCAGCTAATAACCAAGCAAGCAGGACTTTATCTATCTGCATGACAGTTACTCAAGTTAAAACACTGAGAGACACAAGATTTCTTCACATAAGGCTCAGCTTTGCCTTCAGAAATAGTGTTTGTCAGCCAACAGAAACTGCGAAAACAACAATGCTACATGCTGTCATCAGAAAGGCTACATTGTGGAAAAGACTATCCTAAGTAGATTGCAAAAGAAATAAACTAGCAAGCATTATGGCATTTATTTTGCAAACTGGTATGACTTAAGAAGACGGACACAAAGAAATGGAATTTTTACAGACTTAAGTGCAAAAAAAGCATAAAAGTCATAATCTCCTTTTCTCATTTGAGCCCTGCAATTGGTCAAATAATGACCAGAGAGGGGGCCACAAAAATCCTATTATCAGATCGTCTGAATGCTCCGGTTTCTTTTGCACGCTGCCCTGCCCTCTAAAACTGGAACATAGGGACAAAAGGGCCCTACATTTTTACATATAAAAAAGATATTTTTTTTACTGATAAGCAATACACAACCTGAGGCTTTGACCTGGAAGACCCTAGCAGAAACTGGGAAGAAAACAATGCAGTTATGACGACAGATCAATTTATTCTAGTTCATCTCTTAGCCTATTGAGAGTGGGAGGTGAAACGTGTCAGGCTCACCTAAAGTATGCAGCCTGAGGAAATACACATCCAAACTATAACTGTAATAACAAATGAGGTTCACATTTTAATGAAAGTTTGCTCTTGTTTACTAAATTATACTGGTTTATTAATTCCACACATAAAATAAAAGATTAACAAGTCTTATACTAATATCATACACTTATTGGAGGGAACAAAGAGAGATTTTGCATTATGAAAGCTAATTATACAAATTCATAATATTTGAAAGGATTGTTATTAAGGCAACCTACAGTTTCAAAATGAAACATGCTCAGATGCATAAAGTCACTATTTGAAACTTCTGACTCATTTGAAACTATTTGAAACTATTCTGACTATTTGAAACTATTGACTCATTTGCCCCACAGATAAAACTACAGGTAATACGAATAGCTTCATGATGATTCCTCGTTTACTAGGTCTGGATACCAACACAGAGTGCATGCTAGTAACTGAGTCAGGACAAGCCCACTTTCAGTTATATGTACACTGTCCAACAGTGATAACAAAATTAACTACCTACAGTTATCAAGGGCTGGGGAGAATCTGACTTTGTAATTCTAGTGGAAATGCTAAATCAGGGCTTCAAACTGATTGACCACCTGGTAGGAAGGTGGGGCCAACCCAGGGGAGCTCAGGTGCATGCAATGTACCTGAATGACCAGAAGGGGTGGAGTCAGGATCCACCCCTTCCCAGACCCAATTTAAGGCTTGGCAAAGGAGGAAGGCCACTTAAGGAAGGGCAAAGGTATCTTTTGGGAGGTCCCTATGTACCTAAGACCTCCTGAGGGTAAGAATCTTCTTTCTATTATTTTTGTGCCTATGGCTGCTGTATTTGAGTGAATCCTTACTTGCTACAGTTTAGGACCTTGCTATTCTATTGTTATTACTGTACTTTGTATTGCATGAAGAATCTTCAGCATATTTATTGTTAAGTTCTAATGTAGTATGTTGCAGGTACTGGGTATGCTTCTTTTAGACAATAGCTACTAATTACCTTTATTTTAGTCTCTTACTTTTTTTTTTGTTTCTAACAACTAGCTTGTCTAACAAAGCTCATGTGAAAGCTTCCTGGTTTACACGTAGGTCAGCCTTATAGACTCAGAGAAGAAGCTACAGAAATTATTTAAGGTATTTGTTGACAGACTTCCATTGTTAACAACAAAGCTTACAACCAATTTAGTGTGGGCAGCAGTGGCCAGAAAATAGGGCACTTTTCTGGCACCCAGAAGCACTGAAAGGAGCTTCCAGGCTCAATATAACCTCAAATAAGGGAATGAGCGCTACCCTACTGCAACAAGTTAGACAGCCCAGTTACTAAGCTGGGAGTCAGAAGCATTAATTTCATTTCTAGCAATGCTCCTGGTTCAAACAGGGTTCATATCCCAGCATTCTCCTGGCTAACTATTCCTTCACATGACACACCATAGCCACTATCAAAGCAGGCCTCTTCTCCTGCCTCTCACATAACCCAGCCTAAGGCAGCCCTGGTGTAGGCGTGTTCAGGAGTAGCTCTGATCTGTTCTCCACTGACCAACTTCCTGGGGAAGTCCTAAGCAAGGCAACGCTGTGCCTTCCTCATACAGTAACCAATGCACTTCTAATGCTATGCTGAACGATTTTTCTTGGCTGCTCCTGAGGAACAACCATCACCCTTTATTACAGGTGCAGTTCAGAGAAAACTAGCACTGCAGAGATCTCATGGGGATGACTCCAGGTGACAGGAGGATACCAAAACTGATGCCCAAGTGCTACCACGCAGTTCTTCCAACTCTGGGTAATGCTACTACTTCTTTAGCAGCCCTTTAACTTGCTCTACAGGGAGCCGAAGGAATAAAGCCCGAGAACTGGCCCAACGTCCCTGACTCAAGCCCGGCTCCTTGCAAACAGTCACGCAGGTTAAAGAGGGAGGAAAAAGCCCATGCGGGATACCTCGTGCAGGCCCTTCTCCCGAGACGCGGCGATACTGCACACGCAAGAGGCTGCAGCCGCTCCCTTACCTGCCGCTCCGCCGGGGCCGCCTGAGCCTTTCCGCAGCGCGAGTTGCACGGCCCGCCCCGCAGCAGATTGGGGCTGAGAATACGGGCACGGCGCAGCGCCCGCTTCCCTACCGCGGCTCGCACTTCCGCCCGGCGGCACGGCTGAGTGCTGGGCTGTGCAGCGGGGAGGAGCCTTCGGGAGCCTGCTGAGGCCTCTGTTGCTTGTTAGTCTGCGTTTACAGCAAGCCATCGAGTAAAGCGAGTGCAGTGAGGGAGCGCTGACACGCGGGTTTGTGTATGCTTCCTCAAAATAATGGGGGAAGTTTGAAATGATAGCGTTCTTGTTTGGAAACAACAGGCAGCTTTTGAAGAGGAGAGAACACAAAGAAGTGAATCATTGAGCATCCCAGACCACGCTTGGCTCTCATTTTCTCTGTGCTGTGACAAACCATAAGATTGACTCCAACACCTGCCTGTCTGCTGATATGTGAATCACAAATGCCAAGTGGTATTATTAATTACTACTGTGTGCTTCTGAACTACGGGGGAGTTATTGTAACCACCCTCCATAAATGCACTTGAGAAACATGTGGGCAGATCTACTTCCACAGACAAAGCAGTATTTGTTTTGAACAAATTAATTACACTCTTGACCATTACAATCTTCATTCAAAGTCATGTTATTACCCACTGGTAACATGTTCTAGTCATGTTTATGCTTTTACTCAGCGAGAAGGAGGATGAGGTGAAAGTAATCTTTGCCCTTTCTATGGCAATACAAAAATGTCATGCTGAATGGAACAAGCGATCCATCTGCTGCAGTTTTCAGAAACAACAGCCAGAAGTATCAAAAGTTTCAGGAATTTGTTAAGACTTAAAATTATTGCAGTTCTCCAGAGCCTTGCATTTGTCACTGCTTCTCCTGTTGTTGCTGAGGGCATCACCCTTCCATCTGGCACAGAAATCTTTATCGCTGCTCATGAGGAGTCAGCAGGGATGGATGTGAAATTATTCTTTCTCAAATGCTGTCTTTGCAGAGTAGTGTTGGAGAGAGCAGTCTGTACTACCTATATGACACAGCGTGCAAAACACTGTGCTCCACTTTTTTTGAGGTATTGTAAAGATTTACTTTCTGAGGTTCCCAAATTAACTCTTTGCACTTTGTGGAAACTTAGCCCAAAGGCTAGTTTAAAGATTTGAAGAGGCATTCAAAGTTCATCTAAGATTATGTAGGCTCATAATTAACTTGGATGATGAAGCTATGCATTTATATCCTTAGATTATTAATCTTCCATCAGAAGAGGGTTGGTCAGCAGGTACAGGGAGGTGGTTGTTCCTCTCTACTCTGCTCTTGTGAGGCCCCATCTGGAGTACTGTGTCCAGGTCTGGAGTCTGCAGTACAAGAAAGACAGAGCTGATAGAGAGGGTCCAGAGGAGAGCCACGAAGATGATCAGGGAACTGGAGCACATCCCCTACAGACAGGCTGAGGGAGCTGGGCTTGTTCAGCCTGGAGAAAAGAAGGCAGTGGGGTGACCTTATTGCAGCCTTTCAGTACCTAAAGGGAGCCTACAGACAGGAGAGGAATCAACTCTTTGAAAGGGTTGATAACTGCAGGTGAAGGGGAAATGGTTTTAAGTTGAGGGAGGGAAGATTTAGGTTGGATGTCAGGGGGAAGCTCTTCACAGAGAGTGGTGAGGTGCTGGAACAAGCTGCCCAGAGAGGTTGTGGAAGCCTCATTCCTAGAGGTGTTCAAGGCTGGGTTGGATGGGGCCCTGGGCAGCCTGGTCTAATATTAAATGGGGAGGTTGGTGGCCCTGCCTGTGGCAGGGGGGTTGGAAATTCATGATCCTTGAGGTCCCTTCCAACCCTATGATTCTGTGATCATTCCATTAAGTGCACTATTTCGTAAGCTATCATTAAAAAGAATGTTTTTGATAAATATGAGGGGCAGACAATTGGGACCTCCTTCATATAATATCACCCTAAGACTTTGTTTAATATTTATCTGTGTACTGAAAATAAGAACACAGTTAATAAGTTTAAAAAAAAAAAAAGTGTTCCTTGGAAAACTACTTTTAGAGACACTGGGGTCCATCAGTGCTGGTCACTGTTTAATTCCCCTTAAGAGATCAGAAATAGACAATTCCAAAATGTCAAGCAGGTGGGGCAGAAGGCTGGCTTGCCTCAGAAGGAAGCTTCTGGAGCTTAGGTGAAAAAATGAAGTCTATGACCACAGGAAGCAAGGAAGAGCTACAGAGATGCTCTTGGCTACTGTAGGGAGAAAATGAGTGTAGCTGAAGCTCAATGAGAGCTGAAGCTGGCCAGTACTGTGGGAGACAACAAAAAGAGCTTTTTAAAATATGTTAACAGGAGGACCAGAGATAACATTATTCTGTTATTCCATGAGGATGGTTACCTCACTCATCTCAACTTTCTGCTTTGCTAAGCAGAAGCATTTTGTGACACCTTTTCCTCTGTTTTCAACTCCAGATACAGGCTTTGGTTCCCTCAGAGACCTCAAGAAGTGTTAACTTTACTGAATCTTTTTAAACCTTGTAAGGGAACTGTTGAGTCATGGCCTGAACCACTGAGCACCTGGGGAAAGCTCCCAGTCAGCTCTGGGAGCACAGGTGAGGAGAGGACAGTTCAGCTGTGTGACTGCAAGGGCTGAAGCTACACCTCACTTAGACCTCTTTTAAGGGTTGACAGCTACTGGGGAAGGATATCTTTTTGGAGATTCCTCCCTTGAGGAGTTTCTCTCTGAGTCTAGATCTTCAGAGACAGGTGAGCGCTTTTCCTTTATAACACCATACTGTTCATGCTAATCCCTTTGCAGCAACCCCTTTATTGCTCTTGCACTGCACTGACCTTTCTGATTGTTACAAATCTATATAGGGCTTCCCATGAAAAGCACATTTTCTTCCTCCTATGGTAGCATACAAGTCACATTTACATTGCTGTATAAACAGTAAGCATAATTTTGGTCTGTCTCTTGTAATGTGGTCCTATAACTTCCATAAAGGTGGACTTAGGAATTATAATATAGACTTAAGATTGTAACACTTTCTTCAGAATGGCACTGTGAAACAGTTTGAGATGGTACATTGTGTGCTGGATAGAAAATTGGACAACTAAAAATGCTTTCCTGCCCTTTATGTGAAGAATACTTATTAAAGTGATATACTGAGTTTTGCAGAATACGAAAGGGATTATCTGTGGAATAGGTTTTAAATACTCTGTGTATTGGAGAGCTGGAAGGCAGTGTTGCTAAAATACTGAAATGAATTTTACAAACAACAAATGTTCTTCTGCTGATTAACTGTCTTCTAAGACAGTTTGCTTTGCTTTGCAATTTCTATCAAGTATTTTTTTTTTTGAGAGGATTTTGTCAGGACAGTGAAACAGAAGGCTGGTGCCTAAGTTGCATTTGTCTCACAGAGATGGGACCAGAGTTGCTCATGGCTTAGCTCTGGCAATCCCTGGTGTATAGTTTTGTGTGAGAAGATGATTACTCACCCAATTGTTCAGCCATTTATTTATAAAGTCTTTATACTAACGGTGCACTTATCCTCTTTGTTACTAATTCCTTCCATTCATTTGGTTTGAAATACAAGGGGAAATGGCTTTAAACTGGAAGAGGGTAGGTTTAGACTAGATATTAGGAAGAAATTCTTTACTGTGAGAGTGGTGAAACATTGGAACAGGTTGCCCAGAGAGGTTGTGGATGCCCCGTCCCTGGAAGCATTCAAGGCCAGGCTGGATAGGGCTTTGAGCAACCTGGTCTATAGGCATGTGTCCCTGCCTACAGCATTGGAACTAGATGATCTTAATGGTTCCTTCTGACCCAAACCATTCTGTAATTTTATAAACTGTTAAGCTTGTGATCATTTAGGCCAGGACAGTAAGTCAAAAGCAGTGAGAACAGCAGGGTTTAATGTGACACCACAAAGACAAAGGTAGTAGTATGAGAGGGAGAAAATCTGATGTTGCAAAAAACACTTTCCTAAAGCCAGTGTGAGTAAGTGAACAGACTTTAAACTCCAGGTTGTGCTGGTCAGCTTGGAAAGGTAAGTAATATTTACCAACTATACAGTTGACAGAAAACATGTTTCCTCTGGACAAATGACAATTTTTTAGTGCAGTGACAGGGTTCAAATATATTATTGTAGCAGTGCTTCCATGTTCTGGCCCTTTTTCAAGGCTTGTATGGCTGACAGAATAATTTCACCTTTAGTAATTTTTGTCTCTATTAGCTATTCTACCTATTTGTTTTGTCTCCATCCTTTCTTTCACATTGCTAGGCAGAAGCTCATTTGCCAGCCTAGATTGGTAGGGTACTGATCCCTTTGACTGTGCAGTACTCCCTGTATTGAGATGCCTTCATAGTTTCACTGAACCAAGGAAACTTTCATTATGCCTTTTGGTGGAGGCTAAGGGTAGCATGGCATTTTTGGCCATAGCAACATGACAAAGTTCATGTGGATTACTGAAATTAACATCTAACTGTAAATAAACTCCAATAAACGCTTTTTAAAAATTGTACTTGATCATTAAGACTAGTCATTCATAATCTTGTTTCAAGTCTGTCTGACATCAAAGCTTATGGTCCGTTTTTTTTTTTTTTGGTAAATGGTGTTAGGAAATGAGAACTATACAAAAAAAAAAAAAAAGTGCTGTGATTTTAAGAAGTTCTGAAATCTTTCCTGTTTTACATTAAAACAATATTTTTAAATCATGTATTTTGCAACACCACTCAGTAACACCTACAACCAGAAAAAAACTCAGTAATTAAAAAAAGTGTGCATGGGTCACTCCAAAAGTAATGCCTCACTTATGTGGAAACTATAACAGATAAGAAGAGCACAATAACACTATTTGATTATGCAAATACTCAGCTACAAAACCCTGTTTTTTTGTTTCAATATACTCACCACAATGAGACAATTTGTGTAGACTAACTGGTCAAGATGCTCTTCATTTTGTGGTGTGACAGCTGTGGCCAGCAATCTGGAATGTGGCTTGTGGAGTGCTCTGAAAGTAAATGTTTCTTAATTTATTTTGTGATATCACAAAGCATATAGTACAGTCAGATGAATATATATATATATATATTTTTCAAACAGAATGGTTCTGAGCACCTTTTAGATCTTTCAGCTAGGTTTGGAGTTCTAACAGAGGAATGAAGTGGTAGGTGTAATAGCAGGCACTATGTTTCTGCACTTGTGTCTTGCTTCTGATGGGGCTTTGAGAAGTTGGAACTAAACTACTACTCTCTGCTTAAGAATAAAACTGAAAATGCAGTGCTGAGAATTTACTTGAATTCAACTTTGTGCTGAGGTGAGAGATGTTAAGTGCTTCCAAACTGCAGGACTCCCAGCCACGCTTCTATCATCCGGGAGGGAGCTCAGTATTTCTCAGGGGACCGCCGCAGAATTACTGCCACCTGCTGCACGTCCTCTGGAATTGGATCGGCTTCCCACAATGCCTTACTTCATCCGCGGCGCTTTCTTACGTCGTCTGGGTAGTCGTAGCTTCCAAAGTTCTTAATTAAGTTTTTGAGATCTTTTAAAGAGGAAAATATTAAGAAGTTCGTCCTGGAATAAATAGATAAATTTCAAAATCAACTCTCGCGGCTGCGTATTATCACAGAATCACAGGATGGCCAGGGTTGGAAGGGACCTCAAGGATCATGGATCTCCAACGCCCCTGCCACATGCAGGGCCACCAGTCTCCCCATTTAATACTAGACCAGGCTGTCTATGGCCCCATCTAATCTGGCCTTGAACACCTCTAGGGATGGTTGGGCAACCTCTCTGGGCAGCCTGTTCCAGCACCAAATAAATTTTTCAGTCAAGATGCCTCTTATGTTGTGTTACGATCACATCTTGCAAGGATAATAACGTGGTGCTAGAATCTTCCCCAGCTGCCCTACGCCCCTAATTAGATTATCAAGTAATTATTCAATGAGTGCTGTCGACAGCTCTCGAGCCGAGTTTCTTGCAGGTTTGCGAAGCCCTTCCCTCAGCAGCTGCGCTTTCACCCCTGCCAAAGCGGGGTCAGCTATAGAGAACGCGTGTGCGGGGAATCTGCTCCCTCCGGGAGCGAGAAAGCCAAGGGCACGGCCGGGCAGCAGCTGCAGCGGGAGGGGCGGCTCGCGCTCCCTCGCAGCCCGCCCTCCTCGCTCCTTGCGGGTGCTGATGGGCTGCGTACGGACGCGGCCCTTCTTGCGGAGCTGAACGGTCACAGCCGCTTTGAACTTCCCGCGCCCCGCTCCCGGCGGAGGACGCACTGCGCGTTCGCCGCCGCAGTTTCCAAGGCGCCGCGGCCACAAAGGAACCGAGCGGTCTGGGCTCCACTACATCTCTCCGAGACTGCTGTCGGAGGTGACAGCCGTCCCGCCGCGTTCCGTGTCCTCGTACCCGCCGCTGGGTGAGCGCCTCCCGCGGCGGCGGCGGCGAATCTGCTGGGCCCGTCCCGCCGCTAGCGCGGTTTGGGCGGTTGTCAGGGAGAAACAAGATGGCGGCGGCGGCGGAGGAGGACACGGAGCTGCGGGACCTGCTGGTGCAGACGCTGGAGAGCAGCGGGGTGCTCAATAAAATCAAGGTGCGAGCGGAAGGCCTCTCCTCGGTGTGCAGTGTTCTCGCGGCCGTGCGTGGGGTGCGCTGCCGGTCCGCGGCTGCCGCTTTGGCGCGGGGGTGCTCGGCGGGCCGCGTCCCCTCCAGCCGGCACAGGCCCGCGCCGGCTGTCACAGCTTTGTGGCGGCGCCCGCCTTCCCGGCGCTGCCCCCAGTCTGCTCGGATTGGGGCTGTCCGAGGAGCCGTGTCCAGCGCCCACCTCTCGCAATGGAGCCACTGCGCGCTCGCTGTGGGCCCGGTCGGCGGGCTGCTCTGCGGGGAGGCGGAGCGCGGCCCGGCTGTGCCCTGTCTGTCGTGCAGCGGGTGTCATGTGGCCGCCGGAGTACCCGCTTTCCTGCTGCTGCCCAAGCTTCCGAACCATGCTGGACAGAGTTCGCAGAATTTCCTTCTGCTTCCACGAGAAAAGACCCCAAACCGGAGTCCCGGAGGCTCGATGTTTAAACATAGGTGCGCGGGGTGGTGGAGCTGTGTTTTGGGGTTGGCTGAACGTAAAAAGGGTCTGGATGTGCTGTTTGCCTACTAATGCTGTGTTAAAAAACGTGGAGTGTTGCAATGGAATGTAATTGGTTTCCAGGCCTTTAGCCTGGGCTTGTGTCAGCAAGGATATGAAAGCATGTTCTGTGGATTCACACTCAAAGCTTCGAGCAATAACTGTCACATACAGCAAAGAGCCATGCGGATATCAAAGCATGAGAACTGTTGAATCTCCTTGTAAGGTCGAGGAGAAAAGAAGCTTGGATTTCAAATTAAGGGTGGCGGCATTTATCCACAGAATTCTACTTCGAGCATTTCAACAAGTGGGCAGTCATTATTGGTATTCCGGGAATATATGAACAGCTGAAATAGTAGATGGAAATGAGAACAGCCTTCTATGTGTACTTAGAAGCCCAGTAAGTATTGGCTACCTGTGATCCTTTTCAACAAAACAGCATTATTATAAACGTATTGCGCTTGCATTTTAAATGCATTATCCTTGTTTAAGTTCCATAGGGAGATGAAGGGTTCAAGATCGTGCAATTGTGTTTTGAGTAGGATGACTTTCTTTTGACTAGGTATTAGAGTAGGCCTTCTGGTCCACTTGCTAACTTCTTAGGTAGTATCAATCAGTAGAAGTATAGTGATAGTAAAGTCATAGTAACTTCAAGAGGAATAAAAGCACAAGCACATTGGAACACTAAAGCTTACCTGATTGCTGTGACCTAATTCCTGCCTTGTGTAGCATGGAAGCTTTTGAACTACTGTTAACAGTTCTGAGTTTTATGTCAGTTTTTTAATTGTAGTCTTCATTATTATTTAATGCTGGAAGTAGTAGTATCTGACATGATATATGTTATCCTTATAATAGCAAACCCAGTTCCCAGAAATGGGAACTTTTTGATATTGGGAGTCACCGATTAATAATTGGTGTGCTTATAATTAGTGCTGTTGAGTTTATTATGTGATTATTTTGTTTTTCTTGGTTGTAAACCTTAACTGGTGTGCTGGGTCGTTAGCTGTGAGTTGATTGATAACGTTAATGACTTGTAGAAGTTGTTGTACGTGACAAACAGCCTTCCAGAAGAACTCATGATAGATGAATGTCCTTAAGTGGTTAGCTCTTAGTTTAAGTTATACCATGCATTAAATAATAACAATAAAAGTGTAAATACCAAAACCATTGTCTTTTTGTTAAACTAAATTAAGCAGAGTTGCACTCTGTATTGCTGTCAAATGGTTGTTTATTTTATATTTGAAAATGAGTAGTGGCTGTTTTTCAAGATAGGTGAGGTTAGAAGGCTTACTATAGGTAGCTATGTTTGAGATTTGCTGAAGTGGATACATTGAACAATAAATTATGTTACCTAAATATAGCTGAATTAGTATGAGGAATATACTAGAGGTAAAGACAGCTCTGGAAAGATTGGAGTACTAACTGAATTATTTCAGTGGATAAAATGTATCAAGCTGCCAGATAATATATTTGAGAGCAAGCAGTGACTGAGTAATTTTTAGCAAGAAACTTTACCTTTATTTTTTCATACTATATAATTTCATAGTGGATTATAGTTGACAAATATCTTATTTTCAGTTAACTTTGGGGTATGCTAATAAAGATGTAAATGATTTGGCTGGATGAGGAAATCAGTTACTTGTATGACAGCTCAAAAATCTGTTCCAGACTTGTCTGTTTGTCATAGATTTTGGGCATTGGAGTATTTAATGAAATCATACTATGGAAACTAGGAAATAGGCAAATATATTTGCTATTTACAGTTGAAAATCCCCTGTCCTTTCCCTGAGCTGCAGTATCTGTGTGTGCTCGTTACATGTATGGGAGTAATTAAGGATTAGAATGAAACTGATGGGTAAAACTGCTTCCTGGTGAGTTCTGTAAACAAAATTTGGAATATTTGTGCTTCAGTAAAAATAATAACTGATGCTGTACATGTGAGGCATGCTGTATAAATACAGATGATTTTCTGTCTTGAAGAGGATGTGTTCATTCTCATATAGAAGCTGCAATAAAATCATAACATGGTTTGGGTTGGAAGGGACCTAAGGGGTCTAATGCCCCAGCCATGAGTAGGGACACCTTTCATTGGTTGTCATGTGAGGAAGAAGAACCACTGTGCTTTCATATCATTGCTTTGTTATTTTGCTTGATTTGTATCTTTCCTTCTGGGGAAAAAAAAAATAAATATGCTGCCTGAAATTTTACAGCATCCTTGGAACTTGCTGTTTCTACACATCTGAGGAATAAAAGCATTGCAAAAGTCACACGACTAAGTTATGTGTTGGCCAGCTGATGCTGTTCTTGCCAATTTGCTTCAAACCCTGCATGGCTGGTGCTGGCTGATAATGTGTTGTGAGATAAAGTAAAACTACTATTAAAAAAAACATGATGTGTTAACTGTTCATGTGTAGGTCAGTAAAATTATCACATTTGTTTTCCCATCTTCCATTTATTTTAGGCCATAATGCTTTAAAATATTTTTGGGTTGTTAACTATCACGATCAATTTGCTGGTCACTACAGTGTAATCATCCTCTGTTCTGTCCTTTTCAAGCAATTAATACTAGAAAATCAACTCATTTTTTCAAATCAAGGGGAAACATTATTTTTTCTTATTTTCTTATTTTTAAGTTAAATGTTTATTGTTTCCTCTATAGTATGGCTTCTCCATCTTTCTTTTTCCAGCATTCTTCATCTTCTTAATTACATTGCCAGCAAATTTAATGACTTAGCCAATAAGGGCTGCTATGGTGAAGTGTTTTCTGCTTAAATGAATGAGGAATGAGCATGAAAATTACTGGTTCTGCTTAGGGATGGTAACTTTGCTGGTGGGGAGTGACAGGACAGAGGTAAAGAAGCTTCAGTCTCCAGTTTGATACCAGCTTTGGATACAGGCTAATGCAGGCTTTTAGCCTGGTGCTTATAACTTTTAAGCCTGGGGTAATCACTAGTGGTTAGACAGCTTGATGTTGTGTTTGCTTGCTTACAAGCAAGTCACCTCGGTCTCTCTATGCTTAATGCTTCTATTTCATATAGTAAAATCCTCTAGATGCATGCGATGTACCTACATGTTGGAGATATTTAAAAGCTTCAAATGGATGTTGGCAATCTGAGATGCAAGGGAGACCTGTGGCATTCCTCAGTCCTGAACAATCTATTGCAGCCATTTCATCCAGCGTTTGCTGCATAAGCTGTTGTGGGTGGCTTTTACAAGTACTGGTTCAGATTAATTGTTGAGGTAGGTGTTTGCTGTCTTACTGTTTTTCAAAGAGTACTCCCAAATCAGATGAAAATTTTAGACAAGCCATCTAAAAATGTATTTGTTTATTTGGGGAGGTCTTGAGGTAGTAAGAAATGTCTTCTGTCTGGGAACTGTAGACCCTGGGAGATGTTTTCCTGCACGATCCTTGAGGTACATGTGTAAGATTCACTGTTTGGGACAGGATTAACTTAGCTAGACTCTGAAAAGGAGAAAGTCCAGTGCAGGAAGGATGTTTTCCTGGGCCACTGCTTTTACACTGCAACAGCAGTCAGTAAGAGGTGCTGTCTGCTGAGTTGTTCATGGTATGAAAACTGGAAATTAACTCTGATTTTGAAACACTGACCCACGCATTTCCCAACTGCTTACAGGCAGCAGTTGTTATATATGGTATCAGCCTTACTTTAGCTGAGTTCAGTGCCTTTTAATTCCTTTGTCATCGATATGAGCTCTTGTTTGCTAAAAGCTTGTAGTGATGTCTATTGAAACTTGATGCACACAGGATGGAAAAGAAGCCTATGGCTTTAGTGGATTGCAGGATGATAGATTTGCAGTCACTGTGGCTGTCAAGATCTGACTTACAGACCATAATCCTGGTACAGTTTACAGCATAACGCCGTTGTATCGAAGGCTTTGAAAGGCTCAGGGTGAGGAAGTTCAAATACTAAGCTTTGTTGTGCTTTACTGCTACTGTGAATAAAATGTTTCTTAGGCAACAATGGAAAACACCCTGTGAAAACAGGACAGCTAAGTGAGCACTGCATACAACTGGTAGGCATGCCATCCTATTTCTTATGAGAATTCTTAGATTTTTTTGCATGGCTTTTTTTTTCTTTTAGAAAGGTATCCAATGATGATTACTTTTTTTGCTTTGCTAATTACATAAGAAAATCCAGACACTCTTCAAATTGTTTTTAATTTTAGGCATTTAAATTTAGGTATTTTAGGTATTTTCAAAGACAAATTGGTCTTTGAAAACCTTTTTCTCCTTTGCTCCTGAGGAAAATGGCATGCAGAGTGGCAGTGTCTTTTATGGTCGCACAGTTGCTTGGCACAGTTTACCTACTGGCCACTTCAAAATGTTTTCCACTGTTATTAATTCTTAATCAGACTACTTCCTCAAATGTAATGCGTGTTATTCATTTAGTATGCTCAAATCACTGGAGTCAGGCTTTCTTTTCCTTGAGAATTTGTGTTGCTTTGTGTGATCTGACAAGAAGTCATAGGAATTTGTATAATTTAGCACAGACTTTGAAGAAAGTATAATTGTAAGTTATGTGTCTGCGTTTCCTGGAAGAATTGTAAATTAAGGGTAGGTGTTTCAAAGCTTCTAAAAAAAGTTGGATTTCTGACTCTCAAGGGAAACAAACAGGAGGTGATGTGTTTTAGAATCTTCTTGAGAATGAAGAATTTGGGAAGTTGTGTATCAAATCCCACTTGCCCCATTGCTTCTCCAAAAGCTTTCTCACGCTCAAATCACATTGCATGTAATCCTAAATGTCTTAATTGTATTGCTGTAGTTTACAGTTGATACCAAGTTGCTCGAGGAGAAACAAATAGATGTTAAGTTACTTTCTGGCTCTTAGCATTCTATTTGCACAGGTAAAACAGTGCTTGTAGAAATGCCATTTCTTTTTTCTTTTTCTTTTTTTAACTTGGCAGGCAGAGTTGCGAGCAGCTGTTTTTTTGGCATTAGAAGAACAAGAGAAAGTAGAGGTAAGAGAATTTTAGATGTTTCAGTTTTGACTTCCTGACAATTCTTCATGTATAATTAAAAATAATTACTGTAATACTTTATATTTGTGAAGTATAACAAGAGAAAATTATGTATCACTGCATAAGAGCTTAAAAAAAAAAAAGTGATCTTTCCAGTATTTAGAAATTCAAAGTGTTATGTAGCTTTTACTGTAAGAGTGTAGCCTCAAAGGAAACTGTTTAGCACTGCTGCTTTTATGTTGCTCTGCTGCAGTTGACTAGAGTAACTAATCATCTTTTCTGCCAGAAGATGTTGTTATTAGTAAGGTGTTACAGTGGTCTGTTTTGAGAATTTTTGTGGCCCCTTTGACTGCCAGCATTGCCTTGTTTCCTGTAGCTGTTCATTCTCTAAACCTTCACAGGAGAGCACTTTGAGAGCTGTTTATCCAGGCTCTCCTTTTTGAAAATTGCCCTTTCCTCTGCTGGTAGTTGGTTGTGCTCTTTCTGGAAAACCACACAACTGCGATAGATGTTATTGTGACACTGGTAAGGATGGGAAGCATGAGTAGTTATTCTATGGCATGAGACTCCATATGTCAGAAACGTAACGTAAGGTTGCTGAGGAAGAAATAATGGAAGAGTGACGCAGTGCCATTTCTTGTGGCAAGTTTCAGCATAGTGTGGAGTACCCCTAAAAAAAGCCCCCCCAGAGTGTTTGAAGAGCAGTAGGGCTGAAGAGAGAGACTTGCTGCAATTCATCTCAGTTCACTCCTTTTCAGAACCTTTAAAATTATCATGACATTTTAATTTTACGCTCCAGACACTGAAAGTATATTAATGCTTATCTCTATTCTGAATTCCTAAACATTAGGAAAGTTGTTTTGGTTTGGTTGTTTTAAATATTGGTGAGGGGCTTTCATGTGTATGTTAACTATCGCTGTTTGTATGTGCTGCCTCTAACAGAACCTTTCCTTACATTCAGTTAGGTTCCTATCCAGGGTGTTTTCATATATTAAGAATGACATTTAGAATTTCATTTGAAAAATTCCTGAACAATTTTGCCTAATCTAAACACAGCAAATTGATTTCTCTCTGCTTAAAAATCACAGTTGAAGTCAAATCTAACAGTGGGAAAGAACGTTTTCATAATGTGTTAAAAGGTCCTTGAATTAATAGTAATAAAAAATTGCACTGATTTCTGAACTGCTAACCAGCATCCTTTGTCTAGATGATTTGTGAATAAGTACTTTTTAGGTGTGACCAAATTTCTTTAAATTTGATATTATTGTTAAAGGAGCAACTTGGGAAGTTAATTGATTAACGTACCTTTTTAATTATCAAATAAATAAAAATCAGTATGCTATTTATAACATCGTGGTAGTTCTTCCTGCTCTTTAGCTTTTATAAAGAAATACTGAGACAATGGCTTTACAGCTTATGCAGATGATGGGATCAATACAAAAGTAGAATTCAGAGAAGTGAATTACATGTACCATGAGCTATATGTAAGAGCATACCCCAATTTGTTGTGGGTTTTTTTATTATTATTATTATTATCAATATTTTTAACTTCTTAATAACACAGGAATGTTGTTAATTAACATTTGTGTTTTGCTTTTTGACAGAACAAAGCACCTCTGGTAAATGAAAACCTGAAAAATTTTTTGAGTACAAAAGATGGTAAGTTCTGGTTAGCACGTCTCTCAAAATTAAAAACAACAGTGAATAAAGGATTGAATTGAAAGGTGAGACGGGCCCCTTTTTATATATCTTTCTTGATATAAAGTATGCTTTTATTCTCATCAAGTAAATGTAGTTATTGTGACTGGCTTCAGAACACATTACAATCTAGAATTTTTAAAGTTAATTTTGCTGAAGTTTAATTTATAACTGAGGTGACTGGTGTGTTTGAGTTAATATTTTGTGATGAGTAAAGCCATTCTAGGCAGTGAAAACAGATTGCAGAGGTACAATAGTGAACACACATAGAAAAATGCCAAAGTCATGTTTTTAAAAGTTCAGAACAGATGAAAGCAAAGCGAAAACAAAGAGAAACCCCAATCCCTATACTTGAATTTTGGACACAATTCCTTTTTTCCCCTGCGCTATTTCTGGCTTTACATAATTCAGTTAAAATGGCTGAGTTAGAAATGAGGAAACTGATACACAAATCATGAATTGGGTATGATGTGGAGTTGCGTGTGGGATGGTAGTTTGAATGTCTAAAGACGTTTGTAGAAGTGCTGATTCAGTGTAGTTGTTCATCTTGAAGCCATGTCTGTATTACAACTTTGAAGTATTGTTTGTCTGGTATATTTCTCCTTAATTTTTACATGTTTTTATTTGTTTATTTCTGTTGTAGGTCGTGTGGTAGCAGGTCTTGTTGCAGAATTTCTACGATTTTTCAATCTTGATTTTACGCTGGCTGTTTTTCAGCCTGAATCAAGCACAGTAAGATACTTTTTTTTTGCTTCTGTGTGATGCTGATCCTTTGGAGTGCATGCCAGTTGCTTGTGTTTATTCTTATAATTTTTATAAAATGTTTAGCACGTAAAAGGTATGTTGTGCCATAAAGACAAGTTTAAATGTGCTTATATGAATGATTATTACCTTTCAAAAGTCAATGTTTGATGTGCTAAATTTAAATTAACCAATTAATAATTACTGGAAAACCATGGCAGAGCATACAAGAGAACTTTTCTATAATCTTACCATGACATATTGTGAACTTGATATTTGTATGTGAAAATTAAAATCAAATAGATATCTAGTCTGAGAGAAATTTCAGAGGGACAAAGGACTTTGTCATCAAAGTGTTTGCTTTTAGGTTTTTGATACTGAGGTAGCTTTTCTGTCAAACCAATTTCGTTTTCTCTTTGTGATGTAAACATTTTCATAATAGATTTTGGGATTGAAACGGTTCCACTTAACGATGAATTTCTCTTTTCATTTCATATTCATTTTTATTCTTAAAGTCTCTTTTTAATTTGTTTAATAAAAAACCTATTCTTATTTGAAGAGTAATTTTCTTTTTCTTCACTTGGATTAGATATTGATTTTATTGTTTTGGCAAAAAATGACTACAGAGATGGTCATATGAACATATGAGCATAGATTGGAACAACCCAAAACTGAGGCTGTACAAATGATATTTCGCTGTTTCTCAGAACTCAGTGTTTCTTTTTAGGGACTTAATCATGCTAAATCACATACACTGTTCTTCTTTATCAAATCTCCTTGTCTGCATTTATTACATTAGGAGACATCAGTGCTAAGATTCAGATTTATACTACTGAACAGAAACAGTCATGTGTTCTCCTATGTTGCTAACTGTTTTGGGGAGGAGTCTCTTATTTGCAGCACAAAGACATCCAGTGCTCTTTGGAGCGCTACCTTTTTCCAGTAAAAGCCTCTTCTTTCTAGAAGGCATCTCTTGCAGTGCATGTGTGGAACTTGGCCAAAGTTTCAAAAGTTGACCGAGACTGCTGTGAATCATGCTGAAAGATTTTGCTTTATTGTTCTATACTCGTCCCAGTCTGAGTGCTATCTTTTTATCCTCCATGGTGTGCTTCGTAGTGTTCTTGTGTTTAAAACAATTTTGGGTGATCAGTGATTAAATTCACGTGCAGATCAGAAGTGAATGATTTCATAACTGTTGTGACTTTATTCCATATGCAACAGGAAGTCTTCAATAATCACTGGTTAGTCAGATTATTGCTCTATTAAATACGACCAACAAGCTTTAGGATTTTTTACAAAATACATACCGTTTCCTGACAGTTTCTGTGTTGTGATTTCTTTTTTGATTTTTTTTTTTTTTCCTCACAGCTAAATGGTCTGGATGATCGAGAAAACTTAGCTCGAGATTTGGGAATTACAGAAGAAGGTACTGCAGGTGGTCCCCTATTGCTGGAGGTTGTTAGAATGTGTCAGCAGAAAAAGATATCAGGCAATGAAGAAGTAAGTGCAGTTAATGTATTTTCTTTCTTCATAATCCTTTATTTTTATTTCATTGATGAGAAATGAACTGAAAAATACTTACATTGTTTCAAGCCTTTCAAGTTAGTATATTAGGAAAAGCTTTCAACGTAATTTATCAGAAAACAATGCTGAAAGTTACTTTTCATGCTACCCTTTAACTTCTTTCGTGCCGCCACATACTAGCATACGGTGACCCCAGAAAAATGATACAGAACATTCTACCATTTTTTTCTAATTTCTAGTGTGATTAGTTAACACCTTTAATGGTTACCTATTGTATCTTTGTACTTCTAGATTTTTCAGGTCTTAGTAGAATTAGAATTGGCTTTTCTATAGCTTTGTAGCTGTTCTTAAAACAAATATTTTAAAAAGCTAAACATATGAAGGTATTGAAATATCTTAAGGCAATGAGAATGCTGTTTTAATGGAGTATACAATAGTGTATGGGAACTGCTGAGTCACGGCCTGAACCTCTGATTGATCACCTGAGGCGAGCCATGAGTCAGCCGGAGGAGCACAGCTGAAGGCAATTCTCCTGTACTGCCGGAAGGGGTGGAGCCAGGCTGCACCCCTCCTAGACCTATTTAACAGCTGGCTACCAGTGGGGAAGGATCTCTTCTGGAGGTCCCCTCTTCCGGTGTTTTTTGTAGGTGAGCCTAGCATATGGATAAGCCTTCCATTTATTCTCTCTTACTATCTTAGTCTACTTTGCCTAACTCTTTTGTTCTTTTTGTGATTATAACATCTTAATATCCATTGATTATACATCTTAATACCCATTGATTATACAAATACTTATTAATTAAATTAATGGAATCCAACCAGTAGCATTTTATTAGTGTCTGTTGTGGTTTGAAAGAAAATCCTTTGCACCCCAGATATAGTGGGTCCACGAGCCAATTCACAAGTGGTTGTCGTAGTCTTCCTAACACAGCAGTGTAGTGTCACAGCTTGCATACAGTGTGAGCAGGAACAGTAGTCTTGTTTCTGATGGATGGTACTATGACATAATTCAATGTATTTCTAATAAGTATTTATGTGGCACGTTTTAGGTTGCCCCAGTTCTAAGTGATGGCCTGTGCTCCACGTCAAAATCGTCTGATGGAAGATCAAGCACACACCCCATACCGAGTAAGGTAAGGTGGTTTGTGTGTCATGAGAAAGTATACAGGAGAAGCAAAACAGTGAACTCCAGTGGTACAATGGCATTTATTTAAATAATCAGCAGTTTTCTTTCATTTCTCTTTATTATTACTACTTTATGCTCAGATTCCAAGTTATAAAGGATTTTGTAAGTGGAAGAAGTGTTTGGATTAAAAGTCTGAGCAGGTAAAACATCCGCTCAGAGAATATGCTAGCTTGTGTTTTATGCCTTCCTTTACAGGAAGAAAGAGTATAGAACCTTTTGAGTTGGAAGGGACCCTTAAAGGTCATCTCTAGTCCAACTTCCCTGCAATGAACAGGGACACCACAGCTAGATCAGGTTGCCCAGGGCCTGATGGAGCCTTACCGTGAGTATCTCCAGGAACAGGGTTTCCATCACCTCTCTGGACAAACTGTTCCATCCCTCACCGCCTTTATGGTAAAATAACTTCTTCCTTATATCCAATCTAAATCTCCTCTCTTTTAGTTTGAAACTGTTTCCCCTTGTTCTATCACAACAGACCATGCTAAAGAGTATGTACCTTTCTTTCTTCGAGCCCCTCTCCCACTTTTAGGTACTGACAGACTGCTGTCAGGTCTCTCCAAAGCCTTCTCTTCTCCAGGCTGAACATCCCTAGTTCTCTCAGTGTGCTGGGGAGGTGTTTCAACCTTTGGATCGTTTTTGTGGCCCTACCCTAGATACTAACAGATGATTTCTAGGCAGCAAAAAGAGTTCGCTGGGGTTCTTACAGAGTAGGCTCTGTTCATAAGCACTTCATTGTTCTTTCCACGTTCTGAGAACATTTGGCTGTTCTGTACTAAGTCCTGTACCTATCTGGCTGGGTATGTAACAGCACATGAATGTCTGTGAGATACTGTGGGGCTACTTGTTGTCTTTTTGGTCAGTTGACCGACTGCTGTTTGGAACTTATAAGGATACAACTCTCTTCCCCTTGGGGCCTGTTGCTTTCTCTTCAGTCTTTTTGTGTTAACACAAAACTAACATTTTGCAGACCTTTAGCTTTCATTACATTTGACTGGAACAGTTCCATAGGTCATGAACTTATGGAAAAATGTATGGCACTGATAGGGCACTTGTTTATACCAACTATCCAACAAAAAAAATGACTTAAGTACTCAAGTTTGTTAATTAATGTAATTTGAGCATAAGTTTGAAGCTTTTTTTTTTTTTTTTTTCTTCTCCAAGCTAACTGGAAGCAGCTTAGAAGCTTTCTAACATGTCACTGAAAGCTGAGAAATATAACACTGCATGGGTGATGTTATTATTTGATCTATTTGGAAGAGGGGAGTGATTAAGATAAAAAGAAAAAACAGTTTGGATCTGCTTCATTTTATTCCGTTTCTTCAGTTGTGTGCCATGCAAAACCTGAAAATGAGACCATTAGAAAAGCAGCTTCAGTTCAAGCTTTAATTGCTGTTTGTTGATTGTTTCTTAAACAGCTAGTATTTCTGTAATTGACCTTTCAGTGTAATTTTAACCAATTCATTTTTGCTATGGGAGAAGATAATTCTTGCTTGGCCCAAGCTTAGGGGAAATAAATCCAAATGTTGGTTTAAATATCAGTATTAGGTATGAAGCAACAGTATTGCTGAAATACTTCTGTCTTAGGTTGATGTTAAATTAGCCGAGAAGTACTACTGAGGATGAGATTACAAGTCATAAGTAATCCATACTTCACCTTCAATTTGTGTGTATGTATGCACACATGTATCTCAAGGTTGACTTGACCTGAAGTGTAGAATGTGTTTTACTCATTTGTCCTTGATGGAGACTTTTGCAATGCAGTTGTTAACTTGTACCTATTTGGTAGTGGTTGCAGCTGGGCAGCCTGACACACATTAGTTAGGGGTAGATGGAAGGAGACAAGTGGAAAGTATAAATTCTTAAGCCTTTTAAGTGAAAGATAATAGCTGATTTTTAAACAAAATCAAAACCAAAACGTCCCACAAAACCACCTTTGGTCAGTGCAGCCTGTATGCTGCTTATTTGGAACAAACAACATCATTGGTTTTGCTTTCATTGTTGCTGTTGTTGGTGTGTAGAGCTTGTAAAGTAAATAGATCTCATTGCTTTCATTTTCATTTTGTTGCACCGGGATGATATCTACATAAATTTAAATGTTGTTCACTGGGCCACAAGGATTTGCAAAGATAGGAGTATTAGCTGACTGTACTATATATAGAGCAGTCCTTAAAAGCATGAGTATTTATAGAACTGAGCCATGAGCATGACTGGAAGGCTGAAAGTTACCTATTCTTAGATACCTTGTTTGTATCCTTTTAGTCTTTACGCTTTTTCTCTTCCAATACTAATTATCTGCAGTCATGTTACACTTGACACTCATGGATTGCCATTTGGTGTGGTTTTCAGCTTGGTTTAGAGCATTCTCAAGTAAGCAGGTCTATCACTGAAAACTGAGAGACAGGATGTGAACCTCTGTGGCTTGTTATGTTCCAAGCCATTTCAGCTATGCAATTCACATCTGTAGTCTCTTAGTGAAATTACAATATAAGGCAAGCCTTCTTTTGCATGAAACCGTAAATATTTTTGAAGTTAGGTTAAAAGTGGTTGTTGTTTTTTTTTTTTAAGATGGTGTCATTTACTTGAGTTTAAATTGATTTATTTTGGAACTGATGATTTTAACTCAAAAGAAATTGTTTATAGAGGAGTTGCAAAGTAACACTAATTAAAAAAATCATGTCACATGCTCTAAAAATGTATTCAGAGCTAGAACCTAAGAAGTAGCATGTATGTAGATTTCTTCATTTGATGATCTTTCAAAAAGGATTGCTCTTTTAGTAGAGTTCATCTAGATATAAAATCATGCTAGGGATAGAACAAACTTTTTTTAACAGACAGTAACAACAAAGAAAATTTCTAAAGTGATTTAACAACTTTTTTCTGTTGTATGATTTCTGATGAGTATAGAGGAGTGCCAATAACATCTGAAGAACTTTTTGAAGAGTAGTGTTTGGTTAATGTTATGATATGTGTATACTACTGCTTGCAGTGTTTTAAGAAATCAAAACGGTTCATATGGGTTTTCTTGAAGAGAAATTACCTTTTCTTTCAGTGAGGTCTGTTTTCTTTATCTTTAAGGTTACTGAAGCTACTCAAAGTGATACGAGTGTCTCGTCAGGAGAAGCCAGCAAAAGAAGCATTCATTTTCTGCCTAATGAAACAAAACTAGATCCTCAGTTGCAAAACAAAGACTTAAATACCAAAGAAAAAAGTGATCCAGGTGTGGATGAAGATGATATAGAGGGAGATTCTTTTTTTGATGATCCTATACCCAAACCAGAAAGAACTTATGGCTGGTAAGTGGTGTGGAGAGACATAGGTTTCTTTTGTGCTCAGTAAGCTTGCACACCTTCAGGAGCTAGCTGGCATTCGATTGCTCCCCCTTTGTAAATGCACATGAACTATTTTGTTTCTGAAATGCTCGGCTCTGATCTCTTGAATGTACCAGAGAGAAAAACCTGTATCGCTCTGAGGTGCATCAGTTTTGCCATATAATGTCCCCAACTTATTTCTTTGCTGGAATGAACACACGTGAGTTACAGGCACCAGTGTTTCTTGTTGCACTGGAGCTGCAGTTGTGACCAACAGTAAAAGAAGTGAAAAATGAGAAAGGTAGTGCTTTAGGTATTTGTATAACTTTGTAAGGAATACAAAATATCTGGCAAATATGTTAACTGTAAGCATAAATAACACTTCCTTACCACTGGGGGTTTCCTCTTCACACCGCAATTCTTATTGTGTGCTGTTCTGTTTTTAACAAGTTGTTTTTTCTGTGGCCAGATCTGGTCACTGGTTCTTGCTTCAAATGGTATTTTTCAGTGATTGAATTGTACAGTAGTTTTGTTACAGAACTCTGCAACTTATCTTTGTGTGTTCTTCTCAGAGTTGTGGGTTATTTTGGAGCTTTGTTTAACTATCTACTGAGAAAAGCTGGAACATTATTTCATGGTGTTCTTTTGCTGTTTCTTTATAATAAGTTACTGGACTCTAAGAAAAAGATTGTTTATTATTTGTTTTTCATGGGATATATATAAAGAACAGATTTTTTATTTTTTTTCTTGAATGGCAGTCATTTTTCTGTGGAAAATACAATGTGTTACAAATTGCCCCACTGTGTGAGTTCACTTTTCCTTTTCCTTATTGGAATTATCGGTGCATTCACTCTTCCTTATTCAAAAGTGTCAAGTAGCTGTTAACCAACCATCATAACACATGGTTGTGATTCCATGAAATAGGTTTAAATGATGAATATTGAAAATCTAATGAGGATTTTCTTAGTGGATAAACTCCCTTTAGGAAAAGTAGTAAAGTCACAGCCCCCTGACTGTTGTACATCATAACATTACTGTGATTTAGCTATTATAGTAATGTTCCATAATAAAGCTTGTTAAATATGCAAATAGTAGCGAATGAGTTAATGACGAACTGTAACAGAGCTGGGTTTTTTTCAGCCTGTTGCTTTTAGTGTCCTGGCATCCCCTCTACAGCAAAAGAAAAATAAACAGATTTTTCAGATGAAATAAATCTGTATTGTGCTGGTGCACCTGAATCTGAAAGAGTGGTTAGGAGGGACACCAGCATTAATTGGTACACAAAAAGCATAAGTTCTTTTGCCCCTGGAAGAAGGATTCTTTGTAGAAGGAAGGTAGCAAGCAGTTAGTAAGGGTTGATTAAGAGCTGGCCCAAGATCTCTGACTCAGTGTTCAAAATTTAAGTGTTAAAATTACGTGGCATTTTGATGGCCTAGATATAATGATACAGCGAACGGTTCAGGTGATATTGTTCAGTGTTTATAGGAATACAATCAGAATAATAAACAAGTCTGTCAATATCGAATGTGAAAATCATGGTCTCTTTTTTAATAATGGTTTTTTAATTCTTGTTTTGCAATTTTTATTTTTTATTTTTATTTTTATTTTTTTTTTTTTTTGCAATTTGAACTTGATATTTCAATTATATGAGCAGAATGAGTAGTAGCCAAGAGAACTTTAACTGGTGGTGGTGAGATGTATTTTGCTATAACTGAGAAGTTTCCCTTCTGTTGGGCTGAGTGCCCTTGAGAACGAACAGTTTAACCAGACCTTAAGCTAAGCTGACTTAAATCCTGACTTGTGTCTGTATATCTAAATCTTTCTTCTTTTGACTTTGTTTACACTTGTATATAATAAAAAACTCTTTGTTAAAAATGATGATGCTAAAGAAGGTGTGGGTGTTCCGTTGGAGAAAGAAGTCGGGTAGAAACCTTTGCATAGATGAGAAAGCGACCTTGGTGAATGTCTTGCTTGACACTTGTGCTAGCTAATGACTGTTCCTAGACTGCAAAATGGTTGGTCTTTTTCCTTTATTCTTTTTGCTGTCCATATGGCTGTTCTAATTTTATGACAACTGAATAAATAACAGAAAAGAAAGTCACTTACATGCATTTTCCAGCTCTGTGGAATACTTCTTTGGTTTGTTCTAGGAAAACTGATTCCAATAAAGCAGAAGGTCTAGCATCCCTTTCTGATGCACCACCTCTGAAAAGTGGGTTAAGTTCTCTGACTGGTGCACCTTTGCTAAAGGAGTCCGATGGTAAGTTTTCACATCTTTTTGTGTTTTCATGAACATAGGAGATATTTCCCATAACATAATGAATAGTCTATATATTTGGATATAAGTTGCCTGTAGGTGGCCCCCATCTGTTTGGAATGTGCTTTGTTTTTAATGCTCATTTCTGAGTGATAGCATACTGTTTTTTTGCCAAGTTCTGACACGTTGACACATCTTGTATTTTGGAGCACAAAATACCTGCTTCCATTTTCTCTGTAAAGCAGTTTACAAGAGTTTAAAATCCTACTGTCCATTTTTAACTTTTTACCACATTTTTTGCATGAATTCTATGAAGATATTTAGGAAGATTTGCAAAAAAGTCTTGAATGCTGGGAGATTGGCTACTGTTGTTGTTCGTGTCTTTAAATGTTAGCACGGTTCAGACTTGAAAGTTGAATGTAATACAACTATGATATATTGTAAAATTATATAAAATTACTATAAAGTAATGGTTATAATAGATTGTACAAATGGGAACTTGTAGTTATGAGCCAAATTTCTGTTATGGTTTGCTTTGGTTTTCCTACAGATTTAAATAGAAATTCTGTTTTAAAAGACCTGCGCTTGGTGAATGCAAAACTGGGATCTTTAGAATTAGGTAAGTAACAACTAAGCACAATTAAGCTTTGACATTTTCAACTCAAAGCTCTGGCCCAGCCTCCTAGAGGAATCTGAGAAAATGAAATATACATAACGAAAGAGGATCTTCATCTCCTGTTATTTTGTTGGAAAACATTGAGAGACCTAGTGGAGTTGGGAGCAAGATCAGATCAGAAGAAATACAGAGAAGTGAAAACTTTTGAGTTTTGTATGCAGACCAGTATTTTCTGCATGCAACAAAAATTTGATTTATTCCATACTTTTCTAATATCAGATGATGTATTTTGTTGTCTAGGTTCCTAAGAAAGGAAAAGTTTTGAATGCTGCTTTTTAAAAAATAACCGGATAAGTTTTGATTCTTCATTTGCATTTCCTGAAAAATAATGTTCTTTTTATTAATACCTTCTAAAAATTGTTTAGGAAATGGAGATGATGATGAGTACGCTGATGACTTCAACAGGTAAGACAGAGATGATATTGCAGGAGCTCAGTATTTCATACATTCTAAACGTATCCATTGGCATACTTAGATTAACTCACATCCTGGCTTGTTGCTAGCGCTGGACCCTGCCAGTATCTCTGAACTCCTCCAAACTTCAGTTTGTGTAGCATACAACTTCTAATTATGCAAGTATATTTAGAAATCTTTTTAAGGAGGAAAAAAAAAAGCAAAATGCATTGCTTTGGCATAGGTTTTAATGAGTTACTTAAAAGCCTGATGTTAACTTTAAGGTACTGTCTAACTTTAAGTTGCTTATTAACTGGTTTTTCTTTTCCTAAACCATGCACTTAGAGATGTTTTACTGCTTAATTAACACTACTAAGCAGTTATTCCATTTTTAAAAAAAAAAAAAGAAAAGCATCTTGAGTAGTCAGTAATAAATATTTAAGAGCTTCATCCTTTTAATCAAGATATTATTATTGTAAACTGTAGGACTGAGGCATAAGCAAGTATTTATCATGTCTCCTTCTAGGTAGAAGGCCTTTAGTTATTATGGGTTTTTAACTTCATATTTAACTTGCTATGAATATAAATGTAATGCTTGGACATTTGAAAAGAAAGTTCTAATTCTTTCTTCTCAGTGCCAGCCATCGCTCAGAGAAAAGTGATATCAGTATTGGTGAAGAAATAGATGAAATTTCTGTGGAAACAGAAGACTTGAATGCCAGTGATAAAGTATGATTCTTTTCAATTTGTTCTTTATGTTTTTAACCTCCTATGAAGGAGTGTGCTGCTCTCCTGGGTTTCTAAGATATTTCTTAGTCTTGTTATTTGTTACATTCTGTATTTTTACACTTAGCATTCCTGCCAAGTTAGGTACCATACTGATTTAACAACACAAAAATAAGCGGTTTGGTAGCACAATTCTGTTTCTAGACACATAAAGCAGATTTACTGCTGGTTTAGTATCCAGCATAAGGAGTCCTTATCCTTTGTTCCAAGATCTGTCTGTGCACCTCCTGAATGAGTTGAAGTCCCAATGAAAGGACCTGATGTGAAGGATTTTGTGAAATAATGCTTTTTTTTTTCTGTACTTCCTGAGCTTTTGATTTCATTTGTTTCCTAGCTTGAAGACATCACACAAGACCATACCATTTCTCAGTTCAGTGATGCTGCAGATTATCTAGAAGACGTGGCATAGAATTGGACAGCAAAAACGTTTCATTGTGCTGGACTAGAAGATGACTGTGGACTGTTGAATTCAGACAATCACTTTTTGCTGGAACATCCACTCCCTATTTGTGCCTTGTTTAATAAAGACTGTAGGTGGAGAGGGCTTCTTTACAAGTTGTAAATGAAATGTTGTGTTCCCATTTGAGTCTGATATTGGAATTACTTTTTTCGTTTGGTTCAGCCAAACCTTTCACAGCAGGAGTTGGATTTTCCAAGCAGGATGTCCATTGCTGGCAATGGGCATAGTAAAAAGCAGTCTACAACAAAACATCTACATGGAGTCATGTGGCTTTATAATGAACTTGCACTGTTATTGTAACAGTTTGAAACGTTTTTAAAGATAACCAAAGCAAGAACCTTTGGAGGTAGTGCTTCAACTTCTGCCTCTTTTAAGAGTTTTGTCCAGTCAGTATGTCATACACATTGATAGTAAATCTAGCCACTGTACCTAGGCGCTCCAGACTTACTTGAAACTACTGTTTTTCAGACTTTTTTTGAAAGTTGGACTTTTTAAAGACTTATCAAGTTGAGCATATCTAAATTTAGCTAAGTTTAGGAGCTAAATTTAGTACTAATCTTAACTGAATATTCTTGTTTAAATATGTTTGTCAGACCATTGATGTTAAGACCTAAGCTGTTTTTATGTATGATAATTTCATTAGTGTTATTGGTTGTTAAATCATGAAAATTGATTATGTAAGGATCCACAAATCATTAAATATATATATTATTTTTTTTTTTTAGGTTTTTAACAGTGTGGGAATGGTTTGTGGAGCTGTTATTGTTGAGGGCTCTTCCTTTGCTGTAAACTCATTTCTATTCCTGAAAATCCTTGCTGTGCAAAAATGGGCACCAAGAAGTGAAACCACAAACTGTTTTTCCGATTCTGATTGCCACAGAGAAATAAATTCAGATATTTAGAACAACGTACTGAAGACATTATCAGTGCTAAGTTCTAGCTAAGAGCAAATTTCAGTGTATTCATTATATTCTTGCAAAACAGAGTCAGTAATGGAAACAGTGACAGTTCCTTAATGATGCCATTTTGCAAAGCGCTGCTGTAATATATAGGTCATGGACATTAGTAGTACTGAAACAAGACTTTGAAATGTGCACTTTCTGAACATTGTGAACACATTTGGAAAATATACATGAATATAAATAACTTATTTTTTTTCTTTTTTAACACTTTGTAATTTTCTTTTTCCAGGAAAACTGTTGGCCTCTCATCAGTGGCCGCCTCAGAAGTAGCATGCTAAACTAAAGCCATTGGTTAAGTAAATAGAGCTGCTACTAGCATTGGATGCTGATTTGGATCTTTCTTGCACTGGGCCAGCAGGCATGGAGCAGTGCTGGAAAGTTAGGCTTTTGTAGTACATAAATAATGAGAAGAGAGGAGAAAAGTTGTGCCTTTTATTTATGTGCGCCCCAAAATAAGCCAGCAAAAAGCACCAAAACATTTGGTCACCTTTAACTTCTGACTTTGTGCCATGTTGTAGCAGCTTAACAGGAGAATTTTTTTACCCCGAAAATCAATGTGCCATGGGCTTCAGGTAACAATGATATCTTAAGAAATAACATAGTGTGTAAAAATTACTTGAACTATGGAGGAACATTGTCTCAAGATACTACATGTTAAAAGGTATTTTTTCTGATTGAAATCTTTTTAAGGTGAGCAATGACATGTCTGAAGGATGTAAAATTCAACTTGAACGCATGGGAACGGTGAATTGCTGGCGTTCATTTTTAAGGTGTGTGGAATAATGTAGACAGTGCCATTTGCATTTTTCTGTGTCTTGGGAAAATGTAGTTTTGTTCCCTGTTAGCTGTAGGATCTCTTGCAATTTGTCATACCAAAAGAAGCTAAAACTATTAAATTATTTCTAATTGCGTATGGAGATGTGGCCTTTAACTAATTAGATACTTTAAATGTTAACATGACTTCTGTTAACAGCAAAGTGTTTTCTCTTTCCTTGGGGACTGATTGGAGACCTTGCACTTTGATTCTCATTTAAGGAAATGCCAAAAAGTGGTAAGTCTCCTGTGAGGTTTTGCTGAATTGTATATAATAACTTGCAAAATAAAGCTATTATGCTGGCTAAATTGTATTTTTGAGACTTATTGAATAAAAAAAGATCTTGATGTTTAGAAAGTTTGGGAAGCCCTGTGGGTCTGGGGGATTTTATTGAAGAATGTTTTTTTCATTTGTTTTCCTCTCCAGAGTCAGTCTAGTCTGTAGTTGAGAGAGACTCTGTGTGTGTGTGTGTGTGTGTTTGCGCTTACATTTCTTTTAAGCCCAGTGAATCCTGCAGTTTCTCGTATTGATTCATAAAGTCTGAGTTTTTGGGTATCAGTTTGAGTTGTCAGATATCTTATGATTCAGCAGAGAGGGGAAAAAAGAATACTACCTGTATTGGTAAAATTTTGTCTTGTGTAGTTCAATTGAGTTACTTAAAGATGACTGACGAGTTTAGTTCTTGAATGCTTGCTTTGCTGTCTGAGAAAGGCACTGAAAGTTGGTCTGTGCAGCTTTGCACCAATAGGTTTGTTCAGAAACATACATTGTGAAACCCTCAGACACTTTAATTTGTGCAACAAATTATGGGAATTCTGTGAGAGAAATAATTAGGGTCTAAGCTATAGCTGACAGTCCCATCATCATGACTGTGGTGACGTTGACAGATGATTAAAAAACAACACCCTATACCTTTCTCAGTTCTTTGTTGTGAAGTTGCTGTGTTCCACTTCACTTTTTTGTTTCTATTTTATTTTATTTTTTTTTTAAACGAATGAGAAACCACAGCACATCTGATTAAATATTTCATCATAAGTGACTGTTTCCACAACTGCAGTAAAAAGCCATTCTCAGCTATAGGCTATTTTGACAACATTGTTATTTGGGTCACAGAATCACCAAGGTTGGAAGAGACCTACAAGATCATCCAGTCCAACCATCCATCTATCACCAATAGCTCTCACCATACCATGTCCCTCAACACAACATCCAAACGTTACTCAACATCCGAAACATTTTTCTATCATCTAGCTCTTCAGAAGACTTAGAACACTTCTGTGGATGACATGTGAATTGAGTGCTGATGGTAAATAAGATTTTGGGCTTTTTGCATTTTAACATAGTGATTTTCACTGAAGAAACACTTTATATAAAACCAAGCTTCCTTTCCAGGAAATAATGCATTCTTGGGTAGTTGAGTTTGATTATAGACAAGAGCTGACATAAACTTCTGTTTTTAGTATTGTCTAGACTGCAGGAATTGAATCTCAACAGGATGACTGTAGAGCTTACTGTTCATTTCAGAAGTGCCAGATTTTTGATAGGTCTCTTTGTTTTTTTTTTTTCTTTCATTGTTTTCATTGTAAGCTAAGGTCAAAAAGGAGTTAAGTCATAAGGGGTACAGTTTTGGTAGACTTGTGATTTCATTCATCCTGAAGCACAATGCTCTACAGACCTCGATGTAGTCAGGTATTGCATAACAGGAGTTGCAACATGACTGTCCTGATTTCACTTGGCTACATGATGCCATTAACTTAAATTGAACCTCTGAGAGAACTGCAGTGAACACTGAAAGTGTCAGTTCCCTTGTGTATCACAAGCAGTATAAAATTCCATTAAAAATGAAAAAAATGCCTCATGAGCTCATGCTTACAATTCCTGTTTTGGGGTCTGGAGGTGTGATTTTGAAATACAGAATAGTAGGGAAAATACATAAGCTGTCTTTATGTGTAAAAAATGTCACTTTGAACATGTCCATACACTTGAATATTTACCTTTCAGGGAAAAATGTGGTAATTAATTATGGGAAGAAGATGGAGCTTTGCTCTTTTGCATAGAACTAACTGAGGAATGATAGAGCACAACGAAGCTGAACATAAAAGCTTACTTTGGGGAGCGCTTGCTTTGTGTAGTGAGTTGAATGTTTGCTTTTAGTGTTGCTGTTTTAGTGTATTGTTTGATCTAGGGGATAAAGAAGCTTCTCAAAAAAACTTTTCAAAGCCTTATAAGCAAAGAGCAGGAGAAAATCTGCAGACCTCATGCTTGTGAGCTAAATGAAGCACAGCAGCAAACTAGAAGGGAGAGTTGAACAGTGGGCAGGAAATCTAATAGGGCCAAAGCAGGTGTGCATCAGATTTCAGCGTGTTAGGATCAGCATCCCTGCTGCTCCCAGCATGCATGAGGTGGGAGAAATACAGCCACGTACTGAGGCTTGGAAGCTTTTGCTGAGCAGCGAGGAGGAGTGTAGGCTTGCCTTCATCTCTGTGCTTAACACTGACTGCCATGAGTAAACAGCAGTAAAGGAGTTGGTGGAAGAGGATGGACAGAAAAGCCATAGGCAATGTGGGAAAGTATCAGTATCATCATCAAAGTAATGATGGTGACAAGACAGAATGCGTGTATGGAAGGGGAGGATCAGAGTTAGTGTTTGAGCAGGGCAAAGGTGATTTCTGTGAGAATGAAAAAAAGTTTTTCTCGAACTGCAGATGTTTATTTGGAGAAGTATAGGGCCCTGCCAACAGAATAGTCTTACTGGCATCTAACTATGCCATTGGAGCCAGTGATACCAAGGGAAAGTGGCAGGTAACAACAGTTAGGAACTTTTACAGGGCATCACCCTGTCAGTCAAACATGTTTTGGAATTTTTCCTTGCCTGAACCCATCTTTAGTACATTGTTAAGAGGCTGAGGCTCTCAGGCTACCTTGTTTTTCATGCATGAGCCTGGAGACCTTGGAGTGGATCTAGGGTGACTGCTGGACTCTGGGGCCTCAGCTGAAGGAGGAGGGAGCTCCAGTGCCATTCTTGTTTCTCCTGGGCGAAGTAGAAGGCTCAGGTAATTGTAGATGTATTTGGCAGATCAACGCTTGACTGCATGGCCGGGGTCATGGGCAGGGCTTTGTTGGTTTTGTGAGGGTTTTTTGTTGTTTGTTCTTAATGGCCACAGGATCTCTGAGGAATGAGGAATTGGAATGAGGAAAAATAAGATGCACTCGATGATGATTAGTATCTTTGCTGACAGAACTTCTAACGTATGGATAAGATGTTAAACTAGGTTTGTTGGGCGTGGAGACCAAAGCCTAGCAAAAACCAAAGGCATGTGGGAGTGCGGAAATCCCCCACCATGAGAAACTGGACTGACAGCCTCATCTGAGATTCTAGTCCATGAACAGAAATGCAAAAATAAGACCAGTCTGTAATAAACAGGACCAGCCTGTGCAGTCACAAAGCTATGACACCACAGTATGACATGGGTGTGGTGGAATAGCTTGCACTATTGGAATACTGCGATGGCTGGACACAGGCTTGATAGACAGGTAGGAAAGAGAAATGAAGGGGTCCATGTAAATGTGCAGGGAATAAATGCAACACAAACTGTGGCAGACCTGTCAAGAGCTTATCATAAGGGATGAAGGGAGGTGGTTGAGTCACCATCCTCAAAAGTGTTTAAAAACCATTTGGATGTGGTGCACAGGGACATGATTTAGCAGAGGGTTGTTAGTTAGGGAAGTATGGTTAGGTTGCGGTTGGATTTAAAGACTCTTTTAAGGTCCTTTCCAACCTGAGCAATTCTGTGATTCTAAGGGGAAGCCAAGAAAGGGAATATTGTGGTGGCTACCTGCAACAGCCCACCTGATCAAGAAAAAAATGAAGCCTTCCTTAATTGATTCCAAGAAGTGTCCTGATTGCGTGCTGTGGTTTTCATGGGGATTTTCAACCACCTCAAATTTGCAGGAAGAGCAACATGGCAAGTCACAAACGAGCCCAGAGATAAATGGAGGGTGTAAAGGAAGATCCTTGCTTTAGTGCTGGACAGGATTTTCTGGGATTGGGTGCACTGCAGGGGATTACTCTAAGTGTACTGCCTCAGAGTACAAAAAAACTACTCAGATGTAAAGCAGGATGACTTCCAGAATGTGCACAGGCATATGGGAACAGTGTATAAGGGACAGAACTGTTTAAGAGCTAAAAGGTTCTGAAGGTAGCAAGAAGGATTTCTGTGAGATATCAGCAGAAGAAAGACAAAGAAAATGTGGGCCTGCTACTGAATGGAGTGACAGTGATGAAGAGTAAGAAAAAAAAAAAAGACAGGGGTATTGTTTCTTCTTCACTCTGTCTCCTGAGAAGGTCTGTTCTCAGGTATCTTTGAAAGGGACATTCCTGATGATCAAGAAAAGGAAGATGTTATGTCTAGCTCTTAAAAAGATGAGAAAGAGCAAGTTTACAGACCAGTCAGCCTCACTTTAGTCCCTGTTAAATTTGATCAAAGTCCTCGTTGTAGCCATTTCTAAGCACATAAAGATAAGGTGACCTAGAACAGCCAGCATGGGTTTATAAAGGACAAACTGCACCTGATCAGTGTGATCACCTGTCATTAGGCAATTGCTTTGGGAACAATAGTGGATGTCATTTTCTCTGATGTCAGCTGAAGTTTTTCATAGCATCTATGAAGCCGAATTGTGGAGAGATGGACTACAGAGGGTGCAAGGATTCCACCTGAATATGATTCAAAGGGTTGTGATAGTGGATTGAAATCCAGCTGGTGACAGAAGTGGTGTTCCTCAGGACTGAATACTGATCAACAAACAGGATGATAGGGTGCACTGTATCCTCATCATGCTTGCAGTTGATACCAAATAGTGGGCAGCAGCCAATTTGCTGGAGGATAGGGTTGCCATTTGGGGAAAAAAGTCAGATGTTGTTGTGGAGCTGGAGCACATGATCTGTGGAGATCTGATCTGCCTGTAGCAGAGAAAGCAAAAGCTGTGTCTTCCCAGTTAGAGGAACTGTCTGTAGAACAGATCTGAACTCTTTTTAGAGGTGTTCAGTATAAGGACAACAGACAACAGTCAAATTATATTGGAGAAATTTCAGTGACATTTATGCAGTGAAACAAAAAATCATCAGGAGAATGATCCAGGAGTGAAGCAGGCGCCTGTGGAATCTCCATATTTTCTGTCCTTAGAGATTTTGAAAACAGCCTTGAGCGGCCTAATCGATCTTCAAAGTTTGTTCTGCTTTGAGCAGGAGTCTGGACCTCCAGAGAGCTGTTTCAGCCTAAATTATTCCATTATTCTACTAAAACTGACCTTTCTATCGTTGCTGTGGGGAAAGGCAGAATAAACCTGGCTGCCTCCATGCATGTAAATTACCTTGTTTTCATGTTGAAACTCTTTTGCAGCAGAGCGCATGCACACGCTAACTCTCCTGTGGAGGAAGGCCATCATTAGGCACAAAGTAACTTGATGCAACTCCAGCATGAAGTTTTTAACTTTAGCATTTAATCATTGATTCATTAAAGTTGGGAAAGGCCTGTACAATTGTTCAGTACAACCAAAATGCCACTATATGATGTACTTCAGTGCCATACCTACCTTTTTCCTAAGTGCCTGCAGAGACAGTAACTCCACCACCTCTGTGGATGGGCAGCCTGTTCCAATGCATTACCACTCTCTGGAAGAAGAAATGCTTCCTTATATCCAAACCTGAACCAGCCTGGTGCAATGTAAGGTTGTTGCTTTTCATCCTATTGCTATTACCTGGGAGAAGAGGCAGACACCCACTTTGCCACAACCTCCTTTCTGGGAGTTGCAGAGAGCAATAGAGTCTCCCCTGAGCCTTCTCCTTCTCCAGACTGAACACTTTTCTTTCAGCCATTCCCCGTAAGATTTGTGCTTGTGAGAGTCTCAGAAAATGTGAACTTGATTGCACTCTGTGTAAGCGGCTGCAGCTTGCTCCTATTCTTGGATCTATGTGTTTGTAAAAACAAGTCATAAAGCTTCTAAATATTGTTTTTCAGTTTCTTAGCAACTTTGTGTTGTGTTGTTGGCTTTTTTCAATTGTTCTAAGGCTATGGGGAAACCACAACACATACAAAGTACTAAAATCAGGTCATTTGCACAGTTCCCCTGTAGTGGTATCTATCACATGACTCCACAGCAAGAACAGGTGCTTCAGCTTTTTTCTTAGCTTTTGCTGTTGCTTTGCTCTGAAATAGAACAATTTCCACCTTTTGCTTACAGTGTTTCTGTCTTGGCCAACAAATGACCTTCAGGGCATGCTGAAAGGCACACAACTGGGAAAGACATGGCATGTGATGAAGCTGTGCTTCCAGTTGCCCTGGTGGCTTAGGCGACTATGGAAGAATGGCTTTAAACTGACATTCCTGTTATGTTTTAGGCAGATAGTTCTGGTGTTTGGTGTTAGGTTATGTGATCAAAGGCTCATCTCCACAACAAGGTGGCAGGGCATTGGATGGCTGTGATTCCAGGCTGGACAAAACTGGTGAGAAAAGGCATCTTTCTGGTGCTGAGTGGCTCAAAGGTATGCTTTGAGTTTATGCTTAATAGCTGAATGCAAACTAGCGGGAGAGATAGGAAACTTTGAAAAATTCTTTAAGAAGTAAATTGTAGATATAAGAAGCTGATGTTGCTATTAAAAAGCAAGAGATCTCCCCATCTCCTATCCCGTTATCACTCATGTAGCATTAGAAAGATAGTGTTCCTCAATTACACACAGTCACAATGCTAAGTTGTGGAAATTTATTAGAATTGGAATTTGAAACAGTTTTAAGTTGATGGAGGGAAGATTTAGGTTGGGTGTCAGGGGGAAGATCTTCACAGAGAGAGTGGTGAGGTGCTGGAACAGCTGCCCAGAGAGGTTGTGGATGCCTCATCCCTAGAGGTGTTCAAGGCCAGATTGAATGGGGCCCTGGGCAGCCTGGTCTAGTATTAAATAGGGAGATTGGTGGCCCTGCATGTGGCAGGGGGGTTGGAGCTTGATGATCCTTGAGGTCCATTCTAACCCTGGCCATTCTGTGATTCTCAGTTAAGTCTGAATCTGAAGTTAGATAGTGATAGACAAACTTATGAGAAAGTCTGGATTTTGAGTGTTTTTTTGAGTGGTTTTTTTTGTTTGTTTTTTTTTTTTTTTTTACTCTAAACTTCTGGGCCAGAAGTAAAATCAACTCTCATGGACCTCTTCCATGAAAGAGAAATTGAAATTCATGAATACTTTTTCTAGTCTGTGGTTTTAGTAAGTGTGTGCTAATTGTGCCAGTAAAAAATAAAAACAAAAATAGCTGCATTGAGGCCATAGATCTCATCCAACTGGAGAAGCTACTGTACAATAAATAGCATGATATCAACACACAATAGCTGTTCTGCATTGTTTACTTGCATGCACGCTCATTCTCCATTGAATACCAAAAAGCGTTAAGCTAACCTGCAGAAAGAAAGACACAGGAGCCCAGAGTAAAATACAGGCAGAAGTGAATGCTAAGTACAATTTTGAAAGCTCTCAAGCTAATCTGTTTCATACAAAGGGAAATAAAATAGCAGAGAGAGACCAGTCCATGCAACAGTGTAGCTGAGAAAGCAGCGGGTGGTAGCAGAGAGCAGCGTTTGAGGCTGCCTGAGTTGGATGCCCCGTCCCTGGAGGTGTTCAAGGCCAAGTTGGATGGGGCCCTGGGCAGCCTGGTCTAGTATTGAATGTGGATGTTGGTGGCCCTGCATGTAGCAGGCTGGTTGGAGATTCATGATCCTTGAGGTCCTTTCCAACCCAAGCCATTCTGTGATATGATTCTAAGATTATGTGTGCCACCAGCCAGTACACAAGAGATGTGGCTTGGTGCAGGAAACTTTCTGTGCATTGCCAAAGTTGTGTTTCCTTTCACAGGGATGTGGCCAGGTCTTGATAATTAAGCAGATATTGAGTTGGGCAATTCAGAGTGAGTAGCAGACAGAGTTAATTAACCTGAATTAAAAAATCAGTAAATCTGAAAAAAAAAAAAACCAACTCAGCAGCACATTAGAGACTGGCAGACTGGCTGTGAGAAGCGCTTTGAAGAAGGCAGAATCCCTTCTGCAAAGAAAAATTTAGGAGGTGTACTTTGGTTTTTGAGCTGGTGTGACATCATGATGGTTGTGATGAAAAACTATCTGGAGAAAGGATGACAATCTTTATGCCCGCATGTAGCTGCTCATATAGACTGAATAAAGGGACAGGGATAGCTCTGGTAACTGTGTTTTTTTTTTTCTTTGTGGAACCTGCATCTTACTGGGTTGATGGCTTACAAAGTGAGCACAGCTTATTTGCAGTGCTAGCCATGCACACAGTTGTGCTGCCTGTGAAATGCACCATGTTTGGGGGCCACACAAATGTCACTGACTCCCCTCTTTTCGTTCATGGGGGGAGCAGAGCTGCAGAGGGCTTCTTCCTGTGCTGCAGCACCTTCACCACCGCAGCCAGCAGCAACGGCTCCGCCTGCTTTGGCTCTAACTCTACAGAGCTGCTGAGATTTGGAGCACTTCTGAGAACGGAGCTGCTTGTCTCTACGTCTGCCTTTTCTCCCTTTGCTTACAAATGACACTGATGCTTCCATTCCGATTTAGGGCCGAGTTTAAGTTAGAAAGCATGACAGAGTGCTGTGCATCTCCTTCAAAACTTGCAGTACCAAGCAGTGACCACTGCAGCTCTTTCACAGTGGGCTTGGAATTGAAGGGCTACATCTCTGCAGTACAGCTACAGACTTGAAAGAAAAATGGGGTCACAGATATAGGCCAATTACCCATGCATCACGGAACAGGAAATCTCGCAGAACTGTCTTTTTTGTTTGTTCATCTCCCGGTGTGGTTTGCTCTTGTTATCTTTGAATAATAATAATTTTAAAAAGGATATATCCTGACTTACACTGTGGTATAACAGAGCTGTTACTGGTCACCAAGGATCTGCTAGTCCTCGGAAGCAAACTGAACACTATCCAACTGTGTGGTCCTTTGCAGTAATAGCATCTATACATGTTGTTGCCACTACTGTGATTTTACTCAGGTAAACTGGTTCTCTTTGCACAGTGGAGTTGATTCTCCTTAGGAATTCTTATTACTTGGTTTTCTTTTAGTGTTCCCACAAAGTGTTGTGGGAGGGAAGTGAAATAAACAGTATAAACAGGCAGGAATATAAAAAAAGATCATTCAGGTCAAGCACACCTAATCAGCTGAGCTTCCTTTCTCTCTCTTCAGTTCTACCAGTATAGAGTTGAGAAAGTGAGCTGACCACACAACAAGAGGTGGAGGGCTTTATTGAGTAACAACTGTCCCTTTCCTTCACCAGATTTCATTTTTAACCAGAGGGTTAGTCTAAAACCACAGAGGTCTATTACTTGCTACCAGCCTGTTTCTTGAGGTTATGTGGAGTGATCCTCAGTGAACTAAGATTGTTTTTTAACACAATATTTCCTGCTCAAAACTGTAGAAATGCAGAGGCATCTCACACAGTGGTGAATTTGCCAGGGCTTTGGGTAAACCAGAAGTTTTGTCACTTGTGATACTGACAATCAGTGCGAAGTGTCAGGGGAACTGTTCCTAGCTGGTCCTTCATCTGGACACCAGGCTGCATGGGGGAAGGGGATTTAATGGCATGTTAAACTTCCCTAAGTGAATAACAGCAGGGATGCTGATGTATCTGAGAATCTTGTGCGGTGGAAAGTTTCATACTCAGATGAAAATATCCAAGAACAAATTTGTATCCTTTTGTAATCTCAGCTAGAAACAGAACAGAGGAATAACAGAAAGTGGTGGATCCTCTGCTGTATATTTGGAGGCTGAAGGGTCTGTCATGAAGCAGTGTGTGACCAGTGATGAGATCCCAGTGGAACAGTGGTGAGACTCACTTTGGGCTGTGGGGCACAGAGCATTTCTTGCTCTCAGAGGCATATGGTGATGTTAGAAAGATGTTAGGATATTTTTCTTCTTCCCCTTTATTTTGACATTCATGAGAAGGTGAACAGCACTATTCTCAGAATGGCCTCCTGCATTCATTAGTCCTGAGGCCAGTCAGCCTGGGAACTCAACCATGATAACCACACCACAGGTAGCCACAAGAAAGTGGCTTAAAAAGTCCCTTGACTGATAGCTTTGAGCTCCTTCCCCTTGCAATGGTCCATTTCCTCCTTGATTTCCTTCCTAATTTTATTTGCCTGCTTTCTTGCATTTATTCATGTATTTCCTATTGGATCCCTGTCCCTCTGTTGCCATCCCAGGTTGATCCTGTTCATCTGTTTGTAAAGGTCCAATTTTGGAGTCCCAGCTCTGAGCAGAAAAGCCAGCTGACATCTACTGGCTCACAGTTGCAGTGTAGCTCCTGAAGAGTTAAGCAGGGAGCAAGGAAGCCTGCATTTCTGATGTTACATTAAAGGTGTTGTGGGGAGGGAAGAGATACAAGTCAGGCAGACTGAGATACTAAGCTTTCAGGAGGGACTGGTAGGCAGAACTGGATACCCTGAAGATGTGCATAGAAATCCTAGTCCTTCAGACTCTAGTCTGAAGTTCAAAGCATTTGAGTGGGATGGAGACTGAAGAAATCTACTCTGAGAAAGCAAGCTGACAAGTGTCCTGGCAAGGAGATCCTGCCTACAAGAGCTTCAAAGTCATGACATGATTATTCTGAGGAAGAGCAAAACAAGAAAAAAGTGAGGAGATGCTAGATCCTCTAACACAGATTGAAAACAGTTCAGGATCTTGCATCCAAGACAACAGAAAGAGAGAAGATAAAAGACATTTACTGTAGGACGTTATCACCTCAGATATGACAAGATAAAGTTGGAGGCAGTGAGCAATCTCTGCTTTTATGATTGTCAAAAGGAGCAAATCTGATAATTGTCTTTTCCAATGACTAGAAGCGCAAAAATAAAACTTCGTCAAAAGTTATCTGAAGCCCTCTCTGAAACAAGGCACCCTTAGTACATGACTTAGAGCAAATTGTACTCTCACAAAGCTTCTTTCTTGTCTATTCAGATGGCAGCTTCTTTAACAAGTGAAGAAGGGAGTTAAGAATAAAATCTTGTGCTGCCCTCACTGAGGTGGCATCTTCTACAGCAGGAGCTCAAAATAACTTTTAACCACACATCTCCTCTTGCTTGTACCAGTCTTTCAATCTTACATTTTGCCTTGCCTTTTGCAGTCTTTTTTGCACTCAGCTATGATGGAAAATGAAAATTAGTGAACACATAAGTTACTTCAGTTATAAGAATACCCACAGGGAAAACAGCAGAAATACAAGCTTTTCTATGCACTTTTTGCTGCAAGCCTCCCACTTACTTTCCATTTTTCCCATAATCATCTGTGCTTAATCAACATTCTCTGTAGTCCAATAAAAATGGATTAAGAACTATCAGAAAGCCAGCAAGGCATCAGATCTCGTGGAATTTAAGCACAATTTACCAGATGTCAGTTTCTACATGTAGGATAGCTCTGAAATCCTTTGATCTTTTGCATCAACTCAGCTCCTAATGTGCTTAATGAGGCTGAATCTACTTTACATGCCTGCAGGCTTCTCTCCAGCTCTGGGCATTCACTTTCAGCAGACACACTGTCATATGAAAATGAGGGGTAGGCTCTGAAGTTCAGCCTTTCCTTTAGTACTGTCTTGCCCTGTGAAGTGTTTACCTGAGTAATGAAACATTACAGCTGATGAGGTAACAGCAAGGAGAAAAATTACTATTGTAGTAACATAACATAACCAGAATTTGTTTTTTTAGTAACTAACCACTTCTGTAAGTGGTTCCACTTCTGTAAAGTCAGGGGAACTTCTGAATTCTGAGATGTAGTCCACCGTTATCAGACAGTAGCATCTGGGTGACACAGGATGCGAATCTAGTAATTACAGTGTTGCTTCTTTCACAGTTACTCTTCATTAACACCATTAACTAGGGCACCACAATTCATGCTCTTTCATCTTATTTTTTTAGATTAAGCTTTTTTTAAGCATTCCTGTATTACTGAAGTGTATTACGTACACTTTAGGAACCTTCTGGCTGAGCTCAGCTGGTAGCAGGTACCAGGCCACTGCTGAGATATGATGGTTATCACATAAAATTACTGGGGAAACTGCAGCAAAAATCTTGTGTTCAAGGGAGTTCTTTTGCCTGTTTTAACCACACTGAAGCAATAAGAGCAAGGATTCTCTGGCAAGAGTGCAAGCTAACCTCCTGGACACCTCCAGGCTGACTGTAGAACTCTGTAAACTCAGACACGAGGAGTGCATCCTGTTGTGGAGCTAGGTCACAATGACACACTTAGTTATCTGGCTTGACAGTGAGTGCCAGTCTTCATGTCAACATGATGGAAGCCTCTCTCTGTTGGATGAGGAGAAGACTCCCAAAGCATGATCTCCTCGGCTCTCCGTGCCAACCACAGCAGAGCAGGTGCGATGGGCACAACACGGAGTGTTGTGAGTGTTGTCAGTGTTCCTCTCTGCCAGGAAGAGGCCATTGTGTCTCCAGAACCAGGACGGTGTGAGAGCAAGGGGTCCCCTCCATGCTTTGTGCATCACTGTGGGTTAGTGTGGAGAACACTAAGAGCCTGGGTGTCATGGTTTTGTGATTTTGGGTTTTCGGTATTCCACATCATAACATCATGTGGGGCACTGGGAGTTTAACTGTTCATGCTAATGTCCTGGGTACCTGCCCAGAAGAGAGGAAGAACTACATTCCCCAGGGGACTTTGCGATCACGGAGAGGAGATAGAACTCCTGGCAATGTCACCTGCTGTGCTCTCTTTCGTCTGCTCTTCGTCATCTGCTCTCCTCCTGCTTCCCTGCTGCTCAACTGGACTGCACATCTCACCTCAGCTTTATGGTGAGCCCAATCCACCTTTCGGACATTCTCTCCCACACTATATTTGATTTATTAGCTTCAGTTCTGATTATATTGTATTATAGTGTGTTATCTTGCATTCCGATACTATATTTAGTAAATTAGTTTGTTTCTCCTCAGATCATTGCCACTGTTTTTAATTATTTTGGGGTCCTCTGTTTCCCTTTTCCGGAGGCGCGGATCCGCGGATCCCTTCGCACCGCTGGTCACGGAACTGGGCTGAACCAGCCCATAAACAACTGACACTGGGGGAGGCCTTTCCCCTTATTTGCAGAAGGAGTGGTGGTAGAAAGTGCAATTCCAGGCAAGGAACACAGTGATATAATGTAAGTATATTGTGCCTGCGAAGTAACAAAAGAACAAATCTACTGGCTTAAGTATTTACAGCTGAGGCGTGATCCTGACTCCAAGTGAAGACTGGTGAGTTCAGTTGAAAGCAGTACAAAATAAGGCTTTGTGAGAAAGGAAAAAAAAACGTCGGTCAGATGCACTTCTCTGAAGGGGGAGGGAGGAGGGTTGGGACTATGCTGAGGCATGTTAAAATCAGTTCCTTTTTGTCCCTCTTTCTAGGAGGAAGCAGACAGCCAAGACAATGAATCTCCAGGTCCTCATGCATACATGCACTTACTGGTGGTTAGTGCTTTGATAAAACTGATGTTTCCAGTGTGATTACAGAACTGGCAAAGAAAAAAGAAAAGGGATCCAAACAAGTAGCAGGAGATACATCACTGATTGTTTTCTCAAGGAGCAGTGAACTGTAAAATGCTCTTAGTTAGTTCTGCGCTGCTCAGAAAATGCAAGAGACCACAGAGACCAGCCAGAGGGAGCAGCTGTAGATCAATGTGAGGACATCCTAGGTGGTAGTTCCTGGGACAGGCACTAAAGCTCCAGCACTCTGGAGGTGAATGATGAAGCAGTAAAAATTTTACTGTCTTCCAGCACTGGTTAATGTACTGGGAGGAAGCTGCAGTGAAGCAGGAAGTGGTTAATATCGGCACACTTTCCCAATACTCAGTGATAGAGGGAACCAAAACATTCTGCAGAGGAGCTATCAGTTGCTGCCTATCTTGTTCTTGCAGACATCCTTGTCTTTTCCCTTCAGCATAGAAACATGTCTGTGTTGTGCACACAGTGCTATGAAGATATTGAGTAAGGTGTCTGTGCATCATAAGCAATTTATTTCAGAACAAGACAAGTTGATGGTTAGGGCCGTCCTGCATCTGATGCCTGAGCTATCTGGCATCTGGCTGTATGCTGGATAAAGTAGACATTCCCAGAGACCAGTTAGAAATTCTTGAACTTACTGCAGACTGAGAAGTTTCCTTATCAAGGGCAAGAGCCATAACCAACTTTATGGGATAATTTTCTGAATCAGTGCCAGAATGTCAACACCACCAAATCTGGCCCTTTCTGCTACACCTGGCAGAAGTTACACAAGCATATCTGGAGAAATTATTGACCATTCTTCACTACCCAGCCTGTTGCTCTATGATAGCATTTCAGTGGCTTTAGCTGTGCTACACGGTTCTCCTACATATCTGCCCACAGTGTTATCAGGTGCCTGACTGAGTGTGGGCTAGATTAGACTTACGGAAACAAAAGGAATGAAGTGGAAAGACACGCTTGCGTTTTCTGAGCAGCACAGAATTAACTAAGAGTATTTGACAGTTCACTGCTCCTTTGAGAAAACAATCAGTGATGTATCTCCTGCTACTTGTTTGGATTCCTTTTCTTTTTTCTTTGCCAGTTCTGTAATCACACTGGAAACATCAGTTTTATCAAAGCACTAACCACCAGTAAGCGCATGCATGCAAGAGGTGCCCACTCTTGGAAGAGAATGAAAGGTGAACTGTACTCTGCTCCTAATCCACATGGAAATTCACAAGTATGTTCATGTCTCTAAAGCAGACATACACATCTCCTGTTCATTGCACTGAGAGCTGAATATCCAATACTCTTAAAGCCTATTATAAGGAGAGTGATTTAGACTGTGCTGGATTATTTCACAGATCCACATTTGATGATGAAGAGGATCCACATTCTGGGCACAACCTCCCACCCTCAGAAGTGCCACAAGTGGCATCTCAATAGCAACAGTTTAGGAACTGCAGTGCCTGCTGTGTGGGCGATCTGGGAGGAGATTTTCTTCCTTGCAGAGCAATCTCTTACGGGAGTTTGTGCCTGAGCTGTCTTAGATGGTTGCTGGGATTAGTGGTTACATCTACATTACGATGCACAAATAACAAGGGGGAATAATTTGCCCTCAGCTGGTGTTTATGTCTTTATTCCCCTTTCTCCCCACTACGCAATGCCTCCTTGAATTCTTTTTTTGCACTGTCATTTTTTGCTTTGCCTTACACCCCTTTCTTACATATGCTTCTTTTCTCAGTCCAAGTTAAGTGACAGCGTTCATCCACCTGGGTGATGTGTATGGGTGGGATGATGATTATCAGACTAACACAATCATGCACTTTTCCCAACAAACAGATCACTTTCTGTCTTGTCAGCTGACTGACAGAGACTTCTCTGATTGAAGTGGCCAGTCAAGCCCTCCAGTCTGTCTTTATGATAGGGAAAATCACAGTCCCAGGGCTGAAAAGCATCTGCTGCATCTTGGCCCACACAGACTGAAAGAAATCTTTGAGCTGCATCCAGCCCACCCAGGGATTGCATACTGTGCAGGCACAATTACAAATTTCATTCTTCCATTTTATCACTTGTGGTTTTACACCGGTGCCCGGATCACAGACATTTCAAAATTTCCACGCTAAGAAACTAATTGCATAATTAGGTATATAAGCACCTTTTAAACTCTAGCTTTTAGTGCTTACTAAGGCCGTGAAGGTTACTGCTGTGGAAACAGAGGTGACTGGGGCATTCCATGGTGTGGGGCACTTGTAAATGCAGTCATACAAAGAACATACAGCTCCAAAAAGAAATCAGGTCAATGAATTCAACATACTAAGGATGAAATGTCAGTGCTTAGGAGTACAGTCTGATGACATGCTTTGAGAAATTACACTGGTAGTCATTTCAATGAGACCTGAAACAGAGAGTGCGTGAGTGAGCGAGCAAGCAAAAAAATATTACCACAAAGGGTATCATCTGGCTACAGCATCAAAAACATAGAAATTATGTCAACAACTGCACATTTAACTCTACTTCTCTCTTTGCATGGTTCTTGCAGCATTTCTGATACGGAAACTCACATGTTCTCCACAGCTTAGTGTAAATTAGTCATGAATTTACAAGGCACCATTTGCTTCAAAGGGCAGCAGTTATTTGGAAATATTTAACAATATTTTGTCTTCATTGTAGCAACACATTTCACTTAAAACAATTCAGATCTATTTTAAGGAGAATCTGCTTTTAAGCCTTTCAGTATTGCTGCTGTCATAAGATCAGTGTAATAATGACATATATTTAAGTCTAGTAACCTGGGCTAGGTTTCATGGATTCATTAACTCAGGTGGGGTCAAAGAATGTTGTAATAACTACATTTGACATGCACATTTCCAGAGGGGAGACTTTTATGTAGACAGCTGCCCTCTCCATGACCTCAGAAAAGACATTTACAAAATGACTGGGTGATGCACAGCTGTATGCAAAACATTGCAGAAGTGGTGGAGAGTAAGGGGTTGGGACTGGGGCTACTCTCTTCTTTGGGATTCCAGGAATGAGCATTTACTTTCCAGTCAATGCAATACTTTCTCATGAGCAGAAAAGGTAGGTAATTCAGATTAGCTTCTGGCATCTTCAGTCAGTTGCCCCTCTCCTTTAACTACTGAATAGCTTCCTTACCTCTATAAAACCTTATGATTCCCAATTGTTTTCCAGTCTAGACTTTCAGAAGTCCTTAAGTTATAGAATGACATCACTCATTGCCTACTTTCTCTACTCTAAGAGGAAATGTAATCTGACATGTAACCTCAGCCTATCAAAGAGAATAAAAGAATGAGCAGCAATAGATTTATTCACCCACTTGATTTTTTTTGTTGTTTGTTTTGTGGTTTTTTTTTGTGTTGGTTTTTTTTTTTCTTAAACTGGCATATTATGTATCCAAACTTCCATTAAAAATCCCACAATTTTTAAAATCTGTTTGCTTAAAACTTTGATTTCCATCAACATGATCTTTAGAAAATAAATTGTTTTAACAAGCTTTTCTGAATCCAGTAATTATCAACAAAAGGACACACAGCTCTTTGTGCTTCCTCCATGCCTAGCTCAGTTAGGAGGTAGGCCATTGTAAGAAGCAAAGCTGCTGTGAAGCAGAGAAGTGCTCTGAATATGACTGTGCTCCTCCTTCAGAAAATTCCAGACTCAACATAAGAAATCACCTCTGATTCTTTACCATTTTCACATGAACCACAAACTGTTTCCCATCTTTTTATTTATTTATTTTTTAGACTCCATTTTCAAATTAAATAGCACATACATTGATAGAAGAAAACAGACTGTGAGGTTTTACAAATACAGTTATACACATTGGGCTAGGAATGAGACCTAAACACTATGCAGCCCCTTAACTTTCCAAGTGCTCTGTAACCATCATTACCTATTTAATCTCATATTCACTCATTTGACTAAACCTTGTAGAAGGCCTTAGCAAAGATTTGTCTTCTCTGACTGGTTTGACAGATGCCCAACTAAAACCTTGATGGATGCTTGTACTGGGATATTAGGTTGGACCTTGGCAATCCATAGTATACAAGAAGACATGAGTAGGTGGAATCAGATGGGACTGAAACCAAAAATATCAAGAAAAAAAGATTAAGGGGGAAAAAGGTTAAGGGGGAAGCAGATGAGTATTACTACAAGATATAATGCTGAAGAGAAATGATGAGGATGGAAACTAGAGATGGAAATAAGAGAAAAATAGGAAAGCCAGAAAACAAAAGAGGGAGGAATAGAGAAAACAAAACAAAAACTAAATATAGAAGTACCAAATACAGGAAAATGCCAGAGGGAGCAGAATTCCAGAGGCAAGCGCGTGGAATAATTTTAAATAAAATAATGAGAAAACATATTGACAATATGTGATTATAACTTTTTTTTTTTTTTTTTTTTTTTTTTTAATGAACAGGTTATATAAGCAACCTGAATGTAAAAAAACAGTTTACATTTTGTGGTCTGACAGAATGTTGGAGTGACCAGAACCTCAGCTGGTGGCTAGGTTTTTGTATCAGACTAAATTGGTCTAAGTTTAACTGAATAGACATGAAAGCAGGAAGGAATGGGGTGCGATAGGTGTGAGTATTTTAGAATTAGAAAAACATCCTGAGTCATTCCAGAAGAAACACTTGGATTCTGGAATAACTCATACAGTGTTTTCCTTATGTTTCAGTATTTTCTTTCCTTAATTAGTGGTGGCAGAAAACTAACATGTGGTGAGATTTGAGAAACCACAATAACCGTATTAGCTAAACGAGAGTAAATTTCCTTTCAGAGTTCTAACATACAAGCAAAAACTAGCTAGATGTGGGGGCCTCATTTGCATACCAGGCAGATTTTCAAATAGATGTCTGAAAAAGAAAAAAAATCTTTCCATTTGCCGCAGTGTGAAGGCGAAGCGCAAAGCATCTGCAAGAAAGGCTGTCTGAGCTTTGTAATTGGGTCAGAAGAAAATGCGCTAAGGAGGTAAGTTGTGCTAGCTATCTTGTAGTAATTTGGGCATTCACCTAAAAGGACTTAATTCTTCACTTTCTGGAAGACTTACTCTTGCTAAATATTGGATTTATTGCTATCAAAAAGCATGAGATACATTGAAATTAAAAAGCTCTTGAATATGGAAAAAATTGAGAAATAATTTTTGTAGTGGATAATCTGAAATTCTGCTTTATCTTTTAATGAAACAAGCCATCTCATTATGCCTTGTCTCATTCTGTGAAATACACATGATAGTATTCAATTGCTTCCTAAGCTAAACTGTTAGCATTCCAAATGCAGGCTGTTGTCTGAAAGAGATGCTGGAAGCTATTACTAGTAGACGTGCTTCTTTGAATATGGAATACAATCATGATGGACTTGGTTGGTGACACGTAGGCGTATCCAATTTTGTAATATTGATAAAATTTCTGCTTCCATTACTTTTTAATCACTTCTTACATGACTGCCTTAGGCTAGATTTGTCTTTGTACAAAGAAGTTTGTGTGTGAGACTCAGATCCATCTCGTCAGTCCCAGAGATAAGAGAGAAGCACTTAAAGTCCCACAGAGGAATGGGCCGCCTGCAAATCCCTTCACCAACACGAAATGTGCTCCTGCTCTGAATGTGCTGTTTTAAACAGGGCTAGGGGATGTGTTTCAAACTGTCAAACACAGTGAGCATCCACATCAATGGTTTAGTTGAAATGGTATTTAGGCAGAAAATTATTTATCTGTATGCAAGATCTATGCTGTCACACATAGTTGTGTTACTGCAAGAAGTATAAGCACTTCAGCTTACCAAAAGTAAATGTACTGTTTCTCACAGCACTTGATGGAAAGAAGAATTAGAAATGAAACTCACATTTTTATTTCCAAGAAAGTTCAGAAAATACCTTAGGAACGTTCACATGAAACGTGAATCATGTTAATTAGATGATTTCCGTTACGACATTTTGAAATGCAAATAACAGCAGGTTAGTGGAACAATAAAAAATGTGGGCTTTTTTTTTTAAAGTAAAATCCCATGGTAACAAGGATAAGGTGAATTAAATGGCCTGAAAATTCCCAAGGCTTTAGTGATAAAATTGCTATGAAATAAATAAGTGAAATAAGTGGTGAGGAGTAGTTTGTTACTGTGATTAAGGATGTCTCGAAAGAGTCGCAGGGTTTGGGCAGCTTGCCAGTGCAATTGTTGTGCACTTTCCACTGCATCATTGCTCATACATTCTCTCTGCTCACAGTTCTGCCTCCGCTCTGCCCTTAGCACTGACCCACAGCTCAGCTCTACTTGCTGAATACTGTAGGCCAATGAAAATATAGGTATCCTTCTGCAGCTACTGTGAGATGCTGAACCTGGGTGGTTCCAGAGCAAGATGGGACACATGGCTGGGCATGGTGGCAGCTAAGAATACAGGAATGATCCTACAGACCACAGATCCTCTCAGGGTCTTAGTTCTGAAGATGGCCACATGCAGAGAATGTCTGCCTCATGGCTCCTGTCCTGGGGTATCTTTTCAGCTTTCAGGAGTCTGTTTCTAACCATGCCACTGAGCTGGAAGCTTCCTGCAAGCTATTAGGAATAATTACCTCTGCAGGCCTCCTAGATCTGTATTTGCCTAATCCCTCTTTGAACTCTTGTGTGTGTTTTTCCTCTGTAACATCCAGAAGCAAAAAATCCCCTGGTGTGTGATGATATTGTATTTTACCTGATATTACCTGCTAGTTTCATAGGAAGCTCCCTATGTATTTTTTTCTCTGACTCAGTAAATCATTTTGTGTTTAAAACCTCCCAGAACTCATGGTTTTATAGAGCTCTGTCATGTCTAGGAAGTTTCTTTTCCAGACCACCTTCTCCATCTTTCTTCAGCTAGTTGTCCTATACACCTGATAACTGTCTAGCAACAGCCTTGCCTCACCATTTGCCTCCTGAGCAGGAAAGAGCAGAACTGTATTGTAGTTGTGTGGTGGGAGCCCAACAGATTTTTACAGAAGCTTTACCATAACTTCTGCTTTATTGCTTCTTGCTTTTCTAATCATTCTTAATAAAATGCAGCTACTTTATGCCGAGTTTTGTGGAGATTGAGATCAGGTAGGAAAGCCTCCTGGCTGCCTAAGAGATTATAATTTAGTATCAAATGCATTTGAAAAGAAATAGAACATCATAGGCAACTAGAGGAGAATGACAGATCTCCAAAAGATGTCCCAGGTACTCAGTGAGCAACAGAATCACGTGTGGTAGCCTGACTCCAAAACTCCATGCCCATCCAGTCACCACAGATCAACAAGTCTTTTGACCACTGCTCCAACTCAGTCCTATAACTGCAGGTGTTATCTTGATTTATCAATGGAAATTTGTAATGGAAATGATCTTAATGGTCTGCTACTCTTTCTCTTCACTTTCTGTCTTTAAATCATCTTCTCTGCTCTTACATCTCTCTTCCACATATTGAACTTTTCTAAACCATATTTCATTAGCTCAATTATTTTACAGATTCAGTCTTAATCTTCCCCAGATCTGGGATGACAGGCAGTGCTTTGTTCCAAACAGCAAAAAGAAGTCCAAATTATTTTTTATTGAGTCCATTGAAGTTAGTAGAGTCGCAGTCCAGATTGATTTCACACTTTTTTGCTCTATATTCATGAAGAAGCAAAGATATTTTTTCAGCGGTAATAATTTAAACATCCATGGGTGTGTCAGCATATAAATTAATACATAGGAAAAATGATATCCTCATTTCAGGGTTTTTAAGTATCAATGTGTTATGCTAGTGATTCAGGCAAATATGTTGGGATTTAATCGTAGCTGAACCTAAGGGCTTGGATCCAAAAAAACCCATACATATAAGAAAATGCTATATGCCTGCTTAATTGATTATGAATGATGGTAGCTTATTTCTAAATTCATCCAGTCACATCTTTGTTTCATTTCCTGGTTATGGTTCATGGAACGCAGTACCATACTTAAGCTGCTTGGGATCTACTTGCACTGTGGTATGCTCTGTTCTGAATGAAAATAGGAGCAAAACATCTATCATCCTATATTTCTTTAGGATCTATTAATTTAGGCGTAGCTTAAAAGACTGCCTGTATCAATGCTATCTGGTGCTTCTAATGAGGTAACAAGGCTCAAATGAACACTCACAAAAACAATTTCTAAAATAAGAAGAAAGAATATACTTTTTCAGTTTTCTCTACAAATTACCTATTAATCTAAATTGCAATCAACAACTAAAGCCTGGAAATAGATGCATATATTTAAAAAAAATAATGAACCATAAAATGAAGTATTTTCATTTCTGATTTCAATTAACTTTAAAAACAGATGTAAACAGATCAAAGAGTCACAGAATAATTTTTACCCGAATGGGATCATCTTATCACTTTATTTTTAATGATTCTAATACTGGCTCAGTTTTTTGCAAATAGAATTATTATATAGGTAGTCTCACTCAAGTATTCAATGACTTCTCTCTGCCTTGCATGTCTCCAGCACAAATAAGGTTAAATAATTTCCTTTACGTAAAAAGAAGCAAGTTATTGCTTGTCAGGAGGAAGTGGTGATAATTTCAATTTAACTCTGTACCTTTGACTCTTGCAGTTATTTCTTGTTTTTTTTTTTTAACTCAAAGCATACTTCTATTGAGGCTGATGGTGAGTGCGCTTGATCCAGCCATAGAAGAATGTAACAAGTCGTACAGTATCATCTGACCTACAGACTATTTTCAAATCTGGTAAGTACTAAAATATATTATATATAATGCATGGATGCATGCTGAATACATAAAAACACATGCATTAGCAGGAGGGTGCTTGTAATGGTAGGCAATGCTTGACTAATACTTTCTGATGTCCTCCAAGTGCTTAGAAATCTTTTCCCTACAAAAATCCATCTTTTTCCTGAGGTCACTCTTCAGCCATTATTTTATAATTCCAATTCACCTACTTATACTTAATACTGTAGTACTCACATATTGCTTTTATAGCTAAAGGAAAAGTTGATGTAGATAGAGTGGAAAATAGAGGGCTTATATGACATTCAATGTTCAGAAGTGTGCTTGTGTGGCATGTGCATAGATGTGCCTTTATGTAACAGATAAACAATATTAGAACACACCCAGCTCACTCCTGTACGTACAGAAATTTATTGTTGAAAATTCCCTAATATATTAGTGCAAAGTAAAGCTGCCTATTGAAAGACTATTGCAGAGATTTAAATCAGGAAGTCTATAGTTCTGATTCAGCTTCCTTTGCAGTCAGTGCACCTTCCTAACAACTTTGATGAATTCTATTCCAAATTCTCAAAAGGAAATAAGCTCAAGAGATTTAAATCAGATTGTAAATCTGATTTCTGCTATTCTGGTTTCAGTTTGAGTCTTTGTCTACCCTCTTGTACCAGCTAGCCTCAGGAGGCTTTTGTTGGTCCTCCCATGAAGAAATGTATGGCTGGTGGTGCCCCAAAGAATTTCTTAGGGATACAGAGAGCCTGTGCTTACAGATTTCAGGAGACACGTGTACCCCCTTCTTTCTAAATGCCTTCACACTTTTTTTATTCCATCTATGCTTTGTATTCAAGAATTACTTTTATATCCAAGGAAGGTGTGTCTTCCTATTTATTTCTTTGTTTATTTATCCATTCAACAGTAAAATAACAGTTTATAAAATAATAACCTAGGCAGGTGTAATGGTTTTATGTTTTTTGGCTTTCATTATTCCACATCATAACATCACATAGTGCACTGGGAGTTAAAGTGTTAATGCTCCATTTCTGGGTACCTATCCCTATACATCACAGAAGTCATGGGACCTGGCCCTTCCAGATGTGGTGGGCTCTTACTGCCTTTTCACGTTTGACTCGGTCTCAGTCAAACCTCTCTCTCCTATCTTATTTGATTTATTAGTGTCAATTTCAATTAGATTGTATTATATTGTGTTATCTTGCATTCCAATATCGTAGTTAGTAAAATAAGTTTTCCTCCATAGATAGTTGCCACTGGTTTTTTTCCTTTCTTGAGCCCAGCTCCCATCTCCCTATCTCTTTCCCCTTTCCCTTCCCATTTTGTGAGGCTGGGGGGGGCCCAGGGGCCTACTGCCCCCTTGTCATGGGCATAGATTGATCTAGTTAACTCCGTGACAACAGGTAGCTGTTTAGTACAGGCAGTGCAAAGGGTAACAGAGACACCACAAATGGGTATGTGGCTGGCTGGGGCAGAGGAGGGAGAAGCAGCAGCTGCAGACAAGGGTAGCTCAGAGGAAACAAACCAAGGGTAGCTCAGAGGAAACAGTCCCAGGTGTTCTTTATGACTTGACGGCTTGCCTTATGCACCTCTGCACTTCAGAGAAAACATTTCAAGTTACTAAAGCTTGCTTCAGAAGCTGTTCAAGGGCTTTTAGGCTGTCATATCCCCGCAGCTTCTAAAAATCAGCTTTGAAAACTCACAGAGGAAGTTGGAGCAGTGGTTAAAGATTTGTTTAAAAGACAGGAAAGCCAAAGAAGCTGCGATGCTTAAACCACACGCTTCAAATGCTCTTTTACCCATCTGAAGATGTCCAATATGAGCCAGACTCTCTGCTTGAGGACACTGATTCTTGCTATGCCTTTGGAGAGTGAAGACTGTCCTGTTCTTTCCCTCTCCCAGTTCCTTGCAATATCCGGACTGTGTTTGCAGATCTAGATCTCCTGCCTGTGGGCTCCTGTGTGGGGTTAAGCAAGTCAGTTACATCTAGCTTTGTGCTTGTGGCTTTCAATGGCATGCTCCTACCAGTGGCATGTTCCCTATTTTATCCATCTGAAGTCAAAACTTTAGACCCTGTGGTCTGATTTGCAGAAGTCTGAGTCTCACTGCAATCACAGTCAATGGATTTGACTTTACATAACTGAAATCCTGCACAATGATAAGCACTCTTAAAAGTGATGTTGGGGGGGGGGGGGGAGGTGGGGACAGGTACTTACTGTACTTACTATAAAGACTCCATGCTTGAGTTTCTCCTCAGTAAAAGAGAGTCAATAACATTTTTTCATCACACACATACATAAAAAAGAGGTTAAAACAGTGTATATTGTTATGGAGCATAGTAAGATGCTAGATTATGCTGCTTACTCTTCTGTATCTATCTCAATACGCTGATTTAAACTGTCACACTGCATTTTTGAACGTGAGATTTGATTTATTCAGATTTCCTGTGGAGTGAAGTCAGTGTGAACTATAGGACACATACTCTCATCCATCACTTATAAGCTCTAAGAATATAAGATGGTGCTCTTAATGATACTGATACAAACCACCCACCTTCCATAACTGCACGCCATGCCGCAGAGATATGTGTTTTGTTGAGATACTGTGTCTTGTTGATACAGCTGATGTAATCTGGTTCTTCTTACAACCCAAGTTCCATTTCCAAATGTTTTTCTGCTTCTTCACATTTCTTGTGCTGTTTTCCCAATCCAACTTTTATTTCCTTTTCAGAAATCTTGGGAGAGCATTTTGAAACTCTTCTCCACATATATTTCCTTCTCAGAAGCTCACTAACAAAATGAATACTGTAAGTACTTAAACAACAAACCACATATAGAAAGGATTGACACCTATGAGTTGACTCTTGATCTTTTCCTTTTTTTTTTTTTCACAGACAGATTTCGGTACAACAGAATATTTTGATGCAGACTACGCTTCTCTAATTACAGCACCTTGTTCCAAGTTGGAAGTCAGGAGCTTCACAAAAGCATTTCTGCCAGTTGCATACTCGCTGATTTGTATCGTCGGCCTGGTTGGTAACATCTTTGTAGTGATGACCTTCGCGTTATATGAACGAACCAAGTCCATGACGGATGTGTACCTCTTCAACATGGCCATAGCGGACATACTCTTTGTGCTGACTCTCCCGCTGTGGGCAGTGAATTATGCTGCTGACAAATGGATTTTTGGTAATTTCATTTGCAAAATGGCCAGAGGTATCTATGCAGTCAACTTCAGCTGTGGCATGCTGCTTTTGGCCTTTATCAGTGTGGACCGCTACATCGCAATTGTGCAGGCAACAAAGTCATTTAAACTCAGGGCAAGAACGCTTGCATACAGTAAATTGATTTGTTTGGCTGTGTGGGCATCAGCTATCTTAATCTCCAGTTCCTCTTTTCTATACAGTGCAAGTTATAACATCTCCATTAATGAAACCAAAGAGATTTGCGATCACAGATTTGACAAAATGTCTGACAGCATTGTCCTGAAATCACTGCTGCTGTGTCTACAAGTGGGATTTGGATTTTTTATACCTTTCATATTCATGATTTTTTGTTATGCATTCATTGTCAAATCCTTACAACAAGCCCAGAATTCCAAAAGAAACAAAGCAATCAATGTGATTGTATTAATTGTAGCTGTTTTCCTAGTTTGCCAGGTGCCCTATAACACTGTTCTTCTTGTGGCAGTTGCACATATGGGCAGGAAAGAGAAATCTTGTGACTTTGAAAAGGGAATGGCCTATGCAAAATATATCACTGAGACCATAGCATTTTTACACTGTTGCTTGAACCCTGTACTCTATGCGTTTATTGGAGTGAAGTTTAGAAGTTATTTTGTGAAGATCATGAAGGACCTTTGGTGCATGAGGTACAAGAAATACAATAAACGTAGTTCAAAGACAAATTCTGACATTTATCATTCACGACAAACAAGTGAAATTCTGACTGACAATGCATCTTCTTTTACTATATGATACAATTTTTGCAACATTATTTCTGAAGGACTCTGTTCACCAAGCAACCCAATACAGTCTCACTGTGTCTGTAGTAGACAGTCTTTTGGGGCTTCTCTCTACCTCAAGGGGAGCAACCGGGACTTACAATTCCTTTCAGGAAAATAATTAAGATAAAAGAGTAACACCATCCCACAGAAAACTGAAATCTTACTTACTTCTTTGAACGTTCATCCTCTTCTAAAGCGCACTCTCTGAATTATCAGAAAAGTGAAGTTTACAGAGAAGGAGTTTACTCTCCTTGTTTCTAAGAAAAATATTGTGTCTTGTCTGTCCTACATCTCTGAAATATCTCAAGAGCACAAAGGAAATGAATCAGGCTATGTCCAGGCTCATTCTACTTACATTTATTCTGTTGTTACTAAGTATTTATACGTGGAAGTCTTATTTAAGAGTAGGCCTCCACTGTATTTTTGTGGTAGACAGGTCACTCTATGGATAATACTTAGATAAATGGATGACATTTTGAGCAAAGCACGGCAAAGAAAGCTAATGAAGAAATGAAGAAACAGGTTCCAGGAATAGCTGGGCTTAGACGTCAGATCTCATAAATCTTTGCCTGGTTCTACCCTCCACCTGCTCATCACGAACTGCAGAACCTTATACCTGGGCTGAGGCTCCTCAGAGCAGTGCTCATGGTACCAAGCCAGACAAAGTTCAAAAGTGTTCAGACAATGGCCTCAGAAGTACAGTTTCATTTTTCTGGGACAGTCTCGCACAGAGTCAAAAGTTGGACTCAATGATCCTTGTGGATCCCTTCCAATTTGGAATATTCTATGAGTCTATAATTTATATATGTGCAGAGAGGTTTTTCTGACATCTAATTATGTATCTTCTGAACTGACAAAAGGTCTTTACTTGGGACATTCTTCTCTTCATCTGGCACTGGATTCCAGTTCTGTGCTGTTTTGAAGCTGATCAACTTGTGAACATTTCTTGGTGTGTTGTTTCCTTGTCTTATTGCATCGTTCTGGCTGAAATTCACACTCCACATTCTAGAAGCCAGCAAAATGAACAGAAATGCTTATAGTCACATTCCAACCCTTTTTGTTGTAACTAGATTGGTTGCAGAACTTTCATTTCTTTGTATTTTGCTACCACTCACGGTTTCCATAGGAGGGGATTTACTAGCACCAAGTACATACGTATGACTTAATTTAGCCAGAATTTTTGAGTGAGTTAGTCAGCATTTTACTTACTCTGAATATAGGGATATTTCTAATAAATGCAGATAATTTTAAGCAGTAGATCCTACTGGAAAGGACATTCCAGTAGACCCTCAGTGAAATTTCTGTTCATTGTGAGAACTTCACCACCTTGTAACAATATGTGAGGTGACCAGGTAGACAGGGTGAGGAGTTGATCATATCAAAGAGCCCCACTGCTTTGTGATTGCGGTGTGCTGAAGCTCCTACCAGTTTTCTGCAGTTCTTCTGCAATGAGGGCAAATTGATTTACTGTTATGCATAATATTCCATTTCTGTGGCAGGAATAAAGGAATGCAATATGCAGCTGGATGTTTGACTTCAATTCTTCTAATGCTCATGGCTGAGGAGACAGGATTGTGAATCAGTAGCCACATCTTTCTGCAAAGGAACAATAACTATAGGTCTGAAAGAAAAAAAAGTTTTGAGGAATGATGTTGATACTGTATGATTTGAAATGAGTATTGCTTGTACTGGTGTAATCCATCCTTGTTTACAGTGCACTGTGACATTCTTAAATGTCAATGCCTGGTGTTATAAAGATGTGTTTACTTATTATCACTAAATAATAACTTGAGCAAGAGTATGATTCAAAATCATGTAAATGCATATGTGTGCATTTGTTGTATATAGCTCTGGTGATTTTCTGTGTGATAATTCAACAAATAAAAAAATGTAACAAAGATAAAAACCTCATGTCTAAGATTCTAGCTACATGTATTACCTTGAAAATTCTTTTATTCAGTGCAAAATCTCTCATACCTGAAGACTTAGCATCTCTCTTCACTTCATGGTCACTCTACACCCTGTTCTCTGTGGTGTCCCTCCCACAGAGCACTGCCCTTCCTGAACAGATGTGGCCTGTGGGAAGATAGGTAGGATCTGTTCAGGCAGCTCTCCAAGCACTGTTCCAGCATGGCTCTGTATCGTGGGGCTCACCCTTCAGGCACTGCTCTACACAGGTCCCCACAAGCAGCAGCACCCCTAGCCCTCCTGCCCCGCCATGGGCTGCTCCCAACAGGCTGCAACTCTGGCCTGGGGTGCTCCTGCAGGGGTTCTCCATGGGCTGCAGCTAGAAGTGTTACTAAGGGAAGGAGAACATGGCGTGTGCATGAGATTAAAATGGTGTTTGGGTTACAGGTTGTGCTAATATTAAGACAGATAAAATCCCAATCACCATGAATGGTCTTCCTAGAGAAAAGGGGATGAAAGGCTTGGGAAGAGCTCGCAAGAGGCTGCTGAGAAGTAGAATTTCAGCTCCAAGCAATGCAGTGCTGGCTTCATGTCCTAACAGATTTGACTTGAACTTCGCAGGCAGTTACAGAAGGGAAGTCTGGATTGTAAAGCATTTAATTTATACATATTACTTTCATAAATTTGTTTTGTGAAATATACTCTCAGATAGAAGAGTGAGACCAGAGTGAAACAACTGGAAGGGCAGATTCCATTTGCTAGATGCTGGGCAGCAGGAGGCTGCTGGTCAGTGGATGTCACTGATGGTCCTCTGCTTCCAGATGTTTGTTCAGTGTCTCTTTTCATTAATAGAACTGACTGTTGAGTTCACGCCAGTGCTGGGAATTTAGAAAATGCAAAGGGCACGGAGCTGTAGGAAGTGGGATGGCATTTTCACTACTACCATAAAAACTTTTCTGAACTTGCTGCAGGTGCTTCTTTTTATTAAAATAGCTTTGGGGTACAAGTGCAGTACACTGTACTGCATACATGGTGAAACATTATCTTGTTTTACATATATCCCATCAGTTATCTTTGAAAAAGAGTCTTAGTTTTCTATGATGTTTAAGGACAGAAGGATACACACTGAGCTGTGCCATCGCATACCTACAGAAGATGCAGCTGAAAAGCTTCAACAAAGCAATTGATGCTCTCTCCCCAAGCTGTAGGCTGGGGCTGGGCTGTGGTATTGAATTCACATACTCCTCTTGAGTGGATTCCTTTCTGCTTTTGCTTGCTATATGGAAGCTTTTCTTGACATTTCCATTCAAGGAGTTCAGAAGGAGGCAGTTCCTTTTTGCCCAGCATGAAATAAATGTGTAATGTCTCAGTATAGACAGCCTAAATCTAAACCTATTTTCTGGCACATATCTTAAAATAGAACTAATTTGATAATCAGCTTTCCGTAAAAGTGTCAGTTTTCATGATCTTTAAACTTCATGTGCCCTCTTTTCTGTTTATAAATTCATTTTCTTAGAAGAGTGATCACCATAAGCTAATAGACCCGCAAAAGTCATATTGGACAAAGGACACGAAAACCATTTGGGCCTTGCATGCAGGAAGGACAGACAGAGGAAAGAAAATGACAGTTACATGCAAAGAGAAATTAGAATTCCTGATCAGTAGAAAAATGGAAGAAAATGGAGCAAAATGGTCTAGAAATGAACTTTTTTTTTTTTTTTAATAGAATCAGTAATGATTAAGTACATAATGGATATAAGCAATATATAAGTAGTTTTATTATTTAGACAAAACTTTACTTTTAATCCCCTGTAGGGGAATTTTGTTGACTAAAATTGGGAACAGTTGAGGAGTTACTGAGCTTGCTGCCAAAAATAGCATGAAGACAGAACTTTGAGAATTGACAGCTTTGAGAATTCAGACTGAGTTTGAAAAATATTTTTTGATTCAGTGAAAATGATAAAGTTTTCAAAATGTCATAACAGTGTATCTCATGAAGTATCTCAAATCTCTTTATCTATCTGGTTAGTTTTCAAATACTGTAATAAAAAATAAGGAGGAAATGATTTCACAAAACCACTGAAAGAGTCTCATAATTTCTTTTTTCAAATCGCTGCTGAGCAACCAGGGTATCCTCACCACTACCTGCCTATGAGTTAGGAGCTCATATCCTCATGAAGATACCCCATGTCAAGTACAGATCCCCTTCCTTGTCCCACTTCTCACCCTCTGCTTCCTCTCAATAAATGAATAAATCAGTAAAATCTATATAGAGGATGCTTCACCCTTAAAGGACACTACACAAGTATCTCTAATTCTCTTCTTGGCTGTACAGTTGCAGGTCCTTAAGGGGAATTCAATAACATCACCTTTTGTGGGTGAATGACATAACCTGGTGATGAAGGTGTGACCACCAGGCAAGGAGTTCTCAAAATGCTTTAAACATAGTTCAGTTCCCTTTCTCGCTAGTTCCTTAAAACTAATTCTACATTTTTGGTTGAATGTACTCCATTATCTAATCCGAGTTGAAAAGTGTATAGGTTTTCATTCAGTCAAGAAAACGGGACCTATTCATTTAAAAGTGATATCCGTAGCAAAAGTTCTTAATGATCTAGTCACGATCCTTTCCCGATCAAACTCACAGACCTGTTATTTGTACAGTCTGGCTGTTGACAATCATAGTTGGTTTTCCTTGGATTGATTGCTTGATCCTGATGAACCTTTCATATTTTTAATGAAATTAACATCTTCCATTTATTTTCTTTGCCTTTCTATTAGAAATATGAAGTGAATTATTGCATTATCATTTGATTTATAAGTAAAAGCAAGCTAAACCAGTTGAACTAATACCCTTCTATCAAAACTTTTAAAGCACTTATTCTGTTGGTATAGTTTTGACAACCTTAAACATTCATTATATATAGTACAGTTAGTACAATAAAATGTAATTAATATCCACTCAGTCTAGATTAACATCTTTTAGCAGTGTTTCACTCACATGTGTGATCTGGGCTTTCAGGAGAGGTTAATAGTGACTTAGCTGAGGGGCCCCAGTGACCCTCCCAGAGGGATGCAATTTTTAAAACCCCACTAAATATCAAACTATGTTCAAAAATAATCCCAGCAAAGGGAGGCACAAGGAAGAGAGGGATGTAATAAACTGGAATAAATCCTGAAGTTTTTCATCAGTTCTGCAGCTCATTTTTCTAATACTAAAGGTGTACAATTGTCTGGTCTGGATCACTACAAGTATTAGGAACAAAAATTGTTTTGGAATTTGTTTTTTGGGTGTATTTCTGTTCACTTAAATGAGGGTTCATGTTACATTTCAGAAAACACCAAGCTAGGGTAGCAGTGGTATTTTCCAAGCCCAAAACTATGTCTAGTATAGCTCTTACGATGGGGTTCTCTTTCCTTGAAGGGTAAAATCCATCTATTAGTTCTCTTCAGTACAAACTGATCTGCTGGTTTTTGTGCTGTTAAGTACTCAGCTACATGGTAGCCAGCAAAAGAAGTAGAAGCATTCTGATGGCAAAGAAGAAGGTTTATTTCCCTCTATCCTATCAAAATGTTTTCCTTTGGAGTTATCTGCCATGTAACACAGCACTGTTAGTGTTTCTTATTCTAAGTAGTCAACAGACTTCAAGGTTTGTGTGAAGTGCTGTAGTCTGGTCCCCTAGAAGATCAGATTTTTATTCTAGTAAAACTTGCAGCATATTTTACTTGCAAAGCAGAATAACACCAGACAGAACTGCCAGAAGAACAGATTATAATATAAAATTTCCAAATTAAAGAGACTTTATGAATGCTAAAACCTGAAAGTTTTGTCAGTGGCTTTTGAGGAGCAAGTTTAATATGAATTGCCTAGAATTATTTCAAATAAGGAATCCCTAGCTGCACGTGCAAACAAATCTTTGAGAAATATCACTGTATTACGTGTTACAAGGGATCTACTTAAGAGCTTCACAATGAAAACAGTGTGTAACTTAGATAATTCTGTGGATAACGCAACACAGGTCATGGCACACGTTTACTCTGCTTTGAGGAGAGGGCTGTACTAGATGATCTTCAAAGGTGTCAACAAACTTAACCATCTACTTGGGACTCTACTGATGAGACTGAAGTGGCAGTTTGTTTAGCTGTGTTCTGTTTGTAAAACTGTTTAATATGGTTAATATGGAGAACACCAGCCATATCTGCATTAATTGGGCAGATTCTTGTGAAGATTTAGTTTGTTTTTGATGACTGGTGTTGTTTATATTTTCAGTTCACAAATTTGATTTAATGGCATGGTACAGTCCCACAGAGAGGAAAATAACAACCTGTAGTGCCATGTATTCTACATTTTTCTTTTCTGAAATCTCTCTCTCTGGCTTTCCATTGATTGCATTATAGGAGAATATTGGAGGACAATTTCATTTTCTGCATTTCAGAGTCTGGCACTCAGGACAACTTTTACTACTCACTAAGTGTGAAAATACTTTAGAGATTTAAGAGAATCTGCATGAATTTGGCACAGAATAGACAGAATGAAATTATTGTCAGACAGTGTAAACAGGTCTGTTTTCTGCTCTGCTATACACTGTATGATCTCAGATAAGGTAATGTTTATTTGGTGAAGAATGCCATGAATTAAGATAGTCTAGTGTTTTTTTAAATGTATTTCACTTTTAGTAAAAATATATAGTTTTGTGCAAAAATTACTCCCAAATACTACTTCATTGTAGAATTGTTCACAGCAGTTTTATATAATTTTACTCATCTATTAAAGAAAAAGGGAGAAAAGAGGAAAACTAGGGCAAACAAACAGCCAAATACGTACTGACACACAAAATTCAAGTTGCACTCATACTTCTGTAAAGATGCTTGAAGCAAAATCCGAAGCCAACAGCTCCTTAAAGAATCCTGCGTGAATCCTATGGTTGCCTCTATCTTTGATCACCTCAGAAAAATAAGTATTTGTTGTTAAAACAAAACAAAAAAAATAAACAGGTAATTAGGAAACCTTCACTTTAGTTTCTCTGCTGACTTCTACCCTGCAAAAGAATATTTGGAAATGCAGTTATCAGAAATGAATGTTCCTTCAAATCTTATATCTGCAGCTTCCTGCAACTAACATACCCAGTACACAGACAAACTACTGGATACTCCATAAAGCCTGATAAAGTCCTGAATATCTCCAGCAGATAACTAGAGCATAAAGGAATCTTGTTAGACATGGACTAGTTCATACCCTTGCTGCCTCAGGATAGGAGCCAAAGTATTCAAGTGGACTGACAGGAGAAACAAAAACCACCCATGGCAGTGCAGGATATGAGACCTGACAGCTACAAACACACTGGATAATGCTGTTAGCATATGTTCATACACAACTATTTTTTCCATAGCTCTTAATATTCCTCAGAACTGAGCACTGGACAAACTTTATTGGAAAATTACTAAAAGGATCAGGTGTTATATGACCCACATCAACTGAACCAACCTCATATTTACGGAATTCTCTTTACAGAGAGTTTTATGCTCCCAGTTTCCCAGGTAGTGGCTGCCAGCGTGAGATGCATTGTGTCTGGGTAGGGGAGTGTATGCACAAGAATTCTGAACTACAGGAACTTGCAGTGTGATTTTAAAAAATCCTTAACTAATGAAGAGCTTAAGGCCCAGCTTTCAAAATAAAACTGCTTTCAAAATAAAACTGCTCACTGCCTGTCTTTCAAAGGAAGCATTGTTGATTGGTAACTAGAAAGTCTGTTTTGCTGCTGTAAGCTGCATCCATTTTATTGCTCTCACATCTGTTACAGCCTCCGTAGCTCAAGTAGCAAAGTGTCCCTGCTGTGGATTTGGTTTAAGGTGCGGTGATGATTCCAGCTGAAGAAGATACCATGTCATGAGCCAATTAAAACAACTATAATATCACCTAGTTCAGAAATAAAGCAATGCTCCATTTAAAAAACTGTCTGCACATCACTGTTACTATCTTTTTAACTCAAGTTTGGAGTCTTGAGTTTATCTGAAAACTGTTTGGTCTTTTCATCAGAGTTCAGTAGACTGTAACATACAGCAAATTGCAACTGTTCATAGATTGAATAATCTATGACGTGATGTTGAAATTTCACATTTAACATCATGGCCTGTTGTGAGAAACTGATACTATCTTGAGAATCTCTTACAATTACTTTAGGAACCATGTGTTTATTTCAAGTGTAGAAGAGTTTTCACTGTTATGTTATAAAAAATCATTGGCTACCTTAGAATTGTTTGGCAATTCTTCTCATTCAGAATAGTGCAAGGTTTCCCTCCAGTGGCTGAAAACCATGCAAATTATGTGAAAGCATAATGCAGTATCTAGTATCTAGTTTTTATAATTTTACATTGCAAGAGATGCCCAGGAGTGTCAGATCTTATATGTAGATGTTCTTGCTCTTTAGATTTAACATGTTTCTTAGCAAACTAAATGAACATAGAAATATGCTGAGAGCACAATGCTGTCACACATTTACACATTGTTTACTTTTTTTCCCCAAAAGTCATGCACTTTTTCATTGTTGTGGGCTTGTGTTGTCTTACTGTAACAGAGAATATGGACCCATTTATGTCAGTGCATGTTACCAGTTAGCTGAAATTTCTTTCTCAGGGGTTCCTTACCCCAGTAAAACTGTCAGGGCTTTTCAGTTAGGTTTCAGTCTACTTGCAGATAAAAACAGAGATTCTGCACAAACAATTAACCAGCCATTCATCAGGCTGTGGTTGCTCTTCCCTGTTTGCTCCTGCTGGCTGCCAAGGTGCTCTGTGCCAACCTCGCAGGGAGCAGCTGTTGACTGCTTTGGCCACATTTACTGAAGAATGACTTCGTTGCCTGGAGAAGAGGGAGGCTCCCAGTGGCTTCGTTTGAGCCATGCCTCCACAAGACCCCTAGCGACCAGAGCATGTCTTGTTTTCAGAGTCTGTCTTTCATAATTGTCAGCTTACATTTTATCATTTATATTTTGGAGAAAGTATGACCAGTACATGAAACTTCCACACCCCTAATGCAATATGTGATATCAGTAAGTCAGGGCACTAATGGCCTTGGTATCACCCCTCACTGATGAGAGTGTTTTTCTAGCAGCTTGCAGCTGCTTAAGTGCTCAGTGCATTTGAACTCTGTATCTGAATAGCTTCAGTGACTACACCTGTTTCCTTTTCCCCGTTTTTTTCTTTTCTTTTTTTTTTTTTTTCCTTTTTTCTCACTCCTCTTGTAGATTCATTCTGTTCAGTTCTCATTTTAGTGCTTAGGCAGCCTGAACTTAGTTGTTTTACATTTGTAGATTGCTAAAATGTTTCTAGTGGAACTGTAGATTACTCTGAAAGGAGTTTAAGCCTGCAAACATCATGTTTCCTAGCTACACAAGTTTGGTAGGCTGTGTATACATGATACATAAACCACTTACATTAATGTAGGATGAAGGCATTAAATCATTTTCTTGAGAATGAAGCCCTTGAAGAGTCCATGTATCTTACAGAGTGCAAGTAAATGATCTTGAATGCTCCCATAGCAGATAAGATAGGGAAGCTTACTAGCTTCAGCTGCTGAAGAAAACACACCTACCCCCAATCTTATAAGGTAAGTAGCAAATCTTCATCCCTTTTTCTACTGCTCTGATTACTCATTACCAGCCTTATGGAAAAGGGATATAAGCTGCAGCAGCTTTATCTTTTTGAGATTAATATTCTTATAAGCAACTTAAACATCAAATAGCATTCTAATGAGGCTTCCTTCTTCTCCCCCCTCTCCCTCCCCCCCCCAAGTTATTTGTGTTCTCTTGTTTTCTCCGGTTATCCCCAATCCCTTTTTTTTTCTGTTGCCTTAGACATTGAGCTACTTTCTCTAAATTTACAGGCTGGAGATTTAGCTGAAAGACAAGGTCAAGAAACTTGGTGAATTCTTCTTTTGTTGTTTTTGTTCTTATTGTAATCAGAATCTTACATCTGTTCCTCTTTTCTTCTCTTTTTTTTTTTTTTTTTTTCTCCATGAGACCTTAGAATTAAATAGTGGGAAGACAATAGCAGTACTAATCCATTTTAGCTGATGGAAACATTGTGATTTTATAGTTTTCCATAGTGTAGTTATCCTAGCTGTGTTTTATTTGTGTGTATATATATATATATATATATATATATATATACATAAAAGCTGCTTATTAAGTCAGAAGATACTCTCCATTCAGCCTGGACTAAAAAACCGATCTCTTGGATAAAAGAAAATAAATTATAAAAACATCTGACTATGGGATTTACCATATCATTATAACACATTTGTTTATGATGGTTTTTGCTGCATATCCCTAAAATGGATTTCAGAAAGCAAGGCTTTTAAGGAAACAGACCATATATTACAGCAGACTGTAAATGATCGAACAAGCATGGTATCATCTTCCAACAAAATAATTCAACAAAATAATTATTTATCCTCAGCTTTGGTTGACAACACAAGTGACTCCTCCAGTAAGCAGCACCCACTTTTTACGGTAATATGATGGTCAACAATAATGACTCAATAGATGACTTGGGCCATGACCAAGATCTTCTGCATGCAAGGCAATTATTTGGACAACTCTGATTTGCTTGCTCAGAAGTTAGCTTGCAGCGTAACTGGGACTGGAATTAATGATGCAGAAACGCTGATTCCTCCTCTGCTCCCTGCCTCACAGCCTGGAATGAACCAGGGTGCTCCCACTGACAAAAGCATGGAACAGGTAAATTTGCTTTAAGTAAACACTGAATTTATAATTGCATATTTCTGACGTTTGCCGATCCTCTTAGGAAGAAACTCTTCAGGCTGCTAACACCTCTCTCTTTCTGTAGGTAGGAGGTTGTACTGGCTGATGTTGGGAAGTGGATCATAGCTCTGTGTTTGATTATGTTGCTTTAATGAATCCGTGCAATAATGTGCATTTCCTATGAGACACTTTTCCCATTGTTCCCCTTGTTGGATAGTTGCTGTTGTCTCTCTCAATTTAGAAAAGAAGTTTGGATATTCTGGCCTCCCATGTATTGATTGTGAGGTGTATTCACATTTTTGTCTTTCCATAAGTCCTCTTCTTATCCTCCATCTATTTTTTTAATCTTTTTCTCTTTTTCTGGCTCTTTTTCTTAGCTCCTACAGAGGGATTGACAGGAGTAACCAAACTGTAACTCTTCCAATGAGCATTCCACGTGTTGCTTAGGAGATAATAAACAGTACAGTGCCTTAGCTACGTAATGTAAAGGAACTCTTCTGTTTCCAATCATTTACCTACTGAAGCTTTATCATAATTCTAACTTTTTATTTTTCTTTTTAATAATGTTGATGACAAAATCAGAACTACTTGTGCTAACCAGGCTGCATCATATGTCTTGCTGTGAATGTAATTTATCTCAGGGCTTCTTCTTACTGTTGGCATCACAGCTGTACAAAAGACATGAGCTGGGAAAACTTTTTTGTTCTTCAATCATAATCCAGGAGATCTGCAGTTGGGCTGTGTTGAGGCAGTAGCTGCTTTCTTCTGCCTTCTTCTAATCTAACCTCTCCGTACATGAGGACGGCTCTCTGTGGTGTTGAAGCTGGCCTGGCATCCAGTTCCCTATTTCTCTTATGAAGAAGATACTTACAAAACTAGTCAGGAGTCCATATCATCTTCTCTCTAGAGTAGGTCTCAGTCTAATGAATGTTTTTGGTACTCTGTCTATAGGGACAAGAATCTTGCTAATCTTTGGTTGCTGTTTGGGGGGGGGGGGGGGGGAGGGGGGAAGGGCTGTAGCTGAAGATAACTTCTTGTGAGCCAAGGAGTTTGCTAGTTTTTTCCAGGATAACATTAAATTTATTGAACAGTTGGGCATTGTTTGTTCTCTGGTAGCCTTTGGCATTTGACTGTGTGAAGTATTGGAATAGTTCTTAAAGACTCTGGAAAACAAAAAGTGAATTTGTGACTTACTTTGTTATATTGTGCTTATCAAGTGATACCAGATGGAACAGTTAGAGTTTAAATTGTTCCTTCAGGCAAAGTCTTGGGAAACTCTAGACATAGCAACAAGATTAGGGTAACTTTACACTGTGAGTTTCAGTTCTATAATAGAGCGGGCACTTCGTACCAAAATAATAACGTGGAAAAAAGGCCCATATCTAGCATATGTTGGTGTCTAAGCAGAAGCAACAATCAACATGTAAGATCAATATAGACAAAGGTACTGTTTTATCTTCACGCAACCTGAGCGTTGCAATTTCTGCTGACAATTCCCAAGTTTTGGGGGGAATTTTCTGTGTTTAGTGCCTCTGAAAGTTGGGCATGAGTGACCAAATTAGCATTCCACAAACCTCTCAATTAACTGAATTTTTTATGATTTTGATGTGTTTTTCACAGGCACAGTGGAAAAATTGAAAGCAAATTCAACATTTGATTTGAGTCTCATATATTATGGTATATAGTTTTGGTATTTTCTTTGATTTCATTTTCATTATAAACTTCATAACATTTTATGTTGCCATAATCTTTTATTATTTCTATGTCTGTTCAACCATCTGTGTTTGTGAAAGAGAAAAAAGTTCGGTCTTAAATTTGCTCTAAATTTCACATTTCCCATAATAAGAAAATGCTATTAGATAGCAAGGGATAGAAAATAAAAACGGGAGAGGATGCTGTAGAAGTTTTTCTTTCTCTGTGTGGTAAGTTAATTTGACTGAGAGAATTTTGAAGCTTCTTTTCATCAACAGTTCTGGTAGTATCCTTTACCAAATAGCCAAACAAGCCACTAAATGTTGGACCTGGGTATGTTTTAAAGTTTCATAGTTGAAATTGGACCTGACAGATATCAACTGTTTTGATGCTATTCAGCTTATTGGTGCGAGACATGGACACTTCCCTCTCATTTATGCTTTAGCTTCCAAGTGATGGAAATTCTGGCACATAGACTAGAATAAAATGCTGGGTGATGTGAGGCCGAACAGCAAAACCCGTTTAGGCACACACTGCCTGCACTGTATCAGTATCCGCTCTGAGCTGCGAGATGGCAAAAGCTTTTAAATGCAAATGTCAGCATTAAACATAATGCACTATAAGAAATTCCTAAACCCAAAGTCCATTGATTCTTTCTGATTGAAAAACTTTCCAAAATGTAGTTTTATACTGTCTCTTCATGATATTTTCAGACTGCAGGGCAGCACGATGAAGCACTGAGGATGCAGATGGAGCAGCTGCAGAGGCTGGTGGCTGAACAGCAGAAAATCATTGCGCTTTACAACCCAGGTACTTGAGGAATCCCTCCTGATGCCGCAGCAACCTTATCTGCCATTATTTGTACTCCAGCAGTGCAATGCAGCAGTTCTTTAAAGAAAAAGAAGGTCTTGTGGTGGTTTTCAGTAGCTTTGGGCACTTCCTCTGGCAGTCAGGCTAAAATATTTATTTCTCCACATTGACTTAGGCACAAACTGTAAACCCCAGAAAATGTTTCTTTTAATTTTTTACTTTTCATTATTAGGAAGTATATGAGGAGGAGTCTTATATGTTTATTAACAGATCTCTCATGTAGATTTCTTTTGAAGTACAGACTTTGGACTTCTGGTCTGCGCCAGGAGCTCCTCCTGCCTTCTTCCTTCACTGGCCTTGATGTCTGCAGGGCCTTTTCTCTCCCATCCCTCACTCCTCTCTACCAGCTGCTGTTGCACGTCGGTTTTTCTCTTTCATAAATCTGCTCTCCCAGAGGATACCCAGCATTACTCATGGCTCAGCTCTGGCAGTGGTGGGTCCCTTTGGAGCAGCTGGAGCTGCTCTGATCTGACACAGGGTAATGCTGGGCTCAAAACCTTGCCGTGTAAGACCAATACAGGATTCTTTTCTGGAAGCAGAGAGGCTGGGTCACTGATCTCTTTGCAGAACTATTTATGTGTTTTCCACTTCTAATAAAAAGTGCAGCAAGGGCCGCCTCGGAGATACTCTGTGATATTTAAATCATACCTGCTAATGTGCTTAAGACGACATAGGAGAAATGTGTTTTACTTTCTTAGGAGTACTTTGTAAATTCTCTCTAATGCAGCATACTTCAGGTAATTTTGGGTATGTCTGATGTACAGCAAGCACATTTTACAATTGAAGTATATAACAAGAGCACAGTTTCATTATTTCACTCTGACAGTACAAAACACCAGGGAATATGAAAGCAACAGTATTGTAGTGCAACACCAGCTTAGCAGAGACTTCCAGTTTGGTGCAAATCAGCTGTCATAAACTTCTCTAATTTTCCTTCTCTGGTAATTATTTTCAGGTTTTTCTGTTTCTCCTGTGATACCTTCCCATCTAGTAGCCACAATGTCATCCCTTCCATGCTTTCCTGCTACTTTATCTCCTGCCCAGTTGCCACCCAAAGATTCTTCACAAGTTGAGAGCCCAGGATGCTTAGAGGCCTCTCCTTCAGCAATGCCTTCTGCCCTGCAGAGCAGCTCTCCACCAGTGGTGCCAAACGAGAGTGGTTCAGAAATCTCAGGAGAGCACCTGCAGCTGTCAGATTCAGGTAGGTGAAAAGCACTGGAAACTTGAATATAAGCATGCTGTGCAAAACTGAATTTCTGCCCTTCCTAGTGAAAACTTTATTGCAGGGCAGAGGAAGGGCTGGCTTTTATGGTAGTTTGTTACACAAGCCACCAAAGTGTTATAAAATTTATTTTGGAAAATGTCTGATTCTACTTGTGATAGAAAAATAAATTTGGCCTTGTGGATATATATGGTCATTAAATTGGAAATGGTAGATTAGAGTGAGGTATGGTGAGGTAGAGGAAGGTATGCTTAAGGGAAGATGAATAAAACATAGGATATGGATACAGCATACAAAGATGAGAAAAGTGTGTGAGAAACTAAGGCTTGAGGGTGCAGGAGCCCCAGTACATCAGTTTAACATATGACTGGAAGCTTGTCAGTGCACTTGAATTTGAAATGTCCTCCAGCTGATTGTGTGCTTGAGGATGGGGCTGAACAGAGCAGTGCTGACTGCTGTGATGATGGTGGGTTTTTAATTCTGGAAACATGAACAGGAGTGCCCCAGCAGCACATCTAATGTCTCCAATTTTTATTTAAAGGGATAAGCACAGAGCCATTGCTTCAAAGTACTGAGAGCCCCACAAAACAGCTTTCCAGACAAGATGCTCAGGAAGAAACCAGAACAAAAAACAAAGGTGAATTATATAGCTGCCTGGACACTTTTGTTCTTGCCTTGTACTGGTAAGAACTTGGGGAAAATTGTAGCGCTGATGCATTTCTCCTGCTGTACCATTCCCATTGCCACTTTTCTTGTAGATAAATAGATAGACCATCTAAAAGACTGGATAAAGCAGACCCTCACAGATGAAACTGTAAGGAGGAAGCATGGGTTCTGCATCCCTTGCTGGAACTCACCTGCCGTGCTGTGCCACCTCCAATTCTTCTACTACATACTAGACTTGTAGAATCATAGAACCATAGAATTGCTCAGGCTGGAAAAGACATTAATGATCATTGAGTTCAACTACAACTTAACTGTAGTACCCTAACTCTAGCAACCTTCTGTTAAATCATGTCCCTGAGCACCACATCCAAACAGTTTTTAAACACATTCAGGGATGGTGACTCAACCACCTCCCTGGGGAGCCTATTCCAGTGCTTAACAGCCCTTTCTGTAAAGGAGTTTTTCCTGATATCCAACCTAAACCTCCCCTGGCACATCTTAAGGCCATGTCCCCTTGTCCTGTCACCAGTGAGAAGAGACCAACCCCACTCTCACTGTAATCACCTTACAGATATTGGAAGAGAGCAATAAGGTCTCCCCTCAGCCTCCTTTTCCCCAAACTAAACAGCCTCAGTTTCATCAGTCGATAGGATCATCTAGTCCAACTATCAACCCATCACCACCATGCTCACCAACCATGTCCCCCAGTGTCACATCTGCCTTTTTTTTGTTTTCAAGAAAACCTTCAGGGTTAGTGACTCCACTACCACCTTGGGCAGCCTGTGCCAGTGCAATTCTGGTCTATGGCAGGCGACTGAGTTGCGGAAATAACACTTCTTTATGTCATCAGGCTGAAGATTTTTAGTATGTGGCTGAAAAAGCTGAGGGAAGAACACAAAAACTTTTGCATCACCAATGTCAGTGCTCTACAGGAAATCACTTCTACTAAGTCACTGAAAAGAATGGGTTCAGTTGTTACCCCCTATGCTTCCTGAACTAGATTGAGCCATGAGACCTGCCAGGGCATTACAAGCTTTTGTGTTGCAAGAGAGTGCGTTGCCAAGGCCTCCAGGAGCACTAGGTGTGTCAGTGACAAAATGCAAGCTGTGTAGTTTCTGGCAACAGCAGTGGTGTTCTGTGTGAATAAGTCAATAAAGGCATTGTCCTGAAATTGACAGACCAACTTGAGCTATAGAGCAAGTCTCGATTAGGTGACATTTAGATGAATGATTAAATGCAGTAGAAGCCTTCTTGTTGTAATGAACATAGCCTGTAAGCCTAAATGGGAAGATGGACCAATTTGCACGCTTCTGTGAAATAGAATGGAAAATGCCCAGTTAGAAGGTCTCTTGCCTATAAATATTGCTATTTAAAATGTTTAAAGAACTGACTTGTGAGTCAGCATGGTTTATAGATACAGAATTTCAGCGCTGTCCAGTGATGAGTCTCCAGTGTACTATTCTGCAGTGATCACATCATTAACTACGCATTACAAGTCTCTTGAGGCAAGGAGTACAAATCACCATTTCTTGTTTCATTATTCCCAGATGTTAGATTTGAGGATTAGTAGGCGTTTTTTTTCAAATTTAATTTAAAAATATTCTATGAAGTATTTTCAAAAGTCAAACCTTGCACAAACTGTTTTCATTGACCTTTTTCCTGCTGCTTAGATAACAGTCAATTAAAAGAAAGGACTTTCCTTAAATTTTTATTTTTTTTTTTTTTTCTTTTGAAGAACAAACAGAACAAATGAAGGAGATTTCTCCATCTCCCTTCAACACAAAGGTAAAGACTGGAAACCTAGGAAACAGGTAAGAAACGAATCTAATCAGTCAGTCAAACTACAAAAGCATGTTCTTGTTGACTGTAAAAATACTGTATAACACATACCAACTGACACCAGCCAAAAAGTTCCTAAAAGGAAACAAAATTCGTGTGTACTTTTAGCAAGATGTTTTAGAGTGGGACTTTAGTGTCCAATAATACTATAACTTTTGCTAACATGTTTCATGTTGAAAAAGGAGAGAATAAGAATTACTGAACTAAAGATAGTTGGAGAACATTACAAATAAGTAATTTTTTTCCTTGCCCAGGCCAATCACAGCAGGAATTGATATTAGACAGAAGACTTCTGAAAAATTTATTGACCAGCTTCAGGTAGACACTCAGTTGATAGAACAACAGGAGCAGAAGGAGCAGGTACTGTGCCATTGGTGCGTTTACTTTGTTTTTGATGAGTTCTCTTGGACTTGGAGGTTGTATAGGCGCTATTTTGGCTCACTGTGTAGAAGCATATTTTTCCACTGTTCTTTCATGTGATGTTAGAATACTTTTCAAAACCTTCCTCCCACCCCCCCCAGAAAAAGAAAATGGCCCCATACTCACCTTATTGGCGTATGAGCGGTTGTGTTGGACCTCTTATTACTCAGTCACAGTTCCCACTATCTCCTACTGTATTCTTCTCTGCCCACTCTGTGGAGCAGAATTTTTGCCTGAGTCTCAGCTTACTTGCCCAGCTAAGTCAGGCATCAAGGTTGATTCTGTTAGTTTCTTAGATACTGATCATCTCCAGATTGTTTGCTTCTCTTTAAACTTTTCTGCTTTTTGCCTTTCACAAAGCCATATCAAGCTTTAGCAGACAGTTGACAGTTCAACAGTTTAAACAACTAATCTCATTGATCTCATATTTCTCACAAGATTAAAAGGAATGACTATAGGCAGTGTGAAAGTGGCATTTGATGCAAAGATGGATGCCATAAATCATCTTCTCCTTCAAGATTAAGACAAGTTTATGTGCAGGTCTGACCTTGCAATTTCAAGCCCTACAGACTTGTGAAAAGCTGTTCTACACAGCTCAAAGTTTTTATTCACAGGGGGAGATATATCTCCTGTTTTCATGTCCTCCTTTTGTCTTCTACTCTAAAACTAGATGGTCTCTGAGATCCCTTCCAACCCAAGCTGTTCTGTGATTCTCCGATATCTCAAACACTAGCTTAGAAACATCTCACAAGTTGTCTTGTCATTGTTCTCTGTGTTAATGGCTGAAAGTTGAGAAGGTACTTTTTTCTTGTTGCTCTATGTGCCAAATCTGACAATAGTTAATGCCCAGAGTTTCTAATCAGCTCAGAACTGGGTAACCTGTTAGGCTACAATACACCATATTGGCATATTGTATTTGGTATATTACATATATCAAAAACAATAGGGATTTCTTCAGTGGGAACCTTTGGGTGTCAGGCCCTGCATTATCTTAGGCTTGCTGAATTAGAAGGAAGATGTACATTTTATCACTTGTTATTTTCCCAATGAGACAGATAAAATTACTTTTTTAAACTGATGCATTTATATATTTCTGCCATATTGTACAAAACACTCAAACAGCCTTCAAAAACAAAGATGAAAACTCTCATCTTTGACCATCCAAACACTTAGTGCTAAGTGTCTTAAGTTCTGACTCAGGATTTAATGGAAGTGCCACACAATGACTCACATATAAAATGTACGAGAACTTTTAGTTTTCTGCAGACTGTTATTCGTGAGCTCAGTTATCCATAGCCAGTTACTTTAAGACTTCTAGTGATTCAGCTTTTTCAATTAACATAAATACTTTTCTTTCTGATGAATGAATCCTAGATTATGAGTGTCATTATTTTTGCTGTTTTTTTCAGAGCAAGGCAAAAGGAACACCTCAGAAGACTTTTCAGAAGCGAAAAGAAGGTACTGTAAGAGTGAAAAAAACTAAACAGAAGCCTTTAAAAGAAGTGAGCAAGCATTCCAGAACTGATGTGGAGCACTGGAGTCTTTTTTCCCAGCCTGGACAAATGAATGCAGGGATACTACAGCCAAGGGAATATCCTCATGTAAATCTGCAGGTCAGCAGCTCCATGCATATGGGTACACATGGGAAAAAAGCAAACTGCGCTTTAGCTGAGAAGGGAATTAAGGCTCAGGCTGACTGTGAAGTGAAAGTACAGGAGCAAGGTGCAGAAGAAAAAGTAGTGATTAGAAGAGATGAAGATGCTTTTGCCTCGCCTCCTATGAAGTGGACTGAAATCCTGAACTCATGTCCTGAAACAACAGAAATGAACCTACAATTAGGTGGGGAAAGTGAAACTAATCACAGGGATTCTGTAGAGCAAGCTGGCAGAACTGATGAAAGGCTTGCGGAGGGTACCCTGCAAATAGACCCAGGTAGAGCAAATCAGCTTCTACAGGGTGAGCTCAGAGAGGAAGAAAAAAGCCCTTTGGAAGTCCTGCAAAAGTGTTCTACACTTCGGGATATAGAATCAGAACACATGAGGAAAGCGGAGTGGAGCGCAGTCCCTGCATTCACACAGGGCCAGAAGCATGTGCAGATATGCCCACAAGAACTTGTTTCAGGGAGCCAGAGCCCAGAAAGCAAAGGACAAATCCACACTGGTTTTAAGAAGGTAAATGATAAGATCATAAAAATTACTTGTAACTCGCCTGAGGCTGTGGAGCAAGAAAGCTCATCCCAGCAGGAATGGCAAAGGAAGGGGACAGCTGCCATGACATGGCATGTTGCATCTTCATCCCATGAGTCAGGCTGCTTATCCTCCAACAGTGACGATGACCCCAAATCTCATTGCAGTCAATATCCCTCCCAGCATGGGCCTCAGGTAGCAGATCATTGTGACAGACATTTGGATCTCTCTGAGAATGATTATGCTAGTGATGAGACCAGTGAAATTGAACACATCTCCATGAAAAAGAACATCAGTTCCTCTTCAAGAAAACAAGATATTTTAGCACTCTCAAGACAGCAAAGTCTCTCCCTCAGCACAAGCAGCAGTGATTCCAGCACTGGAGCTGTCAAATTGAAAGGGAGCAAGGCTCACTCTTCTCTTCAGCATTCTGCATTTCATCTCACAAAATCCACAAGGAGAGAGGATGAACCTGAATCAAAGGCCAGGCATGTTGCAAGCCTTGATCTGCCATCCTCAGCAGTGTTTTTTAGGATTAAAGGAGCCCCTGCAGCGAAGCAACCACAAAATAAACTGCCTACAAATGTGTTAGGTAAGAGCTACCTGAGTTTTTGTTTCCATTTCTTTTCAATATGGAAATTAAATTCCTCTTAGTTTGACTGTTTATGCTCCCTAGGTACATGCTCACCTCTGTTGGTATTTCTCAGTCAGAAACTGTTAAAAACAGAAAGGAAGGGAGAAAAACACCTGCAAGCCCTTAGTTATGCTTGACTCTCTATGTCACTGGCCATTTTTTTCTAGTTGTGTTGCTAAGAGATGCGGTTTCATGTGCAGAATTTTCACCCCATGAGACTGATGGATGTTTCAGTCAGTCCCTGGAATCAGTGCTAGAGTTTCTGGTAGCTTATGTATATTCACCCCCCTGACTCTTGGCAGTGAGAAGTTCTTGTTTTCTATTTACCCTCCTCAGAGACACTGTGAGATACAACAGGCTGGGCAAAATAATTTCTCACAATTGCTTATTTTATTCCTCAGACACAGAGAGCCCATTATTAGTAGAAAATTGTTTTCCTATGAACATCTTCTCTCAGTTTGTCCTGGATAGTGTCACAGTTCTTCAGCCAGAAATCCTCCTAATCTTTTTTGGCTTGGTCATCTTACTTCTGGAAGAGAAATGGTATCCTGCTGAGAAAGGATTTAGACCTTTTTATTAAATTGGTTCTTACTCTTTTTTTTTTTCCTCAGCTTCCACTATAGGACTTTCCCTCCTTCAGGCTAACTCCTCATCTCAAACATACTTGCTGTCTCTCCTTTTTTTTTTTTTTCCTTAGGGTGAGTCAAAACATGTTGTCCTTCCTGCAGCAATCACTGGGGCAGGAATACCTACTCCTGACATCTCTTAATTACTCTGTCACAGATTGCTAAACTATTCCAAAAAGAGCATCAAGGACTGTGTAAAAGCTATATTCAAAAGAAAGTTGAATTATCACTTGACAATTCGCATATTCACAGTAAGGAATTCAGCTGCTGATACTGGTATATCCCACAAATCCATTTCAGTTATCATGACCTGCAGGTCTTGGTCCACACTACTAAGAACTATGTTGGAGTCTGAATACTTGTGTAATGATTCTCTGATAAGTTAATTCTGTTTGAGAGATTCATCAGTAAAGCTTACTGCAGTTATGCAGCCAATGCTAATGTAGATATCTTTGTAGAAGAAACGCAGAACATCGTTTCCAGAGGATTAGAAACTGATGTATATCATGGAGGAACCCTTTCACTGACTAGAGCAGAAGAAGAACAGGACAAAGCAATGCATTTTCTCCGGTAAGTCTATATACACAAGGAACTGATTTGAGCATGTACTGAAGCCAGTACTTCCATTAGCAACCTTAACATCAGGTTGCTAAATCCGTAATTAGTAGATAGCTTTGTCTGAATGGCATCTATGTTGCCCCTGAGAACCGAAACACTTACCTGGATGTGTAGATAAAAAGTGAGGTGCCTAACCAAAGGAGTCAACTCTGAAAACTGTGGTACAGTTTGGGTCTTAAAGCTGAGTAATGCCAAATGCTTTGTGTAAATTGCTGAACATCTTCGGATTGCCCTGAAATCTGTAAGAATCAGGATAATTTGTTTTAAGTGATTAGGTATCTGATGGAGTAAAGGATAAACTTTCCCTGTTTCATTCACATCAGGGTACCTTGTGTTTCCAGCTATCAAAAGTGCATACCATGTGACCAACAGCGTTATAATTTCAGAAATGCTTATCTTCTGCAGAAGTAGAATTGCCCTCACAACTGTAATTAATTAGAGGTAATACAAATGCCTGTAATAAAAATTTTAATAAGCTTACTAAATCAAATATTTTCATTTTTTTTTTAATGTGATGAAGCTGTCAGAAATTGCTGGGTGCTATCTACCATAAACACAGAAGTGACACAGAAGTGATTCTTTCCCTTTTCACTTTCCTGGTTCTGAACCAGTGCCAAGAAAGAATAACTTATTGATTTTTATTTTAATAGATAATGCAAACTAAGACTGAGGGAGCTGGGCTTGTTCAGCCTGGAGAAAAGAAGGCTGTGGGGTGACCTCACTGCAGCCTTTCAGTACTTAAAGGGAGCCTACAGACAGGAGGGGAATCAACTCTTTGAAAGGGTAGATAACAGCAGGACAAGGGAAAATGGCTTTAAGTTGAAGGAGAAAAGATTTAGGTTGGATGTCAGGAGGAAGTTCTTTACAGAGAGAGTGGTGAGGTGCTGGAACAGGCTGCCCAGAGAGACTGTGGATGCCCCATCCCTGAAGGTGTTCAAGGCCAGATTGGATGGGGCCCTGTGCAGCCTGGTCTAGTATTGAATGTAGGGGTTGGTGGCCCTGCATGTGGCAGGGGGATTGGTGTTTCATGATCCTTGAGCTCCCTTCCAACCCTGGCCATTCTGTGATTCTGTGAAATTATTTTTCACATCTGCTTGCCCATTCCTCTTGATTTCAAAGACCTCAGGATTAGTGCCAAATGGTATTTTCTGACTTACGCATGTCAGCTTGTTTGATTTCTTTTTATAGGTATCTTTCAGCAAAATGCTTTCAGTGTCTTAACAACGGATGACTTTATTAAAAATCTTTCTAGTTTGTCATCTTACAGACAGCTTGGGTGATCTCCAGCTGGCTGTGATATGTGCTTCAGATGTGATTATCAGTGGGGTTTGGTAGTTAATAAGACTACTCATGAAATTAGGTGCTGCTTTTCCCTTTACTGATATAAATTTGGGCTGTGGAATGACGCACAAGTGCAGAATTACTGCAGTGCAGGCTTGTCTACCTGCTGACAGTGCTGCATCACGGATGACATGGCTTTCATTTTTATTTTAAAACAATGAAGATTTTCAGAAGAGTTTTCACTAGATTTATTCATGTCTTTAGCCATAGTAACCCTCTTATATGTCCACACAAATATTTATCCAAATATACATGCCTAGCATAATGTGTGCATCATTTCATTTTTCTAATTTATGAGTTAAAACTAATTGTGAAAGGCAGCTTATCCTTCCTGGCTGTGTTGCCCTATGCAGATTTATGCAGTCTGCTTTGTTGTTTTCAAACCAGTAAGGAGCACAAGGTGGCAGCTACATCCAAAGCACAATACTGTCATGGTTTTATGATTTTTGGTCATCAGTATTCCACACCGTAACATCATGTAATGCATTGGGGGTGGGGTTTGATATCTGCCGAATGTTCGTCCGTCGGAGAAGAACTACTTTTCCCCAGGAGACTTTGCGGTCAGCAAGGGGATATAACTCCAAGCAAGGTCACCTGATCCTTCTTCTTCGCCTGCTCTTCGCTGTCTGCGCTTCGCTATCTGCGCTTCGCCGCCTGCGCTTCGCCGTCTGTACTTCAGTCACTCAACTGGACTGCACTTCTCACCCCAGCATTGTGGTGAGGTCTATACAATTCAAACAGACTCTCTCTCTCTCTCTCTCTCTCATTGTATTTTACTAATACTATATTTAGTAAAATCATTTGTTCCACCTCAGATCAGTGCTGTTGTTTTCAAGTATTTTGGGGTCCTTGGCATGCGAGAGGTAGCGGGATCGGTGCCCGCATTCTCCACCAAAAATGTCAACGGTTTATGGGCTGGTCCGGCCCAGTTCCGTGACCAGCAGGGCGGAGGGATCTGCGGATCCGCGCCTCTGGGAAAGGGGAAGCAGGGGACCCCAAAATACTTGAAAACAACAGCACTGATCTGAGGTGGAACAAATGATTTTACTAAATATAGTATTAGTAAAATACAATGAGAGAGAGAGAGAGAGAGAGTCTGTTTGAATTGTATAGACCTCACCACAATGCTGGGGTGAGAAGTGCAGTCCAGTTGAGTGACTGAAGTACAGACGGCGAAGCGCAGATAGCGAAGCGCAGACAGCGAAGAGCAGGCGAAGAAGAAGGATCAGGTGACCTTGCTTGGAGTTATATCCCCTTGCTGACCGCAAAGTCTCCTGGGGAAAAGTAGTTCTTCTCCGACGGACGAACATTCGGCAGATATCAAACCCCACCCCCAATGCATTACATGATGTTATGGTGTGGAATACTGATGACCAAAAATCATAAAACCATGACAAATACTTAGGCCATTTTGGTGACTTACATTTGTTGGAAGCCATGAAAACCCTTTTGAGAGCAATGTAACTTGCCTGGACCTGCCTAGTCCATCCATTCTTTTGTTTCAAAGTGCTTCATTTTTGAGCCTTTGCAGACACAGATAGCACAGACAAGGAAGTGAGAACAGTTGGAGTGTAGCTTGTGGTGCGTATCTAGTGCCTGGGGGAGCCTGGAACACCACCTGTGGCTCCACTGCTGAGGGAGATGCTGCTGGCTCTTAGTATCTGTCTGAGAGTTCAGTAGTGGTCTTTTTTCTTGGGAAAGCCTTGCTGCATGTTTACTTTTTGCCTCACAGCTAGCTTGCTGCTGTCTGCCTCAGGCAGAGGTATGCCTGGGATTCATGCAACGGTTTGAGTTGACACAAAGCACTTAGCTTTTCCTAATGTTTTACATCCATGCACCTACTTTTAGTTTATAGCTGGGATGTGAACAGACTGAGGCTCCAAAGAAAAACTGTGTGTTCTCCAGGTTCTTTGATCATTACTTTTTTCAAGGCCAGAGGTTGTTTCATAGCCTTGAGCCAAAGAGACACAGCACAACACTTTTGTACAGCTAAGCTGTTTTAGAGACTGGAGAGCTGCAACCAAGTTGCCTGCCAGGCATGATCCCTGTCCTGCTCTAAACTCCAGACTTTGCCCAGCATTGCCTTGTGCAGTGTGGGGTGGAGACCTGTGGTCATGCTAGCCATATGGCCCTGTGAGCAACTGTACACTTGGGCTGATGCTCCAGCTCTGTTAATTTTATTTGTACAGATGCAACACACGAACAGTTCTGAAGAGGTTGATATCAATTGAGATTTTGGAAGGAGTAGCTAGCTGGCTTCTGTTTTGCAGAAACTTAAGAGAGTATTTGTCAGTGGAAGATGTTCTGTGTAGATCTGCCATCTTGCTTTTGTTCTTGTATGTTGTATTTCAGGGCAACTGGTCTGGATTTGGACCAGTGGCAAGCTACACATAATTAAGAAAGGGCTGTATATACCGATTTAACCAGAATAATGCAAGAAGTATTAATACTTCAATTGAACATTGAGATTTTTTTTTTGCATGCATTTAATGAGAATATTAGACTGGTTTACTTAAGTAATAAATTGTTAAGAGCCGCAGGATATGGGGACCTCATTTGCCTCATACTGTTATTGTGAGCTTTCGTATTTTGCTGTCAAATAGCTAAACTCCATTACGGAGAGGAAAACATGAGGTCATGGCTGCCTCCTATAGCTATCAAGTAAAAGAGATAGTCAGATGGCTGTAAGTCATGCAGTGAACTGAAGCAAGAAACTAACAAATAATTTAATAGCAAATTGAGATTGATCTAGGCAGCTGGATCCTGGTTGTACAAATAATGCTCTACAGCTTTTGCAAAGTTTTTAAGCACACTTCCTGACCACTCATGCCTTGGTATATTGGGTAATTGGGTATGAAGGCAAAATGCCTTCTTAGTGATGGCCTCTCATAATTGGCTCCTGTAATTTACTCACATATGACTAATACTCAGCCCCTTTCATGCAGGTCCATGGCTGTTCTCATTATGGGGATGACCAAGCAGCTGGAAATATGGCTCAGTCTCTAGCCTTGCGTGATGAGATGCCTCACAAGTGTGGTGCCGGGAACAGGCTGTGCCTTCTGCAAGTCTGCCTTAATGTAGCTTTCCCTGTACACAGCAAATGTGACTATGAATCTCTAAGTTCATAGTCTTTAGATTATCAGAAAATTTTAATTTAATTAATTATTAATTAAATGAATAAAAGTACTTCCATCTACCCAATAGAATAAATTTTGCAGCTGGTCTTGTACAAGTGCTTCAAGTGATGCGTGAGTTCTCCAACCTCTGTTTTGAGAAGTGCTAATCACTTATTGACACTCTCAGCAATATTAGTATATCTGAGACATGCCCAAGCCCCCTAGAGTTCATGTCCAGAGAAAGCACATCTAGAGCCAGTCCTTTGTTATAGTCTTTATGCCAACCTTTTTTTTTAAACCTTCTCAGCAGAATACGAATGGACCAACTTAAGACTGTCAGGGGCCAGGAGCTGACTCATCCATTGCAATACAACAGAGAGCAAACTGACTCAAAGGTGCATAGCAAGTTCAAAGGAACAGCTAGAGTCACTGGAGAAAGTGTGAAATCAGAGGAAATACAAGTAAGTTGTAAAATAAATATGCTGTTCTCTTCAGTGAACATTCCTGTGTTCAGGTATCATATGGACCTGAGTCCTTTCATTTGTACTGCTTATTGAAGATGGCTGTGTGTACAGTGAAGATTTTAGTGTTAAAAAAAGCATCACTCTGGTTTGTTTTAAATTTAAAACTTGCTTTCTTTACATAAGAAAAAAAAATAAATTGAAGAACTGTGCCTTCTGTTTTGTACAGAAGCATGAGGGGAGCCCCCTGTTGTTTGTACTGGCTTTCCCATGTCTAAGTTGAGTCTTGTAACATTTCTATCTCCTGTCATAGTGTGGGTTACAGCTTCTTGACATCAGGTGTTGTTATTTCAGTGGCTATTATTCTGCATTGTCATTCCTGAGCTGGGAAGTAGTTCTTTTTTCTTGTAAACTGTTGCGACTTTTGGCTTTGAGGTGCTTTGGTGATACCTAGTTGGGTGTGTAACAAACTAAGTCTGTATAATCACGGTGGACAGATACACAAATGAAGGGAAAGTCAAAAAGAAGGAATGTACATGGCAGTTGGTTACAAAGCAAACTGCATTTCTGTCTAAACTCTACTGATGTTCCAGCTGCAGTATCCAGCATGAATGCTTCCAAAGGAAGAGGACTCAGTGTTGGAAATACCATGGATGATGGATTGAGAAGGGAACAGGAGAAATTAATGGAAATGTATAGCAAGAAGTCCTCATAAAAATGTAACAAATGCCATTAATTCAATTCCTTTAACTCAGATAAAAATGTCTTTGCAGTCCCCTGGTGTCTGTAAGGATCATCTAGCTAATCACACTACATGAAGTTCCAATGAACTACCACTTTTTGCCATTAAAACATACCATGTGTCCTTTTAATGGTGTTTTTTTTTTTTCTTTTTTTTGTTTGTTTTGTTTTTTACATTATTAGTTTGCATCTCCTGATCTTCCTTTACAAGAATGTCTCGCCTCTTGGTAAGATTATAGGTGTTTGCAATATTTTTAATATTACTTCAAATGTGTTGTCTTTATATTGCAGGAATTCAAGCATGACAAAGGGCTCCATAGTTTGTTCCTTCTGTGAGTGTAAAGTTGGCATGCCTAGTCCAGAGCAGGCAATGACATGATGCTTATTTTTTTTTTCTTCTGATAGATATTAAAGCAACAGATTACAGGACTGCAGGAGGAGTTCAGGAGAAATGAGTCCTGCTGGCATGCTGCCTATGGCAAGCTAAGAGACCAGGTTGAGATGCTGACTAGGCAGAACATGGAGCTTCGTGATGAGCTCAGAGGTTCAGAACAGAAGAGGCTGAAAGCAGAAAGAAAAACAGGAACTGTGAATCTCACTGACAGAAAATCAGAGACACCGGTACTGTAAGACTTTGTGTTTAATACTGCCTGAATAATTTAGGCTTACTTTTTCTTTTTCCTGAATACTGTCACTCCATTCCTGCCCTGCTCAGACTGAAGGGGAGAAATATCAGGTCTACAATAAGCCATGTTTAAATATATTCCTTGAGTGGTCCTCTTCCATTTAACATTAGTTATCCAAGAGATGAGTAGCTCCACAAGGGGCTTTAACCAACCTGTCTCTGACAGTTACACAGGGGCAGATGGTGTCTGTCTCCCTCCATTAACTAGGGAGTCAGTCCAGGTAACAGATTTGCACTGGCCTAATTAAGCTAATTAAAGTCTCCTGAAATTAACTCTGGTCTTTATGTATGTCATTGACCTTTTTAATAAAACAGCTCTTTAGCCAGATGCAGGCTGTTTTCTGGCAATTAATATGGTGAGACCTTTAACTAAACCTCATTTCAGTTCTTATTTAGTACAGTAAAATTTCAGGGAAGAAAACAGTGGCCTCCCTTACAAAAGCACAGATTGAACCCCTGAATAGGAGTTACACTGGGATGGAGCAGGAGAGACTATCAGGTTGGAAAATGTAACTGATTAGTGTAGGTATGTCTTATGAACTCCTGAAATCAAAAAGGTTTAATCATAGTTGAACGGTTCTATTGTTCTTTGTTATTAATATCCAATTTGTTTAATTTACTTGCAGGGTTACTTGTTACTTTACTATGTGATTGTGTACCTTCATTAAAGGGAGATAAATGAAGGGAGAATTCCATTACTCCCTTCTTACACAGGAGACATCAAGTTTAGGTGAAATTAAATGATTCAGACCAGAAATTGAAAGACAGAGATCTGGTGTGAGTGGGTCATTTCATCTTTCTATGTATTCAAGGGAGAAAAATATGTGCCTTTAAAGAGGAATTCATTTCATTATATGTGAACTGAGGTGACTGGAACAGATAATTATCTTCCAGATGGAGCAGTCTGGTGAGATGAATTTTATTTATTCACAGAGAGCCTACCCCTAGGAGAAAAACAAATCAAGCCTTTTATTCCTATGTATTTCTCTAACGTGCAGATATAATTTCTAGTAATGCCTCTCTAAAATAAGTTAGATACACCAATTGACCAGTCCCTTGCTTCCCGGAGTGAAGAAGTTTTGGTCTCTCTTTTTATTTGATTTCAATGTATTTCAATGTAATTAATGAGATTTTTCATCTAATACTGATATTTCCCATTTGAAAATGTCTTTTCATGTTATATTTCACTTTGGTTTTTAATTTTCCCAAACATATACGTTAGTATAATTCATTCTTTTATAAACTATGAAGTTCAGGAAGAAGAAATTAGTCACATGCAGGATGATTAAAAAATGTAAAAAAAGCAAAAGTAACAAGAAGCCAATTGGCTTCTATTGCAGGTGATGTTATTTCTGTTTCTCTGGAACATGTGATGCTGTGGAATTTCTGCTCAAACCTGTGAAAATTTTTGTTTTGTGATAATACAGTTTGTTGTATGGTGCTGATAAAGATATTAGGATGCTATGGGCAAGGATTGTCATAGCTGATGCTGCTGAGTCTCAGTCACTAGCAGAACAAGGTGTGGAATTTCGTTCATTGTGTTTATATATGTAGGTTTTAAATATCAATCCTGAGCTATGCTAGTCCTGATGTTTTCATAGCGAGAGACTAACAGCCTGCGTCGGCATTTCTTCACGAAGATAAACCTGAAGTTACCTACTGCTGAAGTGTTGCATGGTAGTGGCTATCACTGTGCTTAGATTACTTCATTTTTGTTACAAACAGAAAACCTCATGGCTTAGAGAATTGCTTGATTCTTCTAGCTGTGACTTGAACTAATTATGTATGTATAACATATTCTTTGTTAGGTTGCAGAAGCTATCCTGCGAGAGACAGCACCTTCGTCCACCCAGGAGAGATCATGGAGAGAGAAGCACAAGAGCTATATCACCTCTCATGTGGGGCCAAAGGCAGCTTTGCAGAAACACTGCTGCAGGGATATTAATAGCAAAGTATGGGTTCCTACTGCCTTTTGCTTGATCAATGGTAAAATCACTTAGTTTTTTTTACAAGCTGTGGCAAGTTAACTCTGTATGTCAAGTGAAAGTCTTTTTTCTCTCTTATATCTCAGACAGCTCTTCCACAGCCAGTTTACATTGTCAAACAAATCTCATCATTTAGAATATATAGATACCTAAATATTTCACTGCTATGCTTTTTTTTCTTTTTTCATTGTTTTGCTTTTTTTCTTGCTTTGTATTTCTTGTTCCCTATTGTGAGTATGCTGCTTATTACAACCCTCCTTATTCTTTTTGTTAGTGTTTAGCTGAAATCTATGCTTTGTTCAAATGTAGTCTCTGTGGAAATACTTGTATCTATTGGAAATTAATCTTTTGCTTCCACTGAATAGAGCAAAAATGAGCTCAGATTAGCCAATGGACTGTTCTCTCTGCCTTATTAGGGACTGAAATGAAATTTAAAACTTGTCAGGTGAGAAAAGATGAAACTATTCATTGATAATGACAATGTATGGCTTGGAAGTCACTAGACAGTGGATTTATTGAATCATGAGACAACTTCTAAACTGAATGTACTTAAGAGAGCAGAATCAACCATATCTGAAATAGTATCTTCAAGTAAGAAGCAGATATTGTCAGCCTTTAAGGCTGACTGTATTTTTAAATAATATATGCTATTCATAAGTTAGAAGCTGGAAAGTTTAGCTGAAGGAAATTGTTTTATTTGTTCTGTGTTGATTTTGGATCTCCTCGGTCACTCCTGCAGCTGGGATTTCACAATTGCTTAGTGCTTCAATTGTCGGAGCCCAGTAATGTGGGATAAACTATTTGCAGTTAAGGTGAGCTGTAAGGACAAAAAGCTTTGGTAGCTTATCTTGGAAACTTTCACAGTATGAAACAGCATGTCTCATCTGAATGTTTCAAGTGCTCTTGCCAAATAAGGTAAAACCAGAAATATTTATTTTACACAGGGACTCCTTGTGATTTATTGAGTTTGTTTTCTCCCTGTGGCATGCAGCCAAGCACAAAAACAAACAAACAAAAAAAAAAACCCAAAAAACAACAAAAAAACGGGACTTCAGCAACACTTCTGAGAAGGGGGATGTCAGACTTCTGAGCTTATTGTTATCTGGGCTTTCATCATCCAGACAGTGTTGGATCCAATCCAACTGGAATCCGGCACAAGCGTGAGCTAGACTGGTGGGCATACTGCCCAGATGTCCTGGGTGAACTCTAAAATGTCAGACACAAACATGTGTTCTTTATCTGATCTCATGGCAGAGGAAGGGTGTGTAGTGAACAGAGTGGATGCTGATGATTTGAATCTAGAATTGAAGGGTTGGGGAAAAGGAACGTAAAACAGAAGCACAAAATCAGTGTTGTAGTGATTGATGTGAAAATGGTGACTCACTTGTACTTCTTTGAGCTGTTTTATTACTAGATGAAAGCTTCAAATGATTTTGTGACTCTGGACATCTCTAAATTTTGGATGTAAAGCAAAATCTCATGCTGTTTTTCTGTCCAGAATTAAGATACTGTGCATGGGAGAAATCAAAGTGAAGGGATCATCTTGTGTAACAGAAGCAGAAATACATGTCACAGAGACATGTGGTAAGCTTTTTAAGATATTTCACATAAAGCCAGCTAGGAATGGTGATTTTCCTCAGCTGTAACCAAGAAGGCATAACAATAGCTAATATACGATTTATTTCTGTCAAAGCTAATAGACTTTGAGGATATGTACAAAAATGACTGGGGAGCAAATTGAGTAATGACTGGTACGGGTTAAAGAATCAGGAGGACATGACTTTATGGGGAAAAAAATATATATATTGAGAGATATGCCACTTGCTCTACATCTATGAAAAAGGTGTATTCTGCTGGCCTATCATTCTTTTATTAATGATGAATCCTATGTTACTGTAATGTGGTCTAGTTAGTGAAGAAATGGCCGCTTCAAGCTGTGAGACAAGATAAGCATCTATTTTAACTTCGTATTATTAAAGATTCTTTCAGAATGTGTCATGTGCCCCAAATAGTTAATAATTTGTATTATCTCCAAACAAGCTGATTTCTGAATGCATTAGAAATTGGGAAGAAACAAGTTGCCAGTTTCCTGCCAGACATGCAGTTACAGATAAATTTTACTTACTAAGAAAGATATCATTCATTTGTACAAGGGAGAGTTCTACAGGAAGGCATACTGATACAGCTTTTAAAAAGTTACTGTTGGAAAAGTTTCAACCAAGGTCTAAAGTGTGTACTTCCTCTCTTACTACATGGACTTTGCTGTGTAATTTTGCAGTGGATTTTGCTGAGCTCTAAACATGTTATTTCCTTGTCCATGAATATTCTTCCTAAGAACTGACTAATTATGAAGCAGGGAATTATGACTTTTGAAAATATGTAGACAGTATTTTGTAGCATTTGAATTTTCACTGCTTTATTCATGAAGATTTGTTGTTTTTTTCCCGTTTTTTGATCTGTTAGTATGGGAAAGTAAGCCATAAAAGACCCTAAAAGTAGGGTCTGTAGGACTGAAAGAAACCTCAGGAGACCACCTGGTTCCTCCTTTAGCCAACAGCAGGGTCACTGTCACTGATGGTGGTTTAATCTCTCACCAGCTCCCACAAGATCCAAAATGAGCTGGCATCTTCTGCTACCTACTGGTGACCTATGTGTTCCCAACGAAGAGAAGTAAAACTATTTGTTCGGATAACTTGATGGCTTTTCTTATGAAAGTGTTTGAATTGAGGGAATCTTTATCAAGAAATTAATCATTCATTATCATCTGAAATACTGAGTGATTGGATCTCTTGAAAAGTTTAGACCTAAATTGCAGCAGCTGCTTGGTCTAGGGCGTTTGCTATGATTTATGAAATGATCTTAGAATGACATTTTTATGATAAAAAGACCATGGGCAACTTAGTAATACAATACTGATTTCTCTGACATTTTTTCTTTAAAAATGGCTATATTAGTCTGTAAGTTAAAAATTGTAATCTATGCTATATATTAAAAAAAAAAAGGAAACCAGACATTTTTACAGTGACACATGTAGCAACCTAACAGTGCTCTATTTGGTGGCACCCTGAACAGAATCGATTTTTTGTTTAGATATGTAGTCAATATAACCTACCATGTTCATGGAAATATATCTTCTTTCTCTCTGGCTTAATCTCTCTCCTTCGCTTCTGCAGTCCAGCACATTCTATTTCATGAGCTTGTTAGAGCCTTAAGTTAGAAAGTTGAGTGCCTCCTCTCATCCCAATTTAGGTCTCATACAGATTTTTGCCCCCTGGCTAAGATAGCATGCATTGCATCAGTATATGCTGATTTCTGAACGTCCTTTTCAAATAATACTTTTTGATGATGAAGCTTTTTTCTAAAATAGGCTTCTTAGGGCAGCCCTATGTATAAATATTTGCCACAGAGTATTTTCTATTTGCAAGTCTTATATAGTTAGTTCTTTAAAGGCTTGACTTTCGATGGTCTCTATACAATATACTCAGCAAAACAAAACAAAAACCTGCCACATATCAGTGTCTGGCTGAAGCTGATGATAACTTGCATGCTGTGACCCTCCTGGCTCTTCTGATGATGGTGAGTTCAAAACTAACTGGGCAGAATAAGTAGTTCATTTTTGCCTGACTGCACTTGCTGAACCAGCCCCTTCCCACTCTGTGGTTCCTGGTGCTGTACAGGGAAGGAGCTGGAAACATGTATCTGGAGACAGAGAGGAAGTACAGTAATTTGGGTTGAGACTGGCTTGAGTTGTTGTGAAACTGAACCCCTGTTGTGTTTTTGGTGGTTTGGTGTGTTTTTTTTTTGTTTTTTTTTTGAGTTCTGCTCAGTCACTTAGTAGTTTCAGTCTTAATATTTTTAGCAATATAACGATGGCTTAGGAGAACTTTCCTTCTCTCAGTCTGCAATTTCTGATTTGCGTCACTTCATCAAAAATAATTTCAAAGGTCTTTACTACTAAATCATTTTTCTTGAGCCGAGGTCCAGTATTTTGTCACTGCATACTCGTCTACAGTTAAAATGTATAGTTAAAATCTTGTGTTCAAGAAATAGTTAAATGTTGTATTAAAGGACATGGTTTATGGGGAAATACTGGTGGATGGTTGGACTGGATGATCTTGGAGGTCTTTTCTAAACTCGGTGATTCTATGATTCTATGAAAATGACTGTATTTGGATAATTTTGGCATATTCCCAGAATTTGCCTTCCAAAAAAAAAAAAAAATCTGAATTTAAAATGAAAATCATATTCCTTTAGCACTGATTTTTATTCATTTCTGCATCTTTTAGCATACTTGTCTGAAAGAGCTAATCAATAGCCTATCTCTTGCTCAAAGCTGTTTTGTGCTGAGGAAAAGATTTAGCTTTTGAAAATTCTACCATCTTCTGGTGTTCAGATAATTTTTCTTCACTGACTCTGTTTTGTATTGTAAGCATGGCCATTAAATTTTAATGTGATTTATTAATATAAAGATGATGATATCATCACCTATGACAAAAATCCCTTAAACCGTGAGTTCAATACAGAAAATGTTATAGTCGTTATGGAAAATTGGCCCTAGTGACTGCTTTTGGAGAAGGAATTGGTTGGTCTTTTATGTTTGCAATTTGTTAGTGCTCCGTTCCTTGAGCAGTAAGCCATGGGCTTGGACAAATGAAGCTAATGGCACATGCATTTTTCCATGGACTGCCTACTCTTGCGCTCCCAAGCCGTCATTGTCCAGTGGATGAGACACTTCAAATATAAAAAAGGTGGACATGTGGCAAAACAAACAAACAAACAAACTCCCACTCAACATACTTTTCTGGATCAGCTCAGTTGTGGTTTCCCAGGGAGGAATACTTTGCTTATGGTTGGAAAGGTGGCTAGACTGAAGAATAAGAGCCTAAGAGCAGCAACAGCTGCTTTGCACTGTGTACTGTGAATTACCCTTCTCCTTGTTCCACAGAGGACTTGGGGAAGTGGACTGAGTCCAAAGAGGGAATAACATGTAAAATATGCATATATACATCCATACAAAGATATACATCTTCCAAAAGTTTTAAAAATTTAATGAGCCACCTGCTGTAGATTTTAATGCTATGTTTGTATCAACTTCATGCAAATGTATTTAAATTTTTTAGGCAATAAAAAGCTCCGTACAAAAGGCTGATCCATTGAGACTGGTAACAAAGGAACATCAAGTAAAGAAACCATTTCACTGCTCCCTTGGCAGAAGCACAACGCCAACTGGCAGGACAACACCTCACCAGGGAAGAGTGACACCTTTTGAATCAGAAGAAGTAAGACAATGGAGAGGTCTATTTAAACAACTTCTATTTTTTTATTGACAGTACTGTTCAGAATTTAGATTGGGATCATGTTTCTCACAGAGTTGTTGCTTGGTCTTCTTGCCTTGATACCGTACTATTTTTTTTTGTGTGGTTTTTTTTTTTGTTTTTTTTGGCCAGAAATCTTCTTAGGGACTGCTCATCCATTGAAATATTTCACAGAATCACAGAACCATAGGGGCTGAAATGGACCTCTGGAGATCACCTAGTCCAACACCTGCTAAAGCAGGTTCCCTAGGGCAGGCTGCATGGGAAGGTGTTCAGGTTCATTCTGAATATCAGCCTCTCTGGGCAGCCTGTTCCAGTGCTTTGTCACTCTTCAAGTAAAGAATTTTTGCCCTCAGAAGAAGTTCATGACTGTGATATGCCATGTCTCATTGCCTTGGCAACCCAATGAGGATCAAGAGAAAGAGCCACAGCTAAAATACAGCTCTTGAGAGAAGGAGAGACAGAGCCCCATCTGGGGCTTCTTCCAGCTCTTTCTTTATAGTCTCTTTCTTCAAAACAGTCTTAATTAAGATTAAACACTTGCACTGTGTCAGTGTATAGGTCTTGTGCACAGACATTCCCAGGAAGGGGGAGCATACTCCATCCATATCACTGATTTCTCCCACTTTACAGCAAGGCACAACTGTATGTCACAACTTCTCCATGTTGCTTCAGGTTGTACAACAACCCTCACCTACTGGGAGAAGAACAGATGAGAGGAAGTCACCTGGAGCTGGCTCACATCTGAGTGTTTCTAAGGGCCATAAGTTATCTTCTTATGACAAAGGTAAGATTTGTGGGAATTTTCTGCCTTAGAGTCATCTGAATGATTGATCTCCAACCCTTGGTTAACAGGAAATATGTTGTCACTAAAACTCTCCTACGATTCTCAGAAGTACAAAACTTGCATTTGACAAGAAAAGGAAGACAGAATGTGCTGAATTTATTGCTGTGGAAGCCCAGAAGGTGGAACATGGTGGTGGTCTGCAGTTCTCTTTGGTCCAGGATAAAGCTCCTTCAGAAATGAGCAAGCCAGTGTTGCAAGCAAGCATCTGAGAGCTAGCATCTTTAAAAATGATCTTCTGCACTAAGTGAAGAAACATGACTGTATCCTCTTTTATTTTGCTTTTTCTTACAGGCACACCTTCACCCATTTCAATTATCTCAGAAGACACGTTCCTCTCAAATAAGCACAGCAATAACACTTGCAGCTTTGCGCTCTGCAGTTACAGGGAGGAAACACAGGTATTTCACTACGAAAATCTATGAAATAATTCACTGGTCTATGACTTCAGTTTTCACATACAGCATGCTAGCTCCCATTTGGCTAGCAACAGCACTCTCTTGGATTTATCTCTTATGATGTGTACACTCTCTAAAACAATATTTTAATGGCTTAGAAGTAACAAAGTACATTTCTTTACCAACATATTCCTGCATTGGACATTAATAGATCTATGTTGCGAGTTAGTATTTTAATTTTGATTCAGGAAGAAGAGATTCCTAATCTTAAAAAGACAGAAAGAATGTTAAAACCTCAGAATAAAGTGGCTTTTGCAACGACCCGAAGGAGAAGTGGCATAACTGCATATGAGAACAAAGTACTTACAAGCAGTTCTCCTACTCTTCTGGATGCTGAAGCAAAGGTTGGAGCAATTTATGGTTCTGGGCCTTATATGATGAGTCTTCTTTTCATCTTTTTCATCTTCATCTTTTCCATGGGTGAATTGAAGTGAAACACACTAAGAAAACCTTCCATTCCCACTTCCTTCCTGCCCACTATAAAACTCAGAACTTTTAATCTGAGACTCATACTGAGTTATAATCTCCCGAAAGGATGCAACTTCTTTTTCCTTAATGAAATTGCAAATGTTTTGATCTGGGGCCAGGAGGGAGGGGGAATATTGTATCTGGAAGATTTGTGCCTTTCTCCAGAACAAAGGTGAATTATGCATGATGATTTTTTTTTTTGGCTAGTGTTCAGGTTCCACTGCTTGCTTCAGAGCCCCCCAGTACATGGACTTTCCATCTGTTACTGGGCATTCCTTGCGTGCTCTTGAAGCAGCACTACTCTGAAAGTATGCTCAGTCCTTTGAACATAGCTTGACATATAAAGGCAAACAGCAGTTACCTCAAACTGTGTTGGCCTGTGTGTATGAAATCCATATTAGTAAGAAGAGTGAGAACTGAAGGATGTTCTATTTAGAGGGAAGAGAGACCACTATGGAAAACACTTTGCAAATGCTATGCAGTGGACAGAGGCTTGGGGATCGATCTAACAACTTCAAGCACAGTGTTGGCAGCTTTTCACTGGAGCACATCATTGCCCTGTGGGAAGCAGTACTCCCAGTTCCTTTGGATCCCACAGGCTGACATGTACTACCACTGTAATGAGAATTAGATAGTAATTGCTCTGGATGCCAAGTGCCAGTTACCAGTTAACTTAAGGCTCCTTTATGCTACCAGACAGTGCAAAGACAAGTTGTAACAGTAAATTGAATGCATAGCTACATAGTCAGCATTACCTACAGCTAAGAGCAATGTGGTTTGTTTTGAAAGGTGGATCTTGCTAGCATAGGTGCCTTTCTTTGCAAATCAGCAATCCTGCATTCATTCAGAGATAATCCTGTTCTTTGCAGTTCTTTTTTTTCTCTCCATTTCCTATAGTACAGTTTCACCACAATGCATTCCCTGATATTGCTTTGATAGCTGACATTAATTGGAACTAATGCACAGCAATTGCAGTTACGACTAAAACATCAAAACTCACTATGAATTCAGGACAATACCAAATAGAAGTGCAACTTTCCTCTTTCTGTGTAAAAGTAAACATTTTTTTTAAGAGTTGATTAAAATTTGTGAAAATATTTTTACAGCCTTTCTGTCTGTATAATTCTGACTGTGATATTTTCATAGGTACAGCCTCCAAAATCAATATTATCTAGAAGGTCAATGTTACACCAAGAAAGAAGGAAAAATGAGGATGTGGTGCAGGAAAAAATAGAGCATCGTGATGGAAAGGTGAGATAAATCAGGGTGCTTGAGATCACCAACAGGGCTGCAACAGATAGGAATTGTCACTTCAAGTAGTCATAGAGAATTATCTCTCAAAGAGTCCTTAATGAAGAGCTTAAGTGTAAAGTTCATGTTATGAGTAGCAGGAAATTATATATAGCTGATGGGATGGAAATTTCAGTGGAAATCTTATCTCCTACTGCTCTGACTGAGAGTAATCTATGCCCAATCACAGTTGTCAATTCTTGATAAGCCTTAGGATATGCAAAGTTCAGACAGTAAAGTAAAACACAGGTTCCTGTGTTTATTCAGTTCAGAACTTCTCCTGTTAATACACGTGTTGATTAATGATACTTTCCAATAAGCACACGTGGAAAAGGCCTTTGCAGTATAACATTGTTCAGGGGAAGCTGGTTTGATGTACCTATTTTTCTGGACTTTGCTAAATGAATTAAATTATGGGATTTATTTATGCTGAACAGAACTAGCTCCCATAGTCATTCTGGTAAACTCATTAACTAGAGGCTGTATTAGGAAAGAAGTCTTCTTAGACCAACATATTGTTTGTAGAACAGCACACTGATAATATTATTGCCACCTGTTAAGAAGTCTTGATCAATTTTGTAAGGAATCTCTGCATACAGCCACATTTAACTCTGTAGTATTGACTGTCCATTCAGGCTTATGTTACTTGGAAAAAATGGTTGTTAATGTGTCAGCTGTCTCTGTTAATATATCATTTTGATTTGCATAATCCAGTACAACCTACACAGAATGAGTACCTGCATATATGAAAATAGTACAAACCATTACTAACTGAAGTCGGCCAATGAACAGCCTGCATTTCTTCATTATTGCCCCAGGGCAATCTGTTTTGTCTTGCTTAACAGAAGAGAAGGTGGTGTGGTGGGAATTTGAGTCAGGTGCTTGAAAAGGGATGATTTTGCTAAAAGATAATATCAGACTTTTTTTCTCTCTTATGCAAAAATGAGGCAAAAAAAAAAAAAAAGCACATGTGCTGCTGAGACAGCTTTGAAATGCAAAAGTACTCAGTGTACTCACTCAATTACTTCAAGTTCCAATTTCATTGGAAGGCAGTGTAGCATAACTCGCATCCTTTGACTTCAGCAACATTAGGTGCTCTATGTTTTCGAAGGTTGAAGAGGTGCTTACTGATGGACGTCGAATCATCACTTTCTGCAATGGTACTAAAAAAGAGATCAGTGCTGATAAAAGGATGACAACAATTAGCTTTTTCAATGGAGATGTAAAGAAGATCATGCCAGATCAGAGAGTGGTATGTCGCATTTGTTTTCTTTAAGGAAAATTGTATGGCTAAGTGATCTGTCAAACAAGTTTCTGCCATTCATCTTTGTAGCAGAAATGCTAAGTCACAGCTTGAAGCAGTGATTGAGCACCTGGTGGGAAAGTAGGGCCAACCCAGGGTAGCTCAGGTGTATGCAATGTACCTGAGTGACTGGAAGAGGTGGAGCTAAGATCCAGCCCTTCCCAGAACTCATTTAAAGGTTTTCAGTGGAGGTAAGGGTGTCTTGCTGGAGATCCCTGCCTACCTGAGACCTTCTGAAGGTAAGCAGATTTTTTCCTTTGTTTTGATGTCTACAGCTGCTGCTTTTGAGCACACCCTCACTTGCTGTATGTAACCTAGAACTTTGCTACTACACTGGCATTGCTGCACTTTCCATGGTGTTACAGCATTAATGTTACATTACAGTATATCTTTAAATAGCATTTCTGGGATAAATTGATGAGGAAGGGTGTTGGCTTCCACAGCCCTGATTAGGGAGGACAAGAATGGAAAGAAGTGAAGGTAACAGTTGAAGAAGGGGCAAGCAGGGATTGAGCTAAGCAGATCAAAGGAAACCGGAAGAAGGCAAAATGTAGGGGAAGCCATCTGAAGAAAGGACTACTTTTCATATAGAGTGGGTTGCACAGGAGATTGTCCTTCTTGGCATTAGGTAAATATGTTTAATAAGAACATGAGCTGAAGTGGGGATGAGTAGGATCTTGGCAAGAATGTGAACGTTTTAAATTATTAGTGCATAGGTTGGAGCTAGAGATCCTATCCATGGGGAGTTGAGAAGATCACTCTCATTGTTCTGCTCTACCCTACAGAAAGTAGAAATATCTAGACAAAGCCAGGAGGAGAGGTGTGAATGAAAAAAAGGAATTAAAATGGAAACGTATCAATTTTTAGGAATGGCAGATACCTCAAGAAAATGGCCTTGAAATGACTTCTTAAAGTTGGCTTATTTTTTAAACACATTGCTATGGTTTAATCTTCTTATGCAAATATGACCATGCTGCAAACAGTTCACTGTCCTTCCAGATTTATTATTATGCAGATGCACAGACAACTCACACTGCTTATCCAGAGGGCCTAGAGGTGCTGCAGTTCCCTAATAATCAGATAGGTATGCAAGAATTTGTGGGTGTGAACTATATGTGTGGGAATGTCTTAATTGCATGCGTGTTGTCTGAGCCTAACTCCAGCAGATTTGCTTTATTTCTTCCAATTTGCTTTGTCTTTGCCTTTTGATTTTTGGTATGATCCATGATTTTACTGCTCAATTTTCTTCTAAAAAAAAAAAAAAAAAAAAGATAATAAAGGGGCATAAATGCATCATTTCTGTAGTTTTACTATCTCATTTGATTCTTTAGTTTATCTAGCAGTACGCTGGATAGAATTTCTACCCTCACTACAAAGTCTAAAGTAAATCTCATCTAGTTCTGTGTAAAGTTATGAGGAAAAAAAATGTCTTTGGAATTCTAAATCTTGTTTTCCACAGAAAAGCATTATCCTGATGGCACACAAGAAATTGTGTTCCCTGATCACACAGTGAAATGCCTCTACAGTGATGGATTCGAGGAAACTTTTTTCCCAGATGGTACAATAGTAAAAGTAGAAAAGTAAGTCTCCTTTTAGAGATGGGAATTGGCACTGGGCACAAGTTTAATGTTACTAGCATATACAACTGTGGTTTGATTCTGCATGACTGGAAAACTTCCATATGAAAGAGGAGATTTGGATGAGAACTAGTGCTTTGCTACAATGAGGAACTGAGAATTGTTTACTTCCACTTTGAATCACAGGTGACCTGATGTCACTGGCAAAGTGACTGTGAAATATTTCTTCTTCTTTTTTGTTCTATGTAACTTTGCAGTCACTCTGAATGTCTGGCCAGGGCAACAGTATAACTTGCAAGCAAAAGGGAAGCCAGTTGTTTGTATTAACAATATAGGAGTGGAGAAGAGGACTCTTAGGTTGTATTCTTTGGTATTTTACTCACTTTCTGTTTTTGCCAAGGTGTTTTAAATTCTTTGCTTCTATTCCATCATATAAAATGAGGACAAATAACAACAGGAATTCATTACACATGCCTATTCTATGCTTCTGTTGTAAAAGATTTTTCTATTAGCAAAATGCCTCGAGATCCCTGCATGCAGTATTCGTACAAAATACGGGTCCTGCCATCCATTATTATGTATAGAAGCACCTTTGTATTGAAAGTTGATTGTGATAATTGATCTCTGATATGACCGCATGTAAATTCTGAAGTGAATTATATAACCTATGAAAGTTTCTACTTTCATTGTGCCATCTTAGGCAGCTAGGTATGATAGGTTAATAACGTACAGTGCTTTATGGCCATTCACTCATGGCTATTGCTTTCAGGAACGGCGATAAACTAGTGGTATTCAGTAATGGCCAGAAGGAGTTTCACACTGCACAGTTCAGGAGGAGGGAATACCCAGATGGAACCATAAAGACCGTGTACTGCAATGGCAGGCAAGAAACCAAGTATTTGTCTGGACGGGTTCGAATCAAAGATGAAGAGGGTAATATCATCCTAGATAAGAAGTGATTCCTCCTCTCAGTGGCTGCATTATATGTAAGTGGCTCAACAAATTTTGTCTGTATGATTTAGTCTCTCTCCCCTCTGGACATGTGTGTCGGTTTAAAAGATTCTTTACTGATGCCTCTAATGCTTTTCTGTTGCTGTTAATTATTAAGATTAGAACATGTGAAGCAGTGAAAACTGCTATTTCTAATGAAATAAATTAAGGATAATACTCTCAATCCACTGTGTTTTATACAACTACAAATTGCCATCATACCACAAAGAAAAAAAAAAAGCATAAAAATCTTAATGGATGGAGACTAGTCTACATGTGTGTCCTAGAGTTATGGGGCTGGGGGGAAAAAAAAAGTACTTTAGCATCTTCTAATTACATTTTGTATCAGAAGAGGCTGAAAGTGGGGGGCTCTTGAAACTGGAGAAGGCTCAGTCATACCAATGTACATAAATACCTGACAGGAGGGAATGTGGACTCTTCGGAGCAGTGCCCACTGACAAGACAGGAGGCAAAAGGCTTGCATTGAGACACATGAAACAATACAATTATAGTCTGCGAATACTGTCTAGTGTATTTGAGGACAAAATATAACATTTATTCCTTTTTGGTCATTATTCCAGATAAAAGTGACACTTCTTGTATCTTTCTCAGAACTCTTTTGTGTTGCTTTGTTTTTGAATTAACCTCTCCCATTACTGCCTTTATTCTTCCAGTAGTATAAAAACATTTCTGGTCAGTGAATCTCAGCAGCTTTAAGGCTCTTTAAGTTGCACTTAATACCTAGGGGGATGAATCATTTACCAGATACTACTTTCAGCTCCCTTCCTGGTAGACTGGCTGTCCATCATCTGTTTTGAATTCTTCTAAAGCACTGAAGCATTTCCCCTGTAGAACTCATCTCACTGCCCAGTGACTGAAAAGACTGAAAATTATTTCCTTGTGCCCTTCAGATTCCTGTAGCAACAAACACGCGTTCATAGAATGCTGCCTTGGCCTTTTCTCACACCTACATGCAAAGTAATTGCAAGATTATGGAACTTCTCTCTCTTCTCTTTACCTTCCAGTGGGCCAGACTGCCAATGCATCAGCGTTCATATTGCAGATCATCTTTGCAAGAGACAGATCGAGCAGAGTAGAAAATGTTGTTAGCATTGATCATACACTGTTATTCATGAATTTAATTAAGATGTTCTAAATATCCAAGGAGTTTGGTGTCAGATGGTGTGGTAATAACATTGTACTGTTTTGCTTATGTTTCATTACAACAAAGGAACACTTTTAAATCTGTGCTCTTCACTATTGAAACATTTGATACATTTTATATGTTTTGTAGAAGGAAACTCTAATCCAAAGAAATCCAAGAGATCATTCTTTTCCATGTGTTTCACTAAGAATTTCTGCTCAGTGTAGCCTCTGATTAAAACCAGTGTGTGTTTTGTGGTTGTTTGTTTGTTTGTTTGTTTGTTTCAATTGACCATTGTAAAAACAGTCAATATGATTAATTCTCTTTCAGTTTGGTTAGGAAAATTGATGTTTCTAAGGCACAAGTGCTTTTATTCTCAGGGTTTTTTTTTTAACCCTCATTTATCTGCCATTGAATTGAAACCCATTCATTTATCTGCGCATATAATCCTCTATAATTTTAAGTTCAATAAGGAATAATTTTGTTTGTGATCTGCTTGATCCTCAGTAATTAATCTGACTCTACTTCTAGGATGCGTTCTCCTTCTGGAATAGAAGGCATGTAGTCCTGCACAGATGTAACGCTGAAGTGATAATGTGTAACCTCCTAGGTCTCTGCACATGTTTTTCAAGCAATATTTTATAGCACGGAAGCAAAGGGATTCTTGAAGTAAGGGTTGCCATTTAATTTTGTTAGAAAAAGAGACGGAAAAATACGTAACTAATGAGACTTGGCAGGTAAGGAGCCCTTACACAGACCGATTATGGCAAGTTATACTATTTTTCACAGGCTAATTCTCACACCTTGTCTCCTTTACCTTCTATTTGCTTTAGGTGATCAGGAGCTGCTTGCTCTAGTAGGTGTGGTGCAGGAATACTAATAATCCAAATTTTGTGGTGCATGTTTACCTTAATTGTAGCAATACACTTGCCTACTTTGGAAAAGCCAGCTTATTATAACTTTTCCTTTGTGGTATGCAGTGAACGTGTTTTTTATTAAATCTTTGGGGACATGGGACACAGCTGGAAAACCCTATTTCTCTCCACAGGTCTTCTAGCACTACAGGAAGTATGTTACAGCCAGTATCTGGCCTCAATTTTGAGACAAATCTGGAATACACTGTGGGTGACTTGTGAACAATAACTTCAGACAGCTGGGGGCAGCAAAGGTGTACAAGAGAAGAGTACTAATCTTAGAGTCTCAGATGTCTCAGTTCAGTGTTCTTTTTAATCTTCCATGCTTAATTAATCAGTGAAGAAGTTCTACTGAAAGCAAAACAAAACTGCCTAATTGCTATGTCCTTTGGGTGGCTAACACAGTCTGTGAGACAGAGGTTTGATTTGCTCTTCTTGAACATAGTATTTGCAGTTTGTCCTGCCCTCCAATATCAAATTTCTTTCTCACCTTAGGAAGCCTTCTTTATCAAGGGCTTATCTGGGGGGGGGGGGGGGGGGGGGGGGGGGGAACACCGCTGTAACAGTGTATGTCAGTACATTTTTTTTTTTTTTTTTTATAACTCATTTTCCATAAGAATTTCTGCAGAATCCTACAGGTCATACAATGAAAGTTGTTTCATATTGTTGTTTCATACAGTGCAAAATTAACCTGCGGAAAGTGATGCCAGGCAGCTCACTGGATTGTTCAAAATGTTGTTTTGTGTGATTCATGTAAATTGAGAGCATGTTGAATATTTCCCTTGTGTAAACTGACCAGCTTTTTCAAATCATAAAGCTGGGAAAAGAAAAGAAGCAAAGATTTCAGAGATAAATAATAAGACAGGTATTTCTGAGGATGTTCTGAGAAATGCAATTCTCCATTTTTATTTTGAGATTACTTGTAAGAGTTATTCAGCACTTTCATTTTCAAAAATAATCTCTCGTGGTAATTGCTAAATCACAATTTTTATATTGTGTGTGCTTTGAAGTATTTCCTTCTAATACAGCTTCAGTACATTGCCAACATACCTTCAAGCTAACGGTGTCATTCATGATGTCTGCATTACTTTAAATTATGAAGTTATACATATCATGTTTTTTTTTGTCTTGTGCTATTTTGTTTGCTCACTAACTTGTTTATTTCCTTTATGATGCTCTTTACATCTGTGCTGTCCTTGGAAGCTTGAAGTGCAGCTTCATTGAAAGGAAAAATAAGCACAAAACCTCCTACCTGGCGGGTAGGCATCTGATCTTTATCAGAGAGGAAATAGGGGCATGTGCTTAACTTGTAGTTGCAGATTTCAGGTGAAGGTGACCACCGGCTGAGTTGTGCAGAAATGAATGGCGGATGTACAGCTGGGAGTTGTTTGTTTTTAGCTTCAATTTTTACTTGAGAGGATGTTTTTGGCTTATTCATCTTTTCCCGCAGCTGAGAAGTCAGTGTTTCCCTTGGATGTGCTCTGGCAGTTTTCCTGTTCAGGGAAGACGCCTTATGAATTGATCCTCTTGCAAATTGCAGGGCAGGTTGTGTTTGAGGAGCAGAAATACAAGTAGATACTTTTTGACCAGAAAGTAAGCCAGAAGCCTCTTCTGGGGTGCTTTGACCAGCTCTTCTCCAGTGCATCTGCCTTCTAACAGCTTTTGACCCAGGCCTTTCATTCTGCCTGTGAGTGTCAACCTGCTTGTAGTTAAGCAGTTCAACAATATCATGAAGAAGTTTTCTTTTCACAGTGTCATCAATGGAGCAGTCTAAACACAAAGCTGGATTGTAATTCACTTCTAAAAGCCATGGCTTGAACTTGTCATCAATCAGGATGTCAAAGCCAAAGAGTTCAAAGCAATTGGAAGCCTCTGGTAAGGGAGTGACAGCAAGCAGGGTGAGAATCACAATGTTATTCATCTTTTGCCACAGTAGCATGTCATCAACCCCAAAAATTCGAAGGTAAGAACGGAATCTGCTGAACGTCCACTTGCAACCACAGCCAATCCCTTCTTTAAATGTTTTATATGAAGCTCCGTATTTGTTGATGCTGGTGTTTGTTAGGTGGGCGTAGACATTGTCTAGAGAATTGAGGTCAAACTTCTCAGTGGCAAACCTCACCAGTCCCTCTTCATAAGTGTAAATGGTGAGTGGGCAAAAACTGGTGACACACACATAAAGGCGAAGATCCAACTTATATCCTGAAATGAGCAAGGGGTTGCTAATGTACTTCTGCACAATGACTGTACAGTGATATACTAAGTCTTTAATGTCTTGGAAAATGAGTATGCCCCTTCCACGGGAGAGATGCACAGGTTTGCAAATCCAGTAGCTAGGTCTGCCTACTGTCTGTCTCTCTTTGCTGTATTCTGCTATAAATTTGACGTAGTCATTGGGCATGATGAATGCCACTGGACTAAATTCATACAGTGTTGATCCATATGCTCCTTTCATACGTTTCAGATGTCTTGCCAAATAGTCTTTTCTGGTGATCCTGACAGCTTCTGGATAGTGGTTGAGTCTCTGCCATGGTTTAATACTGTGGTGGTCTGCCATAGGAAAAGGTGAGTTCCGCCAGTACAAGTTCCAGTCTGTGTCGTCTTGCTCCTTTCGGTCAAATTCAGTCCAACCACGTTCCAGTAAAACCTCACGGATTATTGCAGGGGCATTTTCATGGAGACGGAACACCAAAGGCTTCAAGGTTTCACTTGCATTATCATCTGCCAACATTTCCATCTTACTAGCTGAAAGAAAACAGAATTGTCAGGAAAGAAACAATGCTACAAGTTGTGCTAACAGTCATCAGCCTTGTTGTATTCTTAACATTTGTTGCTCTCAACACATTCTCTAAGCGTATCACTCCTGTGTTTCCATTGCCCATGAAAGAGAAGTCAAAGGCTTGTTTAAGCTGAAAGGTATGTTAGAAGGGCATAAATACCAGATAGCTGTTAAGATAGTACAAAGCATTGACTGCTGAACAGTTGTACATCTTCAGTCTTGCATTTACTCTTTCTTTGAGGTAGCCTACTATAATAGCAGTTGTCCTAAAACTTCCGTAATTCATGAATATTTACTGAATGTTTCAATTTCCTGATATGGGAAGTTTTTTCCACAGAAGAAAAATAATCTGCCAGGTATTCTTGAAACTCAGAATTTTGTTTTGAAATTGTCAGAATATCTCACTTATGTTTTTTGAAAAGCCATATTCAACAGTTCTTGTTCAGAAAGACTTCTTAATGTCTTACCATTAATAAAATGTAAGTTAAGTTAACTTAAAAGTTTTGTCAGCTGCAGAACAGATTAAGGCTTATTTCATCTGCATGTGGAAAACAACTCAGAATTTCTTGCATGATATAAAACACGCTTCACTTTCCACATCTGACATCAGATAATCCTTTTCTACGATGTATTTGTTGTGGCTGTCCAATACATTTTGCTGCTGCTATCAGGCTCAATTATGGACTGTCGCTGAATTGTTCTTAGTGAGAGCTTTCCTTGGGTAAGGGTATGTAGGAAACAGGAAAGAAACATGGTAGGTACTGCAGCATAATAATGATGTAATGTGACTTAGGAACTAACACCACAAAGGTGAAAGAAAGACTTCTTTCTGTATCTCTTGCAGGCAGTGCTTCCCAGGAAGCTGAGGGTTTGCTGTTGAGCCTGCACACAAGCCTAACCTGGTGGCATAGTGAACCCGGGCAATTTTTGTTGTCTTTTGCTTCTGCTTTCTTTCCTGGGAGTTTTTTCCTGCCTGATATTAAACAGCAGGATGTCACATGCCGTGTGTGTGTGCAAAACAGCAAGTTTTACAGTAGCTGGTTCACAATCTCAGGCAGTGATTATTACATTGAGAAAAAATGTATATACCTGAAAATAGCCATACTAAGCATTTGGATGAGTCATCTTAGGACTGCAGTTTTGTTGTTTTTGTACTGCTAAGCATTCCTACTAGCAGTGTTTCAGTGAAAAGCACTGTTGCACAAGAATCTAGAGCAGCTATGATTACTCTGGTAGGTAATCATAAAACAGGCTGCTAGTACTATCTGAAGAATGAAGCTGCCTTTGATGGTTTTCTATGTCAGCGTGTATTAATGGTGCATCTTTCATACCTCTGGCACTCAGGGAACAGCATAGAGGAAATTGACTTACCAAGCTTTGATATAACAACATGAGTTTCAAACTTCCAGGTAGTTAAATACAAAGAAAACAATGAGAGAGCAGTTACCTGCTTTTTTTTTTTTTTTTTTTTAAAAAAAAAAGTCCTATCACAAATAAGCAGAAGCTCTTAAAGTAATATTACAAAAGTAACTCTAGAAGATACAGTGATTTTAATGAGTGAATTTTACTCATCTATACAGACACATGCCTGGATGAATGCTCACCTCATCATCTAGGAGAGTTTTGCCTGAATTCTCTGAGCTCTCCGTTTTTGGCCCATTTTTTAATAACCTGAAAATCCACCCATGTGTTTGCAAACATTCATTCATCCACAGAGTGGAAATGGCTGCAGCTGCCTGTGAGTGTGCTGGAATCCAAAACCCACCGACTATTGTTGCAGATGTTCCCTCAGAATAAGGGCTGCAGCTGTGACCTCACCGTTCCCATGGAGCTGTGTGGTGACCCTGGGGCCACCAGGCAGTCCCAACCTCTTCCAGGGCTCTAGGTTTGCCTTGGCTGTTAACATCTATTTCTGCATCACAGTTGCTTGTCTTTATACCTACTGGAAGCAGATCTTGTGAAAATTTGATTCTTAATGGTTAAGCATTGAAACTGTTTGCTTGCAGTGTTAAAGTGGACTGCCTCTGCATAGCTAAACTAAGCAGACTGACTGGTAAGTGTTTTGCACTAAAGTCCTCAAACCCTCAGGGCCGCAGACCATAACATGGGTCTGCAAGCTGCCTGCACTGGGATTCTGTCTCACAACCAACCATTCTAATCATTCCTTTAGGCCTCATTTCTGTCCAGTAAGCAGCCTCATACTACAAGGTCAGGAAGGATGCCTGCCAATCCAGCTTCATCCCATCTGGCTACACCACGTGGCCCCTCACGTGCATTGGGTGTGGGCTACCTGCAACAAAAGCACGTTCCCTGACTCGCAGCACAGGGGTAAGGCTGAGAAGGTGCACGCTGTGTCTGATTGAGCAGAAGTGCTATGAATTTAAAGGCTGGGCGTATCCCCCTGCACTGCACTCCTTCCTAGGTCAGCCTCACCCCGCGGGCCTGCCGCCCCACACGTACCTCTGCCAGCTTCAGCCCCTTTCAGGGCCGTTCCGGCCGCAGCTGCATGCGCTCGAGTGAGCGGGAAGCGGCGGGGCCGGCTGCTGGGGCCGGAGGAAGGAAGGGACGGCGGCCGTTGCTTGGCAATGAGGAAGGGCGGGCGGAGGCCTCAGAGCCTTGTCTGGCTGCCTGCGGAGGGACGTCCTGCTGCCTTTTCCCCCGTCCCCCCGGGCTTTCGTCCTGTTACGGTGGAAACTGTTAATGCATCAGCATTAATTACTCGAAGTTGACTGTCTTAAGCTCCAGATGGTGCTATGATGCATGGTATGTCTGCCACCTGCCTCTTCAGCAACGGACATTGTGTGACCCAGCTCAGTCCGTGAGCTCTCAGGGAGAACTCATCGCACACTGGCTGAGGGGAGCTGCTGCTTCCTAGCAGGATGAACGCAGCTGTGGCTGTGGGAGAGATCAGAACCTGCGTGGTAGTGCAGCATGGGCTGAAGGTGAGCCTGTCTGTGCCCTGCTGCTGGACCTCAGCGCAGACAGACCTGGGCTGCTTGCTGCCTGACAGTCATGTTCTGGTACAAAGTGTAGATGCAGCCAGACTGTAACAGAATGCTATTCACAGCGAGTGCTTAAAAAAGGCAGGATGAGAAGAATATAAATCTTTATAAATGGTGACTCCACGATCATAGATCACTGGAACCGTTATATGCATTCCCTGTAATCAGGTAAGCAATTCCAGTGGCTGCCATCTTCTGATGTTGCATATGGTTTTTTCAGCTTTGATTGTAAACCCGTACCAGGTCTGATCCACAAATACGAAATTGTTAGGACTTTAAGAGTCTTGTATACATTTATCCAGACTTTATTAATTAAAAAAAGAGAGATGTTTAGTTGTATGAAAGGATGAAGTCAGGTAATCTTCCTTCATAAGGCTGAAATGTCAAGAGAAATTTTTACTCCTAAGACATTTGTATTTTGTTGGCCCCAAAATCTGTTTGAAACTGTTGAACTTGGAACACCTGTGGAAACCTGCCTGTAGGAGATGACCTTGATTACTCTGACCCAAATGGGTTAGATATGTGTTTCCTGGGTGTGAGGTCCCTTATTTTCTTTTTCTGTAGTAGCAGGTGTCCCAGAGGATCTCTTAGCTTCCAGGTACTCAGCCATTCCATATGTCACCATAGACAACGTAAGCACAGCCAGTAAAATGTACAACTTGATGTAGACTCGCAGTGTGGTGCTGTAACCAAAGGCAATGACGAATCCACATGATTCCCAGAGACGGTAATTTGCAAACGCAGCCTCTGTGTGTTTCTCAAATAAAACACCATAAAGTCCTGAATGAAAACAAGGAGACAAGGTTTGTGAAGGTTAAGTTTGAAACTATGTATTTTCTGCAACAGGGATAAATAGGCCACGTCAGGGAAAATAAACCTTCCCTCTTAAGGAGAGAAGCAAGTGCAAACTTTGTTGTAGAATATTTTTGCACTCATATGAATTGCAATAAGTTAAAAAACAGCAAAAACAACAAAAAAGCAAATAACAGGGAAAAAGGGAAAGAAAATGAGAGGAAGGAAGAAAAGATGTGTGGTCTCAAAGTGAAGTGATAGGAAGTTTGTTTTTCAAATTATCAGCTGGAAAAGGGGAAGGTTTGTAGGCAAGTCCTTCCATACTGTTGTGTTGTCTTGAAAGCTCCCTCTGAGTTTGGTCAACTGCATCCCCATGCCTGGGATTCAGGCAGGGATTCCCACCTCTGGGTCCTACTGGTGAAGCACCAAGGGAAGGGCAGAGAGCTTGCTTTCCTCTGGGTGCTGAGCTAGCATCGGTGGTGATAACAAAGCCAATGTTTCCACTGACTCAGCTGTGGTGAGTAGGAAGGAATGTGATGAACCTTGACTTTGCTCATTTGTTTCTGTATCTAACAACTTGTATATTTGAAATATGCATATTCAGCCAAAAGACAAAGAGAACAAAGTTCTCTAGAATGCTGGATCTTAATTACCAACCTTGCCAAGTGCAGTATGGCACCAGTATGGCTGACTGGAGCTGTGGAAGGGTCCACTAGGCTGGCTGAGTGCATGGGCTTGCTGCTAGGTCTGAATTCTTGTTGGTAGCTATAGAGCCTCACTTTCATGGAAATTCTGTCCTAATTCTGTCCTGCCTGCTTTCCCATTCCTACAGCCTCTTCACCTTGCTCTGTTGGTAGGCATGGATGTGGAAAAGGACTGCTGAAAATAATTTTTGTCCAGGTTTATAAACTTTCCGGTCTGGTTCACATCCTTTCTAAATGCACATATAATGCTCAAGAGAGCTTTATTTTACTGCAGTCTACCTGTGCTGCACAATTGTCCTTGAAGTGTGTTTATTGCCAGGAAGGTGATAACAGCAACTGTGCTCAGCTTAGATAAGAGAGGGAAGTACACACTCTGAAATGAAGTAGGTTTCAACTGGTAATGGAGTGCACATATGTACACAAACATACCAGGAAACTTTGTAACATGAAATGACTCATCTATTGTTTGCCTGCATGCCTCTAGGGGGAACTCTAGCATTAACTATCCACAACAGGCCAAAGTAAACCATCTCTGATTACCGTAAAATGCCTGGAGTATGCAGCACAATGATGTTGTATTTATTCAGCGATTAGTCTGCTGAAATGGAAAGGGCATTTGTGGGAGCTTGCCTAAGGAAGCACCACAGACCTTAGTCCCTAATGCTATTTTACAGGTCTTAGTCTCACCTCATAGCCTTTGGAGTCAGGAATTTCTCTTATTATTTTAGTACTGCTTTATCTCTATAAAACTGATGAGGAGGAGAAGAGACTGTCCTAAACAGGCATTTCAAACTGCTGAGTTTGTTCTGGGATGCAGCATTATACTGTCACTGCACAATCTCCTGCCATCATTGTGACAATGCAAATTCTGTGCGTTTTGTTACTAGAAGCTGCAGAATAACTGTAAAAGATGACAAAAAAGGATACTGTGCAAGCATAAGGAACATTAGTCTTTTGCCTAGTTAGCAACAAATCTGAAGGTTTTAATGAATATCCAGCAGGAGCCTGAACATGTGGGTGACCAACAGCAGAACTGTAATAGAGGTTGGAGTTCTCGCAACACTGCAGAGCTCACTAGTACAATGATTTGTACACGCAAAATGCAAGTGAGGGCATTAGGAGCTGCACTATCTTCCAGCCTCCATTTCACACTGAAGCCCCTTCACATTGAAGCCTACTCCTTTCTCTTAATGAGGGCACTGGGTGCACCTTCCTCAGGTATGCTAGAACCACACTGAGATGTTCCCAGGAAAGTCAAGTATCAGGACAAGGACTGCTGGAAAGATCCCTCATCTTAGTGAGAGACATAAGATTCTGGAGAATGATTCTTAAGAGTGTTGGGAAGGAGAGAGGTGGACAGCCAGGGAGATGGCTGGCAGGAGCAGGAAATGAATTACCAACTTTACTTCAAAGAGTGCAAATCATCACCGATGCTCTCCCTTTATAAACCTGAACAATGAGAGCACTGACTTACAATTGTATCAAAGGGACAAGGCTGTGGGTTGAGATGAGAGAAGCTGAGCGGGTGTTGCTTGACATGTGTAACAGCTCCGCTCTAAGTGATATGACCTGAAACTGCTGGAAGGACAGAGCCATCTGACTGGTCGCTTCCTTATTTGTTTAGGGTACTGTAGGAGTGCTGGAAAGGAGTTCTGTAAGCACCAGGAAAAGGACTGTGGTGATTTCCTTTTGTCTCTCTAGGAGAAATGTACTGATTTATCCAGTGAGCAAAATCATCAAATCACTTACTGGGCTAACCAGAGAGATTCAAGAGAGGACACCTAGACACACTGGCAAATAAGGGCAGATATGGGAGCTAGCAAGTGAGCTAGTTCTGTCACCTGTGTATTCCTACAGTCTCTGCCAAACATGAATTTGAGATAGATAAATAAGAAGCAAAGTACAAGAACAAGTGGGAGAGCATTTAACAGTACCTTGTGGACACAGGCTATGGCACTGGTTTAAAAAGACTGCAAGTGATGGTCTTTAGCAGCCTGTATGTATTTCAATACATACAATAGAGACTGTAGCTTTTTCTTGCCCTCTACAGCATTTTGTAATCTGTCTTCAGTCTGCAGAAGATCACTTCCTCTAGTTCCCATTAACGGTAAGTATAAGTGAACCCTTACAGAAGTGAGTGTGTATCACCTCGTTATCTGTACTATGCTGGGGATTAATAATTACACTGTATCACAGAGCAGAAGATCATAAAAGATTTTAAAGATGTGTAGTGTATTAGACAAGAAGTCCAAACATATCCTTGCAGCAACAAATTCATAGGATGAGTGTAAGAAATAAGGCAAGTACAGAATGCCTTATTTGCCAAAGAATGGTCTTTCCCCTACTGAGTCTGGCAGTCAAAGACACAGGGACTTTCTGAGTTTTACGTTTCCTCTGTACCACCAGGCTTAGTAACCCCCAAGAACGTTTCCCCCTGAAATGATGTAATGCCAACTTAAAACCATTTATATTTTTGGGCTCTTGTTAATCCTTTGGTAATGAACACCACAATTTGATTATGTATTTTCTGGGAAAAACATTTCCTTCATATTTTCTATGAAGCCTGCTGTAGGACAGTGCTGTTTGGTACCACTTGTTCTGTTATGAAGAGAAATAGCAAATCATTTTCTAATCACCTTTCCTATATTATTCACGATCTCACATTCTGCCTTCCTTATTTATCACTTGTCCAGGCTGAAGCATTCTAGTTCGTTATTCTTCCTTCACGTGGAAATCTCTCATGACTCTGCTTCTTTTTATTGCTTTTTGTACCTTATCACATTTGATTATGATTTTTAAATGGAACAAATCAGAAATGCATGAATCGTAGATTTGTGTGGTTGCATAATGTTGTTCTCTGTGGCTTTTTCCCTCATTTTTTTTTTCTAATAACTACTGAAAGCCAATTTACTGCTGCTTTTGTAGCTGAGATTTGAGTTGATTTTTTTTGAATGCTCTATTTTTTTTTTTTATTTTTTACAAAAGACAGGCTAAATGTAACATTCTTCTGAATCTTGTAATTTTCTGAGAAATATGCTCCTCCAGAATATTTATTCTGAATATCTGTTATCATCTCTCACAGTGTTCTCCTCTCTTCATCATGGAAAAAATATTTAATAAGTATTCTACTTTCTCATTCTCAACTTCTGATTTATTCTAGTCTCTAAAGAACTAATATATGTCTTTCAGTTGCGGTCTTAAACCTATTCTAATTATTATGCACGTCCTAAACCAGATTGCTTATAAATATAAACATGCAGAATTTTACATCTCAGGAGAATTAATTTCATTGTCACCAAGACTTACCATTAGTTTGTGTCTGCCAAATGGCATCCGATAAGCCCCAAAGAGCAGGGATTATGAAGAACACGACAAGCTGGTTAGAATGAGGTTTCCACAGCAGTAGTGCTATTATACAGGCAGTGTTCGTAGCTGTGGCTGTCAGTTTAGAAAGAAAGCAGAGCAATATAAACGCTATTATATGCAGGAGAGGTCGTGGTATATGCTCTTTAAAATTCTTCCCCCAACTAAAGCACAAGGCAATCCAGAAATCTTTCTGGTTCATTGAGATTTGCACTGACTGAGTTGATATTGCATGAAATACAATACAATACAATGCAATCGTTTAACAGTCTTCTGTTAATAATTCTGAGCGTCCTGAACTGAGGGATCCTGGGAGCTGATGTGGCTGTTATCATAGGAACTGCCACTCAACAGGAGAAGGGGCTGCTGAAAGCCTCACAATCCAAATGCGAGGTGTGTGGTGGGGAGAGAAAGCACTGTTCTGCTCTGATTAAGTAGTGCTAGATTTCCTTTCAGGGCTAAGGAAGACAATTAAGAATGTCCTGAGGGTTTGCTGCCTTCTTAACAGTAGTATGTAAATGGATAACTGATTAGTCCCTGTCACTGGTGCACCTTTCTAATCTGAGTACATAGACTAGTAAACACACCTGAGAGCTTCAGAGGCTTTGCATTACTAATGCTTTTTTTGTTTTTATTGCTGTTAAGTTATTGTTGGGTGGTGGTGTGATTTGTTTGTTTGTTTTACATCTAAAAGGAGTTCCACACAGACACATATAGAAGAATCACAGATGATTTAGTGATGATAGTGTAATGAACCCTAAATTTCTTCTTTCTTGCTCGGGTTTAAAAACTCCTGTAGAGGAAATTCCTCTAGTGATGCATATTAACTCAGCCAGTGAAGTTTCTAATAGTACAGGTTTTTAACAATATAGGCCTGTGTGATGGAAGCAAGGTATCAGTACTTTGGGTGATACTTCAGTGGATACTGGGACAGAAATGAAACATTTCTTGGTGTTTTTCTGCCTCCATTGTGTCATTGCTCCCTGAACTTTGTTCTCTGGAGAGAGGGAACTAGATTCTCAGTTGCTGGTTTTCTGTTGGTTTTGCTTCGTAAAAGGTGTGGCAATGGAGAAATTCTTTTCAGGTTCATTGTAGAACCTCAACATCTGTAATCTGTATTGTAGGATCGTTTATCGCCATTGCATTGTAGCTTCAAAGCTATAGGACGTTTTCTGAGTAGACAGTGCCCTCAAAAGCAGCATGAACTCATCACAAGCAAAGTGACATAAGACAGTGACTCAAGCACAGCTGTGTGCTGTGCTGCCTCTCATGAGTTAGTTTTGCCTCCACATCAATTTTAATCGCTAGCTGACAGGGAGCCTCACTTTGTCCTGCATGCAAAGGGTCGAGAACTGGATTTGAGGTATTATGCGAGGTGATCAGTCCTTTGAGTGGACTTTACATACCTAATGCAAATAGAAATTTTCTACCAGTGAACTGAGAGATCTTTCCAAAGAGCAGAGAACAAAGGGAATTCACAGCTGAAAAGCAGATCATCACGTAACCAACATAATGAATCCCCAGGGCACAGGTCACATAAGTCTGCAAGAGAGGAGACAGTGGTGACATATTGACTTTAGTGAATATATGCAGCTATGGTTCAAGGGTCTTACCATGAGTATTTAGTAAACAGCCAACACAGACAAGGTCAAAGGAGCATAGCTACAGAGCTTGCTCACAAGTTTCTGAATATGAGTACTGACATAGTTGGACTTCAGCAGTGATATTCCTAATCTAGTTCCCAGTCACCCACGCAAACAGCAGTAACAAGGAGGGGAAGAAACTGGAGCACTGCTAACTATGCAAATAAAGCTCCTGGCAGTGACACTAGGAGTTTTCTGTCCTTGCCTTCATAGATCATGATCTGACAATGTCTGATCATGAAATGTCTGAAATCTGACAGTTGGTGCAATGGCCATTACTGAGCAGTTCCCAGGAAGCAAAGAGGACCTCACCTATAAGAGCATTCAGCAAGCCAGTGGATGTGGCCATGGAGTGCCCCTCTCAATCCATTCAAACACAGCAGCAGGTGCATTCTTCCATCTGCTTATATGCTAGGTTTGAAAACTTGAGTATCAAATAATTAGCTCAGGAACTTTGCTCCCTTTCTTTGGAGGGTTTCTCAACAAATATGGAGAACACACCTGAAGTGTGTCTAGGTTTGTAGAGTGAGGGAGGAGGAGCAACAGTGATCATTTTAATGCAAAGGCTTCCAGCCATCAGTGTAGAGGGTTTGCCCTCTTTCTGTAGAGGTTCTCACAATAAAATAATGTGGTATGTGTGCTGACTTGCAGTTATAAAAACTCAAGGGAAACCAGAAGGAAGGAAGATGGAAAAGCTTTGCAGACTTCTGGCTTGTCTCCCACTTTGTTATTTACAACAAACTGAAGAGTTTGAACCTGTAGCTCTCTGCTGATGAGTTAAGCTCACAATGTGTGTTGTTTTTTTGTTTTGTTTTTTTTTTAGGCTGTTCCAAGGGACATATTTACCACTAGCTTATCCCATTTGAAGATGTCAGTCAGAGTTCATTCAAGTAGAGGTAAGCAGTTATTTAGCTAACCACAAATCACCATTAAAAACATCTTCATTTAACAAGTAAATATAGATCAGATGCAATTAGTAGGACACTAAGGCACAAAGAACAATTAGACAGAAATAGATTTTCATTGTCATCCACACCTTTGTGTAGTCACCAGCAAGAAATCCCTGTTCAAGCCCACTGTACATTGTCAGAGGGATTAGAAGACACTGCCTTTTATCTTTAAGCTGCTGGAAAGTTGCTAGGAACGTAGACCAAAAGGATGGTGTCTTTTGTATTTCTTTCTCAGCCTCTGCTTGCTCAGATTTGATCTGGTCCAGAAATATAATAATCAGCAACACAGCTAGCACACCACTAGCTGCAAAAACAAAACAAAAAGTTCATGAAAAAAAATAAGGAATGCTGGAAAAAGGATGGGAAATTGCTTGTTACTGTTATTGTTCTGACTTATTGCTTAGCTCTGCATGGGATGTTTTGGCAGATGAATCTGATTTTGCTTCAGAGTAAAGGGCAATTCTGTGTAAACAAGGAGGCCTGATCTATGCTCACATCTTCTTCATACAGCTGTACACCTTGCAAATCCCCTCCGCTTAGCTGTGACTTGGCTGTTGTGACAGCCGCCAGGCCAGCTGCATGGCCACTGAGGGTGATGGCTCACCCTTCCAGGGCAAGGCAGGGGTCATGGGGACTGGGAGCTGGCCAGAGAGTGCTCCCTCTGGGTCTATCAAAAGGCTTTAAATCAACACAAGAGAGGAATATACACTTTCATTGCCAAGGCACTCATGGCTGGGGGTGGATCTTCCTTCATATACATGGAAGGAAAAATACAGTGCTAGTAGAACTGCTGTCTTGGATCCCAGTACGTGTAGCCATTTTTTGTTGGCTTTTTTTTTTTTTAATCATCTCTGAACTGTGCTTTAAGTACAGAATAAGTGCTATTTTTAAGATGATAGTAAACAATTGTGCTCTTGAAAAAGATGTGTTACAGCTTTGAACCTGTAATTTCTTATCAGAAGCAGCATATAAAAGAGTACATACAGTAGTTAAAAAGTGATCATGTATGCATCAGTCTACATACACTGCTCATGGAGTGAATCGTAAAGATTTTGTTCATGTAATCAAGAAGGTATTTGTGGCTCATAATACCCTTGAAGACAAAAATTGGCAACCAGTTTCTGACAGATAAAAGGCATGACTGTATTTCCTCTCTTGCTGATGGACACTAGAAAACTATCTATGGAACCAAGTGGAATTACAGAGCAAGAGGAGAACTGAGCACCTCTTCTCATCCAGGTGGCCTGTTTGGTGTGCTCCTATGTGTTCATCCTCTTTTCTGTGAACTTTTAATGCACAAATATGTTAGCAGATTTACAGAAAATTGCTGCATTTTTGTGATCATGTATTATTTCTCACCCATGTTTCCTAGAAGGAAATTATATTCTCCATTGTACTGATTCTACGTGGTAGCTGGACTGTAGAACAATAGTGGTGTATATTCTGCCAGTATATTCATTGGTGCATTTGGGCTGATGGCAAGACTTATGAGAACAGGATATTTGCATTTATAGGTCAAATAGTCTAACAAATATGTTAAATGAATCAAGAATGATTACAGGAGATGAATAACTGCATGGCTTAATAGCAATTGGTATGAACATAAAAAGAAACATCCACAAAATGAACAAGAGGCTTATCTAATATTAGGTTCCACCTAAGCAGGCAAACTGTGTACTCAGCAACCAAACAGGAAAGACATTTTAAAAATGTCTGTAAATGAAATATTTAGTTATTTGGTTTCCCTCGAGGTAGGAAAAGACATATCTTTTATTAAATGCTTAAAAGAAAAATGAAACCCTACTGACACAAGGTCAGTAGACAGCAAGGTTGCATTCGTTTTGCATGAGGGAAGCCTAAGGGACTGCTGTATATGTTAGTCATCACATTTAAATTTAAACCTGAGAGCCAAAACTGCCTTTAACAAAAACTCATCAGCTCCAGCACTCTCTGGAAGGGAAGTGGGGGGGATACTCTTTGCTTTTTCTCACTTCAGAGGAGTGCAGGTTTGCACAGGAGAGAGGGTTTGCTGTGGTGGACTTGCCTGGTGAGTGCTGTCTCTGGCTGGATTGCACACTCTCCACTTTAGTGTATGTCAAGTTATGTGCATCTGTCTCAGCATTGAGAGCATATTGATGTGCAGAGGCTAAGATGTTTTAACAAAGTTAAGGCCACATTCTGCCTTGCTAAAATACTTCTCATTTAGTTAGAGATGAGCCTGTTTTGAGACAGATGTATTTTGAACTTTCTTCATTGCTACGAAATGTTGCTGAGTTTTTACCTATCTGGTTTCATCTTTGGAGTTTTTGATGGCATCAGTCTTCTCTGTCTTTGATTTCTTTCTAGCCCTGTGCAAGGAGGGTCGATAGCAGCTATAGTTACTGAATGAGAGATGTGCCAATTCACCTACTGCTGCTTTTTATCTCTGATTTTCTCACAAAAGCATTATAATTTAAGCATCACAGCTGAGAATTGACTAAAGTTGTAAGATTTCAGCAGGGATCCAAAAACCTCCCGCTGAATGACTGCATGTTCTAGGAGCTGTGGTTCACATCCACCTCTAATTACAGTGCAGTTCTCATGCTGAACTGTAGCACACAGGTTAGAACACTCCTGCCTGTTCTGATCGGCATCCACAGATGGCTGGCAGCTGGTGAGTTCAGGTCGAATGATAGAATCATTAAGGTTGCAAGTGACCACTAAGATCATCTAGTCCAACCATCAGCAGTACCTCTAGAGAGCTGCTCTTAGCACTGTGGACTTCTGCTGGTCTATATGAATCAACCTGATGCCATTAGTAACTGGTTTGCTATTACTGATACAGAAAATGGTGGATTTAAAACTCTCTCTTGCATAATTGGATGAGCTTGTGTAATCCTCAAATTGCAGTGTAAGCGTACTTTCAATTCTAGTCTGAATCAGCTTTCTTCCAGGTGAGAAGTCTTGCTCCTTTAGACAAAAATCATGTGACGCTGGCACACAGCGTTTGAAACTATTTAGAACGGAGCAGTTTACAGCTCTCATTATCTTATTTCCTTCTAGCAAACTGGGTTGAAATAGGAAGTTGGAAACTTAATCTGCAAAATTATGCTTGATTTCACAAATATTAAGTTCCCTATCAGTGCTATTCATTGATGACTGTGGATTACTTACCAGTGTAGACCCCTAGCAGAGTGTAGACCAAGGACTTAGAGGGTTCTGCCAAGGCAGTGGTGTTAGTGGTAGTGCTCTCACAATCATACGCCCCGCAGCATGCCAGGTGGTCTTCTGAGATTTCCACTAACTCAGTAAGAACCGAAAAAAAAAGAAAGAAAGGCAAGACAGAGACGAGATCAGATGAATGCATACTATATATAAGGATGTAGTGAAAAGGGAATCTAGCACTCAGTGCCTAATTGTGGTTTCAAATCCTTCCAATTACAGATGTTAACTTCAGTATCCAAGCTTAACATGCACAAAAAATTGGTTTAATGGAAACAGTTGCTCAAGACAGAACATGGAATTGATAGTTACATGAAGGCACAGACTAAAGCCAGAGGCTTACATCTGACTACAATCTCTATTTGCATTATTTGAAGTTTAAGTATTTATTTGTAACTTGTAATTTATATTACACTGCAAGAAAGGGCTTTCAGTTTACAGCAGAACTTAACAGCTCTTGTAGAAGAGCACACTGTCCCTATTCAGGAAATTTCTGTGTATGATATAGAAATGGAAACCACCTTGAGACATCTTCTGTTTTATTAATTCAACTTATGATTACCCCTTAATGCAGTCTTCTAAGAAACTGGCTTCTCCTTGCTTTATTAACTTATTACTAGCTTTATTACAATTTGAGAGCATATTTGAAACCAGAACAGAATGGCAGGGTTTGGAGTAAGACCTTTGCTTTGTTTGATCTCTTCTGCCCTGTGCTGGGCTTGTGCCAAAGCTGCACACACACACATGCTTACACATCCTGTGTGTCTTCGTGACACTGTGCCCATTTCCTTTAGGACCCCATTTGTAAAGGCAAAATACTGACCCAAAGTGTGTGCATGAATAAGCTTTGCAGTGAGAAAAGATGATTAAAAAAAACAAAATTATTTCAATAGTTTTGTTGCACAATTTTCCATTGGTCCACGCATAGTAAAGAGCAATACAGTGTACCTTGACTGGTTCCTTAAACAGAACTTGATCTGTAATTTTGCAGTTGAGTTACTGAGTAACAGCAGTTAGTGTGCTTTTCCTCATTGCTTCCAAACAGTGCTGCTGCAGTGAGAAGTAGCTGTTCACTTCATAAACAACTTTAGGTTCAATATAGATTGAAACATAAAGAAAATAATTACCTTACTCAGTGGCTATAGCTACATGGCTTTGGATGAGCAAGCCTTCAGTCAAGTTACCATATGCTGTGACTCACACTAGTAAAGTGCAGAATTGTGCAAAACAAGTTTGTTTGTTTTTTTTTTTATCTGTTCATGGATAATCTGATGATGAACGCACAATCAGTGGTATGAAAACTGCAAGGCAGGGTTTGTTTTGTTCTTTTGACAATAAGGCTGCAAAGTTGGTGAACAAGAAAGGATGATTCTCTTAATTTACATTGATTTCTGTCCCTTGTTGTAGCACTCCATCATGGAGCAGCTTGCCTTGCTGGATTCAGTGATGCAGGCAGTACGTTAATGCTGTCTACTAATACTGTATCTTTCTTACTGCTCCATGAATCTTTAAGCATGTTTGAAGTGAGTAATATGGGTAGTAGCTACCTTTGCTGTACTGTCAGAGGAGAGGCAAGGAACTGAGTGCCTGGAGGCCCTAACCCTGAGGCAGTTCTTTTCTGCTGACAAAGCATAGCTGGGAAGTATGGCTTGTAGCATGGCTGCTCATCACTGAGACATACATGTCCTTGGGCTTTGAGAGCACACCTCGCAGGAGGGCCACCTTTCCTGAAATCCCATGTAACTGATAAAAATAAGTAAAAGTTAGAGTTTCTTTGGAGTTCAAGGAACATCCTCCAATGTAAAAGTATAGGGGATTTACAAGATGGCCAGTATTTTAATCTTCTTATTATCATCACTTAACATGATGTGTACTGTGAGCCAAAGGAGAGTAAAATGTTTTGCAGACCCCACCACTGCACCAAATCTTCTGCCCTGCACATGAAATCAGAGCAGCTGGTCCCTCCTGTGACATCATGTGACTCAGTAATCAGGTCAGCAGGGCTCTGCTGCAAGTGATAAAGTCCTTTAGCATTCTGCTTTAACAGTGTTTGGGTTTAGAAGATGCCTGATTCTCCACAATTATCACAACCATCTTGTTATAAACCCAAGGATTCAAAGATTAAAACCTGGTACCAACTCTCTGATGCTTGGGTTTCACACAATACCTATTTGAATATCCCCCAGAGAACATACAATTTAACTGAGCCCAGGAAGAGAGGTAGCTCCTTGCTATTCATAGTAGCAGTGCACGTGGAAAACCCCTTCCATGTCCATCCTGCTCTGATTTTGACAGTACAGGGAATGGCCGGGGGACTGCAATAAAAATAATACACAGTAGTTCTGTGAATCTCTAAGGTGGTGTCCAGGTATTAATTTATCTTCACAATTGCCTGTTTAAGGCTTATGCCAATTACAAGCATGGGAAATGAGGGCAGTGCTGTTGAGTGATTTCTTCAAACTACATAAACATCTGCTGTCTGAACCTGAAATGTGCTGGAGAAGTCCTGGCGTGCAGATTCCTGCCAACAGCTATTTCTATTTCTTCTTGACAATTCTGAAAGCACTAATTTTTGGTGAGCACAAACACCAGCCTGACTAACCGTGAATGCTTAGCAGCAAACTAATTCAGTACTACAGGCTTTGTGAAAAGGTTGCTCCAGTTTTTTGCCTTTTGTTTTAATCTACTTTAAGTCAGATCTAGAAGACTGTCACTGCCAGCAGCCTATCTGTGCTTTGGAGACATGAGGGGAATTCAATAGACATCTATTTTTGAGCTAGATGTCTGAACTCTCTTTATAGTTGATGAAGTGTTGATAGAAAATAGACATTTCCTGAGCAATCTAGCAGATCTGCTGCAGATGAGCTAACTCACATCTGAAGTGCTTGTTTTTACTGATTATGATGGGAATTGAGGGTCACTAGCTCAACTACAGAAATCTTCAATCATCTAAAGCTAGCTCATGTATATAGTAGAAGTGCCAAGTTTTAAAATATATTTTACCTTTGTTAGAAGATTGGCTAAGTATCAGGGATGAAATAAGATTTCCCCAGATTCCAGAGGACTGAAATATCAGAAAGAAGACCCCAAAGTATTGGTTGATAATGTCTTTCCCAATTTTTCCTGCTTTCTCAGCATATGAATTGCCAGCAATGGTGAGGTAAGTGCATTTGGCAGACCAGAGTGGTGCTCCTCCTAAGCCCAGGATCACAGAGGTAGGGATTAGTGAGTACCTGCCAAAGAACACTTTATTTAGCAGAATTATCATCCTTTAGCATAATAATCATTTACCCAAAGATCCAGAGGCAACAAATAGACATCAAAGAAATAGATTTATCCTGTGTATGATTCAGCAAATCTACTGTGTGAAATCAAGAAAGGGCCAACCTTACAAATCTTAGGATCTGAAAACACTCTCAGCTGTATCTAGGGGCTAAGTCTAGGCTAGCTGGCTTTGTGCCCAAGTGCTCAATCCCTTTGTAATTGAGAATTACATTGCATCTGCTCCTCAGAAGATGGATCACAACACCTTTACTCTGTAGAGTTGCATCCACTGTTACTAGAGAGCAGTATACTGTTCATCCATTTCTAAAGCGGCCTGGTAGGAACACATCTCCTCTACTCACAGAGCCAGATTTCTTTTCAATCCTTCCAAAAACAGACCAAATAGTCACTTGGATTTTATAAGAAACCTCTGATTTTGTTTTGACATTTTTTTTCTCAAAGGGAAATCTCTGCAGTACATAGGAGCTAGAGAAGCAGCTTCAGGTGGGTGGATGGATGTATTCATTCTGGCTTTTTGCATCTTTTTACTTCTGCTCTATCTGTTACTGAATTTATTTATCCCTCTTCATTTAGGTAATGCCTTTTGCACCTAATATTCAAACCCACAGCAAGGGGGTAGCGTAGGGGTTGAAACAAAAGAGAACTCTACTCTCACTGTTATCTAGCCCAGACACAATAGAGAGGATTCGAGTAGTTAAATTGGATAGTAGTACCAGCTAGCATAGAAGTTCCCCAGGGAGAAGGCAATGTAGCAGCACATGGAGCCTGCAATGGTCCACTTGCAGCCCAGCTTCTTGATGAGAATTGGAGGGAGAAACATGGATGAGACGATAAGAGCAGCATAGAGAACGCTTAGGGAAGCAACGCCCAGGCCTTCCTCAGAGTTGAGACTGCTCTGCATAGACAAAAACAATGGTTGAGACAGATTTTACCACAGGTATATGCCACTGTGATGTACAGAGGGTGGCTTTGAGCAGAAACAGGGAGATGGAAGCTGGGCCTGAGTGTTAGCAAGTCCTTTCCCCAATGGACTCTGTGAATTTGTCATTTTCTCAGTGATAACCCCTTTTAGAAGGCATAGTACTGAACCGGTTGAGGATTACTCAGATGCAAAACTTTGGTGAGTCCAATTTTAGATTACTTAATGTAATTTGAGTTTCTTGTTGAAAGGAGGATCTTGTTTGGCTTTTGTCCTTCCTTCTTTCTCCCAAACAAGAATATCCTTAATGCTGTATTGCAAAGGCTGACTTGGCAACAGTGAAAAATTCTTTAGTTTAAATTGCAGGTCTGCAGGTCTAAATTCATCACCCACCAGGACATGGAGGTGAGGAGAGAATTTTCTGTGTTGAATGGTGTCAATGTATTTGGAGACTGGAATAATTGTTTTGTCAACAGGCAGAGAGACTTCCTGATCACAGAAGTTGAGTGTCTGATTTTGTCAGCTACAGCCTCCAAGAATGTGGAGCCAGGCTTTCAAAATCATATGATTTCTTAACTGTTAGGAGTTTCTCTGGGGATGGATGGGAGAAACATTGAAATAAACATTGCCTGTTTTCAGTTCTTCACCTACAGACTACAATGCAATAAAATAATCTTTTGATTGTGTCACAGGAAGTCCTCTTTAGCCACCAAAATGAAGTGGAGAGAGAAGGGATTTACTTTGTAAGTCAGCACCGCTCCCTCTTGCAGAATAGGAGACATGGATATTGCAGTGCTTAACCTGAACATGTGGTTTCAGATGCTAGGACTGACTTGCTACTTCTGAGGTTTATCACTGCCCCTCTTCTTAGTCTTCCCAATTCGTAACACCTCCATCCATTTGTAGAACTTTCCTGAGCTTGGAATTTGGCAGTGTTAGCAAAAAGAAACTGATCTGAGAGAGAAGAGGTGAATGTATGGAGATAGGAGGGATCTTCAATGCAGTGCTCAGGACATGATTTAGCAGAGGGTTGTTAGAGTTAGGGTAAGTTTGTTTAGGTTGTGGTTGGACTTGATGATCTTTAAAGTCTTTTCCAGCCTGAGCAATTCTATGATTCTCTGACATGAGTTTAGCCCTCTCTTGTTACTGCAGATAACTATCATATTATATTAAATAATAATAATAATAAAAGCCTTACTAATAATGTTTAATTTCATCTTCAAAGCATTCTTATTCCTGCACTGGTTGGAAAATCCTTCCAGAACCCACTTGCTCAGGGGCATCTTCTGGTATCCTGCCTAACCCTGCTTATAGATAGCTGAGATACACGTGTTTGTCATTAGACCAACATTCTAGTCTGAAACCCTTCTCCTTGAGTTTATCTGTCCTGAAGTATTTGTAGAAAGCAACAGTTTCCCCTCACTCTTTTTTAGCTATACTAAGAAAGCCAGCTCTGGTGTATGGTATGTTGTGTTCAAATCTCTCTTAAAATCTATCTCATTTCTGTGTTTCTGGATGTTAATGTCAATATTAGCTGTGGCTAATGCTGTGGCCTGCTTTTTGTATGAAATAGTTTTTTTTTAAATTACTATGTTATATCATGAAGTCAAGAGTTATAGTATTGCTTCATGCTTACATTATTTAATGAGTTAGGAATATATTTTTATTATTTAATATTGCTGTGTTTTAATAATATTGAAAATACAGCAATTAAAAAGTGTTCCAAAACCAAAAACTTTCCCAGAAAAGAAATTTGTTTGCAATTTTACAGTATATTTGTTTGAGAAATATCTCAGAGAAACTTACTTTCCATTCAAACAGCTTTTGTGGATCTAAAACAGTACACTGATGCAAGTATTCCAACTGATGAAGAAGTACTAGAAAATTCTACTTAGTAGATGCTGTGGACTTGGGTGAAGGATAGCAACCCATGCTATGTTGATGTCTTAACTTATGTCATGAATATATCTATACTTATGTGATATATAAAAATATATTATAAATCTGCGAGGGAGGCATTATATATATATATAAAGACTGTGGAAAGACTGAGGGATTTCACACTACCACTTGGGCAGAAGATGCATTTCCGGCCCAACTGTTTGCCAGCTATTTGAAGAAGCTCCACTTACCTGTAGACTCTGGAGCCCTCCATAAGCAGTGAAGAGAAGTAAAAATCCAAAAGAAATGACCAAAACATTCTTAAGATTCCTTTCCATGTTGATTCAAATAAGACAAAGGTCTCCCAGTGCACAGAATTGATCCAACTATTCCAGGGGATGCTTTGAGTGGGAGAAAAACAGCTTATGTTTCGTTGGGAAACACTTCTCACTGTGTTTGTAGAGGAAAGAGTTGTTAATTATTTGAGGATTGTCCAATGAACTTTACTTTTTTTTGATACTTAAACTCCTTATGGAGTTGTTACTCATTCACCTGTTTTGACTGAGGCAATAAAGCATGCTCCCAAGGGAAATATATCAAGTTTTATTAGATTTGCCTTTGATACTTGGGCATATAAGTAATTCTGCAGTACTTTGAGTTTAGTATTGCAGTCTTATGTGATAGGGATTTCCCCTATCACTGGCATAGAAGAAGAAACTGCACTGAAATGCCTGTCTAGCATGAAGATAACACTAATCCATAAAGGGCAAAGATTAAAAGATCATATTGAAATCTATATTAGGCCTGTTGTTTAACTAAGGTCACAGAAGATTTCAAGGAAATGGAATTGTTTTTAATCAAGTCTCATCTGCATACAGCAGCTCTTTATATGCATGCAGCATGTCAAAACAGAGTTGCTGGCTGCCAGGCAAATGGGAGCTTCTTCATCCACAGGGGAAACCCTGTGGCTTTGACATTCCAAATTTACCAAGTCACCCTCATGGAAATCATTTTTCTCTATCATATCAGAAATCAAGAAGGAATCTAGCTAATAAATGAAAGAGCAACTTCCTTTCCCTTTCTCTGGCCCCTGAAAAATAGCAGACTTTGTGGGATGTATTTAATCTTCCTAAGGGATGAAAAGTTCCCCCCCTGTTTTATCCTATTCTCTCTGTTTTCTGTTTGTCGGTGACACACTGACCACCCTGTGTGACACTTCCTGGATATTTCACTTCTAAGCACCAGGTTTTCCTGCTCTTAAGCCAGGCAGGGTATGCAGATCCCCTTCAAATGATCTTCCTGCAGCTTTGGTAGGGAATGGATTTTAACTCGGGAGCAAAATGGGATCCAAGACCCATGCTGTACAATGAGCCTGTTCAAATGATGGTGATCTGTAGGATGTCCATGGGGTTTGGCAAGAATGCACGGTTAAGGCTTAGTATAAATCCCACTAGATGGCACAGTTTTGCTTCCCACAGGGAAGCAAGAGGGTGAGGGGTGAAAGTTGTAGATCATTAATTCATTTAATACGTTAAAGAGGTCACAGCTTGTTTCTCCTTTGGAGAAAATTCCAGTATATGCTTTTTCATTTTCTTCTTTTGTCTTATAATCTCCTGGAATGAATTAATGCAGGAAACATAATCTTTTAATTCTCTTTTGTCAATGGTACTTCCACATTTCAAGTCTAGATAGTGAAATACTGGCTTTTTATTTTGGACTACTGTGCTCAGCATGGAAAATACGACTCCTGTTTTGCAGTGTTTGTAATCCTCTACAAGGCTTATGAACCAAACTGGTGCTGCTTCGGCCTCCTGATTTCACATTTTTTAGATTTATAGACCCTTAACTATCTACCAATCCAGAGCTTTGCATTTTATATTTGTACTTAATGACAAATGTTGTTCCTTTTTTTGACCTCTTAGACTTAGTCTGCAAAATTCTAGGGGACTGAAGTCACAGGTTGAAAAATGCTGAATAAGTAAATGAGAAAATAGAAGAAGAATACTTTTCCTAAGCTGAAGCATAGTTTTGGCCTGTTCTTGCAGATGCGGGAACCAAGGATAGCACAAAGCACATTCAGTTCTAAAAGCCTTTATTTTCAGTGCTCTATTTTGGCACTAGCAATAATGACAACCCAGCTTTAACAAAAAAAAAAAAAAAAAAAAAAAAAGGTAGAAAAATTAAGTTGACGCTACTTTTAAAATGCAGTATTTAATAGGATATCTGATCAGCACTTCTGTTCTGGAGGAATTCTGAACTCTGAGTTCTGTCACGTCCTCTTAGCAGCACCTTGTTGGAGAGCATATGGGGGGATGGTGAGTTTGAGGGGTTTTCTTTTCTCCTCTCAGTGATCAAAGACAGTTACGCCTGTTCCACCATTCCTGCCTTGAGCTTTGGGTTATCCAGCCTGCTGCTGAGCCTCTCCCTAGGAATGCACAAATTTTCTACTGAGGAATCTGATAAGGCTGAGGAGCTCTTCCTTTGGTACCAGGCAGCAGTGTCTCCAGCAGGCCTGCTGTGCATCACCTTTGACACCTCTTTCATTCTTTCAGTTCATCTAACAGAGATTAAGTGAGCCTCAGGAGCGCGCACTATACTTCGGGCTTAGTTTTTGCACTGGAGCCTGCAGTCACCAAACTGAAATTCTCATGGACTGTGATCATAAATGTAGGAAATAGAGCAGGGTAGTTAAATTCAGGACTCCATCCTTCAACTATCGTGTTTATTCTCCTGACTTCATTTTTTGAATGCAAATGAGGGCATGCTTTGTTTAAAAGATGTAGCATTGGAGGCTAATCTCTCATGTTTTTTAATTTCATAATTATCTATTATTTCCCTATTTAGTCTTTGCTGGTTAGATATATTGTTTAAGCAATTATTTTAATGACAGCAACCCAAAGCCCAGAATACTCACTGTGGTATTCTTTGTCTTGGGAGGCTGTTAATTGATTAGCTGCTTGTCCCTCGAGTCTACCTGTAGAAAGGATAAGTCTTTTTTAATGCTGCTTGGACGGTGGCTTGGCCACCCACACAGCATGGGCAAGTGTTGCAAGAGCAGCTTGCAGCTGCTGTAAGTGACGCTGGTCTCCAAGGAGCTTACAGGGAGCATGAGCTGCAGAGGACAAGTGCTTGCCCTTGGATACCTCCAAACACAAGGGTGATGAGAGAGGAGACAGTCTGCATATTCCCACCTGGAGAAATGAATCCAGTTTCTGCCCCTTTTTCCATGGTGAAGGCATTGCAGGTGTCCTAGAGGGAAGTACCAGGACAGAGCCTATTGTCTTGAGCTGTAGCATTACTGAAAAGCCCTTGGTATATTAGCTTGTGCTGGAGCTCTTAAAGGTGACAAAGCCAGCAAATTGCATGGGACCTACTGGGCAAGTTACAGAAAACTACCTGGTTAACACTCCCAGCTGGTCAGTCCCATGCTGCTGTTATTTAATCCAGTCTGTGAGACACAAGAGCTGTGAGCTTTCTTACTCAACAGACTTTAAGGGGCAGTCAGGACCCTCCTTTGACTAAGCTACCATCATCCCAAGCACTCACCTTATGAACACATCAAACAGAAGAAGCTCTTCACGGGCTGCAGCGGTGCAAGTGTCCTGAGGACAGAAATTACTCCTCCGAAGAGTAGGGTACCTGTAAACCATAATGTTGAAGCATGGCACAAAGTTGAGTGATTCAAATAGGAAAAATCATTCACAGCGTGCAGCAGGTATAAGAGAGCATGGCTAATTAGTCTAACTCTACAACAGCCTTTTCTTTCCAAAGTTCTGTTCTCCCAGGGAAAGAGCCTGTCCTGAAATGTCTGCTGTGTTCCCACCCACCAGGACAAGGTCTGAGTTCTCCATTCAGAAGAAAAGGGGCTAATTAAAATTCAGGGCTGCTTGGTCCAGGCTGCCGGCACAGCATTTCCTTTCTTGCTGTGGAAGTTTGGCTGTATATCTCTATTCTTCCTCTCCTCCTTCACCTGCTTTGGTGTCCTGCTGATTTTGGAGCTGAGGTTCATGACTTGTGAAGCCAAGCCACTCCTGACAAGGGGCCTTGATTTTAGCTGTTTACTTTGACAAAGGTTAGGTTTGCTCTTGATATTTGTGAGGCTGTGACAATACCATGAGGGTAAGTGCTGGCTGGGAGATGAAAGACCTGAGGTATAATAACCCATGGTTGGCGGCCTTGGAAAAAAAAAATATTAAATGCTGGGAGAATATGAGCTCAGGGGTGAGAATTGTAAAGCTCAGCTGGGCAAATTAAGAAGCAAAAACTGGAGGTTGTTCTGAAGAGGGTTGACAGTCAGTGAATTAATTTTGCCCACAGAATGAGAAAAAAAATAATGATTTTTGTGGTGCCAAAAGTCTTAGCATGTGAGTTGCTCCTGCACTCCTCTAAATGTCCAGTCATCCCCTCCTCCTCCAGCTCACATGTCCAAATTTACTGCATTTTCCTTCCTTTCAGATACTGCTCCTTTTCCCTCATGCAATGCATTGTCCTTTTATCTGTATGAAGACCCTCCTATATATGTGGCCGCATAGGCATTAGGATGCTTCTTCTGTCTGCATCCTATCTGATGACATCCTTCGTCTTTCTCTGGAGGCACTAAATTGTCTATCTTGGTCTTCCCTTCTGTCCTTGATGTATCCTGTCTTCCTCTACTGCTTTGCTGATCCCTGGCTTTAATCTCTGCTTTTCCCTCCCTACCTCACCTCCCTTCTGCTGCTTCTGCATCTCCGGGAAGTCAGCTGAAAACTGTTGGTTGTGTCCTATCTCACTAATTTTGGATCTGTGGGCTTTCAGGTCCATCTCCCTCAATGCTGTTCTTAATATCTCACTAGAACCTTTTCCAGCTCTACTACCTATCTCTCAAAGAAGAGGAGGAGAGATGACTTATCTCATGCACTGCAAGTCAGTTTATGATAGAAGAGGGGGGGAAGGGGGGAGCCAAATGAAAAAAACTGCAGACAGTGCAGGCCACAGACTTAAATGCAGTTGCAACATTTCTATCTGGAGGACTTTGTTGGATGCTTTTCTCATAGGATATTTGTCTGTTCTGTTGAATCCACCTACCAAAATAACCAGTATTGTCTCTGCAGTAAAGGTAGGAGTCAGTCTGGGTTAGGATGAGATGATGCCAGCCTAGGATCACCCATATATTTTTTATAAGATTGGAGAAACAGTTTCTTGAATGTTGTTTGACTTATAGATGTTACTAGCCTCCTGGGATTTTCATCTCTCTTGGGTGGGGTTTTCAATGCATGAAGCATTGTCTATGAAGGTGTTCATAGACCCTGATTCTAGCCCAGGGAGAGACTCAAGCATTCTGAAGCTGAGCTCCTTCCCTGCACAGCAACCCCATTTCTCCACTGCAATTGTCCTGCTCTCATTCTCATATATGAAGGTGTTCTCATCTTGGTTCATTTCACTTTCTTAAATCTGTTTCCCAAGCGCTGTTGACATACGTGTGCATAATCCTGCATTTTGGATGTTTCAGAATAGCTGGGATAAACTTGTTTCTAATCCTAAACCAGCGGCTGTCTCGGTAAGGTTTAACACCCTGCTAAGATAAACATGCCACTGTTGAGATCTGTGCTTTTCTAATGAAAGGGTAGGGAGGCGGATCCTGCATATGAACAATAGACTTTTGTATGGCAACGGCTCTGGAGTCTTAAGAGCCATTTACTGGAAACTGCTAGACTGCACATTAGCTGTTCACAAGAGCATGCATCAGAAATTCCTTGCACACACCCATGAGCTGGCATGGGAGGATGGGACTCTAGTCAGCAGCCCAGACCTTTTGCCAGGTGTAAACTTTTGGCTTTCCTTTTTGGCTCACGTGGCTGCTCATGTTGTTAGTAACTATCACATTAGTAAAGTCCATTAGTGGGCAGCAAAATAAAGGGTTCTGTAATGCTGAGCCAGGAAGATTCTGCTTTTGAAAAGCTACCACAAAGACTTGTGACCAGTTTATCTCCTTGCAGAAATAAAAGGTGAAGGGGAGTGGGGCTTGATCCTAGAGAGCTGGTTTAGCTGGTTTGCCTCAAGGCATGTCTGAGTAAATACCTTGGGATGTGGAGGCTCTGACTCTCCAGCCCCTTCTGCTTTTCATGTAGCATGGTCTGCATCCTTGGCTGGAGGTCCCGTAAGAAGAATACTTGCCATCTGTTTACCATCTGCTTGCCATCAATGTAAATAGTTTCGGCAGATGAAAGCAAAGGTATTGTGGCTCTTTTCATTTGCAAGCGTGGTTGCCACTCACCTTGGGCTCTCTCCCACTGGTTACAGTATAACAACGTATAGGGCAAGAGTTACCAATCTGCAGAAGTGCAGGTATGGTGCTTGAAAGCAAAGCATAAAAAAAGGGCAGTTCTGCACAGACTGATGTTTAGTTTGGCATCAGAGAAAGGATATATATTTTTGTTATAGACAAAAGATCAAATCTGTTAAAATTAATCAGAATGGCTGATTCTGTTGTTGTTTTCTTTCATGCAGTAAATTATGATGATCAAACCTCTTCCTTATCCGCACAGATATTACCGAGTACATGGGGCAGGTGACTACTTGGTGTTTTCTGTGGCACAAAAGAGAAGGAAAGCTCCATAATCTTCCCCTGGTGTTACAGAGAGTCTCCCCCAGGCCTCAGCCAGAGAGCCCTTCTCTTGTCCCATCATTGGTAAATTATGCAGCAATCCAGGACAGCTGTTTACCAGCTGTCCCTGACCCTTTTCTTCCCATCTGCTTTCTTCCACACATTCCTCTAATTGCAGTCTTACTGGTCTGCAGCTACTTTTGTTCAATCAAATCAAATTACCTTTTCAAATGGCTTCCTGTTCATTCAAATTAAGATGCTATGATAGACCTCTCTGGAAACAGGTACTGGAATCCAGCTGGAAACGTCTTGATAGTCATTCTTCTGAACAAGCTCCATGCCTCCTGTGTCCTTATGGAAATCAGCAAGCCTTCTGTGTCTGTCCAGTCTTGCTTCTTTCTTCCTAGAAACGGCCCCAGTGGGCCTATGAAGGCTCTAAAGCTCCTATGCTATGCTTGCTTGGAAACTCCTCTTCATTTTGTCAGCTACTAATGTAAGCCTCAAACTAAGAAGCAAACAATTTATTTAGGAAGACAAGGCACGTAGAGCTCCACCTCCTGCTTATCCTCTGAAATGAGTAGTTACAATTTCACTTGCATTCTTGCTTGCATGTTCACTGAAGTTCTCCCACCTCCAGAGAATTGCAGAGTGTTCATCTGGGTCACTCTGCCCAAATCTCAGAAGCTGTTCTGCAGGATGATGGGAACGAGCAGTTGCTCCCTACATGATATGGTGGGTGCTTAACAGAGGCCTAAAGGTGAAAAGTGTCAGTCTGTTACCACTAGTTCCTTAATCAATATCATTCAAACACTTACTGTATACAGACAGTTTCAGCCTGGATTGTATCTCTGGAAAACCTCCTTGTTTTTTTTATTTCTGAATTAAGAGTCACTTGGTCTGTTCCAGGACCCACAGTAGCTGGTTGGAAGTCTTTTGTGACAACACCTTCAGTATTCTGTATGCCTGTGGCTGGATGCCATTGACTTTCCCATGTGATAAAGGTTAGAACTTAATGATGTCAGTCTAAGGAGAAGGTTAAGGACTTCCGAGCATTGTAGGACAACTCAGGAGAAAAGTGTAGGAAAAACTGTCAGAGCACCAGGCAGGAAATCTAGAAGCAATACCTAATTTCTAACAGGCTACTTGTTTCAGTAAACTCTGTGAGAAAAGATATCTCTATTCTGTTTGCTAGACTAAGGCCAACAAGCAGACCAGAGTGGACTAAGTAAGTCTGTGGCTACTTTCAGAAGGTTTTTCAATACAGTTAAGATGTCAGAAATTATGAAAATGATGCTAAATGTTTATCCCTTCCTTCTATACCTCTCCGGAGGTATGGCAGCTTGAATTATTTATCATTAAACACTGAATTAATTTAGTTCTATCTGAAACATCCTCTTCAGAGATAGCTATTTAAGTGTTCTTCTTAGTCCATTAGAGAGAAATACAGAGTATACTACAGAAAACCTCTGTGCATTTTCATTGAGAGATCTTTTCTCTGCAAGACAGAAGAAGAAAATTAGCGAGTAAAGCTACATCATGTGGAGGAGTTCCATGGAGGCATTTAAGGCAGCTGGAAACTAGCAGACAAACTGGTGACCTGTTTTTTTGTGTGTGTTTCTGACTACCAGACCCCTAAACAATCAAACTCTTCACATCTTCCTTTAATGATCAGAGGTAGAAGACAGACATGCACAGCTCTGTCTCTTAAAGGAACAGAACATGCATGAAGAGGCTTTTGAATATATAAAATCCATGCTTAAAAAAACCTACAAGTAAAGTTAATTAATTTTGAATTTCAGTGCAAATGATTCTAGCTTTGTGCTTATATATGCCCAGTTCCCTCTGACCCGACTTTTCTTTTTCACTGAATCCAAACATAGATAAATGTCAAGGCTTTAGTCCCCTGGGGTACCTACTGCAAAATACAAGATGGGGCTGAAGCTGTCTTGGAAACTGTAGCTGTTTCCTATATGTCTGACTGAAAGCCATTGGCTTTTATCTCCCCCAGCACTGTTTAAACTGATTAAATACTGTTGTTAATGCAAGCTGAGCTGTTAATGCTGGTAGATAGGAGCCTGCAGAAAGCACCAAATAAAGCAGCACCAATTTTCCTCCTTCCCCCAGGAAGGTTAGACATCCCAGCTGGACTGTCTCTGGCTATTCTGGCCTATTAAGGGTGTTGGAACAACCTGCCACCAACAAGGTGAGGCCAGTTTAGGTAAATACTTTACATGAAGGCTCCTTAAGCCTTGTAAAGGGCTCTGTTATATACCTGATGTATCTCAAAGGAAGGGCAAAGGGTTGAAGCTCTGCTCTTGCAGGCCATTTACGCTAATTGCATGGAACAGCACTGGAAGGGCCAGGAAACTCCTGTGTTTATTGTGTAAATGTTGCAATAAATTGTTGAGCAAGCTGCCAGAGGGAACACTGTGGAGCTGGGATCTCACTGGTGAATATCTGTGTGGCTGTACATGGTGTAGCTAGCAGTTTAGTGCTTTTGGAGAGCAGGGAACTGGTGGCACTGGGTTTGTCACGTAGCAGTATTTGCATTTCCCTAGAACGGTTTAGAGATGAGATTTCTCAAGTACTGTTTAAACTCGTGTATAACTTAAAGGTATGTAAACTGCAAAGTATCCACTGCTTCAGTGGAAGCAGACACAGAGAATCGCTGTTTACCACAGAAATCTCAGGGTTGTGTAAGTGCTTAGAACCGTGGCTAGATGGGTAAATGGGGGGAAAAGGAAAGAACCACAGAAGACATGGATGCAACAGTCTTGAGCTGAACCTGTGTTGAGCTTGTGGCTCTCTTATACTATGGCCAAGCTTTTCCTCCAGTAAGCACTCCAATCATGAAGAGGAATGGTCAAAAGCACCAGGACTTCAGTATGAATTTGGTTTGTTGTAGCTACAGAGTAGAACCAGGGCTGTAATGAAACAGTCAGGTATGTAATGGTGCAGGCTGTAACCTAGCTGTCTGCTACACAATAATCCCTCCGCAGAGATGAAAACTGAACTAGGAAAAGTCATCTATTTTTGTCCTTTGTATTACTGGAGAGCCAGTAGAGAGTCTTAACCTTAGAGGATGAAAGCATCCAGGGCTTGGTTTTGTAATGAGTGGAGCTTAAGTCTGTGTTTTGGGTTGCAAACATTCTTCTGTGCTTTACATGTCGAAGTCTTGATATGTACTTTCAATTAATCATACTTCTAAATCTTCCCCTATTTGCTTAAATTTAGAATGTATATGCTGAATTCCAATGGGGATCAGCTTTTGCTAAAAGAGTGTTTGTTGGCAGCATGCACAGTAACTTAAACCTCAGAGGAACAAATAAAATACCGTACCCCAAATAGTTGGCTGAAATTGCAGTTCAAAATGGGTAAAAGTCTTTTTATTTCAGCATTTAAAGAAAAGCACATCTCTCCTAAAGATGTAATCTGTGAAGCATATCAAAGGTTTTTGGCATTTGTAATTATAGCACCAGTACTGAAGAGAGGCTGTTGATTTGTAACTTTGTGGGTTTTTCCTCCATAAATGTAATTTTTTTTAAGCCTTCAGTGTATCAGCAGAATATTGTTGTTTGTGGAACTACCTGGATTTGGTAGATGAGAATCAATAAATGAACCATTTACTGTCTGCAAAATTGAGTTTCATAATTGAGAGACTGCTGAAAATGCATGTATATCTGAGGGAAGCAAGAATTGAACTGCATCATATGGTATGTTTTCTGAAAGAACTTGATCTTTCTGGATAAAAGTCCCAGAATCACATACAATTGGGTTGGAAGGGACTGCTGGATGTCACCTGCTCCAATATCATACTCTAAGCACTGCTGCCATCAGAAAGAGGTTGGATCAGCTATGAATTTGTTCAGATTGGGTCTTGAAAAGCTTCCAAACTTAAACACTACACAGCCTTCCTAGTAACTTATTCCTGTGCTGTTTAAGATTTTAAAACATAATTAAAAGCCCATATCAGGACCTTGACTTAGAAAAGAATGCTTGCAACATTACCCTCCCAGAAGAGAAATATTTTCTTCTGTTTAATGCAAAAGTAACCATTTGTGGTTTCCACTTTCCAGTATTTAGCTTTCAGTTTTATGTTATTGTTCTTCTCTTAGGAGAAAAATAGTCCCACCTGTACAAACTTCAAAGGAATGGGGGAAATGTCAAACATTGGGCACCTCAACTATTCAGCTCAGTTAATCATCTAGGCTCCTTAACTGCCCTCTCTTAATGGAGAAACTGGCATTTTCAGATGGAGATTGAGTGACCACAGCTATTTCATCATGGTAAATTTGTCTGTGAAATCAGATGGACTTAAAGATGTTTTCTGGTCATTGTGTGCAACAGCTTGGAGCGGTGATGAAACATGAGCTAAAAGCCTGATAAGAGGCCTGGAAAAATGTAACCTAGGTTGAAATTAATGTTCCCATACCAAGCACCACTGCAACATTTAGCTCCAGTGAAATAATGCTGTGCAGTGGGAGTTTCCTTTGAATGGTTCTACAGATGAATCTTTTCCAGCAACAAACAGATGTGTAACATGTTTAGCTGCTAGATATTTATGGAGAGGGCTTGTTATTTTATAGACTTCTCAGGTACCTTACATAGCTTTACGCAGTATAAAGTACAGTGGCTTCACAGAGAAAGGAATAGCTGGTCTACTGGATCCATTTTGAAATTAATGACAAGTAGGTGGTAATATAATCACTTGTCAGTAGTGCAAATTTGGGCCTATAGTCACAAATCTTGTCTTGGTCTTCATTTTTAGTTTATGCCTTGAATCTTCTTGCATGTTGGGCATGGGCTGATGTAAAGCATTGGGCTTGAATAGCTTGTTGTTTGGAGGACTGAGAATTTGGATCTAGATATAGAAGTAGGGTATTTGTTACAGTGAAAACCTATTGTCAGTTTTTTTGCAGTATGGTAGCCAGTAGGCCTTTTTCTTTAGTGGAGCATTCTGGTACTCCAAACATTGTTGGATCTTAAGAACTTCCTTTAAGAATTCAGAAGCGCTTTTTGACTTACTGCTCAGGCTTGATGCACTCCTGTCTAGTTGAATGATTTCCATCAGATCGTTTCTCAGGTATTGAACTTACTTGACCTTTTGCCTCTTGGACTCGCTCAGCATACTAATCTTCCCCACTGATTCTTCCATTCTTCCACATCTATTCAAAAGCTGAGATTCTCACCTATGCCACAGCCAAAATTTCTTTTATTCTGCTTATCATATCAGCCTGTGAGCCATGAGTTGATAAAAACGAATCTAAACAGAGCAGATACAGGTGACCTGTAAGCTTGAACTTGGAAACCTGTTCATCCAGCATCGAGTTCTGTTTAGCTAAACCTAAGCATGGTGAATTATCAACGGGAGTTCTGCCTTTGTCTACTTTTCCCTAACAACGTTTTGTGAAAACCTGCTTAGTATGATGAAGCATACAAAATGACAAACAAAGCTGCCCTCCAAAGACTCCCTCTAAGAGTGCTTCAGCAGAGGCCTCATGAAAACGGAAACCAGACATCACATTAAATGTTGCAAAATCAGCGTGAAGATCCATATGGGTCAAAGCAGCTACAAAAGGATGTGAGTGGGTTAACGTATAGGCACTGGCATTTAGTATTTGTAGCCATTTACTGCTTTTAGCAACTAATACAGCAAAAACCTTTATAAACTGAACTGGGCCAATCAAGTGGTCTAATTTTGATCTTAGATAAGCTATGAGTTTAAAAACCATGGCTGGAATCTGATGATGTGGTAACATGAAATACCTCTTGTTTGTGTGTGGCTGCTAGAATTACACTGTGTTTAGAAATGAGGCGATCAGATAGCACATTTGGATTCTGTTGCTCCTAAAGGGTGAGAATATGAGTGTCAAGGGAAAGAGCTGAAAGAGGGAAAGAAATGTGGCATATGACTTCAAGATTTCCTCTAGTTCATCCATCTATCCCATGGATCATCTGTACCTAGGTCATTTCTTAAACATTTGCCTGATCTGTTACTAAGGACATCAAAGGAAAGAGGTGGTACAGGCCTCACTTGACAATCTGTTTCAGATCTTTTATAATGTTCTGCGAATATTTAAGTCATTCTTGATCCTGGAGGAACCAATTGCTGAGGCTTCATGGGTGCCAAGCAGAACAGACAGATAGCTTTGTATATCCTCTAGTGATACCTCTGTCTATAATGCCTTGTTCAACTCTTGTAAAACCATCTTGAATTCTAATTCCATTTATTTGTGGTCTCTTTGAACATCAAATCTTCTGCAGATGTTACCAGCTTCTTCTTTATTCCAATCTTCAGAACTTGAATGAAATCAGAAGCCTGTTACCCATTACAGGAAATAAATTATAGTGGTGTGCCACAACTTTTTTTCCTTTACAAATCCATTCTGACTGTTCCATATCTTCATTTTACCTTCAACCAGTATTTTGTAATGCATATGTTTACTTTTTCTTGATTTACAGTTTCTAAATAGCTCTTCTATGTTTGTAAGGATGGATATAGGCAAAACAGACAATGAAATGCATAGATAGAAAGAGCTGGCTTAGTAGAATAATCTATCTGAAATACGAGTTATTAGAACATCACTCAATAGACCTATATATTAGATCATAAAAAGAAATACTAACAATACTTCTTTTTATGAGATAGCTATGCAAGAATTAGACATACAGAAGTTACTGCTCTTGATGTTGATAAACACAACTTCATACAGAAAAAATAGGATTTAATTTTTGTTTACTGAAGCATAATTTATCTCTTCTCCTCAGAAAAATCAAATTTAAGAAAACTCTCACCAAATCCTCTTAGGATTGTGCACTGAGATGAGCCTTAGAAAAGCAATCTTGTCTTCACTGAAAACATACTCAGGCTCCCTGCAATCCAGCTTTTGACAGGAAAAATGTTAAAACACTTAATGCATGTTTCTTTTCCTCCTTGGCTTATGTTGGTTATCCTTATGTCCTTTGTTTTCTGCACCATGTTATCTTTCAAGTGTCACCATTGCAGGAGTTGCCTGGAAGTAGCCACCTTCCAGATGAGCTGCTGGGAGTTGCAGCTCTGAGTCTGAGGAGTTCTGCAGCAAAAGGAGCACTTCACAACTGCATCATTCATTTCCAAGTGTTGAAGGCCCAGCCCCCATATAAAGCAAAGGGTACTTTGACTGGAGGAAATTTAACATGGTTTAAGTCCTGAAGCTGGACAATAATGGCTTGGCACAGCATCACCCTGTTCTCTCTCACCCTGTTAGAAATTGAGGACACAGGACGTATTTGATATGGGAATGAAAGTAATGCTGTCTCAAATACATTCTTATGCAAATGTTCCATCTACAAGAAAAGATGAAGGATCTTTGTATCTAAGACTGCATTGGACAGTCTTGCCTGCCTAGGCAGCTTTGGATTTTTACTGATTCATAGGAAAGTCACCACTGGACCAAGGTGAGCATACTTGTTTGTTTCCTTCAAATGGAGAACTTCAACACTCAAGGGAATGTTTAATGTCCAGTACTAAAGAGAATAATTTATTGTATGGCTTCTGTGTATCCTTGGTTACCTACAAAACAAATGGTCGCTCTATAAATAATCGTGCTCATCCATATTCAGTATCTTTTTTATCCAATCATCTAGTCAAGCAGACAACTAGGATTACTTAATTAGCAGATAAAATACAAATGTTATTTTCATCCCACACATCCCATGTTTTAATATATAGATATTAACATATTTATACATTTCCCAGAGTAACTGTGAATGCCCCATCTGTGGAGGCATTCAAGGCCAGGTTGGATGGGGCCCTGGGCAGACAGATCTGGTGAGTGGCAACCCTGCTCATGGCAGGGGGTATTGGATCTAGGTGATCTGTAAGATACTGTCCAAGATAAACTATTCTGTGAAAGCATTCTGGGAATAATTCTCTAATGCTTACTCAAATACCTGCAGCATCTGATGCATGGACTTAGTTGTGAACGATCCAAATCATTTCTCACATCAGTTATATAGCTTCACAAATTTTCTTTTTCTAGCTTTCCCATCCACCCGTACAACTTTCCCATCCACCTTTTCATGTCAACAGAGCATTCTATAAACACTCTTCAACCATTCATGTGGGTGCTTATCCAGTCAAAGCTGTGAGACGTTCTTTCTTCTTCTACAGGTGCCCTTGGTTCTCATGCTGTTTATCTTGTTCCACAGCTGCTTCTTTGAGCTGTTCCTCTTGTATTTCCACAGATACCCCAATGTGAATTGTTACTAATTATCTAAAAAGTCTATGTGCACAGACCTGCGCAACATATTAGGAATGTGGTAGGTCCAATGAATTTGAATTAAGTGGGTTGAGCATCACCGAATTTGCAGTCATACATGATGCTTCCTCCCTGTTCCTCTTAAAAGATAATTGATGGGAAGCTGTATGGCTAACTGATGATTTCCTACTGTCTAAGCACAGGCACTGTTGTTAGAGTGAAATCTTAGAGATTCCAGCAAGTTCATAATCAGAAAAGAAAAATCTAATGTTTGTCTCAAAGCTCAGATCTGTACTAACATAAACCAATGTACCTTCACTAAAGTCAATGAGCCTAGGCCTATTCTCAAAATAGCTGAGCATTACTGCTATGGAATTAATCTGTGTTTTTGTGTTTTTTTCACTGTTGTTTTTTGTCCTGCCCATTTTGGTACCCATTGGAAGCTGAAATACATTACTGGGACTGTGTGAATTGCAAATAAAGATAGGCACATCTTCCCTGCTTGCAGAAGGTGAGAGAAATAAACATGAATCCCTGAAGAAAGAAGAGGGAATTCCATCTGTTTCTGGTAGCCAGTCCTACAGAGTTGTGTTAGGTGCATCTCAGGATACTTGGGTACAGTTCCTCTGAGGAGATAGATGCTATGGGAAGCATTCCCTAACCTCTTTTTGCTAAATATAGGTGTAATCTACTAAATGCAACCATCTGGAAAGTAACACTATTTAAAGCTATATAAGACTCTCTTGTTCTGAAACACACTGGGTAGAGTCAGACACTATCATGGTTTACATAGACTGTGCTCAATTATCCATAAACCTCATTGGCCATTGTATGGCATTAAGGTTTTAAAGGTTCCTGGCATCCTTTTAAGACTGGATTATTTCCACTTAAATGAGAGCTTCTTCTACTTTGTTTGACTACTTCAGATTTAAATGCTGAGCTATCATATATTTTATTGTTGTGAACTGGAATTACTCCTTCCTAAAAAACGTAACATGCTCAATTAGAATAGTACAGATGTTGTCATGGGCAACTAATTATAAAAATAAAATAAAATAAAAACATCTTTTGGAGACATCACATGCAATCACAGAGAACCATGCTGAAGAAAGAGGCATTAGAGGGTGGGGGAGGGGAGTCTGCCAGACAGGAAGAGACAAAGACAGCAAAACGAAGGATGAGAAGCTATGTGCCTGCTATCTACAAATAAACATGCTGCAGAAGGAGTTCTGTGTAGGTTAAAGGACAAAGATGGTGTAAGGTCAAATAGCTACGAGGTGGCCACAGTTAAATAGAGCTGAATGAAAGTAGGCTGTCAAACCTTGAGACGAATGACATTCTGGGGTGCTTAGACAAAGTGACTTGAGTCATTTTCTGTGACTCAGAAAGTGCCCAGGTAAATTTTATGATGCTGTGACAACCACCAGACTGAACTCAGTAACTCAGGTTTTCCAGTTTAGTCCTCTGTCCTGCTTGGGCTTTCAGTAGAAGGGTTCTTTCTTGTTAACTTTCATATGCAATATGAATTCTGATGGTTGTTTCAGGTGAAAACTAAATACTTAGGTTAGGTGTATGCTATTCACAGGAAAGTGCACATTCATGCAGCAGGATTCTGTTCTAGCAATGGATGAGCTGAAGGAGAGGCTGTAATGCCTTCAGCCCTAGGCTGTTTGAAATGATTTTTCATTGTCCTCCATTCCCTGTGCTCATGAAATCAAAAAGACAGTCCTACTATTTCTAAATATTCAGAATTATAACAAGAATAGTTGCTGTAACTGATAACATCATCATTTTGTCTTCAAGATTTCAAGAATCAAATCTGTCATTTGCCACCTGGTTTTAGATCTACAGGCTTCTCTTTTTATGGTTAGGAGGATAACAGCAAACTGTCATTTTTAAAATGAGAGCTGAGATCCTTGTACAAAATTCCGAAAACTGAGACTCTGTCAAAATGCCAAATAGCATGAAAGCTAGAGAGAAATGAGCCTCTGTCAGTTGAGCATTTCTTTTCCCAGATGAAAAAAAAAAATATGGAAAAAACCAACCCTTCTAGAAAAGTTTTGTGGTGGCATGGCTGTTTTTATAATCCACCCTTCCCAGCAATGGATAAGGAGCAGCAACATGGAGGTGAAATATGAGAAGAAATTTGGCTTCCTTTGGGAGCAGAGACCTGAAAGGGCAGTAGGGCCAGAAGGCACCCAGGTCTGACTCTGCCTGGGCAGACAAAATAGAGGAGGCTGTCCTTGAAGGCACATAAGGAAAACCTGTCCCTGGAAGAAGCAGGAGGAAGCAAAGAAGTTTTAAGAACCACCTATGATATTAAGTACTTATTTTAGCAAATGAGGCACAACTGCCACCAGTGCAGCCTGGAAACAAACATTTCTGCTTGAGAACAGCTAGGCCAGGCTGATGCTCTCCATCTCTAAAAGTAGCTACAACCCTCCCCCAAATTTGGACATCGTGTTCTAGTTACCAGAAATCAGCCTGACACTCCTGACCATGTCCAAGCAATTTAGGAGGTTGAACACAAAGTTATGTGGTCAATTAGTCAGACATAACATTGCAAGACTTCTCGACCTTTCAAAACTGGAATGAATTTGCCAAACAGGAAAGTGTAGGAATGAAGCAGAACAAGTAATTCAGAAACCCTCTGGGTTTAATCTGCCAATTCCTTGTACCTTCAGCCTCATTTCTGATCTCTTAGCACTGCAATTTGTGAGTGTCAGCAGATTTCCAGGAGTGAGAGCAGAATCCTCCACAAGCTGCTCCTTCACTTCTGCTTTTGTGAATTAGAAGAATGGTGTTTTATCCCCTTTTTATTCTGAGAAATGTGTCCTTGTGTATCTCTGACAAGTGCCTGCTCCAGCTGGGTTATTAAATGAATGTTCACTGCACAATTGATGCACCAAATTAAGGACATAAGGACAGCTGTATCAGGTCAGGCCAAGGATCCCACTGCCCCAGTGTTCGGTTTCTGACTGTGTCATGAACAGAGACATGGGAAGGAATAAGGTTGAGGCAAGAACATGTAATGCACCTGTCATACATTTTCCTAATATCTAGTTGTTTTCACATTCACGTTAATTTCCTGAATCTGATAGGATGGTCAGGCTCTTTGGTAGCCCTCAGCTGATCTCCTCTTCAAGCACTATTGCCTGTCCAGTGAGCTGTTTGCCTGCATATTCATAGCTGATTGAATTCTTACACATTTTTTTGCTTGTTTTATTTTAAAATAAAGCAAGTGTTCCTAGCAGAATTGGTGATAGGTTTCTCTACCATCAGCATTCTCAGGGTACTAGTGCTGAAAAGCAAAATGCAGTCCAATCATTGCTACATTGTCTTTGTAAAGGGTTCTGGTATGTAGACAGCTTACGTGAATTTCACACAAAGGGCTATTTCTCCAGTTAGGCTTTTCGTCTACCTACTACATTCTATGGGGAAAGGAGATAAAAATTGCTAACCTTTTGATTCCCAGAAGGATTTTGCAACCTGTTTGCAAAGGTGTGAGTGACTATACTGACAGTCTGGATGGGAAATTGAGATGCTAACCAACTCCCAAACACCACCCCAAAGAGTAAATCTTTACATTAAGTTATCAGCCAAAGTAGGCGTAATCTACTACCTCAGCTTCCTATTCAAGTAGATGGTACTGAAGCAACCAGCGCCTTTTCTACCAGTAGGGAAATTGATACAAACATCACCAGTACTGAGTTTTACAATAATATTCTGCTATTACTGTGCACACACACACCTATGCATACATATATATATAAATATCTCTGTGTAAAATGCGTAAGATTATGTCTGTGTATATCCATGTGTGTGTCCTGCTGTCTGTGGTAGTACTGCTGCAGCATTATACTGGGTGCTGGGTTTCCCTGGCTTGCACCACTGCCTGCATTTTGTGGAGGGAGAGGTTTTGCTGACAGTTCCACAGCACTAGCAGGGAATGGAGGGCAGAAATCCTCAAGTCTTTTGTTCCTGCTACATAAATTGCCTGATTTGCCTTTCATGAAAAGGAAGATGAGGAGTAAAGCCGTGTTCATTTACGCCTAGTACAAATACTGCCGCCCGGTGCCCTTTGAGGGCAATGGGAATCTTTCCAAGTGAACCAAAATAGCAGATTTTTTCAGTACTTTTAGGGCAGCCAACAGAGGAACAAAGAAGAACAAAGGACACAGTGCATTTTTAGAATAATGTGGAAGGATCTATGCTGAGGTGCAGAGAATCCCTGTGCTTGTCTGGAAGCACACTTAGTGATATTCCTCAGGTTTGGGGATATTCTGCAGCACAGTAATCCCCACTGTCAGACCAAGGCTGAGACTCAGCAGGGAGTGCTCGATGTGTTACCAGCAGTGATGTGAAGGATATTGGGATCAGGCACTGGGAGGAAGCTTCTTCCTTCGCAATATCAGTGTGTCAGCTCTTTGAATTCCCCAAACTCGGGAAATTTGGCTATAAGATTCACAATACTTGGAGATCATGCTTGCACTTCTCCCAGGGAAAAATAAAATATAAAATTCAGTAGTAATGCAAAAACTGGATTTATATGGCCCGGGCAATAATTTGAGAAGATCTGAGATGCTTAAATGGGCATCTGAGGCATTTGAGGCCCTCGAACGTGTTCAAAGGAGGGCAACAAAGCTAGTGAGGGGTCTGGAACACAGGCCATATGAGGAGAGGCTGAAGGAGCTGGGAATGTTCAGCCTGGAGAAGAGGAGGCTCAGGGGAGACCTCACTGCTCTCTATAACTTCCTGAAGGGAGGTTGTAGTAAGCTGGGGGTCGGCCTCTTCTCTCGTGTCATTAGTGATAGGACCAGAGGAAATGGTTTCAAGCTACGGCAGGGGAGATTCAGGCTGGACATGAGGAAGTATTACTTTTCAGAAAGGGTGGTCAGGCACTGGAATGGACTGCCCAGGGAGGTGGTGGAGTCACCGAGCCTGGGGGTGTTCAAGGAAAGGTTGGATGTTGTGTTGAGGGACATGGTTTAGTGGGAGCTACTGGGAATAGGTGAACGGTTGGACTGGGTGATCTTTTAGGTCTTTTCCAACCTTGGTGATTCTATGATTCTGTCTACCTTAATGGAGCACAATGAACATTAGATCAGAACGCAGTGTGAAAACTTGCATTTAAACAGAGATGTGAACTTTGTGACTTGAAATTTTCTCTGTAATAGATCAATTTTATTTAAGTAATGCACTACTCAACTTAGGCACTCATTGGAAGGGACAGTGGCAGCACACCCTGGGGACAGGCCATTTTTAGTTGTCTGGAAAAAAAAAGAGTCTTGCTTACATATCCATTAAAGCAACAGCTCCACCTGAAATATGTCAAAGCTCAGTGATCTGGGATCTTCTGTGTACTTGCAGACCATATTTTTGCTGCAGTGGCTCATTGGTGACCCTGCACCTTTTGGTCCGAGGAGAGGTGTGTAAATGTGGAGCATCCAAAACTGAGGTCAGCGTCATTACTGGAAAACATCCAGACTCTCTGAACCTGCTGCTGTTCACACGCTGCACTGACATTTTACAGCTCCTAATATTTTGCTGCCCTGGGCAACCACCTATTATGCTTTTTTTGTTGCAAAGCCAATCTTCCATGGAAACAATTCCAGACCAACAGTAACTGCGCTTTCATTAGGTCATCACAAACATGGATTGCAGATGAATGTATTGATACATGAAACATGAAACAAGTACTGCACTGCTCTGAAATTTGTCTGCCATCAGTCTTGTTTGTGCCAGTGAAATCTGGCATGAATTCCTCTATATCACTTGAGAGTTTGTTTATGCAACAGCAGGTAGATTCACGTACCTGAACCCAGAGTTTAATAATTGATCTCTTTTGTGTAGAACAGCATAGAACAGCACTACATGCTGCATAACACAGCACAGTGGCCACCCCAGGCATTGTCAGCATCTGCCCAGAAGCTTGGGGTGAACGTACTGCTTGAACTGGATGCCCTGGGGATGCTGGGAACGGGGAGTGAAATGCACAAACTGTCACTGCACGGCTGGCAGGGACACAGCAGCATTGTTTCATCTGACCGAAAGTCATGGTCAGGAGCGGTAATGGAAGGATGACAAAGGCTTGTCCCATTCCTTTGTCACACAGCGTGTGGCCCTTTAAAGCAATCATCTGTGACCTCAGTGACTCAACACGAGGGACAGCAGCAGAAGGGAAAGGAAATGCCAGAGCATGACACAATTGTTTTCCAAGCGAGCAGGTTTTTGGTGCAGAGCCAGGTGCTTGTACCTGGACTTACATGTACGTCGGTGAAGCTGCTCAAGATTAGGAGCTGTATGTGATGCCTGTGTCATGAGCCAGCCTCTTCACATGCAAATTGAGATAGTTTCTGTTCCTGCAAGAAGGGGTCTGGTGTTCTACTGATGTGCAGGATAGAATCTGGTATAATTAATCTCTCAGCCTGTTGTTGCTTTCTTGTGGATCTAAAGTTTGCTACTTCTAAGGCCTATTGACTGTATTCAATATCTCTTCCTGTTTAACTTTGTTATTCTTGCCTCCTGTCTTTTTTTTTTTTTTTTTGGTGGGGGGGCTGTCTTTTCATTTTCCCCTTGAACTAGAGTTTGCCTGAAGTGTGGATGAGTCACAGATAACGTATTTCCTCTTCTCTGAAGCACATTTACATTTTTGAGCAATTACAGCTGACAGTGATCAGCTATACATTCCAAAATATCCTTTTCAGGGAGGAAAAAGGAGGAACAGTGATGCTGAAATCAGCTTGAAAGGTAAATGACTGAAAGAGAAAGAGAGAGAAATAAGAGACAGAGAGTCTTGGAAGGGCAGCCGGACGTAGGCATTTATTGTGCAGCATTTGATGGCAGTGCTTCAACTGATAACGTTCCTGTAATCAGAGCCACTCTGTCATACCTGTCAGCAGCCATCAGGCAAATCACAGGCAGCTCTAAATACAAATATCTGAAGCAAAAGGCATAAATAACCCAGAAAACCTATTCATTGCCTCTGCTTCTAGCCTGGCATTTTCTGAAAAGTGGGAAGGTTAGTTTATAATGGGATATAAAAGATGCTGCTAAACTCTGCATTGCCCCCATCAAAGCCATGGAGCTCTAGCTCCATGTTGTGACTCTCACCTTAAGGGCTAGAGTATTTATAATTAAATATTATAATCATTGAAGTAATTATAACAGTTATCAGTTATGCTAACTAATATTTTAAAGGCCTTTCATTTTTGTCCTCTTTTTTTTTTTTTTTTTTTGTCTTGGAGGTCAACTGAAAATGGAGCTTCCCATTTTGGCTTGTGTCCAGGCTGTGGACTCTGTTTCTCATGTTTCTGTGGGCCTTTTCTTGTAGCAAGTACTCCCTTCATGAAGAAATCTGCTACTGAGGGCTGAAGCTTGCAGGGCAACTATAGCCTCTGTCTTTTCTTCCCCAAATTGTAAGGCTGTGTGGGGCTTCATAACAGAAGTCCTATGAGTACTAGAGTTAAAGTCAGGCTTGTCATATGTGGTCATCAACATGACAGGCTAATTCCAGCTGTCTCTTTCCACATATCAGAGCACCTTATATAAGAGCCATCAAGCACTCATTTGTAATAGAGAGTATTTGTGTAATGATCAGTGGTGCCACAAGACAGTCAGCTGGAGCTCCAGAAAGGGTCATCTTGACCTTCAGCTGTGACTGGAAGAAGATAATATTGCAGTTTAGCTGCACTCAACAAGTTATTCCAGTAAATCTTCTGTACGTTCAGCACAAGGCAGGCGCCATCGCTGCTCTTTTAAAGAAGTATATCTGGGAAGGAGTCTGCTCTAAGCATCTGCCCGGGGAATACTTCTCAGTACAGCTGAAGAATGCAACTAGGAAGCTGAAATCTGCATAACCATCCTGCTTCCTGGTTATTTCCTCATCCCTCACGTATCGCATCATCTCAGCTAATAGTAAACTGTGTTGTCAATTGTTCTCTCTATTTCTAAGGAGTGGATAGAACCACAGGACTGGAGAGTACCAGCACTCAGGTAATTTATTGCAGAGGCTAGACTGCTTGGTCAGGGACTTTCTGGGAAGGATAGCACAGCAGCAGAGAGTAAGGTGCTCATTATCCATAAAAATTCCCTGTATGTTAACTGTTGAGTCACAGACTGAACCACTGATTGAGCACCTGAGGACCCAGTTAGCCCTGGTAGCACAGGTGAAGGCAATTCAGCCGTGTGACCCACAGGGGTGGAGCCTGGCTGCAGCTCTCTTATACCTCATTTAAAGGCTGGCTACCACTCTGGGAGGATCTCTAGTTGGAGATTTGTCCTTTGTGGGGTTTTCCTGTGAGCCTAGATCTTCAGAGGCAGGTGAGCACTTTTTGTTTGTACCACCTTTCCATTGTTTTATGCTCTTTGTTGTTATGCTTCCTGTATTGCTATTTCACTGTGTTGATCTTTCTGATTGTTATAGTCCCTCCAGGTTCTTGCTCACTTGTCTGAAGATTTGTGGGTAGATCTCAGTTTTCAGAAGAAGAAGAAGGAGGAGAAAAAAAAAAGGGGGGGTGGGTGGGTGGGTTGTAAACTGAATTATTTACTGAGCTTGAGTACAGCTAAAGCCTCATTTCCTAAATCTGTGTTAGATGATGAAAACTAACTTAGTTTCACTCCAGTTATTGGTCTGTTCCTTACTTCCTTGACTACCGTCATCCTCTATCAGATGAGGCCTAGGCAAAGTCTAATGTTATTGAGAAGCAAGACCTACAGTTGGATCAGGTGTGAGGCTGGAGGGAATTGCCTAAGCCTGGTGTAAGTGGTGAAGAAAACCCCTCTGCTCTTAGAGGTTTTTTTTTTGTGTGTTCTGAATAAATGCCGTGAGATAGGCACTTGTCTGAGCCTTGGAAGCTGCAGGGATAACACTGAGTAAGAGAGAGAGCCTAGAGCTGCAGGGGGTGAGTCTGCAAAGGAGTTGCCTAAGGATGGTGCAAACTGCAGAAACTTTCACTTTGAGCTGTTTTTCTGTGGAGGTCTTGAGCTAAGGCTCTGCCGAAGTCACTGTTTAGGGCTAGGGTTAGTCTTAGGTAAGAGACTAGAGCTGCCCTTGGCCTGAATCCGCAAAGTGGATGCGAAAGAATGCTGTAGCCTAGATTAAGAAAATACTAATAATAGTAAACTCTTCAGAGAGCTTTTTTCCTTCAGGCCCTAGGTAGGGTTTTTGATCCAAAGCCATGCTGCAGTATTTAGGTACTATAGCAGTTCTAATGAGGTAAAGAAAGGTCTGCAGAAAACTTCTTGTGCTCTTCTTCCCTTTGACTTGTTCACTACAGACACGTCACCAGAAATATGACTTAAGCGAAGTGGGAATCAAAAACAGCATAGAGAGTAGAATGAAGGGCAAAACAAAGTGGACTGTGAGGAAAAGCTGCAGATGAGCTATTTGAAAAAAAAAAAAATCATGGGTGAATATGTTACTTTGAGTTGGTTGAATTGCTGCTGACAATTGCTGGGCTCGGGAAGAAGCTTGATGTAGGAAGCTGAATATATGCTCATTTTAAAACTAATCTGCTCACAAATCCTACTTGGTGCAAGTAGGCTTCATGTAAATGAGATTTTTTTCCATAGCAGGTAGCTGTGTGTTTCAGAGAAGAAATGGAAATGATTAAAGAATAGTGAATGAAGACCATCTTGGCATCTGAGCTTTGTGTAAGGATAAGGATGAGATACTCAAGAAGAGATGAGAGGAAGATGTCAGACTTGACAAGAAGCAGGAGTCTTGAGAGACTTGGTCCTGGAAGGACTAGTCAGTAAGAGATGTGTGGATCTTTGCTGAAACTAGGGGGAATGTCTTTTCTACCTAGACTTCCTCCAAAGTTGACAGTTGCAAGGTGGGCGCAGTAAGTACCAAGCTCTGAGAAGACTAACAAAGGGAAGAATACTTTAATAGGGACACACTTGTTGGAGTTCATATCAGTGTGCAGGGAAATAAGTAAACAGATGACTGCTAAAGACAACTGGAGTCAGTAAATAGAGCTGCATGTGTCAACCTTGTATATACATTGTTCATGCATTTTCTTAAGGCACTGCTGAGATCTTTCCATCTCCCAGTAATTTTATACCTTTGTTATATACAGTCCCAGAGCTTGGACCAGGAAGAGCATCATGTGAATGTGCCTGGCCCCAGACATCTTGCATGGGCATTTGATGTGGTGTCATTGCTTACTGCAGAGCAATGCAGTAAAAAAAAAAAAAAAGCTTTGAATTCAGCCCTAGCTGCTGCTGTTAATATTTGTCAGAGGGCTTTAATAAATGCCTATTGATGGCTTCACTGCTGTTGTGATCATTCCCTGATGGTATTTGAAATCTTGCTTGGTTTGCTGAAGGGTAATTTACTTACACAGCTATCCAGTTTATATCTAGTTTATTGCCAGTATTTTATTTAACGTGGGTGAATATGTCAGCCATGGCAGGGCTAATGAAAAATAACACAATCTCCTAGAAACTGAGGAGAAGCTCCAGCAAGGTATGTCCTTCCCAATGGTACTCTGCTCTAAATACTGTGAGGAAGGGTGGCTGTTGTTTGACTAATGAATCCCACTTTCTAAGTGCCATGTACAAAAGTGCTTAAGTCCAGAGCTACCTGAGGAACAAGGGGGCTCCCTTTGAGCTTATCTTGGACACTGCTGAGAGCAATCTGTCCTGTTGTGTTTTTTTTCCACTTCCTAATAGCTTGCTCATTGCAGCATAGTTACTCAGAAAATCTTAAGGTTATCTTAATAGTAGTAGCTGTGGTACAGACACTAAAGATCAACTCAATGCTTTCAGGCTTAAGAGCCAGATGTCTGGGTGCTTCTGTGAGCACAGTTTAGCCAACTCCACCTCCCTGCCCAGACTGTTATGGCAGTTTTTCTTCAGATAAAATCTTGAAGAGTCTGACCGCTGAAGCTCACTGCTATAAAATCTATTCTAGTCAGCAATAACGAAAGCCCAAGTTCTGTCAGCTTTTCAGCCACCTCTGTCCATACTTCTGTTCAAGGTGGCTTTTGGTAATATAATAGCAGCGACTGTCTTCTCTACCTTACTTTTTCTTCTTGTCAGTGCTGGACACACAATGGTAGAAGTCTGAAAAACATAAATTGGAAGTGGGCAAGGGCAGTAAGTTTGTTTTGTTGTTTTTTTTTTTTTTAACTCCCAGGAGTTAAACCAAGAGAATCAACTGCCAGTTACTGTTGTCATGCCAATTTAAGTTTATATAAATCACTGGGGTTACAGATAAAGCAAATCTTATGAGACAAGAAAGAGGCTTTGAACTCTCCTGTTCACAAAGTCTCTGCTATAACTTCTTGTCCATTGCCTGTGTTGTCTCACTTGCCTTGCTGTGGTGCTGTGAATACCAATTAAGTGCTGGAATTGAGAGAGATGATTCTGCTGCTCTGGGATGAGAGAAGCGGAGTTGAAGCAAAGGCTCATGCAGTGCCATACAGCAAGACTCAAGGCAGAGATGCTCATATCAGCATTTAGTAATAGCAGATTTATAGAGGTATGTGACAGTGTTAACTTTCAGGTAATTAAATTTCATGAATCTGCCAGTAACTTTTAGAGCACTGATTGTACCGAGGTGTTAATTTGCAGTCCAATCAGTTCTTGCTTTTAAATAACATTTCACCTGTAGTGTAATTACATTCTTCAGTTGTTGGCCAGATATGTAATAGGATGGTTTATAAAGTAGTTGCAGGGATTGTCTGTTTGGCTTCTTTCAACTAGGCCTAAGTTTTCCCACACTGACATAAGCATGTAATCCTAAGTGAATTCCTGCTGGTAATATATACTGGAGGTGAATTTTGACACTAGTGAACAGCAGTGCATTATTGAGCTAGAAGACTTCAATTTTTTGTAATAACATTCAAATTGTTAAGTTCTATTTGCATTCTATGATGGAATAACTTCAAACTTTTTCAGTGGAAGAGAGAGATTTTTCACTTCAGGTTGTCACTCAAGAAATGGCCCGTGTCCACCTTAGAGCTTCAGTTTAAAAAAAAAATAAAATCAAAACTGCAGTGAAATACTTTGGTTTTGACTTTATTAGAGTTCCTGTGGGATGGGCTTAACTGAAAATATCCCCATAAGCTTGGTATCTTTTAAGATGCCTGCTTACGTTGTGTGTTTCTCATTTTGAACTTAGATGTTTTGATACTCAAAAGGTTTAACACTCGAGATTAAGAGGCTTTTTGGACTTCCTGCTTTGCACAAATTCTATTCTTTCCTTCCAAGTGAAAATTTAAGGCAGTGATTAGTAAATATACATCTGAAATGGTGGGATCTCCCTACAGACTGCAGAGGTAGGTTTACACAGGAAATGGTGTTTCCAGTAATTGAATATGATGATATAATTTGTAGCTGCACAGCCGTAAGTTTGTGCAGATCAGATTGCTCCTGATTAATTAGGTTTTCTGTTTATCACAACACCACAATCTTTAGGCAAAAAATCATAGTTCCTGTTTTATTTACAGCTTTCCAGGAGGCAGAAGGCTTCTGAGAACTGCTTAGCTTCTCACATCACTGCCAGTCAGATGGGCTGCCCATCATGCAAGCCCTGACAAGCCCTTGCAGCACTGCACAGTGTGCCCCACTGCTGAATCATCCTGCATGTGGTCCTGGGGTGCCTGCAGCTTGTGCACATGTGCACATATGAGCATTTACATAGATCCCTGCATGACAAGCACTCAGTGCTGTTCTGTTTTTGAAAAACAAAAACTTTTAAAAATATGAAGTGGGAGAGCAGCTCTTGGATTATGAGAGTGGTCTTTTCTCAAGTGATTCCAGGACTGACTTATTTTTCCTAGCATTTAATGCCCCTGAGAAATAAATCTGTGTGCAACATTTGTGTTGTTTGTTCTGGAACAAGTGTGGCTAGCTCCAGTGCAGCTCATTGCTCAGACAGTTCAGGGTGGGAGAATGTGATCTATTGTTTTCCTGCTGAGTAACTCCATCCTCGTGTCACTGGTCCCATGTCAAGGCCATTACTGAATTTGTCAAGCAGTCATATCAGTTCTGGAGAAGGGAAATGTGCAGTGTGCATTGCTGGGAGCATATTGGCTTTCACAGGATTTTAGATCTGGCCCATCCTATTGCCTATGTTGCTGGCCCTTACCTGTTGCTTTCAGTGTATGCTGTGCTGTGCCCTGGGGCTGGCTGCACAGGAGGAGCTTCAGTTTTCCCCTTAAGAATTGTAGCACCCAACATGTTGTAGCTGCACAGCTGCAGTATAAATGATAACAAGGTGAAGCGAATTGATTGCACCCAGCTGCCTAGTTTATGTGCATGTGCTGCTTTTGAATCTATTTCAGCAAAGGAATTTGTGCAGAGGAAGTGGCAGGGATACTGCTCTATGGAAAACAGACCCCAGGCAGGACCAGTGCATTCTGCTGAGCAAGGCTCCTTCTGAGCCAGCTGAACCGTGGAAGCAGAGGCATGCCCTAATCATACTCCATCATGATACAGGTTCCTTCTTAGCATGCATGCAACACCCTTACTCTCTGCAGAGCAGAGGGTTGGGAGTTGAAGTTGTTAGCTTAGACATCACAGCTCTTCAGCAAAAAAGAAATCCAGTTGCTCTACAAACTTGGAGCAATGGCTCTTGCTCTCTCTCTTCTCCAGAGGACAAGGGAGGGAAAAGCAGCAGAACAGTCAACCAAGCCTTCTCATTCCCATCATACTGCCTGCTTGTAAGCCACTGCAGTCAGGATGTCTTCCAGACAGACCTTTATGGTTATAAGTATTCTGGGAACAAAACCAGTATTGGGATCATATTTTCCTTTTTCAGTAAGGAAAATTAAAATAACTATGATTTTATCTTTTGATGGCTGAGGAAGAATTGAGATCAATGACTACCTGTGTTATCGCTCAGTGCTTTGAAACATTCAGACTCATAAATGAACCTTTCTTTTCTTAAAGGCAACCAAGGTGCTTGCTGCTCCAAATTCCCCAGTGTTGAAGTACTCTGTTCCAGTTTCTACAGACTGCTTGTTCTGGCTTTTCAATATTCCTAGCTTAGTTTTTTTTTTTTTTTTTTGTGCTGATATTACTGCATGTCCTTTCTCAGATGCTGTCACTGGGGACTTGCAGGATTCTACTTGGTTCAGGCCAGTCCAGCTGTGATCCACCTCTAAGCTCAGGAGGACTGAGAGCAGGCTGAACACAGGTCTCTTCTCTGGGATGGTGTGCACTGCTGAATGATGAATGTCAGAAGTGAAGGAAAATACCATTACAGCAGCCTCTACTTGCTCTCACAGAAAACTTACTGTGCAACAGAAATGTGTCGAATGTCCAGCAAGGGATTTCTACGAGGTGGTCACAGCTTCACTGCAAAGTGTGGTATAGGCCTGACAGATATGCATTAAGCATGGCACTTGAGTAATGCAGGTGGGTAACTGAGCTAAGGAGCAGTATTTCCATTAACACTCATAAATCACTGTGTACAGAGTGTATAGCTATTCCTCTTTAACTAGTGCTTCGCCTGTGAACAAAAAGGTTGTGGTAGAAAGGGAGAAATTTGCAGATGCCTTTTGGTGTCATCTCTATCTAGCTGCTTAAATATATTTATCTCTATTTATCTCAGTACTAATAGAGTACAGAATTTCCAGTCTGTGAATCCTTGCATCCCAGAAAGAACTGTTGTGTTTCACAAGTAACCTTGCTCTGGCTGGTTGAAATATGAGCTCACAGCATTTAGACCAATCATACTGTACAAGCTGTAGTGTTTTCCTTAGACTCCTGGGTATCGGTTAGCTGCAGTGCTGCCAAAGGACATTCCATAGTCAAAGGAAATTGAGTGTAGGTGGGCAGCCCAGAGCCCAAGTGCATACTTAATAAGCTCTCAGTTGTTGTACTTAGAGGGGTGAGTCACACAATAATCATCCTATCATCAAAATCACTTGGGTGTGTTGGATTTTTCTTTCTTTTTTTTTTTTTTTAAGCTTAAATTTCAAGTAAGAGTTGCTGATATTTTCCAGAGATTTAAATTCTGAAAGTAGGAAAAAATATGAAGCAAAGCAAATTGGCTGACACACATAAGTGTGTGCAAATACTGCTACTTTGGTTGTGAACTGTTTTCTATTTAAGTGCCAAAAAATATTTCAAATGTTTTTGAATAAACTGAGGCTGAGGGCCTCTGGCAAGGAAAAGGGTTTTGGATGTGGTAAGCAGACATCAGACTGACCTTCCATTCTGGAGAATGAGTGGCTTTCTAACTAGAAAGGATTAACAGCTGGATAAGAAGGCAGGCACCTACAGGATGAATACATAAATCTTGTGTTTTGCATATACAAAATATTTTGCTCCCCAGGTTTATCTCAATCTGCTATAAGATGAAAATTGTTGGGTTTTTGTTATTGTTGAGTTCTTAAAGCAGAGTGCCTTCTCCTAAAGACCTCCTAGGTTAGGGTGCTGTTTGTGAACTCATGATGCTTTTTTGTCAAGTGATTCTCCTGTGCCAGCTGCTTCCTCTGTGCTGCCCTGCATACCCACATGTTTCTGCGAGGTTTGCTAGCATGAGAAGAGCCCTTCTGAGAGTAGGGAGGAGTTTTGTGAGCCTCCAGCGTCCCCTTCTGCCCAATGCTTGTGCCAATCCTTTTCCAGTGCCAGCTATTGACACTGCACACAAGAAGGCCTCATCTCCTTCAATGAACAATTCCAAAGCAAGTTTTCTGCTGAGGGATCCTCAAGGCTTCTTCTATTTCCCTTGGGTTTCACCCTTCTGTTCAGGGGAAGGGTGGAGCAGTGCCCTGGTTAGGGCTGTCTGCCTGCTCCTTTCCTTTCTTGTGATGGAAGAATGCTAACATGGTCTCTGAGGCCACCAGGGTCTTGCCCAGCCCATTGCAGGCATGAGTCAGGGGTGAGCACAGGCTGTCACATCTCCTCCTCCAGCTGGGAGGAAATGGCTTTTAGTCAGAGACAGAAATAGAGGTACAAAAGGAGTATCATCTATGTCTGTTCTCTCTTTTCACTTGGTTTCTTCTTAGATTACCCTGTTTTAAAAGCTATTAGTATCCTGACAGCATAAATGAGGAGAAACTTGTTTCGTTTAAATGATATTAGGAATTCATTCTCTACTCTGAAGCTATTCTTTCTGTTCTCTGATTTGTCCTTCGAAGGTATCCTGGAATATCAAACCTCTTTACTCGTATTGCATGGTCTCCATGCTGCTGCTTCTTTTCTCTGAAATACACTGCAGGAGAGCAGAAGGGCTGTGTAAATGGTACACAGACCAGACACAAGCCAGAAATCCCTCTCTACCTACACACACTTCTTTTGTAGGAGTGCTAACCCAGTGGTGTGAGGGAATCATTCAGCAACATCTCTGCTGGAGCTAAGGGTCTTGTGAACAACACTACAGCTGAGGAATTGGGAGCTGAAAACTTTTTTTTTTGTGAAGATAAAAATTCTTTCTGATAAGAGTAATGCAATTCTTGTTAAGAAGGAAGCAGTCTCTTTCCTTGTGTTATGCATTACATATCAGGATCCTTTAAGGGCTATTAATATTGGCTCAGTGATCTCAAATTTGTATCTAAGTGCCTTCTAAGCTTGTTTCCCCTTTATTTCCTTCTAGTGCTCTAGGGGCATAACAGCAGGCAGGAACTATTATCAGAACATAACGCCCTGCATTTCTGTGACTCAGCCTCCCTTCTTTCTGCAGAAGCTGAAATGCACCAGGTGCTCCATGGCACAGGTGTTCTGTGGATGCTGGCTCTGGCTTCAAGGATCTCCCAGCCTCATGCATTCAGAGTGTTTCCTGACACTGAATATGAGAGCAGCTACTTATTTCACCTTTTTCACTCTGCTGTTGTAAACCATATTCTTAACAAGGATGCATTTCAGTTGTTCAGCAGCCTGCGTATAAACTAGCCTTTGTACCAAAATGCTTAAAGTACTGTTTTGTGAATAAACACAGTCCAAACTACTGAAGCTAATGAAAGCCTTTTCATGAACATTAATGGGAGTTTGATCTTCGTGTGCTGCTGCACATCCAGGATTCCTGCTGATCTTTAGCAGGGTGAAACGGCACAAATTCCCTCCAGAGAAGGGCAGAAGTATGCACCTAACTACTGCTGAAATGCCCTGTGGTCAGACGCATGGTAGGGTTTGATTTTTTTGATGCAAGTGAAGTGTTCAACTTGGTGGTCCTCAGGATGCTATTTTTCTTCTCCTGCATCCACTCTCTGGCATAGCTCAGGTTGAAGGATGCTTTGTAGGTCTTCTGACATGCCATCACTGGAGGGGATGATACCAGGCAGGGTTAGCGTGGTGCCTGTTGAAGGCTTACTCTCCCTGAGCCATCTGCTCAGGGACAGCGACCGTCCCCATGGGAACTGCAAGATATGGGGAATCTCAGCCATCACCCTACCATCACTTTGCCCATGGGGACAGTGGCCAGTGATTGTGAGAAACATGGCCCTGTGCAGCATGGCCTCTGGTTGAAGGACACCCCGACAGCTCTCCAACCAGTGCTGATTATCCTGCCCATGTACTCAGCACTGGTGAGGCTTCATCTTGAGTACTGTGTTCAGTTTTGGGCACCTCATTACAGAAAGGACATGGAGGTGCTGGAGCAGGTCCAAAGAATGGCAACAAGGCTTGTGAAGGGCTTGAAGAACATGCCCTATGAGGAACTGAAGGAACTGGGGCTGTTTAGTCTGGGAAAAAGAGGCTGAGGGGAGACCTTATTGCTCTCTTCCAATACCTGAAAGGTGCTTACAGTGAGAGTGGGATTGGTCTCTTCTCACAGGTGACAGGATGAGGGGAAATGGTCTTAAGTTGTGCCAGGGGAAGTTTAGGCTGGATATCAGGAAGCACTTCTTTACAGAAGGGCTTGTCAGGCACTGGAATAGGCTCCCTGGAGAGGTGATTGAGTCACCATCCCTGAATATGTTTAAAAAACTGTTTGGATGTGGTGCTCAGGAACATGATTTAACAGAAGGTTGGGTAGTATGGTTAGTTGTGGTTGGACTCAATGATCTTTGAAGTCTTTTCCAACTTGAGTGATACTATGATTTGAAGCTCTTGTACTTAAACTTGTTTCATTTCAGGGGTTTGTTATGAAAGCTGCCATAGATGTGCAGCTCAGTAATATAAAAGTAGGAAGATGCATGTAATTGTTGTATCTTGCCAGCTGCTGCAAAACACAAATGTAAACCCTGATCATGAGACGATCAGTACTTACACAGCCCAGCAAGCAATGTGGAATGCTAAGCAAGTTTTGCAGTGAGGAGCAGAGATGTTATTAAGAAACTATACTCTGATCTGTCTTCCATGAAGTGACTTGTAAAAATAGTGAAGAGACAGTTACTTTAAGAATTTTGAAAGACTGTCTGTGTCCCTTTAAATAAATGCACTTTGTGGGTTTTTTTCCCCTTCATGTAACTGTGGGCTCCTTCTGTTGTTATTGCTGAGCATGTTCACCCTCCTCCAGATGAAGCTTATCTATTGGTTCAGCTTGCCCTAGAGATCGTGCTGAGCAGCTGAATCTCAGTTCCTGCCATTTTTGTGACATTGCTCATTAGGCAGGGTAAATGATGTTGTCTCTGTGTATAGAAGAACGTGATGTTAGTGCTGTCTCATTTTCAGTTTGTATCTCATTACAGATGTCCAGTTTCTGTGGTCACCAAGTTTCCCCTTGTTGCTTGTTAGTTTTTCTCATAGTGTTATCTCCTCATCTTTCAAGGACACAAGAATCACCTGCAGAGCAAAGATCTCAGAAATTAGGTTGTTTTGCTGAGGGAAAGGCACACACTTAGTTTAGTACTTAATGAACAGACTCTGAAGGGTTTTGTTTAAATTAGCACTTGAAGGCTGAAGGGGTAAGGAGAAAGATAAAATATTCTTAACAGTGGCAAAAGAAATTATATAAAATAAGGACAACAGGATACTATGCTGTAAACATAGAAATAAAGTGCTTAGGTTCTCTTGTAGCTCAGTTTGAAATTATAACACTCTAGAACACTATTTGGAGAGCTGTTGTTGATTGCTGTTGTGATGGAGCTGAGATGTCTGTTCCCACCTCACATAGCAGATGTGGGACCATGTCAAGTGGGAGAGATTCTTTTCACAGGGTGTAGGGGGAAGGCAATACGGCATCCTTGCATTCATGCACCAAGCACCTGACATCTAGAATTAGCTATGTTATTCCTCCTTCTCACTGTGATACCCTTACTACCCTGTTAATGGCATCATAGAAGGGTTTGGGTTGGAAGGGATGTTTAAGATCATCTAGTTCCAACCCCCTGCTATAGGCAGGGACACCTCCCTCTAAGTCAGGTTGCTCAAAGCCCCATACAGCCTGGCCTTGAATGTTTCCAGGGAGAGGGCATGATAATCCCCTTTTTAAAAAATGTTGGTGATTCTTTCCTATGCCAACCCTTGCCTGCACACAGCTCTTCAACTCCTCTATAGTTCCGTTTCTGGAAACTGTGCTGCTTAGCATCAAGTTGTGTTTTTAGCCATGAGGATGCTCTTTTGTATATCAAATTTTCCACTGTCCTTCTGCATCAAGGCAGTTGTAGCTCTTATACTCTCTAGTAGCTGCTGTCTTTCAGGGAGCTCCTTATGAGCTCAAACAGGCTACGGTTGCCCTCAATTACTAACTGGCAGCATCTGCAGATACAGTATTCAGACAAAGGCAGAATCTTATAGTATAATAGGGCCATAAGGAGTAGATGGACAGGTTATTCTCACCAGTATGGAATGATGCTACTTAAATAACCATGAACATCTTGAAGAGCATCCTCATCACATCTTTATGTGTGGAGTTTTGTGTTGTGGAGTTACAGCAAGTTGTCGTTGTCAAGATAGTGCTACGTTCATGCTGCAACTGCTGTGGAAGGAAATGAGGAAATGTGTTCAAAATGCCTTTTCTAGTGGCTAGGGAGCAAGGGAAGAAAAGGAGACACCCTTGTGCAAATAATGACATTTTTTTTCTACTGGCTATTACAATAGAGACAATACAGATATAAAAATGCCTACTGTAAAGTATGTATGATTTAAAAAAAAAAAAGAATTCTAAATCATTTTTCAAAGTTAATTGAATATAATAGAGCTAGGGTTGTTTGTTTTTGATTGTGTTCTTTATAAAGGCTCTTATGTCTTGTGTTTGAATCTTCTGACATGCTGTACAAAATCAGTGTGCCTTCTGCTTTTATGGAGAAGGGTCATTGATTCTACATTTTGGATGGGATTTCCTTATGTTCACCCCATTCTTCTCACTGTAATTACATCTGTGTTTCTTGGTCCACTAAAGCAGATGTGCTGCAAATAGAGAACATGCTCCCATTTCTCCTTTTGTTTCTTCCTGACTGGTCTGAAGCTGAGACCTGTGTAAATGGCTATGGATTTTGATTTCCCACTGCTCTTGTCAGGGTGAATTTTTATTAGAGAAACAGCCAAGTTGTGCATCTTTGGTCTCCCACTGTAAGTCCTGTTGAGAAAAGGGGCTATTTCAGCAATTAAAATTGGAAGATATCTCAAAAATAAGTCACATCTTCATGGTTCCCAGCCCCAGAGGCTCCATCTGGACTCTCCCAGCTGGTTGACAGTGAAGATTTGGCTCTAATTCAAGAGGCACAACTACTACTCACGTGTGTGCCTAGGTTTCCATTTCTGTCCCACCCCCCCTATGTCCACAAGATATCCTGGTATCTGTGTCCTTACAGTTTTAACACTGGCTTGCTGCTGATGGAAGATGGCCACCAGCTCCATCAGCTCAATGTAATTCCCTAATAAAATGTCCGCTGGTATTGGCAAGAAAGCCCCTAAGGAGTATATCTTCTGGAAAGACAACAATTAAAAGAGATGGCTGGGGTAATTGTGCTTGATTGAAAGGAGATATACTTTTTCTAGCAGAAAAATAAGCACTTAAAAATGTTCGGCCAGCCGAGGATAATTATCTGGCCGGTGACGTGCAAGTACAGAGGGCGGTTAATCCATTTTAAATTGCTCCTGCAGTCAGGAGAGCAACTTGGAAATGTAACCAAGCTAGCTTGTGCTCTGGGTGCATGCAGAAAGACTCCTTTGATATTTGAACTGGGCTTGATGTGCATGGCCATTCTTTTCCTCACTGTGACTTGCCATCATATGCACTCAGTAACAAGGCTCCTCTCCTGCCTGGTAAACCCTGGATCTGGGTTTGGGTAAAGGAGTCATCCTCTCCCTCTCAAGGTGCTGCCAATAAAACATGGCTGTTTTAAAGGTCTATAGTTGACAATGCTGGGTTGTTGGAGGGGCCCCAACCTACTGATTGCTGTCCCGCTGGCCCTGACAGGAGAAGCTGGTCCTTATGTCAAAGACAATTTATAGGTGTGACTGAAATGCACACAGGAAACACCAGGAGAGGAAAACAAAGCCATGTCTCTGGTCCTTTATCCCACTGCTGTGTTTTAAATACTGAGTCTCAAAATCTTTTTTTCGTTCCCTGGTTGCACTAGGCTGATGAGAGAAGAGTAAGGTGATATGTGAGTATACGTTAAGGGCAGTTTTCTAAATAAACCTGAAAGCCTGCAGAACCCATCCTGGGATTTACCAGCATCTGGAGTCAAAACACCCATTTAGATCGCCTCTAACTTGTGTGCACAAAACACTTCAGGCTTGCTTATGTGTTACAAAAGAGGGAGGGGAGAGGACTTGGAGCACTGATACACTTCTCTGCCACCCCCTTCTCCATAACTGAAGATCTGAATTCACATGCTCATTTGTACCACAACAGAGCACAACAGAGAAGCCTCACGGTTTTGTCTGGTTTAGCAGGAATTGCAAACTACTCAAGCACTGCCATAGGGTGCCAAATGCAAGCATTACCTCATCGCCACTTAGTGTTATTGGCTGGAGATAACTGACGGTGGGGAATTATTGCCTACCCACATGGTGAGAGCTGAATTTTCTCATTATCTCTTTCTCTTTCTTTCAAACCAGCTGACCCTCTTAATAGATGTTATCTATAGGGACAGCCCCCCTTTGTGGATGCATCCTATAGAACCTGGGAGAGGCAGCACAAATGCAATCAGAAAGAGATTATATGGTATCAATAGAAACAAATTAAAAATAATTAAAAAAATCTTTAAGGACAGTAAACACTTGTGTGTTCAATATGGCAATTTTAACCTTCTTTTAAAGCTGCTATTAAATCCCACTGAACAGCTCTGAACATGATGTGATCATTATAATCTAGAAGATTTCTTGATATTTTTTTTTTTATTTTGCTAAGTCTCTGTATGCTTCCTGAGGCCAAATCGTGTCATTTTAATTCAGGACCCCCCTCTGTCACAGGCTTTCAGAAAAGTCATCAGTGATTGCTATGAGTATGAAAAGCCTGGTGATTACAGAATCACTTACCTCTTGTGAGGACATTGTTTCTCACAGCTGCAGAGAATGTATTGTCCTGGTGGAAGGCACCACAAAAGTAGAATTTCATCTCTGAGGTAAATCCCAGAATACTGTCTGGCAACAGCAGTGTAACTCACCTGCTATTGTGATGACTGGACAGAAGTGGCGGAACCGAGACTGGAGGAGTAGTGCAAATCCAAGCAACCCTCTTGCCACTGACCTTGCTTTTCTCTTAGATCTTATTTCTGTGAAATTCCTTTTGGCACAGAAGTAATTCAGTGTAAATTAAGGAAGGGTCTCAAGGGTCACCTCTTGGTGAATAATATGACCAGGTGCAGACTCAGTTCCAAGACCCTCTTTGGCATCTGTGCCATTCAAAGCTGTGTGCTGTGTTTGCTGCAAGTGGCCTTTAATCCTGATTTCCTTTATGGCAGTTATTAATAGGGGACTGAATTCTCTCCCTTTTTGTCTGTCTGATGTCGTTTCCTTTGTTTCCTGTTAGGAGCAGCACAAGGGTATAGAGAACAGACAAACTGCATTATCCCGATAATTAACTATCTCAGCAATATAGTGGCACCACAGCAGTAGTAATGCTGTGTAACAATTTGCATACATTAGTTTTCATGTCCCAGGAAAGCAATTTCTATAGCATTTAAGAGGAAAATTGGGAGGAAAAAAAAAAAAGGAGGGGGAGGTTTGGGATGAGGTAAATACATGATTTTTATTCAAAATAGGATTCAAAAAATGAAAATGAGTCCAACCCTGAAAGCACTTGGTGCCTTGTTAACATGGTTGCAATTATTCTTGAAGCATTTAGAGGACAGTGTTTGAGATGATATCAGGCCTTTATGACCCATTCATCTTAACCAGAGTTGTGCGTGCAGGATATCTCAGCTGCATGCACCAGATTGGCTCCACACATGCAGCTCTTGTGATGCTGGTTGGGCACTGCTACCTGCGTTACTACCTGGCTTGCAGAGCTCCATTCTTGAAATGCAAAGAGCTCTGAGCTGAAGAGATATCCCTGAAACATATCACCATACTGGATGATCATGCAGTGGCAGTGTGTCTGCTCTGGCAGTCAAATTCATTCCTATTGTCACTTAGCCCCATTCTCCTCTGGACAGAGCCACCTCCTCAGTGATGCCATACTACATTTATCCCAAGCATCTTTGACCCCAAATTGGTTGAAGCAATCAGAGCTGACACAGGAGTCCAAGGTCTGGCTCCAGGGAAGTAGGAGACCCTGTACTGTTTTCTGATCGGTGGGAACCTGGAAGCTCTGTGTTACCTTTACAGATTCCTTTCCACCTTCATCTCCATGTGGCCTAGTAGCATGTGGTCCTTGAATTCTCTTCGTGTTCTTTTCAATGATTTACTCTGTGACTTTGGGAAAAGTACTTACTATCTGTGTGCCTTAATTTTCCCAACATAACCTGGGTGTATTAATTAAACAGCTTCCTCGGAGGGGCATTGTAAGGTTTAATGAATTCATGCTTGCAAAGTAATTTAAGATTTCAGATGAAAACTGCTAGAGAAGTGCAAAGTGCATTATAATTAAAACAGAGAGAATCCAAAATAATATTTTGAAGCTCTTGATCAAAGTAAGAGGGGAATATTTGTTTGAAGTTGCTAATAAAAACATCAATCACTGTATTACGAAGCGCACATTTTTTAGTTAAATAGCATTAGTTAGTACTCTGCTATTTATTATTCCACTTACTATTTCCATTTCCATTGTCTTTGCAGAGAAAGAAAAATGTATTATCTTAAATTGATTTTCTCCAGATTTATATCAAATGGAGATACCACTGTGTCCAAAGTATGTCAGCCTACAATGCCTGTGCCCCCCTCTACATCTGGGAGGTTGCAGCACCCTAGCCTGTAGAGGTTCTGCTGTGAGGTTAGTGCAGGCATTCAGCTTGAGAAGAGTTGTGGGAACTAAGCTGCCTTGCAGAGAGGGACAAGTCCTCAGGCAATTGAAATGGTCATTGATTTGGGTGCTTCATGTACAGCTAATACCAAATGAAAGGTTGTGCTGAGTTTAAGACGGCTGAGGGACAGGACAACTTACACATGCCTTTTCTTCAAAGGTCATCAGCGAGAGGATTTTGGCTGTTTGGAATTCCTAGGCACAACTTTGAAGCTTGATTCTTACATGGGTAAAAAAATACGTCTCTGTTGCCTTTTAGGAATCTCATTTATTTTCTTGGAGCTGTACTTACCACTTCTGAGATGACATGGATATGACTACCGCATAGGAATCTGGGCATTTCTCTTGGAGTGCAGAAATCTCAGAAGCCACTTGTTCTGCAGAGTGCAAGCCCAAAGGGCCCTTGGGATACCATCATGGTCCTTACACACCAGCCTCTGAGCTGTGAGACTTCTCTTCCCTCAGTTTCTTGTTTTGCAGCTGAACAGCAAAATCAGCGCTGGTCTTGGGACCTCAAATAGCCTCATAGCTATAAGTGGAATCCTGGTTCATAAACTCCCAGAAGTGGCCAGTTTAGGGAGGAGAGAGTATGCTATGTAGCCCTTTACATCTTTGGACATTGTGATTTGATTGTGATTTTAGGAACTTAATGGGAAATGACGAAGGAAGAGATAATCTGTCTCTGTTGAGAAGACAAAAGAGGAATTGTGGGAAGTATTCCAGTTCTCTGCCACAAAAATACCTTAATGCATTAGTCATCCGAATTGCTGTGACATGCTCTGGCAATTCTGATGCCAAATCTAAAACTGAAATACTGAGGAAAGACAGGTGTCGATAGCCTTTCTAGTAATAAGTGACGCTTCAAATATATCATTTGAAAGAGCCCATTTTATGTTAGATAACTTGGGGTCCAACTGTTTACAAATCTGAAATCTGAGCTCACAAGCATTCGGGGGAGCATGCAGATGGTGGCTGCAGTTCTAGAATGATGCTTCTCAGCCATAGTGTTGTGAAAGCAAATGAGTGGGTGCTTTCACTCAAAGCAACTTCACAGAAATAAGAAATTTCCTTAATGCTGTGGGAAGATGTGACCCAGCTGTGAATCTGGGACTGCATTACATGAAGCATTTCGTGTATTCAACCAAATGGTCTGCCCTGATTCTTATGTAGTAGTCATATCCATATCATCTCAGAAGTGACCGAATACAGCTCCAAGAAAATAAAATGGATTCTTTGAGGAGCATTAGAGATGTAATTCTTATACCCATGTGAGAACCAAGTTTCAAAGCTGTGCCTAGGAATTCCAAATAGGTAATTTTCCTGTTCCTAGTTAGGAAGTTTAAGATATTCAGCACTCAGATTTCTTCTCTCTCTTCCCCCCTCTCTCTCTCTTTTATTTTTTTATTATGTTTTCTTTGTATGGGCAGATACTGAAAAAAGAAATAAGTGTGTGACAACTAGATATTGACCTTCACTTGAGTTTCTGCATATTGCTATGATGAGAAGATGTTCCTTCCTCCATTTTTCACAAATATGAGAAGAATAAAGCCAGGACAGATACACTGCACCTGGTTGAAGAGAGTGCTGGAAGAGGTAGGAATAGGATCCCCATGTTCTTTGTGTCCAAGAGTATCTCAAGCTCAGTTGAGCAGGTGAAGGTTAACAAATGAACTGGAGACAGCATTGTAATTGTGGGAACTAGGCTTGTTTCCTGTACTAAGTATTGGAAACCCCTTACACTGCCATAGGGAGGATATTTGGAAAGAGCACCAGAGCATTACATTATGAGGAGCAGCGACCATAAATATCTTTGATGTGCAAGGAATAGTTGGTGCTTACATCTGTCAAAATTATCAGAAGGTTTATTGTACATTACTTTCACGTTTTATTTTTAACATTTCAAGTTAATTATATGTAAATATGTCTAATGTGGGTTAGAAAAGGACCACAAATCCTTGTTTTGACTTCCTCTCACTTAAAGCCATCAAATTCATCCAGATATTTGTGTACTGATTTTACTAACTTCTGCTTGTCTAATACAAATTTGATCCTGGCTTGAGAATGTCAAATGAGGATGAGTCCCCATTGCTGTTGGTAGTTATTCCATGAGTTAATCTCTCTTGCTAGAGGGAATAGGGATGAGCCCAGTAAGAGGAAGGAGAGGAAACAATGTTCACTTTTACCTTTGAAATGGTGTAAATTCAGTGTTTGGCTATTCAGTCTACAGTTTTGCTAGCTGCTTTTTTTTTTTTTTTTTTTTTTTTTAATCTCTGGGAAAGCATTTCTGTGTGTATATTTTGTCACTTTATCTTGACTTCCTTGTTCTAAGCAGTCTGAACTCCTTTGTTCTCCCACTGTAGCACATTTTCTCTGGCCATGGAAAATGTTTCTCTCTCCTTTTTGCCTATCTTTCAATTTTAAGTATCTTTTTCACAACTTAGATAACACATTTCTCTATGGTAGTCCAGGATTGGTCTTGCCAGTCTTGCATACACTAAAATCACAGAATCACAGAATCACTCGGGTTGGAAGGGACCCCAAGGATCATGTAGTTCCAACCCCCCTGCCTAGCAGGGCCACCAACATACATATTCAGATCAGGTTGCCCAGGACCCCGTCCAACCTGGCCTTAAACACGTCCAAGGACGGGGCATCCACAACCTCCCTGGGCAGCCCGTTCCAGGGCCTAACCACTCTCCTAGTAAAGAACTTCCCCCTAACATCCAACCTAAATCTTCCCTCCTTCAATAAAATTGTTCATCTGCTCAATCCTCTTCTATTTAGCTATTACTCTTCTCTTGTAGTGTCAAGAATCATGAAAATCAAGATGGAAAATCTTTTTTATTTTTTTTTTTTCTACTTCTAGATATAGCTAATTGTTTGGAAATACTTGCTGTGGATTTTTCAAAGAAGAAAGTGGAAATGTATTTGATATAGAAATATGCTTGATAGGTAAAGAAAACAAGATGAGTCCCAAAATAGCCACCTGAGATAGACCTGAGAATAACTAATTTTCTGTGTATTTCAACCTATTCTTAGGTTGGCCATTTACTAGATGAATTTGTAGTGTACTTCTCTCAACAGTTCTTAGTTAAAGAAGGTCTGAGTGAAGTCTGAATAAGACACAGTGTGTTCCTACTTAAGGTGCCAGACAGCTCCATGCTTTCTGCATCTATATCTCTATTGGGATTTATGCTTACATGCATGTTACTTTGCAACTGGTTGTTCCTGTTCCTGTTGTTCCTCTTTACACTGATCAGTGAATAACATGGGTGGGTTTTTTCACTTGGAGGAGATGTTGAGCTGTGAATGTGTCTGTACTGCTAATCTTACAGTGATTTTACATGCAACTTGCTTGTGTTACTTTTCTAAGTGTGAATAACAAAACATTCCAGTTCAGGATTAAAAACAGTGCCCACAAGCAGATGTTTGCAGAAAAATTTTCTAAAGTTGGATTTCCTCAGTCTAGCCAAACTGATCTAGGTCAGCTGAACTTCCACTAAACATTTTGGAGAATGCTTGATTTCTTTGAAATGCATGAAGAGAAGGAGAGGTTTTTTGAAAGTCTAATCAATAAACCCTCAAGATGAAGAATCACATGATTTCTTAAAAGATAGAGGTAAAACATACCTGATTTCTGAAAATAAAACAAAACAAAAACAGCCATCAAAACAAGGAAAAAATCTGGAGTCTTGAGATTGAGTGCATAGGCAACTACAAATGGTTAAATTTTTAACAGACCAGTGGATTTTCTGTAATAGGCCAATGGTTTATCCCTGTTCCCACTGCAATCAATGCAAAAGACCCTGGGGAAAAACTATTTATCAACATATGCATATTTTTAAATGGTTGTCAAGACTGAGCGAAACAAAATTCCAATCGGTCAAACTGATCACAGAGTTCTAACCATCTTTTCTTGACTCTGGTTCCTCTGAATCTTCACAAACTCTCTAGGTCTTATTTCTGTAGAACATGAGAAAGAGCTATGTGAGCCAAACAAACTATTATTTATTACAATCTGTAGTGGGAGTGATGGCAGCTGTTGATGGTAGTTTTTCATTAACAGTTAAGTAAAGCCAGTAAATGTTGTAATGCGCTGTGCATTGGCAGATGGTGAGTTACAGCAAGAGATTCTACCTCAACCAGTTCTTCACACTCATCTTCACTTTGAAACATCATCTAAATAGAAAAGAGATCTAAAGAAAAATACCCATTCAGCTGCCTTATTCCTACATAACTTTTATTTGGCTGGAAATGCAATCCATGTACAAACAGCTAGGATGAAACAACTTGCCACAACAAGGAGGTAAAAAATATTCCGTCCCACTGACAGTTTGGCTCTTATCTACAGTGCAGTTTCTTCCTGTCATTATCCTTTTCCTTCGCAAAATTGAGTTGATACCCTGGCCTGGAATAAAGCACCTGCACATGCTGATGCTTGAAATTATACGGCTTTCTTTTCCAAACTCAATAGTGTAGTTTGGGATAGAAGTGCTCTTTCCACACTGCTCTCTGTGCCCCACTTAGGTTTTATCATGAAATATTTTTCATATTCCAGTCATGTCAGATTATGTCAGAAGCAAAAAGGTGACCACGTGGAGAAAAGCCTAAGCCTGACTATTTCACGTGGAATAATGGAAAAAGAAAAAGCATTGTTTGGTTCTTGAATTTCAGCAATATTGGTGTCTTGGAAAATGTATCTTTTTCTATCAGCATTTGTTTCTACAAGGTCTATGGTTGTTGAAAGAAAGTTCTTGCTGGTATGAGCAACTGGACTGTTTTGAATACTGTCACAGTGATCATAGTACAGGATCTTGAAGGATGTTTTAAATGGTTTCCCAGGCATCTCATGATGTATTATGTATCTAATGATGGCAGTGCACTTTAAGCATTCATTTTTATATTGAAGAGAAAATAATATACATGAAGGAATGGACCAGTATTATAAACATGGAAGTAGTTCCCAAGTCTGCTAGTAGTCCCTACTGTATTCTGATTCAGGAGCTGGTGAAAACACTGTACATATAAGCACTCCCTGCCAGTAAATAGGTTATTTAGTGCCTAGAGCATCAGCATGGTTTCTGTATGTTATTGCTATTACATAGTGAGAATGATGCAGCACCATATTTCCAAGTCAACGCACAAAATTCATGAGTCATAGCTGTGCTCTGAAGGGAGGGACATACACTTTTTTTGTTGTTGCTTTGTTTTGTTTTGTTTATCTGTGCTGCATTGCTTGGAAAATTAAACCAAAACAATACAAAACATAAAATCAAAGTCTGTAAGTAGTCATGCTGATGTCCATATGAAAAATTAAGTTAGTGCTGAAAAGTAAATTAGATTACTGTACTTTAATCCTAGTGCTCCAACAATGGTTGATAATAACAGGTGCATTTTGTATGTTCTGGCTGCTTCATTGCTATTGTTTGCATACCATTTATAGAAAAATTGCTATAATCAGCAATCCAACAAAAAAAGGCATTGCATAGGCTCTCTGCCAGGAGAACAAAGGTGGTGGCTGTTGTGATGGATCAACCCTCTCCTCAGCCTCCACATCTTGCTTGTTGGCTCTTCAGCACAAGATGACCAAAAACTGCTAACGTGGAGACACCAGGATCTTGTCACTGCAAAGGAAGCAGATGTGAGGATGCAGCACCCTGATACTTTTGACCTACATCATGTGACTGCTCTTGAGGAAACTGGTGGGAGAGCTGAAAAGAGTACAGAAGTGTGCCCCTTTTCATTAGGGACCAAACATCTCATCTATTGCCTGGCTCCAGATAGTGAAAGAAAAACTCTTAATAGATTAGCAGCAGCTCAGCTGCAATCAACTGCTAAAGCAAAAGTGTGCAGTGGCTTGAGAGTTACAAGAGACCTATTTGGAGTCATTCCATAGTGGATTAAGAAGACAGGCTTACTGCAGTGCCTTCTATGACAATTAAATGTGAATTACGTACTTTTTGAGCTTATGAAAAGATGATTTTCTATGGTTGTTAGGAAAACTTCTGTAGCAAGGTTTCAATGATGACTTTTCTAAGACTAGATCACAAAAATAAATCAGCATTTTCTTATCAGGGACCTGTGAAAGATCTTGAGGATACAAACTGGACCTGTACAATCTGCACTCATTGATCCAGTTGTGGTTCTGTTATATACAGATCTTATGTGTCTGAGGAAAAACATGCAGACAAAACCTTATGTTTACGTGACTCTGTGGCATGTTACAAAGTGAAGGGGCATGTCCAGTGTCATGGAAACTTTATTATTGCTCCCAGTTGCTGAAATTCTCTTTATTGGCAGCAACCTTGATATTACTTCTTTTCACAAAAAGATAGTAATTGTGTTTATTTATTGTTTCTATCAGGCAATTCAGAGAATACAGAACAGTTTTCCACAGTGAAGAGTGCAGTAAATGTTCTTCCTTCCAAGTGTTTGCAGCAGCACTGGGATCAGAACAGAACCTGCTTTTGCATGTAACTACCAACAAAACATCCACCATCTCAAATCCAGAGGGACCTCACACAGATGCTTAAAACACCTCTTTGGGAGCTGCCCATGCTCCATCCACAAATGGTTACAAGCCTGTGTGCTAAAGCAACAGATCTGTGATCTAGTGTGGCTGTGAGGAAAGGTTTATGCTCCTTTTCCTTCCAAGCAGCTCGTGGCCTCCTTTCCCAGGCAAATATTCTCTTGGATCTGAAGGGGCACAAGGCACAGCAGTCCTCTCCAGCGTGCTCCCTGTGTGAGGCCAGCAGGCAGCACTACCTCTGAGGTGCAGCTGCCCACCCGTGGCCTAGCAGGGTTTGCAGAGCCCACACGAGCCCACTGTGGGGCTTGCCATTTTGCCGAGCCCCCATGCAGTTCCTGTTCAAGAGCTTTTGATTTGGTTTGGGGGGATGGTGGGGGAAGGGAAGTGCTTTTTTTTTTTTTTTTTCTCTTCAGCTGGGGATTTCAAATGTGTCATTTTCTTCTGTTATCTTAAGTCTCCAATCAGGGGCAAATATGATATTACATTATGTAAATATTAAAGACAATTGCAAAGCTTTAATTAAAGCCAACTTTGTTTCTTCTCTCCTTCCCTCCCTCCCTCTTCCCGATTTAGTCAGGGACACAATAAACTTAATCAGCTGCCCCAAATTATGCATGCATTAGCCCGTGAGATTCAGCAGGACTGGGCTTCTCAAGGACAAAGAAATATACTGAGCTCCAGCATCTCACTTTGTTTTCTCCAGCCATCTTTTGTGGTGTGTCATGGGAAAAATTCTAATGAGGCTCTCTCTGCTGCTGCAGAAATTCCTGTCAGACACAAGTATTGGCTCCTTCTGCTCTTTATTTCCCAGATAAGAGTTTTCTGTTATCCTGTCCTTCTGTGAGGAACAAAAGCCACACTGCCAAAACATGTGCACTGGGATAGACTGGACTGACATTAGCTGATTACAACATATTTGGTGATCACAATAAATATAGTTTCACATTTCTGGAATTAATTTTCTTCCCTTCTCACAAAACTTAAAGTGTGCCAAAGAATGCATATTAATTTGCATCTGTGGAATAGTTTCTCCACGTGTACTTTTACTGTACTGGATTTGATTGTACTTGTTACATAGGGTGTTTGTTAGTTTTTTTGTTGTTCTTGTTTCTTTTTTAAATATCTGCTATAAAGCAGAGTATGTGGCATAAAGTCTTCTAGGAAAATTTCTGGCTCACTGGAGATGCAGAAGAATTTTCTAACTCTCTTCCTTCCTATGTCTCTTCCAGCAAGCAAAATTCCAATTAGCAAATTTGCTCAATTTAGCAAAGTGTCAGGAGGGAGATACCCACAGCCCTCCTGACTGATCGCCAGGAGGGGAGGTGCAGCCTGATGTCTTTCTTCTCTTTCACTATGCATGTACGTCACTGAGCACAGCCGTCATTTTGAGCATGTGCTGCACGATGGTGGCAGGGAGCTGCTTCAACCAAATGGTTGTGGGTGTTCTTGTTTGCTCATTGACTGAATAATAGCTTGCTGCTATTTGCATTCGGGAAAGAAATCCTGGAAATGCAGCCTTCTGGAAATATTTGTGCTTATTTATGTCAGTGTGGCTGTCTCTTTTTAAGAAGGCAAACTAAAAATAGGAATTTCTCCTGGTGTCTGGCTGGCTTGCTTGCCAGAGTGCCAAGCATAGCTTAACAACGCAGAGGCTTAGTGTATGCCCTGTCTGGGAGAAGACCAAGAGGAAACAAGATTGTAGTTTGAAAACATGATGTTATCCCATCTACCGAACCAGCATCCTTGCTTAATTTCTGCAGATCAATGTCAGATATTTATGGATCAAAACAGAAGGAGTTTGCCATTATAGAAATGAAATCTATACAACTTAACACCTCTTCTGAGACACTATCCACTATTTATCGATAAAATAAATACAATTGGTTTGATTCTACCTTTGTACTCTGCTGCTGTGAACCCTCCACCTATGGATAAGGCCAGGGGCAATACTGCTCCACTGTGAGGTTGGGAACCATTCAAGAGTAGGCCTCTGACAAGGGTGAGCTCAAAGGAGAGTGGGAAATAAACTTTCTCTGCAATCTAGGTGAATCAGCTCATGTCAGCCAATATAAATTCAGAGGGGTTCCCCAGGCAAAGCTGAGAATTTTTTATCCTATCACTACTGTCTCATACTTAGGATTTGTTTTCACTGCAGGAAGGTGTTAATTTGACTATAGATTAACTCACTTGTTTTCTCAAGATCAGTTGGGTGTCTAGTATATCCTACCTGTTTGAGACACAATGCTTACTTTAAGTACCTGCCTAAGAGTAAAATCTACAGGTGCCTAGGCTCTGTAGACATTTTAACTGATGAAGATGTGACTAATTATTTCCTACTAACAATACCTTTTCTTCTAGTAAAGCAAGCCCTACGCTTTTTTTAAATACTACTAATGTACTCTGGAGATACCAATTGCTGATAGCAAATTTATTATTTGGCTGCAGTATAGTGAATTTTAGCTGTGTTTTAAGCCCCAAATTTCTAAGCCAATAAAATCTCAGTTAATTTGGATAAATCTTCCCCTTTTCTTGCTATGTTTATACCAAGGTCTGTTACACTTCTCAGCAGAAAATTTTGGCAATTGGGAACAAGCAATAAATTTGCAATCAGAAAAAATATTCAAGACTTGAGCTTTTAAAATGGATGAGACTAAGCTGATTTTCAAACACATGGTCAATAGGACATTTTATATTAATTTACATGATAAGTGACTTTTTGCCTCCTAAGCCCAGAACAAGTAAGAGCACAACAGCAACTAAGTCTTCTGACAATATCGTATTTAGGTTTTAAGGTTCTGCCATTCAGCATTTACATTTAATCTTCTAACTCAGACGACATATACCCTTTGGTCTAGCTGATTGTATTATTTTTTTTTTAATGGAACAATCATCAGAATTCAGTTAAAAAAGAGAAAGTCTTGCTCAGTAATAAAATTGCAGTTCTGCCTTTTATATCTTGGCATTGCCTGCTTTCCTGTTATGTAATGTATTAAACTGTTATTTGTTTGAGGTTTTAATGCTCAGCTCTCACTAGCAGGGCTAATGCAATGAAGACACAAAGGATTTGACTTTGTTGTGATAAGCTGAAGTCTCCACCAAAGTAAATGTAATGCATTTCCTGAATCTCTAGACAAAAGTTATTGCAATATCTTTAGTGCAGTTGTGTTAAAGAGGCTAATTAAAATAATGCAATGGGAAATTGCCCAGTGTAGCACTAGGCAAGTAAGGGATGGAAGTTTTCTGCATGCTACAAAGTAGCCAGCCTGTTGAGTAGGTCTTTGCTATCCCAGGTGAAGCTAATAAGGAAGCAGCTGCCACATAAGGAAAATCAGAAGGCAGCCACTCTCAAGGCAGACAGGTGTTCAGAGTACATAGATTGAAGGGAAGGATAAAACGATTGTTACGTGTATGTGAAAGAAGGAGGGAGGAAAGAAGAAGGGAGAACGAGCCGGTGTGTGACAGTGAGATCGCTCAAGCCACTGTAGAGGAAAGGCAAAGATAATGTAGGAAAAAAAAAAAAGCAGGTTAAATGCAGGGCTTCCTCTCTGGTTTGTTATGCAGAGTGTCACTCTGCTGAAGGTGAAGTGCCAGGCACAGTAAGGGCAGAGCATGGTATGGCCCTCCAATTGCCTACAAGCCCAATAAGGCCTGTAGGCAATTAATACTAACATTTGATATATGGTTTCTGAAATGTGGTGACAGTTATGAAATGTGGTAACAGGGAGGAGAAGAGGAAAAAGAAAGTGTTTGAGGCATTCCAGTAGTTCTTGTTAGGTCCTAACACCAGGCTGTTATGAAACTGGAGCCAAATGCCTATTTTATCATGAAATCACTTGACCTTGCTGCAAAACAATGCTGAGAAAATTGTGTAAGGTCAGAGGCACCATGGAATGATGGCAGATGAGGAATTGTTTTGCTTTTAAACTTTCATAAAAAAAGAAGGAGCATGTATGGTAGAAATCCAAGACTATGACTTCTATGGAAAACAAACAGATAAATAACTACATGCAAACAAAAAAATAAACAGAAGAAAAGGACAAAGGAAAGTGAAAGGGATTCTGCTTCAGAAAAGAAAGAAACGTGTGTTGGAGGCTACATCAGTGGAAAAAGTGACTGGCCAGAAACCAGGTAAGACAATTTGAATGAAAGAAACATTTCTGTTGAACTCTTTAGCTTTCTCCTAATGTTGCAAACTCTTTTTTTTGTTGTTGTTTCTCTATTCTATTTGCCTCATGATGTTATATGACTAAAGTAAGAGGTTTTTGCACTACGTGTTCTGGGTATGACTCGCTATATTTAGTTTCTATGGACAGGATACAAGCAAGTGGACTATGATCCATTTGCAGGTGGCCTTAGGAGACAAAGTAAGGTTCAGTGGCATGCAAACTTGAAAGAGCATTCCTGGATCACAGCAGGTGAAAATCTTCTAGGGGAAAGTAAATAATGTGAACAATCAAATATGTTTATATTTTATGTTTTGTATTAAAAACTTGTATAAGGAATCATAGAATCATGGAATTGCTCAGGTTGGAAAAGGCCTTCAAGATCATCAAGTCCAACCACAACCTAACCATACTACCCTAATTTTAACAACCCTCCACTAAATCATGTCCCTGAGCACCACATCCAAATGGATTTTAAACACATTCAGGGATGGTGACTCAACTACCTTCCTGGGGAGCCTATTCCAGTGCTTAACAACCCTTTCTGTAATGAAGTGTTTCCTGATATCCACCTAAACTTCCCCTGGCACAACTTGGGGCCATTTCCCCTCGTCCTGTCACCAGTGAGAAGAGACCAACCCCACTTTAGGAAGATTTGAAATAGACTTGTAGGAAAGAATGAACTAAGCACTGATATTAGCTGTCTTGACATGCTGATAACTACTGCTGTTAGGATACTACAGCTACAAACCTTGTACGATTCAGAGTATCTGTCCATATCCAGACACTTTATTTATTGGCAAGTTTTTTATGTTTCTGGCTCACATGTGCAGTAAATCTATGCTGAGTAAATTAGTTGAACAGTTGGCTCATCAATATTTACATAGGAGGCCTTTATAAATAACCCATCACACACGTTTGCTAAACTTACAGTCAAGACATCAAACACAAGCCCCAGGAGCCTGCCTCTGGAAACACTTGATGGAAGAAAGTTTGTACAGTGCATGGAAGAAAAATTACCAAACAACCCTTATCGATGTTAATATCTGTAAAATCTGCCTTCAGAATTGCTCCTCTCTGTCACTGCTGTGCTGCATTATTTTCAATTATTCTTTGACTATTTGGGACAAATGAAAGCAAGCAAGTCAATAAAAAGCCTCCCTGGCCTGTAGTGTTGTCACCAAAAATGCAGAAAAGTGGCTTCTGATATCACAGAATACCCCTAAGTGAATACACGAGTTGCTTATCTTTGTAGAGAATAATTAGCATGTTGAATTTATTTCATGATTTTACATGAGGTGTTAAGGAGCTCTTTTCTAAATGATTTGCAGGTGATTGTGATCTGTCAATATCACTTCATTTTTCTTAATGGGAATCATTTACCCAAGGCTAGAATGTTTCTTCTAGAAGAAAGGATGCATAGGGTAGCACAGGTGTAGATCTGAAATGGTTGATTTGAAGGCCATGTGCTACCTGTTCCCAGATTTTGCTTCTTGGAGTCTGTTCAGTGATGCTGAAATTAAACTTTCTTTGTGTACTTGATTGTGTAGTACCATCCTTGCTGCCTCTCACTCAGGGCTGAAACTCACCTGATAATTCTTGATGACTGCAGTAGCACCTCTTGCTGTGTGCAGAGCTGATCAACCCTGTCTGCCCTTCTTGTTGATTTCTATTTGCAGCCTGCTGAGGAATTCAAATACCATTACGTGAGAGGAAATGGGGCAGAGAGGGGAACAGAGAAGAACTCCTTAGGAGAAGCTCTGACCCAAAAGACTCATCTCATTGGACTTTGCTGATGGGGTAGGGAGCATTTTTATGAGCACTCTGAATACTTCAGGCACTGAGGAGATTGCCCTAAGGGAGGCCTTTGGAAGAACACACTGTTTGGTGGAGTCAGAGTAACCTGACAGATGCTTGTCTCAGCTCACCAAACTTTTGCACTGGTGGTGTTTTGGTTTGTTTTCTGTAAGCATCATAGCAAGAAGATCCTTTGAAGAGTGATTAAAATTCACAGGGAGCAACTTAAAGAGGAAGGAAATGTTGCCTTAGTGTTTCTAAGATGTTCCTCCTGTTGCACTGCAGTGGTTCATAGTGAGGAGGATGTCACAGGAGTATCATGTGAAGATATGGGAAGGGACTTGTGGTGTGGAAGAGGAGAGGAATTGAGTCTTCTGACAGGAAAGATCCTTATGAAAGGGTGAGCTTCCTAGTGATTTGTCTGAAGTAAGTCTTTGATGAAGGGAGCATAATGATAACTTTGACGTTTTAAGGAACTCTTCTAGCCCCTGGCAGCATTTTTTCTGCCAGTAGAGCCACTTCTCAGAGCAGACATCATAAACAACAAAGAAAGTTGCCATGTTCCATGCTGTGCATCTTGCTGAGGAGTTCTCTCTTCAGAGGAAAGGATCATGTGCAGTCAGTGTGCTCTGTGGCAAATTAGACAAAAACAAAATTTCAGCTGAAGTAGCTTTGATCACTGCTGATTGCCATGATGTTAAATGTTGCTTGCCCTATATTGGGAACAACCAACCTTCCAGAGCCTGACAAGAAAATAAAACGTGTAAAGTCAGAGAATCGTGGGTTTGTAAACTACCTGATTTAGCCTCCGGCAGGTATTTTTAGCATGAAGACTGCTATACAGCATGAAAAATCTCTTTTATTCTTTCACCAATTTAATTAGTGCCTGAATGTGTTTTTAGTATATTATATTTGCTTTTTTTTAGTAGTAGCTATAGCTTTTCATTGAGAATACAAAAACAGCAATAATGACATTTTGCAAGCAGTTCTGCCCTCAGTGATTGTATCTGTGCTAGCAGATAGACCAGATCAGGGCTCCTCTGGCCCTAATGACATGTGGCACAACTTACTGTCGTGTAGGTAGGCTTTTCTCCCCAAACAGCAGTCTCATCAGTATTGCCTACTGTGAAAAATCCCTGGCCCATGCTACACCCTGAAACGTGTCTTGCCACTGTTTGGGACCATTAGCACAGGCCAAAAGAATGCCAAAAAACACACCAACAGTGAAATAGCACAGACATTCACAAGCCAGTGATCAGATCCACACCCTGGACCATTTCAGTTTGCTAGTACAATTGTAGCCATCTTGGTTTACAGTGCTGTTAATTTTCTGGAGAGGTGGCTTCTGTTCTGCTGTGAAATCACAAACGTTTTGTAAAATATAGCTCCTTCCTGTGGTGTGTCCATGGTAAATAAAAGGGCCCAATAAGGAGCTATACTCTTTCAACTAGCTGGAGAATAAGAGAGCAGTTTCCTTCTCCAGGGGTGTTGTGGATTCCTTAGCCACAGCTGGAGGAAACTCCTGACTGGTCCCTCCAGCCAATTTGCATCTTTTGAATGGTGTGGCAACTCCTCAGTGTTTTGGATGTTTCAGATTACTTTCCTCATGTTCTTTAGAAACTTCTCAGTAAGGCCTAAGGAGCAGCTCAGGGTTTTCAATGGTACTGATAGAGGTTTTCTGAGGGACTGATAAGGCACCATGCATATCAGGCTTCAGGAGGATTAACTCTTAATATGCCCCCTGCATGAGGTGAGCCTGGGTAGTGTTGCAGAGGCAGCTGCCCTGCAACCTTCTGGAGGAGAAGCACCCTAGGGGATGAAGGATGAGTTTAGCAATGACTGGAAAACAAACTTATGTTAAAGGAATTGCAGTCGGCCTCCATGACTTAGTGCCACCAAGGAAGATGTGATTTAGAGGGCTGTTAGAGCAGGTACAGAGCAGGTTCTCTGCCAGTTTGAATTTGTATTTCCCTAGTGGGTCAGAAAGAAAAGGGACTTCTGCTTTTGATCAAGTTAATGAACAATCATACCGTGCTGTCTGAAGTAGATGAGGAGATATGGATATGATTTGTGTCTGTCTTTTCTGTGTACAAATATGGCAGCACATTGTATAAGAAACATGCAATTCTGAGACCAATATACAGGATTTGTCATTTTGTTTATTTTCAGAAGACTATTCATAGTAAATCAAATATCAGTTTAATACAAATGGAGTGTGGGTGCCAGCCCTCCCTTTATAGCACAGTGTAGGTGTGCCTTCAGTCAGCTTGATTACTGCAATGGTAGTGTTGTAGCTTGAAAGAAAGCCTTTACCAGCATTCTGAAAGTGGAAAATCCTGTATAACCTTGATTATTGCTGAAGTATTTGGAGTTCACAGAAGACTTAAATTTAGTGAAAAAACAAAAACCTTCTTGTCCACTGAGGCTTGATTGTTTGATAGCAAAAACATGCCTGGCAATAAAAACAGGGAAGTGAGAAATTCCAGTTAAAGAGCTTAGGCCTGATGACTGTGCCATTTTATTTTTTTTTTTTCTTTTCCAAGAAATAACAGCCCACATCCTTTTCAGAAGACATCAGTGCATCTTGCTGAGAGCTGACTAGAAGGCTTGCTGTGGGAAACCCTGACAAAATTACTGAATTAAATCTTATGCTTTTTGTAAACTTTTCCTGATTTGCTGATGCATCTCCCTTCCATACTAAATTACTGCTCCATGCAGCTATTGAAAATGCCACTGACACAGTTGGTACCTTCAAGCTGAAGGAACAAATGGGCTGTTAGGGAACTGGTGGCAGGAGAAAAGGCAGAAGAGAAGAGGAAGCAGAGTTCTTTTGATGAGGTCTTGCATTTCAAGTGTTCAGGTTTTTCATAGGAAGCTGATTAGTAAAGACTGATGTGGTTTTGGATCACTTTTCATTCTAAGGGAAAATGTAATATTAGATATTGTTAAGCTTCAATGAAGAATGAACTCTTCTTCCTTGGACCTTCTTGTCATACTTAGCGCTTGATAGAAATGGTTTAACTTGCAAGCGACTTGTAAGTCTAGTCATTGCCTTTCAGGTTGAGGAGTCCAGAAATGATGGTGGTCTGTTTTTTGAAGATATTTGTTTTTGTTGCACTTGAATCTTAGTAACAAGTTGTATTTAAGCTATTGAATCTTCAAATTTTTCCTTCCTTTGAGAGCAAAAATGATTATGGGGGAAAAAAAAAGTATCTTTTTGGCTACTTTTTAAGAAAGGAGGACAGAAGGCTAAGAATAAGTACAGAATAGGCAGAAGAAGTGAAACTGAATGCAGCAAGGAAGAGAACAGAATGGCCCTGCAGGAAGGTCTGAACTATCCTTAGAGAATAGATCAGAATGACATCTAGACTAGAACAGAAGAAAGCATAAGGATGCTGTGGATGCTGTGTCTGAGCCTTGGTTACTATAGCATTGTCTAAAGTTCAGTGAAATTGTGTTAGATACCTTTGCAAAGGCTGTGCGTTATGAGTTTCCTCTCAGTGTATAGGCTTTGAAGAGATAATGGTTTCTCTGTCTCATAGAGCTTTGCTACTTCCCCGTCCTGCACATCCATTCTCTTATGCCAGCAGAACTGCTTACGTATCCAGCTGGAGAGCAGATTCACATGAAGACAAACCCAGGGAGAAAAAGTTTACAGCCAGTTCCATTTTTTGCTCTCTTAATGGCTGAGCTAGCTTGTGACAGCTAAGAGATCATGCATGTAGAATGATGATACAGTTATACACCTATCAGGGAGCCTGCTGGTGGGGGCACATCTGCTGCTGCATTGTGCATGCAGCAGAGGTGGCCAGACAGCTGGAGGTGGCACTGTCTCAAACTTCTATGCCAAGATTTGCTGCAGGATATTTTAAGAAGCCCTGATATACAGGATATCCTAAAAGACTCAACCACAGAAACATCAAACAAATGTGAAAAATGTGAAGGTGACAAGTGGAAAACTGTTATCAGAGACTACTATTCACGCAATTTTTTTGAGTGACAACTTTATCCTTTGAGGTTTCTCTGAAGTTCTATCTTTTTCCTCTGCACTGGGGCTGATGCTGATTTTATTTGGTATTATAAGTCATGTAAATTTTCGGTTCAGACAGAGTACAGTCCTTTTCCCCAGAACAAGTGTGGTTTTCTCCTTGCTGGGTATTTCAGCTAATATGATATATACGTCATGCGGTTTGTCCTCTAAAATTTGTTGGGCTGAGATTGGTTTGTTATTCACATATAATATAAGCTGACAGGAGAGATAATACAGGAGCGTGATTACACAGAATAATTCATATTTTTTTTCTTCTAACCAAGTAGATGCAGTTGGAATGTATCTCTGTTTTCAAGGAGTTCTGTCTTTGTTCAGTCTGTAGCAAGAATGAACTGTTGGATTTTTAGGATGGCAAGAGTGCAGGCAGCTGCTCTGGACATTTCCAGTCTCACGATATACAGCAGAAAAGTTTAGATTTGCTCTGCTGAATATATTAAGAATAATATAAGAGGGGAGAGCCACAAGCTAGAAATAGGAAAATATTACTTAGATGAATGAACAACAACAATGGAAAAATGGGATGCTGGCTTTAAACCCTGTCTTTGTGGTCTCCTTTTCTTTCACACTCTGAAACCAAGGATAAAAATATCTGTATTCTCAGAAGGGATTAGGAGAGTCTAATACTTCAAAAGCTTATTCAAAATGAGTCTAGTCAAACAAACAAACAAAAAAAACCATAAACAAGCAAAACTTAGAGAAATAAGCCAAGAACCAGGAAAAAGAAATTTTAATTTTTCAGACAGAAAAATAGCCATATTCAATGTGACAAAAGCTAGATGATAAAACATATTAAATGGTGATAGTAGCTTTTGTTTTGCTTCAGTTTGGTGTATTTGGGGATAGAGAGGAGAAGAACTTTTAAAAATGAAGTTCATATACTTATTTTCCCTAGTTTCAACATATTGCTTTCCAGTTGAAATGGTTCTTTGTTCAGAGTTTTACCTAATCTTAACTTTTCTAAGAGGTAAAATGAATGACTTCATTTTTTGTCTAACCAGTCATCTGATAATACAGTTATATTCACAACTCCATTTGAAATAATGGAATGCAAATATGTCTTTCCCTACGGGGCCTACGTGCTCAGAATCCTTCTACACTTCCACAGAGCTGTTCTTGCATCAGTAGAAAAATGTCCTGTTGAGGCACAGGGAAAACCCTTCCAGTAGTGACAATTAATGTCATGTGCATTAGGAGGTGCTGGAACTTAGAAGTTACATCCAGTACAAAGGCACTGTCTATGGAAATTAAGTATGGATTTCCTATATCAGTGCTTTGGGTGCATTTATTTACAATCTAACTTGCAAATTCTGTGATCTTCTCATTGATGCTAAGTAAAAAGCAAAAAGTATCTGAACTCTTACCTGTAATAAACAGGTATGATGAGTTTTCCATCTCAGCTTTATGAATGTTCATTCTCTCCTGAACTGTCACTTCAGAATTTCATACTTATTGCTGAAAAGGATAGTTGTGAATGTTTTTAAAATGTTCTCATTGGGCATATTTCACTTTTCTTTTAAGTGGCATCTTCACATATTTTTCTTAGCTAGATTCAGATTTCTGTCAATCACTTGAAGTTGAAATATCCTCATTCATTTGGATGGACTGTTTGGTCCTCTTGAGTTTTTCATGGGTTAAAGCAATGGTGTTGATCCCATGCTTCTTTGATTTGAATTTGGAGTGGGGAGGAAGATGCAGTTATTTAGTATGTGCACATCACCTTGCAATCCGTGAGTAGTCAATCCTGAGAAGCACTATCACTTGGAAATGCTCCTCGGGGCAAAAAGAGTGTAGGGACAGAAGAAGCAGAAAGAAGCTTGGACTCCTTGGACAACATCAAAGACATTTTGTGTGTCCAAATGGCCATTACTGCTGCTGTAGATTGCCTTCTTATCATTGTGCAACACCCATACCTGGACTGCTGCTCTTTATTTTCTTCTTCAGAGATTTTTGCATACAATGAAAGAGCCCATAAGGAAAGCTGTCTGCAAGACAGTGTGAAAAGAGAACTAGGTAATGGAATCTAAAAAGGAAGTTCCAGTTATAACCTGAGATGGCAACAGAGGTATCACATCAGGAAGGCTTAGATGTCAGCTGTATTAAGACACTAATCCTGGTCTGTTATCTTGGTTCAGATAATTAACTCTTACTGTGAATCCAGTATGACATGAAGACAACTGTATATGATGAATCCTCAGCTAAGAGTAAGAATCGAATGAAGGTTCAGTAAACTACTTAGCAATGAATTCTATGACATTTCATAGGGAGCAAAACATGGGTGGAACAGGTAAGGGCTGGGCATATTATCATTTCTGGCATTATGTTAATTGCACTGCTGATGCTCTGTAAACTGCTGACAGTGCAGGAGTGGCTTGTTGCTGGGCTCTGCCCTTGTTGATGCCAGAGGGGAAAGTCTAGTTCCCACCTCTTTAAAAGCCTTGCTGAGTGAAGGGGATCATGAGCCAGTGGTTGGAAATACAAGCAGAAGCGACTTGTAATTGATAAGGGGAGAAAAGATGAAGAATCAGATGAGTATCAAGCAGGATGATCAAAAGCATCAGTGAAAGAGGTGGAAGGAAATCATTGTTATGTAGGAGAAATGTCCTTTAGGTACTCACGTACTACTGTGGAGCTCATCCATAATGACGTGTTCACAATGTTGCACCAGAGTTTTGGCAATTCCTGTTTTATTGGGTTCGTTCTTGCATCCTGAGTGGGATGACTAGCTACGGTGTCTGCTAAGCACAAGCTAGGAGTTAGGGCAATTCAAATGCTGCTAATGAGCATGCGGTGCCTTATTCCTTCACAAGACAACTCAAGTCTACTCTCTGAAAATTGGCTATTGTGTACTTGCAGGGTGGTGAAGCCTCTACAGAGCATCGTGTATGTTAAGGAGAGGTTTTACTACTTCTTGTCAATCACTCAGAGAATCAGCAGGCAGCTTTGCTTTTCCTCTTGCTCAGGTATAGATTGGCATCGTTTTATTTCAGCTGACACTGCCTAATTTTGTTACCATGCTGAGTAACTAAAATACTAACACCTCTGGGCGCTGGAGAGAGTAACAAAATTTCCTTTTGTAGAAAGTATGATGTTCAGTTACACAATCAGAGAAATTGGGATTTGGACCTTTCAGTTTCCAAGTCCCATTTTTCTCCACAAGTTGGATCAAAGAGAAAATTCTAGTGTGTTCAACAGTAGCCTGGAACAGAACCTCTCTGCAGCAATCTGCAGATAGAAATGGGACTTGAGTGGTGGGGAAGTTTTTTTGTGGGCAATCAGCCAGACAGGGCTGAAGAGCTGTCAAGACTGTGGTGAGAAAGGCAGGCATTACGTGCAAATTTCAGGTAGAACGAGAAGTACGACTCAGTGGCCACAAGCATGAAACATGAGGTACATCTAAGGTGCTCTGTGGAGGGGCCTATCCATGGGAGTCTGAACTGCCCACACCAAGGCAAAGGGGGAGGCGAGTGACTCATGCTTCTGAGAAATTTGGAGGAATTTTGACTTGGACTAAACCCAACTGCTTTGTACTTTGGACTGTTTGGATTCCAGCCTGGAGCTAAGCGGCTCAAGCCTTTTCTGAAAAAAAGAGGTCTGTTTTACACACCATATCAGATCACATTCACCTGATTTAGTGTCTCTAAGAAAATAGTTCTTCAAAATATGTTTTTATGGAGTTAGTTTTATGAGCTGAAGTTTATGGATATCGTCTTATAAAATATACATGCAGTAATGTTCTGTAGGGTATTAAAAGTTAGTTCTACAGGCATTTTAATGATGTAAAAGATTAGATCTGTCTCTAACTCTGCTGAACGCAGAAGTGAAGCCTTTACAGTAGAGAAAAGAGTAAAGTGTTTTGACACAGAGGTCTTACAGAGATGATCTGAGACCATCTGTAAAGTGACAGGTGATAACCCCGTGAGTGAAAATAGCATTTACTCCCCCTCTCTCCTTAAAAAGCAGAATTACTTGCTTTAAAACACACACGTGCGTTTCAGAGACAATGCACCCTTTGCTAGCAAGATAAGAATCAATTCAAGTTGTCAGATGACAAGGTGAGCCTTTTGCATTCCTTTTTAGTTTAAATTCATAGCTGTTGTTTAAAGCCAGCTATGTCTCTCTCTGAAAGTAACTCTTTGAAAAGTGAGATTAAGAAGGCTGGCACCATTCATCCAGGTAATTGTGTACTGATTTGGTATAATGCAACAGGATTATGGTATTAGAAGGAGAAGAGAAAGTCCAGAGACAGGGTAAGATCCACCCTGGATGTATATTCTTTTATTTTTGTTGTGAGAAAGTTGAGACACTGACAATCTGTATGTACTGTGTCACCTTGCAAGCTGAACAGATCAAGAAAATACTGTGTTCATACAGGAGGTCCTGAATATCCCTTATTCAACACCTAGTCATGCAATTTATGAGAGTAATGAGTATAAAAGGTAGGAATCTGGGTACTTTTCACCAGCCTCGAAAGAAGTTTCTGTACAATATGGAAAGCACTGCAGAATGAGGCTTGGGGACATTAAAATAGTTTGTCACACAACAGTCACTAATATACTGGGAATGGAATTATCAATAATGAAACACCATGTTCTAGCTACTAAGAGTGATCCTTTAATATCTTCCTATCTTGACAACGGTGAAGAGAAGGACCAGCACAAGATTGCATGTGTGATCTAGGGAGGCTGTAGAGAATCTGGCTTTCTACTGACTTTTTACACAGTCTGATAATGATGGGAAAAGAGGGAACAGCTTTAAACTAAAAGAGCTGAGATTTAGGCTAGATGTTAGGAAGAAGTTTGTTTGTTTTTTTTTTTCTTACTCAGGGTGGTGAGGCACAGGCTTCCCAGAGAAGCTGTGGTTGGTCCATCACTGGATGCATTCAAGACCAGGTTGGATGGAGCCTGGGGTAAACGCAGCTGGTGAATGGAAACTCTGCCCGTTGACAGAGGCTTGGAGTTAGATGATCTTTAAAGTCCCCTCCAACCTAAGCCAGCCAAAGATTGCATGATTTCTAGCTCACTGAGATGTAGAAGCAGTAATAGGTTTATAAATAGGCTATTAACAATAGGTTTCCAGCAGGAGCTGGAAAGGTCACAACTGACTCAAATGTTCACATTATGTCTGAGAATCTGAGGGGGATTGATTGCAGAAATCTTGCTTCATTCCTGTGTAAAGGAGAACTTTCACAGAAAGCTGAATCCTAAGACCTGAATTTTGATTAATTTGTGGGTTTGCTTTAATTATTCACACCGTTCCTCTTGAAAACCACTGCCCACATATGCACGTTGAAACAGAACACCTATTTGTGATAATTTTCCTCTCCAGCAACCGCTTACTTTGAATTACAGAATTTGAAAACAGCTGACTGTGAGGCTATAGGAGTAAGTACTGCGTTGCACAATGAGGCAAAAAGTAACTGGAAGAAAAACCCCATTGTAAGCATTTGCTAAATAGTGCTGGAGAAGAAAAGTTTTTGCCTGCAAAGTGCAGCTGGTGTTTGACACGTTACATGAGGTAACTAAGAGGTCAGCATGCACTTCTAGTTAAGGTACAGGTGCTACATATTCCTTTCCTTGACCTTCCCTGCATTTCAAATCTGACTTAATCCCTCCCTCAAGAGACTTAGGCAGCAGCATAATCACTTAATTTATGCCCACCCACAAGTGACCACAGGGGAAGCGTGCAAGGAAAATTTTCTATTGCTTTCTTTGGGAAATAGGAGAAGAGATTATTTTTGATGAGAGAGAGAATGAGAGAAAGATGCATATAAGTTTTTTCTATAGTTATCTTGATGTATGCTACAGGCAATTATTTCAATAAGCCAAGTGAGTTTGGGTATGTGTGGCTAACAGTAGAAAATAGAAACTGCATAAACTTCACAAATAGGTTTCACTGTACAGAAGACAAAGGATTTGTCTCTCATTTTTGATACCTGATATTTGTCATTTGAAATACATCTTGCATGCAATTTGTATCAGCTACAGACATAAATAACAAAGTTTTCCCCTAAAAAATTTCTTGTAGCTAAAGTCAGACCCACAAACTTTGGGTTATATCCTTTATTTCTCTTGGTACTGGCCTTCAGAAACTTCCAAAGGGTGTCTTTTGAAAACGTTTTTTTTCCCCTGAAACTTTTTGTCAGAGTGAAACCTTATATCTAGTTCTAAAAGTCAAGACAGTGCTTACCAGTATAGTTATGGCATTGCTCATCTAACAGATTGCTGAGTATATGCACTGATATTTTGAAATACCGGGCATTTTGTATTTTAGAAGAAAAGTGCATTAGATACTACTTACTGTAGTTCCTAACTGTTGGTTTCTTTTATGATAATAATAGCAGCGTTAGAAAAGTTATTTACAGATGCTACTTTCTTTTTTTCTGTCACTCTTGCTCAGCCATCGCTAATTGGAAAGAAATTGCAGCCTAAACAGACAATCATTTGCAATGACACTGGGACATACAGAGAATTTTAATATGTGTCTTTATTGGCAAATACTACATAAAAAATACAAAAACCAACACAAAACAAAAATGCTGAAACAGAGAGCCACTCACCTTTTAAAGTTTCACAACAAATGCGTCCTTGACAGATGCATGAAGGATAACTACAGAAGGAAAAGTTACCTTAGTGTAGCAAGAACTAAGTTGCTTGAAACAAGAGCTGCATCATTGCAGGCATTTGTGATAGGGTGGTGGAATATTGTTTAGGACTATTCCCATGGGCAGGTTTTTCCTGCAATCCCCAGTAGGACTTAGAATCTTAAAAAATTTCAAACAAACAAACAAAAAAACAACCCCCCCCCCCAAAAAAAACCAACCAAACAAAAAAAAACAACAACAAAAAAAACCACCAGAAATATATGTCAGCCTAATAACTGTGCCTGAGGCAAAATCCTGACCACTGTACCCTGGCCAGAGTAGCCTTTTGGAGCTGCTCTAGCAGGAAATGGTGCTAACGGGTCCAGAGACCCACTGTAAGGTTGCATTTGTGAGTACGAGGCTTCATGGAGATATGGTTGGCCTGCAGGTAGTTTCCTAAAGAAAGATCATGTTTGTGAAGGCATAATTCATGCAATGTCATGTTGAGTGACTGTCCTAGAGATAGTGGAGCAGGCAGACTAGAAATGGGAAGGAGTAGAAAAAAAGGACGAACTGTGGTCCACTTGGAGGGAAGCTGGGAGAGGACAGCTTGTGTAATCCTCCATGGGGCCAGGATGGGACTGGTATCCTCCACACCTTTTCTACCAGGCAAACCAGCTAGATTATTCTTCTCTACTTTCATATGTGTTTTATTTTGTGACTTGCCAAGGAACAAATGAAAATCACACACAATGAGAAGTGTACCAGGGATTTCTCAGTCCAGCCTCCTTTGCTTCCCTTCTCACAACTGTTGCATGTTCCTGTTTTATTTTAGAATAAGGTTTATAGAGTTGGCTCAATACCTCAATCAGCAGAGCACAGCACAAAAACTATCCCAGAGGGCCTCCAAAGGCCAGTGCTGCATCCAGGAAAGTGCCAAGAAGCCTTGGAACAATGGCCATGAGCAGCTGCAGTAGATTTCCGCAGCCTCAATACTTCTCTGCAGATGAAGAGAAGCTGAAAAAAAAGTAACTATCACAGTGACCTTGCTTATAGCTCAAATGTCATGGAATCCTATTTTTATTTACGAGGGGTCAATTTCATTGAGATTTTAATTGGAAGAGTCTGTGATGCAATGGAAGATAAATTAACCCACAGAATGTATAATTCATCTCATTTCCAAAGGTTTTATTGCTAGTCCCTTAGGCCCTGAGCACATCCCAGTCTGTGTTTGGGATAAGAAATACCTGATTTCTCTTGTCTCTCATCAAATTAGACTAGCACAGCCAGTACTTAATGGATGGCCATTCCCCAGAAAAGTCTGTGTGTGGTCCTGCTTCAGCTCAGCAAAAAACTCAACTATTCGCAGGCAAAAATATGAGGTTATCTGAGTTCCAAGCTCATATCCTCCTATTTTCTTAAGGCAGATTTTTTTCTATCTTGTTATGCAGCTGTAAATTGCAAAAGCTGTGTAAGAAATATATTCGCATTGCCTGTCTACACGTACCTCATACCACCTAGGAGATAATTACTTCTTAGTCCCAGAATGGAGAAGTGTGATTTCTGATTTTCCTCTCAAGATATGCTATAGGGCGCTTCTTCTCAAAGTGCCTTTACAAGGCTGCCAGCTTTTTCTGTGGACCTGTTATCAGCATGAAAGATGTGCTACTTGCAGGGGTGTGAGTCTTTCCTTGCCCTGCGTGGAATATCTCAGGAACAATCCCTCTATCATCTGCAGCAACATTTCTTGTACAGCTCTTGCCAGCAGCTCCTATGCCATCCCGTAATTGTTTTCTGCTTGGACTTGCTTTCTTGCTCTTTCTTCCCAGCTCTTAACTCATTGATGTTGATCAGCCAATTACATATTCAACAAAGCTACCCACCACTCATTTGTCTTCATGATCCTCTAGGCAGTCCTCTGGCTTGTAAAAATCACGAACTGGTACAAGATGATGTTTGAGACAGCCTGTAAAGAGGTCCTCAATATTGACCCATGAGGGGTGCTTCTGCTTCTGCACAGACTAATGAATGTGCACACTGAAACAAATGTGTTTTATCACATCAGACTTTACACCACTTCCTCTGGGATAAATTTTATTGAAGCAGTAGAACTTTTTCAGCATCTTAAAAGACTCAGGTACTGAAAGACAGATTTATGCGCTCTCTGGTTTTATAAATGTGGCGTGCAATCAGTAGTCAGTGGAGTTCAAAATAAACTCTTTAAACGATTTTGCCCTTTTAACTGCAGGAATATAAGTTAAGTCCTGATGAGTGTTGAAATAAAATACTTAACATGGCATGAATTTAGAACGGAGAAAATTAGGTGTTCCACAGCTGATTGATTGTTCTGTAAACTTACTTCATCTCTTCCTTCCAAAGAGGTCAATAGATGTATTCAAAGCCTGTAGGTCCTAATGGTGTTATTTTTATAGTGATCGCAGATAGTTGACTATTACGTAACTTAAACCACGATGTAATTTCATCTTCTGCAGTTATTTCTAGATTTCTTAGCCTTTTGTCAGCTTCTAAATGATGGAAATTCTTGAGCCCAAAGTTTGCTATCCAGAAAGTACAGACTTTGAAATAGATTACTACTTAAGCCATGGCCACCTAAATTACACGGAAGTATAATTAACAGCTGGCTCTAATGCCCTTTGTACTGTCAGGGCAATGAAGAGTTAGCCTTTCTGGAATTAAAACAGCCAAATTCCACTCTATTTTTCCTGAACAGCTGCAGTACATTTACTGGAGGTAAATTTCTAAAACTGGTAGTGAAATTGAGTCCAAGACCTGAGTAATCATTGACTAACCTGAGAGCAGCACAGCAAGTTATCAATATCTGAAGGTATGATTTACTTTTTGTGCTAGTACGATGACCTGTGGGTCATGGGCTGGTCGAGCACAGGGAGTACACTGCACAGAAAGCAGCTGTCTCTTGTCCTGACCAACAGCTCCTTATGTTTCTGAGAGGCAGTATCTCTCACTTGGTTTCTACGTCTCACCTGACCTTCACTGTGGGACAGAAACATAATTGTTGGGTGCACACCCAAGGGAGATTCCTGCCTCCAGCGCATGTGAGGGATTGATGTCAGCCCTTCCTATGCTGTTTCATCAGAAGTCTGGAGTTAAAGTATGCTTCAGAAATGGCATATCTTATAACCTCTGGAGTAGATGCTGCTTGATTACAGTGTTCTCAGGCACTTGCACCAAATTCTGCTCTCATTTATACATCTACTCCTCTGATATTAATGGTGTTCCTACAGTACTCTCAGAAGTCTGCCTTTCATCTGCCCATTGCTATTTTATCAGTACTTAGAGCAGGCAAAACTTAACTTGTTTAAGACCCTTCTAAAGTATCTTCATCCCTCTGTCTCCACCCTTTGTGATGAAGTTTTTCTTCCTTAATTACTGCTCTTGAATCTTCCATAACTTACATTTATGTGCCAAGAAGAGACGTGTCCACATCTTGTAGAGTCTTAATGGGTGTAGCTATTCTTTCTGTAGATCTTCACACCCAGAGAGAGCACTTCAAAAAATGCAGAAGTCTCTTAGTTTATGTTCAGTCTATTTCTACAACCATTTACAAGATAAAAGATCCTTAGCTACGACTACTCAAGATCTTCAGACAGTCCAGCCATTTCTTCCACACAGATGTACTTTGTACTTTTCTTCTTTGGAAACAGTCCTTCATCAGGGCTGAAATTCTGGTAAGAGTCAGTTAAACACTTTGCCACTGACTTCAGCAGAGGTCAGATCTCTGCCCAGATGTTCCTCCTTTGCTTTAACATCTTCCTGCACTCCTGGGCCCCTAGTACCACTCTGCTCCCTCCTCCATCATACACTTCACTCCTTTATTCTCCCCGATTGACAAATAACTATTTCTGGCAGGCATCGGAAGCAGCAGAGGATGCATGCTAATATCCTTGCCAGATGAATTTTCCATACAAGTGGGTCAGTGTCATGACTAGTGCAAGCATTCAGGGGAATACTCTGCCCTCATTCATTACAACAATCAGGCTCTCAAAATCCCTCACATAAAATAGCTGGCAAAAGCATCCTGTTATCTTTCTCTTTTGACTGTGTTAGCTGGTACAGGCCACTCTGCTCATGTACTCTGTGCACTGGATACATCCATGTGAAGATTTCAATTTAGTTCTCCAATTGCTTTTTCTGCTAGGTCTAATCTAATTGCTATCAGGATGAATAGCTGACTCTTCAAGTGGTAATGGAAAGACTCAGGAAATGCTTTTGAATTTTAAAATCTCCTTAGGACAGATTCTTCTCCTTCCAGAATATCTGCCAATTATATACAAATAATTGGTCAGTGCAAGAGATAACTTAGATTGTAATACTAATGTGCTACAATTTGTTCACTGCGCTCACTGTGACATCACTTTAATAGATACAGCTTAGCAAGCATTAGATTTACAATGGTGTTTTTTGCCAGATTGGTCTGCAGAGTTAAATACTTCAGCAGTTCTCAGAACTCTCCTGGATTATTCTCTCCGAGATAGATTTCATCTGCCCCTCTTTCCAATTCTAAGAACCTCCCACACACAGCCTTTTTCTCTTGCTATATATCTTTGCTTTCTTTGGCATTTGGATCTTAGACCTTGCTTTCATTTTTCCTGAAAGTTTTGGCTTGATTGCTGCTTGAAATAAAGATATAGACATATAAATTCTTAGGAAATTGTCCTAGAAAATCTATCAGTAGACTTGCAGACAACCTAACCTCATCATCAATCCAGGCCAAGTGATGCGGAAGCAGGAATGATTTTTGAGGACTAACAACTCCCGATTAACATCTCTCATGAATGCTCCTTCTGAAATGATAACAAATAACAGAGCTGGCTGTTATTTAGCACATTCCTTAGCATGTACAATTCTTCAAACTGGTGATCTAAACAATTTGCTGACTCTGGCTCATTCTCTGTTCCTTGCTTTGCCAGGGCTAATGATGTAATATAAGACAAGGTATAGAGTAGGTAACAGTAAGATTTCCATTCCCAGTTTGTTTCTCTTTCCCATGTCAGTATGGCTATTTATTTTGATGCAGAGAGCAATTATGGTGATTCTGCTAGTTCCTAGTTGGACCACTTATTTGTCTCTCTGGGCACCAGTTATAACCATTTCAGGTGATTAGGGAATGTAATAGGAATCATTAAGCACACTACTCTTGGAAGTTAATTTCTATACCTGGCAGAGCTTTGGATTGTTCCAGTTTAGGAAGCACAATCTGTTCTGTACCTCTGGCAGGAGTTAGCATAAGTCTGTAAGGAACATCCCTGGACCCACTGCACATAAAAATCTCAGACTGTTTGATGTACACAAAGGCACAATGGTGATGTGGTGACCTCAAGTTGAGAACTAATGTGATGAAATCAGGGACGTGCAACTTAAAGGGAAGATAACAGTTTCCAATACATAAGCATGAAAGGATGCCTTAGAGAGTGATTAATGTGGCATCCCATTAGCTTTAAGTACTGCAGAACATCTGGCATATTTCCCCCTTGACTGCAAATTTCTGAGCTCTAGTGTTATGTCATCTTACACTATTCGTTTTCTCCCCTACTCTATAAGTCATCTCAGCAATTGTTGTTCATATGAAAGTAATTATATAAATGCACTTGATTAAATTAGCTTTCATCTAGCACAGGTTAGGCATCTCTCTTTCAAAAATAACTCAGAGGAACTAATGTATTAGGCTTGTGCCATATGACTGAGAATAGAGTCCTTCAGCACTGCTAAGCTGGTATGTTTCAGCACACCTAGAGCCCAAATGTCACATCAGAGGGAGTCCACTGGGCACCATTCACATAGAGACCTAGGAAAATCTTGTCCATAGAGGTGACCAACTTACTGAAATTTTAATAGAATTTTGGAAGCTGACATTGTTCATTGAAGTTCTGTTTTTTATTACCCTTGGAGGTTTCATCTTAAAAGTCAATCAGAGAATGAAAAAGTCCAGACTTCATGGCACAGTGACCTTGGGCTCTCTTTTCTGTTGTCACGTCTTGGGTGCTTTAACATTGAGCAGATTGGATCCAAGTATAAGAGGATAAACTCAGAGTGATTAGGGATTTGTCCCGTGACTTCAGCACTGTTGGATCCTCTTGAATGCTTTAAAAACCCTCATGAATTATGGGATGTAACTTGCAACCTCAAGGAAGGTAGCAACATGAATGCGGATCTTTTTGGCCCTCCCCAGCTCCTGCCCTTCAAGTGCTGAGCGGAACTTTACCTGGTGGCAGCCACCATGGTGTGAGGGGTGGTTCCCAGTCCTCACAGCCTTCTTCTGACTACTCTCAGTATCCAGAATGTGAGAGTTTAAATTCAAGCAGCTTGCCAAGAAAATATGTAGTGTGAGGAGGAGATACAATGAGCATGTCAAATATAGGGTATGTCATCACCAATCCCTCACTCAAGCACATAGTAAAACAAGAGACACGGGAGGCAGGAGAATGAAGAAGGCAAAAAGGAGGCACCCATCCCATGGAGCCCCTTGCTTGCCTTGGTACTGTGGTGCAAGCAGGAAGGTAGGAAGCCCATCTGGGGCCTCTCTTCTGTGCCCTAGCTGGTCCTATTCTATGTCTAAACTTCTCACCCATAAAGTGGGGAGAATGGTACTGTGCCATCTCCCAACTGCAGTGTGAGGATATATAAACCTTGATGCATTAGAGTGCATGCATCTCAAACCTGTCATATGCTTTGGGCTCCATTTAACTATATTCATTCATGTACACTCAGAGTGACTCATGGATCCTTTCTTTTCTTTTTTCTTCAGTTGGAGTCAATGGAAATACCCTGTTTTATGTCAGCTGTGTTTCATAACACTTCAATTAACACACGCAACTTTTGGAATCCCTTAAATACAAATAGGCTCTGTAAAAATGCTAAATGCTAAACAGGTTCTTGGCTCCAGTGTCCTCCAGTTCTGGAGAGGAATCTCCATAATTCTGTAATTTATTTTATAAAAATCAAAAGCAGCTATCAACAGTATAATTAAGCCGTTTTGAATTAGGGGAGATAGAGATTGATAATGAATTATATGCTTGGAGCCCTCAATTAACATTATAATCTGTAGGTCCTCCTCCAGAGCAGGTCACTCACGCCCATGAAAAATACAGCATCAGCATCCCAAAAACTCTGAAAAAATTCTGCTAACAGTATGGAAGTTTAATAGCAGGGAGCAAACAACAGAAGAAGTTTGATTTGGACAATCATGCACAAGTTTATCTGCTTATCTGAAATGTATCCAAGTGACTGGAGCCTTAAAACCTTGTAAGAACAGGCTTTGTAAGATGGCTTGTCCCAGCTTTTTGGTTTAGTTGGTCAAAAGGAGAAAAATGGGAAGTATTTACAAATTGGGAAAGGTCACAGTGAGGAGACAGGGTGGAACTTTTTGTGGCTGCCTCAGATTTGCCCATTTATTTTTTGAATATTCCTTCTTCAGAAGAGAAGAAGTGTGATGTAAAAGCTTGTTAAGGCAGGGATTTTCACTTACTCTGCACTCTTTAGCACATACAAACTCCATCTATTAAAATACATTTTTTAAGGCTGCAAAGCCACATATTAGGAATTCATATTAGGAAATGCCCTAATTAAAAGCATGTATGCAGCTTCAGCTCATCCTATTCGAAGGCCAGAGTTTGTGGGAGCCCCCCACAGCCAGCAGTCCCATGCAGCCAGTTGCACTCACCCTGCCACAGTGCCTGCAGAGGAGGGGACAGATGGTTCCCACTTCGGAAGAAGCTGTGCCACACGGTGCTGGCTTGGCGTGGTTCAGGGTGCAGTACCGTGTCTTACTGCATTGTTTGTTTCTTCATGAGCCTTGCTAAGGTCTTATAAGCAGAGGGAGTTGTTTCACAGGCATCTAGAATACCCTCTTACAATAACCCTTAAAAGTGAAAGGCAGTTTAGCCCCTTTTTACACTTGGGAATATGAGGCAACAAGAGGTTAGAATGAAGGCGTGTTTCCCCTGCAATTGCAGCTTTAAGTGTTCAGCACTTCTGCCAGTCAAACTGAAGAGTTTTCAGGCAGGAATCAGAAAATGGAGAGCAAACAGTAACTAACCATGTCAGAGCAAGGTTTTTGGGGCAGGAGGCAGGGTGCCTACTCCACTTTTCCCTTTGAATAATTCACTTTCAGAACAGGAACATTCTTCAGCAAATTTGCATCGTTTTAGCTGCACTGTTGATTTTGAATGCAAAAATCACTTTGTTGCTATTTTTATTATTATAAAGGGCTATATTTTTTTAGATTTCAAGATGAAATATTGTTTTAAATCTATTTTAAAAATACAGTCAGTGTTAAGCTTAAACAAAGAAGTTGCACCAGTCACCATTTCTGTTGGCAACCATATATGAAAAGCCTGTTTTAAGGGACTAGTTCACCACCTCGCCATGGCCTGAAACCTGGGAGGGCTGGTATTTCTCCATAGCAACCCTCAGCTGCCTTCAGCTTGTTTTTCTCCCAGTCCTCTCTCTCACTGGGGAGGACTTTTCCAGCTTTCTCAGCCAATGGGGGCACTCAGGTAGTATCTGTCTGGGGAGATAAGCATGCTGTTTTCTCAGTCAGGATCCTGCTCATCTGGATCAGGGTGGATGAATTCCCCTAAAACTTGCTGTTGTCTTTTGCTGGCTCTTCTCTGAAGCTTGGTTTCCTTGAAACCAAATGCAGACAAGCAGCAGGGCAGGTGCCGAGCAGCATCTCACCCAGATTCCTCAGATGGCTGAGACATGCTCCAGAAGCACACTCAGCTTCATCTAGTTGCAGCTTTTGTGGCCCTTAGATTAACCAGTGGAAAATTACCTGATCCTTCAGGAAAAAAAGAAAAAAAGTGTGATTTTTAGCATGAACCTAAGAATCAGAGCCTGTTCCCTGTTCCTTTGCCAATGTAATGATCATAGCATTTACCTAAGCTGAGAGTCTCCTTACACAAAATGGGGCTTTTAAGCTCTGAAATGAGTTTAGAAGCAGTGGGCAAAGCTTTGCTACTTTCTACAGCAGAGGCCAATTGTGTTTTCAAGATTCTGCCCCAGACCCAGTATTTTACGCACTGAATGATGAGACTAGGAAATAAACGTGGGAGAGAAAGGGCAAGTTGCCAGGATGAGGCATTTTCATAAGAAGCTAAAGGCTGGGTTTATATGTCTCCAATCACACTGTCCTTTGTTCCCAAACCAGCAGACTTCCAACAGAAAGATGGTTACTGTCCCTTTGGCAAGCCTCTGTTCTCCTCTCCTCCCCACTCCCCCCGCAGAGGCCCCAGCTCTGTTACAATAGGTGAAGTATGTTGGCACTTACAGCAGGACATTAATATTTGAAAACCAAAAAAAAAAAGCAGACTTTGTTCCTGGGAATCAGTACTGCTGGCAACATGCACGCTCATTGAAGGCAGCTGCAAAACAAACCCCGTTCCTGGTAGCTGTTGCTACTATGAGAATGTAAAAGCTCCTCATCCACCGCAGACAAGAGCTGGTACTGAAAGACTTGTGCTAAAAACCAGCATGTGCTCACTGTACCAGAGTTAGCAAAACTGCCTGCACAGGCTATTCCTAAATATAGCGTAGTCTTTTTCAGGATGAGCTCTGATTCACTACGTGACTGTAAAACACCATGGTTAATAATGAAAACAAATCAAATCAATACACCACTCTTCTATATGAAAGATGCTACATGTGCTCCTGTTTCATACAGAGGAGTTTTCCGAGTCAGGATGCTCTTTAGCTGGGTGAAGGTGCACTGAGCCCCAGAGGCACTGAGCTATGTCACCGCAGAGCTGGAGGCACAGGGCACACCCACCCTGGGGTCACTGTGTTGAGCTGACTGGCAGCGCTCCTGCATTAACTTGTCCCAGGGAGTTTCAACAGAATAGGAGCCAGGACAGGAAAAAAAATGCAGAGACTGAAACCGTTGCGATCCTGAAAGCCAGCAGAGCACAACATAATATTGGGCAATTTCCAAGTACTGCAACTTAAAGAGAAGAATCAGCAATATAAAATACATTTCCATACACAGGGAATTGAATTTTCCAGATGCATATAAAGAGGATACAACGCATGGCAATGCAGCACCGTATTATGCAAGATAATTCATACGCAGGACTCAAGATAAAACTATGCTTTCTCTTTCCTGTATGATTTTGCTCAGGGTCATTTCACTGCAAGCATCTGCACAGATTTGCAAGCAGAGCAGGCAGGGGTGAGGGAAACAGAAAAGTGAGCACACATCAATAATGCTAGTGATGCCTCCATTAATGTCCATCACTGCCAGTCTCCAGCTTGGCACACTCATGCGTCTGATGGGATGAGTGATAGCCCAGTGGCGTGCAGCACGCACCCAGAAACCATCCTCTGAAAAGCAGTGAGGCACACTCATTACATCTGAAGGAAATTAGTGGCAAATTGATGGCAGACGGGCAGTACTGAAGCAGCAACCAGAACAGCTGTTGCTGGTGTTCTCCTGTTTGAATCCTCTGTCATCCTGCCTAAGCCACGCAGAGGCTGCCAACATATCCTCACACGCAGAAAAATTGACCGCCTTTTTTTTCGTTTTTTTTTTTGCTGGCTTATTTGTTGTGGGTTCTTTGTCTTGAGCCACTGCCTTGTTGTTTTGAGGCTTGCTTTGATTAAGCTGAGTGTTGGCTTTAATATCAGCCTTCCCACTCGTATCCTCTCTTTGGTATTCTCATTTCAGAGGATGGTAAAAGCTGTACATAATCCTGTGCCACAACAGTTTAATTTTGCTTCCTGCTTTGTTCCATGCCTCTGAAGAAGTAAGTACTCAAGTGGGAAGGGAGAGAAGTCTTAGCAGAGGCCTGCCGAACCTTTCTGCCCCTCACCCCATGACAATACACTACCTGGGACAGGATACAGATGTCTAATGCTAGCAGCAGAGCCACACTTAATGATCCAGGGAAAAAGAAAAAAAAATGTGTTAGGAGCAGATTAAGAGATTTAATGAGTTACACAGGGACAGTGCATTATCAGGAGAGGAGAGGCAAGGGGCAGTTCCAGCCATTCACCCACATGTTCCTTCGTGCTTTCTCTGCCCAGGGAATTGTGAGGTTGAGCAGAAATCGCTTTCAGGAGATCAATGTGTTCACTGGGCTGAAAAGAATCACCCTCCTCACCGCTTTCCTCAAAAGAGCAGGACAAGTGTTTTTCTCTCACGCTCAGTCTTGGTAAGTCCAGAATTACTCCGCAGAATGCAATTGAGCTGTGCGGATATAGGGAAATAGGTTATAGTGGTTCAACACTGACAATCACATCATCGTTAGTATTGATTCAGAAGCGAGGCTGACTACAGAGATCTAATCACTAAAGTGCAATGGATATGATGATGTAAAATAGACATGAAAATATCAGTGATGTAACAGTTTTGGTGGCAGAACAGAGGCTCACACATCCCGCTGAGACCTTACCTGACATACAGAAGGCTTCATGACAGAGATTAGGGAAGTTTTATAGAGAGCTGCAAGTGAATTTTGGTTCCCTGTAATGCAGTGTTCTGATTTTGGAGGTCAGCCTAATTGAAGTTTATATCTTTATGCTGTACCCTCATTTCATACTGTGTCTCTTGGAGTGATGCTAATAACATAAAAATTATTCTATTACATTTTGTTTACTGTTTGGTTTATGTTATTACTAGAGAGCCCACATCTGGGATGGGGCTCCACTGCCTTAGGCTGTACTGCAATGAGTGATGAATGAGCATCCTTGCTCTCAGAATATTTATATCCAAAAATGATGCTGTATTTTCAATTCATGTTTCACAACAGCGTATTGATATATTACTTTCCATCTCAAAGGCTCTGTGAGCACTTCTCATTACATGCTGTAGTCACAGTGCAAAGTAGAAGAGTGCAAGTGCTAAATATTTACAGTGCAATCGAACATCAAAGAGATTTTAGCTCAAGACAGGTAAGTAAGTTTTTTACTTAGGGAGAGTGTCCATATAATCTAAGCAAGAGCAGAGTGTTTCATGTCCTGCTTAAAAGATTCATAGGTAAAAAGCTACACAGTTTCTGACTTCATCCCACAAATATGTAAATAATCCTGTTTGTGTTTGAACATTAATTTTTGCACTTATGCGTCCAGTTGCCCAGCATAGCCAAGGAGCATCCCATTCATATCCATTTCCCTTGCCTATGCTACTTCTCTGCTGGTACTGCTGAAGTTAAACAACTCTCAGCATTGCATGTCCAAATCCCTGCTCAGTGGTTTACATAACTGTGCTTGCAAAAATTGGCTTAAAATGCTTTGTAAGCTGAACCTTTCAAGATCTATTACGTAGTTCTCTGGTAATGTGCTGTATTACAGCAAAACAGCTCTTCTTGCAGTAGAAGCTGTCAAGTTTTTGCTATTCTTATTCCCTTTGTCTTGAAAACTGGGATGGAAAAAAATAAACAAACAGTCGTAGGTTCCACATACAAGGTATGAAAGAACAGCACTGCTGACACTAATGGTATAATTTTCTCAGTTGAGAAGAAAGCATAGATGCTGAGCTGAAATGCATTTTAGCTGGATGGATTGTTTCATCAGTAGTAATGTTGCCCATTGAATCTGCAATATTGGTTACAAAGGTCTTTAGCAGAGGATGAGTTTGGCTTTAATGGTACACTTCTCCCATTGTACAGCAGGAAAAGAAATGTGGCTTTGTTGTCTCCTTGGGATATTTCTCACATCTCCTATGGAGCCAGTGGGAGGCATTCCACTTAGGCCATAGGCACCTGATGCTTGTGATGAATGTGAAGATATGTGGCAATGTTCTCAAGATTTGCACAACCCTGCTCCTTTCCATCTTCCTCGCCATGTTCTCTGCTGATCACAGCATTTTCCCCAGCAGGAGTTATAATAATGTTGACCTCATCCAGGTATGTGTAAAATGTTAATAAAAGGTCCCTGAATTAAAAATTGCAAATGGCATATATGGTAAGCAGCTGTCACTGACCTGACATTTACTATGTTTGCATATGGATTAAAAGTCAGTGACATTTCTAAGGGGTTAGCAGAGGAAAAGCATTTGAAAACTTCACTTTCCCTCTGCTTTTCCTGCCACCTTAAGCAGATGTGTGTGGGTTGGGTTCCTCTGAGCTTCCCATAAAGAATCAGAAAATTTGATATCAACATAGGAACTCCGTGGGGACAAGCATATGTTACATTCCAGATGAGCAACTGATCCTAACCATGAAAACCTCATGGAGATCAGAAAGTTTCTCTGTTTGGTTGACTCACAGCTCTAGAATGGAAATAAGGAATCTGAATTACAACAATTTTACAGCCTATGAGTAACACTGCATTCTCAAATATCCATAGAATCTTGCTCTGTGTTCATTTGTCTTAACTTCTCTGGATGTGCAATCAAGGCTCACCACAAGGGAAAAATTAAAGTACTAGAATGTCAGATCTCTCATGCTGCTTTTTAAAGTAATGATTAAATTTATTACCCCTTAATTTTTCAATTTCCTTATTAAATTCCTTATTGCTATCAAAACTACGCAGTGCTCCATATGATGAGGCAAAGGACAGCTGGTTTTCAAAGAGTTTGAAGAGAGAATGTTGAAGGTAGAAAAAACAATGTGAAAAGACCAGAAAGTCAAGTAGTTGTACTTAGTCTAAATGTAGTTTTCTTGCTTTTCTGCCTTCCCTTGATGCATTGGGCATATTCTGTTGTGGATAAATTGTGCTTTGGAGTAACTTAGTGTTGCTGTGATGGCTTTCTGCAAAAGTAAAGCATTAGGAGGAGACGGAAGTTAAGTGTTCTGTGTGAACAGCTACCAAAGAATTAGAGACACACTTCCCTGTTGTACTGCATAAAGATGAAGATCATGAAGGAGGTCCAATGACATGGCTGTAAGGAGGAACAGGAGCATTTAATAAAGCTTGACCGTGCAAGACAGATAATCCCGCTTCTTTCCATCCTCAGCCTTTCATTTTCTCTTTCTTGCCTAGTTCTGAGGTACCTTTCTTCCTTTTCTTGCTGCTGCACAAATTAAGACGCAACTTGTGGTTCCTGTCTATTTGCCATATGGATCAGCTTTTTGTTCATGTCCCAGGAGTGCATTTTCATCAATTTTGGGATTTTGGAAACATGACTGTCATGGATGCTCCATCCCTGGAAGTATTCAAAGCCAGGTTGGATGTGGCTTCAAGTAACCAGCAGTGGAAGGCATCCCTTCCTGTGAGCAAAGTGTTGCAACTAGATGATCTTCTAACCCACACCATTATATGATTCTGTGTTCAGATGTCATGTTGGCTCCAGCTGGCCTCAGCTCTGTCTTCCAACATGAAACCAAGTTCATCCTGGGTGAGAAATGTCTTACCTCTTCCACAACAAATCTTAAAATCTGCCTTTTTTCTTCCTCTGTGTATCAGCTCCAAAATTGTACTTTCTTATAACAGAACAGACTCTTTTCTTGACATCCTCAAGACTTAGGCATTCATCTGGGCTGATGGAGCTCCAGGTTCATAGCCTCTCTGTTTCACATACATTGTGCTGATTACAGCCAAAACTTGTTGTTTGGGTCTAAATTAAACTAAGTGATATGCTACTCACTACCCTAAGAATTCCTGTAATGCTTTTATGATGAAAATGTCAGAAACTGAATTTCTGCAATAAGCAGTGGAGCCAGTGAGCTGGCCACATATATGAAACATTTCACCAAAACAAATTGCTATAAATAAAAATAATCACATTATTTGAAGGAGTTGCATAATATAAGATTCTAAATACCATTATTGCAGGTACTATTTTTTTCTCAAAATGTCCTATTGTACCAGCAGCCACAGGAGTTAGAACATCCCATTTTCTTTGCAGATTGTGACTATAAGGGCCAAAATAATATCAGGGGCAAATATTTTCCATGCAGCAGGTAGGCCCACATGTTCTTCTAACCTAGCCTGCCCTCTATATACTGCCCATTGAGTCCTCATATCATTCTGCAGGCCTGCATCCCCTGCTCCTTACAAAAAACCTGAGCTATGCTTTTCCTCCTTTGAAGGAGAAATTAGCACTTGATAGGGAGGAAGTGCATCCTGTAACACACTGTTATTTTTTTTATTATTATTCTTGAGCAGGTACAGCTGTTTTTCAGTCTGATTGAAATGCTGCACTTCATTCAAGCATCAGAGAACTTCCTCAGCAGGAGGTAAAGCAGCCAAGTCCTTGACTGCTGGCTATATAAGAACCCCTTAAATCCTTTTTCCTGACTCTGCTTAATTGTTTTGGAGTTCTTTGCATTTGCCTTTGTTGCTATGTAATTTACAGTTAATGTGGCTTCCAAGTTAGTCTCTTTGCCCAGCACCAAGGAAATGAAGCAGTCTGCTGAGAGGAGTTCCAGGGATGCTCCCACTTCATGAGCAGCCCATTATGGTTTTCAGTGAATCTGGGTCTGTCAAAGAGAGTTTGGAATCTAAAGAGATTTTTTAGATGATAGCTGATTTTTCAGAACGTTTTTAGACAACTGTCTTGAATTTAGCCCACAGAGAGTGTGAGTAAAAATCACTGCCATTTGAGGGCTTCTCAGTGGCCTCAGTGAGGTTGTAGGATCTTACCCTGCTGCCTGTAAATAGATACTCATGTTTTTAAAGCTGCTGCTGTCATTTCCTCTCTTTGTTGATGAATTCAGCAGAAAGGCCAATGCTGAGTGGATGTGGGGACCAAACTGACTCCAGTGGGTCATGGTAGATGGACGCTGGTAAAGTGCCAGGGTCCTTCTTGTGCATTTTTTATGCTCAAGCTTTATACTGGATAAATGGAGGACAGCTGACTTCATCTCCCATGAGACTTCATTTCTTTGAGATGTTCCTGTCTGAAGGTTGAAATACCAGATTTGATGAGAGCAATTACCAAGTATGCACCACCACACATGTATATGTAGAGAGCTGACCATCCAGTATTCTGCTATATAATTATTACCTTTCAGCGATGAAACATGGCTTATGAAATTGAAGCTGGTACCCCTGATTGTGTAGTAGTATCTTTGTCACTGATTTTCTATGCTATTTTGAGCCCCTTGTGTCCTTTTCTTTTTGCCTTTTTCCATCAACAAAATGGGAATAGACCTGCTTAGCAACTGCTAAATGCTTCAGAAGATAAAAGCAAAAGATATCAGGACTAAAATTTTTTTCACTTTTTAAGAGATAACATAGAAGGATTTCAGAAGTTAGCATCTGTATTGCTTCTCCAAAAGCCATCAGGCTCACAATGAATTTTGGCTGAAGCAGATTTATGATGAAAAGCTTGAACCATTGTGGTGTCTTAAGTATAGCTAGGCTCCTTTTTCTACAATAATATTGTTAAACTAGTGCATTTTGAATCACTACTCTTATGCTACTCATATGCTGATAGGGAGCTGTTAGGTTAACAAGGAGGTAGGATGTTCATTTTCAGTTTAGTTCAGACTCTTTTTTTTACCAAGGTCTCCATGAGATTCTATGATTCTACTTAATCTAGCCCCACCTCTTCCTCTAGTAATTCAGGAAGGAGGTGGTATCTGCTGGACAGTAAATACCAATACTGCCAAAGGAGATGAAGTTACCATTCCTGGAGGTCTTCCTCCAGAAGAGGATAAATGTGGTACTGAATGACATGGCCTACAGTGATCACAGGCATAGGTTGATGATTGGACTAGATGATCTTATTGGTCATTCCAACCGTAATGATTTTATGATTCCATGTTTAGTGTGCAGTATAGAGATGGAGGCACAGTGTTTCTTTCTCCATCCAGGACCTAAGTTTTCCTGTCCCTGGCTTGTTCACATATTTCTCATATTCAACATTTTATGTTTGCAAATATATGTAAGAAAAGATAATGTCCTGAAAAGTCCAAATATCCAAAATGTCTTCCTGTTTTCCACTGTCCTTCACAGTCCTAGGTCTTTTTCTTTTAATGCTGTATGAAGTGAAAGAAGATTTGCATTTCACACTACGTTGTCGTAGATTTTTAGAGGTAAGGGCTGTCCCTTCTTGTGTAGGCAACAAAGCAAAGAAATACCAGCAATGAGAAGGAGCTATGCTTTGAATGCCAAACCTGGTGCAAACCTGTAGTGAATGGGTGCAAGAGCAGGCCTGCAAGGAAAGGGGGCATGTGGTCAGATCTGCAAATCTCTGCCTGTCTGGAGAAGGATCCTATCTAAAGAAACCTGTCAAGAGATGAACTGGAACAGAAAGCAGGAAGCCCTCCTGCCTGCTGAGCAGGTACAGTGCTTAGACTGACCCATACATTCTTCTTCAGTTTACTTCTTAATTAAGATATAACAGGCATTGAAGGATATTAGAAAAATATATAGATTTTGGGGTGTTTGTCAAGGTGCACAGCCGTCTATCTAGTCCTGTCCCTTCAATTACAAACAATCATGCTTTGCACTGCGTAAGCAATATGTGTGCCTTCCAGGACACTTATTTAAAAAGATTTCCACTTGGTGCTCAAGCACGATGGTGTTGAGGCAGTTCTAGAACTTTCCATATGTAGACCTACTTGTGCTATTTTTGCCTACTCCTAATGGGAGTGAGAGCACTTCAACTTGAATATCTCTCTACAATTACCATAGCTCTGTCAATGCTGCAACTTGATAAATTGTTGTACTTTGTCATCATACCATAATGAGTGGTAAAACTATGTGAAATACTTCCATGACACCTTTTGAGAAATTTATGGCTTGATTGTATTTTGCCTAGCAAAAATAGATGGCTATAACAGGGGGCTTCAAGGAAGAGTTTTATGCAGGAAGATGAGAGAGGCAAAATTCCTCATCAGCATGTCATTAGAAGTGAAAAAAGCCAAGAATGTAAATTCAGTTATAAAAATGCTGTGTGCACAATAGACCTGGATTTTGTGTGTCTCTTGTAGTCAGAACACCTATAAAAGATTTTAAATCCAATGAATTATAGGAGAAGATTAAAACCTCAGTTGTTATTGGTCTGTTTCCATGGGAAAGAACTTGAGAACTGTAGATGGGATAATAGGATGCTTTCTCACTCTTGAAAGCAAAGAGCGATCTATAAAATATAATATGCTGTTATAAGCCAGTTGATGTTTGGCCTGTTCAAGTTGGTAGCACAGCCAATGAAATTACAGACTCTGACATTGTAAGCACTTAGCTTACACTGAGACATACAGCTCACTGATTAGACCACTCCACACTACATTTTGTTAATTATCTTTCATTTCTCTCCCTCTATGTTGCAAGCAGACAGCTGAGGAATTAAAGGAATGAGGAGAGTGCACAGTTTTGTGACCTATTATTGTTAGTTGCATAACCCTTCCTGAAATGTTATTTCCTTCCTTTATATATGAAACCATTCACTAAAAAGAATTACAAACTGAAGCATTAAAGGGTTAGAGCTGATCCATTCAGACTCCAGCTTTCATTTTTTAAGGTCTTTTATAAAACCTGAAGTAGCTGATAATAATCTTATGGACCATCTCAGTGCCACAATGGTAAAAGCTCTAGTAACTGGGTTTTATGGCTTGCTGACACCAACAGGATAATTTCCTGAAGTCCCCCTGTGCCTTATTTCCAGATATGAAGCACCTGTGCACCTAATATTAGCATCTTGTGACTGGAGCTGCAGACAGAGAAAAGCAGTGAGGTTTGAATAGAGGACCTGTACTGTATTTGTGAAGGAAAACTGGGAGGATGACGAGGAGAAGAAATGCTAGATGGAGAGAACACACCAAGCATGTGCATGGTGCCCCTGGTCTCAGTCTCTGGAGGTCAGAATTTTACCAATCCTATCTCCCCCTTGAGAGGACCTTATATGCCCAGACATGCTCCCACACAACAGCTGACACTTTTGGTGGGTCAAGGGTCTAAAAGCTGGGGTCTTGAGTTGTATTCCTGTGTTGAGAATCCCTGCTGGGCAAGTGCTTTGTATCTAGAGGCTGTGTCTACAAGAAACTCTTGGGAAAGAAGTCCCTATCATGTGCACTGTGTACCACAGGAAGCCAGCACAGACCCTAGTCCAAGAAGGTAGCAGCCCCTGGCCTATCTTGTTCACAGTGAAGCTGAATAGGCAGCCACTTTGGAGAAGCAGCAGCTAGTACAGGCACCGATATACTCTATTATTTTGCCATGGATAACAGCTTTCATGTAAACAAAGATCAAGCCATACAAAAGTAATAGGAAATAGAAGTGAGAAAGGAAAAGGATTTCTGCTGTAGTTATTGGAAATGGCAAAGCACATCTTTTTTTGCAGGATGGGGATGTCAGAGAAAAGCTCTGTGACCTGGGAACTAAATCAAATGTCACTGGGCTTCTACATGCAGTGAGGCGAGCCAGTGAAAACTGGTTTTTTGCTGAAAATGTCTCTTCATGTAATTGAATACATTTTCTCCAACCTCTTTTCATGGCAAATCAGCACTGGCGTAGAAACCAGCAAGCACATTAATAAATCAAAAAAAGCTTACCAGATTGTGTCTGTAAATATAAATTTACCTTGTCTGATAGGATTAGATTAGTGATGAGTAAATACTCTAAAACATGAAGTACTGAATTAGATTATTTTTAAATGGCTCTCTTCATATGCTTATTCAAAAAATGACACCCCCTGTACTCTCCTTGTGCTAGAAAAGGTAAGGGGTCAAGTCTGTGGTGTAAACTGCATTGCTGTGTTGATTTTGTTGGCATTAGGTGGCATGACTAGCAGAGTTAAGTTAATATATTCATAATACGGCAAATAATATCAAATGCAAAGCTTCAAAATGCTTTGCAGTGAAATATGAGTTGTTGTATAAGTTGAATTCCTGTAGCTATAATATCAGGAAATATCAACAGACCAAAAAAATCTCCCCAGAAGTGTTTTTAAAAAAACACGCTTTTTTGTAGAAACCAGTTTCTAGTTCTAGGTAGATGCCAAACTGGAGCTGTCAGCTTGTCTGTGAGCACTGAGTTTGCAGTGATGTGTTTAGATGGTGGCATTGCTTTAACATATACCTTCTGAGGCATTCTTTTGGTGCTGTTAATGGGAAAGGAATTACTTGAATTTGGACCCAATTCAATCTTGCCTTGAACTGTACTTAATTTAGTCCCATCTTTGGGTATTCCTCACAACTTAATGCAGGAGAGAAATAAAACTGTGAACAGATAACGCTCCTGCAGTCCTGACCAGCACTGAGCAGCAGCAGTGGTGATGGAGGAACATTGTGCCTGGCCAGGCCTCCAGGTTGAGGGAATGCATCCCTGCTGCGAATGGCAGGAAATACTGGTGATGTTTTGTATGGTTGTTGAAAGCTGTTTTCAAAAGAGCAGGGAATTGGTCTGTTGTATTTTCCAGACCTGCTTGAATGTGGGCCCAGAGCAAGGCCTGATATATCAGGAGAGCCTTGTTACCTTGTGGAGAGTGCCAAGAAAGCAAATTCCTGTGAAGGAATATAGTGAGAAAATTAAGCAAGCAGAAGAATAATTTCCAAGTAGCTGTGAAAGTTTAGCAAAGAAGGAAAAACAAATGGCAGTGTGTGCACAGTCAGATACTGCCAAAAGCATCTGCCTGCCTGAACTGATACACAGCGTTGTGCCCCAACACATAGCACTGTGTGTTCCTTAATTAGAAGCATGTTTTTATTAACCCCACCTCAAAAGAGAATGTGTGGGTTTAAATTACAATGTGGGAATAGGTTCATGAACTCAGGCAGGTCTTATGAAGAGGCCACGGGGTTAACAAAACTCCATGGGGCTCAACCATCTCTTGTACAAACACTGGCTAATTGACAGTGGCATTTTTCTCCCACTTCTTATCCCACTTGCAGAACAAGACTGTCGGGGCTTGGAGCAAGATGCCTCCCTCTGTCAGTTCAGCTGTTCTGGTCGTATATCACCACATCCACCAAGCAACGTCAGGGCCTGGTAGGGCTTGAGAGGTAGTATCATAGAGAAAGAGACTAAGCAGAAACAGAGATCATGAAAATCTCTCTCCTTTAGGGCTGTTAGAATATGCTTTTGGTAGGCAAAAGTCATCCTAGTCCACCATCAACTAGAGAGGGGCACTTTTGCAAAAGAGTGGGGTATGGATGCTGTTCTGGCATCGCTTGAATCTGAAACAGCCAGCCCCAACCCTTTTTCTCTATATAGATTGCCCACTAGCCCTCCTGAGAGACCTGAAGAGCTTCACTGCCTCCTTACAGCATGCTCCCTGGTTTTTATCTCTGTGCTCACTATCAGTAAAAAAAGACAGGAGGTAAGCCCACACGCTCATTTAGAAACACTTGGGCATTTGGTCTCCAAGATAACACCAGACCTCATTAAGCTCACACTCAGAGCAAATGTTTTCCTTCAGCCCACTTGTCAGTTTTAGGGTGATGGAAGTGCATCTTTCACGTTTCTGGGTAATCCCAGGGAGATAACGTGCTGGAGCAGGGGTGGCAGGGGATTTGCAACCGTACGTGACCAAGCTTGGTGCTCTTTGAAGAGTGAGCTGGTTTGCTGCAGTGTTTAAAAACAAGAAACATCCCTGCAACCAGCAACAGCCTCTGACACTGTCAGAATTCAGGCCAGATGGCTTTTGCTTTTCTACAGCCACACATTCGCAAACTGTGTTTTTAGTTGTCCTTAACATGGCTCCAGTAAAGCTAGAAAGTATAATGTGCACTTGTCCACTTGGCTAAGTATTCAACAAACTTTCTCTTCATGATGGCTGTTCAGATCCAGATGACCTTTTCCAGGCAGTGTATTCACAAATTTCACTCAACGCTATCTCCTGCGTTGGAAGTACAGATTTTGTCCCATTATGTAAAGGCAAGCTTCTAAGAGTCTAGTAACTTTAGACAAACACAGATGCCATTTGGCCTTTGCTGATTCATTGATTTGAGTAAAAAGTATCATTCAAAAAAATGAGAGCTTTCTTCTGTTGGGATTTTCCTTTTCTTTCTCCAAAAGTCTTCTTAAAGACTCTTGAAATGAAATGCAGAATAATGTCCTCGCAGAAGACACCATGGGGTTGAAATGCTATAATGCAGCTTATTCAGAATGGTGTAAGCTGCCCAGAGGGCACATATGTCAAATAAAGTCTGACCTACAGAATTTCCCCCAAAATTACATTTGAAAAATTAGACCTCCTGAAAGTACTCTGTCCGAGTCATACACAGTAAGTCCAAATATGCTGCTTGCTCTTGGCTTTAAAAAAATGGCAAGTCAATGAATTCCTGATCCTCAGCCTGTATTTTCCTTTTTTTCCTTTTTTTCCTCCTGTGTGCCTAATTGGGGTCAAAAGCAGCACAATAAATATTTCTAAATCAGGATTTCTTGCCTGTAAAAGATCTGTAGGCTGTTATACGCTTCATTTAAGGAACATGTAGACAAGCTTGTAATTTTTCTTCTTATTCTTCTATTCATATCTCATTCAGGAAACACATATCCAAACTAAATGAATTTGCTATTACTTAGTCCCTCTGGTTTAGCAAGATAGCAGTGCACCTGTCTAGTATTAGCATTAATCAAAATCAATTGTCTCATGAGCTTAAGCACCCTGCTAATCTGTGCATCAATAGTTACTTGCAGTGACTGTGCTGTTCTTCTCAGAAAATCATTCTAGCTACAAACTGCAGAACAAATCATTTGAAGTCTGGTTATTCCTAGTTATTATTATGTATGATAGTCAAAAACTTTCATCACAAAAAGGTGTAATCGGGAAAATGATGACATTTTATACTTAGTTTCAATAACTGGTGTAGGTATTAGAGAAGAGTTTCTCTTAGAAAACTGTGGATCAACTAGCCACAGCATTGTAGTAAATAGGTAAAAAGAAAAAGGTAGAGATTTTTTTTTCAGTGCAAATTCTGGGAAATCGTGGGAACAAATAAGCAAAGCCAAGTGGAGCAGACAGCTTAAATGTTCAAGTTTGTCATTTCCTTAAACTACGACTTCAAAACCCAAAACCTAAAGAATGTGCAGCTTCAGCAGAGGGAAAAATCTACTAGAAAAGAAGTCTGAACTGATGACTTCTTAAAAGAGAGCATTAGGAATTGTATCCAATAGGATACAATAGGATAGTGCTCCTACAGAACCAGTCTGCTGTGATCTAAAATTTCCATGAATTATATTCGTTCAAAATTCATTGGTACAAACCAGAGTAAGTCTCCATAAACATTCAGCAAGCATCGCTGAATGTCACTGGGTGCTCTTTTTTCCATATGGAGGAATTCAGTGACCAATGTTTGCTTCATGCATACTTCCACGTCAAATGCCATTGTGTCAGACTGCCTCTCTGCTGCATCTGTCACACAGCAACAAAATGTAACAGAATATTGGTGGGAAGGTTCAGCCTCTACTGCGATACCACCAACATCTGCCTCTGACTCTGTGGGCCAACATAATAAAACAGGAGGCAGTACTTTCAGAGCTTCCCTTGTATAATGGAGAATCCGGACATTGCTCAGAGAGAAGTAGATGCCTTTCAGGTAAGGTGAACAAAAGGTACTGAAATTCACTTGCATAAAACACTGGTAATAATAACAAGGATTTTTTGCTGACGCAGGTTCATTAGTGTGAAACGACAACAGGAAGAACTGACATAATGAAGAATTAAAAAGTAAAACTTCATCTTAGGTGCCTTCAAGTAAGGTATTTCCAATAGAGTAAGGAAAATATGGTCTCCTACAGAGATGCTGATCTTTCATCTCTATAAGATGCGGAAAAAGCCCTGTGTGGAAAAACTGCAGTATCTGGAAAGCAGGCTTGAGAGCCAAGCAGAAGCATATTCAGAAAAGCATTACTGGGATGAGCAGGAAATGAAAGCCCTATTTCAAAAAAAAAAAAAAGAAAGGAAGAACTAGAAGAACTTTGCTTGTTTGCTTTACTAAATTAAGCCTAGGAGTAATATGATTGCTTTCCATAGCAAGTAAACAGAAGGGAAAAGAGCTGGGAGATGAACAATATTGGCACAAGAACAAATATTGTATAAATTATCCATGAATAAATTGAGGGAAAAAAAAATCGGAAGACTTCTATTCATCAGAAGAGTGATGTTCTGCATCTATCTTATGGCAGGAATAATTAGAATAATGAATCTCGGCTGCTTTAAATGCTATGAATGGGATTATATTGCTGGTAGCCCTGTCATTCTCTAGCTGGATGTTCAAACTTCCGCTCACGTAGCAAAGATGCTCGTGGGGTATTTTCAAAGCTTAATTGTAGATAAGGAACCAAATATGAAGAAGTACAAAGGTGAAAATTAAACTCAAGCCTGTTTACTTGTGTTGGGTATTATTCCCCTGCAAAGAAAATTACTGACTCACTCAGGTGCATTTATTTCTTGTTCCATTTTGTTCACAGTGAGCGATCTTTGCTTTAGATACAGGGGATGTAGCAAGCTGACAGTCCTGCTCCATCGCAACTGCTCTTTGGAAAGAGGCAGGCAGTATAAACCATGTTGCATGCTCTGCAGTCGCAAACCTCAAGCAAAGCTATTGGCTTTAGACCATGAACGATCAAGGCCATTTGTAATAAGTCATTACATGCTATTTACCTCCAGACAGTGGCATTGTCTGCAGGAGAAGTTATCTGTGCTGTTGCCCGATCATTTATGTCTATTGTTCCAGGGCAAGTTGGCTCCACTGGATGATTTTACCTGGGCACTTTCTGTTGACTCTCCCAGACGTTGACTGTCTCAAGGGCTGCAGCCCTGGAAGCATCAGGATCGCCATGAAAAAGCCAACCTGAGAAAGGGTGGGGGGAGGGAGTGTGCAGGAGTTCCACGAGAAGTGGACCCATTATTGGCAACATGGGGAGAGTCATCTGTCTGTGCAGAGAGCTGTGCTGGGGGATGAACATTTCTCCCTGGTAGAAATCAGTATGAAAAACTGACACTTCTTTTCTTCACCAGTAATTTTTTTTCTTTTAATGACATGAAACCAAATTATTTGTTCTTTAATAGTCACTGAACAGGAGAGAAAAAGACAGCTTGAGCCAAATTAAAGGCTTTATCTAAGAGATCCCTTGGTATTTTCTACATTGAAGGAGCCTTCCAGTACTCAAAGGAAATTATAAACTGGAGGGAAATCAACTTTTTACACAGATAGCTAGGGATAGGAGAAGGGAGAGCAGTTTTAAACTAAAAGGGGAGATATAGAGGTAGATGTTAGGGCAGATTTTTCACTCAGAGTGTGGTGAGGCACTAGCACAGTCTGCCCAAAGGCTGCAGATGCCTCATCCCTGGAGGTGTTCAGGGCCAGGTTGGATGGGACCCTGGACAACCTGAGCTGGTGGGTGTTTAGTGGTTGGCAACCCTGCCCGCAGCAGAGGTGTTGGAACTAGAAGATCTTTGAAGACCCTCCCAACTGAAGCCATTCTACGAATAGGGAAAATAAAGCACAGCTTTCTGATGGGAATTCCGTGTGATAAAAGCAAGTGGAGCAACAAGACAAGATTAGGCAGAAAGAGCATCTGAACCTAATTCTCCCCGTTTGTAGTCTTGGGAACAAATCTCCTGTGTCCCACCTGAGCACTCTGAGCTCCGGGCACAGGTACAGGATTATGTTTCCCATTTTTGAACAGTTATACTCTGCAGAGCTGTTCAGTAAAATAAGAAAAGGAAAAACTTGAGTGATTTGCTGGCCTGATGGCTCCAGCTGGGGGAACAGCTGGGCTCTGATCCTTGCTCCAATTAGTACTTCTCTACATACAAAAATAAAATATTTTTACCAGGAGATATTGAAAATACCTTTTTTATTAGGGCCCTGTATAGTCCAGTTGCAAGGGTACTTTCCTGAAACACAGGGATTGGGAAGACCACATTCATTTTCTGTTTCCCTCTAGGAAGAAAATAGGCTGTGGTCTCCTCTTCCCTTGCTGAGTCTGCTGACATCCACACTGCCAGAGGAAAGCCACTGTAGCTCTGGCAGTTCGGTAAATCCTCCCTAGGGCCTGGCTATAAAATCGAAGCATTTCTTCCTGAAGCACCAAAGTAAGCCAGTATGCATCTCCGCCTCTTCTCCATTCTGATCCAAATTATTAGAATGCAAATTGAATTCACAGCTATCTTCAACCTCTCCTCTTGCTGATTTGAGGTATTTTGAGTCAGAGAATATACTTATCATGGGCATTTTGCCTGACTCTAGCTCAGGGCTGCAGGAAAAAGGGATCCCATTCCACTCATGCCTGCCCTTGTTGCACTCTGGGGCACCCCTTCTCCTCTGCTTTGCCTCACGCAGGCTGCGTTTGCTTGCACAGAGCCTTTTGTTAGCTATTTGGCTGTGGATCTGGAGCTGATGTTCTTTTCTTTCCATCTCAAAAGCATTTATGCAAAGACAGCACTTTGCTGACAAATTAACAGGGAAAAATAGCATTATTTAAGGGCAAACCTCTCAAACTTTTGTCGTGGTGCTCTATAAATACAACACAACAGTATACGGTGTCTGCTCAGATCAAATGTTTGCAATGAAAGGATGTCTGTGAATCTATTTAAAGGGGATTAAGATTTTAGCTGGCTAGATTCTGGGTCATTGGTTTAACATCTATATAACTGTACTGTAGTATCTGCCTGCTGGACAGATTGCTTTAGCATCTATCTTACGGCATACTGCGCTAATTATGTTTTCCCTCCTCTAAGAGGCATTTTTGTATCTGTGCATGCAAAGTGCTGTCCACGGGGCTGCACTGATGATGGCACTTTGTTAGCTGTCTGCTTCTCTCCTCTCTTGTGCCTCACAGCCGCTGTGTGACAGCCACGTGTCTGTGGGCTCTTCTCTGTGAAGTCCTCATGGGCACATCCCTCTAATGAGCCAAGCTTCCTCTTGCCACGCCAAACTGTCAGGGGATGCAGTCACAGCCAGCAGCAGCGGCACTGTAGGCTGTTGTTAAATCAGAATGAGCACAAATAGACCTAGAACCAATCTGATAATTTTATTTTTGTTTTAAGGGCCAGCAGGAAAGCTAAGTTGGAAGAAATGGTGTAGAGAAGGAGATTTTTTTTTTTTTTGTCAGAATATTTCAGTCAACCAGATTTTTTTTACCTGGAATTATTTATTTTTCATCTTTGGATTGTTTATCTTCCTGCTTTCTCTTCTCTATTGTGGGCTGATTTATAGGAGGAAAATAGAGAAGAAGCCAAGAAGCTCAGCACAGAGAGCATTAGACTGAAACCATTCAGTCGATGGAGGCTGCCCTCCTTTCTGGAGATGTGGGGTCAAATCTGCATTTGTCAGATGCAAAATGGATTTCCTGCTCTCCACTTCACACACTGACTCACAAAAGACTCATTTTCCAACAAATTTACTTCTATCTGGAGCCATCCCAGCTCTTCCTTTGCTGCTTCTGCCCCTGATGAGATTTGCCCAGTGGAAAAGCATAGCCTGTTGTCCTCAAGGCACAGTGGCAGCAGACCTGTAACGACAGTAGTGTGATAAATAGAGAATAATGTGTCCTGCTAGACAGAGTAATGAGATTACATCCAAGCTGCCATATCATATCAATTAAACCCTCGGCCCTTTTAGTCCAGCAAATCCATGCTGCCGCAGCAATTGGCACTCTGGGGAAAAGGAGGAGAACGGGACTGACACATCCTGCTTAAAATAACCCTGGCTTTCCCAGTGCTGCCTGCTCAGGCAGCAAGGCAAGGCTCCCAGCTGCACCATGGCTCTGAAAACTGCCAGCCGTGGGGTTCTTACCCCCCACATGAGAAAGGTGGGGTAGGGTACACCCAGCCAGCTGCCTTGCAGATTGCAGAGTTGCAGGAGCCATGTGTGCCTGTGGATTGGGAGGCATTGTCTTCTGCCTGGGCCACCTGGCTCTGCTGATGGTAGTGTTCATTTGTCCCAGGTGACAGCCAGCAACATCCTGAGCACTCTCTCTGACAACTGAAGTGCACACATCATGGGCTTGCCTCGCCCACTCTCCTCTGTGATACAGCTCTTTCCTGTGGAAGATGTGGCATCTCCCTTGAGCAAACCTGGCATTTGAAGAGGCAGCAGGCAGAGCAAAGTACTCAGCAGAAAATATCTCAATCCTTCAGTCAGCTGCAACACTATATGAGGCCATCATATACTCAGAAGTGTGTTCTCATATCATCTGTGTGTTCTCAACATCTGTTGGTTTAATTAGATGTATTTTGGCTATTCATTCTGGTTTTCAGACTGTTGTCATGAACTAACCATATACATTCTCTGAGAAAGGGCTTAAATACAGCCAACTGATTTTATTTTTTTTTTAATTTATTTTAATCTGGGCAATAAAACCTTCTGAGAGATCAGGAATGATTGTTTTCCAACTGATCTGTGTTGGATAAGCATGGCTGAACTACACTGTCTGTTCCCCAGGTATTACCCTAGGAACAGGATGGGACGTAAATCCTTCCTGCTCTTTCCACAACTGCTTTCAGCTCATCTCTTGCCTAGAAAGGTTGAACAGATTGTTCCAAAAGCATAAAAGCCAAGAAATGGCTGGTTGCCTATCCATTTCAGTTTTACTCCTGAATTTACTGTTATGTAAGAAGATACAATCTCCATGTGATTTTTTTCTTTGGGATTCAAGGGCTCTTTGTGCCTCTTTCCCACATGAGATCACTGGTGTCTCTAGGGTAAGATGCTGCACCAAACCTCTCAATCTCATCAAATGAGACATACCTGTTGTCAGATTCCCAGCAGCTGGAGGGCCAGGGAAGAAGAGGGCAATAGAAAAAAATTGTTGTACAACAGAGCTAGTCAAAATTTCCAGGAAATGTGGTGGAGTGTCTATGAACACTTTGAATGAGACCACTGCCTACATCATGCTCAGGCTTCCTGCACTGTGGTGTTCCATTCATTCCCTGTGCTCTGTCCATAATGTGGGCACCTGGGACTGGCTTCTTTGCTGTGACCACCAGTGCTCTGATTAACAAGGTCCCCTTCTGGCCTGCTTTTTAGGGCAGAAGAGGATATGGAGCAGTGGGAGATAGAAGAGCAGAAAGCAGAGGAGAGTGAGGAGTGTGCAGAGAATTAAGCAGCCAAGAAAGGGTTGATGTGTAAACTATTTGGAAGTGACCTGCAGCAAAGGGCAAGAGAAAAAAGATAAAGGGAATCAGAGAGAATTCCAAGAGGAGACTGAAGATGAAAAGATCAAGTCTTCTGAAGGCAGACAAACATTCTCATCATGTACAGCACCATTTCTCAGGTGGGGTAGCTGGTACCAGGCACAAAGCTCTCATTCCTGCTGCAGGGTGTAAGGTGGCAGGGGTTACAGCTACATAGCAAAGGTGCAGGGATGTCATTGGTTTCTAAGCCAAGGTTTTTGCTAACTCAAAAGCATTATTTTCTGGGTGTTTTTTTGTGTGTGTGGTGTTTTGTTTTGTTTTTTTTTTTAACAGTTCTTACAGGCTTTTAAATGCAAACTACCAGTTACAGTAAAAAAAAAAATAAATCCAATGAGTTATCTTTTTCTTAGTGAAGGATTTTGCATTGGAGACAAGAAAAATATGCATGATTGCTGCCTGAAGGATGGCAGTTTCAGAGTGGGGCCAGCAATTAGCCACCTTTCCTTTACATGCCTGCTTGGCATAAGCAATAGTTACAGCATGATACGAACAAACACATGTACTTCTTCAGGTGCAGCTCATTGCTTTCTTAAGTACGTAACAGTGAAGTATTGAGGGCCTATCACTGTGCTTCAGGGGAGCCTGGAAGTAGGAATGTGGGAAGCCCCCAGGTGCTTCTCACTTCATCCAAGTTTTCTGTCCCTCCAAAGGACACCTTGGAACATCCTATCTTTTGTTAATGTACTTCTGAGAAGTGGTTTTAGTGTGGAGAAAATGTCTTTGTCTTTTAGAGCACATTTAATACACTGTGAAAAAATAATGTTTTAGGCTAGAAGTAATGCCACAGATGGTCTGTGTTCTGCAGAGAGGTAGATCTGATGAACGATGGTCATCAGATTTGAGATCCTGGGCTGCCTGGGCTGGTGTGGCATAAAGGAGAGGAGCTGCAGGAAAGGAGCTAGAGAATGTTATTCTTCCCCTTCTGCAATCAGAAGGGATCTGTAATATTTCAGCACTCAGTAAGAGTGGAAATGAAGGGCTGAGTCACACTCATGCATAGGACATTCATTGAAAATGCCTTTATGAAACTTGCAACAGCCTCTGATGAACCTTTAAAAGGATTTTGCTGTGTAGTTTCAAAAGAGATGATCTGTGAGGTAACTAAGAAAACCAGTGAGATTGGTAAGAAGTAACAAAATCATCTTAAAAGCCACATTAAAAAAAAAAATTGTTTAGAGGTGGGGAGGAAAAAGACCTTCAGGTGTTTCACCATTGCACATCAATTCAGAAATGCCAATGAAATTCTGGAAATACCAACAGCTTGGGGGAGTGAAGCATGGCTTTTTACTCCTGTACAGAGTCAAACTTTCTTAATGGTATTGCCAAAACACCCATGGTAGGATTGGAGAGCTAGCTTTTAGGACCCTCTGAAGGCAGAGGCTCATTCTGATGTCCTTCTACAGCTGTGCCAGTCTAAGCTGGCTCTGCCTTCCCTGCTGTTGTAAAAAATCCAGCATTTCTTTTGCTTCATCTTTTTGACAGATCTGTGCATTAGTCTGAGAGTTCTCCTGCCATTGCAGGGAGCCAGAGCTGGAGGCCCTGGCGGCATGCAGCTGGCACCCAGAGCCAATGCACATAAGGAAGGAAGCCTGCAGAACCTCCTGACAGCCCTGCTTTGCTCAGGGGGAGGTTTTCTCCCTGTGGAGTCTGAGTCGGGCAGTGTTTTAAATGATGTATAATAATGGCACTGCGGTCATCGGGGTGAATTCTTGCCTTGCTGCAAAAAAGGAGATGTGAAATCCTTCTACTAAATTTAGGGGGAAATTTCTACATCAGCCGAGCTTCTTGGTGAGCCTGTTCTAAATGATTGCCCAAGTTGTGAGTAGAATGAGCAGTGACATTACAAAAGCGATGTGACTGCTGTGTACTGTCTGTCCCTACCTGACCTCCATATCTTCATATTCATATCCTCACCTGACCTTCATATCTCTCTGAGAAGCACTAAAATTTGGGGGTTGCATCTGGGCCTTCAGTGAAATGCTACACAAATGAAACTGAGCAGAATCCCACCTCCCACGTGGGCCTTTGTGACACTGTCACCTCCTCTCTTTTGGGACACCTCTCACTGCTATGCCCTGGTTAGTTGTGCAGGCTGGATGCTGTCCAACACCAGGCATGGCTGGAGAGGTGCTTCCTTTCTTGGAGAGCTTCAAAAGCCATGTGGACGTGGTGCCAGGCAATCTTCTCTAGGTGACCCTTCTTATGCCCTAAGTATTGGACCAGATGGCCTCCAAAAGTCCCTTCCCTTCCTTCAGCCCTTCCATGATCCCATTAAGAGCCCTGGACTCCTGCTGCTGGATGCTGAAGAGGCCATGCAGTGTCTGAGGCAGCAGCGAGGTTGGACCAGCACCAGCCCCCGCATTGCCTTACCAGTGGGAGAAGGGCTGCCCAGGGCTGGGAGATGTCCACTGCCAGGGCACCATCCAGTGAGAGCCTCTGCACGGGGGCTAGGAATCAATCCATTGGACACAGTCATGTCTCTCATTTCCATTTGCAGGCGTGATTTGACACAGCAGCTAAAATGAGCTAGGTCACACCTGTAAGCATAGGGGCAGTTTACATTAGTATGGGATAACAAACAATGTGACTTTTTTCAATTTGATAGTTCTAGAGTTCCTTTTTTTTTCTTCCAGCAATAAAACATTTCAGTAGCAAACGGTTTACATTAAAATCCTACCTTCTAACACCATGATTTATCTATCTATTTTGTATAATATGTGGATTTATACTATCCTGCTATGCTTGCCTTTTGGAGTACTTAGGTTTTTAGTATCATTAGCCTAATATTTAGTCAGAATGCAAATTTTATTATCGCAGTAAAACTAATTGTGGCGAGGCACTCACCTCATAACTAACAGGGTGCTGGTGCTTTGAGGCATTACACGTGCTATCACTGAGCTTGAGGAAAGCTATAAACATGGTGGGATGCAGCACAGTGCCTAACAACAGAGTAGGAAAGAAGATGATCTTTGCTCTCAGGTAAGAGATGTTTCGTGACTGGCCTCCCACTGTTAAAGCCTTTCTGTGTGTTGGGGAAAGTATGCTATTGAGTCCACACTTTTACTGTGCTTAGAAACCAATTTCAAATCATACTGGATGGAAATGAGGTTTTCACTTGTTTCGTCTCTGCTCCTCACCTCTCCTCTGTGCCTCTGCTACCTGCTCCCATCTTCTTCCCGGCCTTAGAAGCCAGCTTAGCCTTCTGCCTGGCTGATGACAGCTCCATACCATGTACTGGCTGCCTCTAGGAGGTGAAGGGGCTGCCAAGCTGCCTTTGTGGTGCTTTTCTCCAGATTTTGTTGTGGCTTTGATAGAAGATGGATGAACCAGTAATTGCCTTTTGGCCTGGAAGTGGAAGGACTCTGAAATTGCCCTGAAAGGCCTTGAATCAGTAAATAGCAATTACAGTAGCTCTCTCAGAGGAAAGGGGTGATGTCATGATGATTTTGAACAAATGAAAGCATTTGAAAATGCTAAGAGCACAGGCAGTTTTACACTGTCATCTTTTCAAATTTGACTATTTGTATTCCGTGTTTCAGCTCATTAAGGCTGCTTCACAGGCAGCTGTCTGCAGAGCTTTGCATCTTCTTCCTGCTCCTGTGCACCATCCCTTATCAATTCACCTGTGCCTGGTCACTCAGACACAGCTTTGCCCTCCCCACCTCAGGTCACCCTGGCCCGCTACAGACAACTTGCCAAAGTTTCCTATGGGCAGGCACTCTCCATTTTCCTAAACCACCTTCCCATCCACACCAGCATAGCATGGTTGGTCACCTTCTCATATCTGTCTTCAAAAAGGGACATGTCAGCATGGGACTCCTTGGTCATTCATTTCTCCATTACTGTATTGCTAGCCTTTGACTGCTGCTGCTAAATTTCTTGATTGCTCATAGGCTGTAGGTTGGATGGGATTGCTGTGACCATCTGGTCTGACCTCTAGAATAATTTAAGCTACAGGTCTTTTCTGAAATATTTCCTACTGTCTTTTCTAAAAAAAAAAGGAAAAGAAAAAAAGAAGAAAAAAAAAGATATACATTAAAAAATGCCAGCCCTTAGCTTGTTTGTTCTGATGATGGAGCAGCCACCACAAGCTGCTAATTATTAAAAATACATTCTTTACTTCTGGTCTGAATTTGTCAGCATCAACTTCCAGCTGTTAGATCCAGTTGCATCTTTATCTGAAGAGTCCTCCTTCACATTTCTGTTCCTCAAATAGACTCTATGATTAATTCATCTCTTAAACTTTGTTTTGTTAAAATTAACCATCTGGGTTCCTGAGCTTTCCTGTATTGTTTTCTACTCTCTGATTTTTTCTGAAGTACCCTTAACTGAGTCAGGCCTTTCTTGCACAGACTACATCATGGAAGGGTACCATAATATCACTGTCCAACACTAATTGTCATTCTACATATTGAAATATAATGCTTACCCTTCTTTACCTCTTCAATGGCTTGAAAAAGGTGCTCCCCTCTGCAGGGAATATATGCTGCGCTATTTCAGAGTGATTCAGCAACACAAAGAAAGAAAACTTTTTATCTTTGCCTTTGTAAGTTGTAAATCACTTTGAGGATGTGAGATGCATATCAATGCTATATCCTCCTTCCCTGGTTGTTTCCACGCTATTAGCCTAAACCACAGATGATAAGGTTTTTGATGCCTGGTGTGGGTTCTTTCTCCCTAGGCCCAGGATTTAACAGCTGGTAATATTTCAGCAGGTACTTTCCCTTTACACCCAGCTTACAAATCCATTTACAAATATTTGTAATAATTACAAATATTACAAATCTCTCATTATCAGGTTTCCAGTCTTTTTAGTATCTCATAAACCTAGTAAGGTATTATTTTACATTTCCTTTCAGGTCAATGGCAAATACTTGGCATAACATATATAGAAAAACTAAGTTTCATGGAACATCTACAAAACCTATTTGTCGAAAATGTACTTGCAGATGATTTCCCAGCTACAATTTTGTTTCCAGATCTCCAAGCCAGCTAGTTCTTAGCCCCTCTAACAACTACTGTGATCGTTTTGTGTTGTTCTAGTTTATTATTCATAATACAAAGTGGTACCAACCAAACATCTATCAGGAGACGCTTATTTCAACCTTATTCTTTATCAGTCAAATTTGGAATCTGATTGATTTTTAAAGGATAAAATCACCTTATTTTTATTTTGTCAAGCCTTGTAAGTCTGCATAAATTGTATATTTCTTTTTTCTTTCTTTATGAAATGAAATTATCACCTGTGTGCATATTCTGCAAGGGATCAGTTCAGTTGCACAGGGCTGGTATCATGGGATCATCTCATTTACCTTTTTTAATATTTCCATCTTCCTGGCTTTCTGCCAGTACCCTGGAACTTCCCCAGTGTTTCAAGATGCATAGAAAATTAACATTACTGATGCAGAGAGCCGTTCATCAGCTCTTCTGAAGTTGCTGATTTCAAGTTTTCCAGATTGTAGAAGCCTAGAGAGAGTAGCTGCTCATTAACATCGCCTTTGGCTTCTTTTGGAAGAGAAGGATTTCTGTACAGCTTTGAAAATCTATGTGTGCTCTGTCTTTCCCCTAAATACAGAGCAGATTCTTGGACTGATCACTTCTGCTTTTTTTGCATTCCTTCTAGTGGTGGCCAAGGGAAGTGGGAAAGATTACTTAAGATGTCTTCCTGGTTGACAGTGTTGACCTCTTTCTGAAGAGGCCAATCCACAGAACTGGGAGAATTTATGTGGCCAAAAACATGCATGTGTGCCCTTACCTGATATGATCCTGGTAGGAATATACATCATTCCAATGGCTCAGCACCACAAAAGGCTGGTCAGCTTTTCTCTAATATTCTGATCATTCCAGTTTGGATCAAGATACCAACACATGTTTTCATGTACCAATTCATAATTTGTAAGAAGTTACTGGTAGCAAATAAAAAAGATAGAGCATGAATAACACTTTTTTTTTTTCTAAAGAGATTTTTTTAGTTGTTCTTTTTTTCTTGAAAACTACACTGCTGACCTGTCACTGAACCTTCATTCATCTATACTGCATGTTCTGCATGTGCATACTGTAAAATGGTGGCAAGTATTAAATATTCATCTTTTTCTCCAAAGCAAAGCTGTCTGAAAAGGCTGTGCTTAAATCTTTGCTCTGCTAAAAGCTTGCACTCACAATGAAAAGGGAAGCTAAGACAAATATAGCATGTGTCACCACTGTTGCTCTCAAATACTGTTAAATTCATAGAGGGTAAAAAAATACAGCTGTCTTTTAAATTGTTTCAGAATCATTCTGAAGTATTGCACTATATGTTCCCTTTAGCAGCAGTGTAAGTCTTTGCTTACAGAAGGTTCGTATATGAATTGAGTGGCCATCTGAATGAAATTCCGCTTAGCAGAGCCAATGAAGGTGCAAAGGGAGTTGCTAAAAATCTTTACTGCAAGAGGGCTTTGCTTTACTGTGTGTTTAAATTAGTAGCATCCACGCTCTCATACCACTCATAGTAACATATATGGTTAACAGGAGCTGTGCATAATGGATTTAATGAACCACTGCCTCAAGTGAGAGTGGCTATTTTGTTGCTTAATAGCCATCACACATCAGTTAAACTAGACCCCTGAGCCATGAGGTGTTTCTGCTCTGCAAAGAGTAGTAGGAATCAGCAACATAGAGATACTTTTTAAGAAAAGAGTAAGAAAAAAAACCTGATTTTTTCATATGAGTGGAGAATTTTTTTTCCAGTTTTTCCAAAATAATATTTATGGTAAGACATGCAACAGAACAAGAAATTTCACCAGCTGAGGTAAGGTGGCAAAAAAGCAGATTGTAATGGAGAGCCTGTACCACCTGTAATGGAGAGCAACCACCTGTTGCTCTAATGATAACTTGAACACTAGAAAGCATGGTGGGAGCATGTGTCTGCACACCTATATCCATTAGCATATTATTTTTTATTATATTTTTATGCTGGAATTGTGCCCAGCTGCAACTAGTCTTAATGCTACAATGCACACAGACGCCATTGGAGAGAATCTAACATGAGAGAGAAGAGGAGAGGAGGAGAGGAGAGGTCTTATTACAAAGCTGAGGAGAAGCCTCATTTTCCCCACCTCCCCAAGAAGAACCAGCAGTTACACTACTCAGATAATGCTCAGTGCTGAGTGGCAATGAATGAAATAGATCATTATTAGACAGTTGGCTGCAAGAGTCACTTGGGGAAAAAAAGCTATCTCGGGATACAAAGAGAAAAATTGCACTGAAAAGAATTTTTTTCCTTGTTATTTAAGCAGTGTCCAGCACAGTGAGTCTCCCTGATGTGATTTTGTGTTGTGTGACAATGTAAATGTTTACCACTGATGCTGATCATCATAACTGTAGCCAATGTAATTTACAGCAATTGAAAGCGCACAGCTGCCAGACTATGAAATGGTCTGAGCTTTGGAGTGCTTGTTTATGGTGATGTGATGTGCCTCAGTGGCTTTTTGAAAAGTCTAACTGTAGGAACTTGCTCACTCTGTACTCTGAAGGGGAATGGCCTGAGATCAGAATAAATCTAGAATAAATCTAAATTCAGCAGAAAGGTGTCTTTCAGAGAGCAAGCGCTCAGGCTAGGAGTCCTACTGTTTGCTGAGGCACCCTTTGGAGGCTCTGTTGTGGATCTGTATGTATTTGACTTTTAAAATACTCAATGTAGCAACAGAGAAAATGGAGGCATCCAACTTGCAGACTTGGACGTGGAGCAGGGCACGTGACTGGGTAGAGTTCATCTTTGCCAAGGAAGTGAAATTAGTGTGGATGTCCTGGAGCCAGAGTCAGGCAGGAAGGCTTCTGGTGGCACAGTCTTTGGGGTGAGAGCTAGAGGCATAAGATCACTGAGCTATCTAATGATATAGAAATGCTCTCCGAGCATACTGTCTTTCTTCTTGCAGGTAAGCAGTTTCTGTCTGACTTTCCACCAAGAATTTATGAGGGTGTTATTTTCTCATACAGACAACTAATCTCAAGTGCTCAGTCACCAATTGATGTGCTGATCTCTACTCATGTCTGAAAATGTTGGCCTTTGGGCCTAATGTTTTCAGTAAGACTGAATTATTATTTATTCTGTCATGCAATTGTGAGTATAAGTATCTGCAAACATCCTCAGTATTTGAAAACCTGCACTTTGCAATATTGCAAAATTTGCAAGGTCTGCAAATACCCCAGAGCTTGAAGAGCAGAGGTAGTTATATTATTATTTAAAATGTTGATATACACATGGCTACACAGTCTCCTGCAGTCTGATTCAGATGCCTCAATGCTATGTATACCAGACTTGCTGCAAATTAAATGTGAACAGCTATGAACTTGAGTGGGTTAAGGCATCATGTAGTGCTGCTCTGGAGTTCACTGCTATTTATCATTGCCTCCCACTGTGAGGTTGAAATAGGCAGCCTGAATGTCACATACACTGTATTTATAATGCTGTTTTAAGGTCATCTCCATGTGCAGATGCTCTAGACAGTGTGGCTTATAAGTACAGATGTGGTTGTTGCAAGGCACTAAATAGATTTGAGATGATTAATTTGTAAAAGCCATATTTCAGCCAAGAACACTGCTGTGGACAGTCTATCACTGGCAACCTTCCAGCCACCAACAGCTGGCAATTAACACTTACACAAAGATGCCCAAACTTTGTCCAGCTAAAGGCTTCAGTGGCCATTTGCCAGAGCTCTAGGGCTGTACCTATTTTACATAAAATGGAGCAGATTGAGGCAGATTTAATCTTTCTTATGGAGCTATGGCCCACAAAGGCTTTTGCTTCTGGCATGCTCTGCTGTACCCTGATCAAACCATTGCCCCATTGTGGAATTCAATGGGCCACATTTAGCCTCAGGGTTGTAGTCTGGTTTTCCATGAATTATGCTAACTATTGACAACATACACAAAGCCTTTCAATCCAAGTGTGGAAACGCAGCAGTTAATCACATCCCTTTGTACATGAAGAGAAGCGACTTTGCCAAGATATAATGCATGTTCTGATAATATAATTTAACAGTAACTACTAACAGACTGCTAGTCATTTGTACTGAGCATTATGCATGAGGGAAAGTTTCTGACCTGAAAATGTGCAGACTCATAAGACAAGGAAAGAGATATCAGATGCACATAACTCTTTCTGAAGTAGAAGGTTGAGGAAGAGAAGATCCCAGTCAGCATGAAGGACAGATGGCAGCTTCAGGCCACATCACAGAGAGAGGGAAAGAGACACTCTTGGACTACTTCCACTCCCGCTTCTGCAGCTGTCTTCCTGTTGCAGAAGCTCTGCAGCAGTCAAGTGAAGAAGAGGGTGAATCTGTGCAACCTGGTTCTGATCACTTGCCCTAACTGTTTGTCTCCAAGAAGATTCATCTTTTTTTTCACCAGAAAGGCAAAGAAAACATTGGGTCTACATCATCTCAGGTTTTACTCTCTTAACTCTGGTGAATGCAGCCAGGGACCAATCTCTCCCTGATCTGACATAGTTCTGGGCACGACCTGGCACCTGGGTTCTCAGAGTTGCAAAACTATGTGCCATGTGTTACCACTTGAGAAAAAAGGGCTCAAACCCATGCCTTGGCTTCTCTACTCTTTAAACTTTATTTCATAAAGTCATGCCCTGGGGTCTCTGACTTGATGCAAATCAAAAGTCCTGCATTCTATGAACTAGCCAAGCATGAGCAGGAGAAATGGAGACTATCCACCTTCTCTCCCATGTCCAGGAGCAGCCAGGAGCTTGGTGATCGCAGGGTTAGTTTCACCCTCTCACACTGGAGAATTAGTCGAAGGATGGCTCCAATTAACCATGTGGGTGTTGTAACACTTCCCCTGTATGAAGTGAGATGTGGGCACTCTGCCCCAGCCATATTTTTGCAGAAAAGACTGGCACTCTTTCTCTCTCCCCCAGCTGTTCTGTTGGAAGAGATACTTAACTATCTAACATAAATGAGAATTATGGGCTGTGAATCTTGGTCTGGAAGACTGACTTGTCTGCAGCATGAAAACAGATGACTAATCTCCTCAGTGGGGTACAATTTAAGAAGCAATCATTTCCTTGGTGTTTCCTATTGGCTATATGCCTCCTGGCCACCAAGCAGGCTGCTGTGGCTGCAGTCTGGTTCTGGGCAGGGACCTACTTCCAGAGGGCTGAAAATTCTGCTCAGGGAAGGAGGTTTGTGGGGTTTCAGAATCTGGCACAGTGCTCAGAGGTATGCCTAGACTTGTACTTATGACATCCAGGGCAAACTGGCGTCCAGGCATTCTCATCTATTTGGCTTCCAAAGAGCACTGATAATGCCATCATCTAACTATGTTTCTGCATACAGGCACTGTACCCGTGTTTTCCTTCTTCCTTTGCTGTACTGAAATACACATAGACACCATATTCAGTCTAAATAAATGTAAACTAGTATATAAAGGGACAGGGCACAATCTTAATTCTATGTGCCCAGAAATTGACTCAGTTATTTTTACCTTTCAAGAGTGAGACCTCAATGACAGGAGAGAGAGCGCTACTGAAATGTCAGCTCAATATTTAGAGAGGTCAAGAAAGCAAATAGAGCATAAGCAACTAAAAGGAAAGGAAAGAGATAAGAAATCATGATCCCTTATTACTCCCATGAATACATCCAGGATGCATCTACATTTTTTTTTTTTTACTGTGTGCAGATCTGATAGTTCTATGGCCTCTAAACCATGACAGAACAGAGAAGACTGCAGTCGCGAGAACTGAAATGACCCGATATATGGAGGATGTTAAATACAAGAGGACTGGTAGCCTAGAAGGATAGCTTCAGAGGAATGTTACAGAAGTCTGCAAAACAATCAGAAGCATAGAAAAGGTGAATTGGTGATGTTGTTCATTGCACCTTGCAATACAAGAGCTCTGGGATGTCAGGTGGAATCACCTGGTGGTAGCTCAGGTCACACAAATAGATCATCTGTTTTACTCATCACTTCGTGATGTTCTTGACAAGGAAACTTTCATGCCAAATAAAAATGAGAGGCAATCTCATGGCAGGTGAAGCTATTTTGGATTACTAATTGCAAGGAAACCACTTGCCACTCATAAGTTGTGAAGGTGCATGCCACTGGAGATGAGGAAAAAATAAAAATAAATCCAGGCTCTAATTCTGCATACCTGCTCTGTTTTTGCATTCTTTCTGCGAGCACTAACAGAAAAGGACATGTATTTGAGTCAAATTTATTACAGGTCTCAAAATACCCTTAGCCTTTCTTGAAAAGGCTTTGAAGGAAAAAAGAAAGAAAAAAAAAGATCAGCCCAGATAGCTGCTTGCTTCTCTTCCTACATAATAAGAGATTATTCTTCAGACACTTTCACCTTGGCTCAAATGTGTTGGCCTTATGTACTGTATTCTAAGGTGGATATTTCACAAGATGCTTCTATGTATAAGCATTTCACATAACTTACTTTCTTACTCAATTGCACCCTTGCAACAATGAAATATTTACATGCATCTTTCAAAGGATCCCACAGAAGCTTACCAACACCAGATCCCCCTCACTCCTGAGAGACAGGGTTTTAGGACAGGGGGACCAAGTGCAACAGGGAGTCGAGTCCTTGCCCAAGTTCACATAGCCTCTAGTAGACCGGAAATCCTAGCAGCAAGGATTCTGCTCTGAATGCTAGCCCTGCCTCTTCCCAACAGCCTCATCCAACCCACTGATCTTCGGCCCCTCTATTTAAGAGTAGACAGACATTTGTTTTAGTGACACATGTGAACACGCATAAGCACACATTACAAAAATCAGCGCCTCCAGTGCTTCCTCCATACATTTGTAGGCCTTCACCTTCATTCTTGTTTGAGGAGCAACTGCTGACAGGGGCAGACCTTGGACAACCCTCCCCCACAGAAGCCAGAGTACAGCTGCACACAGTCAAGCCTAACTTTCTTGCTGTCAGCAGAGTACCCAGTTTGCCTCTGCAATAGAAAAAGGCCTGGGCCTTCAATGACCACAGCTGATCTGACTTTCTGAGATGAGGAACAAGCACATACAGACAAGTACAAGGAGATACTTCTCTTCTGTGAATTGGTGTGCTGGTGGAAGGAGAAGGAATACTTCAGTGAGTTATTCACCACTGTTCTCTCTGGAATGGACTAAGGAGTGGAAGTAGGCTTCCTGCTGAACAGGTTGAAAGGTATGTTGTTTTTCAGAAGGACTGAGCCAACTTTCTGCTGAACTCAAGTAATTCATGGTAGGGATATGTGTTAAAAGGGTGGTGGTAAAACGTGCGTGTAAAAAGCTGGTGGTTAACTGTGCAGATGCATTAAAGAAAAATAGCAACTAGATGATGACATGGAGAGGGAAGAAAGAGCAAGTGGAAATACCCACAGTAACTATTTAATTGATAACAGGATGGAAAAAAAATATATTGCCTTATTCTGATGGAGGGCCAAGCCTCCCATTCTCCTCCTAATAAACTTTAATGTGTATTGGAAGTCCTCAGGGGACAACAGTCCTGCCTATGCTGTGTTTTGTGCCAGCCCAAGATGAGGGTAGTGGTGGCTGTTCTGCAGGTGGGCTGGTTTCCAGGGAGGATGTGGTAGACTGAGAAAACAGCTTCTTATGCCATGCTGTCATAGTGACTGATGAAATATGTGACATCAGAGGCAGTGCCCCAGCTTCAAGGGACTTTGGTAGGCAGTGGACCCAGCTGTGCACCAGCTCCCAGCAAAGGCACGTGTCCAACTGCCCATTAGTAGTGGAGAGGAGGAACTGTCTCAGACGCTGAGCATCTCAATAGGCTGGATCCCAGCTGGCAGGCTAGGTGTTGCTTTCCACCGAACACACAGTGCATCACTTTTGTAATGAGAGGCAACAGCTCCTGTATGATTTTCCTTTGTGCACCAACAGGGAGGCATTAATTAACAGGAGACAAGCACTGTCTCGTGGCAAGACAGCTGCCACCTTCAGTGCAACCAAGACTGAGACACTGTTAGTGTTTTTCTCAAAGTTACAGGTGATAATTTCCACAGCTCCCATAAAAATTATTGCATTTGTCCAGATCTCATGAGGATGGGTAAAGATGAATTCACTGCTTGTCCAGAAGCGCTGGTTGCCTAGGAATCAGCAACCATGACCCCATTGCACTCTCTGTGGACAGATGAAATATAGTTGCAGTTAGGTTCTTCAGAAAGGTCTAATTTTCCAAAGTTAAAGAAATTGCCAGTGAAATTAAATGAGAGGAAAGGTAAAAAGAGAGAAACAAGAATCCTTTGAGAGAGCTAATTAGCTGGCCAGAATGCCACAGTTTCAAACCCTAGAGATAGGGGAGCTTTGGTTACCAGACCATTTTGGCTCATCTGCAAAGTAAATGCATTTAGAAATAACAAAGTGATATATCACACTTGGAAAACAGGTAATGAGGGATGTAAATAATTAGCTACTTTAAAGCAGTACCTTGCAAGCACCTTGCAAGCAGTAATATGAAGAACCAGAACTATATTAGAAACAGGACAAATATAGGCAAGATTTAGGCTATTTGCTAGATAGGGATGTATAATTGCTAGTGATAGTGTGGAAAAGATTAAAAAAAAAAAAAAAAAAAAAAGGCAATAAACAGTCTGAAGGAAAAGACACACAGAAGATAAATATTACATGAAGCTGAGTCATATAACAATTGTCAGATATTGTGTCGATATTTTTTGATGGATTTGATATTAAAATTTTGGAGAGCATTAAAAGAGAGTCACAGAAATTATTTGGAGCCCTAGTTACAAGGGCTATTTGATTATCAAATATTTTCTCCTTTTTCAGGCATTTAAATTGCCTTTATTTTGGCAGAGAGCAGTAAAACAAAACCAGTGCCTGGAAGCTGAGTCCAAAGTGTATATTTTTAGCAGCACGGGTAATTAACCATCAAGAGAAGCAGTGAAAACCATTGCCCTTCTGGAAGGCATGTTTTGGCCCCAGCCAAGTTTGACAGACCAGTGCCTGGGCAATCTCCTGCAATTTGATGCATATAAAAATTATTTTGAAGCTGGTGGGCTAAAGAAGCCTGGCAGCTTCCGGCAAAGTAACACAGCGGTTACTAGATGGAGCTTACTATGTAGCCACTGAGAAGGGAAATTATTCTCTTGAGGAGGAGGAGGAAAAAAAAAAAAAGAAATGCTATCTGCAATTTAGCCAAGTGTAAAATTGAGTGGGAAACTGAGTGGGGACAGATCAGTACCACAGCTCACCTTATGCACCCTGAGCCTCAGTGTTCCCATTGGCAATACTGACACCTTTTTGGGTGTTCCCAGATGATTGCATCCGGATCTTAAAAATTTGGGCTTGGTTGATACGTAGCTTCATTCAGTACAGAATGTATGCATCTTCCCACTGCTAAACCAACTGGTCATTAAAAACATTTCCTTCTTCTTGATGAGGAAAGAGGGCACAGGTGGTGGTTCACAGGTGAACTTTAAATAATTCTCATAATCTCCAACATTTTAAATATATATATATATATGTATTGAATAGGTGCATTCTATGCTTACCATGGCTCATTAGAAAATGAGCTGCTTATATCTGAGGTCTGTGACTGCTGATGGTGATCCTGCTTGTGAGTTGGGTAGTGACACGACCCACTTGCAGAGCAACTCTGTACTGGTTACATGCTCAAGCCATAGGCTACAATTTTACAAGAGCCACAGCAAAATTACCAAAGAAATGCATCATCTATTTGTATTTTAGGGGAAGTAGAGAAGAAAGAGTCTGATCTGGATGACATTGATGTTACGGGAAGCTTTTCTAGTCAATTAAGTTGGGAGTGGATAAGACACAAGAACAGAGAATGCTCCTCAGCTGAATGAAAAGAAACCTGATAAGGCACAGGGTGAAGCATATTAAGTACTCTGCAGTGTGAGAAAATATCTGTTGGCTAGCCAAAGAGAGCATGAGAAAATTGTGTTTTGTAATAGTACTTAATAATTTTACATCAAAGCATATTTTGAAGTGAAATAAGCAATATACAAATATACATAAAATAAATACCTGGCACTGGTGGTTATGTCTTTAAAATGGAAATCCAGATGGTATATCTCACAAATGACCCAAGAGCAGGACCAGTGCTTGCAGTGTTCAGAGCAAGGTCCCATGTGGCTGGGATTGTGGCCACAGAAGTGCAAAAGTATGCAGTCAGGAAGCATGAAGAATGGCATTATAAATTCTCTTCTGCTATTGCTATAATGGCATTATAGCTTCTTCCTTCAGTACTTATGGAAGGGAGATAAAAACCCATCAGTGGTTTTGCATGCTTACAAAGACAGGTTTCTGCTCAGGGTATTATTTGTTACAGCCGCTAGCTCTGATTTCTGAAGTAGAAAAGGTTTAGTACCCTGACGTTGAAAGTGCTGCACAGATGAGAGCACACAAGTGGATCAGAATACTGGATAGATTCAAAATGCAAAATATCAGCACACTTTGCAGTATTTTCCTGTTTGGATTTTAGTTCGTGAGGGCTCTGCAAACTTATATGGTCCAATAATTATTAGGAATTTATGTATGTCCCTACTTTACAGATACGATATTGACTCCTAGGAAGAGGAAGACCATAATATACAAGAAACAATTTGATGTTAACCTTGCAGTCCTTCATTCTATCTGCTGGATCATGGTCTCTACCTGTGGGTGCAGTATGGTTGCTTGATACAATCAATAGTCCAGTAATTAGGAAGAAATACAATGCACTGGAAAATGGCCATATTTTCTCTAAGGAGGTTTTTTATCAAAGGAGTCACTGAATTTAATTCACATCATCTAAAATGACTCTGAATGCAGCCAAAAACTGAGTCCCCAGATGCCTTCATCTGCAGAGCTTCAGCAGTTAATCTCATCATTCCTTGCAGCCTGAGTTATGTCTGTACGTTTATGTCAGCGCTTGGCTTGTGATAAGGTGCACTGAGGAAGCAAGAAGAGGTGCACTTATTGGCTGATAATAGGACTCTCGACAATATATAACTGTGGTGTGGCCAAATGAAATATATTCTATGAGAATGGGCTACTGTCCAACACTTCATAAAAATGTTTTCGAAGTGCTAGTAGATCTGCTCTATAAGATACCTAAAGCCTGTGCGAAGAATACTAATCCATTTTGACATCCAGGAGAAAAAGAGAAGAAATTTAACGCTAGGAATGTTTTTATGAGCTTGAGAGGAAAAACTAGTTTTTGCCAATGTTTTTCCCTAGACACTAGATTAGTCCATGCTGCCTCCATATTATTCCTCAAATCTTCAGGCTCAACTGCTTCCCAGCACAGAATCTGTCATCCCAGCTGAATCCAACATCCACTTTGTCACCTGGAGCCCCACCTAAAAGGGCTCGTTGAGGTGTACTGATGGATAATACGCTTTCACAGGGTTGTTAGTCCTATAATACAGTCTTGTCATTGTAAGCAGTCAGTCTTGTTTTTTGCTTTTTGTCAGTGTGACCATAGCTTGCATACATCCTGACAAATATTAAGAATGGCTCATGTTTAAACAATTCATGTCAGACCCCTGAAAAGATGTGTAATTGCATATTCTTTCTGAAGCTAAGCCCATAGGGAACCAGAGATTGTGGAGGCAACAAACTGCAGGAAAACATGCATTTTAGTTCTGGGGGGAGGATGCTTTTCCCTAAGGACAAATGATTCAATTCAAGAGTGCAAAGATTTTATTTCTTCTAGCCCCTTCCAAATTAAATTAATACATTTGAATTCAGGTAACATCAGATTGTTAATACACTCAAACAGCTGCTTTCTCAAGAGAGGAACTACTATCAGTGAAAAATAAATGGAGGTTTCATGCATAGAGTGAAAGATTTTGTTTCATAATAAGGAATAGAGCAATGAAAAATGGCTCCAAATATTGCAATTGTTCTACATAACAATGTTGGGGATCTGCAATACAGTCAGTAATATGAGGCTTCTCTCTCCAGCTAGAATAAACTGAGCAATATACAGCCTCTTCTGTATCTATTACACGGGTTCAACTTCACTGACTGCAGCAATTACTCCTGATTGACATCTAAGTGAATTAGAAACGTGTACTGCACATCTTAGCTGCACATGAATTACTGCGTTGTGCTGAGCAACAAACTTGGAAGGCCTTCTTTTTGCATCCCGGGGACCTTTTTGTTGCCTACTGAATGGCTTTAGACCACAGCCTGAATTTCTAAAATCCTATCTGTGCTGTTGTATCAGTTGTTCTAGCATGTAATCAGCTCTATTTCAAATCTGAGACATCTCATCTTATTTTGCAAAGAAGTATATAAGTAGATAGATCGTGGCCATGTATATATATATATTTTTAAGCTTGTTTGACTTTCTGAATGTGTTCAGCCCCTGTAAATATCTGAAAATGGTCATCATGGACTGGCAGTCACAAGTCCACATCTGTAAATATGGTGTGTTGTGATCTAGTCAGCTGAGGCACATAAAGCTTTTTGCTCTGGAATTGAATTGTCCACAGTTGGACAGCTGCATACCCATAAGCTGTGTGTTCCTGTGTCTATGCAGAAAAGACAGTGTCTGGGACAGGGACATAGCAATCCTACAAGCGATGCAACTTTGGATTCCAACACCAGTGGGTATGAAAGAGGAGCCCCAATGAGGGACTGTGACAAGAGAGACGGAGCAAGAGTTGGCATCTGTCCTACCACAGGTGCAGCACCAGGTGGTGCCAGGCTCCTCTGCCATCCCCACCGCTGCCTGCACCACTGCTCACAGGAGGGCTGTCAAGGATGGGGAAACACTGTGGATGTTAGAGTTGCAGTGCTCCTCTGAGTAATTCTGGGTGGCCTTGCTGCTATGAATTTCTAAGGTTCAATCTTTCATTGCTTCATATACTGAGGTTCTGCTCACTTGTTAGATTCCTTGACCAAATCCTGAGTTTCACTTATATATGAAATATCTTCTATATTTCTCTTCTTGGTGAAGTGAGAGCTGTGTTATATTGCCATTTTCACACAGAATCACAGGGATTGGAAAGGACCTCAAGAGATCATCGAGTCCAACCCCCTCCAAAGCAGGGGTAGCAATAGGTACCTACAATAGGTAGCACAGGTGGGTGTCCAGATATGTCTTGAATATCTCCATAGAAGGAGACTCGACAACCTCTCTGGGCAAGCCTGTGCCAGTGCTCTGTCACCCTTACCATAAAGAAGTTCTTCTGCATGTCAGTAATTGATAGGTCATAGATTGTTTGGATCCTTAGGGTATCTAAAACCTTCGTTGTAAGGAAAACAAATATATTACAACATCCAGTGAGACCACTTAAAATTAGCAAAAAAGGATTGGGAGAAATATGTGCAAGCAATAAAATAAAACATAGCCTATAGATTTTTTTTTCCTGTTTTTAAAAACATAAATTAGCCAAAAACATTTTGTAAGTATTGAGAATTTGAGACAAGACGTTGTTATCTTTTTAAATAGAGAATTGGAAAACAGAAGTCAATGAATTGCCTTCTGGTACTTTTCGTTAATTAAGCATTTTGATATTCATTCTAAAATATAGTTTACTTTTAAAAGCTAATCACATTTTAAAGGATTGAGTCAAACAACAATTAAATAGATCAAGATGATGCTTTTGTTCCATCACAAAACTGAACACGTTCCCAGTATAAAGAAGGTAATTTTTGAAATTGTTGATAAAAATCCCTGAACATTTTCCAGGTGCTGTCAGCTGAATTAAGTTTCCCCTCTTTGTTTTTGCATTTGCAATGACAAAACCGAAAATCAGCAGTTTGCTGAACTGTGCTGAGCAGGGCAAGGCACGTGTTGCTTTTTTCTACATCTGTAGATGGTGAAAATGCATGGATTAAACCAGGATCCTTCTCTCTCTAATTTTACATCCCCCTCAGCCATGGACAATCTCTGTTGGTTTCTATGTAGGATTGGATTAGGAAAGCAGGAGCAATGGTGGAAGAAAGCCTCTGAAATGAAAGCATTGGCAGTGTTCTTGGACCATTTTTAGACCTTCTTTCACAATGTGTCTGCTGAGCTATTATCTTGCAAAGAGAGTTTTGTATTTTATTTCTAGAGGTGTCAATAGAATTGGTGGCTACCTGGGGAGAAAGATATTTTAAAAATATTAATTAATACATGAATACATATTTTAATATGACCTATTTATTAAAGGGGGACTAAATGTTGAAATGCTGAGTGGTCTTGTTCTAATGGAGTTCTTACTTCTGGGAGAATCATTCAAGGTATTTACTTCTTTAAGATTTTGTGACAGGGAATTCAATCCAGAGAAAAGTGCTAAACAGCTTTGGCTTCCAAATCAAGTACAGTCTGTGTGATGTAATCTCCATAGATCTTTGTCTGAAAAACAGGCCCAAACACACTGCAATACCCAAACGGAAATATATTCAAAGCTGACAGTTACTGGTAGATTAGAGCCACAGGCTTGTCACATTGAACATGAAATCTGACCTAACCATACTCAAAATTCATCCCAAGTTCTCCTAACAGTGCCTGATGATTTTCTGCCTGGCAATGGACTTTATTACAAGGGGATTTCTTGAGGTATGAGACGCAGTTCTAAACCATCTCAGTAATAGTAATTATTTCAGTGTTTCCTGGTTGCTAGATAGAACCCAGACTTTTGGAACTGCACAAAAAAAATTTAGTAATTTTCTGTCAGCTCAGCATGAAAATGTTTTGGATCTCTCACTGAAAGGAGCTTTGTGTAAAATATGTTTAAGATTCAATGAAACACTTTGTTTAGCTCAAAACAAAATATTTTATGAGGAGGAGTTTTTATTCTTGCTAAATGAATGTGAGTCAGTCCTATTTAGAAAACCTTGTTTCAAAAGATGACAGAATAACGTTCCTTCTTTCCCAAATGGGAAGGGAAAGATAGGTGATGTGTGTGAAATTTCAGTACATTTAAATTCATTTGTAAATAGTTTAAAAAAAAAAGACAACAACTGTGTGTGATTTTATTTACTTCTTTTTTTTTAACACACAGTTTTTCTGGAATTGTTTCAGCCAGTTCTGTTTGGGGTCAGTACTAGTTGTAAGCATTTACCACTTTGCCTACTGCAAACAAGCCCTGTGGAGGGTGGGCCTGAGAGATAAGCCTGGGTTATCAGTGGTGTATATGTGGCAGATGTGCTGGAGGATGTGCTGCTAATTACATGACTAATGTTGTTTTCCTGAGGTTTGGGTTGAAATGGATGTGCAGGTCTGAAAGGTTTGTGGCATGAGAAAAGTGAGTTCCCCTAGAGCTTCCTCACACCTGTCTCACAGACTTTCCTACGGAGGCTGATAGGGGAATAGGTATATAAAAAATGAAGGACAACTTCAATCTTTGCAGTTTTTGTTTTGCTTACAATAGACAATAACTTATTTCATGCTAAAAATCTGGCCACAAGGAGCTCTCTATGTCAAGATCAGCAGTAAAAAAAAACAGATTATATTTCTCTGTTGTTATTTAAGCAGATAGCTACTTGTTAGCAATTTGATTTAGCACGGCATCTCCCTTGTGGCAGAACTGCAGAAGCTGTCGATCTGCCTTCCTTTCAAGTTGAAAGGGCTCCTGAATCTAATTTTGATGAAACAGGTGCACACTGATGGGGACTGAGGACACGCAGTTGTGAAACAACCTCCTGGGGAGAGGATGGCTGGAGGCAGCTGAGCAGAACTGGCTCAGAGTTGGTGAACAAGTTCGCACCAAAGCCATACGGTGTAGAAACATCCTTGCTCTCAGACCCTCATCAAGGACTTTTAGTGTCTGTGTCGTCATCCCCCTCGTCCCCATTGCTCTGGGATGAGCTGTGCTTTGCAGCTGGTCTAAAGCAGGACACATTCAGCTTTGTTTTCTGATTTTGCCAACTGTGTCTTAGCAAGTGCTCTTGAGTCTAAAAATAATGCTAGTAGTAGGAAGAACCAAATAAAATATTCTCAAAGGTTTATACTAAACAACATTTCTACTTTTTCAAATGATTCATTAAGCACAGTTTCTGTATCTTTTTAAGTACCCTGGAGGTCCCTGAGTTTGACAAGGGAAGACTGAAAACGAATTCTACCTAAATCTATTTTCATCTTTCTCTAATAGCTTATGGATCTTTTTGTTACCATAAACAGTCTTTGAAAGGAAGATGTAGGATTTTAATGTGGGATTTTAATGGCTTTTTGAATTCATGTGGGTGTCTCTTGCTTTGATGTACACCAAACACAGAACAAGAGTATGGCTGGAGGAAACAGTCAATGAGTTTTAAGGTGAGTGTTAAGCACCGTGTTTAGGAATACACTTAGCTGGGGAATATTGCACCCTGAAGACAGCAGTAGCATTGAGTTACCACTCTTTTGTGTCTAAGGAGAAGTCTCTTTATTGCATTTTAGTGGGCATAGTAAAAATGCATTATGCTTTTACGAGTAAGATATTTTTGCCCATTGGTGACAAGTTACTTATTACCACAATCTTAAAAGGAGTGACTGGGGACTCTGATTGAACTCAAATCTAATGTAGAGACAGATTTTCAAAAGATTTTGACACAAAAGAAGCCTTTTCTGAAGTTATCTGGCTAAGGGAGGTACAGAAAAGATGTAGCAAAATGTTTTACTGTTGCAATATTAGAGATAAAGCTGAGTTGTAACACACGTGGGAGAAGCTCTGAGGCAAAATCATATTGGGAATAATTCTCAAAGAATAATTTGTGAGAAGATAATTAGGTTAAGGCTTCTCCTTTAAACTGCTGTCTGGCCAGGAGGGATTTCATCTCTCTTCTGCAGCCTGTCCCGTTGCAGACAGCACCAGTGTCCACAGCTTTACAGCCCAGCTGTACCCACCAGCACCACTGCTGGGGGATGCCCAGGGCACAGCCCAGAGGTGAGCACCATACGTCCCACCAGCTTTCCTACCAGTAATGCTGCATCCTCTTCTCTCAGCTTAGGTCTGTCCATGTGTGTTCACACTCCTGCACACAGTGTGCCTGTTACTTAAACCTTGGATTATTGTTTCATTTTTATCACAGCTGTGGATCAGGACTTTGAAGGCTATGCAAAAGAGCAGCGCAAAGCCAGCCAGTGCTTACAGTCTACAGAGAGCTAGATGTTTCAGCTCCCTGACACAGAAGGTGAAACTGTGGGAAAAGCACTATCTTGCTAAAGTTACTATTTTTGTTGAAACATATCCTCCCCTATTAAGTTTCTGAGTATCAGGAACATCCAGACCCTGTGGATGACAGCCTCAGTACTTTCAAAGTAACCTGCAGCAGTTTTGTCTTTTTCAGGGGGTTGAAAGCAACTGGATCAGGGAATGTGTGTCCCTGGTAGGGCAAACAGAACAAATGGGAGTGAGAGGCAGATTACAGGTTTTAACTGAATGTGCAGAGCCAGGCCAAGATTTAAAGGTGCATGTAAGTAGCCACAGAGAAAGAAACTTTTGTAGACACAATCAAAAAATTGTCACATCATTGCTGTGATTACTTTCTAAATACACAAATGTAGCAAATGGAGAAACCTATGCAGACCAATACACAGAAGTGAAAAATGCCAGCTTGGGTCAAATCACTAAGCCAAAGGGAGGATTTGCTACCTGATTTGGGAAAGGAATGTGCCTTATTGCTTGAGGATAAAAATCAAGAAGTGTTTTCTACATGATCCTTCTGGTTGTAATGGGAATACCGGGAAAAGCAACATCAGTACTTAGTCCAGGGCTAGCTACTGTGGCACTCTGGTTCCTTTTGACTAGCAAAATATTTGAATACTTAATTTTCATAAATCATTACTAAAAAAATAAAAGATCACTGATCCTTTTAGATAGAAAATAAGTAGGTTTTTGATCTATTTTGTGCAGTTGGTTCAGCTGTTACTGTGTCCAGTGGAGGATGGAAAAATGTTGTTAACTGTGAGAATTAACTAACTGAATTTGGGTTGTGATTTATGACTTCTGACATGACCCTAAACAAAGCTGACATGGCATACAACCAAGCTGAACTGATTGATCCATTAGTAACCCAGAACTCTTGACCCAGAGAAGGGTTGATTACATGAGGAGGAGACTGAGAGGTGGCCAGCAATTACAATAGAAGCTGACTCCTTTCCAGAGGATCCCGAGGTGCATGTTGTCATTTTTTGTGGATGTCGTTGTCATGCAGGTAGTGCTCAGTATGTCCTCCTCCTGTTCAGCCATTATATATAGATGCTGTGAGGGCCCTGCTGTATCTTGCATTCTCAATAGACTCTGCAGAGCCTGCTTGAATTGCAGTCTGTGAAATGATTACTGCTCTGTGCTTGCAGCTGAAGCTGAGAATTCAGTACTGCCAGGAAAAAAACAGTTCTGCATTCCATTTCCGTATTTCTTTTGCCGTTCCTTGCAAGCACCCTATTCACAGTTTGATCTTGCCCAAAGCAAGTGGATCAGGGGGAAGTGAGGAGTGAAGAGCAGCCTCATGCAGGGCCCTGAGTGGAGAGAAGTGTCCTGCTTTCTGTGTTCTGTGGCAGCTGTGCTGGTGCTCAGCTCAGAGCAGGCAGGCAATCTTTCCACACACCTGCTGGCTCTGCACATGGGGGGCACTGCTTGCTGGAGCACTGCAGGAGGGCCACAGAGCAAGGCAGGCATGACGCGGCCTGTTCTCCTGTGGTACGACACCAGTTCATCGCACAGGCCCAAACCTGCTTGTCCTTGACATCCAACTTCCGACTGAAGACAGCAGGAGTCCTGTGGAGAGGCAGGAGAAAAAAAAAAAATAAATAAAAAATGAAGAAATAAGCACTGTCTGCAAAGTTCAGGAGAAGAGTACTGTGGTGCCATGGGGAGTCCCCCAGCTCAGGGCTGGCTGCTCCCTGAGGTTCTCTAATTGAGGCATTAGAAGAGGCTGAAGCTTCAGAGAAGCAGTGTCTGGGAGATGAACAGGTTTGCATTAGCTGCAGCTGTGGTACTTTACATTTCAACAGCTCTGGAGAAGCCCTGACAAGGCTCCTGCAAGATTAACTGCTATGCTGCAGGTGTCTGCTGCCACTGACCTATACACAGCATCGATCCTGGGTGCCAGCTGCTGTATGGAAATGCAGATTTGTCAGACAGCTCAGTGCTGGATGGAGTCACATGAACTATGCTGCAGCCTGCAAATTAATGGGGGAATTGGGTGGCATTTGTTAGAGGCTGTAGAACAGAAACCAGAGTGATTTCCCAGAACATTCCCAACCCTTTTCTATGCAGGCCTTTAGGACTGTGATTTCACCTCTTCTTCTCTCTCTATGTTCCCCTCCCGTTAGCAGCCAGCAGCCTCGGAGCCCTGCATTGAGATCAGGCAGAAGGAGGAGATGGACCGTGGCTCACATAGTGACACTGCACCACAGCCCTGCTCCTGCTTATTAGCACAGTTCTTTAATGCCTTGAGACTGGGCTCAAGAAATAAGAAATTGCTTAAATAAGAAAGAGGGAAGAATCCTGTTTGTTGTGCTTCTACCCTCAATAAGAATGCGGTGTGGAGAAAACAGTTGTGCTGTGGAGTATGGTTTCCTGAGCCACATCCAGCAGGGACGTTCATCACACACAGAGTACAGTACTCCCTGTACTCTGGCTTGACAATGGGAGGGGAGAATGAGAGGGAGCAGAGATGATACAAGTGCAGAATGTCATACAGGACATTGCTGCACCTAGTGGTGCTGTGTTAAATAAATGAGGTGTGTTGAGCGTGGAAGTGCTCTGCACTCATCTGCTCTTCTCACAATGCAGGTTATTATGGTTGTTGATGTTCTTTTTGTTTCTAGGCTGCTTAGGAGCCCTGCTTGTGACCTGGCACTTACCTGTGCACGCTACAAAACCAGAATGAAGACAGTCCCCAACACAAAGTTCACCCAAAACTGAGACATGAGCAGCCAGTTTCAGGCACAGTCCCATGGCCTCTGTAGCAGTGCTTTTCATTGCTGAGGATAGACATCAAGCTCCCCTTGGGATCTGTGAAGGAGCATAATTTGATACAGGTGCCCAAGTGAGTGGCAGCAGCATGCTTGGCTGAAAGCTATCCACATTACAGCCAGTGGCAGGCATCTGGAATCGGAGGGCTAATGATTCCATCTTGTGTGGACATTTCATTTTTCATCAGCCATGGTGCTCTGTTTTTCCATAATGAAAACTAATTTGCTCAAATGTTTTTGCACATTTTTCTTCTGCTAGAATGATCACCTCGTGCGTGCCAGCCGCAGGAGAGCCTGCACTCTTAATATGCAGCAGCTGGGGCTGCTTGCAGCATCGGGTGCCAGATGGGCTCCTGCACTGCCAACCGCTGTGCTGCCGCGACAGGCAATAGATGCAGGGGAGAGAGAGTCTCCTCTTTCTCAAGGTACACGTGGGCTAGTTTATTCTTATGGCAGAATGCATGCAAATAGAAGAAACTTGAAAATGGTTCTTCCAGCTTGTTCAGTCTGGGATACAGAATTGCCTCCATGTGTTCTGTATTTAAACTCTGGGATGAGTTAAACACGATCAAACTAACTGACAAAGTGCAGCCACCTCACCATACCCTTTACAAACAAATTCAAGAGGGGAACACAAACTATGTCTTACTTAAAATAACAGTAAAAACCTGTAATAATCCAGATTATGGAAAAAAAAAATCAGATTATATTTGTCCACTTGGCAAAGGTGCAGATTCTGGACTTGGTGTTGTAGAATGCTTTTTTAAATTAAGATTTAGTTTTTTGCCTGAAGCCTTTCCTCCATCCACCCAACAGTAATCCTCTCCCCAAAAAGATGTCTTGTTAAGCAGAGTGATCACTCCTCACTGCATGATGATAGGCAAGGGATACAACGTTGACTGTATCCCTGTTCATGCAGCTGGTCTAAGCTAAAAGCTCGACCTGCTTATTATTTTCAGGGCAATTCATTTTTTTTCCCAGAGAAAAAATAATTTATGATCTAACTGGTCTGAGCGCTAAATTCAAGAAACAAAAATCCAGACACAGATTCCTATTAAAGAGTTAGTATCCATTCTAATTGGCTGATGGGATGTTTTGAAACTCCATTAATCACCTTGCTGGCAGTAAGCAAATTAGAAGCTCTGTATTCTGCCACTGACTTTCCATTGCACCAAGTGAGTTAAATAGAAAGCATGCATTACTGGCATCAGCGATTTCAAAAGTGGGTGTTTCTGTGGATGTAAATGGTGCTTAATAATGTTCCACCTTTGACTGAAACTAGGGCACGCCCTGCCATGAGGTTCTCATCATCTAATTAAACTTACTCAATCTGAACCTGGTGGTATCATGCAACGCGGGCTGGGTCTCCCTGCAGATTAACTCTTCAGCTTGTTTGGCAGAAAGACCATAGTCCAGGAAAACAGTGGTGGCTGGCAAGGCCACCCTCCTGAGCTCCATGGGCCACTACACAGCCACCCACGGCTGCCTCCCTCAGATCCTCGCCCTTCCGCTCTCAACTACAAGTAATTATTTTGAAGAAATGGGAGGTGGTCACTTGCAGGAACTCAGTGTTTTCCTGTACAAATAAATAACACTTCCTGGGGACTGCTTCTAGGTGCTGGGGCCGAGATGTGTTGCTCACACAGCTTTCTCAGTCGCCAAAGCAGGTGAATCACTTCTGGCTCGTGCTCTCCTTGGCTTGCTGGCAGTGTACTGGCACCGGTCAGAGCCATGACAGCCAGCGCCTGCCCTAACTCTGCTTTATTTCATGGTCTGGACACATCCAGCACTGCCAGATTTGGCTGTGCTTTCCACTGGCCTCATTACCCACACAGCTGTGCTGCAGAGATGCCTCATGCACTCTGATCCCATTTGCTTCCACTTTCCTCCTCCCTTCCATATTCACAGCTGTCCTTCAGAGCCCTGCTCTCCCTCTGCTCTACCACCAGGATTTCCTGTGTCTGGGTCTTTGGTGCCCAAAGGTGCTGCTGTACACATATAATATAAGGCAGAGGCATACGACAAGCTTTGCCCTCTTTCCTTTTCTCTAAGGAGGGAAAGATTTGGAGAAGCAGGTGCATGACTGGAAAGCTGTCCCTCTTGGATGCTTGGAGATTTAGCCACACAATCACCATAATAATGCTTTTAATTACATCTTGCATCTTTCAACTGTACATTTCAGCTGAAGTTATGAATGTTTAATTAAACAAACCTCACAGATTGCTTTGGGGGCAGGTCGGCACTCAGATCATATCAGCTTTCATGAGGTGTTTGGAGAGCTGCAGGGACACAATCATGGGAAAAACCTACCCTGTGGAGTGGTGCAGGAACCATCTGTCCCACTGAAGTCAAGGCAGATTGATCCATGCTCATCCCACCTGCTCTGTGGAGCCTGAAATTATGCAGCTGTGATCCCAGTGCACACACTGTTACACAATGTGGACAGAGTCAGGTCTTCCCACTGTCAAGGGGCTCTGAAGCCAGCTTGGCTGCACAGTTCTGCAAAACAAATGCATCCAAGTGAGGCTGCTCCTGTTGTCTAGTATCTGTTGGCAGATCCTGGCTCAAGGCTTGCCATCATGGCAGCTTCTCCAGAACTTTTCTGTTCATGGTGCTCTTTCCACTGTGGTAGGGGCACACTCTGCTTCATTCATGAAGTATTTCTACTGGCACCCAGAATGTACTCGGTGCAATCTGGCTTGTCAGTATTCCTAAATGCATCACAGGCTGCAGCATCATACAGGGAATTTACCCAGTGCTGTGTCTCTGAGGCACCTTGAAGTGTGTTGGCCAAGTGTAATGCTGAAGGTGCCTCTCCTGCAGGATTAAGTTTTCTCTTCTAAATGCCAAACCATCGTTTGGCCTTTCTTTCCTTCTGTCATGCAATTATTTGTAGCATATTTCAAGCCCTTATGGCAAAGGACTGTCACTGCTGTCACTTCTGCATCTTTTTCATTTTTAAATACTGAGTGAAAAAAGAGTTCTTGGCTGTCCTCATTCCCACTGGCCAGGAAGGTACCACTCCCTCTCCGAAGGAAGTCCCAGTCTTGCATGCACTGCTCGTCACAGGCACAAAGGGGGCATATGACAGCAGATTGATATCAGGCCTCATCTGTATCTTCTGGACAGAGAAACATCCTTTGTTGGGATTTTTTGTGGAGGTTCATTTTCCCTGTAAGTTCACACGCATTACAAGAATTGAGAGTTCACATCAAATATTTATTCATGCTTTTAATTTGAAAGAACTAATGAGTCTACTTTGCCATCTGTGCTGTAGCATGCAGCAAGCAAAGAAGCTGATTACGTGGATCACCAGGGTGTGAAGGACACAGAGGAGATGGCAGAGCTCCTTCCCTTTCTGAGTGCCCACAGAACTCCACTGCTGTGCACTACAGGTGTGCCTAGGCTTGTATTTAACTCAGGAGGCTCCTGCACCCATTTCAGCAGCAGCCCAGCTGCAGCAGAAAGGCACCAGACCAAAGGAGGCACTTTTATTGCCAGCTGATGAAAACTCAGCTCCGGTGTGTCTTGACCCCTAACCATGAGCTGCCAACCATGATGCCTGGAGAAATGTGCTGCAGAGAAACGAGGACCTTGCAGAGAATAACTGTATTTACACAGGTAAACACACAGTGAAAGACCAGTGCAGAAGAAATTGTGGCATGCAGAAATTGTAGGCAGCAGTGCCAAAGGAGACGTTAACTGTATGACTATATGGATAATAAACAAGAGAGACAAATCTTTATTTTCAAGACTGAAGATTTGTGATAGGGAACATGTGTAGGTCAGCAGCCTATTAGGAAAGGAAACCTACCTAACAAAACTAAGGGACTGAGCTTTAGGGGTGTGGTATCATGGCATCAGCAGATGGGAATTTCTGCATGGATGGCATTGCTACAGGACCAGGGTGAGCCCCAGTAATTTTTCTTCCCATCTCACCATTGATACAAAATTATTTTTGTCTGCCTGGGAAGTTCAGCAATTTTAACTCCAAATAATCTACAACTATAAAGGAAATCAGTCTTAGTATTGATACTAAAACATTTGGAATGATATGGAGTTATATTATCCTGTATGAGGCAACATGTTTATCCACTAGCAATCTGTGATAGGACAGTCTTGCTGACAGAAATAACAAGGTTTAATTCTTTATGCATCTCCAATGTGTTTTGGTTACCTTATTTCCTACAGCATATCTAAAGCTAAAGGGGAAAAAGATTGCCAGTATGTTTATTAGAGTTTTGCTAAACTACAGTTTGTATTGAAATAAAACTTTTACAGCCATCTTTAATAATCTTTAGTAAGTAATCATCACAACAGGCTTAATTTTCCTTCAGTATATTTAGTACAAAATACTAAATACAGAAGTCTACTGCAGTGGTTAAGATTAAATCATGTTTATATGCAGCAGCAGAAAACATTTCCTCGCCAGAGTCAAAATCACAGGAGAAGTCAGAGCTGGACTCCAGAGAGCCAGGGTATTCACTGAGCAGCCCACAAGTGGCTGCGCTCCACACTGGGACACAGCAATCTGCAGCAGCTGTGCAGCCTTCCCGAGCAGCAGGAGGACTTGCTGAGGCTGGCTGGCTGCCTGCAGCACGTGCCCCAGGTGCATTGCTCTGGTAGGCAGGTTTTGTGTACAGGGTCTCCTGGGCTCCCAGGGCCTCCTGCAATGCCCAAGTCCCGATTTTTACTGCTGCAGTGACAGCTGTGAGATTGACTACCACACCCAGTGCTTTGCTCTTTTTAAATCTACCTTTGTACATGCGTTTCTTGTATAAATACAAAGTAATAGGCAAGCCCAAGAAAAACAGTAGGAAGTGTTTGTGCTGGCATTCTGCTCTCCCTTGTAATAATGCGTTAAAATGGCACGTCAGAGTTTTGCCCTTGTAGTCAGAACCAAGATTGCACTGGACATGGGCTGGCCTTTTAGTCATGAGGGTTGTTCCTTTCTCTTTCAATATAAACATGCACATGTGATGAATTAAAATAAACCCCACCCAACATGCATTGTGCTTGGTGTCTTTTCAGATGTTCCTTTACAAGAGCATTTATGTCTTGTGCATTAGCTGGTAATGCAGGGCAGTGAGTGGATCTTCTGGCCTGAATGGTTCACACTGAGGACCCAATGGACATTCTGTGTCCATCTGGTGTCCCTCAGTATAAATAACTTGGCTCCAAGTTTAATTCAGCCATTTTATAGAGCTTGCCTAGAGCTGTGTTTAGTGAGCAGGGGGCTTCAGTCACATCTCTTTTATGGCTGTCATGTGCAATCGTAATGCTTCTTTACCACCAGAACATGGGATGACGTGGCAGATTGTATGGATTCCCTGCATTTCTGTTACCACGATGACAATTGTTAATGAAGCATCTGAAATTGAATCTGCCTCATCTTAACTCTACTCTTATAAATTTTAAGTATACTTCAAAGATTAATAATGAACTTCTGTAGCCTTAATAAGCTGGGCTGTGCCATAATTGTGAATGTCTAAATCACTCATACTGAGTAGTCCAGATCTTTGTGTTCAAATGGACATTCTCAAAGGTGTACTGCTGCACATAGATGCAACCACACATGGTCGAACGTACAATACTGAGGAACAGAACGAACTCTGAGCCATGGAGCTGTTTTTCCAGTGCAAACAGACTGGAAACACAGATGAAATCATCTCTCACCTCTGGGTCGCTGGTGTGATTCCTTCAGAAAACAGAGAGTTTTCAGTCAGGCACTAGGAGCTTAAAAAACCCCATGATCTCAGCACAGCTGCTAATGGAAAGCAAACCTAACACTAACTCATGTCACTTTTGGCAGCCACAGCAGAAAGGCCAAACTCTCACATCAGCATGGGGGCTGCATGGCCCTCTTAGCCCAGAGGTGGCTGCACAGTGAGCAGTGCATTATCCTGGCAGGGCGGAGATTGAAAAAACTTGCAAGGCAACCTTTTGGATCATCCCTGTTCCTGGCTTAAAAAGATGTCACTTTACATCTCAGTTTGTAGGCTCCCATTTGTAGGAAAGAATAAAAAATATAGGAAAAAGTGGCCAAAAGTTGCCACTTGCAACTTTTACTGCACATATTAGAACAAATCTAATTCTGAAATAAGAGCCTGAACCTTCTGGAGATAGAGCTGAAACTTATTTGTTCTGTTCAGTCTATGTTCAGGAAGAATTACTAGCGACTTAAGAAGGAACTGTGTCTCATAAAGGGCTAGGGGCTTACAAAAGTCTTCGGAATGTAGACCCTTCCACAGCCAAGTTTGCTTTCCAGTTTCACTGAGAAGCTGCCTGAGGCATTGCCTCTTCTTTGTTCTGCCGATGTGCAAAAAATACTCAAATAATCCTCTTCATCAGACAAACCCATCCACATTCATTTGCTTGATAATCTGGGCATACATCAAATGACCATCACTCTGCTTATCAGTGTTGTGCAGAAGGAAAGACTGGGTGTTTATGCTGCTCACAGAAGTGTAAAGATGTAAAACTACTAATTCATAATGACAAAGCAGGCATCAGGAGCATGAATTTGCAATTCCAGCCTCTCCAAAAAGATGTCTGCACAAAGTATAGGTGGCCAGCAGCCTTTTTCAATTGGCTGAACAGAAAGGTGAAATCAAATGTGACAACCTTTCCCTGCCAAGGGAGGGAAGGTAAGGGTTAGAGACATGCGTTATTCAGCAGTGGGTTTATTTCTGTGCCACACTCAGGCATCTTCTTATTGCAAAGCTGACAAAATAGAGGACACTGGAACAAGGAAGAATAGAACCTGCAAAGACCAGAACAGCTAAATTTACAGTTAGGGAAGGTGTTAGGATGAGAGAGGAGGTTTGTAATAATTTCAGTAGTAATTTTTTGAGTGCCAGAATGAAGGAGGATTTGTAGTTAGTTCACAGGTTTGCAACACAAGCCAGTGAATGGCTTTCTGAAAGAAAATTTTCAGCACTTGTAAAGGTGCTTTCTAAAGTGTCAGCACTGATACCTAATAAATAGTGAGCACACACTGCAGCTTTGACTCAGCTAAGATTCTTTTCTTTTTTTCCCCCAGCAGACTGTTTCTACAGAGTCACAAGGGTTGGAAGGTAGATCGAGTCCAACCCCCCTGATAAAGTAGGTATCCTATAATAGGTCACACAGGTAGGCATCCAGAAAGGGCTTGACTATCTCCATAGAAGGAATCCACAGCCTTGCTGGGCAACCTATTCCAGAGCTCCATCACCGTTACCGTAATTAAGTTCTTCCACATGTTTGTATGGAATTTCATATGTTTAAATTTTAGGCCATTACTCCTTGTCCTATCGCACACCACCACCAAGAGCCTGGCCTCATCCATTTGCTACCATTTCCCTTAGACATAATCATATATCATATCCCCCCTCAGTCTTCTTTTCCCTAGGCTGAACAGGCCCAGGTTACTCAGCCTCTCCTCATACAGGAGGTGCTCCAGGCCCTTAATCATCTTTGTGGCCCTCCACTGGACTCCTTCTAGGAGATCCCTCTCTTTTTTGAACTGGAGAGTCGAGAACTGGACACAGTAGTCTAAATGTGGTCTCACTAGGGCAGGGTAGAGGAGCTGGATCACCTCCCTTAGCCTGTTGGCTTTACTCTTTCTAATGCACCTCATTAAACCTGTGGAAGTTTAATATTTTAATATTTTTCCTACTATTAAATGTGGTAGGAAGTGGCCTGTCATTTCAAAAACCTGTAGTGATGCACATACAAACAAAACAAGGTACAGTCTAAGCTTTATTTACAAAGAAAATGAGGGTAAAATACCTTCAGGATGTGTGAATGAAAATTTTAAATTATGAAGATCTTTGCTTTTTCTGTTGGGACATACGGCTTCAGTCATCTTGGCCATGCCTTGAGCCATGCCAGCTTTTTGATTGTTTCATTCCTTGGCTCAGCACAGCCAAGGCAACAATTCCTATCATGTGGCTGAAAATGTGTAACTAAGTTTGTGTAGGCTTCATACCGTAAAGGAAGGTGTTTTACATTTAGGAGAGAGGAGAGACATTGTCTGTATGTGGTTCTAAGAAAGAAAAAGGTTTGCTTAATGGCTAACCTGTTTGATCAATGTGAGTTGTACCATGAGCATATTGTTTGGGGAACTCCTGTGGAGGGAACGCTGCAAACACCTTCAAAAAGACCAGGCCTTAATGTGGCTTAAGTCCTCTGTGTAAAGGAGGGGCTGGTATTCATGTTGAGCCTGTAATGAATGTACATTACTAGGCTGATGGTGGCCTAGTTGAAAGCCAATTCAGAAGAGGAAGAACTTTTGTTAAGGTGTATGGCAATGTAATTATTTCCTGAAGAAAAGTGCTTGTGTAGGTAGTGAGGAGGGTGGAGGGGATGATCTCAAGTAGGCCAAGTAAATGGTAGCTCTACTCTGTTATCCAATCCACCTTGCTTGCAATTAAGTCAAGGGAGTGATTGAGTTATTCCCACTCTGAAGCTGATGAGCAGTTACAGATATTATATTTAAGTAGCTGGTCTCCAAATGTGGTGTTTAATGCTTCAGTACTGGAGCCCTGCAGCTGCAGAAAGGTTGAGAGGTGGCAGGATGAGAAGAGCATGAATTTTCAGGACAACTGACTTAATTGGGCTGGTGCTTTGCTGTACACAACAAGGTACTCAGTGCACTCAGTGTCCATTGACTCAGCTGAGAGAAGCATTAGCAATGCATTGCAGGCAGTGCAGTAACACCACACCATGGTGGCTGCCTTTTTGTTTGTGTAGTCCCACGGTGAACCTCAGGCAGTAGGAGCAAGTCACTGGTGTGCTTTCCTTGTTAAGTTTTGGTGCTGACTCAGACTGGAGGAATACCTCACCGCCGAGTATCTGCTTCACACTTGAACGTACCTTTCTTATTACTACATACATGGATAATCTAGGGCACAAGGAATACAGTATTATTCTGAGCTGCTTCCTTCAGCAAACTTCCCCCTTCCAGCTGTTCAAGCCCCATACTACTTCCTCTTTCATTCTTTGTTCTCTCTACTCCATCTAGATCATTTTAAAGCAATGTTCATGCCCTGCCAGGATGAAAGGAAGCTATTCAAGTAACCATTGTAGGGAAGGGACTGTACTTATGGAAGAATTACCTTATACAATACTGTTGTTTCAGATTCCCCTTGGGTGACTGTCAATGGAAAGTGGAAGATTCTTTCTTACCAATTAAATCTTCTTCTGCACCATCATTGTGCTTGGGTTTTGCTCATCTGCTTTGTTGTCGCTTTCTGCTGGGCCTGGGTGCTCCTTGCTCCCTTGCAGGAAATCCTTCAAATGCTGTAACACAGGCATTGGCTATCTGCAGACTGACTCTTGAAAACCAGGAGAGATGGAAACCTACACTAGTGATCCTGCTTTAACAGGGGTTTGGATTAGATGATCTCCAGAGCTCCTTTCCAATCCTACGATTCTGTGATTCTGTGAAACTCACAGAGAAAAAAAAAAAAAAAAAAAAAAAAGGGTAAGAACAGGGTCTTCTTTAAGATCTTTTCTCACTGACAATATAAGAAATGGATCTGAATGTGTGGTCTTTTTCTAGCAGTTCAGGTGAAGTTGAAGTGAATCCAAGGCTGCTGCGTGCTCTGCTGGTGGCTCCCATGCAAATCTGCTGACCAGCCTCTATTAAATTGTTACACTTGCCTCTGCCTTCTGTAGACATCCTTCCTTAGGGCATCACTGCAGGAAGAACATGGTCTTTCCTCAAACAAGCAAAGTTTCAGCCTTAAATCTCACATATGTGTGTAGATATATGTAGTGCTTTCTGTTGGGGAAGCATATTGCTGGCCTCTGACACCTGGGGGTGCTGAGGAGCTGATGGGCTGACTCAGCTTATGAGATACTCAACTAGGAGGACCAGCTGGACCAAGCACATTTGATAAAGTATGCAGGATTCCTGCCTGTCACAGTGGTATTTCTTTTGGATTGCTTTCTTCGCTCTCAGTCTGGGAAAAGTGCTAAAGAAATAGGCCTCAAGCAGAGTCCAGCTCGCACGAGGGCTGGCAGCTCTGGTAACCATGCTTATTGACACATGGAAAGACTGTCTCTGCATGTTGTGCATTTGTTTCCACTAAAGCCACAACAGAGTAAACTTTCTACCATGTTAGCCGGATGATGTTTGATAGGCACCTGGTGCTGAAGGAAATGTCCATGTGATGTGTGAAGGCATTGATAAGCGATGGGACTGAGAAAGCTGGAAGGCATTCTGAGGAAACCCCGTGTCTATGACTCTTGATGGGATTGGACTTGCAAGGGTATGGTGGTGTTGCTACAGCTTCTGTGGTGGCTGCACTGCTCCCAGCATCCAGGCTGCTGTCTGCTCCTGCTCTTTGCACTCATATGCAGGCATGCTTTGGATGAGGTAAAATCAAGAAGACTCAGTCAGCTCTAACATCCTAAGAAGTCTCAGCTTATCATAATGAAAACAAAAGATGGTGCAGTGTTCACCTGTCCATCCTCTTATCTCTAGTGATAACAGCTCTTTCAAAACATGCATGAAATTTCAGGCTGATGGCTGTATTAGCCCCTTTCCTACGCTCCCACCTCCCTAGGTTTTAAATATGCTCATGATTGAGACTATTCTGTGTGAATATCTAGGCACCCTGGCAGCTTGCTAACAAGTGAAAGGCTGTAGCGTCCCACAGTATATTGGTGTTTGGAGAGGGGTGGAAGCGTGGCTGGCAAAATAAGTAAAAATTTGTTCTTCACCAATGAAATATTTTTGGAGTCTGTAGGATGCTCAGGAAAATCAAGAGAAGGTTCTGATTCATATGGTGCCTGTGTAAGGTTCTTTGTGCTCCCTAACATTGTAAGACTTTGTCATTCAGTATGCAAGTCCAAAATCAACTGGAAAGAAAACTGGGGGAAAAGACTAATGGAGGAACTCAAATTCATTGAAATTACTTTCTGGGAAGTCCAGAACCCACAGCTCTGCTTGAGAGAATATGCATGGAATATATCTCTGCTTGTCTTGTCCCTATCCAGGTATCTGCACTTGCTGAGTAAGATACAAGATGAATTGAGGTTTGGTTGTTCTAATGATGAGTTTTTACGTAAACAGAGCAGGCTGCCTTTCAGTGGCAAAATCCACAAGTAGAAGGTGACAGCTTTAATACGCTGAGTTGTTTCTATTTTCCTGAGGTACTGAGAATCTATACCAGAGGAAAGAGAAAAGCTGACCTTCCTTTGTCTTACATCTTTGGTTGTTGGGTATAGTGACGTAATGAAAGGGTCAGGACTTTAAAAGGATTGGAAACTTCAAATCTCACTTAGACTGAACCACAAAATGCTGAAAACTCTGCACAATCTCACCAGTACAGCATGTTTCTGGCTCTTCTGGAGGAAATCTCCTGACCTGTCTGAGAGCAAATCTTGGAAACTCTTTTGTGCTTAATAAACAGGTCTGTTCACAGCGTGCCATCCTGCTTGTTCAGAGGGTGTTGGAGATAGGGAGTGGTAGATACCAAAATTGTTAGGGTGAAATAATGCATCTGGTATTCACAGGGTCTGGTGCTGCAGCTGCTCTCCTTTGCTTAAGCTCCCAGGAGAGAGGCGAGCTGCACTTCAGCCCTGTTTATCAGGGGCCTCCTCTGAGGGATTCCCAGGTGCACCATGCAAGCTGTCTGGCACGCTGTGCTGGTGGACTTCTCTGTTCTTGACACAGCTGCCAGGCTCGCACCTAGGGCCCAGGAAAGTCACAGCTGCATGGTTGAAGCAGACATATAGTCATAGAATCGTTTGGGTTGGAAGGATCCTTTAAGATCATCTGGTTCCAACCCTTCTGCTATAGGCAGGGAAACCTCCCTTTAGACCAGGTTGCTCAAAGCCCCATCCAGCCTGGCCTTGAATCTCTCCAGGGAGGGGTTATCTACAACCTCTCTAAACAGCCTATTCCAGTGTCTCACCCCCCTCATAGTAAAGAATTTCTTTCTAGAAATTCTATATCTAGTATAAATGTACCTTCTTCCAGTCTAAAACCATTTCCCCTCATCCTGTCACTACATACCCTTCTAAGAAGTCCCTTCCCATCTTTCCTGTAGGCCCCCTTCAGGTACAGAAATACTACTGTGAGGTCCCCTTGGAGCTTTCTCTTCTCTAAGCTTAAAAGCCCCATCTCTCTCAGCCTGTCCCCATAGGGGAGGTGCTCCAGCCCTCTGATCATCTTTGTGGCCCTCCTCTGGACCCGCTCCAACAGCTCCACGTCCTTCTTGTATAGGGGGTCACAGAACTGAGCACAGTACTCCAGGTGGAGTGTCATGAGAGCAGAGCAGAGGGGCAGAAGCACTCCCTCGACCTGCTGATCATGTTTCTCGTGATACAACCCAGGATACAATTGGCCTTCTGGGTTGTAAGTGCACATTGCTGGCTCATGTTGAATCTTTCATCAGCCAACATAGTTAGTGGGCATAGTGGTGATGGACTGATGATTGGACTAAATGATTTTAGAAGTCTTTTCCAACCCAAATGATTCTGTGACTCACCTCCAATAAACACCAAACCAGCAGCTATTTTTAATTAATACCAGTGGCCTGATGCTTTCAAAGCTGTATCACACCTGAGTGTCTGGGTAACAAGTCTGAGATTTGCGAGTGCTCGGTCCTGAAGATATAAGGCTGTGCCTGTCACCTGCCTTCTGCTGCTCTGGGGGCTTTTGGCTGAGTTTACACATGGAGCTGGATCTGCCCTCTCTAATACTACACCTCCTGTCACTCATGCCATCCAAAACTCAAACAACAGGGAATGCCCACCTTGTTTGCTGCGTTTAGTGCTTTGTAGAGCCCTGCTGCAGTTGTAGTTAGTTAGTTTCAGGGATGAACCATACCTGAAGATGCCCAGCTTTCTGGACCATGGGTTTGTGTTGGGCTGGGCACACATAAAACTGAGCAATCATGTAAGGCTGATTTATCCCTCCCTGTTTGTTGTAACTCTATTGCTTTTGAAGGATGGAGAAGTAGATTGGCGGAAGCCCTGCAGGTTGAAAGAAATAAGAGTTTAAAATGGAGTCATGAAAACAAGAAGTCACTTTATCTGTACTGTGCTTGTAATCTCCAGGTAATCCCATCACTGCCTACACAAAAGCAGCAGGCTGACATGCTCTCTTACCACCACAGAGGTGTGGGAGCTGCAGTATCAGCTGTCATAGCAGAATTATTCTGTGGTTTCTCTCAGACCACAGGCTCTTCTGTGCTCCCTCTGGTTGTTTCTGGGGTCTGAATAACAAGCCCCAGTACAGCCTCAGGTGAAGTGAGGAGATGGAGGATGGGGAACAAGATGATGAGAAAAGCAAAGATGAAAACCAGCTCTGAAACTTGCCCCCTGCTGCAAAGAGAAGACCAATTATCCAGCTGAGCAGTGCATGTCCTCGGGAGGCTGGAGAAGAGGTCACAGCAGCTCACAGCTGGAGCCTGAGTCATCTTAGAAGCAAGTCCTTCATCTGTTAGTTGCATTATCTGTAAATGAGGTATCTCGAGTGAGGCTTGTACAACACGCCTCGGTCTGTGGTATTCAGCTTGGGGCGTATCTCTTGCTGCATAGAAAGACTAATTTTAAGAATAATGTGACTCATTAAAGCATTTGGCATATTCTGTGATTTGTGGGACATGTTTGCTGCAGTCATTATACAGTCATAATATATTTATCAGAAGAAAACATACTGCGTGTGTATTATCTTGTCTTATACACTAAAGTACTACTCCTGACACTTAGTGCCGATCATGAATACATCAAAATTTTCAGTGAATATTTTCTCTGCAGCTCCTAAAGGATTTGAGACATAAAGCACCGTCTGTGGAGGCTGCTGAAACAGCTGCTCGAGAAGAGCTCCTGCAGCAGTGTTCCTTCAGGGCTTTTCCTTGGACTTCAAACTGGAGGAAGAGGAGTTGAACGCTTTGCTTATTCTCTCCTGACTACATACTGTGAAGTCAAGCCCTTTCTCATAGGACTGTTTGAAGACCAGTTTTTAATCTTTAGAAAAAGCTGTATGATGTCTTTTGACTAAATGTACTAGAGGTATAAAGTATTATTATGATGCTATGTAGTCATAGAGAAGATATTTAACAGCAGAGGCTGTAAAACAATTTGGATTATGCTTGACCTTCTCTTTTGAATAATACTTTTAGACAGATTAATAAGATAGGTAATTCTTAAATTCTTTGTGCCTTTCCTCAGTGTTTCTCCAATACATTTAATGGGTTTTTCACAATGTAACCAAATTGGCAGGTATAAGGAATTCTAGTAATTATGTCCCTTAAATTCCTTGTGTTTCTGTCCAACTGAGTATCTCTAGGATCAAAGTAAACTTGATAAAAACTATCTGAATATGGTCATCTCTGATCTAGTATTAAATGTGGAGGTTGGCAGCCCTGCCTGCAGCAGAAGGGTTGGAGCTTGATGATCCTTGAGGTCCCTTCCAACCCGAGCCTTTCTATGACTCTGTTATTCTATGGTTCTATGAATGAAGTGCAGAAAAATTGACCTGAAAAAAAAAACCCAAAAACAAACAAACAAACAAACAAACCAGTGAAGAATAAATGGTTTTCCTAGTAAATCAGGGCTGGACAGAGTCCCAGTAAACTCTTACTGGCAAAATCCTGTGTGTGTCTGCTTACATGCTGCTTACTCAGTTACGCTTATAGAAATTGATGTGGTCTCACAACTTAAGAATTAATAACAGGCCAACCAAAGAGGCTTGTTAACTTAGTCTAGATGCTAATCTGAACTTCACTTGAACCTGCTTGCTGAAGTAATCTACTCAGCAATCTCTAGGAGAAGAGATTTTTTTCATGTGGAGCCAGCCTAACAAAATTGTAAGCTAACCTCTAACTGAGATGATTATGAAGTTTTCCCTATGGGCAATTTATGTGGGCACTTGAGGAGGAGCAAGCAGACACCTAAACAGTCCTGTTTTGTTATGTGAGCTCTTTCTTCAGTCACCTGTGTCATGAGATGGACACTTCCCTGGCGGAGAACAAATTACACTGATAATGGAGGTGCCGGGTGGCCCAGGTCAATAACTAGTGTGTGTGCACCAGCCCTTCCTTTCCTGCTGGTCACAGTGCTCTCCTCGAGTAGGAGGTGAGAGCCAGGAAGAGTTTTCTGCAGCAATGTGGTGCAGGAAATGTGGGCACTGCCAGTGTCAAACAGTACTCCTAGCCTGTGTCTCCCACAAGTGCATTACTCCTTTGCTATATAGGTAACAAGCCGTGTACTTGCAGTGTAGTCCTGCAGGTCACAGGTGAAACTCCCAGTGATAGCAGGGTAACATCTGCTTGACTTCTGAGGATTTTTCGCAGGCTGTATGACAGATATTACCCTTCCCCGGTGTTAAGGGTTGTAAAGCAACTTACTGACACATTCTTGGAATAGCTGTGATGAATTTCGGAAAAAAAAACCTGTTTAAAAATATTAGACAAGTTTTTTTTTTAGGTTTGGCAGAGGGGTTGTGATTATTTTTACTCTAAGATGTGTTTCTAAGAATAATCCCTTACTCTGTCATCCTCTGCAGGAAGAGAAGCAATAGACTGAGTTCAGAGGCTGGAAAGTTACCTGTTTATTTTGAAATAAATGTTTATCTGTGCTATTCCTGATGGAGTATCAGCTTTCCTGTTCCACCCTTGCCATTTAATATAGGAGGGCCATGCACTTTTGTCCTAGTTAGCTCAAGTCCTGCAACCATGTAAATGTGTGACATTTTATTTCATAGCTTTTTAGGTCAGACCAACCTGAAATTGTTTCTGTAAATACCAGTCAAGTAAAAGCCACTCATCTTCCCTTACAAGCAGGCAAGCAAGGGAGCCATTCATTTGTTTGCCCAGTATTTCTCGTGAAGTCATCACCGTGTTTCTCAGCCATCTGTACCCTAGGCCAAACATTGCCTGGCTCCTGACTTGCAGAACCTGAGGAAAATGAGCACAATATGGGCAGGGAGTCCTTCCTCATTCCTGTGGCATGGAGCCACAGTACAGGCTTTTTGGATGCACCAGAAAGAAGATGGGAATCAGCTTTGTCCCATACCCTGCCACCTGTTTTGGGGAGATAACTCTGGCTGCATGGAAACCCTTAGGTTCACTGTCACTTTCCTCTAGTGGAAGCAGCAATGTTAACATCCCCAGGTGTCATTTCACTGTGTGCTCAATGTGAGGGATGTCCCCATGAAATAAAGGCTCCATCCATTGCTGGCACATCACATTTGCAGCGCACAGCCTGTGGGCTGTGTGTCCAGTTAGAGCCCCTTGCATATTTCAGTGTCTGGCTCCACTGGTATCTTCTCGTATTCTCTGCTAGAGAGGACTCTAACAAAACTATGGATAGAATTTGTGCAAATTATACCTTAAATGTTCTTGAGTGGAGAGAAAACAGGCAGGAAAGGCTAAACTACTTAATGTCAACTTGGTGACTTGTAAATTTTGCTCCCCTTGAGAAGGTTAATTGGGACAGTCTAAGTGTTTCTTTCATCCTTAACTTTTTCTGCCTGAGGCTCTTTCTCTGCTCTGGCAACTCATTGCTGAGCCCCATGCACTTTCCAAGCAACTAGTGAGTGTTTCCCCAGCACGGCAGTGTTTCTGCTTCTGCCCTGCTTTGTGCGTGCTTTTGGCACCTCAGCATATAAGCTGCTGCACTCACACTCTCCTGTCTGCTGGGAAAACAAATGTAAGGTGCTCTGTGGGCTCTGCACAAACGAGGGACTTGCCCAGAGTCACTGCACACTGTGCAAGAGCCAGGGAAGAAACACTTCACTTCAATAGAAGCGCAAGAGCTCAGAAGTGTGCTCTGCCTCTACTGAGGATGAAGTGAAAAGCTCTGCAGACATCTTCCCTTGCCAGGATGAGGCAGGAGCCTGCTGGCTGGGGCATTAGCTGGGGACACGGGAGATGCTCGTGTGAGCCATCTGCTTACATGATTCAGTTCAGGGCTGGAGCTTGGCTTTCCCACATCTAAGGCAAGTGTCCTAAACATTGCACCTCTTCTGACATGGCCAGATTTTGTTTTGACCTTCTTTCATGTTTCTTAACACAGCCTCAGTGGAGTTCTCTTGCTTTGATGCAGTTTGAATTTCCTGCTTGAGGCTTTGTACTCTCTCAGCTTTGCTCCAGGTACGTTTGTTCGGGTGGGCAGTTTCATCCCATCACCAACATACATGAGGTTACTTAGAGCACTAGTATTTGCTAGGCTCTTTACAGCATTTTGTGCTGGCTTAGAGTACCACACCGAGGAGTTTAAACATTTGATCTTCCCTTCTGCTGGTAATGGCCAGAAGGCTCACTCTCTTCATCCTTTGTCCCTTTCAACATATCACACTGTGCAATGACTTAGACACTCAGGTGACACTCAAGCATTTGAGTTTTATGTCTCTAATCTTTGCAATAGGCTTCCATAGCTGCCCCTTCTGCTCAGCGCACCAGAGTCTGCTATTGGTTAGCTCACAAGAAATAGGGATCGGTGGTCCTATCACAGACTGTCACCTACCACATTTTTGCTTGTTCCTTTTCAGCCCTTTAAAATAAAAGGCAGCAAGACATAGCCTCTTTCCCAAAGGTATAAAACAATAATAAGGGCCAAACCTGTTCGTATTTGACAAGCTGGGGAATGCAGTGAGACATGTTCTTCCTTCCTTCCTTCCTTCCTTCCTTCCTTCCTTCCTTCCTTCCTTCCTTCCTTCCTTCCTTCCTTCCTTCCTTCCTTCCTTCCTTCCTTCCTTCCTTCCTTCCTTCCTTCCTTCCTTCCTTCCTTCCTTTTTTTTTTTTTTTTAATAAAAAGAACTTAAATCTCTCCTATACCTGTGACTGAACTTCAAATGTATGTACCAGGTCAACAGCTTTCCTGGAAACTATTACCCAAAACAGTGTTTGTGCTAGCTTTAGCTGAATTGCCTGGAATAGCCCTTCCATCATCTAAATTTAGACTTCAAAATGGAGCTAGAGAGTGTTTGGAGGCCTAATGAATAGCTAGCTAGTCTTCCTACAGGATTCTCTCTTTGGAAAGTAAATTGTGGACAAGCAGTAATAGGGTACCTCAAATACTCATTCAGCTTCAAACATAGACACCTTTAATCTGGTTTAAATTGACGTTAGCTATTTTGTTGCTTTGGACTACTTGTCTCTTAGATCTTTTTAATGCAGTAAAAGATAACAAAATATTTTGTTACAAGGTGATTTTTAGGGTAAGCTTATGTAATGATAGCTATACATTCTGATGGATGATAGTATTATGTAAGAGTGAGCATATGAATTATTTGGCAAGGAAAAAAAATATATATATTTAACCATCTTTCTGTCTCTTCCTTCACAATTTAAATTCTAATATGTGTCCTCCACGTAAGTTTCATTACAACAGTAAAGATCTAGATACAGAAAAGGGAGGCATATGTTAATATATACAGTAAGATTTATTTCTTTCCCTGATGACTGTGGGAATACACTTAAGCACAGAACGGAAATCAGAGGTGTATATTGGAAGCAATGTGACACTTGCCTCTGCAAAAATTCAACAGCCAAAAGCAAAATGAAAGAGAATAGACCCACCAGCTGCTTACATTCAGTTTCTTTGTTCCTTACGTGCTCTACAGTAAGCTTCCAAAGAAGTGTGAGCTTGGATTTCTGTGAAATTTATCTTGCTAAGATTGTGCAGGAAGTCGGAAAAAAAGGACGGATGAAAATCAGAGTTTGCCCAGAACATAACTCTCTTTCCCCCCCACCACAAACCACACAGCAACATGAGATATCAGTGGCAGAAGGTCATGCAGATAATTGCAATAATATTATCTGCTGTGCCTCAGGAACTTGGCTCCTCTCAGAGCAAGAGTGATAAATTAGAACTTGTGAAAATTCTTTTCAAGGAAAACTCCAACATTTCTAAATCTGGATGCAGGGCAGTAAACTCCACAGTTTCCCACAGAAAGTAAGCTCTGGAATTTCAGATTTTCCAGCATGAAATAAATGTTTGTCCCGGACTGAATTTTGCATGTTGTCTTCTTTTTTTTTTTTTTAATTCAAAAACCTGAACAACCACTTTTGCCCAGTTCCTGCATGCCTGGGAACTTGAAACTCTGAAACCTCTGACCTGAGCTGGCTCTGCAAGTTCACAGGCTCCCTAAAATGCAGCTGTGAGCCTGGCAATCCTGAGTCAGTCATTTCTGTGGTGGGTTCACTGGGCAAACAGGTACTCCAGAAGCACAGCTTCTCCATTAACCTGCCCAATGAACTAGCAGGCAGCCTATCTAAGCTTGGTTTTGCTAATGGGACTTCCACAATTCTGAGCAACTATTACAAAACCATCTTAGTTTTCATTGGTCAGAATGGATAATTCCAGACCAGGTGTCATTTAGAACTTTTTATGACATTTGCTCGGTCCATCAGGGTCAGGCTCAATTCACGTGAGCAGAACTTACGTGTCTTTTGGGTTCTTGATGTTGTTCTTAGTGGATATTGCTTCTTTCATGAATTAGATCCTACTTCACGCATTCTACCGTGCTAAAAATGTGGACTAACAGCTTAAATCCATTCTTTTTAGCAGGCTTTGGTTGCCATTATCTAAGTAACAATGATAGAACCCTAAGCTAATAGAACCCTAATAGTTCTTTGTGTCTACATTCACAACTTTCTCTGAGACAAATGGACCTCTTCATTCTTCTGAGTATTTGCAGATTCCTGGAGTCCGGGTTGCGTTGTTCCTGCTGCATCACTTTGGAAAGTTTAATTTGCAGTCAAAGTACAGCTGCTAAGGTATCATGAACCTGGGAGTAAAAGTTCATGCCTCACTCAAGCCTCTCTGAAGACATTCCCTGTCAGTAACAGCTAGTGGTTCTGATCTTTGCAGTCAAAGGCAGACAGACACAGTACCAGAAGCCTCGGTCTTCTGGGTGACTCTGGCTATAGGAACTTGCATGCTTTAGCCAAGCCAAAAAGTCAGACAGGTCCCTCCAGCCTCAGTAGGTTAGCAACTGTGGCATAGTTTACAACAAAGTACATTTGTTTCGAATTAAAGATCTTGGTTTAATTAAAGGTGGACACTAGTCTAGGCATATCTAGAGGAACTAGTGTTTTGGAGGTTTGTCTATTAGTTTGAGGAATATAAACTGTGTCCTGTTCCCCAGACAAATGAGTGCTGGTTTTCATTGGTGAAAAGACTGATAAACACATTTATCATAAAAACATGAAGCTGGGAATGCAGTGACATTCCTCACTGGGGTATAGCTTCTCCTGTTTGGCATTATCTGAGAAAATAAGACTTGTGATGCCTGACAGAGGGATAATGTGCCTATTTCGGTTGGGTGTTGTACAGGCTTAAGATCAACAGTGCCTTAGATTAGGTGAAGTACAAATGTCAGTACCACTGACAATTCCTGCTTGTTCCAGAAAGTCAGCTATTCCTTCTCTATTTATTTTCAAGGTCTATACCAAGCACTGCCCAACACTGTGATGGTGGTGGAGTCTCCTTCTCTGGAGATGTTCAAGACCTGCCTGGATGCCTACCTGTGCAACCTGCTGTAGGGAACCTGCTTTGGCAGGGGGGTTGGACTCGATGATCTCTGGAGGTCCCTTCCAACCCCTACAATTCTGTGATTCTGTGAACTTTAGTTTTCTAAATCAACTGGCAAGGTAGTAGCATAGAAGAAAAATGATACAGCATGTCTTGGACTGGAGTCCAAATACTTTTTGTGATGGTAAATCATTTCAAATGCTGAAATTACAGTGGAAAACATCTCTAAATTTTTTGTGTCACAGCAATTCGTAATTTCATAAATGAATGCTGTTAATAGCCATTTCCCAATTTGGTTTTAAAGATCAGAATCAGATGTTGCACTAGATGGTGATATTTGAAAAACAGGATCCATGGAAGCAGATATTTTAGACATATTCAACAAATAAGCGAGCAATGGTTTCTAGATGCATATGAACACAGAGGGGCCTTTTCTCACAAAAAAGCTTTCCTGTTTAAACGTGGCATAGTGGTATGTAATGTAGTGTGACATTGTCTGCCCCAGAAAGAGAGAGGGAATTGCAGCCTTCCCCTCAGAACCCCTAAAGAAATGCAGGGATGTTGTCCAGCCTCATGGTGCAGAGGGGTGGTGCTGGGCCTCATGGCACCAGGGGTGGCAGGGACTTAGCTGTTGCTCCCCATGCTTCAACAGAAGATGGAGGACTCACGTGCTGCCTCCTCACAGAGCGTATGAGCGGTTCATCCCCAGGCAGGTCTCTCTAGGACCCACCTGCATCTGCCCTGTCAAGGCCAAATCCCCAGGAGCGCTCCCAGTCTCCTCCTGGTCACTGCAGCTTTGCATGCTCAGCCCTCACTCTCTCTCTCAACAAAAGGCAGTATTTACCCCTACTGCTCCCATCTGGCCATCAGCAATTAATCTCTGTGCACTGAACTGCAGAGCATTGTGTGATAACTCTTCGTGTTAATCCCATGTGTCAGGGAGCCACTTAAAGGCTTCTTTGGATACAATTCCCTGCTTCTCTTTTGAATAAAACCCAGGTTTTCCAGTGATGCATTTTAAGAAGCAACCAAATTTTCTAGCTTTCATATTTAAACCTTAGTTGCTTCTGTGCCTGTATCTCTGTGTTCTTACCTAATTTCATATTTAGAATAATAAATTAAGGGGAACCTGACTACATGTTTGAATCCACAAGGTCCCCTTCCTCTTTTAAATGCAAATCTCTAGGGCAGAGGCACTAAGGAATTAAACACATTTACACTATTTCAAGCCATTCTGTAACCAGCAGAACCAACAGAGCTTTGTTTTGTCCCATCTCTTCCCAGCTGCTTATCCTTATGATTGTTTTAGGAACACCTTTGAGATCGTTACTGCCTTCAGTGGTGTTTAAAATGATCCAGTAAGCTAAAATGTTGTTGGGGATGGGATAGATGATAGAAAGACCGACAGAAGAGGAAGCAGTGAAATCAATTATGCATCCTTTTTGCCTGAAACCAAGGTTGCTAGGTGCAAATTCAGTCCCCTTGTATTAACCAACTTGGATTAATCTCCTGTTCCCCCTTTTTTTTGCTACTTAATGGGATTGTAGCAAGGATAAAGGCAGTTTATGAGATGATGTGTTGTGGGGGTCAGAGAGAGGCAAGATGTGTAAACCAGTATGGTCTGAAATATGGCTGTGTTCTTCTGGCACTGATGGAGAGAGCTCGAAAAGCTTGTTGCTGCTCTTGGCACACTTCCCAAGCAGGCGATACCTCAGCCTCCTGCTGAGTCACAGCAGGTGAGGAGAGCATGCAGGTGCTGACCCACCTTGTAAGCATGCATTCTGGATTTAAGGAAGAAGGGAAGAGGCCCTGAAAACAGAGAATTGCTTATGTTCTATCCCTGAATCTAGTCTTTCTGAGCTGGAGATATGTGGCCCAAGGGGGAAGTAGCTTGAGGTGCCACTGACTTTGTTGTTCTACAGCCACTGGGATCTGCTGTAGGTCCTTGGATAACTCTAAGCACTCAGTCCCTTGGATGTGCTCAGGTAGGCTTCAACAACTCTTATTTGACTGAGTAGCGCTGGGGGTGTGGAGTGAAAAACACAAAGCACCTCTCCTAGAGATAAAACATGCTCTCCAGAAGCCTGCACCAAGTCACGGATGTTACTTCATTGGATTGTAGTGGCTGCAGGTCACATCTAACAGTGATTTTCTTTGCTTCCTAGGTAGCTGAATACCATAGCCCTTGGGTTCACAACTGAATGAAAAAAAAATAGAGGAAGTTGAAGCTAATCTCTTTGCTTTCAAAAATTCAACTTAGCTACAATTCAGGTTAAAATAAATGGGGAGCTTTTGAGTGCCAAAATGACAGCTCAATTATTCTCTTTTTCTTTTGACTAGATTAGCTGGGACACATTCTATCTGCAGTGACAAATGTTTTCTAGTGCCCCAGACTTGCTCTTTTTCTTCTTTTTAACTGAATGTAACATTTCTTTGGTGTAGTGTTATCTGAGTGTAGCTCAGCACTGCAGCACTTCATTTCACTTGCTTCAGTTAGCCATCGGCAGAAAGACACAGTTAAAGATCTCTGTGAAACTACCTCTGTGTTTTTGTTTTTTAAATTAAGGTTTTCTCCTTAGGGCTATTGCAACATTGATATTCCACAGACAGAGAGTTGCATGCAAGACTAGAAAAAACAGAAATTATGGGAGGAGCCATGGGCTGAATAATATGCTCCACATACACTCAATAATATCATGAGAATAGCATGTTTCTGACCTAAAATGAGGAATAGGTTTTCCAAAAGCTCTAAGCTCCGAACTAAGAACTGAACTCCAGACAGAATTAAACTAATGAGGTTCTAAGCAATCCTGCAATCAGCCAGCAGCTTTAACTCTTTGTTGCTTTTAGCTTTATGTCAGGCTTCCCCACCAACTGTTCACCTGTGACTGTGCTAATCAGAAAAGCACAGAGCCTGCAAATGAAAGAGATGCATCCTTGTTATCGGTGTCTAGCACAGCAGATCAGGTTTGTCCACTCCACATTGTTCTAGGTCTGCTTTTCCAGCCTTTCTACCTGCCTCATTCCTCCTACTTCTCAGCCTTAATGCAAAAGCAATAACGGCCTATTACTTAATGCATGCTTCCTTAGGATATCACCCCTCCTAACTAAAACACCACTTCCCTGGCTTTGTTTTTTAAACCAACAATAGATGAGAGAACACATGGACTCTTTAACCCCAGGGAGAGGCTGTATGCCCAGCAGGGACACACAGTAAGCTTGATGGCTCCCCAGCCATCCTTGCCAGTAGGCATCAAAGATCAAGAGTCTACGGGCACAAGCTGGGGGCCTTCTACTCCCTGGAGTCAGAAGGAGACAATGCTTGAAGGCCTTGACAACTCACAGGGCTCAGCTGCCTGCAACAGCTGAGGGAAAGAAGTTGAAAGAGAAGCTTGCTTGGGGCTACTGAAGCACAAGGTGCAAGCAGGCTTCATGAAACACTGTGCTCCCTCTGAGTTCTTTCATGTTAAATGAAGGTTGATAAAGCTAAAGTGGAAGACAAGGGGATATGAGAGCACTTACCCATGCCTCTCTGAGCATGTCCAAATGCTTGGGTAAGCACAGGTTTGAGTACTATCCTGGCTGAGACTCTTCCTACCTCTTTGTGGATTAGCACTGGTGCCAACACAGGGCCTTCCAGACAGAACCAGAAGAGATGAGGCTCAACTTGCTGCCTTCTAGGCTCTGAAAACCCATCTATCCTTAGCCAATTTTTGTGTGTCTATTTGGAAAGGCTGTGGTGCTGTGCACCTTGTTGTGAGAACAGTGCTCATTTCTGCTCACAGGGAAGCAATGCCCAAAGGGTAGATGAAGACTCTGCTCTGTCCTCAGGTCTGGGTTTGATCCATGTGACAGGGATGGGCATAGGCACTGACTAGTTAGGTCTGATAATCATTAATGAAAGCCATGGATGTGATGATGGGCTGAAAAGAGAGGGGTTTTGGTTGATTGGTTGGTTGATTGGGCTTTCGTTGCTTTTTTCTTTTTTTTTCCTTTTTTTTTCTTTTTCTTTTTTTTTTTTGCAAGAAGCAGACATCACCAAGGCACTTTAGCATGTGTTTTTAGAGGAGCAACACAAGTCCCTTGTGGGTTTCTTGATGTACATCATTTGTAAATACTACAGACCATCCATCATCTGGTTTATGAAAGAAAGCCAAGATCATATGTTTTGGGAATTCTAAATGCTATCTAGGTTTCTGATTTTCCTGCATGAGAAATTGGTATCTTGAATGAAAACTCCAAGAAGTCAGCAAAAAGCCATGAATCTATACATATGAAATGGTGGCAATTAAGTCATAACTTGCAATGATGCAAAGTATTGCAGGATCTGCCATTCAACAGCTAGAGGAATGTGTTGAAAGAAGGGAAGTTACAGGGAAGAGTCCCGTGATGGGAACATATATAGAAACCTGACTTCTAAAAGCATGAAAATGTTTTTCTACTGAGGACTGGATTTCTAGGTTTGCTTTTTCTCCCACCTCACGATTTTATTGTTTTTATAGAGCAGATTTCAGAGAAGTCTGTCACTCTCTCATTGAGAAAGCAGGAAGATTTATGCTGAGCTTATTGCTAGCAGCATGATTTCATTACAGAACACTAAGATTGTAATTTTGTATGCTTACACAGAATGTTTAATGTACACATTAAGCTAGATGTGCTTTATTTCAGTTTGTATAGCAGCCTAAATGGCAAAACAGTATGATGCGCTTGTTTATTTGGCACTGAAGCTCAGATTTGGTGCTTAAGCATTTACTGAACTGGGGGCTGTGCTGTGATTTAATGGTTCAAATAAGAGTCTAGTTTAGTGATCAGAACTCCTGTATCTGTAAGCTCAGAAGATTTTCGAACCAGTGGAAAATAATCGAGTTCCAACATGGAAAGCTTACTGGCTTTTCCTATCCAATGGACAGTAATTGTAATGCAGCCTGTATTATAAGTATCAGCCTGTTCATATGTCAAGTCACTCTGAGACCTGACACTATGAAGGTTATAGAGTAAATTGTACCATTTTTAGGGTGGAGTTTACTGTTGTAAACAAAACGACATCAGAAAACTTAGTTCTCCTACTAATCAACTCTTTCTTAACATTTTTTAACTTCATATTACTAGAAGATGCATTCCTCGCTTTTAAAATCTCACTTACTGCAAGAAGTAGATAAGTAACCTGTGTTATTTCATTCCAGAGTTTACTAATGTATCTGAGCTGATGTGGGTTTGGCAATGTTTGGACTGTATTGCTCTACTTATTAATAACATAGCTACTATTTGGGCTCAGGAAATGTAGCTGTTTAAGCACCCAGAAAACATTCAGCTGTTGATGGTTTCTATTTTTATAACCTGCTAGATTAAGATGCGATGTGACATGATTTGTAATGTTGAGTTTATATCTAAAAAAACAGCTGGTATTTGAAAGATCTCAGTTTTAAGAAAATGAGTTCATTTAGTGTTATGGGAAAAAGTGCATTACAGGCAAAGCAGACACTTGCTGTGCATTGTCTATGTGTTTAAACACCAGGGTTACTGAAATCCCCCAGCTGAAGGCTCATCTCTCTTCCCTTCCCCCCAGCTATGCAGTGGTGAAGGACAGTACTGAGTATAATAAATTCAAATTAGCAAAGGTTGGACAAGGCATCCTTCTACCCTTTTAGATTGGGTGCCCTGAAGGACCAGTAGAAAATTCAGCAACCAAGGGCTACAGAAATGTGGCTGTGTAAAGGACAGTACTGTTTCAACCCAGTCATCCCAGCAGGATCACACTGATCTAGCACAAAGAAAATATGAAGAGTTTTGGCAACAGCTGAGGTTTCTTTTTTCACTTTGTCAGTTGTATGGCAAATAATTGTTGACATCTGCTTTCCCCTGAGGAAGGTACTTCAGAACATAATGGAGGTGCCTCTTCTAGCTTTGAGGCCTGTGGTTTACGTACAGCATAACTGTTCTTCCAGCTGCTTCAGAATGGAGCGTTTCCTTTTTTAAAGAAGGTTGGTGTAACTTTAATATCTTGCTTGTATATCTTTTCCTTGCTTACCTTGAGGCTGATTTCTTCGTCACTGAAAATCCTTCCGTGACTAACACTCAAAAGTGAATGCTAGATGCAGAGAATTACCCACATAGAGACATTCTGATTTTGTTTAAAGCCTAAGCACTGCTTGTTTAGGCTGTGGAACACTTCCAGACCCGTCAAACATTTACTGGCAGCTACCTGCAGCCTGCCAACTGTTCTCATCCAGGCTACACTCACCTCATACAGTGGCTTTGAGTCTGCAGAGGGCTCTTTGGACAGATGCTTCTGCTTGGCTGCACTGGTGTGATCCTTGGGGGTCCTGATGGACAAAATTCTGGACATGAGCCAGCAGTGTGCTCTTGTAGCCCAGAAGGCCAACAGTATCCTGGGCTGCATCACAAGAAGGGTGGCCAGCAGGGAAAGGCAGGTGATTGTACCCCTCTGCTCTGCCCTTGTGAGGCTCCATCTGGAGTACTGCACCCAGGCCTGGGGCCTCCAATACAAGAAGGATGTGGAACTGTTGGAGTGGGTCCAGAGGAGGGCTACGATCAGAGGGCTGGAGCACCTCTCTTATGATGAAAGGCTGAAGGAGTTGGGATTGTTTAGTTTGAAGAACAGAAGGCTCCAGGGAGCCCTTGTTGTGATCTTCCAATACTTGAAATGAGCTTACAAGCAGAGGGGGACCAAATTTTATGCAGGTAGAGAATGATTGGACAAGGGCAAAGGGATTAAACTGAAAGAAAGGATGTTTTGGATAGATGTTAAGAAGAAATTCTTCACTTCGAGTATGGTGAGGCACAGAAATAGGTTGCACAGAAAGGCTGAGGATGCCCCATCCCTGGAGGTGTTCAAGGCCAGGCTTGATGGGATCCTGGGCAGCCTGATCTAGTGGGTAGCAACCTTACCCACATCAGGGAGGCTGGAACTACATGATTTTAAAGGTCCCTTCCAATCTGGGCCATTCTATGACCGTATGACCCTCAGTGCTCTCATCTAGCTTTATTTATTTATTTTTTTTTGGTGTCACTAGGTCTGAAACTTAAAGACATGATTGCTTATTGCCTTCAGAAGCAGCAGGGCTGCTGGGAAAATACTTGGGATGCCCAAACAGTTCTTCTTTACTTGACCCTGCTCTTCATGGGAAGGAAGAAGAGGTGCAACTTGTTCTGCAGGACCTTCCCACTCAGCTGTCAAGAGATGCCTGCCAGCTTTTCTCCTCTGGAGGAGATCAAGACAGGATGATTTTGATGACATTACTGAATTGACAGTGAGTATTCCTACTTCCCCACCACCTCCTTTTTCTTTTGTGTGTGAAGAGTGACATTCAGCATTCTGGTTCCTGAGGCAAACAGCTTTACTTATAGCAGAGTGGTTGTTGCACGACAGACTTCCAGCCTCCTGTCCCACTGTTTCACCTGCCCCCTATGCCTCAGGTCACTGCCTTATGATGTCAGATGGCACCCAAGGAACACACATCATGCCCAGATGATACCTATATTACAAAGATAGGCTGAAGGAACTGAGCTTGTTCTGCCTGGAAAATAGAAGGCGTCAGGGAGACAACATTGCAGCCTCCCAGTATTTAAAGGGAGTTTATAAACATGAGGGAAATCAACTTTTTACAGGGGTAGATAGGGAAAAGGGTGAATAGTTTTAACCTAAAGGGGGGAAGATTTAGATTAGATGTCAGGGAGAAGTTTTTTACTGAGAGAGTGGTGAGGTGCAGGAACAAGTTGTCCAGAGAGACTGCCGATGCCCCGTCCCTGGAGGTGTTTAAGGCCAGGTTGCAGGGGGCCCTGGGCAATTTAATTTAGTGCTTGATCTAGTGACTGGCAATCCTGCCTGTGGCAAGAGGGGTGGAACTTGATGATCCTTGAAGTCCCTTCCAACCCAAGCCATTCTATGATTCGATGGTTCAATGCAAGTTAAGGAGGATGTCAGGATGTCACCTGTGGCTGCAACTCAGCTCCCTCACTGCTCCAGAGCTAGACCACAGCAATATGGATTTTCTCCTGGATTCTAATACTGACTTATGGTTTCTCAGTGGCTTCAGCTCCCTCAGCTGCTGTTATATGATGTAACATATAGGGTTCTTACCTTAATGCAGTGTCATTACTGGTTAACTATTTATTTTTGTGATTAACTTTTACACTAATTCACAAGCTTTTAATTACTGAATTCCCCACACAGTTCTTTAATTCAATTTGTTTTGACCTTCCAGTTACCAGGGGAATAAAAGGATAGTGAAATCTGTGCTATGTCACTGTATTCAGGCATTTGCAGCTGGGAGTGAGGCCCTGGGGCAGTGAGATGGGGCAGAGACTGGGCTGGGAGAGTGTGGTAGGTATTTAGAAGCATTTATCTCCTCTGTGCCAGTGGAAGAGAAGCTTTGACACTTGTGTGGCTTCCCCCTAAGGACAGCCCATGTGCTTACCCAACAGTGCATGCACAGGCAGATCTTTGGGATTCCACTAGCGATATTTGATCCCTGTCCAGCCAACCCCAATGGCTAGGCTTTGCTTGGAGTATATAGGCATTGCAAGGTGACAGATGAATGAAGGATCAGAGTAGAAGTCTGCTGGTGCATGCTGGATTGTCCCAGTGAAATCCCCACCTGACATTGCCAGTAGACTTGAACATGAGTCCAACTAGCCTGCAAGTTGTTCAGAGCTTGGCTTCTCTGTGCAGATTATCAACAGTATACAACTAGGCCTTTGTTGGATGGCTGGCCTTGGACTCTGTCTTAGACCAAACTGGTAATGCCAACTTAACTTTCATAGACTATTGATGCCAAAAAGGCCTTGGGGAAGCAACTGATAGTTAAGAGAGAAAGTTTGGCTTTTTGTGCAGATCCTTCATGTGAAAAAAAAAAACAAACAATGACAACAAAAAACAAAAAACCCAGCCAAACAACTTTATTATTCTTGCTTTTATTACATGAAACTTTTCCTATCTTTGCCAAAAAGCTGATGGGTAGCAGATAGACCAGGAGTAATTGGCCCCAAGGGTAAGCTAGGGGACACAGGTTGACCATTGTCACAACAACTGGAGTTTGCCATGGGGAACTAGTTGTATGGTCAGTCACAACTGCTCAATGAGGTGCAGGTCATTTTTAGACTGGTTCTGCTGGGATCTTGTTTGCTTTGCACTGATGATTCACCAGAAAGCAATTGCAATGATCTTGATAATGAGGCCAACAAGTGCTGATAGGAGTGGAGGATGTATTATGTTGATTGCTGAGGAGATTTTCTGAAATTAATTGTTTAAACAGGAATAAGCAGCACACATGTGGGTATGCTTCATTTCATGACAATAAGGGTTGACGTGAATTCCTCCCGTCATACAAGGAACTCCTATTATTAACTCCTATCATTTCTTTCCTAAGAAATTCAAACCCAATAAGTTGCTTTAAGTAGTTACAGATCAGGTGATACCAGCTATATTTTAAATGAATCAGTCTAGACCATAACTTTTCAGTCCAAATCTGGCTATAAACATGAACCATTCTGTTTTCCAGGTTGTACCATCTGAGTCCAGACTCATTTTGGTTCTTCCTTAGTATTCTGAACATCTGAAATAATTTCAAAATGCACTATAAATTAATTCTATTTTTATACAGACATACAGTGTTTGAATAATGAATTGAAACAGTTTGAAAGAAAGGTTCTTAAAATTAACTCTGGTTTCTCAAATATTGTCCTAAGTCTTCCCCTAAGGAACAGAGAAAATATTCCAACTCTGCATGATGAAAAAGCTTTAATGCAAAGAGCTCTCCACAGGACTGTTTTCATTTTGCAGTGTATTTTAAACATATGGACAGGGCAGACTGTTAATTATTTCTTCTCCTTTTGGCTCAGTTCCATATAAAACTCAGCAAAAGCAGAGCTCTACAAACTATTCAATGGACAATAAATGGCTCTCCATTTTCTGAGTGCTAAATAAAAATGATGGTAGGGTGTTGTGACTTAGCCCTTGAGGCTCTTGTTTGCCCACAAAAAAAAACATCCTTGCCCTTTCCTCCCCCAGCTGCTGTATGCTGACGTGACCAGAAGGGTATGTGTGGCTTTTGAGGGACACATGCAGGAAGATCTAGTCTCAAAAGCCAAAGACATTACAGGCCATGGCTGTGTGCAGGGCCCTTTGCTGTCTTCTCGTGGCTCTGTAGAGAATGGGTGGTAATGTTAAATAATGATGATATCTGTAACGGAAGGGTTATACCTAATAGACCACAGGTGAACTTCTCTGGCCCTGAAATTGCCCTTGCCCGTGGGTCAGTGGCGTCTCACAGAAGTGCAGAGCTTGTGCTGGTCTCTCACAGCTTGCTCTCCCTTGCAACCACTTTAACACCTTCTCCCAGCAGTGGATGCCAAGTTGCACAGCCGGCCAATGCTTATCTTTTTCTCTGGGGGCCAACTAATGTATCTATGCTCTATCTGCACTGAATCCTAAAATTCAGCGAATACTTAATTACTACAGTGTTTGTTCTGTAAGAACACTCTTATTCTGTTAGAAACATTTTTCAAATATACTGAGGATGAGGCCCCTGCCTCTTGTCATTCGTAGTCTGAATGTGTAGCTATAGCCTGGAGAAAAAAAGAATGAACTGAAATGAAGTGTTAGTGTGATAGTTTTAGATGACATAGAGGAAAACCTGGGTTTTTTCTTTTTTTTTTTTTTTTTTTTTTCTTTTTATTTATTTATTTATTTATTTTAATGCTTATTACTAAAATGAAAACACATGGGGAAGAGGGGAAACCCACAGATTATGGAGACATTTTTCATTATTAATTGTCTATTTTGCACTATTACAACTGCTCTGAAATCTGAACATACCTCATATCCAGTAACAAATGCAACTGCACAGCAGCCCTTGAACATTCATCTTGGAGGACAGCTCTGACCAGGATAGTAGGCTTTGTTTTGCATTCAAAGAAATGCAGAGAAGGTTTGCACCAAGTCTAAATTTATTGTCCAAATTAGCTGTGTCCTTGGATGGTGATAAGCATGAGTTGCAGCACTTAGACCTGCATCTCAGATACCTCCCTTCTCTCACTTGTGTTCCAAGACAGAAAGAGGTGGCAGCCATATCAACTTCAAATCTTCGAGGAAAAGATGGGACTCCAAAAATATTCCTCTTCTCTGTGGGTTTCCTTGCCAAGAAGTTAAGTGCAACCTTACATTAAGCAGATGGAGGCTTCTGCCTGTCCTCTCTTCAGCTGCTCTAGTCATATTTTCTTCTGCACAAAGCCCTGTCCTTGGCGCTGCAGGTAGGTTTCCAGGGACATGCCCAGCAAGGCAGGATCATGTCTGAGAGCAGTGATCTCCTCAGATCTTTTGTGCCACCCCATACTGCACTGTTCATGGTAAATGTGTACAGTGACCCCCTGGGAATAAAGGGCTGTACACCCAACACAGTTCCAAGCTTGCCAAGAGGGAAAGGGCAGCTTTGCTGGAGTGGTGCCTGGAGACATTTCCTGTTGCAACTTACTGACAGCTGACAGAATGGCATGAAAAAGAAAGTGAAAAGAAGTATTCAGAATGCAAAGACCTCAGTTCTGCAGTTGTGTCCAGGGATTTTCTGCATCACATCTCAGCAGCACTCTGTCCACCTCAGTGCAACGGATGTGCAGCTCAGACATACGTGTAAATGCACACTCATTGCATGCCTAACTAGATTTTACAAAGCTTTTCAGGCTTTAAAGAAAGGTTAATATGTTTGTTCTGCTTGGCATCTGAGTCAGACATAACTGGTGAGCACACAGAAGGACGGCTCCACTCAGTCCCCTGAGATGTGCTTGCTGCCATGTTCCCCTGCCACCAGGCAGAACAAGCAGGTTGCTTCTAGCCATGGTGATTTACCTCTCTTTCCTTTAGAAATGAATCCCCTCAGAGGGCACACAGGGTATTTCCCAACTGGGATTATGGTGACTCTGGTCAGATTTACTGAATATGTTCATCCTGTCTTCTGCTCCTCTTCCTGCAGGATTTCAGTTCACATGAGTAGGGATTAGGCCTTTGCCTCTCTTTTCTTCCTTGGCAGGACTAGCTGCAAGGTAACTGTGCCCTCCTTGCTCCAGAGGCAGGCCCACACACTCTGCAGCATGGCTCAGCATGGCAAAGCTTGGCTTGGCATGGCACAGCACAGCATAGCTGGGTTGCCCACTGGAGGTGGATGCAGATGGAGGAGAACTTGCAGCATCATGCCCTCAATCATTACAGCCAGGCAGGCTGGTGTTTGCAGGCCAGTCTTTCACTGTACTTTAGCTGCTCACCCCTTGTGAGATTACAGAAGGAAATGAAAACACAAAGTTGGAGCACTGGCAAGTGAAGCTGGCAGCAATGAGCAGCTCCCCAGCAGTCTGCAGTGCCATCCTATCCCCAGCCTCTCCCTGCCTATGTGTCATTCTAATATAGCCTACGTTCTGTTTTTGTGTTTATTTTCCCCCAGTTTTCTACCCAAAGGCAAAATTCAGCTCTGACACCAGCACGTTGCTTTGCTCTCTCCCAGCCCAGAGCTCCCTGTTGCTGATGGGGTGCAGCAGCAACCCTGGGACGACTGTTACAATCCTACCACAGGACAATCAGAATGCCTTCCAGATATGTAGTGCAAGATACTTGGAACAGCTACAAAAATGTGGAAGTGCAAGATGGTGTGCATATTAGATTGGAATACTGATTAGATCCAGAAATAAAGGGCTAGATTAGCTAAAGTAGTTGGGAAGCCAGCATTTTGTGTCATTTATTATTCCTTGGCTAGCTTGAATTGGAAGAGGAACTGACTGAATGTTTAAGTGACATGTTGTGACATACCAGTGCTGTTTGTGTCAGAGGTTTTGGCAGAGGACTTACACAGAACAGGGAGCAGGCATGCCTGGTGCAGTGTGTGAGAGCCAGGCAGCAGAGGCACCGGGAGTTTGGGGACAGAGGTTGGTGGTGACAACCTGCATATGGAGGCGCCTCGAGCCACCCATCAGGAAGTACTACAGCCCCTGCAGGGCTCTGAGCACCAAACACCTGCTGCTGATATAGCCTTGCATCAGGGAAAGTGGTCAAGGCCTACGGAGGAAGCTCTGCATGGAAAGACTTCTCTGCTGGAAAAGTGGGGCATGTTGAGACAAAGCCCGAAAGGTTGCGGAGGGGTGATCTCTCGCTGGGCTCTATCCTTCCATGCACAGCTCCTCTTGCTCACTCAGCCACTTGCAGGGTATTTCTGAACATTATAATTTAACCCCCTGTCTGCCAGCTTCTGCTGAGCCCACCAGAGCAAGGCTGGCGTGTTAGTCAGCATTATCGCCTGCTGGAAGCTGGGGATCAGAGGGACTTTGCTATTTTTATCTGGAGTTTCTCGCTCTGCAGACAGCTTTCTCACCTCTCCTGAAGTGTCATGGGATGAGGACCAGTGCCACTGTGACACCAGGCAATCTCAGCATGTCAGCCCCAAGGTCTCGGGAGTCCTGACCAGAGAAAAGGGTGTTTGTACACAGTGGGACCTGGTTTGCAGCAGTGCCGCAAACAGCCTCTTGTTTCTTTTTTAATTTCTTTCCTCTGAAAAGGGAAAGATGCTTGTGAACAGCAAAAGCAAACCGTTCACTGATTAAAGAAGGGGAGGGTCATGCCATCTGTATGATGTGATCTGGGATGTAATTGTGTATGTGATTTTAACCTGAGTAGTTTCTGTCCTCTGTAAGACTCAGTCTCCAGTTTGCTGGAAGTAAATCCATCAAAGTCCAGCCAAATAGATTGGTGGTTTGATGTGTTCTGATGTACACGCACTAAAGTGTGCCTGGGGGGGCAGTGTTCCAGCCTGTATTTCATGAGACGCTTGTAGTCAAACATCACCTTTACTTCAGGAAGTGTCAGATATCAAGCCCCAGTACTGCAAACACAAAGGTGGTCATTCTCCAGTCAAGACTACAAGGAGGGCAGTGAGACCTGTCAGATGTCCATCCTGAGCACAGTTGTTACACTGGGGCAGTTAAATGATATGCCCAGCAGCCCATCCCACTGCCTTTGTCTTTTCCAGATGAGAGAAATGGCTGCTGGATGCAGCAAGCTGGAGAGACTTGAGTAAAGGGACACGATGGCAGAGAAAAGAAGCAGCAAAGCCCTTTCTGTGCATGAAGACAAGAAACAGACTCTGCAACTTCTTCTACGGTCATTGTAAAAACACACAAAGTTTGACATTTTACTTTGATTCAGTTGGCCCTACCAAGACAATACTGAGGCAAGTGGGATGCATGGATTTATCCTCTTTGTATTCCTTTTCCTGGCAGCTGGACCAGCCTAGAACATGAATTTCAAACTCTGTAATTATATCTACATCTTTCATTCCTACAGAATGCTGACAGATTAAGGATGCGATAAAGACTCTTTTGTCATAATAGAAAAGGGCTTGTATGGGTTTTGCAATGGAGGTATGATAAAGCTCTAAGAGGGCTGTACGATTTTATGCTAATCCCTGAGAAGCAGATCAATATCAAGGCAAAAGGCATGATGTTTTTACAAAGGGAGAGATCAGCACAGATGTACTCAGATGAGAGGCAAGGCTACAATCAAGTTGCCAGGTGATGTTTGTCGTACAAATCATATAAGAAAAGATTTCCTCTTGCAGGCACAGTAATCTTGTTTTTATTCTTCAGGAACCATAGATGTTATGTTCCACATAGATGTGGAACAAGCCTATCTGAACTGGTTTCTACGCCAGGTCTCTGAACTGCTTATTGCTCTGTGTTGATGCATGGAGATTTATATTGCCTGGAGACCACTCACGTACACTTATGGACATCATTAAAAAATTAAATAACATTTAATCATGTGCCTCATGCAGAATTCATCAATGACAGTGGATATTTCAAACAAGAGTAGGTTTTCCCCTGCTGTAAATCAGTACAGAGCAGTAGGATAAAAAGTAATAAGATGAAAAAGTATGAATATCTAATTTGGAGTGAGCATAGTAATCAAAAATGATGGTTCCTTGACTAAAAACAATTGGATTTTGCAGACATGCCTGGCATCTGTTATACATTTGTGTCTTTGAGAAACATATTGACTGAATTACCGCCTAGTCACAGCTCATAAATTAAGTATATTTCTGATCTATTTTACAAGAAAAAAAAGGGGAAGCAGAAAGGGAGCCTACAGATAGGACCTGGCTCTGTGAAAGCATTCCATGCATTGAGTGATTGCATATTCTCATTTGATGAGCACAATGGCAAGAACAATAGGATTAGATTTCAATATTAGTCTTGATACAACTGATTAATTCCATAGGCACTACAGAATATTTTCTTGTAGCCCTGGGCTATCTCTCTCCTTCCTTCCAAGATGTCCTCACTGGCTGATAAGCATCCCATTCTCCACTTTGCCGAAGATGGTGATGGAGAGGAGCATGGGGAAGAGAGCTGGCTGTCACCTCCAGCACCCTGGCCAAGCAGAGCTGAGGGGAACTGCTGAGCAGTGGAGTAGGAAGGAGAATGGCAGTGAGCGGGTTGGGTGGGCAGGATGAGAGGCTTTGGGAGCGCGGCCTTGGGCTGGAGGGAAGGGAGCTGTAGCAATCTCTGCCCTGGGGACACAGCAGGGCTGTGTGCTCCCTGTCTATCAGGGATTCCCACATCAGATATGCTTGCTTGACAAGCTGAAAGGCATCTCTTAAAATCTCCCCCGACTGCCACAGCCCTGCAAACCCCAAAGGTTGCTGAATACACAGCAGGTAGGGCAGCTATCTCCATCACTGTCAAGGCTGAGACATGTCCCTAGTGCTGCTTTCCCAAGCTCGCCCTTCAGAGACAAGTCAGCTGCAAGTGGGCTGGGTGCTGCTCCTTTTGTTCCCAAACAAACACTTCATAGATCCCGCCAGATACACATCTGCACACACAATTACACATCCATCACCAGCAAGTTAATTTGAGGAGAGCAGCACAGGTGTGAGAGAAGCACTCGTAGCCTGCACAATATTTTTTTATGAGCTTCAGCAAATGCAGTGCTCCATATTCCATGGGAGCAGCCGAGTCAAAACTAAAATGTCCCCCCCGTCACAGAAGCAGTTTCAGGAGAGTTAAATACTTTGAATTTAGGGACCCATAATTCTGGGTTTACATGAGCACATTCTCTTTTCAGCCAACTTTTATTCAAATGGGGGGGGGAATTGGAATTTGGTCTTCTTCCAAAATTTGCAGATGTCAGATACATTTTCTCTCATCAGACAACTTCACACTGACTCCAAAGTCATTATACACACGTGTACACATGCATGGCCTCTTACAGTGGCCATGCTCAAGGGAGACCCTCTGTGCCTGTGCTGCCCTGTTAACATGTTTCTCAGTAAGTCATACATGTTGCAGGCACTGATTTACTGCAATTATCAGTACAGCACACATTACAAGTGCAGTTTGTCTTGGACTCCACAGAGTTAACATACACTGGTGTGCACTAAGTCCTTTAGGTCCGAGAAATGAAATTGACTCTGAACATGTATTGTGTACCATTATTTCCATTGCAGATTTTCTACCTGGAGAAATAGGTGCCACTGGTGAATAACCTGACTAAAATCATAGGCATGACTGGCATTCCACACATTCTGCCCAACACAGCCCCAATGTAGCTGGGGGCAGTTGGAGGCAGCTGTGCAATCCCTCAGCCTTTGCTGGCTCATGCAGTCATGCACTGCGGGGGATTCCTGGTAAATCAGCAATTGATGTTGCCAGTTATCACAGAGCTCTCATTTCCTGAGATCTGTAAAGTGAAGACATTAACTGCTAATAAACAGAATGTTTACTTAATTTCCTCCACCCTTTCAGTTAAAAAGAAAAGATAAAAGCAAAACAAACAGCGCTAAGTGTATTATGATGGGGTTGGCTAATTGAACTCTTCGGCAATTTCAGAGGTGCATAACTACACAGCCTCATTGGCAGAAAATAATTGCACATTTGCACAACTGCATGAGGCAGCAGAAAGCTACGTACATGGAGTTTAGTTAAAGGTTTCTTTGTCAGTGAGAAACATAATTGATCATAACTTTGGGAATTTGGATGTCGTCTTCCAAGCTCGTTCTTCTTTCCAGAGAAGTATTTCTCTGATGCCACTCCTGTGCATTTCAGTGAGGCTTTGCTTCTATAAGTCCTTGAACAGCATTCACAATCAAAAGAATGGGGATGGCTTGTTCCTACTGCTCAGTAAGGGCTATGCCAAACCAGACCCTGCTTTGGTAACTGTTCCAGCACCCTAAGGTGATCCCTAAGGCTCCAGAAGGACCAAAGCACAGGCTTAGCCTTGCCAAATCATTGGCATGATTGGGGCTTCCAAATCCAAACCACACCAAACAACCTTACAAAAGACCCATGTCTCCTGATAGAAGTAAAATGTGCTTCGCACATTCCTTGTCCTAGTAACTCAGAAAGAAGTTTAATGACGTTCTTGCAGTATTATCTCCCAGACCTTCCTTACCCCTACAAACTTCCATACTCAGCTTTTGGGGGGGGACTGTATTTTCCCCAGTGAGCAGTGGGTGAGCAAAAATGAGATAGTTATGAGGCATGTTGCCATTTTAATTATAAAGGCTACTGTGCTGAAAGCTCTAGGTTAAATTTATAACAGAAACAAAACTTGTACAGGCAGGAGATGATAAATACCAGTACTTGACAATGACATAGTTTTACAGTAGGGATAATTCGGCATTCCGCTTCAATGAAGCTGCATTCAAAATCCAAGCCATCACTTGATCTAATCTCTGAAAGCAGCCACTATTTGCATCACCTGCAATAACAAGAATGTGGATGTGAACAGCATTGGAGAACCCGAATGACAGGATTAACCCCAAGATTTCTACTAGTCTGATGTCGTAGCAGGACTTCCTTTTTCTCAGAGGAGAGATCATCTTTCTGCTCTTGGGAAACTAAGTGAGATCTCATATGAATTGAGCACATTTGCCCTCTGACTGCATGATAAAGTTGCAGACAACAAACCTCCTTCAAATGTCTTCAGAGAAGTCATCTATGTAAGCCTGAGTTCGAAGGTTTGGGCAGTCCTTCCAGGCCTTGCCATTCCTCAAAACCAATGGGAAACATGAAGCCAGCCTTGTGTCCAGCCATGTGAGGGACACAGAGGTGACTAGTGGTGAGGGATTTGCCCTTGCTTGGCCACAGGTGCCCAGAAGCACCAAGAGACACAAGGAATGGGACAGGGCTACACTGTGCTCCTTGAGCACCTGACACAATCTGAGACCAGACTTTGAAATGCTAAGGAGCAGGTTGCCCAGAGAAGCTGTGGATGCCCCATCCCTGGAGGCTTTCAGAGACAGGTTGGATGGGGCCCTGGGAAGTCTGAGGCATTGGAACTAGTTGATCTTCAAGGTCTCTTCCAACATATGCTGTTCTATGATTCTGTGAAGGAGCAGTTTTCCTTAGATCCAAGCTTAATTTATCACTGTTCTTGAGCTGCTGTAGCAACCTGAGAATTACCATTGCCTTGTTGATCTTCCTCTGGAGACTCTGTTTTGGAAAAACAACAGTAATAGCTGGGTTTCAGAACCACTGTTCCCATAAGCATACAGCCTGCTTTTGTCCTTCATGCAGGGTGTATAGGTCACAAGTTGTATTATTATTGTTATTTCTAAATCAGCTCTTCTAGGTGTGTCTCCTGCCTTTTATAAGTGAGAATGTTATGTCTTGCAACTGAGCAGCTATCTAGATACTAGGGGTTTGGGTTGTTTTTTTTTGTTTTGTTTTGTTTTTTCCTGGTTTCTCATGCCTATGGCATCTCTGCCTGAGCACAAATCTCAGCCAGAGAAAACGTCTTCTCCTGCTTGCTCCTCTGCAAAGAATCCTGTGGGCTTGAAGCTAGTCCAGTAATGGTAAATGTAGAATGAATCTCTTGGAAATGGATAAAACTGGGACCAAGGAGCAGAAATTAAGCTGATAATATAGAAGATAACAGAGAAGAGTCTCAGCTTTCTTTTGGGCCTTTAAGACACTGGGTTTTTTTTACTCTAGGGCTTCTCATTGGCATGAGCAGGATCCCCCACAAGAAGAGCTCTTCCCACTGCTTTCTGGGCAAGCTGTGGCTCTCAGGCCAGGAAGGCAGAGGCAGTTTCCCAGCACTCCTTGTGACTGCTTGCTGTCATCCTCTGGGTGCTCAGGGACCGGCTCAGCAAGTTTGTCAGCTCCTACTGCCTGCCAGAGGATACTGGTTAATTGCTGCTGGATTGCTGTGCGATGAGCAGGTTAGATAGCAGGAATATTAAGCACTGTTCCACAACCACCCCCAAACCAATATACCAGATACTTCCTCTAAAGGTACAGTTTCTTCCCAGTTCTAATGAATGTATCTATTTTAAACCTCATATGCTGCTTCAGTGTAGTATTTAACCAATGGGAATAAATGGTTGGTGCTAGATTTTATTGCTCAAGTATAAGTTATCATGTAGTGGAATCTGGTAATTATCCAGAAAAAAAGGAAGAGTAAGCAATTTTTTTTTTTTTGTATTTTTCAGTCCAGTCAGATGCAATAATGATTTTTCCAAGCCTTTCAGCCAATTTCCTTAATGTTTTCCTCACAATGCATTAAGACTCCTGTTCAGCAAAAAAAAAAACCAAACATAAACACATGCAAAACAATCAGCAGCTGCTTGTGTTAACTTTAAGATTAATACCTCACCGAAAAAGGGCTTCAGCAACCCAGGAGCAGTGATGCTCAGTGGACTAAGTGGAAGAACACTATCTCAGACTGCTGGTGGAATCCCACCTACTGAAGTGCAGAAGTTCAGTGTTTCAAAACTAATTTGCAGGAGGAAATTTAAGAGGAAGTTCTCTCAGAGGGTGGTGAGGCACTGGCACAGGCTGCATGGAGGAGCTGTGGTTGCCCCTTCCCTGGAGGTGTTCAAGGCCAGGCTGGATGGGACCCTGGGCCACCTGAGCTGCTGGGTGGCAGCTCTGCCCATGGAGAACTAGATGATCTTTAAGGTCCCTTTTAACCCAACCCGTTCAGTGATTCTACAATTCTGTGATTCAGCCATCACAATCTGATGGCTCAGGGCCATCAGATCCACGCCTCCCCTTACTCTGCCACCCCACAGCATCCAGGGCAGAATATATCAGCATTGATGCCCAGGGTGCCATTCCCACATTACCGATATCCAGGTGAGGATCGTGTTTTGCAAGGCTGAAGAGGCTGCACTACTGCACAATACCTGCATTGCCACAGCAGACGCAGCCATGCCCAGCAGTTGGGAGGAGTGTTTTGACAGCAGAATCTGCCACTATCTGTTGTTGAAATTGCTGGCAAATTGATGAAGGGAGCATTAAGGGCTTGGATAGAATACATGGGTGGCCAAGTTTGCCATCTTTGATTATACCATACCCTCTGCCAAGCATATCCTTGCAGCAGAGCTATCCAAAAGACTGGAAAGACATCATTTCACTTGGGAAATGTTAGGAATGTCTGGGCCTTGGTTCATTACTAGGTTTTGCCATCAGTGTGGGAAACCTACAGCAATAGCCGCTGCAGCTCTGAAGCCCCACGGCACTTTGGTGAGGGGAATGCTCATCTGTTGAAGTTGCTTGTTTCACTACTAGCCATGCAAAAGGACTTCTTTGATACATGTTCCTAGGTAAAAAAAACCTAGGAAAAAAACCCCAAAACCACAGCGCTCAATTTTCAAGGACAAAAATGGCTCCATGAGATATTCCAACCTCAGTGTAGGTCTGCTGGATTATTATCATTTATAATTAGTTTTCTAGATGCTGTGACATGCACTGATTTTTCATTTGTAAGAATACTGGAGAGTTGCAAGAACCAGGAGGGTTTGCCAAGACATCTGTATCAAGGTTTCCAGTGTAGACAAGGAATACATCTTCTACCTGGGAGGTTGTTGTGTTTCAGCCAAAAATGTTTTGTCTGCCAGGGCTATGGCAGCCTTAGGAGTTCTGTTTCAGCATAGGCTTTAACTCTTCTTTTTTAATAATAACATAAATTTTGTATATTAATGTATTTTCCAATGTGAGATGGTGACTAATTAATGGGGAAAAAGCACTTAGAATTCACTCCTGCCAGTATTTTTCCTGTTTAATGGTTTGTCTCACTTTGTACTCATCTGAACACCTTGCAGCCTGGAGAAGTTTGGTGCTTCCTGTGTCCCAACACCAGAACATCAGTTACACTGAGCATTTTGTACCAGTGAGCGTATTAACTGAGGTCTACATCATGCTGAGCCAGCCGAATTTAAATGCTATGATTAACAAGCTGATGTCTAAATGCTGCCACTTACCAAACAACCCACTAGCCTAGAGAAAAGCTTGCTGGGCTGCAAATGGAGAGCAGAGTCAGAGCTGCTTAAATTCCTGCACTTGCGTCATGAGCTTACGCCACATACCGCACCCAGACGAGAGCTTCAGAAGAGCTGTACTCTTGGAAGAACAGTTTGTTTTGTTGCCCAAGATGGAAATTAAACTAATGTTAGCTACCTTTTTTCTTTTAGTTGAATTAGCAGCCCACCTCCTTGCAGTGCTAAAGGGACTTTTCTCCCTCTGCTGCTCCCTAACGGCAGTGGTGATGTCCCACCAACACGGTTCTGTTGTTTCTGGTTTGAGCATGAACCTGGCGAGGTATCTTCACAGGTTTCTAATGGCACATGCGTGCAATTTGGCACTTTTTAAATCAGACTATGCAGAAAAGCAGTGTTCACTTTTTAAGGGCAGAGCAAATTCTCTAAGGCGTTTTAATGTCAAGGCGGGTCAGCCAGACTAATATTAGCTCTAATTACCACTCTGACTCTTCTTATCTTCCTTACCTGCAGCCCCTTTCTTGCCTGAGACAGCATGCATAACAAAGTGTTTCCTATCTCACCACATCATCTCGTTGAGCAGCATAAGGAGGCATGCTCAGCAGCAGCCTCAATACATGGGTTTGGAGTGCGGAGTCTGACCTGGGTATTGTTCAATGAATCTGTGATTCAACATTCATTAATACCAGCTCTGTATCCACCAGACCATCTGGCAGTATAAGGTTGATACAGCTCAGAAGCAAGCCCTCGAGAACGTTTCTATCCTGTTGTTAACTATGTGCTTCAGGGAGTCTGTGCCAGCTTGCACCACAACTGTGTCTTGGCTGTCCTGGTGCAGCAGTTGCCCTCTCTTTTTGGTTGCTTTTGTGTGGCTGAGTAACATTGTCCCAGCTGCACTGCAGGGACCTTCAGAGGTGGCACCTCCAGGGATCAGCCTTACAGTTTTAAGGCCAGCTCACGTGTTTCCATGGATCTCCTGCAAATATTATTTGGGAAAAGTTCAGCACTGTGTCTACCAAGGTATTTCCAAATCATGCCAATTGGCAGGATGAATCTACACCTTTCTGTGTCCCTACACCTGGTAGAGCTGATTCACACAGATCCTGCTGATTAACCCAAATTTCCTGATGCTTTGGCTGTTGAGGAATGGAGTCAGCCAAGGTATTAAGGAAAGAGTCAACCACCTCTCACTGCTACTGACTGCTGCTTTGCTTTACTGTGAAAATTGGACAGCCAGCAAAACAGCTTCAGAGCTGCTTTATGCTATGCAGAAGTCTCTCCATATACATTGCCTGCAGGGAATGGGCATAAATGGGCAGTGTGCCAGGCCTTGCTCATGTGAGCATCTCCAAGATTGGGCCACTGAGGAAAGCCAGATGACTAACCCTTGCCTTTCTCTGTCTGTGACAGCCAAGTGCACAGACAAAACACTTGGCTTAGCTGAGGCTGGTAGCTATGCTTGAGACCATCAGGATTTAGTTAAGATGTGTGGAAGATGACTTTTTTCTCTGCAGGTGCAGACGGAGCAGTTGAGCCATGTTGTCAGTACTGTGCATGCATGAGTTCAGGCACAGCCATGACTGGAAACTGAGGCAGCAGATGAGGATAAGTCTGATCTCAGTTTCAATCTGGTGAGCATTCAAACAGAAGAGAGTCAAACGTGCTTACAAAGCAGTCATGGCAATATCCAGAGACCAGGACCTTGGGGTGTAGTTCAGAACAGACTGTGGGAGATCCTGTCAAAGGCCTACAGACAATAAGCACTTCAGATCTTCTGGGAAAATGTTGTCTGCCATTAGCACAACTGAATCAGCAGACTGACAAATGCACTAATGTTCCGTGGCTCTCAGATTTTTGACGTGGTGACCAAATTTTCATTTCTGGACTCATGGAGCCGTGGCCCACAGGAATCCAAAGTAACTGATTTTGGCCTTTTGCACCTAGGTAAACTTCTGTTTAACAAGAAGTGATTAAATAAACAGAAAAACAAACAAACAAACAAACAAAAAAAACCCAAGCAAAATATAGTAATAAAACTGTTTACTGTAAAATAGATGATCAATCTAAATGCTAAGAGTAGAGGATTTAATATTAATAGGGGAACTTAGGAAAGGCTGGAAGATAAAAATCAGCTACAGCTGATTAGTAGGAAGAGACGAGTGCCTTCTCACCATCTTTTTTATTTTGGGTATGGTTCAGAAATAACTCATCAGCTCATGTATTTAAATGTCAGGAAAAGGCTTCACATCATTCCTCCCACCTCATAACCAGAAAGACGGACAAGGAGGGGAGGTGCTGGTAGGATTTGCAGGTTTGGCCCTGAGTTGCCCCTGTACAGTGTCACCATTGTGCTGATTACTGAAGGCTGAATCACCGATAAGTGAATGGTCCCTGCCAAGAATTGCAAACATTGAGCCGCTGCGAGCACAAAAGTATGCAACAAAAGTTCACTTCCAACTCTTTGGGTAATAGCATGCTTTGAAAGGGGGAAGGGGGCTTAAGAAGTGATTTTTCTTCCATGGATTTTCCACAGAGGGCTATTAAATGCAAACACACCTCATCTTTCTCACAGAAACCGTAAGCCAGAAATTGCTGGAAGCTGGAAAATTGTTCCAGGGAAATACCACTACATGCAGGCCCTCCTCTTGCATTCTCCCTGGGCACCTGCCCCTGATTCCTGTCCAAGGCAATGCATTGGGCTGTAGACACTGGTTTGATCCAATGTGTGGCTTCTCTTGCCTTCTTGAAGAAAGAAAATCTAATTAATTTCAATTTGAGGCCTTCTTCATGACCTTTATCCTATTAAAGGGCTGGGGTCTCATTTATCAACTCTGAAACAAGGGAAACACTTTGCACTTCTGCCTTGCAGGTAGCCCAAAGTGTGGCTGAAATCAGGAACGTTTGTGCTTGGCGCTGTTACTGAATTTCAGTTTGACATTCAACCATGTATTACTGAATATTCTTTCCTGACTGGATTATTCTAAAAAAAAAATAGGGGAGCTGTACTGTAATTGCTATTCACTTTTTGTTGATCACCACCCTTCTGTTTCATTCCTCTCCTTAATCCATGAGTACAAAAGGTGGAGGCAGGCTGTTGCCATGAGGCTGCAACCCTCCCAGCTTCAGAAAGCATCAGGAAATCAGTGGGCACACCTGCCATAAACTTAACGGGAATTAATGCAGTTTAAAATAAAATGGAAGGACTAGATGTGCGCCCTTATAAAAATAAAAGGAAAATAGACTATCTGGTATTGAATAGGCATCCTCCTGAAAAAGAAATGTTTAGAAGTCTAATTTTGTTCCATGTGGACGTCTGAATCAATGGAGCCAGCTAACTTTCAAGCTAATAAAACAGAGGTAGGAAGGAATTCAAAAAACAAACCAAAATAGAAAAGGAGGAGAGGGTCAGTTTGCTAGCATCCAGCTAGGCTAGCCTGCATTGCTAGTTACCTGAGAAAATCCAACTGGAGTAAAAGGTAGTACTTGCATTTTTTGAGTGCTGGGGATTGGCACTCTTATTCTACATACATCAAATGGGCTTTTGTTGGATATATAGATATGTAAATACACCTCTCCTTACAGTTTTCTCAGAAGTAGCTTCACTATGTATCCTCATCATCACTCAACACATAGATAGATAATACTTTCCTTGCCTTCCTTAGGATGTGTAAATGGGAAAGATGTTAGCACACCAAGTCTTCGTGATCATCTCCATTCACTCTGACAGTTGTTAAAGCTGTCTTATCCAAAATAACAACAAAACAGCACTCCATGGATCAAATCATAAGCAAGATGCAGTATACCAGGAACCCATTTGGGTTTTAACATCTGGAAAAGAGACATTCTAGAGCCAACTGCCTCTCTGTAAAATGCTGAAGGATGGTTGGTTCTACCTGGCATTCTTTCATGGTCACACCTTGGGATGGAGTGTGCCTGTTGGGAGTTTTACTGGAAACAACTTTATTTTTGGACAAGGTGTAAGAGAGAAAATTGGCCGAAAAATTAACTACCAAGCAACCTCTGCTGCTCTAGAACTTTGCAGTCATTTATCCCAGAGCAAGCAATAAAGCAGCTGCTGGAAGCAAACAACAAAACAAATCAATTCAATTAGTTATAGTCACTTTCTTTTGCAGAATGTTTCTTCCTCTTTTCTTCCATATCCAGCTGTCTGAGAATTAATTCAGAAATCCCCAAATTTGTTCTAGAAAAGATTCCCATAACTGCATAAGAAATACTTTTCAGAAGAAATATTTTTTTCAGTGACCACCTCAAACTGCACCACAATGTCCCCTGCAGTGTCGTTCATCTTTCCATACAGAGCTTGGTTCTGAAGTCACTTTTATGTGTGTTCATATGTGTGTATGTATATGTACATGTACATATTCCCAAAAGATTTTCTATTTTAGAACTTCTGGTCCGCCTTAAGCATTTCACCACCAGCACATTTCGCAGCATGGCCATGCCTTCTGGTCCTGCCAAGCATGTGCTTCTCCAGGGAGGGCAGGGGATGTGATTGCTAAGAAATGCTGAATGTCCCCGGGGTCTGGCTTCCATCCATAATTCATGCAGTTTGCTGCAAGCAGAGATGTGACTAACACTTCCCATCTTGGCTCCACCCCAGAGAATAATGACTTTCAGTTTTCATTCTGTCCTGACCTGTGTTTCAGACACTGGGAGAGCTCAAGAGGCTTTCATTTAACTTGTTCCCAGCTCATCTGATGGTTTTGGAAAACAAACTCTTCACCTTTTGTTTTTTCCCCTGAGGTGACTAGGCCAAATTCAGGATACAACCCAAAATTCGGATAATGTCAAATTCTTTCTTAGTGCATAGAGTCATAGAATCCTTAGGGTTGGAAGGGACCTTTAAAGGTTGTCTAGTTCAACTGCCCTGCAATGAATACCACAGCAAGATCAGTTTGACCACGGCCTTGAAATTCTCCAGGGACATTCGCCACACCTCTGGGCAACCTGTTCCAGTGCCTCACCACCCTCACTGTAAAAGGCTTTTTCCTTATATCTAACCAAAAAAGGATTTTCTGTGATAATTTAAGAATTTTCTAAGTCAGTACATTGAGAAAGAGTAGATGACCCTTCTATATCCAGTTCATTAACTGTATATACACATGTACATACATGTGCACCATATATATACACATATAAAGCTAAGACTACATATAAAACTAAAACTAAGTAGGACATTGTACAAGAAACCACATAAAATCCCAACTTTCACATCAGAAACATGAAGTTAATGCACCACATTTGCACATAAATCCATATCAGAGTGCAATTAAAAATTACGTTTGTTTGTTTCCCATTTCTTATAAAAGACTTTTGACTTTTGTTTGTGAAAGGGCTTTAAAAAGTACTACTTCACTGGACAGACCTGAATATTTGCCTATTTGTTAGTCATAAAGCAGTATCGACCAAAAAACAAACAAACAAACAAACAACACAAAAATTGAGTATCTTCTGAAGACTTAAAGATGGACAAAATTCTGCAGTCAAGCAAAATTGTCTGTGCAAAAATCTCCTTTGTTCCCAAAATAAGCGAGGTGTCAGTTAAAATCCAGTTCACACAAGGTCATAATGATCTCTCCTTCCACAAATTACACTGCAACTATAAAGGAAGAAAAATAATCCAAGCCCTCCTCTTGGCTGTGCTGGCAGTAATAACGCGGCACTGTGGAGGATGGTCATTCAGAAGACAGATAATCAAAATCAGTAAGCGGGTTTTCACTGGCTCAGTGTGACAGGCAGAGTTCATAGCACAGAGAGTCGAATGGAGGATTATGTGGAGACCCAAGGAAAATCACCAGCTTGCTGGTCTGAACTTGATCCTTGCAGCTTGGATAATTTAGCGTTATAAAAAAGTAGGTTGCTTCATTTTCTCATCCGGACTTTGCACCCGTTGCAAGCTTTGTTGAGCTTTCCATCATCACAAACTTCAGATTCAAAAATCAGTGCCTGTATTTCACTTTGAGGTCTCGTATCCCACTGGCCCCCATTTGCTTTATCCCTTTGTATGAGCAGTCTCTGCAGCAAACTGCTGGTAAAAATATTAATAAACTGACTGTGGAAAGCATGCAATAAGCAAATAGGTGCAGGTGAGAAAATCCTGATAATTGCTTAGCATTGTAAATACCCAACGTATTTCAATTTAATGTTATAAGTACAGAAGTCTCAATATTCCTGACAATTGCTTATCCACTGCTTCCTTTTTTCTTTTCTTCTTTTATTATTCTTATAGGTTAAAAAGTTTTTTTTCTATCAGACCCACAGTGAGTGGATCAGATCCATAAAATATGCATACCATTCACAAAAGTTCCAGACTTTCCTCTTATTGAAAAATGTAGTAGAGGTGAGTAATAGAAGGATTCCTCCCTCTGTGGAGGTGGAGAACAGCTCGTAACATTCCAGGCTTTTTTTTCAGTACCACTCCTGTATTTTAAGACATCACATTTATTCTTGCTTGCTTTTCTCTTTTGATTGAAGCCAACAGACACAGGCAAGAATTCAAACCTGCATAAATCTCTTTCTGCAAGGTTTTGTAGGTCCTCAGCTTCTCACTGAGACATGGGAGCTTGACCTGAATAAAAATTTGGTCTTCTAAGTAGTCAGTGTCAACATAGGTGCTTTGCAAGTGTTCATTGCATTTTATTTACTAGACGCTCTTTATCACTTGTTTGTTTTTTAATACTATAAAATCTGTTAGTTATATAGCATTGGCACACAAGAAATCCTGAAACGATCTTACCATTTGGAAGTTCTTAATGTTACAGTACCAGCCGCATTACTTCAGCACTCATCTCTTCACCATTTCTTTCCATTTTTTCTGAACCATCAGCTGCCCCCTTTCCCTGAAGTCTCTGCATCCCTGGCAAGCAGATTTTCATGCCTATTAGCCAAGCTGCAGCTAAATATGAATCTCCTTCATGTGCTTTGAGTATTGGGGTGAGTGATGCTCTGATGTTTGACCCACAGTGCATCCCTTCCAGCTGCACTCCCACCAGGTTGCAGCTTCCACAGACTGTGCATCTGCAGGTTTCAAGCAATTGCTCCAGCCCAAATCTCACCCATTAGGCAGATTCCTTAAAGACACATTAGATATAAGCCAGGAAGCACTGATGAAGTAAGGAAATTAAGAAGAAAGCAGAGTGAAATGCATGGCCTGTCAGTGTGGCCGCTCTTGGCTCTTGTCCTTCCTTAACTCAACTCAGGCGAAGCCTCTTCATTTTATTTGTGCGACGATGAAAAGTGCGCCTGTGCCAAGGGTCAGCACAAGGCCTGTAGATCATTTCAGACCTTGGACTGGCCTTCTGAGCAGGGGTGAATTTTGCTGATCCAACATCTTTATTATCTTGAAGCAATTTCCCACCTCTTGTGTTCGGTACCATGTGGAAAAGTACCTCTGCATAAAAAAAATAATAATAATAAAGCCACAAAATATCTCCCTGTTTACTTGAAAGGTCCAGACAGGATGGAATTTTCCTTTTCCCTAAAATTACCCACATGATCTATGTAGCATTGTAATTGTGATCTATGTCTCTTAAGGATATACTCCTGCTCCCACCAGCCTCTGTGCCTAACAGTCCCTTGACTGCAATGAAAGAAAAGCCCTTGAGCCAGAGGGAGCAAGACCTCCATGGAAAGAAAAGCATTTAGAAGAAAATTCTAGCTTCGTATTTGTGGTAAAAAAAGAGAACAGCTCAGGTAAAAATGAATCAAGGAAACATGAAAGTTTGAGGTCTCCAGGCAGAGTTCATGGTGAGGAATTAAGTTGTTTCTTTAATGTTCTCTTGCTTAAATGTTAGACTAAGAAATCAAGATTTGATTCAGTAATAAATTAGCTGGCTTGCATGAAATCTGATGCATTTAAAATCTAGAATTATAAACGTCATTCACTGATGCTGAATGGAGGAATTGCAGAGTCTATCAAACACCTTCAAGTAGGTCATCTTTTACGGATTAGTCTAAGTTGTTATCTGTTGACATTTCACATGTGACATCATAAGCTTCTTAAAATGAATGAAATTCCATTTCTTTCTTTTTCTGTTCTTTTTTTTCCTTTTTTTTTTTTTTTTTTTTGGTTTGGTTTGGTTTGGTTTTTGGCTAAGGGCAAATGATAGCTAAAATCTTGCAAGGCAGAAAGATTTGCTAAACTGGCCACTGATACGAGCCATCTCCTGTTTGGGGTTCCTACTTCTACAGAGCCTGTTGGTCACAAGTTCTTCTTGTTTTTTGTTTTGTTTTGTTTTCTGAGAATTGGATATTTTCTCTCAAAACATGAGACATGATAAGATTGAGCAGAATAATTGGAATTGTCCAGTTAGGAACACAGATGTGAGCTTGATCCTGCAACTTTCAATATCAGTCCTACTACTGATTTCACATGTGATCTTGAGCAAGCCACCTGTGCTTGATGCTACAGGTGCTCATATAGCTGGCCTCATCCTCTAGACACCATAGTCCCCATTGAAATGATCCCTGAAGTGTTCTGTGCCTTGGTGCTACTGCCTGCACACTGGATTCTCCTAAGGCAGAGGAGCACTGTCAGTGCAGCGGTCATGAGTATGGTATCATCTACATGCAGACTAGACCAGTGAGACCTGCTCAGGGCACTATAGCAAACAGATGTTTGCCTTCCAGTTTGTAGTTCATTATCAGCCAACATGACTCTCTGAGCAGGTTGTTGTAATGGGGCAGCATAGAGGGGCTGCAGCTTCTCCTTCCTTTCTTCTTCACCCTACACGACAAATGCAGGCTCTGGTGTTCAGGACAGCAAGAGACACATGCCTACACTTCAACCTGATATGGCTCTCTGCTACTAGTCAGGGGAAAACAGGATTAAAAAAATCACTGGATTATCATGAATGAGACTAATAACTCAACTGAGCATAGTAAATTAAACAGAGAGATGTTATACAATAATATTTACTGTGATGAAGCAGCAGCATTTTATTGTGTTCTGAATACTTAAGAGCCAATGCACTGGCCATCTTCAGCTGCATTCAAGCAGTTTAGGAAAACACCCTCATGAAACAGTTTTCTTTTAAACCTTAACTGGAGAAAAAAGAGCTAGTATGAGTAAGAGTATGCCAAGTCTACTATTTATAAATTTATTTATACATCCTTTGTATATTTGTGTATTCATTAAGACCTTAATTTCTCAAGAAATTTATCTCTGTATATTATTTACTTGTCTGTAGTGGCTTCCCCTTTTGGACCAGTAAACTAAACATGTAATTGTTTAGAAACTCTGTGAACTTGCCAAAATATGAACTCATGCGCATGGAAGGGGCAGGAGTTCAGATTTCAATCTGGCCACTGAGGGCGGCACGTGCTGTCCTAAGCTGCTCTAGTCAAGTTCATCTAAGTTGCTCTCCAGAGGCTGTTTTATTGGGAGAGAAAAGGGATCTGACTGCCAAGAGGGGGAATACTGTCTGTTGAGATGTATCAAGGCTTTAATAGGGAAAACAGACTATTCTTTTTTTTTTTATTTTTCCTCCCCCTATTTTGAGGGCCTCTAGAAGAGAATATAATCTGAGAAGTGGTAAGTCCCTGTGGGGCCAAACTTTCCCCCTCTGGGTCATGCTCTGCTGGTCTTTCGACCCACTGTGCTGGACCACCAGCACTCCTTTTTATTTTCTGTCTTTGATATGGTAAACTATTTCCTAATTCCTGGGCCTTTTCCTTGTCTTCTGTCCTCCTGCTGTCCGCCATGCCAGGCAGCCCAGTGCAGCCCTTTTCCACCTCCATTCTTCATGCAGTCCCTTTAGCAGCACGTGATTTGTTAAACCAGAGCCTCTGGTTTTCCTCCATCTCTAGCAGCAACGTGGTACATCCTAAAATGCATGCAGCTAATGCTTTGTCTCAATCCACTCCTTTCTTACTGAGGTCTGCCAGCACCAAGAAGCTTGGGGCCACGACTTCAGCCTGCCCATGTTTCACAGGGGATATTTCAGTCTCCCCACATCTCTGGGCTCTTTCTGTTTTATTGCAAAGGGAAGAGAAAAGAAAGTTCCCAAAACAAAATATTGTTTGACTTCAAAAGAAAAAAAAACAACAAAACAGTGTATTTAAATGACAGGCCAGATACATTGAGATATTTACCATAATACTTATTACTTGTTGTAATACAATTGTATACATTTTTAAAGTGTATTTAGTTCAGATGAAGTTAGAAAAAGTGCAGTTATAGCTCCTTACCTGGTTTGCCAAAGGAAATCTTCAGTATGGTGCACAATACCTGGGTTTTCACTCTTTAGGGTGCCCAGAGAATAAAAGGAACAGTTTTCTAGGGAGGAGAAAGAGGAGAAGCAGAGGGAGGAACTGAAGTCCTTGTCCTAGACTTGCACTACCCCTCCCAACTTTGTGTGACACAACCTGAAAAGAGGCATCCACCGGGCAGCTGTAACCAGAATCTCAGTCTGTTTAACTGACACCAGAGGTGGAGACCACTTTTTCTCCCAGGATTTCTCTCTTAGTGTGATGAATCTGGTAGGTCTTGGCTCTGCCTGCTAACATAGGCCTGATGTCCCTTCAAATGAACTTACACCTGTGGCACAGTGGCAAATAAAATGTGGCTTCATTTTCCTACCAGGTAAGCCTTGCACCATCCCAGCTGTAGCTCATGGCTACCAGCAGCTATGTGGTGTCAGGATTTCTGTTTCGATCAAGTTTCTGGCTGCAAAATGCTGAAGTATGATGCTGACTTGGAGTTAGTCAGAGCAGGCAGTGAAGCAGAAACTGACATTTTTGAGCTGGGACCTGGAGAAGCTATATTTTTTGGCTTTTTTTGACGTTTCAAGGGCAGGCCATAATACAGAGCATTACAGCATCTTAGAGCCTGACAGTGCAGCTTCTTTGCCATAGACAATCCGGCACTCAGACAGTATTTCTCAGCATTCCCAAAGTCAGCAAACAAAACAAAAGCTGTTCTGTGAGCATGCAAGATGCAAGGGAGAAATGCAATGTGAACAGCACAGAAGAAAAGCTAAAGCTTTCCTCCACTCACCACATAATTTGGATGAGCAGGAGCAGTTACTGCAAGGAAACCACACTGTGAGGAGACCACTGCAGCTCCCTTCTGAAGGACACAGCAAGTTGTTCATCAAGTTGTTTTCTTCTTGTTTCTTGGATAATTACCAAAGGAAGCTGCACCCTATCTCCAACACTGCACAAACCTCTGTCACAGCTCAGTGCATGGTGTGGGTAAAGGCTGGTAGGCTGGCAAGCTTCATACAACAAGAGGGCTGGCTGGGGGAGGGCAGTATGGCACAGGATGCTAGGGTGTCATTGCCATGTTCTTTGAAATGCCTTTTTGACACATTTTGGGAGGTAGCACAGCAGACACATATGGCACCTAGCACACTTCTGGTAGTGTGGCAGGAATCCAGAGGAGTTACTACAGAGGAGAACTACAGCTGAAGTGGGAGAGGTTGCCATTGCTTGTCTCAGAGACATGCATTAATGCGCTCAGGTCAAACCCTCTGGGTAAAATCTATGACTAAAAAGAATCTCTGCAGGTGATTTTGTAATTCTTATATTAGTGATGTGCTATGTTTCATCTTGAACAACAGGTATTTCTTCTCAGACTAATTATGTCCTTCCCATGTGTCATAAGTCAGTCTTAGATTCAAACCCAGGAGTCCTGGCAAATGCATGGCAGCGCTTTTAGGGAAGCAGTAGGGGAATGATTCAATAGCACTTTCTTGGCTGGTGTCAGTTCCATTGATTTCATATGAAATATCTGAACATATTCTGCTCACAAGAGTAGCAAAAAAGGTAGTTGCTATTCCCTGCAGATGTACTGGGATGGTGGTGGAGGGCAGTCTAAATTGGAACCACAACCCAACCGTTTATCGAGCTACCAGTCTGTTACAAAGCACTCCAGCCTCTCCCCTGACAATATCTTCTGAAAGGAGACAGCTTTATGGGCACCTCTATCTTCCTCCTTAAGGTGTGGCATGAATTCAAAGAGCATCTGAAATCTGATACAGGACTTCTACTGGGACTCTGACAACCAGCCTGCTTTTACACCTCTTTGATGTACAGAAGTGCCCTGTTGGCACACTTCCTCTCCTTCTGCATCCCTGGCTTACAAACATATACAGGTCTGTGGTCTTCCAAGGAGCATCCTACCAAGATGTCAGTGCACGTATTATCTGCCTGCTATTAGTATTAATTCCCATCTTCCAATTCTGCATTGCTGTTGATTGATTGTGTGCTGGCTGGCTGACTCTAACAGATAGCTTGTTCACTGTCTTTGATTGATTGCATCATGATTTGCCCAGTATCCTAAGCTACTAGCAGGTTGCTGTTAATTGCCATTTGCTCATTTCACATCACTATTTATTGCCATCTTTCAGGATTTAACAACTTCAAGTCTTGTACTCCTGTGTATCTTAGAAGGAGTCTACTGCTCTTCAATCTAAGCCCTCAAAAACAGTCGGTGTTTTGAAATTATCACAGTACAGACAATCCTTTACAGGAGCACAGATAGCAAGGTGTGAAAAAAATGATGATCTGGAATCAAAGGCAGGGAAGCTCTTTGAGATGTGTCGATAAGAAGTGTGATATAGAAGCTGCATTAAAACGATTGGCAGATTTCTATCTAAGCTGTTCCTCCTCCTAGATGTATTCCTCTTTCAGTGTGAGTATTTCCTCATCCTCACAGTCCCTGTGACTGTGATGGAGCATTCCCAGACCACATTTTGACCAGAGGTACACAGGTATGGTTGACTTCCTGTTCACATTCCCTTCTCTGAAGCCAGCAAGGTCCAGGTGGTAGTCCCTGTCTTGTGTAGCATGGCAGCTGGGCAGACCCCACACACAGTGTCAGTGAGACAGGTTCAAACACATTTTGCTTCTCCTTTAGATCTGAAATGAAAACAGAGCAGATCGAGATCTACTTCCACTGATCCAAATGTTGATGCTGATGTGGGTGGCTACTGGCCCTGCAGAGTCAACCCATTGGTTGGCACATTGCTGGTGAATCTGGCGGTCATCTGTCTGTGAGCAGCAGGCAAAGAGTAATGAGGGAACCAAAAACCTGTCTTTAAAGCTGAGCTCAGAAGACACTAAGACTCAAATTTTGGTTTTGGACTCTTCATTCTGACACGGCTTGATCAAAACACAAGTCTTCACTCTTATTATTTGACATTAGGGAGGAGACACAAAGTTCTGCAGCAAGGACAGGTGCAATAGAAAGGTGCTTTAAAGTAAGTTTCCTTTATCTCCATTTTTATATTCCTTTAACTGAAGATCTTCCCTTCCCTTCCCTTCCCTTCCCTTCCCTTCCCTTCCCTTCCCTTCCCTTCCCTTCCCTTCCCTTCCCTTCCCTTCCCTTCCCTTCCCTTCCCTTCCCTTCCCTTCCCTTCCCTTCCCTTCCCTTCCCTTCCCTTCCCTTCCCTTCCCTTCCCTTCCCTTCCCTTCCCTTCCCTTCCCTTCCCTTCCCTTCCCTTCCCTTCCCTTCCCTTTCATTTGCAAGCAAACAGTCAGAAATCAAGTTTTGATCAAAAGAGAAGACCTATCCACTTATAAACAAATAATAGTTTGTGGATGCTGATATTTGACAGCTGTCTTTCAGTAGGTGCTCAGATAAAGTAAGTGCCATGCCAGCTACCCGCTATAAAACAGTTGCACATAGGAAGATGTGACACAGTTGGTTTTGATGGTTTCCCCTGTGGTTTTCACTTCCCTTTCTGGTTTCTGGTGAAAGTGATGCAACTGTGATTTCTCTCATTTCCTCCCTCTTCAGAATTTGTGAAAGTATCCTGTCTGTGCTTCTTTTTATATCAGCATCTTCATTTTCCTGTCAATTCTGAAGCAAATCCAGTTGCTTGAAAGGATTAAGGCTAAAATGAAACATTCCTCTCAATCGGCATTTTACACATAAAATCACAGAGTTACAGAGCAGTTGAGCATAGAAGGGAACTCTGGGAACCTTCTGTTTCACCCCTCCTGCCCAAAGCAGCTAACATATGGGGGCAAAAAGTAGCAGTGTGCTCTGCCTGTCACTTCAGTGAAATGCATGCAGCGAACTCTGTAAAATGCTAACACATTTCCAGTAGATCTAATGAACAGTCCTTGCTTAGATATTTTGGAATGCAGATGGCATTTGGAATTCATAAAACAAGCCAGAAGCCCTCTCCTTGTGTTCATCCCAGAGATTAGCAATAAAGATATAAAATCAAATGAATGATCATATACTCACTCAAAATTACAAGCTATTGATATAATAGCATGCCAATGCTAAAATACTGAGCAATTTTTGTAAGCAGAGTGCAGTGAGTTACTTGTGTGCTCTCAAGCCATTGGCTACGTGAAGAATTCCCTCTTTGCATAGTTTCCTGAACAGCTTATTTATTATACACATAGGAGATGCACACACACTGTCAACTTTTTGATAAGAGTAAGCACAGTGACATTTTCTAGAGAATGTGCAAAGCTGCATCCAGTGTTTCTCTGTTGGGATACGTGGCAGAAGCACGCTGACATCGAGCACTGCCTTATTCAGCATGTGCTCTGTTTGCATCCTAGTTTGAGTCACTCACCTTTTCCATGCTCTCTGTAGGCAACCAAGTCCATAAGCTTAGCATGCAGGGAACAGGCATTGCAGCAGCCCAGTTTTAGGCACCTGAACTCTTTGTTGGATGCTGGACAGCTAAAAGCAAATCCTTACTAATTTTGGTTTTCTCAAGGCATCCCATTGTGAGTGGCAGCAGCAGAGGGACAGTTTCATGAGCAACTTGGGCATTGGCATGAGAACAGGACAGCAGAGGCAGTGAGGAAGAGACTCGACGAGGCACATCATGCTAAGCAGCACAGCTAAACCCATCCATCTCTGCCTGTCCCCAGTGATTTCAGTGCCACATCATAGAACACATGGATGGGCAGCTGAGATCCTAGCTTCAGCCACTCGTGATGTTGGCACATCCTGACTCTCTGCAGCTTAGCTTCAGTTTCAGTCTGTTTCCAAGTGTTTTGTGCTAAACAAAACCAATCTTCAGCTTAATGTAGAACATTTTATGGGAGCATACTAAGTTAGAGCTTTTTGTTGCACTTGATCAGCTTTAAAACACTAACTAAACTCAACCAGCACAGTTCAGTAGGCGGTTAAGGCAGAAGAAATTGGACAGTGATCAGGAAGAAGCATTTGGGAAATGTGGTCAGGTGTTGAGGTTGACCAGTTGATAGTCTCATAGGGCTTGAGTGTTGCAAGATGTGAAATTCACTATCTACTTCAATAATTAATTCAAAAGCTTAAAAGATAAAAATAAAATACTTTTAATATCCAACTATTACTTATTTAGAATTAAACACAACTGTTACACCAAAGTCAGATGAGTCTCAGAATTATGTGGGAATTTAGTCAAATTACTTCAAAAATAATCTGTCCCTCTGCATTTTCAAAGAATCTAAGAGGAGAGATGTCCTTTGCTTAGAAAGCACAACTGAGGAATTTAACTGAAGTCTGTCAAATTGTTACTGAAAATGTTAACCTTCTTTGTTCTGTCATAAAACTGTCATCATCAATCTCACTGATTCAGGGATGATTATTAAGGCTTTCTTCTTAGAATTATGTTCTTAAACAGGTGAGCACTTAATCAGACAGCTTGCTATTGAAAATATTGGCAAACTCGAAAATCTATTTGTTACCTTTCCCTGCCTCTGTCCTCAGCAATGTTTATTGATTTGATAAGTTTCAAAACTATATTTACCTTTACAATTTAGGATTGTAGATTATAACTTGGTTCTTGTTAGACTTATAAACACACAATATAGTCTGGAAAACAATCTTATAGAATAATGTTTGAACAGTAAAGCCTTGTCCAGATTGACTCTACATATGCATATGTGTTCATATGCATGCATTTGAGTGCGGGCTTTCATGCCTCAAATTAAGGAACATAAAAAGAATGAGTTGTTTCACAGCATTAAAGAATAGAAAAGAAAAAAAAAAAGAACAATAAATTTCTGAAGATAGCTGGAGTCTGAAAACACTGCAGCTCTTTTGGGCTTCTGGGTCCTAACACAAAGTGAGACGTAGGATTGCAGCCAATAAACCAGATGGAGATCTGCTGGACATCACATCTCTTGAACAGACTTTTTTTCAGTTCAAGATGACTAGTCACATGCTGCTGGGGTGTGCTTTTAGTGCCGTGACTTTTCTCTGCCCAAGGTGGATGTTCACAGAGATTTTGGAACACCAGTTTTCCATGTCTTTTTTTAGGGCTGGTTATTTTTATCTTCCAGAGCACCTCTTCAAAATCTTTGGACAAATCTTTCCATCTGAAAATTAGGCAAGTTATCATAAACTTTCAGCCTTACTCCCTAACCAACATCAGCTTCTATGAATCCTGCTTTGAAAAAGACTTCAATATAGTCTGTGTTTTTCTTCTCACAGTGCCTCCCTACTCCAAATTTATACAGAATCCATAGAAAGAAAACCATTTTTGAGGAAACTGGCATGGTCTTATCCAGATGAATGGACTTGAGATAACATTGTGTCACCAACGTAGAGAAAGTTCAGCATAAAAATAGAAGTCACTACTTTAAAAGAAACCATTATAAATGTTAGTTACTAAACATTTACTGATCAGCACTATTTTGCATGGTTATTCTAGAAGACAAATTTCATTACGGTGAGTTTTTTTCTCAGAAACAGCTGATTCATAGTATTTCCCTAGCACACAAGTGGGCTTCAAGTCAAGTTGTTTGTCAACTGGAAATATCATCTTGCAAGGGAAAAGCTGTTTTAAAATCAATCAGGAGTGAAATTCATATAAAGCAATAAATGGTATATCAAGTTTGCATTTCTTAAATTGCTCTTCCCTTGCAGGAAATCTGGGTTTTACAGATCCCTATTGTTGATGACCAGGAATTGCTGCCATATGTAGTGAATGCTGCCAAGAACTACAGTCCAGAGATGGTTTCAAAGCTGTAATACCAGTGTTTTGATTGAAGCATTCCCTTGTAATCACTTAGAAACTTGCTTCTTTATTTTTCTACATGTTTTACCCTGCATTTCTTTTCTGCATAAATTCTCATCCTTCTGTTTCTTTTAATTTTCTGTTCATTACATTCACATTTATTCTTTCTCTGATCTTTTCCGGTTCCAGTAGCCCTTCCTACTCTGCTCTACACAGGAAGGCTTGGGGAGCATATGTTTGATACTGAGATTTCTGGTACCCCAGGACCTGTGACCACAGTCACAACGGAGAGAAGTTTGGGCTGATGGGCCGCTGCTGTAGCTGGTCATCGTAGCTCTGTGTGCGGCCACAGCTGGCTGCATTCCCATAACCGTATGGCTTGTTGCCGTAACAGTACAGAGGGAACACGAGTATTGTACAAGGACCCACCTTGATTTATAGTTGCAGTGGCACTGTGACTGGCATTCATAAGGAATGAGCACACTTACGGTCATTCAGTTGCATCCACTTACATTAATCTCACGACAAATGCTGGAGAGTGAAATGTGTACTCATGCATTTTAGTTATATAGCTGCATGCATCTGAGCTATAGCTAGATGTCAAAATTCTTACGTATTCATGTTTTCACACTGGCTTTGCACTGTGGCTACAAAAGAGCCTTTAAAAACTTACCAGAACTCCAGCTAGTGTAAATCAACATAGCTTCACTGAAATATTTTGCCTTGACATTGGTGTGAATATATTTCAGACCTGAATGACATAAGCTACACTTACCTCTGAATGCAAAAACATCATAAAAAAAACTAATGTATTTCTGTACCAAAACAAGCTTAGGTGAAAGCAAAGCAATGGGTCTATCTTCCATGGGACTGCCAATTTTTTTTGTTTAAGAGACATGAGTGACATCTGACATTTGCCATGGAAATCAAACATACAATTATTAAAATTGACACTCTCTTGCTAAAGATTTTTTTCCAGTTCTCATCCATACAACTTAGGTTTTGCTTATCTGATTGCTAGAATCAGGGTATTATGTACTGGTAGAGTAATAATTTTTATTGAATTTAGTAAAATAATAGGCTGATTTTTTCCAGGCTAGAGGATAGGTCAATTTGTATTGAATCTGCATGGTTTCTCTTTAAAGCCCTTTGAAGAAAACACATGCTTTTTGTAGGGAACCATAAAGCAGATTTAAGCTGATACTGCCACTATGTAGAAGGCAAATTGCCAGCACTGCTGACATCCGTGAGTACGTAATCTGAGTAACCCTTAAAATTCCCTCAGAGTTCTGCAATCTATTCCTTCTGCATTCCTTGGCTGCTAACTCCTCTTCCAGACATCCTTCAGCACTTATCTATCAGGCACAGCCTGAACTTTCAGGATCTCATCTTTGCCTGGTGCCTAAATAGGAACTTTTTCCTTTAGCTTGAACACAACTTGTGCCAGGCTGTTACTGAGTAAGTCACAACAGAGAGGTGGAGTCCTGTCTGTAGGTGGTTGATCCAAGAATGGTGCAAATGGAGATGCTGCCATTCAGATCCAAGCTCTTCCTTGTCAACCTCCTGCTCTAACAGATCTGTCTATAATGAGACTCTTCACCTTGAGTACTATGCCTCAGAAACAGATTGTAAATGTAGAGACCCTCATGCACAGTGCTTTTAAGGAGAATCTGGCAGCAGACAAGCAGGTGGCATGCAGAGGCTGGTGCTGCTGCTGGGTACAGAAGATGTACTTGCACCTTCCCTCCCTTCCACTTGTTCTAAAGTTCCTCAGACACGGTGAGCCATTTGGAGCAGCTCTTGCCTGAGTCTGTGGACAGATCTAGGGTACGTGACAGGGCTTCAGCCCAGGGTGGCAACCACAGGTTCTGCACAGTGACAGCTCAAAATAGCAGCGTTTACAAATACCTCTTACAAGTCAGAGTCAAAAGCTGCATGACAGGTACCTACCAGAGATGCAGTGGTGAGTAGGTAAGGAGGAGAATGAGGAACCAGCAGCCTGCTTTCTCTTCCTGCTTCATTGATTCACTCCATTTCTGCATCCTCCTGCGTCTGTACAATGGGAGTTCCTATGCTCACTCACAGTTATGATTAATTTTCATGCCCTAATTTTCATAAGCAACTATTAGGTTTGTTCATGATTTTGAAAAGCTTTGGAAAGGAGAAAGACTGAAATCATGGTCTGACTTCTTCCTCGGCTCGGGAGAGACTCAACAGTCAGTGGATACTGAGTGTTCCCATCTGGCAGGCTTACACCTCACTCTTTGAGGTATAGTAGTTTCAAAAAACGAGGCAAACCCACAGGTTTGGCATGTCAGAGAAGAGGAGCATTCCCACAAGGGAACTTGTCTGCCCAAGTAGGATATTCAAATTTTGTCAGACAGGATCTCTCTGCAAGGTAGAGCAGTTTCCTTCTGTCCTGTCTTAGGAACAGTGCAGGCATTTAGTTTAGGAAAATCGCTTCATTAAATACTTAAGCATAGGAATAAGCCAGGTGCCAAAGCTTGGTGGATTAAAACACCCCTGTGAAAACATCAAGTGATTGAGGAGGGACCACAGCATGGCTCTTAGGACAAAGAGTTGTGTTCTCTCCCTTTTCTGACTTCATGTGTATGTTTCCTGGGTTGACTAAGAACAAGTTCATCAGAACCCCAAGCTGAAATGCCCCTCTATAAGGGCCCTCTCTTTCTTTTTCAACAGAGAAACCACAGTGAGTGCAGTTTGTCTGTGCTAAAGGCAACCTTGGCAAACATCTCCTTATCAGCTGGAGAAATCCTTGAACAACCAAATTACAGCCTGACTTCACATAATAACATCAGGAAAGATATGTAAGCATATGTGTAACTTAGCATGAACTGTTTTACTTTCTTACTTAAGCGGAGCTTAACAATAATTTAAGTGCTTTCCAGAATGAGAAGAGAGAGAAGAAAAAAAAAAAAAAAAGGAAAAAAAAAAAGGGCAAGGAAAGAAGAAGAAAAGGGAAAGAAACAGAAGGAGGAGAAAGGAAGACCAGAAAAATGGAAAAGGAAGAATGGGAAGAGAGATTTCTAAAACTGACAACTTTTTTTTTTTTGTTCTGCTCTTGTTCCTTCTCTGCATCTATCACTTGTTCAATGCTGCTTTTGTTTTATCACTATTCAGAAAGTATTCCAAATCCCTTTGCAAAAAGTCTTGAAGCATAGATGTGCTCCAGTTTTGCTCTTGTCATAGACAATAACAAATCCATTTACATCAGTGACTAAGGATCTTGGCTTTGCTTAGAAAACACCAAATCAGCAGCGAGAAGGTCATTTTAACATGTTAGCCTGGGCTCTTTGTTTCTTAATTCATTTTAGGTCTGGTATAATTTTGTTTTTTCTAGCACTGGTGTGAAACTTGGAATAACCCTTTTCAGTCTTCTGTGCTGTTAACCCAGAAGGTTGTTGAACAGGTAGCACAGCCAAGCTGGGCAGCTGCAGTCTCCCTAAGATACTATTTAAGGAAAATAATTATATTAAAAAGGAATAAGAGTTTCTTAAGACCTTTTTTTTTTCTCTCTGCTTTGTCTAATGGAGCTCTCTGAGCTCATTTGCCTATGACAGTATTAAATTATTATTTTCTTTAAAGCTGTCTCAATGTATTATTCTTGCTGAAAGGATGAGGGCTACAACACTGGTGTTTCTGCTTTCCAGGGACAAATGCAAATAAGTAGGAGTTTGAAATATCTTGTAAATATTTTTGAATGCATCTTTTAATATCACTGGATGTTTTTTTACCTTTCGTAAAGTGTACGTAATGTGATTTGTTCGGAGTCAGAAATCACAGATCTGACCAGTGAGCAAAGATACATACTGCAGGAATTATTAACACTGACAGTATTCTCTGCCCTTCAGTAGCACTTGCATTGTTTTTAACAAGAACATATAATCCTTAACAAATGAAGAGTTATCATGTATGTATACAGTCTCAAGAGTCATTACAAGCAATTTATGATCCACTGAAAAACACCACCACTGCATTCCTTAAGGATGTATTAGCACCTTCCCCAGAGCAATCCATCAGATTATTAGGACTGAGCTTTATATCATCCTTAATGTGACATCACTTCTTGGCCTAAGAACATGACATAGAAAAAAAAGTAGTATTAAGTAGACATATTTATTTATGTATAGAGAGATTTGTGTTCAGAAGCTCCATTTGCTTCCAGACTTCAAAAAGCCCTATTGTAAGGAACTGAATTAGCTGTACTACTGCAGATAGAATTAAAATAGTTCCTCCTTAAACTATTTTACCTTTGTTATCAAGATGTTTGTCTAGAAAGACAGCTACTGTGTGCATGAGAGAACGTTCCCTTAGTTATTTACTTTTTAATAAGTCCAATAATGCAGTGTACTCTGAGTTGAAACAACACAGTACAGCCAAGCATTTTACTGGATGCTAGAATCTCCTTTAGAAAACTTAGGATACATTTGCAAGTGCAGTAAAGGGCCTTGGTATTTCCTTCTATGCCAGAAAAACCATGTTACACAGAAAGAAGGAGTTATCTGTTTAGCTAACTAAAACAAGGAAGATAAAGTGGCATCGTCATAAAACAGCAGGTAAGCTATGAATGTATTAGAAAGGAGAAAATATTAAATTCCAAAGGGTTAGTGAATGGAACAGTAAAAGCGTGACAAGAGCTAGTGTCTGAAAGGTGAATTTAAACACATGCAACACGACACACATTTAGCAGCAAGGATGATGAACTGTCAGGATAACCCCTGCAAGGCCCTTTATCCTCGGTCTCATCACCTGCAGTTCAAGCCTTTTTGAAAGATGAGATTTCACCTAGTGCAGATCCCTGAATTAATTTAAAGAACAGCTGAATACTATGGTTTCTGTTAGACCAGCCAGTAGAGATCTCCTGTACATTTTGCCTCACAGTCTATTAGTGTATAGATGAGTCTCTCCATTACTCCTTCCATACCAGGGCCTTTGGATCACCGCTCATATCTGGAGTAGGGCATTTTCTGTACTGTCTCCTTAGCAGGTGATATTTCTTTTGACTATTGCCAATTGAAAGCTATAATAGGAAGGAACTGTAATCTCACCATGCCATTGTATCCTGTGATGGTAACTGATAGTCAGATTAGTGTCAGTAACTGCAAAGAAATCCAGAGCAGGGTGAACATTTCAAAGCACTCTACTCAAGCAGAGATGCCTGGGCCTTGGGAAGCCCGCCCTAGGTTTAAGGTGCTGCTGGTGATGTAACTGGAGGCCTAGAATGCTTACTTCTTGACTCTGTAATGTGCTTTGTAACACTTGCTCACTCAAAGCGTCTGCAAACAAACAGCATAAAGTGCATGCAGGTGGGCCCAAGGTGGCTGATCTCCATCATGTCTTAGAAGCAGGGCTTAGAAAGTAGAATGCAAGAGCCATGAACGTACTGTAAAGAGTCCAATGGAGGGCCACCAAGATTATAAAAGGACTGGAGTACCTATCCTATGAGAAGATGGAGCTGAGAGTTTTCAGTCTGAAGAAGAGGAGGCTCTGAGGGGATTGCATCAATGTGTATAAATATGAGGCAAGGGGTGCAAAGAGGATAGAGCCACGCTCTTTATAGTGGTGCCCTTTGCCAGGACAAGAGCCAATGGGCACAAACTGGAACACAGGAGGCTCTGTCTAAACATCAGGAAGCACTTCTGCGCTGATGCAGGCTGCCCACAGAGGCTGTGGAGTCTCCTTCCTTGGATCTTCAGAAGCTGCCCCTGGATGTGGTCCTGCACACCCTGCTCTGGGTGTCCTGCCTTGAGCAGAGCTGGGCCCAGTGGCCCCAGAAGCCCCTTCCAATCTCTGCCACTCTGTGCACCTATAATTCTGTGAGGCAGAGAGTACCTGCAGTCTCACAGCATCACTCAGTGTGGAAGCAGCAGCTACCAACTCCAGGAATGTCTCACACAGAGTAGTTAATATCCACCCACTGCGATCCCTTCAGATAGGGCGATTTTTTTTTGCACAGCTTTCCTACTGAATTCTCATATTCAGAGAAGTACTGCTGGGAGACAAAGGACACATTTTCATGCCTTGTGGTCTACATTTGTAAGTGAGGACTTAAAGGTGCCTTTGATGACTGGGAGTTTACAGCACTTTGGAAAACAGGTCACTAATCTAGGTGCCTATTTCTGTGCATATGTTTCTAACTTTAGTCAGAAAAAGGGAAAGCGGTGATACTCCTGTTTTGGAATGTAGAAGTAATGTGATTCAGGAGATCCTTTGCCCAGAGAGCTGCCCTCCATAATCTTCATCTTAATGACTTCTAATTCTTCCCTTCTCGTTTGCTTGACCTGCAAATGTGCTGGATCCAGTGCTGGATCTGGAAAATCTTCTGTATTTATATGCCTTGGAAACAGTACTTTGTTCAAGACAAATCTGCTTCTGGTTTGTTTGTTTTTTTGTTTGGCAACCACTAAGTACTCTTCTACAATGTGAGCACAACAGTTTGTAAGCAGAAATTTTACATTTAGAAGAACTGCATACAGGAGTGTTTGTCTACGAGGTGCTGACCCCGAAGGTGCTTGTAAGGTAGAACACACCATGTTTGAGATTTGCTTAACTAGATCCCACAGTCTTGTTGGGTAACAGTAAGGAAGAGCACATATTTCTTAAATTACCTGTGAGGCTGTATATTGTGCATGACAGGTTAATTAACAGGTTCTAGCTGCCATTGTGTCAGCCTTCCTGTACTGCCACGAGATGGTCTGATTTTTCTATTCACTGTTGTACTAAATTGCTCTCCTGGGAGAAAATGATCCAGCCAAGGATACAAAATGCTGATGATTATTGTACCAGGTAGTCACATTTGCTTTCCAGTAGGTTTTAATATTTATCACGTGGTGATGGCCCGAGTGTTTCAAGAATGCTAAATGCTGCACACGCACACGATGAGAAGACAGCCCCTGCCTCAAAGCAACACACATATTGCAACGTGATAAGGAGAAAAGACAATAATGACCAGACAGAAAGTGGAAAGGTATGAAAAACAAGGCTTCTGGTTAGAGCAACAAGCAGAGGCTGCAGAATGCAAGGTACCTTACCATAGGGCTAGTAAGTCATAAGCTTTATGACCGGTGAGTTTAGAAGGATCCAAAGGAATTACCTCTGTGATTTTGGCTTGGTACCCTCCCGCAGTCAAGGAGTGGCACGGGATGAAAGGTGAGGGTGTTAGAGGAAAAAACGCACAGCTTCCTTTTAAAGGTTGGTCTCACAGAGAAGAGTCAGGGCTCAGTTATTTCAGAGTGTAATTACCCAGTACTCCTGTGCTGGCAGATGCAGTGCTAAGAGCAGACACCCAAGCTAGGAGGTGAGACAGCAGAGAATTTGATACGTGCGAATTTAGCCAACTAAAAAGGAAGTGCTTTCAGATGTAGCCTGAGAATCTCTATGTCATGTTCTGGAATGTAAAATAAGCTTTCTAATGTGCTTCCCCCCCACCCCCCAGCTACTCCCTTCTACACCCTGTTGGGTTGGGCTGAGCTGTGACCTCTCGGAAGTGAAGAGCAAGTGCTTCATTGAGCTTATTGCAGTGGGTTTAATGGAAATGGAGGTACTCCCTGTATAAATGTGATATATAACATCTTATACAAAATGCCATCATCAGCTAAAGCAAGGTATGGGCTTTAAAGTGAAGCCCATGACACAATCAGAACATGGAAGATTTGAAGAAGCTGGGGAATGGTGGCTGTGTTCTCAAGGAGGGATTGACTTCAGCTCTTCGCAGCCATCTGGAAAAGAGAAGGCTCCTGGGGGACCTTGCAGCGGCCTCCAATACCTGAAGGCAGCCTACAGGAAAGCTGGGAAGGGACCTTTTTTATAGGAACAGGTAGCAACAGGATGAGGGAAAATGGCTTTAAACTGGAAGAAGGTAGGTTTAGACTAGATAATAGGAAGACATTCTTTACTGCGAGGGTGGTGAGACACTGGAACAGGTTGCCCAGAGAGACTGTGGATGCCACCTCCCTGGAGGCATTCAAAGCTAGCTGGATGGCACTTCGAATAACCTGGTCTCCCTATAGCAGGGAGGTTGGAACTAGATGATCTTAAAGGTCCCTTCCAAGCCACATCAGTCTCTGATTCTGCAATCTAAAAGGTAGCATAAGGACATGAATAATAAGCTGATTAACCCTGTCACAAGGCAGCAATCTGAATCCTTCTGGAAATATTTGCTACTCTCCACTACCCTTAGCGGCAGTCTACACTAACACTCATTTTTTGATTTTTAAACAATTCAGGTTAGATAAAAGAAATCTCACTGCAGGTTTCTACAGAAGGCCTTCCGGATGCTTTCTGTTGCTTTTTACTCTTACGTACAAGCCTGTTCCTATTCCATGCTTGTTCCTCGAGAATGAGAAAGCATTACTAAGGAAAACTTGCTGAGAGAAGATTGCTGTGTTTTTGTTTGTTTGTTTGTTTGTTTTGTTTTGTTGTTGTTTTTTTTTGCTGAGCGGGCATTTTCTTTTCACAGGCTTACACCAAAGTTTTCACTTATAAGCTTTCTGAAGTATTTTCTTTTGAGGCTGCAGTTCTCTACTTACAGGACTTATGCATGTTCTGCAACCAAGAAGAACAGCAATTTGCTGGAGCCAATGATTATCCATTACATTCTTAGCTCAGTGGCAAGGTATATTTAAGTGAAAACCCACTCAGTACTTTCAGATTAGTTCCAAAAGAGTTAAATAAATATAAAAAGCCAATGACTCCACACATGCTAACTCAAATTGTTTCCAAATTAACCTTTCTGATTGAAAAAAAAAAAAAAGCTTAGATTTGGCCAAATGACTTCTGCTCCTGAAATGTATGGGTGCATTATAAACATTGCGTGAGTGTAAAAACATTAAAATTTTAACGTTCTATGCAATGTATGCTTTGAATGGTGTTGTTTTTTAAATCAAGTAATTACAGGGTGGAGAGAATGCATGGCCAGTGGTGGTGGGTTAATTACAAAACCGAACACCCACTATATCTTGCTGAAAGAGCCTTGCAACGATTATACATTGTTGTAACTAATAGCCTAGTTTGGGCTATTGATTGGAGAGCTATCCTCAATTTAAAAGAAATGTGCAACTTGTACCTCAGCGATTTACCATTTATATAAATAATGCTGTATATCACAGGGAGGGGAGCTTAGTTTCCGGAAATAGGGTTTATTTACGTGCTCCACATTTACGTGGTCCACTTGACAACTTTACATAGACTTTTCTGTTTCTTTCCCCTGTTATGGTCAGACAGTTTCCAGTCCTTTTTCAGGACACAGCAGTTCGGTTGAAAATACTTCAAAATAGAGATCTCTTATTAAAACAAACAAAACAAGAAAACCCCACAAAACCAACAACAACAATAAAACCTAGTAAAAAAACTTCTGTTGTACCTACATCTTCTCCAAATGTTAACAGATTGCATTTCAAATTGTATGAGACAAGGTCAGAAGAGATCATCTCCTAATCTAATGTGTACACCAGCCACTAAATTTGTCCTAATCACTTCTGTGTTGAGAACATCACTCTATGGGTAAAAAGCATTTTCCAGGAAAGTTTTCAGTATCAATCTGAAGGTACCAGGAGGATTCCAGTACTGGACGACACTGATAGCAAACATCTCACTGGGGCCTGATCCTCTGTGTGTGAGAGACTCGCATGTGCTTCTCATTTCCAAGACTGGTTCAGCTGAATACAGACAGACATCTTGCTGAAATCAGTGTGAATATTCACATGCTCCAAGGCAGTCTAACTCCTGTCCATCTTGTTGAACATGGATCAAAGAGTGTGCTTCAATACAGACAGACCTGAACCTAGTCTGTGCTCTGAACCTACATGCTCAGGTAGGCCTAAATATGATTGCTCTGAACCTAAGTCTTAAGTGTAGAAATGTTCACCACCAAATTACTTGGAAAGGTCTTGTTTATAATAAAAATTAAGTATCTTCCTTTCCAAGGAATTGTTTCAGCAGTTCATCCACATATAAAACAAAGGATAAATTTACCAAGATAAGTGATTGGCTGCCATTTATACTGTCTAGTGCTTTCCTTTCCCTGAAAATAGAGCAAGGATAGTTGAACTGAAAACCCAAAGACTTCCAATTATATAACTTGCCCTGTTTTCCCCTCCCCTCCCCTCCCCTTACTTAATTTATTTTAAAGAGGCCAAGGTTATGAAAATCTTACACTCATACAGTAAGAAAAATGGGATCTAAATGCAAAGATTTTTCATGCAGCATGAATTTGCCCATGTAGACTTTAAGTACTATGTTTGTTTACCAATTAAGCTATGAAACAGATACTTTGATGTATACAGTGTGTGCAATTCACACAGGTGAGATAATGGTGCAACAAAAAATTCTTCCCTCCCTGACTCATGTGTGTTTATTGCGACCATAGCTGCAATCTTTATTCAGGCTCATTTATTTACCTCTGTGGGTGTGCCATCCATGTAAGGACTACAGTTTGATGACCCAGGTTTGCAGTGTTCCTGCTGCCCTCCTGTAAGCTTTTGCATTACGCTATGCAAAATTACAGCTCTGATACTTCTGCTCTAGAAACACATGCACGCTCAGGAAGCTACGGTAGGGGTTACTTTAACAATTTCCATCTTATCTGTGAATTTATAACTTCCAAGAGCATGCTGATTTATATGGTGTGGCACTGTATTTCGGACACACGCTGCCTCAGAAAATTACTGCTGCATTCTGGCAACCATATGGGCAGTTGGCTGGCAGCCATCAGAGCACGACCCTGCTTCCACGCAAACCTTCCCTACCCAAGAGAACCTTGGGCACCCACTGCACAGATTGCAATGGCCCAGGAACAGAAATACAGAGATTCTGTACACTCCTGTTACTTACAACCACCAGCTCCCCCAGGGATAGATACACATCTGTATGATTAACGAGTAAAGTTGCACAGCAGTGATCCCCTTGCAGCAGGTAACCACACAGGCACCGAGCTTCCTGGTGTCTCAGAGAATGGAGAGGATTGCAGAAGCCTACCCACATTTCTGCGTTTCTTATGTATTCTCTTTTCTAGTTGTTGCTCTCACTTCTGAGAACATAGTTTGCAAGTTCTATGGTAAAGGGCATTTATCTTATTTGTTCTGTGAAATACCTATTATTCTCTGAGGGCTGAACTAATAATCACAGTAATGGCTTACGGTAGCTCAGGTGTCTTAAGTGCCTTAGAAGAGAATGGAACATTTACACTCTTCAGTAAGGAAAGAAGTAAAAAACATTTTTCCTTACCACTCACAAATAGAGCAGTTTTTGTCCTCTGTTTTCTTGTTTCTCCCACACTATTATTTCTTACTGAATATATGATTATCAGTAGAGCTAAATCTAACTCAGTGGGACTACCTAAAGGGAAACTGAGCTGGACTGGAAACTCCTCAAAGAGGATTTTGATTTTGTCATCTCACTATGCAGAAATCTCAGAAAGAATAGACAAGACAAATTTCACCTAATGGTTTCAAGTAACTTTATGCAATGCTTTGAAGATGCCTTAAAGGTAGCTCAAACATACAAACTGTTTACATTTTATTTGTCTAATGCTTTCCATTCATAAATCTAAATTTTTTTTTCACAACTGTTCACAAGCATCACGTCTCTTGCATGGCTTTACAGCAGCTGTTCTACTTCCTTTTCCAATACCCCTGCGAAAAGAATAGAGATTGAAAGTGAAGCAGCACACATTCTCACAGTAAACCAGCTGGCACACGGTAATGTTATGCAGTTCTCTGCACACTAATTTTTTCCAAGAAGGCCAGGGCTTACACTCTGTTGCCAGCAGTTCACTCTCCATACACATAGCATCCTGCTGGTTCTCTCACACAGCTCATTTCATGGCTACGTTATGATTTTTCTTAAACCCTGATGTTGCATTAAAGCTGCTGCAGTTCCACTGTGGATGGCAACAACCTGTCTGGCAGGATAAGTGGGCCTGGTTTCTTTTAACACTGTTTCCACACTGTCCAGCACAGAAAAGCATTTATCAGCAGAGGGGCTGCTCCTACCATTTGATCATTAAGTAGCATTTCCAGTGCTCCTGCCACTACTGAAATATTTTGTAGTGCTGTGCAATATCTGGGAACTGACACTGAAATGCCATCAGTGTGCTCAGTGTGCTCAGTCTGGGGGATTTGTGTGGATCCAGACCAGAGTCTCGCTATGGTCCAGAAATGCTGACTAGCTGCAGTTAAAATAGAAATAAATAATTCACAGCTGATTATACACATCACATGGGTACAGCACAGTGATAAGTTTATTTCTGGTGCTTCTCAGCATTTGAAAACCCAGGCACGCCAGTGCTGCTAATTGTACTACTCCAAGCAGCCAGTTTTCCCAGTGCAACCACCTCTTTTCCTTGGGAAAAACAATTCTACCTGTGTAGCGAGTAATAGCAAAATGGCTATCTATGCACAGCCTACACCTAAAAGTCTCCTTCCTAATCCTGAAGTAATGCACCCAATGTCATTTATCCTGTGCCACCAATACCAGGACACAGCCAAGCATCCACTTCCATGCACTGCTCTGCAAACATCCTTTGCCAAGAGAGTACACAGCTCTCCACCTGGGCTGCTGACTGTCGCATCACAAATTTTATTCTGCTCCTTCATCTTTGTGGGCATTGCCAGAACACCTAAAGTTATCTGGATATGCAGAAAAAGCCACTCAGTGCAATTTCTTTCCTTTGGTATAGAGGATCATGGCTTTTTGTTCCTGCAGAAAGAAATAAAGGCTACATTTAGGATTATGACATTACAAGGACTTGAAAGTGCCCTCCCCACCACCTCCAATTCTCCCAGGGCTCTCAAAAGGCCTTTGAATGTCTCCCAGGGTTTGGGACCCAAGGAACAGGATCCCCTGCGTACTCGGTGCTCTGACACGGCACAGTTACGGATATAGGGCAGAAATATAACTGACCTTCACTGTAAAACCAGAGCTGCCGGCGCTTGCACGGGAGCTGTACTGCTGGGTAAAAACAATAATGTAATTGCTTAGTGGAGACAAGGCCTCTGAGGAATCCCTTCTGCAAATAACCCAATCTATCGCAACTCCAGCAAAACTCACTCTGCTGAATTCTCTCGGCAAAGAGGAACTTGAAATACTGTGCTGGGAGCACCGAAAAGGAACAGCGGTTCCCCCTTTTTTAACCACCTGAAGAAACCAAACCAAACAAAGGCACGCGCTCGGGAAGCCCAGCCCAGAGCTGGCAGTTCAAGGACCACTCCTCACGCCCAGGGGACACCCGGCGCACACCAACCACAGCTGACTACGGATTGGGGCGCATCACTTACGTCGGCAGGGCAGAAAACAAAGCCGAGCCCCTACAGCCACGCTGCCCATCAAGCTATGCCCCTGACACCTCTTGCGAGAAACCGCAAGGAAATTCTCTTCCTACAAAACACTAAACCGCGTCTGATGCTTTATCTCACGCTGCGGAGATTTATGTCCGCACATTCTTTCCAGACAGCTTCTTCCCCGCAGCGCCCCGAAGGCCCCGCACGGCCGCGCCGGGCGGGACCGCGCTCAGGGCACAGCTCCGCGCTCCGCTCCGAGCCGCCTGGCGAGCCAAGGCCGGCGCTGAGCGGGCGGGAGGGCGGCTTCGCCAAAGCGCTGGAAAACAGGAAAATATACCGCGCCCCGGCGGATCTTTGTTCCCGCGGGCGAGCTCTCAGGAGCCCCTCGCTGCCGCCCTGCGCAGCTCCGAGGGGCCGCGGCCACCGCCACCGCACCTGGCCGCGCCCCCGCTCCCACCCCGCGCCCCGGGGACGGCAGGGGAAAGGAAGAGAAGGGAGGGGGCGCGCCGCCATCCGCCGGGCGCGGGGAGGTGACGGCCACAGGAGCGCGCGTGCACCGCGGGAGGGCGGGCGGGAGTGCGGCCGGGCGGGGGCGCGCACGGGACGGTGTGCGAGGCGGCGAGCGAGGGGAGGGCGATAGTGGGGCGGAGAAAGGCGGCGGCGGTGGCTTCGCTGGGCTCGGGGCAGGCGAAGGGGACGGGCGCCGCCGAGCCAGGAGACACCGCGGCGGCTGCCGGCGCGGGGCATCCTTCCTCCTCCCCGCCCCCCGCCCTTCCCTCTTTTTCTTTCTCTCCTCCGTCGCCGTCCGCCGGGACCGAGCGCGAGCGGAGCGGCGATCCCGGGGCGTTTCCGCGGCTCCCGTGCCGGCCGCCACCGAGAGGAGCGCCGGCCCCTCCCCGGCGGGCTGCCTCCCCCCCCCCGCTCCGCGCCCGGGGCTCGGCGGAGAGGGCCCGGCCGCGGCCCCGGCTCGGCTCCCGGCGGCGGCGGCGGCGGGCTCGGCGAGGATGTCGGGCGGCGGCAGCCGGGAGGAGGAGCGGCGTAAACTCGCCGACATCATCAACCACTGGAACGCGAACCGGCTGGACCTGTTCGAGATCAGCGCCCCCACCGAGGTGAGCGACCCCGGCGCGGCCGCACGGCCCGGGCCGCCCGGAGGTGAGGCACCGCGCCCGGCGCAGGCCGCGGCCCCCGCTCCGCCACCGCGCGGCCGCCGGGCAGGGAGCCGGTGCGCGGCCCGTGCCCGGGGTTAGGTTGTGGCGGTGAGAGCACGGGGGAGAGAGAGAACGAGAGAGAAGGAAGGGGGGAGGCCCGGCGGTGGGCTTCGCTTTGTGTGAGCGCCTGGCAGCGCCCGGCTTTGTGCGGCACAAAGCAACCTGCCGGCCGCGGGCGGGAGACGGGGCTGCGCCGCCGGGGCGTGACGGGCGGCGCTCGGCCGGGAGTGCGCAGCAGGAGCAGGTTCCTGGTGCCTTGTTCACATGTTGTACCGGAAAAACACAGCGGGCAGTTTCTTCCTAACGAAATGGGTGTTGCTCGCGGCTGAGAGGCTGCGTTTACTTTTCAAAAAAAAAAGAGGCCACACCCTGCCCCTGCCCCTGGTCGCGCTGCCCGGGGCCGTGCCTCGTTCTGGAGCCCCCCCTCCCCCCTCCCCACGTCGTGGGCCCGGGGAGAACGGGAGGAAATTCATTCTTGCTCTTGGCCTGGCCCTGCTCCTGGCTGATCATTAACTGAGGGCTCGGAGAGCTGCGCTATCCTGGCCGTGCAGCCGGGCACTGGCTGCTGGTGTAGCCGCGAGAAGTTCCGAGTGCCATTCTCAGGTTTTCCCATTGTGCTTTGGGTATTTTCGGTGCTGCTTGTTGTAGGCTGCCGAGCAGAGGGCTCTGCTATTCTGTGCACCTTGCGGTATCTATCATAATGCTAGCTCCTTGCGTTGCATAGGTCTCGCCCATATTCCCGCTGGCTGACAGTCACTTGCTTCATAACTGGGCTGATGCTGGCATAAAGTCTCTGTCGATCGTGTTTCAGAACTCAGCACCCTGGGACTGCAGGGTGACTGCTGTCTCATGAGTGCATCTGTTCATTCCCTGTGTGTTCTAACTCCAGCCCTTTTTCTGTGTGTCTGGGGGACGTTGGACTCCTGCTGTGTTGCAATAACTGGTTTAACAACTCCTATGTTTTTTGGGTCCGCCTTACGTGTTTGTCATACTGAGCTGGGCTTTGCACAAAGCTTCCTTACAGCTGCTATAGAAGGAAACATCGATTTCACTTGCATTAGCTCCGTGCTTCTGCCATTCTATAGTCTTTGAACCAGTGTAGGAACATGCTCAGCACTGTCAGCAATGAGATTTATTCCAGTTGAACTGCTGATGGTTAAAATGAAGCGTATGGATATCTCTGAACATCTAAGCTTCTTAAAGTACTGGTTCTAATGATGTTTGGTAAGACTGCAGCTGTGTCTGCAGCAAACTGACGATAGGTGAAGTGCATTTTCCTTCCATCTGGAAGGAAAATTGCAAACACAAAAGCTCACGTTCTTCCTAGGTCAGTGAGTACGGCCTCAAGCTGTTGGAGTTCAGGCAGTGTTTGGGCAATGCTTTCAGACTCAGGGTTTGGATTTGGGTGGTGCTGTGTGGAGCCAGAGCTTGGTCTCTGATCCTTGGGAGTTCCTTCCAGCTTGGGATATTCTATGGTTACCCTGAGCTGATCCAAATGTGCATTATTTTCAACTCCAGTGGTGATGTGATTGTTGTGCGTGCTATTTGTCAGCACAAACGGGGCCTTTGCCAGACTATTTTAGCCCCAGCAATCCCAAGTGGTTTCCACGCTGTTCCTAGGTCAGAGGGAACATCAGGAACGTTGCACTCACAGTACAGGCTGCAGCGGGTGCAGCATTTGTACAGGTGCAGTAAGGTGGATATATGGCTTTTTGTACAGGTGGTATTGCTGTAAGCAATTGAGATGTGGCAGTTGGCTGGCTGCATTAGTGTTGCAGCAAGCACGTGCCAGCACTGTGAGCTGTCACCCAGAGCTCCCATTGTGTGTATGTTTGGGGTTTTGAGAGCTGCTACCTTGCAGTGATTCTCCAGGCTTTGCTTCCATGTAAACAGTCTCTTAAGTGACTCATCTTCTGTGTGTCCTATGTAGCAAGAATAGGCATTTCCAGAGGAATGAAACCCTTGCTTAATAGTAGGGTTTAATTTATGCCTTAGAAGAAGGGGGGGGAGAAAGAAAAAAGAGAGAAATTAGTGGAAAATGACAGAAGCTTTGTCACTGTCAGTACCTAAACCCTACTGATACACCTCAGCATTAGCTTGGAAGGACCTACTCCCTGGTGTGCAGTTGCTCCTGATCCACCAGGTCCTTTACCCCCTAAGTGCAAAGTGTCCCATGTGCTTTGGCCTCGGACGTTCAGAGCGGGATTTTGAAGCAACTTTAAATGTGTGGTTATTTTTCAGGGAAGTGCCTCATGAAATGAATCGGTTTGAGTTGCTGTTAATATTTCAGTGTCCTCAGGGATTAGGTATCCACTTCTCTGTGTGCCTCTCTTAAGTGCTAGGCACAAGTTGTTTCTAAAAGCACATTGCTGGTGAGATGGAGAGAAGCAACAGCCTTAGGTAGGGCACAGCACTGAGTCCTGTTCCTAATTTTCTCCTGTTATGTGATATGAGTGGCTACATCATTCAGTGCTGCTTTTCCTCAGCAAGACAGGGAACGGGTCAGCTTCTGTGCCGACAGTGAAGTATTTCTCTCTGTGTATTCTATGTGAGGAAGACTGGGAACTTCTTTGCAGTAAGGATTTCCCATCTTTACCTGCTGATGCTGTCACTGAAGTCACATGTGGGGAGCAAGGTTTAACATTGTGATTTTTTTTTTTTTTTTTTAAACCTATTTTGACGCTTGGTGTCTTGAGAAACCTGATAATTGCATTCTGTTTGCTCTGAACAAATTGGTTAAGAGCACTTCTGTGACTTCAGGGGCTTATAATGAGCAAAATAAAAGTTCTGTTTTTCAAGTTTTAGCAGTGAATGCAAGCTAACCTCCAGTGCCATCAGGAGCAGTGCTGACTGCAGATCCTTCCTTGACAGCTCTGCAGCACTGAGGCGAATATGAATTTGATTCATGTAACCATCACTGTCTTTGTCTTAAGTGATGAGACAGCTATGCATTTTAGGAAGTCCAAGAAAGATAGAGCAGGTTTTTTGGGAAACGTGGGCTGAATCATAGTTTGTTTTGCAGATAAATCAACAATCAAATTGAAAATGAAACAGAATGTTTATGCTTTTTTTTTAAATGTTTTTCTGTTCCACTTTCCTTTTCCCTGTTTCCCTGGTATTACCAGGGTTTTGAATGTTTCTCCTATCTGGCTGGCTTCTCCTCCACCCCTTTTTTCCTCTTAGTTTTTTTCTTTAGCTATGAATGGAAACCCAGTAAGAAGCCTACAGACCTACAGTAGGAAACAAACTGAGCTTTTGACCTTGTTTTGAGTCTTAGGTCTTGTTTTGAGAGTTCTCAAATACGAGAAACTTTGCTAATAACTTGATAACAAGTGTGTTGTATTGAAGTTTGCAGATTAAAAACAAACGGAAAAGCAGAAGTGCGTAAGTGCAAATCATCTCTTTTCTTTTTAGGTTTTTTCCCCCTTTATTATATAAAATGTCTATGGAAACTTTGGAAAAGAGCAAGAAAAGCAAAAGCATTATGGACTGATGCATTTATCACTGTCAGATAAAATAAATATCAGTCCTCCTGAAAGCATTTAATGTGTGGTTTAAGGCACCATAGGTGAACTAGGCGTTATAATTATTGTTGATCTTGATGGCAAGGTACGGTTTCATCTTTAATGTATGCTTTGATAACTGTATGTGGGAGGAATGGAAGAGCTTTGTTGTTCTGAGCAGGATTTATGGATTAGGAAAGAGAGTAGCATTTAAATTTTACTTTTTTTTGGGAAAAGCCCCACCTGTTCTAAAAAGTGGCTTTTTTGGTAATTGCCCAAGGCCTTGGAGGTGGATATCAGAAGTATTGTTCTGTTGTACTTTTGCTTTATGATAGAGATAGCTTTTCTGATCTAGTGAGCGAAAGTAGAAGCTTGCTTTACAAAAAAAAAAAAAAAGCTCAGAGAAATAAAATGATTTGTACTGAGAGTGTGTGTAACTTCTGACTGGCCATGGCTTGAAATAAAACAAGCCCCTGAATGGGGATTTTTATTTTTTTGGTCTGAAAGCACCTTGTGTAAGCTTAGCAGTGAGGTGCAGGACTAACCGCAGCCTTTCTGCATAAGCGTGTTTCTGAACTGGTTGGTGTGTTGTCATTTTTTGATACAGACTTCCCTCATATTCTGATACTGTTTGTGTATTTGACCAAGTCAGTATATTTTACATTGTTGGGTGTTTTGTTTTGTTTTTGTTTTGTTTTGTTTTTTTTCAGACTTTAAATGCAAATAACCGATTTAGGGGAGATGTTGCACAGTGGGTTTTAAAGTTGATTCAATTTTTGCGTTTATTCTTTGGGTTCAGATCTGATTCTGCTTCACAAAGTGTTGTAAATAATTATTGTGGCCATGCCTGGTATAAGCCAGGAGTTTGTGATTCTTTTCAAAGAAACTGTACAAGTTTAAATCCAATGAAAGCAATAAGAATTAGGAATCTTTTAAGTTTTAAAACCCCTGCAGATTCCTATCTGCATGGTTGCTCACCCATTTGCTTTGAAAAATTGCCTCTGTGACTCTGAAAAGACTCATCATTTAAGACTGGGACTACCTATGGCTGCCTATTGCATCATGGACAGTCTTGTCCGTAACAGTGGAAGTCTGAAGCTAGGCAGCTGTCTAAATGGTAGGAGTTGCTTGTGCTTTCTTCATGCACTACATTCATTGTGACAATATGGTAATTCCTAAGCAGTCTGGAAAGGTATATTGGAAACCTTGAGGACTGTTGCCTACACTTTTCAGTGGGTAGCTATCACTAAACAGGCACAGTTAAAGAGGAGGTTGCTAACCTATAATCAGTGCTTCAGAGTTTTAATTTCTAATTGCAACTTACTGAGTGTTGACTTCTGCATCAGAATGTCTGGAGGAAAGAAATCATGAGCAGAGGTCTTCTCATTTGCATTAGAAGGACTGCTTGGAGATCAGTTCTGCTTTAACTGAGTAGAAGTGAGTAGTCTGCCTTCACAAATGAATTGCTGCTATCCGGAGAGTGATAACAGGTTTGAATTAAAATCTTGATCACAATCTACAGGCAACATAATAGCACAAAGATATTCCTCTTCTAGGAGGAAGTTTTGTGCTATGCCTTCTGTATTCCTTAAGTTGTTCCTTGACTGGTGGCTAAATAGGTTCATACAACTGAGACATACTGGCTTTGAAAATTCCCTCCCAGTGTGTGAATCTGTTGCCTGACAAAAGTGCCATTGACAGGTATTATTTTTCAGTTGAAAAAAGCCTAGAATGTTACAGATTTACTTGGTTAGCCCAAATATGCCCATATTTGAGATATATCAGAAATGTTAAAATAAATGGAATACACTTGAATGATGTTCATGGATAAACTTGCTTTGTAATTGATCTTATGGACAAAGTGTTGCCTTTGTCCATAAGAAATGTTCATCTAAATGGGATAAGGAGAACTGAAATTTAGCTGAAAGATATTATTAGCTAAAATGAGCTGGTGTTTGATAAGGTTGTAGATCATGAGAAGGCACTCTGAATTTATCTTTGTGTCAATATTTGAAAAGCTGCTTTGTTACAAATACAGGGAAATAGATTGTGGCTATCCATAATAGAGAGCATTACATTAAAGAATAACTTCTGGCTTTGGCCAGCGCTTCTGGTGAAAGTGGAATTCAAAATCACCATGTGAAGTGATACACTGATAAACTTCTGTTATGATAAGTGAAGTCAAATGTAGCAGATGTTACAGATAAGTAACCAAAGTGCTTGATCTCTCAGACTGTAGAACTTCATGCTAACGGAAGCCTCTTCTGAGGTACGTTTGAGTAAAGTACTGCTTACATAATCTTGGATTTTTGGTGAATTTTGGCTAGGAAAAAGTATTTTTGTGTAAAATGCCTTTTGAGTGATGCTTATCTTAGTGCCTAGAGATTTATGAGATTATTACTTAGGCCTGTTTATTTCTGCTGTTAATATTGTCGCACTGATTTTGGAAATGTTTTCCTCTTGCTAAACAACTCTTAAATCAGTTACTAGCATCCTGATATCCTAACGTTTTAGGAGGATGCTTTTCTGACTGGCTATAAAATACCAACACGAGAATTATTTCAGTAACTGATAAATAGAATCATAGAATGGCCTGGGTTGAAAAGGACCTCAAAGATCATTGAGTTTCAACCCCCCTGCTGTGAACAGTGTCACCAACCACCAGATCAGGCTGCCCAGAGCCACATCCAGCCTGGCCTTGAATGCCTCCAGGAATGGGGCATCCACAGCCTCCTGGGGCAACCTGTTCCAGTGCCTCACCATCCTCATTCTGATAATGTATTTTTTTAAGTAGTTGAGATGGAGACAGGTGAGCAACACATCTTGTGCTTATGTGTAGCTCAGAGTTAAGAAAAGCAAAATAACTGACCAGATGTTCCATGCTCATTTTCTTCCAGAAATTCAGATATCCAAGATGAAAACAGAATGCAAATGAGATTCAAAAGTATTAATGAAAAATAGTTCCAATTCAGCAGAAGCACTCGTGCCGTCTTTGTGGAACGTAGTGTGCCTGGTGAACTTCTGTATAATGAACAAATTTATGGGTACATAACATGAGTTTTTGCAGTGGGAGGGTTATTTTTCCATGTGATTGGTTGCCCTCAGTCACCAAGTTGCAACTGCCTTTTGTTGTTGTCTTGTTTGGTTCTCTAGGCGAGCTAAAAGATCTGCTTTGACATGAAGTCCACGCTTGTTTCTGTACGCACCTGGATTATGTGCTTGTTTCAGTACGCAGCTGGATTGCTGACACCTCATGGTGCTCTTTGTTAGGGATACATAACTTAGTAAAACCATTCCATGTAGTACTTAGGGATTGTGGTCGTCTGTGTCTGTTGCAGGTTTTAGCCTCACGGTTCTCAAATTTGAAATGCTTGATCAGTATTGTCATGTGATTATATCTTTAACTTCTACAGAGCTGCTTTCTTTCCTTTTGTGCTCACCTGTAAGCTACGCCATCAGCTCAGCTCCTCTTCAGATCATCTTCTAGCCTAGATATTCTTTCCAGGGAACTGTACCTCTGAGATTACCTCCATCCCAGTCCCCTTATGAAGGTGCCACCCTGTCTAAATCTGCTTTCTTCTTTTCTCTCCACACTGTCAAGGACAGAATTCCTTACTGTTGTGGTCTGTCTGGAACAGCGTTAGTATATAGATTAATGATTACTTCTCAAAATGCATTCACAATTGGTTCTGAGAGGCCTGGAAAAAAGTCCTAGGACCATGGATGCCATCTAGAAGACCAGCGTACCATGTTAGTTGTAAATGCAAGTGTGACATTAGGAAATGTAATACTGCAGTATGTTTTTCTTACTGGGTTTTGAATCTCTACATATAAATGGAAAGAATCTAGTGATAGAATGTATGATTGTGCTTATGAAGGTTGTGTGTAGTCACAGAATCATAGAATGGTTTGGGTTGGAAGGGACCTCAAGGATCATCAAGCTCCAACCCCCCTGCTGCAGGCAGAGCCACCAACCTCCCCATTTAATACTAGACCAGGTTGCCCAGGGCCCCATCCAACCCAGCCTTGAACACCTCCAGGGATGGGGCATCCACAGCCTCTCTGGGCAGCCTGTTCCAGCACCTCACCACTCTCTCTGTAAAGAACTTCCTCCTGACATCCAATTTAAACCTTCCCTCCTTGTGCTTTAAGGCATTCCCCCTTGTCCTATCACTGTTGACCCCTTTAAAAAGTTGATTCCTCTCTCTTTTTTTTTTTTGTTTTGTTTTTGTTTGTTTGTTTAAATTGTTTTTCTTAAGAGTAATCATCAATAGATTTCTGATTTTACTCATGTACTTCAAGGGTAGAAGATACAGTAGACTTCAAAAATAGTGAAGAGTTACTATAGTAATTCTTTTCAAGGATGTTAGAAAACAGCTTGTTTTGGAATGTATTTGGAAATTGAGTGCATGTTTGAATGCGTGATTCTTATTCACATACTGGGTAAATATTTTGTAATAGATTTTGTTGAATACAGCTTTGGTTGCTATACAGTGCTGGCAGACTCAGTCAAAAATGATGATATATGTTAATGGCTTCAAGGTTGGATTGTTTGTTTTAATTGTTCATTGTTTTCATTGCCAATGTGGTACATTGCAGTCTTTTGTAACTAGAACTGAGGAATATGGAAGGTCTTGCAACACCTTACTACTTAGTACAAAATGTACAGGTTTGTGGTAAACTCTCCTAGGACTTGCCCTCAGTCTGTTATGTTTCAGGGCACAGCTGAATTTCTGGGCTGCTCTGTACCAAAAGCACCTCTATGTATATTTCTCTGTAACGAGGGAATCTCTAAGTGAGGGAATGAGTTGTCTGTTGGACAAATAAATACTGTTGCCAAAGTATGTTGCCCGTAGCAGTAACTAGAAACTACAGTTTCAGTGCCTATGTTTTTCAAGCCTCCTCTGAGCTGTTTAGCAATAGATTTCTCTTTGTCTGATTGTCAGTCCACCTTACAGGCAGAGACACAACTTAATTGGAGTGTCATGCTTTTCCATATATAATCACTGTACTGCTCACAAAGCCCAGAGGAAGATCATATCTCCCTTCCCAGTGCATATTAGTGGCTGCTGCATGGCTTATGGTCGGGCAGAAGGCTTCAGACAACAAAGAAACCCTCTCCTTCCCCAGTGCCTGCAGCAACAAAAGGTCTCCTTTTCCCTCTGCCCTCCTAGTAGCTCTTCTTTGAACAGTACAGTGGTTAGAAATAAATAAATAGGAGCCTTTGACCATCTTGTTGTGATTCTCAGTTTTAGAAAAAGCTGTTATTCTAGGATCTTAGGATCTTCACTTGGAAAGCATCAACAGGGTGCTGACTGTGACGCAGCATCCTTGTGGACAGGAAGATGTTTGTGGAAAGATGCCTAATCCTACCAGATTTTCTTCTGGAAAGCTTTGTATTGATAAAATATTCTTTATAAAAACAATTTCTTTTATGTTGAGAAATATATCTGGAGAAATCTAGTTTATATCTACCTTTCGTATATATATATTGGTAGTATTTACCGCATTTGGATTATATTCATAGAATGCTGGGGCTTGTATTAGAAAACCTGAATTGTTTCTATTTAAAGTGATAGTCTTTCTGAACATGAATACAATTTATTTCCAATGTGAACAGATGGACATGTTAAGATTTCTTTACACACTGGAACAGGTTGCCCCAGGAGGCTGTGGATGCCCCATCCCTGGAGGCATTCAAGGCCAGGCTGGATGTGGCTCTGGGCAGCCTGGTCTGCTGGTTGGCAATCCTTCACATAGTAGGGGGGTTGAAACTAGATCACTGTGGTCCTTTTCAACCCAGGCCATTCTATGGTTCTATGATTTAACACTTGCTGTATGTTTTCTGGCAATTGAAAGACTGAGATAAATTTTTCACATCTGGAAAAAGAAAGGAATTTAGAATTTTTGATGGAAAGACAATGCTAATAAAGGCATTGCTCAAATTTGCTAATTAAGTTGGGTGGATTGCCTATTGTATCTAGTATTTGCTGTCCAGTGAGGTATCTCAAATGCATTTACTTAAGGTTGTTGCATTTTTTTTGTGTGTGTGTAAATTTTGCTTTGTTGAATGCTTTAACTTAAAAACAAACACCTGTTTCCTTTTTTTTTTTTTTTTTTTTTTTTTTTTTTTTTGCATTTTTTTAAATGTTCTAACAGAGCTATTCTCTATTTTGTAAAAGTTATGGGAATTCTTTGGATCGAGTTTCAAGAAATGCTGAAATTTAATCTAATATTAAAGTGTGTTTTTGTTGTTATCATAGTGCAACAAGGGCTATTTCAATAAATTCAGTGGCAGTGCCTGTCACAAACTGTTTTGAAGCAGATAGGAACTGATGTGTAGGCAGTCTGTAGTTTTTATTAAAGTTAGAGCGTACAGTGGGATCTGTGGTGACTTTAGTGTTCACATTTTGTAGCACTCAAAATTCTGGTAGAAGTTTGTGACTACTTCTTGATTACTTTCGTTTGCATGTTTTGCATTCTCACCTGCATTAAGGTTAAGTGTCAGCACAGAAAATCAGTGCAGCAAATGTATGAGGTTAGCCAAACTTGAAAACTTTGGCTGCCTCCTCAAAGAAAGACTCCTTCATCGTGAATGATGAATGTCAGGTGGAAACACAAAAGTTGGACAGCATTGCACCAACATGGTTGAGTACTGAAGCAAAGTATTGTTCAAGCACTCTGATGATGGAGGCTGAGATAATAACTTACTAAAACTCAGCACTTAGCTGAGCTCTTGGGTTCCAGTGTTTGTTTCCAGCTGTTTGAACATCCTTGTGTGCAGGGCTACTTGTAAATATCTGCTCATGTTGCTGTGAATGCAGTGATCATCTCTCAGTGCCCACTCCTTTCAGAACCCCTCTCTTCTGTGCCACCCTCCTCAAAAATCCCACACCTAACCCAGCTACCGCAGTCTTCTGCTTAGTGTGAAAAATACCAATTCTGGCAGCCCTCAGATGTGTGCCTCCTCGCAGTGTAGAAGCCTTGCCAAGAATGTGACCTAGGATTGTGAAGTTCTGGCATGGGTGAGCTGCACCTCCAGCACCTGCTGACTGCACTTTGGAGTCTGGAATGGCTCGGCTGATGCAACCAGGCCTCACACAGCCACAGCGTTCGTCCCAACGCTGCTGGTGACACTGTGACAACACATTTTCTTCTAATGGAGGGGAAGAAGGAGTGCTTTTTTCTTGCTTGTACTTTGATTCAAAAACCATAGACGTGCTCTCATTATGTTTTGGAGAGCTCCTCCTCCTAATATACTTAGAAACCGACGTGTGTTCTCTGTCCTGAGTTCCTGCTGGGCTGTGACAGGATGAGTTTTTGGGATTAACCTCAGGTTACTGACACGTCTATCTTCTGCAGCTGTTAGAAAAGATGAGTAGTTTCTTATGTACACACACATCCTGTCCACAGCCCCTTCTTCACCCACCTCGTACTTTCTGAGGCACAGAAAGAAGGAAGCTGGTAGCACTGACCACCTTCTTACTGTTTCTGCTATCCAATTGCCATTGTGCGGGTTGTTTTCTGCAGCTTGAAATTGTCCATCCTTCCAGGTTGTGTTGGTGATGATGGTGGAAGGCACAGGAGTTGTTTTGCTGTTGCTGTCCAGCAGTGGCTTTGAACTGATTTTTACTGCTTTTATAACAATCAGTTACTGTATAGTAGCAGTTGATATTTGCTATGGCTTTTGGAAACTTGGCAAGACCTTTTGCTTCCTCATCTTCCACCTCCGAAGTCCAGCTGGTTTAAATGATGGTATTCTAATTTGTGCTTAATTTGTTTCAAAAGTTTCTTTTTGTATTTACCTATGTGAGATCTGATTGAAATAAAGCATTTGGCATCCCGCTGAAATTTAACCCTTTTGTTGGGAAAAGATGCTTATTTGATGTATACAAGCAGAAGCTTTTTTTTTTCTTTTTTTTTTTTCTATTACTGAGCTTCCCTATTCATGCAGCACAAAGTAGCACGCTGTGGTCTTCCTTTTTTTACGTGTTGACTAATGACTTAAAATATTGCTGGTTGTTTTGCCCAGAATGCTTTTGAAAGATGCTAGTATGTGAGATTGTTTAGATCATCCTTGACTTCTGTCTGTGTGTAGCTGTGGACTCCTAATCAGCTGTGTGTTCATTTAAGTTATCCAGTATTCTCACTTCATTTTAATGGCTACAGGACAGTGGGGTGGGAGAACAGCAATGCGTATACATGACATAACATGTTGAAAATTGTGTAGTAAATTTGGCACAGAAATAGAAGCCAGATTTTATGCATGTATGCAGTTGCTATTCAGTAGGTCGTGCTACTTTTAGATTTCACCTTATAAGATATGGCCAAAAAAGTTAGCATCATCATTTGCCCTGCCATATTCCAGTTTGGTGTTGACTTGAACAGTATAGCTGAGAATGATCATCTTCTCTGTTTGATACCTGCGTACAATGTAAAATAGGTTAAGTACCTTATAGAAAACATGAATCATCTCTATCTTTGTTTTTATTTCTTTGTTTCTTAAGTACTTACATATCAAATTTCCACGAAGCTGTCTTATTTTGTTAAATAGGTGGCTGTTAATTTTTGAACTTGACAGGTAATTTATTTTCTTCAGATATGTAACTTTCTAGTATTCAAATTGGTAGAAAGCCTATGTTCATTATGCCTATCATGTTCTTAAAGGGATAACCAAATTCAGAAGAAATGCAAAATCCCTGAATGTTTTGTGATTGAAAAGCAGACCAATAAAGCAGAAAAAACCTGGCCATCACACACTTTGCTGAGCTAGATACTCAAAGTACCTAATGTAAAGAAAACATGCTTCTCTCTGTGCAAGATAGTTAAATGAAACATAACAGCTTACATGTTCTTAGTTAAAACAATGTTATATGAATTTTTTATTTAATTTTTGCTTCTGTGTACAGTATTAGTGCAAAATACAATATTCATATGACTCAGCCTGAAGAAGTTTACAGTCTACAGAAGCATGGAAAGAAAAGAGTAACTGTCACACTGTGAGTGATTATTTATTGCTAATTAAATAAGACAAAAAGAGCTCGGAGATGCCTCCTGTTTTAAATACCTTTCCTCTTCTGTGTGCTGCAATCTTTGCTTCTTGTCAGATTCTTTTTTACAGGTCAGCTTTTCATATTCTCATGACACACTCTGTCACTAATGAGAGGATAGACCTGTCTTTTGCACAGCTTTACAGCTGTATCAATTCTGATTTGCTGCTAGGATTCTTTGGGTAAATCATCAGTTAAATCCCAAATTGTTTCATGGTGAGTCAGAAGATACTTGAAATCTTACAAGGTAGTATCGCCTACATTAACTGTGTTTTATTATCTGAGTAAGCTGAAGCAAGTTACTGAATGCTTTTGTAATCTGAGCCTGTTTAAACTCGAAGTACTCCTGTACGCAGTTAATCATCTGCATTAATGTTTGTATTGTAACTTGTCCTTGGTTCATGTGCCACTGAAACGACAGCCCTTTGATAAGAATAAAATTAAGGTTATTTAATAGAACTGCACTTTAGAGCAAGAAAATGCTTGAAAGTAATCGACCATTTGTTCTGTACTTTTCAGTGCAGGAGGAAGTTTCGTAGGTGGAGTTAACTTCTTGTAAGAGTACAGGTCACCTAACTGACTGCAAAAATACCAGCTGGGCAGGATTGCAGTGCTGAGAACAGGAGGTCATGCATCGTGACATTGGCAAAAACTTTCTTCTGGTGACTGTTGTTGAACATGGCTGCAGAGTCTGGTTTTGGCTAACCCTGTGATAAAAACAATAATTTTTCATCGTTGAGAAGAAATCCTTAAAATAGAACTTTTTTTCTAGAACTAGAACTTTTTTTACTAGAACTGGTAGTGCTTTTTTAATGTTGCTCCTTTGGGTAATGAAATGTGCCCTATGAAGAGAGAAATGCAAAGTGTGAATTTCCAGTAGAAAGTTATTTTCCTAACTGGGAAAGTGCTTGTGCTTAGTTGCACAATTTGGGTGGTTGGTTTTTTTTTTGTTTTTTTTTTTTTAATGTAGATGATTTTTTCTGTGTATTTGGGACAGGGTATAGAGAACTTAAATAATGCACATTACAAATCAAAATTGAATACAATTTGTTGGAAGATATAAATTTCATTTTCAAATTTCTTTTCTTTCTAACATTGAAGTGTATTCTAGAGCATTTGAATTGTTTAATTAATCTTTTACATATATATGAGTTTTTACCTTGTTTTAATAGAGAGAAATGATTTGGTCTGGACCTTTATTGTCAAAACCTGCTTTTTTGAGGTCATTTTATTCTGGAAGCAACCATGAAAATGTGCCTTGCTTTGTCGTGTAAGCCTTACAGATGATGTAGGATGAGCCCTCCGTGATATGGGTAGAAGCTGTGTATCCAAGCTCAATATTTCTTGATCACAGCTTAAATAAATAGATGTTGGAATTACTATTTCTGACTCTGATGTTGTAAATTAATCTGACTTTTCACTTTGGCCCAATCCAAATGATAGAGCTTGCAAAATTGACAACTGTGCCTTCAGAGGGAAATTGAGCTTCCTAATTACTTCACATCAAGAAAAAACTTTAATTTTAACATTAAAAAACACTTGCAAAGAAACTGACACATTTCTTTATTTCTCTGGTTAGCCACCTGCCTTCTGAATTTCCATACTTGTGACAATCAAGGCTGCATTTTTTGTATTACTTGTGTGCTTTAGCTATCTTAGAAACATACAGTGATTAGACAGTGACAACTACTGAAAGACGAGAAGGTGATCGCAATGTGAAAAGTAGTGTCAGTGATGTGATTTACCCTTGTCCTCTGTACGTGAGGTGTCTTGTTGATTGCTCTGTTATCCACATCACCGTTTGGAAACAATTCATTACTGGCAGGTGGAGAAATACTGTACAGGTTTTACAGTGAATTACTGGTCTACTGCTAAGTGTAAAGATGAGTAGTTACTAGAGAACTTTTTATCATGAAGTTGTTTACAGTGGCTGCAGAAATCTTCATTTTTAGTGTAGCTGTTTTCTAGAAGTAGTGCTGTGACAGATTCACACGGTGCAGAACCTAGACCTGCATCTTTTGAACACTGTCTACATTGCCATGCAGCTGTGATTTTACAGTGGCCTGTAGAAAATAAGTGCGTGACACTTTTGATTATTACACATAACTTATTAGCTACTTACTGGTGTGCCAGCTAACTTCACTTTGAGAAAGAGAGATGAATATAATTTAAGGAGAAATTTAAAACTGAGTTGGGTACATACTATTTTGAGATCAGTATGGTCAACCACAATTGTACTGTGTATTTTTCTCCATAGGGTAAGGCTATTATCTTCTTCCTAATTATTTTTGCCTTTCTTCAATGTTTTCTTTTTTAAGAATGTGCACTAGGAAGGCTACTCCTCTAGCCCACGTGAACCTGGGCTTTTTTGTTTCATTTTGCTTTTTTGTTTGTGAGAATCTTGACATAAATATCATTCTTTTAGCATCTGAAGTTCAGATACATTTTGGGCCTTTTTCCCTCCTCCCATCCCCAGTGTGTACTCGTGTGGATGACTGAGAAGTCTGCAACTGGACTGTTAGCATAAGCAGATTTGTTTCTTCTCATTGTGTCTTTTGTGTTGCTCTACTCCACTTTTTTTGTTCCCACTTTCTTAGTTTTTCTTGTGAAGATCTGTTGCTTTCTGTGATTCGGCCCCAGAAGTTGTATGACTGTGTTTAGCGTGTGTTTTTGGTGTTTTGTTTTTTTTTTTTAATTCTTCTTTTTTTTTTATAAATTCTTCCTGTATCACTGATAGTCTGCTTATGCTATAGTAACTAGAGGAAAGAAGCAGACTGTAGTAATGGTGGTAAATCACTTTCTCAGATGCACTAGGACATCTGTCTGGAATTCTCTGGTAAACAACCATCAGAGTAACATATACAACATAAGGAAATCTCACTACTTTGAGGATATGGAGCAAAATACCTTTTCCTTTTTTGTTCGTTTTTGAGCACTTCTCCTCCTGAGTCTTTGCATTAAGTTTCTGGGTGTGTCTTGCTTCTTCTAATTTTTCATTGGTTTTTGGTTGTATAATCTTTCTTGAAGGATGAACCAGCCTGGTGTGTTAAGAAAATCATCCTGACATCCCCTGACAAGTTGCTTACAGAATAAAGTATGGCTTTATATTTTTAAAGGAAAAATGAATTAGGGGCTAGTTTTGGACTGCTGAATAGAGTAAGCAAGCTTATCTTAGTCTTACCATGCAATAATTCTCATGATTATCTTGGAGAAATGTTTTCGGGCTTGTATTTCCCTTTATCTGTATTAAAATGAATTCATTACACAATTCATTACCTATAAATGTGTTTTACACAATAAAACTTTTCAGATTTTAGTAAACAGTCAACCAGTGAAACAGGTTGCGCAGGGAGGTTGCATAGCTTCTGTCATGGAGGTTTTTGAGAGCAGACTGAATAAAGCTGCAAACAACTTGATCTGACCTCAGAGGTGACCTTTCTTTCAGCAGGAGGTTGAACTGGAAACCTCCTGAGGTCCTTTTTTCCATTGGAATTATCCTGTGATCTTAGATACATGTCTGCCCATTCCAATTCACTTCCAACTGGGATGGACTGCATTGCGTTAGTTGGATAAATGACTTGAGATGTGCAGTAGAACCACTTATCTAGGTTTTAGTGTCTCTATCTGTTGGACTCTTACCAGAAGAGAAATTGAAAAACATTATGCTGCTACTTAATCTACTGTGTTTAGCTTTTTTCATCTCTTTTCATTTTATAGCCCTTCCTGGGACTTATGTGTTGGCATATCTTAGTATCAGCACTATCCAATTGGTCTTGTCATATATTATTTTGTGTTTTTAGCTCAGCTTGCAAAACAAATGATACCTGCCTGACTGGTGTAACGATCACTGTTTTCTGTAAAATAGTAGCTTTGGAAGATCAATTAACCTGTCCTCAGTGGATGTTTAAATAAAATCATAAAATACTTTGGGTTGGAAGATAACTTGGAACTATAGATTGGACCTATATAGGCTTCCTAGGGCTTTATCCAGTAAGGACTTCAAAGTCCCTGAAGATCATGCTCTGTATGACTTCTCTGGGTAACCTTCTCCACTACTTGACAGACTTCATCGTGAAAAAACTACCTTATATTCAGTCTAGAATCTTCTTCTTTCATCTTAGTGCCCGTTATCTTTTGTGCTTCCACCATGCACTACTATGAAGATCCTTGTTGCATCTTTAAGATGGCTTCCCTGTAGATATTAGGATCTCTTTTGTGCGTTTCCCTAAAGCCATTGCTTTACCAGGTGAAACAAACCCTGTTCTGCCCATCCCTGCTCATAAGATAGTTTTCCAACCTTCTGACCATCCTGTGGCCCGCTGAACTTGCTCCAGTTTCTGTCTTTCCTGTATCGTATGTCACAAAACTGGATTGATGAGGATAATCATTTTACTTGATCTACAGTCTGTACTTCTACTAACACAGCTTAGAATGCTGTTATCCACCTTTGTTGGAGGGCACTTCTGACTCACGTTCAGCTTGATGTCCTCCAGGATCACCAGGTCCTTCTTAGCAGAGCTGTTCTCCAGCCAGTCATTCCTGAGCCTATATTCTTGAGTGGCAGGATTTTTCATTTGTCCTTGTTGAATTTCATGGATTTGAAAAAAAAAAAAAAAAACACCAAAACATTCAAAAGCCAAAAACCAAACAAATAAAACAAAACAAACAAATGTATTAAAAACATCCTTCCAGAACATCTTTTTGTGAAACATTTGGGTATGCTGGGGGCAGAGATTGAACAAGATTCTAATATTGCAGAAAATACGTGATTACAAGTAGTCTGGATTCTACTCTGTCCTGTTTCCATTTCCTACTCCTATGCCTTTCCTCCTGCTCACAATTGGAAGCCTGCATCACCATTATTTGATGGAATAAATTCTTGCAGTGAATGAATTACAACCAGCTGTGGGGAACCTGCTTTAGCAGAAGGCTGGACTTGATGTAGGTCCCTTCCAACCCCTACAATTCTGTGATCCTGAGAATTAGGTTAGATTTTTAATTTTTGTTGTTGCTAATATATCCTTACTGTAATGTTTATTTCTGAGTACTTTTGGATTTATAGTACTGTCTTCTGTGCAGTACAGTGTTAACAGGTTTTTGTATCAAATCTCCTATTTTGTTGTATTTTGAATTATGCTATATCTGTGTTACAGATCTCTGCATGATGTCTAGAAGAATCTTTACAAAATGGTGCATATTGCTTGAGGCAAGCTATAGTTTCTGAACGTATCTTGCATTTGTGATCTTTAAAAACAGAAAGCTCTATCTATGAAACGTTAATTTTAGCCACAGACAGATCTTTTTTCATGGTATCAGAACTTCAAAACATCTGGTATAGTTGGTTAGACAGAGAAATTAGGTTAATTGCATGGAAATAGAGCCATGCTGATAGTGTAATATTTTCTCATCGAAACCAGTACTTTAGCATTTTTTCTAAGTAGACTGTAATCTCAACTGGGTAGGAATGTTTAATATTGCTAATTTTTGCTTCAATGGAGTATTTTTACCATTAAAATTTAAAATGCTACTTTAGAACTTGGATAGTGTGAATCTGTTAGTTCTGTAAATGTTCCAGAGGCCAGAATTAATGTACAAGGAACATAACATGAAATAAGCCAAGCATGCAAAATCCTCAGAACTCAATATTAAATTTTGTATTTTGATACTGAATTTAAATGAAGTTTTAAATTACCTTTTCCTGCATGTCATATTGGAACCTAAGTTAATACAATCTTGTTAATACTAAGTTAATACAAACTGCATTTCTACCTGCAAACATGGTTAGAAGGTGTTGTAGGTTGTTTTTCTTTTTTTGGGGCACTTTAACAACTAAATCAATCACATACTGATCCTTCAAATCTTCATTAAGACTAAAAGTAGAGCCAGATTCTTACCTTACATTGTGTCATAACGAAGTAATGATTCAAGATGTTGAATGATTCAAGATGCTTAATGTGTTAAAGAATTATCAGCGTTTGTAAGGGGAGAGGCACTACCTTGCTGCTGTTGAGAAATTGAAACTTTTCATAAAGAATAGTCTTGCACAGAACACTTACGGTAGGTAGAGGTTCCCCTCCCAGGTATGTTGGAATTAAGATCAACAATTCTAAAACAGTAACTGAAAAAATTGTTGTGAACTGGGATGTATATGTTTCAGCTATACTATTCAAATAGTTAAAGGTGATTTATGACCATGTTTCTTTTTGCAAAATGTCACTAAAATCAACCTTTTTGTACCTTATTATATCATTTTCTTATTTATGCTATTATGCTGTTATGAAGAGAACTGCCCAGGAAGTGAGGAGCTTCCTATGTAATCAAGTGGTCAACTGTTGTTTCCTCTATCGGGAATGGAGTTGGCTATTGCTCACAATCACCAAACTTTCATTATTGTCCTGAGCGTAGAGCAGAGTCTCTAAAGCAATAGGAGTCAGAGAGGAAAATGCAGTGGCCATGATTGAATTACTGCAATTCTAGGAAGAGCAGTTTTTGACTTGTCTATCTTCAAGTTGCTTTCAAGTGGTTCTTCCATTTAATGACTGACTTGGTGACAAAACTGAGGATTACTTTCAGCAGCTTTAATTGATATATTTTTTTTTTAACTTATGTTTTTAAAATATGTTCAATCTATTGTATCTCTGCACTGTCTTTCTCATTTCTCATTTTCTATCAATTCTCATTCTGTCAGTGCACTGTCAATTCTCGTTTTCTTCTCATAATTTTGATTACTTTCCTCTTCTGGCCTCTTTGGTTGTAAAGATGCTGCTGTCACATTTGCCAGAAGTCAGAGACTCAGGACTGTAAAGTGAGTTTCTGTATGGACAGTATCTGATGCAGCGTTTTGTAGAAGGGCAGTTGGTGTCGCGTAATTCCTCCACCATTTGTGATATTTCTACATGGACTGAGTCCATGTCAGTATCCTCTTCTTACATCCAGGACATGAAAAATATTTCTGAAGCTAGTATTAGCAGTAGAGATTGTAACTCTAATGAATTCTGCACTTGGTGGTTTCTAAGATTCTGGGTGTAAGTTATTTCCAGTAGAATATACCAACTTGGTATTTGATAAATTTAGTTGAACTTGGAAATAATAGAAAGCTATCTTTATTTTATACAACTTAGACATTAGATGCTATGTCTTTCACTATTACAATAAAAATGTTTCTATTCTGAAACTGTAAACTGTACTGAAAAGTTAAATGATTTACTAATTGAAATATAGTCAAATTATACTTCAGCAGCCTTTGTCAGGCCTCTTATACTGGGTTTCAAAAGCAGTGTTGTGTTTGTTGAGGTTTGGACTATTTAAATAGATGTTTCAGTGAGAGGGATGAAATGTCTTTAATTCCCATATATATTCAAGTTATTACCATTAGATACTGCTAGCTGACTTTTGATACGCTTCCCAGTCTGCCAGGATCTGATTCTGCAGAGATGTTCCTTGCTTCTGTGAAATACTGTTATTGACTTTATTTTGAATACTAGTTGCTGCACAGGGGAGAAATACAAGCATGTGATTTCATATTCATTTCTCCAGCTACTGATTTGGCTTTCTAGCAGTCAAAGATTTCTTCGCTCTTTTCTAGTTCAGTTGGGGGTTTTGTAATCCCTCCTTTGTGCTGGCCTTGCATCTTTGATGGCTTCGTGGGGGGGGTTCTTAAGGAAGCTGAGGGACAGATGTTGGTTGTTTCAGAGCTAGTCCAGAGAGAAACACCCGTCAAAGTTCACAGAAGTGCTTGTATTGGAAAAGATGGCAGTGACAAATATGGAGCTGGAGTCAGGTAGGTGGGGAAGGGGAAACAAAATTAGAAACAAAAGAAATATTTTTGTTGAATAGGTATGTAGGTTGCTCCAAAAGCAATGTCTCCTATTTATTTCCATGGAAAATACAACAGGTACAAAGAGCACAATAGCACTACTTGATACAGGCAATTCACAGCTACAAAACACTATTTTTCAGCATACTCACTACCATTAGCTATGCATTTTCACCAATGATGAACATAAGCCTGCATGCCACACTCAAAAATCTACACAGTGGAGGTGACTTACTGTAACTGCTACTGAAATGCACCACCCACCACCTCACTGTCATAATATCTACTGTTTGGTCAACATGAATGTTCAGCAAGCATCGGTGAATGTCACTGGGGGCCATTTTTTCTACCTGGAGGATACGAGTGACACAGCTTTGCTTCAAATGCATTCCCATGTCAGACTTCATTCTGCCAGACTGCCCCTCTGCTGCCATCTGTCACATGGCAGCAATATGTAATGGAATGTTATTGCAAAGGTTCAACCCCTACTGCCCTACCACCACTGTGTGCCTCTGATTCTGTTAGCCATCATAAAATAGGCATTACTTTTGGAACAGTCCTGACATGTAAGTGTGAAGTACATTGAAATGTTTAGGACTATTTTGAACTAACTAGCTTTTGTGTTGGAATAGAGGAATTTATTTTTAGCACGAGAAGTCAAAGGGAAACAAAAGAGTGAATGCAGGATCAGTATCAGTCTGAAGATATTGTGGGTGGCATTACTGCAGAGAAAGCCCTTGTTTAACTTGTCAGCAAGTGGCATTGTGTTCAAATGCAACTAACTGAAACTGAATGTCATTCACCAAGCACTGTATTTGGTAAATTTGTTGCCAAAGATTATATAACAGGATTAAGTAGGATCTGCCGGGGGAAAGCTATCAGCAGCTAAACTTTATCAAACTGTTAGAGCTATTGTAAAGATTTTTGAGGTCGTCTGTGTCCTTGGGTAGTCTTCTCATTCACCATTAAGATAACCAATGACAGTGATGAGCTATTTTATAGGTTTTAAGAAATGGCATGATTCCTGTAATTAAAAAAGAAAAGAGAAGAAAACTGAATTCAAAGTGATAATACCTGCAGGGTTTTTTGAGCAACAGGATTAAAAAGAAAAGCAAACTTGTCTGGACTCTTTCTCTCATGTTTGAGAGTTTCAATATGGACCAAGTATTTCATTTAGATGTTCAGAAAGTTTGCTGTTAATGCTTCTAGTCATGTCTAAAACTGAGGTGTTTTCGTTTTCACTCATGTCTGTTTTTATCTGTGATAAATGAATATCTCTTCTTTTGGATGTGTGGCAAAAGTGACTGAGAAAAACTGTCTTGGCTCTTGAGTTTGTGCTCAGACTGAAGATGCTTACAAGCACTGGGGCTGTGCATCATGGAGTGAGATCAGTAAATGGTGTCATAGTCACTTTAATTCAACAGTGCTGATTTTGGGTTTTGTTTTCTTGTGCACGTGGGTTGTTTGGTTGGGTTGTTTTATTTGTGGGCTTGTTTTTTTTTTTTTTTCAGAACTAATGTTGTCAATGATTTTCTTTTCAAAGAAACAGAGGAAGTGAGGAAGTTAAGTATTTTGGTTAGAAAGGAACAACAGTATTTGTTCAAGGAGATTCCTCCATCTATTTCTATCCAGAGCATTAGTTAGGACAAAGATTGTGTTGTAGGTTACATTTTGAAATGGTGTTATTCCTTCTGTCCTGCTTGACTGAACTAATATACTTGGAAAATAACTTTTTGAAATCCAGTCAAGTTTTGGATTTGAACCAATCCTATCTGGAATGTATGAACTTAATGATTGCAGACCAAATTCCAAGACGGTGCAACAATAATTGTACAACTGGAACAAATTTAAATGTTGCACATTAATGTCTCTTGAGGTAGTTGAACTGGTAATAAGGTTAATGAAGCTGGCAACAGTCCTGTGCAGTTGTGTGCTATCACATTGCTTTTTGGCAAGATCTTGACCTGCTATAAAACCTTCAGCAATGTCAATTTGGCAGTGAGCTCTTAACAGTGCTGTAAACAAGAGAATACAGATTGGGAGTTCTTTCTGCTTAGAACCCATTTTTCCTCAAGTTTATGTACTCAGTAATCCCTTGTAGGTATTGTGTATTGTCTTGTGTTTTGTTTGGTTGTTTGATTCTTCATGTTCGTAGGTGCACTGAGATCCCTCAGAAAAAAAATAAATAAATACGTAAATACTTTCATCTTTTTTACATTGCTTTCAAAGTGGGCCTGCCTAATCTTGGTAAGCTGGGAAATGTGGGTCTTGTTAAGAATACGTTCTGTATTAGAGGTTTGATACCTTTTTGAGTTGCACTATGTCTTAGTTTTGTCTGTTTGCCTTCTGTTGTTTTTTTTTTTTCTAGTAGATTCCTCAGTGCCTTTTTTTTTTTTTCCTTCTCTTTTTGTCTACTCTGGGAGAATCAGGTGCTTGTTTCCTATTAGGCTTGTTAGCATTCCTACCATAAACTCCTGACTAATTAGCCTGGTTGCCAGAGCACTTGCATGCAGAGTATCGGGTAGCATCTGCGTTTTTCTAGTTCAGTCAGTGTAGCTGGATGTCTTAACCCTCTGCAGTACAGGTCCTAGCACATCTGATGGGAATGAGGAATTAATGAGACATGACCAAGTCTATCAGAGCAGGGAAGAAGTTGTGGCAATCTGTCTTCACTGGCTCTGTCAGCTGAATATGACACTGCCCTTGGTTGTATTATGCAAATGGGACCCAATTTTTATGTTTTCTCTTGATGCTCTGTTGCATGATACTGAAGTTTGATATTAATATAGTAAAAATGCACTGCTGATTAAAAGAAATTAATTGAGGTGCCCATCTAAATGACTGTTAGTGCATTTTTTATAACGCAGTGCATGTTTTTCTCATATTTCCAGTAGCAAGTAAAAATGAATATTACCTGTCTGAGTGGTAAGTTAGAGACAAGATTTCATTTCCACGATGAAGAGAGAGACTGCAGTGTCTATACTTCTGGACACTGGAGAATCCAGATAGGAATGAAACGTTGGGAATAATTGTATTGATGCTGTCTCTAATAGAACAACACAATCAGGTTTAGGGAGGACGGCCACAAGAAATGGCTGCACAATTGTGGTTGCTGGTGGAAATGCATATTTCAGAGGTGCAGATTTCTGTTTTAGCTAACAGAAGTGCTGATCTGCCTGTAGCTATTGCTGTTTGGGTTGCTGTAACTGCAAGACTCAAAACTTTACCTCAAAATTCTGTTTTCAGTTTCTGCTAGTTTCACTTAGTAACTTAAAAGCTAGCTTTACTGACATCTTGTTATGGTTTTAAGGTTGCTGTTAATGATGTTTCTCTACCAAAATTTATGTAGGAAACAATTGTATTTTTTAAAACTATATAGAAAATATGGCATAACTACCATCTAAGAGCTCCTTCAGTATTTCAATTCCAGAAGTGCTGTTAGTAGTAGACTTCTAACATTTAGTTTATGTCTTTTTGAAAATTGTTTATTTTCTTGAGTTTCATGCATTCAGAGAATGAGCCTGTATGAGAGAGCTGTGCCATTTCAGTAGCAGGCCACAAGTTCCACTCAGCTCATGAGGGATGTCAGTCTTTTCTGATACAGTTCTGCCATATCAGTGTCAGCATGCATAGGAGAAGTATTTATGTGCTGGTGCCACTGTATGTATATAAGCTAAGCCTACTTTCTCTTTAAAAACCTCCATTCAAATCTTTACTTCTTATTTACAAGTTCAAAAGGTTCCTTTTGGAAGCCAGTTTGCCTCTAGCTTTAGAAATAGCACTTTGAGTTGAATTGCTACCCCACACAGTAACACCTTATTGCTGTGTTCTTAGCCTCTTTACTGCTGTATAAACGTGCATGAGGAAGCAGGAGGACAATGGAGGGTTGCCTGACTGCTGGCAAGGTGAGCAGATGACTAAGGTGATGCTGCACCTTTGAGCAGGTGTGAAATGCAGAGCAGATGGGCTGGATGGATCATCTACTGGCTGCTAGCTTCTCCCCCCTTCTTTGTTCTGGCGCTTATCTGACCTGCACACAGGCCTTAGGGCACACAGAGCCAGCAGAGCCCAAAACAAAGAAGTCCCTATTGGTTTACAGGACTGTAAAGGCTCTGTGCAGGGTCAGGAGTGTGCTGATGCTAGTGGAAAAGTAGAAAAGAATTTCTAGCTTGGCTGAGGTTGCTGCTCTGTGGTTCACAGAAGCAAAAGGAATAGTCTTTAACAAAATAAATAGGTGAGGCCATTGCTTTATTTTATTTTTTTTAACATACAGCTGAAAGGTGCTACAGTGGATAGTTTGCACTACTTGTTTTTCTTCTCATAAGTGTTGTAGAGTTACTGACAAGTGTTCTGTTTTTAGGTCTGCAACAATGACATGTTGCAGGCAGGGAGTGGAAAGGTAAGGGATGTATCCTCAAGACCTATTGCTGTTTGTTGTGGTTTTGTTGTGTTGGGTTTTTTTTTTGTTTGTTTGTTTTGCTCCTGCTCTTAAATGTGTCATGATTAATTCAGCATAGACTTTGTCCAGGTTTTGACTTCGTAGCTCTTTTCAAATATGATGAGACTGCATGTATCTATGATTTTTGGCAGAGATTGTTTCAGAGTATTTTGATATATCAAACATGTATGTCAATTACTTTTTCTGTCACACTACCTTCTTCCAACAATTTTCCAAATAATGAGGGTGCTTTGGTTTGTTGTTTTTCTTTTTGAAAATTTTATTTATTTTGTATTTTCAAAGTATCTGTTCACAGAGACTGCCAGATCTTCATTATTATGTTATCAGGAGAGTCTCAGAACAGCTCTTGTGTGAGCATTAGTATAGTTTATAACAGTATATATGACTTAATCTGGGAGTGTGATTTAATCTCCTTTAGCTTTATTTGTTGTGTTCTTGTGTTTAAGTGGTCTAATGTAATGAATTATTGAAGTTTAAATAATTACATAACCATTAGCACTCCCTGTTAAAAATATTTTGGTATTTTTCAGTAAATTGACTCAAATTTTATTTTGTTGGAAGAGGGACCTGCGTTTCCTTCTGCTTAATTGTGAAAACGTAAATGATGCTGTACACGTAACAAAAAATATCCTGCAGGTGGCAGACAGCTGCTGTGTGTTGCATGTGCCAGTAAGATGTTTGTAATTGTTTTCTGTGGGTTTGAAAATTAGAGAGCAGAGCCTGTAGTTCTTTTGGGGAGCACCCTTGGTGTATTTTTGTTTTATTTCTCATGGTAACTGCTTCTGGAGCTGTAAGCCTTGCTTGAAGTCACTTCATGATGCTTACACAACAAAGCGCTTTCAGGGTGAAGTGTGGTTGGTTGCTGCGTGGGGTCTGGTGGCCTTGGCAAGATACAATTCTGGCATTAACTCTTTGCTTTGAAGGAGGTAGGAGTTACCCTGTTTACTTAGTGTTGATGAGTCAACTACAAAGTTGGATATTGAAATGTGAGATTACATTTCAAAAAATTAAAAAAAAAAAAAAGATTACAAAATGCTTTTCTTTTAAGTCCAGTAGTCATTGGATTGATTGTTCTTGTTGTGAAGGCAGTTTGAGAACGAGGGAGGAATGTGTGCAAGATATATTAGAATATTTGCTTCAGCTACAATGTAAGGTTCACTTGGACATTCCAGCTGCATTTACGGTTAGCAAATTCTCTTTCACAGTGTATTTTATTTATATTTATAGAAGTGAGTTTTAGTATTTGTTTACGATTTTCTTTCTGTAGCATTTGTGATACACGGCAGTGGGTTTTGCATTGACTTAATTGCATTACGTTTATACTACAAAAATGTTTGTAGTATTCATGTTTTTTGATCTTCTCATTTTATTTTGTAGTGAGGCTGATTCCTCAGGTGTAGTTTTCTTCAGGAAAATAAATTGATGATTTCTCCTAGTTATCCACCCCGTGCTGTGTGTTACTGATAATTCTCTGATAGAAGACTCTTGTTGGCCCTGCTTCTGTGAACAGAGCTGTGGCAGAACGAGTCAATCTGCAGTTGAATTTATCATTGACCCGCATGTCAAAAGTTTGGAAGAAGAAGTAAAGCTGATGAAATTGTTGTTGTTTCAATAGGAGCTGTCTATTTATCTTCGTTCTTTCTTCTCTTGAAACCCTCTGCCATCACTTGTGAAACTGCACTTGTTGAGGCGCTTGAAAAGCTGTAGGTCAGCAAAAGCTTTGCTTTCTCCAGAAAATGGAAAATGTTTTGAGATATTTAATAGGAATTATGGCAGATTCTGCTGGTGTTGCTAGATGATTTTTTTAAAATCCTTTTTAATAGTTTATCATAGGGTTTGTGTGTGTTCCTGTTTGACATAACTAGGAATGCATGCTGCAAAGCTTCATGTAATTTTAATGCTTACTTCAATGTTTTTTGGTGATGTAACGTGTTTGGGTTTTTTTATTTTGTTTTTAATCTTGTAGGAATTCCTTAAGATATTTGTTAGTATTGCATAGATAATGTTGCATGTTATGGATGCAGAAGCAATTCCGTTTTTTACTCTGTAGATTGACCAGGGGTCAGGTACTAAGGAACTGCACAAATGTTTCAGACTATCATACAGCATGTGACCTATTGGATCTGTATTGTGACCTGAATGCATTTAAAAGCAACATGTATTTGCTTTAATTCTAGCTGTTGCCCTCTGCATTGGTTTTATTGTGATTTATATTCTTTTTGGAAAAACTCTTGAGCAACAAGTATGTGTATCTGAATAATGGTAGCAGCTTAGTTAGAAGTTAGTCCTCTGCAGATTTTTGCCTGCAAAATGTGAATGTAGCACAAAGAAAGATGTGATGTTCTCAATGCCAGCTTTTGGTATTTTCTAGAACCTGTCACAGTGAATGCAAGATAAAGAGTAGTATTAATACAGCTTAAAAAAAACCCCACAACCTTACTCGAAGATATACTTTGGAGATGTTAGAGATAAGGATTTCTGACCTGAAGTTTACATATTTTCTACTACTCAAGAGATTAAATAGTTTATCAAGTGCTACCCATGTAATATACTCACTTATGCTAAAATATTGAAGTACGTATTGATTTGTGGTTGATACTGGTGGGATGGGAGTGTAAAAGCCTGCCAGTGTTCTTCGCCTGTGGGAATAGCGTCCTGACCTTTGTTTGTTGCTTCGTCCCGCGTAGCTGAATAATAATCTCTCAGTACCTCCTCTGACACTATAGAGGAGGGGTTTCCTTTCTCATGCAGGAGCAGTGCTGCGGATTACTGTGCCTGGCTATTTACTGCTTTGTTTGCAGAAGCCTCTGTTTAATTCTTCAGGAAGTCCAGGTTTCCCTGCTACAAATCCCATTGTATCAGATTGAAGACTTTTCTGGAACTTCACTTGCTTTTAAGCAAGCACACTCTTTTCCACTATTTTTTTTTCATATGCCTTCTTGTTGTGTTCTCCTTGTGTAAAAAGGCAGGAACATTTGGGAAAAAGAAAAAAAGAATTGGTTTTTACAGAAATTTTTGAGAAACGGAAGTATTTATATTTCAGTCTTCCATTGCTTAATACTTTCAGTGTTCTTTAACCAGTTCTCGGTAATCACAGACCAAACCTCTTATTTATTTGCACTTCTGTGTCATTTAACATTGAATGAATGACCATCTTCATTATTCCTTAATACTGCTAAAAGCAGAAATGCCTATGTGATAGTAAGTAACTGGGAGCTAGATGTAAAGAGTAAAAGAGCATTTCAAGAAACAGGAGTTATTTTGCTGAAGCTTCCTGGAAGACTTAAGTGATAATGTTTGATTTAAAAACTTACTTGCCTTGCTTTCAGTTTCAAATGTTACTTAAGTGGTTTGTTAGGTTGGTTTCCTGCATTTGTAGTGCTCTTTTTCAACTGGTGATGATCTGAGGTCAATGAGACTGTCAGAGGAGACCCATAGAATTGGGAATGCCAATGTTCTCAAATAACATTTTGTCAAAGATTTTTGCAAGATTTTGGGGAATTTCAAAGCCTTGTTGTTGAAATTGTTTCAAGTTTGCCACTCTGGGGCTTTTGTATGTGTAGCTGCTTTATCTGAAGACAGACTTTTGCCATGCTTGGCCTCTTGAAGCTGTTCTTGCATAAAGTCAATGACAATCTTAACAAAGTAGTGGAAGCACTGTTAAGATGCATTGGTGGGCATTTTCATTGGCTGTTGTAGTACAGATCCACCATTTTATTTATTGCCATTTGCTGCATATTGTAGCTACATATCGTCTGTTTTGTGACTAATTAAGGTGTGGTACCACCTTGCTTTTTGTTGTTGTTGTTTGTTTGATTGCTTAAAAGCACACACACACAAAAAAACCAAATAACAATTAAAAAAAATGCCAGTTAACTATCCAAGCCATCTGTTATCGTCTTCCTAGATGATATACTTACGGAAATTACTGCAAGTTCTGCTAGTGATGGAAGAAAGCGTAAGAAGGCTCTGTATTTAAGGGAAGTGTTCTTTATGATTTGAAAGGCTTAAAAGAAGCTGACTTGTCAGCTATATGCTTCAAAGATATTCATTTTGCAGTCTAGATTATGAGAATCTAACTCTTGTAAAAATTGACTTTGGCATGGTAGAAGACTGTACATTCCTATGTAAGGAGAAGTGGACTTGAACAGCACACACATAAAATATTTAAAACATCTTTAGATGAGAAACAGAGATCGCATATGATGCGTGTAAATTCCTAAGAGAAACTTAAGAGCTTTTATAGCCTCATAATTGCTCATTTTTGAAATCCAGAGAACGATTTGATTTCTTTCTTTTTGGTAATTGGAAATTGGCAGTTCCTCATCTTTAGAGAAAGATTAATTTGAGATATGTAAACATTCTGGGGAGATTTGTCTACTTACAAGTTTATGTTAGTAATGCTTGGATATCTATGCATCTATTTACTTTTTCACAAGAGATTTTTATTTATTAGCCTCTCTCCTTGACACAAGTCCACATTATAAATCACAGTGAACCTAGCTTGCAGTCTTGCCAAAGAAATGCAGGACTGAGTGCGTTTGGAGGCTCAAGGCAGATTTTAGAGTGAAGAGTAGAAATTTAAGACTTTGTTTTCTTCTTGAGGTTGGGGGCACTTTGTGAGTCTGTGTGGATGTTTGTTACATGTTACTCAGAGCACCTGGCCAGTACGCTAAATGTGCCTTAAGCTAGAAATAAGTACATAAAGGATGTATAAATATAATAGTGAAGACTGTTTTGTAGTCTCCTGCCTCCCTAATTTTTCAAAATGTGAAACCAGTAGCTTCTGTACTACTGAACATTTGTATTTAAATTCTCTAATACTCCAATAATGAAAGTTTGCAACTTACTGCAAATGAAACGTTAAACTAAGTGGAGCTTTATACTGGGAAAATATATTCATATTATGAAGTTTTGTGATGCAGTTGTGCAGTTTATATTTTAAAGGAAAACTTTGGAGAAGTGTGTTGAGATGCATGGGCTGCAGGGGGACAGCACAACAAGCTGAAGTGGAAGAACATGGGGAAAATGGGCTGCCAGTGTCAGTGCATTTGGTTGTTTTCATGCCCTGATTGTCAAAGCAAGAAACTAAAACTCAGGTGACAGTTTTTCATTTGCTTCTTTTCTGAAATGAATAATGCTAACGTTGCATCTCAGTGGTCACGGTACAGTTTTGTCACTTCTCTGTTCTGCTAATGCCCAGAAGTAGGAGCAAGTTTTAGAAACAAAATTTTAAAACATAATAATAGAGAAACCCATGAGATTGAAGAGATCCTTGAACTGTTCTCTAGATCCCTTCTGAATGTAAATTTGTTGCATTCCTTTGCATTGAATCTCTGCTAGTTACTGCTGTGTTATTGCAGAGAATGAATACAATCTATGGCATTAAAATGTGACTAATGCAGTGGACATTTTCAGAAAAATAATCTTCTTTCCTTTGCAAGGAAGAGGGAGTCAATGTACTTGTTGAGCATTAGGCAAAACCAGTTACTAGAAAGCTGAAGTAGTATACACAAGAAAGATTGTAAGGCTATAAAATCTGGCAAAGACAGTGTGGAAGTGTAAGATAGGAAAAAAATAATTTACTGAATAATATATCAGAAGTCTTTAATAATAACTTTATTTGAACACATTACCATGAACTTAGCACAAGCCATATGGCTATGCCATGATCACTTTTATGAAAGAAAACTTATCAAGGAAAGGTAACAGCAGAGAAACTTTGCTTCTTATCGACTACTGAAAATCTTGGAAAGGTTGTCACAATGAAGACTTTCTTATGGATAACTTATCAGAGGAGCTCTTCTTGCACTCTTGTTGAAAGTGCAAATAGATAACATAAAAGCAAGTTGCTAGAATCACAGAATATTCATCACATAACTATAAAAAAAAATGAGAGATGAAGTAACTTTACTGCTATTTAATGATTCTTCTTGCTAGCCACCCCTAGGCGCTTGGGTATAAATGCAGTGTGAAGCCATAATTAAAAGGATGATTACTAAGAATTTCATCTGTGCTGATTAGAATCTGTAGTAACAAAAATGTCATGGATGCATTATAATTTTAATAGCTGCATAAGCTATGTGAAAAGGTGTTTCTCAAACTGTTTAGAGCTCACTGAGGGAATTATCAAGAATATTGAACAGTCTGAAGAATTTATTCACAGGTATTCAAGAAAGAAGTGTTGTAGTGGGCTGCTCAGGGGAGTGATGAAGTCCCCACCCCCAGAGGTATTTAAAAGATATGTGGATGTTGTACTAACGGGCATGATTTAGTGATAGGATGTTGCAGTTCGGGTTGGACTTGATCTTAAAGATCTTACCCAGTGTAGGTGACTCTATATGTAAAGAAGATCCAATTGGCTCTGGTATGTAGGATTTCCAGAAATCTTCTGCATGAGATCATCAAGGAGTTTAAAAAAAAAAAAAAAAAAAAAGGCAGGATGTTTTTCAGAAGTGAGTGGCAGCAGCACTTCCATTATGAAAACGAAAACGTGTGTGGTAGGAAAGTCAAGACCCAACTTTATCTAATTGCAGGAGGCCCTCTACGTTCAAAGTGGGTAAGAAGAAAGTGGTGGAGGCCATACGTTAGGGAGGCACACAAAATTTGTAACTTCTTGCAGGAAGGAACAATTGTCTGGGATTACAATAGACAGTTGTGTAAGAAAGCCAGTTGAGGATCAGTTGATAGAATGAATCTATCAATTGTTGGAATAACACGGAACAAAAGAAAATGGGTAATTGTCTAGGTCTGTGGTGCATCTGCATTCAACTGCCATGTGCAGATCTTCCTTCTGTAAGATGGAGCTTTGGAAGGTTCAGAAATGGGTTCAGTGGTTCAGATTGTCAAAAGTACAGAATTAATTCCTTGGGAAAGTTTAAGACAGGATGGATTGGCCTGAAGAAAATGTGCAGGGAGAAAAGGCCTGTGAAATCATCAGTGAAGTCATGAGTGACCTGGAGGAGAAGAGGATAAGAAATGGTTCTTCATCATCTTTATCAAAGCAAAAATGTCGCATCAGTTGCGGGTCGTTTTTTCAAAGCAAACAAAAAAAAAAAAAATGCTTTTTCACAGCATAGGAAAGTAGCTGCAGAAGTTCTTGTAGTGGGACACTGTGGGTGGTAAGCATTTAGGGACTCGTAATACAGTGAAAGAAATCAGTTGAAGAAAAAAAAGGCTGGTTCTAAAGCAATACTTCAGTGTACTTGCACGTTTTTCTCCTGACTTTTGTTGTGGTTGTTAATACCGCAGTGTCATGTCTTCACAAACTCAGGATACAATACAAATAAAAAGCCCCTTTGTTTCTTTGTTTGGTTTTAATTACTTGTATTTACATTATTCTTTAGGACTGTACAGTGCCAGTGAGAAGTGAAGTGTGGGCCTTGTCTGATTTCAAATCATTTGGATGGTTGGTGCAGAGTGGAGAGCACAATGATAAAAACACTGTTTACAGTTGTGAAATGTGTCTTTTCTGTGTATCTAGGTTTATCCTACTGTGCAGGTTATAATACTTTTTTCCTGGAGTGATAGAAAAGCTTCAGTAAATGTTTCTGGGTTTTGCTGCAAAAAGATCATGTTGGGATATCTTTTGTGTGAGGCGGTTGTGGCACTGGAAAGAACTGTGCTTAGCATGGAACCTGCCACTGCACCCAGCACCAGAGGATATTTCTACTAGAAAGCCTCTGGAAAGTGAAGGCACAAATAGTGTTTATTAAACGGTAAACTTTGCAACATCAGAGTGGTTAGGGAGCTATAGTGAAAGTAACCTATCTGAAAATATCAAATAAAACCCATTTTGGTTGATTTAGCTTCCTCATTAGGCTGTTTCTATGAATGCCAACCTAAGACAGAGGAGCATGAGGTAAAGTAAAGTAGAGAGAAAAGGTGATGCTCAGAACTGCTGTGATAGAAAGTTGTTCTTTTGAGACACATTGCACTCAATTATATTTAACTTCTGTTATTACATACGTATGATATGAGGGCGAGGTTTGGGCAACAAAATAGCTTGGGACTGATCTCAAGATATGTTTTTGTGTGAGGGGAGAAGTGTGCGTTTTTTTTTTTTTTTTTTTTTTTCAGGTAAACCTGAAAGTAACTTGAAATTTGAAATCTCAAAGATCAAAGTTTCAAATATTTGCAGTAATGTGAGGTACTTGATTTCTTTAAATGGAAAATCCTGTTTTTTTCCATGTCCTTGTCAGTAATCCCTGGTGTCCTCAGACTTTGGAAAACCAATGCAATATTTGAGTGTCTTAGGATTTCATAAAATGTTTCTAACAAACTGAGCTATGAACTGCTAGCCATTAACCAAACTTGTGGGTTTTAAAAAAATTTTTTATATTTTTTGCAGGATTTGGAATTTCATGGTGTGATGAGATTTTACTTTCAAGACAAAGCAGCTGGAAACTTTGCAACAAAATGTATCCGTGTCTCAAGTACTGCCACAACTCAAGACGTGATAGAGACTCTTGCAGAGAAGTTCCGGCCAGACATGCGCATGCTGTCATCCCCAAAATACTCGCTCTATGAGGTGCATGTCAGTGGAGGTTAGTACTTATTTGTCCTCTTTCCTGCATCCGTGCTACTTTTCTGCCCACCTTTAGCCAAAATACCTCTAAGTTTTGCTCTCTGTTGCTGAGCTGTATAACAGAGTTTGATTTCTTTTGTTGCTTTATGTATGTCGCTACTAATTGTTACTCTAGGAAGTGGTATTTCAGAATGTAAGCATGTCTATTAGGCCTGCAGTTCATGTAAGTTTTAATTATGATTATTAAGTGCCGTACTTGACATCCTCTCACTTGTTAACATTTGTGAGAGTGTTGCTATTTTTAGGACCGGTCGATTAAGGCTGGATTTATAGTGGGAGGATGGAGGTGTTAAATTGGAGCACTTGGGAGTGCATCTCAGTTCTTTGATGTTGTGGGCCTTGTAGGTAGCCTTATGTTGTATATACCTTTACTGTTAAACTGGAGGAAGTTCAACATACTGTTGTCTGAAGCTGCTGTGTTTCCTAAGCAGAACCTTTAGTGTTATCCGGGAAGGGCTTAGATTTCTAAGCAGTCTTTTGTTGTTGCTAGTATTTGTCTTCACCAATAATGCCTCACTTCAATAGAATGCTACAGGTTGGGAAGCAGTGTAGGGTGCAGAGGGTCACTACCAAACTATGGGAAACTAGTGTCTTTAATTCTTTTGAATGACTGAAACCAATATAATGTGAGATAAAGAATGGACATTTACTTGAGTGTATGTCGCTTTCCATGGTATATGAGTGATGATTCGATGCGAGTCATAAGGGATTAAAAAAAAGAGTTCATGTGTCATCACTGATTAAAGTGATGAATACTATATGGTTTCTCTGCTTCAAGTTGTTTGTGTTTGTTTTAAATCCCTTAGCACTGTATTTGTAGCCAAAATAGAATAGTTTCCTTTGCAGGGAAAGTTCCTGGTGTTTAAAGTGTGGCTCGTAAGAGAAGCACTTCACTCAATATGAGTTTTTCACATTAAGTAAATGTAAATGCAAAGACATCAGTGCTGTGTGTATATACTATCTCCTGCTTCTAAATGGAGATAAAATAACAGAAGCTGCTTAATTTTCTTAAACACTCTCAGATTTTTTTCATGTAAAATGGATTCAGCACACTAAATGGAAGTCTGTTGTAGTATATGTAATGAAGTTTGTGTAGTGTATGTACATAATGGATTTTTGTTTTATAGTCTGATTTGTTTTTTACAGTCTTTAAAGAGCAGTAGTTACTGGGTCAAGGTCACACTGGTTAAATTTTAAATGAGGAAGATAAGTATTTCAGAGCTTCATTAAATTATGAAGTTTCACGGACTTTAGCTGCAGAAACAAGTTCTGATTGTTAATCTTATATTCTTAAGCTTTAGTTCTGATAAAGAAAATGCACAAATCTGTTATGGACTTTTGTCTTACATAGATAAACTTGGGTTGGGTATTGGAAAGGAGCCATTTATCTCTGCATCCTTACACCACTAGGCTCTATACCTTTAGAAAGGCATCAACTGATTACTGGAGCAAGCTGCCTAGACAGATTGTGAAGTCATCTTCTCTGGTGATATTCAGAATCCACCTGGATTCTTTCCTGTACAGCCCATTCTAAGGAACCTGCTTTAGCTGGGGCATTGGACTGGACTGTCTACAGAATTTCCTTCCCACTCCTACCATTTTGTGGTTGTGTTATTGTGTGCTGTTCAGTGAAAGTGCAGCTTTGTTTCTAGATCTCTTTGCTCTTGAGATGCCACATAATTGTTAACGCTTTTCATTTTTTTGAAGAAGAAAGAAGATTAGATGTGGATGAGAAGCCTCTTGTTGTACAATTAAACTGGAACAAAGATGATCGAGAGGGAAGATTTGTTCTCAAGAATGAAAATGATACAGTTCCTCCAAAGGTGAGGCTTTAAGCAGTATGCTAGTGGCAACAGCAGTCTTGCAATTCATGGGACTTGCTCCTATAGCAAAACTTTTTTTGAAATCTGTTTTTCTAATTCCTGAAAAAAACTGCTGGATGATGATCTTGGATATCTGCAGCAAGTCTGCTTAAATCCTTTAAGTGCATCTTCACCACCCTCATCATGCAGCATTGTTATAATCTAATTAATTGTGAAACTTGGATCCATGTAGCCGTCTGGTATTGTAGCATGCAATACCCAGAAAAGTTTGTTCTAATAAGATGAAGTGAAAATATCTTCCATCAGTATATGATGCTAAATGCCTAAGAGATAATCCCAAGAGGGATCTTGCAAAGCCTTTAAAGGAGGATGCCAGAGAGGGTTATTTAACTAAAAAATTGTTACCTGCTTCAGTAACATTGGGTTTCTTAAAGAAACTGTTGGAAGACTGTTTCTTTGTGAGAAATTAGTTTCCATCTCACAGCAGGGGAAGGATGGGAAGTTTTAGTGTACTTGATGTTCTTTTCTTTTTCCTTCTCATTTCTTTTGTATTAGTTATGAAACATTTAATTAGTAACATGAACTTAAATCAGGCTTTGGCTCCTGAAGTCAACTAATTGTATACATTATATATTATATCTAACTTTTTTTTCTTATTCTAAGTTTATAGTTATGGTAAATGTGCTGTTTAGAATGGGCTGTAATCAGACAAACTCGTCTTGGGCTGAGCACTAAATTCTATTTACTGTTGGATTTAGAGCTTTTTAATTTCAAAGATGCTTTAGGTATAAGTTCATGAGCTTTTTGGTGTTTATGCTACTTTTGACTACAGGATACACCCCTATTGGACACAAGGAAAGAAAATTAATGATGCCTTGTTCTACTTTTACCAGTCATGCTATTCATTTTTCATTGAATTAACAGAGAAGAAGGATTGAAGATTGACTTTTTTTGCTTCCTGGTAGAAGCAAAAGACTCTGCATCATTTTTCTCTCATCTTTCATGATTTTTTCCACAGAAGGCAAATGACCAGAGTATTATAGGTATCTTGAGTATACAAGGAGCAGGAATTGGAGAAGAGAGCAATGGAAGGGCATTTCAGAAAAATGCATTTTAGGAGAATTGTCCTCGCTCATGTTTGTCATTTTACAGTTCTTATTTGATGTTCTAACACAGTGGTATTGGAAAACAAAGGTATAACATTGTCTGGTGAAATAGATTTTACTGGTAGGTGGAAGTTTCGGTTATCTTTGAGGCCAAGTAGACAGTAGGTAGTATTCAAGTAAAATTCTGTTGCTTGGGTATGCTTCCTTTGTACAAGGTATTTAATCAGTTCATACTTGCTTTGGAATGTGAGATTATTTTGGCCTTTTATGTTATCCCTGTGGGTATTAGTCCCAGAATACTTGCCTGGGGTATTTTTTTCCATATTAGTAATACTATATCTTAATCAGACTTACTTGGGAAATTAAAATCAATAATAACACTTAATTAGACTAAAAATGATGGAAGTTGTTTTAAACTGATTTATTTCAGAAGGCTCAGAGTAATGGCCCTGAAAAACAAGAAAAAGAAGGAGTAATACAGAATTTCAAACGAACTCTCTCAAAAAAAGAAAAGAAAGAAAAGAAGAGGCGTGAAAAAGAGGCACTGCGGCAAGCATCAGATAAAGATGATCGACTTCTTCATGGGGATGATATGTAAGTGTTGTAAACATTACATATGTCAGTTCATACAACCCGCATAATTCTTTGAAGGATTTATTATCTCTACCAAATAAATCCATTTTATTCATTTAGCAGTGGTTGACATAGGTATTTTATTATCATAAACAAAATAAACGATGGCAATATTTGTGGCTTGTATGTTCATTTTTGGCATAAAGCTTACTTTTTTTATAGGAACCTTAATGCTTGTGCAAAAATTGACACATACTTGTTGACTTGGACTTTTTTTGTTTTTGAGCATTTACTCTAGTTTGCTTCTGTTCCCTTCTCTGTTCTGTCTTTTGACAGGAAAGTAGTTCTTGTAGGTACTGCATTTGACTTATCACCTGGCTACAGGCCGGTTTGTTTTGGCTTTTTTTTTGTGTTTGTTTTTGAGGTCAGGATTGTTTTTCTTTTGTGTAGTACTGCTCTGTATGGACATGTTTGCACCGTTCTTCACGTCAGTATTGGGCTTTCCAATTCTGTACAGTTGCTTAGCTTAATCTTATTTTTAAGAAATTAATGTACTATTGTATTTAAGTACACGAGCAGAAGTAAAATCATGAGCTACAAGCATGTACTAATTCTTCTTCAACATGACTTGCAAGATTTGTAACTCACAAGTTAAGGGTGTTACGTAAAGTTCCTTTTCTCCATCTTTTTTTTTTTTTTTTTTTTTTTTTTTGTAAGAGGTAGAAAACCCTTTTTCTTTCTTGAAAGGTAGCATTCATCAGTACTTACATTGGTTGCTGATTATCTCATGTTCTTAAACAGTCCTAGTCCTAGAAGAAGTGCTGTTAGAATAGAAACCATCTAATAACTCAAATAATCTCTTATACGTATGGATTCCACTTGCCTTTTATGAAGTGATGGGGTTATCTATATACATAGATTGCTCTGAAAGTAACGCTTCCTACTTGCTTCCAGAGAAACTAGAATAGATACAAAGAGAACAGTAGCACTATTTGATAGTGTTTTGTAGCTGAGAATGTGTTCCATTTTCTAACGTGACCCACCTTCTCTTCATACATCCTTCCATGTCAGACACCTTTTTGTCGGACTGCCCTTCTGCTGCCATCTGTTGCACGGCAACAAAATGTAACAGAATATTGGTGAGAAGGTTCAACCTCTACTATGATACCAGCAGCCATCCACCTCTGATGTAATGGGGCAACGTAATGTAATAGGAGACATTATTTCAGAGCAACCTTCATGTATATATTTTCAGGTACTAATGACAATTTTTCTCTCTTCGTTTAAATTAATTTGGCAGTGAGAATTCTCGCCTTGCAGCTGAGGTTTACAAAGATATGCCTGAGACCAGCTTCACCCGCACAATATCTAATCCTGAGGTGGTTATGAAACGACGGCGGCAACAAAAACTAGAGAAGAGAATGCAGGAATTTCGCAGTTCTGATGGCAGACCAGACTCAGGTGTGTAGACTACTTTTAGCTAAATTTGTGTTAATCTGTTAATTGAGTGAATATTTTTAAGGCCAGCAGCTCCTGTGAGTTTGACTTCAATTAACCTTAAAGTACAAATAGATACTGGAGATAGTAATAGTTAAGTATGGTGTAATGGAACAGATGATTCATAGAGGTAAAACTCCATAGGAGTGTGCTCTATGACTAGTGTGAGTTAGGGGCAAGTTGTTGGGAGAGAGTATGCTTGTTGATCTTACTAACAGTACTGAACAAGGACAGAATTAGATTTATGAATGTTACAAATCAGAGAAGCATTCTGAAATGAATATGATTCATTTTGCTATGAACAATTTCAGTAATCAGCAGTGCAATCAGTGGCACAAATGCAAGATGACAAGGAATATTTGTTCGGATCTGCCCAAAGGGTTCTCTGTTAGATCTTTTGGATCACATATTATAACATTTGGATCACAGTGATCAAATATTTCCTGTTGTTTATGTGAATATAAAGAAAACAGTAGTTGTATAGATACCATCATTACATGCAAGACAAATGGAGCAATTTTAGTAGTATTCTATCCACAGAAGAGTAGTGAAGAGTGAGTAGAGGTATAGAAAACACTACTTACAAGAGGAGTCTGAAATCAGCTTTTCAAAGAGAGGAGAGAGTCTCAGAGATCAGTGCAATCTGGCTGTTAAGGTGGGAGAGGTTAGTTTGTCATCCAGTTGTTTTCACTATTTCATTTTGATGTCGCTAAGAGTGGTAATGATGGTGAAGTGTAGGGTGAAAAGCTTTCTTGGAGAATACAACATCACTGGAGGCTTTTACCTGTGGTCAAAATACATTTTGAGGATTTTGTGTAACCTGCCTTGTATTAGTGTGTTGCCTGAATGATTTCTGAAGAAGTTCTTTTTTAGATTCTGTTAGAAATACAGTAAATTACCATCTTTTATTTTTGTTCTTATTTTTCTGTTCTGTGGTAGCAATGTTAATTGAATTTTGTTTCCAAGGTGGGACGCTGAGAATTTATGCGGACAGTTTAAAACCAAATATACCATACAAGACAATCCTGTTGTCAACTACAGATACTGCAGACTTTGCAGTTATTGAAGCACTGGAGAAATATGGCTTGGAGAAGGAAAATCCCAAGGATTATTGTATTGCTCGTGTAAGTGAAGTTACTATGTCATAATTCTTCTCATGTTTCATATTTTACAGTTGTCGTTACAAGTGGCTTAAAATTGAATGGAAAGACCTTGGTAGTTCAACAGCTATCTTTAAAAAAAAAAAAAAAAAGTTTAACAGCACTAGGAGTTCTTTTTTAAAGATTTTTTTCCAGATAAAATCTCATTTTAAAATATTGCTTGATACACAGGTAAACATTAATAATGAAAGTAACATGTTTTTGTATTTGATACTGTGGCCTGATGCCACAAAATGTACTTATACTTCACAGTTGTATAAAATAATAGTTGATCCTGCAAAGACCGAAATTCATGCTGTTTGTGCATAAGCTATCATGGAATAATAGAATGGCTTGGGACCTCAAGGATTGTTAAGTTCCAACCTCCCTGCCACAGGCAAGGCTGCCAGCCACTGGATCAAGCACTAAACTAAATTGCCCAGGGCCCCCTGCAACCTGGCCTTAAACACCTCCAGGGACGGGGCATCGGCAGTCTCTCTGGACAACTTGTTCCTGCACCTCACCTCTCTCAATAAAAAACTTCTCCCTGACATCTAATCTAAATCTTCCCTGCTTTAGTTTAAAACCATTCCACTTGTGTCCTATCACTATCTACCCCTGTAAAAAATTAATTCCCCTCATATTTATAAACTTTCTATGAGGTCTTCCTACATCCTTCTGTTCATCCTTCAGGCTGAACAAGCCCTATTCCCTTGAATAAGTAAGTCTGCTTAGAGTCAGAACTGCTTAGTCCAAACTCCATTATTAAAGGTTCTTTATGCCTTTCATTGTTGGCTTACCCTCATTATATATCAGAAAAGATGAAACGTTTAACTAAAATTTGCACTTTCAGAATGTAATTATTTTAGGAGTTCTAAATGAATTTTATAGAATCACTCTTTCTGCTAGGTACAGCTGTATAAAAAGGGCTCATGGACAGTACAGATTAAAAATTATAAACTTCTGTCCACATTAACTTCTGAAAGAGAATGGCGTGATATGAAAATGTTCATTAACCTGTAACTGTGATCTCAACTATTAGAGTTAATTTACATTAAGATTTTAAATACTCATTTTATTATTGTAAGGGTTTTTTTTTAAGTAATAGTTACAGCACTTTTTTTAATGACACATCACATTTTAAAAGCGATTCTCAGTTTTGTCTCTGAAGTATTTTCTATGTGTAGTCCTATGTATGCTTATTATCTTAATACTGTCTATCTATTAATAAAATTAATGATTCTCAGTCATCAGTGCTGTAAAATAGGCTTCTGAATTGACATTCTAGTTTTTCTGGTGTTTTGAGAGATTGTAGCTTGCAGCAGAAACATTTTAACTTTCTTCAGAATTTGAAAAATGTTTTGCATTGAACTGTTTTGTTCAGAACCAGAGGGTGTTATGATGTATTAAGAAATATTTATGATTCAGAGAATTTATTGAGGTGATTACATGCTTCTATACCAGGGAAATATTTGCAAGTTACTGCTGTAATAATGACATTCCCCTCTTATACCTCCCCTTGTTCTTCAGTCTTGTGTGTAGTTGTTTAATGTAGAAAATAGTCCATGCAGTGTTGCACTGATGCTGAGAAACATTAACCAAGTCTTTGCTCTGAAATAAGTTGCTTTAACTTAATTTTCAGGAAAGCACATTTGTAGAATACTACCTTTTGAGGGATGCCTCTTCTTTATATTGTAAATTTCTATAATTAAATAACTTCTCTGTTCACATTTTAAATATGAGTGGTATTCATTGACTAACAGCCAATCTTTTTAAATGCCTTTCAAGTGCAGAAAGCCTTACTGTTTTGCTCATCAGAAGTCATTGGCTAAAACCTGTTCAGCCTTTCTGAGTGCCTCTGTTCATTAAGGTTTTTCAAATACGATTCTTGCTTTTTACTGAAGTTGAGTATTTTTAGATTAACTTAACTTAAAAATCTATCTTTTTTTTCCTCCCACATACTCTATGAATTTGCTTTCCTTGCTGGAAATATAAAAACATCCTACATCCAGCCTGATAATTTTTTCAACATTGCTTCTTTTTTTGGAAACCTACAGTACATCAGTAAATAGGTTTCATGGCAGCTTAGCAGAACTTCACTGAAGAACCAGTGGCAGGGCTTCTTCCCTTACTTAGTATTTAAAATACTTCATTGTATTTTGGGGAAAACAGATCTTTCTTGTACATGTTACTTTTTTTAACTTTATAAGTTTAAAGCAGTGTGCAGTAGAACTGGATAACTTCATTTTCCTATTGGGAAATGTTGGGATTGTAAATGCTTTGTTTGGGCAGCAGGTGACAAGTCTTACAAGAAGATTGAAGCAGTTCACATTTATTTAACTATTAAAATAGATGTTAAATTACATCACAAGACCTTTGTAAGGCTGCATAATTACGTGTAATCAAGTGCACTCACTTGTGAAGTTTCAGTTGAAACATGAAAATTGTAAGGTTTGTTTCTGTTAGTGCCTACCATTGACAACTTCTGCTGTAAACAGTTATTTCCTGTTAGTTGCTTTCTTTCATATTCCACTTTGTTGTATTTCATGCTGGATCTCTATGCCCAATTCTGAAGTTTTTCCATGTCATCAAGTAAATGCAAGTCTGTTCTGGTATATATTGTTTGTTTCAGTACACTTGGTTTGTGTTTCCCTGCATAATATGAGGTTCACCGCACATGTCTCAAGATGTCAAATTAATTAGACAGTCTTCCATGCTACCTGTGTATATTCACTTAGGGCATAAGGCATGAGGCATGCAGCAAACCAGTTAACTCCTGGAATCTTGATTAGACCTTTGTCTTAGCATGCTGCGATTCATAATTACTTGAGGATAAGATGTAAACTTCTTGTAATGTCAAACAAAAACATGCAGTTTATGGTAAATAGGACTTTCGTTTGTTTTTGTTTTTTTTCTTTTTACAGAAACAGACATGAAATACTTGAGGTTTTTTGTTTTGTTTCTAACAAGCTCCGTTGTGTTTTTGGTTTTGTTTTTTTGAGGGACACAGGCAGAACCTCTGTTCCTAACTTGCAAGGAGAATTTTAAATGAATTAAAATTCACAGTAGATATAAGGGGTTTGTTTGCTTAATTATTTATTCACTTAAAGCAGAAATGGTGGAGGAACTTATAGAAGAGCTGTCCTAGTACTGTTTGGTTGGTTTGTTTTATTTGATACTTTTGATAAGGCTAGATTTAATAACTTTTTCTGTAGCTAAATTTGACCCTTACTTATCACAGGGATTTAAGTGTTCAAGTTTTACCTTCTGTTATTGGTTGATCACAGAAAGCGCCTTGCAAGGATAAGTTTTAAGATGCTGTATTTAGAATTTTTAGCCTGAATTTTCTGTGTGGTTCATTGCTTTTTTGAATCAATAAATGTAGGTTGGAGTGAATTTCTGATATGCATGCCTATGAATGCCATTATAAGGAAACAGAGTATATTCTTCCTGATCTACTATGTTGTTTTTTGTTGTTGTTGTTTCAGTTTGTGGTTTGTTAGTTGCTAAGACATGATCTCAGCTAGTTTTTACCCATCTCGAGTTCCTACTATATTACAGAAAGCAGGGGAATGTGCAAACCTGATTCATTAAAGGGTGTTTAACAGCACCTTCTGTTTTTCAGTATGAAAGCAAAGGCAAAAAACCAAAATCATAGTGTAAACCTATTCTATGTGTTTCCATTATTCTAAAATGTGGGAAAATCAGCCTTGTGGGAGATGGAGGCAGTATTCAAATAAAGCATGGGTGAGATGGTTTCTAAAATTGCTTTGTGATTAGGAGCTTCCTGTCCTGTTAAGGTCAGTTGAAGTGTTGTGTGTCTTTGCTGTAGGTTAGGTCACACACCTTTTTTTAGTCAAGGAATGTCTGAGTTTATCAGCTCACGCTTCTCATGAGATGGAAGTAATAGTAACTGACTGGAAAGACGAGGAGATTGCTGCCTTTGTGACCATTTCTCTTCAACTTCTCCGTTTTACTATTGCTGCTGTTAGTTAAGCCAGGAATGCCACAGTATATGTTAGTACAAGTTCCAAGGCAGAATAAACATCAGGGTCACGTTGTAGCCCTTGTGTTTTTATCTCTCACCTTTCCTCTAATTTCAGAGCATTTGGATTTTCTTTGGTTTCCTCTCCAATCTGTATTGTTCAGCCCTTGAGTAAGCAAAATTTTGGTGTGTGGTTTCTATTTAATGCTTGATCTGGAGAGGTTTGTGCTTTTAAAATAGTTGTTGTACAAAGCTTGAAATAGAGTCTTTCTTGAATAGCTGATTCAAATTATCCTGTAAGTATAATCAGTTTTGAAATCTGGGATGTGAAGTAGAAGAGAGTGGTTTGGCAAGATAAGATTTGAGTTTAGATGTATTTCTGTTTCCTTTTGGTTTATAAATTATAGTATTTTCCTGAATTCATAGTATCTTGTCTATTTGAAAATCTAATTAAAGATAATGTAATTAGATCTATGTTTAGCCAGGTTTTGCATAGAAAAGCTTTTAGGGAAAAACCAATGACTCAATTAAATACTTGTGATCTTAAACATACTTATTTCCTGCTTGGAAGAAGATGAAAGGAAGTTTGAGGTGTGTCTGTGGGAACTTTGTTAACACTGCAGTGGGTGTGGAGAGGAGGTGACAAATAAGAGTTAGAAGCCTATGGAGGGCTGCAGCATGGTTGTGTGCACCAGTCAGTATGTGCCTTAATTTTGGAAGGCGTTGCCTAGGTCATAGTTCAGAGATAGAAACAATGTGGAGTAGTTCATTTGAAATAAACTTCCTATGGATTTAAATAACGTTAGGATCACAAATGAGGTAGTAAAAGCTTTGTGACTTTTAAAATGTTATTATTTATTATTTAAATTCAGACATGAGTGATTTATATTTGATTTAGAGGCTAGTCACGCTGTAATCCTGGCTGTTGCTGTTTTTATGCTTTACTGCTTTGGGAAGCAGTAATGTGAACGTGTATGAAATAGTCAGTAATGTCTCCTTTCGAGTCAAAACAAATGAATCAAGGTTTTCCCCTTTCTCAGCCTCATAAGAGTATAGCTATAAAAAGTGTGAGTGCTTTGAGGTTGGTTCCCAAAGTATGCTTATTTTAGGTTCCTCCTCAAAGCTAGACAGCATGAAGCCTCAGCCAGATGCTCTAGTTTTGCACTTACTCTCCTGCTATAGACAAGGTGGAGGTTAAGTGTGACAGGGATGCAAATGGTATTACAGTGTTTTCTTTGCCAACTTGTCTTGCTGTTTCTAAAGATGCTTACATATTGCTTTAACAGAATGGCTTTAGCAAAATGAAAGGATGATTCCAGTGTGTAAGATGGTGAAAGAAACTGCAGTTCTTTCTTTCAACTATCCTTTCACTGATGTTTCACTTTCACTTTCTTGATTGTTGGAAATTGAAATAATTTTGTTTGCTGGAGGTTGACCTTATCTAGTTTAAGTGTAACCAGCTTTCCCTTGTTTTTAAATTTGTCTGGTATTCTGGGAAGTGTGGTTAACCACAAGTTAGAAGAAACCTTGGAAAGCAGAATGCATTTCAAGTTTCTTAATTCACTTGTTTTATCTGTTGTTTTATATATATAGAGAGAGGTGTCCAATAACACCTCTGAAAACTTGCATTTGTTCTTTTCTAGGTCATTCTGCCTCCTGGTGCTCAGCACTCTGATGATAAAGGTGCTAAAGAAACTATTCTGGATGATGATGAGTGTCCACTTCAGATATTCAGGGAATGGCCTAGTGATAAAGGTATGCTGGAAAAGCTTTAGGAGGTTTTTTGTGCATTGAGTATTGTAAGCTATGTTTGTGAATGCCTGTAAAGCAGGAAATTGGAACATCTGTTTTTGAAGTGTTTTGTTTTCAGGCATTTTTAAAACTAGGTGCCTTTAGTTATTTACCACTTCATTCAGTACTGATTATAATACTGCATCCTTAGGCAGTAGAAGTATTATACATTTCATCCTGAAGTTTTCAAATTATCCACCATGGAGAGGTATTAATCTTTGGAACAGTCTTAACTTACAAGTAACTACATAAATGTCAGGAACATAGTAACCTGAAAGTAATCCTATAGAAGACTTATAAAGTGATATATATTAGAAGTGTGCTTTTTCACTGATAGTGAGACTCAATGGGTGTATAATGCTGTGTTTTAGGAATACTAGTCTTTCAGTTGAAAAGGCGGCCTCCTGATTATGTCCCAAAGAAATCCAAGAAAATAGCTGATGGAAAGCCATTAAAGGGGAAGGAGAGAGTTGACGGGTCTGGCTACGGCTCTTGCCTTCCTCCTGAGAAACTACCATACCTGGTAGAACTAAGTCCAGGTAAGAATTCTGCTTATCTAGTAATTTAGGTTATATTTAGATGATATTTAGCCATATAATTTTTTTTTCTACAAATAAGACTTCCATTGAAAACACAAGTCTGATGTTGAGAGTATAAGCGAGCATCACTTCAGTTGTCTTCTCCTGTCAGATTCTGAATTTAAAATATCTAGAGGTAGCTGCTTCATGTTGCTATTATACTGGGATAAAAGAATACGATAAGAGAGAAATGTTTGACTAAAACTTCATTAGTTTGGTTTCAAATGTGTATCCCCATTCCTTCAGTTCTCACCTTCCTTTGGATTTGGGGGTTTAAAACTTGGTAATTAGTAGAACAGTTTAATACAACGGCCTTTGATTTTAAAATGAGTAGGACTCTTTACCTCATGATGTACTATATTCACTGGTTCTTCTGGAGGACTAAGTACACTGAGGCCTTTCAAACTAAGTGTAGATATTCTTGGGAGATTAAAAATATACATATGTATACCATTTTCAAAACAATATCTATCTAAATCCTACTTCTTATTGCAAAGTATGGCTGTTTGGAGGAAGGAGGAAAAGAAAAAACAGGAAAGCTTTTCTTAACTCTGTTTTATCTTCAGAAGTATATTGCAGCATACCTTAGAAGTTGTATTTGACAGTGCCATATGTTAAATTTTGATTTTAAAAAATCATGTTCTTGTCCTAAAACTCATTCAGTAAATGTTTTTCAGGCTGTGTGTAAACTTCAGATCACTAGCAAGGCTGTGCTTTAGTTTAGACTTCATTGCAACTCTTTTGGCTTCTTTGTCATTGACAATTTTATGACATAGGAATATCTGAGGGAGCTTGTTTGTTTATAACACACCAAATTTTAAAACACATGCAATTTCTTATTCTCATTTCTGTCATTTTCATGTTTAAAGATCAGGATGTAGAATTTAAATATTTACGTGGTGTAGCTATCTGCCACTCCTTTTATTAACACCTCTAACTAGGATGTGTTCTGATATCTAAACCAGGTGATGTACAGATTGAGGTCTGGTTACTTACCTTTCAAGTAGCAAGGTTGAAATCCTTTCTTTAAAAAGAGATACTCTAACACTTTGTATGTGTTCTGATTATAGTCAAATAGTGTTGGTTCTTTTGTTTGTTTTATAGAAAGGTGAATTTAACAGTATGCAGTTAAATATGTTGAATATATTTTGTCTTGCATTCTGTGGGCTGAAGTTAGATTAACCTATGTTTTGGTGGTCTTTTTTTTTTTTTTTTTTTTAATAGTACTTCTATTGTTATTGTTCTCTAAACTGTTACTCTTCATCGAGCCTAGTTGCTTTTGTATTAAAATGCTGCCTTGGCAGTGGAGTGAAACATCTGTTTACTGAGAAAGGAAAAGCAATCTGAAATGACACAGGTGGCAAGGCTACCCACTGAGCCTTTGCACAGTGCCTGTGGGACTGACCTATTGTTCAGTTTTTCTTCTAACAGCTTGTTGTTGCTTTCCTAAACAATAATAGGAGTTGTTTTATTCAGTAGCTTTGTAGAACTGATGTCTTTATATACTATGCAGTTTCTAAAGTTGAATGAGTTAAATGCACTTCATCCTTATAAAGTGGTAAGCGTTGTCTGGCTACAGTTTTCATCCTTTCCTGTCTTTTCTTTTCCTGCCCTCTTCCGCATGTTCTGCATGGTATCTGTCTGCTGCTGCTGCCTTCACCTGGGTCCTCTGCATGTGTTTCTAACCCCAGGGAGAAGGAATCACTTTGCCTACTACAACTATCACGCTTATGAAGGTAACGCTATATTTAATACTGTTCTCTCATTAGTCACTAAAAACATCGTTCGCTGTGAAACTTTTGTTTCTTTTGGACATATGAAAGGCTGTCTTGATTCTTACTAATTTTTTTTTTTTTTTCCCAAGGGACCATTTCTGTGAAGTAGCTATCTTGCTTGTCAGCTACAATTTAATTGTTCTTGGTGAATAGATATCTAATAGGTCATGAATGTGCTACTATCTGAAGAGCTCAACCTTCTAGCTAAGATTAACAAGTTTTGTAGGATGATCTACAAACAGTATTGTGGTAGGAAGAAATCATTCTTTGATTCATCTGCTTGCAGAATTCACAGTTAATTGTGTTTGGTAAATGTCAAGAAACTTAACTGTGCTACTCAATGTTTGATGCATTGAAGATGTCATCACAAATGATTTTTGTTATGGGAAATAGCATTTGGCCGCTAGAAAATGATTTCAGTTTCTGCTTTGTAGTGTTCCGTAACATCCCTTTGTATATCTAATTGCAATCTTACATTGTTGTCTAACAGTAACAGCGTACATCAAAGAGATTTGGGCATACTTAGCAGAAGTCTTAAGTTTTATCTTTAGTATTTGATAATCTAATCTACCAATCATTATGGCATTTGATTCTACTTTGATTCTCTCTCCATTTAAGTGTAATGTGCGGATGTGTTCTTGTCTATTTGGCTAAAACAGGATATAAAACCACTTGCTTCTTACATCAGGAGTCAAAGTACTGAAATTTCTAGCAAAGTGTGATTTCCTTTAATATCATTTTTTAACATCCATTTCCTTATTTTATTTTGTAGACTCCTAGTCTACAAAATAGTATATAGGTTGTGAAAAAGAGTTCTTAGTATTCTAGAGCCTCTCTCTGCAGAACAATGTATTTCACAATATATATATATGATATACTTGTGTATATTACAGAAGTAACTCGACGAAGCTATGATGGAAATGTACTTCCATCAGAGCATTGGTTCTGTTCTTACAGAACAATCTGGTAGACTTCAGTTCCACATCCTGTGCAATGACACTAATTCGTTATGTTTGCTACTGGAAGCATATCTTATTTTTCCATTTCTGCACAGTTGCTTATATTGCTGATTGGTTTCTAGGACTTTCATAGGCTGAAGATCAGATTCAGCACCGTGAGATAGATGCAGTTCAGTAGCTTGTGACTGTAAATATGGTAGTCAGCAGTTGTCTCTGTATTCTCAGTCTTGCAAGTGAACCAGTAAGCTGAGATGAGTCTGATAGTAACAGAAATAGACTGAAGTGAGATATGACAGTATTGCAAATAGGTGTTACTCTCTAGGTGATCATATAATCATGAAATAGTTTTAGTTGGAAAAGGCATTAAGATCATCAGTGATTATGACTGCTGATGAATTCAAAGTTATTATCTTCAGTTGTTCAATCAATCCTTAAAGTTTGAGGAAAAATGACAAAAATACATTTTCGTGGTAGTCTGTAAGATTTATCCTGCTAGTCTAAAATAAAAATCATAAAGGGTTAAAAATAAAAATAAAAACCAGACATCTGAAACCTTTCTTCCTGCCTCATTACATAAAAGCAACCATGAATTGTAGAGTTGAGAGTAATGGGAGAGTAATGGGAGATATAACAATTAAGAAAGATGATTTACTAAAAGTTGGTGAAGATTAAAAGCCTTGGCCAAAGCAATTTCCCCAGCCAAACTTCTTTTCAAGAACAGAACTGCAGTATCATGGTAACACTTTTCCACGTTAGTTTGAAGAAGCTTATTTGTCTGCCACATTCCTCACTGAATCTTTCTTTACCACAGATGTCTGCTATTGGCTCTTTCTGTTAGCAGTGCATATCTTGTCTGAAATTCAGTAGGAGACTTTATCTTTTGACTTTGATATTTCTAATCTGTCAATCCCATTTTTTTTTTTTCTTTTTCAATTGTCTTAAGTGCTAACTTAGACTTCTATAGTAACCCAAGAAGGAAATCTCCTACTATCTAAACTATAGTAGGAGATTTCCTTCTTGGGTTACTATAGAAATGCAAGCTTAAACTGCATTTTAAGTAAATAGGCACAATGCCTGTGGAGGTGTTTTTGTTCAACTTGGGACTCATTTAAATATTTCCTATTTTCTGATTTACATTGTTTTGTTTAGTCAGATTTCAAGTAGATACTTTTTATTTCACTGAATAATTTCAACTGCTGGATCAGCAAAATCAAATTGAAACCATCTCCAAAGTTGTGTAAGATTCACCCTCTAGTTGTGAATTACTGCAGTATAAAGCAATATCTATGAAGGGAGGCCTTTTCTGTCTTTCTATTGCATAAAAGCGTATATTTATGTTAAGAATTCCTGAGTTAATTTACTACAAGTGATTGTTCAGTTCTGCTCACTGCACATTTTTATGGCACTATTTGAAGTGCAGTATTGAATATTAACTGCATAAAGCAAACCATGAAAGCTGTATTAGAGAGTGATAGCACCACAGTTTGAACAGATTTTGTATAAACAATTTCACTAGTGAGTATAAGTGTAGTTCATGATGCATCTTATTGTACAGTGTACTTTGAAGTATTTTTTAATAACCCTTTTCTGTAAGTCACCGATTTGTGCATTGTCTTTGGAATTGAGATCTCCTTTCCAATTGAGGATTAACTTCTGAAATAAAAGTTTTCAACCTGTGATAGGCAATATACACAGATGTGTATATTTCTATGCACGTGTACTTCCATATGGGGGAGAAAACAACTTCTGAAACACACTTCAAATGCCAACTGCACTAAATGGATTTGAAGCCTAGTAGTGTTACTGGGTAAAACTTTGTTAGGCAGATAAGTTTAACATATGGTTAAGTCAGTGCTTCATTTCTCATCCTCAGTTCTTCAGCTTGTGTCTGGGAGGCAGATGTTACTATTCAATTTTTTAAACTTAAAACCAAAATAATAAAAAAACAACCAACTAAGACCACTAGATGTTTCATGCACCTATTTAGCTCTGCTTGTGTTGTTTAGTCATGGATGTCATAAGTAGGATACTGGCCATCCAGGCCACGTGTTTCCTTACGCATACATATAACATGAACAGGTTTTGGATAGGATTCATACATTTTCTTTATACCTTTTGTTTCTTTTCTAGTATTGTTTATTAATGCCCATCTTCCCGAGAACTTTGACCTTTCGAATTTCTGTATTAAAAGGAAATAATTATTCTGTTAGATACAAAACCTTGTACTATTATTTTTACTGCACAACTTCTGTATCTTAAGACATATGACTTAAATCATGTGCATCTCCTTTTCAAATGAGCAGAAGTGTTGAAGTTTGAACCTTAGAGGCTAACAACAGCCTTCTTGGACTTTGGTCATTTGGGCTTTGCGACAGATAGGGCAGAAATGCAGCCTGCTGTATTGTGTTCTGAGGAATGCATTCCGCTCAACATTTAGATGAGCATCTAGCTGTCAAAAATCAGGAAATACAGGACTTTGCGTGACTGCATACAGCAATTTTCCTTCCTTCTACATGCCTCCCCTGCCCCAGAGCAAAATGGTCTTTTTTTTTTTTTTTTAGAGACATTTCTTCCTTTATAGAACTTAGGATAATTCTCTTCAAAGTTTATTCTAAGCTGAGTCTTCTGGATGACAGTTCTTTAAAACTAGAATGTGGGTAGAGGGAGAAAATGTGAGTTTTGGATTATGTAATAAATAAATGAAAGAGACTCTAGGTTTTGATATGTGGGTTTTGGGAAGACACAGTAACAAGACTTGGGGCTAAGCAGCCAAATGAATTCAGTTGTGTATTATAAGACTGCATTCGATGGTGTTGAAGGTGCAGATGTATAATCTCTGAGTAGCATTGTTAAGTAATTTTAAAATGCCCACCGTTTGAATTGCTGAAGATAGTGTTAGTATTACCATGTTTAGTGTACAGTCTTACTGGATGCATGTTTGTAGATTTAAATATTGGGTATAAAAAGAGTTTTAACCCTGTACCTTTTTTAAAAAAAAAAAAAGTTTAGAGAGCTGACCGCTCTCAGTGTTCAATATTATTTTCTTGATGGATGATGACATGCTACTATTTTATGGCAGTGATTCTAAATTTGTTCAGTAATGGGAGGCTACTGTTGTGTCAGCATGTAAGTTTGATATTTAGAATGCTACTCTGTGAACTGCCTGTTGTCTTGATGTCCCACTAACATCACAACACCCAGAAGTATATTGCTAGGAGCACCTATTACACTTCCACCTGTATCCATACAATTTAAAGCCATATTGATGACTCATTCCCCTCCTGTTCACTTCAGGTGTTCTGTTTCTGTTTTGTATTTTCATCCTGTTGCTTTACTTTCTTTGTATCTTCTGCTTTTATCAATGTTCTTAACTGTTACGTTTTAACTGTTGTTGACTGTTACTGGTTTAAATGTTTTGCATTGAAGGATGATTCAGTTGCTTCATAGAATAAGTGAAATTTTACAGTTAAATTGCGTATGTTCTTTTTGTAATAAACAATGCTGGGAGCTAAAAATCAGATTTATGGAGGTTCTGTTTATATTGATTTTCATTTAAAATTTGAAAATGGCTAGCATCCTTCAGAAAGCAGTATTGCTGTGTGGGCCATAGTTTTAATAATACTCTCTGATATTTTGGAGGGATTACTGTAAACCATTCTTTATGTCCACTGTTAAGTAAGTCTTTTCTGCAGCCTTCTTTTTGCATCCTCCGCTTGGAGGAAAACAGTATGAATGAAGTCAGAAGTAACAGTATTCGTCTAGTATCTGAAGTATTTTCTGAGAAGTGGGAAGGATTTACTTATATGTCAAAATCCATCTGTGTTAGCCTGTGAAGACAACAACTAAATCCTATGCAGCGTCTTGTGTATCCCGCTATGTTTTGATTTATTTGGTGAATGTATACTTGGGGAGAATGTGAGGAGGAAGACAAACTTTATCTTCGACCACATTTTCTTTTGAGGTGAAAATATGAATCAATAGGACAAGGCTCAGGAGTGCTACAGACCAGTATATCAAGACTAAAGCTGTCGTAGACTTAAAAACAAACGAAAAGTTTAAGATTTTCATTTCACATTACCCTATTTTGATATTTTGTGAATAGGAAACAATTCAGCATGTCACTTCTTGGTAGTAGATATTGCTGATAGTCTGTGCTCTTACTGAAAACTGTAAATATTCTTACTACAGTAATATACAGATTTTTTTCCAGTTATTTTCAAAGTAGTTTTAAACCATATTTATATACATGAAATCTTAAGAGGTTGACAAAAATTGTATTACTTCAACTATCAAGGAAATATACAAGGCTTTTCAAAGTATGTTCAGAACAGTAATTTCTGATTACTTTGCTCTTTGTACTTGCAGATAACAGCACTTTGTTGCCAGTGCCCTGTTTACTTTTCCTGTTTTTAGGCTCTGATGAACAACTTAAAATTACACAACAAATCTTGAATGAATATCACTCACATTTTTGTTGTTCTTTTTCTTTTTTTTTTTTATTCATGAATACTGTTACTCTTAAGTTTCTGGAAGACAATTATTGTGCATTTGAGCTTAAATAACTTGCAAATTAATATTTGTCATTTGTTCCACAGATGGTTCTGACTCCAGAGATAAACCAAAGCTTTATCGTCTACAATTAAGTGTCACTGAAGTTGGAACTGAAAAATTTGATGACAATTCCATTCAGGTATGGAGAAAAAGCAGACACAGATGTCAGACTGAGAGTTGGAGCACCTCTCCTGTGAGGAAAAGCTGAGGGTGTTGGGTTTGTTTAGCAAACTAAGTTATGTTACTAGTCTACAAATAGGCTGCGCTGTAGCTCCATCCTACTATTTTAATTTTGGAAGCTGTATATGTAATTTATTTCATGTTAATGGTTTCTGTTTGTAGTTATTTGGTCCAGGAATTCAGCCTCATCATTGTGATCTCACTAATATGGATGGAGTTGTTACTGTAACCCCAAGAAACATTGATGCGGAAACATACGTAGAAGGTCAGCGTATTTCAGAAACCACTATGCTGCAAAGTGGAATGAAGGTTCAGTTTGGGTCATCTCATGTGTTTAAGTTTGTGGATCCCACTCAGGACCATATTATCCCTAAAAGACCTATTGATGCAAGCCTTATGGTCAAAGGTCCAAGGCACAAAGCTGGGTGAGTACAGTAATGAGCCCTGGAAAAACAAAGGATGAGAGTGTTATAAATGGCAGTTGATTAGAGCATGAGTTTAAATGAGTTCCAAGTAACTGCTTTTAAATATTAACCATGTAACTGCTATTTCAATACTTGAGCTCCACCTTGTGATTTTTTTTAGGATTAGCAGGCATCTGTCTCAATATGAAAATGATTGAGGAGGCAAATGTTTCAAAATGCCAACCATTTTTACAGTGTGATTACTTGTGTCCCAGTTTCTGTGTTGCAAGGACTAACAGTACAGAAGGGCATCTTACTGTTTCTCTACATTCATCTTTTTAATAAGTGCATAATGAAAATATTGGTTATGATTTTAGTGACTTGTGTTCACTTCATTGGCTATAGTAATGGTTAGTAGAAACAATATCAAACTGTATGGCATGAAATAAACATGTCATATTCATCCTGTCAAGATCAAAATGAAACTACTATGATAGTGTGCAGTCATTTAGAAATAAAAAAATAATAATAATAATTAAAAAAAAAAAAAAAAAAAAAAAAAACATTGGAGGTGTTTTTCCTGTTCTTTATAAGGAGTGAAACATAAGCCATTCATCCATTCTGAAGTCCAAGAAAATTACAGTGAGTTTTTGGAAGTTAATACGTGGAATGTACCAAGCATTCTGAAATTTGGAAATAAAATCGATTTCCTTAAAAAGAGAGTGCCAGGATGTCCAGTGATTTGCTTCTTCCTGGCTATGGGAAGGCAGTCCTTTGCCTAAGATGTTCTAAAATTTTCCTGATTGTAAATGAAAGAAGTCTATATATATCTTCAGTCATGCCATTTGTTAGAACAGGTTGGACTGCAAGGTACCCTCAGGCACACCCAAATCTTAGCTCCTTCTGTGGGCAGGGTTGCTCTCCAATTAGATCTGGCTGCACAGGGCCCCATCCAATCTGGCCTTGAACACTTTGAGGGATGGTGTATGGACAACTTCTCTGGGCAGCCTCACCTTCCTCTGAATAAAGAATTTCCTCCTAATATTTAATTTAAATCTCTTCTTGTTTAAAACCATTCCCATTTGTGCTGTCACTGTCTGCTCGTGTAAAAAGCCAGTCTTCCTCTTTTTGAAATGCTTCCAGTAAGTACTGAAAGCTTGTGAAATAAAGCTCAGTTCAGGGCAGGATATAGGAGACGACTCCAGACAGACTTCCAGGCATTTAACAGTAATGTGATACTTCTGCTAAAATCTTAAATTTCCTCCGCATCTAGCCTGCAGATCAATAAACAAAGCACTGTATTACTCCAGTCTACTTTGTGTGGACTGTGAAATCTCTGCCTAAGGGATATTGCAGCTTGAACAATCAAATATTTTTACAATCTTTGTTCTTTAGCATAAGCAGGTAATAAAATGTACTACTGTGGTTTTATGAATGGCGTACAGTATTAGTTTTTAATAGATATGATGCTGAGCATCCAGGTAAAAACGTGCAGCAAATCTACTGCAGTGAATATATAACACACAGAAAATATTTCAGTGGCTTTTCTTTTTCTCACTTAATCAGGAAGAAATGTAACTAAAAGTCTGTTTTGTCAGATAAAATGATCTGTGTAAGTTCTTGTAATGTTCTTACATAAAGAATACAGTGATACAGTGTTTTTAAAAGTGATGTGAACAAGTATCACAGTATACCTCTTTTAATTCTAATTTATCAATTTTAGCTACTCTATCTCTTGCTATTTCCTTACTCATATAATTTCTAAGAAGTGCTTCAAATGTTGTCTTTTAGAGCCGTTCAGGAAACTACCTTTGATCTGGAGGGAGATGTTCACAGCGGAACGGCATTACCAGCAAGCAAGGTATCATATTATAAATCAATAATAAATAATGAAACTTCATGTTAGGTCAAAATTATATTATCAGTAGTATTTGAGAAAGTGCTGCCTGTCATTCTTCCTCAGCCATTTACTCTTTTGATTGGTTAATTATCATGCACACTTATTTATTTATTTCTTCTCCACAGTACCATTTTGTTTTTCAAATAGGGATTTGGCATGCATTCTGTGCCAAGAATAATAACTTTTTTTCTTCTCTTAGAAAGGGAAACTGCTCAAGCCTGGAATAATCTGATTAACCAGAGGACATGTGGGTAGAGATAAATCCATGTTAGAAATGTTTTATTAACATCTCATATATGTAACCTGTGACTGTAGCATTTGTTACAGGGCAAATAAGTGTTCTGTATGAAACGTGAAAGTGTTCAATGTTACGTTTAACTGGGCTTTTAAAATTTAATGGATATGACTGTTGATTTCAATAGAGCTCTTATACACACTGATCAAAGAAACAGTCTCTGCAGTCATAGTTATAAACATTTTATGAGGTGATCATCTCTTTTTTCTTTCTTTTTACATTGTCTTTCTGTTAATACATGCTGTGCCAAAGTTGCGTTTTCCAAGAGTAAACAAACCGAGTAAAATGACACAATAGTTTATGTCTGCTCCAATTGCATTGACACAGATGAAAGGCAAGATTATTTCAGCAGTATGGAATATAGCAGTCCTCACAGAAAGGACTTTTTTTGTTTGTTTTATTACTGCCATTATCAGATTGAAATACTTGTAAAGAAACTTAGTGGTATGACAGTGCAGGTATTAATAATACTCTGATAGCTTTTACATATACTTGTTTGTCACAGATTTTTTTTTTTCTGTCACAGCTTTCCAATTCAGTTTTTCTCCTTTGTAGCTTTGTAGCTTTGACTGTGGTGGTACTTTCTTGCATCTCAGATGCTTTTGAGGAAAGAAGGGGGGAAAAAAAACCAAACAAACAAACAAAAAAAAAACCAATGTGAAATACTAAAATATCTCAAAATTGCTCAGAATTGGGGTTTCTGACATGCACAATACTAAATAACAGGTCTCATATTCTTTTTAAGTTCACAGGAGAAATACCTTAGCGAACCTGTAGAGCTTGGGGAGATTGAATGGTTTTGAACTGTCAGGCAGATTTTCAAACTGTACCTCTTTTAAATTGCTGGAGTATTGCTGGTTTTCCAACAGTTGCTCTTAAGACTGTTTTTATTTGGAATTGGAGCAGTGATCAATGTCGTTGTAGTTCTTTGAGACTTAGTTATGAAAAAGTCATTTACAGTTCGACATGGCAGTACTGAAAAAAATAATGTTCAAACTCTTGTTTAAATCCTCATGGTTTTGATCAGTTTTTTCTTGATTCCAATTATGTAGTTGTGGGAATTTCTTAGAAAATGCAGAAGCCCTTCATACTTTGTTGATACTTGTTTTTAATTGTTTGTACTGAAAAATAATTGCTAAAACTTTCACTGCTTGAAGCAGTGTTTTTATTCCTCCTCCTGATAGGATTTGACATGTAATTGGAAAGCATAAATTAAAATCTTTCTCAGCACTGAATAAAATGAACTTATATGTAAAACTCACATGATTTGAGTTGTCCCTTCTTATCCTGGAAAATTATATGCTGTCTGCCAGATCAGATTTTTCTGTAAGGAAAGGAGAAGCTATGTCATGGATCAGTAGTGTAAACACCTGGAGCTATAGTCAAAACAGAGATAGGGGAATATAACTAGTTTTAAATCTGTAAATACGTTTAATTTTGTTGATGAGAACTATCTTTGTATTGATAGCTGTGAAACTTTTAATTAAAGATATTCAAGTTTTATTTATATTGTGACAGTACATTAACAAAAAGCTGCTTCTAGCTGGCCATCAGGATCTTTTGATTTGCAGGTGTGCCTATCTGTGTTTTTGACAAGAATACCTTACTGAGTTACTGTATTGTGTGCTGCATTCTGCTTCTCTGTTTTGCCATCACTTCTCAAAGCCTCGTAATGGCACTTTGTTTCCATAGTGCCAAGCATGAATACTGACTAATACTAAGTCCACATGCTAAACACCTGTCCCACTGTTCTGAATTAGAGCACCAGCAGGCTTGATGGTGACAGAACATCATCAGCATCCAGCACAGCCGAGCGAGGAATGGTGAAGCCCATGATAAGAATAGAGCAGCAGCAAGATTATCGCAGACAGGAAAGCAGGTAGGAAATGTATGATGTGTTACTTCTCATAATGGGTAATACTGCATGAGCAGTGTTAAAGAGTAATATTACCTCATACCATGCTTATTAGAGGAAGCAGACCCTAAGTAATATTCTGTACTCTTCTGAGGCATACCCTAACTAGACTTTCAGGCCATTTTAGCTCAGTGAAATTCATTTCCATACAGTCTGTAGAGTGTTCTATGAAAGAAGTAGGTACCTCAAGGGTACCTCAAATGTATCTGGTAGCAAAGTAGCGTAGCAAGTTGGTTTATATTGTGTCACAGAGTTGTTGTAACTTAAATTTCTTATTGCAAAACTTGGTGTTTCTCTTGTATGTGTTTAGGAAACACAGAAAATGATAGCTTAATTGAAGGAAAACCTTAATGGAGCTAAAGTAAATAGATTATTGTATCTATTTCTAGTAGAAAGCTGCCCATGGTGTTATATGTGGTTAAAATGATTATTACATGCCAAAATTCTTAAGCTTCTCTGTTCTTTCCTAAAAATATGCCTAACTTCAGAAAATAGCCCAATTTTTTTTTTTTTTTTTTTTTTGTGTGAGGAATGAATCATATGCTTAACGTTCCTAGACACTAGAAAGACAGATTTTGTTTGTTTGTTATCCTCAACGAATTCTTTAACAGATATTGGTTAGAAAGAAAACTTCAGTCATCTTAACTGAAGAAATAGTTCTGGGGCTGTCAGAAGGACTTTTGTGTCTTTGTTGCATAGCAACAGCTGTATGTGGTTAGAGGTTCAATTTTTACTTGTTACCTTGCCAGAAGAAAGAGGACAAATAAGTTGACTAAGTTCATGTCCGTGTTGGATGGTATTAAAGGTAGCAAAGTACAGTATTTTTGTAACAGGGCTGGTTCTCCAGGTGAAGCCTCATTCACTTTCTTTCATGTGTCAGTGAATAATCTGTTATTTGAATCCTGTCAACAGCAGATAGCAAACTGATCCTATCAGTCAGCCATATAGTGCAAAACAGGACATTCATCAATAATGCAAACTCCACAGTTCAGTTCTGTATTGTGATCTGTTGTGGGCAGAAATAGCTGCAATGATTCTAGAGGATAGGTAAAGAAAAGGAATGCTTTGGGGAAAGACGTTGTATCAGCATCAGTACCATTGTTGGGGAAATCTACTACAGTGGATTTAATATCACCCATGTGGATTGTTATATCAGTTTTTGTCTTCCTTCTGTAGATCTCAGGATACCCATGGACCAGAACTGATCCTACCTGCCAGTATTGAATTCAGGGAAAGCTGTGAGTAAACTGTGATACTATAAACACCTAGTTGTTGACACGTTTTCTTTTTGGAGTGTAATATTTCAGACAGTTTGAAAACTCAAATGTCATTTAAATAAACTTAAATAAATAAATTAAAAACTATTGAGCAAATGATGGTTTATCCACTAATGAAATTGATTTATTCGGGGAGGGTGAGGAGGTATTGATATTGAGGTGAGTTTGATACAACCGTAATTTCTAGTTGCATTTGCTATCTTTATATATTCACATTTCTTTGGGGTGTGATGAGGGGAAATTCTACCTCCTAAACTGTACATTGAGTTAATTCATTAATAAGGAGTGCTCCATGTCATGGATACTCAATTACATCATGGTCAAAATCCATGTTATATAAAATGTGGTGAAAGATCAAATTTTCATTTAGTACTGACACTTGTGTTGTCTTAATCTGCTCCCATTTCTGAGGTTTCAGATTTGGTAAAAAAAAAAAAAAAACACTGTATCAGAGACTGTCCAGACTTCACATATTTGAAACTAAGCAGACTTGTAAACAAAAAAGGAGAAATTTTAAGTGGAACCTTGAGTTTTCCTGCTTCCTTGAAGATACACATTTTCAACAAAGTAGAAAATAGTATTAAAATGTTTCCCAATGATCAGGCTTTCTAGCTTTGTGTCTATTATTGTGCTTAAGTAACTGCAGCATATAGTAGATGCTTAATTTAGAATTTCTATATTTTGTTCTCCTCTCCTTATTTTTTTCCTCAGAAACAAGAATATGCTCCAATACGAGTTATGATATTATTTAATTTTATCCCTGTCATTTGCCTTTATTAGCATGTTGTTCTTTTCCTCCTTCTCCACAGCTGAAGATGCCTTCTTATCTGCCATTATAAATTATACAAATAGCTCGACAGTTCATTTCAAACTGTCACCCACGTATGTTTTGTATATGACATGTCGGTATGTATTGTCAAGCCAGTACAGACCTGACATCACTCCCACTGAGCGTACTCACAAAGTTATTGCAATAGTCAACAAGATGGTGAATATGATGGAAGGAGTCATACAGGTGAGTTTCTTTGCAAAAATGTGTCAGGGGATTTAAATATGTTGCAGATTATTTGCTAACCTTAGTCTTTTTCTTAGGGTTTAACTGATCAGTGCAGTCAGACTGTACTGATTTCCCATGTGAACACTTGTTTTGTGTCAATGACTAATGTGAGTTGTAAGAAACTCCTGGGCAGTGTGGGAGGCTAGGGAGGGACCGTTACTCTGAAGATATGTTCTGTGGCAAGAAGTTGTTCTTCTGTTCTTTAGAAGATAAAAACTCTCGCTGTGAGCTCTTTTGAAATAAGTTGGATATACTTAGTGAAGAGTCGCGGGGTGTTTGCAGTGGTTGACATGTGAAATTAATGTATTAAAAAGAAGTGTAACTATTGAATTTTGATCTTGCTTTTACAACTTCTGTAACCACAAAAATGGTAATAAAGCTGGACTTCCTGAACCAATTGCCCTATAAAGAGAAATATAAGTTCTCAAATGTTCCAGTATCTTATTCATGGTATGTTGTTATTGCTATTCTATAGAAGAGTTTTATAAGGTCCAGAGGAAGTTCTGTTTTGTGTAGGAATACAGGATAAGATCCACTGGCTTGTAATGAAATTAGATGATAACCTGCATCATTGACATGTTGATAAAGTGTAGTAGTCATTTCCCAAAACAGCAATGTTATTTTCAGGTATCCTTTCTAATTAATTATTTGGATGTCTTTTTCTGCAGGCTTTCCTCATAGGAAAAATTGAAATACATTTTTGTATTACTAAAACACAAGTATTTGTGGCAAAAAAACAAAACTGCCATAGTCACCAATAGAAAACAAGAACTCTACTGTGCTAGCCCCTGTACAAGCATGACAAATGCATTAATCCTGCCGTAAGGAATTCATGAGGCAAATGTTAGACAAGAAGTTGATTTAAGGGAGAAGAGGAAAGTAAACATCAAAATAGTGGCCTGAAGGTCATAACAAAGCAGAACTGTTCAGCTTTTGTTCAGATTTTGGAAAGATTTAGTGGAGTTCTCAGAAGGGACAATGTTGTAATTAGATAGTTTTGTAAACAGTTGCAACTGGCACTCACATTTCACAAGTAAGGGTGGGAGAAAATGCCAGTGCTAAAGACAATTTATAGTAAGGAAAAAAAATAGCCTTTCATATACATTTTGAAGTTGATAAGAGGTTGAAAGGTGGTTAGAATATGAAATGAAGAACTAGTTGACTGCTTTGAGTTTTGATGTAATCATAAAATGAATAAAATTAAGATGGAATCAAGAGTTAATATCAGAATCACTCTGCTGTAGAAATTATCTACTTACGGAAGAGTGAATGCGTTATGTCAGAGGGTAGATTGTGGCTGTAGTTGAGAACATGAAATGCAAAGAGCTTGAACATAAGCAGTTTACTTGGAAGGATGGAAGGAAAACACTGAGGAGGTAGACTTCAAATATAATCTGGAAGTTACAGGACTGAATCAAAGAAAATGACTCAGTTTATGCAACTGGTATAAATTAGTAGCAGTGGCTCAAAAGATAAAGAGTGAAAGGGATATGGGGGTAGTGGGAAAATAAAGATGAAGTTCTGTGTTTTCTTTGTCTTCAACTAAAAATGGACAACTGCATAGCTGCTAGAAGATACTAGAGAGGCAAGCTCAAACATCGGTTTTCAAAAAAGAAAATAAAGCTAGAAAATGGAATAACTGTGAAAACAGTAATTTACAGTATTGAAAATGACTTCCCAAATCAAGTTGAGCCTTGTTGTTGCAAATGTTTTCTGTGTAATCCTGCTGATAGCATCCTGAAATTATTAAATGCAAGTGCCTGTCTGGTCTATCCATTCTGAAAAGCCATTTCTTCAGCCTTTCATCTCTGTAGCTGTAGTCTAATCTCCAACATGAAGTTTAGGGAAGACATCAATAAGGAAGGTGGCAGTGGAATTTGTGTTTTGTGAAAGTGGCTCTCTAGTTTAGAGAAATAAACTAAAGAGAGTTCTAGTTTGAAATGGAAGAAAATAGGATAAGCTCCTTCCAAATCCCACACTGAAGAAGCTGGTGACAGAGTGGCGGTGGGAAATGGGAAAGGACAAATGCACTGAAAGAGCAGAACATGAGTTCCTTAGCCTTCGTATTCACTGGAGACAATAAAATAAAAGTTTAATTGATTCTGATGCTTAAGCTGGGTGATCTTGAAGGTCTTTTCTGACCTAGGTGATTTTATCCTGTGACTGTAAAATTGACCAGGAAGAAGTTAGCATTTTGGCCCTACCTGTAGGATTATAAACAACACTAGCTAAGTTCTGTCATATTACTTCATCCAGGCTGTGGAATAAGTGTTTACATTGACTGGTTGTCACAGTTTAATAACTGTGTGATAACTTTCTATACCACAAATGTTTTTTTAATTTATCTTTGCTGTGAAGCATGCCTACACTGAAAGAGATCTGAGGGTGTAAAAGATGGAGAAGACAAATATGGGGCAAGGGTACAGAGGTGCCCAAAACAAAGCAGAAATAAAGGAAGAGTGCATAAAACCTTGTACTGTACTAGAAAAGTTTTGATGTTTGATTTTGTCTACCTTAGATCATAAGGAGACTTGGCAGCTTTCTGAAATAACTCAAGAAATCATCTGCAAACAAACTGATTTTGTGGCTTTCTGTAGTCTTGCATTAGCATATGTAAATAATATAGAAGACTTCACATGGCATAGGGTTAAAATTGGAAAGAGCTATGAAAAGACTCAGTGTTTCCAATAAAAATCATGGAATCGAAAATTCATAGAAGCAGTCCAATGCTGTGTATTCTGATTTTCAGATCGTTCTGTAGCATTTCTGATCCTCTGCAAATTTTAACATCTATTTTCAGAAGGAGCACATGCTTTCATTTGTTCTGAACCAGCCCATCTTCAGTCAGCTGAGAGCTCCTTGCTTTTATTGGAAAGAGGGAAGAAATAGAAAGGCAGTGGCTTTGTATTTATTTATGTACCTTAACTCATACTAAACTTGAAACAGTAACAGCAAATGACACCTCAGATATTTTACATCTAAGTTTGCTGTGATGCAGGTGGAGGAAGAGTGATAAAAGAAAGACAAAAGAATGAGGAGCTTAGTTTTAAATGATCAGATGGACATATCTGTTGTGGGTGTGTGGAGGGTTTTTTAAAAATTGTTTTGTTTACTCAGCTGAATGTAGCTTTCATACAAGTATGTAAGCAGCTTAGTGTGGTATTTAATTTGATTCTTTCTTTTGTTATTTAAAACACTGTTTTTGTTCCTTAATTGACAAGCCATGTTTTAATCTGTGTTTAGATGTTTTATGTTAAATGTGTTTTGTGTTTTTGTTTATTATTTGTTCGTAGGTTTTTTTGTATTTTCTGTTGTGTTTGTTGTTTTTTTTCTAGCGGGGATGTTGTGTCCCCATTTGTGTGTGTACATTGTCTTCATTGTGGCAGTGTGGGCAAGTAGCTCCCTGGCTCACTTACTTTTATAGCTAGTTACCCTGCTGCCTGTGGTGCTCTGAGTGTGGAATAGCCAACCAACTAGTCTGGGATGTCAACTAGTACAGGGCATTCCTTAAATTAATTATGATGTACAGGCACTGCAGCTCTTAGCTGTTGTGCTACTAGTCCCATTGAAGTAATTTCTTTTTTCAAAAGGGACTCAGTTGCATCATAGCTATTGATTAATGCGTCTGTGTGTAACTGTGAGCATAAGTGTTGTACCTTCATATTTAGTGTTTGATTTCTAAAGCTACCATGATTGTTCACAAGTTTCTTTCTTCTATTCTGTTTGATTTCCTTCGTCCGTTTTTCTCCAGGAGGTAGACCAGGTTGATCAGGTAGGATATATTGCTGGGAACTGATCCTAGCTATGTTGGCTTAGCTCAGTTTCTCATGCTGCTTCCATATCAAAATACAATACTCAAACAGCTGGACTTGAACGGTTCATAACACTCATTCAGCAACTGGAACATGCAGTACTAAAATCCTTTTTTGACTTTGCAACTTTTACGGCATTCCATAATTTCTGCTTAATGCACTTCAATGTGGATATGAAATGACCAAAGTTCTTTTTCTTCCCTTTATTTTCCTTTTTTGTTGTTTGTGGTTCCTATTCTTTGGATTTCATCTGAGGTTGCCTGGCCTGGCATTTGTGGTCGGGAGATGGTGAGATAGATCAGTACTTGATACTGTACCATCTGGTATCAAAACCAGTGAGTGCAGCATCAGGGTGGCAGGGGGCAATAGGGAGTACGTGCTTCAAAGCACACAGATTACCAGATACTGCACTGACTTAAGCTCTTCAGCACAATGTAACTAGATGCTTATTTCATGGCTTCATTGATACTGCTATTGGCAACTTAACAATTCTGTGTGTTCAGAGAACATGTTAAAATTAAACTTAACACTTACAACAACTGCAGTTCTGTATATAAACATTTTGCAAATATCTGGTATCTGAGGTATGTTTGGTGAAATGGGAAAAGGTACTGGTCTATCTTTTGGAGCCTTCTTAAATTGCTATGTTTCAGAAAAAAGCTATTTCTCTGTATTATTTCTTGCTTCTTTCTCCTTACAGAAACAGAAGAATATTGCTGGGGCACTTGCCTTTTGGATGGCAAATGCATCTGAATTACTGAATTTTGTAAAGCAAGACCGTGATCTTAGCCGAATCACTGTGGATGCTCAAGATGTTTTGGCACACTTGGTTCAAATGGCATTCAAGTAAGGCTGTTGTACTTCTGTTTCACTTAACAGTCTGTGTGTTAACATGACAGCTTTATTCCTTTGTTTTTTAGAAGAACATCACATTTTCCTCAAATTTTAGTTGTAGCAATAGCATATTTTCTGTATTGTTAAAATATCTGAGAACTTAGAGACCAGGCTTCAGTGTACAGTTATATTATCTTGTCGATCACTGGACTGTGCAAGGAGTTCCATCTGCATTACTTTCATGTGTTTCTTCATTAAAAGAATAAAAATCTGTTCGGATTTCCCGTTTTGGAAGGGGAATTTTGGTGGGTTTTGATTCTCATAACTGGCCCAAATAAGATGTTGAGAGGACAATCAATTTTAGTGCTAGGTTTCTGCAGATTCATATAGTACATGCTTTGTTTTTTTGTTAACATAACTTTAATCTCAGGGCATTTAGAGAACTGCTTAGTAATTTGTAGCTTTTTTTTTGTTTTCGTGCTAGTTAAAGAAATGTTGTTTAAATTTTTTTCATTTTTGCATAATTTAAGGTTTTTAGAGTGGTACAGGGAAAGATTAGTTATGCTGATTATAGCTAACCTATATAGACCAAAATATGGGCCTGTAATATAATGAACCTTACGCTCTTCGGAGCTTCTAATTATATTAAAAATCTACTCCCTTCATAATTTTCATAAATACCAATTTGGACAATGTTTTTCATAAAAACAGCATAGAGAGAGGTGTAGGCTTGGGATAAAATCAGCCTAGGCTAGTCAGCTTAAATAATTACAGTGCTGAAATTAATGTTTAGAGAATTGTAGAATCACAGAGTTTGACAAGGACCTGTGGAGGTGATCTGGTTCAACTCCCTGCTCAAGCAGAGCCAACTGGAGCTCTGGACAAAATCCAGAAGGCTTAGTGTACCATGGATGGCTTATACACATCCTTTTGCTCTTATAGGATGTCTGTTTTAGATGCAGTCTTTTAATGAAAGTGATGCAATTGCTGCAAGCTCCAGATTGTTGAGCAGTCTGTTTCATTTGTGATGTTTTATGCTGTTCCTTAGTACCTTTTGGAAGAATAAGTAGAAGTTGTCAGTGTGTTTTACAATGGATTATGTATTGTTAGTAATATCGCAATCTGAATATGTATGTTTTCTTGGAAAAACAGAATTCTTATTAATTAGTACCTTGTTTAATTCCTATTGTTTATCATTATTGTTACTCTTAGAAATATATCTAAACACTTCAGATATTTTGACTGGTCTTTCTATGCCCTTTTATCATTGCTTGGATCATTATTGTCACATAAAACCGATCTCAGAAATCTTGTAATTTTCCTGAGCTCTCTTGAGAAGCATTCATAATAAAAATGTAGAAGATTTTAATTTTTTTTCTTTTTTTTGTTTTCCCCTCCCTTCCAGGTACCTAGTTCACTGTCTGCAGTCAGAGCTTAATAACTACATGCCAGCATTTCTTGATGATCCAGAGGAAAATAATCCACAGAGGCCTAAAATAGGTTAGACCACTTAATCTCTTATGTATTCTAAACCATACAATTAATGAGTAATAAATAGAATGCTTCTTACTATGATAAGATATATACATGTTGCCCTAACCCTTGAGAGTTACTTGAATCAATTTGTTATGGATGTGGATAAGAAAGGACAGTAGTGGCATATGAATGGTCTGTACTGGTTTTTAAAATCACAGAGTAATTTAGGTTATAGGGAAACTTCTGGATGTCATTTAATCCTCATTTAATCCAACCTCTCTTGCTCAAGACAGATTCAACTGGATCATGTTTTTCAGAGTATTGTGCAGTTTAGTTTTTTTAATCTACACTCCAGGATAGAGATTTCACAGCATTTCTGAGCAATCTCTTCTGACATTTGTCCTCCTTCGTAGTGAAAATACTTTTCCCTCATGTAGTTGGCATTTCTAGAGTTCCAATTTTTGTTTGTCACATGTCGTTCTGTGTTATCACTGTGCATCTTTAACAGGTACCTGTTTCTGAACCCTCCCATTAGACAAATGAAGACAGCAGTAAGCTCTGTTCTTTACCTGCTCTTTCCTCAGAGCGAACCAAATCTAATTCTTTCTTCCTCATATATGCCTATTCCTCCAGCCCCGTAATTATCTTGGTGTCTCTGCTGAGTTTGCTCCATTAAATCAGTATAGACAGTCTTAAACTGGATGCTCTCCTCCAGTGCAGATGCTGAGTGGATAGAAAGGATCACTTCCCTCTCTTCTGATGGCTGTGCTGCTAACTTAACAGATTAATATGTAACTGGTCACCTTTTAGGTGGTTTCATGCAGTTCTGATTTCTATACAGGTACACCCAGCCTATATTATTGCACAGTTGTACTTTTGCAGAAGCACAACTTGGAGTTGCCCTTGAGTTCCATGAAGTTCCTGTCAGCCCATTACTCCAGGCTGTTGAGGTTCTTCTGAAAAATAACCTTCATTAATGACTTGGGGATTCTAATACACTGAAGTCATTAAAAAGTATCAGTCCCAGCATCAGTCCATGAGGGAAGTTACTTAATATTTGATTACAAATTGTACTTTATATCCACAAATCCACCATGTCATCTGCTGCTTATCTGGTCTTATCTCAATGATTTTACTATTAGGATGATGTGGAAGAATCTGGCAAATGGTTGGCTGAGGTACAAGAGAGCATACACTGCTGTTACCTTTCTAGTACTCTTACTGTAGAAGGCAGTGAGGCTGGTTACACACAAATTGCCTTTGGTAAATCGGTGCTACCTCTTCCCAAACCTTATATGTTTTCAAAGTGGCTTGTGGAAAAATTTACCCTATAACCTTCCCAGGGAGGGTTAAGCTGACTGGCCTTGTAGATCCCCAATCTTATTCTTGCCCTTCTTGAAAATGGCAAGTCAGTGCCTCTTTCTTGTGATCAGAATCCTCCACCCTTGTAACAGTACTTTGAAAATTATAGTTTTGTGATAATATCAGCCAGATTCCCTAACCATTTAAGATATGACTTGTAGATTACTGTTAAGTCCAGCAGGTAAAGATGTCCCCTTGTTTGGTCATCTTCTACTGTTACGTCCACTGCCTCTGCTGCAAAGCACAGGGTCCTTACTAGTGAGAACTAAACAGCAACAACAATATAAATTGAGTGCTCAGCATTTTTTGTTGTTTTAGAATAAAAAAAAGAAATCCTCTGTACTAGATACTTGGCTCCTCTTAGCAGTAAACTCATGTTTTTCTTAACTTTCCATAGCTAGTGGACTAAATAGCAACATCCTTTGCTGTTAGTTTCAATATTGGCAGGTATTTGGCTTTTTAAATGCCATACTTGCAGTGCCTCTATACTGCTGTCAAGCAGCCCATCCCCATTTCCACCTTTCTATACCTTTCAGTTGGGAATTCCTTGTTTTCTGCTGTGTTTGTTTGACTTCTCCACACCAGAATTGACTGTTCTCGTGCTTTGTATCTAAAATGTCAGCCAGCTATCTTGGGCACTTTTGCCCTCTAGGGCAGACTCTCATACCCGAACAAGCCAGGCTGAATAAATGAATCAAAGTATGCTTCCTGAAGTCCAGGACTGTAATTCTACCAGTTATATTGCTTCTCTCAAGATGTACATCTTAGGGACACTGCTTCAAAGTCAAAGCTGTCTTCACCTTTCACATTTCCAGCCTCTTTCCACTTTGTGAGTAAGAGGTCCAGCAGAGCACTTTGTAGCTAGTGTATTGTTCACTTGCCTTACTTATTTTTGTTCCAGAAGTATATAATCTATATAATAGATGTATTCCAACTTTGAGTTGAATGTTGCTCTATCTTGTAAAACTTTTAAGATATATTTGAAGCAATAAATTTATTTCTGAAAGCGTTTATGACTTAAATTCACGCAGATTCTACTTAGCATTCACTGACCTGAACAGAGTATCCATATGTGTTAGTATTTACAGCCTGGGTAGCATTTACCTCGCAGTATGTGAATGTGATTTGCTTTGTTCTGTCTCTGTAGATGATGTGCTGCACACATTGACTGGAGCTATGTCCTTGTTGCGACGATGTAGAGTGAATGCTGCACTGACTATACAGCTCTTCTCCCAGTTGTTTCATTTTATCAACATGTGGCTTTTTAACAGACTAGTTACGGCCCCAGATTCAGGGTTATGTTCCCATTATTGGGGAGCTATTGTTCGCCAGCAGTTGGGTCATATTGAGGCCTGGGCAGAAAAACAGGGTTTAGAATTGGCTGCTGATTGCCACTTAAGCAGAATAGTGCAGGTAAGTGTATTTTTTTTTATTGATACTTCCTACTTAATTCTATTTTTGGAGAGCATGTTTATATTCCTGGTGAACAGCATGTGGGCAAATGTAGTTTGTAGGAATTTATTCTCTATATCTGTAAAGATATAAAACATGTTTTCAGTACCATTGGTATTAAAATGTTCAAGTGAACTTTATATAATTCTTACTTAAATGAAAGTCATTATTTTAGCCAACATGCTGTTCAATTTCTGTATATAACACTGAGCTTATGACCATGCTAAAAAGAGATAAGAATAGTACCAGAATAATAACCTAATTTGTGATAGGTTTAGTGTTCATATGTCTCACAGATGCAGGTGCTTTGTTTTTGTTATTGATTTATTGTTTGGTACGGGTGTATTTATACTGCTTTTGTAGCATATCTGTCTTCTCACTTTGTTTTCTCACTTTAGTAAAGAAATTTCACAAGCAAGGTTTCATTCTAATTTAAATTTGGCTTTATTTTTCCTCTCAGGCAACCACATTGCTCACCATGGACAAGTACTCACATGCTGATGTTCCAAATATTAACAGCACTTGCTTTAAGTTGAATTCTCTACAGCTACAAGCTTTGTTGCAGAATTACCACTGTGCTCCAGATGAACCACTTATACCAACAGTAAGTCTTGTCTGGCAGTTGCTGTGCTGTTTGACATAGCTCAGGAACATAGACTTAAAATGAAAACTGCAGCTAAAAATAAGTATCTTATTGTAGATTGATTTGCAGTAGTTACCTGAAGAGCCAGAGTAGTTTTCTCTTCATACAATAAGCAGTATTGGTGGTAGCAGCTCCTTGTTGACACCAACGTTGTATGTACTTCACTTAAATCTAAGTAGGATATTACCAAAAGTTCTCATACACCAAATTGGAAGGTAAGGTAACATGGTACATCTTGAGCAAATTCAGAAAGGTATCACTGTACTTTACAGAGGTAAGGTAGTAGAGGAGAGGTGCATTGAAGCTCTAAGCTGAATTCTTTCTCTATGTAGATTATTTTTCCATTACTATGAATACATCTATTTATTAAATCAAAGGTACTAAAATGTACTCTAAAGGTCTTAAGTTTACTTACAACCTGAGTGCAGTTGATTTTTATTTTTTTTTTTTAAATATTGGTTATCAGTCAAGAAAATCTTTAGCTGAAGAGTATATCATATATTTCCAGTTTACAGATAGGTAGAATTCCACATTTTATTATTATTTTTCTGTAGGGACCTCCGAAGATTTATAGTGCTAAATATTACAGATTATCTTTGTGTCAGAAGGAGGATTTACAGTATGGCTAGTTTTTCCTGTTGTGATCAAGTGCTATGTGGGACTCCTTGCTATGAAAGAGACATGTACATTCGAACTCTAACTTGCTTCTGTCAAATCTGAAAAGTTTCAAGACTTTGAATTTTTCAGAGGAATACAAATGTATTTACATTTACATAGTTTTCAGTTTGATGTAATTATTTTAGAAGTTAGTACCTTTTATGCTTCTTGAAGAGCACTTCCTAAAGACATACTGGATTTATTTGACTTACTCCTTGCGGCTTGCTGAAACTGAACTTTTGAATGAGAACGCATGAGTTTGTCTTGAGTGTGTGCTACATTGTGCCCAAGTCATAAAATTGTTATACTGGACTTACAGGTTCAGAGTGGCACTTCAGTGTAACTGGGTTGAGGTTAAGACCAAATTGTTCAGATGGTCTTGGGAGCCAAACAAGCTGAAGAAACAAACTGAAAGTCACACCCGAGTCTTTGATAAAGCTATTAGTTTGGTAATTTATGTGTATTACCTGTAGCAGATTTCAGATAAATGAATTGTAGTAGTTACATCTTGGTGCTAGGAAAATCACACGTCTGTGGGAGTTCTGTTCCAGAAGGAATGCTGCTAGTTAGAAGTTAAGATGCTTTTAGGTACTGATTCTTCCAGCTCAGTCAGCTATGGGTAATTTCTTGGTTCCTAAGGCAGACTGTGCAACTTTGAAGACACTGAATGTTGAGAATAATGAGTAAGATCTTTTCTACAGTTTCCCATAATATTATTATTTTTTTTTTCACAAACTCGTAGCACAAATTTAACGAGTGAAAACTTTCACATTAAAACTTTTCTTTACCAGCATATGATGGTTAAAGTAGCAGGAAAAAAAATGGAGGAGCTGCTTAGAGAGAGAGATGAAAAGGCTTCTAGCTCTCGTGCACTCTTCTGGATGAATAGAAGAATACAGAAACACAGCATGTTGCTTGGACTTCTGCTTCTTGGGAACTTGTTAGGAGTTTGATTTTTGTTAACCTGTGAATTAATTTTATCTATGCGTGCAATCTAGTAATAGATACCCTGTTGAAATCTTATGGACCTTTTGAAAATGTGGAAGGGAGCACACTGTGCACTATATGCTGCCATAGTAGCTACATTTTGAAAAGCATACCAGTTGCACAGACATTTCTGTGATAGTAAGCAGAATAGCTGAGCATGAAATGTAAAGCCTGCCATTCTTTGCTGCACCATGAGTGATTCTGCTTTGTTTGTGATAGTTTAAAACCAGATAACTATCTTACAGGGTCCTTTATGTTGCACTGAGCGCACAGTAAATATAAAATTAAAGACTTTTTTTTATAAGTTTTCCAAACTAGGGAACTTTACATGCCATTGGTCCTTTGTGTGCATCTGTGTCCTAATGGAGCAGTAAATCTTGGTATACAAGAGTTGTATGTTTTTTTATTTAGTTTTACAGTGCAAACTCAAAAAATTCTCAAAAATTTAAGGTTGCCTGTGATTTCAGCTTACCATCTGCACATGCATATTCTGTACTACATGCTTTTCAAATGCACTTCTCATATCAAGTAAAAACATCTACCACGTGATTTGAAAGAGTTGGAGTAAAAACAGACGCTGTTGAGTTTTACTCTCTAACTGCACTTAACAAATAATGCAGTGCAGCATCCATTGTGTACAAAATGGAACCAAAGAACTTTTATATCTCAATCAATTTCTCAAAATATCTTGTTGAAATCCCAGTATTTTTTACCTGTTAATTTTTTTCCTTAATGAAAATTATTGTTTTATAGTAACAGTGTCTTTCTACCTCCTATCTAGGAACTGATAGAGAATGTAGTAACTGTTGCAGAAAATACGGCTGACGAACTCGCTCGCAGTGATGGCAGAGAAGTCCAATTGGAAGAGGATCCTGACTTACAACTCCCTTTTCTTTTACCAGAAGATGGCTATTCCTGTGATGTTGTCAGAAATGTTCCAAGTGGTTTACAAGAATTTTTGGATCCCCTCTGTCAGAGAGGTTAGTTCTGTTGCTTTACAGTAAGTTCTAGAAATTGTTCAGTAAACAAACCCCACTTTTAATGACAGAATTGCAGTGAGGTTAAGTTTAATCTTTGCCAAATATAGCCTGGCACAAGTTAGCTAGACTCCACAAAGCAGATTTCCATGGTGCTGTCATATTCTGAGTGCCGGTTGCTTGTATTCTGAAATGTGAAATTCTTGATGTTTCACATCTCTTGAGTTTGGATGGTACATGCAGTTCTTTCTGGGAGCTCTTAGTGTTTTCAGATAAGTTCACGTTCCTAAGAAGCAGCAGCTATGGAAGTATAGGATTTTGTAGATATAGTAAAATTGCAGTGGAGCACATAATTGTATTTAAGTTGCAAGATTAAACATACTTAGAAAAAGATAAATACTTCCATTAATTATTTCCTGGTGTCAGGCTGTTTGATCTGAATTAATCTGTTGACCAAATACCATGGCTATGCTGACGTTACTTTCTCCTTTAGGTTTTTGTAGGTTAATACCTCATACACGGTCACCAGGCACGTGGACAATATACTTTGAAGGTGCAGACTATGAAAGTCACCTGTCACATGAGAATGCTGAGCTAGTAAGTATTAATTAAGGGAATAATGATGAAAACTGAGTAGTGATTTCTTGGCACGCCATTGTGCTATGCATAAAGAGTTTTAATCCTTATTAGGAGGATCAGGCTTCATTATTAACATGTAGTTCATGAGTGATCTGGTGAATTTAAGGAACTATTTGCAGCTGTTTGTAGCTCGGTGTTTTCCTAGGCTTTTGCATTATGAAATTCTCATATAATAATCTGTTTGTGATGTCCCCTCACCCTGGCAGTAAACAGTGAAGAAAATCCTTTTAAACAATGGCAAAAGTGTATATGGACATGTATGCGTAAATAATTGTTAATGTAAGCGAAGTTGCAGGCTGCTTTATTTTATGCAGACAGTTAGCAAATAAATTCTTAATAATCAGCAATCTAGAACTTGCTTCTCCTATGTTTTCAGTGGAAAAAAGAATTCCTTAGTTTTCCTTTTTATTATAGTTGCTAAAAAAAAAAAAGACTTCAAAGCTTCATTTCCTCTGTCCAGAACACATTTGTTAGATGACTAAGCAATATTGAGTTTTATTTCACTTTGAGCTTTCAGAAATGACAATTTTTGAAACCTGCAAGTCTCTACCTCTACCTTTTGAAATTAATAATCTTTACCTTTTGAAATTAACCTTTTAATGTATTTGTAAAATTAACTTCCAGATGTAGTATTAAAAACTGACCATCCTTCTCTGCTGAGTCTGAACTTCAGTTTTCATTACAAGTTGCTGTGGTTTCATAGATGTTACATTTTTGTGTTAACATATAAAATTGTGAATCCTAACTGAATTAGAGAAGGCGATGCAATGCGCAGATTGTGTAACTGTGGCAGTACTCGTAACACAGGTCTAATATTTGATAAGAACACAGGTGTAATGTTTGAATACTTTATGGTGTGAATTTGTATTAAACATTACGAGACTTTACCTCGAAAGTGAAATTCCAGGAATATTTATCTCCGGTGAGATTTAGAGATCTTCTGTTGCTCTAACAGCTTCAATTTTGATGGTAGATTAGCTGTTTTGCAAAATAATTTACTTAGCCTGACATGAACTCTCTTGTTTCATATTTTCTTGTTTGATAGGCTCAGCCTTTGAGGAAAGAACCTGAGATTATAACTGTAACACTAAAAAAACAAAATGGAATGGGCCTCAGCATTGTTGCTGCCAAGGTATGGAAGTTGGTTTGCTTAAGTGTTATGGAAAGAACACTTTTTAATAAACCCAAATATTAATGGAAAATATTAATGGAAAAATCTGTTTTCCTTGAGTTTGTCATGTACATCATATTGATCGTAATTTTATTCTGGCTGGGGAATGTTTCTGTAAATCAAACAGACATAACAATAGAAGAGAAAGCATTATGTGGATGCAGTTATTATAACATTTAAAGCTCTACTACAAGTTTTTTGCAGCGTTTTTCAGAGCTAGAAATTGGCAGAGATATTGAAGGGAATGAATAAGTAAGCTTATCAAGCACTTCTGCTGAAAATAGCTGAAGTATCAAGGAACGAAAACAAGTAAATAGTGTGTGGCAGTTTTTGTATTAGATAAATGGATAAAAATGTTTATATACATTAAGGTTCACGTACTTTCTGCTTATCTTTTGCACAGTATGCGGCTGCGTGTATGACATAAGTTTTGCTCCTTTGTAGTAGTGTCTGCTGCTCCTGCTGTTGGTGATATATGGAATGTACATGCAACTCTAGCCACCAGGTGGAGGACTCCACCAGTTGGCTGACTTTTCTTTATTAAGTGGGTCATACAGCAAGCAAAATCACAAAGTTTTGAATTTGTTATGAATTATGTAACTGTGATATCCAAAAGTCCCTGTTGTAATGATGTGTTGTACAACAGATAGAACAAGTTTTTCATAACGTCTCTGTGCAATCTAGTACAAGAAACTTTTCGGAATGATCTGTTCTTCCTTGTCATAGAGTGTATGGGTTGAATATATAATTGTTTACTGCTTTGAGGTTATTTCACATAGTTATTCACTTGTACGCAGCGCTTTTTTTTCTTTTTTTGAGCAACTTTGCTCATTTCATGGTCTGTTCTTGAGACTGTAACCTTGTGTGGTATCAGCTTTTAAAGCCTTAACTCCTGACATCTGTGGAGAACTGCCATGTGCTGTTGGTATATTCTGCAAACTATTGGCAGTTATTGAGGAAGCTACTCAGGACCTGATGAATGCAAGTCAGTAGTCTGCTCCTGTTTTTGTGGTGTGGGTTAATAATACATGAAGAAGATTCTGGATCTCAAGATATATGAACTTAATCTCCATCAGACTTCTGTCTGGTATTTGCATTGCTGTTAAGTAGTATAAAATATGCAGTGAATTTTTTTTTTTTTTTTTTCCTTTTACATTGTGGTACATATCTTCTGATACAGAGAGAAGCAGGATGTAAAAGGTGTGGAAAATTTGCCATTTTCTCTGGCACTGTCTGTCTTATCCCATACATTGCTTTAACAACTGATGCCTCCATTAACAGTATGTAATGGTGCTACTGGTCAGTATTTAAGCTGTTTTGAAATGTAGGTGGTGGATTTTTTTTGTTTTATTACAAGTTATTTAACAGATTTCACATTACTCCATGTCCTCATGGGTGATGAAAGCAGTGCTTTCCGTCTTCACCACGTACAGCTGCAGAAACATCTGGTGGTTCAGTCAGTGATTGCATGTCATCTTGCTGCAGTATGCATGCCACACTAATGGGATTTTGATTTTAGAAAGGTCTAAAATAAATAAGCAGGAGGCAGATCTTGAATAGAATTGAAATTTTCATTTAATTTTAATACATCAGGACATTGGTAGAAAAAATTGTTTTGCACTGTGTTTGAAATAAGTTGCACTGGTAATTAAATAAGTTAATTTTCAAGAGGGGGTACAGTACTTATTATTATAAGTAATAGAATGTTTTTCCTATAATAGACTTAATACAGCACACTAGAGAAGAATAAACAGGCATCAGTTATTTTCAACCTTGAATGAATGATGCTGAGAAGATGGTAATAATGAGGGGATATTTTTTTTCTAGCGTTATGTTGTTGACATTTATTAATAATTATTCTGACACATCTCAAGGGATGTGTCTCTTACTAGCATAAAAATGAAAATTTTCATTTTCTCCTTTGCTGAGGCAAGAAGTCCAATGTATTATTTGTTGAAATGTTCTAAACTTCAAAAGAGTGCAATACATGAAAAGGGAGGGAGAGGGAAATGAGGATAGAGTTGGGTTTATGTAATAGTAAAAGGTTGGCTGTCAGGTGTTCATATGAAGAAATGAAAACTCGTACTCAATTTTTAGAAATACTCAGTTACTGCTGCCATGCACAGGATCCCAGTTTGTCTGTAGACCCAATTACACTTGTTTAAATCCTGGTTTCCTGACTGCTTCAGAACTGCTGTAATAAAAGAGAATGCAGTGGTTGGTCAATAGGTGGCACTGCCCCAAAGAGTGAAGTTCAACTCTGAAGCTTGCTTAATAAAACAGTTGTTTTTCTCCTGGGATGTGACAAAATAGTTGCTGTCAGTACCACGCTGTGAGAAAGCTTTATGTGTCGTTGCTGACCTGCGTGTGGTGCCTTAATGGACTCCTGGTACATGTCTTTGGCTTTGTACAGAGCTGGTTGAAATGTGGGTGGCTGGTATTATAGAAATGGATGAAAAATTGTCAGGTATAAAGGAAAATAATTTCTACCAGCTGTTGTCCCTGTGGACAGCAGGACCTTGTGTGGTAATCTGCTCATCTTTGCGGAAACATCTGATTCATGATTTGATATTTTGGGGGGATTTTTTTATTAGTTTGCAGAGGTTACTGAGTCTGTACTAATTCAGAGTTTCTAAAAGAGGAAGTTGCATGCTATACCTTATATATTCTATATAATATACCCCTATGCCCCTCTCACACTGAATGTTTTTAATTACCAAGTGACCGTCACTGCTTTTTGGCAGCAATCTGAAAAGGTCATTTACATTTAAGCAGAGAAGGGACACAAGGTGCACTGGAATGCATATTCTTAGGATAGAAGGTTTCAGTTTGTGATACCAGCAGATTGCAAACACGTTAGTGTTAATGTGAATACAAGAACAAGGAAGGTGAGTCAAGGAATACAGAGTGTTTGGAACCCTGTTTTTGATCCTTCTTCTGCCTAGTGACAGGTAGAATAGAGAGGTGCTTTACTTCTCCTTCACAGCTGTCTTTATTTTATTCAATGAGAAGTTTCACAGCCTGCCAGGAATGCCAGAAAGAGCATGATTGCTGTGCATCAGCTTGTTCACTGTGCTGTAAGAGTGTTTTCTGAGGCAGGACAGCCCTTTTGAGCAACCACACAGCAAGCATATATGCTGTATGCATACGTACCAGATAAAACAAGTCTAGTTATGAAACAAATGTTAAGTGCCAGAGCACTGTAAACAGCGTTGTGTGTGGTTGCCTTTTTGTTTAAGTTGGAAAAATACTTTACAACATTTCTTACACTGAATGCTTTATATGCCATTTTTTGGTGTGCGTGTGAAGTTGCATAACCTCACATGTTAAGCGACCTGAAATGTTAACTTCTCTTTCTTCCCTTTGGTAGGTGTTGCATGTTTTCTTATAGTAATACTCCTGTAGGATTATTAACAGTAGCTTTCGTAATCAGAATATGGAAATCTAGTTGGTAGGAGGGGTCGGGCATGGGGAAAAGTATTGCTTTTTGAGGTTGTGTGCACAATTCGGTTGCTCTAACCCTGAAAGATGTTTTGATGTTAAAAGCTGCCTGACTCCCGACCACACTGCGGTTAACCTTTTATGAAATCCAGATGATTTGGAAGCAGAGTGTGCATGCAGTTTACTTTAAAAATATATCGCTTTTTGGAGGCTTTTGCATGTGACTTCTTAGCCATCTGTGGGCCAGCACATTACTTCCTGTTTAATTTGGAGATTTTTTTTGTCTTTTCTACAAAAGGGCTGCCTTTTTGTTTTTCTAGCAGTTTTCAAAGTTTAATAAAGCTTCTAAAGTAAATGAAAGTCAGAACGGCATAACTGATTACGTAAGAGTCTGAATATTGTATTGGTTATAGCTGGTGTTGATAAATGCTGTACTGTGTCATAGCATCCAGCGCGGAGTTATCTTGATGGGTATCTTGGAAAATCCAGCAGACTAGAGCGGTGTTTGCTGTAGAGGGCTGAAAGAGAAGTGGAGAATTGTTTTTCTTTTCTTTCAAGGATCTGTAGTCCCCGAGATCAAAATGTGGTTTTCTGTTGTTGGAAGAACAGAATCCGTGGTAAGTCTGTTCAGGTTTCTGTTGGGACTGTCTTTCTCTTAAGTTTTAAATGCTGTCCTTGTACTTCTTCCTGCTCTCTTGCTTGTTTAAACCTGCCAGTAGTTATTTGCTCGTGTAGCAACAATGTAATGTAGCATGCCGTTAAATAGTCGGATGTTAATACCTGATTTTCCAAAACGTAGAAGAAAAAGGCTTAACTAATCTTAAGCTTTTTCTTGATATACACTTCTCAAATGTGTGGACGTGACTATTAATATTTAAAGTTTCAGGTGTGTTAATTACTGTTTTACTGTAGAGGAGCATGAATAGCATGACTTTTGTGATATGTTTACTTGTCATATTAGTTGGCTTTAATCCAGATTCCTCTAAAAGCCTCTTTTCCACTTAAAAGTCTTACCTGGAAAAACTGAAATTGACAACCTAAACGGTACATGTAAGATTTGAATACTTTGTAGACCCTTCGGAAAAGACCAGAACATGCAAAGGCATTCACAGAGTAGAGGCATGTAGATTCTGTTCAGACTGCGACTGTATAAGAGGATTCCAGCATTCTGCAAGTGATACAGCAGATTTTGGTGATGAATCTTCTCATGCTGGTTATATTCATTAATAGTTTTTAAAAATATACAGCATATTACTACCTCTTAGTCTCATAATTCATTAGTAGAGTAGAAAAAGTTACCTTAAAAATGTGTATGCACCTTAAGGTATGTATGCATGTGTATGTCCTTAGGGATACAGATCAGAGCGTATTTTCTAGATATTTTTAAAAGATAGTAAGATAAGATATTTTAATAGCGCCTACTGAAATAGGATAAGAGAGAGCTTCTTTTTATTAGAAGCATTTTGAACACAGAATGGAACAGTTCATCAATAGACTGGGGAAGGAGTTTACTTTTTCTTTTTCCTGAGCAGTTGTGTGGCCTCTTAATTGTAAATAATTGGTATTATTTGGCAATCTTCTTTGTTCGTCAGAGTTAATAAAGTCACTGTAAGGAGTTAATAAAGTCACTGTAAGTTGCCTTATTTTCTAAAGAGCTGCTCATCATTTTAGATTTAGCGATCTGAAGCATTAATTTTAAGGAGGGTTTCGAACTACCAGGAATATCAACGTCCGTATGAAATTGTCCTGAAAGTTTGTTCTACATATGTTTAGGAAGTGATATATGTAGGAATAACAGAAGTCTAAAATCTTATTTTAGCTATATATAATAGTGATAACATAGGACGTACATTTGATTCCCTTCACTGAGTTTGCAAGTACAGGCAGCTGACTTTTTTTTTTTCCCAGCTGTTTCTTAGCTCTTTACTCTTGTTTCAGATCGTAAGACACAATTTCAGACACTTCAGTATTTCCTTGTAATGGCCTTCTCATGTCTGTACATTCTAAATGCTTCAGGAAAATCTTCAACTTCTTCTTCCAATGTGAATTAATTGAAATGCTTGAGTAGGAAGTTTTTTTTTAATGTTAGATACTAATTCACACCAGCAGTCTGAATGATTGATGTTGCCTTAACAGACTTCTTAAGAAGATCTTAAAGTAAAAATGTATTATTTAATTGACATTCCCACCACAGATTTCTTGGTCCCATGGGAGTAAGAAAGTATATTAGCTGCCAATTTAGTCTTTATAATGAACGAATAAGCAGCTAGGTATTAGTAAGTTACATCTTTCTTCTCGATTCATATCTTCAAGAAGGATTTTTTGGTTCAATTTTTGATATACGATAGGAGTTCCATAAAATAATGCTGATGTTTTCATATGCTGTGTACAAACTAAAGCTTTTGCCAGCACTACAGGACTTTTCTTCTCACTAGCTAAGGCCACAGCTCAGCTCAAGTACTTTTGTTTACTTGCATATATTTATATTAATATTGCAAATAGATAACATAGCTATTTACACTTCATGTCTTTTGGAACAAGGTGTTTGTGTGTGTTGGTGTTTTTATTCTGTTCTTGCTGTTTTCTTCTGTTTTTAATTTAAATGGATGTGCCAATTTCTCCATGTATTAATACCTTCTATATATAGACACTTGATAGCAAAATGTGGAAGTTACAGTGTACATAGTCTTTTCTCAGAATTACTCTAGCAGACTTCGTTCAATTATGGCTTTCTAATAACTTAGAAAATATACTTTAAATACATGTTATTACAGTATTTACTTTTAAATGTCATACTTCTGTCAGTGAAAAAGACTCTTAAGAAGCTAAATTCTATGCTGAAATTTTCCTATGCAAACAATGCTCTAACTTGGGGTAGAAATTTAGAACGTTAACAATACTTGACAGTATATCTACTGATATCGAATTAAGCTTTATCCACCTGAAAATGCAGTACAAATTTATATGAAAGACTGTATGGTATTTTTCCTGTTGTAAATTTTCCTTATCTGTAGACCTATCACTTGGAAAAAGTGTACATGTGCATATGTATATGTGCATATGTATCTCTGTGCACGTGTGTGTGTATATGTATTCATTTTTCTTCATTTTTTTTCCTCCCCAAAAAATGGATCACACATTATGTGCTGCCCTAATTTTATCCACAGACCTAATTAAGCTGAGGCATTTGTTCAGAGTTGCCTCAACAGGGAAGAGTGTCACGGAATGTGCAATACAACTTCTCAGTTGGCAGAAGACTCTAAACAGCCCTTAGTGTGTCACTGTTCAGTGTGTTTAGAGCGAGCATGCTGTAAAAAGTTAACCCTTAATTTGGGCACTGAAGCTCAAGCAAAATAAAAATGTTTTCATGAGTTTTAAGTTGCAGCATTCATTAAAGAAAAACACTGTTAAGATGGTCTATTTTGTAAAACTTTCATAGGCTGTTAGGAATGTAGCGTATAAAGCGTTTTCTGTTTACCTACTGCTTACTGTCTGTTTCATTTAGAGCTATGAGAAAAGAATAGTTAGGATTAACTGTTGCGTACTTTAATTCAGTCTCAGAACATGACTTTAGGCCAATTGCTTTTGCTTAGTTGCTTTGGTTTTTGGAAGCCCTCAATTTCCAGAGATGTCATGTGTTGAAAATTAATTATCTTCTGTGCTAGACAGAAATATATACAGCTGTTTGTGCCTGCGTGCCTTTATCCGTTTGCCTTATTAGGGATTCTGAGTGCTGTAATTTGATTTAAAGAAAAAAAAAGTCTGCATCTATGCAAGACTACAATCATGTATATTCTAGTACTGCTGTCTCAGGAAGTCCATTACACAGCATCTGTGGTTCTTTGTCGTTTTGTATCCTAGAAGAAGCAAGCTTTAGGAAGATAAAAGGTATTTTCACTTACTGGCTTTGTACCTGAGTCGAACTTCATTGCAAATGTTCTTTAATGTAACAACAACAAAAATGAGCCCTTGACTAGAAACCCTTATTCCAGTAAAGAAAATAACAAAACTCTTCAGTCCTTTCTTTTTAATCCTTTGAGGCTATTTGTAAATAGAGCATGTAGGTATGTGGGATGGGATGTAAAGTTTCTAGGCTATGTTGGATGCCTCAGAGTCCAGTTTATACAGGTTGCAAGCTAGCTTTTCTCTGAATTACAAGTCATTTCTTTTGTCTGTTTTCCTTCCTTGTGCTTTTTAAAGCTGCAACTGGCTTGTTCTTAGACGTTAAATGCATGATATTTCTTTGCCTGCAAATTATGTTGATTGTTCCTGTCTGAATCTCTGCTGCCTGTTTTGTTTAATTGGAGATATTTTCTCTGCTTCTGACTGTACTTTGTCAAACACTGAAAATGTTTGGTATTTTCCCCCCACCACAGAGGAGAATTTAAGCGGAGAAAAGAGACGTTTACATATGTGGAGCATGGGTCAATTCTAAGATTCTTTCTAAGCCAGAGTACTCATAGCAGCTGTGGCCACAACTAGCTTTACATAGAGCAAGCTGTTTCACCTCATTTTTCTACAGCAGTCTATGAAGTGTTTTGCCTAATGATGACAGATATCCAAAGTCTCTAAATAGTTTGGGTTTTTTTTTTCCCAATCTTCATGTCCAAAGAAGCTTGCAAATGCTGCAGGCAAGCCAGTAGCTACAGAGCTTGATCTCTGGACTGACAGCAGTGAACTCTGGACTGACAGTTCAGTGAATCGTAGGCATGCTGCAGGTAAATATACTTGTTCTCATCCAGATGCAAATTACAAAATGCATACAGCTTTAGGGAAAATGAATGCTTGGGGTGGAGAAGCATTCAGAAACTTTTCCTTTTTGCCTCTTAGAGAGCACATTTGTTAATTTGCTGCAGAGTTTAGTAAATTTATATTCTTCATTAATGCTTCTAAACTTGGATATTTCATTGCTTCTGGACTAGTTACTTGCCAGGGAGGTTAGACTGAACCTTGATTCTGTTGCATAAACTTAAGTGCAAGTTTACATAGAAGATCTTCGTAAGTTTTTGTAAACATCCTTAGAGTCTGGAATCAGAAAATTAGCCCTGATAAAAATCAGTACAATCTGCTCTGGGTGTAGGCAGATAAAAGATTTTGGGGCCGATAGCTGATAGCAGGCCTGATAGCTAGATTACAGTCATGGAGCAGATCATTTATGCAAAATTCAGTCAGGTCTCAGGAAGTACTTTAAAAATAAGAAAAAATGTTTCCGTGAGCAGAAAGAAAATGTGTTTTTATGTAGTCTTGATATTTGAAGCCACTTGCTTTGATTCTTTCTTTAAAAATGGTCAAACTTTATTATTATTATTTTTTTTAATGGAGTCAGTCAAACTATAATTGGAGAATAAAGATTCTTCCACTTCCGGATTCCTATTCATATTACAAACTATGTGAAGTTTGCAATCATTTAAATATTCATGTATTTAAGACAAATCAGTATTGAAAGGAAGACTTCATTGCAATTCTTGTAAAGAAAATTATATTCTAATACACATAACATTAAAAAAAAAAAACACAAAAAACAAAAAACACCTGTTGTTGAAATGTATTTTTGTCTTTAATGAAATTCAACTCTGCCAATTTTTATGGGAAACAGTTCATAATATTGGAGTGTGATAAACAAGGCACGTGAAGCTAAACAGGTCTGGGCAAATGGTAGTTTAGAACAAGTAATGACAAGATCCTACTGTCAACTGTTTGAAGAATTACCGGTTTGGTTAGGCATAGTACCTGTAAGTGTGCTTTACAGATGCATAATTTTTCCTTAGTTATTTAATATTGCAATTTTCCTGTCCTTTTAGCAACTGAATAAGTATTTTTGTCATAGATTTCATGTTTTTACTTTAATTGCAGGTATTAAAATAACTGAGTTACCGACAAATCTACAGCATGAACATTCCTAACTTACTGGAATGTGCAGCTCATTGTGGTGTTCCACCATGTTCCATAGTGCTTCCTTGTGGAGCACTGTGAAGATGGCAGCAGCTTAACTGCTGAGGGGTTATCACCAGCCAGCAGACAGGCCTTCATTCCTACTCTAGTACCTTTAGCCTGGGGTATCAGTGGGACAGCTTAGTGACTATGGGCCCTAGGTCCCTGCATGGCATGGGTGCTTGGCTTTGGACCTAGCCATGTGTTGATGCTCAGTCGAAGGAGCTGTCTGTTGTCTCCACTGTCAAATTGCAGCTGCTTATCCTGGCAAATGCAACATGAGGAGGAGGTGGGGGTGGAAAATTTTGTCTGCTTTCAGTGCTTCCGTGGTGACTGAATAACCAGTTTGGGGACTGGGTACGGTGTTGCCATTAGGAAGGCCTTATCTGATCTTACTGTTCTTTCAGCTCCTACTTCATATGCTAGTTGTGCTGTCTGGCATGTTCCAGTTGTACGGCTGTTGATGTGGCCAGTTAAATGAATTTAAATGTTGCAGGAGTTGTTTACGGATTACTCTTCTTCTACATTAATATAGAAGAAAAACCAATAAACATACATTTGTCGTATATGTAACAACATGCATTTTACATACCTTTGTAATTAAACAGAAATAGATGTTTCTCAAATAAGATTTTTTTTAATTGACCATACTGACCTGGTCCCACTCAGCAGAAAGTCTCTCTGAATTCACAGGACCCAGATGCTGGGATGTCTGAATTTTAATATTTGCTGAGATAGTTCAAGTTGCAGCTGGTTAGCTCTGCTCTGGTTGTATGATAGCTATTACTATTTTTTGTCTCATACTAGTAAGCAAAATAACCTGTAGGTACTGGCTCATCACGTGCTTTTCTGATCTAATTTAATGCTTTGGTGTTGAATTACAGTATTTATGTATTTTATACCGTTCAGAAATTAAATTATCATATTTCAGTGTCTATTTCATATGTCCAATTGTATGTAGGATCTACCTAGTGATTTAAGAATGTCCTTTGTCAAGTCAACTAAAAATCAGTAGAAAGAAAAGTCTCTCTTGTTGGAAGTAACTTTTTCTTCTGTACATTTTACACATCTGAATGTGGTTGAGCATTCAGAGAGCATTAACCATGCTTACACTAAAGTAAGCCTCATTAGTACTACTTCCATAATTTGAAGTTTTCATTTAATTTCATATGAAGAGCTAGATTTGCATAAACTGTGCAACCTATGACCAGTTCTGATATGAAATGCCCAGCAATCTGTTGGCCAGTTTGGTGCTAAACATAAAACTTTGCTTTATTTCCTTGCTCTTATTTAACTCTGTATCATCAGGTTGTAATTTCTAGGTCTATATTGTAGAATGTTTCTAAATGTGCTTTTGTTCTGTGATAAGAACTTTTTGAATGCACAGCTACAGCAAGTTAGTCTCTTCTAGAAGCTTGTCTGTCTTTTTTTCTTCTGTCCCACCGTACAGATGCAATATGAACAGCCATTAGGGAAACAGAACTTCTGGTGACTTTTAATTGAAGAATTTACTGATAGCATTTAATACCTCAGCTTCTTTCTTATGGCTTCTTTCTTATTCTCTTGATTTGTACTTTTTGTATTCTTGCTCTGTTTTTTGGAGGAGGATGTGTTATTTATTTACTTTTTACATTTTAGTCTGGTCACTTAAACAAATATTTTCCCATACGTTCTTTTCTTCATTTATATTTAGGATTAAGACCTCTACCATTCTGAGCAGACTTCTGCTTGCAGATGTATCCTGTGTTTGCCTTTACCTCCCAAGCAGGATTAGAAGATCTATTAAAATGCTTTCTAAATGCGAGAGGATGTTCATTATTGTCATGGAATTCCTGCTGCAATACTCTTAGTAGATTTAAGCACATGCCAAACTTGCAAATGCAGTATGTTAACATCCTTCAACTCATGCTGCTTTAAAGCATTACATTGCTTCTTAAGATAATGTAAGATGATTTAAAAACAAACACATGAAGCACCTAAATACAGGTGATAAGTCTATTGCAAATACATTGGCTTCAGGTTGCTGGACCTAATTGTTTTTCTGTTTCTGACTTGAGCTGGCTGTGCATACCTGGCTTAATGATGTGTAAACCCAGGCATGGATAAGATTATCTTCCAGGAGTCTTCTGAGGTTTTTGTCCAGAGCTAATTAAGCTTCATGAAATAAATAAAATGGGGACATTTTTATCCCATTGTGTAATTACATCAGTGAGGGTGTATTGATTATTTTTTTAACATGATACATTTTCTTCCATTCTAGATGCTCTGTTCATCTCCATCACTTGCTAAAATTAGGATAGTTTGTTTGGATGTGTTGGGTTATTTTTGTTTGTTGTTGTTGTTGAGGAGCAGAATCTATGTGCTGTGGCAAAATTGGGAAGTGTCTTTTGTACGCACTTGCCATGTGGGCTTTGAAAACTTAAAATTAGGATGATTTCAAACATTTGTAACATGTTTTTTCTTCTGTTTAGTTTGCTTCTCTCTGTGGGAACCTGCATAACTACATGCATATGTGTTGGGTTTTGTTCTTGGTGTAACCCCCTTTGTTTTGGAAGTCCATTTTCACTTTTGCTTCTAGAATTTACTGAATTAGTAAAACCATCAGGAAAAAACTTTATGCTCATTATGTTTGTACTTTCCCCAATCATTTAACTTCTCTAACATTGTGTTCTACTGTTCAAACTTACAGTTCTATAGGTACACATGAATTTGATATTCAGGATAGGAGAAAATAGAGCTGGAAATGACGTATACTCTATCACTGTTATTGGTATCTGTCATAGTTTTGTTTTTTGGGGCATAATTTTAATTGTGCTGACCTTCATGTTCCTTTAAAAGCAAAACAGATTTATAAGCAGTCTACAAAGAAACGTGTTCATTTGCAATGTCAGTAAGTGATAGGAGAGAAATTCATATGGTGCAGGTGAAAATTTCACTTTGGCATTCTTGTCTTAACTACATCTTAACATCATTTTTGTGTCCTCAGTAACTGTACATTTCCTTCTAACAGTCTCCTGAAAGGAGCACAAATAAGTCTATCTCAACAAAAATGAAAAATGTTTACTTAAGTTGCTTCAAAGCGTAGGGTAAAAGGCACAGGAAGGTAGGTTAAATTTAATGATACTCAGTAAGAGGTCTTTACAAGTGTAAGGGAAGATCATGAGCATCATGTTAGAAACATGCTAAATGTGTGTAATGTACACAGGAAAGAGAGTTATCCTAGTATGTGAATAGATGTGGTAGTTGATAAAAGATGTTTTATATAATCTGAATTGAGATGTATGATCATGTTCTATGCTTTTAAATTTCATTAGCTTTGTGTTAAGAAAAATGAGTTGGAGCTAACACATCTGCACATAACTTCTCTTAAAAGAACACAAAAAAGATTGACAAACTGTGTAGGCTCAATAAAACTACCTCCAAAAAGAAAGAATATTGAACAAAATGTCAGCTCTTCTGGATTGTCATGAAGAATCACTGCAAAGTTTAGAGTGCAAGAACAGTTAGAGCAGAAATCCATCTAATCTGGTATGTTCCAGCTGTGGCTAATGGGAATTTAGCCAAAATGCATAACAACATGTAAGACAGTTCCTCCTATTTTCTAGCTTTCTGTAATTCCAGAATTTCTCTAGTATGTCTTACATCTGTATCACTTTTCTGATAGCTCCTGGAAGACCTTACCCTGAATCCTTGGTGTCTACAGCAGTCTATTTCTTTGCGGTTTCCCAACTGAATTATGAAATCCTGTGGCAAAAAGTCAATGGCATGAATAAGGAAGCTTTGTATTTTGTCTGAACAGAGAAATGATATCCCATCTGTGCCATTCATAATTCCATAGACCTTCCCTTCCTCTCACGTTTGTTCCTCAAGAGGAGGAGTCCGTGTCTATTGTTTGGTTCTCTCAAGGAAGTTGCTCCGTGTTTCTGATCACCCTTGTTTTCCTCTGAGCTTCAGTTCTGTTGCCTTTTTGTAAGAGATTATATGGACTTCCAAATGTAAGCCCTCTAGCTTTGAGGTGACCATGGTATTTTCTGGTTTGTTCTTTTCTAATAGTTCTGTTGGCTCCCAGGTGTTTGAACTGGTAAATGAAGAACACTGTGAAAACAGTAATTAAGGAGATTGATCTTGAGCAGCAGTTGAAGCCTGTGTAAAAACTACAATATGGGTATTTGTTCAATTGTTAAAAAAAAAATGTTTATTACTGTTTGCAATCCAGTACAGATATCATGGGCTTAAACAGGTTTCTACTTCATTTAAGGTGCGCACTCATAATCGAGGATAAGAAGGGTGGCAAATACAGATACAGTACGTCTGATATAATTAATGATTAGCAAAGTCACAATCCCAACTTGTTTGGATTAACCTGTATGCTGCTTCAAGTAGCAAATGCTTACTTTTCTCACTTAATTTGACTGCATTATGCGGTTTTTTGTCTGATTCATTAAACCTTATGAGGTGAGATTCTCACTAACAGCTTTGGAAGTTAGAGCTGAATAAAGCAGCACCACTCCTGGGTCCCAAGACTTCTGATTAGTCTTGGTTAGTCTGGCCTCCAAGGAAATGTTGCTTCATCTCTGAAATTACAGTGCATGGGAGTAAAGGAGTAGGCGGGTGACTCTTGCTGGTGACTCCTTAACCTGTTTGGATCTAAGGGAGCTTACCTTTAGATATCTTAGTGGTTGGTGGCATAGGAAAGAGACAGTCATCTTAATCTGCAGTTCCCAACTAAGAGAAGTGGTAACTCTTCTGGGCTGCTTCTGACAAAGATCAAAGCATTACTTCACATTTTGACTAGTAAAAGTATGTTTTTCCCTATTCCTGCTCCAGTTCTTAATCACTTCACTGTTCTCCAACTCTTAGCTTTACTTACCTGGTTTCTGTTTCTATATGACAAATTTAGTTACATTATTGGTTGCCCCAGTGAGCAGTATATTCATTTAGGTCTTCTCTAATTATTTCCACGTAAAAAGCAAAAGCTTCGTATCCTTTGTTAAACTAGTTATTAATATACCAGGACAACTTTTTTCTTATCTCATGAAAATTTAAATTTAAGAATTCCTAGTAAGAGATCTTGTTGCATACTTTTTGGAAGTCTAGGTGTACCATCACCTGAATCATCCTCCCTCATCTGCTTCATGGTTGTCTTGGGGAAGAAGATTTCTGGTTTTCATTGAATTTATCTATCTTCTGACTCGTACATCTGATTCTTTGGGTATAAGTTAAATATATATGTATATTCTGCTGTTATTTGGATGTTTCTATAGTGTCCTTTTTTAGTAAGTAAATTTCTTAAAAAAAATTACCTTCATATTCCTCCCAGACTCAGAAAGTATCCTTTCTTTAGTTATTTACTACAGGTTTATTTTTTTCTTTTCTTTTCTTTTTTTCTTTTAAAGCAATTGTTATGAGAAATGAGGACATGCTGAATGCCAGTCTTTAATCACAGGGCTCAGAGTAATTCCTATTTAATTCCTATTCTGTGGCTGTTGAGTAAATATTTGGAGTTAACTCAAGGTTTAATAAAAAAATTAGATCATTCATCTCTCAGACAACTTTAATATTTGTTTCTCAAAAAATCTGCACTTTTTGTTCTACTTGATCATAATGATGATGGAAGTGATGAATCCTTTTGCTCATGAAAGGGAAGCTGGAAAAGTAGGAGAGCGGGGAAGTTGCATTTTCAGTATGAAAACAGTTTGGGGTGTTATTCCAGAAAACAATGTTACATTAAAAATTGTTCAATTGAAAACCTCATGAATAGTTCAAGTGTGTCTTGAGTGATGTGCAAATGAATTTAATTGGCATGCTTTGCTATCGTATGTAATGAAATGATTGTGGTACATTGTAAGTGACAGTTTAAGGGTTTGTGATACTAATGTAGACTTCTCTGTGGTGTCATAAATTTGAGTACGTGGTGATGCAACAGCATGGTTTGAATAGATGCTCGTGTTCTCATGCCTCGGACCCATTGGTTGTCTAGCAACATGTTTAGTGTTAACAGTCCTTTTAAAATTTAGTGGCATACTTCTAGGCAGCTGTTTTATGAACAAAATTGCATGGTTCTGCAGTGGGCTTAAATGTTGACTTGGATAGTTCTAAAATTCTTACTAGTTACAATGTCTACTTGTTTATCCTAAAAGCAAAAGCACTGTTTGCTCTTTTTCCTGGGTCATTTACAGTCCTAATAAATGTAAGAAGTGTTTCTGTTCCTTTTTGTCACATATGCTCAAAGCAGAATAGGCAATCTGCACTTTAACTTGTGTGGTTTGGGCATCAGCAAGGGTAACAGGGCAGTCTTTTGGAACAGAGTATACAGGTATACTTTAAAAATTGTGTTGAGAAGTGTGTCTCATCAGAAGATGATTAAAACAAACTCCTAAGATAAAAGGTTTAGTTGATACACTTTCTTTTTTATTTTTAAAGCTTGTATTAAGATCAAATACTGTGTACTTCATGCAGTGTTTTCAGGTTCAAGAAGCCTAATTTTAAAGCTTACTTTTGATTTTAAGTGAGCTTAACTTTCTTCCATGTTACTGTTTTTTGTTTGTTTTGTTTTTTTTTTTTCCAGGCTGGGAAATAAAAAATGAGAATTCAGAGGTTTATCTAGAGATGTGAAATTTTGAATAAAATTGGAGGAATGCAAAACTGAAATAAATTGATGTTTCTTTCTCTGTAGGGTGCTGGTCAAGACAAACTTGGAATATATGTCAAGTCTGTTGTGAAAGGAGGTGCTGCAGATGTGGTTAGTAATATTTTTAAATATAAGAAGTTCAAGAATGGAAAGGTCATTTGGAAATACTTTTAAATCCTTTGTTTACTGATTTGCATGAGTAATTGTTAGCATTTACATTAAGTTAGCATTGGTGAATGAATTTTTTTTTTTCTGGATATGTAATTAGGATGGTCGTCTGGCAGCAGGGGATCAGCTGCTCAGTGTGGATGGTCGAAGCTTGGTGGGGCTGTCCCAGGAAAGGTATGGAATGCTCTCTCTTGCTGTCTTCATGTGGAAAAAAAAAATACTAGACTAATATGAGGGGTGCTCCAAAAGTAATGCTTCTTATTTTATTGCATTGGCCAAGAGCATCCAACAGTCGGATGTTGGTGGTATGACAGTAGTATCACCAATGTTCCGTTATATGTTGTTGCTGTGCAACAGATGGCAGCTGAGGAGAAGTCTGACCAAATGACATCTGAAGTGTGTATGAAGCAAAGGGGTGTCATTAAGTTTCTCTGTGCAGAAAAAAATTTCTTCCATTGACATTCATTAATGCTTGCTGAATGTTTCTGGAGATTGAAAAGTGGATGTGAGCACAGTGAGGCATCACAGCGGCTGTGAAGCAATAGATCACCTCTGCTGGTGCAGATTTTTACAAGTACATCATGGTGCAGATTTTTACTGGCAAACATTTTTTCACTGGCAAACATTCATAGTTAATGGTGGTGACTGTTGAAAAATAGTGTTTTATAGCTGTGAATGTGCTTTGTCTAATGGTGATGTTGTGATGTTTATATCTGTTGTAATTTCCATGGAAATAAATAGTAGGCATTACTTTCAGAGCAATCTACTGCACAAAGTCTTAGACTCATTTTTTTGCACATTGGGTTTTTACTTTCTCTGTAGGACATACGGTGCTGCATACTGGGGCTCTCATTTTTAGCAAACTGTTCTTACTCTAATTCTTAAATATTTTGGCTTCCAACTTATACTTGCAGAAACCCTTGCATGCATTTGTCTATTTAGTAAATTTATCATCTGTTTTTTTTTTAATATTTTTTTCATAACGATTTTAAGTATTAGTCAGAAACAGTGTTTTGTCATACAAAAGGTTACTAGAAAAATATGAGAAAGGTTACTAGAAAATGAGTCATACAAAAGTATAATAAGGAGAACTAAGAAGTATTGGGCTTGATTTTATTTAATTTGCTTTGATATCTGTTGCAGGGCAGCAGAACTTATGACAAGGACAGGTTCTGTAGTAACACTGGAAGTAGCAAAACAAGGAGCAATATACCATGGTCTGGCAACCCTGCTAAATCAGCCATCTCCAATGATGCAAAGAGGTAAAAAAAAAAAAAAAAAAAAAAAAAAAAAAAGAGCTAGCATTGATGACAGTAACATTTTTGTAGGATTTAGAGTACAGAAAATACAACAATTAATAATAATTTGCCAAATTTTACCAAAACATTAAATCAAAAAATAAAACTAATTGCATAGAAAGGAAACATTTATTTTATTGTGAAAAGACAAACTGACTTTTAAATAGTACTTAAAATTATATTTGTCTAATGTATAATAAATGTTTTGCATTTGTTCTTTAAAAAAAAAAAAAGTATTGAAGTACAGTTGTGGTTTTGAAATAATTTTTAATTATGAAATATGATGAATACAAACACTATTACAATTTCAATAGCTTTTCCATCCCTTTCATAAAGGCTTCTGTCTTCATGGGATTTGTAAGCAGAGAGCGTAATGTAATTACTAAGAGAGAAAAATAAAACCAGAAACCCCTGGAACATGTTTTGCAATACATTTTTATTGTGCTTTTAAACTAGAAATAGCAGAGTGTTTATCTCGTAATTTCTAGTCAGATCTTAAGAAGTTCTTCAATACTTTTATCGTTGAACTTCATAGAGCCAAAATTCAAGTCTTACACAGAATAATTTTATAAAGGAAGCCCTTTTCTATATATAGGATATAGAAAAGAAGGGGTTAAAAGAATAAATCCCTATTATCACGATTTACAACACCATTCCAGATGCCATATGCCTCTGAGTCTCCAAGAGACTTTTTAGTAAGGCACATTTGGCTTTTCCAAACGTCGTATCTTTTCAAAAGCTATTTTGAAGCAAGGATTCTTTTTTGAATTAAACGAATCCTCTGCAGTTGATAAGAAAGAGGAAGTGTGTTTCCAAAGAAGTAACAGTTTTAAAATTTATCAGTTGCTATGCCAGAAACTCAATTTTTGTTCTAAATGCAAACTTACTCCTGTTCAAAAAAGAACACTCTAGACAGCAGTTAATATAAGTGAAGGGGGAAAATATATATCGAGTGTTACAGTTTCTGACCGCCGTGGCTCAGGTAAACCCCGACCAAAGAGTGAAGGTTTTGAGCTGTATAACAACTCCACGCAAAATGGGTCACCCGAGAGCCCTCAGCTGCCATGGACGGAGTACAGTGAACCAAAGAAGCTGCCAGGAGATGACAGATTAATGAAGAACAGAGCCGATCATCGCTCCAGCCCCAACGTAGCAAGTAAGTCAGATTATTCTTCTCGTAGAGGTAGATGTCTCTTTCACTGACTTTAAGGGCTGTTCAATTCCAAAGGGGAGGGGAAGGGTTATTTGATTAAAAAGAAAACAGAATTAAAAAAAAAAAAAAAAAGCAGGATTAAGTTTAAGTTTGAATAATGATGTAGTTGTAACGTTTGGAGCAAGCCTCTTGTTAGAATTATTCAAAGCAAAAATCATACTTATGTTGTGAATACTATTATTATATTAAGTTATGTAAATTAATATTAACAGGCATGTAAACGCTTCCTTTAACTTTCCAACAGATCAGCCTCCAAGCCCTGGGGGAAAGAATGCTTATGCATCTGGAACTACCACCAAAATAACCTCAGTCTCGACTGGAAATCTTTGTACAGAGGTCAGAAGTGGCAAAAAAATGCTGGCTAGTAAATTTTCCTTAGCTATCAATGGATCAGTGTGCTTGAATCAAAGCAGTATCTCAAGTATTTGTACATAATGCTGGTGCTAGTGACTGAGTGGTGTTTTTACTTCCAATGGTTTAATGAAAGATTAAGACAACTCTGTGTGATTTTATTACTTTTTGTTCATAAGCTGCAATTTCTTTGGCTTGTACAATACTGCATACTTGTTTTCAGACCGTAAAGATATTAGTCCTAACCACAGCTTATATTTGAAAACCTCTATTCCAGACAAATAATATTCTCACAAGGCAAAACAAAACATTTAAGAAACACATGGTTGGAAAAACATTCTTTACAGATCTGTGTGATTAGAAAATTCTATCTTACGTTCATTCTATTTTTTTCAGGAACAAACTCTGCCTCCACGACCTGAAGCTTATCCTATCCCAACTCAGACCTATACCAGAGAATATTTCACATTCCCAGCTTCAAAATCCCAGGATCGAATGGGTCCAACTCAGAGTCAGTGGCCAAATTATGAAGAGAAACCACAGATCCAGGCAGAGAGTAATCATTCAATCAATACTACAATGCAGGTCAAAAACTTTTTTTTTTTTTTTTTTCCTAAGTATAAGAGGGAGATGGGGGGGAAAGTAGATGAAACTTTCACTCACAGTTTGCTGGAGGTATTTTTGTGGAACAGTCAGTCCTCTATGATCTCTGAACTGCTGAATATTGGTTAAACCATAGCACAGATGAGGGGGATAACTGTACTTCTGGCTTGCAATCAGGAACCCTACTTTTTTTTTTGTTTTGTTTTTGGCTATAGAATTTTTGTTAGCAAGTTATGCAGACCTGGGATGTTTTATGTCCTCTTTACTCAGAACAAAGGGGAATAGATGGTAATAGGGTTTATCTTGTAAAATGTTTTGTAGTTTTCTGTAAGTAAACGAAATGATTCACTCCTCTAAGAGGGTTTATGTGGAAAAAATCTCTTTGCCTGCAGGGTGCATCATTTAAGTGACAGTGAAGTATTAAAAATGAAATAACACAGTATTTTGAAAACTATCCAAGGCCTTTGAAGAAACACATTCCTTTCTCTCATTAAAAAAAAAAAAAAGGAAAAGAAAAGAAAAAAAAACCCAAAAACTCACGCCCTTAAGACTACTTTTTTTTTTTTTTTTTTTTTTTTTTACTTCCATTGGTAACTTCCCTGCTGTCAGAATGCAAATGCTTCTTGATCTGAAATGAATTTGCCTTCATAAAGTAGAAAGGTAGTGTTGTTCCACTAAATGAGGACTTTTCATTTCCTATGTGGATTTTAGTAATCTTGGGAGTCGAAATCCAGTCACTGCATCTTTTTTTTTTCTTTTTTTTTCTCTAATCCACCAGAGGCAGCTTCATCACTCAAAAACTAAAAGAGGAAAAAATTATTTCTTTTGTTGTTTGGTTGGGAGTTTTTTTGTTAGTTTCATTAAGGTTCAGTATGCTTTACTTTCTGAAAAGCACTGTCATCTAAGTTAATTTACACCATGTCATAGAAAATAACTAGGGATTGATACATTGAGTAATCCCACATATATTAGCAGATAGGGAGAAAAGTTACTTGAATAACAGCTTAGTTCACTGAGTGTATGTATTTATTTCAGTACCAGAGGTATCAGATTATAATTATTCCTCCAGTAAAGAAAATAGATGCTATACCCAAAGTAGGATTTTGAAAGGTAATTTTGAAGGAGCAGATTATGAGTTAATGTAACTTTGTCATGTAACTATGGAAATATTTTGCTGAATTCCTTTGCTTAACTTCTTCGTATTTCATTAATTCATCTCACCTAATCTGAGCTGTGTAGTTAACGTTTGGCTGTCTGTGTAGCTGCTGTGGTAGGGGGAGGCTAGTATTTCCGTTTCTCCTAATGGGATGAACTGCCATCTGGATGTGCACCTCTCCCCTGCTTAGGGCAAGCTTAAGTGAGTAGCTTAGACAGGGCAGTTAAAACTGGTAAGATGAACCCCATCTGTTAAAGTTGTTGACGATACAAAATTTGAGTTACAGTCTTAAGGATTAAAATGTTGGAGCATTTTCATAAAACCAACAACTAGAAGCTTTAGCACCCTACAAGCACTGAAAGTGTAGACATACTTTTCCCCACCATGCAGTACTTCACGTTGAAAAGGGAGGAAAATAGAGTTCAATAAATAAAGATATAAATAAGTCTTTACAGCTTTTCACTTATGTGAAATGCCTGTTTTCTGCTCCAAATGTATTAGCAAACTGTTTGGTTAGGTGCATCTTTACAGCAAATCTAACACAAATAACTGTGTGTTCAGATCTGCTGGACTAATAGAGCATAAAAATTACACTTGTTCATCTCAAAGAAGGCATTCTTTTGAGGTTACAGCTAAGGTCATTGATGGAGGAAGAAGAAAAGGAGTTTGCTTTGTTAGTCTTTCAGTTGTTGATAATTGGTACATTATGTGTTCAGTGCTTACTATTTCCTATCATTCAAAGCATGAATTTTTGCTGCTAGAAAACAATTAACAGATTAGATAACCCTAATTTAGGGCCTAGTATTCCTTTCCTGAAGATTGTATAGCACAGTGGTACCTCACGCTTGAATACAAAGTGACCTGGTGTTTGACGCGTTAAGTCCGTGCTCCAAAAACAGGTGGAACTAGATAGGACTTTCCATATTCCATACCCATGAATGACTGTCATAATGAGAGCTTCCAGCTGAGTCATCTCTCTTATTAACAGGGGAGGATGGGCAGAGGCTCCCACATCTTTTCCTCAGCAGTCTTTCTGTTTGCCTTCCTAATAGGAAAACCCTTTGTCAAGCCAGCTGAAGCCTGAATGGCAGAGCTGGTGTGCTTGTGCTGCTGGTCCAAGCTACCAGCTGGGGCTCTTGTGCTCCTATGGTAGGAGCTCTGTGAGCTGGGGAGGCTCAGCTTAAGCTCTATTTCATCGTCTTCCTTTCTCCCAGTCCAGGTTTCCAGGCATTTCAGAGGTTGTAAAATCTCCTATTGCTTGAATGATTTAAAATGACTGGGAAGAATATTTTTTGTTGATTTTAAGAAACTTACTTGTCATGGAAATGCTGAACTTCTCTAAAAGTGATTACCTTCAGTAATAAGAATGTGGTCTGTGAGCCATTTAGGCTTTTAATATTTCAAATATGTTTTAATGGAGGTGGACTATGAAATAGATGCTTTGTTTTATTTTTTCCAGCGTGTGGCTCGATCCCAGGAAGAACTCCGAGATAAAGTTTTCCAGCCAGAGAGGAATCGCTTGGAGGTTGTTATCCGGAAGGATATAGAGTTCATTGATCGGAAGTCAGACAGCGATCAGTGGATGAATTCATCTGTGGATTCTAGCACATCTAGCCAAGAGCACCTGAACCATACATCCAAACCAGTTTCACCTGGTTCTTGCTTAACTAAAAGTGGACCTGGCCGTTGGAAGACTCCAGCTACAAGCCAGCCGACTCCAGTGGCGATTTCCCAGCCCATCAGAACAGATCTGCCTCCTCCGCCGCCACCTCCTCCAGTTCATTATGCAGCTGAATTTGAGGAACCACAAATGGATTTGCCTCTGCCTCCCCCTCCTCCACCAAACCAAGTAGGAGCACAAGCATCTTCTCAGGTGGCTGCTGCTGAGCGTAAAAAACGAGAAGAGCACCAGAGGTGGTATGAAAAGGAAAAGGCACGTTTGGAAGAAGAACGAGAAAGGAAACGCCGTGAGCAAGAGAGAAAACTGGGCCAAATGCGTTCGCAGCCACTAATTCCTCCCCAGCCTGTGGTTCCTCCTGTTTCCCTTCAACAAGTGAAACCAGAAAAAACTGCAACTTTCCAGAGGTCTCAAGAAACAGTCATTCGAGAGTTGCAGCCACAACAGCAGCCTCGGACTATTGAGCGGAGAGATCTGCAGTACATTACTATCAGCAAGGAAGAATTGTCCTCTAGTGACAGCCTCTCTCCAGACCCCTGGAAGCGAGATGCCAAGGAGAAACTGGAGAAGCAGCAGCAGATGCACATTGTGGACATGCTGAGTAAAGAGATTCAGGATCTTCAGAACAAGCCTGATCGTACAGCTGAAGAGAATGACCGCCTCCGCAAACTCATGCTAGAGTGGCAGTTCCAAAAACGACTTCAGGAATCAAAGCAAAAGGATGAAGATGATGATGAAGAAGAGGATGATGATGTGGATACTATGCTAATCATGCAGCGACTGGAGGCAGAAAGAAGAGCAAGGGTAAAATGGGATAATCCTTTCTAGACAAAAGCGTAGTTATTGTGTGTCTTGGATTTGTCTGAGTATTTTGATCTCCTAATAGGGTAAAGAAGAACGGAGCTGTCTTGACTGTCTTTAATTTTTAAAATTGCTGTAGGAGCTTTTGCTTGCTTACAGTGGCTTCAGCAGTTAAACAATGAATTATGAAGGTGTTGTAGCTACCTATTAAAGAATGTAAGTTGGCAGTCAAATTCACTTTTCTTGTTGCGGCTGCAAAAATTCCCTGTATACAAAGGGATTTAGCCACATAGCTGGACGAGGATTAGAAAGTTAAACACTGGAGAGAATTTGCTTACAGGAACTCAAGCAAAAATATTTGAAATCATGAAAATTTGTAGCAGAATCAGAAACAAAAAAATGTTTTTTCCTTTTTTTTCAAATATTTTTACCTATAAGAGTTCTCACTTTACAGTCTTGGAACTGAAATGGACACTGAATACATGATGTTACCAGGGAACAGAGTTTCCACCATGTTGGTCCACTCCAATCAGAGTCTGGGGCGTGAGGCAGATGTTACCTCTGCATTTACCACCACCTCTATGATGACACTAACAGTGCTGGGTGGAAGCATTAGTCTGAGCCATGTCATTTCGTGTGTTGTAGTAACACCGCCCAGGGCTCCAGCTTGCAGATTTTGCATGGTGTACAGTTATATCAGCATCGGACGGAGTTTGCTTACCTTAGCTTCACTACTGTAAAAGATCATAATATATGTACTAAGATAATGTAGCTGGATAGTCTGATAAAGGTTTTATCACTCCACTGCTAGTTGCTGTCTCTCAGACTCTCTTGAATCTCTTGTTGCTGGGAAACAATTCACGTAGGAGAATTTTTCTTCTCTGAATAGCACTGATACCAAAGTTACATACCAATAACTATGCTTTCACAGGCTTAAAAACTATCTCTGTAATTCGCTGTCTCCTGTTTATCTTGAAAAGCTGACTTAATTCTGTGATAAGCAGTTTCTACTTGTTGATAAATGTTTGCACGTGTATTTTGGCATTCAGAAATTGCTATCCGCTTGACTAATATTTGAGTTCAGGATTGTTTTGGCTGCTTGATTCTCTAAACTTGCTCTCCTCGTGTTTGCTGCAGTCTGCATTGCTTTCCTTTTTTCTTGTGGCTAACTTTATTACTGTTTAAAACAATAGATACCTCAAGCTTGGAAACTGAAGAAAGGATAAATATAACTTTGGCAGAATGGTTGTGTTAAAGCTCAGCACAGCTAACATGTAATTTGTAGCACTAAGGCAGTTACCTCTAGGCATAAAAATCCATATAAAACTGCCGTTTTCACAGAAGTCTTTAACATTTTACTGTAGCAAAACTAAAAAAGCCATGTGTCATTAATGAAAAGCCAATTGCATTGCATAGCGTTTTATCAGTCGTCTTTGCAAGTGCTGGATTTCTAATACTGTTTGTGCATGAAGTTCTTCCAGCATAACAGCTGTTTTGAGCAGAATTGATGTTTGCATTTGAGTTACATTTCACTGTCTGTACTATAAGAGATGCAATAAACAGCATCTGTAGAGAAAAACTGAGCTTTTGAATGAGTTTAAACAGTACTGATTAAAAAAAAAAAAAAGGATGATCTGCTTGTTTCCTTGTCTGTATTTCAGGAGTTTGTGGAGTTCAGTTTGTCTTTCTAAAACATCTGACTTAACAAATAAAAGAAAATGCTTTTGAAATAGAATAAGCCTAACCTATCTTTGTTTTCACTGTGCATCTTTCTTTTTTTCCCCTTTCTTACTACCTGCAGCAGACTGCTGTGCCAGCAATCTCTGTTCTAGACTTGGTATGTTTGTTTCTTTCTCCTTAATATCTTTCATGTTTCAATTTCTGATGTTAATAATAATTGTCTCCTGTGCTTTGGATGATGATTTGCCATCTTTGGGTGTTCAAAAATCATTTTGATACAATAAACAGTAAGTTAACTATAAGCATGTATTTGAATGTTTCCAGATGTGGTGACTCCTTCCCCTGTGTTTCTCTCCTTTTAGATGTTGTGTTCTGCCTGCAGGCTTGATTTGTTTGTTGTAGCAGCAGTCTGATATAAAATAGTGTACTTGGTGTTTTGTCACTGTTTCTGATGTCTTACAAAGCAGTTTGAGTGATCAAACCGTGATGTAAGATTTCTTCCTTTCTCCCCCCCCTTCTCCCCTTCTTGTTTTAGAAGAGTTCTAGCAGTGCCATTCCCTTCTGACTTGAAGTAAATTGTTCTGAGAGCCTAATAATACAGAATATTTAAATTCTGTTGATAACTAACATGCATAGCTTTCTAGGATTTAACACAGAGTTTAGCCACATGCTGAAATCTGCTCTTACACATGTAGAGTTTTCCCATTGAAATAAAAATGGACTGTAAACTCAGGAAGTAATTCTGAACTAATGTTTCCAAGTAGGTCACATAAATGTGTGATTACTAAGTTACTATATTTTATTTTCCTAAATTTCAAGTTTCAGATGGTTAATGCTATTGTCTGTTGTCTAAAACATGGCAGGCTTTCAACATGAGGCATTAACTGCTAAGACTTCAGTTAATTCTGTATTTTAGTGCTCTCATTGGGAATGAGTACATGGGGTGGGGGGAGAAATAGTTTTCTCTCACCTTTAAAGTATTCTGTGTCATTAGTATGCGAGTTTGAAAGAAGGTTAATGCGTGCAAGTCCTGTGAGTATCATGAATTTGTGTTGCTGGAAAAGAACTGTAAGCTTCGCTGTTCAAAATATGGATTTGGATATTTCTTCACTTCTTGATTTAAAAAACAAAACACAGGCTTTTAAAATTCATATTCAAGTAACGTATACTTACAAGTGCATCTGAAATACTCAGTTATGTGTTTGTGTGGTCCATCGGGTCTGAGCAGTTGACAGCAGAGAAAGAAGTGAAGCGTGTAAGCTTATTGAAGTAATTGACAAGTGGAGTTTTCAGATGCAGCATCTAGCAATATTTTTACTTATTACTACTTCTGTTTATTTAGTTGTTTTGCCAGTGCCTTGATCTGTGGAGCTGTGATTAGGTAGATAAGGTTCTTGAGCAGGCAGGCTATAAGCTCCTGGACTGTTCTGCTATAGAAGGCTGTGAATTCAGACAGTATCAGCAACCTTAAAAATGAGTTAGGCAGATTCACGGATCTTGCATCTGTGAGTAGCTAATGAAAGGATTACACAAAAAGATCCATCCCTCGTGCAGTGCTGAATGCTGGGGAAATACTGGAGGAATGGCCCACAGAAATGGCAGCCCTCCTTGCCATTGTCAGGCACAGGACACTGCACCAGATGGGTTGATGGCCTGAACTAACAGAGGGTTTATTTGTCAGAAGTAAGTCGGTATAAATGTAAGGCTCGTCAGGAACTTTATTTAAAGCATTCTGAGCAGTGCATGGAGGAATGAGTTTTATCTGGGATCTGAGGCTTCCTCCAAGCATGCCAATCCCACGCCTATCTTCGCATTTCTGATACTGCAGAATTCTCTCTACTTCTCTCTCCCTATTATCTTCCTCTGACTGTTAGCTGAGGGCCGTGTAAGGATCTTGAAAATCTGGTAGTTCCATGTGAATTGCATAATGTTGTATGCAACCACAAACACACGTCTTCACGTGCTCTGGCATGCCTTGCCATCCTGGTGCTCCCTGCCATCCTCTGAAAGCCCCAGAGTAGAAACTAGTTTCTACTGCATTCAAGAAATGAAGTATCCCTCAGTAATAGCTACTGTATTCCTGTTTGTGCTTCCTTTATTATTTCTAGCCTTTGTCCTAGGTGTTATGTTAGAATAGGCTTTGATTTGAATGGGTTGTCTTCCACAGTTACTATGGTTTGTATATTGACATAAATCCCTGTATGGCACCTAGTTTTCCCTTAGTTATGATCTCAAACAAATAAAACAATACTAGCTTCCCTTTGTTATTGAGCACAAAGGTATTCATGCAGTCATCTGGAATCACTAATTACTGTGTTTAGACCTTTACCCTAAATGTGACTGGGACAAAGTCAAAGAATTCCATATTTTTTTCTTTGCAGTTTTTTGCCTTTTTTTTTTTTTTTTAAGAGGAAATTACTTCCCTTCCATTAACTCTTCTGAATTAGTAGTTGTCTTTCATTTTGACAACCATCTCCTCTGCTAAAACAATGTCTTATTAATAAACAAGACAGACAAGGTCTTAATGGAAGTAGGTGGTAGATTAATTACTTTCTTCCTTACTCTACAGTGTATACCGAGCTTCATCTTTTTGTAACAGTGAGTTAGGAATTACAGAGCTTACAAATAAGGCAAATTTACTCAGAGGTAGCATCGCCAAGTACACGTTTGCCAAACTCCTCCCCAAATGAAATGTAAAATAAGAAAGAACAGAGTTTTGTAGACTTGATCAAAAAACTGGTTAGAAAACCTTGGGCCAGTATCTGATAGACTGCATATATATACAGTCTGTATAAAACACATTTCCTCTAAAATAGCAGAGACTGCAGGAGACAAACTACACACATTTATGTGGAAGTTGTTATCGAAAAATCTTGTTAGAACTAAATTTTGCTTACTTTCATCATTGCTTTGCTCTTTAAGAGCCATTCTATACAAGTGAAGCTGGGTTGAGGAACAAATCCAGAAGTAGAGAAACACCAGTGTTAAGTACAGCTTGTAGTGAAGTATGCCAGTCAGAGACAGGATCTTATGGAAAAGCATCGCTTTCAAACATGTCACAGTAAAAAGCAAAGCAGGATGTAAGTCTAAGTACTTTCTATTTGTGAATGTTGTTATGTCAATGAATACTCCTATCCAACAAGAGCACATCATCCTCTTAGCTTCAGAAAACTGGGCAAAGTTTGGGATTTTGCTCATTTTTCTTACATGTTCAGTGTTTATCATAAACACGTATGAAGCAGTGTTGTCTCTTGGACATTAGTTGTTCTTGTGAGCAAAGATTTCTTTGCCTCACTCTGTTGTTTTTTTTTCAAAACACATCTGTTGCAGATACAGTGGGAGGTTTTAATTATCTCCTGAGACTATTTGCAGACTTGCTGAATGAGCCTGTTACTTTAAATGGATTGACCCTTTGACTAATGAGTCGTGATTTTTCGGTGCTTAAATACTAATCCCAAATGAAAAACCCATTGGCTGCTAGGGCTGTGGACTGTTGGTTCCAAGTATTTAATTTCACTTTGTTTGGCCTGTGAGACTTCAGATATCGCTGAAGCAGTCTGGAGCATGTGTCACCTCAGCCTTCTGCTAGGGGTTCGTTATGACTGCTTAAAATGTCTCTCTGCTTGTTTATAAGTGTGTAGTTCTGTGTATCTCTTGTTTTTCCAGCTTTTATTCTTAACAGGGACTTTAGGGAGAACAACATCAGAGTGCACTCTTCACTGGTGAAAGCAGTGTTGTTAATCTGTAGTACAGCACTTTCTAAGGAATTGTTTTTAGATACAAATGATCAGTTTATAGTTGTTGTTTTTTTTAACTCCTACCTATGTGAGTGATGAAAAATTAAAGGTGTGTCTCTGTTAGTTACAGGATGAAGAACGCAGACGGCAGCAACAGTTGGAAGAAATGCGCAAGCGAGAAGCAGAAGACAGGGCCAGGCAGGAGGAGGAACGCCGACAGCAAGAGGAGGAGCGGACCAGAAGAGAGGCAGAAGAAAAGGTTATGGTCTTCTGAGGGCAGCAGGAGTTCTTAGTTCTTACAGGCCTCTCCTCTTTAGTAGCAGCTCAGTTTTAGGTCATCAAGGGTTAAATGCACCAAATTTAAGATAAAGGTCATGGCCTATGGCTTAATTTTACCAATATTTAAAAAAAAGAAAAAGAAAAGCAAATTTGCCATTTGTGATGGCTAGAAGCCGGTGGTATTGCAGAAGTAATAGAGTAGGCATTCCAGCTGAGGGTTTTTAGCAGTGACAAGGGCTTGTTTGCAGAGCCTTCTAGAAGAGTTAAGGCTAAAACCTATTGCATCTCCTGGTTTTCTCAACAATAAGTTATTCTGGTTTCTGACAGTGATGCGGTGCTACCAAATTATGTGTATCATGCACTTGAAAGATTTTCACTGACAGAACTGGACAGAAGGGCTTTTGCATCTACCAACTAGGAGGTCGTTACCATCTGACCAGCATGATAGCTTTAGAGACAAGTATAAGGAAATGAATATCTTGTCTTTGTTCTAGATAAATAAGATCAGATTTATTTGTTTATTTAGAGTATCAGACTCGGTGCTGAGCAGCTTAAGTGGATATTTTTAAACATAAATGAAGAACAAAAGGAATGTTCAAAATGTCACATAGTCCCAGCACAAGTTGCAGTGTGTTTAGACAAAATATTTTTTTGTAATGTGTAGTTTCCAAATACACATCTTCACGTGTTACCAAGCTACAGAGTAAATTATGAAAAAAAGAAATGCATTAATTTACAGTGTGGCTTAGACAAGAGCTGAACAAAATTAAATGCTATCAAGTTTAAAAACAATACAAACCTTTAAAACTGGAAAATACAGGCATGTTTCATGTATTTTTCAGTGGTAAATAGCCTTGTGTGTCATAGGCATAATTTTTTAGAAAGGTGCTTTTTATAAATGCTTTTATAAAAAGCATCATTTGATGTTAGTTTTTAAAAGGTTCTTTGTAATTGGATTTTTATGTGAAAGTAGTTTTCCTGCTGTTCATACTTGAAGCTTTGTTAGGAGTCGTGTATTCCAAGGCTCTGTTGTTCAATAAGCCTGCAGTAGGATTATAAAGTTCCATTTTTAAGACGGTAGTTAATTTTAGTTATTTTCTCTCCCACAGATTCTTTACAGCTTTAGTGAATATACCCATTATTAACTGCAGTTACATTTTCAGCAATAAATACAGGAGTTGCCCTTACTTCACATAGGAAGTTAGTTGCTTTGTGATTTACACTGCCTCTAGTAAACATGGAAATAACAGCAATGCTGTGTTACAGGGAGAAGGCCTTTTTTTCATAGTCGTAAATAATCTTAGTATGAGTTCATGTAGAAGCGTTGCTTGTTGCCAAAAAAGGAGACAAAAAAAAAAAAAAAAGATGTTTGTAGCTCTGATGGAAACTCAAAGCTCCTAGATTGAAATGTCTGTCATACTGACCACTGCGTTTTTTTTCCTCTGGACTTACAGAGGCGACAGGAAGAGGAGTATTATAATCGCCTAGAGGCTGAAAGGCGCAGGCAGCACGATGAAGCAGAACGAAGATTGCTGGAACCAGACGAGCCTGGTCTGTACAGACCTCCACTTCCACGGGAATATGAACTCCCATCCCCAACCCCTTCATCTAACGCTCCTCCTCCCCCACCTCAGCGAAACACCTCTTACCTCAAAACACAGGTCCTCTCCCCTGACACGATTTATACTGCCAAGTTTGTTGCATACAATGATGATGAGGAGGAGGAGGATTCCAATCTAGCAGGTCAGGATAAGTACTCCAGCACAAGAAAATCTTATGGTGACTTTCCTCCTGCCACCCTTAAACCACAGCAGCCCTCCCGCCAACCTCGCCCAGTTTCAGATGGCCTCTTTCTTTCCAACTCATTCCAGTCATCTCCAGTCAATGCCAACAGTACTGCTGCCAAAAAAAGCCAGCCCCCGCCCCCACCAAACAAACCGAGTTTCATCCATGCCAGCAGCTCTAAAGGTAGACACCGTGAAATCGATCTTCTCCACGGATCTGTCCTCGTGTTTTCAACTCTGATGCTGTAGATCAAATCACTTCCTTTGTGATTTTTTTTTCACTTAATCACTATTTTCACTATGGTGATCTAACTTAAATCCTAATATTAATGTGAATCTTCCCATTTTTAATTGTTTTGATCTCTCAAATTTCTTTATTCCTTACCCCAACTCTTCAAAAGTAAAAATTCATCTTTCACACAATGAATTCAAATTTATTTTAACTGTTACTCAACCAATTCAAAGTACTGTTGGTTTTGGCTCTCACTCTGTATCTTTCAGTGATTTGTTTTGTATGACCATTAGTTATTCAGGGCATCTGGAAGTGTGTCTTTCTTGAACACAGGAATCTTCTCTTATTGGGTTCATGAAAAGAGCTATTGTCTGCTTTTGGTTTTGGTACCAGGGTTCTCTCTCTTAATAACATGTGCAAATGGCTTTAAAATGACTTTTCTAGGTATAGCTCTTAAATTTAAGAGCACCAAGAGCTATACAGAACGTGTAGTAAGTTGAATTCATTCAGCACCATTTTTGTACTTCTGCTTTGTACGGTGCAGTTTTCTTGTAAACAGGGACAAAATATCTAAATTTCATCTGTGCACCCTGTGCCTTGCTCTTTCCCTGCTCCTTTCCACACCCTTCTATTTTTGTGCCTCCTCATCTTGTTTCTCTTATAACTCCAAGTGGACAACCATAACGGAGTTAAATTTCAAGTAGAGTTCTAGTTGCTAGTAACTTCAGAGCCATATTTTATCTGCAGAGTACTAGTTTAGTTACACTCATGAATTTAACAGTGATTCAGTATGAAGTTTCATGCTGATTTTTTTGAACCTGCTTCAAAGGAAAAATCTTACTTACTTTACTCTTTGAATATGCAAGTATGCATGAATCCTACTCTGTGTGCAGTTTATGAATGTGGGAGTTTCATCTTTAAATAGCAGCATCTGACAGCATCTCCCCTACATTTGTACTCTTGTGTATTCTTCTGAAGGGAGTGGTAGCCATGATGTTCTCCTAGTTTGATCTTTTTCCCACTGTTAGAATTCAGTGGATGTCTTGATAACCAATTCAGCATATGAAATCATACTTCCAGAATGGAAAGCAATAAGTCACCTGAGAAAACAAGGGAAGGTGTCTATGCTGGCTTCTACCTGAGCAGACAGCTTGTTGACTAGATTGAAGTCTCAGTCTCAGTGAAATGTGAAAGTCTGGCATATCTTTGTTCCCCTTCCTGGTCACCTGATCACTATGGAAAAATACTAAATTTCTTTAAACAGAGGTATGATGTTTTCTGGTCATAATGAGCGTAGTAGCCACAGATCAGGTACCATTTATCAGAAGCACTTCTATCTCAGTTACAGTCATGTAGTAATACAATTTAGAGAATGTAGGAAACTGTACAGATGCACAGTACTCAGTGCTTCTTGCCTGTATCCTTTTCAGCTGAGGCTCAAATAGTTTTCCAGCAAAAAATCCTGTTCTTTGCAGAGCATACTTGCTTCTCATGCAGACAGCTTCTAGGATCACAGAGAAACTCTGCACAACATTGTGTAGTTTTGATCTTCCTGAAGAGTCAGAGTTTAGTTCCATTACAATTACTGCCCAACTAATACTGTTGCTGCTTAGCAGTTTCAGTGTTGGGGGTCAGTACAGCATCCTACTTGCATAAAAGATGTCCTCACAATTAATCATTTTAAAGAGAGAAAAATAAGTTTATTTAACCAAGTATTGCCTGTGAGACCTCTTGATGTATCAGCCTCTGTGGATTCTGCATCATCGGCCACTCCTCTCTTGCTCTACCATTGGTTCCAGATCTTAAAAGAAAGTGAGAAAAGGCTTTTGCTTTTCACTGCTCAGTCATTAGATGGGACTATAAGTAGGCACACTATGGTATCTACATGCTACATTATGAAGGCAGATATTGCAGTTACATGCCTACCATACAATACAAGCAGGTCCACTGATAAACCCGCCAAAACTGTTCTCAAATCTCAGTTTTCTATCAGAAGTAGTCTAGTTTTCAAACTCATTATATTGCAAAGAATTAAAGAATGACAAGAACTACACATAAAAGGTTTTCTTTGAACACTTAGACTACATCGCCATCTGCCCCATACTACTGACATGGAATTTTTGTGCTGCATGTATGCACTAAATTTTTGTTCTTTCAAAGTACTTTCTAGAAACTCTTATTTGACATCGACTCAAGTATAAATATGCCCTCCATCACAGCACATGCAATTCCAAAGGCTGTTTCTTCCTTTCCTTATTTGGCGTTTTGAAAGCTGAATGTGTAATGAATTAACTCTAGAACTATCCATTACTAGTTGTCACCACCACTCTTGCTGCCTCCCATCATCCAAAACCCAGAATGCCATTTCATATTTAACTGCATCTCCCAATCCTCCTGCTTTCTGTTAACTTCTGTGGAAATATGAATCTCAGGAAAATGAAATGTTCAGTGATACTTTGTGTGTGTGTGTGTGTCCGTTTTCCGGAAAACATTCAGAAGGACAACCTACAAAGACTTGGTTAGGTTTTTGGTAACAGTTAAGGATGTACAGAAGTATGATGCTTCGCCTTTAATAACCTAATTCATAAACCATACAACTAATTCTGAATACTCTTATTTCATGATTTTTAAATTAGCCATGAGAACAGGTTAACCTCACCTGATTGCTCAAGCTTCTATGAAGACTGCCTGCGTAACGTACAAAGCCGTTTGCACAAAATGCAGAATTCACTGTGCAGTTTACCATCTCCCATCTCGCTGACTCTTGTTACATTACTGTCCTTTACAGTTCCTTTCTGTTCTGAATGCTAACTCTAGTAAACCACGCTTCTGCAAATTTTGCTCTCGTAACCTTCTTCCACTGGGTTGCTTAAAACCATTGGCTCCATCAACTAGCCAAGAAAAAAGCCAACACTGATATCAAAACTTCTGTTAGAAAGTAGGTGGAACACATGGAAACCATATGTTCCAAGTAAGGAAGGGTGGTACCAAATGATGTAAGACTCATGTCTGAAAGGAAAAAAATTCTTAATTCAGCTGGCACATTAGTATGATTTGACCCGCTACAAATTTGGGGTGAACAATATTTAGCCAATAATGTGCTTGCTAATGTGTCTTCCAGCCTTGTACCATCTCTTTTATTGAGTACTTGTGAGAAGTTATGTATACCAGTGGAAGAAGCAAACATTTCCTTCTGTACAGAATAAGGTTCACAAGACATAACGTGCAATATTTGAGACTAGAACTGTCTGGAGACAAATCTGACGCTTTATTTTTCACTTATCCAGACAGTCATTAGGAGAAATATGGTCTTGAATGGAGTATAAATTTAGTAAACTTTTCGATTGGAAAGAAGAGGTTTTGTCTTGTGGCCTTTAGAAAGAATTAATGTGATTTGTAAAACTTGTGTGTTATATCAACTTAAACTAAAGGTGCAGTGCTGCAAGATGCTTGCTTGAAATTTAAAACAAAGGCCAGGGATGGAAGGCATCTTCTAATGCATACATCTTGTGTGATCAGACAAAATAGTGAAAAAAGCTCTGATTGCTGAATTAAAAAGATGTTGTATAGTAATCATAGGTTACTTTTAGCTCTCTAAAGAGAGCAGTTGCAGCTAACTAATTTCCTGTAGAGTTTGTTATGGGATAGTGAAGCATGTTGCTCTTTCCATCAGTCTTCTCAAACTTTTAATGTCTGTCTTGCAGTATACCATAATAAGATAAAGACCACGATTTACTGTGTGCAGAGTAATCTAAAAAAATGTGTTTCAACTTAAAATTAGGAATAAAAAAATTACAGCTGTTTTGAGAGGGGATGAAATTCAGTAGTATTGTTCTTAAATATTGCACAAGTCAGATGACCCTCTACATTTAATTTCCAATTCTGGTTTGAGGTGATTTCTTGAAAGGAGCACTGCACCTTTTTGAAGAAATGCAATATAAAACTTCTGCCTTGCAACTGCTGTCCTTCAACTTACTTTTTCTTTTGCACAAGGAATAAATTCATACACTGGATCTTCGGGAGCAACGGTTGGGGCCCATGAAGTTTATCGGGATCCGAGAGACAAACGATCTAAAAGGTGACACGCAGGAGTCCCTTAAGCTTTAACTTTGAGTCATGTGATGTAGGGAACTTCTGCCACCTACTGAAGGCGCAGCTGGGCTTTGGATAGGATTCTGTAGAAGCTGCTAGCCCTTTTTTCTTGCATTTTAAAACAGTGTTACTGTTTCCGTAGAGTGTGAAGAGCAGAGAGCTCTTGGAGCTTTCTGATCATGAAATAGAAATACGTGTTAGTTTTATTATATGAGAGGTAATCACATACATAAAGTGTTGTTACAGCTATGACTAAGAGTGATTTGAGATCTTCATTGTGGTGGCCAGAAACACTTCAATTTTTTGTTTGCTTCAAGGGTAAAGAACTGTTTAATACCTTGGGCAACAATTGCACTTAAACTTGGCCAGTATAGAATAAAATACAGGGGTGCTGGATTGCAGCCCCTACTACGTACTTCAGTACTAGTAGCTTTGTTTACCAAGGCATATGTACCAGCTTTGTATTCAGTGCTTTTCCTAGGCACTTGCTGCTGTAGGAAGCTGTAACAGCAGCGTGCTGTGGTGTTGTAGATACAGCCTGAGTTACATCTGAGCTTCACTTTGAAAGGCAAAGTAATATAATTTGTATTTACGTGACAGAGATGGTTGTGATCTGCTTCTGCTAATCTAACTGACAGCACAATATCAGAATTGAAGGTACGTGTGGGGAACAGAACTGTGCAGAAGACTAAACCAAGACTTTTGCTGTAGTAAAAACTCTGCCAGTTAATGCACTTCACTAAGAATTTGATTATATTTAAGAATATTGTAGATGAGAGTGTTAACAAAGACTTTCTTTTCCCTTTCCAGTCAAGATACAGATTTACCTGGAGCACCAGAAAATTTGACGTTCAGGGAACGCCAGCGACTTTTTTCACAGGGTCAAGATGTATCCAATAAAGTAAAAGCTTCTAGGAAACTAATGGAACTGGAAAATGAGTTGAACACAAAATAAGATTAAAGCACCTTATCAGATGTAACTGAAGACCTCTAAATTGAGGGATTGAGATGAGGGGCACTACTAGTGAACAGAAAATGAATATTTTCCAAAATGAGTGACTTTGATTCCTCTATATCTAAGACTGTTAATTAAGATTTAGAGATGTTGCAATAGCAAGAAAACTGATTACTTTGCCAGGAGCTTGTGGTTTATACAATGAAAGCACTGTAAAATTTTAAAGATATGAATCACGTGAAGGTAACTCTTTTCTTTCTGTTTCGGGGGTTAAGTTCTTGTGCACCAGACCAAGTAGCACTTGTCAAAGATAAGTTCTGTTTCCTGGTGTTTCACAGACACGCTTTTTTTTTTTTTCTTTTTTTTTAGCTGCTGAGCAGAGAGAGTGAGAATAGCTTGAACTGCCTAAACTAAACTGTGCACTAGAAATTAGTACTTTAGGTTGTTTAGGTAAGATGATGATATCTGGGCCACTATCTTGAGTAGACTCTATATGCAAGTCTGCCGTACTTTGTGGTGTTCATGATCAATGATCAACCTATCAATACCATGATTTAGTACTGGGACAACTCCCATTCTGTAGGTAAAACCTGGGATAAAACATTTCTATTCCTACATACTTGTTGGGTCTAAAAGTGGAATTCATTTGTAATGATGGAAAAGTCTGTGTTGATGCACCGCTGTTATTTGTGCATCAGGCTTTCAGAAATGTGAAGATGAAAAGCCTAGGGCTGTTTGTTTCATTAAAAATTACATAAGCAATAGATAGGAGGCTACGCTAGTTGCCATTTATCAGCTAGGACCAAAATGTTTGTCATGTGTTAAAGACAAAGATCTCCATTTCCAAAGTTAGTAGAAAAGATAGGTAAGTTTTCCCGGAGCAGTAGATGAGAAGTTACTAGGCAAATAGACATGGAATGGTATTGATAAGTCTGCTATTAGCAGTCCAGCAATATCTTTGTTTTGGGGTTGTTTTTTTTGTTGTTGTTGTTGTCCTGTTTTGTTGTTGTTTTTTCCTATGGAGAAGTGAACTGGCATATTAAAGTGTGGTGTGAAGCATTGAATACACTACTGCTGGCTGGGAGTGGGAATGTTAGTAAGACCTGGTCTGCTGGCAGCAATCCATTTCTACTCGTGCTGAAGAAGCAGTGCTAGTAAGCTCTTCTTTAGTCTAGCTAGCTTTACTAACATTCTGTCACTGTTGTACTGAAAATATTTTTGGCAGTTCAAGCTATTTTTTCACACTGTAATAGCCTTATTTAATTTTAAATTGTTAATCTTTTTCCTCCCACCGTTTCCTCAGCTACGCTTATGTAGCTGATGATGGTGGGAATAAGGACCTCATCAGAGTTTTTCTCATTGTGTGATGTTAAGACAATATATATTGTGATTCCAAACAAATTTTCTATTTGACAAAGCCCTTTGCTGGCTTTAGATGATTTTTTCCTGTATCATATTGTTCTCTTATAAATATATATTTAGGGAATTGTGCACACTTCCAAATACAAAGGGGTAGACTTTCACTGCCTTAGGAAAGAAATCACTTTTAATAAGAGTTGTATGATAAATAAATGCAAGTTGATGAAAATTGGAGTGTAAATATTTTTTACGTACTTCAGGTTTCTTATTTGAAAGTGTGCTTTTACCGTTTCACCTGTTAAATATGAAGTAGAAGATTAAACTGGTTCAAAGTGTTAATGAAGGATCTGCATGCTTGCTATGTCTGTTAATCAGGAAAAGCAAGCCTCTCCCAACTTATCTTGAGAACACTAGCAGCCTTACAGTGACACATTTTTCTTAAGGAAAAAAAAAACTTATGCTGTGGCTGAATTACTGTTGCTGCTAGAATCTGAAAAAGGCTTAGCAAAAAAAAAAGTATCCATAACCTTCAGTTGAGTGGATTTGGCCGCTATTGGGCATTCGGGTCAAGTGTGAATATGTGTAAAAGTGCTTTTCATATTTGTCTGTGCATTATTATGAAAAACATCAAAACTGCTGTAGTTTCCCATTTCTACTGTATTTCACTTGCAACCTATTTTTAATAAAGTTTGTATTGTATTTAACTTTGCATTAAATGTTTTTTTGTACTCTTTGTTTTTTGACTCTGCGTTCACAGCAGTGTTACTATAAACACAAGTGGCTATTTTTAATGTTTCCCTTACTTTTTAAAACACAAGCCAAGTCGATGCACCTCATAATGATGGGAACCTGAAATGAATTTCACATAGGGAACCAACCAAAGAGGCTCATCCTCACGGATCAGCGGGGAGAATTTAATGTTCAGTACCTGAACAAGTGATTTTTACAGCTTATCCAGCCACTTACGAAATAGTAAGTATTGATGGGATCAAATATGCAGGCTAGCTCATGGATTCTGGTGAATGGTGCTGTATTTGTATTCTCCTCCAGTGCAAAGTGTGTTCCTGAGAATGAAAGTGAACCTGGAATACAACTTCTTTTTGGAAAAGGCGATTGTGAGTAATACTGGAATCGAAGACTCCATTGTGATTGCTGTGGTTAAGAAGGCATTTGAATGATGTTTCTCCTGTTGCTGCATTAATAACACCACATGACTTGCAGTTGAAGTTCTGTTTGAGGAGAGCAGAGGTGGGAATTTTGTCACAGTGAAGTGCTGTAGATTCCAGCTGCTGTAGCTGAGTGTGTGCTGCAGATGGGATCGAGAGCTGTGTGCACCTCTTTCCAGGCAAGTACCTTCATCAAACCCAGGGGGTGGTGACACATTGGAACAGGTTGCCCAAGGAGGCTGTGGATGCCCCATCCCTGGAGGCATTCAAGGCCAGGCTGGATGTGGCTCTGGGCAGCCTGGTCTGGTGGTTGGCGACCCTGCACATAGCAGGGGGCTTGAAACTAGATGAGCATTGTGGTTCTTTTGAACCCAGGCCATTCTATGACTATGATCTCTCCAGTTGCAAGGTCTACTCTCCAGAATTTTCAGAATCACTAGTGAGGACATTCTGAAGGTGTGGGCGAGTGGGACCTTGTGTCAGTGCTTTTGAGTCGGTGGACTGTGAACATAAGAATAAAGCTAAAGGAAAAAAGGTGTTTTAATATTGAATGCATAGTCTAGAAGAAAAAGGAAACAACCCATTGTCAGCATCCCCTTTGCTTTATGGGTATGAACAAGCATCCTTAGCAACTTTGGGTAAATGATATTTGCATATGCAACCAGGTCTGCCACCTCCAAAAAGACTCTGATTATCTTAAATTTCTGCCACATTCTCTCTTTTGCACCTATCATTCCCATACCACACTTCTTAACTGTTTTTACATGCTGCTTGTGCTATGGCCTTGTTGGTAGCTGAGAAAAGGAGAGGGGAACTAAGAATCTGAGAAAGTCCATAAGATAGATCCTGTTTACTGAAATAATATTTTCTTGATCGTAACGATTGTTTGTAGATCAAGCAGTGAGTTCAGCAGCAGAATAAACAAATGAGACCTTTCTCCTTTACCTCCCAATTCAAAAAGTTAATTGAGTTACGACAAATTACAACAAAAACAGTAATAGCAATAACCTTCACTAAGAACAGTCTGGGGAAAAAAAATACTGTAAAGCACAAGAGTTTGCTAATGAGAACAGGAAAATATGTGGCTCTTCCTCCTGTTGTGTCAGATAGTTCTGTCGCAGTCACCTGGGGGCTGTGTGGCTGAGAAGGCAAAGCCTGACAGCTTAAGCAGTCTGTCAATTTGTTTCCTAGCTGTAATGACAGATAAACTGCTTAGCAAGACCAGCAATATGCAATTAACCTGCTTGGACAATACTCGTGTATTCTTAGTAACAGATGAACATCAGGATTGCCTTACAGTTGTTGATGCAAATGTTTTGCTTAAGTTGAGTAATTAAATATTTATAGCTTCACTGAATATCATGTTTGCATGGATGGGTTAATTTCGCTCGTGCTTTGATTGCACACATGTTAATGTGTGAGGAATGTTAAATCCTCTAAAGGTACACTTATTGCTGTGGATGTGTACCAGAGCTGCTTCTTTCAGAATGAAGCAAACTCATTCTTTTGCAAAAATCTCTTCGGTAGGCAGACGGTATCAAGTGGCTTTTCCTCTCAGGAGGTCAGGCTTGTAATTATCTTCCAGTAGGCAAGATGATGCCAGGGAAGATTCAGGCTGGATGTTAGGAAATACTACTTCTCCAAGAGTGGTCAAGCACTGGAATTGGCTGCCCAGGGAGATGGTGGAATCACTTTCCTGGGAGGTGTTGAAGGAACATCTGGATTTTGTGGTGAGGGAAGTGATGGTGTAGTGAGAACTATTGGTGATGCGTGGAAAGTTGGACTGAATGGTCTTGTAAGTCTTTTCCAACCTTCGTGATTCTATGATAGCAGGGGGAGACTCTATGTACTATTCTACAGCAGATAACATTAGCAGGCGTGGTTAACTATCAAAGCTCAGGGAAAATCTGTTCAGGCAACCACTGTGAGTTCCCTTCACCTCATGGCTGCAAGTTTATCTGCTTGGGACAATGAAAGGCATTTAAATAAAATTAGGTTGAGAAATGAAGTGGACAATGTTTTAAGGAGCTTCAAAGACCACGTGCAAAACATCAGTCTGAAATTTCTGTCTGCTTGACATGACGAATGTGCTGTCACCTGGGGAGCAGAAAATCGGAAGGCATGCAGCAGTGAGCCTCTTGGTGTTTGGCATAATGGATAATTCCTATCAGAATACTGAAGCTGAGACCTCAGTCTTTTGTTTTCATTATGAGGGTCAGCATGAAATGCATCAGCAGTAGCTGACGCAACATTTACATTTAGTAAATTTACAACATCTACATTTAGTAATGTTTAGTACCTCAAGCTTTCATAATTCACCATCGTGTTTCACTGATGTTAATGGAGTAAAATGTGCAGTAGATTTAGTCATTGTCATGAAACTTCCAGCCTTCTTGTTTCCCTGGAATTATCTGTAACAAGGCCGGATTCTTCTTTTGCAGACAGGAGGCAGACAGGATCAGGTTGGTAGACATTTGGGGAAAAGAGGAGATTCTTCAGAGCAGAGGATGCCATTAGAAAAGCATGCTGGAATACAGCCTTGCAGCATTTCTAGATGACAGATTTTTGGTTCCTTGCCTAGACCTCACTGATACTGCGTATAAAAATCAGAGCTCAGTGTCAAAAACTGTAAGCTACACCCCTGAGCTACTAAAATACTTCCCCAGACTGGCTGACAGTGATAAAATCCTGACTCAATCAGTGCCAACATCCTTTAAGGTCAGCAGGAGAACAGTGCATTGGAACTTTCTTTTCTTTCTTTCTTTTTTTTTTTTTTTTTTTTTGGCCTGAATCCATTCTCAGTTTTCATTTATCCCATCAATACAGAGCGGGGGATGAACGGCTGAGAGGCTTCCGGCCAGCATGATTTTGTGCTGTTTCTTTTAAGAAATAAAAATAAAAGCTGTGGCTGCAGGGCGTCGTTGATGTGGAAGGAGGCTGCAGTACCATAGGAGCCAGTGGGCCGAGGGGGCTGCACAGAGACGTTTGGTGTGGTCTGAGCCAGACGACGGGCAGCAGCACGAGTGGATTCCCCCGTAATTACCCTGTAAGTACGGTTGGGCACTAAGCTCAATTACAAACAGCACGAGCCGTCCAGCCCGAGCAGGAACGAGCAGCTGAGAGGAGGAGGCCGTCTCGGGCAGCCTCTTCCTCCTCCCCGCCGAGCCCAGCGCCCTCCCCCAGCAGCAGCGTACACCCGAGTGCACGACCTCCCGCACCCTGCCCTTCTCCAGGCCCGGCAGGCGCTGTCGCTGTGCGGGTGCCCATCCCGACCCCCGCCAGCCCCGGCCGGAGGCGGCCGCTATCACGGTCGCCGCCCAGGCTGTTGGGAGGCGGTGCCGTCAGAACGGCAGCACCGCCGGGGCCGCGCCCTCCTTCCCAGCCGCGCCTCGTAAGCCCTCAGGGATTTAACCCCCAGCTCGGCGCCGCGCGGGGAGCCGAGCTCCGATCCGAGCGGCGCGATGCGGCCGCGGGGAGGGCTCGGCCCGGGCCCGGTGTGGGCGCAGAGGGTGCGGCAGCTGGAGCAGAGAGCGCGAGTGAGCCCGGCACGGGGCGAGGCGGAGGGGGGACGGGCAGAGGGCGGGGCCGGAGGGAGGGGCAGGGCGGCCAGTGGGGCTGACGGCAGCAGAGCCGCTGTCTGTTAGAAGTGGGGTCTGAGGCTTAGCGGTGAGAATCCTCAAAGCAGCGGGTGCTGCCCCGGTACGGCTCCTAAATGCCGTTCCTACCTGATGAACCTGCTCTCTTTTATGATGAGGTTACACATCTGGTAGACCAGTTGATGAAATCCTTTTGGATTTCAGCAAAGCTTTTGGCACTAGTTCAAAGCAAAGCTGGATCAGACCCTAGGCGACCCGGCGTAGCTGTGGTGTCCTTGTTCACTGCAGGGTAGTTGGACGGAATGACTTCAGAGATCCCTTCCAACTCTTAGGATTCTATGATTCCATTTCTCACAGCATCCTTCTGAATAAGATGCCCAGTACAGAGCTGGACAAAAATGCAGTGCAATGAGTGAACCCTTGGCTTGATGTTGGGCTCAGAGGGTAACACTGATGGGGTGATGTCAGGCTGATGCCCAGTCACTGCTGGGGTGCCACAGGGCTCCGTTTTGAGCACAGCTCACTTCAGTGCTCCTGTGGCACACCTCCCCTTCCAGCACAGACTGAGAGCTGAGGGTGGGCAGCCATGAGCAGAGAAGGCTGCTGGGTGAAGTGGGAGCGGCCTGTCGGTATTTAAAGGGAGGCTGTAAGAAAGAAGGGGACAGAGTCTTTAGCAGGGTCTGCTGTGACAGAATAAGACAAAATGGTTTCAAATGGAAAGATTTAGGTTTGAGGTTGGTTGTCCTTTGATTCTGGGAGACCGAGAAACAATGGTGCGCAGCAATGAAAAGTATTAATGAAGAGATGTTCATCAGACTCATGTCATTTTTACTTCTGTGGGTTTGCATACGTTTTTATTGTTTTCTTTTTTCTTAGGCCCAAGAAGAAAGAATAATTGCCTTGGAAACTGAAAATGCTGCCCTTCATCTGAAACTTGCAGCGGTAATTATTGTTTGCTTTTCCAATTAGGACTATCATAGACTGCAGGAACCACATTTAGTTGTGCGTAGACAAAGATGCTCAGCTATGTGTCTTAATAGTGCAAGTACAAAGCTTATCCAGAAAAGGCAGCACTGTGGCAGGAATCAGCTACAGAGTGCGCAGCAGTGATGGATGCCCTCATTTCCTTATATCCTTTTTCAGAGGGGTCTGTCACTTCTAGAGCATTATTGAAACGAGCAGCAGGCTGCGATAACGTTTGGTGTCTTCAAAGGTAAGGCTTCAAACGTTTAGAGAACTGTGATATTTATCCATGCCTCTAGACCAGAGCCAGCTGTGACAACTGGTTGCAACAGAGTCTGCTGGCCAAGAGTTTCTAATCTGCTCTGCAGTGTTAAATGGTTGGGTGACCTCAGGAAAGCCACTTGCCCTCTCTTAGGGTCTGTTAATACCTGTGGATAAAAGTGGGTTTAACGTTTTCCAAAGCCTGATTGCGAGCCAGATGGTACATCTGAAGTGAGTTTTGCCGGGTATGTGGGAGTATGCTGTAATTATTCTGAAGAAAATGTTTGTTGTTTTTTTCTGTTTCATCATATTTACCAAAAATCTTAAATATTTCACCTTTTTTTTTTTTCTCACTCTCTCAAACACAAGGAACTATTATTCTAGTCACTACAGTGCATCAGATGTAAGACATAGTTATCTGCGTCTTAGATGATAGAAGCTTGTTTTCCATGGATTTGGGGATTGTGGTTACTTATTTTTTAACTGCATTGTCAAGAGTCCCTGTTATACACAAGGAAATATGCTCAAAATACCTGACAGTGAGGGGAAAGGTTTTGTGTAGGTATTGAAATGCATCTGGGATTTACCATCTGGCCTACGAACAAGCTTTGAAAATCATTTAATCCACTTTACCCTCAAGAGTTTTCTATTGGCTGTCTATTATCGCAGCATCTGCAACTCTGGTTTGTGCCACCTCTCCCTTTGCTACCTGCACCCTCATAGCCACCCTCTGCACCTACTGAGTTGATCCTGTGTCTCTCAGTAGTTCGTATGTTGCCCACCTCAGTGCCACCCACCTCTGTCACTTCCCTTTGTTCTGCCAGGCCAGAAGCAGTGGATGGTGCCTCTAACAAGGTCTGGAGCCACATGTTTTGGTTGCCTGGTGAACCAGTTCCATTTACCTGCCAGCTGGTGAAACACAGCTTTGGAGGGACATGCTTCTTGGGGACGTGTTTCAGTAATGCAGCATTTTTAGACCTCTGTTTATTCTGATGAATGCAAAAACTATTCTAATGGAGAAAACCTCAAACCCAGGGCAGCATTTGTAATGAAGTAGTGGACGTGATGAGAAGTGGACTCAATGAAGGAAGATCTGACCATTTGCATCTTCCATGTTGAGAAAAAGAAAAAAGGAGGTCTGGGGGAACTTATGCAGATGGTAGAGAATGCATTAGATGTTTAAAAAAAAATAATAATTTGGTTTTAGCTAGCTTGAACTTATAACAAGGCTTCAGTACTTTAGCTGCTTATATTAACTTTTTACACGTGATTAGAGCTATTAATTCTGGTGCACTTCTGTGCATTTCTGTCAAGCATGTTTATAAATACAAATGTTTTCATGAAAATCTCCAGGGTAAAACACACAAATGCCCATATAGGAGCTGTCTCAATTACTAAAGCTTCTAACAAAAGAGTTATTTTAAAATAATCTCCTCCTGCTATTCATTTTTCCATGTAAGCACTTTATATATTAGCACTGAGGTGTTTTACAGCTATGCAGGACCTCTGGTTCCATTTGTAAATAAAAAGACCAAATTTTGTTTTAAAAGACTAAACTTTGTTTAGACAGGTGAAATATTTCTCTTGGACAACATATATTTTCTTTATTCTGACATCTCCCAAATATCTTACTGTTGTTTTCGAAGATGTCATCTGTAATTAACTGCAATTAAGTCCATTTGGTTTTTATCTATTATCAGAGGATTGGAATTAAGCTCCGTTACGTGAGGAGTGAATGCCACTGCATTTTTCTATCTTCTGCTAAGTGAAATAGCAGGGAACTGCAGTCACCAAATTTCTGATCTGAATAAACTAGGAAATAATTATGTGCTAGAGACAGCTACATTCCCAAAATAAGGGGAGAGGCTGTAAGTATTGGTTAAAGAATGGTGAATGTCAATATGCTGCTGAGAAGAGCAGGTGAAAAAGTTACAGCTAACTTAAGTACCAGGATTGTCAGAAAATGGCAAATGTGCAGCTTCTAACAGCACAAATTCTGTCAAATTACAGAATTTCACACGTACTCTGTGTAGATTTAATTCCTGTGTTCTTGCCTGTAAATACGTAAAGTTACACTATTCCTATTCTTCTTTTGACTTCAGCATCTCAAAAAGTTTGTCTGTAACATTACTAGAAAGCATTCTTCTCCACATCCCTTAGGAAACTGCTTTTCTTGCTCTGATCTCTGAAGACCCAGCTTAGTGCTTGACTGGTACAGCTTTGCACTGTTGCAACTTTACTGAATGCAATGGAGTCAATATTGGCCGGAAGCTAAAGCAATGAACACAACGCTGTGAGCTGTGTATAACCACTCCTTCAGCACTTCAGCCGTTAGCTGGTGTGCCCTCTTGTTCTGCCAAATCTTTTGTGAGAGCTTACCAATTAAATATAGTCACTAGAAGATGCTGATCTGATGCCAGTCGTGTAACTGGCCCTGTGCAAAGGCACAGTTTTAACTTAGATCCACCTCAAGCACAGGTATGGGGCTATAGGCACTGCAGGCACATTTTCGTGTTCTGATGTTGAGGTTTGCGACCCAAAGGAAGTAGAATATTGTGGTGTTACTCAGCTTAATTAGAAACAATCCTTCACATGACTCAGAAAAATATGAAAAGAAAGAAATCACATGTTTGCAACATCACGTATAGTCAGTTGATTCACTTCCAGAAATGCTTTCAGGGACAGAGGAGATAGAATGCATCAAAAATCAGGAACAATTTGAAGTGATTTTTAGGTGATCTTTTCTTTTTTCAAACAGTATCAAGGGTGGGCTGGAAGAAGTGTTAATGAGATACTACAGCTCTACTCCGCTCATGGCCAGCAGCAGAAATTGCAGAGTTCTGTTGTAACTCACCTACATGAAGCAATGAAGGTAAAGATATTTAGCAGTAATGTTGGCATAACCTATGACATAGACATATGCATGCTTATGAAATACAGTAAAATCCAGAAATGGCCAGATTTGAACCCTGATTTATACCTTTTCTTTATTTACAGCAGTACTTGCAGTAAAGTGTAGCCATGGCTGAGTTAGCTTAAAACTGCTTTACAAGGGTAGATAATGGCAGAACAAGGAGAAATGGTTTTAAGTTGAAGGAGGGGAGATTTAGGTTGGATATCAGAGGGAAATGCTTCACAGCGAGAGTGGTGAAGTGCTGGAACAGGCTGCCCAGAGAGGTTGTGGATGCCCCATCCCTGGAGGTGTTCAAGGCCAGGTTGGATGGGGCCCTGGACAGCCTGGTCTAGCATTAAATGGGGAGGTTGTTGGTCCTACCTGCAGCGGGGTGATTGGAGCTTGGTGATCCTTGAAGTCCCTTCCAATCCAAGCCATTCTATGATTCTGTGATTCTAACACCTGTGGTGGTTATGCTGCAATAGGCTGCAAAAGTTACCTGGGAAGCTGGGCAAGTGGCTGCTTCTGTACTCCAGTATCACCTGTATAGGCTGCTATCAGAGCCTGGAATAGGAATGTATGTAGACAAAACCTTGAATCCTTGACAGGACAAGGTAGATGTCTACTAGGTAGACATCTCCTAAGACACAATACTTGTTAGATACTTTAACTAGATAGCCACATGCTAACAACATCACTGGTGAGCTCCATTGATTTCACTGGGAGCTCTCTGTTTTGGAGGACCTCAGAAGCAGGAGTAGTAATCTGTATGCTCAGTCATATTGTCTGAATTTGTAACAAAGATACCAGACTGTTCTCTCAGTAATAGTACAATAGTATTTCCTTTTGTTGGTGTACTTGTTTCTTCAGTTATGTTGTAGAATAAGGAATTCCTTTAAGCAGTAGCACTGAATAGCTTCAGGTGGCAAAAATATCTTAAAAAAAAATCAGTTGCTTTTGGTCAAAAAGATTTAGCTTAATTACAGTGATTCTTCTTGGTAAATTTTGCAGTAGCATTTTATATTTTAGGTTAGCTAGAATGGCAGAACTGCTCATGATGAGTTATCAGTGGACTGAGATGTTTTCCTATCACAGTTCAATCAAGGCTAGGACAGGAAAAAACTCTCCAAATGAAAGTCTAAATTAACGCTAATCCTATGCATGTAATTTAAAAAATAACAATAATAATAATTTTAAAAAATAATCCTTCATACTTATGTTCTGAGAGTGAAAGCTACAGTGATTTTCTCACCTTAGTTTATATTGTTGTATCATTGAAATGAGTTAATTAATTCAAGGTTACTAGCACAACTGAAAAAATAAAACGTTGCAGAATAATTTGACTGTCTAAAGAAGCATCATGATGCTTCTATGAGAAGTTTCATTAAGTTCATCTTATAGATGGCTTTACATATCCTTTCCAAAACTTAGATGCCAAGAAGTCTCCTAGTCCAAAAGTCAAGTGAATTTGTTTTTAATTTACTTGGACTTCTAAATGAATGTAAGCTGATCTTGTAAACATTTAAAAGTCACATCGTGTATGTTATGCTGTGTTACATTAACAAGAGAAATATTTTTATGGGTTGTAAAGGTTCCTGCCCTTTTCAAAATACATCATCCTCATAGGAAAGCATAGAACTGGCTTACCTGAGAAATGACCTTAACAAATACCTCCTGATCAGATTGGGCATGGATACATGGATCACAGTTTTATATTGCTAATTCTGGATGTGCCTTATAAGTGTACAGAACACACACACTTATTTTTGTTTGATGGAACAACCTGAGGCTGTGTTATGGTCCAAATCCATAGAGTAAGGTGATAAGGATCCTTAAAGTCTTGGTGAAATCTTTAATTGTCATCGGTGAGTATCTATCTTGATAATCCTTCTTTAAACATGCTGAAAGATGCACTCTTGAAGTCTTCCTTTCATCAAGTAGAGGGTTCTTCCTGACTGTGATATCTCACCATAATTATTTGCACTGTGGTTATATTAATTCTCTTCCTTGACTGCTGGTTTTGTGTTTTTATAACATATTTTTTCTTCTTGCTGACAAGAGGCTTAAGCAAGACATGAAGAGCCTCCATTCATTTGCTCTCGAGCTTTCAAAAGACTTTCAGCGTCAATACAAAGCTTGTCTTTACCAAGTTTTGACAGCAGTCCAAGGGATACAGCTGCAAAATGAAGCAATGCAAAGTAAGGCTCTTACACGTACATTCCTGTCAAGTAATACCAACAATTGTTAAATATCAGTAACACTGATAGATTGAGTTCAGTTCCAAGATACAAGCACTTCTTTCTGTTGGGTGTTAGATCATCTAGGAGTCCTGAGGTGTCAGAAAGAGTCAACCTGGATTTTCTCAGGGCTGATAATTTGATTTTAGCTCTTGTGTTGATTGTGGCTGATGCCAGACTGCTGAGCTGGCTTAGCTGTAACATCTTTATTCTGTAAGTCTCAGGCTTTTTGTTGTGACAATTTTAGAACAGCCCAATAAAGAACGTGTCACCTTAGCTGAAATTTGCCTAATTTGGGGTATACCAGAAGAGGACTCAGGTGATTTCAGACATTTCTGAAGCACAAGGAATGCTGCTCCAGAATCCAGATCCTCATTCATGTGTATGTATAAACACACCCTGCAGGGCAGTGATTCTCACTGCTGTTGTCACTGAGGACCAAGTGCATTGGTCCTATATCTGGGTCTTTTGGTATGTACCTTTGCTCTGCCTTCCAATGTTATTGATTCTGATGGTGCTCCTACCAGATGTGAGAAGAACATGACAAGTACCAACCTGATTGTGAAACAGGGCTTAAGTTGATGTTTTGAGGCTGAAGAACTATAGGCAAGTACACAAATTTATAATCAGAGTCCCTGTGTGACTGATACCTATATATTGCCACATAAAAATAGGTTATACAGCTGCTGTACTTTTTGTTTGAAATGATTTTGAGACAGGTTTGATTCTGTTGGGGCTACTCGTGTCAGTAACAATAAATAGCATGATCAGTGACAGATGTCTGCAGAACTTGTCTCTGTATGTTATGCATAAACTTATGATTAAAATGGTAATTTATTACTGTGTTATCTGTGTAGAGAAAATACTTCAGAAAGTTTAAAATCGGAAAAAAAAATAAAGTAGAAAGTTAACTGAGGGTGAATGTTCCAATGTTCCCCTTATCAAAACTGGGGCCTAAAGGAGCAGATAAGAAGTCAGATTTGGCACTTGTGCTGATATGGTGTACGTAATTACTAAATATTCCTTATGAGGCCTTGCAAATTCCTGTTGGCTGAACCAACTTCGTACCTTGTGAAGTATTTTTCTATGAATTCAGAACCAAGAGAAGCTTCATTGCATGTAGCAAAAGTGTGTGCTGGTACTTAGATGGGTGATGTTTTAAATGTGGCCGTTCTGTTGTTTCTCAGTTGTTTTAGATGAAGATTCCATTGCTAAGATTAAATACTGTGGTCAGAATTGCCAGTCTGAAATTACATGTAATATTTCCTAAGCAGAAAGCCCAAAGTGTGTAATTCAGAGACAGCATCTGTTACCAGTTTAATCCTAAAATAGAGATTGAAAGTGAGAGAATTATAGAAGAAACGCTCAAGCAGGCTAATTTTGAAGTTGTAATGGGCATGCAGCAAACTGTAAATCTTCTGTGTAATAGCTGAGTAGTGCCCTGCTTAGAAATATTTAGTCATATCTGAAAATAAGGCTATTGCCATCTTTCCCTGTGAAATACATATAGAAGTAATTTGAAAAAGAGAGAAATGTCCTTTATTCTTTTGTTATATGTAGGCCTTTTGCATGAGCTGCAATTGTAAAGCTTTTTTTGAAAAGTCACAGTTTTCAGTTAGTTCTGTAAAACAACTTCCTTCCAGTGTTTCAGATGAAGGCTTTTGATCTTGAGCAGTCCCTGCAAGAAGTGACAGAGAGATATGAGAGAGAAAAGCAGAAGAGGAGAGCTCTACATAACAGCTTAGTTGTAAGTACCTTGAAAGACAAAGCATCTTCTTATTTTGATTAAATTATATCCACAACTTCTTCACCAATGAAACTAATTAACATCTCCCGGACGTATCACTCCCAGCCAGCATCTGTCTACATGTGGTACATTTCTACACGTGTACATTACAATAACCCCAGGCCATTCTATATACGTAAGCATCCACGTGCATTCCTGGAGTATTTTGTCCTAAGGAGTGTCATCCATCTTGAATAGTGTGCAAAATTTGAGTTTCTTCATCCCATCTCTAATTGGAAAAAAACATTTCTCGTCTGGCAATTCCTCTACAATATGAAATTCCAGGTAAATCAATTCATGTTTGATTGAGTACAAATGCTCCTTTGAAACTGTTTTGGAATCCTTAAAATGATCAACATGAAACTGCAGGATTATCTTCATTTTATTTTTCCAAGCGTAGCTTGCTGCTCAGGCATTAGTGATGGTTCATTTGGGATTGATTGTTTTGTTTTTTGTTCTTCAACTTCCCTGCCTCCTCATCTCCCCAAAGGACTAATTAGGGGTTCAGGACCTCACTTTTAGAAAGACAGGCAACAATTCAAACAAAGTTCTTCTGATATTTTTTTTCTGCCTGGGAAGAAGAAGCTCTTCATTGGAAAGCACTTACCTCCCAAAATCTTTCTTGTGCTGCAGTTTGCTGAGAGGATATTCCCCAAGGCAGTGTGGGGAGTGTTCATTGCTCATCACAGGCTACTTGCTTTCAGCAATAGAAAACTAGAAGAAATGATCACAAACGAAAAGGAAAGAAAAGCACCAGGTTAGATGAGGAAAAGTCTAAAGCAGCCTGGAGAGAAAAATCGGTACTGGCTTTTCAGTCATATGTGAACACAGAGTGAAGAGAAAAAAGAACAAAATGTTTTATATCCTATATCTCCCTTAGGGCTGCTGGAGGAGACGTGCAGTGTTTAATCTTGGCTGCTGTGTTAATGTAAGTTAAGAAGTTCATGTGAAGAGGAAGGAGGCTGAAGAGGAGAAAATGGCTTTAACTGAATGCATCTTTTGTTTTTTGTACAGACTGAAGAGGGCTACGCCATTTCAGAGTTCTGAACAGATTATGCTTCCTCAAATAAAGTTATGAAAAAGCAAATGATACTATTTTATCTCCGCAGAATCTAAGGCTGTGATGTTGCATGCAGTTGACTGCTTTCTTAAAAATACATAAGTTTTGGTATAGGAGTGTGTTTGTCCCCTCCAGTATTTGATATTTTAAATCACATTAATGTTCTAATTCTAGGAGCTGAGAGGGAATATCAGAGTCCATTGCAGGATCCGACCAGCGCTGCCTTTCGATCATGCTGCTGGACATTCAATATCACAAGACAGGTAATTTGTTATGGCTGCATTGTGTCTGCTCTGAGTCACAGTAAACGTGAAGAGAAAACAATAGCCAAACATATATGAGAACAATGATGTCCTGTTTTGTTTTGTTTTGTTTCTTTTCTGTTTTCATATGTGTGGGGATACTGTGACAGAATCATTAAAAAAAAATACATATTCTTTCTTCTTTCTCCTGCTAACTTGGGATTAGCCAATCTTATCCCTTCGTCTAAAACTATCTCCACCTGAATAGGAAGACGTAACAGTTGAACAATCCATGATTATCTGTGGTTTGGCAGAAGTAACACAGCTGTAGTCAATGTGGAGTACATTCACCATGCTGTACGAAGACTGGGATACAGTGATGTAATAGCAACTGTCAGAAATCGTCGGTAGAGAAATGCTCTCAGCATTGCTGGGTTTTCTTGTTTGTTTATTTGTTTTTTATAATGCTACAGAATGGATTTGCTGTCAGCACAAACACTGGTGGTTCTATTTCAGTATAATTTGGCTCTGCATCCCTAATTTATAATACACTTAGTGTAACTGAATTGTCAACACCACTCAAGATCCAAAGGGAAAAGAGGGATTAAGTGCAAGTATGTGTCATAACAAGCTGAATTCTCCATAGATGACTAACACGAAAGAAGGTAGGGACTGAAACATACACAAATAGAGAAAGAAGGGGAAAACTAGGTGGGTGGCTAAAAAACAGAAATATTATCATCTGACCTATCAGAACATGACTAATTTGGGAGTTTATTTTACTTTTTACTGACTTCTTTTTCTAAAAGAGTACGTACAGGGTTTTAATGTTGGTTCATATTTGGCAAATGTTTAGAAAAAATATTCAATTATTTTAATTAAAATAATGTAAAAATACCCAACAAGAAATTTCAAGGAGCCTAAAGGAGAAACCTGCATTAACCTGTACTCGATACACATGGGGAAGAACCAATGCTCTGTTTTTATTACCGTGTGGAATAGAGTAGTTAGGTGCCAGCTCACAATGTAAAGCAGGGACAAACATGGAATTGTTAAGATGAACTTTTCTTAATATATAAAAAAAGAGATTTAATTAACACTTACTTGTAAAACTAGGGACTGATTCTGAGAACACGTGCATGCACGTGTGCATCTACACACCTCACATTCCCAGCCATTAGTTTTTGACTAGTAATGGATACAGAATTACTTCTGACTGCATTTGCAGGGTCAGGACCAATTACCTACAAAGAAGCTGTTCTTCAGTTTAATGGACTAAAAAGGGAAAACCTCTTCCTACTATCTCACATTACCATCACAAAACAATACAATGGTTTGCATGTGAAATATTCTTAATTGCTTTTTTTAAGGAGATTATTTTGGTTGATTGAACTATCATGATTTACAATTAAGCGTAGTTCTAGCCTGTTCACGGGCTACAGTAGTAATGGAATTATGAAAGGTGCTCTTTAGATAGATAACATGCCATTCATAGACATTTTGAGCCTTGACTTTCCTGAGCTAAATGGAACATCTAGGTTTGCAAGGTTTTTTGTTGTTGTTGTTTTTACCCCTATTGATTTTTTTTATTTTTTTTCTTGCAGGCACAGAAACTCTCTAGAAAATGTGGCATATGCCATTGATGATGTGAGTATATTTCATGGTGAAATTCAAGAATGCCCTTACTGATGCTTGTAAAGAGATGCAAAAGGGATATGTAAACCAGAGGTATAAAAATTAATAGGGCAGGGTGGCTTTTGTTTCCCAGTTGGTGCCCAGCTTTGTTCTCACATGGTGCAAAAGCAGGTGATCTGTGCTGTTTTCATCCTGACTCTTTGTAGTAATAATAGCTTGGAGTTTCTGTTGCTGCAAGAACCTGGGGCTTTGGTGTTTGCAGCAGTCAAACTGTTGCAGAATCCCCACAGTCAGTCCCTTTGAGCCACTTGCATTTATTGTAATCATTTCTAAATTATGGTAGGCCTTTCTCATTTTACTATGAGAGAACAACTAATGCATTAGCATGGAAATATGATATCTCAGCAACCACAGCAGCCTATGTGGTTCTGCAGTCAGGCATATGAAAGTCTTGGCTCGGATCCATCAGAGGAAGGAGAATGAGCATTGAGGTTGCAAATCCAGATGGTGTTACAGCATTAATTGTGGTCATTACCAAGATATAAAATTGGAGAAGACACAGTAGCATGAGCGAAGGTCAAAGTATTAAATCAGGTTTTAATTTTCATAGGCACCATAGTTCTTACACTGTTGCTGTATGGTGATTAGCCAAATTCTCTTAGTAGAGAGCTTAAAATATTGCTGAAGTGACCTAAGGTGTGTTATGCATTTAAATCTCCCAAATTAGAGCTTCATTAAGCAGATCTTGGTTGTATAAAGTGAACAATTAGAGAGATATATATGCAATTAGGGACTAATGGAGCATATGAAAAGTCAGCTAAGAATGAATAAATATGTCAGGAGATAACCAACAGGGATCTGCAATATCAGATGTAGTATTTCTGGATGCCACAATTCATTTATTGCACTATAAAATTACTCACCCATTTCTGACCTGTTATTGTATGAAGATGAAATTAAGTTATATTTGGATTGTTTTTATATAGATATAGATATCTCATATTTACTGCATTTGTATTTTGATAGACAAAGCAGTGTGTGTTTGCCTATGCCAACAGGCATACAGTTTTAGTTTGTATGAAACAGTGATCAGGTACCCTTCAGTATGCTAACCTGTTATCATGTTTGAAAGTCTGTATGAGATATTCTAGGAAAATAAGCATATGCATGGACGTAACTGTGAAATGAAATTTCCAAAACTATAGAATCTTTTAGGTTGAAAAAACCCTCTTTAAGATTTTCAAGTGTAAAGATACCATCTTCCTGACTTTGGAAAACGTAATACTGACTTGCAGTGCTTTATTGCTTTGCCTTGACATTGATTTATTTATATTATTAAGATGCTTTCTAGTTCTGACTGAGCACCTTATGTATTTGTATTAATTTCTTCATATATATATATATATACATATATATATATACATATATTAGAACTTTTTTAGTGTAAACTTGTGTGTGAGAATAAAGCACAATGGTTTTTTTACAAAAAAAAAAAACCCAAACCAACCAACCAACCAAAAAAACCCAGCCACTTTAGGCTAATCTAACAGCAGTAAAGGAAAACAATATGTGTTGCCAATTTAATTTGCTTTTAACTGCTCTAGGTGCTGTGCTTGTGGCTAAGTTAAAGATGCAATTTTCAGATAAAATCATGAGGTTTCATTCATTCTAAATCTTCCAGCTGCAAAACACTCAAAGCTCGCATTTGTGGAAACGAGTTACCCATTTTCCAGAAGAGTATTTCTGATGTAGAGGAAGTTTTAGATGTATGTGAAGGAAGAGCCTTTGTAAGAAAGGTGCTGAGTTTATTCATTTTTCTATTTAAATTATGGCTGTTTTCCCCTCCACCTTTTTGGGGAGAATGTTGTAATAGATCAGGTAGATACAGCATTAGTAGTTGGTTATATTATCACTCCCCAAGTGCTTGTCACCATCCTTATCTACAGGTTTCTTCCCCGTTACTTTCCCTGTACAGGAAGCCCTTTAGGCTGTCCTTGTCTACCTCAGTGCTGTGTCTGCCTTGCAGTGGCTCTGCTGTAGAGTGATGTCCTTCGGAAGGAGGGCAATAGCCTCCAACAGATATGCAATAACAAGTGATGGGCAGTGATAATTATCGCAGCTTGGTTTTGTGGCCATATGTCTATATCCGCTCATTTAGATTTGCCTCATTTAAAATTATTGCTGTGCCTTACTGGTTTTCACTTACTGCAGAGCTCCCCAGGCTTGGGTGTCAGGACAGCCTGTGAATGTTAATGAAATATTCATCTGTCATTTCAGTGATTCATGTTGCCCTTAAAAAACTCAGGGCAGGAGTATTCTGTGGCTCTAAGATGGAAAGAATTGTTCTTCAGTGTTTGTGTGATAGAGCTGTGGATTTCATGCTCTACTGACAGGGAAAGCTGATGAGGTTCCACAGCAGCTGCAGTGGATATGTTAGTCTGCAGTGATCTCCTGAGAAAGGAAGGGAATCACAAATGCTTACGTGAAACTTCTGCCACTTAACAATGCTTTTGTTTCTGTATAGTGCAAAAAAAAATTTTTTTTCTATCCCATTTCTAACATTTGTAGCAAAACCTTGTACTCATACATGCCCTGTTGCTAAATTTGCCTACTGGAATGGATACATTAGTTCATGCTATAGCAAGTGTTGCCATCATTAGATTGATAATGATACACTTCTCCACAGAGAAGGAAACACTTGTAACTTAGAAGAGAAGCAAATTGATTTTTGTTAGCCCCCTGCATGCAGGAGGTACTGTTACTCAGTCATTATTGGCTCAGTTCTTTACTACTTCACTCAGTGCCAATACTTGGTCACTCCAAAAGTAATGCCTCCTATTAATTTCCACCAAAAGTGCAACAGATACAAAGAGCACAATAACACCAGTTGCTAGAGCGAATTCTCTACAAAGCTACAAAGATTGTTGTTCAACATAGTCACCAACATTAACTGTGCGTTTTTGTTAGTGATGAACAAGAGCCTCCATAAAAATCTGCACCAGTGGAGATGACCCACTGTTTCTATGACCCACTGTTGTTCTGATGGCATTGTTGCTGAAATGCACCCCCCTCCACCTCACTGTGCTCACATCCACTGTTTGGTCTCCAGAAACACTCAGCAAGTGCCAGTGAGTGTCAATGGGTGCCATTTTTTCTGCATGGAGAAATTCAGTGCCACACCTTTGCTTCATACGTGCTTCCATGTCAGACACCATTCTGTCAGACTGCCCCTCTTCTGCCATCTGTCACAGAGCAACAACATGTAATGGAGTATTGATGGGAAGCTTCAACCTCTACTGCCATACCACCAACATCCACCTCTGATGTCATGGACTGACAAAATAAAATAGGAGACGTTACTTTCAGAGCATCCATCCTGGTTTGAGGGATGAAAGTTTAACAGCCTGCTTGTTGGAAGAACAGTAAAAATTTCAGCACTTCCATCAAATGCTGTAATATAAGCACAAGTTAGTAAGCTAGGAAACCTCACTGAAAGAGATGAAGTATTTTATGTGCTGAAGAGATTCCAACTGAACTGTTGTAAGCACTCACACTTAATTCTTTACTTTTATCTACAGTTAAGCAAGATATGCCATGAGGAATTTGAAGGTCACACAACTTACTACTTAGGGCATTCCAGACTTCTGTAATTTCTTTGCTAATCATTCAAAGAGCTGCTGACACATTTGTCCAGGTTACAAAACTGGTATGTAATCCATTTGGAAAGTGGATTCTACTAAAAAAAACATGGAAATCTGGCAATTGTGTGACTTCAGTTCTTTCTCACAGTTGCGGAATAACACGATATGCCAAGAAATTTGCATCTTCTGCCTCAATTCTAGGCACAAGTATTTATGAAGACAATCTGAAAAGACAGCATGAAAACATGTCCTTACAATGGAAAAAAAAAAATAATAAAAATCTTTTTGCTGTTTGTTTACCTGTAGTGGTGATTAGAGAGGTTGGATTTCTAGATGTCTGAGTTTTCTGGGCACGTAAGAAGCTTAGGTAATTGTTTGGATCTTTCTTATGAAACGTGCATATTTCGTGTTGGTTGTTTGTTAATAGTCTGAATGTGCTCTAAGATCCTTACTTGTGGTCTTGCTAATTCACCGCAGTGCAGCAAATGTTTCTGTTTTATACACACGTTTGTGACATTAACTAACTGTAAGTATTTTGTTCTTCTTGTAGGAAACTGTCCTTGTAAAGTGTAGCCGTCCCGGTCATGCACCAATAAACAAGACTTTTCAGTTTGAAAGGTGAGTAGACCCACGTAGCTGGAACATTTGTGTAGTGAAGGACAATTTTTGTAGTCACTAGTTGAAAGGAAATATTCTTTAAAAAATAAAATACAGGGAGAGAAAGAGAGAGGATAGTGGCATATTGAAAAAAGCTCCTCTGAGAGAATATCTGTGATGTGAGCACTTTCCTTGCAAGATGGCTGAAAACCCACATAAACAAACGTGAGAGATTTTGAATGCAGGAGTAGGAGAGAAGGGTTTTAGTTGGTCTTTGTGCCTTATTAGACTTATTAAACTTGATTGAAAGTCAAATGCATCCAACATGTATTATATGGTCTAAATTAATGCTCAGAGCCAGTTTCAGCTCAAACTGCTGTAGGTTGGCCTAACATTGCCAGTAACTTGCTTTCTTTGAGGTGTCCTTCTAAGAAGCTGCCTTTTTTCTGCTCATGAAGCCTGAGGACTGCTGTTGTGTAGACTGCCAAATGACTGAAAATTCTTGAGATAACGCAAATCTTGGGGAAGCTTTACTCACCTCAAAGGTTACAGGACTCCCTTGCCACAAGGCACGTGCAACCTCTCACATGTTTGCGAAGTAATTCCTTTCACCCTCTCGCTGTGCCTAATGCAGACATATCAGTTGAAGTAAATGCAGAATAACGCTGGAATTCAGTTCCACAGAGCAACACAGTTAATGGTGTTGACACTGGACTCCAGAGCTGCTGTGACTCTGTACATGTGGTGCAGATCCTGATCATCAGGAAGCGAGTTTAAAAAAAAAATGTAAATCCCCTGAAGAATGCCGTTCTTGGGGAATGTTTTTTCAGTGTCCCAGAACAGCTCTTTTTTATAAACAGAAGAGCATATGGTTCTTATGAACTCAAAAATGTTTATTTTTTTAGCAACATTTTATGGAACTAATAAATGTCAAAATATTTGATTTCAGCTCAGGAAGAAAATTCCAGCTTTCAGCATGTTATGCTTTTATAATTTTATTGGTGAATCAGTTAGCAAAATAAAAAGAAGCCTGGAATTTTCAAGGTGAAATTAACATCAATCATTACACAGGGGCAAATCTGTCATCATTCTGATAAAAATAAATGGGCTTATGGAAATAGATTCTCTGGATTTGCTGCATCTTTCATGGTCTCAGATAGCTAATTGTCTTCCATGCCTTTAGCCACTCTGATTACAGTGTAGCATAAACCAGTTGAAGCCAAACTGAAAATACTGCATTTCAGCGTTGGTAGGATTTGAAGCACGGGAGTTAAGGAGAGGCAGTAAAAAAACCTTTAGGAAGTTGAGTAAATATTTGGAGTAATTATTGTAACATTGAACCCCATGCCTTTCCTCTGAACCACTACACCTACCTGAACCTGACATAGTGAGCTACAGCTATGCTGATTTGTGGTGAAAGCACAGCCCTCTAAAACTGGCTGAGTTTAGCTTTAGCTGTGGCTGGTGACAGCATTTGCAAAGAGCCAAAGCCCTAAGTTGCAACTGAAGACAAAATTTTAATGTTCTTATCTCATAAACACCTTTTAAGTTTGGCGGCTTGGTTTGTTGTTGTTTTTGTTTTTTAATGCAGTAGCTCTGAGGGAGATGTTTTGCTGTGTTAAGAAAAAGGTATCATTCCAACACAAATTGAATTATAGCCTGGGTTGGTTAAAATACAGGATTTGTGCTAATGAATATTTCATTGATTGCAGATGATAAATGAAGCAGAGAAAAGTGTCTGGAAGCGCTTTTGCTCTTGTACTGACCTTGAAGATGTTATATGCAAAGCTTATAGAAGCATTTCCTTGTATGCATGCAAAGCAAGGATGGAGTATTGCTATTCGGTGTCTGTGTCCTCCCAGTAAGAACTGTGCCATATCACTGCGTATCTGTTGGTTTCTCAGTTTAGCATGACAGCATGTCAGTGGAATGGCTAAACAAGCAGCATTTGTCCATCAAGCCAGAAAAGTGCTCATATCCTGATTAAAGAGAGTACATTTTCATACAGCTTACAATTAGACTGTGGAACACATTGCCACAGGATGTTACTCCAGGCCAAGAATTCAGAAACATGAAAAAGAAACTGAATGCTAATGCTAATCATATTTTTTTTGAAGCAAAGATTCAACTCATGTTTCAGCTTTGAGATCAGTTTGCAGCTCTGTTATTAGGCAGAGATGAGTTACTCTGTCTCCCACCACCATAGTGTTTTTTACTTCTTCTTGCCATTGTCAGGAGCAAAATATTGAAGTGATTTATGTCTAATTCTGCATCTGTTCATCAGCGATCCCTCTGTACAGTCATATTTATGGAGAACACAAATACAAAATCTGTGTTTGTGCAGTCTACGGGCTGTAGTGATCAGATCCTGGTCTACATACAAAGAGCACTTTGAATAAATGCTAAAGAGCCAACCATGTTCACCATTCAGTTAAACTTCTAGCATCATGTATTAAAGCCAAGGGTACCAGTATACTATATACACAGGAAAGTAACTATACTTTGTAATCTTTGCTGCTACCAAAATTCCTGTTATTTATTTGGCTATAAAAAATAAAAAGCACACACCACTGACTGGAAAACAGAGCTTAACAGAAAACAACAAGAAAAACATTGCAACAGAAAGACAGCAGAAGAGGAAACTTTTTCCAAAGAAAAAGATTCATACCTCAAAATTTGTAAGTGTTGGCTATGATACTCATGTTGCAGATTTGCACCATCTTCTATAAGCCGCATTTGTTGGTGACTGTATTCTTGTGGAGGATGCTTTTTTTGTATGCTAGAGAAGCAATGAATGAATTAGGATGCCTACGTTTTATAATCATAATTTCTTCCTTTTAATGATTTCTTATCTTCAGGTATTGAGGTTTATGTCTGAGAAAGTTGGAGGAAAATTTTCTTTGAAGAGCCCTGTGTTGCCTTCTTTGTTTTTTGAATGTGAAAAAATTTTTGCAGTGGTTTTACACATAATTGTTTTGGCCCACAACTAATATTGGCATTGCACTTTTTCTAATAACTTAATCCATTTAATTGTCTTTCTTTCACTTTAAAACTTACTTGGAAATATGCATCATGACTCCAAAAAAGCAGGAGCGATCCTTGGAGTTCTAATTTACAGTCTGCTGGACTGCAACACAAAAGGAAAACAACCAAAAAACTTCTTTGGTGAATTCTGACCTCTCTCCTGCTTCAAGATTCTTTTCTGTAACGTGCCAGAGGTACATCACACATTCCTAATCAACCTCTGGGACATGTTAATGCATCACTTTTTTTCCCTCTAGCCAATTGAACAAAGTGGTGGCTCCCAAGGACGCTCAACTCTTCCTCATCACCTTTTGATTTCCTGCCGTAGGAAGTCAGGTTTAGAGCAGCAGTGAGTAGTGCTGGTCTGCCAGCTTCATATTGCCAAGCTAAATAGTTTTTTGTTTTTTTTTTCACTCAATCGGTAAGTAAGTGCTATTGTCATAGAAATGTCAGCAGGGCACAAGCTTTATATCATAGGCCTACATTTTCCTTTGTTTGTGCTCCTAAATTATGCCAACATACGTACCTACATCTTTTCTTCACTGCACTTTGCTCCTCAGGGTTTACAGTGTTACTGAGACTCAAGACACAGTGTTTGCAGACGTGGCCCCTTTGCTAACATCTCTCCTGGACGGGTAAGTTAAAAGGTGGGAGTAAAAAAGCTAAATGGCAATTCTCTACTGAAATTCATCCCTCAAGAAGGGTTACTTAACAGAGGCTGTCCTGCTGTGTTCTAAAGCTTTTCAGCTCAGTTTTCTTGTTTTCTTTCTAATGAACACTGAGTGAAAATTGTTTCCCCATATGAAAAGAGAAAAAAGTGTTTACAAAAAGTAGCATGACAGACAAATTTGGGGGAAAAAAAAAAAAAATTAGTTTTTTTCCTCTCCTTTCTGGCAAATTTAAGCATTGCTTCTGATGGAGGATGCCATCTTTTTTTCTTTGCTGTGATCTGGTAGAACACTGAAGTTTCCAAGTCACTTTTTCTTCCTGGTAGTTAAAAGCAGCCCAGAAGAGACATATCAGGGTGCTTTAAATACTGTCAAACTCCAGGCAACCATTCACACATGCCACAATAGGACCTAAGGGCTGTTTGGGGGCAAGAAGACACCTATTTGGCCCATAAGGCACTATTCTATCTATTTTATCTATTTTATTCATATATATTTTATAGTGTGAATGACCACAGTTGAGCAACCTTGGTATCACTAGGTTGGAGGAGTTTGGAAAAGTCCATATAACCACTGTTTTATCTCTCTAACTTTTCCTTTTGCAGTGAATGTAAGTTTGTTTTGGCTCAGTGCATTGCCTACATGTATTTGGACATATCTAAAAATACCTTGATCTGCTCTACTTGCCACTTTCTAATTTGCACAATGAAAGGATTCTATCCTAAAGTTGGGAATTTTATATTCATTTAGGAAATGTTCTGTTATTGAGAACAAAAAACTATCTTGTTCTTCTAAAAGTGGCATTTAAACAGAAGCAGATTTTCAGAGGACAGACTGCATGCTAGCCATGTTTCTGAGCAGCATTCCCATTGTAAATGTGAAACAGACTCACTTGGTTGGAACCTTGAACCTTTTTGCTGTTCCTGATTGTTTTGATCAGATCTCCAAAGTGGACTGAAACAACTTTAAGCTTAAGTAGGAAGGCGCACTCCACTCCTTTTCTTTATTTTTCTTTTCTTTTTATTTTTTTAATGACTTGTTTCTTTTTCTTTTTCTTTTTTTTTAGTATAAATATCCAGGGAGAAGAGATCATTCCATATGCAAAGCAGATAAAGTACATCAAGCTTCTGAGTTTTCAGTTAGCAATGCAGGGCCAGCAAGGAACTAAGATAACATTTTCTCTTTTTTCATAACACTGAAGATTCAACCTTATTTATTTTAAGGAAGGATAAATTTCTCCTTTAATTTCCATTAATAGTGATAACTTTCCTCCTAGGGATAACTTTCCAGTTTTGAACAGCCCTACTCTTTTCAGGAGAGCAGTATTGTGAAAGTGTTGGTAATCTAATTTGACAAGAAGATCTTTTCTAAACAATAATATAACTAATGAAGTAGTGTGGAAAAAGAGAAATGTTGGGGGTACATAGGAGAATCATAAACAGAAAATCTCAAATTAGAAGCCTGAGGTTAGAAGCGGCTTCATGCTCTGTTTGAAATGGTTATGTTGGGAGCAGAACATCAACAAAGTGAACTAAATAAATGTAAATTAGTCTTCTTTTGCTGCTTGTCCTCACGTTGAATCACCCAACAATGCATTCTCTCTTGTGTCTTCTTCAGATATAATACAGATCTGGATAGTTTCAGTTCCTTTGGACTTACCAAAATACCATTTTGACTTTGGCAGAGAGATTGTCACTGGCTTTATTAATTATTTGTATCTTTATGATTACTAGCACCTGACTACTTAGCTTTTGATCATATCACCTGTATCTCGTCAGAACCATTTCGACTAACAGAAACTGTGAAGAGGAATTTAAGTATCTGCACTATATGGAAGTTGAAAGACTTCTGAGAAGACTTCCATTTTCTTTTTCCTATGGACAAAAGCCACTTGCAGACTTCTGGCTCCCTTTTTGGTTTCAGGGATCTCTCTTTGATTTTGAAGAGGCACTGGAAGGCTCAGGGAGCTAAGACTTGGCCAGGCAGTGTGCACTAGGGAGCTGAACTATGAAAATCACTCATTCTTAGCCTAGCTGAAGACTATCAAAATTATTGGAAGCTTTTCCATTGTCATAAATGCAAGCAGAATTATGTCTAAAGTGAGTACTTAGGGATATCCGTTCTTTCAGATTTACAGTTCCAATTTGTAACACATTTTGCTCTTTATTTTCAGTTACAATTCTCTCCTTTACTTTGTCATATCTATGTCTAGACTTCCAGTTTATACTCTTCGCATCCTAAAGATTAGGGGAAACTTTATCATAGGTTCACTGACTGCAGCTTTGACTCCACATTCCCAGCAGGGCTATGAAGGAATTTGTTGCTTTGCCTACATTGCTTTCTAACAAAATAAAGCTTTATTAGTAATCCTCTAAAAGAATTGCTTCTAGATATGTTTAATATGCAAAAAAAAAAAAAAAAAAAAACCCTGCAAATATATTTCTCTGCAGTGGTAATATAAGGATTTGATGACCAAAAACCATACATCTAAAACAATTAGATGAGGGGTATTCATTGAAATTTGCTGGCATGTACTTGAAACAATATTTTTTGATACGAGGAAAAGCATCAGATAACCAAAAGCAGCTGTTCAGGTCTGCCACAGAGGAGCTAGAGCTTAAGCAGTACAATTTTGTTCTTTTCCAAGGAAGGAGCAAGCCTATTTTTGCAGCTCTGGCAGAGGAGAAAATCCAGCATACTGCAGAGCACTTCCAGTGCATGGAGTCTTCTGAAGTTATGTCTCTGAACAAATAAGAAAGATAAATAGACGTCCATTTTCACCTTCTATAGGTCCATAATGTAGCAGTTCCTCTCACCATTACTCCAGAGTAGCCTCCACATTTATGCTTCTATGGAACCTTATCCAATGCCTTTGGCTTAAGATTTGTGCCTTTTATTGTTAGAGCTGTCTAACCTTTTCCAGTGGCTGAGGGCTCTGACTGAGGACTTCATCTGAAAAGACTGTGAGAGCTGAAGAGTTTACTGCTCCCAGCTGTTAAGATGTTTGTGCTGCAGTCTGCAGCATAGCACTGTCAGACAAATCAAATGCAGCAGTGGTTTACTTTAAAATGCTGTACTGTAAACAGGAGTGGTTCAGGAGCTGATTAACAAGCAGCTCAGCAGTGCATGAACTGGAAGTTGGACAGACAGGAGGTTTAACCTCATCAATCACTCCCAGCTAAGCATCCCTGTTTTTGTCAGTTACTTGCCCTTCAAATTTGCTTAAAAAATAAAACCTGTTTAGGGGATGTTATGAGCAGTACTTTAATTTGTCAGATTCTGAGAGCTCCAGAAACAAAGCTGCAGGTGTGGCGTATATTTATCCTTTCAATTAGTGTTTCCAAGTTGTTAGACTCTAAACTTGGTACCTTTCTCAGTTTTGATAATGGTAAAATTAACGAAGGCCCTTTTGAATTTCAGGTACAATGTGTGTATTATGGCTTATGGGCAGACTGGAAGTGGGAAAACATACACAATGTTGGGACCACAGTTAGAAAAGAACCTTACGTTTGTGGATGAAGATGAATCAGAGCTTGGAATTATTCCTCGTGCTACCCAGGAACTGTTCAGGTAATATTGATCTGATAATATCAACCTAAGCAATGGATGCTTACAGACTTTTCACCTTGAACTTTACAGAAAGGATGAAATGTTTGTAATGTATTTATTGTTACAGCTTTTAGCTTCACAGTTACTGTTTCTAGCATTTCTGGCTGCCATTTTGTATTTGAGATCTGACACTGATTTCTAACCTCTAGTTTAGCCTGTTTTAAGATCATGCAATTTCACTGTGTACATATGTCCAGCTTTCAGATTCCTTTTCAATATATTTCAATTATAGTAGCACAAACTGAAAAGAAATTAAAAGAAGTCCTTACCAGTTTTGTGAAATGGACAGTTGAAATAGGTGAAAAGGATCCAGACTAGAGCTCAGTCCTGAACAAATGATAGTTGCATTTTAAACCATGATCTGTTTTCACTTTGAGAATGCTTCTCACCTAGATTTTTTTAGATGAACCTCATGTGTGGTATGAACTGATTTTGTAATAGAAGAGCCCTTTGGTTTTTATTCAGCTAAGCTGATTTATTTTGGAAAAAGGTGTAAGCTAAATTGAAAGAGCCAGTTTTGTATCAGAATAATGGTGTTTAGCTGGTCGTATGGAATCTCTTATCTGTTAATTGCTTGCACTCTGGCAGAGTTATCATATCTTGAGCTCTGAATGCAGTCACCTTCAGCAGAGAAATAGCGTGAAAAAACCTTGAGGAGGGAGTGGGATTAGAGGAGAAAAAAAATTGAAGCTGGCAATGCTGTTTGGAAAATGAATGTTTTGATTCTTCAGCTTAACATTAGCATCTGGGTGAGGCAAAGTTCTGATTGTTGATAATTAATAAGCAGTTTTATCAGAACGTTGATTAGATTACAATTAAAGAACAATTCTATTTTTACAGATTGTTCACTTGAGGTTTGATTTCAGCCTTTTCTGGTTTCATTCATTCGCTTTATTCTACTTTTATTCTCCAGACTTATTTCAGAAAAGCCACCAGGAAGTTACTGGGTTGAGGTTTCTGTTGTAGAAGTGTATAATAATGAAATTTTTGATCTTCTGGCCAAAGACAGTTGTGGAAAAGTATTTGGCATCAAACGTGACGTTGTCACAACCAGAGAAGGAAAGAGTGATGTTCCATTGCTTACATATGAGTGAGTACACTATTTCATCCTTATCATCCAATCATGACTGAATGTTAACGTGATGCCTAGCTGTCCATAATGCCACTATAGACGTCAGAATTTGCTTCTAAACTGTGAGTCCTTAGCATATGCAAAAGAAAATATTGGATGCTTCCTTCTGCTTCCATTACCTCAGTCAATTAGGCTGCAAATGTCAAAATACTTTCAGCATTAATAGTACAATTATTTTTGGTTAAACTTCTGCATTAGCGACTTCGATTCTTATTTACTCATTGCGATGGCAAAGGGAGACCTAAAGAAATTAAGGCTAAAGTTGTACTTACTTTAATTTTTTCTTGCATGTACGTCCTGAGTATTACAAAACTTTGTTCTAGTGCACATGGGAATAATTTTGGATGTTACATACATGTAGTGTTCAAAGTAAATTCTTCTTAAACATAAAACCCCTTGGCTAATTAGATGACAAAAATATGGTGCTTATATCAATTTCTGCATTAACAAGAGTGAGTCTGTTTCAGATATTTTAGTAACAGATGTTTTGCTTATGTTGGTATTAAGTCAACATTAATGTTGCAGCATTAATTAATGCATTAATTAAGTCAGCACTTGTGACACTTGAGGGGAGAGGCTGCCCAGTGGAATTAAGCTATTGGCCCGCTCTCTGTATCTAGAATGTGAACAGATCCCAAAAGTGCACATTTCTGCTTGTGCACAACACGGAGACATAGAAACTTAGAAAAAAATATTCTATTCTTTGGATAAATAAATAAATTTGTGAAAAGAAAAAACTCACCCTAGTGACATGTTAAGTGCACTATGAGAGTGTTTTGTGTTTCCGGGGGAACAATGATGTTTTTCTGCACTTCTCTATCAAGATGCTTGCCTCCTAGAAAACTATACTTCTCTAGGAGGAGTTGGAAGTCAGTTATGAAAAACATTTTCCTTGTCTCTGTGTTAAAACAAAATGCATCTTCAGTAGGAAGGCAGCACTTTCATCTTGTGGGACACAATCACATAAGCAGTGATTGTTCACGTGAGTTCACACTGTTCTCTAAAAGCCTTGATAAAAATACAACAATGTTCTGGTGGGTCACGCAGACATACTTCTGTCCTACCTAGTGATATGCACTGCATTTTCTGGCCATTGAGCTGCTCATAGAAAATGGAATGCCAGGGAAGTCAAAATGCCTTTCTTCACCCTGGGAACTATATAAATCTCCTTTCTTTCTATGAAATAATAATCACTGTAATACTGTTGGAGAGTTTAACATTTTTCTCTGGGGTATGTCTGCTCTTCTTGAGGTTAAATATGATTTCCAGACAAATTCTGCACCCTTGATTACACTCTGTACGTTTCGTAAGAGCACGGTATGAATTAAAAATGAACGGAGCTTGAAGTGATGAATCCTCTTGCCATCTCTGTTTGTATTATGCTGCATGGTGGGTTTCTCTCAGTTTGTGTTCTTGGATTTCCTCAGCTGTGGCTCTCCTCCAACTCTTAGCATCTGGTTAAGTCTCTGTCAGTAAAAAGAAAAACTCCTTCAGAAATGAGTGGTATGGAGCCTAACCTGTTTGTGCTGAATCTTTCTTGAAGAAGCTGATCTCCTTTTGTCTAGAGAAGGAAAGAACAGTGTGACTCAGAAAAAAAAAAAAACAAGTTAACATACTGTGCTATTGTAGAAATTAACTTTTTAATAATTCTTAGTTATTGTATTAAGATGAAGTTCTGGATTAATTCCTAAAGAAAGCCTACGCACTTTCCCCATGGAGATTTTCATAGTGTGCAAGTGACCCTTCTCTTTTCCTGGGCTTTGGGGAAGGGAGAGGTGAGGCATAGCTGGACTTGTGCCACAGAGAAAGAAGTTAGAATCTGCAGTAAGATTTCGTTTGTATTTCTAGTTCATAAAATTGATGCAGTATTTATCTCTCTCCATTTTAATTTATGGTAACGGAACCAGATGCCTGTAGCTAGCCACCTCTTAAAAACATAATCAATGAATACTCTGTTAGAAAGCAAATATAAATTAGAATATGGGCTTGCATCTCAATTACAATACAAGCAGCAAAGAAGTCCAATTCATAAACAAGCTATATTAATAATTACACAGAAAGGTTAATAAGAAAGAGCAAATCCAAACAAAAGGAATCACTGTATGAAGCCACCCAGCTGCCTGAAATCTAAAATAAACAGCTGATGCTTTGAATAAAAACACATCCTCATTTGTGATATTTCATCTAGAATATAGTGGCCTGCTGGATCTCACTGACTAACCATTAAAAAACAGTAGTTTCTTTCCTGCTAACATGTACATCCCCCTGCATCACAAAAACCTCAGTCTTTTTCTTCTTTTATGACTTAGTTGACTTTGGAGAATGCTCAGCATCAAATTTTTAACCTAACCATACTGGGGTTTCTCTTTGTAGAACATGGTTCTGGCACGCATGGTACATACAGCCCAGTAAGGCAAGAGAGGCTATTACCCTCAGTCCTGCTGAGAAGCTACCACCACTGCAAGCATGCAGCACTGTGCTGGGGATGTTCTTTACCTCCAAAGTCAACTGCAGCTGCCCAGTGGGTGACCAGCACTAACTGCATGCCCTGAGGCTTATCTTTTGCAAACTCCAGTTAAAGCACAGCAGTCTATTGCCTGAAGTCTGTTGCAGTCATTTAGCTCCCGCAGCCATGTTTTGGAGTGTAACTGAGCTACACAGGGAACTGCTGTTAAGTGGCTGCTTCTCTTTAAGCGTGTATAGGTACAGTGAAGCCAGGTGTTTTTCTCTTCTTCAGATGCCTTTGGTATAGCTCTTTGCTTTCTCTGTACTCTTCCAGTATGGCTCTTCATAGCATGAACTGTATTTGTGCCTAGTATGTTTTTTGCTGAAATCAGACAAATCTAAGGCAAGATGGCCTTGTCTTTTATCATATGCTTGCTTTTGCTGACTGCAGTGATATGGGACCAAGGCTGTAGTGGGCAGTCTGTCACAAAGGGATTTAGGGATTCTGCTTTATTACAAGACTTTCAGTAACCAGGCTGGTATATGCAGCCATAATAATTTATATCCCCATTAAGAAACTAATGCTTAGGTGACGAAACTGCAGTGATCATTGAAGAAGGCAGTGACATGAAAGGAGAATAAAGGCAAATCTTGCATCATTTGTTTTTAACACTGCAAGCCTAGGAAAAATCATGGTGTTTTACTTAACCAGTTGATTTCTTTGTCAGATTTTCTCCCCTCCAATAGGTTATATAAGCAGTATATCTTTCAACTGGAAAAGAAAACTGATAGCATAAGATAAAATTGTCTATAAAAACTTAAACTTGACTGTTCTGACACTACTCAGTTCTACTGTTTGTCAAATAGCAACTCCAGCATTTTATCAAGGATTCTGGATTTAATTCCAAGCATGAGCTGCAGTTTCCTAAGGTTCATAATTATTTTTTTCCCACTTAATGCTCTGCCTCCAAAAAGAAGCAGAAGCTACCTTAACATCAATTCCACATCTGTAAAACCAGAGATGCCAGAAATATGTAAATCTGTCTTTCCATTTTTTTTTTCCCCCAGAGAGTGAAGAAGTAGAAATTTCAGTCACCCCCTAAAGCTGAGATACTGTATTTAAAGACCTACAAGGTTGGCAGGATGCTTCCTTCTTCCTCAGCACTTCCGTTGCTACATAACTCCTTATGAAAAAAGCCTATACAACAGCTCAAAACTGAGATTAGTTTTCAGAGGTAGAGTTAAGAATAGCACAGGGAGTTAGAAGACCAAGGAAATGTAAAAGCTGAAATTCACATCTGAGCTGCCCGCTTTCTCATGTAATTTTTACTGTGAATCAGTTAAACCTTCTGCTTGTTTGTTTATTTCCTAGGACTGTTGCAAATGCATCTGAATTTTTGCACCTAGTTCTCAAAGGCCTACAGCTAAGAGTCAGGCACCCAACACTGGTGCATGCTCATTCCTCTCGTTCCCATCTGGTGATTACGTTGACCATAACCACAATTGTCTCCGGAGATAATTTTGGTAAGTAATACTAAAATACACCAGTTGTTTCTGAAAAACATTCTCTGGCCTGTGAGGCTTTCATATTGGTCTTTCTTCCTTTTCTCAGTGCTTAATACTTTCCCTCAGTTATTTTTCTTTACCTTCTAAATGCTGTCTTAAAAAACTGACTGGTTTGATTTCTCACTGCTAAGGATTTTCTTAGAGGCTTTCATAGAAAGCTCTCACTTCACATCTCTTGACTTACAGAGTCTTTGACATTTTATAGCATGAAATGGCTAATAAAGTAAATTTTATCAGTAAGATAAATACTCAAATAGAGTAGTTAAATCAGTTTGTATGATGTATCATTTAATTATTCATCATAAATTTAAGGTAAATCTAACCATATCTTTTAGGGGTCAGCGTAAACTGTCAGTGGGAATTTTATTTTATTTTTTTTACCTGCTGCCTTGCAAAAAAGTCCCTTCCATTCAGAATGTCTTAAACTGTTAACAATAGGCCACTGTAGGAATAGACAACATAGTCATCTTAGTATGGCTAATCCTGTACTTCTACTTTTCATTACCACACCAAGACTTACCAGTTTGTTGCTTTAGGAATAACTTTGGCTTTTGAGGGTTAACTTTGCTTTCTTTTGCTTATGTTGTAATTAGACTCTCTGTTTCCAGTGCCATGGTCTGTCTCCTTCATACTCTCAAACAACAGTATGGTTCAAGAAAGTGGAAAATATTTAACATTTTTTCCCCTAGATTGCTATCGGAAATTAAACCGACAATATTAGCAAAACAGAACAAACAGTGCCCTCACTTACCTGCTGCCCTTGCCAAAAGACACAATTGCTTCACAAGTTGCAGTTTTAACATTCCAGATGTTAGCTCTAGCCAGTTCCAGATTCTTGTCAATCAGGCAGATGTTATTTCTCAAAGCACAGTGTTTGCACTGTAGCACAACAGCTGTCTTGTCTAGTCCAGGCTTCCCTTTGCCATTTCCACATTCAACACTATGACACCATATTGTCTGGCAACAGAAGACTACAGATATGTCTTAATTTATGGTGAATGCAGATGGAGGTGAGAAATAGAGAAAAAGCAGCACTGCAAATGGGATCTCACTTGTAGCAGTGTGTAATATTTACAGTGACCAATTCTGGATCTAGGTGTAACTGTCATATCTCAAAAGTGGAGATCTAAAATCACTAAATATCATGTTTTAAAGCCTGTGACTAGTTGTGCACAGAAAACTACAGAAGATTAATAGTTTTGTTGCAAATCTTCTAGCACTATGTTTCAGAAATATCTGTTGTTTGAGGAGAGCAGTTACTTTGCTTCTTCATCTCAGACTAAGGATAAAGAACATCTATTTTTTAATTACACTGTCTGTCTCTGCAACTCAGTTCAGTCTGCTCTTTACTGAAGTTTTGCAGCTGTAAACTTTGTATTATTGCAACTAGACTCTTAAGTCCTCTGAATAGATTCTCCTGTCTCTGTTACTTTTAACAGACTGTGTACCAGAAGGCCCTAAGCCCTGTCTTTACATCCTGCTAAGGACAGAACCGAAGAGGCAGGATGAACCTTTTCCCTTTTTCTTCTTTTACTTCAGAACACCATCAGAGAGTGTATCAAATGCTTAGAAACAAGGCTTTAGAGCTTATTGCTCCCAAATATCAAATAAGACATGAAAAAGTACCTCTTAATGTCTTTAGTGTATTCCTGTGTCTCATCTCCCACACTGAAGTGTGAATGATGGGGATGTTACATACAGTACAATCTATAACAAGCCTTCTTACCAAAAGGTGTGATGGTTTTGATAAGGAAAGCCTTAAACAAGACTGAAAAAGTCATGCAGCCAGCCCATGCCATTGGTTCTGGCTCATACAACATTTCAGTTAGAACAGCCTGAAAAAGCAAATATTGTACTCCCCACTGATAACCAATTTCCAGTGCCAGTGAGAAGCTGGAGATTCGGTGGGGTTTTTTCAGTTTTTTAGGTTTGTTTTTATTTTTATTTTTTGTCCTCCAATCAAACAGGTACTTCATGTGAAGATGAACAAATCAATCAAAGACTGAATAAAGAGGTTTCCTGCACCTATCCACAAAAAAGAGACAGTAAATCTACCTCTTCTTCCAGAGCCTCCTCACCAGCACAACTTGAAGCAGCTGAGAAACTGAAGCAAGTCAAAACTAGGCTGCAGCTGGTAGATCTGGCTGGCAGTGAATGTGTAGGTAAGCAAACATGTCTGTTTATGACAAAGCTGTTAGAAATGGTGGGCATGGATCCTTCCAGATCTGAATTAAAACATTTCTCTTTAGCATTTTATGTATGTAGGGATACGTGCTACCCTGCTTTCACACAACAGATCCTGGCATAAAAGAAACACTGACGGCTGATTGTTCCAGTTTGAGGCTGGTATGGTTTTAACTGAAAAAGCCAATTGTATGCCTGAAAGAAACCCAGGGCATTTACCCTATCATGGGTGTATTATTGGTTCAGACTAGTTTTATTAGGCCTACTTTTCTATGCTGAAAATTACCCGGCCTTTGTACAGAAATGTTTAAAGTGCATAAATTGTTTAAATACTACATTTCCGTAATAATTGATATCACTATTTTTCTGACTTGCTGTGGAGAAAGTCTTGAAGGAAGTTAGTACTGAAAATATTGTTTTTGTTGTTTCTTTAAAACGTTTTCTTCCTCCTCCCCTCTTCTACACACACAATAATTTCAGAAACTTGATTATTTCCTAAAGGGCAAGATTGCTTACCAAGAAAAGCCATGCAGCCAAATGTACCATTCCAGAAATAATGTTTTGATAACTGAACCAGTATTATGAAAGAGTCCTTTACATTACTGCCAAGAATTCTTGCTGTTCTTCACTGTTAAACTTTTGTTCTACAGAAAAGCCTAATATAATACAATATTTTTTTCATCTGCTCTGAACACTGGAAATTGTTTGGTAAACATGTAATTGAGCAATACTGAGCGGGTTTGCTCTCTCAGTTCAACCAGGACAAACATTTACTGGGTTTAGGGCTCTGCAGACTCACTTACACATCAGTATTAGATGTGGCCCAGCACATGTGGTAGACTAACCTCTGCCATTTGTCTGCATTGGTGGAGACTTGAAAATGCTGGACTTAATCTGATGAAAGGGAGGGACAGCTAACAACTCATAACTGTTTCAAAATGTAGACAAATAAGTGAGCAGAAGTACAGCAAACATCACACACACTGAAGCAACTGACCTTGCTAGCTCTATAGCCATCCTGGGTCATTTACCTGAGTTACAAGACAAATGATCCATTTTTTAGCAAGCTCAGGTTCAGTTTGAGAACAGATACACACTTTATGGATGTTCAGCTGACCAAACACAGATCTTAGTAGTTTAAACTCTAGCCTCTTAGCAGTTTCCTATTTCAGAGTGATATCTACTGATTTAAGAGTCCCTCTTTAGCTTAGGAATTGCTGTAGAAACAGACCCAGTTAAAGCAGGTCTGAAACATTCTTTCTTTCATTGTCTACCCACGGCAGGGTTTTCCAAGCTGTTTTGCTCTGTTGAGGTTGCAGCACTTTCTAAAATTAATGCAACATGGTGTATAGACAACCTCCTTGCTTGAGGTCCATATAGTTAGTTACATACCAGCACGGTATAAGAGCATCAACCTGCTACAACAAATCTTACCATAAAGAACAGCATCTTACAGACCTACATAACCTCTCAAGCTACTACTCAACTCTGTTTCTGCAGCTCATGCTATCTGTGTCACTCTTGTTCTTCACAAGCAATACAGACTGGGCAGCTGTTACAAAAATGGTGGAACACAAAAGTCTTCTCTCCCAAGACACCGTGGACTGGTGTTTTGAAAGCCAGTGTTGTCTCATCTGGTCTTTTGCTCTTCCTACTTCCTCAGTTTCCTATTCATGAAATATGTGGAGCCAAGGTGCATTGTACAACCGAAGAGACCAACTTGAACAGGAGATGCTATGGAGGTTCAAGCATTAAACCTTCTTTGACCATTCTCCAAAAGAATACAAATGCTGACCAATGTGTTGGCAGTCTGGGGTAAACAACCACTGCATCTTGCTTTTGGCATAGGTGGACTGAAAGGCAGAGTTTGCATTTTGAAAGCATTGTGTCAGAAGCAGACGTTACGACAACAGAATTTCTCACACGTTACATTTGAAGCATGTTTACTTACTTTTACCATTGCCTTTTCTGCACTGTATTAGGTATGTCTGGAGTGACAGGTGCAGCACTGAGAGAAACATCCTTCATCAACCGCAGCTTGTCTGCCCTAGCAGATGTCCTCGCAGCAATAGCAGAACAGCGATCTCACGTACCGTACCGAAACAGCAAACTTACGCATCTCCTCCAGGATTCTGTAGGTGAGGAACTATTCTGACTTCTGTTTAACAATGGAGATTTCATCTCCCAATATTTTCCCCTCCTTTGCTGTGGAGAACTGGAAGATGATCCCATGCTGACACTCCTCTGTATCCCTGGTTACAAGCTCTGGCGTCAGAGCAGCTTGAATGCACTGCCGCTTTCCAGGGTTAAGAAGTATACTTGGAATAGTCACATCTCTAATAGGATAGCAAAGGGTAATGATTGCATCTCACTGGCATTTCATGCCACATACACTCTCAAGATAACTAATCTTCTACAGCGTTATCATGTAATTGCACATTCTGCACTGTGGCAGAAAGACCAAAGAGGAAGACTCCAGAACATATGCCTGGTGCTATACAACCTCTTTTATACTTAACTCACCTCTTCTTTTCTAGCTTCTCATCTGTGCAGAAATGGTTTTAGGGCAAATGTAATTTCTGCAGTACAGTCAGAATAGTATCAATCCACGCAGTAGTCCACTTTTCTTCAGCCAGAAAGCATAAGCCCATATGCTTTCAGTCTCCAGCTTACGGTGACTGAAGTAACAGTTTTTTGGAGCTGCTGAAAGACTATCTACTTTTGCATGAACCTCTATTTTTCCCTTATTGCTGTGGTCTATGCTGTGAAAGGGGAAAGCCAAAGAAACAAGTCTAGGAGCTAAGCTGTATGGGCACTGAGCCTGGTTTTAACTATGTCTTGCGTATGGCCTGGTGACACTGTTTAAATGAAATCCTGAAAGTGGGGCTTTCCTTGTTTGTTTACTCAGTCTCTGAACTTTTAATAAATGTGTTTTGCATTACTGTCATGAATGAGGCAAGCAAATGTCACATAAAGGAGACTGAATTTTCTAGAATTTGACAAAGTGTTGAGATCCATAACTACATGCAGGCTAACTGGTGATGTTATAAGGGAGAAGAAATATACATTACAAATTAGGAAATGTTTATTCTACTGGAACAAACATCATATCGTTAGATACAGGCTTCCTTTTAAGGACTTGCCTGTTTCCAACAGCCCTCTTCATGTCTTCTGTCTTGTGCAAGTGCAGTACATGCCAGTTGCTGTGTAGATTAGTACATAGCAGTGCTTAATTTACTGAAAGAAAATAATGAAACAAATGACCATATTCTGTCTTTTTCTTGCTTCTAGGAGGTGATGCTAAACTGCTGGTGATGCTGTGCATCTCTCCCAGTCAGAAGTACTTAACAGAATCAATGCAGTCTTTGGGATTTGGAACTCGTGCTCGGCAAGTTCAGAGAGGACAAATCAAGAAAAGAAATCTCCCTGTGCTGAGTAAAACAAAATAAAACTTAAGATTCCTGTGGATTAAAGTGTTATTAATGAGTTCCTCAGACTGAAATATATATTGTTATCCTAAAGCTATTCTCTTAGATATCAACTGCCAGATAAAATAAGCAATCCTTGACATAGCATTAGTAAGCCATAAACCTGCTGATAATGTTCTTGCTCCAAAGATAATAACAAGTATTGACAACAGCTACCAGCTGTGGTGGAATCGCATAGAAATAGATCAGGCTTTTTAAGAAAAGCTACTTCAGGGCATAGTTTTGGTGATGCATTTCCTTTAGACAAGTAGAAGTCAGTCAACAGACCCCCCCATTTAAGATGGCTCTCTTCTGAAAGGCCAAAACTGCCCTCTGTTTTCTCAGTAGAAGACAGGAATCTGAATTGCATTCCAGCGCTTCAAAGCAGCAAATGAAATACTTCCTCACAGCTTAGATTAAAATGAGACACATCATCACAGCTTGACATAACATCTAACTTGGTTGGGGCATACCTGTCAATGGGTGGGAATGTAAAGGAATCCATCAGCTATATTGAACACAGTGCTGCTGTCAGATTTTAGGTAATGAAAAAATGGCTCTAGTGAGATGGAGAAAAAGCATTAAAGCTCCAGCTGGTATCCCTCTGGAATGTAGCTTAGGAAGCAAATGAGGGGTTACACAGCTCTTTGAAAACACACTTATGTCAAATGGTTAGAGAAAATACCAGCTCTGTTGACTTCACTGATGGGTACAAAATAAAAACAAAATAACATTAAGAAAAACCCCACAACTCTGACTGCTGAAGGACCCTGAGCTACAGATCTTAGTGGCTCATAAGAATTAACTTGTACAACCATTTTAGTAGCAGCCTTCCTTGTTGTTTCATTTTCATTTCTGAAGTTAACCACATCACAACATTGAAGTTATTTGCATATTATAAATGCTTCCCATCCATCAAATGAATAAAACACCAAAAACTCAGTGCATGATAACTGTCATCCTCAAGAGGCTTTTACATTCATTCGCCAATACTGAAACAACAGGGTCTGTGAATGAATTTACACTGACAGAAGTTTCAAGGAAATTTAAGCAAGATGAGAAGTGGTTCTGAGATGAAAGCTGGGTTCACATAACATCTGATGTGTTTTACACACTGCTTTGTTGCTCAGTAGAGGTCTCAGGATTCACTCTGAATTTTTACCTCCAGCCTGGACTCTCCTCTAGACTGAGAGAGGTCAGTGGTAGGTCACCACCAGAAAGCTTGAATTGCAGTGGCCTGCCCAAAAGGCTGAAGTTTATAGTACTCCTAGTCATTTAACCTTCATAAGCACAAATATTTACCCAGAGATTATATAGCATACTATTATTGGAATTTCACCCTTGAATATATAACAGCTGCTGCTGTGTTGCATGCAGTACTCTACTGCTCACAGCACTGGCATTACAGCTTGCAGAGCTGTAACACATTTTCCTAAAAAAATACCATGATGGTAAACATCTCAACTTTAGCCAATTCCAGCAGTACAGAAGGACACAGGACCACGTAAAGTTCAATAGTCAATAAAGGAATCTCAGATAAGAAGGTGTCAGACTGAGGAATGTTGGCCTGTTAAATGAAATTTGGGAGCAGACAGCATCAAGCCTGCCTTAGTCTCACGACAACAACTACTAAATCAGCCAGGATTAGAGCTCTATAAGAGGTTAAGTGATGAGAGGAGGTTAGCTGAATCTATCACCACCCCGAAGTTCCTCAAATATTTTTGGGAATTTGGCACTAAAAGTTACTTGCAATGAACTGTGCTTTGTTTTTTGGAGCTGCTCTTCAAAACTTGGCATTTATTTACTATCTTGGTGATGGGGAAAGAAGAAAAAAAAAACACAGCCATCAATCCTTGTTGTTAAAGCTGAGAACTAAAACCTTCAAATATCAGCAAATAACAAAAGTTTAAGTTTCTATACTAACACAAGCTCTGCCAAGCTGTGCATAGGCAGCATTCCCTATTCCTGTGTTCCTTGTCAGTGTAGCGTAGTACTCTGAGCTACACAATGAAGCATACAGGATATACAGGGCAGTGATGCTAATATTTTGATATAACAACTTGCAGTTTAGGAATTTTATAGGTTACAGAGAGTTGATCTCTCAATCCCACTATCAGCTTCAAGGCACTGAAGGAAAGAAGGGTAGAAGGTGCAAGGCTTCGCCCCAGCACCTGGAGTTTTGTTCTCTCACACCTCAGGCTGTCCCCTTGCTCACTGAAGCACACAGTGAGACAAGGCACTGCACAGCCCACCTATCTGTCCAACTGGGCTTCAGATGCTCCTCTAGAATTCCTTCTGCCAGACCAAGCTCCAAGTCCTAATATCAACAAGTGTTTGTCTAGGTAGGGCATACAAATATGCATATGCACAGACCTATACAGAGTCAGCAGAAGACTAGGCATAGAATCAGACAAAAGCCTTTAGGATACAAGTCCAAAATAGGGCCCCAGAGTACATTTTCAGTAAGTTTACCATCACAGATGAGACTTACTTCCTCAGTTGTCACCCCCCTTGCAATCAGAGGAAACGGAGCGTTAGGACAGAGCCACTTCTGACAGTCTCCCCAGTGCAGCCAGGGAGTCCAAGCAATGTGTTCCAAGCCCTGACTCCCAGCTCACCACATCTGGCTACTCAAGGACCTGATTTCAAAAGGTATGCAACCACTGGGACATCTCATTTATGTCAACCTCAGTTCCTACCTCCGTATCCAGTTCTGACATTACACTCTGCAGCTCTGGTCCAACACCCTTTCCCTCACCCCTTGCCCTGTCCCCAGTCGCCTGCAAGGCCCAGCTCTATGCACAGCATGTCACATGGCAGCTGCTCCCCATTCATCCCACACAAGGATATTGTGTGGTGCCTACAGGGAACGCAGGGCAGCTCAAAGGATTCTGTGTCTGCAGACAAGCCACTGAACTTCCTTGTGGCCTAGGAGTGCATTTGGACAAGTCTGAAACAAAACCTCAACCTCTGCTGAAGTCAGAATATGATTAATTGATTTCATTTCCACTCATAGCTTCATGCCTTGGCAGCAGCCACACCACAAAGAAAGGCTGCTCTTGGTTATAGCCAGGCTAGAGAAGCCATGACTAGCATTGGAAGGCTCACAAAAACGTTTAATTTGTTATTAAATAGTCATCACTGCCAAGTCCATTTAATGAAGCAGTTTTCCAAGCCTCTGCAGAAGGCACAGGCAGGACAAAGTGGTAATCAGAAAAGGCTCACAGCTCCTGCTGAGGACAACTAAGGACTTGTAGCCCCTTTTCCCCCTGTGGGAAGCAGCAATGTCTGCTGACAAAGAGCAGACAGCCCTGAGCACTGAATGTATCACAGCCTGTCCCAAACTCAGTTCAGCTTTTGGGCAGTCTATAAAGACAGCCCTGGCCAGCCAAAAACACAAGCCACATACTACAGACAGGAGGGCAGAGGATGAGCTAATTGAAGGGCATGACCGAGGGAAATCATTGCACAGAAACTTATTATTTTCTTACTTTTTATAAAGTGAGGTTTTGTCTTGCAATACATTTACCTTTTTATTTAGTTTATATAAGAGATACAATAAAGTTTGAGCTGATAACTCATCTTTGAGCTTCACTGCAAATCCCTCCTTGAGCTCTTGGATGGTGAGTTTCTGACAGGTTTTTGGAACAGCCTCCTTGCTTCATGGTACAACTCCTTTCTGCCTGTTTTTACCAAGATTCTGTGAGAAGGGATGATCACTTTTCCCCCACAACCAAGAGTTTGAGATGGATCAGACACAGCATTTGGAAGAGCAATCCCAAACTCAACACTTGACTAACTTGATGTGATGCTCCAAACCCACACTGTGGATTTAGCAGGACATTTCTAAAATGCTTATACGATGAAGTGACTAAAGGCATTCAAACATCAGCACTAACAGCTCAAAAACCACAACCTACATTTGGCAACAAAAAGAGAACTGCAGAACTATACAGGCAAGTATTTAGCATCAGCCTCAATAGAAACGAGAGAAGAAAACCCAGGCCACTGTTAGGTACCAGACCCCAGACACAGGAGTTCTGCCCATCCACAGATGTAGGCTTAAGACACCACCTTGTCATCTCCCTGGGGATCCAGGCTGAGCTGCCAGCCCCACGCTCTTCCAGCTCCTCCAGCCTCTTGCTTACAGGCACCTCCTCCAACACTCTCACCCTTTTTCTGTAACACAGAATTACTGTCCTGGTAGGGCTGAGTCGGTACCAAACTTCACTTAAAGGCAGACCCCAGAAGGAGAACTATTCCCTTTCATTTTCCTCTGGTCTTCACCAATCTTGTTCCCTCTTCTAAACAGTGACCAAAAGCAAAACAAAAAAGCCAAACCACTGCTATAAAAAGCTTTGGAAACCACAACAGAGGCTTTGAAGATCTAAAAGATAGAAGATGGTGCTTCCTCCCTCACTTCAGGGGGTAGGAAGAAATTGCAGTGCCTGACCACAGCAGGCTGTATCCACACCTGCACCAGCTTGGCCTCCTGAACAAGGAGAGAAGATTTGGGGCAGATACCCTTAGAACTCAAAAAACCAGGTACAAGCAGCACACAGGATACCCACAGCCAGTCATGCCCTGGCTCACGCATGGTGCCACTGTCACAAGACTAGGAAAGGCCTCACTGCAGGCCTGCCATCCATGTCCCAAGCTTCACCTTCACCTGGCTGCTGGCCCACAGCTCTCCCATGGGAGCCCCATACACAGCAAGACAAGAGCCACAAAGAAATGATAAAATGAGGACATTAAGAGGTACAATAAATTGCAGTCTAACAGCACAGCTCCTCCTGATGAGGCACAGACTATCATCAAGGCATTACCACATTACTGCCGCTCTCATCCACACCACTACTATCTGCACATTACTTCTTCAGCAGCATGTCTGAATTCCAGGAAGGAGCCAGTAGCTCTATCAGTAGGCCACTCCAGGCAAGGCAAAAGAAAGAAACAGCTTCCATGCCCCACCACAGTAACTGCTCTCTATAGAAAAGAGCACTTCAGAGAAACTGAAACACAAACAAATCCCCTTCCACCACCCCCAGGTGGCCTCTCTGTACCTCTTTTCCAAGCAGCTCACACCAGAACCTACTGGTAACTCCTCTTCCTGCAAATCTGCAGAAAACTTCTCTCTTCAAAGAGTAACTGATTTCCTCTGCCTTAATTGCACTGATTGCACTCTCCACCTGGCCCTGCTACCATCTGCATCAAAGAGCTCACCTGGGCTTTGGGCTGCAAGGATCCTGATCTGTGAGTGGAGGAGAACTGCTCAGGGATGACACCAGGAAACCTACTGGCTTGGGATCACAGAATCATAGCATGCCTTGTTTTGGAAGGGACTTCAAGGATTATGTAGTTCCAGCCCCATTGCCGCAGGCAGGGCTGGATGTGACCTGGGTGCTAGACCTGTCTTAAAGCTTCTTAGCCTTAAAGGCATTGAGTTGTCCAAATGCTCAGACAGTACCTTGACAATGCCCTTGGAAAGTCACCAACATGAGCTCCAGTCCTGCTCTGTTGTGCTGCAGGAAAAGAAGACGGGATAAAACCAGTAGAATGGCTCTAGGACTCTCCTTTCACATGTTAGCCCTCACCCTGTATTTTTCAGCAGTAATTCAGCTTTGGCTCTCAAAGTGGTTTGCACTGAAGCAAACTGAAAAGGAAAGTTTTGTGCCCTCTCTATTATTTGCAAACATTAAGCAAAATTGCATCCAGCTGTTCCCAAGCAAATCCTGCTGCTCATCTACTGCCGCAGGACATGGCCAACTGAATGCGTGTGCTTGTAGACAGCCAGGCTGACTGCAGCTCTGCTGAGGTCCTACTGTTCCTGAGGAAGACCAAGCATCTGCACACTTGTCCTTGAAGTATTCATTCCTTAAGTGTGAATTTGGTTCTACTTGTTCAAATGTTGGAACAGGCTGCTCAGGGAGGTGGTGGATTCACCTGGAGTCCCTGGAAGTTCAAGAAAAGGGTAGATGTGGCACTCAGTGACATGGTCTAAGAGGCATGGGTTACTGCTTGGACTATAGGGTCTTAGTGGTCTTTCCAACCTTAAAGATTCTATGAAAAATATGCCCATATTTGGTTGCCTGTCTGGATAGCCTTACTCTACTTTTTCTTTCAGCCAGATAGACTGGAAAAGGATTTTTGTTTTCCTGATTGCAAGCAAGAGAGTCTTATGCAAGAATATGAGCTGGGGACCTGGAGCTTTAAAGAAAAAACATCATGTACTACAACGCCCATGGTAAATGTGGTCAAAGCTGACAACTTTAATATTGTCTGTACAGCCCCAGGTGCTTCAGCTGCCTTAACGTATGAAGTCCCTCTGATCACGTCTGGCTGGAAAGAACACAAGCAGAAAGTTTGTTTTCAGAAAGGATGAGAATGGCAGCTGTGGGAGTCCACTGCTGTTGCCACAATCATCAAAGAATTCAAGGTGTCTGAGCTGGTCATAGCAGTGGGGCTGAGTGCTTTCTGTGGCCCACACCAAAGTGATTTCTCCTTTGCCAAATGGTTTGCTGCCTCTGAACAGGCCGATGTGGCTCTGGGCAGGCTGGCCTAGTGGCTGGCAACCCTGCCTGTGGCAGCGGGGTTGAATGTAGGTGATCTTTGAGGTTCTTTCCAGCCCAGGCTATTCTATGATTCTATGAAACATTCAGTGGTATTTTCTGTGCGGTGGGTTGAGACTTAGACATCTAGCACATGCCGTGTCCAATTATCTCGTGGCATATCTAGTGCAGCAATGGTTGGAGGAAGAAAAACAAGGATTGGTATGACTGTATTCCTGAGATTTAAAATAAAAAAAAGCCAGGCAGATATTTCCAGGAATAAAAATAAAGCAGAATTTTTAAATACCACAGCTATGCTCTTCAATAGCCCGCATTCAGCTGCCCCTGCAGTCTACCAGAAAGGATAAATATCGTTATTTGGTCATTACGCCTCCGTGATAGAACAAGAAGCTTCCAGTAAAAGGTTTCTATGGGGACCTTACTCTGAGCCGCGGGGCGGAGCGGCAGGGCCCGGCTCGGAGAGCAGCGGCCACCGCGCTCCTCGGGCGCCTCCCCGCGGCCCGGCCCGGCACTGCCGCCACTCGCCTCGCCTGGCCCCGCGCTGGCCGGGAGGGGGCGGCCCGGCCTCGTGCTCAGGTCGCCGCGGATGGGAGTCGCGAAGGGGGCCGCTCGCCTTCCTCTCCTCACGGCTCCAGCAGTACGAGTAGGATCTCAGAACGCCAACAGTGAGAGCACAGGGACAGGGGCAAGAAAGAAGAGCTGCCAGGAAGAACCTGGTTAAAGCAAGACACCATCACACCTGTCCTAGGGGAGCAACGCTGCTGGGAGGCAATCAGCTGCAACAGATCTTGTGCACCTACATGAGACTTTACGGCCAATTCTTGCTTGAAAGTGTTCAGGCTCCTGAAATGCCTCACCAACTTTTAGTTTCTCAGACCTCACCGCTCTTACTCCACCCGCAATACGCAGACTTTTATAAACTGTCTCCTCAGCCAGCTTTAGCAAAACACACTTGGCTTAAACACCATCAGACTGCAGAGCCCCATGGCGCTCCTGCACTTGGCATGCCTCTGTGCCAAGCAGGTGCCACAGCAACACTTCCTCCGTCCTGCCCTCGGTCACTTTGTTGAACCTGCATGGAACTCAGTGCTACCACAAGAAAGCATCCCCAGAATCAGGCCCATCCTATAACATCCACCTAAGCTGTCAAGAAAGTGCTATGGCTTGCTATGACTTGTCAAGCAAAGCAAAAGAGAGATGCCAAAGACAGCCTAAGTTAGATTATTGAATATTTGCCTTATCTAATTATTTAATTTGACCTCCATACACAGCTCCATCTGTAACCAAACCTGAGAAAAGAATCATAGCACGCCATGGTTGGAAAAGACTTCTAAGACCATCCAGTCCAATCACCCACCCATCACCAATATTTCCCACTAAACCATGTCTCTCAGTACCTCATCTAAACATTTCTTGAACACCTCCAGTACAGCAACTCCACCACTTCCCTGGGCAGCCTGTTCCAGTGCCTGACCACTCTCCTTCCTGCATCCCCCACCCAAAGCTGTACGAGCCTCTGCTTCTTGAGAACATAAGAAGCAGATGCTCAGCAGTTGCTGGACTGAAGAGTGAAGCACAAAGAGGAAAAATTATAAGCACAGTGGTAATTCTATACTATCAAAATACATTAAAAACTAAGTTTCTGTTGCTTGGGTTTTTTTTTTTCTTCTTTTTTTTTCAGGATTTCTTTGAACACTAGCATTAGTAGCCCTTAACATAACCACAGAAAAGGAGTAGAAAAAAGGATTTACACAGAACTGCAGCCAGCAAGCTCCTTTGAAAAGAAATGTGAAGTTATGCTATTACATTCCTTCAGAGATTTTTACATCCCAAGAAAAGCATAACTTTCCTATCTCCATGCCAGACACCAGGCCAGCAGGTTAGGTGACTTAGGGCAGAGAGCTCTTCAGCAGCACATCCCTGTGTGCTGTCCTCAGAAGCGGCCCCAGGGCTCGCTGACAGGATCTCTCTACACCCCTGGGAGTTGTCCACACGCTCTGTTTTCACAACTAACCACCACGAGCAGCTTAATATGTCTTTTGTCTGGTTACTTACATTCAGCTCCCATTACCGCTCCTGCTGACTCCAGCTGGCTGGGCTGGGTCCCCAGCATGTGAGCGGCCCCTTTGGCAGCCTGCTGCTGGGACTGGCAGGGAAGAAAAGGAATTATTCTAGCGCCTGCAGTGTTAATGGTTTTCCAGATGAAGCTGAGCTCACATGGGTTAAAATCTAGCAGCAAATTTGCTTCCACAACCTAACCAGCTCAAATGGAAGATGTCACTGACGTGCATCTATAAGGGGAAGTAAAATTACACAATGACTTTTTTTCTGTCCATACTTTATTGCAGGTATACATATAATTACTTATATTTTATTTTGAACAAGAAATTCCTTTCATGGAAAGGAGAAACTTTTACCATTAAAATAGAGTGATTATACCATGAGTATATTACAAATATATACAAATATTGGCAGCCAGTTTCTAACATCCGCTGATAAATGCTTACATGTTACCCTCTACCAAACTAATCAAACCAAAATAATAAAAGACATTCTAAATACAAAGACAAAAAAGATCTATTACTACCAAAAACTTGCATAACAGATATTCACAGTGCTTGTAAGGTATTATTTCATTCTCAATCTACATATTAAAAAAAAAAAAGTCCACTCTCCCCTTCACACATATATTTAACTTACAGTACTGGAGGGAGTTGTGTAGACCACTGAACAGTGGTCAGACTTGGAGATCTTGCCTTCCCCACCAGCTGTGAATAAATACAAGGAACATGTACATACAAGGCAAAAAATACTCATTTAAGATCCAATTGCACTGCTGTCAGGCACTGGTACATTTTGGGAATCAGCAATGCCTGGACTGTAGCATTTCACTAGTACTGAAAAACACCAAGAAGATACCGAGCTGCTTAATGGTAGTACATGCTTCAGTAAGCTTGTAAGGTTGAGGCAGCTACTACTGCCATCATCTTTGAGACACGTGCATGGATGTGAGCACATGGCACACGTGTGTGTTTCATGACACCAAACAATGATATCTTTTGAATTTTGAACTTTTTTCCAGTTAAGCCTTGCCAGAACCACATGCTGTTGTATGTCAGTATGTGTGGAAGAGCCATCACTCTAGACCTCTCCACCTTTCTCATTGGAAGAGCTGTCCCTCCAGCTCTGTGGTAGGTGCAGGAACAAGGCTGCCGCCAGCCTTCTGGACTTCTGGGGTGCCCATCTCCCACGGCTTACGGCCAGACAGGCCCCAGGTATCAGGGAAGGCAGCCAGATAAACTCATCTAAATGGTGAAAGGACTTTTGAATATAATAAATATACCTCAAGTACTCAAGTACAAAGCATTCTGGCTTTGCTTAGAAGGATGGAAAAAAGGCCATGGTGAACATACAGACTAGAATTGCTCATTATAGGAAGAAAGTAGTGTGATGGAAGAGGGCACAGTCAGCCAACTTGTGGTTACAGAGAGCTTGTGTCCATCACTCATTCATCAAACATAGGTAGGGTTTGTGCTGGATTCATCTATGAGAATGTACTGCCACTGCTGTCTCTTCAGTAATGCAGACACATCTGATGGCCTGATGTTACATCTCTACACCATATACACTTACACAGAAACAGTGAGATTAAAGATGTCATGGATTTGCAATTTTAACAGTATGCAGGAATGTGATGTCGCCAAGCCAGCAAGATCACTGTGAAAGCAGCTTGAACTCTCCTCATGTTCTAGCTTTCCTTTCCTAACTGCAGCCATCTTCCTCTTTTGATTGATTAACACCATACAACACTCACTTCCTAAATCAGCACAACAGCATCATTCTGGTTCTGAATTTTGCCATAAAAAATAATTAGTTTTTGCCTGCAAGGTTGTAAAAGGTTGGGCACAAGTTACGCGTGGCCTGGCTCTAAGTACAAGCTTCCTAAACATTGGGAATCCATGGAGAAGAGGTACTAAACAGTGGGGGAAGACAGAGAAGAAAAACAAACAAATATACATTTATTTGGATTCAAAAAGGTAGCAAGGTGTTCCCCACACCAGACAATGCCTTGGTCAAACAGCATAGCTGTAACTACTTTTCTGGTAAAGGCCAGCACAGCCAGCTCCACAGGACTGAAGATCACTAAACATGTACCCTTGGTTCCACCCCACCATGCTTCCATTATCACAGGCCCTACACTCACTGACATGACCTATCCAGCACTAGGGAACTTCATCCATTCAAAGCAACTTTCTTCAGTCTATAGCTGCCTCTAAAGCAGAGTAAAAATTTCTAAGGAAGAAATGTATTAAAAATAAAGAACAACATAAAAGTATGATTCAATATAGGGGGCCATCATGCCTTGTGAAATTTTCCAGTCACAACTCCTGACTTCAAGAACCAGTTATTTACTGCTCCTAAGTTGTCCTCTATATGCTCAAAAGTGGCCAGATCACTTGTCCCATCTTTTCCCCCTAATCTCCCTCAAGGATATAACTATTCATTTACAATCACATTTATCATACACAGAACTCCAAATATGCTCAGAGTATATCCCGGCCTGACAGCTGTTGGCAGTGTTGCAGCAGCACAAGCTCTAAACAACCCAACTATTTGCATACTAGCATCAACATACAGACCAGAAGAGAAAGGCAGTAAACTAAACTGACATGGACCTTTTATATTTATTTTTGATAAATCATTTATACACAGTGTTTGTTTTGCCAGCTAAGTATCAATTTTGGCCTGCTGTTTTGTGGGGCTTTTCTGGTCACTGCTAATGGTGCAGGCCACTTCCACTTTCTGCTCAACAGATACTTCAATGCCAACACTAAGTGCTACACTCCAGTTGATTTGCCCTGTAGACAGGTCTGCAGAAGCGATGCCACTTACTGATTAGGGAGCTGAGTAACAAAGCTGCTCAATCTCCTGCAAGAACCAGTGACATCACATGTGTTAATGAGGTATATATTTCCACAATGAGCTGTTTCCCTGGGTATGGAAGAGCTCCAGTCTCCTTACACCACAAACTCCTCTGGCAGCTGGTCCTCTCCCAGAAGATCCAAGGAGAGGCAGTTCATGGATCGCTTCCCATAAAGGGCAGACTTGGTTTTGCAGTCTGCTGTGGAATAAACACAGCCATAGACAGCCAGTTTATCTTCCAGACTGCAGCCAAACGTGTAGCTGTGGGACGTGTCCGATGACAGCGTGGCACTCAGTGGTGGATGCCGGTGTTTGTAGAGGCGAATGTCATCCAAACTCTGGCTGTGCTGGTCTGTGCAGCTCCTGCCCTTGGGTGACTTGACCTGCCAGTTCAGTGAGATGGACATGAATAAAAAAGATTAGCTCAGACTGCTCAAGGATGCATGCTTCAGATTTTCCAAATTGTTCTTCCATTCCGTCAAAGAGCCCCACCAGCCTTCTGATGAAGCTGTGAAGCACTAAGAAATTGAAAGAACATTCAGCTGCCTTGCCACATTGCACCAGATCCTGATCTCTTTGCACTGTGTCCTCAGTGTCCCGTACATCGGACAAAAAACTGGCCAGGTATTAGCATCTGAACAATCTGACACTTCTTAGCACAACTGTGCAGTTAGCCTGGCCAATATATACAGTGAAAAATTATCCTAACTGCTTGAAAGCACCAATATAGAATTAATAAAAGTCTCATGAGCTGAAAGGAAATTCAGACAGCAGTCATGCAAACTAAGGGGTTATGGCATCCAAAATTTGCTAAATGCAATGTATACTTTCTTCTACATAATGTTTTTCAGAAATGAAAACAGAAGCAACAAAATAGCAGTAACTTCCAGAGACAGCTGTCAAACTGAGCAGTAGTGATGTGGCCTCTACGGAGGAAATACCAATCACCTAAGACATTTCCAACTTTTCCACAGGATTTTTCTTGCTCTATCTTTAAAACCAGCTTCTAAATGCTAAGTTGAATACTTAATTTTAAACGAAGACACTTCTGTTACCAACCCAGAAAAAAGTGCCTCCCAGTAGCACTTCTCTCACCTATTGGATGGAAACCAAAAAACCACTCTCTCGGAAGTATCCACTCACTAAACAAACCCAGAATTTGGTATGTAAAAGTAGCAGCCAGGAGGATGAGATGCATCCTCAATTGCTTAAACAGTCCTTATGAACTCTTATAAAACAGATGCCTCCCAATCAATTAGCACCACAAGTGTACGTTGGTAAAAGCATTAATGTAAAAATGTTACTTAAATAAGATACATCCTCCTCCTTGCCTTGCTCTTAAGTCATTCAACGCAAATAAGCTCATTATGATTTGCACTGTAGCATTCAGCTTTGGAAAAATAACTAAGATTTTAACTTAACCTCCTATAGCACTTAACAGAGTACTTTCCTGATAAGTGGAAATTCCTTATCACTTCTGACTGGGTATAGTTAGAAGCATGAAAAAGAAAATAAATCTTAAGTGACTGGAGTCATAGTTCAGAGAGAAGCTGAGAGCAAAAGGGAAAAGGAAGAACAGATTTTTAAAATTCTTTTAGCAGATAAAAGGCTAATTTGGACACAGAAAGAAAAGGCAAAGCCTTCTTTTTTTTCCTTTTTTTTTTTTAAAAAAAGTAAAATACAGCTGTGCTTCAAAAAGAGATATTACTTCGCCTTACAAAGACATCTTAAGATTTTTGCTTTTTCCACAGTGCAACTTCTGATACAACATATTTTACCATATATAGTTGCCTTTTCTCAAGAGCTTGATGAAAAGAAAATGTTGACAACAAAGACTTTAGCACACACATATTATAATCACACAAATGATAATCACACAAATTAGAGCTTGAACATCTGGTTTTGCTCTGATGTGAGCTCCTCCTGGCTTAAGGAGGAGGAAGATGATCAAGTTTGCAACCCACATCCAATCTGCATGGATGGTCTTGGCTCTAACATTACACTGAAAATTTGCAAGTGGTTTTTTTCCATTTCCCGTCCGGAAGCCTAAGGCAGATAATGGCTGACTTGCAAGATTCCCATGTTGGTCACTCCAAACCTCTCTATACTTTCCTGGATTCAAACATTGTTCTCATCCTATTCATGACAGCGGCTGCCATCCAACAGCTGTTCTTGGTTACACCATTTAAATCAGTCAAATACAGACTTATCAATTTCACCTGATTTACAGCTGTATTCATTACCCTAGACTTTGGTTCAAGGCCCACACACACCCTTTCGTGCCACACACCCACCTGCTGAAGGGACTCCACACTCTGACCTCTCATTTTTATTAGCGTGACTTGCACCACAGGCAGTGATTCTTGATTTATAGCTGCAAAGGAAAAGGAGGAAATAAGCAGCATTACAGGTTTGATTTTTACTGGCTGAAGAAAGTGGAAATAGTTCTCACAGGCCACATTTAAAAAGTGCTACCCAATAATATAAGCATACATCACTAAGCACCCTCAGTGCTCCGTGAGTTTTGCTCCCAAGAACATCTTTTTTGCCCTTAAATGTTTAAAAACAAGAAAATAGCTTTTCACCATGTCCCATATTCACCAGCCTTGCTTTGCTATGAAGGCTATATGTCTTAAAGCCAGACAGCTCCTGCATTAACCTACTGTCTATCCTTCTGCTGTAGCAGGTAAAGCTTTGTGGCTTACATTAATTCGTGTGACTAGCCCACTAATCTATTCTCGAATCCCTTGATTGTCTTGTTCATACAATCTTTTAAAATAAATTCCTTCACCACAAAAGGTTTACATCAGTTATCTTTTCGCTATTAATGGAATAAAAATACAGTAACTTGTTAAATTTGGAAAGGGGAGATCTTGAGGAGCACAGAGGAGAGCAACGCTGCACTGTTGGCCTTCAATCTCTAGAGGAGCGGACTTCAAATACAGTTGAAGTAGGACAGTAATTAGCGCTGGTACATCATATGGAGGAAGACACAGCTTTCTTACATCTATCTGATTACATTTGGATTCTCAAACGTCTCCCTGATGCTACAGCCTAAAGAAAAGCACTGTGCAGTAGCAGAAAGCCATCTCACCTTGGCAGCTAGCAGCATCTAGAGGAAGAGATTCAACAGATTCTCCCACAGAGGCCTCCTCTAACTGGTCTCCCTCTAAAGGCTCATCTACAGGCACCTCCTCTGGCTCATCTACTGCCAGCTCAATATCTAGGAGGAAAAGAGTAGCAGGAGAAGTGTTAGCTTTACACTTCTGCTCCAAGCTGCTTCACATTTTCTCCCTATTCTGCTGCAGAAAGCAGAGGCAGGCTTAGAAGTCATTCCAAATCTCTAATTCTTTACCATCATCCTGAGAGTCATCTTCAGCCCTTCCTTTGCTGCCACTGTCAATGCCAGAGCTACCGTAGCTGATAGTTGAGCTGCAGGATTTCTCTTTCCTGTGCACCCGGTCAATACCAAAGGGCTCATCCACTGACATTTCTACTGACACACGGTGCCTTGAGTCAGCCTCAATGCCTGATGTGTGAGAGCTGCCATGACTCCCCGTAGACTGGCGCGAGAGACGATTATCTCTCCTGCTGCCTCCACTGCTCCCACTGCCACGTGAGTTCTTATCACATGGGTCCAGGTCCATGTCCAAAGTGTCACTGATATAGGACTCCCGGTAGCGCTTCTTCTCTAAGGAAGACAGAAAGAAAGATGGCAAAAATATCAGTAAGTTCTGGGACTGGCACAACCTGATGGTGAGACAACAATTACTGCAGCTACTGAACAAATAAAGGCACAAACAGCTTTGTATTCTGCTTGCTCAACATACAGTGGCATGCCTGCCAGTTGTAATAGAATTACAGTCATACAGTAAAACTAGCATCTCCTGAGTTAGGAAGCAGCTAGAGCCAGTTACAATACAGAAAATACTGGCTTCCAGAATGAAGAAAATGTGAGAAAGCAGGAATTGCTTACCTAACCTAAGTGCTCAGTCTTTAAAACAGCACATTGGTGACTGTAAAGGCTGGATGTTGTGTTGAGGGACATGGTTTAGTGGGAGCTACTGGGAATAGGTGAACGGTTGGACTGGAAGATCTTGAAGGTCTTTTCCAACCTTGGTGATTCTATGATTCTGTGATTCTATGACTGTTTTGAGGAACAATATCATAGAATTGGTGAATAGTCCAGGTTGGAAGGAACCTGTTAAAGACCATCTACTTCTAATTCTCTGCCATGGGCAGTGACACCTTCCATTAGATCAAGTTGCCCAAAGCCACATCCTGTCTGGCCTTGAAGGCTTCCAGAGAGAAAGGCCTTCTTTCTTAAAACAAAGACATTCTCCCTTTGCTGTTCTCACACTCGTGCTTTCTGATCAGAGTCTAGCAAGGCAGAGACCATAAACATTTTTCACGAACGGACTTGAAACAAATCCAACATGTCTACTTCCTCACTGTCTACCCAATAAAACAGAAACACCATTAATTAGACAGGGAGCAGCCACTATGAAGCAACAGCAGAGTCTAACATACTGTACTCTTGCCTTACCAAAGCCACCTGCTCTTTTCTCACATACCTTCAGCCTCCTCCAGCTTTTGGATTTGCTTCAACACTGGCTGGATATTCAGAAAGAGCCGATGGCTGTTGCTGAGGAGCTGCAGCAGGTGCCGTGACCTGAAGGGGCAGCCTGTGTAGTAAACCAGTTTCCGTGCAGAGGGCAGACCATCAGGCTGGATCTCAAATTTTTTCCCCTGCATAAAGAGATGTCAGTGCGCAAGAACATGTTTTCAGCCACATGGCTGAAGTAATTACAGCCCTGTGTGTATGAGTAAGGAGACTTGATATGGCAATTTGGGCAGGACAATGGCTTTGCCAGGTCCCAGGTTGACAGCCCACTGCCAGATGGACGCTGTTCTGTCATACTCACCAAAAATGCTAGCTTCCCGATGTGTGACCAGGGAAAGTCATAGAGTAGCTGACGAACATGGTTCACCTCCTGCAACACATCAAACTCTCAGTCACGCAGGGACTGGCAGGTACTGGGTGGAGTCAGTGATGTGCAAAGAATTTGCAAACAAGCAAGAACGCCAGATATGCGGAGCCTGGCTCTCACAGGGGAGGCAGAGGAGCTGGGGTGGGGGGAGGACAGGGGAGCTGGACAGAGTTAATGCTACACCAGAAGTTTTTCATGGCAGTCTGTTACCTGATAGATGTGCATTCCTCTAAGGGTCAGGCCCAGGATAACCGTTGGGCGATCCTCCTTCTTATCCTGAAAGAACAGAAGAGCCTGGAGTCAAAGGTTAATCTACAAAAACCATGCTCTTGTTCTGGCACCTAGTGCAAGAGAGGTAGCAGGACTGCTCAACAGGCAGATGCCATCAGCTCATTTGCTTTTTATTGTTTCTAAAAAACACCTTGTCTTGTTGATCCCTGAAAAATTCTGAGATCAGAAACACCTACAAATCCCCTCGTGCTGAGGTTTCCAGGTTTTCAACAGCAGCAGATACCCTAAACTGCTCTGGAGAGGGAATCCTACAGCTTAAGTGATTTGAGAGCATGGACAATTACTATTCTCAGAAGCAATCGGTAAAAGACTCTCTTACTCTCTCTTACTCTCTTAAAAGTAAAAGACTCTCTTACCATACTCTGTCTGCTGTATGCATGAACATTTCAGACTGGATATTAGGAGGTATTTCTTCTCAGAAAGAGCAGTTAGATATTAGCAGTTAGGAACAGGCTGCCCAGGGGAGTAATGGAGTCACCATCCCAGGAGGTGTTTTAGGAAAGGGCAGAATGTAGTCCTAAGGATATGGTTTAGTGGGAAATATTGGGGGTAACTGGACAGCTGGACTACGTGATCTTAGAGGTCTTATCCAACCCTAATGACTCTATGATTCTCTGTGATTCTATGCACAGCTCACACTCTCCAGGTGACAGAGAGCCCAAACCAGAAGTGACACCTGTCTCCTCTCTTTGTCACTACACAGCTATTCCCACCTGGGACTTACCAGACTTCAGGCATACATTTGCCAGAAGGGAACTAACTATTTCCCAAAGTTACAGGGACTTTCTCTCCCAACCTTTTTAATCTCAACAGCAGATGCTTTTAGGTGTTTAAGTCTGAGTTGGAAAACTGCCTTGTTTTTCCACATGCCTTACTTTCATACAAATGCTTTCTTGGTAATTAGGTGATTCTTTTGCTTATTTGCTTAAGGACCAAAACAAAAAAAATTATCCAGAACCAGTTAACTCAGTCTCTCTCTTGGCATGGCAGATTCAAATAGAAACACCTATTTTTCTTACTAGCAGGAAGGGGAGGAAAAAAACAATCGGGTAAAAATTTCCGGTGTCACAGAGCTCAAACTTTACACCAATACTTCCTCGCCTGGCTTGTCAAGATAAAAATTTCACACCAACACATTTACCTCACCCTCTACCCCTCTGCTACTACACGTGTCCAGCAGAATCAGAACTCCAGTTTAAAGTCAGTAAGAAACGCTTTCTGCCTCCTAAGGACAAAGAGCTTTAATAAATCACTGTTGGTCTAGAGATGGATATGGGGCTCAGCACTGCCTCTGCTTTCTTTCAGAGTCTCCAACCTCTATAGCAGCCACAAGGAGATGGTAAGACAGAAGTGACTGCTTCTGAAATCCCAGGGTAGCCGGTGCACCAACACCTTCACCCAGCACCCTTGCGTGTTCAGTCAGGAGCATCATGGCCTCTGGATTACAGATCAAACAGGAATTTATTTCCCGCAGAAAATAAGAACCTCTGTGTTTCTGCACCTTCCAGACAGAATTCTGAGCACAAACAACCAAGAAGTTTAATTATGAGTGTGGCAAAGTAGAGCAACTCCATTTGAAAAAAAGAAGTCCCTGCAATTCCAAACTGCATGACCAGGTTTCACTCACTGAGGAGGAATACAAAACTGTTCTTCAGTCCTATTTCTAGACCTACATTCTTAGCATATCAAAATGAAGCAAATCCTGTTTAAGCAAAATGAAGCAAATCCTGTTCAAGCAGGCTTGGGTAGGAAGGCAAAGACTCAGGAACAAGCAACAGTAAAGGAATCCAAGAGTTATATAGAGATGAAAAAATATCAGACACTCCAACAAGCTTGGAGTAAGGTAAGAAAGCTGGGATGATTCAGTGTCACCTCCAATTATTACTTGGCATTTGCATGAAAGCTGACTGTCATAATTTCAATGGACTACAACAAAATAAGTTACTCAGTGACTTCTTTGGCATTGAATTCATCCACTGACAGGAAGAGACTAAGCAAAAATTAAGCTTTGCCGTTCCTGTGGCCAGTTTCTTGGATTTGGAACAAAATATGGTTCCAAATACATTGGTTTGTTTGTGGGGATGGCCTTGCAGCCTGGAAATTTGTTTGGCCTCCCCAAATCAGAGGCAGCAGTCCCTCAATTAGACAGAAAGTAAAAAATGAAACAGTGCACCCAATTAAAGAGGGGAGAGATGTTTGAAATAAGCTCTTTGTTTAACCTTCTGCAGCCTGTAGAAGTGGACAGGCACATCTTCCAACAAGCAGGACTCCTTAATGAACTTCAGCACAGCTTCCTTTGCACTCAAGCCTTGCTGTTCTCGGTGCATCTCTGGGGCATGTTTCAAGATGTAATCACTCCCCCTCTTCGCAATTATCTAAAGGAAAACAAACAAGTCAGCAACTCTTCAGTGAAGCCCACAAGAAGCAGCTGTGATCAACAGGAAAGCCAAGACTGAAGGAGGAGAAGGTTTGCACATTCTCTCAAGAAGTTTGTTCGTGTTTACCTCTATCCTCCTAGAGGATATGCATTTAAAGCAGCCCAGATGTTACTGATGTCTCCAAACAGGTCCAAGATGGCAAAATCATAACAGTCTGAGACTACAGAGCTTGTGTCAGCCCTTTTCATTCTTAAGTGTTGGAATTAGTTTTCCTAACTGCTTTCCCTAAATGCTTATGGGCAGATAACAAATACAGCTCTGCATGCCAACATAATCAGCAGCAACATCTCCAAACACTGCAGAAATGCTTTATGGTCAGGGTGGGGTTTACTTTTTTTTGTTATTGTTGATCTCTTTTTTTAAATTAAAAAAAACAAAAAACAAACAAAAAAAAAACCCAGAAACTACACATTAGGCTTATTTAGCATTTCCATCCTCAAAGGGGAGGATAACACTATCTCAAGCTATTCTGTATCTGGAGTGGTTTTCAGGCACACAGCTTTGCTAAGCAGTATAGAAATGTGTACTGGACCTTTTATTCTTGCTCTGCAAGTGCCCAGTTCTAGTGCTTAGACACATGCTCTCTCCATGGAAAGCAGGGCACAAAATCCCTCGCTACTCAGGGCATTTAAAACCAGATCCCACCAGTTACCTGTGAACATATTTCAGAAGCCAGCTGTCCGTACCTCAAACAATCAGACCCCATCACTCAATTCCCATTTCCATTTTAAATTAAGTCCCTTGTTTACTAACACCTCTTCTCTCTCTTTGCATGCCGTGTCAGATCAGTCATCCTACCATGAAGAAGACTGGGCTCCACAAAGAACAACACTGATGCCATCACTGTGCAGCATCAGCAGAAAGAAGTACCAGCTCCACAGTTCAAAGCTGGGCTGCTCACCCCAGGGGCATCTGCCTTTTCTCAACAGCAGGAGAGCAAAGGCAGCTATCGACCAAATGATCTTCCACAGTGATCTCCAGCACGTGTTGGAAGAGAACACACTGAAGGAGTACCTCCCCATAGCAGCCCAGGGGCAGGGAGAGAAGCGTCCCCATGACTGCCAGATTTTGCTCTTTGTAATGATAAATCACCCACATACTTGCTTGGGGCTGTAGCTCAGCATAGGCGAACCAAGCTTTGACTTGGCCTTTGCAATGTTTGCCGAATGAAAAATAGTCTGTGATAAGACTTAAATGCCCCATAAACTGGGTGCACCAGACTCAATTTTTCCAGCCCTTTGTCAACTGCCCTGTGCCAGGTGCCCTGCTGCAAGATGAAGGCTGCTGTTGAGAAGAAAAGAGCACACCAAGGCAGGCTAGGACTCACGCATAAAGGAGATTCTACTAGCTTGCCTCCTTTGGAGGAGGAGTTGCCTCCTCCAAATCTCCCTGAAGCAGGGGACAAATCTAAATCAAGTTGCAGAGGTGGGGATGTGCAAGTCCTTGGAAATATCCTGCTTGTGCAGATACCAACAACAGAGGTGTCCACAACAAAGCTAACTTCTTCTTCTATTTTGACAAAAGCCTGCATGACCATTTCATCACAAGAGCAGAACTTCCTGCAGGAAATCAACTCTGACAGATCTTTTTTTTTTTCTCAAATCTTTCATTCTCAACTCATTTGCCTTTGCTCAACAATTAAACCAAGTCTAGGTCTTCTAAGCTTTTAGTAGATCTTGTAAGGCATAAGGCAAGGTACGCTTGCTTACCAATCAACATGTAAAACCATTTCCAGGCCCTTTCCTTTTCTCTTAATGCAATTCAGACCCAAATGAACAACAAAGTAGGCACCAGAGGCAATGCACAGCAGTACTACCCCTAGGGTCTGGGTCTACACATCTCAGAGGTAAGCATTACAGAGTAGTTTTTTGCAGGGCTTTGCTTGTGCAGATTTTTCTGACATAATATTGGAGGCACACTAGCCTCTAAGCCATAGAAGACTTGAAAAAAAGGCACACTGCTGGAGTCATTCATTTGACACCAACACATTCCCTCACTAAGGAAGAGTACAACTGCCACCTCACATAGCCCAAGAGGAGCTGTCACCTACAGCCAGCAGAGACACAGAGGGCAATTAACTCCTGAGGGAAATTCAGGGTGACACTGTCACTCTGCCTGATCATCATGGTGTAAGCTGGGGAAGCTGTATGGCTGCAATTAGGTACCAGCGTAACATGGCTCCTGCTGCACGCACAGTATTGAGAGAAAGATTCCCTCAGACTTACCCATTGTGGAAAATATGCTTGAGGTTCAAAATATTTCCCAGTATGGACCTCTTCCCTGTAGTTTCCCAAGTCTGCCTGTAAACTGTAGGCAGCCAGCAGGAAGTAGATTTCTTCTTTGTGGTTGCACCGAGATATAAGTACTTGCTCTTTGAGATGGCAGTAGTAGAGCTGCCTTGCCACCTTATCACTGAAAGACACAAAGGCAGGTTTGTGTGAGGAAGAGATGTCAGGCTCATATAGGGCCTCTCAAATGCATCTTCCTTGTGAGAAGAGGGATCCCTGATCATGTGTGATGCCACCATGATACTGTTAAGTGCATGTGGGAAACCCCAAGCCAAGATGAAGGTCTTCTCTCACAAGTACTGTATAAACATGGAAAAGAATGGCCTCTGTCTTGAGGAGCATGAGATCTAAGAAGACAGGGCAGAAGGTAGATGAAAGAAAAATCGTATCACACCTGTTTGGAGATTGACAACATCAAGCATTTCTCTTACTCTGGAAAGCCTATAGCAGTCAAGAGAATCAACTTCCTTGAATTCCAGTCTTGTTTCTCGCACACCTGTCCTCCTTTCCCCTCTAAACCTGGCAATGCTTTTTCATTTCACCTTGCCTTAGGCTCAAGGTGCTTTTCAACAGCTAATTCCCTGCAAGGTAGATCAAAAGATGGAAGAGCCCTGGGCTTGTTTTGGTCTTCTTCCTGAGACTGCTGAACAGGAATAGTCTGATAAGGCATGTAGACCACTGATAAGGTATACACATTTTGTAAGAGCTCAAGGGAAGCATGCTGCTGACATGTATGTACAGATAAAGTGCTGGACACTACAGTTTGCATGTAAAAGCATTTGTGTATAAGTACCTCTGCACTGTTCCACAAATTCTTCCAATTAAATGACTAGTACAAGAGAAATTAGCTTGTGATACTAAGGGATGCATACACAGGGTGGGAAAGTGCTATTGAATCCCTTTAGTTTAGTAAAACTAAACAAAGAACACCTAACAGCCAAACAGACTCCAGAAGAAAGACTCTCCTGCATCCAAAAAAAGAGAACGGGGGGGGGGGGGGCGGGGGGAGGACGACGGCAGAAGAAAAAAAAAGTCTTTGTTCAAGATGAGAACAAATGCCAAAAATTAAGTAAAGATTTTAATCTACTGGAATGATCCCAGCTCTTGGCTTGCCCTGGGGTCACAGCCACGCCAGCAGTGCTGATGCAAATCAACTCTGTCAGTTGTTCATTTCCAACTACCTCATCCTTTGTTCTGTACCATGCAGAGAGGGTGGCTGTGTTTTGAGGGCAGCCCATATTCCACGTGAATGGATCGCACTCAAATGCAAAACTCTCTAACTTATGAAGTCATTTCTTTTGTCTATTTATGAAAGTCCACTTCCAGGAGTAAACTGCACAGAGCACTGCACAGATACAAAAACCTGAACTAAAATTATTAGCATGCACTTTGGAATCTAAATAGCTGGTTTTGGTATATTCATCTGACGCCTTTCATGTAACCGAAAGATGCAAGCAAAAGACTGTTAAACATATTTCAATACTGTCGTAATTCAACCTGCTCTCTAAACACAGATGGGAAAGCAGTCACCATCTTCCTAGGAGCCTAAGGATAAGAAGTGTGAGACCGGGAAAATATTCACAGTTGCGTGAGGAAATCTGCTAAGTTCTTTTTAAAAAAATCTAACAAAAAAAAAGATATCAAGAGAAAAACCTCCACAAGATGATTTTTTAAAGAATTGTTAATAAAGAATCACAAAACACAATTAAAAAAAAAAAAATACCACAGAAAAGAACTTACCTTATTACCCTTCCATTTTCTACATAGTATTGTACTCTAAAGAATGCAACAAAAGGAGGGATGAATTTCTCTGTTCCCTAGAGCGGAGACAGAAGACATGTTAAATAACATTCAGCATCCAAAATTTCTCTTACCAGCTTTTAATATTCCCTCCTCCTCAAGCTTGCACCCCATACTGCTTTCCATTTGCCAAACTTAGCCCTTCAGCAATTTTGGGGAGGATTTGACTATCACCAAGGCTCACACAGATGAGGCATAATAAAAAATTTAGACAGGCAGAATGGCAAAATACTCTATGGACTGTAGAAGAGTTTGGCTGAGAGGGGATGAGCTTGGTAGAATAGCCACAGTACAGTCTGGGGATGCCCAGCCTGGCTGAAAGTTACCTAGCTCAGCACCTGGCAGCATCCTGTACACAATAGTGCTGAACACAGCAAGTCTAACAAAACCTTCCCAACACATCAGGCACGCAGCAGGCAGCATGCCATGCTTGCAGTGCTGCAGTCTTTCCAGCTCGCACCTAGAATTAACCATTTATCTCTGCTCCACGCCACATCATACAGCAGGGACACACGCACTGCTGCAGGAGCTGCTCAGCCAGGCTATAGTGCCTGAGGCTGAGGTGCACCAGCCTGATATTAACTCCTTGCCTCCTGTTTGGCAGGGCTAATGGTTAGTTATTCACCGCTCCCTACAGCCACAGACCAAAGGGAGACATCGATGTCTGCTTCACATTTGAGATGTCTGTTAGAAGAAAGCCAGCAAGATATCTGTTGTTTTCACTACAGCTTTCCCTTCAGACTTACAGTCTTGTTTAAACAGGAGGGGGAGGAAAAGAACATCTTGTCTTATTAGCTCATTCTCTCATCTTTCCTTCTTTGGCACTCGCTTCTAATGTTTATACAGGTAATTTTTTTCACACGGGGAGCTCAAACTCTTTGCTGGTTCATCTCACTTTGCATGGCATTCCATGCACATCTGATGTTTACTTTCTTTTTTTTTTTTTTTTTTTTTAACTGGAACTCATCCATAGTCACCCTATTTTAATCAACAGGACCAGGCTTTCCAGAACAGTAGTCTCCAAAATTAAACACCTGTCTTACTTTGCTGGTTTCTTTCTTCCATTCCTTTGAGAAGTATTTGCTAAGCTTCTGCTCCAGGTCTATGAAAACATATTCATTATCTGGAAGGCAAGACAGAAAAGCATTCAATGTTAAAGAAGTAGAAATTCTTGTTCATGGAGTACTAAGATGACCCTACCGGCTGTTTCCAACAATACACTTGAAAACAAAAGCTGACCAGGGAATAGACAGAGGCAGGGAAAAGAAAGGGCAGTGGGACTCAATGCACGTGGTGCTTCTGACAGTATGAAGGAAGCTTGGGTATGCCTCAGATGCTGAGCTAGAATTTCCTAAACTGTCACAAACGCTGAATCCTTCCTTTATGAGTCATGGAGTCACTTACAGAAAGAAAATATCACCTTACCAAGATGACCGTGCTATCAGTGTAATGGGGTAATTTTATTAAGCACATAAGCCCTATCCAAACTTCCACTTTTCTGTCACGTTGCACCATGATGCAGAATGATAGAAACAAGTAGACAGGGTCAGGTATTTGACAGGTTTAATCTTCTACATACGAATGGGATCCTGTGGAATGGCGGAGGATCAAATCCAAATGTTCTCTTCAGAAAGTTTGGTGTCTCCTGCTGAGACCTAACCTCTTTCATAGAGCAAAAAGATGGATGAAAGGAAGGAAAACCTACTTCGAAGAACTGAAGTTTGCTCTCCATCTGGGTGAGAGGGAGCAAGAAGAGCCAGTCTGAGCAGCGCATCATCTTGAAAGAGCTTTGTGCTGCTTTCAAAGCCAGTATTTTGTAGGGCTACTTACCAGTTATCAAATATAAACAACTCAGCCAGTGATTTTTTTCTTAAGCCTTCTCAAGTCTCAAAAAGAGATGTGATGGGTCCTTCAGTGGCAACGCCAGCTGAGCACATTCACCTGATTAGTCAATCTACTCTACATTCTTGCCCAGAAAAGTGTTACTACAAGTGACATAAGTCTCAAATTGAAGACTTTGTTCATAAGAAACATGAAAGTTGGGGGAAAAAAATGGAAGAAAAAACTTCACGACCACTCCTCTGACCCAAAGACCCACCCAGACTTCCAGGCTTTGGCTTTTTCTTTCTGATGTCAAACAAAAAAGGACAAAGAAAAGAGAACTGTTTCCAATAGAAGTTTACAGCCAAATGAAAACTTGCACTATCATCAATACTGCTGATGAAGAAATGACACAGGCTGGCATTATAGCAGGTATTCAAAGAGCAATGAGCTACTCCACAGCCATCTGTAGAGCACTGGTGACAGGGAGCTGGGAGAGGTATGTTGACCCAAACCACCCATGCTTCTAAGTCCATAAAGATAAGTAACACTGCCTTAGAAAGACTGACAGAAGTCCTAGCCAGCTTCACTATAGTACAGCTATTTGTTTCCCATACCCCACAGTCCCTCTTATCTATCTTATTAATTAGATTAGAGACAGAACCCCAGGAGGCTCCAGACACTAAGCATGTGAACTTCAGGTCACTAGTACGGTTTACACGCAAACCCCAAGAAGAGACCAGGCTGAAGGAGGAAGACACCCTAAGCTCTCCCTGGTGGTCCTGCTCCTCCTCAACCCAGCATCCTCCCGCTTCTCCCTCCCTGCAAGAATGCTGCACTGCATTCCTGCTTTAATGAAGTTAATATTGCTGGAATGTCAACCTGTGGTGTAAGCCTCCCTCTACAAAAACAAAGAGGCATTTCCCTCCCCAGCACTACATGGACTGTGGGCTTTTTCCTTAAACTGGATTAGTGGTGAAACTTAAGAGATCTCTGTCTGATGCTGAAACTGTTTCTGGCTTGAAAACAAGCCTCTCTCTAACAGAAATGAGGACGTGGCATTGCGGTGCCTCACAGCAATGCTGTAAGGTACCATACAGAAATGCACCTTTCCAGGTCACCTTTCCAGGAAAGAGCTTGTCTGACCCATGGATCCAACCAGGGTTGGATAATCAGCATGTATGAAGTGTCCTTGGTTTGCTGGCCTCACATGAAGTGGAACAACCAAAGAAGCTGGCTTGGAAGCATGCATGCATGCCAACACACAAATATCCACTAGCAGTCACTGACACTGCATTCATATTCTCTCAGTACTGGTGGTGAGCTTGAAGATACATCACATTAGCTTCCCTTAAAAGCTTCTGTTCAGTCAATGAGTTTGCAGCAGTGCAACTTACATCTTTCCCTCAGCTACAGCTTTCAAGCACCCTGAAATTAAAGGAAAAATCTGTGCTATAACAATCTCACTTCAAATTAATAGTCACCAGAAATGCAAACATGCAAGTGCACCGACTGCAAAATTAGCTTAGCACATTTAATGTACTTCAGCAAATGTAAGACTTGAACTGTTGCAAGCAAAAAATATGGGACAACAAAAAAAAAATTACAATTCTAATGAGTTATGTGGATTTACAACATGCATTATTCACACTACATGAAAAATAGGAGTGGACAATTCTGACTGTAATGTACAGTCAAATGAACTGTGATTCACTGTTACTCTAAAAGTCTTTGCTTCACATTGACTAGTGCCTCTCCATTTTAATTTTTTTTTTTAGGGGAAGGTTGTGTTCCTTGCAGTATAACTATGTAATGATGAATGCCAATAACCTGTTCTCCTCATGGGCCCATTTTGGCCTGAGAGCACTGACAAATGCCAAAGGCAGGTCATATACTAATCATACAAAGAAAGAGGGAGAGCTGAGACCCACTTGGCAGACAAGAATGTCCTGCTAAGTCCCTTGGTTGAGTCAAGTATATTTTAGTACTATAACTATTTAGACAGTCCAGGAGATTAGGATTGAAATTAAAGCGCAAAGCCAAATTTCCCCATAGCAGGCATTTTCTGCTGTAAAAGAAGGGAAAACACCTGGATATAGAAGCCTCACTGCAACACCACTGCTCTCTTGAGAGTCAACAGAAAAGAGACCAGGAGCAGAACAGAGGAATGGCAGGGAGATCTGGTATTAGGAGAGATAGTCAGGAAAGTTGAAAGACAAAGACAGAGAGAAAGAAAGAAAAAACAAAGCAGAGACCTCACAACAAACATGTGCTACAGATCTCATATAACCTGTTTAAACTCCCCAAACACCAGCAGTTTTTGGTTTTTTTTTGAAGAGGGCTACATGCTCCTTTTGTGAGTTCCCCTGGCTTCTAAGTGGTGGTGGCTTGGGAACATCAATGCCTGTATGGCATCTGCTGCAATCAGCCCCACAGAACATCTGGATGCCCCTGGTGTTATCTTTCAAGCCGACAGGAAGAAACCTTCTCAATCCCTGGCTGATTAGTAGAAGAACTTAGTTCAGGATAACCTTACATTTTCAGCTTTAGCTGTTAAGTATATGCATGCAAAGCGCAGAAAGGAGAAGCTGTAACAGAGGCTGGGAATACAGCAAGGGCTGGCAGTGGTCCCTTAGCTGAGATGGACAGGAAAATAAAAGGAGGCAACATTAAGAAGCACAAAATAGTTTGGCTGTCAGGAACTGCTGAGATAATGGCCCAATCATTTCTGAAAATGAGCACATAGTACTGCAGGTATTCTGTGTTAGCATCTTAAAGCTAGCAACAAGACATGCCCAGGCAAAACTCTCTAGACTTTTGGCAGAGGATTCTTCTGCACAAGAAGAGCTGCAGAACCATTCCCAGCATTCCTCATCCAGGAGAAAACATACTGTTTGCAGTCATCAGACAGGAGAGCACCTTACTGGATGGCGCACTGATGGTGAAGTGGAAAAACTGACAACAGGTGCAGGCCAAAGAAAGCTGTCCTGGGTAAAGACCATGCAAGTACTTCCAGAAAGCATTACATAAATTTATGAAGACCCGACCACCTGCAAGTTTGCCTAGGCGGCATGTTTCTGTGCGTATTTTCCCTGCTTTGTAAGCAACTCCTGATCGAGGTACTGAAGTCGCTATAATGAACTGTATCTCCTTTGTTTAGGACACAGGAGCAACTCACAGATGGAATGCAATTGGAATACAAATGGAATACAATTTCCCTGCAGATATCTGAGGGAAAAGCGGTAGAAGCAGGGGTTAGCAGGGAAGGACCAGGGTGTAGAAATCACCTGAGAGTATTTTGGAAAAATTCTGTTATCACTTGCCTTCTTAAGAGACAGTTTGGTATAATAGATACCTACATAATACAATGTACAATGCTGTGGATTCTTCTGCCCACGAACTTCAGTTGTGAAGGATACACAGGTGCAGAAGAGTTACCTGTAGACACAGAAGTCCTGACAGAATTAACCACCAAGCTCCCTGCTAAGCACACAAGGAGGACTGGGAGCTATTCTTCCCTGGGTCTGTCAAAGTAAGCAGCTAGAGCTGTAATAACTGAAGGATGACCCTCGAGGCAAGGGAGCTGAAGCGGAGGGATTTGGTTTTGTAAGAAAGCCAACTTGACAAACTGGTATGAGCACACCAGTGGCAGAGTCCAAGAGCTGAACACTTGCTTCTTCCCAGTCAGAGGTTTCTATCTGCTTGGGTTGAGCAAGGTTTGATCCTAGGAGAAGCCCAAGACTTAAGACTGCGAGGATTTGGGTTACAACAACAAAGGAGACCTGGCTGCTCTTTGTCTGCTGACAAACAGTTTTGCTTTAGAAGATTGAACTGTGTTGCTGCATACACATTCTGATAACAGTAGGGAAAACTCTTGCAGGGCACCAGATAAGACTGACCCTGCATGAGGAGCTGCAATATAAGACCCAGCTGCCGAAACCTATGGAGCCAGCATGAACCTGAAAGGACTACAGGGTCATCACAGAGCAAATTACAGGAAAAAAAAATGCACTTAAGGAGCAGCTGAACACAAGGTATAGCCTGCTTGATGACCTGTGACAAAACTTGAAGAGCAACATATCCCAAGCTCCACGGTGGTGTTGCTTTGCATTAACATACTTTCCTGAATATAATTTTCAAAGGGATAAAATTCTTCCTACACATGCAAAGGTCTTTCCTTCCCTTTATAGTTGTCTGAAGTGCTTTCAATATTGAAGGGAAAAAAAAAAAAAGGCAAAAGAGCAACAGCAGTGAAAAATCATGTCCTCTCATCATTACTGTTGCCTTAAATGCTGAAGCTTGTCCTCAGGATTTCTAACAGTTGGAAATTAAGGAGAGCCCCAAATTCTCTTATCCTTTAAGCAAGGAACACTGGAAGACATGCTCCAAGACCTAGAGCTTAGATCTCACAGCAATTATTGTTTGCACAATGCTTAATGGTGCTACTTTCATTTTTGCCACACATGGGGATTAAATTTCTGTTCATGATTAAGAAGCCCAACTTCTCTCCCTCACACACATACTTACTATGAACCAACTAAGCATTAGTGTATCTGTTCAGTGTCTGCAGGTCAAACGGGCTCCTAATCCAGATAATCCATCCAGTGTGATTGGTTACAGTTCTGCAGAAATGCCATGATTTTCATTTTCTTGCCCCCGCTGACAGTCAGGGTTTTGTTGGCAAATTAACAGCAAGGTAATGGATGCAGGTGGATTAGAATATCATGTTTTGCATGTGGCAGTATCAGATTGTCAAAAATAAATACACACTAAATCTGTGAAACATGTCCTTATTGGAATACAGTGGTTCTTTCTTAAAGATGACATTTTAGAGCTGCAGCACCAGGAGGAGAAAATGTAATATAGAAGAGGAACATGCTCTGCTATGAAACACAAAGGCTTCCTCTCTAGTTTTTGGATACCCTGTCCACCTAGACCAGCACCAAACCTTCCACACACTAATTGCAGTAAGCACACTGAATCCCTGCCTGGCAAAGGCACTGGACTTTACTCACATGACAACCCTGGACAATGCAAAATTTACCCAGGCTTCCCACAACCAAGACAGGCTACTTCCCTTTCTGGAGATGAAACCAAAACTCCCTGGAAAACTGACCAAGGGTGACTCAAAGGTTACTTCCCAAAGCCCAAAGATGGAGAGCACTACATCTGCAATAGAAGCAAGATCTTAGTTACCACCGTCAGCAAGAGATTTATTTGTTAGCCAGGACAGGTAAGGAGATAGAAATCAAGTCTAGGAACAGAAAATGAAAGACTTATTTTGCTACAGCTTCAAGTAAGGACTGAAAGCAGGTAACAGAAGAGAGCAGCAGCACACAGGGCCAAGTTTGCCCCCTGTCTCAAGAGTCAGCTGCAGCTTTCCTGGTGGCTGTGGACATTCATGCTAAGAAAATGACACCTGATGCTTCCCTCCCTCCTGCTGTCTGGCACCCAAAATCCAGACAATTTCTTAAGCAAAGTAACGAAAAAAATTCTCTTCCTCATTCAGAATCTCTATATTTGCCAGAGGTGCCAAGATGAGCACACAGACAGCCTTCATCCAAGCAGCTTTAGAAACTGAGCTACAGCAAGCAAGAGTGAACAACAGTGAGGAAACAGAACAAAAGGAGAGGTCCCATTCAGGCTACTTGTCATTTTTCTAAGTTATTTTTATTTCACTGATAACATCCAGAGATACTGCAGTAAATAGTGAAACATTTGAGAAAAATTTTAGAGGGAGAAGTCAACAGATTCATTACTGTTTTCTAAGAGGCTGGGAGGTGTTGATGCACACTGTCCTAGATATGTAATATCTCCTATCGGTTTGCTCCTTTAAGCTTAATGCATCATCTTACACTGTCACCTGGTCAACACCAAGATAAAGGACCAGCAGTTCAATTCACGTACTAAGACACTTTAAATTTCCCAGATGATATTTCAAAACACAATTTTCCTACTCCTCATGTATTCAGTCCCCTCAAACCATTTAAGTTTCCTCTCCCCATTCTTCAGCATTCCTTGCATGTGACTTCAGAACATAAATAACATTTCCAGCCCCAAATTCCTTTTAAAATTCATCTCCTGTCCAACTACTGTCAGTTCTGAACTCATACAGTGACAAATATGTTAGCTAGCAAGTTAGCTATAGGGGAGAAAGAAAATTCCACAAAGAGGTAGAACATAAGAACAAAGAAAGAGAAGAAAAGGGCCCCCTTCTCCCAATTTGTCTGCCCACATACCAAAGATCAAAAGAGCTCTGAGAGGCCTGTGCATAATCTACATACTTTGTGACCTTATTACAATTGAATTCCCCCACAGGCATGGCCAGTGTGTATATATGCACACACTGTAAATACACACAAGCAGATCTGTGGAAGTTTGCCAAGTCATTTGTTCTATGCATTGAGTTTGCTTACTTTTAACAATGCTGAGGCCAAAGAAGTGAGGCTCTTTAATCTTCACTAAATCACAAACTTGCTGGAAGAGCTCCTGTCCTGTGGCTTTGACCTGAAAGAAACAACCAATCCAACATTACAGATGGCTCACACACCTGAATAGGCCAATTCTCCTTCCTTACACTGGCCAATATGTTTTTGGATACCAAAACTGAAGAACTCCCAAAGAACAAGATTTGTTTTCAGTATTATCATCATAGAAAAATTATCAAGGTGTTCCTTTTGTACCTTTACACTGCAAAAGTGGCTCATCTCAGTAAGATATGAATTCAGATCTCCTATTTATTGGCATTGTTGCATAAGGAGAATTCTGGAGTGCTAGTTTTGTGCAGTGCTACTGACAGGTGCTCTCATGGAAAAAGTTTGTAAACAAAAATCAAAACAGTGGTCTCTTGTATAAATGTTTTTTCAGAGATTATGAGAAACAACAAAACTTTCATTCAAGAGAACTAAGAACAAAAGTACACAAAGAAAGCCAAGACTGCATTCCTTCATTTACCTGAAATGCCTGGTTAGGTTGCTCTCCACTCCACACAGAACAGCTTATTCTGTCTGCCACTGATTTCTGGTCACACAACAATTAAACATCTGCATTTTCAGAAGCTGTCACCAATTGCCTATGAGCTTTTTCCTATTTCCTTGCCAAATGGAGACTGGTCCAGCACAAGCTCCTCAGCAAAGTGGTGTTATGGGCTACTCACATGTGGCAAGGATGTGTACAGTGACTGGAAAGCTTCTCTATTACGTGTCCTCTCAGTTATAGCCTTGTCTATCACACTACCTCAGGAGTACAACTCATCAGACTAGCAAAATCCCTCAAAATCCCCAACCCTCAAGAGACATGGGAAGAGTTCTGAGCCAGAACAGCTGCAGAGAGCCAAACAATACTGAGACAGACAACCAAAGCGCTGCCTGGGGTGCAGCCAGCTGCTGTGAAACCAGTCACAATCTCTCAGCTGTTCTGTGCCACTGCTGGGCAATGCCAAGCAGCAGCACCAGAAGCTGCCATCCCAAGGTAGGAAGCAAAGAAAACAGGGCAGAAGTCTATCTCTGAACTTGCCTGCAGTGTAATCATCACCAAAATAACTGCCACCATAATTCCTCAAGCCCTTTTAGAGTTGGCATGCCATGCTGCCCAGAAGCAAGTTCCACTCTCCTCCCTGCCCCAGCATGTACCATGTCACTAGATACGGACAATGGGAAATGAGGTCACTGACGTCTTTTGTTTGCTTGCTTTGTTTTTTCTTGACAGTACACCACCAACCAGCCACTCACTAATGTTTCACCCAAAGCTTTGAAAGCTGCACTACACCAACATGTGTGCAACACAAACTTTAGGAGGAGAGGTGATAACATTCTGTAAGACCCCCAAACAGCACGCAGTTGTAGCTGGTCTCTGTGCGTGTTCTCCTTTCTGGGAAGGACTGGGTGACCTACCTGTAGCTGGAATGATTATGCACATGCATCAGTCACTAGGAGCACATGACTATGTAAAAGCTATAAAAATAGGTATATTTTGTGACATGCTTTCACACCTAAGGGAAGAAAAACTTGCTGGAAGATACTTACTTCTATGAACCGAACAACATTTTGCGACACTCATCTCAAAAGCAGAAATTCAATAAGTCTTCTTGCACAGCAGGTATGTGATCTACTACCTTGTCCATTCTCCTGTTGGTATTTTCCTACTGTATCCAGTTTTACTCCCAGACTTCACAGCTATGCAATACTGATAACACCTGTAATCTCTGTTTCCTCCTCTTACATTCCCCTGTTGGAACAATCAATATTTCCTTTTGAATTTTCCATTTTTTGTGGTTCTGTTTGGCCTTTCCTCCCTTTGCACATGGTTTGTATGCCAGATTCCATTCCAGACACACTATGCATCATTCCTTCCTCTGATGAGGCCTGATACTCAGCTTTGTTCCACATCAGACTGGACTAAATTTCATAGTGTGAAGAAACCCCAAAATAAAATCATGTGCCAGATCATAAATCATGTGCTACTCCAGAGTCATTCTACATGCAAGTATTCATACATGCTGGTCAGCCATCTCTATTTTAGCATGCTATTTTAGTATGCTTCAAAGCACCAGCTCTGCTGCTCGCAGAATAACTGGAAGACTTCAGATCTATGCCTGCTGCTTCTAAACACACAGGACTACACCAGACTCTCTCCCCAGGTTTGGAGTAGCTGGCTGTTCTGCTTCTCTCAGGAAGCAGTCCGACCCTCACTAGTCTAGGTCTCTGTCATTTTTTTCAGCTGCTATCACCAAAGAAACTTCTCAGAAATTTTATTGAGACAGTCACAAAATCTAGTTGGTACTGACCAGTGGGTTCAAAATGAGGTAAGCCAGCACACTGGGAGGTAAAGAAAACTGAACGAACTGGATGCTGCTCCAGATCTTTGATGTAAGTGATAGACAAGACATAGAGAAGTGTTCTTTCTAACCCCTCTCTCAAATCAGCCAATACAACCCCCATGGTGGGCACCTAAATTAATACAGATCTGACGAGGTCTGAAGAAACTTTAAAATGGCTCCAACTTTTTTCCCTTCAACGTCAATATCTAAGAAGGGCACAAAATGAAACCATCTTAAAGAACAGGCTTCCATCTACATGCAACCACACAAAACACATATAGGAAAACTCTTATCTGGAAGGATGGAATTTGTATGAGAGGAGGAGAAAGGAATTATGTGCATAAACCCTTTTCTTATCGGGGAAAGGATCTATAATTTATTCTGCTGGAAGGATAATGATTCCTACCTACCTCACTGAGCTCCAACCTTATTTAGTATTTGCATTCCACACTGAGGAGGTTAAAAGGCTTTGGAAACATTAAGTAGTGGCATTATTATTCTAATAAATGCACAAGCTATCATCTGTGGTTGTGCTAATTAAATTTGTGTTCTACTAATATTACTGGAAAATTGCCTTGATGTTCCTTTTAGAAGATGTCTCCAGCTGCAAAATACTGATTTTTGTTGTTGTTTTGAAGGGGTGTTGTGGTAAAGAATGAAGCCAAATGAAAAGCTGGGTTTGGTGACTTGCCCAGTTGTAAGAGGTTATATTTCACTCTCTATGCAATTAGGACACAACTGTGTTTTGAGAAGTCGTGTTTTGACCCAAGCAGATATTCTCTTTCACAACCAGGTATCTCTGCATATGTATTTTCGCAACTTTATGGCCACTGAAGCATGAAGCAGCAGAAGTGAGGAGGGAAAATGTCTTAGAAGGTCTACAGATGGATATGCTGCCAGCGAAAGGGATATTCAAAGACCCTTAGCTCTTTGCAGGAGCTGCAGGAAGGCAGGTGCGAAAAGGGACATGCTGCCTTCCCTCCATCCCCACAGCACTAAATATGAACGGACATTCACTATGCTTTATTAAGCTGCTGCAGCACAGGGCAATTCACAGTCACATTTTAAATACAGACTATAGCTCTTGCTGCCTGCCCAAGACTGGGCATGGAACATCCTGCTGCAGTGGGACACTGCCTGAACACCCTGGAGCTTGGGCAGCCCCACAGCTGTCATATGCTCTTAGGAACAACACTACTCAGCCAGATGTGTGATACCACAGTTAAAATGCCAGACAGGGAGCAGAGGTGGAGCAATGAGACGAGAAAGGGCTTTGGGCATCTCTGGTTGACCCTCTGCTCATTTAATGCTGAACCAAACCAAATGGCAATGCCTTCTGCACGCGAGTCTGCACCTCAAGAGATTTAGGGCAGGCTCTACTATCTCACATCTTTAGCCTTGCTGATAAAAGCTATAAAAAGGTGAGATTTAGGGTCAGTCTCAACAGACCATTATCACTGGCCTTTGCACCTGCCTCTAGGAGCTTAATTAAATTCTCATGTTGTGGCTTGCACAAAACCAATAGACTGCAGAAGGTCGGGAGGTAGCTGGGCTGAATTTGAACAGATGACCTGAAAGCAGAGAGCCCCATATTTTGCTACTGAAGTCTCGTTCTGACCAGCCCTTGTGGAACTTTCCGTTAGCGATGCCACATTTATGCATAACAGACAGGAGAATTCCTATGTGGATTTTGAAGATTAGCACACGTGCCATGTTTTCAGCTTTGTGCTTAGAATAGCTCACCTCACCTCACCTCCCCATCTGAGGGGAAAGCAAATAAATTCAAAAGGAAAAATCTCACCAGCACACATGCGAACTGCACACAGTCATAGGGGAGCGTTCAGCTTTGTCACCCAAGCTGAAGTGGTGCTGCCAGTTTTGTTTCTTGCAAACTGAGGAGCGAGCAGCATTATGCAAGGAGCCCATGTGCACTGCAGTGGGCATGGGGTTGCGCCAAGCAGGCAGCCAGCAGGGTTCTGCCAGCACTCCTGCACAAGCACTCCAGTATTTGAAAAGCTGATCAAAGAAATGAAGCGACTTAGCTGCGGTCAGTGTGTGTATAAATACTTGAAGGAGAGGAAAAAAAGCCTTAGATGTTGTTTGCTCTGCCTTGGAGTCTTTGAAAGACACTGACAAGCTCTCAAAGCTGAAATAGCTGAAACACCAGTGTAAATGGTCATTATTAGTAATAATGCTAATAATGCATCAGGGCATTTCAGGTTCAATATGAAAACATCTCTGGTTTATTAACTGTGGAAAAAACACTGTGGGCGCTTAAAATAACTCCAACAAAATAACAGCAGAAAAAGAACAGAGGTTACTTATACCCCAGAAGTTTTGAGTAACTCCACCAATGTTTTGAAACCACCCAATTAGAAAATAGAGTGCCAATTACACTAAGGCTAATAGCCTTTGGGTCAGCAGACCAGGCTTTGAGAGAAAAACAGCAGCTAACAAAGCCAGCCTTGGCCCAGAGCGAGGCCTCCTGGCATCCCTTGAGAGCCACTCACCCCCACCGTCAGGCTGAGCTGCTCCCGGTCAGGCAGGAAGACGCAGACGCTGCGGCCCTCGGGGTGCATCCTGCTGGACAGCAGTGCCCGGCTCATGGCAGGCAGCTCCGTGTGGCCCCGCCAGCAGCACCCGGTGTATCCTCTCTGGTGTGGATGGGCGTCAGGTTCCCTTCATCCCATGCACCTGCTGGGAAGGGGAGAGTGTCAGTGAGGCTGTGGTGAGGCCCTGCAGTTGCAGCTCTGCCCCTCTGCTGGCTGAGGTTGGCTGCGCTGTGCTGAGAGGGCAAGACTCAGTGGCACCTGACTCACCCATTTTACAAGGTCTCTGTCAATGTTTCTGATGGCATTGTGGCACAAACTGGGCAAATATAACCTCTACATAGCCTGAAAGGCAGAGCAGAGTGCCACAAAGCAATCAGATCTATGAACCCAAAAAAAGACTGAGGTGTATACAAGCAATGAGACACATGATGCCACAGGCCACTGCCTGAAAAAGCCCATGAGCAAGAGTGAGTGCCACCTTCTTCATCTGGGACATCTCCTTCATGCCACCTGAAGTGGAGGATTTTAACAAGCTGCCAGCACAGAGCACTTCATCTGAACCAGGTTCCCTTCTGCCCAGCCCTGATATCTCGGAAATCTCTGCCCTCATACCCAAGTGAGCTCATCAGCTCCCAAGGCTGAGCCACCATTCCACATTTTTTGCCTCCTCCCAAGGGCTGAACCCATGCAGCACAGCTGGGAGGTCTTCACTTTTGGGAAAAGCTGCTGGAACAGCATCAAAAACACAGCTGCCTGGGAGCTGCACAAGCAACTCAGAGCTGAAGCTACAATAACCACAGAAACACCAGAGGGAAACTGAATTCGTGCACAGAAGCACAACGGCACATGTCTTCTTCCCACTGCTATGGGAGGCTACACAGCACTCCCCACAGCTACCTGTTGCCACCTTTTTGGTGTTGATCACTGCACAGCCTGCATCGGAATGCTACATGCTTTCTGCTTTGTTTTTGAATCAAGTAGCAGTAAGTGTCCTCCTACAACTGCAAAAGCTGCTCCATGCACCTCCTCCCTTGCTTGAGCTGGCATATAAAACATTGCTTTATTAAGAAGCGTTGTACACGTTTTCTATAGAAATCTCCTATGAGAGCAAAGCATACAAAACTTATTAATAAAGGAGGGAGTGCCATTAAAGGACCAAGTTATTATTAATTCAGACTTTGAAGAAAAGTAATAAACAGGAACTAGGATCTTTAAAATGAATTTTGCTCTAAATTATAAGCACACGGGAAAGACACATTTGACTTCCTGGATGAGAAGAGGTCAAAGCTTCCAGGCAATGAAATACTTGGAGAAAATCTCTCATTCATCCTCCTCCATCAATATAATTATACCAATGAGCTCTCCTGGGTTCCAGGCTACACACTGTGAACAGCTGTATATAAATACCAGACGTCTATAGAATGACTTGAAGGTGATAGGTCACTTTTTATTGTCATCTGATGTCATACGCTCCATAAACTTTATGGATAGTATAAGGACCTCAGAGTTATGAGCTCAAGCATTCCACTGTAAGTAGGTTTGTTCCAATTGTTAAACTACTTCACTATGGCCCATGTCCTCTCTCACAAGGGGACAAACATTCACACAGCCGGTAATACAAGTCAGAAAAGGCAAAGAAATAACAATAAGAATAAACTGACTTTTTTCCCCGTGGATAATTCAAGAAACTGAACCCTATTTCCTCATACCCTCTGTTAATCAAGGCTCACAGAAGGCTCATCCTATTCACACTTGCTTTGTTCTCTTAAAATTTCAAATGGACAACTGTAGACTGTGGGAGATGGGAAGAAAGGGAACCTGCATTAGCAGGGTGCATTAGGAGGGGGTTAGGCTAGATGGTCTCCAGAGTTCCCTTTCAACCCCTGCAATTCTGTGATGCCGTGAATGGACAGGGAGATATTTTTTTCAACGTTTTACAACAAATGAGCTCTTCAACACTGCAGCAGGTAAGAGGTTAAAGAAGCGATGTCCTTAATCTGAAAGGGGAGGTCAAACACAAGCCCAGATCAGCTTTCTCTTCTTCAGAAGTATGCTAGAATGTGATAAAACTTAATGAATCATTAACTTGCTAGCAGTGCATGCTTATACTGGGAAAAAAAAAAAAAAAAAAGCACCAAGAATAACTGCCCAACCAAAACAAGTAGCCAGAAGGAATGCTCTTACTTAAACATACACAATTTCAGACTGCCCATATGCCATTCTTTTGTTTACCACAGATTCCAACCTCTTAACCTCAATTAAACCCTAAAAGCTCTGGCAAATGCACTGCAGATGAATTAATAAAAGCTGAAGTCAATCATCGGCCTCTGGGACACTCTACAGTTTGTTTGGGTTGGCGTTTTTTTGTTTGTTTGTTTGTTTTAAATAACATCATTCCATCATTTTGCTCCCAGAGAAGTCCATTTTGAGATGTAATTGCTTAGTCAAAGGCCTGTCAGTAAAACAGTCAAAGATGCTTCAGATTCCTACTCGTCTGGTATCAGTCAGGCATCTTTTTAGTGCCTAGAGTTTATTTAGCACTGTTTATTTTATTCTACCTAAATACACGTGCACCAGAGCTTTGGACAATAAGCCTGCCATTAATTTCAACACTACTCCGATTAAACAGGTCAAACACGGCTGTAAAAACTAATTAGTAAGAACCCTAATCTTCTGCTCCTCTACCCACAGCCCCACAAGCTGCCTCCCAGCAGCAGAGCAGGGCTACAGTGTTTAGTAAAAACAGGAATTGGTGGAGTTAGCAACAGCGCTAGGAGAGCAGCAAGAGAGTCCTTTGGAGATGAGATTGGTTGTTGCATTTCCATAGGCAAGTTTGAAATTCACCTTTCTCTCTGGTCTAAGGTGGCAAGGGAAAAAAAAAGTTAATAGTAGTTCCTGCTTCTTTCTGCACTTTGTAACTTCAGATCCCCAAATGGCACCTATACAAACCAGCCCATGCACTAAAACTGGGCTTCAGCATGAACTGCACAACTCTATGTTATATACCACAGCCCTCTTGGAATTAGGCCCTAATCCTGATTTCAGTCTCCCCGGACTGCCACAGGCACACCTCCAGGGAATAAAAACAAATGCGTGAAAGAATCGCCCGCCAACTCTAAGCAGCAAAGCAGAACAAAATTCAATCATCAAGAAGAAAGAGCGCAGATAATTATGTGCTTCTCTCAAAAACATCCAGGAATACAACCTGAAAGCACGCTTTTGAAGGCTTATTATAGTAAAGTACCTTGGGAAAGCTTGTTTTGCTGCCACTGACAGAGATGAACACTAAGCACATTCCCAATGAAACCACAGCAGACTGGCCCTACAGAGTTCTGTCAAGGACTGCTCAGAAATGCTAAGACTCTTCTTAATGTTTTCCACAGATGTCTTATGCTTCTAAGACAACCAGACTCCTGGACTGCCGTTCCACAATCAGCTTAGGTAGCACTAATCAAGCCAGCTGTGCAGCAGGGCAGAGAGGCAGCTGCCTGGAAAGAAGCCTACCTTTGTGCAGCAACCCATGCTCACGTTGCCTCAACCTGATGATAAAATACAGCCTTAAAACTGAGAACCTCCCTCACCTATGCCTTTTTTCCCTTCAAATATGCACTGTAAGACAGAGTAATAAAAACAGAATTAAAAAAAAGCCTGAACAAGTAAAGAATCATAGAATTGGTTGGAAGGGACCTCAAGGTCATCACGCTCCAACCTCCCTGCTGCAGGCAGGGCTGCCAACCTCCAGGTTTAATACTAGACCAGGCTGCCCAGGACCCCATCCAACCTGGCCTTGAACACCTCCAGGGATGTGGCACCCACAGCCTCTCTGGGTAGCCTGCTCCAGCACTTCACCACTCTCGGTGAAGAACTTCCCTCTGATACCCAACCTAAATCTTCCCTCTTTCAACTTAAAACCATTTCTCCTTGTCCTGCCATTACCTATCCTTGTAAAGAGTTGACTCCCCTCCTGTTTGTAGGCTCCCTTTAAGTACTGGAAGGCTGCATTGAGGTCACCCTGCAGCCCTCTCTTTTCCAGGCTGAACAAGGATGTAACAATGGCATGTATTAGCCCTTCTCAACAATCTGAGTCCCCATACAACTTCCTTGACTAGTCCATGAGATGACAGAATTTTCCCTGGGTGCTCCAAAAGACAAGATCCCAGAACAGATGCAGTGTGGCCACAAGAAAGATGCAGCACTGTCAGCAGAAATGATTGGCATTCAGTTCATAGACTAGGGAGATGCAACTGCAGCAGGTCTTTTGCATCTGCTACATCTGAGCACAGCACCCTTGCATGGACGGGATGTGGGCCCAGCTCTCACTTCTGGGATTTTCAAAAGGAGAAATAGGAAATGTCCTCAAGAATTCCAGAGCTGTGGAGCCCTTGGTAGAGTTCATTCTCACCACATATCTTTGGGGACAGATGGGGAAGTTGCTGAATACTGGTCTTAGATACCAACTAACATCCTTTTTCTTCCCCTTCTTGTACAAACAGCACTCTCCAATGACATTGAGCTTTAACAATAGAGAGGAAAACACTTTGTAGACCTATTGCAGGATTAGACACAGCTCTTAGTCAGGCATGACTGCCCACAGTCCACCTGCATGCTGTGATGTTTTCCCACCTCACGTCAAGCATCAAAAGTGAGCACTACAGCAAGAAGTGCTCTCTTGGGTTTGTAACTCTTCTGTTTGCTCTGCCTCTCCCAGAACATGGCCAGTGTGCTCAGGAAGAAGGGTTCCCTCAGAATTCCCATGACACCTATTCCTAACCTGCGATTGTGGTTGTATGCCACTTTAAGGGCAGCCCTACTCCTGCACAGAGGCAGGGGACAACTCTCCTCAGTGGTGATGCAGCACTCTTTGGAAGCCAAGAGACACATGTTTTTGTACACATATTGAGACCTGCAAAACAGCCTTCAAGGAAGGGAAAAAGGCTCAGCTGAAGGCAAAGCAGCAAAGGACACGCATTCTCCTGTAGTATGGAGGTGAGGAGGCTGTGAGGGCAGGACCATGTGGGTGGCTGCCATGTTTCTATCTAGCTGCTCCTGGGATGAGAAAAGCACTTCAGCACTTTACTTCCCATGAAGAGAGCTCAGCATGAATCACCTGGGCTTAATCTTTCCCCAAAAACAGAACTGAATTCAGAAGCCTTTGAGAGAAACAATGAGCATTACAGCCTCAAGCAAAAGGGACAAATTAAGATCTCATGAGGGAGTAAGCTTTTCCATCACTTTCAAGTCTGTGTGTGCCTCTGAATTTCTGTGCACAAAGGTACACAGCCTTTTAAAGTGCATTAATAGAAACGTGAAAAACTTTGAACATTAAATGTCTGCAGTGAGCGCACGCATCTCCTTTTCAGCGTGCCATGTTCCTGGGAAGACTTTCTGCTGTCAACATCAGAAACAGCAATGGTTGAACTGACCCTGCCTGCTCATTGATTGGTAATGCAAATACAGCATTTCCTCATCATGTCTGACTACCAGTGTGAAGTTTCTCATTACAATGAATTTGTTTATTTCCTCACTATCTACAACTGGGATCTTTTTACTGATTAACAGTCCCAGGACTTCCTCAGGCTTCAAAAAATTACATATGTGAATTAGTGTTTATGATTACATACTGTGTGAAGGAATCAACTGGCTTAGGCAAATGCGGAAGCATAAGAACAAACCAGTGAAATACGGCACAGCATGTGAAACACTTCAGTGTCTGGGACACAACACGTGAAGCTGCTGCAAAGAAAGCTTACATGGAAGTGCAGAGCTCTATTCTTTCAGCTGAGTGACCAAGGCAGCATCACATGAATCCTTCCAAGATTAAGCAAAGCAAATTGCTTCAGCAACTGTTCAGTCTCACCAAAAGCTTACCCACACCCAAACACAAGTACACATCCCTTTGGTAAAAGATCAGTACAGAAAACTAACTCACAGGTACGCATACACAGGCAGTCCAGAGTGCAGTACAGACAGTACCAGGCAGAGTCTGCTGCCTCAGAGTGAAGAGGAGCAACAGAAAGTACTTCTCTTTGGCGCTCTTGCTATGCACCTCTGCCAAGTAATGCAACCTTTATTTATGAGAGACTGCTCACCTTTTGTATGTAGGTGAAACAGGAGAAGCAAAGCACAGGTGGAGAGCTGCAGCAAGGTCTTTATAATAAGGGAGAGCGAGGCTTGTTCCCTGCTCCTGCAGCTGTTGGGATGTTTAGGTAGCTCAGTGAGAGCACAGAAAAGCAAGACCTGACCTCTCTTCCAGAGACTCAAGAGAAAAGTGTGTTTCTCTGTCATGCTAATTGAAAACAGTTGAGGTCTCATAACCGAAAAGCCTATCAGCTAATTATCTAACTGGGAACATATTTCTCCTTCGAGTCTATCAAGGCTAATAAACTGATTCTCACAAGTCAGTTTATTAAATACTTGCTTAATCTATTGTTTGAACTCTCATGTAATCAAACTCAAACAGCTGAGAAGATTCTTATGCAAAACTGTCTTTGCAGAAATAGTTCCACTGTGGTGGAATTTCTATATTTCAGCTGGGCTGACCTGGAACCAGGCCACCCAAAATGTTCTGTAGAGCTGTCAAAAACAAACAAACCAAGATCTTATGTCAGTTTTACAAGTAAACACACTATGAGCTATTTAAGAGAAATAAAGGCATTGTTATAACTTCAGAGGTAATACCCAGAACTGCAAGAAGGATAAGAACAGACATGCTTTTACCACTATATTACATAAGTAACCCTTTGAGCCAGTAAGAACTGAGTCAAAAAACTGGTTTACTTCTCTGAAGGAGGGAGAAAATCCACTGCTCATCTCATGGCACTCGAATCCAAATCTGAACACCCACACCAACTACTCAGCTTCTGCATCCACCTGCTTCTAACTTTTTCCCTCCCCAAAAAGTGCAACTTATCTTAAACCAATACTCCTCTCTGCTCTGAGTATGTAAAACAGTGGAAATTCCAGAATAGAGAGAGAAAGCTCTGACTAGAACACAGCCTGCCTCTGTTACAAATGTGAAATCACCTATCTGCCCATACTTTGACAGAACTAACGCCAACATCACAAACAGAGCCTGTCGGAGCAAATGCAGCTTCAGGGATGACACATGCTGCTGCCAGCAGCTACCTTCAGCAAAAAGATGGGGAAACGGGAAGGCACAGCCCAAAAAAAGAAACAGAATGAGGACAAACAGCCTTACAAAAAAAGGTTCCTTTTTGCGGCGATGCTGAGTTTTGCAAAAAGAGGAAAAAGACAGCAAAAAAAGAAAAGAAAAGCAAGCATAAGGAGTTCCTTAAAGAAAAGCTCTCCCTCCTAAAGTTCTCCAAGAAGCAGCTCCTCCTAAGGACTTCAGGGTCTAGCCCACACCTTCTCCATGCTCAGTTTCTAAGAATTAAGGTACCACTCCTAAACACCCTCAAGAGCACTGAGGAACAGCAAGAGAATTCCTGTAGGAAAAGAAACAGAGTAACCCCAGAGCGCGGCAGGCACGCAAGTCATTTACATTGTCTTGAACCAGACTAACAGTAGGGCAACCATAGAACTCCATCACATGGTGTCTGATGGAGATCTGTTCTGCATTTGCTCATCTTCGCTTTTAAAAGGAAAGGGAAGGGGGTATGAGTAAAACACCTTTTCCCCCTGCTGGGTTCCCCTGATCTGCTGTCCATGGACCCAGGCAAAGCCCCGGCATCATGGGTACAGCAGGCAGCGTGCCTGACTGAGAGCATATTGCAGTTAGAGCAAAAAATAACCAGCACAATGAGGCCAGTGCATTCTGCGGCCACTCCGAGCTTCCCAGGAACTAGACAGAAAATATTTTAAAACACCTGAACAAACGAACAGAGGCACCAGCATTTAAAAGCCGTGTTTTGGACATCATAACAAAGGTGACCACTAGCAGAGATAAACACGTGTTACTTTCTCTCATAGTAAGTAACCCCTGTGATTTTTAGACGCTCACTGTCAGGGCCCGGCACCTCTGCAGCTCAGCATGGACAACGCGGGACAGCCGGAGCCGAGCAGCTCGAGCCCAGCCGGGTGCACCCCGAACTCCCGCCGCGCAGTCACCGGGACGGGCTGACACCAGCAGCGCCGGATCCGCTCTCGGGGCAGCCTGCGGGACTCCCTGCCTGCCCTCAACACGCACCGAGGCCGCCCCGCTCCAGGGCTCCGTCCTTTGTCCCTTGTGTCGCGAGAAGAATCCCAAGCGGTGGGGGCGCGGGACCCCCACACTCACCGCGGGACGCCCCCGGGACTCCGCCGTTCCGTCTGGGGCTGCATCCAACGCGTGCCAAGCCGAGAGCAACAGCACCCCGACCGGCAGCGCTCAGCGCCGGGCTCCCCCCGTACCCCGCCGGGGGAGCAGAGGTAGGGGCGGAGCCCTGCGGAGGGGCGGGGCCATGGGTCCCGTCCCGCCCCGCCCGTCCCCGGCGGGGGCGCCCACGTGGAGTGGCGGCACGCGGGCACCTCGCACGGCGCTCCCGTATCTTCACTCACGTCCGCCGCTCCGCCGCGTGAGCAGATTGGCGGAGCCGGGCAAGCAGTGGGCGGTACTTGCTCGCGGATCGGTCTCTGATTGATTAGCGACGCCGTCGATCCGCACCCTGCCACTAAGGGAGGTGTTGGGGGCCGGCTCGGTCGGTAACGCCTGGTAACGCCCGCTGGGGTGTGGTGGGGATGGAGAAACAGCGCTCTGCCTGCAGCCGAGGATGGCCTGCGGCCGTGTCGGTGGCTTTTGGTCGCCTCGCCTCGGGCGGTCCGGTGTTTGCCGGGGGGTATTTTGTCTGCGTGCGGCCGTGGTTTTATTCCTAGGTGTGGCGGTGCAGTCTGCGGGCGTTATCGGCTGTCATAGAGCACGTGGAGATAGGATTTAAATGGAGAGAGAACCCAGTAAGGCATGAGAAGCAGTTCCGGGCCGCTCTCCCATGGCCAGGGAGGCAGTGCGTTGGCTACGGGGTTATAATAAAATGGTTTTAAAAGTGCAGTTGAAAAGTCAATGTCAGATCTGGAAACACTTCACATTGTGCAAAGCCCATGCACCTGACTGGGTAAGAAACAACCCAGGAGGTTAGGAGGAAGGTGCTCTGCTACATCTGTGTTAAAAACCCCATGCTTCTTGTGTGTTTGCTTTTTAGTGCAGTTTCTGAAAGAGGGCCAATGTCATCTCTGGTTCTTTCATATTGATTCATACAGCTGCCCATAGAAAGATGCCTGGCTGTCCTTTTCTTTTACTCCTTCCCACCTCCAGTCCTCTGTCTCCTTTGCTCCCTTTGCCACAGCACAGCTGTGAGGCACTTGAGAGTACTAAGCTGATGCAGCTCATCCAAAGGACAGAAAGCTCAAGCTTTTTTTACTGGAAGAGCTGTCTGTTTTGTTGCTGATTAGATGGTCTCAGGGCACAATCCATTGTTAGAGTCAGCACTGTGTAATATCATCACCTAGGTCTCCTCCCTTTCCAGAATGGACTGAGAATCCAGTGCCTGCATTTAAGCTCTGTTGTTGAACTTTTTACTTATCTTGCCCGACACTATGCATGCAGTCTGCAGCAAAGCTAGTAAAGTGCTCCTGGTAGGACTTTCTGTCATGCCCTGACAGCTAGCATAGAACTAGAAATGGGAATAAACAGCTCTGGATGGTTGTTGCATGCTTCTGGGCTTTAGTCTGTTGAAAAAGAAAACATTACACTTGCTTACAAAATCATAGCATGGCTTTCTGTGACAGAATCCTTCAGCTATGGCAGGAGCAAAGAGCTTTGTGTGGGCTGTTGAGGCAGTTATGTATGTCCTGGCACATCACCTTGTCCTGCTGTCCTCCTTGTTCCCATCAGCAACCTTAATGCTCTCACACCTGAGTTTCCTTCCTGTGGAATCTAAGTGGAAGGGCTTGTAGCGTGGGTCACCTGCAGCTCCCAGGCTAGCTATGACCATAATGGAAGATAGTACAGTATGTCAGGTATGGTACTGTAATTACAAATCTAGTAATTATCCTGCGTATCTGGTCTCCTATGATCAGCAGCCCACGTGTCACCCCAGAGAAAACAAGCTGCATTTTGAGAAACAGCAGAACTGCAGGAAAATGCAGATAGCATTAGCTTGTTTGTTTTTAAAGGGGACATCAAAGCATTGGAGTCTGAAGATATCTGTGATCCAAGGAAACACTGCTTTGCCTGTTGAACATGTCAACTCCAGCTCTCCTACCTGCAGTGCAGATAAGCAAGTTTGTCCAGCTTTCTCTGTAAAGGAGAAGCTGGGAGGGGGGCAGGATTTCTGGAAGAGTTCTTATAAAGCAGAGTCTTGATTGAGAAAATAGAGCTCCTTTTGTAAGCATGTGTCTCATGCAGAGTTTTGCTAAAGTCAGAGGGACTTCAAGCAAAAGTTTGCATAAACAGATGTCTTTGCTCATGGTGTTGTCTGCACTGCATGTAGATGAAAGGATTTCACAGTGTGAAAAGGAAAGCTGGAGTTTGCCTTCACAATCGTGGAAAAGAATCCATTTCCTTTTCTTATGATAATCTAAAAAATGCATGTAGGAAATAGTTTTGTTAGTACGATTTATTTTCTAGTTCACGAGCAGAGCTGAAGCTCTGAAGCTCGGGGAGAAGCATGTTTGTAGTGTCTGGAAACAAAAGGAGTTTTCACTAATGATCTCGGGGAGCTGAAGCTGGCTTCAAGCTGTTCAAGTCATGAGAGGATGACTCAGAAGTCAGAAATTTGAGGCATTCTTATGTCTAGCATTTAATCAACAGGCAAAGCATTGGCAAGTAAGGAGAAGAAATCAACGGCAAATCAAAGGATAATAGGTCGGCTATTCATTAGAGAAAGGGTTGATCGCCAGGATATTAACAGAAAAGGGGGCATGAAATTAATCTTAAAATTTGAACTAGTAGTGGCTGCAATGAGCTGATGGTCAGAGAGCTTTTTAAAAAATTACACAACTTTCCTGTGTGAAAGGCTATTCTCAGTGCTCTGCATTCTGCATTTACATCAGTCAGATCCCCACTGTATATGTTATTCAGAGTTTCCAAACACAGTGCAACTCTTGCAGGGGTTTGTTTGTAATATTTGTCATTGTATATACAGTCATTTTAGGCATTACACACGAGATGATAATAATCTGCTCTCTATTAGTATTCACGCTGAAGCAAAATCTTATTTTGTTGTGTTTTCAGTGCATGCTGGAGCTTGATTTTGCTGGCGTTCCCTATTCCTAGAAAATTATCAATGGCTTCATTGTGAGTATTCATCAAACCAAGGCTTTCATGATTAACGTTGCAAAATCAGGTTTAATTTTGAGCTCTGGGACAGAGAATGCATTTTTTCCAACTTTAAAATACCACATTTATCTATAACAGTATGCAAACAACAAACACCAAGAAAATTGCGTGCAGGGTAGCTGATATGCTAATAACAGTATTTGTTATTAATTATAAGCAGTCATTAGACCAAAAGCTGTGTAGAATCTGTAGTTATAATTAGTGAATTTTGAGACATCAGTTTACATTAAATGAAAAACAAATGCTTTGTGTAGTGAGCACCAACCACATGATGCTGCAGGCAAGGCCAAGGGTTGGCACTGGAGCAAAAAAATGGTTGCAGGCAGTTCAGGTATGGCTCATGTGCCATGTGACTGGAAGGAAATATGAAACATTGCTTTTGTACCCTATTATGTCTTGTGTTTTACAAGCAGTATGTATTGTATCTTTAATCTTCAAGAGTCCTGGTGTCCTTCCTTCAGAGAGTGTTTCTTTCGTTTGCTGTTGAAACAGATACACCCTCATGTATTTGAGAACAGCTGCTTAATGGTGCTCCATAGTGCTGCAAAGCTTTGGAAAGCATATATATGGAATCTGGATAGGAGGATGGGCTCGTAAGTCAAATCTGGCTTAGCTCATAGCCTAGACAGTGTCTCTGTGGGACTGCATTTACTGAAGTGATCATACGCTTCATATGAGTTCTAAAACAGAACAGAGAAGCTGAGTCTTTCAGTAACCCTAAGTCATTAATATCATTATAAGCTCATGATTTTATTTGAACTCTGACCACATTCCCAGAGCCCTTTCTCGCTACCTTTTGTGCTTCAAGATTTCCTAACCCCAGCTCTGTGCACGCCCAAACCTGTATTCATTACGCAGCCCTCTGAGATCACAGCTGGTGGTGACATGGCTGCTGGCCACAGGGAGTTTAAATTGCCTACTCTCTGATGGGACCTGTTCAATAGATATTTGTCTGTACAGGTGCTCTGGCAAGATATTATCTGTAGTTAAATACACACAAAGTGCATAAGGTGTTGATATGAGTTCGCTTTAGGGGTCACATTAATGCCACTTCGATGACCTTACATAAAATGTAATAATCTCTAACAGTTCTTCCTCAGTGGTCATAGTTAATTTTTGCTACGGTAATGACACAGAAGGAGTTGACTTATCCAACCATGCTCTATGGTTTGAACTGTGAATTTTGGTTATGTTAACTTTGAAACCTTATCAGTGCTGTTAATTCCCCACCTGGGGTTTCTTAGTGCTCACTGTGTTTGTGTTTCAGTCACAGCATTAATAACCTGCATGGCAAACATATGCTTCAAGCTGTCCATTCACTGCTTAAGGAAAAAATATTTCCTGCTGTCAATTCCATGCAAGTTTTCTTCTCTTGGTCCCTAGGGGCAACAATCCTGCCAAAGCACTACTCCCCAACAGTCATGGCCTCTGCTGTATCTGATGTGTTTTCACACAGATGGTGCATTTCACACAGGCTTTGCTCTCCATTTTGTTTTCTGCTAGCTGGGTACTTCTTTTTGCTGTTTTTTTGGAATTACTTTCTGTAGTACCCTTTTTTTCTTTTCTTTTTTTTTTTTTTTCTCTCTGGCTTAAGTATTTCTAATGGAAAAGTAAAAAATAACACCACTGTCTAATAGGAACAACTAGGTTTCGATTATAAAAACTAAATGACTTTTAAAATACTTCGGAAATATATTCCCTTGTTAAGTTTTTTCTTTTTCTTTTTAATGCCAATTATAGGTTTTATTTTTCATCTGATTTTCTGTTTTCCATTTTTGTGTTTTTCATTTGCGTTTCTGTGTTCTTTCCTAGATCAAATGATGGGGCTGCCCGAAGTTACAAAGTGTTAGAGTATTGTTAAAGAGGCAGCTGAACCAGGAGATTCTTCTGCAAAATCACTGGGGCCTTCCATGGCAAAAGCATTATCCTTTCCTGGTCTTTTTTTTTTTTTAATATGTGTTTATGTGCTCCCTCGGATTCACCACTCAGCAAATTGGGATGTGAAAGAAGTTCAGTCTTGGCTGATGCAATCTTGTGTCCTCATGCAAAGGAGAGCTGGTGTTTCTGGTGGGGGGATTAAGGGAGGAGCCTGCTATACATCAGGAGGTAAACGTGCCTGGTAGCAGCTCCACCAGCTCCAGAATCCTACGTGCAGGAAACAATTGTCTGAACAGAGGCCACCACCTGCAAATGTGCTGGCCTTTCTCTACCTTGTGCCACCAGGCAGAATTTCAGATTCCCCAACCTTGGGAAATCTTGAGCCTGGATGAGAAAATTCTGGCAAAAGCAGAGAGAAAGACAGAAATTAAAATACACTGCTGTAAGCTGAAGGGACAAGAATAAATAACCTTATGTGCTGTGTCATCCTGCTTCTTACATAAGAAATTGTCTATAGAAGAGGGGGGAAAAAAAAGGGCTACATTTACATTGAATATTTCCATGAAGTAATGGCACAAGGATAATTTGAATTGCCCACAGGATGAATTTAGCCTGACGTGTAAAATCTATTTCTGCCATTATCGCTGCTAACCTAAGCCTATTCAGAGGTAATTATAGTCAAGTGCTTACTCTGTTCTTGCTCATCTGTTTTTCCCTCCTGCCCATTTAGTAAATGCATGAGTTATGCATTAACACTGGTATGCTGTGTCAAAGCAGCAAGAGCTTTGAAATTAGACAGCAGGAGTGGAATATAATAAGGCAGGAAATAACCAGTGAAATCTGTAAACAAAGGGTTGTAAAAATAATAATTAGAAGTCAGCTATGTTCTAGACAATGAATATTTTGGAGTGAAATACTTTGAATTTACAGCAGTGTCAGTGCAAATGTAGGTCAACTTTAGTAATTTTGACTAAAATGTGTTTCTAATTTTTGCATTACTCAAGGCAAAACAGTTCCAAACATGAAGAAAAGGTATTGCCTCTACCTGACTTAAAACCCTATTGGATTTCACAAGAAACTGTCTTCTGCTGTACAGATACATTCCTTAAATGTTCTTGTTCTTCCCAGCATGTTCAGGATAAAATTACTAAGGTGTATATGTCCCACTGCCTTCCTCATCACATTACCTGTGTGGTGAACAAGGGATTTGGGTGAAATCCCAGCTCCTGTGCAAAGCCAGGAAGGACCACAGGGAAGAGTTGTGACAGAGCAAGCGATGTTAGGAAAAGTGCCCTAGATTTGGGGTTTATTCCACCCAGAGTTCATATTTTGAAGTAAATGAACGAAAGATGCAATTATGCCTCACCTCATTGCATTTCATCATGTTATAAAAACAACTGAGGTATCTTATGAAAGGTCTCGAGCACTGAAAACTCCTTGTAAATAAAGAATGTGGCTGTGAAATACAATCCTTGGTAGAGTTCATTTCTGTCCTTTAGGAAAGACAGCAGTTCAAGAAAAGGTAGAAACTGGAGATGAAGGGAGGGAAGTGAAGAAAAGCCTAAGGTAATAAAAAATATGCACATAGGAGTTCCTAATCTGCAGAAGTTGCAAACATGTCTTACTCTTTTAATAAATCATGCTATTTATACCGATGTTATCTCCTTTTGTCATCATGCATCAAGTAAAGATGAGAAACAGAAGTCAGCCTGGTACACTTACAGTTGTTTCCAAAATGTATTTAGAATCTTGCGTTTTTAGGGTTTTTTCTTTCACTGGGCTCTGGATGGTGCCTTGGACGTAGTGCTGGGTCAAAGCAGACACGAGCAGGAAAGAAAACTGCTGGAAGAAGTTGGTTGAGCAACTACCAAAGCATGTTCTGACAGGTGTCTTAGTCTGTGGGCTCCCCTTTTCTAAGACGTTGAGAAATGCCATAGTAAGGTCCTTAGCATATTATAATGCCCACCACATGGTTTGTTGTTTTGGTTGGATTTTTTTTTTTTTTTCAGTTGTTTGACTGGCTTTTAGGTGAGAAATGCTTTTTCCCATCACTTTTATTGTTGTAGAGAGTTAGAAGAAAAGTAGAAATATGCAACAGGATTAATCTTGTGGTAAAATTAACCAGTTTCCTCACTATGTGCCAGCTGAATTCAAGCACCTTGCTAGAATAGCTCCCGGTACCTAGCAGGATACCAGGAGGGGTGGTAGGGACTCCAGAGATGGAAATGTTGTGGGGCAGGCAACCTTTCAGCAGAAGCCACCGTTAATTAAGTTTAGTAACATGTTTTAGTGATGCCTAACCCACAGAAATAAAAGGCTGAAATCTCTGGCAATTGTATGTTTTCTGGATCTGGTGTGAAGCAAGACACAGGAGTAGATAACCAGGGTAACTGCAGATAGAGATCAGTCTGTCTGTGTTTCTAATGCAGCCAACACAGATGCTGCTGAGGAGGGAGAGTGCCGAATCTTAAGTGCCACATCATTTCTCTTTTGGAAGAATTTTGGGGCTCCATCTACACCCTCCTTTCCCCAGCTTACATTCTCTTTTCCTTCCTCTGGATGGGACAGAGCAGCCAGTTTTACTAGGAAACTGAAAATACCACCTCTAACTGGCCTTTCTCCCTTCTGTGACCCTACAGGTTGCCTCACCTAAAATCAAGCAACATAAATAGATCTCAATAATCCAGGTATGCATTACTGTGTAGACACTGGACCTCAGTGATTTAAAAGAGTTTAGGTATGTAAATAAGACTTCACTGTCTGTGGATCTGTACCGTAGCTATTTGGTCTGCATTGCTAGCAATTAAACTTTGGAATTTCTTGGTTAATTGTAGGTCACATGAGAGAAGGGCTTGGATTTGATACCCTGGACATGATGCCTTCAGATTCCTAACTGGAATCTAGGGGCCAGGAAGAAGCTTGCTCAAATGCAAGTAGATATGATAAGACTCGTGTACATTTGGATAAGACTTGGGGCTGTAGATAGCACTTGTTGTCTGAATACTTTTGGTTTATATAGTTTCAGTGGCACAGGACACAAGTCTTAATGAGGACAGGCAGATTCCTTAGTAAAATTGTCAGTATCTGTGTGTTGATGCTAATTTACCAAAGGTAAATATTGCACAGTCACTGTAGGTGCTCAAGCAGATTGTAATCCCTTCTTTGTTGGGACATAAGTTAAATGACGTCATCCATCCTTTATTAACTTATGTGAGGATAAACTGATGAATGAAGCCAAATACGGTCAGATACTGAACAAAAACATGGTGTCAAGATTTATTTGCATTTACTTGGTAGCTGGGAAAAAGAGCTGTGATGGCTGCAGTGATGAGCCTGAGGAATGTTGCTAGCATTGAGAGCTCTCCGCTGTGTCACACATTCCTAATGTTTTGCAGTCACATTAGGATCTGAAGGAATTAGCCCCAGGAAAGCTCAGAGTTTATTTCAGGTGGATAAACTCTGTTTTCTGGTTTTTTGGTCAGCGGTGGGAAACATTCATAGCAATTTAAGAAAAGATCAATGGGCTAGATAAGAATTTGTTATCTTCCAGATGGCAGGTTCCAAAAGCAGAGAGCAGCTTCTGTCAGGTGTGGACCAGGAGTGACAAAGAAATTTAACTCCGTTCCAAAAATGTTAACCATATTGTTCACGCTCAGGAGTGAGGGGGGCTGTAGCTGCTGCAAGATTAACCTTGTGACCCCAACAAGAGTTTAGACCAGCCTGTCAAAAGCATTATGCTTGAAGGCAGTAATCATTCTTTATTAGAACAACAGTGGCTCTGCCTTGGTTTCTGCTGCCTACCTATGGATCGCATTTCAGCTGCAGGTCCACCTTTAGGAAATGGCATCTAGTTTAATTATTAACAACTGTGGATTCCTAAAGGCTATGCGCAGACACTGCTCCAGGCTGGTCTAATTCACTCTTAAAAAGCAGCCCATTGTGAAAATGTAATGATCTGGTCTAATAGTGATTTTCCCTAAGGTTGCTGAGGAGATGATGGTAGCCTATTTCAGAGCAGGTAAATATTTTCAATAATGGATTTGGGAAAAGTTTTGGTTTATATTTTCAAGCAAACTTAAGAGCTGAGGTTTTAGAATGGCTGCACATCTCTACATGGCCACTGCTTTTGGATCAGGCTATTGATGTGAAAGTTGCTGCTCTTAGGAAAGCAGCACTGAAATTATTGCAGCGTTGGTGGTCCAGAGAAGTGCTTTAAGAGAACAGTAACAGCCCCTACAGCTGTAAAATGGGAGTAAACTTTTAGGCCTTTGGACACTTCAATAGGATTGCACAGAGCCATCAACTGATCCCAGGACTCAGCTTCCACAGCTTGGTTGATCTCTTCTTTTTTTTTTTTTTTTTTTCCATCTTTGTTGACAAATTTGTTGACAAGTAAGATAAAGGAACTTAGCGTCTCATTCAGTAGGCTGATTCAGTACATCAGGCTCTGTAGTGGTTCAGATATTCCCTCATGATGGTATCACTGCATGTATTTGTTATAAACAAAGTGAACGCTTGGGAACAATAAAATAACAAATACAGGCAATAGGATTGTAGTCTTAAAAGCTGATATCAAAATAGATGAAAGGCATTTTTAAAACAAACAAAAAACCCCACTCATTTAATAATATCATTTTATAGTGAACCCCCTGCAGAAACTTTATAGCCATAGCAGACTACTTACATAGATTCTGCAAACTTCTGGATCCTTCCTGCATCCACTTGCTGTTCCTGCATCCACTTGCCCAACTTATTCTTCTGTTCCCACATGATGCCTGGGTGCTGAGAGTTACATTTGAGAATGCTGTGGTTGAACCCACCCACCTCATATTTCTTTTTTTCACTTTTACAACGCGAAGGAGGAAGACAAGGGGTGTCATTTCTACTTCTCAGGAGCTCTGTGGCTGTTCATATTAGTAAAGCAATCTGAACAGAGTTTGCTGACTACTCACACCTTAGGAGAAGCTAAGCTGAGGTATTCCTCTACATTCCCCTCATCCTTGTGTTTATTTTGGTGAGGATGCTATCACTTGCTTTTTGCAATCAGTATGTGCTGCCAGCATGGTCATAATAGGCCACGTTCAGCTGCAGCCTCCCTTGGGGCTGGTGAGCATCTCTGTTCTAGGCTTTCAGGACAATAAGCTGTAGCGAAGCCATTCATCTCAGGCACAGGCATTACACCACAGGGGGAGGTGCCGAGTTTTTAATGCATGAAGTCACTGCCATTCACAGTGAACTAATGAAAACACTGTCTTTAGCTATGTTTAAAATCCCTTGGATGCCTCTGTGTGTGTGTGTGTGCACAGTGAGGGACAGATGAATGATACTGTGAGGTCTTTGATACCTTTTTCAATGAGGCTAATTGTCTCTGCATAATTTTTGGACAAGCCTGCAATAATGATGTTTGGTTGCTGCACAGGATTAGCATGTTTAGCAATAGGAGAAGGAGAAAAAGGGAGAGATGGCATCCAGTACCTAGGTGATGAGCCCAGCTTGGTGACATGCATCTGAATGAGATATGCCTATTTAGCCCTAACATCACTTTTCTAGCTAATCATGGAATGTGCATGACATTTGTTATTACTGTCATTATAACCCATCCATTCACGCTACTAAGATCTGCTAAGCTCTTCCCACAGAAAGTGGTGGGAGCTTTGTGTAACCTCAAGGGAAGCAGGACTGAGTCTCACTAGAGCAGGTTAGAAAGTTTCTCAACGTCTTCATTTTTGGGAGGTGGATAACTGAAGCAGAAGTCTTCCTGTTTCCATTTTGACACATGGGCATACTTAAGGTTATATGCCTTATATTCACTTTCTATTTTCACATCATAAGGTTGTGTGAAGAGTATATTTGAATTTCTTGGCTTTCCAGCTTGTATGAGTTGTTTCATTTGATTCCTTTTTACAAAGAACACTAAGTAATTCAGTTTTCATTCCCATCAGAAGAACTGTGTGATCATGAAATCACCTTCCTTAAGGCAGGTGAACTAGGAGACTGAGGGGGGCCCTTGGCCTGAAATTAAAACGAGTTCTTCCTGTCTGCATGCACTGGATTATTGTCCCAGTTCTGTCACTGACAGTGATGTATGACCAAAATACTTGTCCTTTTATGTATTTACTTTGCCCTGGTTAAAAACATCATAATTATACTTGACTTGTGTGCCTCAAGATGTGCTAGAGGAAATGTCCAAGATCATTTGACAAAGTCCTGGTACCAGAAACTGTGTACACTAAGGAACATGAAACAAAACATTAGACACTTAACTCAGTGATGTCTATATACATGTTCCATCACCCTATATATCTGTGAACAACGGGGCCAAAATGTACTAGAACAGGATGTCACTGCTGAAGTACTGTGCAGTCTGAAAATAGATATGAAATTAGGATGGTTTTGTTTCTCAGTCAGAACTTCTCCATCCTAATTGGAGTTTTATATTGGTTTGCTATTGCACAACAGAAGTGCATTGTAAATAATGTTTTGAACACAGCAAATTTTCCTTTGTTTTGTTTTGTATCCTTCAAAATGCTTCTACCAATCCCTTGTTCAGAACAGAAAGTACGCTTACAGACCAGGCACATTTCCATTGTTTCTCAATCAATCTGGGATGCTGTTGTGAGTTGTCTGATGCTGAGATTTTCCATAAACCCAAGGTGTTGGTAAGGATTTGGTTAGTCCCTGCAGTCCCTGATATGCTCTGATATTTTATGTAACTGAATTTAGACAGCCATTTAGACAGTAATAAATGGATTTTAGATGTAACAGCAGCATTGCTTTGTTTTTGAAGCTAGTGGCAAACCTCCAGTTACCCACCCAGTATTCAATCCCTGCAGAACTCAGCAAAGCCTCGGGGATGGAAAAAATGTATTTTTATTATTTACGCAGCATTAGGTCTACATCAAGTCATGGTTCTTGGGAACTGAAGCCTCTAAATCAATATGAAAGCCAAATCTCTTGAGGGCACAGCGCTCAGAGGCACAGAGGCCCTAGTGGGAACATATGGGTGAACAAGGCAGGTGCAGCTTTTGCCAGGGCCATCGCAGGGCAATAATGGCAGGTGGGACTGCGCTGGAAATATGGCTGGGATGGTGCAGGCTGGAATCAGCCATAGTGGGAGTCATGCAGTCCATCCTTTGAAGTCAGGGAACAGTTTCCAAGTGCCATTTGTGCCCCTGGCTTAGTTTGCATACATGGCATTACATCACCCAACAAAGCGGCCTTCAGTCAGGCCCCGCACAATGGCGAGGGGTTGGCGGTGCTCCATGGGGGGTTAATAGTTGCCCTGGGAACGCCACATTCCAGCATCAGCTGCTAATGTGCAAAGCATGCTGTTCAGGGCTGGCCAGGAGCAGAGCATGGGAAAATTCTTGCATACTTTATGAGACAGAAACAAACCTACTTTCAACAGAACAACAGCAACGCGTAATCCCCCCCACCTCGCCCACCCTTCTGCTACTGAAATGCTGCGGACCTTTGTGTGAGGGCTAGGAGGTTTGTGCTTCAGGGTGTTTTGCCAATAAAAACACAACCAAACAACAACAACAAAAAAACAGGTTCCAATCCAAGGCTGAATTTTCCATGTCCTGGGAGAGGAATGAGCTTAGTGTGGAGTGCCTTAAGCATAATTTCACAGTGTATTCATACAGCCTTGGTCAGGCCAATGTATGGGAGGTTAACACCTGAACAAGAGGAACACCAGCTGCCCTGGCATCATGAAGCAACTATATCTCTCTTTCAGTCCTTCTTTCTCTCTTCTGCACTGCCAGCTTACTGCTCTGAAAAGCAGCACTACAACATCGTATAGTTGTCCCCAGAACCCCTGTTCATGCCGGAGATGCCTTGCTTATTGATAGCAAAGTGCTATCTCTGGATGCAACCACAAGTCTTTTGTGGGAAAAAAGCAAGACCAAAGAAGGCAAAATGGCATTGAAGACAGCTCCTGACCGCAAAGTTTAGTAAGTGTGCATGCATCTGTGTGTACATGCATAGGATTCTCAGTCTGTCCCCTCATACGGGCAGAGCTGGCTTCAGCGCAGGCAAATCTGGAGCAGTGAAGAACTACAACTCTCTCTATTTTGTCTCAGATAGCATCTTTAGGAAAAGATAATGGGCAGAGTTTGTGCACCTGGTTTGCAGTTGGGGCTGCAAATGGAGCCTGATGCTGGCAGTGATGCATCTCTGTGCCCCTGGATGCAACTGCTGGAAATGAATTTGGTGACAGGCCATTGCCTGCTGGTAATCCAGTGGATACTGTTTGTTCCTACAATTGGCGCCCATGGCAAACTCTTAAAAGGAACATTGGTTTCAAATCTCCCAATCCCATCTGTGCAACGCTGGTGCTACAGCTGCATGCTATAAAAGCTGCATGCTGTAAAAAAGACACTTTTAACTAAAGACTTGAGAGAAGATTTGCTTTTGTCTCCTCAGCTTGTTTACTCTGTAAACTTGATGTTATGCATTGTCAGTTTAGCTATTTCCCCCCCTGCAGTCTTGTTCTGGAGATGCTTTATGTCTTGCTTTCACACAGCATCTGAGGAGAAAAACTGCTGTGCCATATGCCTGTGAAACTCCTACAGTAAATTAACAGGCTGGTTAGTAGATAGAGCACTCAGTGCTACTTTAAACTTACTTTTTTAATTCCTGTAGCATAAGGATGTATTACAAGAGCTCTGAAGCTGGATTTACAACATTACCAAACTGTGGCCTGGATTCTTCCTGGGTCCCTGGATAACCTGAGACACAACTCTCGTAAATCCCTTTAACCTGTAGTTTGGTGCCTTTAGACCACACTGGCTGTGACTGAGTACCGCTGCTGTTCCTCTCCTGACTACTCTCTTCATCCAGTTGCTCCTCAGTTTAGTGGTATTTGCAGGCTGCCTTCCCCAGGAAGGAAGCGTTCCTGAGCTGCAAGAGCCCAATCCTGGCCATATGCAGCAATACACAGATGTTCTACAACATGTCTGGAAGCATTACAGCAATGTTTGCACATCACTGGATTTAACAGTTTCAGATGTCTCCGCATCATGTTCTCCATCATGTCTGAATCCTTTCCCATGAGAAGGCAGACATCCCAGACGAAAAGGCCAGGCAGGATGGAAGGACAGCCTGTCTTCTGGATCCTTCCTCCCCCAAGCACCTGCAGTGCCTCAAGGACAAGGTCTCAAGGACTATTCCTGTTCAAGCATAGGCAGACAGCAGTCTCTGGCTGCCAGTCCTGCTCTCCATCTCGTTCAGGTATCTCCACACCACCAGCTAAGCCACAGTCAGCAAAAATATGGTGTCTGTCAAGCAATCAACATATGTTTGTCTGGGGATATCTGTGTGAATGTGACAAAATCTGCTCCTAAACAAGGAGGGAAACATAATGAAGAACATGTTTTCTTCACAAAAGTGCTTTCTGATGAGCACTGTTCCCCAGTGACTGTGATAGCACACAAGGATTCTCAGCTGGTGGTCCTTCAGGACACCATGGGCTTTATGTCTGTTTGTGGCTGCGAGAACAGCTCTTGCTATTCGGAATTGACCAACCTGTACAGCCTACGCCAGGGCTGAGCTGCTGGCTGCAGCAGAGGATGGGTTTGTGCTGCAAGGTGCAGTGCTCAGCGTAAACCCACCTGGTGCAAGGTTTTCAAGCTGTTTTGCTCAGCCACTTGACTGTGCCACTCCATTCCCAGCACTTCTCTGCATGGAGAGACTGAGCTTGGCATTGCGGAGATGTTTTCTTCATGAGAAGGACTTTGCTGAGAGACTCTGCAGCTGGTGGAAGGATGGAAGGTAAAGGTGGCAGTGCCACTAGTTCTGGGAGACATACTGCTTCACTCTGTCAGTGAGTGCTGTGAACATTTCACAAGCACATCCCTTCTTGGAAAATAAAAGTCTGTTTTTATCCGTCTCAGGAATTTTTTAGTATTTAAATCTCCAGTTTGCATACCAGGCTCTCTGATACCCCTGTGCCACTCAATAAAGTAAATCCAAAGCAGATTTTGTTTGGTTTTCCCATGCCTCAGTAGTCCCCAAAAAGTGTTTTTATATTATTATAAGTATTAGGCATGTGCATGGGAAAGAATTTTGTTAGTTCAGCTCGACCACTCCCTAGGAGCTTTCTTGGCTCTCCCAGAGTCTTTTCTCCCTCCGGCTGCTCATGTCTTTCAGCAGGTCACACTGCTGGACTCAGCAGCTCTCTACTGCCAGTATGTGCCCTGAAGTGCCCCAAAGTGGCTGGGAGCACCTGCAAAGTCTGCAGGAGTAGGTGGAGGCCTGGAAACCCTTGGCTCTGTGTAAGGTTTGTACCTTGTACCACGAGGTTTGTGCACTGCATAGATCCCCAGCAGACCTCAAACTAGATTTATGTAGTTTGTGGTTAACAGATAGGACTTGGTGTGGTCTTTTGAATAAGCGCAAAATCCATCACTTGCCCTTCTTTCAAATGCACTATGCTTGCTAGTGAATAGCAGCAGCACAGAGTAATGCATCTCTCTGGCTGAACAGTTATAAGACCACTGTGCATTTTGCACTGTATTGTTTTTTTCAGCTCCTGAATACTTAGTGGTAGGCAAAGGGGCAAACAAATACATTCAAATGGGAAATAAAGAACAGGTTTGAAAAAGCAAATTCAAGGTAAAGCTACCAAGTAATTTTTGGAACAGGAGGACCAAGAGATTGTTCAGTAGTTTCTTAAGGTCTGTATGAGTCTACTGTACTTGCTTATGATTCATGCAAGGAAAGATACTGTAAGTGAACAGAATATTGCCAACCACTTCCTTCCTATTTGTACTTAACACCATTCTTCCTTCTTCAGTGATGTGAACTGAGTTCAGCAAGAAGCGTCATGCAGAGATTTCTCCTGGACTCCATTAGCTCATTTGCCACAAAGCAGGAAGCCACAACCTACCCTCAGCCATGGCTACGTTTTGTCCCAGCCAGCCAGGTTCACAGTCCAGGTGCAAAGATCCTTTGCTCACCTGTCATGATGACTACTTTTCCTTGCTCCTTGGTTTGTATGATGCCACAGTCCCTCAGGGTAATCCCTGCCCCAGCACTGATCACCCACAGCCTTAGTCCCACAGAAATGTCCCTGATCCATGTGGGTCACCCCAGGCCGCAGGGTGTCTCATTTGGCATGGCGGTTTTCTTTCCAAGAATGCTTCTCCAGCTCCATGTCTCCACAGCTGCATCTCTCTCTACATATCTCCTTTAGAGTGTCATCTGTGCAGGAATGGCTGCTGCTGCCTTTGAGATACATCCGTGCTGGGGTGCAGTGGGATCCATTGCTTGGCTGCAGCTCTGGTGTGTGATGGTCACCCACGTTGATTTCAGAGGTGGTGAGGCCTGGCTGTGACCCTCATGGGGCAGCTCATGGCCCTTCTCCACATACAGCCCTTGCTGCTGAGTCCCTGCTGTGTATGCCCCACACTTGGGACAAGTATTTCAAGTGAGACTAAGAGATAAGGAAGATATTTATTTCAGGGAGTGGGCAGACAGTCAAAAGTGATGCAGCATGCAAAGAACAGATGCAAGTGAGTGAAAGGTATGGCTGAAATTCATCTGTGTGTATAGAGATAAACTTTTCCTTGTGTAATACAAGAACATTCATTGAAACAGAATAGTAGCAACAATGCAAAAGCATGCAAAAGTAGCACTTAAAAACTTTGCTATAAAGTAAAAGGCTTTTCTGGTATTAGGGAACAGTGAAAACCAGTGATAGTCCCTCTTCTCCTCCCAACTTTTATTTCCTTGTATTTACTGTAACAATCTGAGCACCGGTGAACCTACTTCAAATGAGCCTCAGCTACTGCCATATCCTGGTTATGTTTGCCTCCTCTAAGGGACGAAAAGTTAACAAGCATTCCAGCCCTTTGCCCTGCAAAGTTACAACTCATAGACCCAAGCTACTGTTGTGTGGAAGCAAAGAATAAAGAGCAGCAGAGTGCCTGGAAGAAATCTGGGGATAAGCTTTCAACCAACTCTGCGCTCTGATGTAAAGATCAGAACTCGCCCAGGAGGCTGGGTGCTTAGCTTGGTCTAGAAATTACACTGAAAGCTGAGCCTTTAGCAAATGTACCCATGAAAGCCTAGGCTGCTCTTTCTTCATTCTCATCTCAGAAAGGACATCATCTCAAAAATCTTTTTTTTTGTAAATGTCTCTCTTCATAGAATTCTTCTCAGCTTTTTCCATCAAGTAAACAAATATCTGATCAGGAGCTTCTGGCTATGGTAGCACTTTAAACAGGTTATGTAATCTAATATAAAATATTTCCTTCATGTTTTATGTTTAGTATTCATCCAAACTATTTCAGCTTGTGAAGTTTAAGAAGCCAATGTTACTCAGTTCCTTTTTAAAGACTTTTGTCTAGAAGTTTAGATTTTGCAAACCTGGAAGAAAATGTTTATTTTTGTAGTCTCAGGCCTCAAAGACAGCCAAGGAGGCTCCTCTTGCAGCTTCACTGTGAGTCACCTTTTATCAGTGGTGCTGAGGAGACACCCAGCTGCTTGAAGCCTGAAGTATGAGCTGTATATTGTTTATATGTTCACAGACTTCAGTAGAGTTGTAGCTAAACTCTAATGACTTGAAGAAATACCTATGGTGTGACTACAGCCAGCGTACACATGCAGTGTCCACACACAGCGCTTCTCACCCTTCCTCACTGCACATTCAACTTAAAAGTTAGTCAACCTCTTCTTGTCTCACATTCAGAGATAAGTATTAAGCTACGGATCCTGCTTAATTGAGAAATTTCAAGGCTTTTTTTTTCTTGTCATTTGTTCTTCAAAGGCTGAGATGAAAGCTTCCAGCACCAGCTGCCTGCTGTGCTCGGTCCCAGTACCTATGTGGTGATGACAGGACTATCGAGACCCAGAGCTGTAGTGCTCATGCTGACATCCTACCAGCAGAAATGGCAAAGTGAGATGAGAGCTGGCATCTTCAGCACAGCTGTGGAATTACTTTTGGGTGAAATCCTGGCTCGTTTGGGCTGAAAAAAGTCTCTCTGTTGTCAGAGAGGCCACCATGATATGAAAATCAGTGAAGAGGTGAGGGCCGTAGCTGTGTGAGCAAGTTACAGATCAGGTCTACCTTCTGCACCCACACTGCTCAACTCTTTTCCTCCAAAACACTGGTGCTGATGGAGCTTGGATGAGGAACTGTGCTTTTAAGATGATAACAAAGCAGGGAAGGCAACGTGAAAGCACCACAGCAGCCTTCAAGTTTTCTTCTAGTCTGGGAGACTAACGTGGGATTCCAAAACATTGCCCAGAACTGAGTTCTGTTGTTACCTGTGATGCTTCAAAATAGTGTACGCAGTTCGTCAATTCCTCTGATTTCAAGCCTACAAGTATTTAAATACTAAGTTCTTGGAACAGTCCTGATTTTATGCATTTGTTAAAACTAAGGTTATTTGGGTGAGACTTGCCTGTGCTGTTTGTTACCTGGGATGTATGAAAGCTTAACCTCCTGTTATCCACAATGGAGTAGTTTTTCAGATCCCAAGAAGCATAAAAACTGGAGTCTGAACAGTTGCTACATTTGGCTTACATCATACACTCAGTATTCCTGCATATTACCAAAACATGTGGGAAAAAAGCAGAAAATCTTATATTCATTTTGGGTCACCCATCATTTGCAGTGGGCCTACAGCCCACTGAAAGAACAGAAAGTCTGTCGTTTGCTTTCTGACAACACGTGAGACCCAGGAGCCTCTCACTCCTTGTCCCATTTGTCAGGCAAACTCAGATGTTTCTTATGTTTGAGGTGGATATAGCACTCAGGTTACCCAACCTGATTTTCCAGAAGATAGCAAGCATGTCTGTTTGATACACAGTTTGTAGCAGGTATTTAACCCAGCTCACTAATATAACTGGCATTCTCATTTCCATAGAAACAAATTTCTGAGCAAGTTATGTTCAAGGGGTTGCGCATAATGTGCTGTGGATCCAATTTGGAGATGCTTTAGGTGTTCAATCAGAAGCAGGAGGATGATAACCCAGTCTCAGTTTTCTTATCAGGAGGAGCCAAGTGGGATGCGCAGCTCAGCTCTGAGTTTTGATTGTCTTGTTACATGGTTTAGAGATTAAGATGGTTTATTTCTCTTGGGAGAACCTGTCAGGGTGCTGCAGGGACTGGGGTCTCTCCCTGGGTAACCAAGGCCAGAAAATCTCCCTGTGTATTCAGACCATGCCTAATGTATGCCCAGTTTTGTCAAGAACTCTGAGATTAAAGTTTGAGGGAGAAAGTGAGGGTTTGGTGGTATACCTATGCTAATGTAGGAGTGATCGGCTATCATGGATGTATCTGCCAAACTGTTCTTCACACCTTTGGCAGATATCTCCGTGCCAGGAGAAGTCTGTTCTGCAGACCTGGCCCTGCTCCTTCCTCCATGTTTGAAATGTACTTTGAGAACCACAGGTATTTTTCACACAAGATAAGAAAGCAGAGGAGGAGGCTGCAACAATGGCCAGTTGTTTTTGGCTCCGGATGGTATTGTTCAGCTGGTTTATCTTATTTGTATTTTTATCATATCAGTTCTCAAATGTATCTGTAGCACTTGCAATATCTCAGGGAAAAAGAGAACAGGAGTAACTTACTTAACCCATTCCAGTATGGATCCAGACAGACCAGCTCCTGAGCTAGCAGCCCTGTTCTCACCAAGACACTTCTAATCTTTAGAAACATTTTTTGAGGAGTAGGCAGACAAGCCTTGCTGCAGTGCTGTTGTAGGCAGAGCACATCATGCAGCTCTGCTGTCGTCTTTGCAGTGGGCAATGCGCAAGTGGTGTTTGCTAGGATGAGTGCTGAAACACACACCTCTCAGTGGCACACTGAGTGCTGCTCCATGTTTAAATAGCTGGCAAACCTGCAAGAGGAGATAGAAATCCCAACTGCTGTGCCCTGCCTTTTCTCTCGGTAATACATCCCTGGTATCCATTTCGGCTATTAGAGGTGGAGGAAGAAAGAAGATGATAGCAAGGAAGAAAGAAGTGTGGTAAAACTCCAAACAGGCTCTTTACTGGAAGAGAACAGGTAAAGCATAGCCATCTTGGATACAATACATCTTTGAATACTTTCAGCAGCTTTCTCACAATTATTGGAGCCCTTGGAGAGACAAACTAGAATAGCTAGTTAGGGGAGCTAAAGTCCTCATTTGAAGTCAGCTTTCATAAGCACATCTAAATCTCTAAGTTTCTGTCTATATTAAAATTCAAACTGAACCTGGCTTAGCAATAACATGCATTTCCAGGGTGACCTTGTGGCCATCTATTCTTAACAGTACTACATAGAGAAGAAGGTCTGGAATGAAGAGCCACTGACAATGTTAGAATGCTGACACAGATGGAATTATAGGCAATCAGGAGCCAACATTTGGCAGCCTTTGAGAATAAAACATTTGTATTTACTTTTAAGGACAAAAAAAAAAGGGCGGGAGAAGGAACATTTAATAGTCACAACCTCATACCTACCTGATTTGAATTCTGACATAGAATATTTTCCCTAACTTATATATACAGTTGCAAACTTAAAGAACAGTAGAGAAAGTTAAAACGATGGATCCAGCACACCTCCATGCCAGGAGGAGCACTTCTCCACTGCAATCACATACAGCCAATAGTTCCATTTGTGGGGTTTGGGCTGAGTCTGACCTCTTGAGTCTGAATTCTTGACTCCCATCAATACAGCAATGGCACTTGATGAAGATATTCCTAGTTCCAGCTGTCTGCCTCTACTCTCATCAGGGAGAATCCCTCTTTCCAGACGGGATGGATGCTATAATTTCTCCTCATCTGGCATGGCCTAGTCTGTTTTAATAATGATTGTTTGAATTAATGTGTTAAAATAATGCTTCGAGTGATGACCTAGGGCAGTTCAGCAGAGCATGGGCTTTCTATTCTGCCATCTATTCTTCTATGGGATCATTAATATGTACAAGACTGGGACAAGAACCTAGGTGCAAAAAGGTTATATCTTCGTACCTGAGAGGGATTCTCTGAATCAAAGCACTGAGATCAAGCTGCTAGGGACAGTGTCAGTGTTTACATGTGACCATGACAGTGTTCAGGGAAGCAGCTACAGGTGGTTACATCCTGAACTATAGCACGTAATCTGATATGGCAGATACCTGCAAGTTCCACTACAGTCAACGCATAAAACCAGTACTTCAAATGGAAGATGGAGAAGAGATACAGCTTTTAAATGTTTCAGAAGACTTTCTTAAAATATCTTAAAAAAATAAGGAAAAACCATGTCTGCTTAATAAGTTTTTTTCCAAGAGTGAATCTCTCTGCAGACATCTGTTTCAGGCATCTAGTTCTTTTTTGCATAGGGCCTTTAGTTGATTTCCAGGTCCAAGAAAAATAGTACTTTTTCTTACAACCACTGTAAGTCTGTGAAATTTATGTCTGGGACTCAGGATAAGCTATTACCACAGTACGGAATTTCATGAAAACATGGTATGGTTACTTTCTGGTTATTTTCCTACTATTCTTCCCCTCACACCTTCCTAAGCATTGCCAATACAACTGTTCTATGCCCAGGATATGCAAGGAAATTTCTCTCATCAAATTCAGTGGGTTCAGAATTTAAAGAACTATAGCAGCACATAATCTGAGGCACAAAACACTTGCTTAAGTGATATTTGTGCTTTTATGTCTAAGGTAAGAGTCTGGTAATCATGATCATCACAGGACAACTGGCTTGTTCAAGACAAAACAGGCATCTTTTCTAGTTTTTGTACATCCTGTCTATGTGGCACATATATTTCCAGTTACTGTATGAGCATTTCCAGTTACTGTATGAGCAGGTTATGAAAATGATGTCTGGCTTGGTGAAACATAGAATCTCTTTTCTGTACTTTAGTATAGTAATATTTTACTATCACTTTGTATGGCTTAACAAAGATGTGTCTGATTAAGGCATGGAGTTGGATAAGAGGAACCTTAAAACATCACCTTCCAGCCCCACAGAACAAGCTGCTGAATTTAGGTGTGCTGAATGTTTTGTAGGAGGCAGAGAGAGTTGATATTAACCTCAATAAATGGAAAGCAAGCACTCTGCATTTTGCTGCAAACGTGACACAGTGTGCCAGGAGTGCCCGGCTACCACTCAGAGGGCTCTGCTCACGGTTCTAGCTGCTTGGTGTGAAAGTAGTTCACCCAGACTTAAAAGCAGCAGATTTGAGATTTGTCCTAAGATTGCGTATTTGCACGTAGAGTGGTGTGAAGTTTTTTTCCCAAGGAGAGGTGGAACTCAAAGGGTTGGAGCAATAACATGTAAGGGCGGTATGGTTCAAGTGTGTTTGATCTGTTTTTTGCCCTTCCTTAGGCAAGATGAGTTATTTCAATAACAAACTTCATTATCATCACAAGTTGGCAGCCAAATGCGCTAGAGGTGTACTTATTTGTTAAATAAATACAGGGAGTATGCTTCACTGATTTACCACACCCACACCAACCTGAATAATTACAGGTTTGCTGCCAGGTAAGCAAGCATATTTTTTTTTATTTTGGCAAACAGAGGTCTTATTCATAAATCATAAATAACTGGCTTTGGTGAACGTGATAAGTTCTCACACAGATGCTAAATCATTGTGCTGAGTGGCCTTTTGCAAGCAGAAGGTGAGTTTGTACAGAATTTTTGCCAATATTAATTCACTGCTAAACCTGAAAAGAGAAGTTTTCAAACAGATATGAACAAAACTGAGAAAGCAGAACATTCTTTAGTGTGTGGGTGCTCTCTCTAACCACCACCACATATTTAGAAAATTTGGCTTCAATCATTTAAAAATGCCTCCTGCAGTTATGGTCCCTTCCAACCTAAGCCATTCTGCAACACCAAGCACTTCAGTGTGTCTCATGAAACACTCAGAATTGTGTTGTGGGAAGAACATCTTGGCATCTAGCAATGTATCAGTCCAAAATGGTGATGTCTTGGTTCTGAGCCTCTTCATGTTCTGGGGGCTCTCAATAGGCAGTGAAATTGCAATGTGAATGCAGCACTTCCCCACTGACTGTATCTATTTCTTAGAAAAATCTCAGTGGATAAGTGCAAGTCACTGCTTTTTAGACCTGGTCACTTCCTGGCATGGGGAGGGAACAGTTTGAGTAGTCAAATCTCCACAGCTGACATATTTCACCAAATTTACACAAACATAAGGAAGAATTGCTTGCTCCAAATGTCTTTTGCCAGTGAATGTTTTCAGTCATGTCTTAAACTGTTCATATTGGCTAGTCAGCAGAAAGAGCCTGAACTGACAACAGATTGCCAAACATCACATGGCCACACTGTTATCAACATTCCAACATGACTAGTGGCCAGCAAAGTGACTAAAGGATGTCACATACATTCAGTCTGTACCTTAGTAGCCATCTTTAGCTTGCTTACCTCTTGTTTCTAATCTTCAGGATTTAGGCTGTTGTGGCCAACTACAAGAGAAGAAATGTTTTACACTGCTTGGGAGGACACACAGTGGGAACCCATGGCTGATCACATACCCTCTATGCTGTAGGATGGCAATTTGGAACCATAGCAATATCTAACCCGTTTTGCTGTCTCTTTTACTGTTTTTTACCTCTTCATTACTCTTGTTTAGAAGACTCCAGCCTAATTACAGAATTCTGTCATAACCGTATCATCTGTGCAGCTCTGCTAAGGCTAACAGGCCCTGGTTCTAAAAGCAGCTAATTAGCAGAGTGATGCACAATATTCCCCTCTCAGCTTTTGGAATCAAAGGGGATCATTCACTATTTCTTTTTCTTCTTCCATACCATTTTACTTATTTTCCTATTCTTTTTCTTTTTCCTTTTTAATTAAAAAGGCACTTGAAATTCATCATATTTCAACATATTAATACTTTTTTGACACAAATTGTTGTGTTTTCCTACAACTCTGTCAAGGATGAAAAGACAGTGCAATCAGTCAGAATCTTTTACACATTATCTTTTGCTTCGTGTCTGGATTCCCTCTTGTTAGAAGCTCTCTGGGTTTCCATCTTCCCATTATTCTTGGTCTATTCTCACTGACATTTCATTATTATAAGAAAAGGCTATAACTACTGTACAGCAACTATTGTTTCATGCACTCTTTATCTCTAACTGATTTATATTTCTAAAACTCAAGACAAGGAAGAATGATTGCAACACTGGGTGGGGAACAATGGCATTCTATGTGTTACAGTGAGTCTAGATCACAGTCAAGTGACTTGGAGGTAAGCCACTCACTAGATTAGAGTTAGATTAGTCTACAGTAAGTTGAATGGGAGAGGTGGAGGGGGAGTTGTGAAGAAATCTTTTTCAAAACCTTTAATGCATGGCATTTCTGTGCATTCTGTCTCCAGGAGCTGATATTGCTAATCCCTTTGTAAATGATGTTTGAACACCACTTCCTCAGGGGTCCACTCATCTCTCATCTCCATCTCCTTATTCCCTGCTACTTTGTTTGTGCATCCCAGTCTAAATCCTTATAGGAATTATAATAAGAATAACTGGCTTGGCACTGCACACTGTGGCACCAGAACAGCTGCCAAAGTTGATTAACTCTGGTCAAAAAATATTTTATACTGCCTATACTGCCTATCTGCCAAGATCTGGAAGTTATGGAGAGGAAGCTTGCATTAGAAAAGTAGGTGAAATTTGAATGAAACTGATCCCAAGAAGATTTTTAGAGGGAGACACTGGAAAGGACTAGAAAGTATGGTGCTTTACAGAGCAATGTCGTTAACTATTCCCAGGATGGTGAGAGCCCTTCTTTTCAAAAGAATGGTCAAGGAAGGCTGTTCATAGCTCATGGTGATATCCATCTGCTGAAGATAAAAGAGGTTTGCATACTGCTGTATATTATTCTGTTGGCTGAAAGTAACCTTGAGTTGAAAGTGACCAGAGTTGAAAGACATTAACAAAATAGGCATTGTTCACCCTCAGTAGAGAATAAGCATGAAAAAACTAAATGGATTACCAATTATTTGCTTAATAATCAGCATTTTATTGCTCTTAACGAGTTTTGCTTACTAAACGGAAACATACAAAGCATGTGAAGATACTGCTGTGTTATGGAAATTAGAAGTCAGATAATAAATATGTTTGCTTTGTGATAGTCAGTGGAAGCATATTGTGTAGGTGAGAAGAGTGGTCTTCAAGACAGGAAATGGGGATCTGGGAGATTTCCTGAAGCAGTGGGCAGAGACTGAACCACTCTTAGCTGTAAACATGGTTAAGACCTGCATTCCTCATAGTTTCTTTTTGTTTTATAACCTCACTCAACCAAGTGATAAGGCAGCAAACAGTGCGATGTGACTTCATCACACTGGCAAACAATGTTGGTGAGGTCAGTCAATAAAGCTAATTGTACTGAGACAATCACATTAAAAGCACCATTATCCTGTTGTCAGGACTACTCCTACTTCAGTCAACAGGCACAACCACTAGATATACCCCACTTGGATGTTTCCAAGTTTGGGATGAGATCTGGCTCTTCAAGCCAAAGCTGGGCCTCTCTTTCAAACATATGAAAGCAGGTAAGCTTATTGCTGGCGGTACATGCATGTTCTACAAGGACAGGCACCCTTGTCCAAGCTAATGACAGTAACAACACTAATGATATTACTAGTAATAACATATTGAAATCTGAAATAACAGACTCTTAAGTAAACAGTTATTCCAAGCAGGTAAGTTTTTACTGGATGAGTGATGGTTTTCAATGGGTAGCCAGGTGCAAAGCCACTGCTAGCCACTTTTGAAATAGTCCCCACTGAAGGTGCTATCTTTTTCTCTTTTTAAGGCCTGTGTGAAAATGGAAGGACTTATCATGGGTAAGGAGGCTAATTAGGGTTGTGTTGGTAAGGAGGGAAGAGACAATGACTGGTGCTTGAGGGGACACCAGTTCTTAAGGCAGAAATCAGATGGGGAAGGATCTCAGCCTTCTCTGAGATCTTGCACAGACTCCTCTGCAAGGCTCTCTGGGGCAAGGTGCAGCATCTCCATCTAGGATGGCCTGACTCGCTCAGCAGCTCCTACCTGCCTGGGCTTTATGTATAGTGTATTGCTGAAGATGTTCCTTTGGCTTTGACCCCATAATCTAAAGAACTGAAGAAAAGGGAGAAGACGGAGACAAAAAGAGCAGCATTAATCTAGAGATGCCCTCAGGAGCATCAGAAAATGTCTCCTTCTGCAGTGGGAGGAGGAAAAATGGCTTTGTTTCAGCAGGGGAGTGTTTGTGGATTTGGGCCGGTCCAAGGACTGGTAGCTGTCTTCTTTCCCTCATGAAGAAGTCCTGTCCTCTTTTTCTTCTGAGATCTGCAGAAGTGCACCAGAAAGGTGCAGCTGTGCTAGTGTACAGCCAGGGCTGTGCTCCTGCCTGTCACCTCCTGAGGCTGGGGACACAGCAGCAAGATAATGTGGGCTGGAGCTTGACCATGCAGCCGGGGTTGTGATGGGGCATGGAGCTGCCAGTGGATTTGCTTTGGAGGCTGGAGGAAATTTTAAATAAATATTGTGTTCAAGAGGCAAATGCTGATCTTGTAATTTAAAGGAAATATTGCTCCCAAGGGGGTAAGTGTGTCATGCAGGGCTCTCACAATGAGATTCAGATTCCTGAAGATGTTTTCTTAACAGCATTATTTATGTTTATTTTTCAGTGCTGTGGTAAGTCTCAGAAGCTATGAGCCAAGTGCCTCTTAACCCAGAGACTCTATAAAAACAGGCTGGGAGGAGGGATCCTGCTCTGGAAAGATTTCTCTCTTTGACAAGCTGACATTTGAGCTGATCTGTTTTACTTAAATCAGACTAGTAAAATATACAGCTTGTGCCTGTTTTTCTGGCTGTGTTTTTGCCTATCTCTGCTCGTACTTCACTTGGCCACATTTCTTTCACCTTTACGCACTGTTTCATTCCCTGTGCAACTTCATCATTTCCATTATCAAGTATGTTCTGTTTCAGTCATGCCTGAATCACTTGGGATAGCGTAAGTTATTTCTCCTTCTGGCTGGACACATCTTGCTTTATATGGTGGGCATCTGGCAGGTTCTGGTCTGTTTTCCACATTGCTTAGTGCTCATTTTCCTTGCTACACACAGTAAAACACATGAAGACTCTTAAGAGGCAACTTCTGCTCTGCTCAAAATTATAGCCAAGTGTAACTCAATATTCCTTTGGGACATGTTTTGATGCAATTAGGTTTCTTGTCTATATAATTTATGTCCAAACTACTTTTCAGAGTAGCTAGAAGTAACACTATCACTAATAAAAACAGCTGGTGGCACAAAGCTATGTACTTTCTTCCAACGCTTGTTCCGTGCACAATTGCCATAGTCTTGAGCTGGCTGAAGTTAACCTGGAATTAGTGCCTGATGTGCTGGGCTCTAAATTAGTGGCTTGGCAGCTGCTCCACAAAAGCCTGAGCAGTGCTTGTGGCCAGGCTGATTCTTGTGGAAGCATGGCTGGGGCCAGATGCTGAAAACAGGCGCTTTTCCAGCAGCCCCCTGGCGAGCAGCTCTGTGGGGAGCACTGCGGTCCTGTGTGCCATTGTGGAACTCAAATGTCTGGAGTCTCAGGGAGGTGCTTCGTGAACTACTCTGAACTGTTCAAGCCTGGAGGATACTCACTATTATGAAATGCTTCGTTAAATAAGTGATTTGATTTATTACATGTGTGGAAGAAAACATATGGCCTGGGGCAAAAACTATAGGAAAACTTGTATAGATCATTGCATACTTTAGCTTGGAGAGGGCTTTTGAGGTCATCTGGTCCAACCCCTACTCAAAGCAGGGTCAGCTGTGATGCTAGAGTAGATTCTTAAGTGATTAAGTAATTTTGGTATTCAAGTGATATGGACAAGGAGGCTGGTATAGGTGAGCACAGAATGCTTCAGTTCTTGTTCTTCACAGCTTTTTAGTGCATGGCTTGGCCAGTACTTGACTCCTTAAGTACTAACTTGTTGGCAACATTATTCCAATCCACTAGTGGATCATTTCCCAGTGCTAGCCTTGTAGAGATAGTTCGGTAGTTTGATGTGTAAGAGTTGCAACTTGTCCTAGCAATTATAAACCCCACCTGCAATTATTTTTAGGCATAAGAGAGCAGGCTAGCTTTGAAAAGCATGTCTTAAGAGCTGTGCAAATCTAGCAAACTTGCAACTTTACCACGAAGAAATGTGCTGAGGCATGTGTAGCTTGGGCAGACTTAGTCTGCTGACAGGCTGATTCTTCAATGGCACCACCTTAATGAACCAATTAAATAACGGGTGCTAGTTTCCTAAGGCTATGACCCAAAGGAAAATTGCATTGTTCAGCTGAATGTTGGAATTAGTGAGTCAAAGTTTTCCCTGAATTACTCTAGTTAAACAGTGACATCAGCCTTGTTACCCCAGATTTCCATTCAACAAACACATGGCCTTATTCTGCAGACCTAATGTAGAAGGTGCTTGCTTTCCATTCATTTTTGAGATGAAATCTTTCTCATTTTCTCTGCAATGGTGGTTGATACCTTTGGAGACATATGGCAGGTAGACCACATTCACTGGAAACTGTAAGCAGCAGAGCTGTTCTGTGTAGACTGTATGGGCAGTGGGATTTGAAGTTTTCATAAGGAAAGAGCACATTAGTGAAGGCCTGCAATGAGCACAGTCTAGTGATGCAGAACAAATAAAAGGCATTGAAACAAAAGAAATGAGACAGAATGGAGATGGGTCAACCCAAATGGGCTGTGCATGTGCTGTTGAAAACAATATGAGAGCTTTGCAAAGAAGTGCAGTAATGATGTACAAGCAGCAAAAGGAAATTTCACACCTTCACAGGCCAGAATAAATCTCAGCTCTCTTAGTAATCAGAGCAGTGTAGTCATAGTTTGGTCTCTAGGAAGAGGATTCTCTGGTGAGTACCCTCCAAAAAACTGTCATCAGGAAGTAGAAGCTCTATGTTGCAGTATCTGGAAGAATTTGTGCTGTATGAGGCTACAAACCACCATTGCAGGATTCGTATGGATCAACAGTAAATCACATGAAGGAAAGATGCTTTCCCACGAGGACTCACAAAGCAATGACAAATAGGAGTGCAAACAAGGAAGGGATTTGTGGCAGAGGAGGAATATTTTCCTGACAGTATTACTCCATTGCTGTGGGCTATATGTAGTCCACAATCTCCCTGTGATATGCTTGTTGGGCTGGTTTACCTAGATGCTGCTTTCCCCTGTTGAGCTTGCCTTCTGCAGCTCCCAGGGAATGACATCCCACAAGACGAAGGATCCAAGGGACTCTGGCAAAGCAGCAAAAAAGCCAAAGAATGGAGTCTGAGACCCAGTGAAGCACACATCATGGGAGACAGTGATGCAGGAGGAAAAGTGGCAATGAGAACAGCAGTGCTGTGGCGGCTACTAGCCAGAAACTTGGAAAGGAGCCTTAGAAACTTAGAAAAGAACACTGTATCATCCGCTGACAAAGAAGAGCCGTATGCCACTTGAGTTTCACTGCCTGAAAACCATATGGATGGCTATTGCTCAGCAGGTGAACCAGCAGCACCCTGCCATCAAAGCTGGTGTTGGCTTTGAGGCTAGTGCTGACTCCCAGGTCTGTGCTGTGCTGGATTCCCGCTTTTTCACATCTGGAGTAGAGAAAAAAAGCTCTTGACATGTCTAAACTCTTCTCCCAAAGCTTTTATTTTTAATCTCTGTTCCTCTGTTGGAAAATAAATAAATAAATAAATAAAAAGTAATATTTGGGAAGTGTTTGTTACCATTTGTGTGCCCAGGGAGTGCTGACCCGGCCGGCTCCGTGCTGCAGAGCCGCAGTGCCACCTCCTGGCCTTTGCTTTCCTGCTGAATACCAGAATTACAGGATTGCCTGCAATCCTCACATGCCAATTATTTATTTTCTTGAACTGCCGCTGTTACTGTACTTGCATTAACACATCTCCTTGGAGAAAATGTGTTTAGGTTTACATAAAAGAGTTCACAGAAATACTGTGTGAATAAGAGAATACGATATCTGTGATGAATTTCTTCAAGACCTGATCTTCTTATTGTTGAATTTTCCCCAGCTGCAGCAGTTTCCTGCTAATCCTGGACTAGACACATCTGTTTCTCTAGATTTCCAATGAGATCCCAGAAAAACGAAAGGAAGATCACCTCCCATAACTTAGGGGATCACAATCCCAACAATCCAAAGTGCTTAATACATTTTCTGAGTGTGATGAGGCTGGGAAAACTCTTACAGACTGCATGCTCTGAGTAGTTTTCCCATTTCTTCTGTTACTTACGAAGCAAAGTCAGTGCACCTAGGAAAGAGCTCGGGGGCAGTGACTGACTCTGTTCACACTCATTAATTCCAGCCTCGCTTGTCACTGCGAAGGACCTTGTGTGTTTACAGGTCTGCTCTCCTGCAACTGCAGGCAACCGTGACCATGTAATTACTTTCCTTCACCCAAGTGTTCAGAGAGGTCTGGAAAATCAGTGGTTAGGGTAAATGCCCCTGGGAAGGCAATATTTCAAAGCTGAGTAAACTGACAGGCTAGGGAATTTATTTGTCCAAAAGTGTGAGTTTTGATTTATTTCCCTCAACTGAACCCCACTGACTGATTTTTTGTCAAATTCTTTCAATAGTGCTGAGTAATGGTTGAACATAATACCCTCCCTCCCTCCCTCACAGCGGATTTTAGAAATACGTGACTTGAAGCCTCATCCTTCTTCACATGTTATTCTGCATTTTTCTGTTTTACCACACCAGGTGCTATGAAGAACTTCATGATCCAGAGTCACATAAATTGACACATCCTCTCCTCTCTTTCATTTAAAATGTATCCCAGATAGAAGTGTACTGAATTCTTGTTCTGGACACTTGTTTATCTCATTGTTGGATCTTCCTAGGAAGAAGCAGCTCTGCAGGGAGATTCCATTGGAAATAGGGTCCTACCAGTATGCATATCTGCAGCAATGCCTCCTGCAGGACAATTTGAGCTCTCTGTTCAAACAATCAGAATTCAAAACCAAATCTCTCATGTTTATGGAAAAAAAAAGCAAGGTGTTTAATACTGATTCAACTTTGGCAATAACTGTTTGGAATAGCACAGAGTTTGAATTAGGTTTTCAGATGTTTGAATTTCTGTAAGCATCATGAAGGAATCCATATCAGTCTCTGCATTTTTCTATGAGTTTTATGAGACAATATCTTTTTAAAGTCACTTTTATACATACCATAGTGGCCTTGCCACAGTGCACTTTTACAGAAACCAAATAAAAATGAACAGTCAAGTGCTACATACTTTGCAACCTTTGTAGCTAGACTGCTGTGATATTTTTTTTTTTTGAGTGAGGTTTACAATATCATTGCAAAGTATGTTTACTATATTAATACATAACTGTGTCCAAGCTCTATCTCTGAGTGCGTTTGTGGAGGTGTGTGTATGCATAAGGAAAAACTGGATCACTTTCACAGAAATCACAGCATGGCTGAGGCTGGCAAGGCCCTCTGAGTGCATCTGGCCCAAGCCCTGCAGTTTGTGCCCATTTCTTTCTGTCCTGTCACTGGGCACCAATGAAAAGAGCCAATCTCTTCCTTCTTTGCACCCTCCGTACAGGTACCTATATACATTTATACATCCCTCCTAAGCCTTCTCTTCTCCAGTCTGAACAGTCCCAGGTCTCAGTCTTTCCTCAAATAAGAGATACTCCTGTCCCTTCAATCATCTTTGTGTCCCATCACTATACTCTTTTAAATATGTCTGCATCTCTCTCGTACTGAGGTATCCAGAGCTGGACACAGGTGCAGCCTCATCAGTATGGAGAAGATAATGGTTTTGCAAACGTAGTTAAATGAACTTCAGCAGTAGAAACTGATAGTGCTCAGGTCAAAACACATTCCTGCCAAAATGGTGCATTCAGATTTCATAACTCTTGCAAAGCAAATAGGAAACAAAAGTCAATACTGTGACAGAAATTTGTGATGCTTTTGTTGGATAATCACCCCCATTAATTTCTTAATATGTTAGGCTTGCTCCGAAAAGTGGAGCAAGTGGTTAGAGATCTGTTGCCACTTCCTTCACATGGTGACTGTAGGCAGTGGGATGGAAAAGCTGGTGTTCTTTGCAGTGGAAGTTGCCAAAAATTGACAAGTTGACATGGAATTGTTGGTGAAGCCCCCTCTCAGTCCCTTGTGGTTTCTTCTGGGTGTTTGAGATACTCATTGATAAGGGAGATCTCAGAAATGAATTGATGATAATAAGTAACATAAAGTACTCTGAAATACTCTTAGTATGCTTTCTGCCACTTTTGGCATCAGTGTGTACAGATCAAACATGACAAGTTGTGATAAAAGATGTACATTTTATTGATGTTCATTTATAGTGACTTGCTGCTCATCTGAGACTTTTGTGCTTGTGGGTCACATAGACCTCTGGAGCAATTATTTCTAAAGCTGTGACAATTCACAGTGATATTGCTAATCTTAGGATGATCTAGAACAACAGATCGAAGAAAGAAAAGGAATAGCTTAGAGTAAAGGGGAATAGATACAAAGGATCTAGTTTCAAAAGGAAGAACGTATAAGGTGGGCAGGCTTTGACAGAGGTGGGGAGAAATGAAAGAATCAATATAAAAATTCAAATTAGGAAAGTATAGCTAGAAACCTCATAGCAAATTGTTGATGTTGATTTAATACCATGTGACACATTGATCCATGTATTCGTGTACTTCTATAATACAGTCATATACTGAAACAAAGTAAACCTGTGGAGCTTAAGTGCTGTGCTTCTGGTAATGAACTGCTCTATCATCTGACTCATTTAGGCAAACATACTAAAGTTATTTTAGTGCCAAATTTATAACGTCAGTTAACTGGCTACTCTGCAGACTTCAGAACAGTAACTGCTTGGCTGAGCTCATCACTCAAAACCTATAAAGCTCAGAGTGGTAATCTGCACTAATCAGAGTCATGGCTTCAAGTTGCCATCACTCATCAAAATTATCCAGGTTTCTTCAGGTCATGTGGCATAAGTGCTTCTATACACTGGGGAAGATTTATAAAGGTTCCTACAGGAAAAGGGAGTTTAAATCATCCTGTGTTCACTAGTTTCCCTTCTTTGCTCAGAATGAAAGTTACTCCTTCCTACCAAGATTTAGCTTCATCTCTTAGTTAGTTCCTAGGAAAATGTTGCTGCCCAAGTAAAGCATGGGCAAGAACCTGGGCTGAGACCACAAACAGAAGAAGGCTGACACAGTATGTGATTACCCTTGCTCAAGGGACATGGTGGATTAAAGTTACATTTTTGGCTAATTAAGTTTTTCCCTGACATATCTTGCAGGAGAACAGCAGAGGATGCTAGAAAGATGCAAAGGAAAAAGAATTTTGCCTCCTACATATCCAAATTACATGACTAGTCTTTAATTTAGGAATGCCTTCAGGTGTAGATAATGCTGAGAAGGTACTAGTTCTTTAACTGAATGCTCAGTGCTGAGGACAGACATGCAAATGACATGGAAGTTCAGAGAATATGCACATGTTGAATGAAGGCTGCAGCTGTTCTATTGTACACTAAGCCACTGATCTTATGTCATATGTGTACTGCATCACAAATGAAATGAAGACAGTAAGCAACTCTGCCATAAGGTTATGCCCATTGTTGGGAGGAAATGTGAACAGAACGGAAAACAGATGTTCCAGTTGGCCCATTTGAAGACATTTCCAGTCTCCCTTTTGGGACTCGCAGGGACTGAACTGGTTCAACAGGCAAGATTTTATCAGAGTTCAGAGAATGTAATGAAAGAAATCGTAGCGGTCAAGGCCTTTTGTTGGAAACAAATGGCTGCTCTGAATCAATACTCTGAAGATAACAGCTTTGAAGAAGACTATCAGGAGCAAAGATTATTTTTATTGTTAAGAACTCAGATCTCAGGCTCACAAACATCCACACTCCAGCCATATTTTGATTCAATGTTGAAACATTCTCAGTGACTGGAACTGTAGATGGTAGCAATGGGGAAGGGTGAAGGGAATCATGATGGGAAGAATAGAAGGAGCAAAAGGCCATGCTTCATAGGAGTGCCCAACACCAGCAGGATTAAATTTCCTTAGACTTGTTGTAGGTCAGGATTACTTTCCTTGGTCATACGGAATCCTTTTGGGATCACAAGGCAGAGCACAGATGTTATTTTCGTCATGTCCAAACAAATCCCAACTGTCTGTCCCTACCAGAAAGGGCCAGTTCATTGTTTTCTCAGCTGTTCTTCTGCTCCCTTTAATGTATATTATAGACTGGGAAGAGCTACTGAGAACACAGCTGAATGTAAGTATGAAGAAATCATTAGAAGAGAAGAATGATTATTTTCTAAGTATAGTAGTAAGTATATAACAAAACTTGTCTTCAAATTATCACGTCTTGACACGTCTTCCTTGTCAGTTATCCAACTTGTTACTCAGAAAGAGTAACTCAGAAAGCTATTTTTAACTAAGAAAAACTTCACTACATTGAGAACTGTGCATAACAAGTTGTCAAGACCTTAGTGGCTGACATGAAAGATAAATGGCTGGATAACTTTTCTCCCTGAGGTTGCTGATTCCAACCCAGATGATGGCATAGCTGAGCCTTCTAAGTGTAGACCAGTATATATTCCTGGGTGACATGATTTCATTTACCTCTGTTAAATGATGATAATTTTACTTCACTTTCTGGATACTCCAGACATTCTGTAGAACTTCGTTTGGGTTTTGTTTTTTTTTTTCTTTTTTTTTTCCATGATAGAGGCAGCAGAGAAAATGGCAGCTGTGATAATCAGCCATTATACAGTTCCCAAAAATTAGCATAGCAGCTGAGGCAGAAATTACCACTACCATTTCCATGTGATTTGGAATGTTACTCACTTACTTGTTTGAAACCTTCTGCAAGCCCTAAAGAAGAAAAAAGGAAAGGAAAAATGGTGAGGAAGTTGGTGCTTATATCAAAGCTCAAGTACAGGCATTCTCTGCTCTAATGTAGATTTGGGTAGAGCAGGTTCTTCAGACTGGCAAGAGGAAAAGGAAGAATGTACTTGCAATTGATAGCTCACTCTTGCTGAAGTAGCTACGCTGAGCCAATCCTTGAGTGCTTGCCAACATCTTTGTTTTCACTGCAACATTTTCTCCAAGCAGAAGGAAAAATGTGATAAACAGCATAAAAACTGTTCAAAACATACAAGACCATTTCATGTAGCAGGATATCAGACTAGTTTTTCTTTCCTTTAAAAGTCTTCTGGAAAATATCCAGCAACCTTTTATTCCAACATTAGAGATCTGCACTTTCAGGCATTTGTATCCTAATGGTTCCCTGTCTTATGTTTTGGGTTAAACTAATAATATTGCTGGATATATATTTAATTGACCCTTCAGGGTATTAAAATTAAACTAACTGTCTGAACACTTAGGAAAGGCAGCCAAGTCTGACATTCTGTTGTAAAATAAGGGAGTTTGCCACAGCCTGGACACAGAAGCTTTGTGCATTAGAGCTTGACCAAAGCACAAGCAGAAATCTGATAGCTGGAGAAATACCCTGCAGTTAACAGGCATGTAAACCAAGGAACCATTGCAAGATTAAGTATCAGGTACTATTACACTCTGCTGCACCAGGAAGTGGTTTTGGTTCAAAGACCTATTTATGCCAGAGTCCTTCACCAGACCTGAGCCGAGCATATAATGCAGACGCTCACTACATATAAGGAGGCCTTTATTTTCTTGTAGTGAAACAGTGGTTCAGCTGTGACCTTTGCTGGCCCTGGATCCCACCTCTTTCCAGGGATCTCTTCAAGCATCCAACTGACTGTTTGAAGTTGGGGAGAGCAGCAACAAGAGGAATTTGTATTTGATTCCACTGAGGATTAATGAGACCTTTATTATCACTTGTCTCTGCCTCAACTGATGTTGGAGCATAGAGACTATTTTAAACAGATCAAGGCACATTTTAAACTCTTGCCCTAAGGCAAATTGGCCACTTTGTCTGATCACAGCCTCTGTACTGATATAAAGGTCCATCTGTGAGATTGCACAGACAGCTCTTGTAAAAGCCCTCATGACCTCAGTATGTGCTTCAGATGTTACATACTTAGTCAATAGCTTCTAAGCTGCTAAGTTTTCTTAGGGCTCTGTGCATGTGTCTCTCTTAATTACTGTAGAGGCAATATGCATTCTTTGAAACAGCTAAGTAGCTTTTAGTGAGATATTGGAAAGGCAAGGTGGTAATGATAGCTGTAGAGTGGCCTTCCTCGTTAGCCAAAGTGCTACTGAAAACATCTTGTCATTTTACATCATCCATCTGCTGTGTTTGGAAGAGGAGAGCTTAGAAACCTTGTGGTGCTACGTCTGCAGTAAAACCATACAAATAAATGATTTGTCATTTACTGGTTGTGCTAAAAATAAACACAAATCAGGAAAACAAACAAATCACATTCAGATTACTTGAAAAAAAATGAATGCAACAAATACTTTTGAGGAATATTCAAGATTATTTTTATCTGTATCAATCAAAAAAGCAGGTTAGATAAATAGTGTAACAAAGTCGTTTTGAAATAAAAACCAAAATAATGGTTTTGAAAACTCAGTTCACAATTATGGAAGAGAAAACTATTGGGCTTTTGTACCACATGCTTTTATATCACTTCTCATCTTCCATTGGATGGATCAATATTTTCTTGCATTTTGTTTAATGTCACTAAAAAAATACCCTGGTCATGGTATATTACTTTGCGTGAAATGGTTTTGATTATCCATTTTAAGTTCTGTTTCCTTCAGATGTGTTTAGAACTCCATAGTACACTGGAGATTCCCATTTTTGCAGAGCTAGGTGATCCACTTGCCTTTGTATCAGCACCAACCACTGTACTGTATAATTTTTGGTGCATAAAGGAGTTTTGAAACACTTTCCAAACATACCACCTAGGACCTTATATTTTGAATATGGTTACATTTCCAGAAGCTTTGATTTTATTTTTTTTCAACACACCTGTTTACAAAAGGAAAATAAAATTGTAACATAATTTTCACACATCAGCAACTGAAGTACAAACATTAAAGTCACGCAAAATACAAAAACCATTCATGGAAGCGCTACGAATCAGAAAGTTAGTAGAGAGTATCCCTGATACACATCTGCTATGTATTTTGATATTTTTTCTTGACGTTTCAAGTGTGTTTTTGCTAATAATTACCCACATTTCTAAAATGCTTTGAGCTCTAGTTCCAGACATATGAACTATGGTAGTAACATCTTTTTACCATTACAAATGATATTACTACAAGTGATACGTACTTTTGCTGTTTTCAGAGCCCAGACACCTTCTATCACCTTCCTTCAAGGAGTACAGGAAGTCACTTCTTCTTCCTGCAAAGACCTTAATGTAAGGGCAGTTAATTACCAAATGAAGTTCTGACATGTTCTAGCATGGAGTTACCCTTCAGAGTAAGGTACAAACATACATAAAGAAAACTGGGCAGCTGCTTTCTCTCCTTAGCCCGAATTTTTAAAAAGCTCCTATAGCACTTTAAGGTTGTGAATGAAAGCAAATGACATTCCAAATTTCTGCTTTTTGGAACTCTAACCTGTAGTGGGCTTTTTTTCATTAGAGTGCTCCCACTGCAATACCACAGCAGTCCAGTTAGAGAGTTCTGGTGCCTTTAACAGCTGTAAACATTTTAGGGTTTGGACCTTTACAGTTGAGACAAATTAAAATTGATTTGTGGAGAAAAAGCAGTTCTTGTATTGCCATGGGGTCTTGGTGACCCTTCTGGGGAACTTACACCATCCTTGCCTGGCACTTGGTGTAGCTGTGTGTGATTTGTACAAAGGAGTCTGATTTCTTCTATTTCTTTGCAGTCTTAGAAGTACTGTGCACCTGTACCACAGGGTACAGTAGCACAGCAGCTGTTGTGAGCAGGAAGCGTTTTCCTCTCAGATTATGAGGCCAGGGTTCCCTTTCAACCTCCTGGAGCAATTGTGGGGGAAAAGAGTGAATGGTACCCTTTTTTCCCTCAAAAGGTCACAGGAATCCTGGGTAAGGAGTAGCCAAAATTTCAGCTGTTGTTCTTCATGGGCATGGGGTACACATGTGGGGATACATTGGGCGAGATCTTAAGCGGTGCATGAATTTGGAAGATGGATATAAAATGAGCTTGTAAGTAGACTTGTTTCCCAACATTCATTGCCTGCGTTAGGAGATTTTGACAAGAAATATTTGAAGGTCTCTCAAGTTATTAGCAACCCAGAGGAGTTAGGCTGGGTAATGGGAACAGGGAAAGGACATTTTTTTTTTTCCAGTGAGAAGTGCTGTGATGCTGTATCATGATGGTGGCTCAGTTCTTAGATGGGGTGGGAGCTGCTGTGTCTGCTGTGGGAGAATGTGTCATCTTCTCAAGGCAAAGTGCTGCAGTGGAAACTCTGAGGCCCTGAAGGAGGTGGTCAGCTGCACTGGCTCACAAGTGCAGGCACTAGTGCCAATCCACAAAGTCCAGGAGAGCTACCCTGTGGGGTGTCCATGGGGAGGAAAAGAAACTGACCAAGGGTCTTGCTCTCATAGCAGACTTGATGGATGTGGAGCTGGACTTTTCCCATGAAAAGCTACTGAAATCTCAGCAGCTCAGGAGTGGTGCTGGCACACCTTCTCATTAGGCTTGCCAGCCACAGCTGGTAATATGTGAGAATGATGGATCCATTTCCCTTTTACAGTGCAGCTCCTGGTAAGAAGATATCTGAAGTCCTGGTTGAAATGGCATTTTGCTTAACAGCAGTAGATTTATGAGCATTTTCAACGCAGGCACATAGGTGGCTAGTGTGGACTGACTGAGAGTTGAAAGAGCCATGAAGTTATTGCTTTATTTCAGCTCATGGTGAGATGACGAATGGATTTGCAATTCTTCCAGCATATTTTGATTCAGAATCATTCAATGAATTTCTTCAAGTCATCAATTTTGCGAATCTTTTCACAATCACAGTAGCACATCACAATTCATGCTGTGATATTTAATAGATATAAAGCTCTGATCCTAAGGAATATGAAATCTTGACACTAGCAAAATCGAACAGGAGTTTTATATTAATTTAATCGAGACAAGTACTGAATGTTGATGCAGATCTACCAGAGCCTTCTGAACACTCCTGTATTCATGGCAGAGATGAAGCTCAAATGTGTGCATTCACTGGGAAATACATGCAGCCAGGTCTGTCTGAAATCATACATCTATGGCATCATACATCTATGGCATCATACATCTATGGCATCATACATCTATGGCATACAGGTTGACTGGTGATTTTGAAGAAGTAGTACATAAACCAGGAAATTAGAAGATTGAGCCTCCTTCAGTGCTAGCAGAATGCTGCAGATATTTGCTTTGAACTGCACCTCACGGAAAGGTTTGGCAGCTGGCAAGTGAGCTTGCTCTTCTTGAATATTTTTGAATGGCTGATTGACAGCTGCCACGTGCTTTGCTTTAGACAGCCATAAATAGTTTTAGCCATTGCTGTAGTTATGATGGCATTGATACCCTCATTTCCAACTGTGATGCAAGCTTTTAAGGTCTGAACCCTCCCCCAGAAGCGAAGTACAGCAAACTCAGGTTGATACAATTACTCATGAGACTTCACAGCACTGGGGCACCAAGTTCAGCAACTTGGGCTGTGGCTATGGCTGCCAGGAGGAATGGCCGCGACACAAACAACTGGCAATGAAAGCACAGAATGCAGGCAGTTTCCGTACTCAGTCAGCAGCAGGCGGTTGTTATTGCGCTTTGCACCAGGAGGTGGCAGGGCCGGGCTGCTCATGCCTCCTTACCGGCCTTTTGCTGATGCTCTGCCTCTCTTTGCACGGGATTTTAAAGCTCTTCCAGGAGATGCAGCATCTTGCAACAGACATCAAGCTTGTGAGGCATTCATGGAAAACAGATTGCAGGTGCTCAGCAGTTTATTAAAGAGCTATCACTCGTGGCTTGAGATTGAACTGCGTTAAATTCCTCAGGTTCAGACAACCCCAGTCTTCACAGAAGTGTTGGTGAAGGTCAGAATTTCAGTTTAGGCTTTTCTGAAGATCCCCCATTTCACCAATTGTTCCCGAGACAGTTGGAGAACTGTGAAATAGGTGATGCCAACCCAGCTCTTTTAGCTGACTGTTCTGCCCTCTCTCTCCTCCCTGGGGGTTTTCTTTTTATTTCGCTTTGAAAATGACTTTTTTTTCTTTTTCTTTTTTCCCCTTTTTTCTGTTGTGCTCATCTTCAGCACAGTTCTTTCAGTCTTTCAAGCTCAGAAAGACTGTGGGATGATAGTCTCATGCATAGCACAGAGAAGGAATTTATAACTTGTTCTACCTACTAAGCCCACAATGTCATTCAGCTGTCACAAAATCAAACATATACAGAAAATGTCACTGCCTGTTGCTATTAAGGGAAAAGCCTATTTTGGTATTTTGGCTCGAAGGAAAAAAAACAACAACACAATAAAACAAAAAATCAAAACAATAACAACAACAACAGCAAAATCAGAAAATTTGTGATGACCTTTTCTTAAAGGTAATAGCTTTTCACTGCCAAATTTTCTGCCCCTACTCCAGAGATGAACTATGCAATGCAGTGATTTTCCAACTGCAGAGTAAGCGTAAGATTTCTGGCAGGGAATTTTTGGATCTGTTTTGTGTGGTGGCCGAGGCCATCCAAACTACCTGGAATTCTGGATTTTTGTTGTTCTTTTACATATGCGAAGGGGGACTGCTATAAAAATGGAATTGCGTTTTGACTTTCAAGTAATTTATTAGCCACAGTAGTAACAGTGGCAGTAATTAATTGATCAGAGAGGAAGCATGTACCTGATTCATGACAGTCACTGGCAATAGGATGCTTTTCAATCAAGCACATCTCAGTGCTTTAAGGCTGGGAGACCACAGTCTCTGCCACTTCTGTGAGTAGTGCCCAAGCCAGCACAAGCCTGCAGAGCTCACCTCCCTTTCAGCTCTATCTCCTTTCTCCATGCCCCATGGTGCTTCAGTGTGAGAAAAATCCAGCTGACCAGCTGACCCAGCCCATGGCCAGCCCAGATTCTACTGCTCTAAGTACACCCACTGACGGCACTGGGTTTTGTGGCCTCTAAGGAATGGCCTGTGGCTTGTGCTGGCCCTCACTGTGCCTTGCTATCACACGAAGGCTGCCTATTGCCCAGAGCAAAAGCCAGGCCAGGGACTGGGTTAGTTCTTTGACATCGCAGAGGAACAAGGCGAGTCTATAGACCATGCTCCCATGTGTGGGTGAGACAAGTGGGCTCATGCCAGGCTTGGTCCCTCATGAAACCCACCACGAAGCAGAACTGCAGGGCACGCAGCAGATGCTGAGCACAGGCAGAGGCAACCTGAAGGGCCTTCATCCCTTGGAGGCAGCTAGCACATATGCCTTTCATGCAAGATGCATAGCAAGGTGTATAGCAAGGCTGCAGGGAGTGAGGAACACCCTCAGGCTTCCCTAGAGCTGGCGTGCAGCTCCTCCCCACCATTGGCTGTGCAGCTAGGGCAGGCTTCTTCCCGTCTTCCTTCTCCTTGATGATTTAAGGCTCTAGTGTGAAAGGCTCTAACTCTTCCTCTCCCTCAAAGTTTGGCCATACAGCAGCCTCCTGGACGGTACGGCACCAGCAGGGCATTAAGTCATGCTTTGATCAGGGCTGTGGGCTGTTGATAGCATGTACTCTCTAACTCTTGCATGGCTTTTCAGGTACTAGCAGCACTTCAGTCCTGAGCAGCATGTGTGATTTATAGCTATCACCTTTATGTTGTCCTGCCAGAGCCTCAGCTCCCAGAGCAGCCCCAGGCTGCATGGTATTGTGGTGGTTGTGTCAGAGTAAAAAGTGGGCACTGCTGAGCTGCTCTGCAGTGTGACAGGGACCAGGTCAGAGATCTGTGTCAATGTCAAATGCAAATGGGTTCACTGTCCTGAGGATGGTTTTGTTACAACCTGCCATGCCACAAAGATTTAGCCTGCTGCTACCAAAGGTATCACCCTCCCAGTGAAAACTCTCAAGGTAACCAATTTACAACATGGAGAGAGAGCTGACTTTCAAGCAGGTTTTCCCATCCCGAAGGTCCTCTCTGAAAGCTTCAGTAGAAAAAAAAGTGCTTCTGTACTACGAGACTCAAATGAAGTGGCCATAGCTATGACTATCTTATTTCCACATTACTGCCCAAAGTGTTCTGAGGAACTCCTAACTCACCATTTTTTTGCGCATAGACCATTTGGGGAAGGTTAAAGCCAGGGTCCATGAATGGAATTGTTTGTGATGATGCAGAAAGAAGAGAACCATATTCCAATACCAGACCTGGAAATCATTAGTATTATCTCTGACTTCTGTTTTCTCAGCTGACATTTCATTTAGTTTAGTGTAGATCCCTTTTTGTCAGCTTGTTCCCAACAGATTCAGAGGGCCAGCTGGTCTCTGCATTTCTGAAAAAGGCCTTGCCCCCATTAAAGATGTTGGACACCTAAACACTATAAAAAGTCTGGACCTAATCACCTTCCAAAACATAAAGCCCTTTCTCATCAAATTTCCTTGTATATAAGCCTGGCCTACAGGCTGCTGTGAATTGAATTAGGTACCTTCACTGTCTATGAGCTTAAACCCAGACTTACTGCCTGGTTTCTCACTTGCATCCCATAATTTTCCCCAATCTGGTGTCAGCATTGCCACTTTGGTAGAAGGCGGATGGTTGGACTAGATGATCTTGGAGGTCTTTTCCAACCTTGGTGATTCTATGATTCAAGATTCTAGGTTCAGGCTCTGTATTCCTTTTGGAAGCTGCTCAAGGCATATGAGGCCCCTTGGGTGTGGGGATGAAGCCCTAGGCACGGGGTCAGAGCCCTGACCCTGGGCCGGTGTGCTGTCCCTTCATAGTGCATCCTAACAGAGCAAAAAGATATCATTTTTGACTGCGTCTGCAAAGCTGGTCCAGAAAACTGCTAAAATCCTTCTAGTTGTCTAAGGAAATTTTAGCATTAATTTTACAATATATAATTTGTAGGGGCTCCTCTCTCACAAACAGCTGTCCCCCCGTGTTCTCCTTGGTTATTTCCCTCCATTCTCCACTGCAGCCAAACCATTTTGAAGGCTCAGGAGCTGCTCCTTTCAAGCAGTGCCTGGAAAAAATTACTTCAGCGGTGAAAGATTCTCTCACACAGATCCTTCAAACATTACCTCCTAGCAACCTCAGAAATAACTCCAAGAAGCAGAAGTGCCCATGGTGTAGCCTAGAGCCAGACTGTAACCCATAATGTTCTGCAGTGTGGCCTGGAGCTGCCTGCCTGGTGCTTGAAGCCTGGGAACACAGGCAGGACAGTGCTGCAGGGTTTCCATAGCGGGTGGTGGTAAGCATGACTGATTCCTGCTTTCTGGGGAAGAGGAGATACTGTGCCTTCTTGTATTTGAAGGCAATAATTTTTTAAAGCTATTTAGGGAATTATTGCTGCCTTTGAATACTCTCTGTATGTAGTAAAGAAACAGGTAGCAGCACAGATAAGGTTATGCCACATTTCCCAGTTTTTTTACTTTGCTTTTTTTTTTTTACCACATAACCAGCCCTTCAGAAATTGATCTTAAATCTCTTGAAGTGCACCTGCAGTGTCACCCATTAACTTGGCATCATAGTGTAAGACTGGCTACTTCCCTGTGATGCTATATGGATTTCAGCTTTGGAAACCCCACTGTTCATGTAAGTATTTGAATGTGTAGGACGAGATTTATCTGAGCACCTATGTGACTGAGGACCTCAGTTAGCAATTCCTTGCATTTCACAGTGATCATGTGCTTGTCCCATCTGCACGATGGCAGCAGAGAACTCATTGGTATGACTAATCTCTACCAGATTCAGAAGAAGATACTGGGCCTCTTTCTGCCCCAGTTGCTAAACCAAGAATCCCAAAATGAAGCATCAAATAAAAGTCAATGGGTGCGAAGGATCAAGGATAGCAAGGAAATTTTCTTGATAAGTGCTGTTCCCACACAAACAGATGGAGGCATCAGGAAGTGACAGAGGAGTGGAAAGGAGAAGCATCAAAGTTATATTGGAAAAAGTGATGTTGAAGTCCCACTCAACACACGCTGTACTGCTTGGATTGGGTCCCAAAAGCCTCACAACAGGCAGCTAACGTAGAATAGTCAGTATCTGTTCTGCTTATGTGTTGGTATGTCATGTTTAAATTACTGTGCTACTTCGCATCAAGTACACTTGCTTTATAATTAAATTTTGAAATTACATTTTCTCTCCTGAGAAATATATATATATTAAATAAATTGCTTATTCTTCAGAAACTGAATGTTGTAGACAAAGATGGTTTCTGTTAATGAAAGACTAAACTGGAATCATTAAGAATGAAGGGAATATAAACCATATGTTGCTAAGTTTGGTGCACTGAAAACGGTTCTTCTCTCTATTGCATTCCCTGGGGCTGTTTTCGGGCTGGAGGCAATATATTTATTTCATTTTGTGGTTTAGCACTAGATAACTCAATTAGCTGCAAGTTGGAAGAACTGAATGTTTCTGGTCCACTTAAAAGAGTCTTTCTACTGAGAGATGGAGAGAACTAAGTCTGAATGCCTCGTTCTTCACAAGTCAAATCATAAAGCTTGAGTAGTTGCTTTTCAAGGTGAAAACTTTCTCTGTTTTGCTGTTTTTATGTATTTTTGCTTTTTTTTTTCCCCTTTTCTTCCTGAAATTTAAGGAACGTGTCAATCCTGGAGTGCATCCTTTTACACAAAGAGTATTTTATACTGGAGATTTCAATATTCTTTTCACAGAAGGCTGAAAGCCACTCTTTGGAAGGAGAGTTTTTATCATTTTCAGAAGTGCCCATTTGTGAAAAACTGAAGACATTAAAAAAACTGCATGAACACAACTCTCACAAGCAATTTAAGTGCCTTCATTTTAGGTTTTTTAGTTTAAAAGTGAATGTTGGCCTTGGCTTCTAGAACAACTGTCCTTTGTTGGTGGTTTGATTAGAAGATGCATGTGGTGACAATAAAAAGAAACATTCACAAAGATAATTACAAGTAAAAGCACACCATGCAGGGTGATGTTACTCATTCTATTTGTATTGTTGATATTTATGAGTTTGGACAATTGATGCTAGCTGTGAATATATTTATGAATACCAAATAGCTCTTTTATTTTAGTGGGAAAAAAACCCTTTTTGTATTATTTGTATTCCAAGTGCATTTTATGTCCTCCAGCTCTAGAAAGGCCTTAAGCAATTGCACTGGGAAAATTGCTGTCTCCAGTACATCTTCTTGATTGACTCCATTAAAATCAGCATTATGTTTCTTGTAAAACATGTAATAAGTGCTGTCCTGTATCCTGGCACTCACTAGACTTTTTAACAGCCCTCATAATACCAAATGAGCGCTTCTTGTACTGCTCCTGCTGTGGTGTCCATGCATCCACTTTCTATGCTGATTTGACCAGTACTTCGTAGATACGCAGTGACTGCCAACAGCTGCACACTGTACTTGTAATTACACCACCAAAATCTTTATGAAATTCTACAAGAGGGATAGAACACTTTTTTTTCATCCCTTGCCTTCTTGTTTTCTCTCTCCCATGAGAGTGATGTGTATCTAAGGAACTTTAACCCAGGGCTTGTTGCAGGAGCAAAGAACACTCTTTAGAGCTTTTCATAGAAATTAATTAGGTAGATCTGAGTTTAAGACTTAAGTTTCCAAAATACATAAACTTTTTTAAAGTACAGAAAGCGGCATGCTCTGTCCATGATTCCAGCAGCTGAGGCAGGGACAGGCACGTGTCCCTCTGCACACCACAAAGACTTCTCTCTTCTTCAGCTTGCACTTAGCCCAGAAGAGGTTGCTTTTAGAGAGAAAAAGAGAAAAACTGGGAGAACTTTTCATTTTTATCCTCACATCCAAGACAATTTTTAGCATGGGTTAGTCTAAGTAAAATTAGAAGGAAAAAAGTGCTTTTGTTTAGTTGGGTAGTTCACCCAGGTGTTACACGTGCGGTAGTGATATTCCCAACTACCAAAATACACAGTGCAACAGACATGTCTCCGGATGCTGGCAACTCACAGTTTAAGAAGTACATTAGTTTTCTCATCTTTGTAAATGCTGAGCAGCAACTATAGACAAAGGGAGCTTTTTGAGATTGGGCAGTCCTCCAAACAGCACTACCAACTGACCAAAAAACTGACTGTTTTTTCAGCTTTAAGTAGTTGTGTGCTAGCAACCAAGACGGTGTTCAGACATGCTGTTTTGAATAATAAGGCTACTGACAGTTGCATTTGGTATCACCAGAACCAACTTAAGATAACTGTATAATTGAGGAAAAGCATCAAGCTGCCTTACCCTTGAAATTGTGTATTTTTATTTCAGAACAGCTGATTCTTGTCTAAATAACCAGATAAATTAGATCACTCCAGTAGTGCGCCTGATTAGATTTTTATTAAAGGGGCTCGTTCCTGCTCCCCTTTGGCAACATTCCTTTCCCTGTTGGCAGCACTTGGTCTTTGGGCTTAAATAAACTTCTGAGTCACATGATGGTGATTTAGCTTTGATGCACTGATGCACAGATGACAACACAGTTCCTATTATAGAACTGGTATCCCTTGGTGGAAACTACAGAATTACTTATGCTTTCTTGACTGAATTTTTATGCTTTAAAAGTTAACCACTTTTTCAGCAATTCTGTTTATTGATGTTTGGGATCTTTTTAGCTACATGAGCTTATAAGGGAAAATACAAGATGGTAAATGATGAGTTTTAATTGAACAAAATGAAACTAATCCTGGCATTGACTTTCACTTGTGGCATCCAAACTAACCATCAAGACCAACCTTTGTTAAAGAAGGAGGAGACATATTCTTTTATAATTTCCTGCAGAAAATTCCTATAGTGTTTCTAGTATTTAATATCTGGGAATCGTTTACTTAAATAGGTTTATATAGGGAAACTAGAAAAGTATCATTCTGCTATTTTCAAACATTTGGAATTTTTGTTTAAGATCTTTACTGAAAGACAGTTTTTGTTCCATTTTATTTCCTACTATAGAACTAAGCCAGAAACAGAAGTTACCCTTTAGCTTGCTACGATATGAAAGGCCACAATCTGTACTTAAACACACATTTTGGGTCCACCTGCCCTCTTCATAAGAAACTGCTGTCAGTGATGTCCCTCATGGCCCCTGCCTTATCCCTGTTTGGGGATGAGAGCTGGTGTGGTACTTGAGGCCATTTGCAGCACAGCCCCATCCTGTCACCACAGCTGTAGGACCGCTGCTTATATGCTATTTCTGGAATGTCTGTGATGGACCAGCAGAGAAAATTGTTTGCTTAGTCATAGATGAAACACTGAATATAGCTCAGATATAACTTTAGTTTAAATACAGATTCTAAACTGTTTTCCCTTTACATAGCTGTGACTAGCTTAAGAAATGACATGTTATGTTAAAAGTGTACACAGGAACACGCTGCCACAGAGAAGCGACAAGGTGAAGAACAGATTGTTTTAAGCAAACCTTATGAGTCTTCTGAAGCCCAGTGGGTTTCCATTGGAAAAAGTTTTGAATAGAAACAAATAACATTCTAAGCATCATTTCCTCAATCATTCTCTGTATTTTTTTCCCTCCCCAGCTAAAAGCATAGCTTATGATTTGAAATGTGGTACGTGCATACATAAGTGGTATGTATGTGTAAACATACCACCCGGACTAGGAATTATAAACATTTAGCTATTAACCATTCAACTACATCATCTTTTCTTGTCGGTGCCTTTTGAGGTTACTCTTTGAAATTCAGAGGATCTGACAAATGTGGGCATTGTGGATCCATTTCAGGAAAAAATGCCTCTGACATATGTGGGCTTGTACACTTCTTAACACAACGTGGGAAGATGAAAGCAAGGGTAACAATAAATAAAGCATCTTTTCTTCTTTAACTGCAGAGTATACAGTCTCATAACAGTTGTTTCTAAATATTGCAGTTGATCCATGGTGGCATGCTAAAAATCTCACAGAGGAGCACACCCCTCCACAGGTTTCCGTAGGTTTCTGAGGGGCAAAGCTGCATTGTATAACACAAGCAGTATTTTCAGGGTTTAAAAAGGCAGGATTTTTCTCCTTGTGGTCACATTTATTTCCCTTGAACTTGTTTTTATTTGCAACACAATGCAGACTTCACTGCACAGTGGAGCTCATTTGTGAGGTGTGCAATAGAAAATAAGTTACTGTTGAAGGACAGGGAACATTTTATGTTTGGAGGCAAGTGTTTGTGCTGTGGCCTGCCACCCTTGGGGTGCTGCTTCTTTTCTGTTATCAGGGCACAGAAATGTGCAGATATCACAGTGGAGAATAAACATCAAGGACTTCTGGGCTCTGCTGCAACCTGTGGCAAGTAGGTGGAATCTCTGAGGTTGGGTGAGGAGTTTTGTGTTGGAGCTGAGTCACGTGGATCATAGAATCGCAGAATCGCAGAATCACAGAATCATTAAGGTGGGAAAAGACCTCGAAGATCATCTAGTTCAACTCTCAGCCCATCACCACCATGTCCTCAAAACAATGTTTCTATATGCTGTTCATCATGTGCCAGTGTGTAAAACAATGAGCTGCAGACTATGAGACTATGAGACTACAGACTATAAGCAGATTCAAGCTGGCAGAGGTATGTCTGTGCAGGCTATGCTCTTCCTGGCAGGTGCTGGCCTCTGCATGGGTGCTTCATGCTTGCTTAGGTGCTTCACCCAGGGTAAGAACTGTACCACAAGAAGATGTTAGGAGAAAAATCATGCTTGCTCCTACCCAGGTTCTCCTCCTGCCGCTCTGTTTGGCTGGCACAGAAGTTTGGCTGTTTTCATTTCTGGGTTCGAGACTATCTGGCATGAAGGAACTAACACTCTTGTTTGATATGGGGATCTGGGCTCAGGCCTCCATGTCAATCATGTCCAGTTTGTGGCAGCTCCATGCACACTAGTGAGGTTTGGCTCTGAGCCCTGCATGAGGTGTGAGGCTGATTTTCTCTGCCTTGGATGTTTCTCAGAGTATTAAATTCCTCTGCCTTTCTCTTGCTCTGAAATCACCCTTCCTGAATCAGCTCTTGAATGCCTTCAGGACCTGGCATATTTGCTACCATGCTGTTCTTGCACACCATCTTATTTATCCATGGCAAAGATAGGGGCTGTTTGATTTTGTGGTTGGGGAAGGTTGCTGTGGGAGGTGTGCCAAGATGTGTGGAAACAAATTTAGGATCTAGCTCTGAGGAAACTAAGGAGGGGAGGAGATAAGCAAAGAGTGTGAAGTGGAGGTCCTGATTAAGTAAAAGTGTTCCCAGAGCCTAGATTAGACATGAGTGATCACAGAGGCAGAATATTTGGAAAATATGAGAAATTATCATTCTTTATTCTTCTAAAAAAGGATAGAGATTGTACAGCTATAAGACAGGCCCTCCCCTTAAAAGATGTGGAGCTGTTGAGTGGGTCCAGGGGAGACCACAAAGATATCAGACGGCTGCAGCACCCCTCCTATGGAGATAGGCTGAGGGAGCTGGGCTTGTCCAACCTGGAGAAGACTTTGGAGAGACCACATTGCAACATCCAGTGCTTGAATGGAGCTTACATACAGGAGGGAGATATGGTCTGATAGTGATAGGATAAGGGGGAAAGGTTTTAAACTAAAATGGGAATCAAACACAGACTAGGAACAGATATGATGGCATCATGTTTACACTAAAGCAATACTTCGCCTGAAGGATTAGTAGCAGGGTTTCTCATCGATATGTTTTAGAGCTGTACATTAATTGACTTGTTTGTTCATCTGACCTAACTGAACAACAACAACAAAAGAAAGTAAAACCAGTTTGTATTTATCAGAAACAATAAGTATTTAGTTTTCTTTGGAAACAGAAAACAGAAGGAAATCACTCATGTAGGATCAAAATATGTCTTTATATCTTTAAACAGCACATTTTGTACAGTGTTTTGAGTTTGGGGTTAGAGGGCAAAAATGAAAATAATTTTCACATTCTATATAAAATATGGCATGGTTTTGCACTTCTGAAATGGAAAGGCTGAGGTAAATTGTTCAGATTTTTTTCCTAGTTCTTGTCAGGCCCTTTTACTGTTTTATTTTGCTCGCATTATATGCAGATATTCCTGAAAAAATATTTTCAGAAAACTAACCATTCTTTGCAAAACAAACTCACCTAACTCCTTCAGTAGAACACTGCTGCTGCCTATCCTCTCCAGCTTATTCTCCTGTTAGACAGCCTGACTCGTGAACAATGCCATATCCTTCACTCTGACCGTGTGCTTGAGAGGGGGCTGCAGATTTAAATCAGGCAATTTAATGTTTCCAATTATAGGAAATGTATTTGGAAGGATGCCAGAATGCTGAATAGCTTGATGAAAAAGAAAGCTTCTTTGTTTCAATTATTTCTTACTGCACTACATGCTTCCCCTTCCACCACTTAATTAGAGATGAGAACTCTGCAGGAGATCCTGTTCTTTATTAATGTATTTTAAAATTATTAACTGTACTTGTAACTGCAGTACTAAAGCTTGAATTCAATGGCAAGACCTGAGTGAGTGAGAAAAGGCAGACCAGTGAGTTATGTCACTAACCTGGGACTGGAGTGCTCTTTTGACAAAGCCTTCTTGTGCCATCACTCACTTGGAGCCAGGTGATCGGAGGTGTTTCATTTTATTCCTGTGGAAAATCATGCAAGTTAGCAACCTTGAGCCTCGTCTCTTCCTGTGAAAATTTTTGCTTTAGGCAGTTTATGAGGATAACTATCCAAACAAGTGACTATTTAGAAAGTCCTGCAAGAAATGTAATAAGTGTACTTAAGTATTCATCAACACACTTTGTTTCCCTTCGTCACACCTTGTAGGAATGGTCTTTTCTCCCTGTTAGAAAATAAAGCCTGTGGCCAAATGTCAATCAAACACCCTCCTCCTCCAGATAGATGGAATAGGATATACTCTTTTCTGTGGCTGCTATGTTCTTCCTGATGTGGGAGTCAATGGGAATGGTAACTGGAAGAGATCAGTCCAGTCAATCTAATTCTAATTAAAAAGAGGCTTTATGAGCTAATGCAGGAGAGGATTTTGCTACTCCCTAAAGGATAAAGAAGTTTAACATGTCACAGCTTCTTGTAGCAACTAGTTGATGACATTGGAAGCTTAATGCTTGTTTGGATTTTGACAACAAAATGTAGGTTAGATAAGACAAAGAACCCACAGCAAAACTTAGAAACCAATTAGTCAGCATAATAACAAATCATTCCACAGGTGAAGACATGAGTAAAAATGTTTATGTTGGGGATTTATCTAGCTCTTTAAGCTATCTTGTTTCTGGTTTAAAATACTTGGGTTTACTTGCTGAAGTATTCTGTTTGCAACAGCATTGGTTTAAATACAATAGAACAACATGTTCAGTTGTTTGTTTGTATAATGATTTGTTGGATAGGTCCTCGCTCCTCACTGTGCAATTTGGCAGGGATTATATGAGTTTAAGAGCTGCCTCTACGTAATTAGTTGTCAACTAATTTGTTTTAAGTTGGGGCCATGTGATGAAAATTGTCATTAGTGACAGTCACAGAAAAGTATATTCTACTGCTTGTCCTATCCCACTGCTAGCATTTGCATTTTTCCTTAAGCACATGCTAGTAGTTAGTATAAACCACAGCATTCTTATTATTCTGTGCTCTATATGTGTATTTTGCTGCACAGGATGCCTGTAACACAGCTGCCTCTTTGTGCTGCACTGCTTTGCATCGTAACAGACTGATTTCTTCTAGGAGAAAGCAGAGCCTTTATTGGCCATATAACAGCTTTGAAAAGAATGGTGAGATGAAAGCTGATAGAGCTGGGCTGAACAAAGCTGTCCATGCCAACATGCTGGACTATTCCAGAGCTCATGGGCTTAGTTAAGGCTTAGGACATTTCTTTGTCATGCTCCAAAGCTTACTCAAAAAACTTCTATGAAGCACTGTCTCTTAACCATATTTGGCTTTGGAAGAAAGCTAGGAGTTATCTCTACGACATACTGCAGTTTCAGCATTTTTCAGAGATGCTAGGACACTACAGAGCTCACAGCTCCTGAGGGTGCTCATCATCTTCAACATCAAGCTTATCCAAGTATGCCATTTATGCCAAAGAGCCAAGACTGAGATTCTCAAAGCAAATGGTGTTTTAGGTGTATTCAGTTTGTGTACCTGGGGTTGAATATAACACAGAATTCATTGGGGTGGAAGAAAAATTGAGATTTCATTTTCAAAAGCTAGTGGCTACAAAAGCAATATCAAAAGTCCAGAGAATGTCCCCAAGCACTGGACCTAACTTTCAATTAAATAATCATTATTATAAATTATTATCCTGCTCACTTTTGTTTACATGCAACAATTGTTTTTCATTATTTTTGCTAACTATCCAGTAGTTACAAGGAGTCATTTATGGCCACTTAATAGCCAGACCCTGAATATTTGTAGTGTAATTAGCCTGAAACAGTCTTGAATAATGTCCTGTTTACAACACAAGTAATAAACCAAGAGCACCAGGGGACAGAAAGGCTAATTAAGGGGGACAATTGGAGAAACAATACAGCATTGGATCGCTGGAAACATGCTGTTATTGTTCTTGTATGGGGTAGACTTATACAAAAAGTGATTAAACCTCAAAAGTATTTGGTGTTGGTGGCTGTTTTTTGCTTCTTTTTTTTTTTTCATTTCTATTTGGACACACTGGGCCTGATTCTCATTTACAGCCAGACTTCTTTACACTTCCAGTGGCTGTACAAAAAGTCTTTAGTAGGATATTTACTGCCAAAGTAGTCTAAAGAGGGCTTAGCATAAAAGAGCAGTAAAATTTAGACTGAACAAAAAGGTTAATAGGAACAGCTTTCCTGCCCCTAAGTGCTCAATATTTTATAAATGCCATGGGATCTCAGGGAATTAATATTGTTATATAATGAACACAGACGGACTGTATCCAGATGTGTTGTGCAACTGCTGCTAACATCTAAAACCTCCTGAGTTCTGCCTCAGTTTTCAGTCCTGTTGGAGTGCTTGGTCACCTCTCATAAAATGATTTAGATAGCAGTAACAGAGTGCTCTTACCATGCTTCAAAAATCTGCTTTTTATTGGGAAAACTATTCACTGAGTGTGCGCCAAATGTGTATTCATTAAGAACATTGTTTTGCAGTTCTGTGTGCGGACTCACAATGAGACATGAAGGATAAAATGTTTTAAGACTTCTGCCACCAAGTTCAGAGTCTCGTTTTCAAGTTTTCCTCTAGCAGCTAGAAAACCATAACTAATTTGTGTCTAATTTTGTACATGAGACCTGAGCTCCCACCTCCTTCATGGCAGTGCACACTGCATGATGCCATGGCTCCCAGCTCCTCACCTGGGCATTTTAGGAATGTCTGTGCACCATCTTTGTACTCCAGGTAGCAGGCATAGTCAGTGTGGACACTCCTGGCTTGACTCTGCAATCAATAAAGTCACAACAGACATTTTTAACAGGACTGTCCCTATCTATGTGGTCTGGCATTTTGGGTCATGTCTGAAAATTCCCTTGCAGCGCAGACCTTAATTGTGATATCTGTTGTTTTCCTTATTTTAACCAGGGTGGAACCATGTGGAAGATGGGCTGCATAAGTTCCACTCTTTTGCAGGCCAGTTTAAAATCACATATATACCTGGTAGTTTGTTTCTAACATAACTCCATTGAAGCTAGAACAGATAATAGCTAGAGAAAATCCAAATTAAGAACTTTCTGAGATTTGTTTATATCTCTTTCAATTCAGTAAACAACTGAGGGAATAATATGACAAATGTTGCTTTGCTTGAGTTGCAGTGTTGTATTAGACAGCATCATTCAGGATATTCTGAGAGGCTGGAGACGTGTGAGGGAAAGGTCTTTGAAAGTTTTCGAGCATCCAGGTACCAAAATACTGCAGTTAAAGTGAGTTGGGACACATGTAGGAGTATAAAAGTGAGTGCAGATATATAAAGGGCACCAAACCTTCAGTTAGTGTTGTTCAGCACATTAACTAGAGACTAGGCACTAATATTGTGAAGTTTGGATAGCAAAAAAAAGATGAAAAAATCAGATGAGATTTCTGAAATAGACTGATCATCCAAGCTACTGGAAGCCACAGCTGAACTAGTGGGAGATTAGATTTAAAATATGGAGTATTATATAGGAAGCAGTCATATGAAAAGACATTTGTAAGTAATGATCAGACACAAATTGGCTATAAATTCTCAGTACATTTTTTTCCCCTAATATATCATTTCTCTTTTAAGCAAGTTATATATAGGGAAATTATTTCATAAAGAACAAGAAGAGTCACATTATTTCTTCGTATTTTAACAGTAGCAATTGTATACTTTTAAAAAGGATGTCAAAATGGTAGAAAGTTAAAATGAGAAAGGGAAGCCGGGAAGTGATTTGTGTTCTGAGGAAAATGGATTGCAGACTTTATACATTGCTTGCGATGGATCTAATTCTCAAAGTCTGTCCTGTCTTTGGATCTAGGGATCATCTTAAAATATTTATTGGTCTCACAGTTTGGATTTCAGACTTGTCAGCAGAACAATTGTGGGCTTTATTCAAACTCACTCATGAGTAAGGTAGCTTGTTAAAAATGATTCCCATCCTACATTCCTCTGTTTGTTTTCAATATCGAAGTGATTAAGAGGCTGATTAAATAGGAGAGATTGTTATGGGAAAAGCATCTCTATAGATGCTGGCAAATTGCCTCTATGTAAGCAGCACTAAATAGCTTTTTTTAAAGAAATCCTGTAGGAGCTGTGCCTTAGGAAGGCTCATGATAAACAGCAGAGGAACAACACTTTAGAATGCATTTAAGATTAGAGTAATCCACAAGAAGTGGGGTGAAATGCTTACAGTACCAAGATTTGATGGATAGCTGGCAAAACTTCACAGGCACTGTATTTTAATCCTATAAATTAGGGGAGGATTTTATTGCAGGTTAGATTTATGAATGTAATATTTATGTCAGATAGAGGGGAAAGAATAAAGACAGATTTCTAAAACTTTGTTTAATGTATTTCTTGTAAAAATATTTTTACCATGTATGAGACAGCTGTCTAAATCAATAGTGCATTTATTTTCAGATTTGGGTCAGGACACTTGTATTTTCTTCACTTTTGTTAATTACATTCATTTTCTTGTTTTTGTAAACCCATGGGAGAGGGGTTTTTAGAGACTCTTCTGTTCAAACAAACGTCTAAGCTTATTCAGGTGAACTTCGCACAGTTCTTTGCAGCTCAGGCTTTCTAGGGTATCAATGTGTGGAACCACTATTGAATCACAGTGTTTATAAAGAGGTATTAGATGTTCAGGAAATAAGAGATAGTCTTCAGATGTTTTCACCTTGAAATCACCCTGGAAAATTCAAATTTTGAGTCACAGAGAAAAGTGATGACATTTGTAACCCCAAATTTCCTGAAATACCGCAATTTTCATCCTGTAATTCCCTTGTGTACTCCAAGACTGGATTTCAACCACAGTGTCTCTGGATCTTGAAACATAAGCATTTGATGACTGCGTTGCAACATCTGTGTGCTTGTTAGATTCCTCTACTCTCTTGAAGAAAATAAGAGAACAAGTCTCTAAAATGTGTAAGATGTAGCTATACTGTCTAAATGCTCAGGGAAGACAAAAGTGCTGCACTGTCTTTAGGCCCTTAGTCCAGAGAAGAACTATTCAACTGCTTTGGTCTTTGGGGACGCTAACTGAGGCAGTCTCAGTCTTAGGAGGCCATCCCCACTGGCATTTCTCTTCATGACAGGGACTACAATGTGAGAGGGAAGTGTGGTGGCCTTCCCATTCCTCCTCACAGCCGAGGAGATTGAGATCCTTCCCTCTGAAGGTCAGTTCCTCTACCTGACCTTGTTTAGTGGAGGCAGATGCAGGGACTAATGGCACTTATGACCCAGAACTGACAGTTACTGGTTGTGCGCATGGGAAACTGTTGTGTGCTCCACAGTGGCTGTTGAGTTTCCATGAACAATCCATTGAGATGCAGCCTCAGGCCTGCTACAGTTGTTTGTCTCATATTCTTCAGGCATCTAAAGACAGTGCTACTCTTCTGCACCCAAAAGAGCTTGTCTTTTCTTTATTCTTAAGGCACCCAGGAAACAAAGAGATTGTGATAGCAGTGCCATTGCCTCTTTGGCATTTCTTGTTGCAGCAGGTTTCCCTGCTTTGTTCCCTTTTCTCTGGTAGCAGCAGGGGATGCCTGCAGATTTCACCAGGGAAAATCTGGCCTTTGAGGGGCTGTGTCATGCAATTATGTAGTACATCACCCATAAAGACATTTATGATTCATGTCAGTACAGCGGATAGCAGTGTAGGTATAATTAGGCCAATAAGAGAAGATCCACCTGGGGTGTGGAGGATTGTCTAATGCTGCCAGTTCCAAGGGGTTGCAATGACGTACTAATCCAGGTCCAGACATGCCTTAATCAACTCTATCTTTATTATATGGCAAACAAACTCTCACGCTAAAGCAGAGAAAAAACATGTAAGTAAGCAAGCCCTTTGGCCTGCTGCAGAGATCTCTCTATCCCCTCTGGGAAGTAAGCAGAAATACAGGTGAGGACCTAGAAGATACATTTACAGATATTCTCCTGTGTTCCCTTTGCAATGCACATGGAGCCAACTGGAACGGCTCTCCCATTGTCAAACAGACCAGTCAGTATTGGAAAAAGGGCTCTCTTGGAAAGGAAAGTCAAGCCCTTTGCTAGAAGCTTCCATGTCCAACCATCCTCCACTTCCTCCCTTCCCTAAAGCCTAGATGCAAGAGAGGTAGCAGCTCTATAGCCATGTCAGGCTGTAGCTCATGACAGTATTCACTGGTTAACCAGTTTGGTTCTTATTCTGACTTTTTCTGGAGGCGGCTCTCTAGGGTTGTACATTTGGCTGTGAATGAGGATAGTGGCCACAGAAGAGTTCTGCCATCACAAGCAGGATAGTTGGAGCCAAAAAGTACTTATCTGAGCAGTTGTCACCTCAGCCACAGTTTTCAACGTTGACACATGCACAGTCACAGGAGAGAAGCCTGTATAATGGCAGAAGTTGGCAGCAGTGCTGAATCAGAATGTAGCAACCTCTTCCTATGAAAGTCATTCTTAAAGTTGAAATAGCCATGGCTGAATTAAGCCGTGGCTGGAGTTGAAGAACCGGAGCCTCTCCAGAGACTGAGTGCTCCTCAGGGTCTGGGAAAGTACCATGTAGTGATGACACACTGTGAAGATTTAGTGATTTGGGAAGGCAGTGTGTTTGTGGCACGTTTGCATTGGTGGGCAGTGAGGGAGCTCTTAGATGTAGTGACTGCAGGTGTGGAAGAAGTGAAGGGGAGAGGAGGGGAAGGAAAAAAAACTGCCTTTCACTGCCTTTCTCTATAGGAGGAAATGGTGAGGAACTAACGACTTCTGTAGAACTTCTGTTTTTTAACCTGCTTTTCACGCAGTGTGATGCTGTGTAATGGTAGACCTCTCCTATAGCTCCTCGTAAACCTAAATGCTTTTCATCTTGAAACGCTCAAAAATGACTGATCCCTCCTGGAAAACCTGACTTCAGTCTCTGAGAGCTTACAGTCTGAACAAACAAACTGTAGATAAGATGGGAGAACAGGGACATAACACTAAAGAAGTGCCATTTATTATGATAAATGTTTTAGCAGTGATTTAAGGTATTGAAGTATTATCATACAAATAAACGTTTGATGAAAGCAGAAAGAGAAGTGCCAGAGGTAATAAAGATTTATGGATTCCTGGTTGAGCCACAAGAATTAGACTAGGGTGGGGGTGAAAAAACAAGCTTGTTGAAGTGAAGATCACTTTTGAAAAGACCTGAAAGGGAACTAACACCTGCATAAGTGAAGGGAAACACCAGCTGTTGAGGACAGAAAGGTTCTCTTGCTTAAAGCCATTATTTTTCTAATCAGAATAAATTACGTATCAGAAAAAGCCAGCTGTTATCCCATTTGATTTGTTGACATCAGAATTGTACTGATGGTGGGGATACCGACCGTGAAAGAAACACAAAACTGAGAAACAGAACTGTAATGCTAAGAAATCGCTAAAGTACTGGAAGCATGTAAGAAATTGTAGCTCAGACTAAGGTCTTGTAAGTATTGCAATATTTTTACACAGATAATGAGTCATGGAAAGAGAAGGAAAAAAACAAAGGTGTAAATATTATTCTGAAAATGGAAAATAGACACGGAAGAGCCATCATACTAATCAAAGTAGATACAGTTACACTGAAGAGAAAAGGTCAGGAGAAGAAAACATAATTTAGCAATACAAAAAAAATCAATTACAAAAATGAGGACTTTTCTGCCGGAGTACATAACTAGCATGGTGAATTGCAAATGTGAAAAAATAAAACTGGTCTTCAAGATAGCTGCTACCTGTCTGCATGCTGATTACCAGATGCTACCAGAGCGTGCTGATTACATATTTAGTATAACAACTAAGTTAAATTGATGCACTGTATGAAAATTATTCCAGGTAATTCCTTCAGGGTGAATATTTTTCTCTTTGCAACTACACAAATCATCCAAGCTTGGCATCGTCCATGCTCTCCATCATCATCCATTAAAGGTGATATCAACCACTCACAGACGTGACCCTCATCCACACAGGATTATTTGAATTCATACACAGAGACTATGTCAATAAGTATAAACATTAGACATGTTAATCACATTTGCTTGAGAGGGGTGTAATAAAGTGTAATAATGTATTTAAGGAAGGTGAATATAAGAAAAATCTCTGTGGAAAGGTGTGATACATATTGTGCACCTCTGCAGAGGAGCCTGTGATTATGACTGATTCTTGCAGGCGTGACTTAAACGATCACATTAGTGCTATGTATAGGCAGAGACATAACAGTTCATTGTCAGTACTGACTGCGAGGGTTGTGCAAACCTGGCTGCAGCTCCAGTGGTGGCATGGAGAACCAGACTGTGCTGTGCCCTCTAGCTAAGATAATGCTTCACTTCATATTGGAAATTAAAGCTTTTTTTTGGAGCAGAGAATTAAGTGTCTTACTGTTTTACTCCTTGATTACTGCTCAGATGGATAGTGAGCTATTTCAGATTGTTCCCAAAATGTTATCCACCATTTATCAAAGGTTTTCATCATTTATCATCGAGATGCAGTTTCAGGGTCACAAGCATACAGTATCTTTATGACAATTCCAAGAACAACCCACCTGTTCAGCTCAGCGATATTAGTTTTAGTACCCGTTTCACTCAGTGACACAGTAAATATGAAGAAACAGATACAAACAGGATGTCATCAAGAATGGAAGGGACTTGACCTCCCCATCTCCCTAATTCCTGGAAATCTTTTTCTGCCCCTGCAGAATAGGCGAAAGAAAATACATAATACTGGTTAGGAGATGAGCTTCATAATGAAAAAGGGTATGCATATCCTTGGAGAAACAGCAATGAGAAGTAAAAATAGAGTCATGGTAGATGATGTTGAATGGCAGGAGGCCATGTACCATTTCACTTAATCAGCTATGATACTTAGGCTTGAATGAGATGGTAAAGTAAACCTATCAAGGTAAATGAATTAGCAGTAACATTCTTGACACAGATTTGGAAGAGTTCAGGAATCTTTGATATTTTCCTTGGCCCAGCCTGGGAGAAGCTCTGGTTCAGCACTCCTGAAATGATCAGAGTTGTTTTCTGCATAGGAAACATACTAATTTACATAAACAAAACCAGAAATGCTTCAGGCTGTAGGCCAATCTTTTTCAAATTCAGATGCCTATAGTTATGCTACTCATTCTGAACTAAGATACTTAAATAGAAGTCAGTTCTTTGAATCACATATGTGCTAATCAGAAGCAGAGACAAGCCTAGAACTGGAAGAATGCTCCAGGAAGTACGATGGAAACAAGTCTGGACAATTGATTAATGTGGAGAAGCTGACATACTGAAATGAGAACCAGACTTTTATAACACCTATTGCTAAAGCTTTTAAGCTTTGTAAACAGCTGAGGTTTTGTCTGAAGGGAAATTTGAGTTGAAATGTGTGCTAAATATCAGCTACACTTATTTTCAACGGTCATCTATTCATGATATATTGCAACATGCATGATTTTTTTATTACACTGTTATTTTATGACAGCTACATACTTTGTATGTTGCGCCATCATGTAATTTAATCATATAATAACTTCTAAATTATTTAGATTTATTAATTAAAAAATCTTAAAAACTGAATAAGATTCCATCATAGTGGGCAAGAATCAGCAAAAACTGTCTAGAATAGGACAGCAGAACTTAGCTCGTAAGCCTTGTATTTTCTACTCTGTGTGAGGATCCTAATGTACAAGGTTGTTAAATATTGTGATTATATTCCCTTTTATATACGAAAGCTGATCTTACCCTTTGAAATAGCCCATATTACAAAACAATGGGACAATAACCAGCTTTCTTACATATGTCCTTCCTGAGATTGTCCCACTACACCTGTGGAAAAGACCCATATATTGTTGACAAGATGAGTTCTGGTTCACAGCCAGAAGTCATCCTGACTGCTGGAGTAACTCTGTACTGTTTCTTCACTTGTAGGGTCACAGTCACAATATTTGACAGGCAAGGGATGCTGTGAATATTTGTTCATGTCTTTATCCCGCTTAGAACATGTGAAAAACTGTCACAAATGCAGAGTGTTAAATAGACTAAAATAGCACAGGAGCTAGTAGTATTTATTCTCCTTTACCCGTGCCTGTGAAAAATAGATTGGAAACATCAGGCAAATGGCTGTAGCATTGATTGAAGTTTATCTTATAAACCATGTGCTCCAAAAACCATGTAAAAACTGGAACTTTTCCATGGATGTGCAGCATTGACCTGTTAATGTTTTGCTTTTTTTCAAACTGTGCCCATGGGTCAGGGCATGGCCTGTGCCAAGGCCACGTCCATTTCCCAGTCATCTTTAGGAGTAGCTGCCACAGCCAGACAGGCATAAGGATTGGTCATTAATGCACCATGGTCATTAGTTGGATTCAACAGTACTGTAGTAGTGAGGCTGGCCTTACTCTCCATCCTGGTCAGTGGAGATAATTCTTAGAGGAAAGACATCTCTCAAGTGCACTGAGCTTCTTCCGATGACTGGGGAGTGTTAGAAAGGCAGATGATGTTGGTGGCTACAGATGTACTCATAATATAGCCTTTCTTGACACTTTGAAAAAGGGCTGGCCTACCTTGTTCTACATTCAAATTAGTTTTGATGTAATGTAGAAACACCCTTCTGAAAAAGTCCAGCCAAAAATAAAGTCATGCATCTGTGACCTTCTTTTTAATTCCCAGTTAGTCTTCATTGTTGGGCTGACCCAATCATGCCTACTGGCTTCTTAAATTAGCTTTGTGGATCTGAAAGATGTTGTGCTTGTTTCAAGAGCATTTTTAATTGAGCTAAGTTATAATTACCTGATGTAAAACTCTCAGGTAGAAAGGGATATAAATTCATTGCTATGTATGCATCTGAAGGCATGCAACAAGGACCTATGAATTTGTCAACTTCAAGAAGAATCACTTTACTTATGCTGTTAATTGCATATAATTAGGATTTAAAATGTATGCAGATGAAAAAGCAAATAAGCTAGGAGCTCAGCTCAGATTGAAATTACTCATCTTTCTCAATTATTTTCACAGCAATCATCAATTGTCAAGGGCTGCTTTATTTTTTTATTTAAATGTTCACTCAGATCTGAAAATTATTTTAATTAGATTGGATTATGGCAACACATCTGCCTCAGTGCGGTCTCACCCATGCAGAACCAATTAGTGCATCATTCCAGCACAACTAGTGAGACCAAGAGAAGGGTGTGGATGAGTGAAGAGAGGAGAAAAAGGGAAAGCAGATGTGATTCAAGAATTTTTTCCGTCTGATTTTCAAAATAATTTCCTATTACATGGAGAATTCTGCTCCTACTGGCGTCAGTTGGAGCTCTGCCATAAATTGCAGTGGGAGTAGAGCTAGGTCAGCGCATGACCTTTTGAAACCACATCCTTATTTGTTATATAAATGAAAGCTCTGTGAATTATTTATGCTCATTATGATAGTTTTTAAAATGGAAAACTTCCAGGGAATGTAGAACACCATTGATTTTGAGATGGATAACCCAATTCACAACATGGAGTTGCTCTTCTGGAGCATGGGATTTGTTCCTCTGCATATAGAACTGTGGGACTGATGCCACATCATCAGATTTCTTCCCTCAGAGGGTTGAAAGAGCGCAAGTTCTACATCCTAAGATATGGTGAAGTCAGACTGGGTGAGAAAGGCATAAGAAAATGAAAGCGTGTGCTGGTGGTTACCTGGATAGAGACTGTAAATCACCCTTTGCGCCAGAAAACTTTGTTGAGCCATGCCAGGCCACACTTGAGAATGAGTGAGCTTTTCTTTCTCTCAGTTGTCATTGGCTCCATTGCTGGATGTCAGAGAGAAGATTTTGCCTTACTTTTTGCTTTCATTTTGTTCTTTGTGAGGGGAACATGGCATTGCAGGAGAGGGAAAAAGAAGGAATGAAGTAGGTGAGAAAGACAGGTAACTCTCCTCACTTTCTCTGAGATATTGATATTTGGCAAGGGAGGATAGGGTTGTTCAGAACTCTCTTTAATAAATTTTGTACCCAGTGGTTTTATGGCTTTCTTCTCAAGTGTACAGTGTTGAACAAGAGATTCCACCATGAGTTCTGTGATAGTGCATCTTCCGAAACACATAACGAAGACCTGGCATCAAGGTTTGACTCAAACGTGCAGTCTGTGCATTTTCCAACAGAAATCTTATTAGCACTTGGTTTTTAAAAGCTCGAGAATACTGCAGAGATGGCTAGAATAACTTGTGCTATGGGAAAAAAAAAAAAAAAAAAAAAAAAAAGACCTTTAAATGTAACCTAAGACTCACTGAATTCAGTGAAATGATTGTCTGGGGCTTTAGCACAGTCTCTCATTTTGTCAGCCGACTCTTAAATAAATGTAAAGAGTGTCCTGTAGTGAAAGCCCTGGGCAGAGATTCAGGATTTTGTATTCTCTGTTATACTGATCCTTGTTCTCAGAGGCAGTAGAAATTATTTAGTCCCACCATGGCCTAGTTCTCCTTCATTAATATGGACTTCCTAATCTTCTCCACAGTTATATTTGTGACTTAGGTGGCATGTTTAACTTCCTGATGTGTTAACAGTCTCGCTACCAGCTTTGCTGTTGGGCCGGCTTGTCTTGCATTTATGTTGCAAAGAAGAAAAGGCTGTCATTTCAAAACAGTTCTCTGTTGTTACACTCATCTCTCCACCACTGGGCTCGGATCTCACCTTAAGAAATGGATAGTTTATGTAATCTAGATGTTAAGTATGCTTTCTTTCCAGGCTACACCCTACAGAGTCCTGTTATTCATCAAGCATCTCCTCTGGGCATCTTTCAGTCCATCCTCCTGAAGATATTCCACTTTACATGGGCAGATGTTATGTTTGGTAAAGAGAAACCATTTTTTGCTCTGCTGTAATTTCTGTCTTGAACAATGCTGCTTGCATTCTGGGTGTGCATACAATGAAAATTACAACAGAAACTATAAGACTGACTGCTATAACTGGTGGGTTTTTTTGGTGTTTTTTTTTCTTTTCCCCTGCAGTAGGTTTCATAACAGTGTATGTATGGAGCAGCAGGTGCCCAGTGCTGGCTGCGCAGTTCTTCTGGAAGGCGTAGAGTGTCAGAGTAAGGAGCTCATCTCTGGCACAGAGAGGGCAATCCTCCTCGATGTTTCATTGACAGTGATGGGCTGTCAAGAGCTTCATGGAGATGTAGCACAGAAACAAATTAGGCCATCACAATCTGTTTTGTATTGATCCACCTTCAAGCCCTGACAACAAGGGCGTGCCAGAGATGGGCAGGGCTGTGTTCATACTGTTGTCAGCTTTGGGAGCTCTCCGATGAGGCTGAGTTTGTAGATAATTTGCAAACAAGATTTGCGGAGTTTGGATGCAGTGGTTTGTTCCATGTTCACGTCATCCTCTGGAGATACTTAAAATCCATGAATTGTGATGGTAGATGAACATCACTGTTCTACTCTTTTTCTGGGTTGGGTATGTTTATGTTTGTGGGAGCACAGCAGAAAGTCTCATGCAGATGCTCACATACTTAAGTCATTAAAAAAGTATTTTGAATATGTCCTTGATTTTCTCTGTTGTTTTTTTTTTTTTTTGTTTGTTTGCTTGTTCTTTTTTCCCTAGGCAAGGTCCAATAGATTTTTGATTAGTTGTAAAAAATATATATATTTTAAAGAAAAAATATATTTTAAAGGAAATATATATATATTTTTAAAGAGTAGAAGTGGAACATAAAAAAAGGTAGAAGCTGTTGGAAGAAAGAAGCAACAGTGCATAATCACCTTCTGACCTTCTCATGGGGCTGTTTAATTAATTACAGCTTACCAGTTCATTTCTACTCGAAGATTTTCTTTTGTTAGCTCTAGGCAGGGTATGCACCCAAGCAGAAATTTTTGTGAAAGAGACCAAACTTGTAAACATCACTTCTGTCCTAACTGTTAGTGTTTGCATGATTATAAAACAACTTCAATTACAGGCAACTTTGAAAAGATATCATCAGTTCAACAGCAACTACTGAGTACTGAGCAAGATGAAACTCAGTTCTTTGCAATTGAAACAAACAGGCAACCACAAGGCACTAAGATGGCACTTTCACTTAGAAAGGAACTGCCAGAAAATCTGATACAAAAACCATTTTCTGGGTCACTCACCAAACCCAAAGGTTTTCAAGGTCCTAAGGATTAATAAGTGCCCAACATATTACACAAATAATACAAACCTAATCAAAAGCTGCAGGTGTTCCATGTTTTCCTTCAGTTTCCTTCAATAGGCCATAGAGTCTTGTCTCTAAGCTTTAATAGCCAAAATACTGGAACCAAACTTTCTCTCTATTATTTATTACTCTCTGCTGTGGAACTACAGGTTTTCTCTAGTGACAGACTGGGGCTCATGCTGCACTGAGCGCTACAAGAGCAGCAGACTCTTTCCATCCTATGAGTTTATTACATAAAGGTGACAGGAGACAATGGATAAGGTCATCAGAAATGGGGGGCAAAAGAAGAAATAAGATAAATGAGTCACAGTAAGATCATATAGGCAACTAACCAGACAGATGGGTGTACAGATGCACTACAAATGCAGTGAGCATTGACAGCTGTGATTAAAATCAAGGATCAGTGATGTCACCTGGAAGCAAATAGAAAGAGCTACAGAATGGCTCAAATTTGCACTAGCTGACTTTTTCAGAAAAGATGCCAGCATGTGCTTCTGAGTGCGATGACTTCCACAGAGACATGAAGTGAGCAGGAAGCAAGTATTCTGTGTCATCCTCCTTAGAGCTTATTACTGCTAGTAAGGCCGGAGACCCCCTGAGGTAACTAGGGTTGCTGCTGATGTCAGTGAGGGCAAATCCTGCATGTGCTTATCTACTGGAGGTCAGAATTATCCCTTGATGTTATTACGGAGCATGAGGCACAGTTCTAAGTGTCTTTGGTAGAACTGAAAAAAAAAATAAATAAAAAAAAAAATTGCTTTTAGGTCTTTAAAGATTGCTGATTCATTGGTAAAACTCCACTGACTTTTCACTAGGGAAACGTGTGATGCCTGCAAGGCTTAGTTGGACCTTTCTTCTTTTTTTTTCTTGAAATGCCCTATATAGTTGGCTGTGTAACTGGCAGGAAGCTGAGAGCAAAGAAGTGGCATTGAAAATAATAGGATATAATTAGAAATGAAGATAAATGCATGCTATATAGTGCTGAGTCAGTCAGTGTCAGTTATAAATTGAAAGCCTTTGAGTGAGACTGGATAAGCACTTGTTAGTCCTGTGTGGTGCCTCAATACTGGGTGATGTAACTTTTATTAACTGTTAGGCATATACCAACTCAATATGCAAACTCAATACTTCTGAGTTTGAACTTTTCCTCCCTCTCATGTGTGCTTGAAACAAGCCTTTATTTCAGCTGAGCAGTATGGATTTGGTCTTTCTAGTGCCCAGGTAGAGGCGCCTGATGTACAAGACTAGCTCTTCTTGGGAGAAAGCAGGTTGCTTGGAGGTTTATCTGTGCTGGTCTGGGATACGGCCATTGCAGAGTGTGAGAATCTCTGTGACATCCTTGGATCAGTCCTCTGCCTCTTTTTGTTGTACTTTCCTATCCCTTTTTGTTTTCCCTTCTGGCAAGTAAGCTGTTCCTATTTTTGATTGGAGAAGAGTGGTGGTCACATAGTGGCTGAACAATTTAGGAGAAGACAATCAAGCAAGAAAAGGGTTTGATACAGTGAGAAAAATTTGCTTTCTGGAATAGTTCCAACAGATTTATTTTCCTCCCACATTGAATACTCTGCATTTTGAAGTGATGGCTTTGTGTGCAGGTGAGAGTACATACACATTATAGAACACAAAGGTTCAAATCAATCACTAGACCCAATCCATTTCTCAGTGGCATTATCCAGAGAATAAGCTTAGCTCACAGTATGCAGCAGACATACTGGCTATATGTTTGTGTTTCAGTAACAGCTGGAACAAACAAACCCACATATTGATCTCTCTAGCTCTCACTGATTTCCATCTCCATGCCATGAGACTGTATTCTTAATTGTGGGTCTACTGATTTTGTGGCAAATGTTCAGATGGCTTTTCTGAATACCAAAAATGAAGCCATTCTGGGATACGTCTGCTTTTTATTTCCTGTTTGGATTCAGTTTTCATCTCCGTAACAGCTACCTCTGCTGATCATATACCAGTCTCAGCTGCATTAAAGGACTGACGTGAAAGGAACTCTTAATGTACTGTTTACCAAGATCATTGTTTTTCTTTAATAAGTTTTTCCTTTACAGCACAAATCTTACACAGCTCACCAGATTTATCCCTCTTCAATTAGCAATCAAGCCTCTCCGTATGCATGAGTGTTGAAAATCAATACCCACCGAGCCAAATGCTCTTTATAATGATAATAATAAAGCAGGAAAAAATAGCTGTAGGAATTCATTTTAAAATATTAATATGAAAATGGGAAGAGGGATATAACAGCAAAGTAGCAAGCAGCCTGTGTGATAAGACTCAGCTAAACTCACTCCAAAGGATTTGCATCCTGGACTAGCCCACTGCATGTAGGAGAAGGGCGTACGGGGACATGCTGAAGAAATCTGCCCCTATTTGCACAAATAAGACTCACTGCAGCCCTCAGTTCTTCCTGTGATTCAGTTGTACCTGCCACTAAACCTCTTCTACGTACAAAAGTCAGCAACACCTTCCTTTCCAAAATGTGTATCCCAGGGCTTATGTGTGCTAAACAGAAGTCTGATTCAGGAACTTATGAGAAAGATTCTGTAGTCTTCAGAAACATGTATTTATTTCAGAGTTTTATTTTCCAGGTAATAGATATAAAATTGCCAGTGTTTCTGTCTCTGTGTTCTTTAGAGTCAAGTTCCAACTGTGTAACTAGGAAGCATTTCATCTCTTCCATCAGAAATGCAAAAATCAATTTCTCTGAAAGGTTTGAATCTTGTTCTAATTAGTGCCTTGGGCTTTCTTATATTAAATGCTGCAATCTCTTTGATTAACTCTCTCTAACTCTCTCTGATATGAGTGATGACAAAGCAGAGTGATGGCCTACCTTTCAGAATAAGGAGATAATGAATAACCCTTGCAACTGATGAAACTGCTATGCTTGATGATATCTGGTCAAGAAAGCTGGTCCTCTCAACTTTCCTTGTGCTTTTACTATATAGAATGAGACAAATCATATATGGGATGGGAGTATATTGGTCAGATCTGTTGAACAGTTAACCTTTGCCAGTGAACTCCCTATTTTTTTCTGAATTCAGAGCCATTAAAGAGAAGTAAACAAGCGGATGTTCAAAGGCGTTCCTCCCCTCTCTGTGGCTCTTCCCATGTTGTTCCCAACTGGAGATGAAAAGGAGAGGGCCAAGATAGCTCTGTCCCAACATGTATTACAGCTAATGAAATAATTATCTTACAATGTAGCTTAGTATGGAGTAATTGTAAAAGAAAGCTTCTTGGCAGCGTGTCTCTGGGTGAGTTGCTTTTGTGATGTTTTCACTCCTTCACCCAGGGAGAAGCTCAGCATGAGGGATGAGATTATGAAACACTGCATGTTTTGGAAGTCCCGTCACTCGGCTTTGCTTAAGGTGGTGCTAGCCTGTGCTTTCTAAGCCTGTGGATTCTCTCACAAATTGGCAAAATTTTAGGAGTAGCCAGTGCTTCATGTCCTTCAGCAGCGATGCTTAGTTTGTCTTGTACAGAGCATCTCCAAAACCAGCACTGTTTTTTGCACTCTCTGAGTGCCTAAGATAAAAACTGAGCCATTCTCTTGCTCACCTTAAAAATCAGTTGCTCCAGAGGAAGGCAGAGAATTAATGGGAAGGCTGTGAAAGGAACCCTATGCAAGCCTTGCCAGCACATTGTACACTTTCTTTTGGAACTGAAAACCAGCAGGCTCCAGGCACAATAACATCAAATTGGAAAGAAAATGCTAGGAAGCAGCCTAAACATCACATAACGTTCATCAGTCCCATGTACCTGTCCTCTCTTTTGTGTAACTAATGGGCTCCTCTAGGCTAGTTTTCCTGAGGTTTAGTAATAGCAGTGGGGTGAGAGTGTCCTCATCTTTCTGAGGGCTCCATGAAAGCACTTTAATAATGATGAAGAGTGAGCTGAGCAGGAATTAAAGTGCTTTTAGTTTATGAATTCTGGAAGACTTAAAAATTACAGCACCATAAGCCAGGCAAACTGCTAATTAGACATGCAAATCCCTTGGAAAATGATATAAAAGTACAGGATATGTTGCAAACACTGCGACTCTTGTCCTCAAGAAGCTTGCAGCTGCAAATTGTGGGAAAAATGTTTTGCAACTCCAGGCAAAGAATCGGCCCTTAGAAGTGGAAGACAATAATCACCGAGGGAGGAAAGATTAATGTAGCCTGATCAATCAGAAACACAGACTTCCAAATTTCCTTATGTATTTTTCTGAACAGAAGTGTCATTGAAGCAAAAATTTATGAACCTGCAGATAACTTGGCCCTGATTAGTCTGTCTGTTCATCTCTGCCTCAATGCACAGGTTTGTAATATATAAACTTTTCTTTAGAGGACAAAAAATTAAATATTAGATCTGTGAGATGCATGGTCTAGGTTTTGTCTACACAGAATTCTTCCACCTATATCCAACTGTTCATACACTTTTTCCAAAACAGTTCCAGATACAAACACTTAACTCAGTGCTCTGAGCTAGCTGAAAATGATATAGTTATTTAAAATCAATTATTTTTTTTCCATGCAGGACATGTCTGATTTTCATGAGGCTTGTCTGCTCACTCCTATGGCCTTCCTGTCCAAAGATCTGTCAAACCTCTGTGCCACAACTTTTGAATTTGTTGTCCCACTACAGAGGACGTCTCCTCTTCCCACAGATTTTATTAGAAACAGAAGCTTTATGGAACAGTTCCCCAGCAAGACTTCACTTGTCCTCGCAGGTCTTTGTCAACGATGGTGCTCCCGTATTCCCACATCATGGCTTTTGGAAGAGACTTTCTGGGGGAACCCCAGCTGGATGCAGGCTGCTGGGTGGACCTGGATGAGAGGCTGTGGCTGCTCAGGTGCTTGCAGAGAGCTGAAGGCTGCAGGACATGGGTCATTGATAACCCAACTGATCAACTGATGGTTTGTCTTCAGAAAAAGCAATTCTTTTTGCGTGTCACCACTGTGTATTATATTCCATACAAAGACCATTATAAAGTTGGTTTTTTTTTTTTTTTTTTAAACACATAAAATTACATGTCCAGATTTGTTAAAATTCCAACTTATAAGGCATAACTGATGTGCAAGTGGAAGTGAGGGGAAAGGGAGCAGGTCTCTGTCCTCCAGCCCCACGACAAGAGCAGGAACCAGGTTGGTTGGTGCTGTGGAGAAATTTCTTAGGCTGGCAAGTCAATATGCAATTCTGCTAGGAGAGCACACTGCACATCTCTCTGCAGCACCTGATGTGGTTTAATCAAGCCAAAATACAGCGTTAGATGGGTCACTAGTTTTATTTAGTGTGACTGTTCCTGTCCCTCAGCTTTCCATATATCTACTCCATTAGGAGGTTTGAAGTACTCTGGAGACCAGGGCAGGTAGTGATGTACCAGGTTAAGTGTACCAAAAAAAAATCCCACATTCCTATGAAGAAAAATGGGTGTATGAGGAAGCATCTGTGGTAGTTCTTTCCCCGTATGAAAATTTTAGAAGGTTGTGATTGTGTATTGGAACTTGAAAGCATGCTTTCTTAAAGAATGAAACTATTCATTACCTTCATCACCCTTCCTCTCTTTTTTTCTTTTTTCTAAGTTGTAAAAGTATTTTTTTGTTGGTGGTGGTTTTTTGTTGTTTTTTTTTTTTTTTTTTTTTTTTGACATAAAAAGGCTTGGGGCTATTCTGAGCTGAAAAATATCGGTTGGTACAAATAAAAAAAGTCAAATCTTCCCTATACATTTGTTCTTTCCTACAAAGAAAAAAACTGTATCACCAATGAGTAATGAAAGATGAACCTGAAATTAATCAGCACATTTCTAGTGTAGACCCAGATGGGCCGGAAGATCGGTTTAACGTACCTGGCAATAAAAGTGCCATTGTCTCTGCACTCCAGTATTGACACAGTATCATCTCCTTTATTCTTTCAAGTCCTGGAAATGCCAGCTTGAAAGTCAATGTTTATTTTGTATAGATGTTCCCTGCCTTGGCTGAGCTTTGCTGCCTTTTCTTTTTCCAACCTGGATAGTTGCTGCTCAGATGCCGGTGACCTTATTAAAAGGCCCCCAAGGAAATGCCAGCACCCAGACCAGTGCCATAGTTCCTTCAGTCAGTGTTCAGTGCCAATAAAAGATCTAGACTGCTTTGTGTTTCTAGATGCAAACATAAGAACTTAGTTTAAAATGTAATTAATTTCACGCACATTTTCACTGCACCCATCCAGGTGACCAGCAAGCCAGCTGAGGGTCCGTGTGTGTGGCTGTCTGGCTTGTGAGAGAGTGACCAAGGTGACTGAGTTGGCCGTGGATTCAGAGCTGTAACTCCTGCTAGAGCCACACACGCAGCCTCGGGGCTGCATTTCCTGACAGCAGCCAGTTCTTTCAGCAAAGCTGGGTTTTTATGACAAGAGACTGTAAAAGCCTTGGATCATTATTCAGACAGGGAAGCTGGCCAATTTATCAGGTAATCGTTGTGTTCAGGCACAGCACTGCGGGAAAACAAATGAGGCAACCAAGTGAAAGGTCTGCCCTGTGCAATTACTCTGACAGCGAGTGATTGCTGCAAGGTGTCCCAAAGCAAAGGGAAGTTCATGCTTGTTTTTCCTTTGCCTTCCAATGAAAGCTGAGAAACTTATGCTGTGGTCAACTGTAATCCCATACTCTGGCCAACACAGTGACTTCAGTCACTATTAATGCTGAAGGGCTGTGAAAATGATGACTTGCAGCCAAGCAGCAATGCTGTAAACATGCAGTGCTGTGATTACACAGGTTCGCAATCAGTTTAAGTATTAGGATCTGATGGTCCTTTTGAAACTAAACTGCACTATTAATAGGGCTGCAGCATGTCTTATGAATATAGGCTGAAGGAGCTGGGCTTGTTCAGCCTGGAAAAGAGAGGGCTGTGGGAAGACCTCCTTGTGGCCTTCCAATACTTAAAGAGAGTTTATAAACATGAGGGGAAAGAATTTTTTACACAGGTAGATAGTGATAGGACAAAGGGGAATGTTTTTAACTTAAAGGAGGGGAGATTTAGATTAAATGCTGGGGAAAGTTTTTTATTGAGAGAGTGGTGAAGTGCTGGAACAGGTTGCCCCATGCCTGGAGGTGTTTAAGGCCAAGTTGGATGGGGCCCTGGGCAATCTGATCTAGTACTTGATCCAGCAGTTGGCATCCCTGCCTGCAGCAGGCGGATTGGAACTTGATGATCCTTGAGGTCCCTTCCAACCCAAGCCATTCTGTGATTCTGTGATTCTTTCAGAGAGAAACTGGACTGAGAATCCTTGCTTTGAATTTAACCAAAGCACTGAATCAGAAGCAGAACCATTTTCTCTATGTACTACTGCATTCAAAGTAAGAACATGCTCGACAAGAAGGTAAATGAGAAGGATCAGCTGACAGGGTCAACTTTTTGACAGGTGAGCTGAGAGCTGCAGAATTCTGGACCTGCATTTTAAGTTCAGAGAACAGTTCAAAATAAAGAGATTCAGGGTTTTTTTGTTGTTGCTTGTTTGTTAAACTAAACTCTTAAAAGTTTATTTGCCTTGCTACAGCCATGTTTCTATTCACAATTCTTTTCTTGAGACACTAGAATAAATGCTAGATATAAGAATAGTGAAAAATGCATTGCTCACTGGTGTGCAGAACAATTTTGCCTTCACTAAGTCTGAACTTTATTTTGCAGATCTTCGTAGGAATTCTGTAGCGTTCACAGAAATGTTTAATGAAAGTACTTTTTAAGATCTCAAAACATATTTGTTTAATTTCCATAAATCTAATCTTTCAAAACAAAACAAACAAACAAAAAACAAACAAACAAACAAACAAAAACCAAAAAAAACATGTGTGGAATAAATACTGAGACATTGGAATTCTATTAGCAAACAAGAGCTTAATTTCTTTTCTCTTAAAATGGAAAACTGGCAGAAAATGTGCATTAAGTAAATTTTGAACTCTGTGATCTCAAATATATTCAGCCATTTCTATATATAGCGTAAATGTACCACCAAGCAGATAGAGGAGTGAGCTAGGACTATCTAGTGCTGAAAGAAAGACATGCAGATAATAATTTGTGGGCAGCTAAACTCTTCTAATTTTAAAAACCTAAGACCAATTTGTAAAGTTGAATGGCTCTATTTTTTTTTACAGTTTATTATTATTCACAGAAAGCAGCAAAAGCTAAATTAATCATTTACATAATTGTACTCTTGACTAATTTTCTATTGTTCTAGATGTAGCAGGACTTTGGATTCCCAGGCGTGAATCAGTATCCATTTTACAAGGGAGCATTCATGTGAAAGAGAACCAGTCATTACTCAGAGTGTTTGGTGGTTTAAGTTTCTGAGAGAGCTGTTGTTGGGCTGGATTGGGATTGGGATTGGATGGAGAGCTGATGTCACATGGCAATGGAAATGGGTTGAGAAGTTAGAAGAACAATTAAAGAACAACTTCTCTTAAAAGAACAGGTCTGGAAAAGTTGTAACTAGTTACATGTTAACCCATGTGCATATATAAATCTCAGGACCAACCACAGGTTGGGAGAACATTCAAGTTTTAGCATCCCAAAATTGGGCTCATTTGACCAACCATGAACACACCAAAACCAAGAAATTATCTCCTGAAAAAATTCATCCTGGTGTAAAAGTGTGGAGCAGATTTGTGTCTGGCTTATGCTTTCCAGATGCATATAATTTATCAATACAGATGTGGCCTTTGGCTCTTCCTGTGAGCACCTGTATGAACTGTATGGAGCAGTGATCAATACTTTACTGTGCTTGCTTTGGATTTAGTAAACCTTCTAGATCTGATATTACCACACCAGTGATCTTGCACAACTCTTCCTCAGTTCTCTCAGTGCATGAGTGGCTGGTAAAATCATTCTCAGTCTCAGAAAAGATTATTCCATCTCTGCAATTGATAAATCTAGATTAATTAAATTAATTTTAATTAAAAAAAGTTTTCTAATATCCAGTCATCAGCTTGATGATACAGCAGTCAACAGCTGCTGTGTGTGTCCTGAGAAATGAAGGAACCATCCACTTTTTCCTGTTCAGTAACCTGAGTTAAAGAGCCCACAAAATCTCTGCTCTTTGATGTGCCATCTGGTTAGTACCACTGCCTGAGGTCCAACAGATTCTGTCAGCAATTATCTTTAAATTGAATGAGGAAAGCCCTCTTGGATCCACCTCTCTTTCCTGTTAGAGTCTGAATACTCAGCTTTGAGTCAAATGGCTACCTCAAGTAATAAACATAAGGAGGAAAAAAATGTAGCCTACAGCAGTGATCCATTGGGAAATGGTGTATATATATTAGGCTGCATATGCGTGTTAGTGTCTGGATGTTTTGGCAACACACATGACATGGTTTGAACATGATGGGTCATTTGGGAGAAATTAATTAGAAATTAATGACCAAGAGAATGTTGTCAATTAAGCCTAGTTAATCATGAAAAAATGTGCATCTGTACAAACAACTAATGTGTAATTTGCATGTCAGCCAACCAGCTTTGTTATTTCTAGATGTTTAATAGAGCAGTGGTGACTGATGCGACATTCAGTTCTATCCATCCTTCTCATCTTCCAAGTCTCAGTTGCAGTGGGCATGAGCCCAAGTGGAACGGAGAAGGAGTAGGTAGGGTAGTAGGAAATAGTGGAGACATTTGATAGCAACCCCAAAATTAAAGATTAGACAATTGAGAAACCCAGACTGACATGGTACAAGATGTAATGGAAGATGAAAGGCATAGCTGGAAGGAAAATAAGGAGATACCAAGGAAACTCATTGTAGAGATCACACAGAAACTCAGATGTGTGACAAAGGCAATCCTAGGGCAACTTGCATGAGTCCTGGCTAGAGAGAATGAAAGAGCTGGCCTTAGGAGGTAAGGGATGTTAGTGAAGTTCACACAGGGATCAAAGAGAATAAAGCATAGTTGAAGAGGCAGTTAGAAGGAATGGAGTGATTGAGATGTGAAAAACTGGTAAACAACAGATTAGTGTTTTTCTTTAATTGTTACTAGAGGAAAATAACTCTTTCATCTATTGCAGGCAATGTCTTTTATAAATTCTTAATTGCGATAGGCAAGTTTTTGAGCTGGGCAAACAATTTTTGCATTAAATCTTTGGACTGCTTTAGCCATTATTTTAGAGACAGTGTGTCCTGGAGTGTATCTTGGTGACTCCCTTAGCGTGTTCATTTTTTACTCAGTGCATTTCCATGGATCAATTATGTGTAATCAGCATTCATATTCCAGTGAAGTTGATGCCAAGATATAACTGTGGGTCTTGTTATTAAGCGATCTGCATAAATCTTCAGCTGATGAAGTCAGATGATCCTGTTATCTTTACTGTTCAGTAAAATCTGCAGTTCTCCCGGATGTGGAGCAAATGTTTAAAAAAAGCTCTGCAAAGTGTTAGAAACAAAAAGCAATTAGAGTTCCAAATACAAGGCTTGAAATATTTTGGGACTTAGAAGCTGTTGCTCAGTATTTAAACTGATATTTAGAATTTAAACAATGTAGAATTTAAAGTCTGCTTTTGCACATATTTACCTAGTGGATTTTGCACTTTGTATTCGATGAATGTTAGTCATAAAATTTAAGAGTATGAATCTTAATCTGAAAGATAACCAAAGATGACAAAAATTATTTGAGTTAATGTCAAAATAATGTTCTTGCCTTTTTGAGCAAAATACTTCAAAACATTTGTTTAAAAGATATTTGTCCTAAAAAGTCATTTAATTACAGCAAAGGAGACTGCACCTGAGCAACTCAGATTGAAATTAAAATGTTCAGTCAATTAGACTCTGAGGGAAACTGAGGGATAGGATGAATGACTTACCTGAGAATAGGAGGAGTTTAGAATAAATGAGACATCTAAAAATAAAACTAAATTTAAATCCTGTGCTTCTGGGTCCAGTGACAATTAAAAATGTGGCCAAGTATGAGCTTAAAAAAGGAGCAGATGAGTAAAACAATCCAGAGAAAAGAGTCAATCAAATGCATTCAGCTGAGCTGTGTGAACCCAAATTTGCTGCTCTGCCAGCCCAACTGGCTTGTTCCCTGCATGCAGTCCAACTGATACTAAAATAATAACTTATCTAAACATGTACCATGGATCTTTACTTTAAATGTGTATGGTAACTGTGTGCATGAAAAGCATACTGGATATTTTTAAGCCAATACCTAAATATTGTGGAATTTCTTTTTACATCTCATCCTGTCTCCCTTAAAGTACTTAAAGTAGATTTGTATGTATTCAGCTAACATTACAGCACAGATTTAAAGAGCAAGCAGAACTGAATGGATTATTTGTCAGCAGTAGTCACTGAGGAGTTGGATAAAGGAGGTGAAATAGTGATAATATTATTATCTGTATTTAATGACTTACTTCCCTGACACGGTATAGTGTTCCTAGACAGGTAAAACTGTGTAGCAACACCAGGGTGGATACATGCTATGACTGCTGTGTTCATTAGGTAGCCTCCTAAGTTTTAGATCAGAGTAATTCATTACTGTGAACATTAGATGGATTTGCATGATCTGGAGTCTATTTAGCACCTTCTCTATTACAGTGAAAAAAATAACATATTTTGCAGGTGAAATCACTGGAGCCTAATCACCCATCACCTACAGATCAATAGATTGCAGGGTGAAAATTATGATCACAACCAGAAAAAGATCTGTAAATGGACCCTAAGAGCTTTCTCTGGACAGAAACTTGGTTCATGGACTACAGAGTTGATGCATCCCTTTTTTTGGGCTGTTTCTTCAGCTCTGGCTTGTCACTCTTTTTACTGCTGGAACCTGAAGTGTTTCTACAGTAGCTACAGTCGTCACAGCTTCAAAAGTTTTGTAGGCAGGGTTAAATCAAGGCTTAGACCTTCTCCTAAGTGTCCCTTATCCTGGGGTTTGTGCTGGAGCCCTCTGAATGCAGTTTACCTCACAAGGCACCTCCTAAGGTGCGCTTACCTTTCCCTGAGTGGTTGTAAGGATCAGAAGGTCCTGTTTGGCATCTGTCTGGTTTTCCTGGCAAGCAGGCTAGAGACAAAAAAATCCCTGTTCCAGCTGTTTATTAAGGTTCCTGTGCATTTCAAAGAGGTCTAGAAACATATGCCTGTACATTTCAGCACAATGTTTACAACATTGCTGCATCCCATCTTCCAGTGCCAAGGCAGTGTTTTGTGAAGATCCAGAGGAGAATGTTCCACTCCCACGTTTGTGATTAGAACAGCAATATTTTCCTTATGTTTTGTGGAAGTGAGTTTTCATGAACGTGGAATTTTACTGTGAGGGAAAAAATGCTATTTGGTGAATTGGTTTTAAATGCTGCTAAAAAAAGTAATGCTTTTTCTTTAAAATGTCAACATCTTTATTTGAAAAGCGAGTTTGTATTTAAAAATATTTAAACAGCTTTAATCAATATTTTAACAATTATTGTTTGAATTTTAATTTTGAAAGTGTATTTTTTAGGTAAGCTTGACCAAGAATCATTGAGTGATAGAGGAAGACAAATGACACGATTCAATAGTCTGAAAATCTTGGTCAAACTGAATGTCTTGGGTTGGCAAAATATTTTCCTCTGTTTAAAATCCCCTCAAAGCCATATGTCACATTACCTCATGACATTCTTCCCGTATATCATTTTCTGTTCCGTTCTGCTTAGCTCTCAGTTAAAAGATCAGAACCTTTACTTATCCAAGGCAGCCTATGTCTGACTTTCCCTATAGACTTTCCATTCTCCTTGACCTTATGTACCTTATTAAGTCTGAAAAAAATGACAAGCTGACAATAGCAAAATGATACTGCTGTAGACTATTGTTAGCTCTCAGTATTATAAGTACTGTGATGGGTAACCACTGAAAAGACAACTTTGGGCATCTATGCACAGAGAAAGCACAAGCAAAGCCACTTGAGTGTTGTGAGCACTCAGGTTTTTTCCTTCCTCCATAGGACAACTGAAAACACCAGCAAAGCATCACTTTGTACCCTAAAATGTCGAAGGATGAGAGAATACAAAATTTGTGTAACATAGAAAAGAACTTGGAAGTAAGTGTTTCTATAAGAAGTTATGAAACCTGTAAAAGTGAATTTGTTTCCCAGATCTGCAGTAACGTACACATTGCTGATCCCAGAGGTAAGCCTGTGCTAGAGCCATCAGCACTCCTTGTTTGCAGTTCTGGTGCCAGCTGTGCCTCTGCAGAAGATGGGATTAGGTACTGCCTTGTGAACTTCATCTCTGCTAAAGATGAATAAATTTTGCCCTGGATTTTGCCTGCAGAAGCCAGAAAAGGCCTAAATTCAGGCCACTCATTGCAAGAATTTTTTCTTCCCTCAGTTGATTATGGATTCATTTCTGTGTTATACCTGCAAGGTTGCCAAAGAGGGAAAGAAACTCTGGGCTAGGTGGAAGCTACTATATTTTGCTGAACTTTTTAAGCAAGTGCAACAAACCCTAATCAGAAAGGTTGTTTCTGACTACTGGTTTAGCTTATCTTCCAATCTTCTAATCTGGAAGGACTCCTCGTTACCCTGGGCCTTGGAAACAGAATGGGAAGGTTCAAATTATATTTTTCTCATAATCTCAATAGATCAGAGAACTCCAGAAAATACTATCCATGATTAATATGTTTGATACGTAAGAACTTTTCATCCCACTTTTCTAACACGACTTGAGTGCACTCATTCAGTGTTTCCAAGATTATAGTATTAATAAATATGCTCAATATACTGTGCCTTGCAATAACCTGGGCACATGTGAATCTATTCAAATACCTGATTTCCCAGAAAGTTATGCCAAAGATTATTTAAGTGAGATGTTCCATCACGAAAAGTCATTAAAACTGAATGAACATTAAAGGAATACACATAATGCTTAAAAATATAAAAAGGAAAATTGCTGAGTTTGGATCTAGCACTCTCAAACTCAAGGTTAAAAAAAAAGAGGTCTTACCGATGCTTTTTTTAAAGGGTTATTATTAATGGTACAAATAACTTTAAAATATATTGTGGGAGACAGAATAGTTCAAATATTCAAAAGGTTTAGACAGTACCCAGGTTTTTCTTCTACTCTTGGAAGGAGCTTCTCAGCTTGGATAGGCACTTGTCTATATAAGAGGTCCCAGAGTTTAACTCGGTTTCAGAGAGGTGCTTAAATCATCTACTGAACTGAAAACTTTGGAGAAGTGACTGTGGGGAAGTGACTTCACAGTGTCCAGAAGAAATGCTGAGATGATAGAGCAACAGGACAAAATCATGGGCAGTAGTTGTGTAACACTGAGGCTGTGTATAACTATACTGATGTCATGCAACACAAAGAGAAGGTGAATAATGTGAAGTATATATTAACATTTCCTGTATTTGTGTGCTTTAGAACTATGTTGGTGAAGCGTGTTATTTATTGCCGTTGCTTTGAACGCTTTGCTATTGTGCACTCATTGCCTGAACTCTTTACACTTGATTTCCAGCTTTGCTACAGATAATTAATAAAAAATAACCTGGGAAAGGTCAGCTGGCCACTCTTCATTCACTTAAAAGTGAACTTGATTAGAGAGAACCACTACAGATATAGAGATCTCAGTGAAGATTTTCATTGTTATTGTTTTTTTCTTTTTGCTGAGGCAAGACTATTTTTCCCAAGTGTGCGCTTTTCATCACATTGTCCAGACTATTTAAAGTGAATGGGCAATGGACTTCCCACATTTCCCTCAGGAGGCTACTCCACAGTCTAACAGATCTCACCCTACAGGATTTTTCCTGCTGACACTGAACCAATGTTTTCTTTTTTTCTTTTTCAGACCAATGCATCTAGCTTTGCTCTATTCTCTTGGCTGTTTTATGCTCTGAAAATAATGAGAGTTTTATTATCCTCTTTCTTTCTCATTTAACCATGCTAAACACATTTAACTCCTATCATTGCTTTTCATGAGTTGCCTTCAGTCCTTTCAGATGTTTTAATTTCACTTCACTGAGTTATCTCCAGAACTGTGCTCTTTAAGTCATTCGCTGTTTCTGAACTCTTTTTCACCTTTCTTGCTACTAACATCCATCACAGAATACATGAGCTGTGGCACAGCCAGTTATCACTGGCCAAAGACAATAGGTGTCCTCACTCTGCTGCCTATTTCTGTGTTATTGAGTAGTGTGATAAAAAAGAAAGATGCTGTGATATACAGAACCTAATGTACAATTGCTTAGACAAGATCCTGAAGTCCTAACATAGACTTATTAGCATCTTCCACATTACAAAGACATTTTTACTTATCTGTTTCTTTCCACGCCATACATTTTAGTCACAAAGAAGCACATTCTTTTTCTTTCTCTCAATAAAAGCAGTTAACTACCGTAGTTATCTGCCTGTCCTCCCATAAACCAATAAGAAAATGCTGGAGAGCTTCTCCTTAGTACAACTATAAGCACTGCTGTATTTGAAATGGACTGACAAATCTCTAATAAGGACTGCAGTGCCAAGGTTGAATGCCCCCTCACCACGCAGCTGGCTGCTGAAGATGGCCAAAGCTGTCCTAATCTCCACTCTCCTGAAATGCTGCTCCATGGATGACTGCCCACCGTGGATTCTGCCATGCTCTGTTTGGGAATAATCCCAAGGATTAACAAACCCATCAGCTTCATGTACAGAGAAAGCTGTTTTACTTTATGCTTTGCAATCATGCTTGTCCGGCTTTTGGTAAAAATGTTTCCATCTTCAGTGTACCTTCTTGTGTGAAGGGGATCATATCCAGAGAGACAACAGAGTTGATTCCCAGCCAAAATATCTAGGCTTGCTAAAAACTATTCAGGGTAAATCCCCTGGCAATCTAGCTTGGCAGCCAGGCATCTCAGAGGCTTCCAGATCTAAACAGCAGTTGAGCAGAGGTCTTGAAGACCAAGTTTGGCTGTACACTGTGCCCATTCTCTGTCAAATTTAGTGCAAAGCTGCAGCAATACTTCTTCTGGGACAGTGCAGAGAGTGGTGTAGACGAGGGAGTCCTCAGCTGAAGATGGCATTCAGAGGAACAGCTGATGCCATCTAATCCTGATTATCAGCCCTTCTGCTGAACAGGAATCAGTCATAGTCACTGAAAAGTGATATTTGTGGATGAAGTGGTTGGGGTGGATGTAGTGGATTGGATGGGGCCCTGGGCAGCCTGGTCTAGTATTAAATGTGAAGGCTGGTGGTCCTGCATGTTAGGGGAGTTGAAGATTCATGATCCTTGAGGTCCTTTCCAACCCTGGCCATTCTGTGATTCTGTGATTATGTGAAGTGTCATGGATCTTCAGTGCAGCACTCTTACTTCTTGTTGTCATAACCATAATTTGTGCCATGACGGTGCTTAGGAGGTACTCAGTGCTTCCCATATGTGAAAAAGAGACAAGATTAGCCAGCAGACAAAACTTCTGAGGCCAAATTCACTGTTGTAGGGCTGAGTGTAATGGCAGTAGTGGGTATAATGGCCCCTGCTGCACACTTATACAGGCTAGGGGAGAGATAGAGGGCACCTGCCAGAATCAATGAAATCAGTTTAAAGGCAACAAAATAGTATTGTCATTTTGTTGTACTGTGACTGTGAGTCAAGAGTAAAGCTGGAACTGCTGTTTAATGCGCTTTCTCCTGTTCAAGCAGAAGATGCCATCTAGTTTCAGGGATTTCCAAGACCTTTTTTATTTGAGACAGAACATTTCTAAATTTATAATGTCTGCCAGCAGAGAATTCAGTATCTTGTGACCCTTCGCCAATAAAACAATTTCTTTTCTCACTGGTAACACAAGTTTGCAGTGCCTAGCTGGCACTGTGGTTATGAGTGCTCTTTTAGCTGAAACCAGCCCCTGTCACTAGCACTGCACAGGCATAGCCCTGCTGCTTTTTGCCTCCAGGCTGCCCTGTTAACCACCCTTCAAATATCCTGATCTCTTTTTCTCAAACCCCGTAACAAGCAGGCATCCCAAAAGGCTGAAGCAGTTCAGCGGGTGGATACAACAGCAGGGAAAATAAAGGGCCTCATGGGTGTCCAGCTCCCCTGATGGGTGGTAATGCAATTACCAGCTGATCAAACAGCCACATGTCGCTGAGGGCAAGAAGCAGGGGAGGCAGCAGGCATCGTGTCACCAGCCCCTTGTCTCTCAGCTTCTGGCTGACCCTCCCCAAGGCAGAGGCTGAATTACAGGGGCTGGCAGCCAGGCATGCTCTGCCTTTGGCTGCACGTTCAGCCTGCCCTTTGTGATTTGCTGGACAGGGGGTGTCCTCCAGGAGAGCAGGCTGGAGGGAGTCTGTCAGCCCAGGGCAGCTTGCAGGGAGGCTCTGGGGCAAAGGTGACATGTCAGGGGTCACAGTTCAGTGCTACTAAACATGATGTACCACGAGACATGTCAAGCATTATGTTTGTGTCCTTGCCAGCCTGTATCCTCTGGAAGGAACAGCTTCTTTTAATTAGGAATGGTCCTCTCTAACAAAGTCTGTAAGGAGAGGCAGAGCTGCCCATCTCGGGAGGCCTAGCAGGAGTGGTGTGGGAACACTCCAGCTGGGGAGGTGAATCTGTGGCTGCTTAGCAGTCAGGATGAGGAGGAGAAACAGCTCTGCAGTTAGAGCCGTGGCCCAGGTTCTGAGGAATGTCCAGAGCCCACTGCATGGGCAGGAAGCGGGTCAGATCTGTCCCCTGGCTGCGATAAGGGAAAGGGCGAACAGATCTAAGAGAAAGAGAGGACAAAATGCCCACAAGAGCAGTAAAAGTGTTTGATTGTAAAAGTGATGTGAGGGTAGCACAATTCTTTTGGAGAAACAATTATGCCCTATCTTTAAAGGAAAGTGCCGAGCGGAAGTGACTTAAGCGGAATGGTTTTGTTCAGGCGTTTGAACTTAAGATAAATAGATAGGGTTTCCTCAGTATCTTCAGTATGCCCTTGTTCAGCACTTCCCTATATTTACTGTAGGAAATACCTCTAGTATCTCAAATACTGAGGTTATCTGGCTGCAAACACTTATTTAGTCATCTAAGTAACTTGCACCAAGGCAGAAAATAGGCAGTTTAAGTCATGTTGGTCCTTAAGTCCTAAAGGGGCTAGATTAGGTTTGCTGACAGGTTCAGTCCTGGGGAACCTTTCCATCACTCAGCTGCATATCCATGATCACAAGTGGTCACTGGGACTGAGAAATCCCTGCTCTGTTCCTGTCTTTTCAATGTTGCGAAGTTTTAATGAGCCAGCTACTTTTAGGAGAAGCCTGGATCATCTTGCCCTTGAAAGTAATACCTTTTTGTCCCCAACCCCTTTGCTACCAGAAGCATCATGTTTGGGCAAAAAGATATCAGAAGGGAAGTTAGCACTAGAGTGGCTCAAAAAGCCACAATTTCAGCAAAGAGTCTGAGGAAGTGCAGATGGCTTTTACCTGTAGCTGGACATAAAGATTAGGGTGTCAAACCCTAGTCAATAGAAATAGAAAGACAGAGAGAGATATAGGTGCTTTGTTCTGAGAAATGGTGCCAGCTCTGGAGTTAGAAAAATTGTAATGACTCTAATAGCTTCACTTTTTGACTGGATCATTTTAATAAGTAGGAAGATAGCCTGCTAACAGCCCTCTGCCACACAGAACTGGCAATGCCTATTTATTACAAATGTGTACAAAATGTCAATAACTTACCATTTCCACTAGAAAGAAGAGGAGAATGTCTCTGGTCTTAGAGTCAAAGTAAGAATGAAGTATCAAAAAAATTAATGATTGAACAGCACTGTTAAATTTCTGCCTTTTATTTCATAAACACGGCGCACAGAGCAGCAACAGCTCGCAGTTCAGGAAGGACACAACTATCGTCTATGCTGACATCCACTTATGCTCTATTTAACATGTGGAATTTAACTGGTGCAGAAAGTACACTTGGCCAAGAGTCTTTGTTTCTAAACCTTCCCAAAGGAAAATGCATTTACTGCCAAAAAAATATTTGCCCATTTCTTAATTTTCTGCCAAGTCATAGATTTTTCTTCTATTCTTCAGTTAAACATCAAAGGAATGTCTGTTATTTAAATTAAAATATACTGATTGAGATCCTTTGAAACAGCAGCACTGTATATAAATAATTAGTCATATTTCTTTTTGTTTTAATCTCATTAATCTACTGTTGAAAGCCATTGTTAAACGAGCAATCTGACACTGGAAAGAGTCCTGTTAACTTTCACAGGCTCTGGAATAGGCTCCAGCACTTAACACGTTGTGCTGATGAAATAACACCCATGATATGTATTACACATATCTGTCCACAGTCAGCTAGGATGGGTTACATTTATTTCACTTTATATCTTGCGACTGGGTGAAAATGAATGGCCTTTACTATGTGGGAGGTCATTCAGAGCAAAAACCCAAACTATGCCTGCGAGTCTTGGGAGGTGTGCATTGCACACTGCACATTAGTTAGGGTATGACATGGCACAGGGAGTCCAGGAGGCCTTTGTCAGTGAAGAGATGCCAGTGAGCATTGGCCAAAACCAGGGAGAGTGGAGACAGAGAACGGTGATCCCACATGAGGTTGGAGTGGAGGAACACAGAGGCTCCCCATGTTCTATTTCAGTTCAATATGGCAAAGCAATGGCAGTTTTTGTACCTGATTGTCCCCATCCCTGGGAATAGATAAGCTCAGATCAGTATAAAGATGAAGCTGGCAATACAGGACCTTTATAGCCTAACCATTGCTTTTTGGGGATCATTTGCTTAACCTTTGTTGTTACAGGAAGACAAACAGCAAAAATCATTGAGAACAAAGCAAGCCATAAAAGAAGGGATGGTGCCTAACTAGCAATCAGAGGTGCGGTAACTGGATGCAGATAAAGTGTTTTTAAAACGTCAGCACATAAGTCCTTGGTATTTCCATCCAGCCTATTTTCCTTTTAAAAAGATTGTCTAGCGATTGTACTGCTTAAAGTATAATAACCTACCTTGTTGTGTTTGAATACATCAGTTAAAAGAATCCCAGCTGCACAACTGAAACTCTTCAGACGCTATTTGTTGTTGTTAGTATTAGGCATTGAGTTTATGTCAGTTGCTCACACAGTGCACCGATGGGTGTTTGATGTATGTGATAAAAGAGAACTATAAAATAGCATTCATCATTGGCACACCTACTCTGGATTTCAGAGGATGTTAACAGTTTTTTTTTCCTGATACTATGCCACTCTGCCTTTCTTTCACCTTGTCACCCAACCAAGATCAACAGAACAAAGTCAAATCTAAAGGTAGTAAAAGGTAAGTTTCTGTTCTGTTTGATTTTTATCTGGTAGGACAATCTTAAAATCTCATGAAAAAGACGTAGAGCAGTACAAATATTGATGTGTTTGCTCAGTCACTCATAAGTATAGAAAGTGGGTCCTAAATAGCCTTTGATATTTCTTGATGTCTCTTCTTTACAGTAGCAGTGGGAGATAAGAGCCCTATATTTGTTTGTCCCTGAATATAAATAAATAAATAGATAGATAGATAGATAGATAGATAGATAGATAGATAGATAGATATAGATAGATAGATAGATAGATAGATAGATAGATAGATAGATAGATAAATAAAGCAGTGCAAACTCTGACTCCCACTAAAAATGCTTATAACACAAACCTCAAACAAGAGGCAAGAATGAATGCAACAGTGAGTTGCAGGGTATCAAAACAGTTTATCTGCGGAGGCCACATCCTCTTTTTAGATAGCATCCATGCTCCTTACTGTCATATTGACTGAGCAGTTGTTAGCAGTAGATTTCTCAGAATGTTTGTTCAGTTAAGGATTTTTCCATTTACCAGCACTTTGGAAACAAAAGGATTTTGAAAGCTCACTCATTGTCCTTTCTCTTTAGCAAATTCTTCTACGCCAGACATATTTTCACAAAATACACTGAGTTCCCTGTATCTTTACATCCATATAGCAATACACACTGGCTGTATCAACTCTCACATTCAGTGTTTCGTGGTTTGTTTTTTATCATAATTCTGTAAATCTGTTCTTAAAAGAAAAGCTACTCCAGCCAGTTTCTTACCAATTTCATAATAAAAAGAGGAACTCTATGTAACGTGCAGTAAATGTCAATTATTTCAACACACCTTGTTAATCAGAGCCCTAAGATTAAATCTGTCATAGCTGGAGTCTCTGTTTCTGAGGTTGCTAATGATGTTATTCCTGTGCTGAGAACAGGAACCAGGATTCCACCTGTCAGCACTCATTTGCTGTGATTTACCCGAGGCAGTGAGCCACCTATTAGCACTCCTCTCCAACGGATATGCACCAACAACACTTATTGTGCATTTGGTTAACTCTCCGTTTGGGAGCCATGGGAGAGCTCCCTTTCAGTTTATTCTCACCCTCACCTCCCTTTCCAAGTCAGCGCCTTCCAAAAAGTAGGTTGGAGTACTCTAGTCAACTTATGTCCTTTGCTCTGAGATGTTTTTTCTGCATTAAGCTATACTCAGCACATGCTTGAATGACCCATCTAACTGTGCAAACTGAGCCACTCTGTGATGCTGCCCTGCCCTTGGCTATATTTAACTAGTGTTTGCAGTCTCTGGATGTTTTATCAGTCGGACTTTTGCCACAGAGCCTGGATTTGAAGGTCATGACTTTCCCAGGCATGAAATCTGGGTGATGTTGCTGTTTTTGAAAAGCCAAGAGCTTTCTGCTGCTTGATGGCCAGAGGCACTTGGGTAGGCACTAGGAGCTGAAAAAGCTTTATATAAGAAGTCTTTGGTGTTGGTTTGTTGTAGGAGAATTTCTTTTATCCGCTTCTCTCTCCCCCTGCCACCACAGCAATGTATTGGCATCTCATGTAGAAAAAGGATTTTAAGATCAAGGGATATGCTAATTGCAACCCTGGGTTCAAGCTGTGATGAGGGTATAATGAATCTTTCACGTACAGCAAAATGGTATCTCTCAGAAGTGCCCAGATCTGCAAAGTACTACAGTTATCCTTCCATCTTCTTTTCTCTTTTTCTATGTTAGGTTTTCCAGTCGACTGGCATCTATCCTCCCTTGGTGGTTTATACCCTGAAGAACTATGATATTCTTTCTTCTGTGATGTGATTCTTACTCTGAGTGGACCTTTGGGCAGTTGTTTCTCTAGATAAGAGTAGCAGTGTGATTTAGAGTGGAAGCGCACCTTAATGGAGGAAGACAAGTTATTATTATCAGTGACGCTCACCCCATAAGCACATGCAGGAGACCAGTGAATAGATGCCTCACTCCCATGTGGGTGAACTTCTCTATACGCATGCATGCATATACATATTGCATTATTTTAGTATGAGTTGAAAAAAGGAAGTAAAAATATGTAAAAAAACCATACAATTACATGTTGAGATTTGAATTAGGCTTGTGTCTACAAATACCATTTCAGGTATTAGTTCAGGCTTAGTTTAACAGCTGCTTTTCAGTCTGTCTTTCAATTTCCCTTTTGGTGCCAAGGTGGTCCTGCAAAGCTGAGAGTTGTAAATGATTTCTTTATATTTCATTGTGCATTTATGCAAAGAGAAGTCAAAAGACAGAGCACAGAGCACAAAAACTGAGATAGTCTTTTGTAGTTTCGGAGGGAGTGGAAGATGAAACAATTAACAAGAAAAGGTGACTCACAGGTCTGCATGGATGGGTGCAAGCAGGTCCAAGTTCATTTGCTCTGAGTAGGTCTGATTCAGAACCCATGAAGCTGTACTTCTATATGCCCAAGTTGACTTGCCTTGATGGGAAGCTTATGTACTTGTGTGGCTTTCAAACCAATGCTGGACCATGTCCAACCAGCCTGGAGCACAGATAAAGTGAGCTCATGTCTGCCTGAATCCACTCAAGGAGAAGGCTCTGTTTAACATGACTGCAAGGATACCATTTCTATGTGTTTCAAATCTTAACGAGCATCACACTTAGGAGCAAGGGCTTTGGGTTTGCCTTGATCAGAAAGAAAAACAAAAAAGTGTAGGATGTTCCAGAGAGCACATGCTGAACTCAGCAGAGACAAGATTTTCTGAGTAACACTGAAAACCTGGGGTAATCTCCTTTTAAAGCACAGCTTATTGGATGACAGTGCTACCTAGTAAAAGATACAACTTGTTGAAGTTTTAAGTGCTTTGCTTTTTTTCCCCCTAAAATTAAAGTTAAATTAGCTTCAGAACTGTTTTGTTTTCTTTCATTATCTTCTGCTTTTATTTCTCCATCTTGTGCAAAGCTGAGGGTTCTAATTGGAGTTCCAAACTTTTCAAAATCAGTTGCTCAAGTCTTTGTGAAAACAGTCTGGCTATACAGAGTCCATTTATATACACTCAGACAGTGTCTCACATCATAAAAATGAAATTCAAAGAAATAATTATTTTTCATATGATGTTAAATTTATTAAACCAGTCAAAGAACAAATTGGCATCTGTCTCCTAGCATTTTTTTCCATTAGTTAGCCATAGTCTCTCTTGAAATCATGACATTCCTTCCAAAATACTAAAGTATAATTAGGTTGTAAATTTATCCTAGGTATTCTTATAATTCTTTAATTATGACTCTAATTCAAGAAGATCCTGTGGTCAATACATGCCTCACTGTCACAAGCTTACCAATCAGATTTCCAACAAATGTTTTAAAAATGTTATCAATTTACTGGCAAATTTTAATCTAAGAAGATTCAACACATTAAGTATGTGGACACTTCTTAAATTACCTCCAAAGTGGGAAAAAGAAGTTGATTTTAAAAGTACCATATTTTGTAATGAGAACATCTTTGAGATTTTTACTTCATTATGAACTGCCTGTTAAAATTTCCAAAACATTAGTAATGCAAAAAAATTGCTTTGGTTTGGAGACAGATACCTAAAGTTTGTTCTCCAACACCGTAATGAATGTCATGCTATTCCTGTGGACAGTGACACAAAGGTGTAAAAGATTGCTTCGGATGCAATGCTGCTGTCTGCATGAAACTTCTGATATTTGGACTAAACTGAAAATCTGGGCATTTTGGTTTTGCAAAAATTTATTAGATGAGGAGTAAATCATTTTTAATCACAATGACTTGTCCAAACCTCCCTCAAATCAATGCAAGTCTTCACCAACATCTCCCCATGGCTTTTTTGAGACACTGAGCAAAACAGGATGCTCACAGTGAAAGCTTATGTTCTCACAACAGTAGCATGTTTCCAATATAATGTGTGGCAACACAGTGTTTTATTTATTAACCAGATTGTAGTTAAAGACTGAACAGAGACAATGTTCGCGTGAGCACTGGAACAGATTTTCATGATCTGCATCATCCTACTTTAACTAGATTTTAGCAGAGCTAGTTGAGAATTTGCCATGCAGCTGGTATTAAAATGAGCACTTTATCCATCTATATGAAAGGAATATAACTCATTATCTCTTCACATGCCATCAGTAATATCCTTTGCATCAATAATTTCAGTGACTTTTTGAAGTCAGTGTCGGGTCTTTCAAAGGCTTGGCTTGCCTTTATTTCTGAGGCTTGTCAGAACAATGGTTAGCAAATTCAAGGTATTCCATTATATACATACATATGTCAATACCTCCTTCAGACAGTTGTGAGAAGATTTGTAGGTTGTAATGAACGCTTTGCATTTGAGATCAAGGATATTGTTTCACAGCAATAATAGCAGGTTTCCATTGTTTTTTTTTCTGGGTTAAGCCAGGATTTGGTCCTGACTGTTGGGACAAGACAAGAGGTTGGCAGATCAACAGTCTTTAAGAGGTATTGTTGTTAATGACTGAGGGCAGTTAGATCTGCCTAAATAAGTGCGGCTTATTTATGAAAAGTTCTTGGGTGTACAATGGAGAGCAGAACTTGTCCCAGTGTACATGGATAACCTCTTTAGCGTGGCAGAAGAGCAAACAGGCAGGGAGCTCCAGCAGTACCTAAGAGTCTTGTCAACAAAAGAGAGAGCCTCCATTCATTATGACTAAGGAAATCATGCTTCAGCAGGTTGCCATAGCAGTTGAGCTCCTGGCCAGCACCCTGAACAACTAAGAGCTATGGGCTGATAATATACTTAAGGTCTGTCGCTGAAGGTTAAAATTACACAGCAGCTGCCTTTCAGGGAAGACAAACAGTGGAATACACCCTGGAAATGTGCTTCTTCCACTGACATATCTACTGCTGCACTCTCAGCCAGCTTCTTCGAAACTACCAGGGAGCTGCCTGGGAGGTTTACTGCTCCAGGAGCCACATGAAGCATGGGCAGATGCTGAACAGTGCTTCTATCAGGGCTGCTCAAGTGCATTGCGTGGACACTGAAAGTGCACTCTCTTGTCACAAAACAGTGCAAAATCTCTCAGTTCCAGCATTTTGGTCCTCTAGTTACTTTTTTATCTGAATGTCTTTGTTTTTCCTATTCTACCCAGAAAATCTTTCCAATTTTCCTCTTTCTTCAGTAAAGAAAAAATATTTATTTTAGATAAGTGAAATAAAAAATAATGCATCTGAGCCCTGTAATTTGCAAAGGGAGCTGTAGAAGGCTCTTCTGTCCCCTAAGGGACGTTCCCTCCTATCAGAGAGGCTCTGGTGGAAAGCACTCTAGACAAAAACATGAAGATTTCTCTCTCTTCATGTATAAGGCTCTTCCCTTTAATGCATATTATTTTATCTGTTATTTTAAAAAGACAATTTTATTAATCACTAAAGAACTACACAAACTACCATTCGTTGAGAGAAGAATTAATGGTGAATCTGAAATTCATAACCTCAAGAGGTTCAGGAGGTTCTGATGCCTCTTGCATTTACCGTGCAGACTCCTGGCCAACCCACCTATGAATTAAACAACTTGAGAGTGCTATCCCCTGATCAGTCCAGCAGAAAATTTGTACTCAACCTTATGTACTAGTTAAAATTATCAACTCTTTCTAAAAGCTTTGCCCTTGTAATGCACATCTTAACTGTAAAGGAGATGTGACTGTGCTGCAGTAGTTGTTGTGAATGGGAAACAGTGATTCCCCTTTAACCATGGGATAGTGTTGTGCAGGACCCTCAAAAAAAGGTGTAAATGATGAAAATTTTTCTAGGAAAATATCCGTACGTGTCAGACTGTCTCCTTTTAGCTGAAATCATGCTCATAAGGACAACAGGATAATGAAAACCAATGTGTATTTGGGCTGGTAATTTTAAAATGCCTACAGGGAATTTTGAAAGTGCTCAGAAGTTTTATGACTAACTTTATTTTCCTCTGTACTATAGAAAGAAAGATTGCAACAGCACTCCTGAATAACGAAGAGCTACATGCAAAGTAATGTGATGCTACTGTATATTTTTCCTGGATGAATAAACCAGCTTTAACATTATTACTGCCACCTGCCCAGCCAAAATGTCAATAGTACACAGTAACTCTCCGAGCAGTTAGGACTGAAGTGGGCAGAAGCAGCAAAACATGGCAGAATAGGCAACTGTTTGTCTTTGAAAAAAGCATGTAAATGCACAGGGTGTCTAGTAACAAAGTGGGAATTAACCATGTTAGTATTATAATTTAGTAGTATTATAGTAGTATTATAATTTAAACATCTGAGCTTGCCAAGTTGTTTTTACTAGGAAAGCTGGAAATAAAGAAAGCTAAAATGAAGCATGTGCCACAGCAGCCACCGTGTATGACTGACCCACTATCAAGTTTCTATATTTTTATGAAAAGAGGGAACAAAATTGACAATGGAGCTGGAGTAAATAACAAGGAGGAAGCATGGTCCTGAAAGCAACAAGCAGAACCAGAGTGTGGTTAAGCAAATTCTCTAAAGGAATAAAGAGTCTGAGGCATGCTATTGGTATGATATTATAAAATCACATTAAAAGTAGTATCAGTTCAGATCAGATGTCCTTATCTTCTTTGTAGCCAGTGAGAGCCATGACACAGATAAGAAGATAACAAGCATCTGTGATTTGTTCCCCACTCTCCAGATATTCCTAGCTCAGGGACTTCCCAGATCTGATTCTGGGCATCCTCCTAAGCTGTTCATCCCACAAAGACCCAAGGAACAGGGAATTTGAGGCACATTCTCCTCTACTTCTTCCTTAACAATTATCTTCCTTAAGTTATAATCACAGTTATTCTTGAAAGTTAGGCTTAGCTGATGGTCATATTCTGCATTTTTATGTCTGTTCCATGTCTACAGCTACCATGAGTTAGATATATGTATACATATATAATTATGCATATAAATGTATATTTTATGAAATAAGAAAATAAGTATACTATTAGCTGTTACTAAGTTTTAAAAAATAGCATAATTCAGAAGAATAATATTAATATCAAGACTCAAATTAAACACAGCCTAGATGTCAAAACTTGAAATATTTTTCTAAACATATGCCTCTATGAGAGTGTACAGCTGGAGTGACTTAGAGAATGCCAACTGAAATAATTGCTATTTGTATAATGCAGTATTGAATACATTTACATTACAGATGATTGCTGTTTGTTACAGAATGCAAGTAATCAAGTTAAGTTCAATAATATCCAGCAACGCAGTCCTGAATTAGAGAAGATTTTAATTTCCTTAGGAGTATGAATACATTGATTTTCCAGTTTTGTTTGCCTCTATCAAGAAATGTCTTGACATATCCTTTTTCTTACATTGATTTACTCTTTTCTGCAAGCCAGGAAGACTTGAAGGAGTTTTAAATCTATTTCTCTCCATATTCCCATCAGTGAATAAAAAACGAACATCATGGATTAAATTTCGATGTAAGCAAAAGAAACATAACACATCTCATCTGAGAAGATGGATGCTTCAGTTCAAAGTGTCTGCTTCCTAAGTGGATTCAACATGTCTGTGACCTAATGGGGCATCTGAGCTCAGAGACTCTTCTCTTAGGAATACCATGTCTCCAAGGGTACTTGATGGCATTTGGAAGAAATGTAACTTCAATGAGGAAAAATTTCAGCAGCGACCTGGCAGAAAGAGATTGCAGTTGACTTGCACAAAGATTGGCCAAGTTCATGTGTACTGATGTACATAGTGATATCAGAAAAATCTCTCTACTACAATATAAAATACCTATGAATTAAATTCAGTGCCATTTTACAGAAGCTCTGTTTAGGCAAATAAAAGTGATTAGAAAATATATATAAATTTTATATTCTTTCTGGATAAGATCACTTTTCTTTTTTTTTTTTCTGTGCATAGAATAGAACAGAATGCTGAGATGAACACAGCAAATTAAAATTTTGTGGCATCTTAAGTCAGTGATTAAATTATAATCTGAAAGCTGTTGGGTCCACTGAAAACGGGACCATTTTCAGCCCTTGGAGAAATAATGCTAACTTCACATTAAATAAGAAAAGCAGGCATGAACACTGTTGAAGAGATCAGCTGGGGAAGGCTTAGCTGAACTAAAGAAAGAATGACTCATTTATAATGCATGAAGCCCCCTGGCCTTCATTAAAATATAAGTATGCTCTCTTGGATTCTGTCTTACCTCACCTCAGCATCTATAGCCCTTGGTTTTGGATGATGTCCAGATGAAGGCAATAATGATATGTAAAGATAAAAGGGAATGTACTAATGGTTTGAGGTTACATCTTGCCCAGCCATGTAAAAGGAATCCAGCTGGAATATACAAGCATCCATGACAGCAGTGAGTACTAAAATGTCCTGAAAGTTGCATCAGGTGCCACTGAGCCCACAGTGACTGTGTGTGCAGCCAGCAGTGAAGGTGACAGAGAATGGAAGAATGTGCTGTGATAGGGAAGCAACGCCAGGAAAAAGAGATGGTCCTCAGGAAGAATCTCTGCTCAAGGCTGTGCCGCACAGATGCGTGTTAAAAAAACAATTGTTGGCTGTTGCAAGAGTCCCTGCAGAAGAATTTGGAGGTGAAAAGCCCAGGGGAACGCCTGTCTAGCCTGTTGGCTTTGCTGCTTGACTGATAATTACAAAGTAGAAAGTAGGGAAAAGACAATAAGATGGAAGAGTTCACCCTTTTGAGCCAAATCTGCAAATCCTTACCTCAGAAAAGATCAGGGTTTTCAAAACTGGATATGTCTGAGACCCAAAGAGAAGGTCACAATTCAGGGCCTGGCCCAAAGCCTTCCAAACCTTATGGGTTATGGACTGCATATGCTGCTGTAAGCAGGATGTTACAGCATGTCCATTAAGGGTGCAGAAACTTTGAACATCAGACTGGAATAAACAACTTCATTCATCAGTTCTCACTCCCTTTCACAGACAACCATGAAATATAATCATACTTACATGTGCATCAAAGGAGATTTTATGCTGCTTTGCAAACTTTGTTTTTACATGTAATATGAAATCAGCTGAGCTGTGCTTAGAGACAATGGAATTGGAGATCAGTACAGAAGAACATGCTAGATGGAATTGTCCTTGTGGAAATATATGGATAGAGAGTAATGATCCAGCATTTGGGGAATGTATTTCTTCTAGAACTCTCATGACATTGAAGGGTCTCAGTAACAGATTAAGCAATGGAGAACACAAAGACAAAGCCTGTAGTTAAGGAAGGTATTCAACTGGTTATTCGGAATATTTTTTCAGCTTCCAGTCCAGTTAACTGCACAGACAGTACATTGAATGCATGTGTTCTGGGGATTTCCATACATCAGAGCATACATCACTAAAGGGCATCAGGTAGGGCAAGAGTTAAATTCTCATACCAACAAGATGAAACGAACGTGACTAGAAATATGATCACCTACAAATGTAGAGCATCTTGTAAAAGATGTTATTACATTTCTGAAAATGCTGAACATTAAAATCAATTGCTAGGTTGCATGCCTGGAAAGCAGTGAGTTTAAAATTGAACTCTGTGGTATAGCAGGAGCAGTAACAGACTGATGAGCCTTCGGCAGGAGGTCTGCTATTTTAAGTAACTGTCATAAAAGCACCTAGATGAAAATTAGATGATTAGGGAAACTGTGCTGACTTATGTCAGTGGAAAACCTTCTTCCAATTATAAATGTACGGATTCATTGAAGTGTCAACAAATCAGTGGGTAAAGAAGCACTGGAAGATATAATTATTCAGATTTTTGTTAAAGTCCCTCAAAGAGGCTATTGAGGAAAACCAGGCACCTACAAGGTGAAAGGTAATGCTTTGCTGTGCTGTGGAAACTAACTTGGAGGCAGCAATACAAAGGATAAAGAGCCAGCTTTCATCTAGAAATGAGGTTAATAGTGAAGTGTTTGCAATGTATCTGCTGGGACTGAGACTGTTTATAATCTGATGGAAGGGCAAAGTAACAAAATTTGCAGATGGTGCTAAGTGATTTAGATCTGTCAGGGATTAAGACGTACAGGCATGACAAAACTAAAGCTACTGGGCAATGTATCAAGATTCTGATTCTTGTATTTTTATTTTTATTTTTTTAACTAGAAACTAGTCATAAGTATTTAAAGAAATTATGGGAAGTATTGGAAGGTATTCTACATGAAGTGATAACAGGTTCAGAGGATGAATTGCATGTTAATACAGATGGCCCAGAAGAAACCTCTGCCTAATGCCAATGAAAGCAAAAGGTTTTTGATGGTATTAAGAAAGAGGCAGCGAGAACACAGCAGAATGCTCTAAGGCTGTCATATCTCAGTCCCCATCACCTCTTCACTTTTAATAATGTTTACAGTTGTAGTCAGCCAGCCCTTGTCAAAATGTAGCCAGAGAAGAAAATCAGTTCCTTCTAAAGAGCAACGATAAGATACGATCTCCAACATGGAAATCTCTCCAGATACTGAGAAAGATCAATGAAGACATTAATAAGAGGGAACAGAAGTTGAGAGGCTCATGATAAAGAAAGGAATGCTCATCAGTTTTTAATATAGCTTCTCATAATAGGAAAGAGAAGAATTTGGTAATGTTTAAAGAAAAACAGTTTTGAAATAGAAAAATGTACTGTATGGAATGAAGTCACAGAATTTGCTGCAGAAAATATTTTTAAGGCAAATATTTTAGGAAGACTGTCAAGCTGAATAATAAAGAATACCATCAATAACCGTAATAGCTGGATGCAAACTTGGAAAGAACGGCATTTTCACAATAGTGCTGACTCTGAGACATGAGCTAAGCACCATGATAAACCCTGTATAGGGTTGGAAAATGATTTCCTTTGCCAGACTTTCTCACATCCTTTCACTACAAAGTTATGGCTGCGGTGAGGTACACATTCTGTCATAGACCTTTATGGCACTTTTTCCTTCTCCATTAAAAGAGTCAGAGACCTGTGGTACCCTCCAGCCTATGAGATTATATTTTCATTTAATTATTTAGGAAACAATGCGAGGTAGCAATTGACCCTCATCAATGAAGAAAAGCTCTGCAGTAAATATGTTGTCTGAATAGTAGTCAAGCTGTCATCTGCTTCCTTGGCAGAGGTAATTTTAGAAAGACTGGACGGTACTTAACGTAAGAGCATTATTTTGATTGTATTATTAGCACCAGAAACTTTGAATTAAACAAGAAGGAAAAGAAGTGTAGAGAAACTTCAGACTGAAATAGATTGGAGCATATGAGTTCTGAAGACACTAAATAAAGGTCAGCAGAATAAAGAAGAGACATTTGGAAATTAAGAAATGCCTTGTATGAATGGATTATAACAAACTACCATTCACAATCCAGTAAGCTGCCCTTTCCACCCTCCTTCCCCTTTTTTTTCTACTGCTACCTGGCTCTTATGTACACATTAAGATGCCAATCATATTTTTGTAGATGTTGAGTATAAAATAAATGTTGTTGTCACACTTTGATGTATGTATTGATCTGTCCATTATTTCTCTTTGAACATCATATGGAAGCTGAATCTAAAGTACTATTTTCTTATTATAACATAATTATCTTAAGGATATACCTTTATTAGCACATATGCAGAAATTTAAAAGTGAAGTGTCACTCATTACTGTACACGAACATCACCTGATGTGAGGTGGGGCAGACCAAGGGCCCCCAGAACTTTGTTCCCTCCCTGGTGTGATGGAGCCCAAGCTTTGATGACCTGGGCTCCTTTCCCTCTTCTTCCCCTTTCCAAATTTCATAGCCCAGTGGACTGAACAGTGTTTGTTATCACAGACTCAAAGAGGCTGACAGTGTGAAAAATCAATTCAGCAATTCCCATTAATTATTGGCTGCCCTGTGGACACCAGCCCTGCAGTCTGACTCATTATCACTGTGGCTTTCCCACCTCCACTACTCAAAGCTCCCCAGCTTGCCACCCTTTACTTGGGATCGGAAAAGCCTTGTCCCCTGCCAGAATGGGATGGACTTTGGGCTCCTGCTTTTGAGTGAAAACTGTGCTACCCTTCTCATCCCTTTGCATTTGGAGCAGGAAAAGAGAATCCCTTGTGTGCCTATTACAGAAATTGAGGGATTTCAAGTTGGGTCTGTGAGAAGATTTCACTATCTTGTGGTTTTTTATTATGTTTTTTAATCAATGCAACACGCTATTAGTCCCATTTTAAGGTATCTATAAACTGCACTGGATATTTATAAACTTGAACCAGAGGGATTTATAAACCAGAGGTGCATGCTACTGCGCTCAAAACATACAGTAATGAGGCAGGTACAGGAAGACAAGGAGTTTTACACAGAGACTAACAGCTCTGACTAAATAGACTGACAAATAAGGGAATATTGCTAGTGACTAGGTACAGGTTATCACAACTAGCCATGTTCCCCTCTCCTACTAGGGTAGGGCAGAGCACATCCCACCTCCTCCTTTTCCACCTTCCCCATGTGGAGGAACTCTCCTGAGCCTGGGGTGCAGTGGGCACCTCCATGCTCCAACTCATCCACAGGCATCAATGGCCATCAACCCAGGTCCCCATGGTAGACCCCTGTCCTTGACAGAGCTAGTCTGCTTGCAATCCTGGAGAGGGCCAATGCACTCATTTTCAGTTAATTAGTGCTGTTTCCTGGCTTTCTGAAACTCAGATGAGGAGTAGGCTGTGGGATTCCTGAGAGAATTTGGCTTTGAAAGTTTTTGCTTGATGTGTACTTGAGCTACATCCTTTCTTTCTCCCTGCCTCTGAATCTCCCACTGGAGACATCATCTAATGCTCCATTTTGCACACAGATGGCTTCGAAGCTGCTTAGCCATCAGTCTGTCAGTAGAAGTCACAAGTTCAGGGAAGCTGTGCAGAGACCATGCATCAGTGGAAGTGTCTTTTGGACACTCAACTAAGAGAGAGGTTCCCAACCTCTCCTGGATTGCAGCTGCAGAGGGAAAGGAGACTTCCCTCAGGGAGTAAGACAATGCTATCCACTGAGCAGCCATCAGATGCTTCTAAAAGCAAAATGCTTTTCTTTGAAGGCTTATTGCCGAGCTTTTAAAAGTCTGTAAGGCCCACTCAAGATACCAAAAGGCACAGGATAATATCAACATTCAGAAATACTTACCTACAGTTTAATTGTGTTTTTCAAGTCTGCTCATTCCTCATTGCACCTAGATGCAAGACAGTCAATGGACTTGAAGTCCCTAAGAAATCTGAGTGTGAGGAAGAGCAGGGTCTCAGACTTCAACAAGATTATAATGTTGACTATTAAAGAAGATAGCGTCGTATTCTGAACTATGATAAATTAGGATGTTTCTGCACATTTCCAAGGAGTTATAATGATTTATATCATCCACCTGGCTTTATACTAGCCAAGGGTGTAAGGTAAGACTGTAGTTTAATAAATACCACTTGAATTTTGCTGTTGAGCTCCATGAGATCCCACTGTCAAAACTCAAAAGCAGTCAAGCAGCACAGAATTCATTCCATAGCATAATTTTCTTCTTACTGAGGACTTTTTATTTCTTCAATATTCTGTTTGCAATATTTCAAGAGAAGAACACTGCAGGTAGCAGAAAAAAGGGACATTCGGAGTTTGGTGTATTTTGACCTCATTATGGAGACTGAAAAGACACTGTAGGAAAAATTAGTAGAGCTCTGCAAGTCAGATAGAAACTGAATTACTTACTTGAGTTAAAGACACCAGGTACACAGGTCTGCCCCCTGGTAAAGTTTCTAGGGAAAAGACTTCTGACTGGGCTGCTGTCAGAGCGAATCAGAGGTCGTCCATAAAATTCTGGCGATTACAATTTCTGTGTGTCAGAAACTGGCTGACACTGAGGGATCTGGAGAGAATTAAACTGAACCCAGTTGATCAATACACAAAGCTTGTGCAACCGTGTATTCTTCTGGGTGGGGGAAATTCTTCGATCCATCATTGTTCAGCTTCATTCTTCAGTAAATTAACATCTCAAATGACTGTTCGGGTCACATAGGTTCAAATCGCTAAGGCAGAAGCAGCTTTGCCTCTTGAGGACTATCAGGCAGCAGAGAAGGTAAATAAAGAGTTTTGTTTAATGTTTAAAAGAGCATACTAATGGACAATTAGCCAGGGGATTTGTGAGTACTTTTTAAATCCACAAAAAAAAAAAAAAAAATCCACAAAGCCCTTAGCAAACTGCCATGAGAGTGCTGTGTTTTGGGTTAACACTACAGTACACATTTTAGAAAGACAGAATTGATGGCCATGGTATCCCAGGATTGTAACAGCTTCTGAGGAGAAATGATGAAAAGGTTACAGGTGTTTTGAAAAGAGAGCAGTAATTTTAAGCAATGTGAAATCTGCATCTAGACCAAAGGATTTGCCTATAACCTAAGCCTTTGACTCATATCTTTAGACCATCATGGCTGTGGTGTTGCTATTTGTATTATGGATGTTTTGGGAAGAAACACTGAGTCACCTAGTGCAATAAAAGAAATAGAGTTGTGCAATACTTTGTTAAGCTGTTCAGAGAGAGTAGGCCATACCCTAGGATGGCAAGTTGTTATTTCATTTCTTATTTACAATGGGATGAGAAACAATTCACACAGTTATGCTTTATGTTGGTCACTTAATTCCTGCAGTCAACTGAAAAAAAAGTAAATGTTGTTTCAGAGAAGCAGATAAGTTCAGAGGTGTTTCAGAGAAATGGTGGCTCTGGAAATTAGGCAGTAGAATAGGGCTGGCTTTTCACAGTTCAGTTTCCAAATTTAGACAGTGCCCTCATTGCTGAAATGAAAAGCAAAACGGAAAAAAAAGAAAGATGGCATATTTGCTTTGGAAAAGCAAAAACAGTTATTTCTAAGATATTCATTTTTGAGTTTCACATTTCATTTATATCAGAGATTACTGGAGTTTATATGTCTGCAATCCTGCTACTGAAATAAGTTCTACAGCTTTATGGAATCTTTTTAAAGCAATCTTTCCACAGTGACATTTCCTCCTGTGACGGCATTGAAGCTCTTTCTAGCTTTTGAGGAATAAAATTTTGCATTGCTTTCCTAATGAATTGATTGATGCTTCCCAAGTCTATGAACAACTCTTGAAGTTCTCACACATCAGAGGTTGATGGAGAAACCCTGGATAGAGACAGCTAAGTACAAATACACCTGGAATTAATAAAGTAAAGTCAAATTAACCAGCAGTGAGCTAAACTGTTTGTGTGTTGTAAGTATCAGATCATTTTTCGGTTTTCTGATCTGCAAGGGAGTTACTTGTTTCTCTGACATAATTCCTTCCAATTTAGGCTTGGCAGACACCTGAGATGTTCATTACACCAGCAGTCTATTAAAAGAAATCTGTAAAGTCTTAGAAGTTCTGCTGGTAACTTCATGTCAACAAATTGTTTGTTTGCTTCATCAAAGCAATTTTATTCCCTCTCAGGTTTGTCATTTTCCAAACCGTACTCATCAGTTTGTAGATGCAGCATCCTGTTACAGTGTAGGGTGTGATAACAAGATGATTTTTTCCAGATATTAAGTCAATTCTTGCTTTCTTAACACAACTCGACCCAGTTAGATTACTGGTCTCAGTCTGACTGGGCCAAGGATGCCAATAAAATAACCTTTGCTGCACAAAAATGTCACTCACAGCACATTTCCTAAGAACTTTGAATTTATCAAACCAAGTTAATGGGCAAGTTTCAAGAAGAGGCTACCTTATACTCTGCAAAGACAAGAGCTAACATTGTGTATACATTACACTTTTGCACATAAAACTGGCTGCAAGTATCCTTACATCATGTATATGCCAAACCTGAGCAATGCGTAATTAAATCAAGATGAAGCCCTTCCTAGTACTTATTAAAAATTTAAGTGCTTAACAGGAAAAGTTACAGTGTGTTAAAGACATTATTTGAACACTTCCTATCACATTATTTTTCTTTCTTATTTAGAAATAAAAGATTAATTCTGCACCTTCTATACTACAGGTACTAGAATATAAATGTGCTCGGTCCTCTCCAAACACAGCCCACATGACCGGCGAACACATAAGTGTTTCCTATCTATGAGCATCTCTAGGATCTCAGGATAAAAAGAGAGACTTGGAAACAAAATATTCTTACTGTTGAAAGGAATTTACTTCTCCATGAAAAGATTATTCAGTGCTCTAAAACATCTGGAACTACTTCACCTAAAACCTTCTGTAGACATCTGTGGTTTTATCGGGACTGTGTCTGGTGCTGGAATTCATTTGTGGTGTGTCAAGTATCTGTGAAATCAGCTTCTTTCTTGAATTTGTAGACATATTTCCAAAGGAATAAGTAATTAAAAATGCCTCCTTTGCAAGTATTTCAGTAGAGTTCAGTTGTGAATTTTGCTGGAAGATGTGTCACCCGTAACAAGGTCATAGGTGCTGCTGTATTTATTTAAGGGGCTGTATAACACATGACAGTAGTGTAACAGCCCTGGTCAACCATGCAGCCATTCCTGGCAGCCTGCACCCAGGCCAAGAGCAAAACTAAGCTCTGAAATGTTCATAGCATATTATTGGTTGACCTCTGACAGATAAGTGGCTTGGGACAACTTGGGACAATGGCAGTGGTTGCCAGGAGCCTCCAGTCCCTGGACTTGATCATCCCAGCTCACACATGCTTAAAAAGGTCCAAGGATGGTTTTGGCCTCTGCCAATGAGCAGTTGTGTTCCAGATGAAACCTTCCATCCTGTTGAGATGAAAACCTGAGACACACATAGTAGCAGCAGGAAGACAGGAGGAGGAGGAGGATGCAAACCAGGTAATGCTGTGACCCATGGCAGCACTACAAGTGCTTGAAACGTGCTTCACCTCTGATTTTCTCCTCATCTTATTTTAGTGCAGGAGAGTAATGGGCTTTCATGGTAGTCAGGAACTTCTCAGCAGGCGTAGCACTCACAGGATGCAATGCATCCTCTTGCCTAACACTTAATTTTTTATAATTGCTCCAACTGCCACTTCATCAGAACAAAACTGAAATAGTAACATAGGCAGAAGTGGAGCAGATGTTTGGAAACAGGTTTTTATCCTACTGAATTATAGCTGTGCCTCAGATAGTCACAACACACTAGTTTTCATTTTATGGTTTTTGGTGAGGTAGTAGCCAGGTGCAAATGGATGTCTCGCAACTGTTGGGCTTTTAATCCTTTCTCATGGACTTTAAAGGGCCTTTTCAAGGCTGAAAACTCCTTTTTATCTCAAAGATGACTTAAAAATTCTGAGGGAGACTAGTTCACCTTTGTGCTACCAGCTGTACCTGCAGACAGAGGCAGCATGTTCTTGAAAGAGTAGTCAGCCTAAGTGAAATACAGTGGGGTAATAACAACAGAGAAGCAAAAACAATAGGACATTTCTAGTGAATTCAGAAGGCAACAGATCAGCAAGACAGCTGCTTTATTGTTTTTAAGGTCACATAGACTTCTTAGCAAAGTTGACTCACTGATGCTCGAAGAACAGCAAAGAGCAGTTAAAATAGAGTTGTAGGAAGCTTTGGTGCCTCTGTAGCCTTGGGAAAATTTCATCTCTCTCATCCAGAACTTCATGTGAAAGGAGAAGTGTTCAGTCTATATCGAATGACATGATTAAAACAGGAGTGACAAACTAGGGTTACAAACTGGGAGTGAGGCTTTCCAACGCCTTGAGCCAAGGGCTTAGCTGGCCTATTGGCATGCAACCCAGGTAACAACTTTATCAGTCTTTTACACCTGATAATTTGCCTTTTTATGTACCTATGTACTTTACACATTCAACGAGTACTTGAGAGTTGAGGAAGTTTGCCAGTTTGGAGAGTTTTCAATCCCACCATTATCTTGCTTCATTAACGTTTCTTCCCTTTGTTCCTGAGCTGATCTAAGTATTCACTTCCTATCTTGCAGTGACATTTTCTTAAAATATATCACAAGTGTTGTTTATTTCTGTCTCAAAGTAAAACCTTCATCAGTACTATCCCTAGTGCACATATTATCAAAGTAATCTGCCCAGAGTCATCTCGGAAACCTGCCTTAGGTCCAACAGCAAACTTGGATACTCAGGCACAGAGGTGAGCTAGAGAGGCTTAGTATTTGTAAAGGGTTGTAAGAGCCTCCAACCACAGGCTTTAAGGGGAAGGATCCAAGCTAAAACATTTCACTATGGAGATATCAGAACTTTTTGCTCTGCCTAATTTCTGAAGTGACTTCTGGCAAATCAGTTAGGCAGTATAGCTGCCTTTGTTGTTCAATGTATATAAGAAGGCTGTGTAGGTCTGTGGCCACTGTCCATCCCTCAGCTGTGGCAAAACCAAATGGTACAGAACAAACTGAGGCCTGTTACAATCCTTGCAAGTCCTTCAGTTGATCTGCCACGACCTACCCTGTCTCCAGGAATAGCACTCCCAGAACAAGGCAGCAAGATATCAACATCAGCCATACAAGTCCACAGCTCATCCGAGTCCTCACACCTCCCATGTTGAAAAGAGAGAAGAAGATTTGTTTGTAGGGCTATCAGTCCAGAATATTTCATTTCAAAAATTCTCTAACCCCTCAGATATTTAGACTTTTTTTTTTTTTTTTTAACAGAATCATTTAAAAATTATTCATAATTATGAAGCAGAAACCCTCTGCACCTGTATCACAGAACACAGGTTAATACTTTAGTACTCTATGTCAAGAACTGTGGAGTAATATAAAAACAGGCAAGAAATTATTTTTTTCCAAATATGAGGGCAAGTTTGTATCTCCATCAGGTCAGGATGGGTAAACCTGTCCTGAAGTTGGAGTCTCACTCATTGCCAGTAGTACTAGGGAGAACTCACACAGTCAGGGAAGAGATTTCAGAGAAGAACATTACTCGTTATGAGCCTTTATCTTTTGTTTAATATACTTGTTTAATCCTGAGGGATACAGCCTGTCAATGAAAAATCTCATATATGAGATTTGACATTAAAAATACAGCACCATGTTCTGTAAATTCCAGCCAGGTGTATTTGGCAACATTTCATTCATTACTCCCTATGAGGATCCTCTTTTATATTTTCTGCAAGCAAAAAATATGAGGGATAATTTACCACAGTGCTCTCAGGTACCTCTCTGGGAAAGCTCAAATGATCACTATAAGCCAGGAAACATTTCTCAGAACTCAGACTTCAGTGCATGAAAATTGCGATATAAAATATAAATAAATAATCCTGCAATGCAGACTTAAAATTTACAGGTGGTCTGGCATTAAAAAAAAAAAAAAAAAAAAAAAGTTATTGAAATGTGTATTGAACACTTCCATGTGCTCTAGGCATCAGTCAGTGATGTTTCATTGATCGTTCAGTTATCATGACGTTTATTTGCTAAGTGATTATCACACATTTTTATGTAGTTTAGATCTACTTACCATCACAGTCTGCTGACAGGATGCTGGGAGATAGTATACCTGTTCCTTTTTGTTTGGAGACAGATACACTGATTTCTAAACAACTTCCTTGATAGCTGACAATTCCTCAGTTTCTGCCCACAGCTTGGTGTATATTCTGTATGAAGAATTAACTACTGACAGCTAGAGTGCATTAATTTTTAGAGTCTATCCATGATTCACAATTAGGAACTTTCAAAAGCAAGCTTTTATTCTGAAAACAGGGTGAATTTGATGTTGATATGAGGTAACTGATCAAAATATTGTTGCAATAAGGAAATAAAGTGGCAAGCTGTGTTAAGTTTGACACATAGTCTCATGCAAAACAGAATTGCTATTAGTCAGCAATGTGCAAATTCATGATTTTCTCTCTGTATCTATTTGTTAAATTTATTCTTATGTGAAAGAACACTTAAGCTACAAACTGAGATTGGAGCTTCACGATACATGCCTTTGAATGTATTTGGCAATAAGAATACAGTCTAGTCCATGTTCTGAGCTAGGTAAGTACATGCACTTCCATTTCAGGCAAAAATAAAGTTTACAGTAGATGCAGGAATCAGTCCTGTATGTCTTGATCTTGGCCCACGTTGACCATCTAGCCAGACTTTCCCTTTTGTAGCTTCATAGCATGCAGATGCTGAGGATGGGAGCATACATGGAAGGACTGCTTCCTGACTGCATGGGCACTCTGTGCTCAGTGTTATGGACTGCGTGAGCACAGTCTCTTCCTAGATACTTTGCAGGTAAGACTTATGCCACATTTGAGCCTCTTGGCCTCTATATTTGATGTCTGAACCAGCTAAGCATATGTGCTTCAAGGTACACATGGGTGAAGAGCCACTGAGCAACATAACAATTCTAACCATGCAACTTTGAGATGAAAGCAACCTCTCTAGCCTTGTGCAACTGGGAATGAACAAATTCTGTAGCAGCACTTAAGGAAGAAAGGAGTAAGCTGCTATCCACATACCTTTGCACGTTCTAAGTATCCACCTGTTTTTTGAGCACATAAAATACATTAGCACTCCTCACTAACACTATCAGATACCAGCACAACAGCAGTCTTGGATTGTGTTGTCACCAGTAGAGAAAGGTATCCTGATGTGCCTTAGCAGCTCCATCCTTGTGGAAACAGCACAACTATAACAATAAATAAACAACTGGAGTGGCTAAGTAACTTTGTTAAACTGTTGTGTGCTTTCTCTTTGCTTAGCACAAAGGAGCTTCATTGTTTTGTTCTGAGATACACTGAAAGTAGAGCCCTACTGCTGTTTTCATTTCACACAGATCTTGGGGACTGCTCTTTAACAATGAGCAGCTGAGTTATGCTACCCAGGTGTGTCCATTTAATTTACTAGCATAGGCATAGTCTAAGTCCTTGAAAGAAGAGACCTTGAAAGACAGCACAGGTGTAAGAGGTGAGCTCTGAGCAGCATGAAATAGTGCAGAATCTGTGGGTGAAGGGGATATTGGGCTGGTGTGAGTGCTGTTAGTCTCTAGTGATTATTTCCACTATAGAAAAAGGATGGCTAAAGCTTTCCACACATCCATAAGATGTCATATCTTGTGATCTATCTCTTCTCCCTTCATTTTCCTGCTTTGTAACTACAAGCCTTTCCTGGAGCTGATAGCTCTATCCAGAATGACTCATAGAGATGTCTAAGATATGTCTAAGAATCCTTTTATTCTGGATGATGGTAATGGCAAAATTCCCACTGATGTGAGTGAACTTCTACAGACCACTGTAGATTTATTGTATATTCTTAATTCCAACTGCCCTGAGGTAAGAACGTTCTTAAATACTTGTATTCTCCATTTCCAAACAAACCTTTTTTTTTTTTTCCTGATCTAAAAGCAAAAATCTGTAAGGAATGACTTTTTGAACCAGCTAGGATGAAGAAAGCTTTTTTTCCTGGCTTTTAAGAGGATCCAAGTTCTTAAACCACTACACTAGTTTCTTATTAACGTTCAGCTCTCGCTTTTATCCATCTCCTCTCCAGCACAAAAGCTCATCTGAAAGCTATTAGTGTCCTACCTTTGGAGCTCAGAACAATGCATCTGTTGCTTGTAAGTGTGGTCTGATACTAGTGAGAAATAACTCCATCATTCAGCACAGTCATCATTCTGAGGAGGGAAAGCCAACTGAATATGCTGCTAGAAAATGTATGCATTCCTTAAGTAAACAGGCCTCTGTCTGAATTTCCTATAGGTCTGAGGAAAAAAAAATGACAAAAAATTATGGGCTTTAACTGGTACCAATAAATCTCCATGCACTTCTGCCCTCAAGATGGGAAGGTATTTTAAATTCAATTCATCTGAAAGGAGTAAGTTTGAAATAAATCATCTTTCATCTTTATAGATATTATTTGGATTTCTCCTGTAAGTTGATTCAGTATTATAGCATTTTATAGTTTGTTTTAAAGTTATTCCTTACGAACATGGAGGTGTTATTTATGGGTAATGAATTTTGGCATGTTGTTTTGCCTCACTGCATTATACCTGGCTTTTTTGTGTTGAAGAATTGGTTTCGGTGAGAATACTTAGTGTGCACAAGTCAGAATCTGCCTTTTAGGGAATATTTTTAGAAGTGAGTGATGGTATTTAGTGCTCTGAGGGTGTGCTTTCCACTCACAGGAGTGTTATGTTCATTACAAGAACAGACAGAAACCAGAAAGCCAAATTGCTAAGTACTTGTTTAGAAGACTAGTGCCAAGACTCTATTCAAGAAAACAAGTAGAAGTCCTAAGTTTCAGAGTCCTGGCAGATAGCAAACAAGGACGTATCTGCTCACAGAGAATGCTACCACATCTTCACAGTAAGAGCTTTTGCAGATGCACTTGCACAGAAGTTGAATAATTGAAAGCTTTCTATGTAAGTGTAGGGTACTTTGTGGCAAAATGTCTGCTTGCTCAGTCCAGACTTCAAGTTGGCACAGTAGCTGAGCCTGTCTAGAGATGCCCCTTCTTATGGCAAGGCTTCCCAGCCCCAGTTACTGGAGTTTCACAGCACCTGCTCACCTGGAAGCGCTGGCAGCCCTCACTCACTTCTGGCTGCAGGAAATGCTGTAGACAACAGCCTCAATAAATGTTGGCAGCAAAATTTATTCAGCTTCAGCGATCAGGCAGCACTGTGGAAAACAATGACAGTCACTGAAGAGCTTACTTGCAAGTTATTGACTGAAGTTGTTCCTGCATGGAAAGTTACTCAAGTAATGTTTTATGGATTTTTACACACAAGCATTATAGGCTGTTTTCAGAAAATTTGTTAGAGAGAGAAGCTATGTTTATTTAATCAGTTGTTGCAAAAAAACAGTGTTGGGAGTACAATAAAGCTTCCTTGATCCTTTCAGAATTTGCAAAGCCAAGATAAATGGAGAAAGACTAGAACTATAGCCAATTTGGGGGATTGGTAAAGATGTATGACTTTCTTATAGCTAAAATACTCCCTTCTCTTTAGGAAGAAAGTGCTCTGCAGTATAGGAATATGTAATATACAGCTTGCATAAGCACTCATGATCTGTGAAAGCTTACGTTTCTTGTCTGCTTCAGAGGTTATAAGATAGATATAATGGAGAGTTGCATTTAGGCTTTAGTGGTGTTTATTCCTGGAACTGATTAACTGAATACCAAAGACAGTCTGCAGCAATATGTTTCCGCCTGCTTGCCACAGTGTGTGTGAGCGTGCACTCAAGAGATCATTACTGTGTCAAGTATATTAACCAGCTTAAAATATATATATAATTTCTCCCTACAAACATTTCTTTGTTTATAAACAAATGTATAGAGGGAAAGAGAAATTCTGTGAACTATAAAGACTATTGTAGATGCTGTAGTGTGTGTATGTGATAGAGACCCTTGTGAAAGCTGAGTTATCACAATGTCTTCTTTCATTTATGAAAAGAAGTAAAATTCTTTAGTACCGCAGTTATTGCTGTTCAGTAACTGATTTGTTTGCAGTATTTTATAAAATAAGTGCAGCTCCTGGAAAGCTTTGTTCTGCCTGTACTTGTCATGCTTTCACTTTACTTCTACTTTCACCAGAATACAATCCTTTTACTTGCAATTTCGGATGAATGAAAGCTCAGTTATCAGCACAAAGTTACCTCTGGTAGAGGAAGCATGTACTCAGAATAGAAGTATTGTGCCACCAGCTGTGTTAAATTGCTGCCTCTGAGCTATTGCGGGACAATTCAAGCCTGCTTGTAAAACAGATAACAGGAAGGCATGTGCGTTGCCAAGGAAACCCTTGGCTGCAAGTTTATTGTATAAATAACACCGAGGTGGGGAAGATGTGGCTCACAGAACAGAGGGAGGTAAAAATGAAGAAGCTCCTGCCATGTCTCTGTGACTGGGGGAGGGTCAGGAGCAGAAGCAGTGAAATAGCTTTAATGCTTCAAGGGGCTGACCTTCTTCAAGTTGGGGGAAACAGGGAAAGTGGGTCTGTCTTTCAGAAGTGGGGAAGAAATATGACCTTGATGGTCAAGTCCATACACTGCAGGGTGGAGAAGCAAGAATGACCCATGCACATTCTCACAGTCATTGGAGAAAGAGAACCACTACTGGATTTGCCCAGTGCTATATAAGGAAGTCTGTAAGATCAGGTCTGTGATGAGTAGTGCTGTGAAAAGGAAACTAAAAACAAAACAAGGAAGATAGAAGTTAGTATAGTATAATGTGATTCTATATCTAAACTTTGGAACAGATTAAAAACAGCAGCAATACCTTTACGTCCTCTGAAGCTTACCTGTGTATAGATTCCCTAAGTCTTGTGGGCAAGATGCTATGAGAATTCAAAGCCTAAGCAGTGGGCAACAAATCACATGTGTGTCATTGGCAGCAGGTGTGTGCATTGAAAAGCTGTCACTTACATTAGATCTGGTAGATAGTGTCCACAATTAATTAGTAGCATCAGCAGTCATTTGCGAAGGGGTCATGTTAGTTTTCATCCATTTGAGATGCTTTACTGCTTTGCAGCTAGAATCTGAGCACGGCAGTGCTATGAGAAGGACAGATGGGGCAGGGGTTTCTAGCAGAGAAAGCAGGCTTACAGCTCAGGACTGATTTCCTTGCTGCAAGTGATGGGAATAGGTTGCTTCGAGTCCTCATTCCTTACATGCTACATTCAGTAAAATGGAATAATATTGCTTAATCATGCTTAAAGCATTTTGAACTATGGACCAAGAGAGCACTGTGTAAGAACTGACAGTATTATTATCTGTAGTATCTGACAGTATAAATTATCTGTGTAAAGATGCTGAAGTACTCCAGAGCAAATGAGCAGTAAAAGTACCCACTTAGCTATGGCACCTGGCTAAATATCAAATAAAATGTTGCTAGTGGGATTAATTTGAGTTACATTAGTTATTCGTGACAGTGTTTTTATTTTCTTTAGATATTGTGTGTGCTTATGTGCACCTGTCTGAAGTTAACAAAAATCCAGAAAAAAAATCCTTGTGGAAAGACAGAGGTGAAAGCAAAATGATTAGATATGCAAAGTCTTAATGAATTCTTAAGGACTCTCATTATCAGCGAGTAACCAAATAACCAAAAGCAAATGGATCAGCGTGGTGGTGTGCTGACTGCCAGAGCTCTCCTCCAACAGGAGCACAGTCCAATTCCTCTTTTCTTTGTGCAGCCAGTCTTTGCATCATTTCTGAAAAGCATGCTCAAGTGCATCTCTAAAGATAATTTCAGGCGGCTGCCCTGGCTTCTTTTGCCTCTCAGGGGCTATGTGGACACATTAGTCGCTTTGCCTTCAGAAGAAGTGAAAGGCCAAAAGTCCACAGAGTAAGCTGCAGATGAGGCAGACTAATTGGTCTCAAAATCAAAACATATGGTTTCTTTCAGGATCTTGACTTTTTAAATACTTGTTTAAAGTAAACATTTGCAATTCCTCATGAAAGGCACTTTCCTCCCTGAATCCTCTTGACCCTCAGTGACCTTTCTTACCAATTGCACATTGCTTTACCCTTGGGGATGATTAAATCTGGAGAGGCTTTTTTTTTTTCTTCTCTTATCCTCTACATTCGTCTCCAAGGACTAAGTTAAGATCCAGCTTGAGGAAAGCCAACCTGGGTAAGAAGGACTGAAATACACCAGATGCCCACCTGAGGAGTCCGTGCAGGGGTCTCAGCTGGGGCCATAGGGGAATGAAGCTGCTATTCATACTTGTTGGCATAGAGATTTGTGGGCCAGGAAAATAACCTGGCTCACTAAAGGTAGGTTTTCAAGCTAATCTTTGAACTGAAAAGCATTTGGAATGCCTTCTGACCCCTAGGCAGAAGGGGTGGCTTGAGGCAAAGCCATCCCTGAGATGAGGCATTTGGAAGCTGTGGCCTGTGGCATGCCTCATCTGGCAGAAGGCTGACGGAAGCACTTGACTCCAGGATGCTGTAGCAGGGGAGCAGTTTCAGTTTACCTCCTGCGTGTCTGTGCAGGAAAGTTGATTGAAGTCTCTCTGAAGCCACTTTATTCATGATTTGTGTACTGGGCTGGGAAGCATTCCCTTTCTCCAGTGTGCAAGAGTTGGTGTCAGAGCCAGCGGATATGAGCATTGCCCAGTCACCTGCTTCCCAGCACAGCAGACCCTATGCTCACTGGAAATACAGGGTGAGATATTGTCTGAGTTAGAACAACAATTGTTCAAGTGCTTCTTTCTCTGTTTGCTGAGAAGTGAGAGAGCATATATCTCATCAGAAAAAAGTCATTTATGCAGTTCCTCAATGTGCAGCCATAGTGAAGGATTCAGCAGGAAAAGAGACATTCCCATTGCAGGGGGAGGGCTCCCTTTGGCAAGGAAATAATCCCATGCAAGAATTCTCATCCTACTCAGTCTGAATTAGGACCTTGAATCCAGATTTCTTATGTCTACAGAGTGTAGCTTCACTTCCTCATTGCTGGATATCCTGACCTGATTGAGCAACTTAAGATGCAGGGTAGGTACCTTCCCTGTTTTATTTCTGCTAAGTTCCTCAACTGGTGCATTATGAAATCACAATTTTCTGATATGATTGATATTCATTTATTTGTGAAGGGTGGACTTAAATGCAAGAATCAAGGCAAGCTAGGCTGAAGAAGACTCTTGAAGTAAGAGTATAATCAAATGTCATAGTTTACTATATTCAATATCTTCATAAGCTTATTTATCAGTTTCTTTCATGGACAAGGTCTCACTTCTTGTGTATATGGCCATACAGATTGGAAAATGTATATCAGAACTGTGCAGTTTTTTGTGGCAGGAGGCAGCACAGTGATTTGGCAAAGAGTATTTCTTCACAGAGTTTAATATACCCATACCTATGCTCATCAGTTGTCTTTGCTGATGAAGTTATCCCCTCAATTACTGTTTTTCTTAAAGTATCTTACCTGATTACATTAGTTGACTCCACAAGTACATTAACAACTACGTGTTTTGTAGGTTAGATATGTTGTTATAATCCAGAAAATAGAAAGGTAGGCACTTAAAACTTCTATAGCATGCAAAAGTTTATTGTCGCCATGCTGTGCTGCTGAAATTAATCACCTGGAAAAGAGAAGATAAATCTCAGCAGTATCTGCACGAGTGACAGAATGAGACAAAAATGAAGAACTTTAAATCCCAAGAGGGATACTCAATGTGTTAATATTAGACAGACTGCACTGAGTGAGGATAAGTGTCCACCTACAAATTTTTTCCCACATTAACACAGCTCCTGGAACTAGATGGGGAAAGTTCTTTCCTGTTTGCTGATAATGAGATCCTACTCTTCTCATTTTCAGGTGAAGCAGAGACATGCCTGAATTTATCACTGGCTATACCTACTCCGTGAATTGGTTGTTCTTAATCATCTAGATCTTGGTCTGGATGGAGTGATCTATAACCCATCACAGCTTGCATGACTGAGTTCCCCTGGACATTTGGGGAAATGTGAATGTGCAAGCATGGAGCTGGGGCTGAGCATCCCTTTAGAGCCTTGGAGGGGCTTAAGGCAGACAGCTGAAGAACCATACGGCAGGAGGAGCTTACTGGAGCTCTACAGAGTGGTGCAAGAGTAAATGATGGTTCTCGAGGTTTTTCATAAAATCTTAGAATCCTGAGACTTTGTACAGAAAAACTTAGTTTCATTCTGAAGGGAGCTTGCAGCACTCTGTAAAAAAAATTCAGCCTGTCACTGTATCTGCTGGTTGAAGAAGTTGTAAAAGACAAATTACCTTGGAAGTAACACACTAAAACGTGCAAAGAGGTTTCTTCATCTAAATTATCTCTTAAGGTGCTGATAAGAAATTCCTTCCTTCCCACTCCCATCCCAAACCTCATCATGAATTCTCACTGAAAACAACTCTCCCAGTCTCCAAAGAGGTGAGGCAACTCCCTGCACTCCACCCACTTTTCTGCTCCAGCACAGACTTTAAAGCTGAGAATTGAAATTCCACAGAAGAAGGCTGCTTTTTGCGTAGTCATTGCATCAATCACACAGGGTTTGCAGAAGTTAATGAGTACAAGCTGCCTCATGAGAGAGCATGCAGATGTCCACTTGTTTGTAGAGTGACTGAGCCTGATAATCTGATCACAAGTTTGGCATTAATTTCACGGCATGGCTGTATGGGCATTTCCCTTCCACATGTAAGATGGTGACTAGCAACAAGCACCACTGTCAGTCAGTTAACATACTTAGGAATCTGTTTGATGTTAGCAAAGAGTTGAGCTGATGGCACTTTGTAGCCCCCTGAAATCCTGCCATGCAAATCCTGTCTGCCTCAAAGGCCCCTGGACATCTGAGCTGGCTTTGGAAATACCAGCCTCGTTAGCAGTGACATTAGCGGATATTCTTAAATCAGGATGATTTAGTTAGTTGCTAGGCTGCTCTGCAGTCTGATGCTTGAGAGAATAATTTTTAATGGCAGGGGATCTCTCTGAGATGGGACTGTCCCAGTTGATGTCAGACACAAACTCAGCTTCCCTGACATCATCTGGCAACATGATATAGAAAAAATGACATACATCATGGAAAAGGCATGAGGCACACCCTGACCTCTGCACACTTGCCACCCAACAAAAAAAAAAAAAAAAAGGCTGCATAGCTAGACTGTTTCCATTAGCTGAAGTAAGCACCACTTTAGCAAAAGTAGGAAGGAGACGTAACTTCTATTGAAATATCTGAGTGCTTTCTAACAAGGAGGTCTTTCAAATGTTTAATGTTATTTTCCTGAGACCATATTATAGACCATAATAGCAGTGTTGTGCAGGAGCAGTTTGGCCCAGCACTTCTGTGAATGAATTACTGAATGGGTTGAATCAGATTCTCTTGCTAGGGGAAATGTATCTCACAGAGAACACAGAAAGCAAAGTTGCACCACAGAGACTATTCTAGTGGTAAAAAAAAAAAAAAAAAAAAAAAAAAAACTATTCTCTTAGCTCAGTTTTGATTCCCCCTCTCTCTTTGTCTCAGCTGATTCTTTTTAAAGAACTGGAAAGTTACATTTTGTCTATTCTGATGATCAGGGACTCAACATATGAAGGGGACTCCAAAGAGTGTACCAGCCATTGCTCAAGGCTGATTCCTGGACTGGGGGAGAGATATCCAGGTGCTGCCACCTCACCTCTCGCTGCTCTTTGAAATTCCAGCTTGTGCTGATATCTGTCCTTACAACTGCAGTCCATGAACCCATGTGCAGAATGGAATTAACAGCAATCACCACCTCTCAAATTTTTTTAAAATCAAATTGGGAAGAGCATGTGCAGGATGCCAAGCCCATGCCATGACCAACTGTTGCAGAGCCAAATGACCTTGCCACTACCTTCCCTAGCAGCAACCCAAATCTGACTATGTGGCTGTGGCTTGCAGGGTTGCAGAGAGGCTGAGTAGATCAAAATTAAGTGAGCAATGCAGCTACAGGAAATTTGTGATTAGAATTTTTCAGTACAGAAATTCAACAGTGAACAGTTTAAGGTATAAAATCCATGTTAAAATGTTTTGGCCTGAAAACAATACTCAAATAAAACATATTCATTTTTTAGACTGATTCTTAGACTGTCAGGCCACTGGCTCCAGCATCTACTCAGTCAAGGTGGGCTTCACCTCAGCACAGACGGGAGCAGACAGCAAGAAATGTATCCATCAGTGTCCTTCAGCACCAGAGACGTGCTCTGCTCCCAGCAAGTGAGTCGGTAGGCAGCTATGGGTGTCCAAGCTGAGTGATGGCACAGTTCCCCTCCTGGATGCTTCTTCCAGCTGAAGGCTCTGTTCTTGTTTTAACCAACCTATCTACTCCCATGATACTCACATGCTTTCCACTTCATTTGCATGTAGGAAACATCCGTTTCTGGATGACTGACTACACCATGCTCTCCTTTGATATCCTGTCCAGCTGCAGTCAAAGTCATTTTTTGTTATGTACAAATGGAGTAGGTCCCTTCTGCCACAGTCTGAGCTGACTCTAGCTTCTTTCTGCTAGTCTGCACTACACTCCCAGTACTTAGGGTCTGCCTTTAGTCTAGAGGAACACAACAAACATGTTTAAATGGGGCCTTTCCTACAAGGTGAAAGCCTCTTTAAACCTAAAGCTCCAAAAATGCAGATAGGATGCTGCTGAACACAAGTGCTTGTAGTTACTCTCTCATGGAAGTAGTTTTTTTTCTCTGGGAGCAGGTAGCTACTCTTCTGTGCCAAGGACTTTTCTATATACTGATACTCCTCTGCTTCAACCATCTTCAAAAGCACACTCATCCACAACTTCCACTTCATCTTTTCATCCCTTCCATATCTTCTCTATCATAGCCCATTGAACATGCTTTGAACAGTACTCCTCCAGCATTTTGACCTGATTTAGTCCCTTCCATTGCACTAGAACTATTTCTTCAAAGCAAATCCATTAATAGAATCATGTGTATTCAAGTTCACGCTCTTCGTGTTAGCTATCTGCTCTTCCTCTATCTACCTATTTCTGAAACTTCATCCTCTGTCAACTTTTCTGATCTTCTAAGTGAGGCACCTCAAAATATTTGCATTCCTTCTGAATAACAGGTTATTAAACTTGGACTTGGAGCTACAATGCAACTGTGCAGCATCAGTCAGATTTGGGGTGTGGGCAAACAAACATTTTCTTGCCAGCCAAACACAGTGGACTAACATCAGGGCATCTTGTTTCTAAGACAGAAAGGATAACAGCTCCCAGATAACTGGCATGTTGAGCAGAAAACATTACAAGGCTCTTAGATGCATTTGTGACTGGGGGCCACATACATATCAGCAGGTAGGTAGATTACAAGGTAATGGATAACTTTGTGAACTTCTAGCTTACTTAGACCAATTTCTAAATGAGAAGAATTATAGAGCTTTTTTTTTGCCAAGGGTTTGAGAAAATACTCTAAGGTAAAGATCTGTCTTGTTACAGCACTAGAAAGTATAGAATGATTGATTTCATCAGTACGAGCACAAGCTATTGCTGCATGAAATTGGCAGTACAATTCAGCAGTATGAAGAGATCAATGAGAGAAGACAAGGATATAAAGCAGATAAAATTGACACCACTCTGGCTGTGTGATGCACATCCATGCACATGAAATATGTGATGCAACGAGTAGTCAGCTGAAAATTTCAGCCATCATTTGATAAATCTTGAGTGGTTCTAAATAAAAAGGAGTAGGAGAACACAGACAATGTTTTCAATTATATTTCAGGTGAGTTTCTTTTAATATGTATATATTTTAAAGAAGCATGAATTATATAGAAAGAGAAGAATGAAGAGTGGTTTTTTATACCGCCTACAGTAATGAGGAGAATAATTTTGTCTGCATGTTTTATCCAGCCACTGTTGTTTTAAACTTGCCTCTGGACTATCTGTTCATCTTTGCAGCCCCTTACATGGCTGCAGTGCTCTGCTTTTTTGAAGGTTTACATAAGGCAAAAGGGCAATACGCTGCAATGTGACCTCTGCAAATAGGTTTGCAGCTTCATGTTCCAGGTCCGTGATCGTAATTAGACTCCTGAAGTAGTGGGGGAAAATGTTGCAATGAACTGAATAGGAAACCTGGTGCTTTTGTAGGGGATTATAGATTGGTGGTGCCTACAATAGCCAGGAGGCAATTGAATTTCCGCTGGTAAACATTGGTAGCAGAAAGAAAAAAATGAAGAGAGATTAAGTCAATATAAAATATGTAATTCAGAAGAAACAGAATGAAAGAAGAGTCTCTGCAGGACATGGCTGCTGTGCTGCATCACAGCAAGATCTCTGGGAGCAGATCACAAATTTCTCAAGGTTTGAGGCCATTACTGAATGTAGTCTGAATATATCAAGAGCATTTCTCATTTTTATAATCGCTTAACAATAGGCTACACTATCATAGGGTATGCCAGGGACATAAACTTCTGCTATAAATTGCAGGAATTGCATGGCTGTTTTCTCCCAGAATGGAAGATGAGAGCTATCCATACTCAGTGAAGACAGAATTATTTTCATCTATGTGGGTCAATTTAGAAAGCATTATTAAAAACAAGCATAAAATTTGTCACTTTAATTGTGGTTGTTCCTGAGGGTAAAAACCACAGACAAATCCATTCATGAGATGAGATGCAAAGGAAACACAATACTGCCACAAAATTTACTGTGCATTCCCTCTGAGTGACCAACCTGGCTAAAAATCAATTTAGTCTAACCCCATTTTAAATAAGTAAGAGCAATCATCTGTCCAAAGACAATCATAGCTTTTAGGCAAGAAGGCTATGTTCTAGCCAGAGATGAGAATTTGTATGGACCTTGGCATAGCCATGAGTTTGCAGTCAGGGTCAGGGGACGGTACAAATGAAAGAGCAGTTTTGCTTTAAGCTAAATTGCTTTGAGACATCAGGGACAGCAAAGCATTTCCAGCTCACACTGGTGATGGGAGAAGAAACATACCAGAGCAGGACATAGCCAAGGAGTGACGGGTGCTCACACTGGCCGAGGGCAGGATGAATCAACAGAAACCAGCAATTACTGGACTTTGCCCTGGGCTTTGATAACCTAAGGAGCAGGACGTGGCTAGACAGAATGAGCCAGGAGAGGTGATACACAGACACTACAGGGCCAGACTCAGCTGGGTTCTTGACCTTCCTTATTTCAGAGCTGGACTCTGAATCTTAGTCCTTCCATTGCATGGAGTGACCTTGCCATCAGTTTATCAGTCATTCTGCTCATCCCTGTCTCACCTGAAAAAGCCAAAAAAGCCGGACCAAAGAGCAAATACAACTAGGCTACAAAGAGAAAAAAAAACAAAACACAAAATAACAGTCTTTAAAGATATAATGAAATAATTAACTTCTCCTGTTTCACCTACCTTGAGATGGCACTGCATGAGAGTGCATGTTTATGTGTTTTATTAACCAAATCTCATCCATTAATTTATTTCAGGAAGGACAGGGCCAAAGTAAGTTGGGAAAGCAGCAGACCATGCCGTGGAAATAGGTGCTAGAGAAGGGCACAGAGCCAGCAGTGGTGTGTCTGCTCTGTGGCTTTCTCAGATAACACTTCTTACAGTCAGTATCACACTAGCAAACAAGAACTGCTTTGTGCAGCCTACTCCAAAACGTTTGGCTCCAGGTGGAACCTAAGACGCTTGAGTTAGAGGAGGACTACAGCCAAGGGATGCAAAATAAGTGAGATTATTAGTTTAGATAAGAAAGCCATCTGATTGATCTTTAACAGGCATTTCAGAAAGAAGAGACAAGCACAAGTCTCTTGGGACCCTCAGGAGAGCTCTGTACAGAACATTTGTAATACTAGATTAAAAAGAAAAAGAGAGGAATGTGAATTAAAAAATATATTAGTCAACTAAAATAGTCTATTCTAAACTTTAGGAGCCCTATCTAGCATAAAAATCATAACGACCACTTAATAGGCTTGGTCACAGCCTGTATTCTGCCTTTCTGCTCCTAACCTATTTCCTTTCAACTGCCTAATGGCTTCCTCTGGAAAGGTGCGACACATTTTACTTTCCCACTTCAAAAACTGCTTTTTGTTTATTAGTTAATAATTTCCTAGCAGCCTCAGGTAGTTTCTCTTTGTAAAAATGCCTAGGTAATCCTAGCTGCAGAGGCAGCCTGGCATATTTACACCTCCACATCCTCATTAAATTACCTCATAGCCATTCAATACAAGGTGAAGAGCCTGGCCACTGCACTCCTGCTTTCTCTGTGCTCTGTACAATTTGTTATTAAAAAATCTACCTCCATTTGGAGGCGTTCTAAAGGGTCTGAAACTCTAGTGCTGCTTTTGCACCAAGACATAGGGATCAGGCCTAAAATTCTTGGAGTCCCTCTGCTTTTGCAGCTCCTGCCAGGAGGATTCACACCATTTGAAGGAAAGGTAGACTTTGGTGTAATTACCACTGAATCATGTGGGAATACTTGTGGATGTTCTCTTGTAAGGCCATGTGGATGAGAGACAGGGTTTTACTGTTCTATCACATACCCTGCTGTATCACACATTCAGGAGGGAGGGCTGACACACAGGTAAGGTATTCCACTGAGTGAGGGCTTCAAGGTCTGCACAGTGAGGAACAAAAGAGTCTAATCTGAAGAGCTGGTTTGTAGCCATACTTACCTGACTGTGGAAGCGTACCCCAAGGAGTTTAAATTCCTATGGGAACTCACAGAAGTGATTTCCCATAGAAAAATATATATCCCACAAAGTCTTCTTGGTAGTGCTCTGAAATTTAAGTGTTAGTCACAAAAGCGCACTCTTATGAACAGTCAGAATACAGGCTTTCCTTCTGAATAAGCAGTACTACTGCAGTGAGAATGACCAAACTTTGGGCTGAGGGATCTCATTTGATTTCCACCCACTCCTTCATTCTTCATCAGCAATCCAGAATGGGTGGCAACTGCAGACAAGTACGTGTTCACTAACAAGATTTTAGCTATCTAAAAAGATAGGCGAGCAGCCTCATTTAGTTATCTTGCCTTTTGTTTGTCACGGGGGAGAGATTGTCACTTTCAGAAGGGATTCCAGATTGCCTACTTCTGCAGCAACTTCCCAAGTGATTTTTTCAAAATGAAAGTTGACTACCTCTTGCCAAAATTTATTTCATACAAAATAAAACAACTGCCAAAGCATCTGTCAAAGTGAAGATATCTTTGGGAGTGGGGGTCAACCTCGCCTAGTGAACTATGTGCATGTATATGCCGAATTATTTGGGAGGTCTCAGGCAGTACTACATGGAAGAGATTCATTTTTACCAATGCCTCAGAACAGAGCTTTTCTTTCTAGATCATCTCAAGATATTTAAAAATCTTGACCTGCAGGGCTTTTGAAACATTGTGTATGGGTTCCTCCTTTTAGGGGTCTTGTTTTCTACCTAATGTCCCTCATTCCTTCCCCAAAGACCAAAGCAAGGATGTTTGGCAGACTTGTAAGTGTAGAAATACCTCTGAGAAGAAAACTGCATTAACTGTATTAAATTGGCATGCTCATACTGATTTAGTTGTTTGTTTGCATGTCTTTTCCTGAGGCAGATCAAGTGTGCTTTTCCACAGTTAAATTTCATTTAATATTAGAATTGGTGATGTGGGTAAGTTTTACTGAAACATAATCACAAAGGATGTTCTTCATGGTGTAATTTTTTGTGAGAAGCCTCACAAAATAACATTTTATCATTAATAACATTTGTTCTGCAATGCCAAAAGATCAGTAACTGAAGGTAATGTGGAAAAAAAACCTTATTTATGTGATTTATGCATTTAAATAGTAGATGCAAATACATGAGGCCAAAGTTTACTGAGTTAAAACTTTTAGTATGAAATACATGGTTTGAAAGCTCAAAACATTCTATTTTAGTTCGTAATTACATCAGACAGTTCCTTCTCTGCATCAGCTACATGGGGAGAAAGAACAAACTGTGTGTGAATAAACAAAATATCATTTCTGTCTATAAGCTTGCCTTATGTATACAAATACTTTGGAAACTGAATAATTTTGTGTGATCATTTAATAGTAAGTCTTAAAATCCAGAACTCATCGATGTATATATATGTACATATACTCATTGCAAGCTAAAAAATGAATGCTGGCTTTGGCCCAAGACGGGCAGTATATCTAAAAGAAAGTTTGCATGTTTAATAAAAACTTTCCTCTGTCAAGTTGATTTAAAAACTGCAGCTGTTGTTTGAAGCTGCTGTATTTCTTGGAAACTCATTATAATCCCAATCGAGTGTTTTATATCGAAACAACAGCACTGCATTCTAAAATTTTGTAGCCCACATGATGCAGTATATATGCAGAACACTGTTTAATTTCCTTCATTATCTGTTTTTTCTGTGCAATACACCCATGAAAGCCAGATATACTAGTGGTCTTTGTAAAGATTTAGATGAGTTACATTGAATGATGTACAAACCCTGGACCAGATTTGAAAAGGTTATTTTATGAAAGTTTTGTAGCTATTCCTTTTGCAGTTCATTTTGAAAAAAAAAAAACTGCATGATCGTTCTTTTAATTTGACAAGTTCTAATGAATACTATTTCCTACATTAAAAGACGTCTCTCCTCTTCCACTGTTTTCTTTCAAGCTTTCTTATTGTATATCTTTTTCTTTTCAATCAGGTTTAATATAGCAATCGATGCCTTCATAATATCTTCCTATTACTTCTTAATCTTAGTCTTCTTGTTTCACATTTTCCCTTTATTAACCCCTCTTCCTCTCTTCCTCCTCCCCCCCACTGCTCATACTTCTGTCACTACAAAAGTGTATCATGGTGAGTGGAGAAGATGAAGTCTACTACTCTCTTAGTAATGAATTCCTCCCTAACCCCAGTCAGCTCCAGACATCTGGTACACATTTAAGTTTTCATGAAATTAGAATCTCTGTAAAGGTGGAATTCCAGCTTCTATAATCTATATTTTGCCACATAAAATATCTGGTTTATCATGTTGTGAGAGCTGACAGAAATGCACAGTAGTAAAGCTACATATAAACTAGTAATGTACCTAGCAGCACTGTTCTGACAGATGTCACCTTAAATTGCAGTTTTTAATGTATTTGAATAAGCTACACATAATTAGGATTAACATTGCTATCCCCGTAGTCCTGGCTGATTCGTGATTAGTGTGTATGTGCTTTAGTGCCACTTAAGAGAAGGATCAAGTGGTGTTAATTGGTTAATTGTGCACTGGCACAGGTTGCCCAGAGAGGAGGTGGATGCCCTGTCCTTGGAGACACTCAAAGTCCGGCTGGATGGGGCTTTGAGCAACCTGGTCTAGCTGTGAGTGTCCCTGTTCATTGCTGGTGAGCTGGACTAGACAATCTTTAAGGGTCGTCCCCTTCCAGCTCTAAGAATTCTATGATTCTGATTCTGATTGTGTCCAGCTTGCCCAGTTAAGTGCTTGATTTTTTTCTGAAAGAGCTGCTTCTGTATGTAACACATCTCAGTGAAGTGATGCTGATCTTGTAGCAGCTGATCATGCAATTTAAGTTCCTTTTAAACATACTGTAAATTGTAATTTTAGTTATTCATGTATTTTGCAGAACTGTACTTTAAAACATTCCACGTTACAATTAATAGAGAAAAAAAGGCAGTGTAAAGAAGTAGGAAATAAGGTTCTGAAACCTTATTTACATGCATCAGAATAATTACTCCAGTATGCAGAAGTGTTTCTTTCTTTCTGAGCTAAATATTTTCTTTTCCAATTCACTGTTAAAGCAAACAGAATATGTATGTTTTTGATCTTATTGTTGATTAAGAAAACCCTCCTGAAACCCTGCACCGGACCTCAGAGGCATCATTGTGCAGTGACAAAAGCTTTTTATTGCTAATTGCAAAAGCAGGGCAGTCTCCAGCTGTGAGTTGCTTGGTTGCTGACTGATGCTTTGACAGATAACAGACAATCGATGCAACACTCCAAGATTCCCGGTGGAAAAACAAAAGACACTTAATTTATGAACAACAACTAGGCATCCATTTAGCAATACCATTATGTACTGGGAAAGACTGCACCATACAGCCATACAATGAGCTCACCAGAAGCTCCCCTTTTCACAAGGGGAAAAGTTGGGTTTGTCTGTGAGTGGGCAAATAATGAAGGAATGACCATGCCTCTTATTAAAAGCTCTGAACCTTTCTTTTCTGGCTTGGGTGGGACTGTCTAGTGTTTGCACAGTAACTTTCTTTCTGCAACAGTCTGGAGGAGAACTGTGTGCACCTTGAGATTCAGAGTTATTTTAAAAGATTTTCTGTCCCTCTGCTTGTCAAAATGGGACTAACAAGGATCTCAGCCATCTACTGCATCCAAATGGGAGTGTGATAGCAAGTAAATGATATCAGAGGAATTAAGAGATGAGGGACTTAAAGCATTTTCTGAAGTTTCCCAGAGGCTAGTTCTTCTTCTTGTTATTAAATGGATATTCCCTGGGGTGAACATACCAGCTGCAGTTGTAACCCACAGAGGCAGATGCAGAACAGGGGCTCTGTCCCACAGCACCTCAGTATGAGGCAGAAGGGCACAGGTGGAAATCAGAGAAATACATGACAACAGCCAAGGATTCAAAACATTTAGGAGACAGTTCAGGGAGACTGCAGTCTAAATGTATTTCAGAGCATGAGACCGTTTGTTCTCAGTGCTGAGAAGTGAGACGTAGGGCAGAGCTATCACATCAGCACTGATAATGCACAGCAATTTATTTGCTGTCATTATTTTTACTAGGTCTTTCTCTTTGAATGTCACTCCAGCCTCTCTGCCATCTCAGTGAGCATCCAGGTTAGGTGTGAAGATATTTGCCTTTTGCGGAGTTATTCATAGCTGTAGAGCACACGAAGAGATGGATAGCACTCATATAAAATCTGTGTACAGTTATGTGCTTTGCAGGAGTTGCTCCTACCCTTGCTGCCTACATGATTGAAGTACCACATAGTTAGCCAGTGCAGAATGGAGAACTGAAATGGGAAAAGTTAAGCAAAGAGGTTGCATTGAAACCCTGGGTAGGCTTGTCCAGACATGGGGAAGCGTGCATGTGAGGAAACAAACTGGTCAGCCTTTGGCATGAAATCAGACCAGCTGGGAAAACCTGAGAACAAGGGCCTGCCCAATGGATAGCTGAAAGCCATATGAGGAAAAACAACATGATGATAAGTGACTATCTAAGGCTTGGTTATCCCCAACAGCCTGCATCTGGTGAGATAGCAAAGCTGAGCAGCTGCTCCTCTCCAGACAGCATGCAGAGGCACATTCAGCTACCTTGCCATGCGGGGTGCTCCAGAAATAGTGGGTCTCAGTCCAAATGGTGCAGTCCTCAGAGCTGCGCTGAGCTGAGCTGCAAGCAGTGACCTTTTGACCATGTTTGGTGGGTTTTTACACTGTGCTGGAATGTACATCGAACAAAGGGAGCAGTTTCTATGAAAACAGGTGCATTTGAACTGGTCAACCAAATACAGACTGCTGAACAAAATGGAAATGCTGTGGAGATTCCTTCCAGACCCCCTGGGCAGGAAGCTTTCAGTTAAGACCAGAAGGAGCTATCTCTTGCATAAGATACAGTTAAGTCCAGTGGCACCCTATAGCTGAATGACCTGCCATCAAAAGCTGCCCTCCTCCTCTGGCATGCAGGAAAATTGTCCCTTCCCATTCATATGTACATGAAGAGCTCATGGAGCTTGCGGGAACTTGCTCTGAAGTTTGTTGTTATTTTTCTTTTTTTAACTCCCAAACAATATCCAAATAACATTCCAGAGCTGAAACAAACACAGCACAGCAACTGCCAAAACTATTCAGCAATTTCCCTTACAAGAGTTACGAAAGCACACCTCTTACTAAAGGAAAAAAGAACGCACGTTACCTTTATCCAGCCCACCCAACGCAGTATCCTGCTGGGAAAATCCCCATCTCTGAGGCCTACGCTTTTCCCTTTAAACTTCTTTTCTTCAAAGTTTGCTTTTTGTTGTTGTTTTTACTGTAAACTTCCTAGAAAAGAGCCCAGAGCTTCAAAAACCGATGATGTGCACATGTCTAAATCAGTGTAGCTTATCTACTTACAAATTAGCATCGGCAAAGGAAATGAGATGCAGTACTTCACTTTATAGTCTTTTTTTCACATGTATGTCTGTAACAGGAGATCTGACTTCACTGCCTGAGACTCCATGTGTTTAGGTGAATCTGCAAAGGCTTAGTGACTCAGTTCCCTTTTACTCAGCACCTGGCGATTCAGACTATTGCAGACAGAATGTGAAAAAGAGGCAAAAATATGAAGGAATTGAAATAGGTCTGGTTTTGGAGTGGTCTCTGTGAAACAGGCCTATTTCTGCTGAGAGAATGTGTAGGAGACTAGCAGCATCTAGACTACCAGAGCCACTTTGCTTCCACTCAGCAGTTCTCAACAGAAAATGAAACTTTTGCCATGTCTTAGGCAAGCTTGACACACGCTCTTTCATGAAGAATTTATGTTGATTTCTTTTTGTTCTTTTGCTCAGAATTAAAGATTGGTGATTCAGAAAGAAAGTCTCTTTTTCCTCTTTTTTCACTGTGGGAAGAATGGAAGTTTTCACACCTTTGGAATTATGGAAATTCGTATGAAAAATACTCATTTTAAAAATCAGTTGCACTTCTCAAAGCCTGTGGAAAACCAGTTATATGTGAATTCCATTTGTTTAGATTTGAGGGACTACATAAAGAGCAGTTATGTGCCTCCTTGATTTTTAAAAAGAACCAATAAACCAATTCTTAAACAGACTCAATAGGACAGTAACTGAAATTCTAAAGAAAGAGGAGAACAATGTTGCAGGCTGATGTCGAGGAAGGCAGATTCTGCAACTTTCTAGGCACTGTTGGCTATTACCATTTTTTTACAAGTCTGTTCAAGCTTTGCTGTCCTCTGGAGTAAAACTAATTCATCATCTCTTCAGAACAAGTCAAAAGAAAAGCATGAGTTTAAGGGATTTCTAATGTAGCAATTTTTGACTGATAGATTCCAGTTTTATTTCTTTATTCTCAGATGAACCCAGGGTTTGGATATCATTTACAGCAGTGTCACAGCTGTATGCTGTGTGTTTGCTATGGCTTGCCCTTACTCGTACCATCTGTAAGAGCTGTGCCTACCCTGAAACTTGTTACTAGCATTTCCATGGCTGTCTAAAATAACGCTTTTATGAAAACCAAAATGTAGAAATCCCCTTCTATTTCTTCCAACAATTCCTTAGATTACCACAATGACAAATATCAGTCAGCAGCAGCTCCACACCCTCAGTAATCAAATGAGTCTCATCTAGTGCTACGTATTTGAAAGACAGGCATCTACCCAAGTGAGTCATGGCGGCTCCTTTAGAGTCAGCACTTCCCGAAAGTGATTTAGCCCCCTGTCTGAGACACCTTCCTTGGAAGGAGATAATTTCATTGCTGGAGGTGCTGCTCACTCTCGCCAATGGCAATGAGGTGCCTACGGGATGGGTTTAGCCCAGATTCCTAAATTCTAGATGCCTCAAAACAGACATAACAAATTCCATCCCAAATCCACAGATATTTGCCTCTGAGACATTGGAGGAGACTTTTTTTTTTTTTCTCCAGCTTGCTGGGAAATTCTAAAATTTCTCGTGATCTAAAGAACATTCTTATCTTAATACAGAAATTCAGCATGGGAAACAGAATAAAACATAACAGACTCTAAAGCTCAGGATTACAGGGGAATTTAGTCTGATCTGCTGCACATTACAAGCCAGATGATAAATGAGATGATATTTTTTTCTTCAGACTGACACATAAATATTCCTTCTAGGACAAAAAGGGGCTTCTACTGAACTAACAGAGTAATTTCCATTGAATACAGTCTAATGGTAAGACAGAAATTCTACCTCATTTTTAACTAGGAAAAGCATTATATTCTTCTAGAAAACTGTTTGGGTGTGACTTGAACTCACAAATGCTAATTGGAATGCTGGAGGTGACTTTACAATGCAGAGATAGTTTTGGCTCTGAGGCTCTTTAAAATGAGGTTTGTTTTAAGGAAAATTTAATTATTTGCTTCTTTGAACATAATTTTGCAACATCACAGATAAATATTCAAAGGAAACTGCTATCATTATCCAGTTTTCTTTTATTTAAAGGAAGAGCAGAATGTCTGCTAAGTCAGGCAGCCAGGTAAGCCACAGACAGTAGGCTCTGTGTTTCAGATAAGACCTTTAACTTTACAGAAAAAAGGTACTTTCCTACACGTGTTTGAGTAAAAAACAGCAATCAAATTGATGTAGCATTAAGCAGCCAAGCAGGTATGATGTAGCATGGCTGTATGATTTATTAAAGGAGATGCTTTATTTGTGGCATTTTTCTTATCAATATGTGACTAGTAATTATCCTTGATACCTTCCTTACAGTCTTACGTAAACCTGTATATTTATATTGAATACTTATATATATAGTATAATCCTTCTAGTCTGGATACAAACTTGGCCTTCTAGTACCTTAGTACCTGGAAAGTTTATGTAAACTGAATCCATATGGAAACATAAACAGTGGCTCTTGCAAATCACACTCATCATTGCAATGTGTTCTTTTATGGAATGCAATTTTATTAATGGCAATTTGCACTCAAATTAGCTCTGGAATATGGGGGGGGGAAAGAGGAAAGCTCTCTCTGTCAGCAAATCAGTAAGAATCATAAATAACCAAGGTTGGAAAACACTTCTAAGATCATCCAGTCCAACAGTCCACCTACCACCAATATTTCCCCACTAAACCATGTCCTACAGTACATATTTCTTTAACATCTCCACCTCTGGAGATGGTAACTTATCCATCTCCATGGGCAGCCTTAGAATTCTACTGAGACAAAGGAGACTGCAGGTTGTGCACTGTGACAAATGCATCATAAAGGATCCAAAGCCTAATTGTCACAGGACACACTTGTTCACTGCCAGGCTGGTGTGGCAATCTTGAAAAAATCATGGGAAGCATCAAGTAAATGTGAGAATGAAGGAAATTAGCTGTGTAATTGCAGTATCTATTTATTGATGATGTTGTAGAGAAAAGTTTGCATCCCAGAGTCCTGAGGAAATCGGTTGATGTAGTCACCAAGCCATTCTCAGTGTTGAAAGGTCATGACAATGAGATCAATTCCCTGGTGATTAGAAAAGAGGCAGCATCATACCCATTTTTAAGAAGGGTAAAAACGGTGACCCAGGGAATTACTAACCTGTCAGTCTTACCTCTGTACGAGGAAAGAGCATATCCTCCTGGGAGCTATGCCCAGGCACATGGAAGACAGGGAGTTGATATGGGAGAACCAACGTGGCTTCACAAAGGACAAATCCTGCTTGACCAACATGATGACCTTTTATGATGGTATCAATGGACAAGGAAAGAGCCACTGATGACATCTATCTTGACTTCACTAAGGCCTTTGATAAGATACCCCACAACAAATTGGAAAGATATGGATTTGATGGGTGGACCATTCAGTGTACAAAGAACTGGCTGCAGGATTGAGTCCAAAGAGTGGTGGTTAATGGTTCAGTGTCTGGATGGAGATCATTGACAAGCGTTATCCCCCAGGGGCCAGTGCTGGGACCAATACTCTTTAATATCTTCATAAATGACATTGACACTGGGGTTGAGTGTACCCTCAGCAAATTTGCTGATGACAGCAAACTGTGGTTTGCAGTCGACATACCTGAGGGATAGGATGCCTTCTAGAGGGACCTTAGACTGGCATGAGCAGTTGGCCCAGCTGAGCCTCATGAGGTTCAACAAATCCAAATGCAAGGTCTTGCACCTGGAACTAGGCAATCCCCACTACAAATACAAGCTGGGAGAGGAAAGAATTGAGCGCAGCCTTGCTGAAAAAAAAAAAAAAAAAAAAAAAAAAAAAAAAAAAAAGCAAGCTGGGGGTACTGGTGGATGGGAAGCTGAATGTGAGCTAGCATTGTGCTCTCACAGCCCAGAAAGCCTACTGTATCCTGGGCTACATCAAAAGAAGCATGGTCAGCAGGGTGAGGGGGGAGGTGATCCTACCCCTCTGTTCCATACTGGTGAGGCCACACCTGGAGTATTGAAGCCACACGTGGAGTCCTCAGTACAGGAGAGATGGACCTATTGGAGTGCATCCATAGAGCCACAAAAAAGTGATCCAAGGGATGGAACGCCTCCCCTATGAGGACAGGCTGAGAGAGCGGGGGCTGTTTAGCCTGGAGAAGAGAAGGCTCTGAGATGACCTGATGGTGGCCTTTCAGTATCTAAAGGTGAGCTACAGGAAGGAAGGGGACAGACTCTTTAGCAGGGTTTGGGGATGTTTAGGTTGGCTATCAGGGGGAAGAGAGAGTAGTGAGGTGCTGGAACAGGCTGCCCAGAGAGGCTGTGGATGCCCTGTCCCTGGAGGTGCTCAAGGCCAGGTTGGATGGGGTCCTGGGCAGCCTGGTCTAGTATTAGATATGGAGGCTGGTGGTCCTGTATGCGGCAGAGAGTTTGGAGCTTGATGATCCTTGTGGTCCCTTCCAACCCAAGCCATCCAATGATTCTATGATGCCTTAAACAAGGGCTGGACAATTATTAACCCTTCTGTAATAACTAAATTTTAAAGCACCCCTTTTTATCACTCTCCCTACCTACTTTGCAGCTTGTTTCTGTCCTCCTCCATACTTACTTAACACCATCTGTGGAGGGCTTTTCTCCTTGGTTTGCTGTAACTTACCACCTGTGAAATTGTGACTGTGAAATTGGTTTGCTCAGCTCTCCTGGAACTCCTTCTGGTTCTGGCTTTATGGATTCTTTGCTCAGAGGTTCTCAGGTACCTGGGACACAATTGGTGGTTTTCAGGCTTCTTTGATTTGTGCAATCTGAAAAATTTGGTACGGTGAAGTTAAGCCTGCTGGTATTAGGCTTGTTCTTTACAGTTACCTCTCTCTGACCTCTTAGAAGCAGCCCATGCTCTATAAATACTAGGTATAAAGCTGTGGCTGTAAGTATACAAATATTATATCATTTCCAGTGCCATAGTGACAACAAAGGAGACTCGGGACACAAATATAAGTAAACCCACAGAATCTAAATGTAGCGTGAAAAAACAGAAAATCCCTTCTACTATCATTCTCATTTTATTAGCATACTTTGTTCTTGAGCAACATGTTTCTGCTCTTTTTGGAGTAAGGGTAAAAAAAGAGGCAGAGTTTTCTGGTAGTTGCTTATGAATGTGCTTAAGAGGATTCAGAACTCAGGTGCAAATTGAGCAGGCACATATGAAGCTTCCCTAACATCTGGATTTAACACACTACATCATGGAATGATTTTTCAAGGAATTTAGCCCACTCTAATGTCAGATTGGATAGAACTATTGCCAAACTCATTAGCTTCTGCAGATGCGATTAAAGGAAAAAAGAAATTTTCACAGTACTAATTTTAATCAGCGGTATTTCATTCTCAATACTTCTTTACTGAAGACTTACTTTCTTTGCAAAAATTCAGTCTGTCTGTGACAGGACACAGAAACTGTGATGTGTAGCCCAAAGCCTTTTTCTGCTCTACTTCCAAGGCGATGTCTGTGGACTTAATTATATCCACTCATCCACTGAATTGCCCCTATTCAAATCTTTATATTCATCTAACGCTATGAAGTTGTATGGCAAATTTCCACTTCAAGAAATAACCTCATAGACCTCACTCCTTATGGGATATATGGGATTTCTGTGTCAAGGTGAGGTACCCAGCAACCAGAGACCGCAGTGTAGCTGCCACTGTGAAATAGCTATATCGGGGCAAAGAGGCATTGATCTGCTTATACTTGGAGCATGGTGCATCAAGGCAGCGCTGAGTCTAGCGACCTTCCTAATGAAGAATGTGAAAATGAGCTTTTACAATTCAGTATGTTAATAGCAAAGATGGGGAGAAGAGTCCTCGCAGAGAGCACAAATTAAGAAACACATGCTGGGAATATCAGATCTGAACAGATTTTGCAGTGTCTTGGTTTCTCTTAAAAGTGACCCAACACTATAGGCTGCAGCTTGCAATGGCTGGTGTGGTAATGCTTTTGCTTTATTAAGGAGGTGGAATAAATATGTTTTTCTTCATCTTTTCTAAAGGTCTAATTCTCTTTCTTAAAAACAGACTATGAGAGCAAGCTTCCAAATAACTGCACAGAAGGATGGAAAAGCATGTTCTGATAAAAGGTTTTTCAGCCACAGCTTTTACCTTAAAGCCAAGCCGAAGCAAATACTTTTTGAATATTTAATTTTTTATTTTTTATTTTTTTTTTTAGATTCATGCCTTTTTTCCTTCTTAATTTTATTATTTTGGGAATATTAAGTAGAAAACTGAAGAATTGTGTATAAAGCTGTCTTGCTGCCAAACAGCGTATTCCCAGAGAGTTGCCAGACTCAAAGGCTGTTTTCATGATTGAACTTCTTTGGTTTACATCAGTGATTGAGCTACAGATCTTACAATATTTAAGGTTTTATTGTATTTTATTCTGGATCATTGCAAAGGAAAATCGTATACATTCATATATTGAATAGTAAAGCTCCTGTTGATGCTACATCTTGTTGTGTGGGTGTAAGTTTTCTGTTTGGATTTTTGCTGAAGGGCTCATCCAGTGGTCTGGAGAGTAAATGTACCCACATTGCTCCATTTTGGAGACTATAAAAGAATCTCATACAGAATCTTGAAGGTAGTAACTCATTGAGAAAACTTTCAACTTAACACAAACATTTGGCTTTTTATACCCATTTATGGGGAAATAGGAGTAAAGTATTGTAAATGAATGCAGAAGTAAAGGTTGCAGCAGTATATATTTTTCAGAGCAGCTTGTTGGCCTCAAATCTTCATTTTAAATGCTGAGTAGCGGCACCTGGAGTGATTTGATGGAGCTTTTTGAGCACATCCAGCTGCTCAAGACTCCTGTGGAAATGGAGATTATTTTGGGGCTTGTAAATCTGTGGTTGGTTTCAATAGTACTTGGTCAGTTTGATTTGTGCACTTCCTTCTTTCTCAATTTGTAGCTTTATGGGGACAGAGATCACCAGATTGCTGATAGCCTTTTAAAATTGTATTTACAAAACCAGAGTAAGCATGAAAAGATATGACCATGCGCAGCCCTTCCCACATCCCCTGCTCTCTTGCTAACACACATGTGATACTACAGCAAATGTTATTTCCACAGCATGCAGCCCAATCAAAAGCTGAAGGTATGAAACCCTTCTTATTTTCCATCTGTTGCTCCCATCATCCCGCTTGCTGACATCTTGAGAACTGTGTGTGAGGGATAAAGGAATCTGTGGGGTGGCTCCAGTGACGTCCCTGGAATTATGCCATGGGTAAATTTGATGCACTGCATCTGTAGATACAAATTCTGAGCCAGGAAAGAAAAAACTTGCTTGGAAAAAAAAAAAAAATAATAAAAAAAAAATCAATGTTAGCTAACAGTAATCTCCAGGCTTCATTATGGTGATATCACACAGAAATAATAGAATGGATAGTGGCTGAACTTGGGCTCATTTCAGCTGTTATTCTGCTAGTTTTCTGCACTGCAGTATAATGAGACATACCACAATGGTTTTAAATCTGAAAAGGGCAAACATTAGAAAACCACCCTTAGCTGAACATTTTCCTGTTGATTTCACTTCAACTGCTGTGAAGGACTGGAGTAATGGTGGCATACCAGATTTCTTTCACATACATGTAAGAAAAGAGACTCAATGATGTATCTGAAAGATGTGGTCATTGCATGTTTACATTCCTCATAGGAAAGCTTCAGAAATGAGACTTAGGCAGGGTGATCCCTTCAGCCTCTGGAAGGTTGAGGAGGGCTCAAAGGTGCTTGAAAATGGAGGCTGACACTGCTGCATCAGAGCCACTGCTGCAGAGAGTGGTTGGTCAGTCCATCTCTGGCATGCCACTGCTTTGTCCCTGGTCGGAGGCAAAGCTCACAGATGCCTTGTTTATCTGCATGCCTCCACTGAGCAATCTTTGCATCTCTGGGGATTTTACACTTGGTCTAGAAGAAAGCTGGGCTTGGGCTCTCCCTTACCTTGTAGCTTAGGAGATTTTGGCCCATGGTTTGCTTAACAGATGGAGACTAAAAAAGCTCAGATTGCATCAAAGACAAGAAGGTTGCTAATTATCCAATTCCAAAAGTATTAGAGGATTGATGAAATTTTAAAAATCATCAGCTTGGCCTAGTCTGTAAATGGTTCTTGAAGCTTCCTTAATTCCCTTTCTAGTCTCTTTCTCTCCCCTCACCCTTCTGTCCCTCCCTTCAGTTTCTTTTCTTTCTTGTGGTTAAGGATAGTTAAGGAGCAATTTGCTTCTACAACAAAGTGTAAACGTCATTTTTAATTTGATAGAAAGAAACTGCTGATGTGGTCCATCCATTTCAGCAGTAAATGACTTTGATTCACTAACACTTGGAGCAATGACCACACTGTTAGCTCCTGCAATGGAGATGCTACATAAAGCTGTTTCTCAGATAGCTGTCAGAACTATGCATTTGCTAAGTAAGTCACAGTGAAAGTGCCACAATTCTCACTCCTAAAGTGTGCCAGGTTTGGTGCTAGACATTTAATTGACTCCCCATCTGACATTTTTTGCATTCTTTTAGGCCTTTGTACTACTAGTAGCTGTGAAGTAGATGGATTTTGCATATTGCTTCTGATGGGGGAAGTAGATGGTGAATGTTTTTATTGTGTATTGCCACAACAGTCAGCAAAGTTGAGCATCTCTGATTCTCACTATAAGGCTGCGTATGTAGTTGAAAGATGTTTGTATGATGTTCAGCATACATACATAAAATAACATTGCATGAAATTGTTTATAGATATTTTGTGATTGTGTTTCAGATCTGTTTGTTTTAATGGTGTGTTTCGCAGTGCTGTCAGCAGAGTCAGCCCCTGGTCTTTGATGGACTGAGTACTGATACACTTCCCCTTTGTATCTGGTTGTTGTTAAAATCCTCAGTGTAAGTGGCACCAGAATATACTAACTTTTATCAGTGTAGTGAACCACAGTCATATTTTTGGTGCCAATCTTCCTGGAATATTGGCCATCCAAGTCTTTGCATTGCCCTATTTCTTGCCTCCAGGGCTTTGGTCCCTTTCTCCAGCTGAGGAAAACAATCAATTTCCAAAGGGAAATGCTAGGGAGAAGGTCCACTCTCCTGGAGTGATTGCACTGAAGTAGATCTGAGTGTTTTCCAGGGGACTTTGTGCAACCATGTCTAGCACTGTGGGATGAAGCTTCCCAAAGATAGCCATCAGTTCTTCAGCTCACAAAGAAAAGAGGGGACAAGGAAAGGTGGAAACTACTGCCCACACTGCCCCCAGAGCCCTAAGTCAGCTACTTCGGAATGTCACGGCCCAATGGTATCACTACATGTGGTGAAATGGTGATACCTCAATGCTTAATAGCATGTCTTCTGCACAGCTGGGATTCTCCAGGACTACAGGTGTGCTCTGGATCAAGTGTGGGCACACAGTCATATTTCTGTCAAATCAGCTGGGGCACATAATGATGAAGCTTGTGCAGTTTTATACTTTTATGTTGGCTTTATGCTTGCTTTGGGAGGAGAGACATTGTCTGACCTGGCAGAAGGTCTGAGCAGTAGAGGCAGTGATACCTCATCTGGCACAAAACCTGTCAGTACAAAATTAAGTCATCATTTCTCTTTATTTGAGTTGGCAGTGTCATTCATTCTGGATCAGCACTTTCATCATGTGTCTGGCAGCATTTCTGACAGAGCATTAACAGCTCTAAAGTGGGATTTACTGAGCTGTGTGATCACAAACTTATTGTTTCAGCTTACTCTGATAAAAAGGCAGAGAGCTACTGGGTGGTGGTATTTATCAGGTTTCAGAATGCTCCTATCCAGAACAGTTTTCTAGTTAGGAGCATTTCTTCCCCAATTGGAAAAAAAAAAAAAAAAAAAAAAAAAAACCAAAAAAAAAACAACCCACCAAACTCAAAGTTCCCATCCATCCAGAAAACCCCACCCCAGTACAGAAAACTCATGGATTAAGGTTCATATGTAACTTTTGACACACTCCCCCAAGCCAAACCTTTTGTGTAAACGGGAAAAAGAATCCTTTTGTAGTGTAGAAAGTCAACAAAGCATAAATCACTATTTTGTTTGTTCTGTTGCTGGACATGCCGAACAAGAAAACACCACCAGACTTGTGAAATTCTTCCATTAATCCTACTGGAGTAGTTACGTCCAAGTATTCTTCGGATCATGAAAAAGCACTTAAACATATTCCACCGACTAAAATGTAATACTTCACTAGTTACAGTAAGGATGGTGTTAGGCATTAGCTCCAAATATTTGAGTTATTTTTGTACCTCTTATTTCTATCTCTATTTCCAGAAATGATCTGTAATAGAGTGGTTTAAAAAAAATAATTTAGCTTCCAAAAAATGAAAGACATTGTCTAAAAGTTTAGTCTTCCAATAATTCTATTTGTTAATGAATCCTCAGAGTAAACAAACACTCTTTTACCCACAGTTTCTGCTAAGCACTTGTCTTTTGTTTCAGACCCAGTACATTCTTGAATGAGGTAATGCCTACATCTCTTAGGCTAGGAATGTATTCAGATTGGGTATTGAAAAATAGAGGATAGAGGCAGAAGAATAATACCTGGTGCATGGTAAATACGGGTTGAATTTCAGCTCAGCTTCCAAATTCCTGTGTCCGGAGGAAAGAATTGAGACTGCTTGTCTGAATGCAAAATAGTACCTTTATCAGTTTGTTAACAAATTTCAAGTTTTGTGTATGTGCCCTCAAGTCCACTCAAAATATGTTGTGTGTACAAATGTGTCTTACAGTAAAATTGCATCAGTTTAAGTGAGATACTACTGTCCTCAATGTAAAAAGTTTTCAAATTCACTCGTTTAGAAGCAGCTGCTAAAGTGTATGTTTCTTGACATGGAAGCTGAAAAGGATCCTGGTTCCTCCCGAGCTGTAAGTGAACCTCTAAAAAATAAATAATCCCTCTGCATAATGATAATGAAAAAGCTCATCTATTCCACCAGAGAATGCTCCTCATGCAGTGTCAGCATCTTACATTTTCCCAGAACCTTTTGCTTTAGATGTGAAAGACAGACAAGCAGAGTTTTCAGAAGTACATTAAATAATTTTTATTGAGTCTGTAATTTCAGGGACAAAGCTATAATCTCAGTCCAAGTTACCCATACACTGTTGTACCAAGCTCTCATATTCTTTCACTCATTCAATAAATGAACAATAACACAGAATGTTATTAAGAGGTGGAACTGAAAACAAAAACACCCTATACTCTCAGTTTTGAAAACAAAAAAGTCTTACTCTCATTTGCAAACAAACTGCCTTTAGCAATAACCATAGTATGTTTATACTGAAGGACAAAGTAATTCTCCTGAAGTTTTGGAGATGGTACATGAATAGTTGTCCTGAAAGAAAGTACAACTATGGAGAGCACTGAGAGCTTTTCCATATCAGCAGTGTAAAAGTGATAAATGCTGTTTTAGACTAGAAAGAATTATTCACAAGAGGGAGGGACATTCCTAAATCTCCAATTGGAAAGAGCCTCTTAGGAGGCCTTTGTATCTGAGGCTTTTCCTGTGGATGTGCATATGGACAAGATCCTCCCTGCAAAATGTTATGGCAGAGGTTGTTTGGACATGTTGTCTCTTACTGACGTTTTATTTTTATTACGACGACCCTTCTGCATAGTTACAAAAAAAAAAAAAAAGGCATCACAATATATATGGATACGTATTTACAGAATAAATGGCAAAAGAGGAAATTAGATACAGTGACATTTATATCCAGGCATTAACAAACAAAAAGGTCCCTTGTGCCGACTCAGAGGTTGTTCAAAGTTCGTTAAGCAAGTCCTTTTCTCTGCACATCGGTTCTCTTGTTTTGCAAATGAGAGCCAGCAGGATGTCTCAAGGCAAGAAACAGATGCTTGCTCTCCTTTAAACCATGGTCATAACCTTCAGAGAGGCAGGTTGGAATCTCCTAATCTTCTTCTTCAGTGCCTTTGAAGCTTTGATGCGGCAGATTTTGGGCACTGGGGGAAGAGGCTTGGAAGAGACCTGGACAGTCCCCAATTGTCTGACCGATCCTTCAGGCCAGATCAGCTCACTTTCATCCCCCTCATCATAGTCAAGCGCAAGGCTGCTACTGTTACTGCTGTCATCTGAATCACTTTCACTGGATTCACTGTCCCCAAAACGGTTAGCAGTGAAATCACTGACCTCTCCTTCGCTCGTCTCTGCGATGGTGGAGTGAAAGAGGGAAGCACACTCTGCTGAGTACTCAGAATGGTCTGATTCACTTTTGGCATAAGCTCCATGGTGATGACTCTTGGGGCGAGCCCTCATACTGACAGTGCGCAGGACACCGGCTCTCCTTCCCGGCTGCCTTGGTGCCCCTACCCCAAAGCCACCAGAGAGGCTGGCCCCATGGCTCTTGGCAGAGATTTCCACTGTGGACTGCCACTTGCGCTGCTTCTTCTTGCTGGCTGTGTCTTCACAAGTTGCTTCAAGGGAATAGAGTGCATTGGCAGAAGCTCCATAGAGCTCTGGCCTGGATGGCACAGTGGGAAGCCTGACCTGCACAGGGAACAAGCTAGACTCTGAGCATGACCTGCCAGTCACATCACCAGAGTACGAAGGTCTCCGGGCAAGGCTCTTCGCTCCATGTGGTCTGTGGGGCTGATTCCATTCAGCAGGCAGCCTGGCAGTGCCATGAGTCCCTCTCACCTTTTCCAAATAAAAGGCCTGCTTCCCAGGACGTAGTACCTTTTCACTGTTTCTCCTCTTTATCTTCACTGCTTTTGTTTTGGAGCTGGCAAACTTGACTCGGACTTGATGGGATTCCGCAGGGACAAACTGAGCGTGGACAAATTCACCGCGTGCTGCTCGCTCCTGACCTCCAGCATTAGCCAATTTGGCACTGCCACATTTTTTGAGGGACAACTTTTTAGGTGGGGTGTCTTTAGCGTTCCAGGTACAAAAGCTGGAGTCCTCCTGGCACAGCTGTGAGCATGAAGAACTGTGCTCCAAACTGTTCTCCCTTGCTTCTGCCAGGGGAGAGCCCCTTGCAGCAGACTTGGCAGGAAGACAACTATTCACAGCTGATGGTTCTGCATCAGGGAAACCGGACGGCTGCTCTTCATTCACACAGTGCATGGCCTCCTGCAGCTTGGCACATTCCCCCTCCGGCAGCTCTCTCTGCAGCTTTCCTTCAGCTTTGTTACTTTCCAGAGAACTTGCTTGTTTTTCCAGCTGGCTGTTGCTGCTGTTAATTTTCACTCCACCGGCACTGGGGGTTATAATGAGTCTCTGGTGCATTGTGGCTGGCTGGCTCTTTGTTGAAACCCGCTCGCTGGCATCGGCTCGATTGTTCCCTTTGCATCTTGTCAGCTGCAGTAATTTATTGATGTAACCCCCTGTTTTGGCTTCGGTGGTTGGCCTAGTCCTAATCAAGGTGGGACCTGTCACACTAGGCATGGGTTTGCTGGGGGAAGCCTGGAGGTCTGCTTCTGTGGATGTCCCCATTAGGGAGAAAAGGGGACTCTGTAAAGCCACTGCATGAAGGGGGCTTGGGTAAGGGTACACATCAATGCCATTCTTGGAGACCAAGTCATTCTGGAACTTGGGGTCCATGCTGAGCAAGTGCAAGTCTGCATGGCACAGAGGCGATGAGGATTTGGGATCTGTCTCTTTCTGAAATCTAGCATCTGCTGGAATGAGTCTCTCCAAGTCACCTACACAGTGGATGAAAATAAATAACCTAATTAAATCACAGACAATTACACTCAAACTGGCTTGTGTTAAAAACACTGTTACAGAGGGATGTGCTAACTTTTACTAAAATCAGTAGCATCAATGCAGAAAATAGTTTCAGTCCTCCAAGAATATCAAATTATCTCAAGGCTTTAGCAAAACAAAGATTAGAATACATTTTATTGCCTATGATAAAACTAATTACTTTCCAGGAAATTTCAGCTGTCCTACTTAGACGAAAGTGAATCTCTGTATATACAAAAATGTTCCAGAATTTCAGATCAAGAGGAACACACACACACAAAAAAAATATTTCTTAGTAGAGGTGAAAAAAGAATTCAGCAACCATACAGCCTGAAGCTAAATATCAGGTAAAATTATTCAATGCAACAAATACAGATTTTCTCATACTCTTTCCCCAGGATAGGATAAAGACTTCTCATGTCTAAATTACCTTATTAAAAACTATAACTCAGAAAGAAATTCCTGATATTTCCAGCATACAAAGAGGCGTGTGTGTGTGCGTGTGCGTTGGCAGAAGCTCTGTAGAGCTCTGGCCTGGATGGCACAGTGGGAAGCCTGACCTGCACAGGGAACAATATGTATATGTATATGTATATGTATATGTATATGTATATGTATATGTATATGTATATGTATATGTATATGTATATGTATATGTATATGTATATGTATATGTATATGTATATGTATATGTATATGTATATGTATAATCTAAAGTACTGATCCAGCTGCTTTAGAAGGACTTTGACAGAATAGTGCTTCTTAGCCTCTTTGTGGCTGGAAGCTGTATCGTCCTATAGACTAGAGTGATGTGATTCTACTTTTCTTCCACCCCAAATCCAATGAAACTTCCTAACCAGGTCTCTAATTTAATTTGCTATCATTGCCAGCCTCATGCCTTTCTCAAATAACTTGCTTTATACTCAAACTTCTTGGAACATTTAATTCCAGAAATAAATATTCAGAGGTTTTACTACGAGGCAGAAAATCAGGACTGCGTGTGGATTTTTAGTAAGTCTACCTTAACTACACAGAAAAATGGACTAAGAAACCTTCTTATTTTGACACAAGAAAAAAGACGTCTAAGGGCAAGTTACATTTGACTGCTGCATCTCCCTCTCAGGAGCATCTCCTATTCTGTGAGAACCAGGCTGTGTTTCAGGAGCAGGAGTGCTCCATCTGGATGAGTCTGCCAGTAGAATACTATGGTGCTAAGACTGCTGGAACTATCTGCAGTTAGCTTGGATTTCTTGGTATGGCAGTACAGACTGCACTACAAATTCTCAGCTAGCTAATTTCCTGGCTGCTGATTCGTGCTGCCATGAAAGCTAAGCATTACATCCAAACATATTTCAGTTACAGTGACTACTTCTGTTCTGTTAGAGGAAGCTTCTGGAAGAATTAAAATTTGGAGTTTTGTGCAGTGTCCTACCTAAGGTGCTCTCAACTCTGCTACAGCAAAGATCAGGATGATGACATCTCACACAATATAATTACATAATAATTACAACATTCTTTAGGAATGCTTTTTACATTCTCTGCAGCATAGAAGTTCCATAAAAAGGTGGTTTGTTCTACCACAAACTGATTTTTCCTCAGCATTACACTAAAGGGGAAGGCAAAACTCAAACACGTTCTAGCTCAAACAAAGCATGCCTTTGTGTAACAGAAATCCAGACTCATTACACGATGAGAAAGCATCAGGATCACAAGCTTTTCACAAGAATAACTTATTCACTACAAAGTGAACAGTTAGTTAAAATTCAAAGAAGTGACTCAGCACTGCGAACAAACCAGGAAAGGGTTAAAAGAAAGCTGTGCTTGTGGTGTTTTAGCAAGCTTTCCTGCTGCCACTGAAAGAATGGGCAACCTGTTTGTACCTGTAGTTACTGGTGGGGGCAAGCTAAGGAGAGGAAAAGAGAATTTCTTCCAGTTTTCAAATGATGCTTTTCTGAAGTAACATCTTGACTCACTTCTCTGAAACACGGTCAATTTTGCAGGAATTGTTTTTTCAAGAATACATGGAAGCAACAATCCCACTACTTATGGTTCTCATGTTGAAAAAAGGAAGAGGTTGTAGTCAGGAAGCAGGGAGTAAGAGGCAGGAAAGAAGGAGAACTACAAGAGGTCTGTATCCTCACTCTTCCCTGATTAACATCAACCATCCCTTTTTCTACTGGCCTATCTCCATATCCAAAAGTCATTAAAAGCCCCATTTGCTAAGAATAAAACCTTGCAACAGCAAGTCTGTAGTCTGAATTTGGAAGGACCATTAAGACCAGCTCCACTCATTAGCATCTGAGAAGACTTGAGAAGATTGTGATTTTATGTTGCAATTTACCATAATCACTTCAGGTGTGTCTGCACAGACAGGTACATCATACCTGGACTTAGCTTCTGCTCTAAGCAAGCCAGAGGTAAGCGAGGCTAGGGCAAGAAGCTGCAAAAATCACAGGAACATTGTACCTGAAAAGACATTGTCTACAGCTTTACTACTTCTATAATGGAACTGCCTCACATCTGGTTGGGTCACCCTAAGAACCACCCTAACACAAAGCTGTTCTGGCCATGGAAGGATTCAGAGTGAATAGTAACATGATGCCACTTAACAACTCAGTAAACAAGAGACTCAGAACATTATCAGGTTAATCCATTACATGTAAAGGTGTGACATAAATTCATAATTGATGCAGAACTAGGGTCAAGTCTGGTTTCCAGATGGTTGATTAATATTTGGTGCTTGTTATCCCTATCCCTAGTAAGTTATGAAAAAGAATATTGCAAATCCATATTAATTTCAATAAATATGGCTTGAAAAAGAAATCTTATCACACTCGTTTTACAACAGATTGAGAACAAAGACATTAAGTCTAGAAATGGCAATTTCTCTTAAAATTTGTTTTAAAATCTTTCTTGTAAAACTTGACAACTCTAATACTGAATTCACTTCATATTTTTCACACATCCTGTACTTTCACACAAGGCATTTCAAATATGCAATTTTTTAAAATTCAGAAGCAGGAAAAATTAAAAAGTTATCTAGAATTTCATTACAATTTTACCTCATGCACTTAGATACTTTTCTATCTCTAATTGCATCTGACCGCGTATTTGTTACTGTTATAAGTATCCAAGTATGAGGCAAGTGAAAGTGGTACAGTAAATGGCTGGGCTCTGTGGTTTCAATTAATTCTTACTTTGCGTATTTAAAAAGAGTGCTTTATATTGATTACACTAGTGGTTGTATATTGCTCTAAGAATAATAAAGAGGACTCTGACCTTCTCTTGAATGAGCACCAGTTCTGCAATTGATTACCTGTGGAAACTGGCCTCGGTCTGGACCTGGCAGGAGTCCCAGAAACGTCCGTGCTTGCTGTAATCCGACATCCATCGCTGACATAGGTTCCCTGCTGTTGGAAGCTCGTGTTGTGCACAGTAGTTTCATCTGCAGACTTGGGTCGGTAATCAAACACACTGAGCCTCGCTTTAGGGTGTTGAGAGCTGGGCAAGAGACTGGTGTGGGAGGAGGAGATGGACTCACTGTACACAGAGGTACAAGAATTGGAGAGTGAGCAAGAACCACCATCACTCAGGTCGTAGAAGCCTGCAGAGTTTAAATAAAGAAGAAAATATTTCTGAATTACAGTAACTAGGTGGAAGAAACAGAGAAGATAAATCTCCATTTGCTATTTGCTAAATTAGTGATAATTTATTTAGGCAAATTTTGCAAAGGCGTGCTCCAGAGCAGCTACCTTTTATTGGACTTCGGCATATGTACTTCGGCCCTGAGCCAGGTCAGGATGGATATGCACATTTAGTTCTGAGGGTGACATGGGGTTAAGTGTAGCACCATCATACTCTGTTCTTCATCGGAGAATGTCTGCGGTGTATGCTATGCAACTGGTGTAAAACAGAACCATCATATACTGTTCTAACTTGTGCTAGGTGCATACAAGCAGAGTTTGCTTAGGAAAGTAGACAAAAAGTAGCCTGTGCTCAGGTAAAACAAACAGCAAAGGACGCACTTAGCTTTCCAACTGTGTATGTGCTAAGTGTTCAACTCCTGAACACTCTTGACACTCACAGAAATTTGCACACTTTAGAGCTACCGCAAGTATTATCCTGCAAATCCATATGCATACCCATATAGATACAAAATGCATGATTGAAAACTATTGGAAGAACTATTTAGCGGTAAGATTCCTCTTTTCTGCTCAGCTGTTTGTAACATTTCAGGATAGTATTAATATTTAATGTTTATATATAAATCAGGCATTAGAAGACTTTCCCATAAGTTTTCAAGAGTTAAAAAAATAAATCTTTCCTCGTCTCAATGAAGACTGAAGGCTTTTCAGAATTCTGTTTAAGAGATGTTCCCATTGTCACAGACCAGATAACAGTAGCTGGTTTTAACAGACATTTCCCAGTTATAAAAGACAGAGGATCAGCTTTCCATGTCAATCAGACCAGAAACCTGTTTCTCTGTCTGTGAAAACTTCAGTCATCAAACTGCTGGGTTGTATTTTTCTCAGCCTCTTTCAATAAAGCTGCTTCATTTTTCTATAAATGATGAAAAATTCATTAGTGGTAATGATCTTCAAGGCTTCAGTTAAGTTCAAGATGCTACAGATTCAAGCAAAGTACTGACTTGGCTGTTGGTCTCCTTCTTTTCTACCAGGTACTCCAGCCACTTTGCCATTCTCTGCTGGACACAGTAATGAATAAATAAATCTGTATCCTCTTTCTCTTTCTGTTCATGGCTCAAATATCATTTTTTTAAATAAAAAATTTCCATTAAAAAAATACTATGGAGTCAAACAGCATTTCCCAAGTAAATTCACTTCCCAGGAAATTTCCCATCACCTCTGTGTGTGCATTCTATGTGAGATCACTACTCTCCACCTCAGTCCTGGGGCACTGTTTATGACCAGAACAAAAAAGAGCTCTGCTCAGCAGTTGACATCTTCAGTTCTACCCAATCCACATCCCTGGGAATAAATGACCAAGCGCACATTACCTGAGCTGGGGCGGCTGTCGCTGTCCAAGTATTCACTGGAAGTCTTACTGACGTCCAGTTTCAGCTCACTTATTCGCTGGTCAAGCTGATCCAGGTGGCTTTTCAAGCCGACATCCTGTCTCCTCAAGCGAGACTGTTCATAAATCAAGAAAAGAAGGGGGAAATGAAGAATAATCACAGTTAGAATCTCGGCAGAAAAACATGAATTCAGGCCATCTGTGCTGGTCAGATTCTGCACTCAAAGTATTTTGCTTAGCTAGGGACTGTTGCAATTGGCTCTCTGTAATGAAAGTGACATAATGGGCAAGTACAGTATGTTTTGTATCTCAGCATTTATTGCCTTCTGCCCAACTGAACGTTTTCTCAAAATGTATCATTCTGAACATACTATTTTAACCTTTGTTTATTTGTTTGTTTTTGTTATACCTATGGCAGGGACTGTATCACTAAGCAGGATGGCAGTCTTTTCATTAATTAACATATGATGTATGTACTGCATTTTCTGTACACTGCCTCTGGGTAGTGGATGAGATCAACATTGTGAATTGCCTGAAAGAACTCTAAGATACTTTCTGATGAATGGAAATTACTGTGCATGGGTACATATTCTACTAGCACACAAAGTACAGTCAGCATACTGAATTCTGCAAAACATTTAGTCTGATGACATCTCCTTATAGTAGAAAGAGCACATTACACAAATTGTGCCATCTATGTTGCTGAAAAATTCCCTTGCACATCTCATGTCTACCTAGCTACTTCCATATGTTTTATGCAAGGAAGAGTTGGCATTTGAATTCTGCTGTGAAAGTGACTGTATTTAAAATAATCCTTCATAAGATAACAACATGGCCTATTGCCTATTGCAGTCACTGACCAGGCTGATCTGAAGTAACAGCTCCCACAGTTGCTTCCCCAGTATTTATGCAGCCAGCTTAGCGGGGCAGATGGCCAATCATTAAGGTACCAGTCAAAGAACCATAGTTAGTTTCTGTCAAACTTCTCACATGGCACCTGGCAAATTATCTAAGCCCAGACGCTATTTAGGAGGCTTATAATTATATCATGCCTAGCCATGCATCCTACAGCACTCTAAAGAAAGGTAGTCTCTTGAAGTTGGTCGTAAAATGGTGCTCATAACCTATGTAAAGCCAGGTTTCCATTCAGTAATGGCAAGAAAAACATTCTTCTTGAAACACTCTTGAAAATGATCCTTCTTTATGAGTACATTTCACATTTAAAAGTGTAAATGGCAGTTCTAGCAGCATTTCCAACCCCTTATAAGTAAATAAATATGTAGGTCCCTGAAAGTATCTACAAAATTAAAGAATGTGCAGAAAATGAAAATCAGCATGTACGTATTTTCACCTCCACTTTCCTTATGTTGCGATTATTCACCTTTTAAAATTTGCATTTTTAGGTTTCTCCTCAGCTATAAATAGAAAACACAAGGAAAGCAAAGATCCTTCAGTAATCAGTAAATGATTAGAAACTGAGACTCAAACAAAAGGCAAAAGGCAGATGTCCTGAGTTTCACAAGGTTGTTGATAATGAAAAAACTAAGAAAGTATTTTTTGCACGCTGTTATAGAGAACTAGAAAACACATAAGCCACAAGAAATAAAGCTCCTTTCTGTTAGTGTTGCACATCTAGAAATGTTTAAGCTCAACAAGTTCGTTATTGCTTCGTAGGAAAACAGGTGGTGATTTTCACGCTTCCTGTCTCACATAAACAGAAGGAAGACCAGGATAATAAAGGAGATTTTCTATCCCATCTACATGATGAATGTATGACCTCCTCAATCCCTCTTCATTTCCTTTATAGCAAAAAAGCAAAAACATGCCATGCCTCCTTCAATCCCACCTACTCAGGAAATCATGGCTGGAATTAATTGCTTAATGATTAATGTTTTGCCAGCCAATCCCTCAGTCTGTGGTTTCTGATTAATGACGGAGAGGCCACAAGGCTCTCAGGTATTCAAAGATTATTTATTATACCTCCAGGTTCTGTCTGCGCTTTCACAGCATTTTAACCAACACACATGATTTACATCATCATCTTTAACCCTTTTATGGTGTCTCACACCACTGGGTTTTCGTGTTTCTGGCAGACTTCATAGCTTTGATCTTTCAGTTAACTCCTTCTGTTCTCCAAGACAAGAGGCACTTCTCACACTGGTTGGATAAGGACAACTTTTCCAGTGTGTTGCTTGAGGTTGTTATTGTTGTAATAACTATGCTAAACAGCACCCAGAACAATAAAACCTAAATACACTTCCCTAATTCACAATATGAATTTTATATAAGACAAAACCTGGAAGGTGAAACCATCTGTTTGCTTGGGCAACACAGATGCGACTTCTTCTGCACACTGTACAATGCAGGACCAAGCTTTTCAAATCAACTTGTACTACTGATGGACTACAGTTCATTCTGGAGCCAAGCCTGGGATATCATCATACTATCCACTATTCAAAAGGATGAACACTCTTTGCAAAGCAGGTTCCTTTGAGTTGAAGGAATTGGCACCCAGAATCAAGGCACCAAAAAGCACTCATAAGGTTTGACTATTCTGCTCTTCTATTCATCAGCTCAGTTCAGCAGTAAGGTTTGATATATACTGCTGTGGTCGTAGACAAGCATATACTGGTTTTATTAATCCAACTGCATTTTAGAATGAAAAAGAATATAGCATTAATCCTACCTCGGCCTGTACATCTAAAAATCTATTCACTCTTCGGTCTTTTCTGACTGATACTGCAAAGCAAACGAGTCTGTCTCAGACCCTTATTCTGGTGCAAGATGAATTCCTTCTGCAAGCACCTATTTTTCTCAGCTGACCAAAACTTTAATATTCAAAATATACATATCCAGGATTTACAAGATGTTTTCTCCTATTGAGAACTATTCAAAGGAGAAAAAAATGTGCAAAATGCAAGGTACCAAGTGTTTTATTTTCTTTTCATGTAATTGCTGTCCATTTTTTACATTTACTAACATCACAGGCTTGCAAAACAAAATCATCGGATTTCAATTAAATCAACAAGATCTCATAAATATATTATCTGGGAAAGTGTGAGAAATACTGTATGCTGCTGCCTTAGGTATCTGCCTACTTAATGAAAGTGTCACAGACTTCTTTCTTTGTACTGTCTGAATTTATTTGCATCTCTTCTTTCTCCTGGGGGTCACCATGATAGAGTTTGGCCAAGAGACTAGATTAGCACCTCTGGGATCATTATTGGCATCACATCCGCTTCTTTTCCCAGTATTTACTACAGATAATCACAGTATCTTGCACCTCTCAGAAGAGCCCCTGACCATGATAAAGAGCTATTTGTAGGGCAAAATAACCTGTGGTTGCTGGGGCTGCAGAAAGCTTGTGGCCTTGCTGCCTAAGACAAACTTCTGGATAGGCTAGTTGCTGAGGAAGAAACTGGGATGCTGGAGTGACATCCGCAAATGGTTCCTTAAGCATTTGAAGGCTCCGCTCCATCTGATCCTGCTGGTAGCACTCAACTCCTCAGGAAATTTCTGTGCCTGACTCCTCAGGATGCCTCTGTACTTCAGTTTCTCAACTTCATATCACAGGAGAAGCCTGAACTGACTCTTACTGATCTTGTATCTGTTGCCTGGAAGCCCTCAGCCAGCTCTGGCTGATAAAATTTCCCTATTTCATGTTGCAAAGACCAAACTTTTTATGAATTCAACAACCGCCACACAAAAGCCCAGGGCTACAACCCTACTTGAAACTTGGCTCAAGACACACTGCAAGGCAAAACCATGTTTACATTGTTAATGAGTTTCTCAATCTGAAAGCTTATAGAGCCGTGATCACATACTTCACTGTCCTTGGGCCAAGAACAACAATGATGAAGACATAACACTCCTCGAGCAATGCTGTGCTTTGCATTCCCTGTTGCTTTTAGTTTTAAATTAATTTCCTGTGATCATGAACAAAATTTTCAAAGGGTTTGACTGCAATATGCTGACCACAAGGCACAAAGGAACTTCTTTTCAGTCTGTGGTCTCAGTTCTTAGGATCTGTGGACACCTAACAGTTCTTTGAAGACCATGTTTTCACTTATGCTTATTTTAGTATAATGCAAAGTTGAGGTCTGCACCTCTTTAAATATATGTCTGCAATTTGCAGGGAGAAAAACAACAACAGAAGGCTACTGAGATGCCAGACTGGAAGGCTTCCAGCAGCCACGGGTCAATCGGAAGTGCTTTGTATGACAACCTTAGGCATTCACAGACAACCGCAGTTCTGTGGAAGAACCTGCCCCTGGTTTGATGCCATTGTGAATTTCCCCACTCAAGTGTTTCCATCGCTTCCCTCCCAAGTACCCCCAGAAGGTGTTCCCCATCTTACACTGGTATGTCCTTCTGAAACCATCTTTCCTCAGCACTGAGATACTCTCGCCCTCCGAATCATGCAGGCCCAAGGGACCATTTCTTTCATTTTATCGTCTAGTTTCTCCCATGCCCTTGAAAGCCTTCTCAAGTACCAGTACAGTAATAGCATCATAGAATCATTAAGGATCCAGGATCATCTAGTCCTGACAAGATAATCTTCTATTTTCAGCCCTTATGTGAAAAATACATAAACAAATGAGTAATTAAAGCACAACAGCTGACATTTAAAAAAAAAAAAAATAACAAAAACAAATAGTCACTCTGGTCAGGGGTCATGGGGTGTTTCTGTTAACCCAGTGGCCCCAGACGGGCAATAAATACTTTCAGTTCTTTTTTCTTTTTGTTAAACACGTGTATGAAGTGGAGTCATTAGTTAACATGATGTGTGACAGGTAATCAGGCGGCGGCAGCCCACTCATCCTGCGGTTTTTCACTTTAATCACCACAGGGCCTCTCGTGTGCTCTCACATCTGGCGGCCCCGAAGGTCCGAGCCAATCTTCTCCCCAGCTGCCGCCTGATAGACCTGCGATAGCAGCGAGCGTCCTTGCCGCGTTCGCACCCGGACGACAACTGACAGCAAGCCTTGTGCCAACACTAAGAGGTCTCTGCATTGAGATTACTGAGGTGCGCAATTGCCCACCTTGGAGATTAAAGCTGTGATTGCTGCCTCACTTTGGAAACTCGTTTCAGTCACGAGCTAGCGGGATTTTTTTCTGTCCCAAAAGCGTGAAGCAAGCGTGAAGCAAGCACAAGGCCTGGCATTCAGCTATTACTGTCCGTGGGAGAGCAAAGTGCTGAGTGCGCACGAGAGCCTTCTCCGCATGCAGTCCCGCACCTGTGTATACACACACACACACGGGCACACGCACACGGGCGCCCACGCCGCACCTGGCAGCGCTCACGCTGCAGCAGCGCTCCGCGCCCTCCTCTCATCTCCGCACAGCGCCGCATCCAGCAGCGCTCCCGGCCCCGCGCAACGCCGGCTGAAGGTTTCCCGCAGCGCCCGTCCTGCGCGGAGCCGCTGCCGACACCGCGCCCAGGTCCGGCCGTCCGTTATAAGGCACGGTTCCCCGCGAGTTCCGACGAGAGGGGATAGCGGTGGTGCCTTTTTTTTTTTAAAAAAAAAATTTATTTATTTATTTTTCTTTCCCCCTTCCTCCCCCCCTACCCGGCGCGTCCCGTCTCTTACCAGTTGTTCCTTGAGGGCGGTGAGGGTGGCCTCCAGTCGGAGCTCCTTGCTGTGGGCGCGCAGAGGATGCTCGCCTTCGCCCGTCGGCATAGCCAGGGCGGCCCGCACCAGCTCCCGCTGCCGCTCCCGCAGCACCTGGAGCTCCTGGAGGCCGGCCAGTGCCGCCTGCAGCCGCTCGCCCACCCGGCCGCGATCCCAGCCGCCCGCCCGCGGGGCGCCCAGCAGCATCCTCAGCGCTGGGCCGCGGCCCCGGCCATGGCAGTGGGGCGGCGGGGAGACGGCGGGGCTGGTCCCGCTTCGGGCCGTGCCTGCGGCCAGGGCCGCTCGCACCGCTCCGCGGCTGGCGGCAGAGAGAGTGCAGCGTGGCCGCGGCGGCTCCTGCGGTTTTGGAAGAGAGGTGGGGAAGGGGGAGGGAGCGAGAGAGGGAGGAGGCAGGGAAGGGAAGAGGGCTGCAGCGCCGGGGCTACCTCTCGGGGTGGAAATGCCTGGAGAGGAGCCAGCGCCCGTGCGCTGCCTCCTCCCCGCACGGGGCGGCTCCTGCCTGCCTGCCTGCTCCTACCCCTGCCCTGGGGGCAGCCCGCGCCTCGGCCCCCTCCCGGCGGCGGGGAAGGGCAGGGCGTCCTCCCTTCGTCCTCGGGAGAGAGCTGCTGGGGAGCGCCCGTCCCGGTCGGGACAGAGCACCCTCCGAGCAGGAGCCTGCAGAGATGGGTATAGCAGTGTCTATGTCTGTGTCCTGGGAGAACGTGCTCGCTGTAGGGGGACGTTTCCTGCCCAGAGCGTCTCTGAAAATACGAATGTTTTCTGCTTCCCTTCAGACTCTTTCAGATCCTGGCCGAGCCCTGCGAGTCAAGATCTGGTCTGGTTTGCCTGTCAGCGGTTCTACAACATGTGCACAAGACTGACATTGTCCATTTGAAAACAGTGAGGATTTTAGTGTACTGAGAGCTCTCAGGTATAAAATTTCCCTTACAAAACATATGGTACTTGTAACTTCATTCCTTCCCTTGTTCGTTAACGCTTTCACATTAGGCACACACACAGAGGGTTGGCACATGTCTCCTTACTCTCTAGAAACCAACCTTTTTCATCTAATTGCAGGCATTTGCTATTTAGTATTGAATCTTTGGTCATGTCTTTGGAAGCACAACAAACATCTATTTTGTGGGTTCAATGTATCTCTCAGCCTCACAAAAAGTCATTTCAAGAGCTCAGAATTTATTTTGAATGGGTTCTAGAAAATGTTTGGTCATGGAAATTCAAGTCTATGGAGCTGCTTCTACCAAGAGATGCAACTGTTTAAAGCTCCCAAGACAGGCAGCTAAAGTTTCTTAAGAGGCAATGGATTAGCTGTGTACATACCTTACTGTGAAGCAAAGGAGAGAAGAAGCCCTGATACCAAGAGCCTGGTGAACATAGTGGGGACTACATAATGTTCTGTTGCCTACACTGAAATAGGAAGCATTTGAATCCCAGAGAACCTGAAATCACTGTATTACGTTCAAGGAGATTCTAATAATTTCAGAAAGGTGTATGATTCTCTGCAAAGCAGTAAATTGGTTAGCCTGTGGTTATCTCCTTTTGGTCCTTTGATGTATCCTTAAAAGCTAGCATACTTTAATTTGAATGCCACTTGAGTTTGTACTGGAATACATAAGTTGAGCCTGTTGCTTTGTCAGTTGTTCTCCAAGTAGTCTTCTTTGAATACCATGTGTGGGTGGCCATTTCCTCCTCCAAGACTGAACCAGCCTAGCTTTCCTGGCAGCAGGCCCTAGCTGTAGAAGTGCCAGAAGCACTAGTGCAATGTGAAAACCATGTCCTTCTAGGAGGCCAAGTTATTGATGTGTTTGTTCACTGAATCCCATGAAACACATTATTTGGCAGCATCAGTAAGACCAAGACTTGCCTTTACTATGTTGCTTTTTACAGATTTCATGGTCTGTCTATTTAATGGTCTAGGAACATCTGCCCTAGATGTTGGTCCAAAGGGGTTCAGAGAGATCCTACTCCGACAGGTTTTGGATGGAACTCATGAAGAAGTATGACTGACGATCACAACCCTGGGGTGCTTAGTTAATGTTTTATAAAGAGTACAATATGAATGATGTAATCTATGTTTGTTTGTTTGTCCTCCCAGTCCATCTCACTGAAATCCTTTATGCAGAGAAATGCCTCAAAGTACTCAATCTATTAGATGGGAAGAAAAACTGACTGCAAAAGTGAGATGCTTTTCAAGGTGCTGACAAAAGAGAGCACAAAGTGCTGCCTCCTCTTAGGTGAAGGGTGGCAGACTACCAGCCGTGTGCCACATGTGACTAGGATCTTGCAAAATGGCATTGCAGATACGAGGAACTGAAGCATTTTCTAAATCACTTGGCTTGGAGTTGGTTTAAACAGACATACAGCACAGTTTCTTATTTTATTCAAACCGTATTTTAACTTGTTTAATACAAGTCACGCAAATACCACTTAGTGTATGTGTGTCCAACCTTTTGGTTGGATTGGGCTGCATTGGGTGAAGAAGAATCATCTTGGGCTGCATATATGTAGGTCACTCTAAAAGTGAGGCCTCCTATTTATTGCCATGGGAACTACAAAAGATACAATGAGCACAGTATTGCTGATAGAGCAAATTCATAGCTACAAAACACTAATTTTCAACATAGTCACCACCATTAGCTTTGCATTTTTGTCAGCAATGAACAGGAGCCTTAGTGTCATGCTTATAGAATCCTGCACCAGCAGAGGTGACCCACAGTTGCTTTTGCCACTGCTGAAATGCACCACCCACCACCTCGCTGTGCTTACATCCACTGGTCTACGTGAATGTTGGCAGGTGTTGACAAATGTCGATGGGTGCAACTGTTTCTGCATGGTGGAATTCAGTAACACATTGTGCTTGGAACTTACCTACATGTCAGGTGTTGTTGTGTCAGGCTGCCCCTCTGCTGCCATCTGTCTCACAGCAACGAAATGTAACAATATTGGTGGGAAGCTTCAGCTTCTACTGCCCTATCACAAACATCTACCTCTGATGTTGTGGACCAGCATCATAAAATAGGAGGCATTACTTTTGGAGCAGGCCTCATAAAATATATAATACTGTCAATGTATATAAGTAACAAAACATTTTTATTATTAATTAAAATACAAAAAGGAAGTCACAAAACCCTGAAACTAGTGGGATATTTGACCTTGTTTTTGTGGAACTAATGTATCGGCCTGGTTTGATGGCAGTGGCTGCAATTCTTGATGAAATTTTAGTTTTCCTGTTCTTCATCCTTGAAAAGAAATAGTTTCAACTGTACATACTGTCATAAAGTGATGATGTGAATCACACATGACTTTGATTGAGGAATACTTCTTTCTGCAATGGTAAGGCTTACAAAACTCCAGTAGAGAGACACGATCAGATCTTGGGGGTTGAATATCTGATTGCAACTCAATGCATTCCATTTGAAATTGTGCAGGTCATGTATTTTTGTTGACTGAAAATGGAATCGGAAGTAGACAAGAAAGTTGATAACTTTTTGGTGATCTTGAAACCTGTTTTCATATTCCTTTATAAAAATGGAATGCACAGCTGCATGTTTTTTTCCATTCACAGGGCAGTGCTTTGCCAATGTATCCAGATGCTTACAATTATTTGCCATAACTTTAGTTGGCATTACTCAGTGATGGTGTGAGGCAGGGAGTGGCCATATTGCAAGCTGTGCTGGGCATGAGTTGAACATACCTGGCTTAGTGTATAGTTGCTAGGTGAATTATATAATATGAGGTCATATATCTTTCTTTTCCTCCTTCACTTGCAAAGAACTATTATCTTTTTGTTCTTAATTTTCTTTCATCTTTTTTTTTTTTGTAATGTTTTCATACATTAAGTCCCAAATGGGCTATATCACAGCAGTATCTTTATTCTAATCAGATTCCTGATTATCCCCTGTTTTGTACTGATTACTTCACCAGAACTCTTCTGATGTCACCTAATCTTTTCAGATAACTCCACAAATAGCTTGTGCAATCTGATTTCTGGGGGGAAAAAGTGAAAGGTGTGAATTGCCCCCAGGTTTAAAACTATGAGATTATGTGGGACAATGGTAGTTACAAAGGTGAAAGCTTTACTCAGAAAGTGGTGAGTCTGCCCAGAGAAGCTGTGGATGCCCCATCCCTGGAGGTGTTCAGGACCAGGATGGATGGGGCCCTGGGCAGCCTGATGTGGTGGGTGGCAGTGCAGCCCACCACAGAGGGTTGGAGCTGGATAGGCTTTAGGGTTCTTCCAACCTTTTTTTCTATTCTATGATAGCAGTGAATTCTATGATATTCTTCTGTTTTGCATATGTGGATTCTGAGGTCATTACATAAATTGTGTTTTAAGAGAAAGCTGTAGTAAAGGTTTGATTAAATGATTGTGAAATCAAACACCAAAACGGTAACAACACAGTTTATCTGCATAACCTTACTCGGGGCCCTAGTTTATATGATATGATTGCTCAGTGTAGTTCTACCAGTCCATTTCTCATGCTGTGTATAGAATGAAAATTGTGTAGTGAGTGGGTGACCATTTCACATCCTGTTGCCTCATTTACTGTGGATTACTGAAGCTGCTTTGCATTCTAACTTACAAGTACCTTACAGTAGTGTATGGGAACTGCTGAGTCACGGCCTGAACCTCTGATTGATCACCTGAGGTGAGCAATGAGTCAGCCAGAGGAACACAGGTGAAGGCAATGGGCCTTCTAGGCAAGTGCCTCCTAGACCTATTTAAGAGCCGGCTACCAGTAGGGAAGGATCCCTTCTGGAGATCGCCTCTACTGGTGTTTTGTGGGTGAGCCTAGGATAAGGGTAAGCCTTCCATTTATTCTCTTTTGTTATCATAGTCTACTTTGCCTAACTCTCTTGTTTATTTTGTGATTACAACAGCCTAATATTCTTTGATTATATGAGTAGGAACTAATACTGTCTTTACAACATCCCAAAAAGTGTGCAGGTTTTTGTTGTTGTTATTTTCTAGGAGGCACTTCTGAGGCACTGCATTTCATTTCAGAGATATTCATTTTGGTGCCTGTTGGAGACGCCTTTGGTCTGATTTTTCAGACTACTTATTATTATATTGTTAATGTAGTTCTGTTAAATTTTTTTTCAAGGAGAGTTGTCTTTTTCTTTGGTTGCAGTTTTGAACAGTCAACATTTTGGTAAATTGAAAATGGAGTATTTTTGTTTGAATTCTTATAAAAATGAGGAATACAATTATTAAACACAACAAGAGAGCTGCTCTTATGCAGTCAGCTTGGGTGTGCCCACGCCTCTGGTATAGAAATGCCCTCAAAGCGTCCTAAACCATCAGAAATTAGGCAGGTGTTATTTACCCTATTTTGCAAATGAAGCTGTACAAAGATGTTAACACTTTTACTTGTAGCTGGTCTTGGAAGTAAAGCCACATCGTTAATTTCACCACGAAGTGACTTTACTCCCTGTATTATGAATACATATTAGCCATTTTGTGTGGGACTAATGTTAATGGGAGGGCAATTTGTATTGACCTCCAGATGTATTTAAAAGGAGAATAGTTGAATGTTGGCTTTGGATGAAGTCCAGCGTACAGAAAATGCAGTGGTAATACTAGACAGCTTCAAGAGTGAAACTACAGCTTGTTTTCCAGATTTGCTTATGTTTTGTTTTGGAAAAATCATTCAGAATCCTTTTAGTATTACCACCTTGTGGAGAGGTAAGTCTCTCCTGTATGGACTTCAGTCTGTGTACCTCTTAGCTGTGGTTTTAGCCTGTACTGACATTGGCATGCACAGCATTAACTGAGAGAGAAACTCATCCCATGCTGTTTGGGACTGCATCTTAGCATGACAGGAACTTCTTGGGTACACCATCATCTTTACTTTGCCATCCTGCCTCTCTGTCTCCTAAACTTTCTTGTTGCTCCTGGGAGCTCTGCAAGCCTCTTGCTGTCTATCCTGCTGAATGTCTCATGCAGAGGTACTGCCTGAAGGAATATTTCTGAGCTGTTAGCATCTGGCAGATGTGTAGGAGGTTATTTGGAGAACACTGAATCCAGATGTGGATTGAGCCTAACAAGTCATTATCCTACTTATGATAATCCAAAGTGCAATTATTGTACCTGTCATTACTGTTCATGTCCAAGAAGGCCTGTTCTGAGCATATCTTTTAATGGAGAAGGCTGAGGCACCTCTCAGAGGTGTAGAGTTTGCCTAGGAATTGGGATAGAACCTTTTGTTATTTTCAGGAAATGTTAACTTCAGCAATTAAGAATAATCTGAAAGTTGATTAAACCATTACGTTGCCCACACTATGTCGTGCTAGTTCTGTGCTAGCACTGTTTGCCACAGAAAGCACAGTACTTTGTCTTGCTCTGAGAGGTGACTGTAAGCAAATTGCATTCATCCAAGCATTGTGCCTAATTAGCAGAGCAGCTGCTTTTGAAAACATTATTCTTAAGGAATGATGATGTCTCAAGGATTACTTTAATTAGAAAGAAACAAATCACTGGTGAGATGGTCTCTTTCTAGAGGTCAGAGAATTCAATTTGAATTGAAACAAGTGACTTTTTGAACTATAGCTTACAAGGTAATGGATAGAGGGAAAAGAAGTGAGAATGCAGCTGGCGTACAGCTTCTGCTACGAAAACAGAGTTTGGGTGTGATCTTTATGAAGAGGATCTTCTAAAAACAGCTACTAGGGATTAGGAGGTGTCCATCTGTTTTTGCGATTATTTCTGTTTATTTCTTTCCAAGTCTGCAGATTGATTCTCTCCTGTTCTTCCCAGCAGGGTGGTGGGAGTTGTGCAGATGGGAGGAGGGATGAGCTTTCCCTCAGGACTTATACATGTTATCATGAAAGCGTTCTTTCTCACCTTTCTCCAGTTTGTGCCTTCCAACTGAAATCTTCTTGTCAGAAAGGCCTTGTTTTAGACCATGTAAGAATGTGTACCTGTTCATATATCTGTGGATAGATGCATAAACTGTAGATCAGGATCAACTGTTTTACAGATGGGGACTCAAAGTGCAGAATATGCAGGAGAAAAGAGAAAATGGTGGGCACTAGAAATCCAGGGAGGCAAAAGGAGTGGCAAAGAATAACTAGGATGAGCCTGAGGACAGAAGCTTGAGAATTAAGCCAGAAAAGAAGGGGTGCAATTATGTATGGCTATAATGGCTTCTTGGCAGGAACTTTGAAGGCGCTGCTGTCCTCATTGGACTGAGAAGAAGCTGAAGCACAAAGAAATCATTTGAACGGTAAAGGTCTAAGTTTATAACAGATTGTTACCAGAGGTGCCCAGGGAGAGCATGTGGTGAGTACAGTCAGTCTGAGGCCACTGCTCAGACAGTCACTGCACCTCTACCTGCTCATGTGACTGAACACAAAACAGGTATTAAGAAACTTTGGAATAAGTGAAAGATTTAATTTGGTTTCTGTGAGGGTGATAACTTCTTTTACATCAATCTCTCTCATCGGCATCTCAATGAGAATTCAGAACTGACTGCAAGTCAGTCCTGACATTATTGCCTATTCTCTCTCCCAGTTTCCCTCTTTTCCACATTTTCTCCCAATGACTACAGTGTTTTTTTTTTTTTTTTTTTTTTTTTCCCAGCATAATCTTATCTTCCTGATTTTGGTGGGCCCTGCAGCACTGTTTTTATGCTCTCATTAGCATTCATAATGCTCAGCATTTTCCTATCACTTGGAGATTTCATTAAATTATTGTTTAAAATCTCTTCCTGATCATTAATGATAATTCCAGCTATTAGTAGTACAGTTCCAGGCACTTCTTCTCGTTCGGTCCTTGCTCTTAATTATTGTTTTTCCTTTACTTCATTACCCTTCAACAGCTTTTCAATAGAAGTAATTATATTTGCCTATCCAAGCTGCCATTTTTTCTGTTTGCATACTAGATTAATCCAGGTGACATTTGATGGTTGCTCTCTTTTTTTACATGCTTTATCTATTTGTACTTTTGGGCCTTTTTGCTAATATTTGAAGTACTTCTGGTTTCCACACTTGTCTTCTAAAAATATTTGGAATCCCAGTCTGTTATTTTGTTGATTTGATCATTTATCATTTTCATTTAGCTTGAGGAATCCCAGTTTTCTCCTTTCACTTGTTCAGCATTAAGAGCAAATGGAATCATCATAACCTCTAAAGTTACAGCAATTGGAGGATGGCATCCCATTGCTTCATATTTCACACTGGACAAATCATGTCAGAGTCTTAACTAGCATTTGCATATGGATCTGTCTTTTCACTGTTTTGTGTGTGATCTATGATATTGGTATTTTCGACGTACTTACTTCTCTGAAAAACAAAGCAAAAGCAGTCTTGTGCAATATGTTAAGCCTACTTCTTTGAAAAAGGAATGTATCTCCAACAGGAAGAACTAAACATCAATGTGTGATTCTTCAGTATAAAATTTTCCTTTGGTCCTTCTTCAAGGTCTCTCTAGTTAACTCCGAAGCCCTATAAAGGAAGGGTACTACCTCTTTTCAGGACAGGTGAAATTTGAAGCTTATTGCAAAATAATCCCAAATAGTTTTTCCACCAAGAATGAAACTTAATACCGTGTTCTTTCATAGCAACATATTGACAAGCTTAGTTAAAGATGGCAAAAAATTTCAAGACATATGGTTAGAAAGCCCCAAGGCACCTATTCAGCAGGGTATTTAAACACTTGGCTACTTCAAAATAGGTGACTGGTCCTGCTGAAGTCAATAGCTCTACTTCTGTGCTTAAAGACAGGCATACACTTTAATATCTCTCTAAACTGAAGCTTAGGGTCCACTTATTTTAATCTTGTAAAATACTTCTTCACGTTCTGGATAAGAGCATTCAGAATGAAATGTCTTTTGTTAAAAATCGATCTGTTACTTTAAGGATAACCAGGAGAAACATGTTAAAAAAAAAAAAAAAAAATTCTTAGAGTCTTACAGAATGCTGGTATAGTTGACATTTCTGTTTATTTGCATTGGAGATCTGTGCAGGTAATGGGGGTTAGACTGCAATGCAGAGGATAGCATTTATTGACTAACAGACATTGAATGCATTCAGATAATGCACTTTTAGCTTGCTGGATGCTAAGAGGACTGCTACTCTTGGATTCTTTCTCTAAAAATAGCCCACCACCTCTACCAACAAGAAATACCTACGTCAACAACTTACTGACTTGTGAAGACTGCAGATTTTATTGGATGTGCTTTGAAATGCTTTCTCTCTTTCAGTAAAGATAAAATGGGGCAGATACAGTCTGCTTCACTGACGTGCATAAATGGTGGGAATATTTTTGTGAGTTTTGTCAGTTAATGAGGTTTGTATGATTGCTTGTTAAAAGTCATGCTGAGTGCTGTGGTGGCTGGGTAATGTATTCACTTGAATGACTTCCATTAGAAAATGCAGATCTATGTATGCCTGTAGAAGGGCATCAATGTCAGCAACATTTGAGACCGGAGAAAAGACCTTATCAATTCTTTGTTTTATTCTAATAGTATTAAAACCTAATTCCACTAGGATGCAACTGTATGGAAACACACATACTCAGTTGTGTGTTCCAATCATCACCTTACCCCTCTGTATAAGAAGCACACCTGTGTGCAAAACATGCCTTGGAGAGCATGTTTTCCTGCAGGCTACATTGGAAGAGTTATTCACAGAGCCTTCACTCTTTCCCCATTTTTCCAGTAGGTGGGTCAGTGGTAAAACCATAGCAGAAATTGCCTCAGAGCTGTAAACTGGCAAAAGTTATTGTGTACACCACACCACTGCAGTACTGCTGAATGCTGAATCAGTGGAACAATACTGTGGTGAACTTTTCTAAGCAATGAAGGAAACTTTTGCTTCACTTTTCATCTCTAAAAAGATGGAAAACTAAAATAATGGTATTTATTGCTCTTTCACTTTTTTATTTCCTATGAAGGTTAACTAAACCTAACTACTGAAAAAACCTGTATTACTTTGCAGAAATGGTTCTTTGCTCTCAGGCATATTGCAGCTCCTGTCATTTGAAGAATAGGAAGATAGTTCTTACTGTGCAAAACTATTTTTTCAGCATGCCCTGTAACATGAGCAGGTTTGTAAAACTGCTTTGACATGTCAGCACTGGCAGCATTCACATGCTTTGCTGTTCTCATGTAGGGTCTGCTAATTTCATTATTTGCTGCAGGATGGTGATTAGGGGACGTTTTAAGTCATTAGCGAACTATGGAAAAACAAATTGAAAACTTACATGCATGCTGAGATAGTGGCTGTGTGCTGAGCAATGGGATGGGCTAAAACACATATTGCACATTCCAGGCCAGGGAAGAAGAATGGGAGATGCATAGCTGATCTCTAATTCCTCTGCTCATGAGGCTACGGAGTTTAACATTGCTGTTCACCAATTTTTGTGTGAATAGGCAGTGAACAAACACGCATGCATACATTATCTGTGTCTTCTGACTGTGCTGTGTCATCCTTCAACTTATTCCTCTTCAGCAAATTTACATTTATTGTCACTTATTGTACCTGAGAAGATTTCTCATTTATATCACAGAATTATGAAATTGCATTTTTATTAGACTTGGTTGACTATGAAATACATTGCCATAGGAATAGTTGGGTAAGATAGAAGTCAGGAAATTAGAGCATTTTATAAAATATTAGGTCCTTAAAATCACTTGTAGTGTGTGTGAATATCAGCAACTCGTATCTAAATCTTCCTTAATCAAACCATTTGCTTTGACATATAATGCAGTATCAGTTAATTGTGCCTGAGGTTATTCAGTATTATGTGAAATACATACTACAGCACTTAACATGTTTTCCCTTAACACAAGAGGCCCATACAACTTTTCCACATGCCTTTCTGGTATAAGAATGTGAGTGTACGTGGTATCTCTTATTTCTCTTGCTGTCCTTTTGGCTGCAGTGATATCAGATACTCTTTCTTCACACCTGTGCCAAGCTACAAAATAAGTATATTGAATTTTACCTCCTGCTAAATATTCTTATAGTCAAATAGGTGTTGTGCAGTACTTTCTTGTGTGGACAGGTGTTCAAGAGCTTGCAGAAACTGAAGGGGGTCTTTATGAAGAGGGTGCCGGGTTAGACCTCCATCAAGACTGAGAAAGCAGAGTTGTTTTCCCAAAAGATGCCACTCTCTAAATCCTAGAGAAGCACAAGTGATGCTAGAGTGCATGACAGTCATAGCAATACTAGGAAATATTAAGTGGTAAGGACTCAGTACTTCCTACATATGAACTGTCTGTCTATTCAAGCTATTAATCCTGGTTGACTGTGAACATAGCTAAGTCTTTCTTGAAAAGTGTCCAGGTAATTAACTACCTCTGAGCTTGCTTGTCAGACTGTTCCCTCTGATTGCTATCGGGTTTTTGGGACAACAGACATGCTGCCACTGTGAGAGAGCAGCACAATTGCAGGAGTTCCTATGTCTCTTCTTCCACTGACTTAGGTAATTATGCTTTGATGCAGTGGGCACAGGTATTTTCTAAAATGCCAGTGCCAAAGACATGACAAAAGAATTTAAGAGGGGCATCTATTCCTCACTCGGGCTTGTATTACGTTAATATGATTTTTTTTTTTTTTTTTTTTTTGGCCATGCACATGCACAATACTCAGTATTGGCATAAGAACCAGAAAAAAAAAAACATGACTGCTGTGACTTTTAGGTCTGCATAGGGCCTGCATTTCTGGGTCTTGGTCAAAGCTTTACCTCAGTGCTTACCCCACTACATTAATTAAACCTGGAACTTGTTGAAGGGTTTGAAGATGTATGATCTGAAAATGTTTCCACAGCTTGGTATTTAAGAAGAATTACAGAAAAAAAACACCACTGTTAACCATGAACTTTGAGTGTCATAGAGAGAAGTAGAGAAAATCAGAAGTCACTTAAGGGGTTAACAGAACCTCAGAAATTATTCGGGTCCTGTCTGGATTTTATGGCTTCTCTTTCTATTATATCTGTTTCCTGTGTCTTTCAGATCAGAGACTTTTCCCTCTCAGGGAAGCCTTCTGGTCTTTTTGACCACAGAAGTACTGCTCCATTTTGAAGGTCTGAAATGAGGTGCAGCATCAGTGCCACTGAGTTCAGGCATGCTTTCTCATGTTCTGGCAGGACTGCATAGATGTCACTGTGATGGTGTTCCCAAGCTCTTTTGTGCCTCAGCACAATTCCAGCACAGCCATATTGTTTGTGATTGTGGTGCTAGCTCACAGCCTCACACCTGGGCTTGGGTATCCCCTGAATACATTGTGTGAGCTTGCCTGGCAGACACTGTAGCTTTCTCACTTCTATGAATTCTGCTGTAGACTTAGAGTAATGCAGGATCAGGAGGTACAGAATCTTTTTATCACTTTTGCTCAGCTGAAATTACCCATCTGGTTGTTTCCTTTCCTGTTTCTCAGATTTTTATTCCCTGCAGCACTGACAGGTTTCTTCTCTTTTCTGCCAGGGCAATTTTTAAAAGCTCTCAGCAGAGCAGGAAAAAAACCATGATTTCAATGCAGAAATCCTTATCCGGAGTTCGCCTTGCAAACGTGAAGTTAGTACCCAGACCCATGCTGGCAACATGGTAGATTTCTCTTTTGCCCTATTCCTCTGACCTTAAGTGAAATATATTAGAGCTTTTTTTAGAAAAGGAACGAAACAACAATAAAACAAACAAACAAAAAACCTTATGAGAAAAGCTAGAAGTCTTAAGACAAAACCTCTGTCCAAGAAAAAGGGAGGAACAAGGTTTTTTCCATGGTCTTCCAAAACTGAGGCAGCTGCTGTCCTCATTGTGAAGAACATCTGTCAAGTCTTATCAGCAGTCTGAAATTGTAGCTGGCAGCTATATTGGTGGATGTTTTTAATACCTGTAAAATAACACTGATCTACCAGCTGCAGTACAGATTAAGGACAAATACAGAAATGTTTGCAAAAAAACAAAGCATCTCCACATGTGTGGGCACCCAGAGATATATTTCATTGTCACAGGACAGGATGTTTTAGATTAGATGCCTAAATCTCCTTCCCTGCAAGGAAATTCTTGTGTGAATCCTGTAAAGCTGTACCCAGAGAAAATTTGGAACACTAGATTTGTTTTGTGTACATCTTCTGTTTGTGAATAAGCATGGTCCATTCCAAATCCATACTGGCTAGGAAACAGTAATCCACCTCTCCCTGGACATCAAATTAAGGTACCAACAGGAGGTCCTTGTCTTTATATTTGTCTGGAAGTTATGTTGAAATGAATGGCATTGTCTGTGCTCTCCACCATATAAGTTGATATACAGATATGGTTGCCATTATTTTGCAGTGACAGAGACTAGGACTAAGTTCTGATTGTTCTTTGGGTAAATATGGGAAACAGGAAAAAAGGTGAGACTGATGAGGATATAATGGTGAAGGAGATACTTACTTATCTTTTGAATGTTGCGAAAGAGAGGGCAGGTAGGACAAAAAGATATGTCTTCTCAGCCTGCAAAAAGAAACCTTCAGAGCCTTTGAGGATGCCAGCTGAATCATAGCAGTTTTTCCAGGGAATAGTTGTGGTGTATCTTCAGCCATCCTTTTTCCAGAGTATAGAGCAGCAACTTGCCCCTTGTAGTGTTGAAAGTGATGGTAAGAGTCAGAAACTGAAAGGTATTGGTATCCCATTGGAAAATAGGCCCCCTCACTTTGAAATCACATAGCTTTACCCCTTACTTCAGATAACACTAATCATGTGATGCTAGTTTCAGGACAGTATATACAGGCCAGACTGGACTTCGCAACACTTGGGTATTTTTTCCAGCTGTGCTGTATGCTTGGTGTTTGGGGGCAGGTGTTTGCCACTTTCATCCCTCTCATGTGTATTGAGGGCCTCCTAGAACAATCATGTGATGTGACACACAGGAGCTTGTGCTCTGTCTATGGACCTCTGGAAGGTTTCTGAACTAAGTTCTCCAATGAAGGCTGTCATTTCTGGTATGTGAGCTCTCAGCTTGACAGCTATAATTCTTGCTTACTTACGCAGCTGTCAGTGCTCATACCCAAAACCGCTGTTCTTTGGGCTTGCCACCTGTGTGTAGTTTCTTAGAGGTTACAATGCTTCTGCTATCAGAAAGAAGAGACTTCTGATTTTTATGATTCTCTCTTCATTTTAAATTAATCCAACCTGTCTTGCTTGGACATAAGTGGTGATCTGTCTAAAAATGTATAAATGTGTTTAAATTACGAAGTACTCAAAAGATGCTCCAATGTTTGTGAGCTGCCCAGCATTACTGGAAGTATGCAGCAATGGGCAAAAGTCCTATCTTGGGTAGAACTTCTCCCTTTGGTTTAAATTCCAGGATGTATCAGAAACACCACAGCTGATGTGTGCAACACAGTCTTGTTGTTTGAATTTGTCCTGTTTTGATGTGGCTGCTCTGCATAAAATGCTGTGATGCTTTTAGACTAGAGAGCTGGGAATATAATAAATGCCATAAGGGCAGTAAGACTCTGATCCTTCTGGAACAAGAAGTCAGTGTGTGCATGTGTAGGTTTCTCTGGATTTCAGCTTCTGTAGAATCCACCCTACACAAGTGGGAGTGTTTTACTTTGCCATCACAATCTCTAAGATCAAAGTTACAACTCCCCACTTCCCCTGAGGGATTAGCAACAAACTGATGAACCACTTATCTGGGAACAACTCAGTAGGGATTAAGCAGCAAACAAGCTAACCAAAAAGACTAAAGGAAGATGATCTCATAAGCAGCAATGTAAGAACAGAGCAGTTAATCAGTTGGCTTCAGATCCCATCCAGCAAACATCCCACTTACTCAACTGTTTGCTCAGACACCATGCTTGGCAATGCCTCCCAGAGGCATCATGCAGCTGTGTTTTTTTTATAATTCTCTACCTGTATGATTGATGGCTATGGCCCTTAGAAGTTGTTCCTTTTTGAAATTAAAGGAACACTGGGCCAAATTTGTGCTAGGTGAAGCCTAACTGGCTTTCTAGTATGTGCTGTTTTCTCAGCACTGCTGGTACCCATAGAGGAACATGAAGATGGAGTTGAAGGTGTGTGTACTGGAGAGAGTAAATGGATAAGATGCAGCCTTAGAAGATGTATATCCTATTCTGAAACTGGTGTTATTTTTTGCTGATCATGCTAGTTCATGCATTGGTGGGTTTTTTTGTGTGGTCCAGGGTGACATCTAATGGCAGCAAGTAGCACCACAGCTGAGGAGAAATAAACGGACAAAATAGTTGCCAATCATTTATCTAGTGACAAAGGCAAGGTAAATTTAGCAAGGGCTTTAAAAATAAATAAATAAATAAAAATAAAAATAAAAAAAAAAGGCGATATTAAAGTAAGCTATAATGTTCCATTTGAAGCTGTATTTCGACATACATTCCTTTAATGAAGCTGGCAAGCTGTCTAAAGTTAGAAAGTGGCAGAACTAAGTTGACTAAAAATGAGTAAAAATGTGTTTCAAATGTTAGCTCAATGAACTATCGGTGAGTTTAAACAACACAATTGGAAGAAGTAAGGGCAGTGCTCCAGAAATGAGTCAACCCCAAATATTTAGAATAAATTTTTCACATAGATAAACTTTTATCAAAATCAGCAAGGTGCTACAAAAATAGGTCTGGTAGTGGTTTGTTTGGAGGAAAACAGCATATTCTAATACAAGAACCTGTATCAAACATTTTCAACCAATTAGTGCTGTGTTGTAGCTGTTTTGAACTATGGAAATTGTAGATCTGTGTTCCCAACATAAAAATAAATTTACAGCTGCTGTATGAATTACCTTTTAGGCGCCAATAAAAGTGGTTTTGCATTACTAATTAATATTGCAAGACAAATATTTTATGTACTGCATTCAAGTGTAGGAGGCTTGAGTTTAAAACACACGATCCCAAGTAAGGGATAACAATAGCAAGAGAAGCTTTGGAATTATTAGGGCTTACCTTTTAGGGAAATAGCACTTTCCCTGTTTACCTTAGTTGGTAAACTGATCTTTATTTTCAGTACTGAGTATTGAATAGCATTGTATTTAGAATGGCTTCCGAACTGCAGGATTAGAAGGAAAAATTGAACTGTATTATATCTATATGCATATAGACAGCACCGCATTTTATCTATATGCATATGTTGGAGCACCTCCAGAGGAGGGCCACAAAAATGATCCAATGGATGGAACACTTCTTTGAGGTGTTCAGCCTGGAGAAGGCTGAGGAGGCTGGGAGGTGACCTGATAGTGGCCTTTCAGAATCTAAAGGGGACAGACTCATTAGCAGGGTTGGTGGTGACAGAACAAGAGGAATTGGTTTCAGGCTTAGAATGGTGGTTTAGCTTGAATATTAGAAAGTCTTAGTCTTTAGTGAGGGTGATGAGGCACAGGAGCAGGTTGCCCAGAGAGGTGGACGCCCTGTCCTTGGAGATGTTCGAGGTCAGTCTAAAGTGAGTTCTGAGCAACCTGACCTAGCCTAAGGGTGTCCCTGTTTGTTGCAGGGGAATTGGACTAGATGATCTTTAAAGGTCTTTTCCAACTCTAAGGATTCTACAATATATAGGTATATGCTTGTATGTGTGTATATGGATATATACAACAAAGTAGCTTGTGCATAGAACACTTAAAAAGTATCAATGCCTTAAAGGCATTAGAGCACACACATTTTAAAGGTAAGTTTTCAACTCTGGCATGAATCCATAAAAAAAAGCCTCACCTACAAGTATGTAAAACACATACATAGCTATTCATTTTGATTCCATCCTTGAAAAAGCTGAGCAGCATATGGGAGAAAGTGGCCTTAGTGTGTTTTGCATCTGTTTGATCATGGTATGCTGGTAATGTGTTCCTTCTCCATTCCTTTAGACTTGTGAATTCATCATAAAAGAATGAGGTTTTGCCTTTTGCCGTTGCACTAAATATACATGCATTATTTTCAAGTCATTTTGTTTATGAGTTTCTACATAAGGAAGTTTCTAGCTACCTTTCTGCCCAGAAAACTTTAGAATGGAAATGAAACACTGTCACGCATGTTGTAGTACGTTGTTCTCTGGCTGCATCATTTCAGGCTTTTTCCTTTAGCATCCAGAACTAGTTATGATCAGGAATGAATTTTAGATAGTTGCAGTGTTGCTGTCTAACCATATGGCTGTTATAATGGCTTTTTTTCCCTCCTTTTTTTTCTTTTTTCTTTTTTTTTTCTTATTTTTTTAGTATCATGTATAATTCAAACTGGAATAGCAGTTAAAATCTTAAACTAAGTACAAATGGGCTCTAGTTTTTAAAGGTAAGTGAAGTACCTTTATGGGCATGCCACTTTAACCTCATATCCAATGTCTTAGATGATAATTAAGGAGGCAAATCTGGAAATGTTTTTGGTAGCCTTAGGCTTCTCTTTGCAGTGTATTCATTGTGCTCAAAATGGGCTTTCAGCTGAACATCTCTAGCCTTCAGGCAAGGAGCTTTTCTTTCACAAAGCATTTGGTATCCAACAGCTGGAGGTCTGTCGTTTTAGACACTGGTTCTTTCTTCAGCTGTGGGGAAAGTGTTTAATTATACATAATTTCACGTCCAGGAAGTAACCTGGGAATGTGACAAAGAGAGCCTACAAAGCATACTTTGTCGGCACTCTTTGTGGAAAGACAAAGTGTTATTTTTTTCATTGTATTTTCTTTCTGAAGACCTTTATCCACCTCAGAGAAAAAAACCAGAATGCTATTTGGGAATACAAGACATTAGAAACAATGCATACTTTTTTTGAAGCCAGGACAATTAAGTACTGGAGCATTTTAAAACCAATGGGAGGTGACTTTTTAAAGGGCAGAAGTCTGAGAAATTCTGAATACTCTGTGACCTATTAGAGGTCAGTCTGACTGTGGTAACAATTTCTTCTATCAGCTGAACCGAAAAAAAAAAAACCCACCAACAACAAAATGTGTGAGTTGGGAATCTTAGCTGACTGTTACCTTTCAGAAACAAGGCCATGCAATTATGATTATTTCTTTAAAAGCATCCAATCAGCAGCAAGCTGCTAAGATCTGTAGAAGACAGTAGATGGCGCAAAAGTGTAAGGAAACATCTTGGGTTTTCTTTCCGGTAATTTTAGAGTGAGCAAGTTAGTCTCAGATTTGTTACTCAAATCCAACAAGGACTGTGTGTGGGAAGCAATGAAAGAAGTGCGATCTACACTGGTGCTGCACATAGCAACTCTGAAGTGAGTTGTCCTCAAATGCAATCTATTGAAATTCTTTGCTAGCAGTCCAGTTACACCTAGATAATTGTAGGTTTTTTTTCTAGTGTGATTTTTCTGTTGTGTCCTTCAAGTTTGGACTTTTGCTGCTTTACTTTGGGATGAAGTTAAGCCATCAGAGCCTCAGAATGATCAGTAAATCACCATGCAGTATGACCCCACACCTGGGCCATAGAAAAAGCTATTTTCAGCACTTTTGTTTCTGATTGTCCCTGTATCCTTATTCCAGGCTCTGTACCTTGGATGCTCTTGCCATTATCCTGTTCAAGGTAGACTGGTCTCTTTCTGTCTCCATTCATTCTGGAGCTCAGAAACTTTTCCTAATAACAAGAATGTGTAAACATTTTACTGAAGCAAGCGAGTCCTTATGAAAACTGATGTTAATCCAGCGTTTGCCAACAACATCTCTCCTGACAGGTTTCAGAGCAGTGTGGCATTGCCCTGCTTTCATGGGATGTGGGAGTTGGCAGTCTAGCTCACCTCCAGGCTCTGGCACTACTGTCAAGGAGCTGTGGGTAAAACAGACTAAGTGAAAAGTAATCTTTTTTTTTTTTTTGCCAGAGATCAAAACATTTTAGAATTTTTCTGCTGTAAGACGAAATACTGTCCTCAGATTGATCCAATCGCTTCATTTTTTTTGTGCTCTGTAATCTCTTAGAATCACAGAATGGTTTGGGTTGGAAGGGACCTCCAAGATCATCTAGTTACAACCCCCTGCTATGGGCAGGGAAGCCTCCCGCTAGACCAGGTTGCTCAAAGTCCCATCCAGCCTGGCCTTGTATGCTTCCAGGGAGGGGGCATCCACAACCAACAAGCTTCAAGGATCTTGGATGCAAGGGGCTCTGAACAGGCATGGAAAGGGAAGAAACAGGTGCCTGTCTGGTGCATTGAGTGAGGAGCTTAGTATCTGCTGGAAGCAATCAGAGGTTGTTTGATGAAAGAAATTCAATTTGAAAATTATTTTTTCGAAGGAAACATTTTCTAGTAATGTATTGGCTTCAATAGACTTCTGATAGATGAAGGTGGCTTCTTTCTATCCTACCTGGAGGCAAACTCAAACTTCTGAAAGTTGTGGCTATCTGACAACCAGGGTATTAAGGCTCTTCCTTACCATACCCAAAATAAACCATTGCTTGATTCCAGCCTAATTTATATGGAGTAAAGGACTCTGTGGAAAGACACTGTAACTAGCACTAGCCCAAGATGGTGCATACACCTGGGGCAGTATGATCTGCAGAGAAAAAAGACTGCCAAAATCACTAATGCAGGATCATCTCTGAGGATATAATGCACTCTCTGATTCTTTTGCTTACGCAGCTGATCAGGGAATCACTGCACTCCATTACATAAGGAGGATTTCTTGCTCAGCTTTTGCTGACAGATTATTGCTCTGCTGCAGTAGAGCCATACAAGCAGAATAAGGAAAGAAGTTTTGTCAGTACCAGCACTCCTGCTGTGGAGGTCAAAATCAAATGAATTTGTTGCAAGCTGTCAGAATTATATACAAATAGGCAGAAAAAGAAGTTCATGTGCAGTCTTCATCTGGCCTCCACACCTGTATGTGTATATACAGTACTTGTTGGCATTTTACTGTTATGTCGCATATAGTACAGCCCACTTAACTCTTCTACTGAAGAGGAGAGCTCTGGATTAGAGGAGATGTGGAGCGAATGTCCACTGCTGTTGGCTGTGAGCATAGAGAACTAAGCTGTTAACTTGAGACGGTTATTTTCTCATGTGTCAGAGGTCCTCATGGAGATTTCATTATTATTTAGTGGTCAGAGTTGAATAAGTTTATTTGCCAAATGTAGACTCAGGCTTTTTTTGGTAACAGAACTTGCCTTTAGTTTTTTGAAACAGTTAGAAGAAAAGGTGAATAGTTTAGTTATTTGCACCTGACATTTTCATTAATGTTAAAAATGGGAGCTTAAAAACAGGAAAGCATACAGATGTACAAGTACTTTTATGATAGGTATGTGCATAGTTGGAGAATCAGCTACTGCTCCCTCTCAAGTACTGGCACAGAACTGCCAAATAAGGAACAAGAGTCGTTTAAGTCCAGCAATAAATTGTGCAAATTGCACCTTGGTGAAAGAAAATTAGAGAAGTAGGTGACTGCTGCTGGAAGTCCAGTCCACGGCAAGCTGTTGGTCTTCATCCAGGAAACTGGGTAACAGTCCTCAGTCTCTATAGATGGTCAGATGAGACATTTAATTGTTCCTTTTGGATTTCAAAATAATGTGTGGGTTTTGTATACTACTGGGACTAGATTCACTGTGGGAAAAGCCTTCCCACAGATGGGTAGAAGATGGGTGGAAAATAGGGAATCTCCATAAAATAAAGAGACTCAATAAGGACTAGGAGAAATAATGTGTTTGTAAGGAAATTTAGGGCATGAGTACACTAAATACAGTCAGGATGATGGAATTTACTGAGTGATTTATGTACTCATATTATGGACATACGTTACAACTGAATTTTGAATAGTGGTCAAAAGGCTTAAACTCCATGGATGCAAGTTTGTCTGCCTTGTGATCTGCACTGAAGATTTATGCTTGAAGAATTTCCCAGCATTTTCCTCCTCACTGACCTCTGCTAGTTTTCCTGTGGTAAGGCATAGTCTTACGTATTTGAATAATTTTAGGGTATGATTCAGCTGAGTTCTGTGCAACTTTGTGGTGCCCTGGTTTCAGCTGACACAGAGCGCATTCTCTTCATAGTGCCTGGTATGATGTTACATTTTGGCTTTAGGAGAAAAACCATGTTGATAACGCACCAGTGTTTTAGCTGTTGCTGAGCAGTGCTGAGCAGTGCTGTACAAACCAAGGACATTTCAGTTCTTCAGCTTCTCATACTGACCAGCCAGCGAGGGGCTGGGGGAGGGCACAAGGAACCAGGAAGGGACAGAACCAGGATAGCTGACCTAAACTGGCCAAAGCAATATTCATAACACATGACATCATGTATAAAAGCAAAAAACTGAGGGGAGTTGTCCTGGGGGGTGATGCTGCTCAGGCACTGGCTGGGCATCAGTTGGTGGATGGTGAGCAATTGCTTTGTGTATCACTTGTTTTGTGTGTGTGTGTGTGTGATTCTGTCATTTAATGATAATATAACTTTAAAATGAATATTAATACAACTTTAAAATGAATACTAAAAATTAACTTGCACAAATTGTTAGGCACAGCACAAACATGAATTGTCTTCTTCCTTGTTATAACAAACACCAAGCTGACGGGTATTCAGTTTGATATAAAATTAGAAAGACAAAGTGCTTTAAAGCAAAGCACATAGAAAGCCATGTAGCCAATCAGATATGCATTTTTATCTCTTTTTTTTCTCCTTCCCACACTTACAAGAGGGAAAAAAAAATTGGTAGTATAATGCTGTGATTATGGATTTGTGCACCTAAAGGTGTTGAGGAAAGTCCAACAATAAAAATAGTAAAATAACTCTCATTATATGATGTATACATTGTATATGTTAGTGATGAATGTTACATGATCCAAAAAAATGAGGGAGCCATGTGTTTCACACATACTTTGCACAGGTTTTCCACTCTACTTTGGGCTTTTCAAAAATCTTTTTTGCTGGGGTTCTTCATTTAATAGTTTCAGTAGTTGAGGATCAAGTCCTCATTTTCAGGTCTATTGCCAGACCTGTTTGGCCTTCCGAAATCAACGATAAATGAGGCAACTAGTAACACTGGTTTTATGGTTTTTCCCATTACCACATAGAGAGGACGTTTTGGGTGTGCCCATTATAAATAAATAAGCAAAAGCACCAAACACAACAGTTTGCTTAAAGCACAGTGCACATCTGAACACCAAAATAACAGCTGACAGATATTTAGCTGGTGAGTGTATGTGAAGCTGGGGTGGGGGGGAAAAAAAAAAAAAGGTTTTGTATTCCAGGCTTGAATGAGAGCTCTGAGTTAGGAAGGGCAGGAGTTAGGGGTTAATAAACATGTAATTGTCAGTCTTAGATCTTTGAGAGACACTTAATGATTGGTAACTTGCACTGTAATACTCAGGTAAGAGCATGGAACATACCTGCATATCACTGGAAATTTATCGAACTGTTTCCATTTTGAGTGGTTGTTTTTAAAAATAATTTTTACATTTGAAGATCCTGCTCTTCATGAGAGTTGCATCTGAACTTGCTTTAGCAATACTTGTCTGAAGGGAGAAGGAGCAGGCACAGTTATCCATCAGTGGTAGTAGCAGATGCAGAAATGTGGTGTTAGCCAGGGCACTGTGTCACAGTGTACCCAGAAATTCAGAAGAATAAGATGGGAAATACTATTGTAGAATAATAATGAAAAAACTGGTAACTTTAATGTGTGACATTGTCTTCTAAGACATTCTATATTTGAGAAAATGCATGGCATATTTGAAAATGTGTGGCAAATAGATCTGTACTTTGGGAACTCATATGTGATCCATAGTCTTGTTTGTTTGTTTTTCTTTCCAGTGTCCATAGTACAGCTGATGAGAATTTTTCCTGTAAGTCACATTTTCTTAAAGATGTGTCCGTTATTTGAGAACCAGGTTCATGATGGGAGATTTTACTTCTGAGTGGACTGCAGTTTTGTCCAGAAGGTAGGGCTCAGCTCTTCTGCTTCCATGCTCTGTAGAGGTCTGTACTTTTATGATAGCAAAGAATGAAGTCAAGTTTCTACTACTTACCCCATTAGTGTACTTTATTTCAACTACATATATAGGTGAGGCAATAGCAGTATGCAGGCCAGAACAGCTTCCGTTCTTGTAATTTTCTATCATTTATACAACAAGTAAAATAATAAGCAATAGTGTGATTTATTGTAGAGAAAAGCTTTTTTTATTATCTTCTGAGTATCAAGAAGAAAATGCAACTGGACAAAACTCCCATGTTTTATACTATACCTGTTAAAGCCCCAACTAGGACAAGTCTTGAGTCATAACTACAGTACTAAATTCCTAGTCATAATGGCCATGTTAAGGAGAGAAGAAACTATTTTCCTAATCATTTTTCTCATACTCAAAAGTGGAAAGATTAATTTTCACGTAAGTTCCTGTAAAAATATAGTCTTTGGCAAAAAGTCATATTCTTAGTCTGGAAGTTTTTGAGGTGATTGACAATATTGACATGGTTCATTCTCCATAAGATAATATGAAACCATACTTACAGACCCTACAAGTACATTCATTGATATGTATGGCTAGGATCCTCTATTTTTAAGTATAATTGTCAGTTAAGCAAACAGAACAGTGAAATAAAAGCTGAAAACCAATCCTTTTTCAAATTGCAATCTAAGAAGTTGCTTAACTATGCACTTTAAACAAGTATTACTTAATATAACATATACTAAAGTTCTAGACATTTCTTAGATCAGATGTTTTATTTGTTTTATTACATGATAAATATTGACTCTGGCCAGAGTTGCGTGACAAGAGTCCAAGTTAAAATGAAGTCTTTAAAGAATATGAGATTCTAGTGTTCCATCCTAAATCAGGCTAAAGGTATGTTTAACTGTGCCCTATGTACAGAAGTGAACAAGAGAGTGTAACAAGAGGGAATATCCATTGCATAAAAATAATTCCTCAAAACAGTCTCCATGTCCCTAACAGTCTGTGACCTTAAAGCTTGTTTGTGCTCTTTGAAAAAGCTCTTCAGCTTTCAGTACCACATCATCATGCAGCAAGGATTTGCTTGAGCTGGTTAAATGCTTTTAAGATGAAGCTAGAACTAAGCTACTCTTGCTTGTAGCATGGAACATCTTCCTTTGTGTTACAGCTGGAACAGTAGAATTATTAGCTCATTAATGTAAAAAGTTATTTATAGATCTATGGTTATAAAAAGTAAACATTTTATTTTGCATTTGGGATCAAAGTACTTCTGATGTACTTAGCCCATCCTTGTATATTAAACCTGCCAGTATGTTTCCATGCCTTGCTGAGACCCTAAGTGGCAATAAAATGTTGACTAATTGTTCTGATTTTATTTTTCATGAAAAAGAAAATGTCTGAAAAAGCACAGATGTGCACTCTTCTTAGAGCCCATTGATCTGCTTCTTCCATCACACTGAGCCTGCTGGTCTGACGCTCAGTGACACTGCAATGTATGTTCAGGCTATCTGCCATCAAATGGAGTTGCTCTCAGATTGGCTAACCTAATCCCAATTCTGAGGACCTCTCTTGCAGTTCATCCAGCTCAGCTGCATTGTGAAGGTGTACTCTGGACTTTGTAAGAGAGCCTTCACTACTCACCATAGCTTTAGGCTATTGAAGAGTATATCCTCATTATTTTCAAATGTAAAACTACTTCTGCCATTTAATAATAGCATGTTTAAGAATAATCATAGAACAGAATCACAGAATATTCTGAGTTGGAAAGGATCAGCAAGGATCACCTTCGTGTTGCTGTACAGAGGAGCAGCTTCTAATCTATGAAGAACTCTAAGGCAACCATGAGGCATTTGGTAGTGTTCCCTTACATTAAAGTGAATTTTTCAGTCATTTTAAAGACAATAATCTCAGCATTCCTGTCAGAAACAAGGAAGGAGAAATTTAACTTTTGTTTCATAAGCATTAGCTGAATATTCTCAATGATGAAGAATCCATTCAATAGGCTTTCTAACTTTAAGAAATAATTAATTCGTAACTGCCTTGGAACTGGCTTAGCACACAGCTTTCTGCACGCCTTTGCTCTTTTGAAACCATGCGCATCAGATTCGCCAAATTCAGATAACCTGAGACAGAGTGAACCAAAGAGCTGGTGACAGGGCAGTGGTTCCTTTCCTCCTTTGCAGCAAAGAGGAAATGGGATCTGGTCCTACTGCAGCAAAACCAGATACTGTATCAGGCATGTTGAACCTGTGGCTTGTGGGCAGCATGCAGCTTGGTACTGCTGGCAGTGCAGCCCAGCTGCTGCCCCATGCCATCTGCCCCTCCTGCCACTGTGGCCCTGCCCCAGCGGTGCACCCACTGCTCAGTAGCAACCAAACATCAGCGGCCTGTTAACAATGTCTGAGCTGCAACCAGGGCGTGGGGAGAGTGCAGTGCAGTGCTAAGTCAAGTTATAGTGAATAGTTGTATGCATTTTGATTTGTTGGCTGAACACTGTCCCGTGAACAGAGAAGAGTACTCAGCCATGCTTTTCATTTTGATAAAGGAGTTTGAGAACAGGTTTCAAAATTACCAAAAAAATTATCTTTTCTTTTTGTGTATTTGCAACTCCATTTTCAGTCAACATAAATATGTGACCTGCGAATTTTCATATGGAATGTATGGAGTTGCAATCAGTCATTCTACTCAAAATTCTGATTGTGTCTCTTTACTTTTTATAAGCTGTATCTTAGCAGAGGGATATATTCCTCTCTTCACAGTCACACCTCATTCATGCCACCACTTTTTGGCAGAACATTTTTGAACAAATATTTTCATGGATGAAGTACAGGAGGAGTAAAATTTCATCAAAAATTTCTGATGGTACACATTGAGAACTCACTAAGAATTGCAGCCACTGCCATCGAAACAGAGTGGTGCATTAGTTTCGCAGAAACAGATTCACACATCCCACTAGTTCTGTGTTTTTGTTGCTTTCTTTTTTTTAAACTAAAAAAATATTAAGTAACAAAACTTATTTTAATATTTATATGCATTAACAATATTATATATTTTGAGGGCTGCTCTGAAAGTAATGCCTGCTATATTATTATGTTGGCCATGGTATCAGTGGTGAATGTTGGTGGTATGGAAGTAGAGGTTGAACCTTCCCACCAATATCCCATTACATTTTGTTGCTGTGAGACAGATGGCAGTGGAGGGGCAATCTGAAAAAAAAACTATCTGGCACAGAAGTGCTGATGAGACAAAGGTGTGTCACTGAAATCCTCCATGCAGAAAAAATGGCACCCACTGACATTCACCAACGCTTGTGAGTGTTTATGGAAACTGAACAGCAGATGTGAGTGCAGTGAGATAGTGGTGCATTTCAGCAACAGTGACGATGACAGTGGGTCACCTTTGCTGGTACGGATTTTTATGAGCACAACATGCAGGCTCTTGTTCTGGTGAAAATACATAGCTAATGGTGGTGACTATCTTGAAAGTTGGTGTTTTGTAGCTGAGATTTTGTTCTATTAAATAGTGTTATTGTGTTCTGTATCAGTTTTAGTTTCCATGGGACTAAATAGGAGGCATTACTTTCAGAGCAACCTTGTGTATGAGGCCCACTGAGGTTCACTCAGTGTGGCTCAAGCAAGATGAAAGGCTGGACACCCATGTATTAGATGACATCTGTAAGCCTTTTTCTCTAAAGTGTCATTGCCATCTTATACTGAAGTAAATCTAGAGATATAGACTATGGCAAGAGTAACTAGCTAGTTGATAAAGAGTTCCCAAAGTACAGCTACTGTCCAGTTAGTGTATTAAGGTGATAAAAAAGCAGGCTAGTCAACTTTATTTCACCCATGTCACAACCCAGGAGTTGGTCTGTGGCCACTCACTCATCCCGGAACCTGGGACAACCTGCTGGATAAGTGAAGCAGTGAGCTGATATTCAGCTCACCAAGGGGCCCCCTGTAGTCTGGCAGAATTGCTCAGGCTTGAAAAGAAATCACATCCACTAATAATATAAAAAAAGGTAAAACGTCTGTCTTGGAAAAAAAAAAAAAAAAAAAACCCCACAAAAACAAAACCAAACCGAAATAAAAAAATACCCCTCACCTCACTTGTCGTGTAGAAAGATATAAATGTTGTTTCCTATGAAAATATCTATATTGAATAGTAAAACCTGGGTTGGTACTGCTTCTTTTATGCTGCACTAGTAACTACAGGAATCTTTTAAAGGAAAAGCATAGATTGTAAATTAGCAAATGTTCAGTGGACTACTTGCAGCAACCACTTCTGGAACAAAGTTAAAATACAGTGTGCATTGCGAAGCCTGAAAGACAAACAGAGCTGGTAATCAATTCTTGAACTCTGATCAGAATTGCTGTTCCATAATACTTTAGAGAAAGGTCAAGGTTGCAGACAACTGTAATAGTATTCAGACTACACCTGTCATTACAGTGTTTATAATGTGTACCAGATTTTAATGCTGAACATTATGTGCTAAACAGTGTGTTTACTGGGCAGTATTTTAATTGATCACATACAGAGGATTCTAATGGCCATGCTTCACTATATTCCATGTTAAAGAAATATTCTCTTTCCTCTCTTATTGTGAAATTCTCTTTCTATTGTAAAATTCTCTTCCATGTCTCTAGAAGGCTAAGGGCCATTTGGCACCTGGGAGCCCTTATAAAGACCATATCAAATCAGACCACTTCCTAGCAGAATGGTGTCTGCCATAATTAAATTCTCATCTGAGTATGATAGAAATCAGTGGATTTTTTTTCACTGACTTCTGATCAGGAAAGATAAAAGCCCTTAACATGTCAGCACCTCTATTTGTTTGATGTGTAGTTATCTCTATATATGGTCAGAATATTAGACTCTGTCCCTGTAGCTTTGGGTACTATGAAATGAAGAGCAAACATCTGGAGAAGTTCTGCTTATAGACATCTCATGTTTTCTCAGGATTTGTTAGGTGTGACACTTACAAAAAGAGTTATGCTGGTAAGATCACCATGGAAGCGTCAAAAAAGTATTTATCACTAAATGATGTATCTGAGCTTTTAACTGTTATTCCTTCACTAAATATCATTAATCTTAATAACCATTAGTTGGGCTAAAATGGCACAGATAATTGTGAAGAGAGTATTTCTAGAGAATTGATACTCAAATTATTGTTTCCCCTGCTATTCGCTACATCAGCTTCTCTCACCTGTACTAATCTCTATGAGGATAGGAGGCTATGGATGCGAACTGATAACTCTCCATTTCCCAACCTCTCTTCCAGTAGTACACCGCAGTCCTCATCCTCCTCCAGAACACAAAACATGGAGTGCAGTCAGCTCAGTCCTTTGAGAACAAAGAAAGGATAAAGAATATGCTAGAGAATGGACCAAGAGTAAATAGGATGAGCTATGGGCAAATGCCCAAGTTGTCCTGGTGGCAAGGTATTCAGTGTCTGAATTAGCTTGTGCACTGGCAGTTCATCTTAAACTTTCTGAAGGATTAATTTACAGTATCATGACTGGGACTCAGCAAAATCCGTGGTGAAATATGTTCTGAAACAAATCACAGAAAAATGTTCTATAGTTCATTTTGCTTGACTTTTTAGTTCTGATGCTACAATATTTGAAGAAAACTGAACGTCTTTGATAAATTAAGTGAAAAAGAAGGCAACACACAAAACAGTTAAAATATGATACTTAGGCAAAGAATTATCTCTGTGAAAAAATAAAATTTTGACTTCATGTTTAAGACCCAAACTGCATACTTCCAGCTCCCATAGGGATATATACATTTATGTCTCATGTGTTCCACTGAGCGTATTATGTTTGCTTTAACATCCTGATTTGTGATCAGGAAAATATCTGTGAATTTTTTATTGTTTTCCCCCCTGTGAACTGTGGCAGTTCTATTTTTTTTTTGTTTGTTTGTTTTTTGTTTTTTGTGGGCAAGTATCCTGTTTCAAGATCCATCCTTAATCAGCTCTACTTAACATCTATTACGTTTGCGTTATATGCTTAGCCTCATTTGTATCAACTCATTACACGTTGTATGACATAATTGCTTTTATACTAAAGACTCCAGAAGTCTGACTGTTTCAGAGGTATTGACCATAGTGAGATTAATGAAAGGTTTGCAGAAAACAGAACATTTAGCGCATTAGCAAAAATCAGAAAATCCTCCAAAACATTGTGGAATGCTTTGTAAAGGGCTTAACATTCTTCTTTGTCCCCTCCTGCCCGTTTTTTCCTCTTCCTCTTTTACATTTAAGGTCAGGTTGTACTGATACATGATGATGCAATAAGTTACTTTTTGACCAACACTGTGAATTGGATCATTTTTCAGTCTCCCACTTCTACCCTTTTATGTGGTGATAAAGTTCTAGTTAATGTTCTCCTATATATATTTTTTTTAAGTTCATTTCACCAATATTTGATCAGACAAAACAAACAAAATAAATCTCTTTTGGTGGTGGTTTGAGAAGTCTGTTAACATACAGCTAACATGTTTAGGTAGTACAAGAAGACAGTTTCTCCAGCACAGTGTGTCACGCAATTCTCTGTATTTGCTGGCATGTTCTTTCTCATTACTTAGTGGAGCATTAACAGGAGGGAGAAGTCAAGCTTGCATCTGTGCTTTGGTAGCTAGCCCGTGCATTAATAAGAATGATGAAAGATGTGGAAAATTACTTATTTCCTACCTTGTTCCAGAGAGGAGATTAAGACAGTGAAAATTCTTCAGAGACAACAAAGCTGAGGCTGAAAAAAAAGCTGTGAAAGCTTAGATGGGACATATGGGAAAGACAGAGCTGGGTATTAATTTACAGACTAGGGGTGGTCATCTAACCTGATGGTGGGACTAGCTTTGTTCTGGTCAGGGGAGGTGACTGTCATGAAGGAGACTGTACAGTTCAGGAAGAAAGCAAAAGATGAAGGAGGATCATCAATAATTTTACAGAGGATTACACCCAAGTTTGAACAGCGTTTAGAGCAGTGAAGAATATGAACCTGTATCTTGTACTGAAGATTTCTTTTTCATCTCTCTATCAATATTACATATATTTTTAGAGTACCATAATGAGTGGATCAAGATCCATTTTAGATCACTTTGGAAAGCTGTTTTTGAAGACTTTTCCAGCATCTTAATGAGATAAATGCAGATCACAGAGATAGTTATGGAAACCTATCTTTTCTTATATGCCATCTGAGGGGACAGTCTCTGAATTCTGAGGCTATGTATGGGATTATTTCGTTAACTGGGAATGGCTCTTCATAAACAGATCATCTCACCAGGTAATTGACAGCTGGCAGTGTCTTGTAGCTATCATGGCAAAGTCACCAGTCTCTTTCTGCAAAACTCCACAACCTGGAAAGACCAGGTCTGATAAGTACGGGAAATGAGAAACATTTAGAGACACATTGGTGGCTTGACCAACAGACGCCGTTAATCTGGAGATTACCAAATCCTTTAATCTCTTTTTAATCTCCATGTTTTAAAAGCTGCTTCTTTGAAACTTTAAACCAAGTGATGTTTTCCATCAGTCTCCTGATTCAGCATTTGGCAGGATCAGAGGGTCTTTCTTATGCAACACATACAGTGCAAAGTTCACTCCTGTTCTTTCAGTTATGGTGTCATGGTTGGTGGCTATATCAAAAGCTCACATTACTAATATTAAGCCTGATTCATTTTTTATGCCAAGAAATTCAATTCTTCTCAAAATCCCTCCACATGACTTATTTCTTCTAATTAGTTTTTCTTCAGTAATACTGTTTTTCTGGTTCCTAAGGATAATGCATGTCTCCAGGGAAAGGCTGGCCTAACTTCTTTCTCTGGGAAAAATACATTGGAGATCCAATAGACTTTTCTCTCTCAAAATTTCTCTAGATAATTCTTCAGGAAGTAACTGATCTATATTTCTTTTATGGAAAACCTAGTCCAGCAATGCTATTGGCTTGAGTAGAAGAATCCATTTATATATCTTTTTTTTTTTCCTTCCTTAGGAAATGCCTACTCTCCCAACACTTCTTTAGCCAGCAAGTAAATATCCCAGTTAAATGCATTTCCATAATGCTAGTACATGTTTCATGACAAGGGAAATTAAAGAAAAAAAAAAAAAAAAAGACTAGCTGCTAATGCATTCACTAATATAATGAATATTTTGTCTCCCAATCCTAATACATTTGATCCAATTTCTATGGAAAAAAAGAAGAAAAAAAAGTTATGTAAGAAAACATCCCAGAGTGAATACTGAAAAGATCAGAACAGATATAAAGAATATGCTGGTGCTATTGAAACTGAAGTCTGTAATTCATGCCCTTCTTGAATTTTGATGTACTTTGTTTATCAACTCTGTGCTGTAATTACTTGCATATTTTTGGCATGTGATATTTTCAAGTTAGATTAGTGCTTTAACCTAGGATGCAACTATGTTTTTCTGTTTCTCTTATTCAATTATATCCAATTTCTGTTGATACTGAGATGTTCAGATGACTTAAGGTCTTTGTCTGGAGTTATGTATTTTTTTTACAGTTTCAGAAAGAGTAGTAAATTATTGCTTACAGTGTCCCACCCCCCTCCACCCCCTCCACAAAGAAAATACAAAGAAAAGAAAAAGCCCTGTAATGTGGCAACTGGTGTCTCTCTGTCTGTGTAGCATTTCACATTGCGACAGAGATCGTGTGTGAGAGGGAAGAATGGAAAAATCTAGGAAGAAATTTATTGATGTGATAGATAAGGCAATAGTTGCTGGTAATGCAATGGACCGTGATGAACTACTTTTTTCTTACAAGGGGATTCTCTACCCTGTTGCTTTTTGCAGTCTTGAAGTGTTCAGAGCCATGGAGTCCTTTGAAGCCAGAAGTGATGATGTCATTTTGGCAGGATATCCTAAATCTGGTGAATACTGCTTGCTTTCTTCATTAATTAATTTGTGTAATAACAAATAAGTAGATTGTATTTACAGTTTTCAGAAAAGTTTCCAGAACTAATTTTTTCCTCAAACATATACAACAGAGCTAATTACGAGAACATTATATAGGAAATTTTGCAAGTGAAATCTGATCTGAAATCTGATTTTCTTGGCTATAGTGTGATACATTTTTATTATCTTTAATTTTTTTTAGTTATGAATGTGAATGCACAAATTGGAAAGAATCAAAATGCAATTCTCAAACTTGAGATAACTAGATTTCTTGATATTGCAGGGTCTGTTCTTGCAGTTACGTAATATCGTTGGTAATAGTTTTGTATTTCTTAATATAATGGACTTATTGGTGCCTTCATGTGCAATGATACATATATTTTACTTTTTGATTTTCATATACATGTCAAAATTTTCTGAAATCTATTGTTATAAAAAAGACATTTTTGTAAATGCTGGAATTAGTCACACTGATCTTTATTGGGAAATCAAGAGATCTTTGATGGAGCTGCTGCTTCTGCCTGAAAGTATCCTACACAGGCTCTTGTATGTGTTACACATCCATTTTAATATAGTTATATTTACCCTTCAGCAATAGGATTCACTGCATCTTACAGAAGATAGTCACAGTTTACAGGTTTGTAAAGATTTTGTGTTTTTTTTAAAGCCTATTTTCTTTTCGAAGAAAAGATATGCATCAAAATGCACTTATTAGGACTGTAATGATAAAGATGTAGGAACCAGTGTCCACAGGTCAGGAAATGATAAGCTAATCATACAAGTTCTCAACAAGCTCTATTTTATGTTATTAATAAGAATACAATAAATATATACGAAATAATTTAGAGGTTTTCTGGATAAAACACTGTGTATTGGTAAAGAAAATGAGCATACAGAGCACAGTTTCAGATCTGGTATGTGCTGAAGTGCTGAAGTTCTGTGACCCATCTTTCTACTCAAGATAAAACTGTACAGCACATCAGAAAACATATATGATGCACTGGGTTTTGAGGTACAGGTTTACACCCTATCTGCTCTTTTATTTCTTACTTGAATCAATAGTTCTACTCCTTTCTTACTTATAATATATAATCCGTGATGTACTTAGTCATTTAAGTTGGTGAAAGATATGTATTGTTACGTAACAATAAATGTAGGGCCCTGAAGGCTGATTGTCCAGATAGCCAGCTGACATGTTAAAGAAGACCAGACAATTCATGAGATAGTACCAGCTACCTCTTGGTTGTCCTTTCAAATTGATTTATGCTTTTTCTCAATGCTTTACATGCAATTCTGTATTTTTTCCCCTTTCAGGTACAAACTGGGTAGGTCAGATCTTAAGTGATCTGGTGGCCACATTTGAAAAAAAAAGACTTGATGAAGAAAAAAGTGTTAATGATGAAGAGCTAGAAGAATTTCCGTATCTTGAAATTGGAGATACTGAGAAATATGAGGTGGGCACAGAATTTAATTATTAAAGATGCGAGAATGTGGTTCTTCAAACACTGAATATTTGAATATATGGTTTGAGAAATACTGCAGTCTTTGATGGAAACTATCCCATTTCTATGTAGGATGCATCTGGCCAGACTGAATCTCATCTGCATTACCGAATGCTGAAGGATAAATGATCGCTCTAGGGGGCTTGAGAGGAGCACATACTCATTAGAAATACAGACACTTCAGAAATTCAGTGTCACATAATCTGTACTTAAGAAGAGTTTCATGAAAAACTATATATTGAAATAATGATTTTCGGCTCTTCTACTAGCTCTTATTTATTACCTCTACTCTCTTCTTTGGATCCTTCAGCTTTATCACATCTCCAGCTAGATTCTGCATATTACATTTAGGTTTTATACCTTGTCTAACAGAACATATTAAATTCCTTAACACTAAAGAGAATGAGCAATGGATAACCTTCTTTCCAAATATTCATCCTTATGGTCTTTTGAAGGTTATTGCTGAGAGAAGTCCACTAAGATCCCAGGATAGCAATCATAAAGCATAATTGATCTGCCAAAAGCCGTTAATAAATTTTGCAAAGTAATATTTTATCACAGGCCAATGAAGGAGAATACTTGTAATAAAGGCACTGTCTACTTTCCTCCTTTCAATTGTTAATGCAGCGAATGAAGAAGTTACCTTCTCGAAGAGTTATATTAACTCATCTTGCTCCTGGCAACCTTCCAAAGTCTATCTTCAAAAATAAAGCCAAGGTGAGTGCTGATTAAATGTCATGTAAGGAAACACACAATCAGATGTCTTTGAAAGCCAATTTAGTACATTTCTGCCAAATTTAAAAATTATTTTTATACTTAGGTAGTATGCTGTCTTTTTTTGCATGGCTAACAGCTTCTGTTCATCTCAATAGATCTCAGTTCATCCTTATTGATATCTTTGCGTCAGTCTCAGCAAGGCAAACGTGGGGGAAAACAAACCTTCCAGCAGTAAAACACTATGTTTACAAAATTTCCTGAGTGGCTTTCTACAATGTTGTCGAAAGTTTCAGAAAGAATTTGTATTTGTGTGTATTCATCTAAATGGTTAATGCTATTTGTATTCTGCATGATTAATTTGATTAATCTGGAAAATATATTTTAATAACTATATGAAATTAACTTCATAAGGTGCTGATTATGAAGTTCTTTATTGCTTTTGTTTCCAGTAGAAATAAAATATTTCAAATTTTTTAGATATTGCTACTGATTCGCAATCCGAAAGACATAGCTACATCGTTTTTCCATTTTTCCAATGCCTTGTCAGCTTTACCTTCCTATGAGACCTGGGACGATTTCTTCGTAGCTTTCATGGCAGAGAAAAGTACAGTATATTCTTCTATGTTACTTATTCTATTCATTGACTTTGTCTAAAAACTTTGCATTTTGTAAAATCAGGTTCACCAGGATTTTTTGGCTTACAGCAAAAAAAAAAAAAAAAAAAAAAAAAAAAAAGCAACAAAAAAAGCCCCGGGGATTAAAGAGAGAAAATTAGAAAGCTGAAGTAAATTTTATGGTATCTGTCTTACTGGCTGAAGTTTGATATTCATCAGAACTGTTCTTCCATAAATAGCTTTAATTTGCACAAAGTGATATTTTCACTAGAAGAAGTTCCTCCTTATCTTCCTCTTGGATCTCCTTCACCCTTCCCCTCCACTGTATATCATCTTGTGCCCAGACAGACATTTGAATATCTACCTATAAAATTGGACTGGAGAAATGTTTTGGACTATGACTAAATGCATTAAAAAAAAAAACAACAAAAGAACAGAAAACAAATCTCATTATTTTATAATTACGTAAGTTCTCCAGGTTGCCATATCACATGGTTGGCAGAAGGGAGGGTTAAATAAGGCTTTCGAATTAAGGTTTTAGGATTAAGTTTCCATGCTGTTTTGAGTATTGATAGCATTTCAGCAGACTCACATTTGACTTGAAATACTGACTAGTTTCAACATATTGTCATTCAAATAGCATCATCTCACTGAGATGCGTTTCACACAGAGCCAGCTAAGCTGGGTTTCTGCAGACTTTTCCTTGGCTTCTTTGTTTTTATTGTGGGTACTGGCCATAGCCAGCCTTTGATCCCAACACTGTGCTTCTGCCCCACTGTTGCCCTCAGCTTGTTCCAGCACAACTGTTTGTGAAGTTGTGGACCATCTAGGGAGCTGATCTGGCCTAAAAAGAGGTCCTGCAATACAGGTGAAAAAGGGATTGGACCCCATATTTTTTGCAGCACAAGTGGAAGTAGCAGGCAGATCCTTTAGGGAAGGTGACAGATCCTTTAGAGCCACATTGAGCTGGTAAGAGAACTTACCCTGCTGGCTCTAGACTGTGTGTGTTGCAAAGATCTATAAATCTTCCAGAATGGGTTGAACTCTGGCAGAGCCGTGATTACTAATGGCTGTGGCTTAGGGATCAACTTACGGAGTAAAAGTTGATTAATATAATAAGGAGCTTTTCTTATGTTCGGTTATTCTTCATTTTAGGATTATTTTGTTTTATTTAGTGCCCTGGGGATCCTACTTCAATTACCTTTCTGAATGGAACAAATATGCTGCTGATGAAAATGTTATGACAATAACATATGAAGAACTAAAAGAGGTAAGGTTACCAATGGTAAGAAATATAGAATTGTAGAATCATTAAGGTTGGAAAAGACCTCCAAGATCATTAAGTCCAATCATTCACCTACCACCAATATTTTCCCTCTAAACCATGTCCCTTACTACAATATCTAAATGTTTCTTGAACACCTCCAGGGAAGGTGACTCCACCACTCCCTGGGCAGCCAGTTTCAACATCTGACCACTCTTTTGGAGGAGAAATATTTCCTAACATCCAAAATGAACCTCCCCTGACACAACTTGAAGCCATTCCCTCTAGCCCTATCACTACTTAAGTGGGAGAAAAAGCCAACTTGTACCTTACCACAACTCCCTTCAGGCAGTTATAGAGAATAATAAGGTCTCCCCTGAGTCTCCTCCAGACTGAACAATCCCAGTTACCTCAGGCACTCCTCATAAGGCCTGTGCTCCAGACCCCTCACAGCTTTGTTGCCCTTCTTTGAACACACTCCAGGGTCTCCATGTCTTTCTTGCAGTGAGGGGCCCAAACACTATTTCTGATACAAGCCAGGATGCCATTGGCCTTCTTGGCTGCCTAGGCACATTGCTGGCTCACAATTAGCTGTGCATCAGCCAACACTCCCAGATCTTTTTCCATCACGCAGCTTTCCAGCCACTCCGCTTCAAGTCTGTAGCATTGCTAGGGGTTTTTGTGGCTAAAGTGCAGCTCTTGGTACTCAGTCTTGTTGAACTTCATCCTGTTGGCCTCATCCCATTGATTAGCCTGTCCAGATCCTTCTGTAGGTCCTTCCCACTCCAAGGCAGATAGTCACTTCATCCCAACTTGGTGTCACCTGCAAACTTGCTGAGGGTGCACTCAATTCCCTTATCCACACCATCAATAAAGATATTAAACAGGATGGGCCTCAATACTGATCCCTGGGGAACAGCACTTGTGACTGATTATCAGCTAGGTTTATTTCCATTCACCATATTTTACACTTCCATATTTTACACTTCAAAGCGTAATTGTTTCTAAGCCAGTAAACCATTATACTCACATACTGTATAAAAACTGCATGATACATGTATGAGTCAGATCCTTGTTTTAGAGGACAGCAAGGTGGATTTCTAGCTTGTAAGCCTTTGTGTGTGTGTGTAAACATAATTCTTGCCTTCTCTCCCCCAAGTGATTTTAAGTCAAAATCCCCAGTAATTCATTTTTGGAGCTTTTGTATATTCAGCAGTGTAGATTTGGCTCAACTGTAAATCATATGCAATTTTCTGTGATATTCAGGAAGACAGATGATGTTTTCTTTAGAATAACAAAGAGAAACAATACATAGCACTCCAGTCCTGCTGAACACTGAAAACTCTAAATATGCAACCAACTGAGAGATGCTGGGTCTTGAAAGAGCTTTGGTAAGAAAGCAGTGTAATTTGTTTGAATGTCATATGGTATCTTACATTCCTCTTTTCAGAATCGAGCCCTGGGAGTGAAAAACATTGCCTCTTTCCTTGGGATTTCCCTGATTGGGGAAGAGCTTCGGAGTGTGGTAGAGAGAAGCAGTTTCCAGTCCATGAAGGAGAACTCTCTGAAGACCCATGGGGCTCTGGGCAGCATGCTCTTTCGCAAAGGTAAGGAGCTTCTTGAGGTCCAGAGGCAGAAACATGATACTCTCAAGAACCTAAGCCATTCATCACTGGCTTATTTTTTGCCCATATATTATAAAGTGTTACATTTTATGTATATAACTGAGAAATACGATTTCTTGTTTTTCAAGAGTTTATTTGCTTCTTTGAAGGTGGTGTAAGTGACTGGAAGAATCTTTTCAATGAAGAGCAGAATGAGAAAATGGACAAAGTATTTGCAGAACGTATAGCACGAACGAAACTAGGAGCAAAATTAAAGTATGAAGTGTACTGCAAAGCCTGAAGAGTAATGAAATGTGGTTAGACCAATAGCTTTCCACTGTGCTCTTTGATCATCTGAATGATATACAATAAAAAGCTAAATGAAACAATCAAAGCATCTCGGAATCATTGTAAAAGTCACCTTGCAGGAACTTTTACAATGACAACAATGAATAGCTGGCTTTTTAAAATAAACGCGAGATCTTGCTTTGGCTACATTCATTTGCTGAATATGATGGTAACTAACTATATTCAGATCAACTTGACAGGCTTGTTTCAGTAGCTACCACATGGAAGGAAATGGACTTTTTTGCTTTCCAGGCAAACTCGGTCATTCTAGATAATTTACATAGGGTTATTTAGCATGTGGAGATCTCTTTTTTTTTTTTTTTCTTCTTTCTTTTTTTTTTCTTTTCTTCCAAAAATGCCTCAGATCAGGTGACAATCTTGCAATCTTGCAAGATCTCCACAATTAAGATCACTATCAAAATACATGTCTGACATAGCCTTAATTAACGATGAAGAAGAATATCTTCCCTGTGACTTCAGCACAAACTGGATAAAAACTAGAGGGAAGATAATGAAAGGGAATGGCAGTCATCATTTTTAAGGACTTTAATCTGAGTGTAGAGTTTCAAACTGAAATTCAGATTACAGATTGGTATTAACAGCCAAGATGCAATGAGAAGCATTTTTATGTATAATAATTTCTCTTTGTGGAACAGAACAAAAATCTCAAATTAATTTTCATTCTTATATCATATACGTTTTCTCTTGGTCCACTGGAAACAATGTTTCTACCTGCATAAAAGTTGGTAAAAAGAAAATCATGGGGTCGATGTTTTTTTCTTGTGTTTGAAGATACTCCTTAGTCTATAGACCTTTGTGCTTCTTCTAAGAACTGCTGTTGTTTTCCCTGCTACAGACAACAATAAAGCAAAAGAGGTAGAGAATATAGACCTGAATTATGTTTCCTGCCATTAAAGCCAGTGGAGTGCTCTTAACCACAGAACTATACTTAGCATTCCCTTTGTTCATTCTTGATTTAGCAACAAGTCTACATTTAAGCTTTAATTTAAATTAATGCCTATAAATTGAAATAGATTAATTTTCATAACTGAAAATTCTCCAAAAATGCCAAAATGCTTTGTAAGTGGTTCTAATAAGCATATGGGATTGTTCTCGGGACTGTGGAAGACGTTACAGTATTCAGTTATTTTGTGTCAGCACTGATATTTGATACTGCAAACACAATATTTCAGACCTGCTCAAGGTCCATCTGCACTTAGCCACTTGTTCTGTGAAGAGGAAAAAAAACAACAACAAAAGAAGGCTCTTTAAGAATAGTTGAAATTTGAAAAAAAAGGTGATAGGGGCCCAAGCAATATATAGATACATCACCTAAGAAGTAAAATTTACAGATGCAATAGGAAAGAATAAAATGTTCAATAAGTTTTTTCTTTATTCTTCTAAAGATACTCAAGGCTGCCCACATAAATAGTAATGCAGAGTTTTGCAAAGGCACAGGAATGCTAGAAATAATACTTTATAATACTTTGTTTGGGGAACTAGCATGGAGGGTCCCATGGGATTTACTCTTGGAGGATAAAGGGCTCCAGGAAGGTTGGTTGCTCCTCAAGAAGGAAGTCTTAAAGGCAGAGGAACTAACAGGCTAACTAACTAACAGGCTAACTCCCTGAGCTATAAGATGAGCTGTTGGGAAAGAAGACAGGCGTGGATAAACAGGGAGCTTTTTCTGAGGCTCTAGGAGAAAAAGAGAATCTACCTCCTGTGGAAGAAAGGACAGGCAACTTGGAGAGAGTACAAAGACATTAGGATGTGCAGGGGCAAAATTAGAAAGGCAAAAGCACAGCTTGAACTCCTTCCTATAAATTGGAGCAAGACTCCTTCAACACAGTCTCCTGGGGAAGTTGGCAGCCCATGGCTTGGAAAGGTACACTCTTTGCTGGATAAGGATCTGTCTGGAAGGCCGGGCTCACAGAGTGGTGGTGAATGGAGTTAAATTCAGCTGGCAACCAGTCATGAGTAGTTTTCTGCAGGGGTTGGTGCTGGGGCCTGTCCTCTTCAATATCTTTATTGACGACCTGGATGAGGGCATTGACTGTACCTCAGTAAGTTTGTAGATTACACCAAGTTGGCTGGAAGTGTCAATCTGCGAGGGGGTAGCGAGGCCCTGTGGAGGGATCTGGACAGGCTGGATTGCTGGACTGGAACAAAAGGGGTGAAATTCAACAAGACTAAGTGCCGGATCCTGCACTTCGGCCACAAGAATACCAGGCAATGATACAGGCTTGGAGCAGAGTGTCTATGTAGCGGAAATGGACCTGGAGGTATTGATTGAAGCTTGGCTGAATGTGATCCAGCAGTGTGCCCAGGTGACCAAGAAGGCCAGTGGCATCCTGGCTTGTATTGTAAATAGTGTTGCCAGCAGGAGCAGGGAAATAATTGTCCCCCTGTACTCAGCTCTGGTGAGGCTGCAACTCGAGTACTGTGCTCAGTTTTGGGCCCCTCACTGCAATAAAGACATTGAGGCCATGGAACATGTCCAGAGAAGGGCGACGACCCCTGGGAAGGCCTTTTGAGGAGTGGCTGAGGGAGCTGGGGTTGCTTAGTCTGGAGAAGAAGAGGCTTGGGGGACACCTTATCGCTCTCCATAACTACCTGAAGGGAGGTTGTAGTGAGCTGGGGGTCAGCCTCTCCTCTCGTGTAACCTGTGATAGGACTAGAGGGAATGGCCTCAAGTTGCTCCAGGGGAGATTCAGGCTGGACGTTAGGAAATACTACTTCTTAGGTATTCTGAAGAGGCATGAGCCAGGATTCAAATAACTTCCCCCCATGTAAGAACAATTTCAACCAAAGATTAAACTATTGATAGGTATAGAAAGAAATAGAATTGATGACATACAGATGAATTTGACTAATGTAGTTGTAGAACATAAGCATTTGAGTTTCACATGAAAGCAATCTTTCTGTAGGAAATGGTGAAGTAAAAGATCTCAGATGTGATTATTTAATCATGAGAAGTATGATTTAGGTGGTACTTGACTTTAGCTCTCAATATATCACATAAAGCAATGATGTTACAATGATTGACTGAAAATAGAGCCAGCACCTGGAAGAAAGTTGCATTCATTAGTGGAGTAGTAGCAAATCAGATTAAGATCTACTATCTACATAACTACTATACGCTGGTCATTCTGTTCAGAAATTACATTGCATAGCTCAGCTGTTAAAAATATTTTAAGCAGTATTTTATGACCTTTGTAGGTCCTTCCTTTATTTCATTCAATGTTTTGAATGCTACCAATATTGCTGTTGCTTCCCTAGCAGTAATGCTTTGTAAAGAATAGACTACTCTTGGTATTTTCAGGCATGGTAGCGACTCCATGTCACTGCTATTTGTCTCCTGTCCTGTTATTTTGAAAGGGGATAACAGTTCAAATTGAGTTAATGAGTGATGTGTATCTTCATTTCTGAGTGAATGCCCTTTCCAGTTTCCTAACACACTGTATAAAGTTCTCTTGCACTGTGAAAAGACAGTTTGTATCTCTGCTTGAGAAAAGCTTCACGGGGTTATAAACATGAGCAGAAATAGGGAAAGAGTCATTGAAATTATAGAAAATGTTTTTTCAGAGAATGAAAAGACTTCCCCAGAAGATCTGCTGTTTTCCTATGATGATATTCTGTATCCTGCTGTGCTTAGCAGTCCAGAAACTTTGGAAGCTCTGAAATCCTTTGAAACCAGGAGCACTGATGTGATTCTAGCAGGCTATCCTAAAACAGGTAAGTGTTGCTTGCTTGATTAATACTTGATGCACTATGCTGTAATCCTGTAGTGTGTACCATCGTTTAGCACAGCAATAATATCTGAGTAATATCTGAGTTCTCCCACTACAGAGTTTTGTTTTGTTTCATGTAACTTTTGTGCAGTCAGACATCCCCTTGTGATTTTAACATTTTCCTGTTGTCTTAGCCTATTCTCAGAAGAGTTAGCTTCATGTTCACCATTATCTCCGATAGAGGAAGACTGTAGTAAGATGTGTTTCATTCACTGCAGGTCCCAATGATTTCAGCAGCTTTAAGCAGGCTCCTCCCCAGATACTTAAAATCTCTTGTACTTCAGTGTGTGACTGCACATTGTATACAAGTGGTAAAATTACCAGTGTTGTATTAATGCAGAATAATCACATTTCTTGATTTTCTAACTTGGTAATGCAATCTTGCTTGACAGTCTTGCTAATGCAGGACAGTATGTTGTTACCCTACTTTCTACAAAGGCAATACAGGAACTGTTTTCTAGAAATAAAGGTAGAAGAACTGTACTTCCCATGGACTTACCGCATTACAGAATATAAGTGATTCCCATGTGATTCCCATGTATCTAACTGGATGGAAAGGCATAAATGCTACCAGGATTCTTGATTTTTTTCCTCTCCCTTCCACACAGGCATTTTGGTTTCCTTTCTGTTTGTGCTTAATCACTTCACAGAGATATCTGAACAGGTCAAATGCAGAAAAAGGAGCTGATGATATTTATAACGTTCTCTTTGTATGCAGTTTGTAGAGCTGCATACAAGCAAAAATGTCCAGCTATGCATTCCAGAAGATGTAAAATGAAAACTGAGACTTGGATCTTCAAGACCAGTGCGTGCTTCATATTCCACCTGTGCCAGATTGCAGAAGTCAAGACAGCTGAGCCTAGTGCAAAAATAATGACATACCTTGATGGTCTTTTGATTTGGTCAATTAATCCTTCTCCTACCTTCCTGGAGACTGAGAATGAGGCCAAAATTTGTTGGCTGTGAAGAAACTGAAAACTGAAGCTAATAAGGAGGAGGGAACAGGGTAATGCCAAAGGTAATGATGTAGAACAGCCCTATGCTGGGAGCAACACTGCTGTTATTTTCCTTATGAGTATTCTGAGATGACAAAAGAGTGTCAGAGCTGTAAATAGCAATAGAGGTCTGCTTCTGTTACCTCTGAGGGATGGGATGTGTTTCTGAAGTGAGCAGGGTAGCATTACACATTTGGCTGACAGTTCTGCTCCTCATGGATTTTGGCATGTCCTGATTATTACTGCCCGTATGTTGAAAGGATAAGGTGCCCTGCTTCATAGATGTGAACCAGTTTGACAGGATATTCTGCAATTCAGTTGACAGGAAAAAGTGCAGATGTACTGGATTTGCTATTGGAGCATTTATTGTTTCAGGAACCAACTGGCTTGAACAAATGGTGAGAGAGATGGAATCAACAGATGCTAAATATACTGAAGAAGAAATGAAAGAGAGAATAAATGCTGAAAAAGAGCTACAGATGTTTCCACGTCTAGAGTTTGGAGATCCTGGAGTATTTGAGGTGAGTAGTTATTGAAAGAATATTGGTAATACTTTTTCTACAGGTACTAACTGTTGAAAAACAATGGCGTTATTTCAGAAGCAATAGACAGTTTTAGAGCAGTTACAAGTGTAAAGGTCAGCACGGCCAGCATATCCTATTGCCTCTAGTGTCCCAGTGCAAATGCTTCAGAGGACCAGCAAGTTGTGAGGACGCTCAAGGGGGTTCAGTCCTGGAACCAGTAGCTTTAATTCTCAGGCCTGTCTCATGTGAAATGCTGCTCTGTAGCAGAGGCTAGCAGAAGCCAACACCATCAGCATATCCCTGAGATTTCCTAAGGGGAAAGATCTTTCTCTGGTTTCCCCTTTACTTATTACCCATGATTCCTGAGTAAGTTACTTCTATTCTGTCCCATTTCTCCCACTTGCTTTAAAGAGGATGAAGAAGCTGCCTTCCCGAAGAATCATACTAACCCATCTGCCGCCTCATCTCCTGCCCCCATCTCTTCTCCAAGGGAAGGCTAAGGTGAGTCTTTTCTTTGTACCACACTGCAAAAGTATTTCCACCTTAAGTTAGTTTTCATCTGCCTGGATGAGATGGATTTTTTGCATTTTCATCTAGGCTGGTTGGTGCATAGATGCGTTTCCAGCAATGAAGAGGGAGAGTGCTATGCGTTGAGGGTATGAATAAAAATGCTCTCCAAAACCAGTAGCTCTGCTAATTCAAGTGTTTTCTGCCAGTGGGTTTGCATCTGGATGTTACTGCTCCTAAGATCTCAGAAACAAACTTCCAAATCTATATCAGGAAACTGAGCACGGCAAGTACTTATCCCACCTACTTTAACTTGCCTCTAAGATATGGGTACCTGTGGAAAGCCCAGGATGGGCTCAGGCTAATATGATCAGATAATCTTTGATGAAAACTGCTGCAGAGAAAATCGTGGGTTCACCCACAGCTTGTGAGTCTCCTGGTGTGGAGACCTTGAGCTCATTTCTTTGGATCTGAACTAGTTCAAAGCAGAGTCCCAAGGTTATCACTAAAAAGCTATTTCTTTTTATCTTTAAGCAAACAAGTTGTCTACAAAGGCTCTCATTTCTTATTAAACAAGAGGAATTAGACTGTCCTATCAGTGCGTGGTGCGTAGTTGTGAGCATATGATGTGCTGATAAGAATATGTTTTGGCCAGTCACCAAATCACAACCACATCATGTGTTTTCCTTCTGCAGATCCTTCTGCTGGTTCGGAATCCCAAAGACACGGCTGTCTCCTATTACCACTTTTACAACAACATGCCAGTGCTGCCCTCCTTTGCTACCTGGGATGAGTACTTTGCAGCTTTCATGAATGGGAAATGTACTTTGCCTTGCATCCTCTGGAATTCCTCTCCACCTGAGGGGCATACATAGATCCCTGGGCTTGGGAATCCTATTCCAACATACTTTCCCAAGACAGTCTCAGGACAAGAGGATAGGTTCATGTTATGGCTGAAAAGGGGTATGCCGGAGAATTTGAATGTCTTTTGTGACTGATTAAGAATGGTAAGATTGTGACAAAGACTGAGCCTGATCTTTCCGTTCTTTCAATAAAGCTGGAGGTTCAGTGCTATCTAGTGGCCATAGCTGGAGGATCCTTCATTGACCTCAACAAATATTACCCAGTCCGCAATTTCCCCATCATAGTGTAATGCTTAGATAGCTGTCTAGGCTGACTATTCTGAGTCAGCCTGTTTTGGTGAATATCCTGCACAGATATGCCTCTTTTCTTTATCTGCAGTGACTTGGGGGTCCTATTTTGACCACTTAATGGAATGGAACAGACACATCGACCACGAGAGGATGGTGATAATTAGCTACGAGGAACTGAAAGAGGTGTGGCATCTAAGCCAACTCTATTTCATGGGCATGCTCTGCAACTTTCCTGAAATGTGTAGGGACTATGGGGAAGAAAAACTATTGAATCAATCCTGTCTGAGCCTGTAGAAGGGCATACTTTTCTGAGCTATTCACGTCCCTGAGGAGGCCCATGAAAGGTTTGTTCATGTGTGGAAGGAATCATATCTGAATCAGTTGCTTTTGGGAGAGAAGAAAAGGCCTTGAACCTGAAGCCACCAGGAGTGGGTTCTCCCTCTGTGAATGCTTTCAGAATTCCATGGTGACACTGTGGGAGGAAGTTTTTCTCTGCTGGCATTTATAAGCTAGCCACAAAGTCTTTTGACTTCACCTCTTTGCAATGTTCCTTTATTTAGAATCCGGTACTGGGAATGAAGAAGATTGCTGCTTTCTTTGGATTCTCCCTGAATGAGGAAGAGTTTTCCAGAATTGCCAAGAAAACCAGTTTCCAAGCTATGAAGGAGAAGTCCAAGGAAACTCATGGTAAATTTGGGGACATCCTCTTCCGTAAGGGTGAGTCTTTGCAAATGGAGGATCTCTCTTCTAAAGTCATCTTCTGAGTGGTCACTTAACCATGAGTTTGCTGGGCTGACTGGGAAGGGCAGATGTGGATGAGGTCTTTCCTCTGACTTCTTGTACAACATGCTTCTGCCACTGACAGAATTTTTGGTCATTTGTGAGTACTGAAGTGACTCAGGTATCCACACTTAAGGCTCTCAACCACTGTTTCCATGTTGCTCTCCTTCCCTGTGGCAACAATGCTAGTTTGTTAGGCAAGTGAGTTGTGCAGGTGGAGGCTAACTGTGGAGTAGGTTATGTCAACAATTATGCACTAAATCTGCTTGGGTCCAGTGGTTCCTCTTTATGGATAGATGTTGGTGTTGCCTTTGTTTATGATTTATGAGATAAGGCTGATTGTGGATCTGGAGAGTAAGAAGAGCAAGTTGGTGTGATGTGTGGAGAAAGGACCCCTGACCATTTCTAACTTTGGAGTAGAGCTGCAAGCAGTCTAAGAGGTTGCTGTATGTGACTGTATGTGTCACTTCATTAAAATCCTTTTTTGGAGAAGCTGTGATAGTGTGGCAAGGATCTCTTGAACCTCATGTTCCCTGCTCTGTTTGCCTCCTGGGGATCATACTACATTCTCAGTGAGAGCTGAGAAATAGTCTCAATATGATTTCTCTCAGTGAACAGGCCAGTGGTGATTGTGTGGATATTTACTCAGATGTGAGGCCAGGACTGGAGCTTGGGCAGTCCAGCTGCTCCCCACTGCTCAAGAGTCTCTGATTTCTGACTGCTATGGGCATGGGCTCACTTTTGCCCCTTTCCTCTGCCATCCCTCTTCACGGTCTACCCTACTGCTCCAAATAACTTGCTCCTTCAGAGGGAGGCATCTGCAGATGAGCTCTCCCTTTGTGACAAAAGCAGTTTCCTCTTTCTTCAGTGTAAACACTGGATGAAACCACTTTGGAAAACCTCTCTGGCAGTCTGGCACCAATGCTCTCTTATTATCTTATCTTTGTGTCACGGAGTTAACTAGATCAATCTATGCCTGTGACAGGGGGCAGGAGGCCCCTGGGAAGGGAAAGAGAAAAGGTATAGGGAGATGGGAACTGGGCTCAAGGAAAGAAGAAAAAAAACAGCAGCAACGATGTGTGGAGGAAAAATTATTTTACTAACTATTATATCAGAATGTAAGATAACACAATATAATGCAATCTAATTGAAATTGAGACTAATAAATCAAATAAAATAGGTGAGAGAGAGAGTTCCCAAGACTGAGTCAACCTAAAAAGCACCCTCCAACACCCACTGCAAGGCAGTAAGAGGCTGCCCCATCCAAAGGGCCAGATCACATGACTTCTGTTATATAGGGATAGGTACCTGGAATTGGAGCATTAACACTTTAACTCCCAGTGCACTACATGTTATGATGTGGAATACTGAAAGCAAAAAAAAAGCACAAAACCATGACATTTTGCTACTTTGCCTCTTCTATGCAATCAGACCTCTCAGAGACATAAATCAGACTTATCCAATCTCACATGTGCTGTGAGTCTGCCCCACTGCTGCCTACATACTGTCCTCTTTCAGGAGCAGCTACCTTCAATCCTTGTTACTTCTTGTTGCACACAGGGGTTGTTGGAAGCTGGAGAGACCTCTTCTCTGAAGTTCAGAATGAAGAAATGGACCAAAAATTTGAAGAATGTATAGGAGGAACAATTCTGGCAACGAAGATTAAATATGATCTGTACTGCAAGACCTGAAAATGAGCAGAGGATCAGTACTGCAGCAAGTGATGGTCAAAGATGGTCAGTCGCCATGAGAAAAGAAAGAAACTCCTCAGATATTGAGCTTGTATCTCTAAGTGTTTGGGCTGTGATTCTTAGACTTGTGCTGGACCTTGCTTGATGTAACCAAATAAAATGTTTGCATTCCTTCAGCAAGCCCCTGACATCCTTCCAGAACAGAGATGGAGCACAGGCATTGTAAGTCCCAAGATGGTGTCCTTGTGGCTGCATTGTGGTCTGAAACAGAAAGCACATGGATAAAGACTGGAAGGAGCGGTCCTTGAGAGCAGCCCCGCAGAGAAGGACCTGAGTGTCTTGATGGATTAAAAACATGAGCCAGCAGTGTGCTCTGGCAGCTCAGAAAGCAAACGGTATCCTGGGCTCCATCAGAAGAGGGGTGGCCAGCAGGGACAGGGAAGTGATTGTCCCTCTCTACTCTGCTCTTGTGAGGCCCCATCTGCAGTACTGTGTCCAGGTCTGGAGCCCCCAGTTCAAGAAAGACAGAGAGCAGTTGGAGAGGGTCCAGAGGAGAGCCACAAAAATGATCAGGGGGCTGGAGCACTTCCCCTGTAAAGACAGGCTAAGGGAGCTGGTCTTGTTCATCCCAGAGAAAAGAAGGCTGTGGGGTAACCTCATTGCAGCCTTTCAGTTCCTAAAGGGAGCCTACAAACTGGAGGGGAATCAACTCTTTGAAAGGGACAAGGGGAAATGGTTTTAAGTTGAGGGAGGGAAAATTTAGGTTGGATGTCAGGGGGAAATTCTTTACAGAGAGAGTGGTGAGGTACTGGAACAGGCTGCCCAGAGAGGTTGTGGATGTCTCATCCCTAGCGATGTTCAAGGCTATATTGGATGGGACCCTGGACAGCCTCATCTAATATTAAATAGGGAGGTTAGTGGCCATGCTTGTGGCAGGGGGGCTGGAGATTCATGATCCTTGAAGTCCCTTCCAACCTGGGCCATTCTGTGATTCTGTTGTTGGAGGGACAACAGAGTCTCCTGGATAAGAGATTCAGGAGGTTTCTGGAATGCACTGATGATAAGTTTCTTCTGCAAGTGATACAGGAGTGTTGCAGATGGAATCTATACACTTTAAGTTCTGTGAACATTGTTGGCTCGTGTCCAGCTTGTCATCTGCCATTACCCCAAGTCCTTTTTGGCAGAGCTGTGCCCTGTCCTTCCACCCCCCATCTTATATGGATAATGGGGGATCCTGCAACCCAGATGTGAGACCTTGCATGTGGCTTTGTTGAATGTTACAAGGCTCTCCTGAGCTCAAGTGAGTCTAAGTCTCTCTGGATGGCATCTCATCCCTAAGATGAGTCAGCAGCACCACACAGTTTGGTGTCATCTGTAAGCTTGCTGAAGGTACACTTGATCCCACTGTCAGTGACATTAATGAAGATGTTAAAGAGCATAAGTCCCAGTACAGACTCTTTGAGGGATACCACTGATCTTCATCTGGACATTGATCCACCATCCTTCATCAGCACTCTGGGCATAATCTTGCAACCAGTTTCTCATCCATCAAACTCATCAAATCCATATCTTTCCAATTAGAAGGGTGTTGTGGGGGAACATGTCAAAAGCCTTACTGAAGTCCTGATAGATGACATCAGTGGTTCTTCCCTTGTCCACTGAGTCAGTTAGGCTATTGTACAAGGCCACTATGTTGGTCAGGCAGGATTTGCCCTTGGTGAAGCCATGCTGGTTGTCTCATTTCACTGCCCTGTCTTACATGTGCTTTAGCATAGCTTCCAGGAGGATCTGTTCCGTGATGACTGGGAGCCACAGACTTAGCAATATTCAAGTTCCTGAGGTGGTCGTGAATCTGATCTTTCCTTACAGCTGGAGGGACACTGCACACCTAGTCTCCACCTTCAAACCCATCTATTCGAGGCTGGTGTGAAGAGCAGTTGTTAGTGAGGACTGATGCAAAAAAAGTTGAGTATTTCAGCATTCTCCTTCTCTGTTGTTACCAGCCTGCCTGTACTGCTTACAAGGGAGGTTATCCCCTGTTTGGCTTTCTTCTGGTTGATGTACCCATAGTAGCCTTGTTCTTCTTTGTAACCTTTGCCAAACCCAGTTAACAGGGTGTAGGCATTTCTGACCATAAACAGCCTAACATCATCCTTACAGTCTCCTAGGATACTTGTCCTTCTTTCCACCGCCTGTGAATTTTCTTCTTGCTCTCAAGTTTGATCTGCAGGTCCCAGTTCAGCCATGTTGGTCTCTGCCTTCCTTTACTGACTTCCTCCAGCATCCTCCAGATGGCTCTTGTGCTGTATGGACAGCTTCGTTAAACATCTACCAACTCCGCTGCGCTCCCTTGTCCTTGAGAACAGATTCTCAGGGGGTTTTGTTGATTAACACCCTGAAGAGCTGGAAGTTAGCTTTCTTTGTCTGTTCCATATCCCTCAGGATCAAAACGGCACTGTTGCATGGTCACTACAGCATAGGCAGATCTGCGTGTGGACATGCCTCCATTTACTCCTTTCCTTCTGGCCTTCAGCTTGGTAGTGAGAGGATACAAGCTGCCGTGGATCTTGTGTTTTCTCTTGTGGCAAAGCTCGTCTGTACGAGGGCAGGTTGTGGTTCCTCTGCTCCTCTCTTTTTAGCCCCCTTTGACACTTTCAAACCCATTTACTTCATCATGTAACCTCGCAAGCAGGCTGACCAGATCATCTGCCTGCTTGCACTTCATACAGCTCTCCTCGCTGCTGTCAAAGGATGCAAATGAAAGGCTCAGGCACTGTGTGCAGAGGCCTGAACAGCCACCACGTGTCTGCCTTGGAATTCAGTCTGCATTTCTGCATCCTTTTGGATTTGTTCAGATGCCCTGGCTTTCTGTGGGGTGGGTATCGTGAGTGGGGTCTCTACTCTGGGAGGATGACCGTGTACATAGTGGGCGATAATCACCTACTGAATCTACCTCTCTAGCCTGCAGGGTGCTCACCTCCCTGATCCAACTGGCATGCCAACTGCCACATCATGTCCCCTGTATACAGGTAATGCTTGCTTGTGCTGTTTACAAGCTGCCTTAGTACACACAGGGAGATTATGCTGTCCCTTCTGGCTCTGCTTACGCTGCATCAGAGACACTTCTAGTCAGGGACTGGCCAGTGTTGTGCTCACTATCTATCTTAGTGCCGTCTTAGGCCTTCAATGTAACCAGGACTGTGCTGGAAGAAGGCCTTGAGTGAAACGGCCAGGCAAAAATAGCAAGGTGGTGGGGTGGAAACAAACTGTCACAAGGAGCCACCAACGAGAGGAGCTACGCTCAGCCTCACTCTCAAGGAAAAGTCTTCTTGGGACCGTGGCTGAGACAGAAATTGGAACAAATGTATGTCAACCAAGAAAGTAATTACTAAAACTAAGGAATTATCAGTTATCCTAAAAATGAGGTTTTGGACCCACCCTGAAATGAGACTCTGCATCTTTCAGATGAAACCTTGAGCCATTGGCATGGAGGGGCGTGGCTTAAAAATGAGTAAACGCCTTTCAAAAGTGTTATATGCATTTATTTCAGTTTTAAAAGTTTTGCTTAAAGCATTGTTGTATGACTGTGTTGCTTTGAACGCAGCATCCCAGACTTCATTTTTGTGGAAGATCTTTCTTGAGTGTTCTGATGAGAGGTCCCAGCAGGCCTGACTTCATGTTCACCAGTGACTGTGAGAGAAAACAAAAAGGTGTCGTGGTTTTCACAGAATTGTAGGGGTTGGAAGGGGCCTCCAGAGATCATTGGGTCCAACCCCCTGCCAAAGCAGGTTCCCTACACCAGGTCGCACAGGTAGGCATCCAGGCAGGCCTTGAACATCTCCAGAGAAGGAGACTCCACCACCTCCCTGGGCAGCCTGTTCCAGTGCTCCGTCACCCTCACTGTAAAAAAGTTATTGCACGCATTTGTGCGGAACTTCCTATGCTGCAGTTTCTGGCCGTTTCCCCTTGTCCTGTCTCCACTCACCACTGAAAAGAGTCTGTCCTCACCACTCTGCCCCCCACACCTTAGATATCTGTAGACCTGGATCAGGTCCCCTCTCAGTCTTCTTTTCTCAAGGCTGAACAGACCCAGTTCACTCAGCCTTTCTTCAAAGGAGAGATGCTCCAGGCCCTTCACCATCTTTGTGGCCCTCCACTGGACTCTTTCCAAGTGATGGATGGACTCTTTCCAAAAGATGGAGCACAAAGACTCAACAGAAAACTATAAGGTGTGATAGGAGAGTGCAAAGATCTGGAGAGATTTGAAGCCACCAGCAGGGAAACAAAGGAAGACAGGAACACAGACAACGCAAGATTTTTCATGCTTGACTCTCAGGCCGCTAGCTTTCTGAAGGAAAGTCCATAGTCTACACATGGGGAATAATCCCACCTCTGAAAGACCTGGCCTCTGAAGATCAGAAGGTAAAGCCCCCCTGTTTTCTCTTGGCGTTGCCCAGAGTCATTGGCCTCACGACAGAGAAATTTCTTTGTTGGTCATCCTGAGGCCTCTGCCCTTGGTTTCTGCTGGCCTCTCATTAGCTTTGCAAAAAAGGCAGAAGCGTGCGAGAATTGCTGTTGCTCACATTGTCACAGGTCTTATGCTACACTAGCAGGCCAGTAGATTTGTAGATTTAGGGAAGTAGACACCTCAGTTTCTTAGCCAGATGCTCTGCTTCTCACGCTTCCAAACTGTGTTGTATTTATAGGACTTCTCCCACTGTGTAATAAGAACACAGGACTATTTCTCTCCTCCCAGTGAAAACTCAAATTGAAGAGGTGCTGTCATGAGTGAGACTGAATGGATTATTTCTGTCTCAGAGTAATAATTCTTCTTTCCTACTAGAGGTAAGGAAAGAGGAGAAGATTACTGATAATTCTTACATGAAAACTAATTTTTTTCTGTAACTTTGAAGTCAGAAAAGGAAAAGAAAACAGTCCTCAGGAATAGAAGGGATCAAAGTGAACTCTTGTGAGAAGTATTCTGCCTTGAACTTGCACCCATCATGTGGACTGGAACCAAGACAAGGATGTTGGGTAGAACAGCCGTGAGATGAGGAGAAATATTGTATTACTTGAGGGAAAACCAACCAGCCAAACAAATGACAACAACCACCCCCACCACCACCAAGAAAAGGAAGAAAACTTACTTGTCTTATTTATTTGCAAGGCTTCTTCTAATGTCCTCACTCACCAGGAACAGTTTTTCTGACAAATCTAACTCTGCTTGCCAGTGTGCTATTTGCCACAAGCTCTCCTGATGCATGCTTTGGTCTCTCTCCATTTCTGATGTTAGAGCTGCAATTCTCTGCCTCTGTTGCTTTCTAAACCTTGCTTCTCTGGCATTGATCTCCTCTAGCTTGCTTTGAGAGGCTGCCTGCATCAGAAGAAGACAGTGCAACTTGAAGGAACAGGAAGAGGCAGACAGTGCCACATCCATGTGTCCTTGCAGCCAGTTCGCATATCCAATGAAAACAAGATAGCCCTGCTCAGTGAAGGAGCCGTGCTTCATCCCTACCATCAACACTCAGGGAAGAAGTCAGAAATGACTAAATGTCATTTTTACAATGTTATTTTTATCTCAGAAAGAAACATACCTGCTCTTTCTGCTGTTTTTAAATGAAAGCTGATATTGAGCCACCTCCAACTCTATAAGGAAGGGGATGAGGAAAAGGCTGCCTATTTCTTATGCACCAAGATCACACGACACACACAGAGGCGCTTTCACACATCTTTCTTCAGCTCTCCAGCTTCCCTACAAGGAAGCCAGAGGCTCTGCACTAACAGTAAGATAACAGATCATGCTCTGATCAGGAAAACCATCATTAACAATGACGTGTCTTCTACTGCTTTCAGATAAACGTGTCCTGCACTTGTTTTCAGATTATTTCTTCTCTTGCACTGTTTAGGAGAAAAGAACAGCTTAACCTGCGCCAACATGCTCACAGGCATTGCATACCTTGGCATTAACCTTGTCCAAGCCTTTCAGCATCAAGATGTCGTTCTCCAGGTAACAGCAGTAATCTTTAGAATGCTTCGGAGATGTTCCTGAAGCCGACTGCTTTCTGAAACTGTTGGCAAGTTTCTTCTGTATTTTTTCTTCTCGCCTCTTTTCAATCCATGCTGATATTTTATAATCCTCTGCTATAGCCTCTAGGCGCTGCTTGAGAACAGCCTCCTTTACTTGCAGCTCCTCATTTGTCTTTTTTTTTGCAGCAACTTTGAGTGCTCCAACTCCAGCTGTGCATAAAGGTCACGCACCTGTACGCAGTGGAAAAACAACAGGGTCCTATGTTTGCTCTCAGCTTATTTCTTCTCTTTCACTCGTTGAAGGAAATGAACAGCTTTGCCCCTATTAACGTGTTCACAGATGTTGCATACCCTGGCATTAGCCTTGTCTAAATCCTCTTGCAACTTGGACTTTTCTTTCTTCAGTGAGTCACTTAAGTCAGCAGAAGTTTTCAGGAATGCTTCTGCGACGCGCTGCTTTCCAACAGCCTCAGCAAGTTCTTGTTACAGCTGTCCAACTGTTCTCTAGAGAAACAATGGTGCAGGAGGGTGAAGCAAAAGGTAAAAAACTAAAGCCTGCATTTTTATTTTTGCTTACCAGTTCCTATACTTAGATCATATTTCTGAGTGAACCGCAAAAGGAAGAAAAGTGGTAGAGGAGAATCGCCTGATGCTCACTGGGGTGCAGAGCTGAGATTTGCCACTTGCCAAATGGCAGCAGAAAGGGAACAAAACAGAGGCAACTCGAGGGATGGCTTTCCAGACAGGTAGCTCATAGCTGGTAAATTCTAGAAGCACCAGATGCAATTGGGAGCTGCTCTACTTCAGTGTCCACCTGACCTTTTCTTCTACTTCGTCTGTTTCACGTTTAAAGACATTACACTGCTCTTACCTGGTTGGTGTTCTGCGCATCTTCCAGCTGCTGACTCAGTGAAAGGTTTTCATGTTGAAGCTGGGCCACTTGTTCCTGCAGAACTTCCCACTCTGCAGTTTTTTTTCTCAGTTCACCTTTTGCAAGGTATAAGGCACGATGTTCCTTTGCCTGCCTCTGGGCCTGGAAAAGTGCTTTTTCTGTTGCTTCTAAAAGCAATGTCTTTTCCTCAAGCACTTCTTCCCATTGCTCCAGTTGTCTCTTTCGCCTGTGAGCTCTCCTACTGGATTTCTTCTGCTGCTGAGGCAAGGTCTTGTTGCTCTTTTAAAACTCAGAGATGTTCCCAATGAGGTTTTCTACACAGGAGGGGTCAAATTGTCTCTTAAATCCCTGCTTAGCATCATTTGCTGAGCTTGAGTGACTTTCAAAGGTCTTGGTGAGACTGAGTGGGGCAGAAGTTTCCACTGCTACTCCATCTATGTTGGAGAGATGGAGCAGGGCAGAAGTTGCCACTGCTACTCCATCTGCGCTGCCCTCTGCCTGTTCAAAGTTATAGAATACAAATTGTCAACATTTAAGGAAATCGGCTCAAAAGAGGATGCCATGGCAAGCATTTTATAAAACCAGAAGAAGACTGTCACCTGCTCGACTTCATATTCCAAAGGGCCTTCTCCCTGGCTTTCCTGCTCTGTGCAGTCCCTGGGGTGCACGCGAGCACTGCGCCTAGAAAAGACAGAAGGCACGTTCAGTTGCGCACACTGCCTGTCGCACTCCTCACGGCCCTTTCTTGGCCACCTGTTCCAGACTGACAGCAAACTGGGAGAGAGCAGCACACACTTGCTAGTACATACTTAAATGTTGTTTTCCTGTATGCTATGGTATATCGGCAAGGTCTCCCTCAAAGCAAGACTGCTGTGAAAGACACAGCGCGCTTTACTCCCAGGGGTGCTGACAGCCCACAGTAGCCCCAGGCAGCCTTTCTTCCTGCTTCCAGTTGATACTGGCCAATGGAGGCAGGAGAAGGAGGGGGTGACCGGAGGGGAAGAAATGTCTAGAATGGGTGTCCCGTTATTCTGGAAGGTATATATGCACAGGACGGGCTATGTGCAGGGAGGCCGAATTTGCCTGTGGGCTGAGCTGCCATCATCAGGAAATGTGCTGATTTTCCCAGGCTTTTAAGCACACCTATGTGCCCTTGAGAACAGAAACCAGCAGGCACAGACCTTCTCTGTGTCTTTTTCAATCTCCACAAAAACTTCTGGATCTTCTCCATGATCCATTGGGACTGGGCACTACCACCAGCACCACCGCCACCAGTGCTAACACTGCCAGTACCAATACCACACATGCTATATGCTCTCTTGCAAGATGATCTGCTTCATAACCATCCCTGGCACCGAGGTCAGGTTGACAGCCCTGTAGCTCCCTGGCTCCTACTAATGACCCTTCTTGTAGATGGGAGTCACATTGGCAAGCCTCTAATCATCTGAGACCTCTATGGTTGACCAGGAATGCTGATAGATGATGGAAAGAAGCTTGACTATCACCTCTGCCAGCCCCCTCAGCACCAGGATTCCATCTGGCCCCACAGACCTGTGGCAATACAGGTGGAGTAGCAGGTCTCTTACAGTTTCCACCTGAATCAGTGGGTGTTTTATTCTGCTCCTCATCCAAGACTTCCAGATCAGGAGGTAGAGTACCAGATAACTAGTCTGACTTTTAATGTAGAGAAGTCATTGAGAGCCTCAGCCTTTTCCTTATCCTCGGTGGGCATGCTCCCTGCCACATCCAGTAAAGGATGGAGATTCTCCTTAGCCCTCCTCTTACTGTTAATACATTTGCAAAATAGGGTTTTTTTTCTGTTCTCTGTTAACCCAATGGCCAAGTGGAGTTTGAGCTGGGCTTCTGCTTATCTAATTTTCTCTCTGCACATCCTAACAAATTCTTTGTACTCTCCTCGATTTGCCTGTCCCTTCTTCCACAAGAGGAAGATTCTCTTTTTCTGCCTGGAGCCTCAGTAAGTGTTCCCTGTTCATCCATACCAGTCTTCTTCCCTGCTGGCTCATCTTGTGGTACGGGGAATTAGCCTGCTCCTGTGCCTTTAAGACTTCCTTCTTGAGGAGTGACCGGCCTTCCTGGATTCCTTTACCCTTCAGGACTGAATCCCAAGGGACTCTCCCTACCAGTGTGTCTCTTTCCAATTTATAGGAGGGAGATGACGCTCTTTTAATACCTGTATACCCGGCGTGATATTAAGAAACAACGGTTCATATGTTAGTCCAACCAGGTTTATTACAAATCCTAATCAGGAAGATGGGGAAGGGAAGGAGGGAGATAGAAAAGATAGGAAAGAAGCAAGAATTGCATAAGCGGGGACAGTCACCATCAGGATCCAGCAGCGGTCCCGTTGCACGACGTTTGAAGGACCGAGGCAAAAGCAGCCGGAAGGGGGAGGGGGGGGGGGCAGGGGGAGAAGGGAGCAGCAGCGTGGCCGGTATTGGGCAGCAACCAGGTAGCAGGAGGCAGTCGCAGAGCCCATGCCGGAGGAAGCACGAGTGCTCAGGCAGCAGGTCCAGGAGAGTTCGTCAGCATGCGGGAGGGAGTTCCGTAGTGAAGAATGTGATGGCGGACACCTATTCTCATGGTTTTCAATTCCTCTTTTATTGTTCTCTGCCTACTTAATATCCTTGGGCGCTTGAGCAAGAGTCATGTGAGTACCCCCTGAGATGGCCATCATCCTAAGTCCACACAAAAGACCACTTCACGGCTATTTAGCTGCACCTCATCTCTCTCTCCTTGCCTCTGGCCTCGTCCATCTGTGTCCCCCAGACAAAGGATTTCACAACCCTTGCCCAGGACTTGCCCATCAAAGTTCTCCAGGCAAAGGATTTCTCAACCCCGCCCAGGACTCGCCTGGACTTGAACAAGTCCAACTGTGTCCCCAGCAAGCTTTGAGACACTGATGTTAACAGAGTAATATCTTACACAGTGTCATGATTGTCTCCCAGTCCACCCTCCGGAAGTCCAAGGTAGCATTTTTGCTGCCCCCTCTCCTGACTTCACCAAGAACTGAGAACTCTACCATTTCATGGTCGTTCTGTCCAAAACAGCTCTAAACCTTCTTCTCCCACCAGTTCTTCTCTGTTTGTAAACAGCAGGTCTAACTAGTCATCTCTCCTGGCAGGCTCTCTTACCAGCTGCAGAAGGAAGTTACCTTCCATGCACTCTAGAAACATCCTAGACTGCTTCTTCTGCGCTGTATTGTATTTCTAGCATATATCAGGGAAGTTGAAGTCCTCCATGAGAACAAGGGCTGGCGATTGTGTAACTTCTGCCAACTTTTTGTAGAATGCCTCATCTGTCTCTCCATCCTGGCTAGGCAGTCTATAACAAACCCCCACAAGGATATCCGCCTTTTTGACACTCCCTGTGATCCTTTCCTATAGAGATTCAACCTTATCATTCCCAGCCCCAAGCTCAACAACACTAAAATACTCTCTAACATAGAGAGACACATCACCACCCCTTCTTCCTTGCCTATCCCTTCTGAAGAGCTTGTAGCCATCCATTGCGGCACTCCAGTCGTGAAAGCAATCCCACCATGTTTCTGTAATGGCAACTAAGTCATAGTTTGCCTACCACACAATGGCCTCCAGCTTCTCCTTTTGTTGCCCATGCTGCATACAATGGTGTAGATGTACTTCAGCTGAGCTCCTTGCCTCACCCCCAATCCTGTCACTGTACCCCCAGGCTCATCTCTAGTGGACCTGTTTTTATCCCCTCCCCCCTTCATATCTAGTTTAAAGCCATCTCCACAAGCCCTGCTAGCTCCGGGGCTAAGATCCATTTCCCACTTTGAGACAGGTGACACCCACCAGCAGCCAAGAGGCCAGGTGCTGAGTAAACTGCACCATGGCACAAAATCCCAAAATTCTTACATTTGCACCAGCCTCTCAGCCATGTGTTAATAAGATGGGTTTTCCTGCTCCTTTCAGTATCTGTCCCTGCCACTGAAGGGGGGAAAATATGACCCGTACTCCCATTGCATCTGCTAATTGTTCCAGTCCTCTGAAGTCCTTTTTGATAGTCCCCAGGCTTCTCTCAGCAAGTTCATCGCTGCTGGCCTGAACTATCAGTAAAGAAAAATAATCAGAGGAGCGAATCAGACTATGAAGTTTCCTAGAATTGTCCCCGACTTGAGCCCCAGGGAGACAGCACACTTCCCTGTGGGTAGTGTCTACTGACATACAGAGCCCTCCATTCCTCTCCCTCCACACCTCACGCAGGTAGAATCTCTGCTGCCTTTCACTGGCAGCAAGAGGCTTGGGCACTCACTGCGGCCAGAGACTTGAGACGACACATTTTTAGGCAGGCACTCTGAGTCACTGTGTTCTTTCTTGTCAGAGCTTTCTGCCTAGTGGACACCATTGCTAAATTTGCTGTCTGGGAGGCAGCTCTTCGGTGAATCAGTCTCCCAAGTAAGCAGAGATATTCCCCCTCTTCAGCCTCCCTGCCCAAGTGCGCCTCATCACATTCACTGTTTCTTGGAGCTGCATGGAGGCAGCATGGATCATAGTTCCCAGACACTGAGCAGTTGTAATTAACATAAGATCAGTGGGTGTTTTAGAGGAAGAGTCCAGTGCTTAGGGGAATGCAGCTTAGCTTCCAGTTAGTAGCCTGAGTTTTGAGGCTGTTTAAAAGAAACATTAATTTTTTTTTAATATATATATATTTTAAGATCATAATAGTAGAAAGGCTTTGGAATTTGGTTGGAAATTTCTCATACCTGATAAATTGTCACACAGATAGATTGGTCCTCTTGCATGGGAGGGAGCAGTCCCATGGAAGTGCCAAAGTGATTCATCAGTTGAAAATGAAAGATGCAGAATATCTGTATCATTCACACAGTCATGCAAGGATGAAAAACATTGAGGCAGAGTGTTTTCCATCTGAGTCTAGATATATCTCCACAAACACACATAGCTGGGACAGAGGTACCAGAGACCACGACAGGGGAACTGGTGGTGGTGGCCAGGCTCCGAAGGCCTCCCTGGTACTCCAGGATTGCCGCGATGGGCCAACAACTCCTTATGTTCTACTCAGTAGGCCACTGGCAAATGGTGCCATCGGCAGCTGTCTGAGAGGTAAAGGCTGTTACAAACCTACAACAACATTCTGGAGCCAGTACTCAAAGTGTAGGGCAAATAAATCCCTCCTGAAGAGCTAGGTTCCAATATATGCCCAGTTTGGGTTATGAATTAGTGTAAACGTACCTTCCCTTCTCACAGTATTGGGATGGTGAGAAAATGGCGTGAGCATTTGTGTTTGGCAGTGCATAAGCACAGTTGCTTCTGTTTGGAGAAATAATGCAAAGCAGGTTCCAGTTTCATAATTCTGAAGGGGCACTACCTAATTTCTATATCCTGTACTGTTATTGAAAAAGAATTATTAATCAAATATACTGTTAGTTACCCAGTACATATTTCTTTAGGGGGAATTCTGAGTTGCAGAAATTTGAAGGGGATTGTCATTCCAAAACCCAACAGAATTGGAAGAAACGACATCTACACATTGCAGATAACATTAAACTGAAATTGTGTTTCCACTCAAGAGGGGTGGGCACAGATTAGTGAGCTAAATGCATGCAGCCCTAATGGAAAAAGGCAGTGCCCTGAAGAGTGACTTGCTCATCTCAAGCAAAACAAAACAAAGCACAACAAAAACTTGCTAGGGGATCTCTGTGACTGTGTGATTTTGCATACAGGCTACAATCTTCCAGTCTTAATCAGTCTTTAGGATACCAGCTGTCTGTGAACACCAGTGCATGAGTATATCAAACTGTGAGGTGCTTGTAGTTTTGTTCATGGCAGTGTTTAGAAGAAAAACATTGTGGGGTCACATCACGGGCACTGAAGCAGGCAGAAGGGAAACTGCAGAAATATGTGTTGCAATGTCAGTAGTGCTTGCCTGTTATAGATACAAGATAGGGTAGATCAGCTGCTTAACTGGTCCCAGCCCGCTGCCTCCTAGGCCAAGACTGCCAGAGCAGAGATCTTCACACAAAGGTTAGCAATAAAGGAACTCCAAAAACACTATAAATACTGTGATGCAACTATATTAGTGATCTTGGCACCATGATTCAGTATTTAAAATAATAGGAAAATACTCAAAATTCATTAGAGCCACAGGCTATTTTTGCTCTAAGGATATGAACACTAGGTGTCAGTGCAGTCCAACGAAAGGCATTACAAGGGCTCCAGGAATTACCAGGAAAATGTCAATTTGGGTGGTTCGGTTTTTTTTTTTTTTTTTTTTCCTTTTGGAGGAAAAGTAGTTTTTGATGATGTCAGAGAACTTAAAGAAAAAGACAATCGTGTTATAAACGTAAGTGTATATATAAGTATAAACATAAATCTAGAAATTGTATGTGGACAGCATATTTTATTAGAAAGGAAATGGATGATGAAAACTACAAATTGCATTATAGGATGATCGTTTTTATCACACAGAAACAGAGCCCCATCTTCTTTAAGCTGAAAAGTTTTGAAAAGTTTTGCTGTGCTAAAACTTTTCAAAGCTATTTCCCTACTTAGCAGCAATTTTAGTATCTGATATGCACATCTCACACAGTTCAAGACCAGTGGGGCATGTTGGATTAAGGAGCACTGATAAGTAAGTACAGTGCATACTAATGTACAAACAAGCCCAGTAAGAAATCAACCATATCTCTTCAGCATCTCAAATTTCTTTGTTCATTTATCTTTTTTAAGCTTTTAAAATCTTCTCTCAATACTCTTTTCTGTCTGTGTCCGAAATATCCTTATCTCCTGTACTCCTTCAACTGAAATATCTCTGAAATAACTGAAGACTTTGAGAATTGGAAAAATGAGTGTCAAGTAAGAAATAGGGATTTATACTCAGAGCCAGTTAGTCCTTGTGTCTCCTCATGTCTGGATTTCATCATTTGCTTACTTGTAATGTAGAACAGTGAGAATGAGAAACAAAATTCTGGCAATGTGCTGTTTTTAATTTTTAATCTTTTTTTCTCGACTTTTGACAAATGATGACTTCTGTCAAAATAACCTCCCATAAAAACCTGCATACCTCCCTTGTGAGCTCTTCCTATGCTGATTAAGTTCCAATGAAATGTAGTGGCTTTTTATTTAACTTTTATTTATTAAATGTGACCAGACAGCCTTTGGATACCATTAGAAATTTGCAGATAAAGCAGAGGTCTTGTTGATCTGTGCCAGCTGAGTGCAGAGCCCCTCCAGTATAAACTAGACATGTTCACCACCACATCTTCAGGCAAGAGCCTGAGAAAACAGATGAGCCAAACATCCTGTCCAAAGAATCAACAGTCTGGGATACTGGCAAACCAATCAAGGAAATGAAATCCACAGGTAGATAGAATTCCTTCCAGTGAACTCCAGACATTCATGATGAAACACTGCTACTAAGATCAACAGGTAAAAGAATATCTCTGCTGTCTTCCTTCAAAAAGAGAACTCTGGAGAGTAATTGGGTATTTGCCATGCCTTCTGCTGGCAATGGGCTCAAAGTTGACTTCAGTCACCCACTGACAGGAGTACTTTTCACAGAAATGTGTGGATGATATACATCCACTGTTGCATTGCCACAATTGCAATACAATGCGTACTTGCAGAGGTGAAGCTCAAAGGACTGGGCTGTAGATTTTGCAGTTTCAAGGAAAGAATACTGATTTAAGGACTTGAGAAAGCTGTTCTTGACTGTGCTTTGAGCAAGGGGGCTTGACTAGAAATATCCAGAGGTCTCTTCCCATCACAGCTATGCTATGATCCAGAAAGTCTTGTGTCTTTCTAACTTCTAGGTTCATAGGTTATGTTACAGAGAAAAGATAGAGAAGTTGTGATTCTGCTTTATACTTTTGAATAGGAGAGAAAACTGTGAGTTCTGAAATGCTGTAGTAGGATCAAAGCACTAAGAAAAGAATGTGACCTCATAGTGGTTTTCTAAATATGCTCTAGAAATATCAGCTATTTTCACCCAGTTAGTTCAAGTGCAATGTTATCCTGTTAAGAATAGGTGTTAGCATGTTAAAGAGTTGCAGACTGAGGAACTTAGATCTCAGTCAAACCTGATGAGAGAAGTCACATGTCGTATGTGCTGCCAGCAGGACAATCTACCAACTCTGTAGGTATCCAGATCATAACCGAGGGAAGCTGGTAGATGACTGGAAATTATTCATAAGCCACAAATACAAAGATGTTTGACAAATAGTTTATGTCAGATGATGACTTTTTCTTGATCTTGTCGGAAACAAAAATCCATTTAAAGGTGAGCTGAGGTGAACCGTATAGTCTGGGACTTGAATTTAGCTTAAAATAAAATCTGGGAAAATCAGTTGTGCTGTTATATGTCAGGGCCTACATTTCCAGTTTCCTGAGTAAGCAGAATATATCATGATCAATGTGAAAGAAAGCATTTTGCTGAATTCTCCTTCTGATATCATTACTAAGCAGTATGGATACTCCGCTTTCTTCTGACAAACCCACTAGCAAAGTTCACTGTTTCTATTAAATCTTCACTGCCTTGATACATTTGCAATCATCCCATCATATTCCTTTCTTCTTCTGGTTTCCATCCTGTACTTCTTCTCATCTCAGCTTACTTTCTATCTTCTGATCACATTCATATATTTTACATAAATTTCACTGGCTTTTTAATTTTTCAACTGTCCTAAAACACAAATCCTCTTTCATCAGGGCTTTGTAAATGTCTGAGTCTTTCTGAATTTCTGATTGGCATCACTCAGACATTTCTCAAGCAGTAGTACAGCAGCACATCATGACAGCCAAGGAAAGAACTCAAAAAGAAATACAACCACCACTCAACATGCCTAGCAAAAAACCAACATGTGATGTAATTCCATAACCACAGGACTTGCTGTTATTTTGTCCTGATTTTCCTCAAACACTGATACTAGACTAGTAACTTGACAAGAAACATTTATTTAATAGCAGCCATACAAGTCTAAGAGTCTGAGCTAGCAGATTTACAGAATCACAGAATCACAGAATGGCCAGGGTTGGAAGAGACCTCAAGGATCATGAATCTCCAACCCCCCCTGCCACGTTCAGGGCCACCAACCTCCCCATTTAATAGAATAGAAAGCTTCGGAAAGGTGGAAACTGTAGTTTGCTTTCCACCCAGCCAGCCCACATGTACTATCTCTCTATTAACTGCCTGACAGGAGACATCTCCTTTCAGACACATCCCTGCCTCTTTGTTCTCTACCATCAGGTCACGAGACCTATATCGAAGTCTTGTTTTTTTGCATCACTTTTCAGCAACACATGGCCATTTTCTTCTGAGGAGCCTGGTCAGTAGAGGAAGTTCAAATAAGACTCATCTAGTAAAAATATAACAGGAAGTGTTCAGCCCCACCATCTTCAGCAAATCCTGGTTCTTCCTGAGAGCCACCAAGGCTTTGTTTGTTATACAAGCCATTAGGTTTCCTTGGCTTTTGGTCATTCAAATTTTGTCTTCTGTCTTGCTTTGTGAGGACAGCTGCAGAGAGAGGTTAAGAATGTGCAGTAACCCCATGCCTCTGACAGGGCTGAACTTGATACTCCCAGTGTTTATAATATATTGAAACTACAGTGACAGTAAGGTTTGCACATGTGCCCCAGGCACGCATGTGTATGCATGGTGGGAGGGCTCAGAAAAAAATTTTCTGTTGCTTCCTTTGCCACTCAGTGTTTTGAAATTATTGCTAACAATTCAAGACATAAAGTATCTATCGCTATGAACATAATCAAAAACTCCATTAATCCACACACACAAATAAATCAAAGTTTTCACACTGATAATTTCCCATGAATATACTTCAAGTTTTTTATTCCATAAATTGCCTTGCTGCAAAATTTGAGCTTGTCTTTAACAGATTTGTGGCATCATTTCTGCTGTCTGTGCTTGATAAATAGGAAAGCATTTCCTGCAAGAATTGTCACACATGCATTTTTTGTAATAGGCTTGAGGGAGAATATTTAGCCAGCAGTACTAATTCCTTCTCTCTGGGCATTCATGCCACTGAAATCTGATATCTTCAGTATTTAAAGAAAGACTGAAACATCGAATGATAATAGACAATAGCATAAGCATACATATTTCCTTGAAGTTATTGAAGATTCTTAGATTGTTTTTCCAATTCTGATCTTCCAGAATTTTAAATAGATTCATGGATTTATATGTGCCCACAGAGAACAAAATTTCATTTTAACTGCTCACAGAAATATAATTTATCCTCAAATATTTAATTTGCTATTCATATTTTAACTTAGATTGTCAGCATTAGAATCTGTGCAAAAAAATCAGGAACATCATAACCTCTAAAATGACTGATTTTCAGTTCAGTTCATTAGACACACGAAGAAACAAACACCTCTGTATTTTAACCACAATTTTGCATTATGTCATTGCATCATTCCAATTTTTCTTACGCCCTTTTCATTCAAGAGGCCAAATGGCCATTTTCTTTCCATTGAAGTGGCTTTTAAGAGAACCAAACTTCTCATTGTAACCTTTTAAACCCCTAACCTTTTAAAAGCCATTCATAGAAAGAATTACAATGATAATAAAATATATGTTGAAGGTTCATTGGAATTGGACAGACATTTTACAATCTGAACTCTTTTAGTGTTGTCAGTTCACAAGATTTAAGCTTTAAGATTTCTAAAGCAGGTGTTCTGCTTTGAAGCTTGAAGTTAGACTGTTTGTAGTTCTTAGAATAAAATATCACCATCATGTTGGGAAGTGTCCCATATGCGCAATTATACAATTTCTTCAGGGGGACAAATCACCCACTCAAGAGTGAAAATGATATCAGATGACTCAGTTTTGAACCAAAGTAACCCAATAGTGAGCATTTACAAATTCCTAAATAGAGAACATTTGGCATGTTAGCTTTGAAAGCAGAATTGTTAAAATCTGTGAGTAGAGCAGTTGCCATAAGCACGGAAGGCTGCTGCATAGAAGAGTTTAAAAATCTCTCAGGCATGATTGATTCAGAAAGGTGTGTGAGAGATGTATCTCTTTTTTTTCCTGCAAATCAAATTGAAGGAAAGAGGAAAATTAACATCTCTCCTTCCTATAGATGGTCCATTACTAGAGCAAGACATCAGCTAATGCACCTATGCATTGGACATTGTGTTATTAATGGTCCTCCTAATAGCTGGTGACAGTGAGAGAGTGAATTTCCACAGTTCACAGCCCTTTGTAAGACTTCTTCTGGAACATTTCTCTCTACTATCATCACCTTGACTCCCCCTCTGACCTCTTTATCAGTCAGTGAGTGGTACCAGAGGCTTAAGACACATAATCACAGCAGTGTGTGCCATGTGTGCTCTGCAGAGCAGCACAATGCAGAAGAGAAAAAGGGGGGGGGGAGAGGGGGGGAAAGAATTACTTTAAATTATACAGGTTCCTCTTAGTATTTCATGCAACAATGATAAAATGATTTAGTTTCACCTTCTCCTTTTGCATCTACTAACTTCACAGTAATTTCTATACTTAAACTTCAAGTGAATCTTCATATTTATAAATATTTATAAATATAAATGGTGAAAGTGCTGCCACTGATTTCAGTGGACTTTGGATCAAATCTATATCTATCTTAGAGCTCTGTCTCTGTCTCCATTAGAGACATATGAGCCGTGAAACCAGAGAATGAACCTGGCTTATGCAAATAGTTAAGGAATTTTAAAGTAAATTAAAAAAACACACTATTGTGTTTGCTTCCAGTTCTGCCTCACTTTGAAGTGAAATAGCTGCTTACTTTGGTGCATCCACAATTAAAGGTAAAATCAACAACTACAGGCTGTTTTATTTCAAACATGCTTTGTCCTCAGCAAAACACAGAAATTGGAAAACCAATGGGAAATAGTCTTCTCACAGACAAAGAGTCTGAGTGAATCCTAGTTGCTTGGTACAGATAATGTTGCGCAGATGCTTTTGAAGCACAGTAATGGTTCTTGGACTGCACTGGTGTCTTCAGGAGCTCCTGGCATCTTCCAGGGCCTCCAAAATTTTGCACTTGGCCTTCCAGATACATGTATCTAAACACTGTGATGCTACTGTTGGCTGTATCAAGAAGGGTGCTTCTAACGCCCTGCTTCACATGAAACAGCAGAGGCATAAAAACTCACTGTGCTGTCTCTTGAAATTGCCAAAGGTCCTCCTCTGAGACACTTCAGTTACTATTTGCAGTATTTGTGGTTGTTGTACTTCCACAGAGATCCTACACATAAGCTGTGAAGTGGGCAAAACTATCCTTCTCCCTCAGAAGAAACAATGAAAGAATATTAAGTACTAGATTATCCATTTTTTTTCTTTCAGAAACAGCAGGGATTCGTACTGCGTATCGGCTTCCATAATTGAAAAGTTGGTGACACTATTTTCAAGTCTATTCTACAGGAGAAGTTGCTTCAATCTTTCTGTTATTCTTTTCTTTGTGTGTTTTTCACCTTGCTAGGAGAACACTTGAATGTATCTCTTTGGATATGTTCAATATTTTAAATGGGAACTTAAATAAACCTTTCAGTTGGTTTGTTTCCTTAAAACGAAATGTGTATATTTCAAACTCAGAAAATCTGTTCAATTAGAACAATGCAAACAATTACCCCAGTTTGCACAGTATTTCTGTGGGCTGCTGATACAATGAAAAGAACTGCACCCTTTATATTCCTCTGTTTTTGCTGTGATGCCAGCAGTACCTTTCAAAAATCTCTGACCACAGATTATTGGCTTGAATACTCACTTAACCATGATTTTAGGCAGAAATTATGCCTTTTATAAGGGACTGTGTGGAGTGCTTTTTGGAATGTTCCTCTGTTTTTTTTCCTATGCTTGCTGTGTAGTTCCACACAGCCTACACAAAGTGCTTACAGGACACTGGATAGGTATAACCTTTCTAACCTCAAAGCACATCCCTCTCAGGCCATTATTCTCCGTGCTGTCTAGAATAGGGCTGTATGATTATTTGTCTTTTTACTCTGAGATGTTAAAGGAACAAGCATGCATATCCTCAGCCTTAGGCTCAGACATACTGTTCCATCCCTTTCATAGATCTTGGCCTTTTCTGGCAAACTTAGGATATCGAGAAACATTTTTTTCGTTTTTTTCCACAAGTCCCATTTCTTAGAACCAGGTCAATATGGGAGACACTGAAATTAAAGGCAAACAGGACCTAGAAATCATTTTAGAAACGCTATGGCTAATACTGCCTGGAAGCCTAATTACTGCCTCAGAGATTGCAGCAGCTGGAGAATCCTTTGGATTTTTCTCGTTCTGGCCATCTACTTGAAATTCTTAATTTCTTAATTTTCTTGAAGACAGCTATTTCTCTATTAAATTTACCAGTGGATTCAGAAGAGAGAGGCTGGAGAAGGGGTGAGACACAATCCAGATATATGCAGATCATGACAAATGCCTCATTTCTTTAGGAAATCAGAGAGAAAATCAGCTATCATCATTTTATATTCTAAAATTGTTTGAATTTCTGCAGGTTTCTTTCAGGTAGCATATAGCTCCCCAAGTTGGGCTGGACTGGCAGGCAGAAGCTCAAGTTGAACAGGGGTTTTCAAGCCTGTGGAAGTGTCCTCAGCAGCTCCATGGGAAGACACAGAAATCTGCTCTGTTCTGGACCCTCCTTTGCCCGGGACTAGACCTTCCCAGGTGCTCCACATACTGGCCCCACTCCAGCAAAGCACTTAAGCACATGCTTAACTTTCAATACATCAATTACTCATGGATAAGTGAGAGAAGCTCACCAGCCTGGAGAAGCTGCTGCTGCAGAGCTAGCAGTGAAAAGGAAGTGGGGAGGTGGTGACCTTATTGCCTCTCTTTCCCAATGGACTGATCTGCAGACATCATTCAGGCCCTGAGGTAAAATGATCACAGAGGCTAATAGGTCAGTGACCTGTTACTCTGTCGTTGGCCTAGTCCCAACCTTTGCAAAAGAGAGGGGAAGGGAGATGGGGAAGTCTGTACAGTTTGCCAGATGTTATCACACTTGATAAGACAAAAATTCACTTTCAGGAATTTTTCTTTCCTAGTTTGCTCCGAAAAAAGTTGTCAATTTAGAGGTCTGTGGTCGCAGAGAGGAAACTCTCAATCTTTTGTTCTGCCACTTGCATCTGTGACAGGTTTCCTTTCTCCATTAAGCTGTTCCAATTTCTAGCTCTGTGTATGTGAAAATAAGTTTCCAAAGCAAATCACAAATGTATGGGGTAGTTAGAGCTGTCATACTGATGTCAGGCGAAAAACACTCTCCCTTCCCAAGAAGAGGTACACCTTTTGCTCAACAGTGTTTTGTAACAATGATGAGGAATTTGAAATTTGTCTCTCTAATTTTTTTCTTTCTTTTGGAAGATGAGATAAAGGAAAAAGAGAAGAATTGCTTTATGCTGCTTGTCATGCCAGTCCTTCTCTGTTTCCAGAATTCTTGAAAAATGCTGCTGAGAGTTAGACAGCTGTGCACAACCACAATAACACATAGAAGTGACCCTAGGGTCACCTCTGCAGGAATGCGAACATCTAGCTGAATTTAAAGAACATTTAAAATATATATTCAAAAATAAAAATTATTCTGAAAAAAAAAAAAAAAAAAAGTATGGGAAATGGAAAGATAAGATCCATTCCTTTAGCTATGGAGCAACTGAGTAACTTTTCCTGAATGTTTGGAGGAATAGCTTTAAAAAGCACAGTGACAGCTAGGCATGCAGCTCAGATCCCCACTCACCCAGAGAGACCCTCAGGGACACATCTGAAGCTCCCTTCTTAAGAATCCCACAGTAATGACATTCTCACCAGGAGTCTACTCCAAACAGTTCTCAGAGTTTGTTTTTAACAGGAGTGTTTTATAGTGGTGGCAATATATATGGAGATAATTATTTCGAAGTCTCATTTTCCTTGTGGGACTTCAAGTGCATGCAAAATAATGACTTTCCAAGCAAACTTCCCTGGTTTATTTTCTGAACTCCTGTGCCATATACAACCCCCTGATCTTTGTAGAATTACAGATTGCTTCCCAGTCCTCTCTAGGATACCCCAGTCGAAGGAAATTTCAATCAGAACTGAGTCAAAGGTATGTTTTAGATGTAGAAAGACTGAAAATAGCTGGAAAGAGATCTCAAATGGATACTGAAGGATAGGAATGAAAATGGGCTTTCTAATTGAGATAGAGGACAGTTGTAATTAGATTTGCTCTCTAACTAATGTCTGGTCCCCTTTTGGTGAGTCATTTGCTCTCAGTGTCTCTGGGTCCGCAGCTCTGCAGAGGGAATCGCAATGATTCCTTTCTCCCATCTTTCATGCATTTTTTGCAATCTGGCACTTTCTTAGCGTGCAGGGAGCTACTGCTGTGAACCACTTAAAACAGAGAGAAGTCTCATTTGAGATGCAGTTAAGTGATGTGGCTTGCTGGTGACATCAGTTTAAGGACTCCTGCCCATCTCATCTGCTTGTCCACGTCTGTGTACTGCAATTCACTGCCCTGTCAGTTGTGCCTCTGAAAGGTTTTTCTGGAAGATGCTGAAACCAGAGCAGGAAACTTATCTAGCTAAAATGAAGTTTCGCCTGACAAACATCATTTCTCATTTAGGTCAAGTAAGTACAGTGATAAGTACAGTGTGGTCCCATCAACAGGTCCTAGCACAGGCAAGAGGGCTGAGAGACATAGCACAGGGGTGGGAACAACAACTTTGAGATTTCTCAAGATAGTTTAGGCAGCATTTAATTTCACTGCAGTCTGAGTAAAACTTTTTGGGCTGGAGAAACACTGAGTATGGTTATATGAGTATCTGCTGTAACTCCATTATGAAACACTGTTCTTCTGCAGAATTTCTATTAAAGTACCACAGCAGCTCTTCACAAACATCATGTGCTGTGTTCCTACAATACACCTGGCAGGCAGATACACTATCCTCTTATCAGATGGGCAAAATGAGCTGCACAGTGATCACTACTGGCTTAGCCATGCAGCAGGAGCTAATGCGAGAGGCAGCAAGAACCAGAACATCTTAATTGCTGGACTGGTGCTTTAACTCCCAGGCTTCTGCTGGAAACCAGTGTCCACTGTCACAAATTGCCAGAAGAAAGATGCTTCCAGCAGCAGTAAGAATGGGGTGAGGAGTAACAATGATATGACTTGCAGATGGCTTTCATTAAATGGAGTTTTTATTGGATTAAAGACACAATCTGGAGTCTCCAGTAGAACTGCTTGAAATACTTTCATCTAATCTTGAAGAGGCTTTTTGACCAAATCAAACATTTTGCTGGGAATTTTTCAACTCCACTGAAATTTCCTGGGGGATTCTTGGTTTGAAACAACAACAACAACAGAAGTCATTTCAAAACATTTATATTTTTTAGTTTTATCACTAAACATGAAATGTGCATTATAAAAATATATGCTTATGCTGCTGAGAATAATTGTTATTTTTGCCAGCTTTTAGGAGAAGCTTTGTTGTGGGTTATCACAAGGGATGGACTGGGTCACAAATATGGTTAAAAGTGATACTCTTCTATGTGTTAAAGTAGGAACGTGAAAGTACTTCATCCAAGGATGAAATCAGTGATGAAAGATCCAGAAAGAAAGCTTCCTTCTTGTTACATTCAGTGTTTATCTTCAACCTCTAGAAAATGTCCTTCTTTCATAATAAAAACCATTATCTTGTGACATTATTTTGGCTTAGGGGTTGTATGATCAGAGCAGTCAAAAGGTAATTGCATTTAGCCAAATGTTACCATTTTTATATACAATCATATCCTAACAAGACCCCATGAAGGTACAAATCATCTTGATTTGCAGTGCACAATTCCAATAGCATAATACAGATAGAGCTCACAGCTCTATATCCTGCTACATTCTAAGCTGTTAACATAAACTTTCCATATCTTTTCTTTTCCTGGGCAAATCCGCAGAGGTAAGCTCATAGACAGACACTGAAGCTACGAGTGAACAAAACTAAGTAAAAATTTGAGCGCTCTGAGAAGTCAAGGGAAGAAGCTTTGCCACACCAGGGTTTTGAGCCTATCTATGGTTGCTTCAAAAAACAAACCAACTGAAACTTTAGCTGCATTTTCCTTCTAATTTTCAACTGTTCAAAATTAGCTGTGGATCTCAGGCTCCAGTACAAACAGAGACCCAGACCCCACCTAGGCTGACTCCTCAAATGCCAGATAAATCCTTTCTGATTACAGTACATAAAAAGAAAAAACATTTATAATCATGGAAAATAATATCCATATTTTCATGAATAATGAGAACAAGCGGTGAGGGAGGTTAAGTGATACAGCTTGTAATTCTAAACTAAAGGAACAAAATCCAAAGCAAGTAACCCCCTGAAAGATTCAGAAGTCCCATCAGACCAAAACCAAATGTTTTCAAAATCTGCAAAAACCTTCTGGTGTGAAATAATGTTGAGTCTCAACGAGAGTGTGGTTAGCAAGAAACTGTAAATCACTGCACAGAGAGGTTTCTAACTGGCAAGTGGCAAACACATGAAGACTGTTTCTCCATACTTACGGCTTATGTGAATACAGTTTTTTTTATGCTGCTCATGTGGGAACAGGATTTATCTACTACCACTGTATTTCTCAGTCCTTTCATTCTCTTCTGAGCCCCGCTGGCTAACTCCAGCCCAAACTGACTGAAGGCTAGAGGCTTGAAGTGATTGTGGTCCTTTCAGGACACCATGTCACCAGACAGGTACTCAAGAGAGGTTCAAAGGGAGGCACAAAAGAGCTGTGGCAGGAGTTCAACTGCCTCAGCAGACACCAGAGACAGTAAAGAGGTGAGACCTGTGGTGAATATACTGACAGCAGGGACAGCTGTGGTTGGAGCTTACAGCCATGGGGTATTTCAGCTGCGGAATGGGCTAGAAGTTCTGCTGCTCATTGAACAGCTTCAATGTCTTATCACTGGCAATATCTGGGGAAAGAACCTCCACTCTGACTCAGTTATCTTTTACTCGTTTCATAACTTTGCTCTCTTTTAGCTTCATACTGAGAAAAAATTGAAGAACAAGTGCTGAATAAAGGCCCCCAAATACACAGGGATTGGGGCAACCAGCTTTCTTTCTAATACCTGATGTATGTCTTTCTTCTTCATCCTCCAGAAGTTCTTTATTCTACAGTATTTCCACTCACTAGGTTTAAAATTGTATGTATTCCTAGTTTCTGTAGCACTCACTGCTCCAACAGTATTGTATGAACCTCTGGTGAGGCTGAACTCCAGCATGACAGTCAGGGGTTCCTCCTGAGGACCATAAATGTTCTGAGAAAATGCCTTTCATAATTTTCCTCTCTCCAAGTCTTCCATGATAACATTTCTGTCACAGGCAGGAGAAGGCTTGTCTTCCAGCAGTTGATTCATACTTGGCAGTGGGAGGAATGAAGAGAGCTGTATGCATGAGGAGCAGTAGTTATCTGCATTGAGCTTCTTAGCAGTCCTTAAGAGCCTGTGGAAGACCAAGTTCTCCTGTAATACCCAGTGACAAAACTTGGACATCTATATCAGTGACGCTCCAGATTAAAGCTGTTTTATTTGCTACTTACTGTATGGCACAGACAAGACACAATCAGCGGTGGCTAGTCAGATGAGAACTGAACAGCTTGTTGGCAGGTTTTCCTAATTTTTTTGCTATAAATACATACATTTTTTTGCAAATTTCCAGTAATATATAGTCAGTCAGGAATCAGGAGCCTGAAATCTCACTTTCACATGCTGTGTGTATGACATGACTCTGCTGCTTATGGGAGACTGAACCTTGCTTGATTCAGCCCACAGCAACCTTAGCAGGCTATTCTGAAATGGTCTTTATTTTTTTGGAATGGGAATTAGCTGCACTGAGAAAAAAATCTGTGTGTATTGAAGGCAGAATTAAATGAGAGCAAAGAGACCAGCAAGAGAGAATGGATACTCCCCAGGAGCATTCAACTGGAGTTCTGCGTTTGGGGACAGAAAAGAAATGAGCCAGCTGAGCTTGATGTTGGAGAATGAATGTGATTTGTCTTTTATTAATGAAAGAGGTCTCCCCACAAAGGAAATTCCCATCTTGGCCTGGTGATATAGCACTAAGTGGTAATTGATACACGAAATGCCAAAGCCCATAGATCTCTAGTTACGCTGGAGTAGACCCTCTTTGGGGCTTGTAATTGCATGGAGTTGGCAGACATACAAATTTCATCTTTGAGAGAGAAAAGGACTATCCTCATTCCTGCCGGCTGGGACAACTGAGCTCAGTTCCAGGCTGGACATACCTTTCAGAGCATTTGTAAAGCAATGTTCAGTTGTACTTAAAATTCTTTCACACTTTGGGTTTCTGACAGAAATGAATAAAATATTTTTAATGGCATTTGGAGCAGTAAGGCATCTTGGAGAGAAAAGCCAAATCCTGCCTCCCCACTAGAGGAAGGCACAGTAGAGAAAAGGCAATAGTTCAGAGCTGTGTAGGAGGAAAACAGGGACAGCTTCACAGCGAGGCACAAATGATGGCTCAAGGACTACTGATACTCCTAGGCACTGCCCTGGCTGTATGCAGAAGCCTGCTTTCTGGAGTCGTCCTAATTTTGTGGATTAGGCACCGATGTACCAAACCATGGGACATGGTTTTTCAGTCACTCCACTGGAGGCAAGTTGTCCAGGGGACATTTGCAGAGTCTGGACTTACTGTAATGCCCCCTGGAATGGCAGACCTGCTTTCTGTTGCTCTGCACATTTCTTTGCTGATTTACAGTACTGAGATAAATCACACCAAGTCTGGCCTTAGAATCTACGCTGACTGCCATGGTGGCAGCTGATCAGCTTTCTGATATTTAGTTAAACATCTCCATATGAAATATGTAAAACCTGTGAGCAGAAGAACAGTGATAATATTTTTTGTCCAAATTCTTTCAGATCCACAAGACGACTTCAACTGAAGTCAATACAATTTACTGGAATTAGGGGCAACACTTTTTTTTTTTTAGTTAATAGGGCTGGCCACCAACAAATCTCAAAGAATAGTAACACTGTTGTTTGTTTGCTTTTCTTCTCTAACCTAGTGTCAGCCTCAGTCTAACAAAGCACCATAGAATATTTGCTTAGGCATAGAAATTAGCCAACTTATATTTACTTTTTCTGTAAAAATGTGCAAAACCCAAAATCATTAATGCCAAATGTTCTCAAATACTCTCTTTTTTTTTTTTTTTTTTTCCTGTGCTGGAATTTTTAAATCAATAATCCCCAGAGGAGTGGTGCAACTCCCAGAAGCGTACTGCTTCCAAGGATCAAACGACACATCCTGGCAACACGAGTGGTTTTTTGCCAACACCACTACAAGACTTTTGTTGATGTTGTTGTTGTTGTTGAGATAGAACACCAGAAAAAAAGCTTTTCATGAGAAATCAAGCGGGGCCTCCACATTAGCCAGCTGCTTGGGACTTTCAACTGGCATAAACATTTCCCCAGTCCTGGTAACACTGGCTGCCAAAAGCTCTCTCTGTCCTTCTATGCTCATCCATCAGAGCTGCTTCAGGACACTTCAATAAACCGGTTATTAGGACAAGGTGGCAGAGCTCAGTTTCAGTCAGGCAAAGCAGGAACTGGAAGCAGTCTCTCCTGTGCTCAAAAAACAGCCTTTTTGCTAGTATCAGAGGCAGAACTTTACCTGATTTTCAACAGAAGCACATTTCAGCCCAACAAGTCTTTCCCAAGAAAGATGATGTTGCATTCTGATATGCCTCTGTGAAGAACACAGCTTTTGCATACTGGCTATTTTCTGACAGAAGCATTTGTGAAGTCGTATTTCACACAAGAATTTCCGATCAGCTGTTGTCATGAGCTCAGGAAAAGCCATATGACCTAAAGGTTACAAGGTGCCAGTTACAGATAGTGTTTCACATTCTTTCTTGGAAAAATAGTTATGAAACTGGATTTTTTTTCCTGCTCTTTTTTTCTGTATCTCTTCCAATGCAAAGTACTTTATTCTCCCAGTTGAAACCAATCATTTACTAAATATTTAGTGTAATTCATATCTCTGTCTCTCAAGTGGGCCAGTGTTTACACTTCAAAAGCAAGAATCTTTCTTCTCATTACACAGTCACTCCGCAGAAATAAATACAAACCACAGAACCCGCACAGATCTTTGCTAAGGCACAAAATTTTAAACACCTTATAGATTAATGTTTATGGAGCCTGTCAGAGATTTAAAACCACAGCGAGAAAGAAAAGGTTTCTTCAGCTCTGAGAGATGAACTTTTTGCCTCACGTCAGCCCCACACTGAAAAACCCTGGGCAGGTTGTTTGTCTAAGCAGACAGCCCTTATTCAGTCGTTCATGATGTCTTTCTACTTAGTGCTCGCTGTAAATTTGTCTCTCTGCCACCTCCTTTATGCTTTACTTCCATGTGCCTCAGAGATACAGGCAGCCAGCAGCTTACCACTAATTCAGCCTAAGGGGAAACGCTAGCAACAAAGACCAGTCTGCCAAAAACCATAAAACATTCTGCTTTTTGCCTTGCTTTAAAACAAAAAGATAATATTGTCCTTTCTCTAAAGTGGTAAAGCAACACATGCCCAGCTGAGTTCTTGACATTACGCTACAGGATTTTTTAAGGATTTTGAAGCGACCTTGGCAGTTACCAACATGTTCTCCAAAATGTGTGATTGTTAATTAGTTTAGTAGTCAGCAAAAGTAACAAAACTAGTGGTAGGAGGTGCAGGCAGTAGCTTTTGGTATGGCAAATGGGAAGCCCATGAAAACCACAGGCTCTGCAATACTGAGTAAATCCACAAGGAAAGAACTGGTTAAGAGCAGAAATGTAGCCACATTCACTGCTGCCACTCTACCTACGGAAATTTACCTGTTTTTACCGACTGGGAAAAAACAGCCAATTAAAATCATTAAAAAAAAAAAAAAAAAGATGAGAAACAAGTATTTTTGACAAATTAGAGTATTTTTCTTGAAGGTTTAACTAAGCTTCTCTCATCACTTGTCAGCTTTTTCCTCTTTCTGAAGGTAAGAAAAAAAGATTACTTTCAACACACTGAAAACTACTGCTATCCACTTCAAAGCAGATCCTGGCTAGGTGAAGGATGGCCACCCTTGCACAGAGCACAGGGTACTGATAATGCCTTTCTCACCAGAATTGCTTGCCACTCTGCCTGCCCACTGAAGGCAACCAAGGCCTGAGGCTTTCTGGGGTAAGAAAGAGGGGCAGATGCACAGAGGAGCAACGAGTCTCTGCCACTTCCTACTTCCCATCTTTTTAAAGAGCGTTAGTCTTTGAGCACTAAAGCCTGTGTTTCTGTATAGACGGGAGGATGCAACAAGGCCAAAGGAAGCTTCCTGGTGCTCTCAGGTGGCTTCGCCTCCTTCCTGTCCTGGGCTGCTCTCTGCTAGTGGCTAGTGATGATGATGTGGTTCTGGCACAAGGCCCAGTTAGGCTCTGGCTCTTGGGCTGAGGCTGCTTGGTGCGGTGAACACCGAGCCTGGGAGCCAATCACCTTGACAAACACCTTGTGCCCACAGGAGGCTGGCCTGGCACCACAAGCTTACTTTACACTGGGCTGAGGGAGAAGCATGTGAACGTAACAATTTATTTGTTACTATGGGTTTACAAATCTGAAATAGCAAGATGGTACACAATGCAACTGTCAGTGCTCGGTACTGGTAATAAGAAATATTCATTCACCTAACCTAGCTTTTTATTCCGCATTTGAAGCCATATGAAATTTCCACTAAAATGCCACACTTTTCCTATGAAAGCATTTCCATCCGACCCCACCACAAAATTCTTCCTCCTATTCTGAGAATAGTGCATTTGGGATGGTGAAGTAGCATGTCTCACAGTTGTCCAGGATCGTCCTGATAGGAAGACCTCATTCAAATGGTTCACTCCTTCATTTTCTGGAAAGATCTTCCTCCACAAGTGATGAGGCATAAAACAAACAGGTAACAAGAGCAGAATAAATCTGGTCAAGGAAGGGAAAAAATATGAGGCAAGATTTCAAAGCTATTTTATGACTTAAACATTCCGCTGTTATTTTATATTCTGATTTTCTCCTTCATCCTGTGTTGCTTCAGCTACTCTGCTAAGCACTAAGGAAAGCATGTTGCAGTCAATATTTCACGTCACGTAATAGCCAATTTTTTGTAAGAATTTCAGCATTGATGTAAATCTAGTAAATCTAGCACTGGAGATAAACATATCTTTTCCCAGCCTGGGCTCCTCCCACTGGCTGTCTCCAAACTATTGTTTCTTTCCATGGCTCTGAGAATCATGTAGTCTTGTCTTTGTCTCCTGATGATCAGAGAGCAGACTAAGTTTGTCAGGAACATTTCCAAAAGCCTATTTTTTTTCTTTATTCCCTCTATCAGTGCTCATATCCTTTTTGTCATCCCAGGTGTTCATCTAACAGAGGAGAGGGCTGGTTTTTTCAGGGTTTGCTCCTGATCCCAATTGCACTGTTCCAAGGTCTATGTTTGGGTGGAAGGGGCCACAAAACCATGAGGGATGGTTTAATGTAAGATGAATGAGTCAGTAACAATGCCTCTCCCTGCAGTACAACAACCAACAGAACTGTGGCTCTGACAGATGGGGAATGTTCTAGCTCTCACCCTACAAGATACAGAGCAGCATGTGTGGTGCTGTTGTCATTGGCCTGAAGGATTAAGTCCTTTCCATCATGCTGATTGTTCATTAAAGTGTGATAAAACTCCAAATCATGATCTTTAATCATAAGAAATGCAACATGATAATACTGGAAGATCTCACCTAAGGATGACATTTTTCGAAGCTATCCAAGGAAAGCCAGTTATGCATGGGTCTGTTCTTCCTAAGCAGTCGCAACTTTTGCTTTATTTCTACATTCTGTTCCCTTTCTAAATGGCTGGTTTGATGGCTTTATTTTTAATGGTCAAATAATATGTGGGCCTTGGTGTTTTGGGACTAGGATTTGGCTCACCTTTGTAGCTCTCCAAAACAGGATCTCAGCTCCTGGTTCCTATAAACACTTTCAAAAATTCCACTCTACATTTCATGTGGCACAGAGCATGTCTCTGTCATCAGCTGTTTGCTCGTGGCTGTGTTAAAACAAACTGCACATTTGAGAAGTTTACAAAGATCATTTCTACTTAAAAAAAATAATAAAAGAATGAGTCATTTTTATTTTTTGATTAAGACTTGCTACCTCCTACATATCTCTGGGATGCCATCTTCCATACTACCACAAATAACTAAGACAGCAGAGAGTTTTATTATTTCTTTAAATTAAACATACCTTTTTTTTTTCCTTTTTTTTTTTTTTTTTTTGAGCAGTCATATCTCAAGTATTGTGAATAGCACTGTGAATACAGTGTAATACCACAGGTATGGTAGGGCTAAAGTCTGGTGTTGCCATCTGGTCTTTTCATTCGTATCCATATTAAAGCCCCAGGAGACTTTCTACAGATGTCAATTGGTTCTGATTTATTAATTTTGTTTATAAGAAGCTATACTGATAATATTTTATTTTTTTAAGTATTATTTGCTTTCTTAAAAAATATTTTTTATTTGTGCTTCTGCTGATCCTGTCAGTCTCTGTCACTTTGTGATGCTCAACAATGTAGAAACCTAAGAGGGAAAGTCACTTTTTGGACATATGACATAGAAATAATTGTTCTGCACATGTTTATATGTCTATAAATATCTGTATATTCTCTAAGTAATACAAGAACAACTTCTTTGAATTTCGATATTACTCTCCATTAATATTCCAAGGTTTTGCCTAGTAATTCTTTCACGGTGGGTGTCATAAAACATAGGAGAAAAAGAATCTCTTCCTACAAATTGTGTTATCTTCTGCCAACCAACTGATCCTGCAATGAGAAGCAGACTCCTGAATCCTTACATACTTCAGCCAAGCAACACAGCTCTTTTTGAACCTGGCGGTCCATCCTTTTGCATGCAGTGCTGCACTGAAACTTAAAAGAGGATTTACTTTCCATAGTCTTGATACTTAGGAGCCAGACAATTTTTCCTTTCTCAGTTAGAATTTCCAACATTCTTATTGGAACAATCCTGATGAATTTAATACAGAATGGCCAACTGTCTGCGGGATTTTAAAGCTGCCTGAACAACTCTACAGACAAGATATAATTTCCTTTTCCATTTTTTGACCTGATTAAAGATAGGAAAGGGAAGTTGTCATGTTCCAGTACATTGCACTGAGTATTTCCTGTATATTTGGATATATTGCTGTTAAACTATACAGGATTACACTGTGAGGCTCAATCTTTTAAGCAACTTGAGTTGCTTTCTACAGCTTCCTGAGCATACAGTTCTGGAAAGAGTTGGGAAAAAGGAGATGATGTGGGTCTCATTGTGCAAGAACCCACATAGGACCTCAGAAAGCTTATGTACAATTCCTAATGCAGCACAGATCAAGTCTGGACATGTCCTGGAATGGAGAAGGAGGTGCCTGGGTCAAAATGCACCCTGCTGTGACTCAGAACACATCAGGCTGTGAGAGAGGGCCTGTGCTCTCTCTGGGTAAAACCACCGCTCAAACTGGAGCAAGAAAGGGAAAACAATATTTTCCTTCAGCGCCATCTGTGCAAAGGGGACCTTTTGGAAATTTGCCAAAATTCTTAAATGAGAGATAGATTGTGTTTGGACTCGATGATCTTTAAGGTCTTTTCCAACCTGAGCGATTCTATGATTCTATGATTCTATGATTCTATGCGAAGAATCATGGACACGATTCTCCCATAGTCCCTTCCCCACCTATAACAAGGAATAACATTTCTTTCCCTTATTATACCCTTATCTTAGAGTAAGTAAGTACTTAGAGTAAGTACTTGAAGGCAGGTAGTTTTCTTACCACCACAGTGGTGACTGGTAGCTCTGCCTGTTACAGTCACTTTGCATTTTACACTACCAAACACTATTTTAATTTGCTTAGTTGTTGCCAGTATTTTTATCACTTGGTCTCACATTTTCATTTAAAAATATTTTCTTTAGGCTCTTTAGTTATCTTATGGGATGGGAGGAAAAGAAAGGGAAGAATAAATTTTATGTAGAATAGTCAAATCTCTTTTGAGAAATAAGTTGGAAAAAGGACATTAGACAAAATAATAACGTATATTTTGGCAATGAATTTTTATTTTGAAACCATAATGCCACCAGTTTCTTGACTCCAGACTTCCTTCCCACTTTGGCCTTTTGGCTATTGCCAACTCTGGAAATTCACTGAAATTTGATGACGTTATAAACCCTCAAAAATCTGAAGCTTGTTTTTATTAGATAAATTTCTCATCTATTCTGAGCTTGGATTCTTCCTGCAGTGTCAAACCCAAACTGCCATGCCATTTAGTAGTGTCTGCTGTGTAGAGCATTTGCCCAGCCGAATGGCACCACTGTGCTGATGGTGAAAGGGCCATGGGGTTAGCAAGCTACAAAGAGTGTGGCAGATGGGAAAGCAGCCACAGGGCTGAATGGCTGTATGGCAACGAAGATGCCTGGAATGGGACTGGGAGGCAGACTGAGAAGGACTGGTGGAGAAAGAAGGGCTGCAATGACAATGACTGCACTGACAAGGCAACAGGAATGAGAGGCTTGATTATAGGAAAATGGGACTAGGTCCACATGAGGGAAAACTGATGAATGAAAGAGGTAACACAAGGAAGAACTTCTTTACTGTGGGACTGATGGAGCACTGGAACTGGTGTCTCAGAGAGGTCATGGAGTCTCCTCTGAAGGTATTCAAAACTCACCTTTCTTATGCTACTGTAGGAAACCTGCTTTAGCAGGTGATTGGATTATGTGATCTCCAGAGATCCCATTCCAGCTCCTAGGGTTCTGTGATTCTATGTGATTCTGTGAACACTTGGACAGGGCCTAGCTGGAGGGGACACAACATGGATGGCTGGAAGCATGGTCAACAAGAATAAACACTCGTCTTCTGACAGAAACAAGGGAGGGGAATCAACTCTTTGAAAGGGTTGATAACAGCAGGACGCGGGGAAATGGTTTTAAGTTGAGGGAGTGGAGATTTAGGTTGGATGTCTGGGGGAAATTCTTTACAGAGAGAGTGGTGAGGTGCTGGAACAGGCTGCCCAGAGAGTTTGTGGATGTTCCATCGCTGGAGGTGTGCAAGGCCAGGTTGGATGGGGCCCTGAGAAGCCTGGTCTAGCATTAAATGTGGAGGTTGGTGGCCCTGCATGTGGCAGAGGGGTTGGAGATTCATGATCCTTGAGGTCCCTTCCAACCCTGGCCATTCTGTGATTCTGTGTGATTCTGTAATATCATAAGATTTTACCACCATCCCAGTTGAGAGGAAACAGCTGGAAAAAAAGGTCCTGCTTACTGCATCAAATGGCAATCTGCTATCCCTGCTATCCCTGCTATCCCTGCTAGCATCTGCTAGCTGCTGCTAGAGGGAGACTGTTGGGGGTCTGCATGGTGCAGGGAAGGGTCCCAAGCCAGCTGTGACCTGGGCAATGCCATATGATGATTTCCTTATCTTTCATTTTTCCCATTTAAAAAGTCCAGGAGGTATTAAGAAAACATTCAGACATTCACAGACTTTGTGTTATCGTGTTGTTTTATAAAAACTCCAGTTTTTTACTGCTCTAGGTGCCCAGCTGAGATCTGGCAAAATGGTGACCACATTGCTGGCTGCATGCTTTGAACATTACAGGATCTGGAACAGCCAGCAGTGGCTGTCCCAGGCAGGGCACACAAATCTGTCTGCAGTTGATTTCCACTTCTCTCTGCCTTGGTTCACTGTGCATGAGGTTGTTGCTCCATCCCCAGGAGGCATGACATGCCAGCGATGTCAGGTCTGGACTCCTAGGGGAAATGTCACTGGTGTGCTGCTTGTGCACCACTTTGCAGCCTCCCAAAGATGAGCGCACCCAAAAATAAAGAACCATTGAGCCACGGGGATCGCTGCAGGCTGGCAGAGAGCTGCGGGTCTCAGAGGAGGAGCGGGGAAGTCCTTCACTGACAAAAAAATGCAGTGAAAACGGTTTATTTCAGGAAGTCAGGGGAGAGGAGATCTTCTGACTGTTCTAAGTAAGGAAATAAGAAAATCTGTTTACATGCTTCCCAAAAGACAAGGCATAAAGGTGCAAAACTGCCAGGAGGGAGCTTTCACCTGGCACGAACTGCATGCGAAGCAACCTGCAGCTCCTCGGGGTGCTCCGCTCCGTGTGAGCAGCGCCCGCTACCCTTCGTGTGTGCATGTGCGACTGCCCCGCGTCCTCCCACGGGCTCCGCTACCGGGTGTCCCGGGCACGGGTAGGGGCTCAGCCCCCCGGCCCGCGCTTCCCGGATTTGTGCGTGGTGCTGCAGGAGGAGGCGGGGGAGAACGAGCCCCGCTGAAGTAGAGGGGGGGCAAGCCAGAGCCCCCCGGAGCATCGGGGAGGGTTAACCCGCGAAGTCTGGGAGGAGAAAGCGGAGGCCGGGCTGGGCAGGGGGAGGATAAGAGGAAAAGGGAACGAGCGTTTCGGCGAGGTCGCACACCGCCAGCCCCGCCGCAGCGGCAGTGCCTTCCCCTCGCAGGCGGCGGACACGGTGGGGAGGTGTGGGAGGGTCCAGCCTTCCACACACCCCCCCAGCTTTATCTCCTCTTCCCCCATCGCTGGGTGGACGCAACCGGAGGGGAGAAAGGGCGGCCCGGAGGCGCGGAGCCCCGAGGGAGGAGGAGGCAGGGGAGCATCTCCGAGCCGCCGCTCCCTGCCCGGTAGACGTGGAGAGGGGAGGAAAACTGCCGGCTGCGCTCCCAGCCCCGAGCTCCAAGGGGTGAGGGTTAAAAACTAGAAAAGGACCTGAGCAGGGACCTCCCAGCCTGAGAGCGGGCGTTGGGGGGAGCGACATCCCGGGGATAGTCCCCCTTCTCCGCTTCCCGGAGCTGCTGCCCGCCGCAGCCCCAGGATGTGGGTGCCGCTGCTGCTGCTGCTGCCCGAGCTGCTCCCCGCCGTGCCGGCCCAGAAGCTCTCCGCACTCACGGTAAGGCCGCCCGCCGCTCCGGCCCCGGGGCGCACCTGAGCCGGCGACCGCTGCTGTCCCGGCCCGGAGGACCCATCCGCCCCGCCCGGCCCCGCTCTCTGCAGCGGGTACTGCGCTTCTGCCGCGGGAGCGCGGTGGAAGTTTCCTGTGGGTCTCCGCAGAGCTTCGGGCCAGAGTTAATGCCCGTGGTGCCGCTTCTCTTTCCCAAAGGGGAAGAGCGCTGCAGTGAGGTCTGCTTGCGGACTGCTTTTGGTTGACCGATTTCATTTTATTTTTGCTCATAAAGAGGCTGGAAACAGCCCTGCTTGGCTATTCCAGACTCCATGATGCTAAACATGGAACCCTGCGTGGAGATGGGTGAGCCAATTCATTAGGCTTGCTAAATAAGCCATAACCACTTCTCCAGCCAAGACCTGAGGTTTGCAGCTAATAGCTAGTGCAGCCTTCTTGTAGGGCTCACAGTGTTTGCAAAGCTATAATTAATGCAATCTGTAGAAATAAAAACATTTTCCTTAAATGTTTTTAAACAAGTGCTTGAGTAAACATAACGGGCAAGGAGTATCCCTTGGAAGCTGTTTTCTAAGTGTTTTGGTGAAGGCTGTGCCCCTTGGAGTTTATTATGCTGAAGTCACAGGCAGTTGCAAAGTGAAATAGACCCTATTTTTGTCTCGGTCTTTCAGAAAACAACCCTCTGCAAAACACTGAGAGCTGTTTTCTTTTTATCTTTCTATTCAATGGGGAGGGGGCAGACAGGGAAAGCTCAAGGAAAAGTTGGGGCGGAGGGGGGGGGGGTCTGAGCTGTTCATACCTGAAATTCTTCAGGGGAAGTCTTGCCTTCTCATCTTGGTGGATTGCTTTTTGTTTTCTCTTTCTCTCTTTCTCTCTTTCTCTCTTTCTCTCTTTCTCTCTTTCTCTCTTTCTCTCTTTCTCTCTTTCTCTCTTTCTCTCTTTCTCTTTCTTTCTTTTTTTTTTTTTTTCTCTTTTGAAATGATTTGGAGATTAGAATCTGACAATTGAAAACCTTGAAGGAATGCTTTGTGGATTTTATAGTGTATGACATTTCCAAGTGAGGGACAGAGAAACTGCAGTGTTTTTTTTTTTTTTTTTTTTTCTCTTTTAAAAACCTCATTTGAAGCACCCGTGGGCCCTCAGGTGGTACCTTATTCCAGTTAACAGGGTAACACTGTAATTTAATTCCAAGTTCACTTTCATAAATATGTAAAGGGAGTTTGCAAGAGACTACATGTTATATTATTTCTAAGATGCATTTTAAAAGTTCTGAATATTAGCATAGAAGTAAATCAGAAATGCTGAATATGTCCAAATGTAAAATAGGAGTGATGGTGGCTGTTATATCACTTTAAAATGGTCCCTGAATGAAATGACACCAAAGCTTCTCCATGCGTGTCTGCAAGGCTCTGTTGAATGTAACTGTTGTTCAGTGGGTGGCTGCCTGCCTCCCTAAAGCTGGAGGAATAAAAATCTGGTTGAGGGCACTTAGGAAAACCCTTTAAAAATTAAATGGCATCAGCTCATGTGGATGCGTTTGACTTCAGCTGCTGCAGAAATGTCTACATTCTCTCCATTCCCCCTCTCACCCAGCCAGAGTGTGCATAATTCATTTCTGCACCTTACAGTAGTGTGCATCTTTATGAGCCGTGATCAGACAAGTTAGTACTGGTGGAATCCCCAGCCCTGTGCTACGAAAGAGGTATCAATGCTGGAGGCTTTAAGCTTTCAATCTGAGCAAAAGTCAAACATTTTGGTAGGAATAGCAGGACGTGTTGCTGTTGGGCTATAGTGAGCCCATCCTCATCTTCCTGCTGGCTGTGCTCTTCTTACAGAGATGGCCAGCACATATGAGTAGCAGTGCATATTGTGAATCATTCCATAAAATGGGTAATGAGCTGACAGACACGCGTGGTAAAAAAACAGTACACACACACTCATGCATACATGCTCTGCACTTCTTGCAAGACTAAACTTTGAGTTCTGGTGGCACGAGGCAGGTTTACTTTCTGCTATCTGTGTACTTCCCTGTTTAAACAAAACCAAACCAACTACACTGTAACAGCAACAAGTACCATCACTAAATCATTCTTCACTCCCGCAGTCATTTTGCTTATAGCTCACAGACTGTATAACCCCTTCCCACACATTTCTCAGATATTCGTGAGTGAGATCTGCCCAATTGTAACGAAAACCAAACCCAGGCCATGTAGGAACAACAGAGAAATGCATGACTTTCTTTTCACCTGCTGTGCCCTTATTGAGTGACAGAGAACTACCATTCTTTTCTGTGCATCAGATGAAGTTTCCCCCATTGTTTGTGGTTAGAATTAGAAAGAAAAATATCCAGATGCCACTGGGACAGAACACTTCCCCATGTCTTATCCCCTCTCTCTAGATGAGAGTTTTATGAAAACTGCAGGATGATTATAGGGAAGGTTGTGCCTAATCCTAATGATAGCACACTGTCAGGGATATGCGGCTTGCCAGGTGGTGGCAATAACAGCAGAGGCACAGTCTCCTTAACCACAGTGGTAAATCTGCCATAAGATGAACCGTAGCAACCTTGTGATAGTACAGTTCATGTTTCCTCTAGCAAGAATTACTTTAATGAAGCTCCTGGCATCAGTGTCATTCTTTCAGAAGTTGGCTGTATGAATCGGACTTTTTTTTATTGCCTACCTTTTGAACAACTCTGGGTTCTGAGAGACAAACTGGGTGATGGCTGGGCAGTGAGGGGACACTAGGTACGTTATGTTTTTAATTTGGCAAAACAACTTTCTGAGCTGTTTTAGCTTGATGTCCTTGCTAGCTTCAGAAGTAGAGAAAGTATTGCTTTCAGACAGTACTTCCAGCAGCTATAGACCTGTATCCTTTTTTAATTAGGAATAATGTTTTTGTATTAGATGTCATACTTTTCATTAGATTACATGCTTGGGTCCCCGTCTGTGTACCAGAGCAGAGGAGAAGCATGAAGGAAGAGCTGAATCGTTTTTGGGAAGCCAAGATATGCACGAAGGTCTGAGAATTTTTAAGTATTTGTGGGTTCACTGGCTTAGACATAGCCCAAAGCAACTTTAAACTTGTAGCAATCTTGGCCTCTTGTGGTCAAAAATTACTCTCTGCTAAAGCTGCTCCTGGACTTGTCTCCTGTTTAGAAACATACTGCAGAAATAGGCACAGTGGGGGGAAATGTGATATTCCAGTTCTGAGTTACTAACTGAGCCACAAGGATGGATGGTGGAGGAGAGCATTATTTAGTATTCTACTTATTGTTATTTCAAATAAACAAACATTGGCAACAGAACAATGGCTTTCATTTTGGAAAGGTAAACTGGGAGCTGTCTCATAAGAAACTGTGAGATTTGGAGGGACTGTAGCCAATTTGGCTGCTCCTGTTTTTTTCCTCCCCTTGTGTCAAATAATAATGTAAAACATTCTTAATTTCCACAAAATATCTTCAGTGTTACCTTGTTTATTGAAAGTCAGGTAATAGCCTGGAATTCTTGTAGCACATTGTTGGAATGCTTTTTCGATGCTGTGTTTTTATTCTGCTCAACGATATGCACCTATTCTTTCTCAGTGTAGTAAACTGGTGATGGCTGAGCCTTACTGGCATATTATATTAGAGGAATAGTCATATCTTGAGGCTATAGGTACTTTTGTTTTGAAACATAGTGTTTTGAAGAAAGAATAAGCTTAAGATCACCATGCTTATCTCCATATTAGTTTGGCATTGTTTTGCTGTGTTTTTGGAACCATCGGCTTAGCTTTTATATCAGTTACAGTGTTGTGTGTGTGCATGTGCTTGTACAAACAATAGGACACAAGTGGTTTCTTATTTTAAAATTTATATGACTTGTAACATACCACAAACTATTTAATTTTATGCTTTCAAAGCCTTGCTGAACTGCGTGTCTTTCTCTATCTAGTATTGAGCCTAGGCCTTACAAAGGAAGAAAGTCTGCTAGAAATCACTTCTCGAAATGAGCACCTTGAAATGAGCCTGTTAAAAGTTTCTTTCATCAGAGGCTGAATATTTCAGGGAATAATTGTTTTCTTTTTCTCCCCTGGTACATGCTTTGTGAGTATTCAATAGTATTTAATGCCCTGGATATATATATACTTATACTCACCAGTATGAGATGGACCACTAAGGTAGTTCAGTAAAGGGAAGCTCAATACAATCAAAGCTTTCCAAGTTAAGGACCCATTTGGATGGCGCCTGCAAACCCAAACATTTGGAAAAATTACTCTAATTCTGACTCAAAAACCAAGACCATAAATAAGACCGTAAGTGGCTCCAAGTCCTAGCAGCATTGTTACTGCAAATGGGCATTGGTACAATCAAGGTACATCAACTCTGAAAATAAAGTGCTTTCAACAATGCCTCCTTGCTATAAATTCTCTCTCAAGACACTTCTCATTAAAGAAACAAACCCAAAACCTGTGAGGATTTATTATTGAAAGTGTCAGCAAAACCTTTGATCAGCTGTTAAAAGTAATATTTCTGCATGCAGTCAACATAAACTGTACCTTACTATATGAAATACATAATGGAGATGGCAAGTCAACCTCTCACCAGGAAGATTGTAAAGCTAGAAGCAAAGAGTGGAATTGACTGTCAATGGGGAAGGAAGAGCAGGACAAAGGAAACAGAAAGAGGTAAATCACACATGCTTTGACCAGTTGTGATATTTTCATCCTTCCATTGTTGCCCACTGAATACCTTAAAGAACAGCTACGATTATTCCTTGAAAGCTGGTAAATCCCAGGGTTTGGTTTGCTTTGAGAAGTCTCTGTAGGTTTAGCTGCTATCCAAAAACTATCTGGTCTGTGTTGGTTTGGAAATCAGGCTACAAGTCTTTTCAAGATCTGGCTCACTCAGGACATTGCTAGCGTTTCCACTTCTTCAGCCAGACCAGATTTACCACAGGCGCAGCCATTTTCATGGTATTTTGGTACCTCCATTTCCTGTCGGGCCTGAGACCAGGAAGTGCAGAGGCGCCCGAAAATTAAAAAAACTGAGTAAGAAAGGTTTGAGATCAAAGACCTATTTTTGAGCAGCAAATAAAGATTTGAGTTTGGTTGAGGATGGCATTTTTATCTGAACAAATTCCTGCAATCTTTGGGAAGCTGTGTAATGGAGTTAGATTTTGCTAAGGACACTGAGATTTCCCAATCTGTTTGTTTACTTCAGGATCAATCCCTACATGTTTCTAAATGTTCTGTGAAGGAAATACTTCAGGTTGTTTCAATGTTATGTTTGGAGGTAGAGTTCTAGAAAGTTCAGATTCCAGATTGACAATGCTGGCCATGTCATGGTGCAAAGCTGGAAAACATTCTTCAGAAAGACTATCAAAATTGTTTTTGACTGTATGCGTACTGCCCTCCCCTCCTCTTTCTCTCTGCTATGTTCTAGAATCAAAGTATAGTGACACTGGTTGTTTTGATCTTGATGGCCCCACATATTCTCATGGGGCATGCTTCTGTTGACATTTCTTTATTAAATTCTGGTTATTAATCAATACACACTGCTTTCATTTTATCTACTGTGGTAAATAAGACACTTTCCACTGTAACTCTGGCTGGAACCCTGGAAAGAGGAATTGCATCAGGAAAAAAAATGCAGTTTACAGTGTGCTGATATCACAGAGAAAAAATTGATACCAAAGGAAAGGGAGGAGAAATTTAAGATGTGGAAAAAAAATTGTCCATAGGCAACGCTTGGTAATTGCCTTCAAGAAAAGAAAGTTGACTGTGCAGAGAAGAGCTGGTGTAGCATAAATAACTGTGCAGTTCTTCCTGCACTATTTTGATTTTTGTCTAGTTGTCTTATCTATGCAGGGAATTGTGCTGAATTACAGTCTTTGGTGTAGCGTGGTGGTGTGTGTAGAAAGCAAGAACTTTGGTTTCAGGAAGGTGAAAGCCACCCTAGAGTGCACTGACTGGGATTTCAGTTGATGAGGTAACATTTGGTAGCAGATGGTTTCTTAATATTACTGTATTAAATTATGAATTGTCTTCAAAAAAGCAACATTAACACATTATCATGCCTTAACACGAACCCAGGGAAATAAGTTTATGTGGAGTCAGTTTTGCAAACTGAAGTTTTAGTCAGTCTTGGCAGAAGATATTGCCTTGATGAGTTAGTAACTGCCCTTCAGTGATTTTTTTTCCCCCTTTCTAATTTATTAGCTTTCAGAAATGACCAGTAAGCATTTCATCAGCTGCCGAAAATCCAGGCTAATAGAGAATACATCCTAGACTTCTTGTCAGGACAGAGAGAGAAAACATTTCCTGAAGGCAATCCATTCCAACTCTCTCCCTGGCTTTCTCAATGTGCTGCTAGAAAACTCACTCAAGAATGCTTACCTCAAACCTATTCAAACCTTGCTTTTTTTCTTCGTTTACTTCAGACTGCTTATTCTGTCATCTTCTGAGACACCAAGTAAAGATCCTTTCTTCTTTTGTATTATCTTAAATTTGTTCTGGGGATGTAATAATATACTTGCCTGTCTTTAGGTGTTCATTTTCAAACTGCATACAAATTAGCTGTCATACATATGCCATAAATCTTCAACTCTATCCTAGAGCACCTAAAGAGTACTTATGTGAAAACAAAGAAGAATTCCACTGCTCTGGAATGCTCTTTATTTATGTCAAGCCCGCATGCTGTATTTTACAGATCCTTAGGATACAATTACTGCTATAAAGTGCTCAGAATCTTTTGTTGGGGCTACATTTCTCATACATTTATCACTATTCTGACTTGTGTTCAGTATTAAAGTGAGATACTGTCAGTGAATAAGCACATAAATAGTCTGGAGAGGTTGGTACATTTTTCAAAATGAAAGTAATGGCAGACAAAAAATCATTTTAATGATAATCAGGATGGACTCACTGTGATCCACATAGCAAGCTCTGATGCAAAGGAAACCTACAGATTGTGGGCATGTGTGGTTGTGAGGGAGGGAAGGCAATGACTCAGTTTCATTATCTTTCTCCTGCTCTTATCCAGAGTAAAGCAGAGGAGTGGTGGAGTTTAATCTGAGTAAAAGAGTCTGCCACTGAGTCTCATTAGTTCTTTGAAGGAGTGGGAGAAGGAAGGGTGATGTTCTGGTGGATACATGGGCTCATGAAGTGCTGCCTGCCATGCACTTACCTGTCTCCTGACTTCATACAGGCATACAACACGCGCTGCATTCGTATTTGAGCTGGGAGGTGGTGCTCTTAGAAAGAGAGTAACCATCAGGCATTGTAAGGACATGAGGAGCACAGCTTCCACAGTGACTGGATCAGTTGGCCCAGCTAGTGTATGTGTCTTTGTGGCCATCTGCTTAGGTGAGGAATTACTCAATGCATTTAATCACAATGTTTTAAACATTTCTTATTTCCTTTAGGATCCACAGGAAGACCACCTAGTTCAGCCAAAGTGAGGGCTTTGCAGGGTTGCATTTGTCAAGTACCACTGTCATTGTGGGCCACTTTTTAACACCAGTAGTGCTGCACAGCACTGCTCAGAGGGAGCTATCATGTGGACTGATAATCTCTATTGGAGTGAAAAATCACTGTGACATTGTTTTTTGAAGTCACAATTGCTATGGAAACAAATAAGTGGAACTTGGTACCAAGTATGCTACTTTGTAGCTGAGGATAGCACAAATTCTAAAGATGCCTTTATCCCCACATTAGGGTACAGGTAAGAAAAAAGACTGCCAGCAAAGAAGCTACAGAAGACTAATTTCACTTATGTTGATTTGTTTAGTAAATTGTCTCTGGTCTGTCGGATGGATGACTTTGTGGAAGCAGCCATCAAAGATCTGAGAGACTTTAGATGAGAGAGTGCGTTTATACACATCTTTCTCTATTTCTTCTCCTGTCCTTTCCATTGCTAAAACAGCCCAGTGGCAATGCTTTTGCAGCACTCTTTGGGGGCAGGGAGGTCACCTGTCTTCTTCTATGGCACTTTCGGGATCCACCACCGGAGGGAGTGCAAGAGCAGCACGGTCTCCTCCGTCCCCATTGGGAAGGGTTGAAAGAAGTAGAAACACTTATTTTTCGAGCCAGCTGCCTATGTCTGGAAAGGGCTTACAGTCAGGTAACCTTCATTTTTTGTCAGCACTTGTCACTCAGTTGCTCATCAGGCAGGAGCTCAAATGAGAAAAATCTCAACAAAAGATATTAAAAGGTAGAATTCAGATCTATGAAAAGAAAGTGACTTTAGTGTTGTGCCTTGCCTTGACACTAGTTACTCATTAGCATTGGTATTGGAGCATATTATTTGGAGCTCAAAATAGTCAGGTGTGAACAAGAGGGGAAACGAGCCTTAAAATACATGCTGCTCTCGACTCCAGGAAGGTTTCAGTCTGTAGAGGTTGTATGCCCTGTTCATTTCATTGCATGCACCTGTGTGATTTCTTCTTGCAGCGTTTACCTACAAGAGTTATGATAAACAAGATAAAAGAAAGTGGAAAACTTATTTTCCACATTGTATGTAATAGGGTTAAGTTTCAGAGTCCATCCTCCTGGGAAAGCAGATTTCAAGCACGTCAGTTTTTGATGGATTTCAGCCTGAGTGGATTTAGTTGCAAATCTGAACTTAGTACAGGAGGTTTTATCTTTCCATCTTGTTTCCTCCTTGAAAGGCTTCATAAATTACATTTCTGAGAGAAAGGAAAAGAATTTTTGAAAGGGGTATTCATTTGGCAAATTGCTCTTCTGTTTAAGTTTCCCCTTTCCAGGTGCTGAACAACTCCCAAAGTAAGTTCTCTCACTGCTTGGTAATGGAATTTCATTAGTTTGCAATAAGATTACAGGGCAGTATTCGTGCACTGATAACTGAGTTATTTGTGAAGGGAAGAAGGCAAAAATCAAAGGAGTCAAATATTTATTTGTCTGTACTTATTGCTGTAATTTTCTCCATTGCAAAATGGGTATGCAGTGCTGCGGTTCTGAAATGTCAACGTTTGCCTTCACTAAATGCAAAACCAGGAAAGACAGAAGGAAGTCAGAGAGCCAAATCAGAGTATTTCTGACTAGGTGCCCAAGTCAGATCTCACACCAAGGTGGAATGTTGTTAATGTTATTGACAGAGATTGCTTTATCCTTTTATTCAGGTGGCTGGTGAGAAACCCACAGAAGCACAGCAAACAGCAATGCTGGTTTGTTAAAGTGGTCATGGCCAAAGGGGATCTGCAGTGTGCAAAGGGCCAAGTGTCATCTGCATGGTATTTCCTGACTTGAGAGACCTTATCATTGCCCTAAAGCTGGGGTTCTCAAGCTGTGAATGTATTTCCTTTCACAGTGCAAAACTCTTTCTCCCCTAAAGGAGAAAAAGACCCTAACCAATACTGCCTGATCTCTCCTTCAAAGTACAAAGGAAATGTTTGGGTGTCTCTTCCTATTTGCACAATTATCTCAGCATGGAGTTGGGATTCATTGCCGCTTTCTAGCTTTTCTTGAGAGAGGAAAGAAGATGGGACTTGTGCAAGATGCTTCCATCCTGTGGATCCAGACCAAAGAGCTGAGAGCTGTTCTTGCTGCCACTCCAACTAGTGACTATGTTCTCTTCTATAAGCAGTAGCATCAAGAATTTTTGACGGGAAACCTTACCCAAAGTCTCTCTTGACAACCTCAGAGAACTGTCAAGTATTATTAAGGAGCACAGGTCTTCTTCTGTGGGATACCTGGGGCTTCAAAATATTTTCTGTCCACTGCAATAAATTCCCTAGATTGCAATCTCCTAACTGACTACCCATGTCAGTCATATATGTGTATGGAGGTGTGCTCTATATATACTCTCATTATGCTTTTCTTCCTTTTGTTTTCCAAGGGTGACTGAAAAACCCCAGTAAGGACCTAAAGTTACTGGGGTAAATTTACTGGGGTAAATAACCAGAAATTCAGACTTTTTTTTTCCCCTGACGTTTATTAATTTGATCTGAACAGTTTGATCTGAAACTTTTTTGTTTGTTTTGGTCTAAGAAAGGGGAAGAAGCTTAGAAGTCTAGTGTTAGCTTTCATTTGACAAGACTTCTCACTTGTTAGGTTTTGACCATGTTGGAGATCCTGAAGTTCGCCTGTGTTTGGTAGCTGGTAAATTTGTGGAGTTATCTGAAAACTGAAAAGAACATCATCTGCCTGCAAATTTCATATCGGGTCCACTTCAGGATTTGCCTCAGGCAATCACTGGTTTTATTTTAGAAGCTCTCTTGACTATTATCCTGAACTATGTGAGAATAGTTTTTTTTTTTCTTCTTCTTTTTTTGCTTGAATTTCTAATTATTACAGGAGAAAAAAAATAAAAAAGTCGCACTGTTTTTCTTCTTTACACCAAGTAAATGACTTCTTTAAAAATGCTATCCTGAATCTTTCCTCACACCTGGGCCTGAGGAAACTCCAGAGTGAGATTCATTTTAGAACTGTATTAGGAAATCACACAAGTAAGACGAGTAAGAAGCAACCAGAAGTGTTCACTGAAATTAGGTGGTTACAAAAAGACTATTTGCATGTAAAAACTTATTATTTCCAGCTGACAGCAATTAAACCAGTGTCAGAGATGGAATGAAATTCCCTTAAGGGAGCCTTGTATGAATGAGACAGTTAAGCATTAGAAAGAGTGTGTATGACAGATGGAAAAGCTTGAGAGAAATGACAAGTCTATCAAAGCTGAAGGGGGTCACAGTTCATATTCTACAGCTATTTTGTGGTATGCAGGATGTCTCTCAAGAAGAGCCCTGCAGCTCTCTGCTGTCAGCAACAGCAAAGCAGGTGTGCACATGTGTCTGAGAGGCAGAAGTAGATGCCTTCTATTTTGCATGCCTGATCTTTTTTTTTTTCTTTCTTTTTTCTTTTTTTAAATATACATCAACACTTCTTAAAACTTGGCTTTATTTTTTCAACACTTCTTGTTTTGCTAAAATTCTGCAGTTTAGGGGAGTGCCATTTAGAAGTTGTTAACAAAGTGCAATTGCAACTGATTACTTAATTTCATATCAGCCCTTTGCGACTGTAAAGCAGCCTGTGGGCTGTGTGTGTCATATACACACATTCTGAGTCCTGCCCTTTTAAAAAGGAGTGGGATGTGTGCCAGGTGTCTGCAAAACAGTTCAAAGAGTGGAGAAGCACAATGAAGGGAAATGAGACAGTTTGCCCCTGGTATGCTATTTTGACAGAACAGAAATGATTCTGCCTCATCATGTTGCAGTCCTTCACAGTTAAGAGGGGGGTCTCAGCTGCAGCTTCTGTCCTGGCCCTCAGGAATCTGTTTGCTCTTGTATGCCCTCATGTAACTTGAAAAGCAGCAGTATCTAAAACAAGCTTTTGATAGAAATAAGAGTTCTCTGATCATGTCATACGTGTCATAGATAGAGGAGCTGCAGGTGCAGCAGTAAATGAGTGCCATAGAGTTTACACAATAACAATTCAGATATTCCAGAATCGTATCAGAGGACATGGCCAAACTAGATCCTCCAGTTTGAGCTGGGCAAAGTTGGACTTGTGCTTGTTCTCGTAACTTTGTAAGAGGAAAATTCCTGAAAGGAATGAGGGAGAATAAACTTGACTGTGGGTCTCCCATACAGGGACTTAGGAAACTGGAGATGGTTGCAATACCTGAAACTGATGCTATCAGTGAGCATGTTTGGATGTGATAAAATCTCTGTCAGTACATGTCTGGGTAGTGGGGCTGTTCATACCCACAACCCTTGAAGAAAACAGGAACACGTTTTCAGTTTTCTGCATGTACAGGTAGAAAAGTGATCAGCAGAAGGATAGAAGTGGAAATAAACTGAACAAAGAGATAGCACAAAATCACCTCTCTTGACTCTGTTGCTAATATCCAACTATTGGTCTTTTGAGTCAGTTTTGTTGTAATAACTATGTTTCTTACATTTTGAGAACTGCACGTGACTGTAGAACTTACTGCTGAAGCAGTAAAAAGACACTCTTTTTTGCAATGTAACTTCTTACTGTATTGTCTGCTTTTCACTGCGCAGCGTAAATATAGCTCAATCTCTTGGTAAGGAGTTGATAAGGTAGAGCTGAATCTCGCATCCAACAAAACCATTATTACAATGACAATCCAATGTTTTTGGTGAAAATCACAGTTTTGATCTTGGCAACAAGGAGAGAATATTTTTTTGCAAGATGATTCTTAATTTTAGTATGATATACTATATCTCTGCTCCAAAAACTGGTTAAAGATTGGAAATAGCTGAAGGTGGTGCTGGCAGCAGTTCAGGTGAAATAGAACAAGTGAGTAGAACCTGGAAGGAGGCATTAATCGGAGTCAGCAGGATGGGAAGCTGTACTCATTTCAAAAGTGTGGGAAGAAAAAGGCTCAGCCCTTGCTTGTTTCTAAATAAAGGATTCGTTTTTATAAAGCTCTTCCCTAACAAGCAAACTAGAAGATTATCTTTAATGGTTTCCTATTACCTAGAGTCACATGTATTATCTGCACATGAAACTGTTAAACTAGAGCTGAGGCGACGTATGTGTATTGTTCATCAACACAATCAGTAATGAAAGTTCAGGGAAAGTTTGCAGTGCCAAGGTACCTACTGTTAATTCTGACTACATGATACTGGCAAGCAGATTCGGGATGCAGTGGTTTCACAGTGCACTTTGTTTTCAAATCTCTCACCTCTATCAGCCCTAAATACTGCTGTCCCATGGCCTGAAATCCTATCTGAGCTTGATTAAGGTGCAAAAATGAGGCTCCTCTCAAGCAAGGGTGTTTACCTGATTCTACCTTAGCTCTGAATCTGCCTTATTATCCAGAAGTGTTTGTGCATTGTGGTAAAACAACTATTGTAGATTGTATATGAGAGCATGTAACATGGGAGTTTATATTTCCAACAGCCAGCCTCTGTCTTAGTAACTGTATGATGCATGAAACTGGTTAATGTGTTATTTTAGTTAATGTGACCAATATTCCCTCATGTCCATTAACTTGAAGCTGTGAATGGTGCTGTAAAATGAAGGGATGGTTTTTCAGTGTGTGGTTCACTTGTATTGCTGTTATAGTACATTGATCAAGATTCTAGGCTTTCTCAAGCTTAGAGATCTCTGCTACTCACTGTTTCTCAAACAGCTGTTGACTGTGTGCTGTCTCCCAAATAGGCTTTTTTCTTCATCGCACTTCTCATGTCAAAGGTGAACACCATTGCACTATTGCTATTTCATTTTCCAAATTGCGTTAGGACCTGTGCCGTGGGAATCCATTTAACTGTCATGGCATTGTTCATTTACTGTAACTTGAATCAAACAGTTGGCAGATTTAGCTTGATGGGCTGTGAATCCAGATGTTATCCTTCTCTTTCTCATCACCCAATAAAATATGTATTCAGGACTTTGTTACCTTGGGGATAATTTATCAGCTTCATTATGGACCCTTCCCTTACCCTGAGGTAAATTGTTGATCTTTCCAGTGAAGAAGTGAAGTTCCACAGTATATAGTAGGTCATTTCAGAATGTCTCTGGAGGCCATTTCTCCCTGAAAGTGTATATTAGGGCCTGGGGACTACTTCTAAAGCTCTCATAATAGACTGTCACATTGGTGATAGTGTGCTTACAATGCACCTCAGAACTGAAGGAGACAGGTTTGTTTTTGAAAAATACAGGCAAATATTTCTGTTCTACTCATTAGTGACTGGTAAGTCACTGGTGCATTTCTGTTTGATGTCTGAGTGTAAGAACAAGCTCACATGAGTTGTCCACTTATTTCTGCTCATCTAGCATTATCTTGAGGAATTTACCATCCACTGAGGAACGGCCTCAAGCTGTGCCAGGGGAGATTCAGGTTGGGCGTTAGGAAAAGCTTCTTCTCTGAGAGAGTGGTCAGGCACTGGAACGCTCAGGGAGGTGGTGGAGTCACTGACCCTGGAGTTGTTCAGGAAACATTTAGTTGTTGTATTGAGGGACATGGTTGGATGGTTGGACTGGATGATGTTAGAGGTCTTTTCCAACCTTGGAGATTCTATGATCTTTGCCATGTATAATTCATAGAAAGCCAGTCAAAAGCCAAAAAGACATCAGCTATAAGATGGGTTGAGAAAGTAGGGAGAGTCACATATATTCAAATATAGGTGCATTTATATTTGAAGGATGAAAAAAGCAAAGCACAAGAGAAGAATGCTTTAGTAAATATTATATACCAGATAGCTATCAATCTCCACGCAGCCTGGAGAATATGTTCCCCTCTGGTCCGTGTACTATATATGCATGCACAGTCCTTCTCTTTAAACAACAAAAAAACCCAATGATACACTGTTTCCCTTCTTTTATGAATAGATGGCTTTTTATCATCCCAGATTTCAAAATAATTGCTATCAGTAATAAAACAAGTGAAACCTCCGCTAGCCAATCTGATAAGCTGAATGGCTAAATGTTTTCTTTCATGATAAGAATTGTGTAAGCAAAGCTACAAGTGATTAAAAACAATATTGGCATTAAAAAGGACCAAACAGTGAAATTTGGGTAATTTTTAATGTCTTTTTAAAAGATACTTTGCCTATGAAACATTGCATTTTTAAAGGAAATATTTCTCAACAAACAGCTCTGCTGTTTGAAAGTTTCCTATAAACTTTGTGGATGTTATTCAAATAATGTGTTTATGGCATTCTTAAATAGATGGAGAAGCAATCATTGTAATGCAATCTAGAAATCTGCAGTAATGCAAAAAAGTTCTGAAGGAGCTGCCAGAAGATAAAAATGCAGGAGATCTAGCCATTTAAAAGTAGAAGAGATTTTAAGAAAGAAATTCAGGTTGCTGTTGTACTATTGTGTGTAGCATCACATGGATAGATTGCAGGTTACTGTAGTTATATGGGTAGTTTTGAGGTGTCTCGGTGACCATAGCTAATGCAGTTTCAAAAGTTTCACAATGCGGTTCTGAGAACTTTGTATTTCCTGAAAGGTATTCTGCAAAATTTGAAACCTCTTCAGCTTCTCTCATGTAGTTTCTTTTTATCTTATGCAATCTTATTTCAGGTCTGAAAATGACACAACAGTGCTCGATGTTGCTTATTTTTGCAATTACCCTTTCTCCTTTAGAGAGTCCCTCTGCCATTTTTTTTTTTTTATGGTAAAATATTAATTTCTGATAAAGAATTCAGCGTACGTGGAGATGTAGCTCATTTCTAAAAAAGTTTGCGTCAAGACCTCTGTTCATTAATTTATAGCCTCCAATACAGAGTGACAGTAAACTCCAAGGATTTTTCAGATTTTTCAGGATATTTTTCAGCCTGGAAATAGCAGATAAAGGTAGACTCTATTAATGAAAAGTGTACAGGCATAATAAATATCGCTTAATTACGGTAGCTAATGTACAACAAAATTTTACTGTGAAGTATATATAAGTTTGGGCAAAACTGACACTTGAATTTTGTATGGTTTAGCATCACAAGAGACTGAGACAGATCGAGCTGTTGGTTGTTTCTTTTACCAACTTTGTTTCTGATCAGGCATATTAAAATAGTCACAGAGAGCTGCAGATTCACTTCTGTAGCAGTAAGGAAGAAAAAATTACAATCCTGTAACAATCACTAGAGACAATCCCTTATGGATTAAAATCATGCTCACATTTTTTTTTCTTTTTCTTTTTTAATCTGTTCCATACTCACAGTCTTCTTTGCATGGCAGATAAGATCATCTATAAGTGTTTAAGGATGTGATTTTGGGGATGTCTCCAAATATCCATTCTTCAAAGATGCCTTTGAAAAATCCCAAGCTATTTCATTTATGTATTTTTAAAGCTATCTTTGTTAGAGAGAAATTTGTTAGAGGTGTCAGAGAGAAATTTGTTTTTCAGATCGCTTCTTTTATTGGTTAAAAAATAATTTATTTAGAATTTATATCACTTGCACCATCTTAGTGTCACAGTGACTTTACCAATATAAAAACCTCTTGTGTCAAAATAATACAGTTTTACAACTGTCTTCTCTAAGTCCTAATTAAATAGTGTCAAAACATCCCCATAGCCTAGTCTAAACACATTTGAGTCCAAAAAATTAACACATGCAAGGCTTTTTTTCTAATATTATTATTCAATTAAAAATGAATTCCCCTTCCCTAGTCCAAAGCAAATCATTACACCACTCTCAGAGGACCAATTCCTTTCTATTTGCACCAGTACAGCTGCCAGAAATCTCTTAATATGGTTTAAAAAAAAAAAAAAAGATTTAAAAGGCAAGCAGTCTTCAAGTGAAGCACCATGAGGAGCAGGAGCAATGAGGGCTCCCTGTGGGCAGCCAGGGCCTGCCTCACTGCACTAGCCAGAAGCAGAGAGCTGGGGGTACCAGGACACCCAGGCTGCAGGCACCTATACCTCCCTGGGGATGGGCTGCTATCAAACTGAGAAGTCACATGAATCCAAGCAGACCAACCTCAATGAGGAGCATGAGGAGCATGCTCTCAGAGCCCTTTCACTGAGATCCAACGTAGCACTTAGGTGCTGCAATCCAAGAGGCGCCTGGAAAAATAACTGCCATCTCTGAAGTAGCCCTTCCAATGAAAAATCCCAGCAACTGTCTTCTAATGTGGAGGAGGTGACAGAAACCAACTTAGGGCAAGCAGAGGCCAAGCTGTTGTTTGTGGTTTTACAGGACAAAAGCTAAACGCTAACAGAAGTTGGTCAGTGGCAGTATAAGGACCCCAATACACCACCTCAGCATTCTAGTTGGTGGTGTATAGCATTGTACATTTCAGGTTTTGTGGCTTCAAATTGCCATGAAATACACAAGTAACTGAGACAGCAGACCTCTGATTTCATCATATATATTATGCAGAAGTTGCTTTGTTATTCATGAGTGAAGAAGAAAGTTGGAGAAGGAGAATCACAAACAAGAAGATAGCAGAATACAAACCTAAGGATCTCAGCATCTCAGGTAATGAAAATAGAGTCCAGAGTGATGGGAGAATCTGGGGAAATAAATCCTTACAATGTGAGTATAAGAAGCTATAAAAAAAGGCAATCATCTGCATAGAGGACTGTCTTGGAGAGACTGGAAACGATGTGTATCCAGCGGTTTTACAGCTAATCCACCAGGATGTCTAGAGAGATCTAGTTTTTCTAGGTTCCCACATCATATTGACTGTTTTTCACTAGACAGCAATTACTAGACTATTGAGTGCTCACATTAATATATGTGACATGACAGCACGCAGACACAGTTTCCCCATCCACGATTTCCTCTGGTGTGTGCTGGAGTAAGCTACAACAGGAAATGAATAAATTGCTTTCCACATTGCTTTCCCTGCTCTCCACACCATAGAAGCTGTAAAGTGCAAGCATGTGAAGTGCAAACCTGTGAAAGCATAGATGGGTCTGTGTGCATGCCTGAGTATGTGTACGAATACGAGGGAAGCAGGGTAGATGATTTGTGAGTCTTTCCATGCTGCAGAGCTGAGTACTGTGCAAACACTCCTGGCTAATAGGAAACTCAGCATAAGTATACTATCATGGCACACGGCTCAAGCTGCTATGGTCCTCAGAGACAATGCAATACTGAGTAAAGATACCTGCCTACATCATCAGTAATGTGGGAGTGCAGTTCTCCACTGGGCAGTGCAGAGATGCCATAGGTTACCATGCTGATAATCGTCAGATTTTCAATGTTTTTGAATTTCAGAAGACTAAATGGAATAAACGAATTGCAGGTAGCTAGCAGACGTATGACCTGTCTTCTAATGTTCAGCCCAGAAATGCCTTTGTGAGATCAGTTTCGATGAGGGCTGCTCTAAAAATAATGCCTCCTGTTTTCTTACATTGGCCCATGACGTAAGAGGCAGGTGGTGGGGGTGCAGCAGTAGATCAAACATGTTCAATCCGTGGCACATCGGCCACATGACGCCACCCCCTGCTCCCACACCATCATGGAAGTGGCTCTTTTCTGCCAAAGCCTGGCCCAACCATATACGTGCACCCATCACTCAGCAATAGTTAGACATCAATGTGTGATAGATGTCATCTGGGCTGAAGCCAGAGCACAGGGATGGAACAGTGCAGTGCTGACTGAAGTCATGGCAAACAATTTTATGCATTTTGATACATTGGCTAAAGTCCTGTGAACAGTGAAAAATACGCAGCTGTGCTTTCAATTTTGATAAAGGAATTTGAGAACAGGTTTCAAAATTGCTGAAAAAAACACTTTTTTGGTACATTTGCAACTCCACTGTCAGTCAGCATAAATACATGGCCTGCAATTTTTCATATAAAATCTACAGAATTGCAATGAGGCATTCAACTCAAAAATTTGATCACGTTTCTTTACCAGACTTCTATAAATCCTATCTTATGAGTGAGAAATAGCCTGCACTTCACAGTTGCACCTCATTCATGTCACTGCTTTTTGGCAGTATGCACATTTGTGAACAAATGTTTTCAAGGATGAAGCACAGGAAAAATAAAATTTCATCAAAAATCTGTCATGAACACCTGGAGAACTCACTGAGAGTTGCAGCCTCTGCCATTGAACCAGGCTGATGTGTTCATTTCACAAAAATGAGGTCTCATATCCCACTAGTTTTAGGGTTTTGTTGCTCTTCCTTTTTTTCTATTTTTTCATGTTTCAACAACAACAAAAAAATTGTTGCTTATATATATTAACTGATGTTGAGGGCTGCTCTAAAAGTAATGCCTACTGCTTAATTATGTTGGCCCACAACATCAGAAGTGACTACTGGTGGTACGGCAGTAGAAGTGAAACCTTTAAACCTTCCCACCAGCAGAGGGGCAGTCTGACAAAATGGTGTCTGACATGGAAGTACATATGAAGCAGAGGGGCTCACTTTCATAATCTGATGAACATTTTCTATTCATAGTTCTTTTATTTGACAGGAAAAATCTCACAGTTGTCGTAGAAGTTGTCATTGCTAGATAGCAAATTTTTTTGTGCATATGACCTAATTGATTTCTTTTGATGTATTTCTCTGGGATAAGCATTAGCTTGTGAAATGATTAAAACCTTCAAACAGGAGCTACTTGGGAATAATCTATGGAGGAAAATGGAGGAAAAACCATATCAGTAATTCCTATCTGCCTTCACAGTAAAAGCATTAAACTTAAGTGATTCATCCAGTTGCTTGCTGAGATTCTTGAGTGCAGAATTTGTCATCTTGCTTCAACAGTCTCGCTTTTTAACATAGTCTACTTAAAGATATGTCTTTCTTTTTATCAGCACATACTTTCAGGTAGCATGTTGAATAGATTGATGATATGGATTTCCAGAAGGAAGAAAGGAATGAAACCTGTCCCAATTCACAGCAGTTCCAATTGAAAGAGATATGCTGCAGCTGTGCAACAGGCCAGTCCTCTCCTTGACCTCTTTATAACAGGTGGTGCCAGAAATTAGTCTGATATTTGTCTGGGAGGAAGGTAGGGGAGCTGATGGTAAAGATGGTATGTGGGGAGAAGGATATATATATATATATATATATATATATATATATATATATATATATTAATATATATATATATATATATTTTTTTTTTATTATTTTTTTTTTTTCTCCTGTGTATGTTTGCTTAAATATGGTATTGATTTTCAGTTGCTGCTTATTTGTGCTGCTGATGGAGGCCGCTTAATGTGCCAGCTCAGAAGGTGAGAAGCTTCTTGCTGTGTGGCCCCTTTAGGTGTCCTGTTACCTTTTTTTGATTTCTGAGGATCTATCAGAAGTCACTTGTGCTGCTGGTGGTAGACTGTAATCTCACTTCTGTGCTCTGCAAAAGTTTTGGTGCTGCTGATGCTTAAATGTAGCTCTTCCTCCTGGCACATGTTCCACAAGAATGTTATTGCTCTAGTAATTTGTTTGTTATGAACCAACCTGATGCCTTTCAGGAAGGCTGTGAAAGTATGTCTCTTGAGAAAGCTGTGAGGCTGGTTGTACAGGGTGCTGATGGTTTTGTTCCTTCCAGGAACGAGGCCCATCTTCTTTCTGCTCTAGGGATAGAAACAATCTGCATACTGTAGTTCTGAATAGGAGTTTTGTTGCTGTATTTTGTATGTCTTCTGTGGGTACTACCTTTACTCTGTTGGAAGGCCTCCTGTGTAGTGAAGTTTGTTTTGAGGTAGGGGTACTAAATCACCATCCCACTCGTGCTCTTAAGGAGATGTGAGTGATAAGCTGCTGGGCAATGCTCTGTTGCCCTTTTGCCATCATCTTTGTGCCCTGCCTTGTTCTAACCTAATATCTTTAACAAGTTCTTTGCTCTGTATGTGTGTGAAATAAGAATATAGTTGTGAGGCAGTAAAACAAGTTCCAGGAAGCTGTTGTGAAGCTTTATGTGGCAGGGAAGGTGTTTGGGCGATGATCAGTTTTGCTGCTTTGATCTTGCATAACCATTTAGAGGGAGATACTGAAACACTGCTAAAGGGATGTGGAGGAGAGATTAATTTCTTAAAGAGCATAGTTCAGAAACGCATGTCTTTTAAGCTAACTGCCTCTATCAATCTATTTCTGTGTAGAAGAAGCAGAAACCTCTGGCTATCTGACAGGAGCAACTGTGGATTTCTTAGTGTCTCCTTGAGAAAATTGAAATTCTTCAACTTTTCTCTGTTTAGATGATCAGAGAAAAAAGACCCTGTTTCCAGTGGCAGAATGAAATGAAGAAGATAACTTGCTAACAAATCAATTCATAAATTATTAACATAACCATTAGAAACTCTTAGTGAGGTGAAAAAGGCTCCACAGCTGGACTTTAGAATGAACTTGGTGCCATCTTGAATGCTGTAATGCCTTGCTGATTCTTTCAGAAGGGGGAGTAGTAGTGCTGTGTGGGATTTGTACCATGACTTTGTAGTTGAAGGACTAAATCTTGGCCTCCTTTCTGGGGATAAGAGAGAGGAGTATGTGGAGAATGTTGAGAAGATGTTCCCAAAAGCCACATAGCAGAAACAATGAAAAAGGGAGGGCTACATCTTGGGCTGTTATATCCCCTGTGTATGTTTACTGTGAGTTCACCTGAAATTTCTAGCTGAAGCTGTTGCTGTGTACTTAAATTGCATAGTCTCTGTTGAACACTGTGAACTTACAGCACATTTTTCCAAACAGAAACTGAGTATTTCTGCTGATTGGTTTTTTTTTTTCTTTTCTGAGTCCTGCTTTATGTCTCTGTGATTAAAAGCTGCTGTATATGTACATTAGATATAGGAAAATCATTTCCTTATATAGTAGTCTTTATTCAAATTGAAGGAGCTGCACTGCTGCAACTCAAAATAATTTGACCAGCAGTATTAATGGATGGGTTCACAGTGATGGCTTTGACTTCTATTTACTTTGCTTTCTGTGAGATGCTGCTTTTTTTTTTTTTTTTTTTTTTTTTCCCAGGGATAATAGACAGAATTTCCTCAGAACCACAAAGTGATTCTTTGTGCCCATACCATACAACAGTAGGTGTTCTGCTGCAAGGATGAAAAAAAAAAAATCTAAACACCTTAGAAAACTCTTAACTGTAAGAAGAATGTACAATATTCTAAGGAGGCTGAAGATGAAACGTGTATCTCCTGAAATGTAGATGTCTTCAAGAAAGATAATGCTTTCTGATTTGCTTATTCCAGGATTATGAGAGTAAATGCTTCTGAATGTTTTATTAGAAGTGGATCCTTGGAGACATTAATCAGACTCTTAAGTTAGTAACAGATGATATCCACATCCAACTGGCCCCTGAATGTATGAAGCTCTTACCTGGTTGAGAACAAAGGCGCTATTGTTAGCAGCAATTTACTGATTCTTGGGCCGAGTTCACTAGTTCAGGAAAACACTAAGACTGTATCCATGGAGCTTTTCTATTAATAGACTCTAGAAAGGATAAAACACAGGATAAAGTAGTAAATTGTTTCTTAGTAGATAGAAAAAAATTCCTGAAGCTGAAGATTTTCAGTGCGATTTCTTTTACTTGTCCTGAACCATGCTCACTGGAATGCCATAATATAATTAATTTGCAACTTCCCTGGGCAGGCTTACAGTTCATAAAATAAATAAGAATTTGTAGTGATGCCTGGCTTTTAGCAATTGGAAATTGCAACATAAAAACAATGAGTTATGTGCAAGAAATATGGATAGAGATCCTCACCTACTTCATATGTCTGAGTGTTGAATTTGCATTTCAGAGAAGGCTTCAGTCATGAAGTGAGGTGATTCATTGTACTCTGCACTGGTTCTTAGTGGGTGTAGTGTGTGTTGCTAGTGCTTTTCCCTGTAAAATGTAACCAGTAGCTATTAGTTGGGTCAAAAATCTGGTGCACTGATCTTGCATGGTCACTTTCAGCTTCTGATTTTTGGAAGGAAATGTTTGTGAGTTACCCAGTCCTGAAAAAGCCATGTTTATTTATCTTTGTCCTGATGAATATGTCTTGTGCATACACTGATCAACCTAGCTAACAGTTTATTGACTTTAGTGGGTTAAATTAATTTAAACCACAAACTGCAAATCTCTCTAGCTCTATCTGCTAGGTAGTTATTTGCACTGGAATAATAGCACAGTCTAGGGAATGTTGTCAACTTACTAGCATAAAATGGTCAGATCTACAGTGTTACTTTCAGTACTGCTGAATAAAAGTACTGCCACTAATGAACTACTTCTAGAAGCTCTAGAAATCTGTCATATGCTCTATACAGCTAGAGTGGCAAGGGGTAATGTGGCCTTGGAAACTGCTGACATTTTTCCATTTATTTCAGTTTTGATGTAAAGCTTTTAATCAAACAGTGTTAATTAAAACTCTGAATGAAATATAGATGAATTTTTCTATTCCCGTTTAATGGGAATGAAAGTTACCTCCCATACTCTAACATTTGGAAAAAGGCACTAATAGTCAAATCGTAAACAGATTTATCCAGGTAAAACAAAACCTGTGGTTCCTGCCTGCATAATAAATCTGTTCTATACTGGAACTGAAGAACAGCAAAATTAAGCCACTGAAAAAATCTGATATATATTTTTTTTTTTTCCTGTAAATCTGTTAGTATACTTTTCTTTTTTTTGATATGAGAGTTAGAATATGAGTGATTTCCTGGGTACTCCCTTGCTAATTTGACCTTGAATCATATACCCTATAACTAAGTTTATTCAGTTAGCTTTCTGTCTCAGAGTTTCGTGGTAAAGTACTCCAAAAAGGAGGTTGTAGAAGGGCATATGAGTTGTATAAAAAAAATACCTTCTTAGTTCATGCTAGTTCTGAAGAGGTAGAAGCAAGTATACACATTGATGCATCAGATTTCTGTATTAAAAAAAAAAAATAAATCTTCCCAACTTTTGCATTGCATTTGCTGTTTGTGAAGAGCGAACAGCATCTGAATGTGACAAGTATTGCAGTGTAGATCAGTGAAGCACTGATGTTTTCTACTGATTTTTGAATGTTTGGAAATGCCTACATCTTTGGGCTTAATGGAGTCGTAGAAGACCAGGGTTACAAGAGACTGCCAAGATCATCTAGTCTAACTCTATCTACCACCATCATTTCCTCACTAAACCTTGTCCATTAATACAAATTATGAGTGTTTCTTGAACACCACCAGAGCTGGTGGCTCAGCCACCTTCCTGAGCAGCCTATTCTAGTACCTGACCCACTCTTTCAGAGATAAATTTTTTCATAATATCAGTTCTTCTAATGAATGATGCCATTGCTGATTTGGGGACTCATTTTCCTCATGTTTAATGCTCAGGTGACAATGTGAAATGGTATTGTTTTGCCTTGATTCAAATATGTTGCTTTGTCACAGATCTTCCTGCACAGTTGACTGGAATCTGTCCGTATTCTAGTGAATGTTGTTTTTTTTTTTTTCTGGCTAACATGAAGATTGATACTGAAGATCTGCTTGGGGGTGTGGCTCTACTTAATGCAGTGTTGTTCTTGCTAGTCCAGGGAAATCTATGGAAATAGCATAAATAGTTGAGTGGGAGCAGGTGGGCTGGATATCCTTAAATTGGAAAAAAACAAATTGCTGATTAATTGTGAAAATGTGGGATAGAGACAAGCATCTTGTATCTATAAGCACTACTACTGAGCATAGAGCTTGAATTTTGCATTTTGTCTTTTTTTTTTTTTTTTTAGTGTTCAGTTCTGGGCTTCCAGGTATAAGACAGGTGTGGACATATAGGAAAGTCCAATGAAAGGCCAGGAAAATGATTGCGACAGAAGTATCTCTCCTATAAGAAAAGGAAGAGAGAGCTGGGATTACTTAGCATGAGAAGAGTCTTAGGAGTGATCTCATCAATGCCTATAAATAGCTGCAGGGAGGATGGAGCCAGGCTCTTTCCAGTGGTACTCTGTTCCAGGATGAGAGACAATGGATGCAGACTGGAACACAAGAGACTGTCTAAATATCAGGAAGTGCTTCTTGAATGTGTGGGTGACTGTGCAGCCACCTCCTTGGAGATCTTCAAAAGCCACCTGGATGTGGTCTTGTGTGCTCTGCTCTGGGTGTCCTTGCCTTGAGCAGGAAGGGTGACCTCCTGAGATCCCATCCAACCTCAGCTGTTCTGAGATTGTTTTGTACTGTTTGCTGAAGAACAGAATCCAAAGTTGCATGACTACAGTGGTATGAAGGCTGGATTATCACAGCTCAGAGTGAAAGGGGAAATGAAGGCCTATTTTACATGGTCCTGAAATTTCTGAATTGTCAGCTTGATTGGCAGAATATACCACTATGATGAGAGAAAACATCTATGATTTTATGATCTGTGTCTAGAGTTAGTAGATCTTTAACTTAATTGAAAAACACATTATCAAATGTGCAATTCCTACTCTAGACTGTAGGAAAGAAATCTCCCACAACTAACTGCATTGCTGGAATATTTTGGTTTGGACACTGATTCTCAGGAGTGGGAAGATAAGTTCATTTTATTACTGGTTAAATCTTACAGAGCTAGTTTCAGTGTATTTAAAAACACATACTTTCAATTTCAGAAATATTTTAGGGTACTAGAGAAGAAGAATATCAAATATGTCCATATTCATATATGGGTCTCATCTGAACCTCCTCCCCCTTGTAAAGTGAAGTATTTGGGCAACAAAATGGTTGAGGGACTGATGGATAATATTCATACAGATTGAGCTTGAACTTCAAGCAGAGAATGTTTTTGGAGCCAGAACACTTTTTTTTTTTTTTTTTTTCTTTTTTTCCCCATGCTGGAATTGGTTGGGTTCTGTTGTAGCTGTTCCTACCACTCAATTCTGGAGAAAGTTCTGATTATCACATTTGCTGATGCAGCAAGTTGCTGTTCACATCTGAGTCATGGACAATGGAAGTTGTTATTTCAATGGAACATCAAGTTGGGACTTGCCTGCTAATGTGTTTATTTTCCATGTTTCTCTTTTGTGCTAGACCAGTACTCATTACTGTTCAAGTTCCACAACTTAATTTACCAGTTGCCACAATGTCTGTAAAATCCAAAACAGGTGCTGATCTGTTCAGTATGATATATTAGTTTAAATCGCCAAATTATGAATTGCTACAATTTATATAGACAGGAGTCTGAATCAAAATTTTGGATCTAAAACACCCCGAGCATGAGGAGGATTTGGATTCAGATCTAAACTCTGTGGTTTGGGTTTTTCTTTAATCACATGCTGTTGCTAGCCTCTATTTCATGTGTCTAAAATGTCCCAGCTGTGCAGAGTATTTCCATGAACATGTTGGACTTGTTTTTACACAGATGTAAATCAGGAGTAAGTTAGCTGAAGTCAGTGCAACTGATGCCAGTAGATGTGTGAGAAAATATCTAGGCTTTCTATACAATGTCTTTGTATGTTAGTATAAAAGGGGCATGTATTATCTGTATCATCTTTAGGGGATGCATATCTGCAAGTCTTTGCGTGTATGCTGGTATCTTGCAGATATGCTAGCAAGCAAAAAATATTATGGAGTGAGAACGTTAGTTCTTTACAACAGTCATTTGAAACTTTTTTTTTTTAAAGGTAGGTCTCAGTGCCATTGTTGTATTCTCCTTGCTATCTATCTCACACCTCGCTGGTCTTTTCTGTGCTCTCATACCATCAATGCATCGTCTTCACACTTTCATAACCATGTCCCAGTGCACCTTATTGATTGCCCTACATTTGTCATCTTTACTTTAAGACTGCCACTTATCAGCAATTAGGAACTAACATTAGTAAGTGTTTCAGGTACAGAGCTGAATCAAGCATTTACAGTCAATCCAGCTTTTCCTATTGAATTACTTAAAAGTTTCCACAGAGCTTGAACTGTGAAGAAACCCAAGATCTCCTTAGGTTAGACAGAGCTTGCGAAAGTCTTGTTTTTGTTATCTCTTTCCCTTCTTGTCCCCTCTTTCATTATTCTTGTATTCATATCCCTTTTTGGATTGAAATATAACTGTCCCTGTGGTATTTCGTGTCCTGGCCAGAAGCAAGAACTCCTGGAAGTGTTGTTGCAAAACTTGTCTTTTATCTAATGCTCCTGTGTAATTTTCCAGACTTGTAGAACTTAATCTTTGTGTGTTTCCAGATTCACGCTGGATGAAAATAAATTACTCTTCATTTACTTTTATCTTTACTTGAATGCAGTTGCTCTTTTCCTCTGTCACCAAAGGAGAGTGCTTGGCTTACCTGTTCTAGTAGAAGTGGTCTGACTTCCACCATATCGTACAAGCAAGGAGAAACTGCCTCACAGATTTTTGTATTTCCAAGACAGCATGCGGTCTCTGCCCAACTGCAATTCCCCCGGAGGAAGATGGTCAGACTTCTCATTAAGGGTTGTTCATTCTTGCCTCTTCTAGCCAAGAACAATATAAAACAGGGTGAATCAAGGGTAAGATCTGTGCAGTTACCAGATGGTGTTCAATAACACTTAGCATGAAAGTATTAGCCACTAAGGGAGCAAGAGTGAAAGTAAGGCCTGTGGAGTTTCATGTTGTACTCTATAGCATAGAAGAAATAGTTAACTCAGATAGCTCTGAAAAAGTAATAAAATAATGGGGGAAAAAAAATATATATAATTAGATCTGCAAGCCCTTCTTCAGCAAAGTATTTTGCCTTGGCTAAGAAAGATATATATCTTGATAAACTCTTTGTAAGTTGCCATTAGATATGTACATTTGGGACAGGCAAGGATGAATAGTCATTGACTGTTTCTTCCTGGGCCTGGCAGTATTCTAAACTTTACCAAAGGTGAATCATGTGAGGAACATCTGGGCTCCTGTTGCTGTGTCCATGAAATACAAGCCTTTTGAGAACATGGGCTGGCTTTCTAGCAGTAATCAGCTATAGCTTCAATCTCATAAGAGAGGCTTAAAAAGATGCAGGAAAAAACAAGTCTGCTTTGGCTCCAGTGTTTTTATTATACGTCATATATTGCTCATCAGGGATGAGTAATATTTAAATGATTATCAGGAGTGTTTTTGGAACACAAGTTCAAATGAAGTGTTCAAATGAAGTTCAAATGAAGATAACTTTCTAAACAAAATGAGAGCTGAACTGGGGAAAACTCAAAGGTGAAGGGATACCTATTATGGGAATAGGGGAAACTTCTGGCCCTTAAGGCTTAAGGATAGGCACACCTACAGTGACTGGATAATGGTATATTTTCCCCCACACTGATAACTGAGGCAATCTTGGTTAGGAATTAAAAGTTTAAAGTAAAAGATTGGTCACTGCTGAGAACCATGTTCCTCCAATTCTTATCGCTAACTTTCTCTACTGGAATTTTATGAATACTTAAGCATAGATAACTCCTGAATCCATTCCCTTTATATTGGAGGCACCAAATCACCTGCCTCTTTGTAGTTCAAAATTCAGCTTAAAAGCTCTCATTTTTCAGTACTTCTTCTGCAGGGATTGCTTGATATAGTCTTAGAATTCACTAATTAAATTTTTTGTAGCATCTTTCTGTATTTTAAAGGAACATCTGGAAGTGACAGAGGATTAGGTTTTAATGCTTCCTGGTTGTGACTTCACTATGGCCAAAGAACAGGATCTTGATTTGATTCTTGTACAGGATTATGTAAAAGAATGTAGAGTATCTCCTAACTGACAAGATTTTTAGGCTTAGAAATGCATGGAAGAAAAGAGGTTTAGTAATGGGCAAGTAACAGTTTATGAAGCAGTTTAGCTAATAAAAATACCATGTGGAAAAGTACTGCATTGGTCTATTATTTCTTTGGGCGTTATGTGCATGTGAAAGCATGTTTTGTTTCCATCTGTATAAGGCTATTCCGCATTTGAACTAGGAGATAGCAAATTTCATTTATTGTAGAATTCCTATGACTCTGCATTTGTTTTTTCTCAAAGACTAGGGTTGAAACTACTGAAAGAGCCAGGATTTTGACTGGACTTTCTGAAGCAGTAAGAATGAGCTGTTCTTTATCATATTAATTTCAGCTGACTCATGTCATTTCACCTCCCCAGACCAATGAGGGTTGGTTAAACTATATCCAAACCAGTCATAAATTACCAATGAATCAGTAACAGAATATTTTGGATTGGTATACAAAAACATTTCTTGCTCCATATTTAGTAAGTTTGGATCCTTGTGTGGTTCAACAATATTTTACAGAAACAAAACATTCTCAACTTCAAGCGGAGTCTAGTTTCGTTAATAAAATTTTTAGTGCATGGATGGCAAGGAGTTTAGCCAGTTTACAGCTGCATCCCTATTAAAGCAGCAAATAAAGGCACGTAATTTAAATGCTCTGTATTCAGAACTTTCTGCTGTCATTTATTTAGTTTATCTGGTAGATGTGCTGATACTAAATGCATGGTATGCAGTGGATAAATCATGATCTCAACTCCTTGCTGTAATAATCCTTGCTACCTTTCCAACTGGGAGAAGAAAAGATTAAAATATTTGGATGTAGAAGTTATGAAGTTATGCTAAGGAACATACTCTCCTTGGCTGGAGTACTTGGTAAACTTGTAATTTGGTTGCGATATTGCTGTTGAGAAGTTTTGTGGTACAGATTTTAGACAAATTAATGGCAAAATTCAAGGATAGGAACGTTGCTGAGAAAAACAGTATAAAATAGACTTCTGTATTGAGAGGTTCTATATTACTACAGGTATTCTGCATTGCTACATAAACATTAATGTAACACATCTATTTTATGCTTTGATGGATATGTTAAGAATGATGTCATAGTATCTATAATTTATAGCTACATCCAAGAAAATGTCAGAAAACTGAAAATTGTTCCTGGAGCTGTAGTGCACATAAGCACTGTGCTAAGCTGTTGTAGAAAAAGCAAGTAATCCAGGCTTAGCCAGAGAACTAAAGTTAAAGTCAACTCTGTGGCCTCATTCAAATGCTGATCTTGTGGCTTTGGCACTTAGATAATGTTTTGCTCTTATATGGCATCTTTCATTCATGATTTATGAAATGCTTTACAGAGACAAACAAGTATGGTAGTTTGATTTTTTTTTTTTTTTTTTTTTTTTTTTTTTTTTTTTTTTTTGGGGGGGGGTGACAACTGAAAAAATGCAAAGAGATAAAATGCATCATCTGTGGTTAGTTCATTGCAGGCAGAAGTGACAGTCCTGAGTACAAGTATTGCCTGATTTTTGGGTAGACGTGCTTTGCTTGTTTCTATTATTGTTATTATTATTAAGAACTTTGCAGATGTATGCATCTTAGAGATTCAGTATTTTATTGCTGTCCTATACACTTCTAGACTCAGAAATGGAAGATAGTTGTGTAAGTCCTTGAATTCAGGATGAACCTTGAAAGCTCAAAAAAATGACAAGTACCTCACTAGTTTTCAAAACATAGAGACTCAATGGCATGCAAACCAAACAACTCAGTCCATGCTTTTTCTTGGAACATCATCCAAATCCCATTAAGAATGACCTTCAACAAAGATATTTGCTTTTAATGGATGCGAAGAGAGTCATAATCTTGTTTACAGAGTATCCTCAAGTGTTTTTAACAAGTAAATATAATTGCCAATTTTGATGGATTCACACAGTTTCTCTTGCTGCAACCTTTGTTAATGGCATGGGCTTTTTTCAGCCATAACTGAATCTTTTTGTAGGAAGGAACATTTGGAAAGATGATGATTGTGATTAAAAAACAGGAATGGGTTTTTAGTCTTGAGTTTAATTCCTAATGTTATTGCAGACTTCCTTGGTAACATTTGACAAGTTACTGAATCTCTGTAGTTTAGTTCACAGTCTGTAAACCGATGCTGCTGGAATTTCTCTTCCTACAGGAAGGTTGTAAAGAGTGATTAATTAAACGAGATGCTCTTATGATGAAAGTAGCATATATTTAGAAAAGGAATGGATCTGCAGAGGACTTAAGTTTTTTTTTTTTTTTTTTTTTTTTTTTAAAAAACCTGAAATGTGTGAATCCTAAAGAAGTATTTAAGTGTGATCCTTTTGTACGGATTCTATCAGTAGTGGGAAAATGCTGCAAGGATAATTTGAGTCATTTCTATAATTAATCTGTAGTACTTGGGTACCTCCTTCATTTCAGGCAGCTTCACATCTGAACATCTTTACCTGGGAGACAAAATTTAAGCCATTGCCAAACCCATGGCAAATGTGTCAGAATCAACTAATGATTCAGTTTAAAATAAGTTGTGGCTGGAGCTATGGTGCAGAATGCATTTTAAAACAAAGAAGCAAACGAACGAAAAAAACAGAGCCAAAATGGACTTCACTGTTTCTTTTCCCCCTCTCATGCTGAAGCTAATTTCAACCAAATTTCTATGTTGCTTCTGGATTTCCGGAGCAATCACACACCATGGAGAAACACCTATGGCTATGCTTCATCTCATCAGCAACAGAAGATGCAATGGTTTGCAAGAGCCAGGTCACAGACTCCATTATATATAGCATGTAGACAGAGGAGGAATAGAATGTGGCATTGGTGGGGCGGTTATGCCTGTTAAATATTATTCCAAATGCTGTAATCTGTGTGAGACAGTATCAGGGAGCTACTGTCCACAGTGAAATAATATTTCATAGGTGCCATTCTGAACATTTTAAAAATTTGTTGGACATAGAAGCAACATCTGTACCATGGAGTAATTATGCTCCCAACTAAAATAATCTGAGAGGATAAGCTCTTGTGACTTTTTTCCAGTACAACTGGAAGCTGCAAATAAGAAATATTGCATCAAAGACTTTGGACTCCAGATATCTTTGTCCTTATGTTGTAGAAATATGTTGGTTATATGAGTTTTTGGGAAGAGTTGAATCTTGCTGGGCATTGGCTCTTCCATTTTGGCAAGAGAAAAAATCTAATTAAAATGATATAGGTGTTCTTTAGAGCTCTATTTCTTCTCTCCTTTGTATTTTTGAAGCAGTTGGAAGACTTTTTAAATACAAATATTACCTAAGCTTCCTTCAGTGTGTAATGAGAGTGTGAGAATTGATTCTCATTGCATCCTATCCCAGAAAGTCTCAAAAAGGAAGTCAGTCAATAGATGAGAGTTTCTCCTATCCTTAGATCCACTGCGTTTGGAAAGAGCACTGAGTTTTTACTTCTGGAGTGCAGTAGTCTCTGCTATTGTTAATTTGTCACTCACAGTACAGCATGTGTGAATGCCATCTTCAGTTTTACAGATTTTGCAGTGCCTAACGTGGTGGGTCCTCACTCACTGATTTTAATTGGAGACGGTGCAAATGCTCCTCAGTCAGATTTCTTATCCATAGCAATTCTTTTTGTTGTTGGGAAATCTCATGTATATGGGTCCAGAAGAGAAAGAAATAATGAACTGCCAGCATGACTTCACCATGACTTGATTTTTTTTTTTTTTAAACTTTCTCTGATGCTGCTGGGCAATCTTCTGGGAAAGATTTATAAGCTACAGGCCAGCTGATGTGTAAAGACAAAGAGCAGCAAGGGAAATGCATTCTGCCAAGAAAGCAAAGCCACTTACAATGTGACAGAGAACTTGGAAAAAAAACCTTTTATGTTCTGATGAATTGCCTGTTTTGTATCCTGGTTTGTTGACCCCTCCACTGTCTTCTAGATATACACAATTTTGTTTTTCATATATGAGAGTTTTTTGTTTCCAAAAGTTCTCGTAACAATTAGAAATAAATGGCTTCCTAATGACTTCTTGCCTTGCAAAACAATGTTTTGAATTAAAGGAAAAAATGTTTTTGCCCAGTGCATAAATGAACATAGAGTTCCGTAAAACCCCAAAGTTGGGAGGAAGTAGAACTGCCAGTGGTTTGAGAAAACCACAGCCAGGTTCTTCTCTCCTTAAAAAAAGTGTTTTCTCTCATTAGGCTTGCTTGTCAAACTCTGGTATATTCCAGATGTATACTATTTAATTATTTGCTTTTATCATGATTTCTCCTTTTGAAGATTACAGTATTTGAATCAAGTAACCTGTTATCTTAAAAATCAACAGTTTGTCAAGAGTAAAATCTACCTCTCGGGTTCTACTGCTTGCCTTCCTCCCAAAATACTTTGTTCTGAAGAAGCTGGTGGCAGTGATAAATGTAAGAGAATTGGAGCTCTGCAGTTATTGTCAGCAAGTTAGCTTTGTAGGTTGAGGATTAGACCTTTGAAGTCTTATCAAGTTTCTGCACTGCGTGAATCAGTTGCTTACTTGATTTAAATTATAAAAAGAAATGTTCAGTTGTGATATTGTCTCATACTGTGTCTTCGTCATTTGAGATGCCTTCTGTGTTCTTTAGTTCCCTAGGAAGGGAAGGCAACCAGCCATATGGAGAGTGGCCAGTTGCCTGCTGATCACGATAGGCAATAAATAGAGTTCCATAGAAACTCAGATATAGAAAAGCCCTGTTTAGCAGAGCCTCTCTGTCCCCCCACAAAGGGAGATTGTTCCCTGCCAGTCTGTATCACAACATCCTATACTGTTTCACTGTAGCTGTTGAAGGGATGCCCCTTTTTTCTTCGATAAATCATTTCTAAAGCTAATGGATTTATTTACTGGGCATTTAGACTACTTTCTTGATGTGAGGGAGAGAAGTACAAACCATCTGAAGTGAGGAAGAAGTGTTTTTTTCCTGGGGGGGATTCTGTACGTAGGAGAGGCTACTGATCAGACATAATTTGCGTGCATCTTCCACCAACCCTCCTGAGCACTGATTATGTGAATTTGTATGAATTTTTCTTTCTGACACCCATCCACTTGAAATTGCTGCTGAACTGGTATGGAGAGCTGGTGTCTTTCTGAGTATGCACAGAGAAGGTTGCAAAGGTGAGGTGGGAGGGAGGGATTCCCTCTCATGATTTCAGAAGAAAATCACATGAGAATGGCAGCCCTAGAGAATGCAGTTTGAGACCACCTGAAAGCTGATTTTCAGGGTTTCTCATGTCCTGTGTTCTGTACCAGTGGATGTGGACATTTCTGAATGCTAAGACAGAGATTCAGACAAATGTTTCTTATTTTCAATTGTGGATCGTGGCTCATAGTTTTGTTTTAAGCTACCTCAGACGCTGTAGGAGTATATGTGTGTATTCTTTAGTCCTAAAATAAATTTCTCAAATATAGAAATGTTGATCTGGCTTAGATTTTATATGCATTTTAAAATAGCATTTCAACACTTTAGAAGCCAAAATATTTTTCATATGAGCAGTCTTTGAATGAGATTAAGTAAAATGTTCCAGTTTTTCCCCAAGTATAATTGTGGTTATTAAAGACACAAACCAGGCAGATTAGCTGTGTGTGAGTAAACTAGCTGGATGGTTGTGCTGGTTCACTTGTATTCTGAAAGTTGGATCAGTACTCATGAAAAGCTTAAGTAAACTAGAGGATAATTCAATACATAGACAATACATCCCACTGTTTCTCTGTTTATTTTCTCCCTGTGTGACTTCTGGCAACTGACAAAAAAAAAACTAAATGAGAACAAGCCGCCAAAAAAAAAAAAAAAAAAAAAAAATTACTAATAACAGTACCACAGGAATGAAGGGCATAAACTTACCAGAGACTTGAGAAAAATGCAGAACATGGGGCACAGGGCACATGGAAAAAAACAGTGGATTGCTATATATGCAGAATAGGATACCTTCAAAGCTGAAACTCTTTCAGTTTGTGTTTAAGGATAAATTTAATGGTAGATTATTTTGTCTCTGGTAACCCAAGTTCTGTTAATCTGTAGGTGTTACATGACTGTTGAACTCCCATACTTAACTGAAAATACTTCAAAACCAAAGACACCAGTGCCTCTGGAAACAAGAAACAGTATCTATATATTTGCTGAAGAAATGCAAAGACTGTAATCTCTCCAGTTGAACATATGTGCAAAGAACACCACTTTTCTAATAGCAGTTCTGGTTTTTTTTAATAATTTTTTTTATTACTATATCTTAAACAGTGCTGCTTTCAGCACTGTACTTTAAAAAAATCATGTTTTCCATTCCAATGTACAGTTCATTTTTCAGGCAGTGCATACAGCAGGCTAATGTATGGCTGGTCTATCAGAGTTTCAATATGATTTTCAATTGTTTTGATGATGCGGTATGAAAGAAACCAATTATTTACCTTAAACTGGGGCTATGATTAATTATAGGAGGAAAAACAGGAAGATTTTTTTTTTATCCACAAAGAGCCAAGTAAACTATTTTTGGGGCAAAATAATGCAGTCTATTTGTCTTTGCTGTTGTAGCCTTGTGTTACTGCTAGGTATCTTCAGTATTAAATGCATGGGCTATTTTAATCTATGGTGAATACAATGGTCTCAGTTAACAAGAGTGAGTGTTTTAGTGGAATACAGAAGACTCCTAATCTTAGAGAATGAATGTAGTCAGATAACGGGTGTTTTAGTGTCACTGTCAATATTTATCATGCCTTGAAAATCAAGATCCTTGGTTCATTTTTTAGCGTTGGTTCTGTTGCTTAAACTTTGCAACTTTTGGCATGATTCATGTAAAGGGAGTGCTTTGTGTTTCCAAAGACGGTGTTATAGAAGCATTCAAGTGACACAGTGAAAGGTCCTTCTGAAAGGATAGTTCATCAGGACTGAGTGCTACTCTTGAACCTGAGCCTGCTCCTATTGAAGTCTGTGCATTTACCTTAATAGTGATGGAATCAGATCCTAGAATTAAACTATTCAGGTAAATAGTCCTTCAAGGGGTATGATTGCACTATCCTAAAGTATCTTTTCAAAACAAAACCAAATGGAGGGGAAAAAAAAAAGTTTGGAGCCCTCTTTCTTACAGTGTTTCTTCACGTTTCCAGGTATACGATACTCAGAGTGCTTAAACAACACAGAAAGCTCTTTGGGACCCTCCTCTAAGTATCTAGAGATTCAGAGTAAAGTAATTCAGTTAAATTTTGATCAAAAGTATAATAAATAGAAGAAAAATCTACTGAACTGGCACTTTTGAACCCTTACAAAGTTCACTCTCTCCTCCTCTCCCAGTCGTTCTTTGAATTGTTTGTAGCTCTTCTCTTCCCTGCCTTGCAAAAATATTTCCTTCATAGTAGATAAGAAGGGGCCACCAAGATCGCCCAAAATCTCTTTAAGCTGTTTGGAGGAGCTTTTCTGGTGAGAGAGTAAAGGTGGAATTTGGGACTGCAATTGCACTGTGTTACTGTGGTTTGTCCACTGCACTGCAAATTTTGATTGCATAAATTAATGTCCATCTTTTTTCAGAGTAGAAAAGAACTTGTCAGTCTGAGTTAATTCCAGCTCAATCATTTCTAGTTTACATGGATATAGAATTGACATGTTTTGCCTCTTTTAATCATTTGTGAAGCAATAACAGAAATAACTGATTGATGTTCTGACATTCCGACCCACCCTCTATTCATAAACACAACACAGTAAAGCACACTTAACAAAATAGTAAAGCACACTTAACAAAATACTTGTTAAAACAATGCTTAAAAAAATAATATGCTAAAGCCAAGCGTGTCAATCAAGCACAATCCTGTTTAACAACCAGTTTTCTGTGCTGTTTGTAACAAAATGATAGTGTAGTTTATCGTGTTTTCATAATCAGCAGATGTGAGTCTCCAAGAACTCCACTACACTTCAGGGACTGAGAGTAAAGCAAAACACTGCCCTAATTGGGTGGTAATTTGGAGCTGACTTTGGGCACAGACCCATGAGTGCTTCACAAAAAAAACCCAACCACCACCACCACCAACAACCCAACAACAACAACAAAAAAAACGCTCATAAAACCCAAGCCCATCTTCCCACTCAGTGAAACTGCATGCTCTAGCTGGTGTTTTCAACCATCTTTGCTACAGTTTATATGGCAGGAGGTTTGATGTGGTAAATTACATACAAAGAAGCTCATGAAAAATAATGAGGTAAAGTGAGGGATCTGCATTCAGAGGTTTAACAGACTCCTTTTGAATAAAACAATGTCTCAGGGAACATTAGAGAGAATTGTCTGTTCTGCACATCCTCTTCAGGTGGCTCTTGGAGACCTATGCTAAACATTATTTTTGAAGCCTTAAGCCCTTCTCATCAAACCTCTACCACGGAGAAAAGACACACAGGTGTTTTAATGAGGTTCTCTGTTACAAGTGCAAGTAGCCTTGCCTTGTGTAATAGCAGAAATGTACACATTCTAACTGAACATTATATTATCTGATTAGTCACATACGTGATACCTTTCTGCTTAAATTCTTCTGTGCAAGCTTTAATTTGATGGTGATGTCCTGTATGTCTGGACAAAGAAGGAGGTCACAGTTTGCAGTAGGCAGCTCTTGGCTTTGTCCTGAAACAGTTATGAAGGACTGTTTTGCTTCATTGGCTCAGTATGAGGTAAGCTAATCTATGAAAGATAGGTTGAGTACAGCATTTAAAAAGTTATTGTTTTGAGTGTGTCGTATGGTAAATTGAAGTCCTCAGTAATAAGGAAAACAAGATCTTAGACTTTCCACTGATTTCAGGACTGCGATGGAATGCTTTAGCATGACGTTGAGGTGAGAGTAAGGTTTGTTCTGTAAATGTACCTTCTGCTTCATTCTTAGTGAGAGTGATGAGGTAATCTTGAAAAATGAGTGGTGTTTTTTTAAAGCGGATTAACTGAGACAGTCTAGCTGGGTACGTGCTCTGTAAGCATGTTTTTATTTAAATATTCAGATGCATATTTCAAGCAAAAACAATGATATCACTTTACATATTATAGTCGGCATGTGTGGATATGTATACACAACGAAGTGTGTATATACAGATACATGCATATACATATATATGCATATCTATTACTATTGTCTAACTCATTTTCCCATTGTAGATGAGCTCAGAGGGAACAAAATATTCCTAGCTTGGAGGTTTCCACATCTGCCCTTCAGACAGCTATCAGACAAAAACAGCATGGCTACATAAATCACTGCAGTTCAGCACATTTTTTTCAACAGCACAAAGCCTTGAGTGCAGAGCCACTTTATAGCACACTGCTCCAAAGTTTGTTCACAGACCTCCCATGCCAGCAGCAGGCAAGTCAGATCATTCTATTTAACATCTTACAGTAACCAGATGCAGGATAAAGAAATTGCCTCTCAATGCAATAGTCTAGCACTGGTCTATTCCAAATAAAACCGTAATGTCTAGCATCCATCCTTTCTCTTCTGCTCGTTTATCAGGACTTTTCAACCCAATCCCCCAACTTGAAGTGCTCTTCACTTCATTATACAAGCTGATCTGAACTTCATCTTAGGCTGTGGAACAGTAGTTTTCACTCAGTTGGAGGGGAGGTTTTGTAAATCAGTTATAAGGAATCCACAAAAAGTATCAATACATACCTCATACTTGTCAGTATGTTTGAGTACCTAGTGTTGTTGGAGGGTACAGCTGTCCTCTGGCTATTGAAGGGTTTTGTAAGTTGAATAAGGGCTGAAAACTGATGAATGACCATCTGAATCCATACACTTTCTTTCTCCTAATCTACAGGCCCCAAGCTGATTTCATAGAAGAGAATGGAGTTTCTCTCCACAGACAGGAAAAAAAAGCAGGAAATTTATATTAAGGCAAAGTAAAAATAAGTTGAGAGTAGCTTGCTTTGAGCTAGGTAGATGCATGCATCTACCATTGTGCTAAGGACATCACTACAGAACTGTGAATAGGCTTTATTAGAGTGACCATTCCAAATTAAAAAATAAATGGATTTAAAAAGAAAAAATAGAAGTTGAGGGTATACTGTTTTGTCTTACTCAGATTAAAATCAGACAATGCCTTCTGACCAAAGACAATTCACAGCTGTGCACTCTATCATGGGTGCGGCAGTGCTTAACATTACTATTTAAAAGGCTGCGAGTCAAGTTCAATAACTAATTTTTATATTTCAGCCTATGTGCATCTCTCGGCAGCTTTTCCTCATGTCTGTGCTCCTGTATTGAAATGGTAACACTGGTCATAGAATCATGGAATCATAGAATGGCCTGGGTTGAAAAGGACCATAATGATCATTCAGTTTCAATCTCCCTGTCACAGGTTGTGTCACCAACCACCAGACTAGGCTGCCCAGAGTCACATCCAGCCTGGCCTTGAATGCCTCCAGGGACTGGGCATCCACAACGTCCTTGGGCAACCTGTTCCAGCGCATCACCACCCTCTGTGTGAAAAATGTCCTCCTAATATCTAATATAAGCCTTCCCTGTCTCAGTTTAAAACCATTCCCCTTGTCTCCTGGGTCTTTATTCTTCTGCTTTCTGGTACTGGTCTTTTGGCCTGTAGATGTATACGGTACTGACTTTTCAGCCTTGTGCCTCTTTTTCTTATGGCATGCTATATGATGTGCTTAGTAGAAAGAGTTGCTCTGTACTGTAGATGGTGGCATCCCAGTTCTGGAAACATATAAATATGCATGTGGTTCATTTTCATATGAAGACTTTTTTTTTTTTTTTTTTTTTTTCCGTAAAAGTGGTGAGGAGTCCGAATATATACCAGAGGGAATGAAACCAAATCCCTGCATAAAACTGAATAGTGTAAGACAAAGAGAAGATGCAGGTTATGCTGTGCGTAGTGAATAATTTTATGGATGTTATTTTGATAAACTGCTTAATGGCACAATAAAGAAACAATCTGATGCCTACTCTTGGACTACTGGAAAAACTGGCTTGTGGACTGCAGCATATTGCTTGTGGTTGAAGAAAAAAATATCCTGATTGTCCACAGCCTGGATGTGTGACCAATGTCAAGAACAAGGCAGAAAGGTAAAGCAAAGCAGAATACAAAATGGTATAAATAATTTTCCCCAACAAAAGGAAGGTTTCAGGTATCTACAACTAAATAATTTGATGATTTTAGTGTTATCAGACTGAAGTATCTGAAGGATGAAATCACACTGACACTAGTGGTTGAATAGAGGGAACTCATTTCTAACAGTACTAAGAGCCTTTGGTATGTGTGACAAAGAAGGAAAATTTCATGAAACACATGACTGTAATAATATTTTATCTATGGTCATATCTGTTAAGTAGATACATATAGTTTATAGTGAATTTTAGTCTTATCAGCTGAGGTAAACTTAATAATCAAAAAGTCTTCTGATATATTCCCATTATCCTTTCTTCTTGGAAATACTGTGTGTGAATTTAAAGCAGTGCCTATTGTAGAATAATAGCCCCTTGAGCTATCATTTACAGTTACTGTAAAATATAATGCATTGAAATGCTAAAATAAATTGGAGACCATAAAAATATTTGATTATATTAAAATGCAAAGCAGGGGACAAGTAAGTGCTAACTCCAGTAAAGGAGTCGCACTTGGTAGTCTGTAGCATAAGCTGAAATTTATTGTTGAAAACAATTTTCTGAAATTTGACTAGGCTGCTTTCTGTGCTATTAGGGGCAGGAATGCCTCTCTGAAAACTATTTGCATTCAAATACGGTTTAGTCATAATTGTTTATTTTTTGCTGAGTGTTCAGAATAGTTCCAGCTCAGGTTGTTCCACTGTTGTTGCCTTCATCTTGGTTGCTACCAGCAAGTAACAAAAATATTACTTTAAGCTTGTCTTTCTGTGAATCTTGTCTTTTACAATAACAAATTTGTTTGCTAAATGAACTTAGAGATAGAAGAGCCAGAATTCAGGATAAGCAACACTGACTCATGTTTCAAACCATCTTTCTCTCTTTCTGAACTCTCCTCCTTTAAGGAAGAAGAATGATGCAATAACTCTAAGATGTACATCAGTGTGATTCCAGTTTCTATGTCACTGACTGCTTCTTCCTATCTAAGGATATGGCAAATCTCTTATCCCTTGCATATTTCAGTGTCTCTACTAGCTTTGACACATTTATCTACTCTTTTGGCTATATATGCTGCTGTAGTAAAGATAACAATGGAATATTTTCCAATTTTCAGTCGCAGGTTTTATCTTCTTTTCCTTATTTATTTATTCAAAGTACGTTTCCTAGGCTCTCTCATATGCTATATTTTCTAGAAGTTACTTGCCTTTTTGTCCTTCCTGCTCTTAAATTTGTCAGTTACGCTAACTTGGTGGAAATTGTTGTAGATGTACAACCCAAATTCTCCAGTGAGGTTTGGCTAACTAACAAGCTATTCAAGTGGTTTTGTCTCCTGGGTATATCTTCATCCTCTGTTTTTCCAGGTTGCTAGAATATTCTTGAACCCATAATTTACCCTAATCTTCTCCAAGGCTTTGAAATAATAAAATACTTAAATAAAACTCTTTGGATAAATGCCCTTTAAAATATAACTTTATCTGTAAACTATCACGTTCTCAAGGGAATGGATTTTGTTCCTCAGACAATTAAGGGGATTTTCTGTCCACTGTGTCGCTGTGGTTTGTCCACATCAGGCATACCCATCTAAACTTCTGCATCAGCTCAGAACAGAAAAGACGAGGAAAGTCTGAGAGGAAAATAGAACAGAAACTAGACTGTTTCTCTCCATGATTTCTTTTTTTCCTGAGGCCTGGGTTCAGTTCCCTGATCTGCCACATGATATTTTGTTGGTCACGAAGTCTTCCTATACTCCTGAAAAATAATAATTTGCCCAACAGAGATGTTGCTGAGGATAAGTTAACAATGGCAAAGTTTCTAGCCATTACAGAGATGGAGGAGTAGTCTTACGAACAGTGAAAGGCTGTACTCTGCTCTTTACTTCACAAAATAGGAGAAGGGTGATTGTTTGACTTGCCATCACTAAATCCACTTGGAATGCCTGAGGCAGAGCAGTGAACTGGATCCAGTCCCTCTGATAGAGGCTCCATGCAGCCTATGTCCTTGAAAAGTGCTATTCATAGTCCTGACTAGGCCTAACCCCAGAGTCCTGCAGATGTCTTCAAGACTGCCCCTTCTAACAGCCTGACTTAGGCAAGAGAGGGAAGCTTTGAGGACCTCATCATGCCTCCCTGCAGCTCATGAGGACACCTGCCAGGAGAGCACCATCGTTTCGAGATTGGGCAGAGGCGTGGTCTTCACTGTTGCTCATTTTGCACATAGAGAAACATGACTTCAGTCATCTTCCCACTCTATTCAGCTAATTGTTAATTCCTGTCAGCGAAATGGATCTGCAAAATGTTTTGAATAGAGGATATAGGAACATCTCTTTCTGAAGACTTATAGCTAAATTTGAGGAAGGTGGATTTGAAATTTGTGTGTAATTTGTGAGCAATTTCCTTCTGAAAATAATTATGGTTAAAAATGAAGAAATGCTTAAAAATATCAGGAAAAGGAAGCTTTTCTTTTTGTATTACTGTGCCACTAAAAGATAAAAAATTTCAACCATGTTATTATTTTAAAGTGATACCACTGAGATTGTCTCTCCATTCTCAAGCATAGTCATCAGAAAGACGTCTGTATTTCCTCAGATTAAGTGGTTGGAAATGCAAACAGACCACAGTTCAAGTACAAAAATTACGGAATTTTATGACTCTCCTTATACATGTTTTTAGTAATAAATGCAGGGAAACTACATGTAGAAACAGTTTTGTGAATTTATTAGCTTGAGCTACTCTTTGCTGCTCAAATGCTACTCTTTGTCATCCTTTTCTTTCGTTTGAAAGTTTCCTTCTAGTGGGCTTCATTTGTAATCTGAATTCCAGAATTTCCATACCTAAAGTTTATGATGGTGAAACGGCACTGATAAAAGCAATGAATGAAGAATTTTTCTCAGATCCATTGCATTATGCTTCATTATGCTTGGGGGAATTATTATTTTCTGTTAGCTCTATGACTTGCATATCTTTGTGTTTATTGAGAAACAACAAAATGATAGAAAAATTCTTCTGAGGACTTGGTGGTTTCACTTCAGTCCTCATTCCAGCCTTTCAGAGGATAACATTCTATCTTTGTTCCTGTATTGCATGCAGCAGCATTAGAAATGATTTGGCTTTTGGCAGTATGTTCCAGGGTGTGTAGCTCCTCCTCCTCACAGTACCAAGAGGACACCAAACTCTGTTGGCTGTGTCTGTAGTTTAGAATCATAGAGTCATGTAAGGTTGGGAAAGACCACTAAGATCATCTAGTCCAACTAAAGCGTGCTTCACTGCCAGGACCAGTCCGCTGAGCATCCAGGAGATTTTAGTATTGCTCTGTGGCAGAACTATGCAGGGGAGAGTGTTTGCTGAAATTCAAAATGTGGCCAATGTTAATTACTTCTATCAGCAAATACTCAATCACTGTCTTCTAAAGAAGATAAGGTTGAATTTCTCAGAAAGGAGAAACCTGGGTTGTAATGAGCAGAGCAGAAAGAATTTGAGTAGCAAAGGGCTTGCAGGGCTTTCCTGTGTGCAAGGATGCTTAACCGCCCTATACCAGTCCAAAAAAAAATTAGTATTGTAGTCCATGGATTAACCAAACTAATGCAGGAACACTTCTGAGGGACTACACCTCATGGAAAACCCATGCCAGGGCTGGAAAAATCCTGGGAAACTGCAGATGTAGGTGATCCACATCATAGGTCGGACAGTACTTAATGGAGCAATCAGAACTTTTTGTTGTTGGCAAGAAATTGAATAAAATTACTTGAGTAGAGACATAGTGGACAGTCCATGGCCCATTTCAGATTTTGTCTTTTCTTCTGGCCCATTTTGAGACTCTTTGGAATAGCAGCTGAGACACAGTTGTGTCTATACTGTCTACAGCATTTCCCTCTTCAGTTTTGGCTTATGTTTTTATAAGCAAGCTTGCACACAAATACAAATGTATCTATACAGTGTTTCTGAATTTTTTGCTTCGTTGAAGAATCTTCACATTCTGAATGTGATCTGTTGCATTTCATATGGTTCTCATACTTTGCTCATGTTCTCCTCAGGCCTCCTGAACTGAGTCAATTGGACATATTATAGAAATATTTTTACAAAAGGATTGGGTGAAAAAAATGTTACTTAGATCCTTAGAATAGACTCTTCAGCCTGTTATTATAAGCTAGTTAATCCACAGCAAATAAATTTGAAAATTATACATTGCTGTCTCATTTTTTACTGGTGAAAAATGTTTCTGCTACCAACATTTTTTTGGTCTAGAGCATCCAAGACACTGTTTTCAGCTTCACAATAGTTAAAGGAGGATTCATAGATTCCCTAACTGTGATAGTGTTTTTATTCTATGTTACAGAAATATTGCAGTCATTGCCATCTTATAACAGAAGTTGAACAACCTCATATACATTGAATACACTATTATTTGAATAGGCAAAAAAGACAAAGCTTTTCTTTCATTTTTGGGTAATATTTGCATGTATTCCCTGGAGGAGGGGATCATGGAGCAGTTTTCACATGAGAATAGTATTCCAACAGCATTGATTGTTATTATTATTATTTTTTTCTAGTTTTTGAGGGTGGATCAAGACAAAGACAGAGAATGCAGCCTGGACTGTGCTGGTTCTCCTCAGAAATCACTTTGTGCATCTGATGGAAGAACTTTCTTGTCCCGGTGTGAATTTCAACGAGCAAAATGCAAAGATCCTCAGCTGGAAATTGCCTATCGGGGCAACTGCAAAGGTGAGCAAATCTAAACTTTCCAATATTTTCCTTTGATCATAATGCAAAATAGTAGGCAAAGTAGCTTTTGAAATTTAATGAATATTGAGAACTAAGAGCACTGTACTTTAAGAGTTGTCTGAAAGCAAATAGATTGCAATTTGTCTTGTTGATTCTATAGAAATGTGATACAAAAATTAATCTTCATCCCTCAGCAAAAATATGATTCCCTCACATCTTTACACTATAATAAATCATTAGGTCAACCTCAGAGTAATTCTCAAGATTGTTACCTTCTGAAGTTGCTTTTCTATTGCAGTTTGCCATTTTGAGTTAGAAAGAGTTGAATTCCGCTACATGTTTTCTAAATGTTATAATTTGCCCAGGAAAAAGTAAAATAAAGTCCAAATGGTTGCTGTTGTGTTGGTTTGCTTCAAAATATAATCCCCCCCCAGTGAAAGTGAGAAGAAATTGCAGGGTTTTTTTCTATGTAACAGAAAGTTGTGTGAACCTTCAGGTTGTAACTTGGAAAAAATTAATTACATGGTTTGTGGTGCTTAGAGCCCTCACAAGCTGTGTCTATCTACATCTTCTCTTTTACTTCTATCTTCCCTTTGCAGAAATTTTGCAACACATGATCCTGGTGCTCCAGCTCTCCAACGCTTTCACTTTCCACAGGTTAACCTTTTCACTTTTATAGTAAGCTGGTGCTAGAGACCTCAGTTGTCATGCAAGAGATACATGACATAGTTCCTTACTGAAGTGCACACAATGATCTTTTAAAATGTAAGAATAGCAGCACTCATAAAGATTTACTTTCCCTTTCTCTCCATCCACAAAGGAGAGGTGGGAGGGAGAATAAAACCCCAGGGACCACACAGATTCAACCCTTAGGAGGCAATTTTCCACATGGTCTCTCTTCATTAGCTCCAGCAAGCCTCTGAAGCATCAAGACTGTTTCAAAGAGACATTCAGTCTCATCTTCTGCCTAGATGAAACACTGTGGTCATTTTTCAGCCCTTTCATAATAAGCCCTTGTATTAGCTGATGGATCTATTTACTTATGTGGACAAGGATAACATAACGATGCTATCTGAGCCAAAGTTTTTGTTACACTTATGAACGACAGAGAGAATTATTGTGAGCTTTGTTTCTGTTCATTGTATATATGTATTTAGCACATTATACACTTCAGCAGAAATGAGTTTTTCAAAGTGTTTTTCTTTACTGTTTTTTTCTTAACAGGTTGATAATGCCATCTGCAAATTTTTTTTTTCTTTTCTGTAGGGGTGCCTTTAATTGCCCTATCCAAAGTGTATCCTGTAATTCTGGCAGTTTCTTCTGCCAGCATTTGGAGAAATACTAATTTTCAATGTATTTATTAATGTGTAGCATGTCAGTACAATTGTAGACTTGGAATTAGACACCTCAGATAGCTTAAATATTGCTAGTAACAAATGCATATTGTACTTTCATGAATCAGACACTGTGATCATTAGAAATATTTCAAGCTGTGAAAACAAGTTTTAGAGAAGGAAGAAATGATCCACTGACCTAGTAGCTGCTTCAGTCTTAGTATTGATACTTTTGGTAGTCCAATCAAACGTTCTCCTGAGAGAGTAGAGGAAATCCTCAGATTAAGACTGCTTTTGGGCCAGTTGCTTTTGAGCACTGAAATTAACCAGCAGGTGAGGCCTGACAAAGGAGTGAAGAGTTCTTTTATTAAACTAAGCAAAGATGATGGTTTAAATTCAGGGCAACTTTCAAGGTTTCAGCATTTGTTTTCATTCTGTGTTGGAATGAAAACAAATTCTTTTGAAAGTGTTCATGTCTCCCTAAAACCAACAAAAATAGCACATTAAAATATTGGTTTTGAATCAGATTTTGAAGTTCTTAACATTAGTGAAAGAAGCATCTATGTTTGCATGTGGAAGTTATGAGTCCTTCCCTTTTTTCCCTACATTCCCTTCCTTTCCTTCCTTCACTCTTTTCCTTTCCTACCTTTCCTTCCTTCCTTTCCTTCATTTTACAATAAATATGTATGTTTTTTCCAGTCCACTTGCACACAGTGCTGGAATTTTTTGCTAAACTTGGAAAAGTTATAAGTTATAATGCTGTGAAATTCTCTGCCTGCTTTTGCAGTTTCAAAGAGTTCAAATGATCTGCATAAACTGTAGATGAATATCCACACTTCTGAATACTTTTCCAAACAAAATCTGAACTCTGAAATTCTGGAAGTTTGCCACTTACCTGATAGAGAAGTTTACTGTGCAACAAGATTATGAATCTAACAAATAAATGTATGCTGACAGCTGAGAAATATTGTTTGTGTTAGAGGGACTGTTAAAGCATCACCTGTGACTAGGATCCACCACACAAACACACAAATTCTTCACAGTAAATCTGGTCCTGTGTATTCCGAGAAACAAAACAGAAGAAACGTGAGCAGCGTACTTGCTTTTAAACAGGTCAGAAAGACAAAGAGGCTATTTCTAAATTATTAAATTAAACAGTGCCAGGATGCTATTTGACTGTCTGCTCTAGTAAGTTGGTAAAGTGATCCCTGCTATGCTTTGAGTGTGGGCCAGTTAGTATTTTCCCTAAGACTTTATCTTTGTGGCTTAGGAGTTACTGTGGGCTAGGGATGGTCCTCAGTAGGCAGCATGCACAGAGCCACCCTCTTGTAATAAACGGTTCAAGGCCATTCAGCCTGAGAACTGAGCCTAGCTGTTCTTGTGTATCACGGTAGATCGATTCCTATAGGTAGCTCAACCCTGGGAGGATTCATCTTTCTCATCATCCTTTTCATTCAGTATTATTTTTAGGCTGGTTTCCTGAGGATGAGCAAATCCCTGTGAGCCTTAGTAATACCCTACTTGCAGTCTTCCAAGCTATGTGACTTTTCAGCTGCTATTCAGTCACACACACTGTGCTTCTTGTAGAGTTTGAGGGTCCTTTTGAGTACAGGCTTTGCTTAATTCATGTTTTCTTTTAGAAAAATGTATTGCCCAGCTGAGGAAATAGGGGCTGTAAGCATTTAGGCCTTCCTGAAGTCATCTTAGCTCTGAGGAGGATAGCACAAAGTCATCTATGCTATGTCTCTTACCAGCCTGAAACAAAGTTACTATATGGCTCTGTGAAACTTCACAGAAACTTGGATGAAAATTCTGTCTTATGAAAATTCTCAGGTTTTACAGCATGCTTTGACAAGGTTTGTGTAAGCAGTCTTTGTGGTTCGGGCCATCAATCCTCTAGTAGCTTATTGTGTTAGGTGTTCAGAGACTGTCACCCACAAATCGAGGTCCTTGACCCACAAAGTGGTTGGTACAAACCTGGCTATAATCCAATGTATAGTCCTGATAATTGTTGTGTGAGCTCAAACCTAAGTACGCACCTGTTTATTACTTCGTTGATTGAAGACTTCTTTCTTGATCTGACAAATTTAAGGATGAATGTCATAAGCTATGATATGTAGGACTACATATAACAGGTTTGTTTTGTTTGTTTGCTTTGTTTCATGGGGCACCTTGTATATTCCTTGTAAAATACTTTCTCTACCTGTGAATGGTTGGAATTGCTCTGTAAAATTTAGTCTCATCTCTGTAGAATGACACTGTAGAATGTTCATATTTTCCATTAAGTAATGAAAATTTTACATTATAGATATAGAAAAAAGAGAGAATGCTTAAAATAATTTCTACAGATTCCAGTCAGTTTCCATTATGCAAAAATCAATAAGTAATTTTTTTCTATCATGTTTGGTTTTTTTTTTTCCCCCCTTCTTATTCATGCTACTGAAGTTTTGCCCATCAACTTCAAAAGCATGAACTCATATTTTTCCTGCAGGAATTTTCAGATAAATTAAGGTTTTTCAAGTCTTTTCCTATGACGGTAAGTAATGTGTATTACTTTTAAACCTGAAATAATGATGCTGGGCGGAACTGAGTGGCATTGAAGGTTTTTTTTAATGAAAATGCTTTTTAAAATATTTGATTGATTTATTTGATTGATATGACAACAAGTGTTAGTCCTAGCTAGTTAAAGAAATATTTGGGATCAGTGTCATTATTCTACAGCTGTGGAGACCCTCTTTCTCCATTGTAAATGCTAGATAGCACATGTTAAGCTTAACTCGCTTGTGATATTCTAAAGAGCCTAGCTGTTGAAAGAAATGCCTTTCTTCTATTGACTATCACAGACAGAACAAAAGGTAGTATCTTAATTCTTGTGATTCACATAGAGAACTGGAATGCATCAAAATATGAGTAGAATTTCCTATAGAATCCTTAGATTTGGAAGGGATATTTAAAGGTCACTTAGTCCAACTCCCCTGCAATGAACAGGGATATGCACAGCTAGATCAGGTTATCCAGGGCCTGATCCAGCCTGGCCATAAAGAACTATTTTGCTATTTGCTTGATTTAGAATAGAGAAACACTCAGCATTTCTGTTTCATTATAACTGAGCTTTCAGAAAGTGTGAAGTTTCAGTCATTTAAATCATTAGTATAGTGATTGAATGAATGATGAGTATGTGTTTGAATTGTATGAATCAATATGAATTTAGGTAAATTTCTGTCTTCGGCTTAAACTGCAGGTATGATGGTTCCTGTTTTGAAGAGAAAGCAGAATGTAACTGAGCTGCAGTATTTTCTTGGCTTGTAAATAAATCTTGGTCCCATAATTCATGAATTCAAGCATTGTTATGTTGCTGTTGCTTCCTAGCTAAAGAACAGGCTTATGGATGCTGGACATGCTTCCTGAGTGCAGACCTAATCCTATATTCCCTCGAAGACTGCCCTCAAGCTCAGGTTTGCCTGAGAGACAGGTGCGAGCCCAGTGCATGCTTGCAGGGCAGGAGCACATCCCTCAAGTCAGGGATATTGGCTTGGGCAGCCCTCCTGCTACCTGAAAGGCGGGCTTGTGGGCTACATTTGGAAGGCAGAACATGTTCCTGAGATGCTTTGTTTGGAGGGAGAAAGCCGTAGTGAGTCGGTTTACTTCTTTTCCAAACTGCTGCAGTGAGTGAAAGACGGATTGGATCAAGGTATCAATCAATAAAGTAAACCTCAACACATACTGAAAGCTTGCATGTCTGTAGATTGAGAGAAAATCAGTTTTCACTTCTCCTCCTTGCCTCCCTTTTCTCTTTTATTTTCGATTCCCACATTTTTGAGGAGAAAATGGGAAGAAAAGAGGGATGCAAATTTTTTAAAATATTCTGGGGAAAAATATACTAAAGTGAGGCAATTGAGATGAGGTATCAGATTTTTTTTTTTTTTTTTTAATAAATATTTTCCCAGGAATATTATTATAGAGCAGATTTGTGTCTCCAAATGTTTCTAGCTAGAACCTACCTCATCCTTTTCTGGATATTTTCTCACTGTGAGCACTGCATTTAATCTGTAGGATGACTGCAAGTTTCCAGACTGCAGTGCTGCCAGACCTGACACAAATCCTGTTCAGCTACAGCCTCTTCATATTTTGTTTCCGAGCCTTCAGTTATGCTGTGTATCAAGCTTCTGGAGTAAAGTGTTAATTTAAGACAAAATATTCAGCAGCTTGATGAAGAAGTTATAATTTATGTAGTTCCTGAAAACAGAAGGCTTCTGATTCTGCTTTCTAGTAGATATTTAATGGGAGTGGATACAGTGCTAAGTATGTGTGGAGTATTTTATGTGGAAAATCCTTTGGTTTTTTTTGTGTGTCTACTGGCACATGGAAAACAACACAAACAACACTGAAATATTATCCAAAATTTACTGGAGATGGAATTTATCTCTTTGAAAAACAGTCTATTTTTCTTGATCATATTTCTCAACTAGGAATGTGCCAAAGCCAGACTGCACAGGAACAAATCATAGAAGAGCATTCTTAGGGCACAAAAAGAGTATCTTTTTAGAATTAAAATGTTTGTTTTTTTTTCATTTCTGGTCATGTAATTTTTATTTAACTTTCAAGTTCAATACAGTGTGAAAATCTTAGGTAAAATAGAAACTCGTAGTGCTAAAGCAATAATACTGCACTGAAGACTTGCAACTATTTGTAGTTTCAAGCTTTCTCAGACTTTCAGAGCAAGAATTTTAAATTGGCCCATATTATGCTTATCCAAACTATTTATCAAATCAGTCTTCTGTTCAGAAAGCCTAGTCTGGCCTTTGGTATGTAAAATATCAGAAAGCTGTAGCTTTAGTTTTTATTGCAAATATTTGATTCAGTTCTAGTCAGACTATATCTCTCCAAATGTGACAGTTAGCAAATTGGGAGAAATATTATTGTGCCAGGAAGGATTCCAGCACAGCATTCCTTATTTTATCTTAAAGCTTAGCTATCTAAGCTCTTAGCTATCATAGCTGGGTGGTTGCAAAACATGAAAAAAAGAAGGCAACAGAAAGAACTCCATGCTGCCTGCCACTGTCGGATGCTGGTAGGGGAGAGTTTAGACTAAGACTTCTTTGCTGTTTTGTTTGAATCCTGAATGGAGCAATAAAAATAAATAATGAAAGAATCAGCCAGCCCTCGTTACAAAGCAAGTTTTTTTTTTTTAATATCTGTGTCAGGCTAAATGTCTGTGGAGGCATCCTTTCTGACCCAAAAAGCTAGTAATCTCTGCATCTTTGAAACTAGAATGTTGAGCACATGTAGTTTGTTAGGTGTTTCCTACTACTAAAGTCTACTGCTATATATGCAGTAGATGTTGACATGATGAGTTATTGCACTGAATATGCATTGCCTTAGACCAAATCTCCTAGAAAATTTTCACATTGTTAGTAGTTTGTGCCATGGAAACAAAGCTGTGCTCTGGATGAAACTTTTAGATGCCAAATGACCTACAAATGACGGACATTAGACTTTCATTCAATAGTTACTAGTTAGTAACTAGTAATAGTTAATAGTTAGGGTATAAAATTAGAAAAGCACAGAGTTAGGAATAAACCCGGTACATCCTTAGGGTAATTCAGTAAAGAGTTCAGCTGGATAGCTTCACGCACTTTGTATTTCTAAATCTAAGGGCAAGTAATTGTGTATAGGTATTCTAGCACACTGGTGGGTCAGCAAAAGAAACCTGTAGTGAAACAGCAAGAGATATTTGGATTACCTGTGCCTATGCTAGATCTGCTTTTTCAAATCTGTGTGAATTTAGAAGCACTTTCTCTGTCCCATAGGACTAGGTATATGTTTTTCAGGTATAAGCTGAAGGTATAAGCTATGTGGAAAGCACTCAGGAGAACATTTTCTTTATATTATTAATCACTTTACAAGTAGCTTTGACTGAGTTGTAAATATTTCTGAAATGTTCAGTGACATACTCTATCTATCATAAAATATCTAAATAAACTGTGAAGTGCATTTTATGCATAAATGCATAACAAGCCCATGTGTCACAGTGTCTTTTGAAAGCAAGCGAAGTCTGCTTCACTGTATAGGGACTGGGGAAAGTGATTTTAGTTTTACTGAACTATATAGCAAAGCAGGAAACAGCAGATGAGCTAAATGAAAATATTTTCAAGGACACTGATCTTTGCCTTTGACAAGCTACTTATTTTTCTATGAGAGAATCTGACATCTCCCTGTGGAGCCTCGGATCTGCCGTTGTACTAAAAGTCACTTTCTAGATGATGTTTATGCCCTTGATGAGTTTGTGTCATTATTTTAAAGATGAACTTTAACTTTCCATTAATAGACTTCTTTCCCTGATATATTATTCAGATTACTAAGATTTGAAGTTGATGGATTTTTTTTTACGCTTAGTATTTTAGGTTATGTGGTGTTGAATATAAGACATAAAACTGAAGTTCCACGTTATGCTGTTAGTAAGTCTAATTCTGTTTTCAGAATTTCCTTGGTACTACAACACCCTTAGTGTTATACCAGGAATTCTTCTGCTCTTACCCCCTCATGTGTGAAAGAATCTGTTTCTGGATGCCACAGCTGCCTACTGCTGCCACCTCCTCGCTGGAAGCTTTTGCTGTTGCACACTGAAGCTTAGCACAGAATTAAGATGGCTTTAAATTTCACCTCTGCCTTCCAGACATTAGACTCCTCTGGATAATTCAGAAAGACCTGTCCAAACAGCTACAACACTGTGTTTTCCACAGTTTTGTGTATTCTGTTCATTCCCATGTACTCTTGTCTTCAGTTAATTACTTCAGGCTCCATATGTCTTTGAGTAACCTCTGGTTGCCTTTCCAGTCTTGGTGCTAAGTCATAGTGGTACCATCAACACATCAGCCAATGTTCTGTGCTAAAAACCATCAAGCCCTGTGTTAGCCCAGTTTGACATCTAATACTGTCCAAATTAAGTAATTTAAGGTAAACTCATGCATCTTCATGCTCAGTTTCTATGCCAGGAGTATTTTTTTTTTCCAGCAAAGTTCTGGGATGTAAAAACCCGTTTACCTGGAGATGAGAGAATACATTCTCTCTGAGTCATCCATTAACATAATTCGAAATTACAGTTGGGCATTTATATCTGCAAGATTAGTTTTTCCCATTGTCTGAAAGTAAAGGCAAATAATGTGTCATTTCAGCCATTTTTTTTCAGACATCTTGGTCTTTATTTCAAAAGAGATCTGACCTAAATTATTCCTGTTCTAGACAAAGAGGAAAATTGAATCTGTATGTGAGAGACTGTACTGTGGTCCTCATAGATGTCAGTGTTCCTACAAACCTTCTGACAAGCCACTTCTGCCTAGACACATCCTACTAATTTGAGATGCTTATGAGTCATATTCATTATACTTGGGCCAGGTGCACAAGGGGAACCTTCAGTAAGAACTGGCTTGTTGCACTCAAAGGATTTTACATGGTGAGTCCCAGAATTGTTTTTCTTCATGAGCATGAGCAGTGGCCATGTGAAATTTATTTTCCCTATAGTTAGGATATCATGCCTCACTGACTTTGACCTGTTAGGAGCTACATCTATTTCATCTGATATTTTGATGTGAGCTCACGTTTCACTCTTAGTTCCAGCTACAGCAGAAATATACATTGTCTTGTCCTTTTTCAGCTGTTACAAAAGTCTAGCCCTTAAGTGTCTTGAATTCTTTCTTTCCTTTAGAAAATCTGGTTGAAACCAGGCAGTAGGTTCAGAATATGCTACAACCAGGGCAGAAAATGAGGTGATCAGATATAATCTTATAAAGTTATCCTAAATAATAACATAACAACTTGTTTTGGCTTCAGTAATGTTTTATTTGGGAGGAAGTTAGCACCTTTGAATAAATAACCTAACATCCATTAATATTCTGAGGAAGAGTGTTTTACACGTCTTCTTTTTAACTTGACATTCCTGTTACATTCCTTCAAAAGGTTTGGATTGCATCTCTGTGTCTCAAAGTTATTCCCCTATGGTACTACATCGATGAAATAAAAAAGCAGATTTGGGAATCATGTTTTGGCTACACACAGTTTCAGATGCTCAGCTTGATAAAAGAGCTTCCTCATGGGTATTCCGAAGCATAGTAATGCCCAACAGCTTTAAAATGTTTCCATGGTTATATAACACAAAACAAGGGTTCAGACTTGAATTTTATATTTCATTAAATTTGGTCATTGTTGATTTTAAAGCATATTAGATCATCCACAAATAGGAGGCTTTTAGAACATCAAGCTATTTAGGAACAAGTGGTGGACAGTTTTGGAGAGCGTCTCTTTTGCCTTGGCATGTTTTTAGGATAATTCATATATTGGAGATAATTTACAATCCTGATGGTACTATTGCAGAAATCTTATGTGATGGAATTTATATCACTTTCCCTTTTAGACATTTAAACCACATGTCATTCTAGAAAAACGAGGACAGAGGTCCAACAAAGAACTGATTTATTTTCAGTTAAAATACTAGCTACATTAAAACCACATGTTATTAAGTACTGTATAACCAAACCATGCTCAGAATAAGGCTTATGATACCAAAGCTTGCCTAAAGTATTTCATTCCTTTTTTTTTTTAACCCCATACTTTGGCAGTGCATACTTTAGCAGACTACCTGAGCTGCACAGCACATTGACTGTAATTTTCCCGTGAGAAAACAAGTTGTTAAAGTAACAGAGAACAAATTAATTCAGTTCCTTATTATTTCTCTCAAATTTCTGGATGGTTGAACTTTTCTGTCCATTTTAAATGATAATACATCCCTGTAAATCTCTGTCGTAAAACAACATAATACAATTAATATTGTTTGAGACTGAAATTTAATTTTTATAAATGAGACAGTTTGTTCTTTGGGCACATTACCAATATGAACTGTCTGACTCTCATAATGCTCCTGAGAGAGATAAATAAAATCTCATTTAGAAAAGAAAAACTAATGCACAGAAGTAAGGCACACAAGTCCAAGATCAGAAGGGAAATCAAAACGAAGATTAGAATTAGAGGGGCCCAATTTTGTGTACACAGGGCATGGATTCTGAGAACTAGTTTATATTGTCATTATGCTACACTTCCCACACCAGATTGCTTAGACCTGAAGGGAATTTTTTGGTTAAATTTACCTGATGCTTGGTGGAGATGACTAGTGAAGAATTCACCCTGTACAGTTGAATTTTGCAGTTGCACCAGGCTTCCATGTCAGCTTTTTGCGTGCATAGCTTGGTGATGCTAGCACAGGGAGGGTGGCTGGAGGAAGGGGAATTTAGCTGTCTTACCTGTGCCTGACCGAGTAACTCCTGTGGACTAGTAGATGATAAAACCATGTTAAGGTACTTGGGTATCCAATGTGGTAAGGCAAGTGTTGCCTCATTGTCCATATTCTGTTCAATGTGCAACTTGCATGAGCTAGAAAATCTGTCCTCGTGTTTTCTAAGAACTGTACTAACATTCACTAATTAACATAATGCTCCTTTTTCATAGATAATTGATGGACAGTGCATGCCCTTAAAAGGATCTGGCCAATTACTGTCAAACAATCTTTAAAGAATGCAGAGATCAGAAGCAGCAAATTTCTGTTTGTATGCCTAAGATCTTTTTAATTCAGATGTTACAGTCACATCTTGAAATCATTAATAGTTCCTTAGGCTTGCCTCATATTCTCATTTGTCTTGAAATTGCCTAGCTTAAGCAGATCCTGAAGTATTGATTCTGCATCAGCAACATGCTAAAATTTGCAGTGCTTTTAGGAAAAGTAAAAGGTATGAAAGCTTATATTATGTGTCTTTTCATAGCTTTTGAATGCCTAATTGAAATATCAGATATTTATTAGACAGTAGAAATATTTCAGAAAATAGGAGCTACTCAGTTAAAGCTTTCTAATTTGCTGCCTTGTCTTGGATGGAGACTAGTACTAAGGAGATACTGCAATGAACCACAACAGTGGCCAAAAAAACCCCTGCTTGACTAGTGCCAAGTCTAAATTGCAAGTTGTTACACTAGATTTTAGCATTATGTGATTTATTCCAGAATTATTATTGTACCATCTGCCTGCCCATGTATTGTATAGTGTATATATATGTAAAGTGAAGAAAAAATATATGTATATCTGTGCCTGGTAGGCACAATTCTAGTCATAGCTCAGTTCACTGAGTGGTTGAAGTAAACAGTGTATAAACACATGGAAGCTGTACTCTGCTGCCTACTTTGCCTTTACCAAAGCACTAGAAAACTGATCTCAGTGCTGCTGCCACCAGCACTGGAAGAATGTTGTGGAGCATGAAGTGGCAGCTATTGTTTAAATTTGTTGAAAAAGTATATATTTTTTGGCCTTCTGCCCTTTTGGCAGCTGCAGGAATGGCAAAGTTGTCAATTAAAGCATCTCTTCATCTCATATCTGTGTTCTGTCCTTCTACTTTGTGCTTCACTTTGTGGCCTCTTGTCTTTGAGATGGCAAAATGTTAGTTTTGCATAGTCTGTTAGGCAGCGTGAGCATATTTGGGCAAACCAAGGGGACTCACAAGCTAGACAAACAGTGAAATGTTGGAGGAAGCTGATGGTTATATGAGTAATTGATATATGCTCCTCAGTAAAAAAAAAAAAAAAAAAAAAAATCATGAAAGCGAATTAGGACAATATGGCCCAAAATTGATTGTTTTCCAATAGTTTTATTTCAAAAGTATAATGTAAAATATTTTATATTTTCCCTGATTATAATTCTGATTCTCTTTATGTGGTCTTGGAGCCTTCTTTCCTGCCTCTCTCTACTTAAGGTTATTTTCTATGTTTTTCTTACATTTCATCATCCAATTGACATGTCTTCTCCCTTTCTCTAGATGTTTCCAGATGTGTGGCTGAGAGGAAGTACACCCAAGAACAAGCTCGAAAAGAATTTCAACAAGTGTTTATTCCAGAATGCAATGATGATGGCACATATAGTCAGGTTAAAATTTTTTTTATTATCTTGCGTGTCTGAAATATGATAACGTGTGTGTTTTGCAAAGGGTGAAGAAGAGAGAAATGTAAAGAAATGAAATGTAATTTCAAAATGAAATGCAATTTGCCCTAACAGTGATGTTAAAAAACAGAAGGAAAACTCACGTTTTATGCCAGCTGAGTCTTGTTGGGTTTTTTTTTCAGCATTGGCCAGCAAAAGAGCCAAACATTACTGTTATTCAGATGATACACTCCCTATTCTTCAAGGCTGAGACAGCTGAGTCATTCTTGTAGTCCTGTGAATACTTGTCAGATGGTAAAATATTTGGAGTTTCTGATCTATTCCTGATCTGAACCAGAAGTTGTGTGATTAGAGCCTGTATCAGTGCTACTAGGATGAATTGTACAGGATTATTCTTTTTCCTCAGCTGATATTTAGCACAAGTAAATGGCTGTGCACAAGCATGTGACTTATTTACTTAGGTTAGATCATAGAATTCAGAAGAGTCACGTCTAGATGTTTACTCTGTGATATACATTCCACTCATGGTTGCCTTCTGCTGCCTTTGTGATACATTTCAGTTGTGGAGTTGTGCAGAAGGCAATCCTTTTTGATTTAAGCATGGTGAGAAAGTGATATTGGCCCTCAGCACGTGTAATGCAATTGATTTCTAAGAGGAATTCCAAGAGTTTCCTTCCTGACAGCTTGGGATATGAATAATGCTGGCAAAAGCACTCTGTCCTGCACTTTCAGTGGTGAACAATATGTTCTCTATGTGGAAAAAAAATTGAGATTGCTAGCATCAGGAACAGTTCATGTGTCCCTTGAGGAACTTTGTTGTGAGGTTTTCATAACACCTGCACTCTCCTGAAATAGGCCATAAACAACCACATATTTCAGTAGTTTCTCTTCAACTGGATTCTGAGGGATCTACCACACTTTTGTTGAAGTAAGCTCTTTATGCTAAAGAATCACATGTCTGATGGTCATTGTGGTGCATGATGGTTTACCAATCTACATTTTACCAGTGTGCACAGTTAGCTGCACGCACTACTCATGTTGTGAGTGCTTCAGGACAATAAGTGCATGTCTGACAGACTGCATGTGATTCATGTCATTGCTGACAGGTTCAGTGCCACAGTTACACTGGATACTGCTGGTGTGTCACTCCCAATGGTCGTCCAATCAGCGGTACTGCTGTGGCCCACAAAACTCCTCGTTGCCCAGGTAAGGTTTGTTCAGCCGGCTGAGTCTTACAAACTGTCTTACACATAATAGAGTTGAGTTGTGCCGTCTGGCTAGACTGAATAAGAACGTTTTTCATTGGAGGAGCTGTTCAGCACAGAAACAGATGCTTGTAGAAGGTTTGGAATCTCCATCCTTCAGCATTTGCAAAAGTTGACTGCACAAAGGTTGGTCAATATTTTAAGCTAGCTTTGCTTGATTTCTTCTGAGATCACTATCAACTTAAATCTTTCTATGATTCTGTGATGTATCTACTTTGTTTATTTTATAACATAGCTACTGAGGGATTTTTTGCAGTGGTTGTATGTATGATGTTTGTGTCTAACTAGGTGAAACTGACTTGTGGAAGTAGATCGTTCTTTACTTTGTAACTCTCATGCTTGTAAACTCCTTGCAAAAAGAAAAAATAAAGCCTGGAGGGCTTTTTTCTTTGTTTTGTTTTCTTTGTATTTTAAGTGTTTTGAGGAAAAAAATCCAAACTCAATGAAAAATATTGATTGTGAATATCTTGATGTGTTATAGCCCAGAGAAAGAACACTCACAGCAAATCTTATGAATGGCCAATCCCAGAGGAGAAATAAAATTTAAAAAAAGTGCTAAGAACATAATGAAATCATTGTTTGTAGAAATTAACTGGCAAATCAAACTCATTGCCATATGTATTGGACCTGTGTCTTTCATCAGGACAATTAACAAGTTCACTGTTTTTTAGGAATTTGCTTTTTGACTTTATTTCATTGACACTGATAATAAATATGAAAAATCCCCAGTGCAGGAACAGTTGCCAGAATTGCTATTCACCTTGCTTGAAGCTGATATAATTGAATCCTTTCAACAAAAATGGCTTTAAAAATACTTGAACTGTACGTATTTTGATTCTGCTTGTGCTGCAACACATTTTCTGTCAGAATGGAAGAAATAACTTAAAATTTCAAAAAGGTAACCCTGTAATAGAAATGAATCTGTAAATAAGTGGATTAAAGCCTTTTCCAACTTTAATAATTCTAAAATAAGGGATATTAATGTAGACAATAGGAACAAATTCTTCATTCAGAGAGTGGTGAGGCACTGGCACAGGCTTCCCAGAGAAGCACTGGATGCCCCATCCCTGGAGGCAATCAAAGCTGGGTGGGATAGGACCCCGAGAAGTTTCATTTGATGGATGGCAGCTCTGCCCTCAGCAGAAGGTTGGAACTAGATCTCTAAGGATCCTTCCAACCCAAGCCATTCTATGATGATTACTTTTGACTGAAAATTTTGGTAAGACAGTTACTGTACATTTACTATTAGTAGTATTATTATCAAGTAGACGCTGCAGGATAGATTCAATTTAGTTAATAGGTTGATGTGAGAACTATTCTATCTGGAGGGAAACCAAATCCCAGTTCCTTTCAAAGACACTCATGTGCCTAGCAGATAAACTTCTGCTTCAGCTCATTTTGAGAGAAGTGAAAAGGGAAATCAGTTTTGCAGAAGTGCTGAGGAGAAGGTCGTAGTAGCATTTGATTTTAATTTAGTAGCTCCAAAGTAAGTAGACTGCTCCAATGTCCAGGTGAGTATGTAGAGTCTGTTTCTGCTCCATGGAAGTTCTTGGGTAATTTTGCAGTTGTTATTGGATCCTTTGGGACTCTTTCTGCAGATTTTCTACCCTGCTTGTATCACTGCTCTTAAATTACACTGCTGACCACTTCTTCTTTGTCTCTCAGGAAAGAAGTCCAGCTACAGCAGAGCTCGGATATAGATTTGATGTACTAGGAGATTTTGATGTAGTGGTGGATAAGAGTTCTGTCTTGAATTGTCTGGAGAAACTGTCTCATTCAGTAGAGAAGGTAGCAACAGATTTTCCAAAAAACTTACGTGGGTAATAAGGAAAAACTTTGCTTTTATATTGTAGAATGAAATCCTGAAGCACAACTGCACCCCTCTCTCATTTCCCAGTATGTTAAAAATTGCCATCTGTTTAGCATAAGATTTATTCCCTCCCCACTCCCCCCCCCCTGCACCTCCCCACCCGAAGTTGAAACTTTCCAGGTCACCATTGATTTCTTTTTGTACTTTCTCCTTAGTTCCACCATGCACAGGAACTATGAACAATATGTTAGTGGGTAGCTGTTGTTGGGGAGATATACTCCTGTCTTAACTATTGTTCCAGGAATGCCATTACTTCCAATACTATTAATACAGTTTCTCTCTTAGGATAGAAAACTATCACATGCATATTTTTTTATGTATCTACAATAGTTGTGTGAGTAATTTTGTGTTCCTTCTGCTGTTCTGGTTGCTCTTATCAAAGCTGTGGGTTTTTTTTTAGTTAGAGACGAGAAAGCTGCAGGTTATGACGTGCATTAAAAAGGCACAACTGATTGAGGTAAAACCTTTAGTTTATCTATTAGATCTTTACCTGAAAGAAGCTCCTCTTCTGTCCTTCCCATTTCTTCCCACTCCAACACTTGTTACTGCCAAAACACACCTGATAAATCTCAGAATGCTATTCCACCCCGTGGAAATAATCTCCATTACAGCAGGAGCAGTGGTGAGAAGGAGAGTAAATCAAACACATTCCCATGACAGCATTGAAAAGAAAGCTCCTTAAAAATGATGAATGTTCCCACAGTCCTTTCACTAAAGAACACCAGACATAAGAAAGACATTTTTAAGGCTCCTCATCTCTTATCAGTACTAAAGGGGGCTGCAGAAATTCCATAGGCGGAGTCCTGGGAAATGGGACAGAAATAGAGAAGCAGGTGTTAAATTATTGTTGGAAAACACTGTGTTTTGCTCTAGGGTTTTTTTAATGCCATATTAACTCCTCTGGGCTTCTGCCAGTGGGATTGCAGAGATACGGCAGCAAATTTTATTGTTCTGTGATGTAGTTTTGCTACCTCATATTTAAAATGCTGCTATCATCTTGTAAGTCCAAAACCAACTATCTTTAAATGTTTAAAACTCTTCCTGTCTGTATAATATTATTCTCAGATAACATACTGGAAATGGATGCAATTGGTAAGGTAACAAACTATTTGATTTATGTTGTATTGTTCTTTTTATGTTGGGAAAATTATCCATTCTTGATTTATCTAGTTCTTTTGTACCTATATGTAGTACTTTCCCTATTCCCTGCAATTCCCCGTCAGACAATCAGACATGCATATATCCAAAATATTAAGCAGGATGGGAAATTTACTTTCTTGTTTCTTGATATTCCATATCAAATATTCTTTAGCTAGACATGAGGCTTTCACTTTCTCTTTTTCTCCTTTGAAGTCCACCCACATCTGATCAGAACTGCAGAAAATGTGTTAAAATCACAAATCACAAAACACTAATTATATTCCCTGGAAAGTTTATTGTGCCTCGGAGATCATATGACTGAAAATGGGCTGTATGGTGGGTTTCACCATAAACTAAGGAATGATTCTGTGATTTCATGTTTAATGGCTTCAAGCTGTGCCAGGGGAGATTCAGGCTGGACATTAGGAAGTATTACTTCTCCAAAAGAGTGGTCAGGCGCTGGAATGGGCTACCCAGGGAGGTGGTGGAGTCACCGATCCAGGAGGTGTTCAAGGAATGTTTGGATGTTGTTTTGAGGGACATGGTTTAGTGAGAACTATTTGTGATAAGTGGATGGTTGGGCTGCATGATCTTGGGGGTCTTTTCCGACCTTGGTGATTCTATGATTCTGTGATTTATTATTTTTTTCTTAATTCATCACAACCATGCAAATGGAGGAGAAAAGGTAAAATGGTACTAAATTCTTCTTAATAAAATAATGCTGCTGAATCTAAAAGGTCTCCTTGACTCCTCGCCTTCCATAAAAATACTTATATGGTGATTTGGTTGTTTACAGTGCACTGAAAATTAGGAAGCAGATTGTATTGAATTTTACATAAGTTATATGTTGCTATTTCTATTTCATGCCCGGCTGAAAATGTGAACATTTTTTGTGAGTATTGAAGACATAATTTCCTAGAAATTTGGAAATCCATCTTGCTATCACCATTTTAAACTAGCAATACACAAATATATTCAGAAAATGCTAGAAAAAATTGATATAAGCTCAATTCTCTCTCCGCTTCTAACTTAGAAAAAATACACTTTCTGATACGTAGTTTAAAATTCAAGATGAAAGAAAGTGAAGGGTACTGATTGCTTTTTTTATGAAGTTCTGAGAGTATTTTTCTTCATTTCTTAAGACTGCAAAAGTTAATGTTTGCGCACTGAACCTAATTTTCCTAGCATTCATCTAATTTCATAGTGAGATTGGTTTCACTATGGCAAAATTAATCTCTGTGAATGATACTATCTTCTACCATCTATCAATTTTCCTTCAAAATTTAGGACTAATAATAGCAAAGTGAAGAATATCAAATCTGGTGCTGAGTGTACATAGAAACAGATAATATTGTTCTCAACCTGAGGCTTTACTTATAACTCTGCAATGCAAAGGAACCATCAGTGGTTCTTCATCACACATACACCTAGGCTGAATACTGTTTGTACTCACAAACTGGTGTAAATCACTGTGGTGTCAATGAGAATGAAACAAAATCTCTGTATTTGCAAGAAAAATTTTATATGTACTCCTATACCTCAAAATTAAATTGAGAAACTATGGAGTTAATTGCAATTTGATGAGATTTGAGGAAAGACTGGATCAGTTGGTCTCTAGTGCAGTTAGAAACACCTGTAATTTTGAGCATAGTATTTTCTAAAACTGAATTATCTGAGTTCATGCTTGGCCTCTCAGCAAAGTCAGGCCAACTATCCAAAAGCTCTTCATTTAGTGTAAAGGCAAGCATCTGCCTCCTCTTCAGGATGAACAATGGTGATTAGTATTGCAGTCTATAGCAAGCCATCCCAAACACTTTTGGATATACTGCCTTTGAATATACTGGCTTTTATTTTTCTTGTCTGAATTAATACTGATGCATTGCTAAGTATATTGAATTTCTAATAATTCAAACAATGCAATAAAAACATACCATCGTGCAAAAATGAAACAAGTCCAAATTAGATTATTTTTGATATGAATATACATATGTGTTAGAAGCTGAATACTCCAGAACATAATGCCAACATGGTTGCATTGTTCTGTGCTCTTTTGTGGATCCAATTGACTTGCCAGATCTGTGATGTTAATTGCCTTTCCTCTGGCCGACTCCTGTGTCTACACTTCATGCTGAAGTAACCTTCCATTCTGTATGGTAAATAAGGCCTTTGATTTAATAAGCTTTCTCATTTAAATAACTCTGTTATAACATCTTTATTGTGATGAAACGTTACTCTTTTTATAATCCACAGTAGATTTCGATCAATTAATGTAACCCAATTATTTCATACACTTTAAGTATCTGTCAAGTATTGTTTGCTTAAATACTGGTGTATGTAAGGAGAATTGATGTGGTAAAAACTGATGGATAATATGTCTTTTAACTTTTGATCACTATATTTGACCCTTCTGAGAGGAAAATAAACCCACAAATTTCATTTTAAACTTTATTGTCAGAGATGGATATAAAGACAAGTGACTAGCATGAGGATCAAACAAACTGTTGCACTAGTGAGACATATAACTGACAAAAGGCATTGTTTCTTTTTGAACCCTGAAGCCAACTAGCTCTTGTAAAAACTACTAAGGAAACCAATGGATTCTCCATTTCTTGATGACTTCCAATAAAAATTGGTGGGCTGGTATTCAGGCCGGTAGAATAAGCAGTTAAAACACACCTTTCGACTGCAGATTTCGTTACTCCTTTCCCATCAGCAATGCGTCACTTCCCAGGTCCCCAGTTCTGAGAATACCTCTCTCCTACAGTGAACCCGGGCTCAGACTTTTAATGCCTTATCCTGCCTCTCCAGCACGCACAATGCAAAGCTAAAATACTTGGTTTGCAAAGGAAGAATTTAATGTTGTTATTGCTGTTAAAAAAAAAAGAAAAAAAGAAAAAAAAAAAGAAGACTAATTGTTGAAGCTGTGTTTCTTAGGAAAAAATTAAATATGAAAATATTTTTTTTCTGGTTAATTTCTTTCTACAATTGCAGGCTCAGTGAGTGAGAAACTGCCACAAAGAGAAGGTGCAGGAAAAGCAGGTAAATATCTTAAATGACCTTTAAATAGGGATTAAAATAGCTGTGGGATATACCCCCTTGATTTTTCATAGTTCTGAGTATCAGTGAATATTCATCTCCTATTATATTTGCATATATAATATGCATATGTGTATATGTGACATATTTTTCTAATCTCTAATCCCCTATGGATTTTATGCTGTTTGGAAAATAACTTTCCTTCCCATAGACATAATCTGAGCTGTTTTTTCATGTTGTTCTCTTGTCCTGGAGAACAGATTATTCTGTCTGCTCGATAAAGCCAGCATTCTGCAGTCCCAAGGTCTTGGGAATGGAGTTCTTGCTTTATCTCTGTATCAACCAGTCATCTTGGACCCAGCCTTTGTTCTACACTGTGATTAGTTAAAGTGATTGCTTAAATTCATGGCCAGATGATTGTTATTCTTTGAGATAGATCACAGTGTGTATCTTGTTGGCAGGACAAAATCTGATGCAACTCCAACATAGTTCTTAGATTTAAAAGAAGGGGGGATATCTTTTAACAGAATTAAAGCTCACACTCTCCAAACACTTTAAATAATTTTAGACTTGGCTCAAAATAACATTCTAAATTTTTGTGCCAGTTAGGATGGGATAAATTAATTTTAAAGAAGTTTCTCCTACTTAGTGTAAATGCTAATGACTATCCAGTTTGGTCCACTGTAAATATAACTGAAATAAGTTTTACAGGATTTTTTACAGCATTGTAATATATCCCAGATTTAAGTTATCCACTGTACTGTTCAGAAACTCAACGCTTTTTTTAAGACTAGTAGTGATGAGGTTATTGAATAAGCGCTAGAAAATTGATCCTTTCTGTACTTCCAGATATATTTCTGTGAAAATTTGTTTTGGGTCAGTACATTTATTTTGACCTTTGAGCTTTATGAACTATTCCATATATAAATGTTGGGGGTTTTTTGTTTATGAATGGGAGGGCAGAGTTGCTGAAGCCTGTATGAATGCTCATAGAACAAGAAAATTAAATGAAGACACTTTATTGTGCCTCCCTTTGCATCTCATGTACTTGTTTCTAAAATGGCACAGCTGCAGTTCGCTCACACCTTGTTTTTATTCTCCAGCACAAGCCTGTGGCACAAAGGCTGATGTCCTTGTTCTCAGGTGGTCCATGGCTTTTCTCAGATACAGCTAGCTCCTTCTCCTCTCCCTTCTAACAAGTCACTGCCATATGATTTAAATGAAATAGCATTTTCAGAAACATCACAACCTTTTTAGGACCATCACAGGGTAATGAACTGAATCTGTCATCTGAGTTAAAGATGCGTGCTTTTGCTTCATAGTCAGTGTGGTAAAAATATTTTATAGACAGAGCATAACAGTAGTAGTTTTTGGAATAAATTCGGAATGCTCCCCTGCCTGCCCAATGTCCCTCAGCATGTTGCTGTGGACTAACTGGAAGTGCACAGGTGAGACTGATAATCAAACCCAGTAAGCTTAGGAAGGTCCTCAACATTCCTGCTGATACAGAAGATGTGCCCCAAACTTGTTTGGTCTTGATGACTATACTCAAGAGTATACATTCAGGCCTGAGACAGTCTCTTCTTCCAAAATGCCCTACACAAACTCAGAAAGCATTTCCTAGAGGGCCATATCTGTTGCAGTTGAGCATCTCACTTTCTTTGAATATTCCAGTGCTGAACAAAAAACTCCAGCTACAAATTTTGGAGGTTGGGAACTCTGCTTGAATGTTTGCAGATTTGCACGTTAAATCAAACAGAAACAGAGCTTAAAGGATTAAAGCGTATCCCCTGCACCACAGTTCTCTCCTTTAGCCAAAGAAAATATTCAGACTGTCTGAAAAACACAAGTGTTAGAGATGGAAGCATGTTTCTTCTGAATCTTAGCTGACTGCAGGACCCTGTTCTTATTAAGGGAACTCTGATAACTGAATGGTTTGTTCATATCTATGTACATAGGTAGTGGAATGTAGGTGCTGGCCAGGAAATCCTAGGAAGTTAACTTTTGAAACATCTAATTAATATGGAGATGAGGTGCTTTGTAATTGTGATGGTATATTGAATTTTGTTTTGAACAAGGAAGTTGTACGTGCTTCTTCATTCTTAGCACAAAACATTTTTATGAAAAGCAGAGACACTTTGACAGAGCACAAGCAGAAAATTAATGCGAATATCCTCCTTCACATTATGGGTACTACACGATCTGACATTGCTCCTCCAGTTCTGGATGTTATTGCCTTTTAGATTACACAGATGTCCCATACCAAACATTTGATTTGATGGAGATGAAAAGAAAAGCTCTTTCATTTTTGGGGGGAGAACCTAAGACCAGTCTTATGACTGTTAATATTGCAGTTAAGCATCTGAGTGTTGGGATTTTTAACATGTATTTATATTCATAAATTGTGCCTTAAATGCTGCTTAATAAATACTGTTTCAACGAACAGAGTTCTTTGCCAAGAATATAATTTTGATTGGGCTGTTAATTATTAAAGCTTTATATTGTGTTATATTACAAAAATTATATCTTAATTTTAGGTAGAGACTTAAGATCAAAAGAATCACAAACTGAAACTGTGTACAGGAAGATGATCAGAGAAAAATGTTACTTAAACCCAAAACAGAATTTGTGGTTGAGCTCTTGGTAATATTTACCACCCAAAACTGCTCTCTAAAAATCTGGAGATTTTCTGAATCTCACATGCTGATTGATGATCTAAATGCATATCTTTATTTCCAAAGCACTGGATGTTCAATGGCCTCTCTGAAATTAATTGATGATCTTATTCCAACACCCAGCAGATACCATAGAAATGCTAGCAAAACTAATGGGAGGTTATGGTCTGTGATATCATTAGGGCAAAGTATCTTGTCATTGCATGGACAGGATGAACATTCTTTCTTTAAAAAAGTCTCCTTATGCTTTAGTTAAAACATTTTGCAATTAAGATAAGTTCCTATTTTTGCTGCTTTACTTGTGAAAAGTATTGAAGTATTGAGGTATTGAGGGTAGCGTTCCATGTCTCTAAGTTTGGTTTTATGTGCACATCAGTATTTACATTGCATCTGTATTTGTTATGAATTAGCCTCGAGATAAGAAGGTCAGAGAGCTTCTAAACTCTCCATTAAAAGGAAGTTCCACAATTACCTTAATCTCTAGTTTTTTTGAAAATTCCAGGAAAACAACCTAAAAATTCTGCTGGTCCAGTTGTGAAACTGTGAAATTCTCGTAACACCTTTGTGTGAAAGATGCCATTTGCTGAGGGGTACCTTGGTCTTGGAGTTAGCTCCTTTTTATGAGAAAATAGGTGCAGTGAAGTTCTGCTAACTTGCATTTACTCAGTGTCTGAAATAATTTTAAGTGACAAAAACATGGCATGGTAAAGATTTTAAACTGCTAATTTAAAACTTTCTCATAGTGAAATTTTATTTTCCAGCACTGCTTCCACTGTATTTTACTGAGGTGAAGATTATCCACACACTCCTACAATTTCTGTAATTTTTCATCCCTCTTGTTTTGCAGTAATGGTTGATTGTGGACTAATGGAGATAGCTGGCTAAAGGATAAGAATGATGCAAGCAATGTTCTGTTTCTTTAATCTCTGAATCTTGCTTTATTTTAAGGTTTCAACATGTCTGCAACCACTTGTTCATCTCAGGCTGCTTTTGCTTTCACAGGGCTTACCCCTTTTATACATTTGCTCGATTACGTCCTCAGAAATGTTCATTTTTCAATTATAATTTATAGGAATCCATGTGCATCATTAAAAATGAAGAATTACTATCTGGAAAGCAACCTGGTCACTTCATGCCTTATCAATCAGTTTATCAGCCATAATCTTAAGATCTATCCATTTATGGCAGATGTAGCCTGCAGATGTAATGTATCTGTGCTATGCAGTTCATGCTAATAATGCTTAAATTTGTTTGTTTACCGGCCGGGGCTATGTGCAAATCATTAGCATCAATCATGTATGTACACTTATTTAGCTTACTCTCATAATTGTAGTCTCCTTGCAAATCTTTTCCATTCTGAATTCAGATGATGCCTCAGCTCCTGCGCTGGAAACTCAGCCTCAAGGTGATGAAGAAGGTAAGTGTCAATAGGAATTTAACAGTGTGATATTATCTAATGCAGTATGAACAGCATCAAATTCTACCTTAGAACTTTGGTAAATGTGATAGCTGATTAGACTTCCTGAAGTGAAAAGAAATTAAAAACATACCTTTTTGGGAATAAGTAAAAAAAAAAAAAAAAAACAGTGAATTTGATTGAGTAGTTCAGAGGTGACACTTCAACTGTGGGGTAGTTCAGAGGTGACACTTCAACTGTGGGTTCCTGACATAGCAAATTTGCTACCAGTACTCAGGGCACAGACAGGTTTTAAACTTGAGCCACAGTGCAAATTGAAACTTAATAGCCAAACAAGGATGCTAAAAGCCTGAATGCTACCCTCAGCCTATCGTGTAGCAATATGAGGTTGGTGGTTGGTGTTTTGTCAGGCTTATTTCCATCTGTGGAAATTCAGTGCTCTGTGAATGGAAAGCTCAAGGCCCATATGCAGTGATAGTCGTGTATTTTGACTGTCTTAGCATTCAGCGTAAGTCTCTGATCAGAATCTGATCTAAAGTCGTTACGTATTTTGGGTCTGCACTGGGTTATTTTTATTCTGTTTAAATATGATTTTATTCTTCAAGTATGTATTTTAACCCTTGTTATAAATGGAATCAGAAAAACTATTTGTGCCTTTCTGTGACTAAAGATTTTACCTATTCAAATGCAGACCAGTGTACCCTTTTTTCTTCTTCTTAGTATCCATGTATCTTTAAAATGGAACATGTATTATATAGCTGCTGGTAACTTTTAGAAAACTGGAACATTTACAAATTTTTTTGTCTTTTTTTTTTTTCTTCTTAGATATAGCTTCTCGTTATCCTACATTATGGACTGAGCAAGTAAAGAGCAGACAAAACAAAACCAATAAAAGCTCAGGTAAGAAGCTGTTGTGTCGTTATTTTGCCTGTGAAGGCATGAACTGAACCTTGCTTAAACTGCAGTTATCTAAGTGAAATGCTTTTTTTAGTCATTCTGCTTCTGCCTTTATCATATGATAGTGAATTAATGATTTGCCTTCTGATGATTTTGTTGCCTCGTGGCGTCCGTTGATTTGTATAGAAACAATTGTGCAGGTTTTACTAAGTATAAACTGCCAGTACTCCACTTAAGTCTCTGGCTCATATCTGTATGCATCTGTGAGCACATCTGACATTTATCTTCCTCTTGAATTCTCTGTCTCTTTGTTACCCACTTCTATTTTTTTCTGGTTTTGGTTTTTTTTCCCCCTTTTTTGGTGATGTGCAGCAAGAAGGTAATTGGAAAAGAACAATGGGATTTATGTGTATTTGGTACTAAAACTTTAGGAGGCAAACCTGAAAAGAAGAAAACTCCCATCAGAAACCAGCTGTCAATTAACAGGAAATTGGAAGGACAGTGTTACCTCTTTTTTAATTAAATCGGTTATCTGTTAGTTGCAAGATTGCCAATTTAGAGTGGATTAATTATGTTGACCTTTAAAATAATTGTTAAATTCTTGTTTGACTTTTTTTCACCACTGCACAAGGAATGTCGAAGTCTTAAGACTGAAATCTCTGAAATATTCAGACACTCTCTTTGCTTTGATGGGCTTGGAGTAATGGTGCCGACCTCACTGTTTCCTCCTTCAGTGGGATAATCTTTAGAGAACCTTACTGAGTTTCCTTGTTTCTTTTTCTCTAGAGGAAAAAACGTTAGTTTGACAGGGAACATTAATGATACAGACCATTACTCAGTAAATCACACAAAAGCACATTTCAAATCAAGGGGAAATTGAGGCTATGATTTACCTTAAGTACTGTGCTTAAGTATTTTACTGAATTGAGGCCCAAAGGAATTTAAGAAGACATGCCATCGCGGTTGGAAAAGCATATTCTTACCTACAAACTCCATTATTAAGCTGTTTTAAACATCAAGGCAACAGTTATTAATGCTTTTTCCTCTCCTTGATGCACCAGTAGGCACTTGGGGAAAGGACCATAAGCAGTTAATAGAGAAGAGAAGCAAACACTTTCCATGCTGAGGATTTATTCTGTCATTTCCTTAGCCAATGTCAGCAAGAATAGAAATGCTTCAGTATTTCTCAGTGTTAAATCTGTATAAAAATATGTCACTTACAGAAGTGTTTATTTCACTTTTACTGTGCTAGATTTACTAGTGAGATCTAAAGCTTAAAGTTCTTGAGTTTTGCAGTGCTGCTGCAGGAAGTGAAAGCTTAAACATATGCACAGAAAATTAGGGAGACATCAAAGAAAATATTGATTTGTAACTGGGAATTTGTCTCCTGCAGTCTTTCTAAAGACATTATTTGCAAAAGAAGAGAGACTGGCAGTCTCTCTTTCTATTGTATAGTCTGTCTGTATTGCGATAACTGGCCAGTGGTGCGTGGAAGGAGCATGCAGCTTTTTATTTAATTTTCTGAAGTAATGGAGTAAATAGTGTTTTATTACTTGGATTTTGCTACAGACCATCATTTTCAAGGCTTTCAAAATCTGTTACAAGTTTTAATTAATTAGCCCCAGAGAGCTTGATCCAACTGGAGTTTCATTTTCAAAACATCACCTGGGAAAACACAGGAGTGCACATACAGAAATGTAGCACAGACTGACTGCAAATATGATTGACAACATTTAGTATAATATCTACATGAAGACCACAAAGTAGGAAATTGAAAAATCCTGGTCTTGTTTAATGTAAACTGCAAATTTTTATCACTGCGTATACCAAACTCTTTCTTGCATTGTGTGCCCTTACATTTTGAATCTGTTGGCAAAGTCTGCCAGTGGAATTGACAGATGTGATAGAGGGACATTCTCACTGTTGAATGCAGTTTTTATTACTCTCTCATCAGACTGCTTTAAAGCACTTGTACATATGAGTTTTCTCACATGGAAACTATGTTGGTTGTCAGTGAGGTTTCTGTTTTGCTAGATTGTTTTGTTTTGTTTCTCAGAGGCAATTGTTCCAGTGGGATCCCTGTGTGCTGATCATTCCCTGAAAGTCATCTTCTCGCAGGGGACCAAGGTTCCACACTCCAGTACTCACATACATTCATTCCAAAGTGAACCTGGCAATATCTTTGGGCTGTGTCTATCTGAGCAAAATTCAGTTCTGAAGTTAAACAGTCTGCATTTAAAAAAAAAAAAAAAAGTGGCAGTGGAAATTAATATAAGAGTATGTGTGTGTGCCCAATCATATCAATTCTCATAGCCATTCCTCTCTAAGCACAGGAAAACGAGTAGCTTACAGAGAGGAAAATGAGTAACCATTCAGTGACTTTGTATTTATTCTCATTTATTGTTGCATTTTCCAGATGTTGCTTTTAGCATTGACTCAACTGAAATTATATGCAGTTGAAGATGTGTGAGCTAGGAAGAAAAAAATAAGATCTGTTGCAAATTCCCAGTTAAAAATATACTACAAAATAATTAGAAGTTTTTGTAGAAATTTGTATTACGTTCATTTTGCAATGTGAATGTTTGAGATATTAAGCCAGTTATAACAGAAGAAAATAAAAATGGATATCATAAACACTCAGAAAAGAGCACAGGGAAGAGCTAGTTGCTCTCTTTTTCCAGTTGGGATTCTTAGCAAGTTGTGTGTTGGCCTGCAGAAGCCTGGCCAGTATTTCATTCTCAGATTTGCTTGTATTCAGCACTAGAGGGGAAGGTGAGGACTTTAGAACAAAATATACACATATGACCAAAATGTCCTACCGACTCTATATGCAATACGCTAGTACTGAACACATGGAAACTTAGTTAAATAAGTATATAAAGTTGACTTGCATAAGTAAATAGCCTGAATAGGACTGGCTCCTTCAAGGCAAACTGCAGATTACATGTTGAAAACAAAGTATTTTTTTCCCTGTTATCACCTCATTTCAGACTTAAGCTTATTTCCCTGCAACAGTTGGTGAGGTATCAGCCACACAAAAAGCAGGACTTGCATTCCCGAACTGGTTTGTAAAAACAGACATTATCCGTAGCTGGAGAAAGGAAGAGCACGAAAATAAGATGCTGAAATGCATGCATCTAGTGTCTTTTCATATGTCCTAGGGATATGGAAGGTAAAACAGCCTACTAGAAGTCAGTGCTCTTCTGGCACTTACATTTGGAATGACATATTGAACCCTGTGTACCTGAATTCAGACCGTGAGAGGTAAGCAGATGCAGGAGCACTGATTCAAAATAAGTCTTCAAACATATAATTTTATTAATAAGTCCTCGAACTATGACAGTGGAAGCACCATTTTAGTCCATTTTAGATGGACTCATGTCGGCAGGCGGTCTTTGCCAAGCATTGAACAAGTTCAAACCCAGATATTATTATGTGAACTTTATAGTTCAGCTCATCTGGAGGTCAGAGACAGCTTAATCTTCTACACAAGAAAAGACTAACATTTTTTACTGAAGCCTAAATGTTTTGTGATGGCTACTCATCTGCCTTTTGCATTTTCTGAAAATTGTGGGTGTTGGAGGATGTCTGCTGGTAGAATATTTGTTTGGTCTGTTATCTCAGAAAGTTGCTCACAGAAGATAGAGAAAAACATTTGAGGCAGTTGAGTAAGAAAACGTGATACAAACGAGAAGGACTGGAAACTTTCAGGTCAACAGTATTATGATTATGGCCTCACTTTCTGTTTTTTTTTTTTTGCTAACTCATTAAGTGTTCTCTTTAGAGTTTTTGAATGAACACAATTATTTGGAGTGAATTATAATTAGAAATTTATATTTCACTTTAAAACCAGGATTGTTAAGACTGTTGGGAATGGAGAAGTGAGACACTGTCACTTCTTACTGTATCCCTTATTGTTTTATTTTTAAATATTTTGAAGTGTAGGAAGTAGTTCTTTATTTTTACAGTCTTTAATGAAATCCTCATCTTGATTTAGCTATTACACAAAGAGAAAGTGGTATTGTTATTCTTCATTCTCTTCACCTGTGAAGAAAAATACTCTTCGTCCTCTTCTAGGCCCCCTTTGCTTTGTTTTGTTTTTCCTTTATTTTATTTTTTTTCTCCAACTCCTAAATTAGTAAAGGAAAATAAGTATTTTGTTTCTGCTCTTTCAGCCTGTTCCAAAAAGATAAACCTCTCCAGATATCCCTGCACTGCTTATGTATAATGAGACATTCTTAATTTCCAGGCTGCTGGATTATACTTACAATAGTACTATCTTATCTTTAATAATCCTTTTTACAAGTGTTTTCATTTATCTTTATTTTAATTTTATGTATTAGTTCAAAACCTTTATAAACATCATGTTCTGGCATTTTCAGTTTTTCCTCCCACCACAGAGGAAGATACTCCCATCCTTAACCATTAAAATTTGAGTTCTGTTTTATATCCAGTTGATGTTCATTATGCTCAGGATGTTCCAGGGTTTTATTGGACCCCCATTGCGGAAGGAGGGGGCTGGGGGGTAGAGATCTGCTTTATGTAAGGTTTATAATTTTTATTTTACTGCTTGTGTTAAAATTTGATGCCAAGAGATACTAATCTTTCCTATTTTTAATTATATCATATTACTTTCTGCAGAAAATAAATTAAATTGTTTTACTTTTTAGATACACACTCCCCCATCTAACTACAGCTTTCAACAGTTTACCAAACATCAGACTGCAGAAGCATAAAAACATCAATAAACTTCATAAATCCAAAATTGGATGTTAGGCTAACAGTTGGTATTTTAACAACAGTGGTTAGAAAATAATAATCATGTAAATCATATTTATGCTGAGAAACACATTGTATTAGATCCTATCTGAAGACACAGTGTTTCTGGGAAATTGATAAATCTTCCAGCCTTGAGAGTCTGGATTTGTCTTTGGCTAAGCAATGATTTCTGGACATTATATATAAGGTAATCCTTCAAGTGGCTTCCAAACTTTGCAGGCAGCTGAAAGACCAAACTAGTCAACAGTAAAAGCTGCAGGATTTCCATCATTGTTCCAATAATTGGATAATTAAGAGAAAATGCCCATGCTGAATTTAGAGATGCCTTTCCTTCTCTGCCTTCCCATAGCCGAGAAGCAATCTAAGAATGTAGAAAGTTTAGCATATGGATATGCTGGAAGCAAAGATTTTTTTATTTCCATGCGCTTTCTTTGGCAAGAGATCTGGGCCAACTATGAGCACATAGAATTAGGCACCTAAACCTACTATAATCTGAACGATTGCCCTCTTTCTTCTGAAATGAAGAGTCCAGTACTACTCTTGAAATTAAATCAATACTACCAAATGGAAGAGATACATGCAATGTCAGGGTAGCCTTGAGATTCATCTTCTCAAAATGTCAGTAAACTTGTGGTTACGCTCTTGAGCAAGAGTAAAAAACCTGTTTTGAATACAGATAGTACAGAATGTTATTCTAGCAATCCTATTATATCCATGGAACTCTGCCACATTTTGCAAGGCTAAGAACGCTGCATGTATTTGTCTGTGAGCTGATAAAAATTATCAAAAATGTTAACCTTTTAGAAAAACAAAATTCTAAGTTTCACTGTTAAATTTAATCGGAATGATTCAGTATTCTGGCAAGATTTTTCTAGTTTTAAAGGACAAATTAGACTGTTCTGAGGATAGTAATTTTATCTTTATTTCACAAGGGTCAGTCAAATGATCAACTGCCCATCCTCCTATTAACTGAGTAAAAATATTTTAAAAAGCCCAAAACAGTCATGACAAGATATGCATTTTTTAAATCACTTATGTGAATATACAATTGTGCTGAGTACTCTGTACAAAACAATTCTTAACGGCTGTTAATGGGAGAACTGGTCACCGTGTAACATCAACCAGCCCTGCTGGCTGGAATTCAGATTTCCTTACATCGACATTTCTGAAAAGGCTGAATTCATTTCTGGGTGTTCTGTTATAGACCAAGTTATGAGCAGTTACATTGGTTTAAATTTGGAAGGATTTTTAGTGAGATGGTATTTCATATATAACTTCCAAATGTCTTTGCTGAGCCAAGCAACTCTGAACAAAATTCCTGAGAACTTTGATAGCTCATGATACAGCTAATGAATTGCTTAATTCATTATTTTCTTTTTGCTTAATTATTTGCTTAATTATTTTCAAAATAAATTATAGGCTTTTTCCTTTTACAATGCTTGAAAAAATATTGTGTATCTTCATCAATAATGCTAGCATTTTCCATTTGGTATAAAAGCAAGAATCATTCAGCTTCTACAGATACTTTGTTGGGAGTAGTGGAATTCACTCCAAAACCTGTGTGCTGGCCATGCATTTTTGGCGCAGGTATTGCACCAACCCAAGCATCTACTGCAGCATCTGGTTTTATGGGCTGTTGAGGTCCCTGGTTGATGTCGTCATTCACCGATCCTTTCCCCTTGCCTGTCCTTAATGCAATGCATTGGCTTTTCTGTTTGTGACTAGTTTAGAGTCTCCTTTCTATGAGAAGTCACACCAGGAGTCATATTTGGCATAAGGTAACTTGTTCCAGCCAAATTGCATTATTAAAGTACACAAAATCACTTTGAGATCTTTTCATCTGTAAGATGCTATATATGTGTAAGTATGTATTACTACTGGCCTGCTTCCCTCTTCATTCCACTCTGTCCATCATGCTCTGTCCTCTCTCATAACAGCCTGTTCCAGATGTATGCTAGACACTGTGTTTTCCCTGCACTCTGCACTGCTGAGAAATAACATTAACTATTCTTGCCATAATGCACTGGATTTCTGTGTTAGTGAAGGAAAAACAGTGTTTCAAGAGACAGATCACTGTTTTTCATTAAAGCTATTTTTAATACCTGTTTTAGTTTAAGAATGGCAGGCCAAGTATCTGCATTCAACCACAAATAAAACTATGTTTAAATAAGATTAAGGCTGTAAATTAGATTTCAGATTTTAAATTCTCTTGGTACATTACAAAACACAAGAGAAAAGAGATACTAAGCCAAATATATTAAACTAGTTGAATACAGAAAGAATGTGAATTCTTAGGGAGCTTTTCCCAAAAAGGTGTACATTTGGAGCTAAAAACCTTCATTTTCACAGTGAAAATTCAAGCAAACAGCAAAAACATGCCTTCAAAGATCTGAATAATTACGTCACAAAACTCAAAATTGTGACTTTGAAATGTTCATTGTAATGACTTGTGGCAGCTGTAATTTTGAAATTTCATGACTTCCTTTTTCTTAGTTGGGACTTGTGTCCGCAGGCTGGCTACACATACAGAGTATAATAGTTTCCCATTTTAAAAAATGCACTTACCTCAGAGAAGTTATATGCATTTTGGATCATGTTGTTCCCTGGGAAGTTCCATGTAAAGAAATAATGTTTTGTTATGGGTTTTTGTTCTCATTAAAAATCACTTGCTGTTGTTGTTGTTTTGTTATGAAAAGGAAACACTTATAATGGAAAACATTTTTTCATTTAAAGACCCGATTTTCCACCAAGCAATCACAATGAAATTTTTCAACCAACCCGATTACGGTCATAATAGGCTATGAAAAGATTATATTATCACTGATTAAACAGTGTGTTGTTCCATTGTTTTGCAGTGAGATCTTATTGTTACTTAAAATTACAATTTCTACTGTCTTTAAGTGAGTCAAGACCTTCCATCAAAATGGAAGGACTTTTATTGTCATCTGTTTTGATCTTAAATATAGTTTTTGTTTGATAAGAACACATTATAAATACTAGAAACCTCAAATTTTTAAGTTTTAAAGTGTTATCAGAGTCCATTTGGACATGGCCCTGTATTTGTATTACAACACTCATTTAGAAACAAAGCCAAGAGGTTTCCTTTCCCTGCTAGCGTGAGTTAGGGACTCTGGCCTTTTCTGAAAGAGCTGGTGTTGTTGTGCAAGCAAATAAGGTGACTGAATAGATGACTTCCTGACTTTTTCCACTCACCTCATCAAGCTTCCACTGGCATTCCTCCCCTGACTGCAGTGGTTTCATTATGTGTCTTACTCAGAGTGAAAAGAGGCTTTTGTGACCACTGAAGCCAAACTAGCCTGTCCTGTGGTCAATTGCTGTAACACCAAGCAGTTTAGTTCAAGGTGGTATGCGTGACTAGTTTGGAAATAACTGTTTCATCCCTCCTCATTTTTTCATCCTAAGCCCCATTTGCACTGAGGCAGCCATATAACTCCACGTAGTTAGCTGCTCTTAGCGTATATCTTTTATAGTATTCCAGTCCACTGAGGTATGCATAAAGGATTTTGTTTTATTCTGTAGGGTGCTTCGGTGTGTACATGACTGCTGGTGACCTGTAATGGCATTGAAATATTTCCTAGTGTCTATAGTTAGAGTAGGGCAAAATACTGGTTGGTATTTGGCCTGGATGCAGAGGAGTATAAAGTTAAATTAAATCCTCTTGTGCCCCCAGATGAGAGATACAGTTTTGACAAGAAAATAGAAAATAGTTTCGGGTTTCAAGATGAGTTCAGTTTCAGTCATAGGTTGAGGGTCTGCAGTGCTCCCTCTCCATCACTAGGCTGAATCTTCAGGTCTGTATTGAGGCAAACTCCTATTGATACAGGAAACAAGGGTTTTTCCGATCTGATACTGTCTTCTTGTCATTTTGTAAATTCACCTACAGAATCCATTAAAGTAGGGACTCCTAACAGGGGCAAGGGTGTGATTAGTTGTAGGGCTTCACGTCCATCACACTTTGTAATCGTGTAGTTCATCCTGCTTTCACAACAGCACTGTGCCTAGTTATTCTGGCTGAGAAAAAGCTGTTTACTTAAATAATTAGTTTGCAAGAAAGTAGGCAAGAAGCTTCTGATCCTGGTCATTTACTCTCTTGGTTCCCCTAATCTCTGACCATGTGCATAAAGGAATAATCTTGATAGACCTTACTGGCCCGAACAAGCTAAAGAGAATCTTTGTTCTCATTGCTCTTCTGTTTGGCAGGTTAAGCCCTTCCTAGATTAAGAGCTTTATGCAGTTTCTAATCAGGTTTTAAAAAAAAGCATTTTAGTATCATTGCTAATAATTTTTAGTGTTTTTAAGGTGATTCAACAGGGAAACAGCAAACCAAAAATATTATAAAAGGCAGTGGTTTGAAAGGTCAGTTTTCTCCCTCTCCCTACCAAACTATCCTTCTAAGGATAAAATGGTGACTTCTAATGTAGTCATGCATCCTGTAGTTCATCCCTTAAACTAAACAGTTCGATATAATAATAGCAAATTATTGTAGGAGGAGACAGTTTAGTTTTAACGGGCATGAAGCTTTCTTTTACTCAGAGAAGTATATACAGGAGTGAATCCACAGCAGTTTGAAAGGTAAATAGTGAGTAGAGAAGGGAATCAGTTTTGGATTTTTTTTTTTAAATTTGTTCATTTAGTTTTCTTTTATTTTTCCTCTAAATTTGGATGCTAATGGTAGGGGTCTGGTGATACTATTATTCCGTATCTTGGAAACAGTGCATACTCATTTCTCTAAGCAGCTCGCATATGGTATATCAGTCTGCTGAATCCGTGATAAAAGGATGGTCCACCCCAAACCTGTTGCTATTGCATAGCTGGAATTCCTCTTGACATTAATGGATGTTCTGTCGGCATAAGGGCTCAGATAGTCCACTTCTATTGCTAGATGAAAGGGTGAACATTGGTGTTTTCCCTTTATTACCTTTCTATACAAATATATTCTCTCAAGATGAGATGATGTTTTTTGGCATGTTCAAGTCAGAAATAGCTTTTTGCATGCTGGAGAAAACTTTGTTAAAGGTATTTTGATTTTCTTTAAATTAAAAAGTCTTAATCTGGTAAAGAATACTGATTAGTTGCTGCCAACACTAGCCTGAGTGGAGGTAACCGGATGAGACTTGTGGTGGCCTGTCTAGTTCCATATTTCTAGAGAGAGACATAAGATTAACAACAGTTAGTAATTGTCATCATGTTAGCACCCAGGAGCCAAACAAGAATGGAATTTTGTAGTGTTAGTTGTACGTAATTTACTCATCACATAGGATATGTAGAAAAACCTCACAAATCTGGCAATGGTGCAGTGAGGAGCTATACTGGTGCCCAGTTGTGCAGAGTCTCACTATTGGTCCTGTGCCTCTGATCCTCAGTGGATGGTGCTTAATGTTAGCTACATGGATTTCATATAGCAACAAACATGTATGAAGGGTTCATGATATTTCTGATTTGTTGAATCTCCTAACAGTGCTGCATATATAGTGTCACATAACTAACAACAGTGCTAGCCTCAAAGACGTCATTGTGCAATGACTTTTTCAATATTGTTGTCAAAATGAGCCTACGTGCCTTTTATATGGAATTTTCCCACATTCTTTAAAACACTTTTTCCCTTATTAGAATTGAGTAGGAAAGCTTGTGAGTCAGAATGTTGTCTCTAAGCTTATCTGTTTTCATATCTGCCTTTATTGGAGCCTTGTGCACTTTTTCATAGTTTTTGTTATCTCTAGCATAATAAATTTTCCTCATTGTTTGTTGCACAAACAGAATTCACTATTCCATTTCTAGTCCTTTATTTTTTAGTCTGTTTTTTTCTTCTGCTAGTACCTGATCTTCACTGTGAGTTTCTCCATGTTTTACCCAGGCATCACTCTTCAGTCTCAAATGCTGTTGTTTTAGGGTTTTCCTGCAACACAGATTTATTATCTTTCCATTCTTCCAACTTCTCTTTTTGACTGTTACTGCCAAAGGCAAGATTGGACACCATGGAATAAAGACTGTGGATCATAATATGAATCTGTAGTCTGTATTCTGAAAATGCAGTGACTCCAAAAACAAATTGGCAGTTCCTAGGAAAAATCACCTGAACATTTTGACTGATGGAGGAGGTACTTTGACTCCTAGAAGGAATAAGCATAGGAAGGTGTCATTGCCTATCTATGCAGGATTTCAGAGATCCCACCAGGGATGCCTTATTCAGTTATGGTATCCATACTGCAAGATACTTAATGATACCAAACAAGGGGAGAGACTAGAGCTAGTAGAGTACATGCTTAACTTTAATCCAGCGCTTTTCTCGGTTTCCACGATTAAGGCTGTGAGGTTTTATTGTTGTTGTTGTTTTATTTGTTTGTTGTGGGAGGAATCATCAGTTTTTCAAATAAAGGATGCTGCAAGTGTCATAACATCAACACTGTTGGCCTGAATGACCAGTGCATTCCTGGCCTATATTCTGCGCCAGTTTTATTTCCTCAGGATGTTGCTGTGGAGACTTGAGCAGCCTACAAAGTACTGTATGCGAAAGCATCTGACGTCAGCTACTAGAGAGACAATGTGGTTTGATTGCTTACATTAATGGCAGCTAGCCAGCAGCTCTGGGGCTCTAACCCAGGCTCTGCTTCTCAGGGAGCTGCAGCAGCCTGGACAGATCAGTGCAAGCAGAAGCAAAGTTTTTAACACAGAGGTGACTGAGATAATGTCTAGTGCAGATCAGTCAAATGCAATCAGGAGCTTTACAAACTTATATAGTATAGGAGGTGGAAATGAATAAAAATGTTTTGCATTGACCAGTAGAAGTAGTAGCACTTCTATAAAAGAAAAGATGCAACCTACCCCTTCCTCTCAGTTTTAGTTTTGTGTCTAGATTCCTTGCCTTTTTTTCTGTTTGTTGGTTTCTTTGATACTATCATTTAAATCACAGTTACTGGGTTTTCACTCTTTTGCCATGCAACTGATTGGCAACTTCTGAAGTTCCTCCCTGTCTTTCTGTAAACTCTACCTACCACTGTGTGGTTGGGATAAACATATATGTAGAACTTAAATAAGCAAAAACTGCATGCCCATGACTTTGATCTCCATGTAAATGCTTATCTGTATTATTCTTACGTAAATGAGCCTACATATATGCAGCAAAATTTCTAGTATGTGTTGATTACAATGGAATTTTACTGTAGTTATTCTCAACAGTGGCTCAAGGAAAACAGGTTTGTAAATACACAGGCTTGTCCACTCTACATTTGCCTATGCTTTATTTCTAGTGATTGATGAAAATAGTTCTACTAATGGCTGTTTTGACTCCATTAATTATGTCAGCAGTTGATTGGTTTGTCCCAGAGTGCTTTATAACAATGGATAGATTTAATTAGCAACAGCTTCAGCTGCAGCAGCTTCACAGCCTCTTGTGAGAGTTGTGCACTGTGCTTCATTTAGCATTATTTTCAAACCATCAAGTAACCTTTAAACTTCTCAAATTAAAAAAGAATACAAAGCATACAATACATAATACGTAGAAAGAATGACAGAACTATCCTCCCATAAGCTATAATAAAAACGTTTCCTTATTAGGTGACTGAATGCCAACATTGCCATTTCCTGTGATGCTGGTTATCTGGAAAAGTTAAATATTTAGAATCTGTTTTATTTGAACAGTTCTGCCAAAAACAGTCCTTTGGATTTTCTCTGTTTGTCATAGAGAGCTCCAAAATAAACAAGGCATGAGGTAGATGTGCATGTGTATATGGGGTGAATAGCTCTGAGAGGGATGGCAATATTTGTGGGAAACACGCTAAGAAAACATTTCAAAAAATAACTCTTTCTGAAATCTTTTTTTTTACTCTCACACACAGTGAATTGTTGAGAAGTATTTGTGCAAGGCTTTTTCCATTGATATAAGTCACTTTTTCAGTAGGTTGAGCATTTCAAACTAATTTTCTTAGCTTTTAAAGTAACTGTCAGACACTGTGTTGTAAAGGATTAGGGATCATTAGTCACACTTTGAAAATTCTCATTTTAGTAGTTCAAAAAGCCTTAGACTTTGCCACTACATGTCTTTAAAATTGCTCTGAGTATGGTAGGGACTTGCTTTCTCTTGTTGATCCCATCTGTGTACAGTGGAATTGCTCCAGTTTGACAGGAGCAGAAATTGTGATGTGGGGTTTTCAATATGGTAAAGTGTTTTCTATCCTTCAAAAGCATAGGGGTGTTTCAAAATCACACTATATTTAGCATGATATAGACTTCAGATGGATATTTCTTTTTGAAGACAGAGATGAAAGTGGGGTGGAATTAGGATTTTTATTTTTAATTCACATTGCCCAATATGAATGTTTTTCTCCAAAGTTTGAAAGGAGAGCCAAGCCAAAGATTTGGCTTTGCTCTTGAAACCAGAGCACAAGCTGAGCCATTTAACCATGGCCATATGAGAAAAAAAGAAAGGAGAAAAAAAAAAGAATAAAGCTACCTAAAACTATATTAAAAAGTTTCTGGAGGTGGAAGAAATAGTATTAGATTATTCTTATTGGCTTTTATTCTTCTTTGGCACATCTTCTTTATTGCACACAAAACTTGGCCAAAAGCAGTAAACATTCTCTTCTATCAGAATCTTGTACTTCTGCTGCAGCTAACTTCCATTGTGCTATACAAATAACATGTTTTGCATATAACTTGCCGAGAGTCAAAGCAAGACTTGTACAGCAGATAATCTAACTTTGGATTTGTGTAGGGTTGAAGCAATGCAGTAACCTTTTGTATAGGGTTTGTGTTCACTTTATCTGTTAGGTCACAGACTGAGGATGAGGTAATGCATTCTGGGAGAAGTGCGATTCAGTGGATGATAGCACTTTACAAAACTTGCTTCTGATTCTCTCCAATGACATTTCTTTGTGCAACACAGTTCCTTTAAGTAGAGACACGAGTATTCTTATTTTCCACCTGCTTCCTGGCATCTCTTTGGCAAAGTGAAAAAGAACAAGTCAGAATTAAAGTGGTCTGGTTTTGATTCATCTGTCATTGACTAGCTTTTAAGGGTGCAAATACATTTGCAATATTAATACAATTTTAAAATGCTTGGGCTTTTTTATCAGACAGATTTGAAAGGTATGTATCTGAGAGCCCTAGGGGTGAAATAATTCTGCTTAACCACAGAAGAGGCAGTGGGAGTGATAGTAGCATAAACGTTTGCTTTATGGCTGTCAAAGTTACACTCTCTGAAACACTGAGGAAGAAATGAGAATTTCCATTTCAACATCCTGTTTAATCTCTGTTTAGTTTCAGAGGGCCAAAGCATTACCATTTGTATTGCCCATCTAGCCTGCTATAAGCTAGCAGAGGTGCATTTTATATTTATGATTTTGTAAGCTACGCAGAGAATATGCAGAGAATATTTACAAAACGTAAAATAATATTCTCTTCCTAACTGACCACTTTGGATCACATTGCAATAAAACATCCATAAGTCATCCCAGATTCTACTGGCTTCAGTGGCAGTAGCCAGAGTTCATTTCCATGAGGCCTGTTGTCCTTACAGTGAAATCTGAGACAATATGATGGTCAATAGTCCCACCACACTTTGCCACTGAACAGCCCTACACTGGTGCTGAAGTGAGACAGTTACAGAGGGAGACACGTGGGCAGGCTGCAGAGTACATGAGCAGGTTACAGAGGGTGCACACACAAGGCAAGTCCCATGAGTGGGATTCCAGGAAGGTTTTGTATAGGTAGGGTTGTGGTCCTTCTGTGGAGAAACTTTGGCAGAGCATGGCATTATTGGCTTGCTCATGGCTTCTCAGGGTCACCTAAGCAATCAGGTGCAGGAGGAGGCAACTTCTGTACCACATTCACTTTACACACAGGGAATGCCGGCTGTTCCACGAACTGATGGTGCACCCACTTTGCAAACACCATATCCACAGGAAATGGTGCAATGGAACAAATTCATGAATTACGGAACAGCTATATGATTAAAAAACAAACAAACAAAAGTATTAAAAAGATTGCTTGTTTCTTATGTTAATCCTGTTTACATTGTAACATTAAGTCTATGTCCAGGGTAAGCCTCTGTGATGGGGTTGGAAATGAGCTGATACTTAGAAAATAGAGCATAGATGGAATGCGGCCATCTCAGGCTGGAGTTAGGCAATAAGACTGGAAAACACTGCTCAGTGCCAACAGAATTAGCAGTATAGACCAATGGCAGGAAAGTGACACAAACTGCAGCCAACTATGCCACTGAAAACCTCTGAAATTAAAATTGCTTAGGTGCCTAACATCTAGTAATCAAAGACAAACCCAGGCACTAATATAAGTGTCTCAATTTCCCAAATGATGAACAGAAGCAACTCCTGTTTCACTGAGTGGAAGTGGTTGGCTGATAAACATTCCTGCAAACTGAATTTAAGCACCCCTTTGCACATTTTGTGTTGTGATTTTTAATAGAGCTATTCAAACAAGTGCTTACCCTCAGCTCACCTGGCAAAGACTTTTGTTTTCACAGCTCTATGGAAAAAGTGAACCAGCTTTGTTTTCACTTCAAGTATTTCTTAAAAATTGAGAGATTTTTCCACTGCCAGATGACTAACACTTACTGGTCAATATACTCATAAAGCAAGAATGGTAGCTTTACGCAACTTTGTTTAATGAACGAGCCTTCAGATTGCTATAGCAAACTGGCCAGCTAACCACTATGTTTGGGAAACATCAACAATTTTCATTTGCTGTAATTTTGGGTGGTGGATTTTTTGTTTGATTTGCAGTTTGAAAGCTTTGGTGCTGCTTTGCTTTGGAAGTGTGATGCAGTCATACTGAGCAATAATAGGAAGTGATGTTTCTTTTCTATGTCTGAGCTTAGAGAAAAACCAGGTTTCACCCCACTTGGCAAATGCTGCCAAGTTATATATATAACACAAGTTATATTCTTGCACGGTGGTGCACTTTTTTGCACTGTGTCTTCTCTTATGTCTTCTCCAAATCATCAAGGTCAAGCAGGAGCACATGAAGATAGTAATCCATCTTCTGTACAGCTTTGTATTTCAGCGAATATCCTCAATTTATTGAGCAAAAGGGACTGAGGGAACTTACCTCCTTAGAAAGCCCAAGGATTTTTCACTCTTCTTGTGAAACCTGGTGTTGCATGATTGATCACTGGCTTAAGAGGTTTCTTTGATTTGTATTAAAGTTCTCTCTAGAATCCAATGTGGAGTGTAGGTTATAAACAATTCTTTGTTCAAATCTGTCTAAAGAGATTCACTTTATACACATATACTATCATTCTCACACTCTACTGTTAAAGATTCAACCAAAATGTCCTACTCTTGGTTTCCTGCTCTCACATTTCATAGGTGTTTGACTAAGGATATTCAGGATATACATTTTGGCTGTAATGCAAAATGCATCTCTGAAAGATTTATAATCTAGTATATATTGACTTCATGTTTCTTTGTCATTTACCTACAGGAGGACTAAATGCTATCACTTAAACATTTAGAGCCAGATTTTGTTGTACATGTAGATGAAGACTAATTTCTCTGTAAGTTTTCACCTAGTCACTGAATAGATCTCATACCATTAATTTATTTAAAGTAAAGTAAGTAAATAAGAATGCTAAAATTTAGAGTTAAATATTGTTTGAAAACAGATAGCTTATTTGTTCCCTTATAATTTATACAGTGCAGCGGGAAAATACAGTGAGGGAGAAGAAGTAGTATAAATGAATAACTAAAATAAGCAATTTCAATGAGCTATAATTCTTTTATAGGAAAAAAAAATTTGAATACTTACAAAATACTTCTCATCTCTTTAATCAAGAAGTTGTACTAAAATTTAAAACAAACATAACAGGCAAACCAAATACAAAAACAGCAGGTTTCTGTGACAAAACAGTTCTTGTATTGTAGTTATGGCCTTTCTCACAGAGTTCCCAGCATTTGAAGTTTTAAGAAAAGAAAAGAAAAATGGGGTGTGTGTAAAATGGAGGTGTACATTAAAAATTCCAGTGGGCCTACATGTTTAGAACTTTGATTAAAGCGCAAGTCATCATATTTTCATCTGAGAGCTTTGTTTTATGAGCACCCAACTTTTGTGTTCTGCTAGAGCCAGAATTTGTTAAATCTTGAGTTGACATAGTGTCACCTGACTACTCAAACATAGGGTAAAAGGGGAGATAATCCTGGTGCTTTCGAGTAGATTGGAGTCACTGTGACTTTATTCTTTCTAGGTAAAGTTAAGTGGAAGCTCGTGTTTTCTGTGTTCTGGCTTTTTGTTTCTATGAGCTCAGTGAACTTCCAGATGATCCTCCTTATGTACTGCAGTGTCTTTGTGTATGAAGCCACATAAATAAATGAGAGCATCTGTTGGTGATTTATCTTGCTTTGTTCAGTGGAGTGAAGTACATAAATTAATGTACAGCTCTTTGTTGAAGCCATCAGCTTTTTGTTTGGCTACAATAATTGACTCAAACTCCAAAAGTGCAAAACAGTGATCAGCTGTAAATCGAGAGTAGTCTTCAAATACACAGAAGGGGCCTGAAATATTTGGTTCCCACAAGTTTTTGCAAACAAGAATAAGCATGAGTTGGAATGTTGCCAGCTTTTATCAGGCCTTGGGAACCCTCATGCTGATGAGTATCTGAACCTAATTTAAATCCAAACATGTTCTATCAGATAATTTAGTTTTACGATTTGGTTGCCATTTGGTGTTGGGACTAAATCTGAGTGTATGTTATGTTACTTGTTACTTCCAATCAGTCCTTGATCTATAAACAAATATTGGGCTTACCTGGAAACGTACATACCGTACATGAGGACATATTCAGCTGAGACCTGATGTATTGTCCACTGAGTTTACCAGGTCACAGAAATGTTTCCCATTTGATAGGTTTATGAGTAATCTCTATAAGAAGCTAGAAGCATGAGCATGTTCCTGCTTTCGTTTCTATCACTGAATTACACTTAATTTCTGTTAGATATGAGTTTACTTAAAAATTAGGAGAGGATAAGCAGACAAATTCTTGTTGCAACAGTGCTTTTGAAGAATGATTACTGTGAGATGTTCACAATATGGCCATAAAGGATGAGAAAATAATATATACATAAAGGATATGAAGCTGGCATCTTAAACCCATTCATAACACTTCATCGATAGTAAGTTAACTTACTTCCTTGCATGCTGTGTTCATAGTGGAACCAGATGTCAGGGATTATGAGTGACTGAATTGGCTGGCTACAGGTAAAGAACCTGTTAGTTTGTCTTGCGGGTGCATATTTGCTGGAAGTAGGAATAACAAAGCCATTGCTGTTATGGACTGTTTTGTTTTTCAGATTTGCATCCAGTCAATGTAAATTCTTCTTCAGGGAGAAAGAAGCTTGAATAGAAATTATCCCACTACCTACTGCCTTTCTAAAGTGAATGTTTTATTCAGATGTGGAAGTATAATTTGATGTAGTGTAAGTGGAAATCCATTCAGTGAAACTTGAAGACCATAGAAACGATTTGAAAATATAAAAACACATTGTAATCAGTTTCCTCTGTGCCTGTTAACTTCACTAGTTCAGGAAGGGTTCATCCCAAGCAAAAGAATCAAATTCTTATTCCCAAGGGGTGTGAATTGGTTTGAGGGGGTGCATGGTGTCAACTGGAGGATTATCAGACATACTAATTATTATGATTTTGAAATAAACTTCTACAGGAGTTGTGAGAATCAATATTTGAAGTATTCTAAAAATGTACCTAAATTAGGCTAAATTAAGTAGGATTGCCTGATGATTTTGATAACATTTTGATTAGTAGAAATTGTCATAGCAGGTAAATCTCTGTATGCTGAAATTTGAACACAGATGTGTTTTGTCTGGACATCCTCTCATAGTCATGGAAGAACTGCTGTAGTAACTGCCTCTAATATTATGCTGTGCTCCTCTAGAGTATGCGTATCACTTTTCAGAGTATTTTAGTTCACAGGTTTTTTGTTACTCCCTTTCTGTAGAAGATATTGAGCTTTGAGGTCTAATAAAAGACCCCTTAAGCTTGGAAAGCAGGCAGCCTAAATTGTCCTTTCATGGCCCATTACATTAATGAGAAAAGGAGGGAGAAAGAATCAACTGAAAATATAACTTTTTGGAATGAATTCTGTTTGTCATATACACATTGTAGGGTTAAGAAAATTGAAATTAAATATTTATGTATTGGCAGGAAATGTTAGAGTAGCAAGCAAATGCCTTTGTAATTTTCTGCAGATTTGGCAGAAAGAATATATATAATAAACATATAAATATAAATACATATTTTACATATATCATATATATTTTTTTCTTAAATCTGTTTCTGCAGTGTGTTCTGAAGAAACAAGCTGCCAAATCTGCAGAAAATTACAAAGGCGTTTGCCTTATATATATAATTTATAATCATGACAATTCCGCATGCTGTGAGAAGCTGCGATATGACACAGCACAATAACTGCCAGAATTTCTGAAAACGGGGCTAAAACATCTCCTGTTACCAGACTAACGTGATTATTATATTTTACATAATATGGTGCTTGGTGTTTGCATATGCTACAGACAAAAGCACAGGTATGCCTTATGATTACTTTCCCAGAAAAGTTCCTTTTTCTTCACTCTAGGATATCACTTAGTAAACAAAAGTAAACACTTTAAATAACCCATCAGAGATTAACAAGTGTATTCTATCATAAATAATAATTCGCAGCATCATATCCCATGTCAGTTGAGGAATTTTCTGTTTATGAAATTTGCAAGATTCTTTAAAACGCAGATGTTTATTTTGAGGAAGGATTGGTCACTAGCAACAGGAAATGGCTCAAGATTTTATACAAGACATTAAACTTCTCTATATTCTTTGTAATTAGCTGGAGTATTTTTCCAATTGACAGAAGATGAAGCATTTCTTCTGGTTATTTGTAGTGGACAAAGATGGCATCTTGAACCAGAACAGGAAAAGTATATTTAGTTACAAACATTTAAAGGGAAAAAGGGAAGAAGTTAAATATCAGCATGACATACATTCTATTTAAAGCACATTTTAAAACTCATTCTTTGTGGTGAAAAATAGTTTAACCACGTCTTAAAAAAAAAAAAACAAAAAAACTTTTACAGGGCTCTTGTTTTAAAACTACGTAAAATATTCCTATTTTCTTACATCACTGAACATTGTGTGCTAAATGACTGATACTTATGAGTCTGCAATAAAATATAGCTTTAGGTAGAAACTGTAGAAAGGTTTATTAACCTGCAACAAAGAATGCCAGTGCTTTCCTGCTTCTGGGAGGAAGGTTTTTGCAGTAATACACTGCACGGTAAGTTGATGTTTTAATGACTTCGGTTTTTATTTTATTTTTTTGTACTGAAGCATGTATCTTTTTTTTTTCTCCATACCATTTTATGAACTTCTGGCATCCATCTGTTACAGTTCCAGATCCCAGTTGTTGTCAGATTGTTTGGACAAACTGTCAAGTATTTTTTAAGTTAATGACATTTATCACTGGTTCTCCTGGGAAATTAATGTTTGTTGACCATGACTCTTCTGACATCACTGAGACAATTATTTGCAACAGTATAGTAGCTCTGTGATAAGAGCTCTTAGATATCACAAGGCTACAACTGAATCTTTCCAGCGCTCCTGTTGTAAATAATTTAAAGGAAAGTTTGAAAGGAAATGAATGGTTCCTTAGAGAGGAAATTACATGGAGGACTAAGGTTTTGTTCTGGAGAAAGTAAGCAGGGTTATATGTAAATACAGTTTTACACATCTTTATGTAAAAATATTGCTCTGGTAGTGAAAACAAATGGGGAAATAGTAATGATGGCACATATGGTCATGTAAAGTATGTACAGACGTAATGAATCTGAGGAAATTACTCTCTTGAGCAGTAACAACATTGCCTGATAGTGACCTGAAGATCATTTTCTCTGCCTTTGTACAAGACAGAGAAAAAACAAACTATTATGCACTTTTGGTGAATGAAAAAAAAACCACCAAGCTATATTCAGCAAATCTGCCATTTGACACATACAAAACTGACAGGTATGATTTCCATCAGACTTATTTATATTTGTAATTTGCTTAAAATAACCTATATTTTATCTGGTTCATTTTATCTGACAAATAATTTAGGATTAATGATAAGTTCATCTTCTTTGTATCATTTCCCATCTGCAGCGTAAAGATATGGAACTAAAGGTTCTAAGGGGGAGTGTTTCCTGGAAATGTCGTAACTTCTTTTCTTTATGTTTTTTATGGTCTTGAATGCCTGCGCTGGTGCTGCAGTTCATCACTAATGTTCTCCTAGTTACAGGACTTTTCCCTTAGCATTTGGTATGAATCCTGTCTTTATCTATTTTTCAGAGGCTCCTGCCATTAAGGACTTTTCCTTTTTAAATCTCAAAACTTTCCTTGTGGTTACTGTCACTGGCTGTCCTGTTTCTCATTTCCCTTCAACCAGTCCTCTGACTGTCTCTCCTAAATCTATAAACCACTTCCACAACCCTCCTTTGAAACCTCTCCACTATTACTGTGTCACTCTTCCTTTGTGACTTAGAACCAGACATAACTGAGGAAAAAGAAAACAACAGAAAAGGGACAAAGTTCTAGCTTGAGCAGTACCTTGTTGAAAACTTTGCTTTGGGAATTCAGTCAGGACTGTAACACTTGCTACTACATCAACACAATAAGTGTTTGTACCAGTGGCTCATGACTCCAGTGGTTTTGAATCATCAGTGCAGTTCTTTGCTGGTCATTTCAGTCAGTAGAAACCAGAGCTGCTCATAAATGGTGATACAGGGTAGGCTCACAGTCTGTATCTGCATCTACACTGGGAATTTTCCATCACGCTTCTCTCTGATTTCTGTTGCATTTTGCCTATCTGGATGACCTGCCTGTGTAGTCTCTAGATTTTCTAAACAAATCTGAAATCATGAAATGTATTGCTCCTCTGGGCTAGCAAGAGATTATAATACCTGCACATCTGCCAGATTCTGTTGCTAGTTACAAGGACGTAAAACAAGAGGTCACAGTAGACAATGGGATGATTCCAAGGTTTATCAGTAGGAATGAGAAAAGAATTTAGTGGAGTTCACAGAGGACGAATGATTTCCTCCCTCTCACTGCAGCTGTTTCACCCTGTTTGCTTCATTTTGCTTGACTGTATACAAATTGAAGTACCAAGCTAAAAGTGATGTGATTTTCAGGGTTGTCATATTTTTTAAGTCAATAATCATTATAATCCAGATTTACTGAGGAAAAGATTTATTTTGGCTGCTGTAAGAGGATGTTGGTGATGGTTTTCTACTTTGAAAACCAACAGTTATTTCTGTGAATGCTTTAACATGTAAATAATTAACTGTTTGCCTTTTTTAAAGGAGCTATTCCCTCTTCTCTATACTGCTTCTTTAATTAGTTTATTATGTAAACACTGGTGTTTTGAGAACTGTTGACTCTCTGATTATGTTTATCTCTGAAAACCAAGAGAAAACTATGCAAATGTTATCAATTTGTCCAGCTGTCCTACTATATGAAACAAGTGAGTAATTTAAAAATCAACTAACAAATATATAAATAAATCAGTGCCTTCTAATGAAATTAGCAAGTGGCATGCTTGATTTTTAAACTTTTCACAGATACTGAAATAAAATACAATGATGTGGAAATTACACTATTGTGTAGATGCTGAATGATTGGCTTCCTGCCTTCTTTTCCACTGCACCAGAAATCTTTCTGACTTTTTTCATGTACAAGATGCTGGATATAGTAAATTTGTTCAGTTTTTCTTACAATTTACAGAGCTTTTTGAACCACGTGGATAAGAGTAAATGAGATTAGACTGCAGCTGAAACTCAGTACAAATATATTAGAAAATCCAGTCAACATTCAGCTTGTTCTTCTATGGATTGAAAAGTGAAAAATTCAAGAAGCAGAACTTGATGGAGATTCAAAGAATCATTTGTTGCTGGTCTTTGAATGACTTGAGAGAAGAGCAAAAATTATCCACAGATAATTTTCTGGCAACATTAAAAAAAACTTCTCTTTAACTGAAGGGACTCTCTCATTGATTGAAATTCCAGCAACTTGAGATTTTCCTATTATTAATGTGTGTTTGCAGAGTTGCTATTGTTACCAACATTCTAATTTTTCAAATAACTGATTCTTGTTCGCTGGAGTAATTTGGGAATGAAACCAAAGCTGTTTTGTTAGCCAACTAAATTTCACACGATAGGGGACCGCTTTTAAAAATCCTGGAGAAAGGAACTGTGTGAGTAAGTAGTCTATCATCTCATTTACTACCTCCTAAAGAGCCACATACAACAGCTTAGCAGTGATCAAAATCTATCAAAACAAGTGTTTTATTGATTGGTGTGAAATGACTGGCACTCTTAGCTTGAGGAGTTTCTGCTCTTTGTTCCCTGGTTCGGTTTCATGTAAAGGCCAGTAATATGTAGACATGTTAGATTTCCCACTTTCAGAAGGATGTGAAATATGCTGTTAGGACGGAGATAAAAATGTAGTACTTTTTTGGGGGAGTGTTTTGTCTCCAGAGCAAATCATTCATCACAAATAATAGCATCATCAGGAAAGCAGGTGGAAGAATTTTCGCTGTATGAAGATGTTCCAAAACTGGAAAGAAAAAGCAGAAAATGAACAGTTAGATGAATATTTCCTTCTGAAAAGAATCAGTAGTTAAGGGACTGTGGGATGTGAGAGAATTTTTAAGGTGGCAGAGAAAGTATTTGGTTATTCGCAGATTATATCTAGTGTAGGAGTTGAGGTAGAAGATAGCATTAGGATTATTATGAAGCACCTGCATAAAAAGGAAACTAAAATATAAAACAGGAAACATAAAAAAGTGTACTTGCTATTTATGCTGTAGAAAACCTCTTCAATCCTTATATATGATCAAATAAAGTTATAAAAGCTGTTCAAGAAATCTGGTAGGCCCTTATTATAAAGCTTCTTCAGTATCTTTTCTTTTCCTTCCAAAAGCATCATCGTGTGATCAAGAACTGCAGTCAGCCCTGGAAGAAGCTAAACAACCCCAGAAAGATAATGTGTTCATTCCAGAATGTGCTCAGGGTGGTCTTTACAAACCAGTGCAGTGCCATCCTTCCACGGGCTACTGCTGGTGTGTTCTCGTTGATACAGGGCGTCCTATCCCGGGTACATCAACAAGGTAAGGGAATGTTCAGTGCTTAAACCTTTAATGAGAAGATGGAGAAGATGCCTTTAATGTGCGTGGCCTAGCATGTAGATTTCCATTACTAGTGGAATTATACAATGTAGATATATTCCTTTAGGAAAATGAAGTGAAATGATCAAAAGCAAGGCCAGATGGCCAAAGACCAATACACTACAATGCTACAGACAGTATGGTCCCCTAGTCCTATTTTTTTTATTTTTAATTTCCATCTATTTTATGGTGATTAAACTAATGCTTGAAGCAGCCCAGAGAAAACCTCACACTTCACATAGCCTCAACATACAAGAACGAAGAAGGATGGTCTGTGACAGAAACCATGTCCAACCTCAGAAATGCGCAGTTATTTTTCCAGCAACTTCCTCAGCTATCTCATATGACTTGCTTTGGTGGAACAATTGCCTGGAAACCCATAGAACGGAAATATCATTTTAGTGTGTTACTAATAGAAGCTTTAGGAGTTCAGTCATCTCAGCTGAGCCGGATGCACGGTAGTGTTGTAAGCCACATTGAGCAGATGTAGGCAAGGCAAATATCAAATTCAAAAGGATGTTATTTAGGCTGGTTATTGAGGTTTGGCCATCACAGGAATGCTATAAAAGCCCATATAAAGCTGGCAGGAAGTATGGGTATCTTGATGCAATCATAAACCATCTAAAACCTAAGCAGAAACCATTTTGGATCATTCGCCTAGTATTTGTGAAAGATATTCTAAACCCCTTGCTATAATGTGTATTCTTGTGATGCAGTTTTCATGTAGTCTTCAAGTGCTGACTGAGTGATAGCTGTTTATACCATAGTCTATACCAATTAAAGTAATAGATGGAATGAACATGACTTTATCATTGATCTGCTTCTGGCAAGCTGAGGTCCATAGGTTGTCAAAACTAAGTATTACAAATTTGGTCCTGAAATCCAGGATCAGTACCGAGACTTGAAATGTTCTTCTTCTCTTCCTTTGTTCACCACTAGGTTTGTTTTCTCTTTGTTGTATTTAGTGATAATCCTTCACTGAATGATAATTTAAATCATTTCGTGGAGCCTCAGTTCTCATTCTCTAAATTAAGTCCAAATCATCTTGTTCTGGTGAAGCAATAGGATTTCTACTTTTATAGTTCTCTGTATGACTGTCATTATGTTACAGAATAAATAGCTTGGATTGGAAGGGACATCTGGAAATTGTCTTGTTCCAGCTCACTGCTCAAAGCAGGGTCAGGTAGAGCAGGTTGTTAAGACCCATATCCACTTGAGCTTTTAATAGACTCCACAGCTTGTCTGGGCAACTGTACCAGTGTTTCATCAGCCTCACATGTTTAAAAGGAAAAAAAAAAAAAAAAAAAAAGAAGAAGAATTAACCCCCTTACATTTAAATGGAATTTCCAGTTTGTGCCCATTGTCTATTCACTGGACATCATTGAGAAGAGTCCATTTTCTCATGATCAGATATATACACATTGATAACATCTTCTCTGGGCCTTCTCTTCTCCTTACAGTACAGTATCTGAACAGGCTTACTCAGTCTCTCCTTTATTATGTCAAATGCTCCATTCCTCTACCATTTTCACTACCCTTTTCTTGACCGGAGCTAATATGTGTTCTGGGCCCCAGAGCTGGATCCATTGGTTAGCAGAAGGAAAGGTCACTCCCTTGGCTTGCTGGTAATACTTTTTCTAGTGTAATCCAGAAGGCTGATGGGCTTTTTTGATGCAACAGCACATTGCTGCCTTATACTTACTTTAGCACTGAACAGAAATGCCAGGTCCTTTCTGCAAAGCTGTAATTCAAGTGGTTTACCCCAGGCTTTGCTGTATCACGGGGTTTTTCCTTCTCAGGTAATACAATTTTACATTTCCTTTTGTTTAACTTCATGATACTCCTGTTAGTCAGTTTCTCTAGCTTGTTGAGATTTCCCTGAATGACAGAACGTACTTGGTGTACCAGCCACTTTCCCAGTTTTGTATAATCTGAAAACTTGCTAAAGGTCTACTCTAATCATTACTGAAGAGATAAACAAAAGTGGCTCTGTTATGAATCCTAGAGCACACTGCTGGTGACTGGATCCCAGCTGGAATTTCTCTGTCTGGCCATAATACTTTGAGCTTGGCAGTTGATCCAGGTTTCAGTCCACCCCACTGTTCATTAATGTAGTCTGCAACAGTTTGTTTATGACAGTGTTACAGAAATAGTGTCAAAAACCTCACTAAAGTTAAGATTAACAATGTCTCCTGCTCTCCCCTCATCTGCTGAGCAAGTCTTTTCCCTGTATAATGAGGAGTGCTGTGTTAGACAAACAGTAAAATGCCCAAGAAATAGATAAAAATGCAATACAAAGCTGGCTTTTATGAAAACCTAGAGAGCATATCCATTTGACTAAGATGAAGTAATACATGTAAAGTGTACAAACAACAATCTCCCTAAAAGTCTTATCAGAATGTCCTCTTCCAGCTTGCTTCTAGTGCTTTCTGGACGTAGAGCATGATTGTCAACCCTTTTGCTCAGCAGGGCCATGACTTTATGTTCTCACCTGTGACTTTGAGCAGCTAGGATCATAGGCAAAATAATCTTCAGTCCATTTACACATGATTCTCTAGGATAAGGTGCTTTACGAGTTTGCCCACTGTGGAGAATTCCTGCGAAACTCTCTATCCTCCAGTACTACATACACCTCTAAGCCTCCAAGCAGACTGCTCAGGGATATAAAGCAGCTTTTATGAAACCATTGCTGACTCTTGATACAAGCTCAGTGTAAGGTGTTTTGTTTGTTTTTTTTTCTCTCTTTAAAAGTTTTTGAAGAGTAAATTGGGGTCTTTTGACTGCATTATTTTTAACCTGATAGTACTCCATTCTGACATGCTATCTCTTTCCCAATGAAAACTGAGGCAAACGTGTTTTACTTATCAGTTCCTGTGTGTCACAGTGTGACTGTGTCATCACGGCAAATTTCTCATGATTCACTTTATCTTTCTTGAGTTGTTTAAAGAGTTAAAAGTATACTTCTCATATTACAACATTTTAACAGCTATTGGGATTTAATAGATTTAGCTGGTATGCGATGAGCTACATCTGTATATAACAAAAATATAAAGTGAAGGGGTAGAAGAAAAGAGGTGAAACAAGAAAGTGTAGGCAGTAACAATAACAGAAGTAGATGAAGGGAATCCATAGTCAGATATCAGATTAATCAGGAGCCAGGCTGGTTGCCAGACACTGCATTAGTGCGTATTGCTCAGAGATTTCCCTTTCACTCTTTTTGGCTGATTGAAGTGGGCATCCATCAGGTATCTAAATCCTAGTCATGCTATCAAAGCAGCTTCTATTCTTGTTGTTTCTATACCTCTCCCATGTCTGTGAAACAACACTGTACATTCTTGAAGAAGCCAAAATTAGATGGACCGGTGGGCAGTTTCATCAGATGATGTGAAAATAAATTATGCGCTCAAAGGAAGAAAATAATTTATTTTTCTCTATCCTGGCTGGTAACTAAAGTCTGAACACTTGCATATTGTTCCTTGGGGCAGTCTAGCCTGAACTTGAAGACACAGACACCATTCAGTGTTCTTGCAAAGAATATTCAGTACCAAAAATCTGAATTAGTATATTCAGATTAGACATTTTAGTATGTCCCTCAGTAAATCTGATTTGTAGGAAGCTAGAACAGAGCATTTCAAAGATGAGCAGTCAAATAGGATATAAAAGAACCTGGGTTCAGTTAACATGTATGAGCACACATACATACGTGTACACAAGTCACATTACTATGTTTAACTTAGAGTTGAAATTTCTCTTAAATGATGTACACTGGATTCTGCAGCTTCAATCTACTATAGCTGAATGAAAAAATAACATTCATCAGAAGGAGATAGTGCCAAACTGAGTGAAAAGCCACCAAGAGTTAATCATGGGATTGTAAGAAGCAAAAAAATTCAGTAAATATTGCCATACTTCCAGTCTTGCATGAAAGATATTGCAGTGGTGTTGCACTGATCACTATTTTTTGAAGGTACAAATAGCATAGGGTTTCTTGTTACAGACTGGACTAACAACCTGGCTTTAAGTAAATTTTTCAGAAAGAAGAACCTGAATATTCATGTAGCAGGTGGAAATGAAATTTTTTCCACAACACATTTCAATCCATTCCAGTCCAATTCCCGTCCTTCCAGTTATTCCCTCTTGTTTGAAATGCTAGCTTAGCTGTTCATGGTCAGCTCTTCATATGTAAACTAACATTTGCTTTGGAGAGGATACAGTAGTAAATGCATTTAGTGCTGCAGTATTAACTAAATACAGTACCTGCCTTGCTGTGATTTTTGAAGTTGCTTTTGTGGTGTTTCACAACATGAGTACTGTGTCATATGCCAGAGTTTGTTACATTGTTTATAGCTTTTTGATCTGGCAGGCTTGAGGAGAACCTCACTTTTAAAATATTTTTTAGACTATATTTTTTATTATGGATTTTTTTTAGCAGTTCTCCACAGTTTTCTCCTCCCTGTAGAACAATCTGTTTGAAATAAATAATAATTATTCATTCTCTTAAGTAAGTGGAAAATAAGCAGATAAATTTGCATTGCCTCTTCTGAATGAGAAACCTTTTTTTTTTCCCTGAACAAAAGAAGGTACAAGTTTAATTTGGAATATAGTATTGGAAATTATTTGTAAATTAAGTTAAACTTGGCTGTTTTATTTTCTTCATGTTTGTTCTTTAGGTATGAACAACCTAAATGTGATAACAGTGCCAGAGCTCACCAAACCAAAACAAAGGATTTGTACAAAGGACGACAGCTTCAAGGTCAGTCAAACAGATAAACATGGCATCATGCATTCCAGTTCTTTGATTTGTCATTGCAATAACTTAGAAAGCAATTCATTACCTCGTATCTAAACAGTATATCTCTTAGAAATTCATGCATTGATTTGCAACTAAATGAAGCATTTGGCTTTGAAACAGTGTGTACAGATATGGATCTTAAGATGTCAAAGAAAGCAAGGCACATTTTTTCAGTGGTTATGATGCTGTTACTGAAACTGGCATTATTTCTTACTTTTACCATACCAAGAAGTGATCAATATCCTTGGTAAATTGGTCTCTATCTTCAGATCAATGTAAAAAATGTATCGACTTACTGTTTTCCAAGACTTCAGTTTACCTTAGAAAAATATTAAATCTTCTAGGGTGTTGGAACAAACTTTGGTGCTTATCAGATTTTTCATTTCCCCCCCAACTTTTTATAAGAGTCTGAGAGATCATATTTCTGGGTTGCTGAGCTACATAGCAGTCAGATTTGCTTTATTTTTGAATTGGTCTTTTAAGGCATGTAAATAACAAGGTACAGCCCATTTTAGTGATAATGCCCATGCAATGGGGAAATTATGAATCACTGCCATCTGTAGTAAAGAATCAGAAACAAGCAAATGATTTGAGCAGGTTTTCTGTGTCATGAGAAATATTTTAGTTTATCACTGAGAGAAATGTCTACATAATAATTCTGAATTAAACATGTCCATCAGTGTTGAAAGTTGTCTTGAATGAAGCAGACATTAATGCTCTGTCATGAAACAAATGCTGTACAATTGCAATGGATGTAGAAGAAGTAAGTGTAATCCCAAAACATACCTGTCTGGGTATGATGGGACATAAAGACAGGAACACACATTCGAGACAGACAAGGAAACATTCATGCAATTTTAGATGGACCTATTTTTTTCTTAATTTTTCCAGAACCACGGGTGTTATTCTCGTCATCCATGTTCAGGGAAAATAGATGCGCACAGGAGAAATAAGCTATCTAGGTACAGCACTTTAAATCATGGAAAAGAGAAGGTAACTAGTATTTGCTTCATTTAGACAAACAAGATAAGAGCCAGAGGAGATACTGTTCCTCTGAGACCATAAGGAAGAGAAGCAGAATAGTTTTCCTCAGGAGCAGCTTTGGTACAAAAAACAAACTACCCTGAACACATTTTGCCTGGAAACCGTAAAGTATTTTCCAGCTGTTATAGCAGTCAGACAGCAGTCTTCTAAGCACTAGTAATGGGGCAGAAACTCTGGTTGGGTTTCAGGTAGTCTATGGTCTATTTATGAGAGAAATAGTAGGAGAGAGGCTAACATGATTGAGGTACACTGCATTGTCTTTTATCACATAAGATACTGAACAGCTACACTAAGAGATGAAAAACTGATTTATGCTAAAATTTAATTTTGCAGCTTGACTTTCACTGCTCTTTGCAAGTTGTGTCCTTTTGGTTTCCTATGCAAAAAAAAAAAAAAAAGGGGGTTGAACATGCTTGGCTTGCAGTTTTGCTGTTTAGCTCTTCACAGTTCAGCAAGAGCCATATGTGCCACATAAATCTCCATATATGTAAAGTTTAGTGGTAAATACAGCTCTGGTGACAGTCAAATTTATTATGTTTATCCATCATTTCATCAGACAGTACTTGCTTACTAAAGTTATTTACTGCTGCTTTAATTTAAAGGAAGTTAGCAGGTAGTTCAGGGATAATTTGGGACATATTTTACAGTCCATGGAAAGCTGGCCACTAATTTCTGTGGAAATTAGATCAGGCCTATGCTCAAATGTACTCTGTTCATCTCCAACAATTTCTATCAAAACAGCACTTGCATAGTTGCAGGCTTATATAATTACTTCAGTTAATTTGTGTATTTTTCTGAGTGAGAAAAACATACACTCAAAAGGGAGGATAACTCCATAAGAGAGTGAAAAGTCAAGAAATAAATTTGGCACTTAGTTCTGCAAAAGATACTGCTTATGGGTCACTTCTGCCTGTTCCCAAAAACAAAAAGCCTGAAAAAGCATTTGACAGTTGGTTTCTAAGAGCCATGATGAGGAGCATCCAGTTTTCACACTTCTCTTTCTTATGCAAACCGGTAGTGCTTTTATACAGTGCAGTAATAAAGATTTATCCAAGTTGGGATACTTTACCAGTGAAGCAATTAACAAGAATTTTCCATGCTGTAAGCTCCTTCCTGATCATTTCATTAAGTTGGGCAATGGTCTTTTGATTTTTTCTTACCACTTATGGTATTTTGTGCTACGTGAGTTTTAGTCTAGCAAACCTCTGCAGCAATGTGAGCTCACAGTATCGTTATATTATACATGACACAGATTTGCTCTCCCAAGTTCATGTTGCTTACCCACAAATTATCTTTGGCTTTCAAATGCTTTATGTTGTTTTAAAATAAGACAAATACCAAAATTTCCTAAGATTGCATGAACAGTTATGAGCTAGCTAGAAAAACCTCCTTCTTCTACTCTGTGGCACGAAGTGCATACATTTAAAAGTAATGGATGGAGTAGTTTGCTTCACAGTTACAACTGTGTTAGAGGTGTTTATTGTTCTTTCTCTCTTTTAAGGTTTTCTCTTTTCTCTCATGGCTAGTCTAATAAATACTCAAGAGACTCATTTGAAAAACTTCTCTCTTACCATCACCAAAATGCAAACACTAGATTAAGTAAAAATGAATTGAGTTTGTATTAGTGGAAAGAGGATCTTGCACAAATGAGATTCAGCCTTAACCAGTAACAGGTAAAGCCATTCAGTTAATGCAAGTCCACTTTTCAGTAGAAATGGACTACTGTTTCTTGAAGTTTTTCTACTGTAAGCAGCACTGTAAAGGCATGTTTCCATTTGAGTTGTCTGAAGTACAACACCTGATTGCTGAGTGGTGCCAGGATTGAATAAAAACAAGTAGGTAATCTGCCCTGACTTTCAAGAGATTATAACGTTTTTGAAAGGATGATTTTGCTTGATGCTTGATTTGCAGCTTATACCCACAAAAATGCAGTAGCCATAGGTGAAACCACTATAACTGCCTGCTGTGTAAAACTAGGAAGATTTTGAAACAATTATTTTATTACTATGGATGATCATAAATAGGATAAGATCCAGTGGTACATCCTCAGGTGGATTAAATTGGCATAGTTCTGTAGCTACACTGATTTATACCACCTGAAAACTCAAACTTACTACATGTTAAGCCAAATATTTTTAGCAATGATTTGCAATAAATCACAATGCAGTTTTTGGCAAACACTGATATCTTGTTAAGGCAAAATTGTAGAAAGTAAGGGCCCATTATAGTCCATGGCAAAATTCCCACTGATTTAAACTGTGCTAAGAGTATATCCTCACATCCCGAGGGTAACATAATATAAAGCATCTGACATTGAAGGCTAATCTAATGTTTTTAAGAATGATCCAAGCCACCTGTATCTGTTAGATTGGACTGGGGGTTATATTATAATAATTCTTCCCATAAGATTTCTAGTCTTTTTTTTTTTTTTTTTTTTTTTAAGGCCAAAGCATTTTTCTGAGGTTACTTGTGGTTTTGGTCCTGCTTAGAAACCAGTTATTCTGAGATAATGAAAATGAACCCAAAAAGGAGTCCAGTGAATGTCGCAAACAAGGGAAAGCAGATTTTTTCCCTTTCTCACAGAGAGAGTTTTCAAACATTCCTATTTTGACCTTTTGTTCACCACCATGTTATACAGTAAAATGGAAGCCCAGTGATGAACTGGCACAGTCTTCTGTAGGGCCTTGAATGCTTTATTTCAGACTTTTGGATAACTGGTATGTTAAAATGAAATTGAGTTTTCTGCACAAACCAGTTGCAAATATTTAAAAGTGTATAGCATGAAGGCTAGTTAAAGCTAACCCTCTAGAATGACTGAATGAGGTATAGGTGCCACTGTGTCTTTCACAATGTCATAAATCATTGGTCAGGAATACTTAGTAACAGGTCAGGAAATATTATTTCCTGGATCTGTATCTTTAGTCTGGGTCTATGGGTGAAAGAATTGTATGTATTATGTAGCTTTCAGTAGGTGAGAACAATCTCAGAGAAGCGTCAGTTTAGTGACTATGTGAGGCTGATAATTTTTTCAGAGAAAAAAAATCAAAAAAATATTTTAAAATATTTAAAAAATTTACTTTAGATCATCTGGTATTTAATTTCTCTACTGAATTTAGTAATGTGATGCACTTGCTGGAGAGAAGACATTGGGTGTTGCCAGAAAATAAGGAAAATCGTGTTATAAATTTCATGTAAAACTGCCTGTGAGACTTTCCTATGTGCATGGGTTGGTTGCTCCTAGGGCACAGAAGGGGATTGCATATATTGGGAGTTATATTTCATGTTGCATTTATTTCAAAATTCTTAATAATACATTTCCTAATCTAGTCATTCTCTCAAACTTTGCAGTTCCCTGGGATTCAGTGGGCACATAAATTCCGTGTAGGCTGCTTATTCCAAAATGAAGTTTGTCTCAAATTAGAAAAGTGCACAACAAAATTAGGCAGAAGTGTAATACAGCATATGTTACATACATAACATACTTCAGAGATTTCTTCACTAGCTGATAAGGACAACATGTAAGCATATGGATGTATCTGTCTGTATCCAGCAGGGAAGTTTTGAATCTTTGAGACTATGCTCATAACTGCCTGTATCTCAGGATGGTGTAGGCTCCACAGCTGATCAGCACCACTCCTGACTGTAACCAGGCTTTGCAGAAGGCAGTTCCAAAGAGACCAAAGAGAGATTTGTGAGGTCACCTAGGTTGTAAGAAGTGCAATTCTCAAATCTTCCAAGCCCTCAAAAACAGTTTTGAGTGTACGCTTTCAATAGATGTATATTTATTTTTATATTATATAAATATTATATATATCATAAAATATATAATATTCCTTATATTTAAATTAATTGTATAGATTATTTATATTCATAGATTTTACTCCTTTACTTGTATAATAAATAGGTTATTAAAAGGTATAAAAGCACAAGAACTAGAAAAAAATGAGATAAAGATGAAACAACACTTTAATTTTTTCTTAAATTTTTTTCCCCTTAAACTCCAGTGGATTGTTCTGGGATGTCCCTGGGGTGTGCGTGTTCTCAGCAACCTGGAAGAAAGGGACTTGTATATGTAAGAGAGCAAGACATGATAGCATACTGGGACAGAGCCAGACCACTCAGCTATTTTGCCTCAAGGGCACTTCTTTTTCTTATTGAAAGAGTACGCATCAAATGCAAGAAGGATCTGTTTCAGACTCCACTGTGTGTGAGGGCCAGAGAAACTTTGGATAATCTTTTGTATAGTTCAAGGCTTTTGTATTGTTACTCGACCTGAGAATTTTTGTTTTTCATTTTTATTTTTCCCCTGTAATACAATTCTTATTATCAAGAATGTGAGGAGTATTATGGGGAATGTGATTTTGCCAGCACAACTTTCTTTAATTATAAGTACAATTATCTGTTTGTTAGCCAAAAATAAAGAAATCCAAATGAGTGAAAGACATGATAGCTTGAGAGAGGGACACAGTGTCAAGCTGGTTTTTCAGACTTAACTGGGTTTCTATGGTTTTGTGGTTTTATGTCAGACCATTAATTTTGTTTATCTTTCATTTCAGTTTGTTTAAATTTCTTCTTCTTCTTTTTTTTTTTAGGAGAGCTTGTCTTTTAAAGTTCCTATGGTTGTGATACTTCCTCTCATACAAAGGCATAATTTGGGAGGGGAGACTGTAAAATTGAAATGTAATACTATCTACTGACTTGGGTGAATATACAGACTCAGTAAGCCCATATACTGAAAGTCCTGAAAGTGTTCTTTTTTGAAAAAGGGACACTTCTCAAAATAATAGCATTCTTTACCACTAAACGTTTTCTTTTCCTGAGAAGCAGTTTTCAATTAATTCAGACAGAATCCAGTAAGATGCAGCACTTGCACTGAAGTTTCTGCAGATTTCTACTTGTGAAATAAGATCAGTATTTCAGTTTTACTTCATCTTTCCTGCACTCTCGGTGATCTCCAAGAGGTCTCACTAAATATGATTCTCATTATATTTTTTGATTGTAGAGCATTTATCTAAAAAGATGAGTATTTGGGGGGCGTAAAAGCACTGAACTAAATGTGTGAAAGGTTTCCATTTTCAGTAGTTTTATTCAGTGACACAAAAAGGATAAAATTTAGCAAAATGGCCATGTTTGCTTAGCCTCTATAAGACAGATTTTGAAGTCTCAGCTTGAACAAAGAGTATGGATCATTGTTCTTCCTGCTTGCAACCCAAAGCTAAAAAACTGGTTTACATCCAGGGCTGAGGATGATCACTGTATTTGTACTATGCTGGTCTACAGTTGAAGGCATGCTATGAATCTTTGCATTTTACTTATTTGGATTTCCTGATGCACATCTCTTGCACAATCAGTCAATTTATAAAAAAGAAAAATCCCTTAAAACTTTACATTTCATTTGAATTTAGGGTGTTTTCTTGTTTCAGTGCCTTCTCGTGACTCAGTTCTCAATTGTTATTCTCTTCTATAGATCTTCATGTTAGTTTAACTTTGGCATTCAAGCAGCTTGTATTTTCTCCCAGAGTCATGCATGAGAGCTCCTGATATAACTCCTATCATTTATTTTGCATTTGTGTTTTACTGAAGAGAAAGGCAATTATTCTAACTGCTTGCTTTTCTTCCTGTTGCAATGGCTTCATTTTCTGTTCAGACGGGATATTCAGCACTGACTTGAACAGTTTATACTTTGTGGAGCAAACCTCATGATTTAAGTTATGGGTGATTTGTGTGTGGATAACTACAGTTTGCTTTTGGATGTTGGCACCACATCTTCTTTTTTTCCAAAGTTAAAGAGAAATAATTGGAAATGTCCAAACCACAGTGATGCAAGACCTGCAGCCAAACAGCCATCATATACAGTGACTTACTTCAATGGCAGCCTTTAAAGAAAGAAAGCAATAGAGACTTAACTGTTTTTCCTTTACAGGTATGTTCTACTATGCTGTTACAGCTGCTCTATCTCTGATCACCAGAACCTTAGGCGGTTTCTCAGCACCAGCCTACCTATCTTTTTTTACTGTAGTTTCAGACTGCCCTCTGCTTCCTCTTTGGAGGTAGCACCAGCACTGACACCAAGGCTAAAATGACTTACCACACATTCTTGAATGCATCAATGACTAAAAATTTGCTTGCTTTTAAAAGTATCAATTAACTAATTGAGTTTTTCTGATCATAAAAGAGATTATGTATGGACACCTACCTTCCCATGAGTTTCATATTGTTAAGTCTGTTGGCATGTAGTATTCTCCACTGACCTGTGATTTAAAGGGATTCCATTTTTATTCTGTAACCAGCTTTTTGGCTGGATGAGCTAATATTGAAAGTATCCATTTCTGTTTATGAGTATTAAAACTCTAAGTTGCCTCTTCTGAAGTCTATAAGTAAAAATAAAAACATTTAAAGTTTCTGTCAGTTTTGGCTGAGTGTGCTACTCTTGTCTCGAGCCCTGTATGGCTTTATTTACCAAGAGACACTTGCCAAAAAAGCTCTCTACTGAGAAGGCACATGCACTTAAGTGCTGGATCCCTAAGTAGTTAATGCAGAGCTGGTGCATGTGTCCACAGTGGCAATGGCGGAACCATGAAACCATGTTACATGGACAAAGAAAAGAGTCTGCCTGCAGCTTAGCTACACCTGCAACAAGGATAGGAGAGGTGAGCCTTGACTTTGAGGTGGAGATGGCTGCTGTAGGGCCAGGCTTGCTCCTCCTCAGCTCCTTAATGCTGGGAGAGGAGGTCAATGACTATTTCTCCTTCTAAAGCACTAGCTCTCTTCAGTAAGGTGTGGAGCTGCAGGAGGGAGCCCAACTTTCCATCTGTCTGCTTTCTTGAGTGTCTGGATATCTTTCCAATACCACTGATTTCATGCAGGTTAGTGAGAAGTGAAGGGCTCTTTCCATGTATCCAAGTCCATTACATTATCCTGTGCTGGAAGCCTGAAAAATGGCTGTGAAGGATGCACACTGGGCAAAGAAGTGGATGTCAAAGAGGAAATCTGCATGTCTGTACAGCAGTAAGCTTCATGCAAAACCAGAGCACTCGCTGGATGGGATGAGGAGGGTACACAAAGCACAGACTGGTGTTGCAAGCACTGGCTGAGTAAGGATGCCCACATTGTAACACAGCTATTTAGTAATGAGCAGTGGTGGCCTGGGGAGGATGTTGGGCTAAGGCAGGGTTTTTTAACAACCACGTGCATCTATTGGTCAAACCTTCTTGTGAAAACAGAGGTCGGCAGCAGTAAGCCCTGTATTTCCAGGGAACAGTACAATAGCTTCAGAACAGCTGAACACTGAAGACTCTGTCTCTTTAACCTACAACAGTTTGCTTGGGCTTTTTAGTAGCTTCAATATTGTTACCCTTTTGTCAGACTACATGATTACATCATATAGTCTTCCAGTAGGCAGCTTTGCTACAGAGGAAAGAAAGCCTGTATGTTATTTTTCAAGGCTCTGCAAATCACATTTATTTCCTGCACACTCCCTTCTGCACATCTCCTCCTCCTATCTATAATTACTAATGGTCTAGTTACAGTATTTTACATTTTTTTTATTCTTGCCTAAATTTGTATTTATTTCTTAACAAAAGAATATCTTCCCCTCAACCTAAAAAATAATAAATACTAATACTGGGGGAAAAAAAGGCTCAAACACATAACTCAAGAGCTGCTGTAGTTTCCCGTTATGTTCATGTTTGTCCAAAGAAATTACAGTGAAAGCATTTGAGCTCTAGCACAGCAGCAGTGAAAGACACAGCTGTGTCACAACTAGCAAAAAAGAAAAGTTGGCTAATCAAAGGTGATGCTACTGGCTCAGCAATAGCATTTCATTCATAGCTGTATTTAATATTACCCTATAATTTAATGTTTATTTTAAGGGGCTATATTAGGACTAACAAACACTGACTTCATTTGCTTCTCAGCATTAAAAAAATGCTGGAGGCTATGCCAAGGAACACAAATTCTGTTTCTCACCTCACTTGTTGCTATCCTCCCTTTCCAGCCAAATCCCTTGTTAAGTGCAGTGACCTTGTCTTCTGTGCTGCTCTGTGCCACTCCATTCTGCCTTTGGTGTGAGCTGAGAAGGTCCCTGACATGGGACACTGCCAGGGGACACATGTCCAGAGACAGTGTTCTGTATCTGGCTGCCCTCCTGGGAGTCTGTCACCCAGCTGTTGTACAGCCATTGCCTTTGCACTAGTATTCTCCACATGAATTTCTGATTGTCATTATTGTCTGCTGGGGAAAATAATTTTTGAGAGAATGCTTTCCCCTAGAAATGCCTTCCCTAAATACAGGTGCATATCTGAAAAGTTACACTGATAGTGATGATGCTGTGTTTGTTTATTTCCATTGAGGATGTAAACTTGTACATATATATAGCCTGTGCTTAATGGAGCTGTGAGAGGGGGAGCAATGGTTAATGCCCTACTGAAATTTAGTCTAATGAAGTCTTGGATTTCATTCTCCTTAAACTAGGACTTCATGCAGACTCCTTAGTCCTGCTTCCTTACGACAAATTCTAAGCAGCTCTGCATGGATAAATATTCTGTACTCTAAGAGATGTTTGTTTGTCAATGATCAGGTGCTTAAAAGTATGCAGCTTTGCAAAATGTTTTGAGGCAGCACTTAAAGTCTAATATCTGGGTGCAAAACAGTGTACATTAAGCAGCTCTATTTCTTTTAGCAAGGGCTATGCAGAAAAAAATATGGATCAACTCAAGGTAGTTCTTATCTTTTAGAAGAAGTCTGTAATTTAGAATGAAAACCCTCAGACCCTTTTAAAACAGCTGCTTGTAAATACATGACCATAGATACAAAGGTATTGTCAGTGCCCTGTGTAAAATCCTGACAGAAGCAGAGTGAACCTTTGATCATACTGGAACCTGAAAGGGATTAAAATATTTGCTGTGACTGAACAAACTTTGACACTGTCTTCTGAATGCTGCTAAGCTTCAAGAAATGCATTAAAAAAAAATACATAATTTCTGGTAGAGTGAAGACATGGGAGAAGTATCTCATTAAAATTAGGGGCAACTAGATTGCTGTTTTGGAGTGAAAAGTAGGAAAAAAAAAACAACACAGGAAGAGAGAAAGATTGATGTATTATAATCTCAGTGTTTTCCACCAGAATGTCTGTAATCCTTATCATCTTGCAATCTGAGAGATAGCAGGAAAACACTGAATGGAAAAGGCAAAAACCTTTTAGTCTGCCAGGACTGTAATCATAATGAAAGATGACTCCTGAGCCCTATCATCACAGTCACATAATAAGACATTATTTCCTTTAAGAAGCATTGTATGGGCCTTCTCTTTTTTCATCTGATAGAGTATATACTGAATAAAAACATGCCATTGATTTGTAAGGCCATTCCCTGCAAAATGGATATCTTGCACTGTTTTGTTTTCATATATGGATAGAAGTCCTCCTTGATTACCTGGCAGAAATAACCTCATGCTTAATCTGTAGCAGGGAGAAATAAATATTTTCATTTCTGAATGCATGTATAACTGCAGCTATATTTTCAAGAAGGGCCAGCAAAGATTAGCCATTTATTCCTCACATTTAGTCACTTGGAAAAGTGTTCCAGTTTTGAAACAAAATGAGCATTTTATTCCCAGTGTGTTTGATGGGATTTTCAGTTCTCAAAAACTTTGCAAATACTCTCTATTGATAATAAACCACCCTAGTAATTCTGTGTTTTGTATCAAACAATGACTTTTTGCAATCCGGGCAGAATTATGAGGTTAGGGCTTGTGAAATATCAAGTCATTACAAGGCTTCCCAATTCATAACATTCTGTGTAATTTAATGTATAATACAGAAATGACCTCAGTTTTGGCTGCTGAGTAATGACTGAAAGTGTCAGGCAAATGAGCTCATCTTGCGTGACAAGGAAAATGTGCAAGATTAAGTCAAAACTGTTCACACTCTGATCTCACATCAGTATGTATATTTTCTAAGGAAAATATTTAGATTCTAGCCTGCTGCATGAATATTTCTGTTCACTTGCTTTTGTGGAGAAAGCTGATTCTGACCAAGAGTGTTTTCAGTGTTCATGTTTTCTAGATACTAGCATGACTTGCCTGGGAAGATCAGTGACAGATTATAGAATAAAACAGTACATGAATATCTATCAATTCCAAAGTTTATTGATAACTCAGGATAACTCTGTAAGCTGCATGCAATCTGATGGAGATTATTTATAGACCATAGTAGTAATGGAAGAAGACTACTTACTAACTCACTGGTCCAGAAATAGTCTGTTGTTGTTATCCTTTCCCCTTGATAGATATCTCTGAAACTATCTGAAGTATCACAATGGACCACTGAGAACAAGCACTCTTAGTTCCTGTGGCATAGACTAGACATGAATTTGTAAATGGTAACTCACACCCTGAGCTCTCTTGAAAGGGGGACTGGTCCCGAGCACAAGGGACAGTGTAAGTGTTGTGTGTTCTTACTAAGGACGGCTTTATTTTAGAAAGTAAAATATCAGGCTTAAGGTAGAGTTTCCAGCTGATGTCCAAAAGTTATGTTCTCCAAGTCATGCAGAAACAAAGGCATGATTGACTCTACATGTTCTATCTTAGTAAGTGCTGCAAGTCATGAAACAGACACAGATAAAAGGTGGCATACCTGCCACTAATATGAAGAATGTGGGAACAGACAAGAGCTTGGTAAATCTGCATGCTTAGAGTGGCTATTTATCTGTATCACACTATTTTATAGGGACTCTTTGTGTAGTCTGGGATCCCAGTGTTCTGAGCACTGTACAAACAAGGAGCAACAGATGATCCTTGGAAATTTTACAGTGTAGTTGATTGCAGAGCCACTTGGACAATGGATGGACAAATGCCATCAGTTGAAGAGGGAGAGAAAGTTCCTGCCAGAAAGTTCCTCAAAATGCTTCAGTCTGCCAACATGTGTCACCTCTGTTTCATGCTGGCTGAGCTTAAGCCAGCTGGCTTTCAACCAGATCCCTTTTTGCATCAGGTATTTAGGCAGAATACATTTCTTTGGACTCAGTGAAGAGATGTATAACAAATACTCTTGTTCACAAAGAATAAAGTGTATACAAGACTCTCACTGGTTTCAAATATATAATGTTATCCCTTGTGTTCAGTACAACTTCTAGGCTCCTGCAACTGAGAGCCCCTGAGGAGAAAATAAAGTTACTCCATAAAAACATCTGGGAATTCTGTCAAAGGGTTCAGAAAGCTTCACAAGATTTGGAAATTTGCTTCTCTATAGCTCAGCAGGAGTGCTACTGTTCATAGATTCCTGGTGTTGGCATTTGGCAGAAAGCCATGAATAATCTGGGGAAATAAAGTATTCATGAATATTGCCCTTTAAGCTTGTGAAGTTCTAGAATTTGTTTGCTATCTAGAAATGTCTTCTAGTAAAAACTCTAGCTCTGTAAGTCATCTACAAGCAATTTACTGTAAATATTCCTAAAATACAATTCATGACCTGCTGAACCCTGGTCCTGCAAACACTTACATTCTTGTTGTGATTAGTCCTGTTAAAATCAAAGGAACCTTTACATGTGGTTATAAAGTTAAGCCTAGGCATAAGAGTTTGTAGGATGAAGGTTTATGTTGGTTCCATAACCCTTGGTATTCTGCATTCTGTATAGTCTCTTGATTGCTAAATGAGATGCAGGCTCTCAAAGCCAGTGGAAAGTTAGTGCCTTTCAGTTACGGTACCATTTACAGAATCCACCCTTACAAATCTGAATTTTAAGTACATAAATTTGCAGGTTAGAGATGCAACTTGAAATCAGTTTTGGAAAGCAGCAAAACAAAGGCAAAGCAAAGGTTATCAAATGAAACCGATTTAAAAATCAGAGTGAATATTCATCAGCATTTTATTTATGATTTATTCATCGCTATAGAACCTTCTATGCTGTGAACTTTGAAACAGGGAGAAGTACAAATAAGAAAAGAGTTCGTAGGTTCTGTACTTATCCACAGTTAGTAAGGGAAAATATTTACTAGATGTTGGCAGAATTAGTCACAGAAAATGCAACCTGAAATCTGAAAAAATTAGCTAACTGAAGAAGTAAGCAACATATAGGTATAGTTATTGATTGGTCAATTGTATATTTACCTGTATTATATGTTATCTGAATTGTGGTGAAAAAATATGCTACATTTTGAATTTAAGTGACAAATTGCTTTTGATATTCACTATACAATCTCACCTTCTGCCATTATTCTTATGTGTCTCTGATTTTCAACATTTGAAGCAGGAAATCATCCTAGAAAGCTCCATTAGTTACGTATGTGTGTGTATATGTGTGCACTTAAAAAATAACCAGCGGCTAAAAGGAGTTACTATTCCATGTATGGTGGAGATTTCCATCCCCACAATTTAAGTTTAGAGAGGTTACCTTTAAATAGTCATGAAATAAGGTCTTTGAACCACTGTAAAGAGAAGATTCCTGGCACTCCATTAAGATATGCAGCACGTGTTTCCACCCTTGGAAATTTTTCAGAATATCTGGTACTTGATCCATTTGAATAAAGAAAGTCAATTTTGAATTAATTAGAGAGGTATTTTATTAGTTGGATTTTTTTTTTTTTCTCCCACTGAGCTCTGCACAGGCAAATTCACAGTACCAGAGAAAGAGCTGGAAGGATAGAAAAGTATTGCTAATAAAATGTTCTAAAGCTCTCTAAGAGATTTATGCAAGAGAGTTCTGGATTTTTTTTCCCTTTTCCCCAAACACATGTGGCTTGTACACCATTTGTGAAGACACATTGGGGTGTAATGTTTCCACTGGCATTTCTTTGGGTGATATGTGCTTGCAATTTCACCGCAGCAATTTCAGCAGTAATGTGATTCTGATTTATGCAGGTTAAAACCCCCTATATGATAGTACATATAGTGCTAAATTTAAATCTATATCTATACTAATATCTTCATGTGTATGCACACAGATTGTCCCATGCATCTCAACTCACCCTCCTATGAAATGGCTCTACTTAAGACTTAGGTTGGTGTTGTCTCATGAAGAATCTTCTCATGTATTTTGAAAGTTCTGTAAGCTGCATGCTATTTCTGCTATTATTTACAGTTCTGACACACTTCAGATAAACAAATTAGGATTTTCTTTAGCATCATTCAAGTTGACTTTAAGAAATCAATAATTTTGTTCTCAGGATTTTTTGCTTTGTTAAGTGCAATTTTATTACAAATTAGAGAAATTAATAGATGAATACAGTGCTAAAAAACCTCCAGCATTAGTTCATAACATCGAGATGATTATAAAGATAGCTCCTTGAAAATTGCTTGTAATTGGCTTAGTAAATAGCAGTTTATTGGCATGTTTGGCAGTTACTTGCTGTAAAGAAACTGTATTTTACTTAATCTGTAATACAAATATGAATCAAACAGAATCTACTTCTAATTCATTGCTTTGAATTGACAGTAATCTCACCATATCCAGTTTGATTAGTCAGGATTTAAAGCAGTATAAATGACAGTAGTTAACCACAACAGTATGCCTGCAAGTCTGTACAAAGGACTTGGTTATGAAGTGGAGAACTCTGATATTTTCATTAGAATTTTTATAGACTTCTATTTTACAGAAGGGAAGAAATAAATGAAGTTCATTGGCAAAGGCTGTCAGGAGGTTTCCAGAATTCTGTTACAGTCTATGTATCTCACATGAACACCAGCTTTTCCTGGAGAGTATTGCTGGGAGTTGGAACGCGAGTGTCATCCCTTCTGCTCTCCAGAAGTCCACATGGAGGGCATTCCTCCATTTCTGCTCCCCCACTGCAGAGCGCGGTGGCTCAAACTTCAGACTCTGGAGAGCCTGTGCTGAGATGTGTTTTTTCAACTCCTTCCAAACGTGGCAGATATCAGCTTGCCTGGGCATGAATCTGGGCCAGGGGGAAGATCTGGTGAATGAAATTGTAGTATCTCTTCCTGACAGTGAGACCTGTAAGGGTTTTAAACTATTCCCTTACCAGAAAGGGACTGTTTCAGCCTACTTTTCCTGTAGGCACATTATTTGCCTACACTGTTTCACTAAATGTCGTGTGACACATTCCTCTTTTGGTGGGGACAGTTATGCTATGCTGTGTGAGCTCAACATCCTCAGGTGACATCATACTCACTACATATATGGTATATAGCTTGGGGATATCCACGTTTATCAATGATTTCAAATCATCCCAGAGGTATTAAGTGTTGTTTTACCATGTACTGGTCAAAATGGCTGTTAGGGCCACAGTCTTCATCCCTTTGTACTAGCTTTGCATACTTACATTTCAGATTTCTCATGCAGACCTATTAAGAAACTCAAGTTTATTCTAGCATGAGAGAAAAATTAACTTTCCAGGCCTTACAATAGTCTCAACATCTTTTCTCTTAGAAAAGTAGGAAGGTTCCTTCTGAAAAAATACTGTTGGTGCGTCTTATGCTGGATATATTTCAAAGGACTGCATTCTTTATACAGTATGATTTTTTTCTTTTTTCCCCTGACAAGCCAAGAGACTTAGCTAACTATGAATTTTGGGTTAACATCTCTCTTCCTCCTCAATTATTTAGCGGAATCCAAGTTTTTGGATGTGCTCGTGCAGTATAATTAGAAGACCAGCTGGGCTGTAGAGGCTATCTAAACTATGTAAACAGCACCCACAGAGAGTTCATGCTCTGAATGTCATTGATAATGCTATATTGATTTGAACCAGAGTCATGGATAAAAATAATTGATGTTTGATATACAAATGCAGTGTCATATTTTGAAGGGAATTGTTTTTCTCTGATTTAACTTAGTCTGGTTCCTACTGAATCAAAGAAAGCTTGTCCCTCAGGTAAAAAGAAATTACTTTAGTTTCCGGATTTCTTTTTTTTTTAAACTCTATTTTTTTCATGAAATTCCCATGTTCTCCTATCGCAAGATGGACTAAGGTTATTTTCTTCACAAACACTAGAATGCCAACTGTAATGAACTGTTTAAATTCATGTTCTCTGTTCCAACTATCCACTTTCCTTGACAGAATGCTGACTTCATCCTTTGTCTGATGTGCTTCTTTTTCCTTCGTTCTTGTTTTATGATTAAAAAGTCAAGGCAAACTGAGCCACATCTGTGTCTCACGTGTTTATAAGCCCAGTTCATTATGTCTGTAAGCTGTGCAGGATTTATATCTATGATTTTGTTCACTAAATGTGTTTTTCAGTTGGGATTATGAAAAAAAATCTACACATTTGGAGTTCCTATAAAAAATCAATTTCTTGAGATATATATTTTGACCCCAGTATTAAAAGAGTGCACAGTTCTCTTGATGCCAAACTTGTGGTTCAAGGCATGCATCATACAACCTTACTGAAAACTTGGCACATGAATCAAGGAAAGAGATTAATGTGCAGTGCAGTGGCTGAACATGTACGGTACAGAAATCAGGCTTTAATTTACAGCTCCCTGTATGGCTTGGTAAAAAAAGAAGTCTCACTGCTGTAGTGCTGGCATTTCCGATGCTTGGATAAACAGGGCTCACTGTTCATCTTGAGTTGGTTTTACTTTCGAAGTTCATTAATTTCCCTGACACAGGCAGGTGGCTTGGTGAAGCAAGAGTTATTTGGGAAAGCAGAAGTCTCCTGGGAGAGTAAAAATGGTATGGTTTATTCTACAGTGAAACCTTGTTTTGTCAAATTCTTCAGCTGCTTGTGCGTTAAGCTTGGAGACCTAGTCAAGCGTCTGGGTGAATGCTTTATTGTTGCTAGCTGTCGTTCATCTCTAGCTGTGGGGTATCTTGTGGGCAGGCTTCACTTGATAGTCATGAGGAAGACTGGAGGGGGAAGGAGGAATGTGAGCAGATACACACTGCTCTGATTCTTTGCAGTTGGCCCAAGGAAAGTCACCTTGTGAAACAGGTCAGAAAACTCTGGTTTATATTAGAAGCATGCATTTCTTATCATAAAACTATTAAATGAATGAGTCTATTAAACCTGGGCTGTCAATGCGCAGAAAGAGAGAGGTAACTTGTGTCCCTTGTATCTCAGATGACGCTCATGAGTGGACCTGTTTTCAGTCATAATACGTTTATGGATGTGTTTATTAATTGAAACGTTTGTTTGCAAATGTATTTTTTATTTAACCAAGGATTCATGTTCCTGTACATAGGCTCAAGTCTTTTCCTGTCACGGATTTGTCTTCCCTCTCAGAAACTACTTGCAGCACCGTCCCTTAGTAAACATCTGTAATTTGGAGACAAGTAGGAATTAACTGCTTTTGCCTATAACTTAACCAAAATTTGAACTCCTTTATTCAACAGCAAAATATGGATTTCCCAACCTCTCTATTCCCGCTTGCCTTCTTTGTGTTTTATCTTTGCTTACAGATAAACCAGAACACTTTAAAACAGCAAAGATAAAATGAGGACATTCTATACTCATTATATTCTCAGCAGAGCCTACGGATAAATGCCTGGCCTAAAATAAGAGCAATTTATTCTTAAAATCTGTTTTGAGAGCTATGCAGTTATATTTTTGTTCAGTGTTTCCCGATAACCACTTCAGAAGACATCACCAGCATATGTGGAATCTCTCACGTATTTGAGAGATGAAATATAATTTGTTTTTATGCAGGAAAAAAATGAAATCCTAAAGATTACAAAAGAAAAAAAAAAAAAAGTTGTAAAACATGAATTTGGAGCTCCCAGCTTCTCCTCTATTCTTGGTAAATGCTTCTATCCTTGTAAGTCTGTGAATTGCATAGATTGTAGTAGGCGAATGCGGGACAATAGATTGCTATTCACAGTTGCTCCAGTAGACCACAGATGTCAGAATAACTTAAAATGCACTTAATAATCAAGATAATCCTGGATTCTTTACTATGCTGAGTCACTGAGTATGAAGTTTGGTGATGTTATTGAAGGTATTCTATGAGAACCCCAAGTTTCCCCTCCATTTAAAATTCAGTAAATTAAACGTAAGCATTTTCATGACAAGAAAATGGAAAGGCAACTGAAATGAAGCCTATACTCTAAGTTCTGAATGGAAACATGCCTATCAAATTGAGATATAACAAGTGAACTACCCTTTGCCATATTTTGGCTATCTCAATGAACTTTTTTTTTTTAATTATTCTTTTCCATAATATCTGAATGTTTGATTCCCTCCAACTGCTCTACTTTTTCCCATCCACTGTGAATTCACCTTTATCCCACTGAAAGGTATATTTTCTCTCTCTGGTTTATGTCTCATAATTGAAACATTTATCCTAAATAAAGAACAAGTCAAACACTCAGTATTAAATAGAATGGATTTATACATAGAAAATAAAATCTACAGACTTAATGAATTCCTATATCAAAGAACAGGCTTCTCTTGTGTATGAGCACTGCTGAAAAAAACCCCACATTTAAGAGTGCCTTATAGCATGACAGAATGCTAAAGTGCTGCTTAAGTATCAGTTCCCAAACCTCTGTTGATTGGTATGGAGGAAACTCTGAGCCCAGAGCATGCACAGCAAAAAAAAGAAGTTTTCTGAGAATTCAACTCTTCAGCGTGCAAAGTGCAGTGGCCACGGTCCAGCAAACTACTGAAACACATTCTTGTCTCCAAGCTTATGCATTCATTTGGCTCAGTGAGAGTGCTCTGTTAACCCATTTGCCAGCTTTTTTGGAATATGTTTTTGCATTTCTCTATACCGTGCAAGATGAAGCCGTAACTTACAGGCCGTGCAGTCCAATCTGAAGTTACTGTTATTTTTCTGAAAATGTCTTTATGTAGTGGTAAAAATTAGTTTTTGACAGTCTTTGTTCTGAGTTTGCTCACAACAAAAGGACGCCTTCTGTAAACTCATAATAGCTTGGTGATTAGAGCACTCAGCTGAGGAGGAGAGGATCCAGGTTCAACTTGCTAATCCAAACCAGACAGGGTAGGGAACTGAACCTGACTCTTCAGTGTCAGAGATCAGTCTACTCCCGAGGGATAACAGCAAGCCAGGTTCAACCCCCCTTTTGCCTGGTTTGGATCAGTGAGCTGAACCTCAGTCTCCCCCATCTCAGCTGTGTATCATCATGTAATTGGCCAAAATGGGATGGGTGTTTAGTTCATAAAAAAAAAAGAAAGGTTAATTCCGCACCAGAATAAAATCTAACTTGCCCAATCTTTACACTTTCCACATGATGGAATTGTTGTTTTCTGGTCAGGCTTCGAGAAAGGCACATTGTGATCTCCTAGTGAGGGAGTTAGAAGCAATAGAAGATAGAAAAACCCTCTATCTCTACAAATGCAGATAAAGATACAGAGATTCAGCCATGTTATCTACATGGCTTTGGAAGGTGTGAGGAAAGAAACCCTCCAGAAGCATTCCTCATGGTAAGCCAGAGCTGTCTCAATGACCTACAGTTTTGTTTGTGTCAGAGTACAATCTGTTTCTAAGGGTCTGCTGTAAGCAGCTATTTTCCCCACTGGTTTCTGTGCACCTCTTCTCCCCTTGACTTTTTACCTGGTTACCTCTAATTTCCATGCTCGTCTTTTCCTTTCACTGCCCTTTCATATTCTTCTGATTCACTTAAATGTTGAACTTCTCACACAAAGAAATCATTCTGGCTTAAACTTCGTGTTTGGTAATGGCACAGGTTGTAGAACCCTGGCACAAATCCCACTGTGAATATGTCATATGTATTGGCAGAAATTGATTTGTTTTAGCTGCTTATCTTGTCCTTGCAATCTACAAACTTTCTTAATCTAATCCTAGGCATTTTAAAAGGTTTAAGCACCTTTACAGTCTCTGCCTTCTCTTCTGCCTTCTGTTTCTAACCAAGCCTCAGAGCATTTTTTCAGTTTTGAGAATCTAGCATATTAACCCCTTTATAGCCATCTGCATAGGGGTCTGCTACTCTGGTTGTATAAAGTTCACAGACTCAACATCTTTGTCAGCTGGAATTTGCAGTGCTGTATATCTCTAAGCTTAGAGCATGGACCTCTTTTGTATGAGTGCTTTACATTCATTCACTCAAGATGATAAATGACTACTGCTTGCTAAATCAGCATGAGAGTATATATATTTGTACCGAGGAAATATTCTCAGGAAAGCTAGAATAGAAATGTGAGGTGTATGAGTTCTAATCAGAGCCATTATTTCAGTTCCATTCACCCACAGATAAACACTGTTGCAAAATGTATGGCTGCAATTTGATTTGTCTCATTCCCATCTCTTTGCATTTATGCAGCCGCAGTTAACAAGGTGCCAGAGAATCTCCTTTGTGTGTTGCTGTTGCTGTGTTGTCAACAAATGAGGTTTCACGGCCTGCTCCAGAAATAAGATACATATGCTCCTACAATTGTGTACCCATGCTCAGCTTTGAAGCAGTTCCAAACACTTTGTGTCATGTCAGTCTGTATGAAACAAGGTCATCTTTTTTTGCAGATCAAGTCTGCCTGCTGGAAAAATACTTTACTTTTCAGCAGCCACTGTCCTCAGCCTTCTCAGACATTACCTGTTAATACCAAATGACCAACTCTGGGCAACCTGATTAGCCTTAAACTCCACTATGTATGACAAAGGCTGTAGGGTGGGCTTCTGCACAGAATATAAGAAAATCTAGGCCTTGGCATGGCTGCAGAAAATTCCCCTCTAGGTTCCCAAGCAAATGCAGGACGTGCAGCCTTGAGGGAAACAGAACGCGCTGTACATAACAAAATTAGCATGCAGTGTAGTGATCCAGTGAAGAAATCATCCTCATAATCCATAATGGAGTGCTATCATGTAATTGGATCTTCATGGTGTAAGACAACTCAAGGCACTTTGTAATCAAACCACATGCTGTAAGCTCTTTTACATGAAGTCAGCTGCATTGCATCCCTCCTGGCAGACACTTTAGAACCATAATGACGTTCATTTCCATCTTTAATTTACTCTATTGTGCTTCAGTCATTGAAGGATCTTTGCTACCAAGCGCTACATGTTCATTTCCTCAGTGCTTACTGTAAATTGTAAATTATGGATGGCATTGGTTTTAACTCTGAATTGTCATGCTTTTTGTGGGATGAAGCAAGTTCACAATTACGTGGATATTTGTTTATTGTGGTTTAATGAGAGGCATAGTATTTTTTTTTTACCTGGGGGATCATCCATTCTAGACAGATGCCAATTTTAATATGACATCCATTCTAGACAGATGCCAATGAAAAGAAATTTCATTTGCAGTCCTGCTATAGCTACAGAGATCTCGCTCAGTCCTGGGGAAGTGAGCTGAGAAATGGTGAATTAGGTAGGAGTGCTTCTTCACTGTTAAGGCCTGAGCCTGCAGTTTGTCATGGCATCTCCACTTCCTTCAGCAGGAATTAAGGGCATTTTATTCTTGCATAATATCATAGCTTGAAAAAAATTCATTATGGGCAATTGTAAGGATGTTTTTATGCTTTTGTATTAGTCATTTTGCAAATTTCTATTTAGTAAAAGATGAGCCACTGAAAGTTGAAATGTTAATTGCAGAGGAAGTCTGTCATGTCTAATGGAAAGCATCCAGGAAGGTAACTTAACTGCCAATCCCAAGTTAAATACTACATAAAAAGAAAGAAAGACTTTTGTGATGCCAGTTTTCCAAGGACTAGCTCATTCCATTGTGCTCAAGTAATACTTCAGCCATTCTTGCTGACTCTTTTTTACTTCAGTTACTTCCAGGATTTACATTTTATAAATCTCTTTTAATCACTGCTGTAAAAACTCATTCTGTCTTAAAATTTAGTGTATAATTACAGTTCCAAGAAATAGCCTTTTGGCCTCCCCTTGCTCCCAGCTCTCCTCTATGTTTGCAGTTTCTAGATCTTTTATTTGCAAGTTATGGAAAGGAAAGAGAAAATACAATCAAACAAAATCGATGACAAATATATTGCTGATTTAAATTCAGTACTTGTAGATGTCTGTGCAAGAAAATCATGCATATGTAGGATTCTGATACTTCAGCTGACTGCTTGCAATCTATCTAGATCTTCTGTTTCCTATCTGCTCCTTCCTTCCCCACCTTCTTTTCCAGATTATCCTACACCATCCAACAGTGTGCTCTGTGTCTGTGATGAGTGTTATAATTAGTGGCTCTGCCACTGCTTCCATTTCCAGGGTAGAGAAACACCACATCACTGCATTTGTGAGGTGGGGGTTGCTATTTACATTTGGATTAAAAAATACCCACACATCAAAAGTGTTTCAGAGGTGTGCCCATCATGTATTTATCACCCTTTGAGGACTGAATGGTGTTTAAGGAGTGCTATAAGTTTCCATCTGTCCCATGTTTGGACAGCATAAGGACCACAGACTGGTATGAAGGTTCTGAGCTTCTCTGAAAACCTGGTACCGCACTGTGGGCAGGGACTCTTCAGAATTAGCTCTCAAATAAATGTGTGCTGCTGGGCTGACTCAGTTTCTCACTCAGCTCTGAATTTTATTCATCTTTTGGCTTTAATGATCAATAGTTCTTAGTATCTAAATGGAGAGCTTTCTCGTGGCTTTAGTTTAGGATGGATTTCAGGATTCTCAGGAAGAGATATCTAGAAAGGTTAAAAACAGCATCAGTTTATAGGAAAGACTGATTTCATACACATGTCCAAGGAGCAGCCTGCCTATATTAATAAAGTAATGTAAAAAACATTACCACTAAGCAAGTCTCTATAGTTCAGTTTTTTTTCATCAGGAGACAAGAATTATGCACCTTATTTCTGAGGTCACTTCCATAATTGCAACAACATACATTTTTTTGTAATAGCTTTTCCTTTTTTTAATAGATATTTAAAGAGAAGTAATTAAATATGGTTATTTATCCCCATCTCCAGAGAGGTAACATAGCAGCATGATGGAAAATACAAGTGAATAAGTAGTAAATTTTGGTCAAAAAGGACTGCATTTTAACTTCCCGATTGTTAATTGTTAAGACTCACAGTGTTAATGTGGAAATGCCTGTCATGCTGTAGAACTCTGGATTCCAAAGACAGTTCAATTTAATAATGTATTGTAGAAAGTGTTACTGCAGGCAGAAATATCAGCTGTATATCTTAGGGACAGTAATCATGAAATACTATTGTATTTATCATAAGGCAGAAGTGTTACCTTTTGAAAATCCAGTTCCTTTTTGCCTCTGGACTTTTTGGGGGCCCATTTTTAATCCTGAAGCTCTTCTCTCTGTGCCCTGATTGGAGTTCATTGGCTTGTTTCACTGTGCTGACTTCAGGCAAATGCATTGTGTTTCTTTCACTGGGACTGGATCCACACAGCCATATTGCAGATCTTGTTCTGGTGGCAAGGTGACAAGCCTCTGAAGGTTTGGAGTTTACATTGGCACAGGCTGAACATAAATGTTCCGAATTTCAGATTCTCCTCAACATTCTGAAATGTCTTTGGGCTCCCAAACTGGCATAGATACTGTCTAGGCAGTGACTGCCTAATAAAAGCAGCTGCTTTGTGTCCAGATAGGTAGCAAAGCAAGCATGAACTCCTTATCACCTGACTTTTCAGATCTTTTTCCTAGTCTCAATAAAAAATATGAAGGTAAGAGTCCACGAATGAGTATTTAAAAAGGCAACTAAAGTCCACAGAACTTCACAAGTTCTTTTTTTTTTTTTTTTTCATTTTCTTTTTATGGCATTAGGGAGAATTACAGTATACTAGCCAGTTCATGTCTTCCTATTTTCATAGTAAAATCCAGAGATGTTACTGTGAAGCAAGAAATTTGTTTCTCAAAACCATTTCCTAACTTTGTCATTCAGTTGCCTGAGTAGGCAACTGTTTACTGGCTCATACATGTTTCTTCTGTGAACATAATCTCTTCTTTCCACAACATTTACCTGAAGAATAAGAGCAGTTGAGGCTAAATTAATTAAGAAAACAGACATGTATAGAATTAATCACAAGCAGCTTTACACCACATGAGGTGTAGGTAGATTAGTGGTCTGGGCTTCCTCTGTAGGCAGTGGGAAAAAGAGATACATTTTGAGGGAGATATTGTCCTGTTATAAGAAGAAATCTAAGGTAGTTGGGGTGAATGCCTTCTGAATGTATTCCTTTATTCTGAGCTTTAACTGTTACGGATGAGACACCTCCTTTCAGCAAATCTCATTCAGTGGACTTCTGTATGATATGAATGTCTGGGATTGAAGGGTAGGGCCCTGAAAGAGCATCCTTTGCCTTCTCTTTTGTTTTCTTGTCCCTGAATACTTAGACTAGTATTAAAAATAAAGTTAACAAATAAAAGTAGAGAACTGAACTATGCTGCCTGCCCTTCTCCAGATATAATACTTCCTCGCTGAAAGATATAGGGCTCCATGTTACAAACCTTTAGAATCTGTATCTGCCCTCCAGCTAGCATCCATTCTATCCTACTTTATTATTTCTTTGTTGGTCCTTTCAGGTCACAGAAACCCTGGCCACAGTGCTATAGGGAAAGGCCTATTGGATTCTTCCTCTAGACTTGACATGAGTAAGATCTCTGGACAATCTTAAGGTTACAAGTATGGCCTTAACTTGGTTAACAATTTATTTAAGAAGAAATTAAAAGAATGGTTAAGAGAAACTGAATTCATTGGAACTGGTAATTTCTCTTTATTAGGCCTTTGAAAAAGAATTTGGAAAAGAACCATGGAAGTGGCATAAGCGCAGTCATGGGAGAATATAGCTCCGAATTTAAATTCATTCTTTTTATTTTTAAGAATACTTGAGAAAAAAAAAAAGGCCAGTGCCTAAGGACTGTTAACAAAGAGAGATGAAAATATCTTTAGCCCCTCTAGGATAGAGAAAGAGAGAAATAATTGCTCTTTGTGACAGGTTGCGTGGAGGTACAGTAAGGGAAAAACTGTAGTGAGCCATGAAACCACAGACCCTGTTGAGGTAATGATTTTTAGTCTCTAACAGAGTTCCAAATTTCAGTTCCCAAAGTCATCTTTTCAAGGTTGCAAGTTTTTTGTTTTTTGTTTTTGTTTTTGTTTTTTTTTTTGTTTGTTTTTGTTTTGTTTTGTTTTGTTTTGTTTGTTTTTATTTTTCCTTCTGGTATGGAGCTATAGAGAAGCTCTGAAAGTCCTCCATAAAATGAGGAGGGCCCAATGCATATGTAGAGAAACACCAACTAGTTATGATTTGTGTATGAAGTCATGAGCTTTACATAAACATTTGTATAGTAAAAAAGTCCAAGAAAAAAACATTTTTTTCCTGCATTTTCTGCTCTCCAAGCATAACCAATAGCACTGACAAACCTTGTTAAATTCAGTTCTTCCATACACCAGTACTTCAGGGATGTCCAAGGTGAAAAAAAAAAACCCAACACTGATCATTCCTGTTTTGGGTGGATCAGAACTTATTTATGATAAACAGATATTTCAGTGGCTGTTGAGTTTGAGTGCATTTCTAAGCCTGATTTTCATATAAACAAATACTAAATAAAAAGGGATCTTAAGGTTTGTTATTAGAAGTTGTCATATTTCTTTTTGTTAATTGAGTGACTGACTCAACAGTTTTCTCTCTTACAGGAAGATTAATATATAAAGTCCTGCTTGAAATGAATAATTCTTCCTATTGTATGAATATTTTAGTAGAAACGAACAGAATAATTTTCTTGCCATAACTTCAGATGTGCAGCAAAAGCTATTCTTCTGAGATTGACAACAGGAGCTCCAGGCAGGGAGCTCCAAGGCAGTTGGTTGCATATTTCAAGAAGGATAACTGTCCTACAGATTAACTACAAAAAAATATATCCTTTGTACTAATGTTAGATGTATTTATAGAGAAACATATGAGGTTTATAGTAATATAGTAAAGATTCTTTGATTGCCTTTATGCTGTAGCTGAAATGAGGTGTTGGTATCTTCCATCATTTGTGGTGTGTATTTATTGGTCTAAGGTTTGCTCTGGGTAAAACTATCCTTAAAACAAACACTCAGTTCTAAGTTACATCTCTGAACCCGTAGAGTGACTCCATGTGGTTTCAACTTTACCCTTTGACAACAAATTATTATTTATGTAAGCTATCAAATCTGGACAGGACGAGCAGCTGCATGAGAAAAAAATGAAACACATAAACCATAGTTAGAAGCATGAGGCTCTGATAACAAACTACACTTTCCTTTCTGTATTTAGTCCACTAAGAGTGAATTATTCATTACAATCAAGCTACAGGTCCCCTAGTCTTGCCATTTCATCCACAAGTTTTTTGAAAATTAAAGCTCAGCATGAAACCTCCAGAGAATTACTCTGAGTTAGTAACACCTGCAAAGAACAGAGATTTACTGTGAGGTAAATTGCTATGTGATTGCCCACACATCAGCAAAAATTATAATTGAAAGAAATTGAATATTTTCTCTGTATTTAACTGGTGAGGATTTTGTAGGGTGTCATTTTACGTTAAGTAGAAGAGTTACCATCTAGAATGTTTCACAGCAACAGATTGTGTTTGTTTCAATAGCAAGATTTCTTTTTTATGAAAAGACTTCTGCTACTGTCAGCTGCAATTGCAACTTCATGCAATGTGTATTTAGAAACCTTTCTTAAGCTTAGAGAATATTGTCCAAGACTTCGTTTAAACTATAGATTTCACCCCCCTCTCTGTGATGTCTTGTGAATTTAGAAGTTGATTCTTTACCTTACCTAGCTTTACCCTACCTAGCTTAGCTCTAAGTGATGATTTTGATCTCTCCATCTGTAGCACATGTACACTCAGCAGCTCCCTTGACGGCAGTGGAAACTACCCAAAGCATACTTCTTTGTTTCTTCCAGATGTTTCAGGAATACACTAACTAACATGAAAAATTCAGATTGAGCTCCTAAATCAAATTGAATATTAACATTATCATGTATCCAAAGAAGGACAGAGAAACAAAGATGTCAAATTATCTTGTCTCCACATTGTGATGCATTTTTATATTCTGAGGTATTGCTGTCTGCATTTTCCAAGAGCCCTGTATCAATGCACAAATCATGTTTGGAGTAGGATTCAGGCTTCTGTTTGATGACAATAACAACCCTGGTAAGAAATTCATGAAGCTCAAGACAAGCCTCCAAGGACCGCCTTGGAGAGAGAAATTTCTGCCTATGCCTTCAGGAGAACCATGTCCACCGGCCAAGTGGATTCTCAGTGACATCTGGTTTCAGATGTGTGGTGAAACTTGCTTCAAACTCGCCATATGCCTTTCACAATTACTGGAATAAAATATCTCTGGTGCTGAAGACAAGCCTATAAGAGACAAAGAACTCATAAGTTCATGAATGTGTTGGGCAGTAATAGGTAGTGGGTGCTGCTGCTGTATGTAATAACTGAGCTATTCTTACTGCAGCAGAGCTCGAGGCTAACATAACAGAAGTTCATTTCCTTCAATCATCATGGGATGTATTAAAAAATAATTTGCTGTGCTAGGTGAGGCTTTTCAGACACAGGTAACTGCCTGCTCTAGAGGCAACTGAAAAGTGTAGTGACACAACAAATCCCTACCAATGGATTAATCTTCCCTTTCTGTAACCTTTCACACCATTTTCCCTTTTTCACTTAAGAAGGGAATTGTGGGTAAGTGGGTCTCCAGCACAAAATTATCTGTGAATGGTGGTCTCTATCTTCAAGCTTGTGATGTTTATATCACTGTCTGTGATATAGATTCATAGAATTTAACTCATGTTACAGGGCTGGGCAAAGACCTGGTCTTTGGCTCTCGGCTCTAGGAAAGAAGAGAGGAAGCAGGTGTGTTGTATAAGCAAACCTTCATGTGTTAACAACCGTGTGCTTATCAGATGAATTTATCTGCTCCAGCTGCACTGCTCTAAGAGTGGATCTTTCATTATATACTTATCTAATGTACTATGTGTATGAAATGTGCTGTCAGTTTCTTTCAGAAAAGAGTTTCATGGCATAAGGAATGTAATTATGAGGATGATCTAGCATCCCCGAAGGATCTCACAGTATGAACAAAAGTACAATCCAACAGCATCCTATTTTGCTAAGTACTGTATTGTAGGAGTTAATCCCCAGAGAAAAGTGAAAGAGGAAAACAGTTGACTGCCATTTTACTTATCAGAAGGTTGATATACTGAGAGAATGTGCATTTAGAAAACTAGTGGCAGTTCAGAGAAGCAGAGGTGGAAATCTGAAAGAAGTGTAGGACTTTGGGCTTCTGGTCCATGTTTCAAACAGTCTTTGTGATGTTCAAACTTTTGTGGATTCAAAGCTGCTCTTTTCAGAATGTGACACCTGTGGAAAAAAAACACAACATCTTAAAGAAAGAAGATTGAAATATAGGGTATACAAACCAGATTCCAATTTGCTTGAGTTCAAAAGAATGTTTTTCTGTTCCTGTTCTATGACATACATGTCTGAACATAGATGCTTGTCTTTGAATTAAGTTCTAAGTTTGTCCACCATTAATACGAGTCAGTATACAGGAATCACATCTATCTCTAATTTTGAAATATTTTGGAAGTTAAATGTCATAAAAATAAGAGACAAGAAAAAAAGTCCACTGTTTTTCTAGGTTGTCCTGGGGCCAAGAAGAATGAGTTCCTGACAAGTGTTTTGGATGCACTGTCCACAGATATGGTGCATGCAGTCTCTGATCCATCATTGTCTTCCAGCCGGTGGGTTTCAGATCTTTTTGGTGTGTCTTTAAAAGAGTTCTGGCAGTGGTGAATGAATTGATGAGGTCCTTCAGAAGTAATTCTTCTGCCTTCACAAAAAGTAGATTTACAAGAACCTATTTAGGATAGTTTACTTCAAAGTTACCACTGTGGACTATGCTCACTCAGTAGAGATACACTCAATGTCTAGATTCTCATCAGCCACACAGCTTAGAATTTATTTTTGCCTGCTGGTGCAACTGCATCTCAGTCTTCCTTTGTGTTCTTATCAGACTTGATGAATGAATCTGACTTCTTGATTTATGTTTTGCCTAGTTGATTCTAAAACAAACCAATGCTATCAGTATATACAGACAATTAAAACTATATAACTGCTGACAAATTTTGAACATCTGCAGGTCAGATGCTTACTACCTGAAGAGGAGGGGCTAATATTATTATAATTTACCCTGTAATTCAAGACTTTTTTTTTGTTTTATATCTGAGACCATTCATCATGGGATGTAATTGGACTCCAGTTTTTTGGCCAGCTATATCCTAAATTTTACACAAAGGGCTATCTTCTTAATTAATTGTATTGGGGTGAGCACAGTACTGAGAACACGTTGCATTTCCCTTTCATTTCCTGAAATAGAAAAAAATGAAGAGAGAAGTAAATGAGGGAAAGACAGAATCATGAAAACACATAATGTACATAACTGAAGTACGTCAGAAGTCAGTATCACCAAAGTGAAAAGAGAAGATTCACTACAAAGAAGCTAGTAGGCAAAAAAAGAGAGGTTCATGGAGCAAAACATCTAACAGTACTTTATGTATTCAGAAGTAAAGCTATAAACTGAAGTATGTGTATCAGAATAAAGAGTTGTGAGTTTTTCTTCTTTTTTTCCATTGCAGGGTTTCAGAACCTGATCCAAATCACACCCTGGAAGAGAGAGTAGTCCACTGGTACTTCAAACAACTAGATAAAAATTCCAGTGGTGACATTGGAAAGAAAGAAATCAAGCCATTTAAAAGGTTCCTAAGAAAGAAATCAAAGCCCAAAAAATGTGTGAAGAAATTTGTGGAATACTGTGATGTGAACAATGATAAATCCTTGTCAGTTCAAGAATTAATGGGATGTCTGGGAGTAACAAAAGAAGAAGGTAAAGCAGAAACAAAGAAACGCCATAGTAAGAACCTTTTCTGTCTTTTTGTCTAGATTCTTCAAAGACAAAGGCAAAGTCTGATATTTGTATATACCAGAAGTATACAGTATAAAGGAATACACTTGCCAGTAACTAGTAGAGCTTTTGCTTAAGAAAGATGACAAGGAAGCTGCTTCTGTGTATGCAAGTTATTACTTTGCTCCAAGAGAATCAAGAACTTCCTTTGACCTAACCCATTAAATGCTTGCTTTCTGGAGATATGTTTCTGCATTACAGCAAGAAACCTAAGATTATGTAATGTATCCTCATTTCCATGCTTCTTTCCCACCAGACATAATAGGCTAGATTTACTGCTAAAGATTTAATAACTTTGAAATGCTCAACACTGACTAAATGCAATCTGTCTTAAGCAAGTGCCACATAATAACTGGCAAGAAATGTTGTCATTCGGCTTTCGTATAATTCCATGAAAGAAAAAGAAAAGGATGTTTCAATGGAAGATATGAAATATTTTATCTTATTTTCTGAAAGCTGTGCAGTTACCCTGCTATAAAATTGCTAATTCAGAATGAGAGTTTCACTTCTTGGGATATTATATATAACTTGCAAACCATGTTAATAATGTTTTTTTTCTCCCCCTTTAGCAGCCCCTAAAACCAATACTGAGAGCACTTCATCTAGCAGGCAGGTGAGTATTCAGGAGAACACAATCTCTGTTTAGTCTTACCTACATGAATTTCTTGGGTTATCATTTGCAGCTTCAAAATGCATTAGTCTGCCATTTTACAGACCAGCAAAGAAAACAGAGCAGCATAGTGATTAACAAATCTTGACTTCATTTCTATCTGTGGCAAGTTGAATTGGTCAACTACAGGTGGAGTAAATGTGCAAAAAACACATAATGGATTAGGCATACTTGTGGATGTTCACAGTAAAGTATAAAGTGACATCTTGGTTAGAATAGATAGCTGTAAGTGAGCCCTCGTATAAGTCTTCTGCATTCCTGAATGAAGTCACTGCGATACATTTTTAAATGTGCATTGGTTTATATTCGTTTCCCTTTTGTTTTTCAGTGAATTAAAACTGCTCACTTTCCTGTCAGTTATGCTATAGACACAAAGTTACATTGATTAAAATTACTCCTTGTGCAAAAAGCCATGAATTTCTCATACCATATGAAAACCCATACATTTTGTGTACACCACTGAATTATTGTATGGTGGTTTTAGATACCTTTTAAAATCTTAGTAGAGAGAAAAAAGCTGTCACATTGAAGTGCGTTTGCTGGCTGAGCAAAATGATGCTGGAGAATGTAGGATTTGTACCAGTCTGATGATATATGTTTAAACTAAAATTGGTTTGGTCTCTGGAATGATTTTAACAATTAAAATGTCAAGTGCCCTGACAACATAATCCACGATTTGTTTTTGTGTCAGTTTTCTGCAAAGACTTTATCTCACCTTTCTGAATAACTCTGGTGTATCTCACTCATAGACCTTTGGTTACACAAGGCATTCAGAGCTAGGAAGGCACAAAAGTAGAATTTTTTAATTTTTGGATAGAGATAAAATAGACATTGAAGAGAAGGGATTCAAATGGAAGTTTAGGAGAAAGGTTAATAAAAAGTCTCATTATGTCTGTGTTTCTGTTTTTATAATCATTAATCCTAAGTATTCACTTTTATGGATTGCATTGGCACAACTTCCCGATACTTTGGCAGGTGTCTGAAGGACTGTGAAGGAAGTGAATCTGACAGTTATTTAATGATCTAATAAGAGAATCAACTTCTTACTGATCTTGCCTCACTTTTGTATTAGTTAGAGGAATCAAATGGTTACTGCCCACAAAAACATCAGTAATTGGTGATTTGTTTTAAAAGATATTTACGTATTATATCATCAACTCTGGTAACCCTGCATCTACAAAAAGACGAATTTAGCTAAAAAATAACCACTACTGTTGTTGTGTGGTCAGTGTCTTCACATCTAACAGAAAGCTGCATTAATTTGTTAAAAACTCAACCCAGAGTGAACCCCCAACAAGCCAAAAGAAATGTTCCTCTTATGTTGCTAGCCAGTTTGTTACTTGCTTTATCTCTGATTTGTTTAATATTAGATTCACACATCCTAAGGCAAGCTGAACATTGGTTGTTGGTTTTACCAGAGACCTCCTACATACCTTTGATGGAATATAAAATGTTCTAACAGCAAGAGGGATGTGATAAGTTTCTGTTTGTTTAAACAAATGTTTGTGGTCATAACTTTTCAAGTCCCCTCCTACAAATCACTTATGCTTTAAACAAAGAAGCCTGAAAACAATTATCCTGTTGGAACTCAAAAACATTCAAAGGGGTTATTTTAATTATACAATGGCAATTACTGGCACACGTGCATTACACTTGAAGCATGACTAGCCCTCTCTCTTTTCTCGTAATCTGATCTTGACTTGCAGAATATGTAATAAAAGTGTCCTAGAGTTTCTATTTTTTAAAATTTTGTCCAATAATTTTGCTGAATCAGCACCAATTACTTTAAAAGCTGTTGCTGAGAAATGATAGCCTTGAATTAAGGCTGGCTCAGCAAACCATCTGTTGGCAGTTTCAGACTTGAACAATACAAGGCTGCAAATGCAGAAGGAGGCTTTCATCACAAAAGTTTCCCTTGAAAGGAAGTTATTAAAAAGGAGCTGGGCCAAGTAGCTCCGTATAGGAAACCACCCAACTAAGAAGAAGTGATCAGATTGCTACTACTCAGGAGATCATCAGTCAAAAGCTCATTTTCAACTACAGCATTGTAGTAGTTAATATATATATATATATTTATGTGTGCTTTTGCATGTATATATTGCTGAATATGTTTTTTTAAATATGTGCAAGTTTGCAATTTTGCACATACAGAAGCTTACTGAAAGAAAGCAGATATGGATACATGCACTAACATACTGAGTATCAGCAATTGCTGTTCCAAATGAGATTACACAAGTGATGAATCTGACCCAACTAGGGCAGTGACCAAGTATATTTACATTTCTCAGCTCCATCCTGCCCAACACACATACATGCTTACATGCTGTCAATGAGACCCAAAAGGTCTTTTTGCAGCCTAACATAAAGTTTACAAGGAAACTATAGAATGTTCATAAGACTTTGGCCAGCAGCCCATTCTGTATGCATCACATGCCATAGAAAGGTATACTGCATCAGGGACTTGCCAAGGCAGTTGCAAAAACTGTGTGCTCGATAGGCATATGTTTAAAGAGGCCACAGGTAAGAAATGGACAAGATGGATAAAGGTAAGATAATGCTCATAGCCTTGTCTTTAGATTCCTGAGGAACTACAGGCCAGGGATTATTTTATTTCCTATATTTAATTGTTCAGAACTCTTCCCCTGAAGTGGCATGTGGACACTGTTGAAATATAAAGAGATGTTTATGCTTGATTATTTGAAAACATCATTAATAAAGCAAATATTTCTGACTGTCTTTCAGCAAGTTTCCAAGAAGCAAGGGTGAGCAGCTTACTGATCCAAGGCAGAACTCTTTGACATGTGGGAGATTTCCTCACCAAAAGGCAATAAAAACAACTGTAGTATTTGCACTTTGTACTTAAAAATGTAAATTCACTTTGTAGAAATGAAATATTTAAACAGACTTTTTATAATCTGTGAAAATGTAATAGCTGATTTTGAAAAATTATCACATACAATGTATGTGCATTCGTTTGTTGTCTGAAATATGTAAAACGTGTTGGAGATGTAAAAGTTTGCATTTAAACTTTTTGGTTTTTTTTAATAGCTCTTTGGCAAATATTAGCGAAGAAACCTGTTTCTATGTAGTTTGGTTTCAATAGTATGCCTTCTTTTTCTTACCAATACTGTCATTTAAGTAGAGTTATGCTGAAAAGTCTACTGTATTCTCAATTATGTCCAAGAAATGTTGGATGTTAAGATTTCTAAGATTGAGGGAAGTGTGTAAATTCCTGTTGACTTGTTCTTGCAGTTTTTAACTGAACAATTTTGTCACAAGTGGCAATATTTTCTTCATTGTGTTTTTATTATTATGCTTCCCAAAGATCATGCAATGAGAACACAACCACTAAAGGATTCAAAAGTTATTCTACAGTTAGGATTCTGTTAGAAAAGTATATCCTTCTATCCGTTTTTGAGGCATGGTAGTTTTCCTCATAGGAGTAAGATGGATAGTAATGTGACTCCAGCGTGGTTTAACCTGAGCCTAAAAGCACGATCCTGCAGTCAGCAGAAGTAGGAGAGGAGTCTGTATGAATCAGAATTGTAAATCTAACTATGAAGAGACAGGGAAGGCTAAACAGATTTGTCAGCCTTTTCTTCTACACCTGTCTGTCCCCATTTGCCTTGGGGGTCTACCAGAGCCAAAGCTGAACAAATTATGTATGTATGTTATGAACAGTTCCCATAAGGAGGGGCTATTCACCACTCCTGCCTGAAGTTTCACCTTGCTGTCTGAAAGAAGCTCTTATAAGTTTTCATACCTCCTCTGTCATTTACCCCCACACAACACTTATTGTATGTGTGTTTGAGTGGAAAAAGAAAGAACTTGTGATGTGAATTTAGAGCAGGAGACTCACATAAATAAAGATTCATCTCTTGAACTGTTGCAAGTTACAAGCAGTTGAGTTGATTGATGTGGTTGTTGATGGACTGCTGGCATCTAGGAACTGTCATGAAAAGTCAGGAATGTTGCAACAAGCACTGATTTTGTTCTGGCTTGTTTAAATAATGTGTGAGATTTAACATGAGATTAGCTAATCCTAATAGCACCCTGGATTGAGTTTGCACCAGAAAAAGCTTCGTTGCAAATAGAAATTTTCCATTTTAATTCAGTGTATGGATAAATGCTGAAGTGATAGGAAACACTGTATACAATGGGACCATACCCCAGAAAATGTGTACTCTTAAGCTTTGACAACAGGAGGAATCAAGATGCGAGTCTGTGTTATCTTGTATTTTTGTTTTTAAAAGTACTTGTTCTTTTATAATGTTAAACTTTGAATTTAATCTTCTTTATAGATTAAAGCTCAATATGCTATCAAACTATTCTAGCAGTTTTTCTTCCGTGACACAGCCAGCTTTGAAACCAAGTACATACAAGTACAGCTATTTCACCATTGCAGTAAGTTTATGAGAAACCTCATGGTTTCATATTGTACCTGTCTTTCTCTCTTCACTTGACCCTTCATGCTTAGATTCATACCTCATTTACTTCTAAAATTCATACTTTATTTTCACCACTATTTACTCATAATAGTGATTTTTGAAGCCTGATTCTTTGTTACTGTCATTTGTATATAGCTTTAGCTGGTTCTTTTCATGAAGAAAACATCACACCTTTTCCCCTTAGTGTGATTGTAAGGTGCTGAGCAACATTCCACCTGACTGGAAATAATAAGGAGAAAGAGGCAAAACATGAGGAATATTCAGCAACTCATGGGATCCAGGAAAGTTAATAGAAGATTTATGTAAGATTTATGTATCAATGTGACTTTCCTATATAAATGCGTGCAAATATTTGCTATGTCCATGAATGGAAGATGAATGCCATGCCCACAGATTTGAAGCAACTGCCTATTTAAACTGGGAACTTGTGTAGAGAAGTGAATTTGGACTAACACCTGTTATTAAGTAGCCTTAATAGATTTTGAAATCACAAATAAATTCTATGGGCATTCTCTCAGGTAACCAAAATCTTCTACAACATCAAGTAATTTAATGACTCAACAATGACAGAAATTCAAGGTATTTCAACTTCACAGATTTATATTGTCACACATATGGGCCGTTTCAATTTTCATTACAACATTTTTCTACAAGGAATACCCAATTCTCCTAGATCTGTTTAGATCCATGTTCAGATCCCTTCCTGGAACGCACTTGAACGCCTGGTAAATTCACTTTTGTTTCCTGTATTTACTTTAAATAAACAGAATGGTGAAACTTGAAGAAATTTTGGCCCTTTTAGTAGTAACCAAGCATGGCCTTGATAGCAAAAAAGAATCCTTGTGGATTTGCCCTGAGGGTTACAGCAGAGTACCAGTATTTACTTAGTTCCACAATAATTAATTAGTTCTAGTATTTACCCTACTTGATGAGTTGCAACAACTGAGATGCAATTTTAATTCTGCTCTTACTGAAAGCTGTATGGTAACTGCTGAGTCACAGCTTGAACCACTAATTGAGCACTTGGTCAACCCTAGGAGCACAGGTGAAGGCAATTCACCTGTGTGACTGGATGAGGTGGAGCCTGGCTGCACCTCTCATAGATCTCATTTAAGGGCTGGCTGAGCTCCTTAGCTTTTTCCTGTGAACTTAGGATCTTCTGATACAGGTAGGCAATCTTCTTCCCTTCTTTCATGCCACCTTCTACTACTGCTAGTTCTTCTGCCATCACACCTGTGTTGTAATACCTTTCCCATCATATTGATCTGTCACACGGCACAATGTATGTTCTGGTTCTCACTGATCAGTATTTGTTTTAGTTGCAGTTGTTCTTAAACATTTATTTAGAGTTTTTATATTGCTGTATGTAGAAGACTAATAACCTTGTAAAATATCTGTATGTTCAATGATTTGTCTAGTCTGTTGTGATATCTATTAGTTAACAGGCCACACATTGAGAAACATTCCGTATTTTGTCAATGCTTGTGATAACTTTCTTATCCTGATCCTAGCCCTAGAATTAGGTCAACTTCATAGTTCTAACTTTACCCAAGCGCATTGTTCTCATTCTTCTCCCAGTCTACCAATGTGCCTAGCTTTTAAACCCTCATTTTTCAGAACTGGTCCCTATATGATTGCTTGGGATGACAGAATTTCTTGATAATGTCATTTGATGTAGTAAAAGAAGAACACAGCAAGCATCAATTCATATGAACATAAAGGAGAAGACAAACTAAGTACTCTCAGTATGTAAGACCAGCATTACACTTTGCACTTTCCTCATTGGGAACAGGTTTTTGCCCTCAATAAATGCATTAAGCCAATGAAGAAAGCAAGCCTTCCTAGAAAGTGGAAGGAAGAATTTAAATAGAGACCACATTAAAGACGTTTAAGTGCGTGCATAGCTTGATAGATTTAGTTAATGTTTTCTTTTTACAGTGGTAATAAAAGATGGATTAATAGGGGTTAAGTAATCTTCCCTGGCAAAGATATTTTAACTGTTCCTTTCAAATATTTACACTAGCATATTATATAACTACATTTTACATTAGAAACTGGTGTGAAAGAGATTTTAATGTAGAAAGTGAAAGGTTTATTACTTTTTTCTTTAAGATGGCAAATTGATATCATTTTGGAGTAATTACTTTGACATTAAATAGTGACCAACTAAAGTTATTAATGTTTGAAACATTAGAATGACTATAGTGAAGTACTGATACAAACTGTTCTCTTTGTGCCTTTCGATTATTTTGTTTTCAGCGTTATCAGTGAAAAGACGCCCTTTTTTAAAAAGCATAAATGTTGCTTGTTATTTTTTTCTTTAAACAAAAGTGTATGTGGAAAGCATTCAGAACAACACGTCTCTAGAATGTCAAATGTGATGGGTGGTGTGGAGAGAAAGAAGCCTGTCTGCTTTTCATCTGGGTTAGAAATATTCACAATAACCTACCTTTCCTATGTTCACCTTTCCTACTTTGTCATATACTTTGTCCTCTGACTAATTTCACTGCTGAAATACAAAATCTATTGGGAGGAAAGACAAAGTGAGAATCAGCTTTGTGCACTTGAACAATCTATTCTATGATCACCTCCCTGCTCCGGCTGGCTACGCTATTTCTGATACAAGCCAGGATGCTACTGGCCCTCCTGGTCACCTAGATATACTGGTGATTCATGTTCAACTGAGCATTGACCAACACTCCCAGATCCTTTTCCACCTCATGCCTTTCTAGCCACTCTGCCCCAAGTCTTTAGCATTACATATAATTGATTTGTCTGAAGTTCAGGACCTGTAACTTGGTCTTGTTGAACCTTACACAATTGGCCTCAGCCCATTGATTCAGCCTGTCTAGATTCCTCTGTCAAGCCTTCCTATGCCCAGGCAGATCAATAATTCCTCCCAACTTGATGTCATCTACAAACTTAATGCAGGTGCACTCAATCTCATTGACCATCAATAGAGATGTTAAACAGGGACAGTTGCTCGTAGAATGTTCTATCTGCCTATTTGTCCTGGTTGGGCAGTATACAACAGATCCCCACCAGGATGTCAGCCTCAAAGGCTTTCCTCCAGTCCTTACCTATAAGGACTTAACCTTATAATTATCAGAATTAAGCTCTATAGAATCAAAATACCTCCTAACATATAGAGTTCCCCCACCATCCCTCCATACTTGCCTATCTCTCCTAAAGAGCTTAAAGCTCTCACTTACAATATACCAGTGATGAGAGTGATCCCACTGTTTTGGTGATAGCATATACATCATAGCTTGCTTTCTACGCCACATTATTCAACTCCTCCTGTTTCTGCCAATGCTGTATGCATCAGTGTAGATATGATGCATCTGGGTTATCAGCCTCATCCCTAACCCAGGAGTGCTGCTTCTAGGCTCATCTCTAGCAAGCCTTGTTTTATGCCCTTCCACCTTCAAACCTTGTTTAAAGCCCTCTTAATGAGTCCCACCAACTCATGGGCAAGAGTCTTCCCTTCCAAACAAGTGAATCCCGTCTATTGTCAGCAGGCCTGACAATTGCCCACTAATAAAAAATAATAAGTAAATGTGCCTTTTATCTGTGTGTTCATCAGGTGGGTGTTCCTTTTCCTTTCTATACTTTTCCCTGCTACTGAAGGGATTGAGGAAAACACCACCTAAGCTCCTGCTTGTTGTTCTTATCACCCCAGCACTCTAAGGGTCTTTTCAGTAGCTCTCAGGCTCTTTTCACAACTTCACTGTTGTTAACTTGAACCAACAAAAATAGGTAATAATTGGAGGGCAATACTAGAGCAAAGAGCTTCCTGAAGAAGTCAGTTTTCTGAACAATTATTTGTTATGCTTCATCTCATCACATTTTACTGTTTCTAGGTATCTCTTTATGCCCTTATGAATCAAAGAAGTGCTACACTTTTATTTAACTGGGTTAGTGCCTCATGAACTGATAGATTTAGCACTGTATATTTTGGAAAGGGTCCAGAGGAGGGCGACTAAGATGATCAGGGGGCTGGAGCACCTCCCCTATCAGGACAGGCTGAGGGAGTTGGGCTTGTTCAGCCTGGAGAAGAGAAGGCTGCGGGGTGACCTCATTGCAGCCTATCAATACCTGAAGGGAACCTACACCCAGGAGGGGAGTAAACTCTTCAAAAGGGCTGACAACAGCAGGACTAGGGGAAATGGTTTTAAGTTGAAGGAGGGAAGATTTAGGTTAGATGTTAGGGGGAAGTTCTTTACTAGGAGAGTGGTTAGGCCCTGGAACGGGCTGCCCAGGGAGGTTGTGGATGCCCCGTCCTTGGACGTGTTTAAGGCCAGGTTGGATGGGGTCCTGGGCAACCTGATCTGAATGTGTATGTTTGGTGGCCCTGCCAGGCAGGGGGGTTGGAACTACATGATCCTTGAGGTCCCTTCCAACCCGGGTGATTCTGTGATTCTGTGATTCTGTATATGCACATAGAACATGAAGAAAACTGCAATATGGGTAAGCCTATTTATACCAGTTGAATCTACATAATACAGCCAAAGCAGTGAAGCCAATTGGTGGAGCAGTGCCAAGTAGTGACCTGTGGAAATATATAGGAGTAAGCCTGCTGTGAGACTGAATGAAAACAAGTTTACACCTAAATTTGTGTGCTAGTATATCCTGATCTTTTATTGGTCATTTAATCTAAATGTTGATGCATACCAAACCTCACTTTGAGTACCTGAGGAACAACTCTAGCTCTGTCAGCATGCAGTTGCTCCCTAGGTAGTTTTCTTGAGCCTATGTTCTGGGTTCGGTCTTCAGAGACCTCAGGCTGGAACATCAATGGAAACAAGAACCAGAACATCTGCTCTGCAGATGAGAGGTGTGCTTCTCTGAGTCTGTAGTGTATTTCTTTGTGTTAAACACAAAGGGTCCTAGGAAGATACAAAGAACAGAAGGGACACGGATGGAAATGACTTAGCTTTCTTCTTTCTGGGCACAGCATCTTGCTCAGACACTGCAAATCCACTTTTTGACTAATAAAAGGAAGACCAGCCTGTCCTTGGTTTGCTTCTCTGTCCACACATAAGGTCTGAATTTGGTCTTCTGTATTATGGTGACTCGGGTGCTTTGTTCCAAGAGAATTTGTTTTCATGGCCAATCCCATGGCTTTCTTTAGATCCAGGAAGTCTAAACAGCATTTAACAAAAATGTGAAAGCAGAAACCGGCATCTTTCTAAATTAAGAGCAGATTGGAACAGGATGAGGAAATCTGAACCACAACAAAGATAAATTCCCTTTTGTATTACTTATTCCCTAAAGATGCAAGTGAAGTGTAATTAGTTTTTTTTTTTAATGATTTTGTTCATTGTACCAATAGATACTCTACAGTCTGATACCCTACAGTTCAACATTTTCTTTAATCAGCACATTGATGGCAAAGGATTACAAGGGAGTACTGGCTTCTCATTGTCTTTTTTTGTGGTTGCCTTTATGTTTGCTCATGGGGTGGCTGAAAACTAATTACATAAATACTTCTGAAAATCTTTAATCTTCAATCTGAAAGTTTGTATCTGTGTGTGAGAATGAAAAACACAGAAAGAGTGCAAGAAATATGTTCAAGAGAACTTTGGAGTCTACAGAAAATACCATAGGTTCAAACTGGAATTGTTTTCAAGGTACCAAATGTTGTGATGACCTGATGACAAGCAGCTTGACCTCATTAGACTTGAATGCTCATCCAGAAAATGACTTGGAAAATAGCTAATGACAGGAAATACCTCATACTTCATATTTTCAGAGAAATCTTAGAGAAGGCAAAGGAGCAAGTATATGCTATCCTAATGCAAATAGCAAGCAGTTATACTTTGGGCAGCTGGGAGAGGGGAGAGGGCCAGCTACATGACAATGCATAGCTCAGAGATAGGGTAAAATGGAAGAGGCTTTCCATAAGGATGCCCAGCCAATCTGTCTCAGAGCCAGTGTCTGCTTCACTGCTTAATGCAATGACTGTCCAATGCAATGACATGACTGTCCAGAATGTACATCCTTGCAGCAAGAAGCACAGCCAGTTCAAACTGATATTTTCAGCACAAATTCTGCCTGGAAGTTTTTCATATGAAGTTAGTCTTTATGATATAAAATGCAAGAAAATGTCAACTGGCACAGATTTACCAGTTACTTGGAGTGCATGCAGAGGTGTGTGTGTGAAAGTAAGACTGTTATAAATTCCAATGCCTCTGTTGCATGTCACGCTTTTAAAATAGAAAGAAAGGATCATTTATTTCCTGAAATCAACCGCATGCAGCTTCCCAGGGCTCAGTGTCCTATTCACAATGAGGAACAGGGATCAAGGCAATAGCGTGAGCCAGTCTTTGTGTTGAGATGGTCCAAATGCCATAGCTGTTTAGTCAGAAGCACTGAGAAAACACCTCTTGGCATTTCCTAGCCAGTCAATATGCTAACATTTATGGTACATCAGAAGTTTCATATCCTTCTCATGCTTTTTCAAAAAAGTGAAAGAATTGCTGTAGCTGAGAGCCGAAAAGTCTGCTTATTTCCTATCATAGAATTAAAATTGCAAGGGGTGTCTTCTGATATAAATCACTTTTCAAATATGCCATTGCTTTTAACCAGTAGCTAAACACATAAATCAATGCTGAATCAGAGAGACTTGGTCATCACATTTTTCCTCTTCAACTTCTATTTTTTTTCTTTTAAATTTTAGCATTGCAGTTGATTGGTTTTTGCTTAAGAAATTGAATTAAAAATCTTTATGACCTGAGCCATAGAAATGAAACAGTAACAGAGACTACCCATTTTGAAAATATTTTCAAGTGTAATTCTTGCCTTAGTTTGTATTAATTTACAAATGGGAAATATAGGCCTTGTCACAGAGAAGTCAGTAATGGGCACATTTGTGGCCTTGGACAATTGCAACTGTTAGTGTATTTTATTTTAATGTTATATTAGATTTTTAGATCAGATTTTTGTTCTTGTGGGATTGAAGTGTTTTTCACATCACTGAATACAGCACTTGAAACAATTGCTTTCTTTAATGAACAGTGTTAAACTTCTGGACAGTAAAATACACAGATGAGAGAGATCTAAGAGGTCATCTTATCTAGCATAAATATATTGGTGACAGTGTTTTACTGATGGTGTTTTCACATTTTGTTCTTCACATACTTAGATAATATTTAGTTCCCAATATAAATCTGTTAATTGATATTTAAGAAAAAAAAAAACAGTGAAATGACAAAAAAATCATCTATTTTAGGAAAAAGAAAACGACAATGTGTCAATGAAGCCGCTCTATTCCAAGTTTTGTTAGTGTTCATCTTTTATATGCAGTTCCAGAAGCAAAATTCAGGTTATACTGAACTACTATGTTGTTCTTCCATGCTACAGGATTTCACAAAGTTTCCCATCCCTGGAGTGTCTGCCATAAGCATAAGGGAGTTGAGTACATCCTAACCCTGATGTGGTTATAGACAAAACTATGAAATAATTGGATGTGGCTAACAGCCTATGTTAAGAGACAGTAAGGAATGAAACACAAAGCATGCAGGTGGAAGTGCAAAAGCAAAGCTGCACGTGGAAACTTGTAAAATGCCTTCTTATGCTATTTTTAAGGTTGCCTTCTGGTGAACTTTCAACTCAGTTTTTTTCAAGAGCAACATTTAATAGAAAAATGCTGCTTTTGCTACAGGAAGATGTGTACAGATATTTCTTCATATAACGATAATACCCTCTGTCTAATATCCTTTGTGAATTGCCTCCTATAAACACTGAGTGCAGTGGTTAATAGCAAAACCTGTATTTGCAGACAACATAACTCATAGGAGGATTTCTGTTCCCACATAAAGAACTCTACTTTTCCTTTAAATCCTGTGCAGACTAGCTATGTGCTGGTCTATATATTGCTATGCCTAGCAATATTGAGACGGTGTTCAATATCAGACTCCAGTGGGATTCCAATTAGTGGATTTAGAAAGTGAGGAAGATCTGAGGGGGAATGTGGAAGCATCGCTTTATCATGCTTTGTTCCTATGACAATTAATATTCAGATGGTTGCACATGTAAGTAGGTTAAAGTACTCTGAAATACAAATATGCTTACTTCCCTGAAAGCAGGGATTGACAATGTGATGGGTCCCATCTTTGATCTAATGTATTTGCAAATTGCTGCTACCACTGTTCCTTGCACTTCATCCTACAGTACAAGCAGTATGTTACAGTCATATTTCATATACCATGGAGTACTTGTGCTCTTTGCCTTAAAAACCTGTCTGGAGGGTGCTGTTAGATGGGCTAAATGCACATCTGGCTAGAGACCAGATTTTATGTGGTGCTTGGGTCCATTTCAAAGCAAAACTCCAGAGCCATCATGTTAGATCATGGCCTTGTGGTCTCAGCTGCTGAGCAAGTCTCCAGACAAGCTCCAGCACGAGCCATCCCCACAGTGCCAGACTCACAGCCTTTCCTTAAACTTAATAAGTACAGGCATGAACAAACAGATGAAGTAGATGATATCTACTCTGTATTGCAGAAGTGTGGAAGGACTGGCTTCCAGGAGTGATGAGAAGAAATGGTTGTTTGCCAGCACTGAATTAGGACAACCATAACTTCAACTTTAATTCACAATAAAGCTTTAGACTAGTGTGTAGTTGACCTCAGATACAAAGCAATGTATCTGCTGTGCTTATTGGCTTATTCTCTGACTAATGAGGAATATGAGAATCCAAGATAGGGATTTTGAGAACAAGGCAATGCTAGTTTTATAGACCAGATATATTTTTATAAGTTTAATTTGATTTTTTTTTTCTCATGGGTGAAGCTAGGATCAAAGTATCTAATGTGTAATGACACATCTGTACTGATGTAATGTGTAAGCCATCATCAGAAGGAAAAAATGTTGAACCATATATTGTGGAAAGTCAACAAATTGTATGTTTCAGATTGAGAGATATTATGAAAGTTGAGACGGAAGAAATCACATAATCTAAAATGTAGGAGTTGACCAGCAGATTACTTGTTTCTAATAGTGGATAAAATCTGTTCTGATAAATAGTCATAGAAGTTATAATCACTGCTTATATCTCATCGGAGTTTCACCATCCTTGTACAATTCTTTTGAGAACTTGTTTCCAGTAACAGAATGAGGTTGGTAATCCAGGTTACACTCACATCTGTTTCCACAAGCATAGCAAATCTACAGATTGCATCACAAAACAGTGTTACGTATGTGGTAGAAAGCCTTGGGAACTGATTTTGAAGAAAGAAAATATTAATATGTGTTGTTTTGTAATGTTTTTCAACTTAATTTTGTTTTTTACTCTGAAAACAGATTCCATACTGAAATTCTCAGGAAGTGCAGAGACTTTGAAGACAAAAAATCTTTTTGTCTAGACTAAAGCTAGTGTGAAGTTTCTGATAAATAGCTAAATCACCCCTAAAAAGCTATGCACAAGTTCTAGTTAGGTTTGATAAAGAGTGCTTGCCATCAAAACACAAAACAATTGTTTTCAGAAAATTGAAATGAAGGCCATTAGCTTATTTATCAGTTGACTCAAAGCATGTGTTGTTTGTCCACTTGACAATCAGATAACTGGCAAGTGAGATTCATATTTATATTTTATTCTTTGATTTGGGAGCAACTAAAGTGCAATATGTATAGCAGCAAGTTATAGGTAACTTTCCAGGTCATGAACTGGGCTAAAATCCTGGATGTTGGAATTTGGTTCCTTCCAACCCAAGCGATTCAATAGTTCCATACTGTGGGGAAAAAGAAGATATTTTTTCCAAGCAGGATTATGAATGTAAACAATACATGAAAAATACAAATGAAGAAGATACATTGCAGTGAAAATGTGTTTTCTTCTCATCTTCACAGTATTACATTTGCCCGTTCCATTGCTTTGGACAACAGACTGCAATCCTTAGTCCTAATCTAATTTCATTCACTGCAGTAATCTATATTTCCAAACATAAAGCTACTACGGTGAGCAGAGCTGCTAAGCATGAGACACTGAATAGTTAAATCCAACACTTAAGACCCTACATGTGGGATTTTGGTTGGCTGAGGTCTAGCATCTTTGTGCCAGCAGGTGTGAAGGCATGCTGTACTTCTGTGACTTTACAGTAAGCAATTCCAAATAGCTCACCACCTTGTTAATGCAGATTCAAGTAGTAATACTCTCCACAGGAGGGGAAAAAAAAAAATTTAAATTTAAGTTTTTTAGGGCAAATGCTGTTTTTTCATAATCCTTTTATGTATATATTTTAAAATTTATTCTTTAAATCTATAAATATTTATCTTCATTTTGCCTCAGCTTGTCTACTCTTTCAGGAGACAGCTGTCCTATTAATTTGATAATTCATGGAAGAAGACAACATACTCCTAAATTAGTAGTTTCTAGCCTCTTCCAATTTGTAAACCTATTTTTGTTTGTTCATTTGTTAGGATTTTGAAGGAGGTACTTTCTCCAGCACTGCTCACAATGATGTTTCTTTGCTACCAGTTGTGATTTCCTTAGAAACGGTCAGTGGAACGTGAGCCAATGCAGTTCATTTTGAAATTACCACTGTAAACTAGGAACACTGGTATAGAATCATAACATGGAGTAGGTTGAAGGGGACCTTAAAGATCACCAGCTTACAACACCCTGCAATGGACAGGTGTCAGTCCATGTAAGATAGTTATAGAATTTGGCGGTATCTATATAATACTACTAATGAATCCACCACAACTCATTTTTATCTATTAATACATGTTTTCAAACTTTAGAAAACAATTGTTTCCATCACAAGGTCTATTGGGAAACTTGATTTTTCAGTTTGCGAATAATTTGATGCTGCAGCTTGCTATTTTGTGCTTCGGTACTAGTGCTGCATAGTTTACATGTCATTTCAAATCAGTCTCTGAAGAGTTATTCAGACCTCTAGAAAGCAACTACTTCATCAAATAACATCACTGCAGATCCCTGAAATGGAGTTGTGTGAAACAAATATTACTAGTTTCCTCTGTATTTCTTCATATTTGCTAAAAGCTTCTCATAGACAAATGTTTAGACTAAAATTACAAAGGCGAAATGTGGAAAGACTTTCCATATGCTGCTGTGAGGACAGAATTTCACTTCTTAAGTCAAGGTTGGTGTTCCCCTGAAGATAACTCAGTCAGATTACTGGGCCTGGAGCAGTAGTAACTAGGCAAGGGTCTATGTATATTCACATAACAGGAGGGCAGACTGGATTTCGTGGCTTTTCTTGACTTCCACACTTCTCAATTTCAAAATAAGCACATAAATGTGATGCACAGAAAGAAGGGGAAGTGCTTTTAATGCCAGTTGTTTAAAATGAACTTTTAACATAACTTTCAATTAAAGGTGAGAATTACTTGTAGGCACTTTTTTCCTTGTCAGCTAACAGTCAGAAGTAGGAAAAAAAGAAAACATACTACCCTTTTTTTTTTTTTTTTTTCCAACAGGTTGGGTTGCTTTTTCTCATTTTGACTGCCCCTGAGCTAATAGATGTAAAAATGTATAGGGATGAAAGCTTTGAGAGATGGACCTAGGAGCTATGGACAGAGATGGATTTAACCAAAGATGCTTTTTTGTCCTGCCATAAACAATCGAAGTTCTCTGGACCCGTCAGGAGCTACCTATGGCTACAACTCAGCAAATCAAACAGAAGTTTACTGAAGCACTCGCTAAGTGAAAGTCTCAGAGCAAGGCCCAGAGACTCAAACATTGAGGTCCTGCAGCTGGTCTCGCGTGTGTGTGACCAGCTAGGCATCTTGCCCAACTTCTCACATTAAATGTTTATGCATTTCCCTGGAATGCAAAAAGTCCTGACATTTATAGGGAAGTTTTAAAAGTTTCATGAAGCTAATTATATAAATAAGACAAGACATAGAACCCTAAGTACTGAAAGGAGACTCGTAAAGTAAAAAACAAGTATATAATGGAGAGTGGCTAGGGCCTGATTTCTGATGGCTTAACATCTGTGATTGAATTCCCTGGTATTTAATAAGACATAGTTTTTAAGAGACTTGTGGAAACAGTATTTAAAAGATGTTCACTCATTTGTTCTGAAATTGTCCATAGAGTTTAAAATTTATAGGAATACTCAACACTCTTGCTTAGGGGTTCTGGCTAACAATCCATAAGAAACAAAGATTTTCAAACTTAGGTCTTTTAAAACAGCTACATAAAGACACGCTCTGATGCTCAGATTTTCTAACCATTTCTCTCAAACATACGATTTAATATTCTTTAAAAAAAATCAGGTCTCTTCTTCAGGTATCAAGTTACACAAATATGAATCCCTTGTCCTCGAGCATAACTCACATTCACTGATTGAATTTATAGAAAAATATCAAAGCTCAGCTAGCCAAAGTGCTGATAATAGCATCTTTCAAAGCTTTCCTCCAGATGAAGCATCTGTCCTCCTGCTGCTGTCCCAGTGTCTATAAAATGCACTACCACTAGCTCATAAAGGACTTTTATTGCCTATAATGAAACCAGAAGTCTGTGGTGTTTTAGATTATGGTTTCATTTATTAATATTAAGTATAATTTCTCAAACAGGACTATTAAATGAGAGCTGGCCTAGGCACTATGTCCTAGCCTGCTGGTTTTAGTGCTGTAGAGGGATGCTAACATAACAGTTCTTTAGAATTCAGTCTCTCTTCAAACTGTCTAAGATATTATTTTAAAACATCAGAATTGCAAAGGTGTTTATAATCATTTAGTAACTCCAGAAAAAATATATTGTTCTAAAGAAAAAAAAAGTCACTCTCTTACTAAACTTTGACTAGGAGCAATTGCATACTGTTGAAGGGGTTATTATTTTCTAACCAATGTTAATATGCAATGTCTTCCCTTTCCCCTTAGAAAAATTGAATAGTTTATTTTCTCTTCTTTTTTTCCCCATCATGTGATACACAATGTTCTTTTTTAGGTTAGTTTAGTTAACTTTCTTCAAACAATGTCTGCAAAATTGTTACAGTTATTTTAGAGCTTTCATGTTTCTTTTTTTTTTATATATGTGAATATCACATTTCTACCCCATTGCAGCAATAAGTCTATTACGCAGTGCTCTTCCTTGGAGGAGCTTTAGCCACCTTAGCAGTGCTATTTTGTCATGGTCATACTGTGAAGAAATCTAAGAGGAGCATGTGATAATTTTAACTTTCCTAACCTCCATGGAGCCAAGTCTTTTATTCATATATACAAGGGTATGCTGTATTACACCCAGGAGAGTCAGACTGTCTGAAACAAAGATTTCAGGACTGATGGGAGTCATATAAACAACTCAGATCTCACGAGAATCTATAAGGACTTAAAGAAGATTTACAAATAGGTCTTCTGTCTGGCCCTGTAGAAAACTGAGTTTCAGCTTGTGAACTTAATGCCTTCATCTTGTATTAAGTACATTGCTCAGTAGAGAAAATGATTTACGACTAGTTTCAGTGGGAGTGAGACCCAGCCTCTCATCCTGCTTGTGTTAATTATGAAATTAATTCAACAGAGAGTTGGCTTAGTATTGCATTTTTGTGCTTCAGCTACAGCACCTCACAGGCAATTTCCATATGTACTTCTGGTATGTTGATCTGTAAACATGTCTGGATAACAGTCTTTTCAAATCTTAGGCTAGTGGAAATTACTCTTTTCCTACCATCTCAAAGACTTGAAAAATCAATGGGCACATAAAATACAACAGCATTACCAGAACACTGCTGCCACAGTTACTTATTCCAGTAGGATGACAAGATGTGAGTCAAACTAGAGTGAGGAGAATTTACACTTCACTCTAGGAAGCTCTAAGAGCTAAGTTCAAAGAAACATTGAGCCAATGCTAATATATAGTTTAATTTATATAGTTTGATGTCAGTGAGCTAGTGACAAGAGGAACTTTTTCACCTGAAATGATCTGTGTTTTTTTTTTACCCACTGAAATGCAGCTGCTAAGATTTGATTTGTATTTGATCCTCTGTATCTAATTTGTGAAGGAGAAATGTCAACTCTGTGAATGCTGAGCATACATCCTAGGCCTGGGATCAATTCTAACAACATTTAATAACCAGTGTCTTAAATGACAGAGTCTACACCTCGCTCTGAAGTCTGGCTCAATCTTAAATAAGTTGAGCATATGTAAACTGAGTTTATGTGCACATCCAAAGCAAGTTTAATACCTGCTATTCTGCAATGCCATCAGAGAACTGGAAGGCAAATTAAGCCCTGCAGCACCTCGATAGGATTTAGTGAAAAGAATACCTACGTTCTGTTAAGCATTAAAGGACAGATAGACATGAAATTTATACAAAAGTCTGGCACCATGAAATGGAAACGTGGCTTTCTCTTGTCTGCTTTAACCTCCTCCCCACCTGCTTATGGTTATTACATTTAAATATTTAATTGGAGCTAAAAAGCATCACCTTTATTTGTGGACAAATTCTGATGGATAGATGTTGTATGATGTTTGTTTAATTCCTGTATATAGGTTTTCTTACTCAGTACATAATCAGCCTATGGAGAACATAGTAAAATTATGCTTTCCCAGCCAAGTAAACTTAATACTAGCACCCTTTTATTTCCATTGGGACAGAAGGAAAATGAACAAAATGCTTCTTTTAAAGACCTTTCTTTACATGCATTCTAGTAAACAGTTGCTCTAATTCTTGTATTCCTGTTCTGCTTGGATTTTGCTAAGAAAATGTTTTTGGAAATACAAGCTGTTAACTCTCAAGTTTGTTTGTGTTTGTGCTGTGAAGAGTGTAGCATTTTCTCAAAAAAGAGATGCCAGCTGTGTTGGTATTACACAGATGGTAATCTTTTCCTGTTGTGTGTTTTCTTTTAACAACCAGGTCTTTCTCTCAGGATACACTTAGAAAAAGGGATTCATGCAGAGTGTGTCTTGTTTTTTTTTTTTTTATTATTATTATTCTGCCAAGAATTTTTAGGTTGTTACGGAGATATAATATGCTTACATGGGGAACAGAGATTCAGCTTAATTTGAAGGTCTGTTATTCTCATATAGCACAGAACTTGACATTTGCAGTCAGACTCGTGTTTGATATACCAATTACAGAAATTAAATCTATGGGGAGTAGAATCCAGACTTTGAGTGCAAGAGGAACACTGTTCCATGTTTGCTCTCAAAAGAAAGAAAGACAGCAACTTTCATAGACTGCACAGAATTTATGGCAGTTTTAGTTTGACTGGGACAACACTGAACTCCAGTTTCAGAAACCTGTGTCTGAACAAATAGTTTCACACCCAAGTAGGATTAAAGTTCTTAATTCTTTTCTTGTGCAACAATCAACATATTTTATAATGATCACCAGTGTGAGAGAAATATGCTTTAACCGAAAGAAGGACAATCAGGTGGTATTGTTATTATTACTATCTGATTATATGATCTGAAAAAAACCCAAACCAACAGGTAGTTGGATATCTTTGATGAAAATTTGTGAAGGGCATACTGAAGGCATAAAGTTAGTCTTTAAATTAAAGGCCTAATTTATTTTTGTAGAATGCCATTGGTAAACAAAGCCAAAGCCAGTGTCATGTCAACAAACTAATAATCTACTACTGCAAGAGCTGTTTCAGATACATTTTTGTTCCCTCTGTCTGAACTTTTAATCTTTGAAGATGCGAAACTTGCCACCATAAATAACAGGAATGTGAGAGAAGGTAAAGGTTGCAGTCACTTTCTTAGTCCCTCCAAGGCAATGGCTCAACAGCACCAATAATCTGTGTGGCTCTTTATATTAGTAAGACAACCTGTCTCCTCTTGTTCTATTCAGAACAGTCTTCTCAGGAAGATGTTTTTCTCTGCTTGAAACGTTACCAATACTAAAATGGAGCATTATTTTCTAATCTGAAGTTTTTAGGAGTGGGAGTGGTGTAAAAAGCCTTTCTGCCATTTGAACTATTTTCCTTTTTGCTGTTTTAACTATTAGAATAAAAGAAAGGAAGAATTGCATTTGGGAAACAAAACAAAGCTAAAGATGGGGAAAATTACCACAAAAATACCTAATTTTACTGTTAAAAAAGAGAAAAAAGCTTTACTTCTGTAGTCCTGAAACTGAATTTAGTCTTTCTGTTGGAAACCTCAAAACAAAATAACTGGACTTTTTTTTTTATGATAACTGTTGGACAAAATCCCCCTTGCTAGCAGAAAGATGACACTCAAACTTTCTGAGTAGCTCTACTTCACATTTTGATGGTATAGCCAAGCCCTCCTGCATGTATTTAATATTGTCAGGAACAAAGGCACTCAAGGGAGAGATATTCTTGAGTATACTCTTTCCCTGGCAGTCATTCAAAACTGGTAGGAGGAAAACAGGCATCCTGTAGTGAGCCAGCATTGTCCTCTCTGCTTTCCACATCTGGCAGAAATTCCTGCTGCCACTCTCACCCCATCCTATTCTACCTCCCACTGGAACCTATGGGGAGGGTTTATTTTTTATCATTACTGTAACTGTGTACTGTGTATGTGTACTTCTTCCTATTTCTTCCCTCATTTTTCCTCTGAGTACCTGCTTAGTAGTCTGAAGGTGCTTTCTGTGCTGCCCTATTCTTGTATACCATGGGGATAACTGCATGCATACTGTCTCATGGAGAGTCAAAAAACAGAATGAAATCAGGACAGTGAGTTATATTGAGGGGAAAAAGGTAAAAACATTTTATAAGCATGTTTGTCACCACTTATAGCAATCCTGAAGAGCAAAATGACCTGAATTATCAAGAAGGATTGGGATTCCATATGTGCATTTATTTCTTGCATAGCTGTTCCATAGCGTTGAGGTATGTTTTCGTTAATTTTAGTGTTAATTCAAGTGCAGAGCAGGCGGAGTACCTACAGATCTGCTCCAATTTGCACTGCCTTCCTTTCCTCCATCATGTATGTCTAACTCCCTGTAAACCTCTACAAGCCTGATGTCTGTATGCTAGACTCTCGGAGGTTGATGAGACAATCTCAGTGGTATGGGATGTTTTGGATCTGCACTCGGTCATCTTCCAGAAAGCTTTTAGAAACTCCTTTTTATCTTTGATTTTGGGAACTCAGCATGAGATAAATTTTGCATGTATTATTTTCTCTGACACCCTATCTCAAGCTGTGGCCTAGAAAATAATTTAATCTAATGCTAAAATGGATTACTGAGGTGAATAATTAACAGTAACGCTAGCAAAAATAATAACATGATCACTTCAGCCTCTGATCTCTGTGCAAGTGGATTGTTTTTCCATTTTAGAATGATCAAAGAACACAAAGTTACCTAAATTAACAGAAAAGCAGGGAAAACAAGCAGGATGGAAAACAATTTTCTTGTTTAGGAAAAAATCTGACTCTTTTTAAACTCTTTTATCCTTATTTGGGTCAAGAGAAATTACACTTAGAAATGAAAAAAGAAAAGTTTATTAAATCATTCCGAGGAGATCTTTTCTTTTATTAGAAAACTTCACCAAAAGTTATTTTTCAATGTGGAAACAGAAATCAACTGCAAAATACCAACTGTCTTCAAGAAAATTAGATTTTTTTTGTGTGTGTATCTGTTTCCAAAGTTTTTAAAGCAGAAAATTTAGTTCTTTTCAAAAGTAGTATGCTTCCACTTACAGGAGTCCTTTTTTTTATATATAAAAAGCCAAAGTACTTGCTGTGTATTATAAATCCTTCATCTTCTTCCATGAGTTTGTCCTTTGCTACCAGGAATTCACAGTATCTCATCCAGCAAGGCCATCACTTTTGCATATACTAAGACTGCAAGTCTAATTCAGGCATGTTCCCAGGATTTATCCTGTACTTCCTCCTATACATCCAAACTTCCTTAAGAGATATTATGGCTGCAGATTTTCCTTATTAAAAGGCAAACTACCTGTAACATGAACTTCTTTGTCTATTTGCATTGTCTGATTGTTTTTGCTTTATGAGTCCTATATCTTAGGAGGAAACCAAAAAGAAGTAAGGAAGAGGGCCGTTAAAATTCCTTGTTCTGGTCCCAAATGGGAAGACTTGATATTTTTTTCATAGTGTCTGGTATGATGCTGTCTTCTGGTTTTAGGACAAAAACAACATTGATAACACACTGATGTTTTAGCTATTGCTGAGCAGTGCTGTACAAAGCCAAAGGCATTTCAGTTTCTCAGCTTCTTGTACTGTCCTGCAAATGAAGGAGACTGAGGGGGCACAAAGAGTTGTGATGGGACAGAGGCAGGACAGCTGAATTAAACTGCCAAAGGGATATTCCATACTATATGACATCATGCAAAAACCTTGAAAAATCATAAGGACTTGGCCAGGGGAGAAGCTGCTGCTCAGGGACAGGCTGGGCATCAGTTGGTGAGTGAGCAATTGCTTTGTTCATCACTTGTTTTGTGTGTATATATATAAAACATATATATGCAATTACTATCGTCTTTTTTCTTTTTTTTCTCTCTCTTTAGGTCTCTTAGTTTTTTTTATCTCAATCCACAAGTTCTACTACTTTTTTTTTTTTTTTCTGGTTCTCTCCACCATCCCAATGGGAGGGGGCAGTGAGTGAATGACTGTGTGGTACTGAGCCACCTGCCAGATTAAAATTTTAACTCAGATCATGCACATTTGTTATTCTAGAAAACTATTAGACACAGAAATGATATGCTGTAGCAGAGTTATATTTAATAGAATTTCTATTTCCACTAAAGAGTTGTATTGCAAAAGTTTCAGAATTATTCCTACTATTTCACATATAACTAGTAAAGTCAAATAGAAATGGTCAATCATATTTGAATGGTAAAATGTATTATTGTTTTGTAGAAATGTTTAGATGCTAGGGAAGGTTGTACTGAGATGAATACAGTTTTAATGTTGTTCTATGTGGCATCAGATTAGAAAATATTAAATAATGTTGTAAAGTTTTTAGCCATTAATACACTTTCAGTCAGGATATGGCTTCAAACTGGTATCCATGAAAGACTAGTGCAAATGCTCTCATTCTCATTTGTGTTTCTTGAATTTGCAAAGATACTGGTGAGAGGAGTTTCCTCAACATATCCTGGCAAGGTTATGAGGCTGGCAAATGAATTCATCTTTTTGTACCACATTTGATTTAAAAAAAATAAAAGGACATCACCTCTCACTGCACTCTCTATTTCACATAAGTGTTTTCTGTTTGGAGCTATTATGAGGACATTGCTCCTTCTCAGTCTTTCCAAATGAGAACCACATGTTGGTTAATTGGGATATCTTGGAGAACAGCAATGCAGTTTCTTGCTCCATGATTTTGGCTATTTGACTAACAGCTTTCTCAAGGGAAGTAATGAAAAGCTCAGAATGACAACTATTCTATTACAAATATTATCACCTTGGGAAAGAGATTGCAGAAGGACAGAATGAACAAGAGCAGAATTACTGAGGCTTATTTAAAAGGACTCCTTTCATCACAAGCAACCAAACACATTAAGCCAGCATAAACTGTGATAGTAATTAATATTCTCAAGTAGACAGAGCATCAAGCTGCAGGTGAGACTTAGTTTTGTAAACAGAAAAGATAAATGTATTTTACTCCCATCTGAGCTGCAGTGGGGCTTCTTATTTATACCTTCTCAAATTTGAGTTTGCACATGTATTGGCACGATTCCATCTCTCAATATCATCTTCTCCTCTCCCCTTGCCTCCCTTCCCCTCCAAATAATGGAAATATGTCAAGCATTAGTAGTATGTGCAGACTTCAAGAACCAATAAGTACTGTGGTTGAGGTTGATATGCAACCTGCTACTCTGACGTTCTCAAATGCTGGCATTATTATAAATTGCTGAACAGGAGACTTGTGGGAGTTCCAGAAAGAACCCCATTCCTCTGAGTCCTTGATTGGTGCTTAACAATTTAAATTAATAATAAGATAAATTTTATGATCATAATACATTTTCCCCACTAAGTTCTCCTCTGTCCTGGTGTCTGTGCAGTGGGTAAAAACAGATTTCTGACAAGTAATATGTGTGTTCTCATAGCATATCACATGCATGTATGCACAGGATACGGTTTGGTCCCATGGCCAAGACACAAGCTAATAAGTTAATTCTGAGTGTACTGAGATTGCAAATTGCAATGCTCTTTGATTTTTTCACATGGGTCTCCTATTCTTACTTTTATGCTGTAAAAGAAAGCTGGAAACAGCATTTCTACCTAATAATTTAAAAATATATATATATTATATACATACGATATTACTATATTTCTGGTCCAGAGTGAGCATCAAATCTTTGAACAACGTGTTTTTTTTTTTTTCTTTTCTTTTTCTGCCTGTACTGTAATGCCTTTGTATCTGAAAGGCCCCAGCACAGATCTGAGGGACTGTGGATGCTTTCTCAGCAAAGTCACAAAGTCAGAGACAGTACTTTCAAATCTCCATGGGAAACTGCAGAATATGAATGGCATACTTAGAAATCCTCATACCAAAAAAGAGCATGTTTGGAAGCAACTTCACTCTCCTTTACGTGATGTGAAAGTCATGACCAAGACAAACTAACTCTGAGCCTTTCTTAAACAGTATCTACTACAGCACTGCCTGTCTGTTTCTTGGCTTCTTCAAACTGTTCTAGAAGTAAACTTCAGTCAACCCTGTTTGCAAATAGAGCTGCAAGGTAAATGCTTTGTTTTAATTGGCAATGTTGTCCTTTAGACAGAAAAGACAATGTGGATGGGATTGGAAGAAGCAGCAGACCCACCACAGAGGACCTTAAAGTCCTCTTGGCAATCACTGCACTGGCTGCTGCTTTTGCTGGCATTCCAGACTTCCCCCATTTTTTATTTTTTTGGAAAGGATCGTTTGCAAATAGAAAATAGTTTATGAATAGAGACACCCACAGATATTTACTGAGGCTGATAAACAATGGAAAACTCAGTGAACAATCTGAGCTCATTTTTATGCAGATGAAAACTTGTTCATGTTTGCCAGGTCTAGAGAGCCTAAGGCCATCACCATTAAAGCTAACAAAGGCATCATCAGAATAAAAGAGACTTGAAAACAGAACTCCCGACCTTGTCACCACAGTAAAATGCACCTTTTAAAGTAACAATGTGTTTTTTACATCATGCTACTTAAGCATATGTGGACATCAGGGTGTCATTTATTAGAATGGTCTAACAGTCAAGTATGAATCTTTTGGTAACGTTATTTCCAAAAAAGACCTTTGGCCTATTACCTGTGAAGAATGGAGAGGTAGTATTACCTCTAATATGCATATAGTTTGTATGTAAGGAGTTTGAATATTTACATCTTTGAAAAGACTTTTCAGAACCAGAGCTGGCATAGAAAGGAGTTTAAAGAGAATGCTTATAAAATTACCTTGCAAGGAGACATGTAAACACTGCAGTGTGCTTAGATAATCAAACAGAAAACAGAGAAGCAATTTAATTAGGATGGAGTGTCTTCCTGGGAAAAATTCCCAGTGATGCATCACTCTTGAATCTGTCAGAGTACTAAAGCCTTCCAGGGGCATTAGTGGCTCCCTTTGGGTCTGTCAGGGCAAGCGCCTGTAGCAAGTTCCCATCCACCTAAACCACCAAAAGCAGAGCAGCCTGAGACACGGGCAGCCCAGCCAAAGGCACCTACCTCCTTGGGGTGAGGACTGGCCATGGCAGAGCTGTGGATGTGGATCAGCAGGGGGGCTCAGCTTGGCGGGGCCCATGTCTGGGCAGGGCTGCAGGGAGCTGGAGTATTAGTGATGAAATTACTCTTCTCTGACTCTTCCAGAAGGTAAGAATTCACAGTTGAAAACATTTAAGCTCAGTCAGACAATGTGACCTTTTTGTATTTTACGGGCTCGTCATTTGTGAATTTACTGTCTTGCTTCACTTTACACTTGGTTTCTGGTTAAATCAGACCTTCCTTTCATTGGAAACAAAAAATATGAAATATGCTGTCTCGGTACTAAGTCTAAGTTGTCACTTACCTCCATTCAGTTAAATTTGAGTAAATTTTTTTGCATCTATTGGCTCATATTTGTTATTAGACTAAACTTTGGATGTATTTAGATCTTGACCAATGTATCAATCAGATCATACCTTTAAAACCTTAAAAAAATAAGATTAGCTTTCAAGGAAGAGCTAGAAGAGTCTAAACAAGAACATCAAGCAGCAGCAATTACCAGCTGCCCACAGGATATGTGGTGGAAGCTTGGATAGTAACAGAAGCTGGGGACATTAATGGAGGAGTCTCCTCTTGATCACTGTATAGCAGGATGACCTCACCCAGAACACAACAGTTGAAAACGCTTTCTATAAACAAAACACACTCCTGTGTAATACAGTATGCTGACTTGCCATATGAGATGGCACAGTTTGTATGCCAAGATGCATTTCCCCACAAAGATAAGTTATAGGCACATGGCAAAGCAGTTTATAAAGACAAGCATTTCTGGGAGCTGGTAAACACAGCTCACAGTACTGTAGCAAAGGCACTGGCACTTGCCAGAGGCTATTCAACTGACTGCTGTGTTAACAGATTGCCGACTGGGTTAAAGGAACCAGGAGCATGAGGATTTGAAAGCTTTTTGGCCAGATGTCCTGCAGCAATCAGTAAAGCTGTAGTTGTCACTGCTTTTTTGCACAGTGGATGATAGGCATGTTAATACAACTTTTCCACTGCTGTTAACATCTATTTTAAAAAGCCACAGAGGCTTCAGAATTTTTGGGGGGTATGGAGTATAAAGATTTGTTTTCTCATTTGACAGATTGCTGTATGAAAGATAAATACTGGTAAATGGTAGAGGTACAAATCTAAGATGTTTATGACAGGGAAACAATGTGAAAGCAGACTGTAAAAACCTGTGAATAAGAATGCTTAAAATGCAATCACAAAATAGTATAAAAAGCCACACATACTTGTTCTGCTGTGCTGGTACATATGGACCTTGGGGAAGAAAGCGGGTTTAGAAAACTAGACACTTATCTAGTTTTAGTAATTCATATGGTGCCAGGGCAGTGTGTGAGATCCAGATGGTTTAAATGCCACTGTGGCAACATGGTTTTCCTATGACCCAGGGTCTCTGTTCCACTACAAAGTTCAGAATTTCATGCTGCTGCCATGGGCATTACTAGCTTGAAGGAAACATGGAGGGATACCTTCATCTGTTCTGCCTGGCAGAAAACAGGCTACAAATTGCAACACAGGCAATCTTGGAGGCAACAGAGCTACAGCTCTCCAGGCTTGTGCTTGAGAGAACTGTAAAGTCAATATTTTGAAGTCCACTTGAAACAATTAAATGATAAAAAAGGCTTCTGAAGAGTTTTCTCCCTATTTCAACATTTCAGTAGTACTAAGTGAGTCAGCTTAACTGCTTGTTGTGAATAATCAGATAGTCATTTCTTACTTACAGCTCATTTTAATGAAACTAGCTTGATTGCAACTTGCCTTCCAGGTTGAAAGAATTAGGTGTATTTACTGTCTGTGAAAGAAGAAAAAACTGAAGAGAGACACTGTAATGATCTAATGATCTGATCTTACACTGCTGCAGAGGAAAGCATGTTCTTGCCTTCCACCAAGGAACAGAAATGATGAGTTTCAACTGTAGCAGGAAAGATTCAGGTTTGACCTCACAAAAACTTCTCCAATAGAAGGTTGCAGGAAAGGCAAGTGCCTTGGTCTTAAAGAGCAAACTGTATATGTTGTAGACAGGAATTAGAGTTGATGCTCACCTGAGCAAGGATGTGGGGCAAGCCTCGTGGTCTCCTGTAGCCTCTTTTTCTTCCATTTTATGGTTGTTGTTTGTTTGTTTGTTTTTAATTATTTGTTTTTGTTGTTGTTTTAAATCTTTCAGACTGTTAGAGTTTAACTTCTGGAAGCTACTGACAATTTTTTTTGTGAACAAACTTATCTAAATTATCTCCAGCCCCACTCCCAGTCTCCAGCTTCTTCAATTTACTGTGTATTTGTGAATGGTCCAGTATGAGAACAGGTATTAATGACTGTCCCAAGAACAAAATTTAAATGTCATCATGACAGAACATTTGAAAGATTTATATAAGCTCAGGGATTATTTTTATGTCAACAATTCTTTCACTTTCCTATCACTGTGCTGCCATTAGAATGCTAATGTAGATGCAGCACCAACTGGGCTGGATCTTCGATATCTTTGTTATTGTCATTTCCTCTTAGACCCTGAGGCAATGTCAAACATAGTATAATCTAACATTCATTTATCGTGAGACAATGAGTAGATTGTAAGATATACTTCTTTCTCTTCCTCTTACATTTTCCTTTCCTGGCTTCATCTAGTAGTTTTCCAATACAGTATATTCCAATCTTTTACTGCAATTTGATTCTTATGTTGCATTTCCCCAGGCAGTTCTGATGATAGTGCAAAAGATGATAATGGTCTTCTTAACTGTTATTTTTTATGACTTAGAATGCAAGAGAAGTTTTGGGACAACAAGGCTGACTGAGTATACCTTTGTTCCAAAACCTAACCTCACTGTGTTTCTTCCTCATGTATAGCTTAGAGCTATAGTTTTAAATACAGGCTGTGCATTACACAGCAGAACTGTGTAGGGAATTCTACTTTTGTATGAAAAATATGTAGAAATGAAAAATAAAGCAATTCAGCAGAAGGACAGGACCTCCATAAAATGTCAGTGAAAATATCATCTGAAGGGGAAGGACAGGGCTTGTCCTTTTTCTTCTTTCCTCTCTCATTTCTACAGTGGTTTGTATCATCCCTTGCAAAGACATTCAATAACAGGAAACTGTGGATATAGGTGATATATCTGGACGTGGATTCCAGAGTTTCTTTCTGTGGAGACAAACATATACAGCCTATTGTTAGGCTGTGAGGTCTATTAGACCGCAGTAAATGTTCTTTTTTCTCTCCTGCATTCATAGTTATCAGGTCTTTGACATAAAGTGACCTACAGCCCAGAGTCTGTGTCCCTTCATTTGTCCCTGGGCTCAGAGCCACCTTTGTTCTGTTTCAAGGTAGCACTGAAACAGAAATGCTGAGATTAGCAGAGCAAAAAAGACTTTTCTCTCTCCCCAAACCTGTGTGTAACAATAAGAAAAAATGATAGTACTCTCAGGATATTTGGCTAGACTGTTACTAAGAGATTTTATAGTACAGGGTACCGGGTCCTAATGAAAAACTTTACCTATTTCAATTTAAAACCATTTCATAAATTTAAGTACATTTTTATTAAATTGGAAGTCTAAGAAATGAAGAAATCCAAGGTTGAAGAGCAAGACAATGAAAGTAGCACAAGTGAGTCATGAGCAATGAGGTGAAAAGACCATGCATTTATTAGCACAGCAGCAATCATCCTCATGTACAGCTTAGAACCACTATATTTATGTTGGTGCAGGCATCAGTCTAAGCTGCCCCCTGTTAGGGATATGCATCTTTAAGATAGGATTGCCATGATTTTATCAAAGTTAGAAATGAAACCATTCATGCCCAGTATTAAGGACTGAGAAATGCAAGTTTTCATCTCAGTAACAATTCCATGAAGCCACAACTATTCAAAAATAGCACATTTTTTCATTATTTTGATACTTTTATAGACAATTAACTGCTAACAAGCAAATAAAGAATGATGCTTGCCATATGTCTGTGAGCCTTCAGCAATAAACTATTTGTCCCCATTTACATCTCTTGCACATTACAAAGTGAGGTTTTTAAGAGCTTATTGGCCCTGAGGAATGTGACCAGAACCCACCACTTCAACAGCATACTAATGATGGTGGAATAAAGATGCTTTTATTTCAGAATAACATTTCTAATGTAAATGATTCCAGACTATGTTATTACACAACATTTATTTGAATGACTTTCCTCATGCAGACAAACTCTGGTCTAATTTTGTTAAATAAGTTAATTCAAACTTTATCTAGGCCTCACAGATTATATATTTACATTTACTTATATTTATACTATTTATAATTATATTTATTAACTCACAGGATTCTTTTCTCAAAATAGTATGCTGTTTCCAAAGGACAAAACTAAACAAATTAGACAGCTAGCCCTGAAGATTTCACTTTTCTTATTTTTTTACTTATTTTAATAAGTTAGCTTTTTGAAGTTGAATCATTGATTAGCCTGAAAATACTTTTTAACTTCAGCATAACTGAAAAAATTCTGTAGCAGAAATATATCCACTCTTTAGAATGCTTGGTAATCAATGGTGCTTTTGACGGGTTGATTCAGTGATCCTGTGGGATGATTCTCTTCTCAAAACATGGTTTTTGTCTTCCCTTTCTTGGTGACTATGTTAGCTCCAGAGGTGTGCTCAGGGGAAAAAAACAATTCAGCTTTTCCAAACCTCCAGCTTGCTCTGTGTTTTGGGCAAGTGGCCACGTGAACTTTTTTTTATTAGACCCCGTTTATCTATTATTAACTGTTAGCTATAGAGAAGCACAGCACTGTGGCTTGGGTCTGTTGCTTTGTTGTTTTTTTAATGTAAACGGCCTTTTGAACATCATGCTTCGCCTTCAGTGGGCTGGGGGTACAGAACAAAATTATACAATACAAAAAATAAAAACAAAGAAACCACACCAATGAGCAAATAAATAATGAAACACATGACATTTTCTGTATGGAACTAGCTGCAGACAAGTTCATTAATTAAATCATCCAACATGAAATGTAATGGACAGTAAAAATTAGGCTAGTGGTAGTTTCTCACGTTATTCATCTTCTTTTATTTAAAATATTTAATCATTCTCAGGCTTTCATTCTCTGAGACGAGTGATTTTGAGAATAATATATTCCAAATGACTTGTAGTTAACATTGGAAAACAAGCCTAGAACAGCCTGTAAGCCAGACTTCCCTCCTAAATGTGACTCCAAGAAAAACACAGAATTCTGTGGGACCTCAATCTACCAGGGCACAAATACAGACATTTTACAGGGGCCGCAATGTCAAGCAGCTTTATGGAGCAAAGTTTTATGTCAAATTAAGTGTTTACTCTTCCTTGGGCTATATTTCTTGTCACTAGCAGCTGAACACCAGTGGCAGTGACAGTCTGTACAGGAAAACTGCTCAGAATGGACTAGGTGTTCAAGATTTCCACACCACTCACCAGCTAAAACATGAAGGAAAGAGTCTGCTTGTATACTTAAAAGAAGGGGAAAGTCTAAACCAACCTATATAAAAAGCAAACAAAAACATAACAATCTGAGTGAACTGAGCACTGACTCAGACAAGCTGTGCTTACCAAATGTCACATGAAAGCTGTGGAAAGCTGGGATTTGATAGGGAGATAATTCAGGTTGAAAACTGGAAGTTTTCCACCCCTCATCTCTACTAAGTTTGCCCCAAACTGATTGTAGCTGTTGTGGTTTGGAGGCATTCAGTACATGCAAGGGCATGGTTTTAAGAGGAAACATTGTTATTTGTAGATCTAAGAGAAAAAGGAATCTCTACCAATTTCATAAAAAAAAGAAAACATCAAAAACAACAGATGATGAGATTTCCAGTTTAGATGTAAGAAGAACTAATTTAGGGAGAAAAGAGTTATACCCTTCAGAAAAGCTTCAGATAAGGATGCAATTCTCTTTGGGCTAAGTTTAAATACTAAATTTTGTACTGTCCCCTTTAGGGAAGTTTCAAGCACTGTCTTTCTCTTCATTTTTCTGTGTTTGTATGGAAGAAGCCAGGAATTCTGAAGCTGTTTCTTCAAGGTCAGGGGTCCTTGGGGACAGATGCTTGGCTGCTGGCCTTCACCGGCTCTGGATGGTGACTGAGGAATATATTTTCCTCTTTTCTACCCTTAGACAAAATTCCCTCAATAATTTTGCACCTCTTTTCACCCTTTTGATCCATAAAGTGAGGCTTTACATCACAAAGGAACAAATGAATACAGTGTGGACAGGTCAGCATTGCCTTGCCCAGACCCATAGTCTGTGCAGGGAGAGGCTTAAACACACCCTTCAGAACATACAGATCTTGCAGGTCTAAGCATGCTGTTCAGGTTAGCATGCCAATAAAGATGCTCAGCAAACTGCAACCTGTCTGTGAGAAGAGAGCTCATTATAAGAGGTCCTCGAAATTTCTTTGCCTGTTTTTCTTACTTCCAGACTAATTCCTCAGAGTCCTCTGAGACTGATGCCCAGATACCTATGGACGGAATTCTATAGTGCCTGGCTGGATATGAGCCAGATGGGCTCCAAGGAATGTTACCCTTTTGTGATGGATACAACTTCTGAGCAGGCATGGGCTTTGAGTATGGTCAACCCTCTGACATGTCCCACGTAAAAACTACCTCCAGCCTAGCAAGAAGATGTTGAACCTGACCACAGCTTTACTGTGTATCTATATTTTCCCAAGATAGTCCCTGCAGATGAAGAAACCTGTGTTCTTTAGGGAGCCAGTTCAGTTCTATAACAGTGTACGGAATGAGAGGTTAATGAATGGATGCTAAACCACTTCCAAATTTTAGCAATTATACCTTCAAATTACTCATCCAAATAATTTACAGAATGACAGTTTGTCATTTCTTCTATTTGTACTCATGTTCCTACTAAGTCTTTAGAGCCTTTCTTTTACTCTCTCTGTTTCTGTTTTCTTATTGTTTTTTACATGTTGCTGTCATTGTTACATTGGCTCAAAGGTAATTTTTCCTGGCAACATAGCCTTTTATTTGGGGACTTCCACTTATGTTGTCTTAAGAAAAGATTTTCCATTTAGACTGGTAGTTTCGAATTCTTTCAAGTCCTTTTTTTCCCTTTCATCAAGCAAAGGAATTTCTGTTGTGACTAATTTTCCTGATCAGTGTTCTGACTAAACATTAATACACGTATTTTGTATGAGTATGATATATGAAATATGCACATGTGCATTTTTGAATTATATATATATATATATATATATATATATATATATATATATATATATATATATTTTGCTGCTCACAGTCCATCACTTCTCAGTTGTGCGACAGCAGTGTAAATGTCCTGGGGCTTGTTTCAGTCAACAAATAGGAAAGAACAGCTGTTTACATTTCCTAAAACAGACCTGATAATTTTTTCTTGTCCTTTTTCAAGCAACTCCTGGGACAGGTTGACTGTAGCAGTAATCTCCAGCTGTTTGCATGAGGTATGGGAAGGACTGGAGGAGAATTGTTGTGAGTCGAGTGATTGCTTTGAATAGGATGAGTTGACCCATGAATCTAATACAGGAAAAATGTCCATCATCAAAAAAATTGTACCTGAAATATTGAGCAGAGAGAGATGTGGGATGGCACTTCAAAAATACAAGACAAAACTGATTCTAGTTTCATGGGAAGGGGGTCAGAGCTAATGCTTCCAAGTCCTACAAGAGATTATAATTCAAGCACTTTAACAAGAGTTTAGATTTTCCCTGGAAAGCCATTAATCTCCCATTGAAAATCCTAACCAAGTCTGAATGGATATTTCCAGCCACACTGATCATTCAGACATTGCAATGTCAACTAGAAGAAATCCTAATAACATTGTTGTGTGGTGGAAGAGGGGAACAAGGTTTTCAGAAGTCACTATTTAGTAACTTTGACAAAACAAGCAATTTCCTTTCTACACACTTGAAACAACGTAATTCCAATAAATGATTCATGCTCCTCTTCTTTGTACTCAGTCATGGGTGGCTTTTTTACATATAAATAATAGGAAAGTATTAATGGGCACAGCTTCTAAATTCCTGTAGATCTTGTCCTCCTAACTTTCTGAGTCACTTCCGAAATAGTTGAATGCTATTGTAAGCAGAGACATAAGTGCTTGTGACTCCTTGTGTAAGAGCTTTTGCACATATGGACAGAATCAGGAACTGAGAATAACAGATGGCATAACTCAGGTATCTCCACTTCAATGTCTGTTTTTTAACTATAAACGTTTTCTTCCTCAGGCAGCTTTTCAAAAACAGTCAGGTAAAATACATTCATAACTGCTAATAGAAAAGCTGCTCCGGAAGATAGAAGTGAGCCTGTATGAGATATGAAGAATGAAAATAATGAAAATAATTCAGGTATGGTGGATTTTTGGTAGATTTGAAGACAGAAACTATGACTCCACTCCTATATATGTCTTCAAATCTCCCTCATTTCACTGAAGAAGAGCATCTCAGATTCAATTTGCCTGGGATTTATTTCTATCTGGACTGCTGTCTTTCCAGTTTGTATTATTTCATCTCTGCATTGGTTTCTCAGCTTGTAAAAGAAGGTAAATGTACGTGTCTTCCCTTGTAAAGCTACTCAGAATGCACCGATGGAAAGTATCCTTTAAGAATGAGGCATTATTACTGAATTCCATTCATGTGAGTATAACTGCAGGACTGGCATTACAGATTTTTTGTTGGTTATTTAAATAACCATAAAAACCTGAATTAGTACTGATTACTCCTGCCCTTATCTGCAAATAGATTCTGACTCTACTTGCAAGGATAGTATTGCCTATGTGGGATTGGACTCACTTTCAGTAAGGCCATATACAGCCCACAAAATAACAGATTATCAGACGTTTGTATGCTGACTGGCCTTCTTGTGACATGTTATTAGAGGTTGGTGCTTAAGGGAGGAGTGCAGTGTGCAAACAACATTTAGCCAACATTTCTGATATTTTCCTGTATGTTCACCACAGAGCCAACACATTTCATAGCAGTTCATACAATTTTTATGTATGCCTTATAGCATATAATCACGTATTTTGATTACAGTAAAGTTATGGCTGTCAACTTTCAAAACCAATGAGTTCCTTGTTCTTATTGCTTGCAAATAAAAACTTATAAATATGAATGCTAAAGGATCAGAAGATGAGAAACAGTGAACAGATGTCGCTGCTTAAATGGTTCCGTCTGGATTTAGGAAAACTGAAATGTACTCCACCAACATTCACCTCTGACATCATGGACCAAGATAATAAAATAGGAGGAATTACTTCTGAAGCAGCCCTCTTGTGATTCCATGACTCCCTTTAGTCTGGGCCTTCCTTACCAGCCGTAGTAAACCTGAATTTGTTCTCTAATTACTCCAGAAACTTCAGGGAGGTCGTGTAAATAGGCAAGTGAGGTGAAAGGATCACTGAGATACTGAAGGTTCTGTACTCAGATGAAATGTGTTCAATCCAGAAAAGTAATTTCATATAAAAGTAAGCTTTTTTCAATAGAGGATTATGAATAATCTTTTCTTAAAGGACTTACAGTTATGTAAATAACTATTTCAGACTTTCAGATCTTCCTTGGAACAGGAACTCCAGAATGGGACTAGTAACAGCAGAGCACATCCTAACACCCAGAACAGAGTTGCCCATGGTCACTCTGACCTGCACAAAACCTCTTAGTGTTGTAGTCAAGTGAAATAGCTTGAGCAGCACAGGAGAAAGGCACTCTGTTAGCATAGACAGGCCTTGGTTCAAAAATATCCCTGTTCTTGATCATAAAGCAAAGAAAGATGAAACCAGATATCCTTATCTGGGGCTACATAAGGGAGTAAGGGAGAGTATAAATACTCTGTGAGCATTGCTTCAGTGTTCTTGCAGATTGTATCTTTGACTTTCACTGGGTGTGCTCACAAGTAATTTTTTCATTTTTTCCAGAGGGGAGATTATTTTGCCTCCGATTTCCCCAGATACCTTTAAAAACAAAAAAAAAATCCCAACAGAAAGAAAAAAAAACATTCTGTGAGTCACATCTATCTTGTAGTTATCATCATTCTGTCCTTTAGGGTTGATAGCATTTTACTTCCCATCAAGTGTAATCAATTTCTACTCTTAAGAGGGAGCACACTGTGTAGATCAAAGAGATCAAACAGATAAAGTTAAGGATGTGCACAAGCTCTGAAGTTGGTCATTTGTGCTGGGAAACTTAGAACCATTCCTTGAGAACAAGCAGGCACAGACAGGAGCTAGCATGAGCTAGAAAAAATCAGCAATAAGATTGCTGTGGTCAGCCTGTTTTTGGAATTACAAGAGTGGCTAGTCTATTATTCTTGATTTCAGGGCCAGAGAATGGGCCACAGCTGCTTTTTGGCTTAACAGTATACACGTGGCCACAAAAGTTTTGCATGCAAAAAGGATGGTCTTTAAATTTCTGTCCATTTAGATATGTCAAAACATATCAAGCCAGGCTGTACCAAATCAGACTGTGCTTTGGTCAAAAAGACACTACACTGCAGTTGCATTGTTCCATCTAGTTCTGTAAGGATAAAGCCAGTCCAGAAGTTGGGCCAGAAGATGAAAAGAAGCATATGAAAATTATAACCACAGCTGTAGATTTCAACACAACTTAGGAAGGGCTGGGCTCAGGGAAAACTTTCCTTATTCTGTCCTAGTAATTCATTTTGTTTTATACGGTTCTTGATGGCTTTCAACAACTAAGTTGTTGCTGATGGTATAAGCATAATCTAGGAATTAAAATAACCAATTGGGACAAATAAGTATTGCTGTGGAGGAAGAAGTCCCAAACTTCTCCCAGTCTTAAGAAAACAAATTTTCCAGCATAAAAACAGTCAGATTCCCCTGGCGTGAGAGAACCTATAAGTTTGCATTGTTGTTATGCAAAACACCACTGCTTTAACTCACAATATGAAATAAGCTTTCAGTAGTCATGTTGTATATCTTCAGGCTGAAAAGGATATATCTCCTTGGAACTACGAAATTAAGCTGGAAGTCTCAAGAGAAAAATGCTGTCTTGTAAGGTTATTAATCTTTCCTGTTTCCACTCTGTCCAAAAATACCACAATTTCAGTTTTGGTCACGGCATTTCAGCACTTCTTTCCCAGCCAAAATTTGAAAGCACTCAAATGCAAGGAAAGGGATGATCTCAAACTTCAAAATCAGATATTTGAAGATGTCAGTACTGCGTTAGCTTTGAATACACAGGGTAAAAGTTCATGAAAGTAATCAAATTGGGGGATTTTCTTGGACATCTTTTTGATATTGCCATCTCTGAAAACCTCTGAAGTTTGTTTCAGGTATTGTGAAATTCTGAAGGAATTCTGTTCTATTTCAAAAGAAATGTATATCCTCTCTTTCCCTTTACCCTCTTCAGGTATTCTTACTGACCCTGTCCCTCCCATCCCCTTTTGTTTTCACTACTATGTCAGTATTTGCTATTGGCAAATTAAACTTGATCCAGTAGAAACATACATCCCTGTAGTTCTAGGATGGTTTTGTTTTGTTTTGTTTTTTGCTTTTGTGGAAATAAAATATTGGAAAGTGTAATTATTTGTAAAATAATCTTTTTGACTGGCATAAAAAAACTGGATTTTTATCTGGAAGATCAAAAGGAAACATTTTGATAGCAAGTATGTGCATTTATTGTGTAAAATATTGGGTTGGATGATTCATTTTCTCTCCAGTTGCTAGACTTAGAGCGTAGTGATTTTAAACCTTGCAACTTTAAACTGACTAATTCAGGTTTCTTCTCAGACCTGCAGTTAGCTACTTTTAATTGTGAGATTAGGGGCTTAACAGCTTTCAGGAATGCACTTTACAATACAATGCTGATAAATTTATTCTAGCCACCTAGCCCTTTGAGTAAGCACAAAAGGTTTTCTTATAAAGTCTGTTCATTTTTTGCTTTAGTTTACAAGAAATCTTTCAGAAATAAGAGAATGGCATACAGCTAAAGGCTAATGTTTTCTTTATTCGTAAGACAAACATTTCTCTTTTTGTAGTTTAGTAGAGAGGATAGTAGAAACAGGAATAGTTTAAGACAAGAGAAAAATTGGAAAGGAATAGTAATGTACAATCTAAAGTGAACAAGCCAATCTGCAGTGCAATTTAAGCTAAGCAAACTGCAGAAATTCAAATGTTCTGTGTCTGGGATGGCAGTAGGAGGCCTCTCCCACCTGTCTTCTTTATTTCTTGGTTACATCTCCTGACCAGCAGAGTAGGAAAGAGCTGTTTGATCCTCCTCTGTTTCCTCAGAATAAACTAATAGTTTTCAAATGTATATATATATATACATATGATACATATATGTATCTCAAAAGGAAATGATCTTCAAGGGTGAGGATGTGTTACAAACTCACTGTACTGATGGGTGAGCTGCTGTCTGACACATTTGTCTGTTTTGGCGTCTGATGGACTCCAGACTTGTTGGAAGACTTTCTGACCTGGTTGGGGTAGTGAGTTAGCTCTGGGACAGAGGTTCCTGGTGCACCAGGGCACTCTTGTTTCCCTCTTACCATTTAGATTTGTTAAGCTAGCAGTTACCTAGGCTGAGCTTAAACTCTCACTGATACTTTTTCTTAACCCTGATCACTGCTGGAGAACAAAACACAGTCACAGAATTGAGTTTTACAAAGTTTTAAGGCAGCAGCAGTAATATAAAAAACAGAATGGAAGTCCCAAAATGCTGAAATGAATGAACTGTACTAAAGGATGCCCCAAGCAAGAACTGAAACTAATATATCCACAAGGCATGATGTGGAGGTATGAATCCAGGCCCCAAAAGCTGCTTGGTCAAGTTAGCATCGTCACTGCAAACATACTCATTACACATGCAATTTAGTTACTAGGCCACATGTTCATGTGCCTCACATGTGCAAGTGAAGGGAATTATATAGATTTATGTTAATCTACTTTTTTATTTAATTTCAGCATTTAATTTCAGAATGTAAGTCATAACCTACTCGTAATATATACATATATTTATATATAATACGTATATATAATACGTATATCATATGTCCTACAATAGACATGTATTAAAGATGCATTATTTCCCCAGCAACAAATGTTTAATGTGACCTCTCATTTGCTAAAACAGTCAGGCATCTTTTGGGAATAGCCAAACGCAGAATACCAGAAAGTGAATATTAGCTCCTAGAAAGGGTGAAAGTGTTTTGACAAGCCATGGGAGTTGGAGAACTTATGAATAACACTTTGTTGTTGTTTAGTTTTCAGAACTGCAGAATTGTCATAGCTCTATTGATTAAATTCAATTCCTCTTTAAATGAATAAAAGCTCTTTAAATTCAATTTAAAGCTCAATTCCTCTTTAAATGAAAAAAAGTGCTGGTTTTGTGTTATTTCTTTACATTTTTATTCATTGTTGTAGCATATGAAAGAATAGAACCTGGAAAACTAGGATTTTCTAAGTAGTTTTTCACAGGACTAGATAGAAAATAGTTCAGTAACAACAAAGAATTCTGTTTAGGTTTGTCCTTTGGTAACTTCAACAGCTACTCATTGCTGTAAGAAATGAAGACTTTGTATAGAAATTATTTAGAATTAGAGAACAAAAGCTCCTCCAGTGGGTAACTTCTGATTAGTGAAAGATTTTTTATGAAATCTCTTTGACTTTTCTAGGGCTTTCGTGCTGACGGTTTTCACTTTTTAAATAGGTGAACTGTAGCTTCAGTAGGCTTTGCCTGACTTAAGGTATGTATTTGGCAGTCTGCTATCGTCTCTTTTATGAGCATATTACTAGAGGCATCTCCCAAGATAAACACTACAGCTATGAGATGCTATTCAAATAGCATAGGAAATGCTGTCATCTTGTCAGTCAACTCAATGCTGTATTTTCCTTTCATCTCCTTTGCAGCTGTCTTTGAAAATAAAACCTAATACCTGTTACATGATTTCCAGGAATGGATTAACTCTTCTGTGAAAACGCATCATTGATTTTTTGGCTTAATCAGACAGTGATCTCTCCTGTTCTCAGAGATATACATAGCCAACTCCAGCAGTCTTTGGGAGTTCTAAAAGAAGCAGTTATTCATTGGTTTTAAAGCCCTCTGTAGAAAAGAGAAGTATCTTTTAAGTGTACCAAATCTTATCCAAAAGCTGATGAGTTGGAAACTGTAAAAATTGACAACTGATACAATTCTAAATTATCAAAAGGGAAAAGTCTAAATGAAAAACAAAAGACCCATACAAGATGTAAGGTTTCATAAATCCTCTTTCATAAAGAGAGCCTTGAAGTAGAATTCAAAAGAGAAAACACAGTATATGAATGTGGTTTTGTTTCAGTGCCGATAGGTTAAAAAAGTACTCTCTGCATTCTAGTTCACGTTCTGAATTACGAAAATATATGCTGCTCATATATTTAGGACAGATACTGAAAAATTTCAGAAATTGACAAATGCTCATGTCCACAAAAGGCTAGAAAAATCTCCAATCTTATTTTTATTTCTGAAGAATGCACTTCTGTATGTGATTTCTTGGGGTGCATTGAAACAAATGCAGTGTGTGTTTTCAGCAGAGATGTTGATGTTATCCATTCATTTTTAGAAGAACTAACAGGTTGAACACAAGCACCATTACTGTTTATATTACTTCTTATATTTTTTTTATTTCACAAATAGGCCTGGAATTAATTTCTGAGCAGCCTCATAGACCAACTTCACATCAGTTGCTCACCATCATTGTGGGATTGTGCAAGTGTATTAGTGACATTTCAGGTTCATGATGTCCAAATTTTGTATTGAGTCAAATTGTATATTGGCTAATTTTTTCCCTTCTTTACAGACACATCTGAGAAACACAGAAAAAAAACCCCAGTTTATATAAAAAGTAAATATCAGAAAGTTGTTAAGAATCTGTAACAGAATCTGTAACATTGAAAGAATGAAGAGGCAGTGGGCAGTGTGAAGAAAAAATGTTTAAAAAGTTATTTCCAGTACAAAGAGAGGCATTTCTTTCATACGTTATTTACCAAAAGACAAAAATGTAGGGAGGATAGATGTAAAGATTTTCATTTTCTTTTCTTACTTTATAAACATGAAAAAGTTTTTCAAAGAGTAAGATTTTTACAGAAGAATTACTGTATGAAAGTTTTTGTTAGTTTGCTAGTTTTGCTTTTTAACATTTTGCTCAGTTTGAGTGTTTTCATAATTATCTCTCTGCAGTAACACACAGGGATTCTCTTCTCTTGATACAATGCATGTTCACCCATACTTTAATCAACTTTGTAATGACCAGAGTCAGTCTGTTTTGGGGGCTGTACCAAATACAGGAATTTCTTAAAAAAATGCAGAAACCTCCTTATTTTTGGCTCTATACTGGACATTAGTATCGCCACTGTTTTACAGAAGTTCAGCAGATTGTATGAATTCTTGCATTTTTATGAGCCAAAATGTTACTATCATTAAAATGCAAAATATTTTGTGAAAATATAATTTCCTGTATAGCTATATTAATTGATATTTATGATATCACCTTTTCTTAGTGTGTATTAAAAAATACTACATCAACCTTACAGTTAGCAGCACCAGAACCAAGGTTTGTGAAGATCAAGATAATAAATGATTCATTCATACTATTCATCTTTTATGAGCATTGGCATGAATATTGGCATTTTTCTATTCTACTTAAACTTTCCTCCTCTTTCCAATCTTTTCTGGAAAACAATATTAGCAGTTTAAACACAGACTTGTTGAAGTCTTGGATGCAAGTTAACCTTTATTCATCAGTTGAAATGTCAAGTTTTAGTAGTTTTTGCTTAGTGGAAATTATTCTGTCAGACTGAAAGCTAACAGATTGGCCAAAATCAAAGCAGTCATGCCTGATTTCTTTCTATACAGTAACAGTAAAGAGTGCACAGAAGTTGTTTTACATCTTCAATTTGTGAAGTTTTTGACCATCGCAAGAGGATCTTAGAGGTATCTTGTGTTGAATTTAAGCTGTGTGCAAAATGAGATGGATAACAGTTCCAGACAGTTAGCAATGGTCCATAGTAAGTGGCAGGGTATATCCAATCTCACTCTGCTCTGGATCTTGGTGTGCTTAATATTTTCATGACTTACTGATCTCTAGTAGAGAAAAAAGAACATTTTTTTATATTTACAGCTGGGGGGCAGGTAGGAAGAGAAATCAAAATGATGGTAACAAAAGGAAGAAGTGGTCTGAAAAAAAAAAAAAAGAGGATTGGATTTAAAAAAAAGGCAGGATAAAATCTGTTAGTAACAAGTGTAAGAAAAAATCAGCCACACAGTTAGAGAATGGAAAAAAAACAAAAGCAGGAACAAACAAACAAAAAAAACCTCACAAAAACAAACAACAACAAAAACAGCAGGGTAGTGGTAGACAATTTTTAGCAGCTCATCTAGAGCTTTGGGTGAATCATACATTGAACACAAGTCAGCAATGTTCTGACGTTGTGGAAAAGGCTAGCTTCACAGTGGGATGTATAAACAAGACAAGGCATATGAAATAATCCTTCTGTTCCACTTAACACTGGTAAAGCCTCAGATGGAGTTCAGTCTTGAGGACTGCACTTAAGGAAAGACGTGAAGATACTGGAGCTAATCCAAAGAAGAGTGACGAAAATGATCAGAGGTCTAGAAAACATGACCTATGATGACAGAGTGAAATAACTGGATTTGTCTTTTCTGAAGAAAAGATTGGTGTGGGCATAAAAACAGTGTTCATATGCATTAAGAGGTTTTGCAAGCATGAAAGGAATAAATTATTCACAGTGGTGATGGTGAATTGGACAATAAGCAGTGGGCTTATTCTGAAGCAAGAAATATGAAATATTGGAAAGGGTTAGATGGGAAACAACTTTATAAGGACAAGAACTGTAGAACACAAGAACAGACTGGCAAAGGAGACTGTAGAGTTTTCAAAGCTGGATGTCTATAAAAACAGATTAGACAAACAGCTGTCATGAAAGACAAATACACTTTGGGATCAGGAAATGGACTAGATAACCTCTTAAAATAACATCAAGATGTTTTTCTATTGCCTACTACTCTATTACTTCTATTACTTACTTTCCTGTGAAATCCATAAAGTGTGAATAAAGTCTCTGATTTTCCCCTATGTACAGACAATGAAAAAATATTGAAATTCACATTTCAGTTTTCTGCTCAAGCTTTATCTGATGGAATATTTCCTGAGCACATCTATCCTTTTCATGCTACAATTAACAGTTCTACCACTGACAAATAAAAAATGTCTACTACTGCAAGGACTCTATCTGTTCATTACAATTTTTAGTTTTCCAAATCAATGTTAAGTCTAAATTTCTGGTTCACATTCATTTTTGCCAGCTTAGCCAGTTTTCCATTTTTAATGTATGTTTTAAATAGTTGCTTTAATTTTTCACTATCAGTCAGCCTGTTTTCTAATCAACATGACTTTCCTTCTGGATTATGAAATTTTCACTTCTTGACAAACAAGTGAAGATATTCTCAAAAGGTCACAGTTAAGGTTCATAACTTTCTACTTAAAATTATTTGTAGAAATGTATTCAAAAATTCTTTGATTTTTTTATTTTTTTATTTTTAATTTGATAGTATTTAAACCCCGTGTAACTCCATCTTGGATTCTGGTCTCCTTGTGTCTGTGTGGAACTTGATGCTTAGACTGCACACCATTTTAGTGTGCTGTGAGAATAATAATAGCATCATAGAATGGCTTGGGTTGGAAGGGACTTTCAAGCCCACCCAGTTCCACTCTCCTACCATGGTCAGGGCTGCCACACACCAGATCAGGCTGTGCACAGGGCCATCCAGCACGGCCCTGAATGCCTCCAGGGATGGGGCATCCACAGCTTCCCCGGGCAGCCTGTGACAGTGCCTCACCATCCTCTGAGTGAAAAATATCCTCCTGATATGTAATGTAATTCTCCACTCTTCTAGTTTACAGCTCTTGTCCTATCACTATCTATGTAAAAAGTCAGTCCCCCTTCTGTTTATATACTCCATATAAGTACTCAAACCAAAGACATTCCTCCCCTTTCTATTATAACCCTTTCTTTTTGTATCACTGGAAAAGACTCTCTCTTTGGGCAAAATTTGCCACAAATTACTGAAGGAAACAATATGCATTAGAAAGAGAACCATCAATGTGTGAGAAGATGACCCTCAATGACCCTCAGTTTACACTGTATTTTGCTGATGACAGAAACAGAAAGAAATAAAGGTGCAAAGTGTAGAGGAAACTACCTGAAGGTGCTGGCACAGATGCTTGAAGAAACAGTCAGTAGCTTTCAACTCATATGAGTAATGTAGTGTGTGGACTTGATGTTAAGTTCAAAGTGAAAATCCTATGATAGTATCAAGAACAGCTCGATACATAATAAGTGCTGGAGTGAGGATATTTGCAGAATTTCCCTTTTAGATGCTGGAAACTTTGCCTCAGTCTGTACCTACAGGCACTGTCAGTTCTTTAATGCTTACCATGATGTAGAGAGTCTTCAAGATTTTTTAAGGCCAGCCATCAAAGCAATCACAGTGCTACAGTTATGCCAAGGCAGACATACAATACAAAAACAAAGCTTGGATATTTTTCCTTCTGGTATTCAAGAGCTCAGAATCATGCTAGTAGGTGCATCGAGCTGTTAATTAGTTCTTTTTATGCCCTTTGGCCAACTTCTTTAGCTATGCAGTACTTGGGCTAATCCTCAGAGCTAAATGCAAGGGGTATGACTCAGACTGAGATGGGGTGCTCAATAGCCAGAAAGGCTGTGGTGGTCTGTGAGCCTGGGAGAACTCACCTCTATGGGAAAAACACTGAACAAGCAAAATAAAAGCTGTCCAAATCACAACCCTGCTGTTTTTTATTTCAGAGACTTTTATCTGTAGCCATTTTCTTTACCCAGGCAATCACCATCTTGTCTTCACCTCTTCTGCCACTTTCCAGGCTTCCTGTTGTAGGATCCACCTGTGAAAAGACAGAAGCATGGGTTGAATGTCCTTGCTGTACATAGAAAAATATTCCCAGCTGGAGAATACAAATAACAACAGCATCACAAATTTAAAGCATGGAAGAGATAAAAGATGTGTTTCTCTCTCATTATTATAAACCTTTCAAGTAAATAACTCATCTTACACCTTTGCTTCATGGAATCTGAGTTTCCAGAACTTCAGTAGATATCCTTGTCATGGTAATCCTCTGGCCACCATCCTATATGCTCCAGCTCTTGAAAAATCATTAACACGACATACTCAGAAAACTATTACGCAGTTATTCACACTTACAAATTTAACCTAACTTAGAAAAAACAGAGCTGCTGAATGAAAGAAAATGAAGTGTTACACTTTTGTCCATAGCACAAAATACATAATTGCTTCATTGAGTTTTGCAAAAATAAGGAATTCTTTTTTGTAAATATTCACAAAAAATGTTTTCTATTCTCTTTCTAGGCCACCTGACCCAAGTTTTTCTTTACCATAGTCTTTCGTGGCAGAAGAACAAAGGTTGTTAAGTACTTAATTACCCAAATGGTACACATGGCTGACGGATTGACTTGGATCAATGCAGTTGTAATTATTTCACAACGGTGTGGCTGATTAAGATGGATATTTGGACTTCACTCAGTGGTCTTCAACATTCCACCAGAAATAAACAGAGCACAGACTATTCTCAATATGTTTATGCATCACTAACTTATATTAGTTTTGGAAACTGTGAAATTTATGCCAATTGTTTGTAAAACAGAGTACAGTTTCGATTTTTTTTTCTTGTCCCACAGTCCAGAATCAATATGTATACAATTTTCATCCTCCTTACATAACATACTATTCCTAAGAGCTGAGGCCAAGAGATAAATCAACCTAATTCTTTTCCTCCATCAAAATTGTGGGTTATCCTGTTCCCTTCTGCATGGATTTTGCAGAAAAAAAATTAAAACATAAATCCAGGACTTCAGTTTCTTTGATCAAATATATGCAGAGTCAAAAGTTTGGCTAAGATCAAGGCAGGTGAAAACACTGTCACAAAATTTGAATTTATAATCTAATATATTTCTACAAAGCCTAGAAATGGGTGGGCACATGTAAGCTCCAGCCCCAGTGCAATGCCTGATTACAGGATGGCTCATAGTAACAGTGCTGTACTAGTGACAATAAATGTCTTTCAACCAGGAATCAGTCGTGTAGAATCAGCTCACAGGTCCAGCAAATGACAGAGCTATTGTATGTGAGCATTTCTAAATCCTTGTCTGCATTTAGTTCCCTTTTAGAAGTACCCTCTAGAAGCAATGATAGGGATACTGGAAAAGACTCCTTCCCTGTCTTCCAACTTTTGGTCTGAAAAGGATGATGAAATTCCTGTTACCTTGTGGATACCAATGTCTTCACTGTGGCAACCAGCAGGACAGATGTTACAGTGCTGTTTGATGGCAACACAATTAAAGAAAATGTTTGACATGGATGTTACCACAGAACTATAGCAAGCTGTGAAGTACAGGCTGGAGTTCATACAGTTCATTAAAAAGTCTTTACATTTTTCAGCCTTGTGCCTTTTTTTTTTTTTTTTTTTAAATGTAATGAAGAAGCACATACAGATTAAAGATTAATGAATTTGAGGTTATTTTTTTTTAAATGCTTTTTCGTGTATTAGTTTAAGTAAGGAAAAACATTAGTTTCCTGAAACATGTAAATGATTTCCTGACATTGGAAGACCAATCATCTGTGCTACGAAGACTATTTTTTTAATTGATTCATTTTATGTAATCTGAATGAGGCCTAACAAAACTCTCACATCTACAGGCCACTCCAGACAAGGCTATTGTTCAATGTCACATGAATAAATAATTTCCATATAGTGGTTTTCTATTTACTTGCCATGTTCCAAAAGACACATTGTTTATTTGTATCGGGTTAGTTCGGAATCTGCTCTAAGTTAGCAATATCATGTACTCCATATGTTTGTATGATTTTTTTGTTGTTTGGGATTTTTTATCATCAGGATTAATTCAAGAAAGAGTTGGTGTGCAAGAAACAGGAAAACACCATCTCAATTGGTTTATACCATAGCTCCCAGTCATCAGTGGTATATTCAACTAGTCTAAACAGCTTGAAGGCACAAGGAACAAGAGATATCTGATTTTGCCAGTAACATGCTTTCTCATGCATACAAAATACAGGCTGTGGGATGAAGAAGCCAAACTGCATAAGAGAGAGGCAAGGAAAGAAGGGCTGACCTAGAAAAAGAGGGAAGGTAGATGTGTAGAGTCTTGGATTTTATTACAATTAATAATTATATAATGTAAATAAAACTCATATTACGATTACTTAAAATTTCTTCACTTATTTCTCTCATGACAGTTGTATTTAAGTTACTTATAAAGTGTCCCCTCTAGCAGGAATAATGTGATTCAAATGGTCAAAATTCTCAAAACTGAAGTAAGACAGTGATAAGTAAATTCAATAAGAACAGTTGATACCACTTAATACAGTTAGTTATTCACCATAAGTCACCATAAGGAGATACCATAGCCTCAGATATAGGGATTTGTAATGAGAAAAATATGTAGAGGCAATAAAAGCATCCTTGGTACAAATCAAGAACTATGGAAAGCATGGATGCTCATGCAGCACTGGTGCTGCAAAGTCAACATGCATAAATGACAGAGTATAAGTAAAAATAAATAATTGGGATATTAGCTTGACTCGTTGTCTATATGCTACTTTTTAAAGAAAAACGGTGCAGGTATTTAACAGTAAGGCTTCACTTAGAATCTATTTCTCATGTAGTAAGCTAGTGTTCCCACAGCTCCAAAACCAACTCTTACAATTTCTCATTTACAATGTGTCAGTCTTTCACTTTATGCCCCTCCTGGTACTTTTCATCTTTCTCAATTAATTTGTAGTCTCCCTCTTTCTCAAAAGAACTAGTTAGAGAACATACTAAGAAATGTGCATTTCATGCAGAACAGATGAATATCCATATCAGTAAAAAACAGAAGTGGGTACAGACAAAATGAGCTTTTACTTCTTCGCATATTCTGTTTATTGGATACACAGAAGCTAATTAGGATAAGTTTATAATTTAAACATTATCATGCTTAATTAGTTTTTCATCGCAGCTTATTTGTTTGGAAATTGTCATTGTCAGCAGAAATAATTTTATATTGGAGTATTTTAAATGTCACCGAAATTAAATTACCACTGTTTTCCTCCAGCAAACAAGTATTTATTTCAGAAATACATAAACCTGTAAATGTGGAGAACAGCAAATAAACTGGGCTTCAAATTGCAAACATTCACAACTTTGCTGACTTAATCGAGGCCTGCAGTACTTACACTGGGTGTTGAGAGAGTCCAGTATCCACCATTCAGACTAGACAGAGAGAACAGGCTTAAGCAAATAGAGGTGTTCAGTATATGAACTGAGACAGAATTTGAAAATTTCTCTACTCTAGTAGTGTTCAGAATAGGCTGTTGCCTCCTGCCTTAGAAAGAGTGATATTAGAAACCATAAATCCATGCACACTTGCAAAACTTAGAAATACCCGGGGAAGACTTTTTTATTTAGATGTCCTTGCAACAGTAACGAAATTACTTTGTGCTGAATTCATGTTGCTAACTCACAAGTTCACAGCTGAACAAAGGGCAAAGTGCAGAACTGAACCTTCATAATTGTTATTCACTTATTTTGTCTAAAATATCATTTCCATCATTCTCATTGTTTTAGCCACTTTGTGGTTCATGAAAATCCTGGTAGCACTTCATTTAAGAGCTAATCATAGAAATACATCTATTCATAGTGAGACATTTGAGTGATGCTAAAGCCACTGAAACTTTTTTGGGGGCAGGGAGTGCGGGGGGAATCTTCCTAACAAAGGCTGTTGCTAATTAGTGAATCCTGGCAAAGGTAAGCAGGCTGATGTGGAATATGTTTATTTGTTAAAGTCTCCCACACTTCTAAAATCTCTTTATTTTGTCACTTGTTAGTACAAGATCCTGCCACAGGCTTGACTGGTATTAATTTCCAGGTTATCCAAAACAAATGGAAAACAGGGAATTAAGGAGAAGCCATTAACACCCACATGACGCCTGAGACAGTTTGGGATTGTTACAGTGACTAAATGAGTACACAAACAATAACTGCTACAGAACTAACTGCAGGACCATCTAATCTGACCTTCTGTCTTCAACTGAGCTGGTGCCAGTCGTCTCAAATGAAGACAAAAAAAAATCCCTAACACACAAAATTGTGCAATGGTCTGTTATAGAAGATTTTTTCCCTGACTCCAGCTGTTGCTCAATTATGTCTCGAAGCATGAGGACTAACAGTTCTGGTGATTTTTGTCCCCATGTGAGGAATTACAAATGCCATTCTTACTCAGATTGATGGCTAATTCTTCGCTGTACTCTCCTCAGTGCTTTCCCTCATACCAGTCTGTGACATTCAATGGCAGAAGCTATCACAGCATTTTAGAAACTCATCCCAGTCGTACTCAGCCACAAGCTGAAAAAGCACATTCTCTCCCCGCGTGAAACTGCATTTATCTGCAGAGAGACATTAACTAAGTATCAGTTATGCTATCTATTGACTGCTGTCCCTACCTACATTTCACCCAGAAGAAGACATTCTACTCTCAGCCACTCTTTTCACGGTCCAATAGGGACAGTGTGTCTGAATGGATAGGTGAGAAAAGAGACGTTGGCCCTGGTTAGCGCTTAGGTGCTGTCTATAAGGTGCTGTAGGTAACTGGAGTCTGACAGACACAAATTACTGGCATGTTTAACTGGCCAGGTGAGAGGTTGTGTGAGGAGTGCTGCACAACCTGTACCTGTGCTAACAAGTCCTGGCTGCTCAGGATATGCTGTTGTCACAGTAAGAAGCACTCTTTGGTATTTTACATTTTGTTTTCTGTTCACTGATAGATATTAAGAAAATAGGTTTCAATTAGTATATTGGTCTGATGATCTTATAAAAAAGGCATACTCACTGAAAGGAATAGGAAAAAACATCTAAAAATGCCAGTATGTCTTTGAGTTACTAAGAAACCTTTCAGCAAAAGTTTTACTAGCTATAAAGGAGCCCTTGAATCCTGCCTTGTATTAAACTATTTCATCTTAAAACAGAGGCAAAATACACGGGCAAACTTTGCCCAAGTATTATTAAAATGCCTAGAAGAATCAGCAGAGTAGCTACAATAACTGGTCATGGTATAAAGAAAAGCTGATGCATTTTTATGGACAGACTAAAGAAATTAAATATTTATAAAGCAACATTTCTCACTCCCCAAGACATGACTGTTGCCAAATATTTTCCTACACTTGCTGCATCAGCAGGTTTCTGGCAGGTGTCTTAAGGAAACATTTCTGCACATTCTTTATTCCTGTTAGGAGACACTGTTCCTCAGACTGCCATTCGGGTTGTGTTTGGCAGCCACAGTGATTCACCAGAAAATGAAACACATTTCTGATTGTGCAGAGTACACTCAGATTTATACACATGATGATTTGATCAAAAGAAAAATGGTAGAAAAGCAAGGCCAGATGTTCAGAACCACTTTTGGAAGAACCAGACTTCTGGCCTAAAACAAACAAACAAACAAAAATCCCATGGCATAAACTTCATGTCAGAGGAATAAAATATGCAGGGGAAAATGTGCACGCACAGAAAATCACAGAAAGATTGAAAGTATCATCATGCACCTCTATTAGAAACTGTGGAAAGGACAAGTAATCTGAGAGCTAGCTGTGTAAATGTTTGCAAATCTTCAGAAGAAACTGTGAAATTAAGAAGTTTGTTAATCTTTCCCCATCAAACACAGCTCTCTTTTGGTCATAGCCATTGCGTAGAGAGAGGGATTTTCCTTTAATTTTGAAGTGGAAGGCCGGTATTAGCCCAATCTGGAAGACAAAATATCTAAGTGGCTTTATTTCTATTAAGTTACTCACATATTGGTAAGTGATTTTCTGACAATGTGTAAGCATACTTTCCCCTGCAGCGAAAATCTAGGTATTTGTTTTCTGTTCCTTCTGCGGTGCAATGCACACTGATTCTGAGCAGCCCTTTTTACCTAGGCTAAGAGAGCCTGATGTAGTACAAGTAAGAAGATGCCAATTTACAAGCCATCCTAGGTATGGACTAAGCTAGTTTATAAATGACTTTAAAATCTTTCACAACTTCAGGAAAAAGGTCTCTACTCTTTTCTTTGCCAAAGAAAATAGAATGTTTGAGCAAAGCCCTGTTCATGTTTCCTGTAACGGCCCTCAAATCTTTAAATGTTTTGACTTTTACTTTTTCTCCTAAAACCTTTTTGAATTGTACATTTTCAGAAGCCCTCCTGAACTTACAAAATCTTACAAAATTTAACCATGCTAACTACTCTCATCACAGATGCTGGTCACTGTCCTTGTGTGCTTTTCACTTACCAAACTCCTAGTGATACTCTGAGAAGAGCTAATAAGATTTATACTGTTACTTCATTTCCATTCTTTCAGCAAACTTTCAGAGATTGCAGTCAGAAAATGGATGTGCATTTTACTTATAGGCTGAGTCTGTTCTTATTCATAAGCTAAGATTGTCTTCAGCCAGAACAGTTTCAGAGGGCATCAATATTGATTGCTGCTTAAGATGGATACATATATACAGATTTGAAAATATTTAGAAGAGAGTGAAGTAACTAGGTCAAATTAAGAGCTAGATCAACAGATCTAACAGATCTTTCAACAATAGTTAAAAAATAGCAGAACTCCTGAATCTAAATTGTCAATTTCATTTTTACAAATACAGTGTAAGTCTAATGACAGAGAGGGACTACATATAATGCATGTTTGTCAATATAATTTGGTCTGAGCACTTCTAATTTTTTTTAAATAATGCTTGCCTCTAGCAACTTGATATGACCTGGCTTAACTTCAGGTACATGTAACCTATAAGTAAGATTACATTTGAAAAGCAAAAAGGAAGATACATTGTTAAACATGGAATAAAGCTTATTAAGTTTTTACAAATAAGGATTTTTTTTTTAATAGTAAAATTAAAACACATTGCAGTTTGTTAGCTTACTTAAAACATCACATAATGGTACTGTTTCTACAATAGGTATAATATTTTTATTAAAGCTGCTACTCTTTTGTATGAGAAAAATGCACAGATAAATGTGCATAATTTTACTATAGACAATTAAAAAAACATATGAACACCGCTCTAGACTTATTTGCTTATAACTGCGAAATGCCATATGAGATGTGGCACCAACCTGATGGATCAATTACTATCAAATTTCACTGGTGTGAAGGAATATTCCAGAGTCCTTGACACAGCTGAGAGCGAATTGGACAGCCACTTATGTTTTTAAATTCTTTCCTCTGTAAATCATTAATGTTGGTTATGAGCACATGGTAAACCACACATGGGTTTATGGGTTCTGGGACATGCAGAAAATGGGGATGTTCATGAATTATTTTTTTTCGCCTCCTATCAAAGGGCAGTGTTATCAAAGATAACACTGTTTGGGGGACGAAATTAGACAGCATGCTTAAACCTCTTTTCCATGTCCTGAAAAAGGCTATACTGAGGGAATCACAGTAGCATCATCTCCACCAAATAATTGTTTGATATCTACTCTAGTTTGTTTAAGGGTTAAACCTGGAGGAATGTGCTCCGCCTGCTTTACTCTCTGCTTGAGAGAAATCACTCCAGAGATGGCTAAATAAAAGATTATATCCATAAATGTGTAACTGTTAATGAAATTCATGCTGATTATTATTGTCAGTGGCCAGCCACAATCACATGGGACATTTTGTTTGGAAGCTTCATTTGTCTGCTGAAATCTCTCAATACTCCATCCATTACCAGCACAGTGTGGTAAAGAGGAGGAGAGAAAAAGTAAATCAGACATATTTCTTTCCTAGATACTCACAAGAAAGGATACATGAGAAAGAACATCTATCCAGCAGAAAAACGATACTACAAATCAGGGTTCCAGGTACAGATATTCCTTTCAAAGCCTATCTATGGAAAAGAAAAAGCCACCAGTCAACAAGATATTACTATAGTTTACATGCAGGATGAAGAGACCAAATATATGAATCCGAATATGCATAAAGCATGCAGAATTTGTTCTGCAAAGCCACATAGTTAAAAATGTAAATGTGTGTGGGTAAGCCAGTGTTGAGCTTGTTTACACATGAATAAATCCTAATTAGAGAAATGGAAAAATGTCTGAATCTAAATTTAAAAGAGTCCATCCATAAGAGCTATGGGTGACTAAAAGTAATTAAGGCTATCAATTAACTAAACAGATGTGACAGATTAACTATGTGGTTCTATCTTTGATGCAATTTTTTTTGTTGTTGTTTTGGATACAGCTGCAGTTTAAAGTCATTTAATATTGTCTGAGATACATCTGCTGTTATTTTGAGTTGGTATATTTCATGTTGCAATTGCATTTAGCACTGGCTGACATTTAGTTTGCATAAACAATCAAAAGTGTTTACAGTGCAGAGTACTTGTTCAAGCAAGACACAGTGCACTGAAATGTATTCAAAATGTAAGATTTAAGATATGCAGATAATAAAACAAAATTTTATACTTCCTTTTACTCTAATTTGTGCTACAGACAGATTTAGATTAAAAGAAAAAAGGAATCAACTTTCATTAAAAAAAATAATAATAATCCAAAACCCCAGACAAAATGCTAGCCAGTTTTCTTCCACAATATTTTATTCTTCTTTAAGGGGAGAATTTTGCTTTTGTTGTTTCCAACCCTGAAAAGCTCAGACGTACTGAATTCCTAGGAGTTACATTCCACCTCTTCTCTCCCAAATGGAAGGAAGAAAAAATGCCAGTCTTATTCAATCTCATTAATTGCCCTTGGAATATCTTAATTATGACCACTTCCTGCTCCTCCAGAAGCTGTACGAAACAAGTCACTCTTTGCATTAGCAAGTTTAGTTATTTCTTCTAGAGAATGAAAAGAGCCAACAATGTGCCGTTATGGCCAAGGAGGCCAGCAGTATCCTGGGCTGCACTAGCAAAAGTGTTGCCAGCAGGTCAAGGGAGATCATCTTTTCCTTCTGCTTAGACTGGTGAGGCCTCACTTGGAGTGTTGTGTCCTGCCCATTACAGGAGAGACAGGGAGTTATTGGACAAAGTACAGCAGAGGACTGTGAAAGCTATGAAGGGACAAAATGGTCTCTTTTACAAGGAAAGGCAGAGAGATCTGAGACTGTTCAGACTGGAGAAGAGAATGGTTATTAAGGGAAGGTACTTAGGAAGCTTGATGTTAGTCCTGGGAGCCTTGTCTCCCTATATTCATTCCCTGAGAACAGCAAAACAGAGGACACCTGTTCACTTCAGACAACTCCCATAGGACCTTAGACTAAGGGAGCAATCCTGAGGAAAAAGACTTTTTTTGGTTTTTTGATTTATCCACCCCAAATTTTGTATGCTCATTTACTTCTCATACATCGAGGGTATGAAATTCAGAGTCATGCCACAATTTAGGTCAGCTAGTATTGCTAGAAGAAAAAAGCCTAAAAGTACTAGGTCATCTTGTCTGTCCTCTGCTTGCGTGGGATTATTTCCCACAGCATCCATGGATATGCCACCCATAAAGTCAGCAACTGAGTCTGAATCACACAAACAAGGGGGGGGGTGGAAGCTGTGTAAACTGTGTAGTATAAGAAGATAACATTTTCTCCTGTGTTTTAAGGACAAGGCTTGAATCTGATGATTCCTAGCAGCTGGAAACCTAAAAATTTGAGAATTTTTCCAGGTAGTACTGTAGCTCTGTGGTGTCTCCTTTTGTGTTCCCAGAAAAGAACATATCTTCAAGAAAAAAACAGATGAGAGAAAATGTCAATATGCTTAGTGTAGAATTATCATACAGCTACAAAAGCACCCAGCCTGCAAAGCCATTACATTTGGTCTGGCATTACTGTTTTACTGTGAGGTGAAACATCCGTATGAAGAGCCTCATACTGTTTTAAAACCAAAATATAGATTCTAGGTATGAGATTGAGAGATGAGCACCAATAAAGTCAGAACAGCGGCATCAAAAAAGTGACTACTCAAAACCACCTCTTGTCTTTCCAATTACACATGGCAGTTCAAATGAAGCCTACTAGTTTTGGCAGTGTTCAAGGCATTCGACACCTGTATGCTATTTTCAGTCACTGTCATAAATTGAATCATATTTTCTATCTTCTATCTCTCTCAGCTAAATTAATGATTTCTTAAATATTTAAAAACAATACTTCTAGTAGGATACAACTTTTTCTGAAAATTTGATTGAAATTAACAAGTGTATTTACAAGTTATTAAGTTATCCAAAAAAACTGAATTACTGAAATATTAAAACTGAATCACATGCATATACAATCATCAAATACTTTTTAATATAGAAATTTGTGTTAAAAGGAAGATAAAAGGATTACATTTATTAATATTTTTTACAATTAAAATTACAATTAAAATTTTAAAATTACATACAAAGATTCTAAACTACCAGGTTTGCCAAAAAAGGCAGAAAATTTAAAGCAGATCTACATATTACAAAATGCTGAATACAAATACTTAATACTTCAAAATCAGTTCAGCTAATTCCTTATTAACTGCCTCCATCTTGGGTTTCAGTACAGCTGTCTATCTGTACGATTTTCAAGTAATTACTGTTTTTACTGGAGTAATATTAACAAAACACATATAGATCCTTAAATGCTTATGGTACTGATGTTCCATCATAAACATTGGATTATAGTCAGTTTTTCTGGGGAAGAGTCAGAGAAACTTTGGGCCAACAAAGAAGAACTTTTCAAATTTTTATTGGGAGAATGAGGTGGTAACTTCATTTGAGTCATATATGATGTAAAATAAATTACTCTTGACAGACCATCAGTCCTGCTGTAGCTCGTACTGGGGAATAAAAGTAGTTTTTCCATCTTTTGGTTTTATTCTTATTTAGCTTAAAAGTTCTCTTCAGGATGCTCTTTAAGTTCTACAAGAATACCCCATGATAATAGCAACGAGGAAAGTAATCTTCCATCTTTCCACATCTCACTTAAGGGATAGCGATGGCCCAGATACTCTTCTGTCCACTTCTATTCATGACTGTGAAGCTGTTTACTTGCCCTTTATAAAATAACGGCCCCTGATGTAAGAACAAAGTTGATCTTTCTCTGTGCCAAATTCGTGGTCAGCTGTAACTTCCTCATGAAGTCCATGAGAATTCAGCCCACCGTTAGTCTCAGAGCATGAAGAAGTGGAAAGTTTTCTACAAATAACTCTGTGTGCCATGTGGTTTGAGCTCTTCATGTAACACATAACAAATTCTGGTAAGGAATGATGTCCAAATAAATGATAATATTCGTTACGCTGTTGTGTTCCACACACTGTTCACCCACTTTTGGGAGATTATATAGCATATTTCTAGAACTGTCCACTCCCAGGATTTAGCCCAAGTATTTAAGACTGTTTTCTTTCCTTGCTAAGAAAGTAAATTAAAATTGCTGTAGAGTCTTTTTACATATCATGAACGTTAAAGCATAAAGCCAAATGGCCTTGCCAGGAAACAATCCCATCTGTTTTCTGACCAGAAACTTTCATGTTTGACTTCTACCCAAAGGCTGGAATTAAGTATACTTTATTGTGTAATGTTTAGGAATCAAAAACTTATAAAACTCAGTGGGTAAAATCAGCTATAGGCAAAGGCATTTTCAGAGGGTCTTGTCTCACAGATAACAGTGCTGAGAAAAGGGAATCCATCACTTACTGTCTGTTGGAGAGAGGAGCAGATTTCCAGAATAGATCAGAGGAATAAACTATCTTCTAGAATATCAAAGGATCTTGAGAATAAAAGAACTGAACTATAATCTCTATTGACTTCAGTGCAGATGGGCCAACTTGCTTCAAATTAATGTAGTTAAATCCTGGTATGTGTTTAAAACTACTTTTGCTGACAAACTTAGATGAGAAACCTTCTGATTCTTACACTGAAAGTACTGGCACAATGCCTTTTACAGTAAAAATATTTCTGTGTACACATTAGGTTTTTATGTAAAGTGCATTGTTTATACTTCATAATTTGATTTAAGTTAATAGAAATACCGAAAAAGAACATTGTACTCAGTTGAAACATCAGTTGAAGATTTTTAAAATTATCGTTATTTGTTTCTTTTTCTGCAACCTAATGTGTGTTAGAAAGCTTCTTCCACTTTTAAGAGCTTTGCAGGCCTCAGTACATCAACTGAACCAAGTGAAAAAACATTCCTTCCAAACAGCATTATAGTGTGATCTGCTTCTAATTATTTCATCGTGTATTCATTTGTCTTTCCTTTTAACATCTCTTCTTTACACATTTGTATTTGTGCATGAAAGCCATTTTATAGTTGCTCTATTGTAGAGTCATATATTTCACAACAGCTGAGGAGATGTGTAACTGAAAATATGCTGAAAATCTCTGTGTAGTGGAGGCTGCTTGCTGTTAGCCATCTAAGAGTATTTGTCCCTTGCAGAGATATTAAGAAACCACTCAGCAAAATAATACTGAGCGTGTCAAGTTCACGTTACATGCAGATACCAAAAGCGGGTTTTGGTTCACCTACAAGATGCATCTAGCTTCAGTTAGTCATTGTAGCTTCCTGTGGAGACAGACAGAGGCACGTTGCAAGGACCATGCATTTTAGATGCCCAACTTATGGTGAAATAGACTGTTCATTAGAGAAGGATAATTCTCTCCTGTGGTGATAAAAGAAGCTGGGATGGACTAGTTTAGGCTAGACACCTAAACTTTGAACTGTCATGTTAAGGAGAGATGGATCTGCCTCATCTGTTTGCAATTACTGAATTTTGATTTTTGCCCTTGTTTCCTTACTCAGACAGTGAATATTTCTGGTGAGGCCCCACTGATTGTGCTGTAGCATAGAGAAAAGTGGTCTCAAGTTGCTACCTCAAATAAATATAGTAAAATAGATAATAAAAATAAAAGTAGATTAGCAAGTACTTCTAGAGCAAGGAAAACTAAAGACAGTAGGAAAAACTAAGCCAAAGGAAGAAAACAACTCATACACTCAAATTACTGGAACTGTATTTTTTTCCCAATAAAGAATGAAGCTGCATGGGACAGATTCATGCTGCTCTAGTGACGGATGCCAAGTGCAAGTCTGGACTCCTCACAAAGCAGCTGACCCAGATAAACAATTACCAAACAGAAGGCTTGCTTGTATGCATTTGTATTTTTGGCACCTGCGATGCTGGACAAGTGCTGCAACTTATACAGTTTCTTCCCCAGATGGTGGAGGAATGGCTGCAATTTGGGATGACCTCTCCCCTGTGCAGCCCCAGCCTTGTCCCTTGCACTGAAATTGAGCACTGCTGGAATCTCCACGTGTCCCCTTCCTTCTGTAGGAGGTTGTGGGCACGGCCAAAACTGCGGTTTGGGGGATATTTCATTTCTTGGAAGGAGCTGGGAACTTGAAGGCATTCACTGTGCTTCTGGGAGACTGCAAACAGCAGAATAAACTTGGCTGAAAGTGGGGCCACTTGGGAAAATTTGTCTCATTCCAGAGTCTTTTCTGGAAACGTAGTACACCTGCACCACAGTGGACTCTCTAAATAATAAGTAAAGACGCGTTATTTTATATATACATATGAAATTTATATAAATACATGTTTTAGAAGTATTTCTTCTGAAAGCACTTGCTTTTGAATGTATAGACGGCTAGACCTCAAAAATGATTTAAGTGCTTTTCTTAAAAACAGGCCAAATGTTTTAAAGACATCTGTTTTTGGTGAGAGAACACTGATCGTTTTGTAGAGTATTTATATATATCTTGATACTTACACTTTTTTAAAAAAAGAAAATATTTATTTTGTGGTTTCTGAATCAAACAACATTAAGGATGTTAATAATGAAAGACTGGGCATTTCTTTTTTGAGTATTTTTTTTTTTTTTTAAACATAGGGTAATTATTTGTGGATCTAGACTTAAATGTAAAATGAATTGAATAGGGTCAAGTGTAGGTGGGTGCCTTTAGACATGGAAAAAAAAAAAAATAAAGATCCATTTGTTTGAGAAAGACTTTACAGAATTTGATTGACAATTAATTATAAGCCTGAATTTCCTTTAATTAAAGTTAGTATAAATTAGAAGTACTTCATCTGAATTTAGGACAAATGCAAAAGTTAAACTGTAAAGAGTGTAAGAATAACAAAGCCTTTTTCATATGAGTTTGTAAATTTCATATGAAGTGCACAGCCTTGTGAAAGTTCCATCTTTCCCTAGCAACTGGCTTGCCAGATGATTTTTGGTGGACAGAGGGAACATACAAGAGATTATTTGTCATTTTCTGAAGTGGGCATGTTTTAAGTTGTCATTGCAATCCTCAATTTGTCCCAAATTTGTCGAAAAGATTTTTCTAGTTTTGCCAGCCTTTCAAATGAACTCTGGCTGAATTTATGAACTATAGGCTGACTGTCAAGTTAACTGTTTCCTCAGGTTCCACAGAAATTTTACTGTTTTGTTTCAAACCATATAAAATTAATGATTATGGTTGAATATTACATTGAGTTTTTGGATTTGCATTAACTCAGAAAATCAGAGCTGAACTCAGTGTGTGAACCCACACTAAATCACACACATCATACACAGATAAAAAACCACCAGAAAATACATTGAGCCCTGGGGATTCAAAACTGCTGAAGTTCTCATAGCTTCAGTATACGAAAAAGAATGATACTGCAGCACCAAAAAGTTCATGTTGAGAGAACAATACTATTTCTGAAAGCAGTGAATAGCCACGTTGCTTTGGGAAAACATGCCACGATTTTGTCATGAGATCTGTATATAGACTATTCAATCATTTGAGCTCAATTTAAAAAAAAAAAAGGACAAAAGCACTGTAAAATTTTTCCTAATCTATATAGAATCTAATAATCTGACTAACAACACATAACCAAAGGCATGAAGAAATATTGCACTTAGGTACATTAAAAAGCTGAATTACATAGAAAATCCAGAACTTTAGCTTTTAAGTCTCCCTGAAATCTGTAAAAAACTCTTGAGTTCCCGCATCAAGTAATAAAATAGTCACTTCTTCTGTTTCAGGAGAATGTATGAGAAAATTTAAGTTTTTGGAGTGGCTTAGTCTCTTAGAAAAGGAGAGCAGTTTACAAGATATTTTTTAACGTGTTTTATGCTTTGCATCTTATGTATTGTGAATTCAGATTAATGAAGTTGGCCAGCCTGTACTAACAGTTTGATAGTCCCTTTCACTTCACAAACAGGGCAGAATATTTCAGCTTAATAAGTTCAACTTGGATATTAATAATGTTTCATTTTATAGCTCTTTTTTTTTTTTTTTTTTTTTTTTTTTAACTGTCATGCTGCTGAGAATGGAAACAGTCAGAGAAATTCGCAAGTAAAGGAATTTAGTAAAAGTGAATGTTCATCATATCTGTAAGGGAATCCGAAGAGTATACAAGAAAAAATGAGGGTCATCATTCTTAAGTGCTTTCGCTGACATGGAAATAAGTACCATGCTGATGAACAGCAAATAGTCCTGCAGTAGTAGTTCTTATGTATGTGAGGCAGCTGACATCCCACTACTTTTTTTTCTCAGCAAGTTAGCATTTTGATAACTACAATTTGCAATATAAAAAAACAAGTAGATCAAGCTGCTGGGAAGGTGTTTGCAAATACTTTCATCTGTAACAGCTGCTTGAATTATTATGTTCATTCAGATCCCACAGAATATCTTCAGCCTTGGCTGAATTCAAGGGGAATTTTGCCTACATCATTTCAAATACTGTAGGACTTGGTTCTTTTCATTTTCCTAAGATATTTGATATGGGAAGAAACTCTCAAACTGTAAAGACTAATCTAAAAATTTCATGTTGCTTCAAAGTCGTATTTACTTTAAGAGAATCTCTCTGCAGAACTGAACAGTATGTAGAAAATTTTTGGACTAATATTCTCCAGATTTTCAGAAAAGAAGAAAGCTGATTAGCAACATATTTTAGTTTGAAAACACACTAATCAATCATTTGCCATTTTCCAGGTAATATTTCTCATATTTCTTTACAGCATGTAAAAGAGTGTAAATGCTCAACATGAAAGATGATGGGATTCAAATCACCCAATATTCATTGGGTGGTCAAATGGTCAAAACTATTTCCCTGCACTCATTAGGGGAAGGGGAGAGCTGAGCACTTGCCAAGGGTGATTTAGAATTTCATGTGTTAAGATGGTTGTGTTGTAGCAAAATTCATCTTTCTCCTCTGTCACAAGGAGTGCCTGGTTAGGCTCTAGCTTTGGCTAGATATTTCAAATTCAAATAATACTATACAAACAGCCTGAAAGTGGAAGTGGCTGGTGCCTTTCCATTGTGCTGGGCCGCCTATTTTAATCCAGCCCATTACTGATTTTCCGGTTCCTCTTGCCAAGGCTCTTCAATATCTCCACTGCTTCCTAAGCATTTCAGCCAAAGAAGCCTTCACCACAACTGTATCTCTTTGCAGCTTTGTAGCTGCCGTCCATACCGCAAACAGTCCACTACTGGCTTAACCACTAAATATACATTCACAGACATTGCTTTTTTATTTCTTTGTTTTATATTTTGCAGAACTAGAGAGACATTTCCAAACATACAGAATACTATGATAATTCCCCAAAGTCTCATTTTTTTCTAACACTGTCACCTTTACCATATATATTATGTGATCAAAAGATTCTTAAGATAGCTAATGATGTATTTATTTCACAGGATATGAAATATTTCAGTATTTTTTTCTGGTAAATCAAGCAGATCTGTGAAAAGGTTTTCATCAAAACATAAATGGAGCAGTTCAACAATGCTGTCTAAACCTAAGAAGACCAATAAAAATCACAATGAGCCTATTATAAAAAAATTATATTGTAAGTCCCTTCTGGGGACATTATGGAATAAAAATAACATTCTGGAGCATTTGAGCAAACAAAAGCTTTTGTTTTTCTCCCAGATTTTATTAAAGTATTTTAAAAGAGCATTATGTGTATCACCAGAGTTATTCACACTAACACACAGGCAAGGTTAAGGCTACCTTGGGTAAAGGTGTAGATATTTTATAATTACAAGATGAATGAAGCAAATTTCTGATTTTTTAAAAATTTTTTATTTTTTATTTTGCTCCTAATTTAGAAACTCAAGGATTTTTTGCGCCAGTATTATTTCAATGATATTTAAGAACTGTCAACAGTAAGTGATTTTGTAAGATGCTGACATACAGTAACAAGACATAGCTGGTGAAAGCTTTCATTTCCATTTTACAGAATTGCTGCTTCATGCTGATTGAAGCAGCTTTTCTTTTTCTATCACACAACATTCACTGTTTGAATTATGTTTAAGTCATTTACATTTTAACACAGGTGATATATGAATGGAAATTAACTTCAAAAGAGCAAAACCTCCCACAGTGTGGGAAAGAATCCAGCTTTCATCAACTGTATAGCCAAATGCTAGTGAGACATATCGTGCTAACTCAAAATTAATTCAATATTTGTTGTAGATATTATAAAATTACTAATGATGATTCTGTAGTTATGGCTGAGTACTGTATATTCACAGACTTGATACTCATTAAAATCTACAAATAAAATATGGGGACAGGAAAAAAAAACAACAGCACATATTATAAATACCAGTTAGGAAAATACAGTCTTCTTAAACTAATATGTATGTTTTATTGGGTTAACATGGTCCTGTGACTGAGGAAAGGAGAAGCTTGAAGGTGTTCTGCTATCTCTCCAGTCCCACTGCAGATTGAAGGTCTGCAGACCATTCAATTGTGGATAACACTGGATTTTCACAGCACATATTTGCACATGTTGAAACTTGAAAAACCTGTGTAATTACTAAAGTACAGCAGAAGAGAGTGGGAACTGTTAGGGCCACCCAAATGGAAATAAACATGTAAAGTACACAACTGAACTCAGGGCATCTGTAGGCTACCCTTAGCCCATGCAGACTGGGGTAACATCTGAGAGCTGTTCCTTCTATTTCCAGTAAGAAAATCACTATTACTGATACAGACTGCTAGTACTAGTGCCACTGTCCTCACTTGTGGCTAAAAACATACTATTCCTGAATTAGAAAAAAACTGAAATATACTTTTAGTTTATAATGTAGAATAAGTGGATGAGAAATATGAAGAAATACTGTGCTGAGATTAATATAGAATGATTTATCTTTATGGTGCAAATCATGGGCATTTTCTTTATACAGGAATGATACACACAGAATATAAATAAATAGAGTATGAAATATGTCTATTGTTTTCTGCATATATAAATTAAATGTAGAAATGAGCCCAAACATATATTTCTGTCCTAAACCTAATAAGATCTTTCAAGAGGATTTGCAGCCCTCTAATATTTTGTTGTTTATGCAGAAAATTTCAACCACCAGGTTTTTACCTTCATGGTATAAATAATTGCAGGAGGACGGGGACAGGTGTTTAGAAGAATTCAGATTTGAAACTCTTCAAACTAGAAAGTGTCTCTGATGAGAAAGCAACTTTTGTTTGCTTTATGGCTTTATCCTGAAAGAGATCAGAAAGATGTTGAGGACTGTAAAGTATGTATTTATATGGTTATTCCATTTGATTTAGCATTTGACAGGGTTTATAGAAGTTTAAAATCCCTCTACATACATTGAATTTCTGAGTGAAAGATGAAACTTCTTTTCTCTTTGAGATATGGTTTCTTGGTTTACATGAAAGAGTTCAACAAATTCAGTAATGCGGAATAATACTTTGTTGATTTTTTTTAATCACAATATGTCCAGTAACTAGTTCTAACCTGAAAGAAAGAAAAGATAAAATTAAGATGTAATTTTATGGTGACCAGAAAATAGACCATGAGAGGAACCTTGTGTCTGATTTTTTTCTGAGCCCAGCCGAATGAAATGAAATGAAATATTTAGTCTGCTATCAAAAGCTGATGAATCAAGTTCTTATCACAGAAGTAATTCCAATATGGTATAATTAGATTGAGTTCTAGAATGTATTAGCACCTCCATAACAAAGATCACTGATTTGAATGTTCAGGACATTGAAGATTCAAGCCCATATCAGAATTTCATGAGGTCATTTTTCCAATTTCTCTGAGAATATTTGTTCTCAATTAGTAGCTGAGTTGTCTGACGGAAGAAGAAATTTTGTTTATATCCAACTTTAACTTTCAAAAGACATCTAATATTTTTTCTCAAAATCTTTATTTTGGCCATATCATAGTGCACGTTTAACAGAGTTTCACTTAGTACTTTAAAAGAACATTCAAGTGCCACTGGTAATAAAATATATTGCTTGGGGTTGTTTTAAATTTATCTCAGTGTATCTAAAACTTTGATCTTTGGCTTATCAACATTCATTCTCTGAGGAAATAGTACATGTCATCTTCTCAGTTCTGCCACTATAGACACTAACTTCTGAGCCATAGCTTCTTATGTGCTCTGGGATGGACTGTGGATCAAACTGTGGTACAGCAGCTTGGGTTTACCATGACATGCAGAATGACAGGACAGAAAAGAGCATGTCGTACCATGCAGCTGCCAGGTACAATTGTGTTGTTTAACAAAGAAAGTAGAGGCTCAGACAAGTCTTGTTAGAAACCATACATATGCAGCAGCATGTTGAAGGCTTTTCATACCAAGCATGCAGCCGTTACATTACTCAACATACAAGAGTGTACAGAAATGCAACTCTAATAATGACCCAGGCTGTGGGGATCTTTGTCCATGAAAACTTGAAAGCTTGTTTAAGTGAACAGGGAAAATTGGTGTTAAATCACAGAACACAAGGATTGTCTCAGTACTGACTGTGACAGCAGATTAATTCATCTACCCCTCTTTTCTTGTGCCTTGAAAACCAATCAAATTCAAGCATACTGTCACATCAGTTTTTCTAATCTGTTGTAGCAAAAAGATGATATGTTTATATAGACATATGAAAAACTGAAAGTTGTTCTGGCTTTTTTCTGCTTAGACATATCGGAGAGCACTCACATGAGCTGCTCACAAGGCAGATCACAGCAGAAATCTATGGAAAGGATTTTTGAGCAGTCATATCTGGAGCTGAGGGTAGTAATCTAGGCAGAGCAAATGGACCTGGAGTATCCCACAGCTTCATATGATGAGACTACTGCCTCTGCAGTGCCTTGCACAATCGATCAAGGTGCAACCCTCATTGCAAGACATTTGAACCATGAGTACTTGGTTTATATCAGAAATCATAAATCTGCAAAACATCAGTGAAGACAAAGAGCGAATGGGAAAAAAAGAAAGATGGGGAATGCTGTATTGTTAAGACAGCACTGATCACAGTCTGTCTCACCTTCTGAGTAGAAGAGAGCATCCTGAAATTGACAGGAAGTCAAGAAGACAGTGTCATAGAATCATAGAATCATAGAATCATAGAATCATAGAATGACCTGGGTTGAAAAGGACCATATTGGTCATTCAATTTCAACTCCCCCGTCATGGGCAGGGTTGCCAACCACCAGACCAGGCTACCCAGAGGCACATCCAGCCTGGCCTTGAATGCCTCCAGGGATGGGGCATCCACAACCTTCTGGGGCAACTTGTTCCAGTCTGCCACCACCTTCTGTGTGAAAAATTTCCTCCCAGTATCGAACCTAAATCTCCCCTGTCTCAGTTTGAAACCATTCCCCCTTGTTCTATCACTATCCACCCTTGTAAACAGCCATTCCCCCTCCTGTCTATATGCTCCCTTTAAGTATTGGAATGCCACAATGAGGTCTGGAGCCTTCTATTCTCTAAGATAAACAAGCCCAGTTCCCTCAGCCTTTCTTCATAGGAGAGGTGCTCTGATTATCTTAGTCCTTCTCTGGACTCATTCCAAGAGCTCTGCATCTTTCTTGTTCTGGGGGCCCCAAGACTGCATGCAGTCCTCAAGATGGAGCCTCACAAAAGCTGACTAGTGAGGGGCATTCACCTCTCTCTCCCTGATGGCCACTCCTCTTTAAGTGCAGCCTAGGGTATAGTTGGCCTTCTGGACCACAGAGTGCACACTGCTGTCTCATGTCTAGATTCTTGTCTGTAGTAAATCAAGAAAATGCCTTTCCTTTGTAAACTCCCTGCTTCTTCTCACATTCTAACCTCCCAGGCAGGACTAAATTAGCTGCAGTTTGGTCTGACAGGATTTTCTTGTTCTTTTAGGAATACATACAATTAAGGTCTCTCCCAAACAAGCACAAAGCTCCTGTGTCTCTGACCTCTGCTGTATGAGATTAGAGACAAAACAAATAGATCCTCTTCTCTCTTCCCCTTTAATATCAGACCTACTGCAGACTTCCAGGCTAAATGCTTTGGTTCTAGATCAGTCTAGAAGACTAAGGGTCAGCCCATGACACTCATTGGTTCCTTCTTTTAGATCACTGAACCTTTCGTGCAATACTTACATGTGATAAGTACATACATAGAAAGCTGTTTATTTGCTGAAAATCCTTCATTTTTCCCATCAGCCATCAATCAGATATCAGATTTACTAAACAGTCCCCAGCCATCTGAGTAAAGTATAAGTTGGAAGCTTTATGAAACTTCATCAAGGTCACATGTTGATCATATATACTTGTTCTACTGTATACATTACAGTCTTGACAGTCTCACACTTACTTCTGCTTTTCTATGTAGTAGTAGTCCATTCCTATGAGTTCAGAAAAAAACCAAAAACAAATAGAAAGCAGGGTCATAAGAAGTGTTTTGACGGTAGTTTAGAAGGCAGTCATCCAAAATGCTGCAGGCAAAGATGTGATCTCTGAGAGTCTAAATGTGACAAAGGTTCAGCAATACCACCATCCACTCTACATTTTTCATGTTATGTTTTGTTTATCATCTGCAAGATGGAAAACAGATGGTAATAATAGGTTTCAGAATAACGGATGTCGTGTGGCTTAGTGGTCCTGACCAATTCTATATGGCATCTGTCCTACTGCCTGACCAGTCCTGTTCAGCCATGACATACACTGGTGGAAACAAATCCCTCAGCTGGGATCCATGTGCTGTGGTGTCATCATGTACTTCCAGTTTTTTTCTTGCATGCCTTCTGAAAGACAGATTTTGAAGAGTGTAAAGGAAATAAGTAAGTATGTTGGTGGTAAATCTGAAAACTGGGTGCAGATTTAAGCAGCATGGATGATTTCTTCACCCAAGTTATGAACCAAAAATGTAAAGGTTATTGAGTTTTTCCTTCATTCATTCATTATCTCCTTCCTTTCTCAAATTCACTGAGAGACAGACTCTCTACTACCTGCTGTTGTACCTGGCCCAGATTGGGTCCATATTTCGTTAGGAGTGTAAATGACTACACTTATGTTGCCTACAAAAATGCACAGAAGTTACTTGCCTTGATTTTACTCTCTAGCTTTAAATAATCAACTTAATCAACTGTGTTTTACCTCACTTTTCTAGAAAAGAAGGTAATAGCACATTTTTTTCTCATCCTGGTAGGTTCTAGAAACTCGGTAACTTATTTTGGAAGGTAGTGGCTTTCATACCTACTGACAACAATTTTATAGCCTGTCTCCTGTGAAAGATTGTGTGCTTATACAAGTTAATTATAACTGAAACTTCTTAACCTTTCATTTCTGTTAAGAGAATTTAAGAGAGTTATGCTAAGAATTACCAAGTAAAGCTTTTTAATGGCAACCAGTGCTTAAGTCTGTCTATTTTATGAAGCTTATTTCTAGAAGGTAGGTTTAGAAGAAAATAAGTTATTTTTCTATTAAGTTATTTTTTTTATTAAAAAAAACCCAACACTTATTTAATCAGTAACAATTCATACTGTTTACAGCGCCTAGTTTTGACTTCCCTTCCTATGTGCTGAACACAGTGTGAAAAAATGGTAATTATGCAACCAAGCAAATTCACAATACAACATGTAATATCACAACTGACCATAATGGAATGCTCACGATATACAGATAGCAATTAGAATCATAGAATCATAGAATCACTAAGGTTGGAAAAGACCTAAAAGATCACCCAGTCCAACCGTTCACCTATTCCCAATAGCTCCTACTAAACCATGTCCCTCAACGCAACATCCAGTTTCCAAACGCATCTCTCTCTCTCTCTTTTTTTTTTTTTTTTTGTTCATTTATATTTCAAAGTAAGGCCTCCAAGACAAATTTAAAACAAAATATAAACTTAAAACAGAACCCCAATTTTTATTTTATTGTTGGGAGTCGGGCAGCCATGTATGTCAGACAATCTAGGCCAGAGTTATTCTTGAGGTCAATTAATAAAATGCCTGAGTAGTTCAGAAGGTGACGTGCACAGGATAAAGCAGTATTCTAACATTCAGAATGGATTATCTACTAAAAATTGAGAATCCCAGAGGGTTTCCATATATCACCACAGGAATTCTGCCTGTGGTAAAGTAGAGCTGTTAATCATTAAATCTGTTTCTCTTAGAGATTATTTTTCTCTTAATAATACTTTCCTGTTTATTTCTTGAAATTGATAGTGCTTCTTTCAACCAACCTCCATTCTACAGGAATGCCATCAATTTTTCCAGAGCTAAAGAAGTTTATTTTTATTTCTAGCCAGTAGGAACTGGAGTTGCAGAAAATGAGAGAAAAGTGACAGCTGAAATAAAAAGTCAGCTTCAAATTATCACTGAACTCCGTGTCCTGAGGATCTTGCTGTTGAAGCTGGGCTGCTTTTTAAGCATTGGTTCATCCTCAGATAGTAAGGGACCCTCCTGGCTGAGTTCTACAAGGTAAATTTGGGGCTCCCTTGTACACACAGTGGATTTTGGTATTACAGCATTCAAACGACACACTCTGACCTTAGCAGAGCACCATCAACACTTGCAGGTGAGATCTTTTGCCAAGTAGAAAACCAATAGTAAAAGAAGAGGCAAGTCAGCTCCTGCAGCATTTGGTTTGTTCTATTCAGATTACAAGTACAATAAACTAACTTTCAGACTCAAAAAGCCTAGGGCTTAGCATCTTACAAATTCAAGCCAGCCACTCCCCAGGGAGGGTTGCCACTCCTCAGACACCTTCCCAACCCCACGGCCTCTCTCCTCTTTCTGACACTTCCAATATCCATTTGCTCTTCTCTTCTCCCACAAATGGGTCAGGAGGAATTAGTTTCTCAGGGCAGGGGGCTGCTTCTGGTACAGGCACCTCATTTCTTGCCTGTTCTTTGCTAAACAAGAAGTGCTTGAGATTAACTCTTCCCACTGCCATGAAACCACACACTTGAACAGGCATAAGGAACACTCGTTCCTTAGGCAAAGGATGCATTCATCATGCATAAGAATTGTTATTAACTGTAATTCAACTGGGCTAAGGCCAACTCCTATAGACACTGCTTTTCCAGTCTGTGCTGTCTTTTAAAAATAAAGTGAGATATTCTGTGGTGCACAAGACAGAGTGTATGGCAACATACTTCAGGCACATTCTTACTTCAGATAACATGCTTATTGGGAAAGCTATCAACAGATCAGCTAAGGTTTGACCTGCTGAAACATACCTCTGAAGAATTGGGACCCCTTTAAGAAAACATGGCTTGAACGCAATGCAAGTTTAAGTCAGGGGATTCCGATTGTTTTTATCTTGAAATTAAAAATGATTGAAATGTTGAAAGTTGATCCCGAATCAATTGCATTTTTTGTCAGGTTCTGAGAGTTTTGTTTGTTCTCTCACCTTTATAACTTCAATTGTTAAATACCAAGTGTAAAAAACTGAAGTATATTTGTTTTCAGAAGTTTTCTTCTCTTCCTCATTTCATTCTAATCCTTTCTGCAGTTTATAGAAAACAATACAAAAAACAAAAACAAAACAAAACAACAACAACAAACCTAAAAGGAAAATTTGATGTAGTGTAAATTTAAGAGTACTAGAAGTGTTCACAAGTCTAACACAGCAGAATAAAAAATGGCAGCGAGGAATTCAACAGTTTGGGCCAGGTAGGCTAATGTTTATTGAGGAACAAGTTGGAAAAAGGTCACAAGATGCCTGATTCTGACACAAGCAGAAAAGAGGCTGCTGGCTGAAAAAGTCTTTGAACAACCAGAGCTCTGGAGACCAAGGAAGGAAGTCCCTTCAGCAAAAAACACTTTGAAGTAACCAGTTGAGAACTAACAAGAAGCCTTGAAATACACTGTAAATTTACATATGAAGATACTATGTCAATATAATAAATCAGCAAAAAATCTGAAAGTCTTTAGTCAGAGTGCATGCAGAGTTGGTCTGAGAGCAGAAGAGAACATAGCTTGATCTGCAGTTTTGTGCAAACCACTGGAACATCATTTCTTAGAGGAAAATTGCAAAAAAAAGTGCTAAATCTTCTAAGATAAATTCTTAGCTACACATTCATAGTGTCCCTGCATCTAAAACTCTTAAGGAAAGCCTAATACTTGGCAAGAGAACAAAAAAAAAAAAAAAAAAAAAAAAAAAAAAAAAACCAACCAAACCAAACAAACAAACAAACAAAAAAAAAAACCAAAAAACTTTTCTACAGAATCCTGGCAGCAAAGTACAGCAAGATTTTCATTACATAAGAATAATACATAATTGCTGGAACATGTTTATTTCCCTATCTTACAAGCCCTGGCAAATTAGCAGTGCTATAGAACAGCAAAGCTCTTGGTGCTGTTACTGATGACATCAGAAAATTGGAATGTGTCTGCAGCACATCTACTGCAGAGTTAGCAGTCATTCTCTGAGATGAGATGAGGTGTGAGAAACTACTGCGATTCTAATGAGGCCACTTCTATCTTTGCTAAATACACTGTTTATGTTAAAGATGTTTTACGGTCACTTAAAGTCAAACCAGAGTGTGAATTCACCTGACATGAGAATGCACAGCTGTGAGAAAGACTTCCTTCTCAGCAATTTTTTTTCCTTAATACCTTCACTCTGGGAATTTTAAATACGTTTGCTTATTTGTCTTAGTCAAATTTCCTTCTCTAAAATTTGTTTGAAAACCTTGAGTCATAAACTCTGTCTCAAATAAATATTGCAAAGTTAATAGACAGCTAGACATATCCAGCCCCAAACACCTCTTCAATTCTGAGGAGATGTGTAAGGGTCATATCTAGCTGCACTTCACACTCCTGTGACACCACCTATCAATAGCAAAACACTGGGATGAATTTCACTCAGACATGACAGCATCACTTTTCCACCAGAAGAACTCTATAGAAGGGAGAACTGCAGCAAAGCCCAGATGAATAACGTGACAGTAAATACAAAGCAGCTATAAAGGGCAGATAATTCAGACCTTCTAGGAAGACCCATAATCCCACTTCTGGTGAGGACTGCTAAAATTATCCTTTTCGAGTGGCAGAAGCTCCTGAAATCATTCAAAGTATCACAAACTCCCAGTGCCAGAACCGCGTTTCACAATGCCACCTGTAGCATCACTGGTCTTCCTGCCTCAGCACACACTATCTCTTCCTTTTCCTTTTTCAAATGCCAATAGGCACTTTCTCAAAGCTGTAGTTAGAGCCTTGGACATTCTAACACAAAGCGCACAAACAGCAATTGTTCATACTCACTTTTCCCAGTAATAAAATTAGCTCAGGTTTCCACATAATTAAATCTTTAAACCCTAATCTCAAATTCACTTTAATGAACCAGCAAACACATCATAGTCTAGCTTAACAGTTTCATGAATGGGTATAACTAATAGCTGAAACATGGTAGCTTCTTAAGCAGCCTCTCAGGTTAGTTTTAGCTTCATGTAAGACCTTTTCTCTACTGCAAAATGAAATATTAGTTAAAACCACTAGGAGATCAAACAAACCTCTTTGCTCTCATAAATGTAGGGATACTGGTAAATGTGGGTAACTAGAGTTCCTTAATCAATAGTCTCAATGTTCCTGGTACACATCGGAGAAAATCATCTCCTTCAATGTGTTTTCTAAGTGTTGCAAAGCACAGATATAGCCAAGATAGCCTAAGTAGCTCCCAGCTCTTTAGGGTACTTGCCAGTACAGCTGCAAGCCGTTAAGCAGCTTAGCTTAACAGGAAAGGAACAGCCTCTTTAATGACCTTCCAGTTACAAATCTGAAATAGAAGGTTATTTTCCTCTTTCACCATCCTTATGGTCTGAGTGGTAGAGTTTCTTTTAAGAGGACCTTAACCCTCAGTCCACCAGGAAGATATCCTGTCAACAAATATTTTCTGCATGAATACTTGTTTAGTTGTGGTCTCAGCACTATCATTATAGGAGTACAAAGAACTACTTCTGAGGTAAGTAATTGTGTGAACATTATTGGAAGCCCATTCATTCTGGAGAAGGTGATGTCTGCTGAAAAAAATGACAGATTAACCATAGATTTCTCAAAATTTATTCCCAATGTATGACTTGATCTGTGATGCCAGGGTGAGTTCAGGAGTCAAAGACTTGGAGTCAAGTAGAGGACTTCTTGACAGTGGAGTTTGTTTTACTTTTTCCCTATTCAAACCTTTCTGAAGATTACGTAAATCATTTTAACATAGAAAACCAAAGTTATGCAAAATGCTTATAGTGAAACCAAATACATACTACAAACTTGGAATTCAGCATCAAGATCAATGCTTGCACGTCTTCTGTGAACACTGCTTTGAGAGAAGTGAGGACAATGTAAGGCTTTGAGGTGGAATTATGGAAAGCAGAATGTTCGGCTGAGTTTCACATTGCATGCGTTGGGTTCATTTCAACTTGAGAATTATGCAAAATTGGGAGCATGAAAATTCTTATGGATCAATAATGGGAAATGTACTGTAGAACTGCTTCCATGATTCTTTAGAGTTCCAGGGCTAGCATTTGGTGTTGTTTAGTGTATGGAAGTTTATGATTTTCATAACTGAGGCATTCCAGAAAATACTATATTGATGAATTACAGCAGATCACATTAAGATAAATTATCTGTGTTGGTAGGAAGAAAATAAACAAAATACAGAAGGACACAGAGAAGGCTTATATAAACACTGGCCTGGGCACGTACAGCTGATTTCTAGGAAACTTAATACATAGATGTATACTTTTGGAGTTAAGATGCAAACTGGATTTTGAAATATCTTTTAGAAGGCTCCAGCAAAATGAGGTAAAGAAGAAGCTTATAGTGTATATATAGACATTTTTAGGGCCAGATGCAAAGAAAACAAGAAGTTCTCAATCTTTATAAGACAGCAGGGAAGAATGAATAAAACAAACCCAAACCAGAAGATCGTTCTATACAACTTGACATGGCTAGTGTAGTGTGGAGTTTGTGAGGGTGAATGAACCAGAAAGGCAATAGAGAGAATCAATATTCTATGCAGAAATAACAAAGACCAGGGCTAATCTATGACCTGGATAAAGATGGTGTGGCAACAAGTTTTTTAAAAGCACAGAGTGTGTAGGAGAAATACAAAAACCACATACTATTAAAAATAAGTAAATCAGAAAAAGCAACATATTTTGCACTTAAAACAGTCAAACCCAAGACTTCCCCCTCTTTATTTGCTTTAATACATGTAATATAATGTTTAGAGTAGCACAAGCATAAATCTGAAATTTGTAACATTGACCACATAATTTCAAAATTTGGTTTATATCTCATTGCAGTGCTACAGGAATGCAGTGAAATTTCCACCCTTTAAAAGTGCCAGAGGCTTCGTCTTCTTTTTGAATAAGAATATGTTAGATAAACCACATGTTACTCACAGGAAAACTCCTTACATATATATGTACTCCTTACATGTATGTAATAACATATGTGGTACTCATGTAAATAATTCCTTCAATTTTTATAAGTCACTTAAAAGTCTTTGTGCTATTGAACCTGATGGAGAAGAAAGAACATACCATTTGTTAGCAGGAAAGAATAAGAGTTGTTTATCCATTGAAGATGGCTAAGCAGAAGTAAGAGAGGAAGCCCAAATCCTATCAGCACCTTCAACTCACAGCAGAGGCAGAGCTGTTTCTGCTGTCAGCAAGTCCTAGATGCCTAAATCAGAAATATAAGAAAGTAACATTATGTAGAGATACCATAATGCACATTGTGAGGAAGCTGTCTTAATACAGATAGATAAGGATGCTTCAGCACTGACTAAGGGCAGGAAGATGAGAGCTCAAAACTACCAAAAAGAAAAAACAAACAAACAAACAATCTCAGACACTTGTATCCCTGTCGAAATTACATGCTATCTTTAATAACTGCTTCATTGTTCATGTTTATTCACTGAATCTGGATTTGAATCTTACTCTTGTTTTATGTACCTGGGCATTCTGATCATATATTTACTGAGGGAAAACCATTTCCCTTTCATAAACTTCCATATACTTCTATTTTCCCCTGCCTTTTAATCATGGTTAATGTTGTCTCCTCCCCCCCCCCCCTTTCTTTTTTTTTTTTTTTTTTTTGGAAGATGACATAAACTGTGCATATATTTGGCTTATAGAGCTACTAATGATCATCAACACAGGCCTAGATTTCTCACACAAGCATGGATCCATATCCCTGTTTCTGAACTAGTTTTATAGTACCCTTCTCACGTCATTACTGCTCCAGCCTACTGGAGGGCCTTTTCATTAAGTTAATGACATTGTTGTGCAAGTCTAAAACTAACATTTTAGGAGGAGTAAATATTGTGTTGATCAGGAGTATTTAAGAAAAACCAATCGTGCTATCCAAGTGTTTATTTGAAAACTGTAGGAACAATATGAGACTCATTTTTCAGTACTCTGATATGATGTGTAGTATGTGGAAATTAGCCAAAAGTAATGGGTAACACTGAAGTAACATCACTGTGAAGGAAAGCACTACCATTATACAGATCAAATGAAAGAACTCTGGGGATGGAAATGGCTGTAAATCTGAGCCCTAACATTAAATTCATACATGTATACTTAGAAATACTGCTCTCTGTCATCAATGAAACAGTGGAGCCTTTGCTGATATATAACAAAAGCAGGAATGCATATTTTTAATGGTTGATCATTGCTCAATTTCTTTAGATTATATGCTTGGGAAGGCAGTTACACTAGGAGTAAATATTTGGAAACTACTGCATGACAGTTTTCTTATAAAATGAGTCTTGCATACTGAAATGAGCAGAAGCATTGTGGAAAATAATGATTTTGCCCTTTCAAAAAAAGAAAACTGGTGCACATTCTAACAAATATAGCACTGAAATAAGAATGTGCATTTTAGCTGAACTGGTGAATTAATCCATTGAGAATCTGAAGACAATGTTAGAAGAAAATACCTACGGAACCAGAAAATCTTCTGGCTTGTAATCATTTTTAGAAATCCAGAAAGGAAGACTTTCCTTGTTGTATTAAATCTATCTGTTATAAATATCACTTATTAGCAAGCGTGAGTTCAGATAAAGTTTGTTATCTCTGCTTGAACTGGCCACATCGTTAGACTCACAGAACATCTTCAGTGCATAATCCTTCTGTTGTTTGTTTTTATTATTGCTCTTATTACTTCTGTTATTTGCATATTTCATTTTTATTTTAAGTAGAAAAACATTTCCACTGAAAAAATGTATTTACAATATCATGGACCATAACTGGCAGGTGTAATCTTGCTGGGAAACCTTGTTCACACTCCTAATGCAGCAACAATGTTGTCTGATAACTATAAACAGAAAGGAGAATTCTTGAAAGCATGTTGGATAAAAACAGCTGAAGCGATCAGTTCTGAGAAAGATCACTGGTTACCATGTTTTTCTTATTTGCAATCTATCTCTGCAGAGAAGATGAGAATTTTTCAAGAAACGAGAGGAAAGAAAGTTTTAGATGTATGATTAAAAAGCCAGGGTCATGGAGAAATTCTTCAGCCATGCTGAATTCTGGTCTGATCTTCTGTTTGTTTGTTTGTTTGTTTGTTTTTTGGCACAGAGATCTACAAAAGTTCCAGCTCCTCATAAAAAAAAAAAAAACTAGTAGCCTGTGGCTTTCACAGAAAGTGCTGTTTTGTAGTCTTTAATAGGGGTAAACTTTTGGCAAAGGTCATAATTCCATGTGTTCATCTATATTTTATCTCATGTTTTACCTTAAAAAAAAAAAAAAAAAAAAAAAAAAGTCTACTAAATAAACAAAAATGCCCCAGACCCAATCAATCAACTAATCAACCAAAGAAGGAAAAAAAAAAAAAGCAAAAGGCAAGCATTTTTTTAAATAAAACTATAGAAAGAATGTACAAGAAGAGAAAATGGTCTCCAGTATTAGCTATTCTGGTATTCTTATTGGTATTCTTTCTTTGCAACTAGTTGAATTCCTCCTTTAGTGCACTGGTTCATGATGACTCTGATAATTTTATTTTCAGAATTGATATCTCAGACCAGATTTTACTATAACAGACAAAACTGAGGTATTTTTCAAACTGAGAGAAAACTTGCTTTTCAGGTTGATGTTCTACCAATACCCACAGTAAATTCCATAAGGAAATTTAGTGCCACAGTGCTTCTCTAATAATCTGTCATCTGTCTGAAGAGCTCAGAGAAGACAGAAATCTTAGGCATTGCTGAGGGTTACAAAGGGCTGGCAGAATTAAAGTGAATCTTAGACAGAGGGGCCAAATGTTTTTCAGACATGTCAGCACATAACTGATGAACAGTTAATCCTTCAGTAACGGGTTAACCTGTTGCCCTGTTTCTAACCATGAGAAGTGTTCCTGTGGGGAGTTCTCTCACTTGTCATTTGGACTGTCAACCTGCTATAATGAGTTTGCTTCAAAGCCCAAGCTAGTGTACACATTTGAGCACAGTTACATTTCTCTCTGCTGCAGACATTTTATTCTCAAATCATTCTTCCCTTATCACCTCTCTTTCTCAAATACTTTCCCAGAGCCTGGTTGCTAGTGGGAAAGTTCTGTGTTGGGAAAGTTACTTTTGGGTGAAAGGGGAAAAAGTCAGGTTTGAAACAAAATTAAAAGAATATTGTAGTTAAACTTTTTAGATACAGGCACTTGCTAGAGTCTTGTGAGGACTGTAGTCATTTTTCATCAAACTGTAATACAATTGAGATGACTGGGCACTCTGTATACCTTCAGACGAAAATGTTTTAACCATCCAGAACAGGCAGTGATTCAGTGGAGAGGTGGAAAACCAAGAAAGGAGATATAAAGCACACCTTCTCAATGGTTTCCCAGACTTCTGAAGGAATTGGATGTTCACACTGCGAGTCATCTCCTGTAATGCTCAGTGTAAGAAAAACATAGTTTGTCTTTAATCTGCTAAAAAAAAGCAAAAAAAATTTCTTCCAATACTTTGGCTTTTATTTTTTTCCTGTAAGAAACCTAGATCTGACTTGAATCACCAAAACAGAATAAGCAGATGCTGAACAGCTATACCTGGGAGAGCATAGCCCTCCTTTTTCTTTTAATATAACCAAACAATAACCCCAAATGCTGGAAGAGGTATTTCTGAATTTCCATCATAGGCTGCAGAGCAGGCACTTTTTTTGATGTACACATTTTTTTGATGTACATTTTAATTGGGTAGTCATCTGAGAAGGGAGTGTGGTCTCAACTCTAAGTGCTACAATGAAAAATGTATGCAAGTAAAAGCAGATTCTTATACTAAGGGCCAACATTCTTGCCTATATGAGTGTCCTGCCTTTAGCCTAGAAGGCATAGCATGTATTTGGCTTATGGATATTCTCTGGCAGGTTACTCTCATAGCCTGCCCTAAATATATTCTTTCATCTTTCAGAGGGTGATAATTAACTAGTAAGAAGCTTTCAGAATAACCAAAGTTTTCTTTGACAGAACCAAAGCCCTCTGTCATGTGGGGAGTTTAACTATCCCATAGTGTTTAATTTTTGTTTGTTTCCATAAGAGATGTTGTATTCTAACTCTATGAATTTTTGGACAAATTTCTTCTGCTGATCTTTCCCCTGGTCTTCATGAGGAATCTGTTGCCAGAAAAACCTAAACCTCATGGTTGTAGGTCCCCTTTTTATCCTCCTTCTTCTGCCATCATGGCATTCCTGGGCGCTTGGGTAAGAGTTGGGTGCAGCACCTCCTGAGATGGCCATCTTCCTCGAGATAAACCCACAGAAAAGACTGCTTCCTGGCCATTGATCTGTGGCTTCTCTCTCTCTCTCTCTCTCTCTCTCTCTCTCTCTCTCTCTCGTTGCCCCTGGCCTTGTCCATCTGTGTCCCTCAGACAAAGGATTTCTCAACCCTTTCCCAGGACTTGCTTGGACTTGTTCATCTATGTTCCCAGCAGGCGTTGAAACAACGATATAAAAGAATAATCTCTTACATGAATTCATGATCAGATCACAGCTTCCAGCTGAGAGACAGACATGGGAGAGATGAGCAGAGTAACTTTTATGAGTATCATTTGAATAACTTTTATGAGTATATTGCTCTGGAATGGCAGATACCATATAGATATTACTATTAAACTTTCATTTGACTGTGTATTGTGTTCATTCTTTTTCTCAGAAATGAGATGGAAACAATCTTCACCATAAAAAAAAAAAGCAAAAAAAAAAAAAAAAAAAAAGGTTGATAACATCTTCTGAAACATTGGGTACTCTGACTTGTTAATAAAAGTGGGTTTCTAAAGGAAGTTTGATGCAATCAAAATAGCAGTGAATACTGTTTCTTAATGGGTTGTTTAGGTATCTTTTGTCAAAACTGCATTCCAGCTTCATCTTTGCCTGATCATCTAGAGCTCTATTAAAACAAGTATTTTCTGAACTCGCTATGTAAATCAGTTGATATATTGAGTCCTAATAAGGTAGTATGACTTGCACAAACAGTTAAACATGTGAGTGCAGAGATCTTATGAGGGTGGATTTCAGGGAAAGAGAACTTCACTGGTGCTACAGGTACCCAATTCTTCCATTTAAAAAAAGAAAAATTGTTCAATGCATTCATCATTATGTTTCTTTTGGATAATATAGCTACTGAGCTCCTGAGTATCTCCACTGGGAAGATACAGTTCAGTGTTGATACACACGTATTGGTCTCTCTTCTGGAACATAAAAGACTAAGGCTTCCTATGGTAAGATGCACAACAAATAAAGCATTTATTTCCAGAGAGTTTCCAAACTCAGCCAGAATTTGAGTGGAGGAGACCAAAGATGGGGGAAGATTTCAATTTAGCAAGTGATTGATCACAGTTCACCTGTTTTTATCCCAAAGAAAAACTGTCTATACAATTCAGCTGTTGCTGAATGGGGCCTGTTATGAATCCAGGCTTTGGTAGTAAAATCACAGCAATAAAAACATGTCTTTGATGTCCAGCCCAGTACATAAAAACCAAAAGCATGCTGTTACCAAGGTGAATGAGTGAATGGTTTGGGTTAACGTTTGAACAGTTACAAATGTCACAGGCTTGGAAAGATTTAAAAAACAGTTGAAATATCAACTGAAGCCAGGTTTCTGGTTTAAATTTAAAATAAATGAAAATATCTAGTATATTTTATGAACTTGTCAGGAATGAAGTTGCATTTTTGAGAGTCTGAAAAATATCAAGAATTAGTACTTGTAGTTTAGGTAATGACAAATAAGAGCAAAGAAAAAATTCATGATGCATTATCCTAAATACCAGGCTATGCAGTAGCAGTTACATATGTCTGAAGAAAGTATGGGGCATGATATTCATACTGTTCTTCCTTCTGATAAATGTATATTAAGAGAGAGAAAGAGAGACAGCTTGGGAGTTATTGTTCTCAAGTAATAAGCACATGATGCATAAGAAGATAGTCACAGGCTTTAATTAAAAAAAAAAAAAAAATCTATTTATTTATTTATTTGTTTGTAAGTGAGAAGCATTTTCCATAGCCTTTCCTATAGGAAGTTGCAGGTTGCTCGATTGGACTAAGTTATCTTCTCTGACTCAGAATAGCAGCTCAGCATTTCACAGAATCGCACAGAATTGTAGGGGTTGGAAGGGACCTCCAGAGAGTCCACCCCCCCTGCCAAAGCAGGTTCCCTACACCAGGTCGCACAGGTAGGCATCCAGGCAGGTCTTGAACATCTCCAGAGAAGGAGACTCCACCACCTCCCTGGGCAGCCTGTTCCAGTGCTCCATCACCCTCATCATAAAGAAGTTCTTACGCACATTTGTGTGGAACTTCCTATGCTGCAGTTTCCAGCTGTTTCCCCTTGTCCTGTCACCCTTCACCACTGAAAAGAGTCCGTCCTCACCATTCTGCCCCCCACACCTTAGATACTTATAGACCTGGATCTGGTCCCCTCTCAGTCTTCTCAAGGCTGAAATTTGTTCTCTGTATGCTTCATTCCCTGGTAAAAGATGGCATGAGAATGAGAGGAAAACTGGATTGTGTATATTTACCAAGGGAAAAAAAAAAGGGGGGGGGGGGGAAGGGGGAGGAGGAAGCTAGTTTAGCTGTTAAGAACTGCTCCATGTTGTGGTTGTTATTTTCCCTCACTGGTGGGTAGTTCGTCCCTGAATGAAGAGTGCAGCTGGAAGTTTCCATTAAAACAGTGCTCCCAAGGGCTGTTAGAGTTGCAAGGCATTAATTAAATTAATATATGTAAATATGTAATATATGTAATTCATATTCTTCTGCATGAGGATCTTCTCTTGTGTATTTTTCAGGATCATTAGGGTTCCTTGGTAACAATTTACTTTTCTTTAAACTCTGCAAGAAGATGTTAATGGACTATTGTGCACTCTGCCTTATGATGCTAGCATACAGAATCAAGACATCTTTTCTTGGCAACAGCTGAAATTTTCAAGAAACATTAGTGACTATATCAAGAAGCCTTATGTGACTTGAGTGACCAACTAGATAGCAACATTTCCATCTACAAAGACAAAATAATCACAAGTGTTGTGTTTTGTTACTGGGAGAAATATGAGGAATCCTCAAGCTCTTATTCTTTCTAAAGATTTAATTTTGTTGTCTTTGTGTGTTCCTGAATATTAATATTAATATTTCACATCCTGAAATATGCAGCACTTAAAAAAAAGGGATTTACAAAGATAGAAAATATAAAAGAAATACACTGTTTTGGAGTAGTAATATGAGACAGAATTTGACAAGGGCAAGACTGTAAAGTGAAAGTTCTGTGGATTTAGGGAAATTAAAGCATGATCAGGTCTTCAGCGTTATGGTTCTTTGTCCCCCTCTGGTGACTGAAAAGCTGCAGGTGTTCATGAAGCAATACAGCAGTTGGACTGAAATTAGGGATTTTGCTGTTACAACTGATCTGGTTTATTAAGTTACTAAGTTTATTAAGTTTATCAAGTTATTTTCAATTAATTTTGGACTATTCTTGTTTCTTCATTGCTAGAAAGCCATGCAGGAGTATAATATTTCATGAACAATACCTGATGCCTCTGGTAACAGAATAATTCACACTGTGTGTGAATTGTCTTCTGTGCTTAATGGGTTGCACGGGAGGTGGATGCAGGCAACATCCTTTCCTGTGGCTGAATGATTTAGCTTTTTTTTTTTTTTTTTTTTTAAATGGAGTATGAGAGTAGTGGGTACTGTTATTTTACAGTTTTAGAGGGTATTTTTTTCAAGGACAGTTGAAGTGCATACCTCTTGTATTTCTAGGGAGAAGAATGACATGCCAGTTCCTTCAGAGTAGGAAGCTGGTACCCTAGGGCTGGATTATGTTGCTAGGAGATGTAAAGTTTAGCTTTCCTCAGGTGACTCTTTTTAGAGTTAGTATGTAGGAAGACACTGTTTTTTCTTACATGTATCTGATGAAAATGTATGTACAGCCTCATCTTCCATGTAAGACTTTGGTAGGCAAACAGGACTTTAGATGGGAATCTTTCTTGGCAGTCATTGGGTCAGTTGCTATTTAACTTCCTATCCTCAGGGTAGGTGCAGTTCTACTGATGTCCGATGCAAAACATGTAAATATGAAGGTACTTTGTTGGCCTCAGGAACTTTGATACCTTCACAGAGAGGAGGGACCTTTTCTTTTGATGGAGTTATATTTTGAGCATATGCATCTAAAGTACCAATGATATACCTGTTTACATTGAGAAGTTAAGCAGAAAAATACACCACAGATGGTATTCCATCTGGCATAAATGGGGATAGTTGTTGCCTCTGCTATACTACTCACCAGACTGTGTTATCTGGATCTTGAACAGTGATAGCAGATACTGCTTGGAAATCTGCTTCACAATCTGCTTCACTATTTGCTGCTTACTATTAGTTATACTATTACTATTTGGTAACTGAATTACCAGGGCAACATGTAATTAGATTGTTTTAATGCCTGTGTCTTTATTATATGTTTATACAGAACTCACACTTCAAAAGTTGGAGCATCTCTTTATAAACTAGTGTAAACTCTATAGTGATTTTCTTCAAGTGCAATATTCCTTCAATATTTTGGATATGCTGGGTCTAATTTAAAGGCCATGGTACTCGTTGGTCTCTGGAAAGTATTTTCATCCATGATCCTAGGGTAGAATTGCTTTTTGTAAAATATAGGAACATTTTTATTAGACTTAGGATAACACATAAAATTAATCCTACCACTAAGAACACCTACACTACGTTTGCTGCATGTTCAGACAAATTGATAAATAATGCTAATGTGGAAAACACATACCTGAAGCTAAACTATATTTTTAGAAAATATTTGTAGAACCTAGCTATGCCACAGAGAGAAATACAAAGTGCAAACTCTTAGAGCTTTTTTCTTTTACTCACTAATACTTTAAAGTAGGAAAAACTGTAGTAAGGAAGGTTGCTGGATCATCACTGCTGCAAGAATGGCCATATGATTTTAGATTTTGCCTATTTATCTTTACTAAGCCTAATATGAGGCGAAGCTTCACATTCAGCATTGCTTCAAAAAGCTGCTAGAGGTTTGTCTACCTGTGCATATTTGACAGCTGTAGCTTCCAAAAAGACTGGAGTGTCTCCAGATACTTCATTTTATAACACAAATATTGACAAAAGTGAGAAGTAACAATGTTAAGATCATTATTACTAAAGCCAGGAACAGCATTCAGATATTCAATCTGTGACTGCACAGGAAGGGTTAAGTATTCAGGAATGTTGGAATGATATATCATTGCACACTCTCTGTGACAGCTATGCCTTTTATTTATGGTAATTGGGAAGTAATGGCATTCTGTCAGATCACCTGTGAAACATCTGGCTTCAGTTTTGGTAAAGTAGCGCATCAAAGGAGTTATAATTTATTTGACATTGTTTGGTACAGGTCAGAAAACATTTGGCTGTCAATACACCAGGTAGATTTATGGATATGCATGGACAGAAAGAACTGAAGAGATTTCAGAGAATTAATCAAGAACAATGCCTTTTTTCCTTTGATAAATCTATTAGAATTTTATTTTTAGTCATCTTCCCAAGACAGATGAAAATTCATCTGTTTTTGATGGCAGAGTACAAAGTAAGTGAAGAAGACAAGCCAGAAAAGATTGCTTGTCACCAAAGGGGAAATTCGTGTTTTGATTGCTCTCTATATAGTAGATATATTAAAGATACTGCATGTTTATTCAACACCCAAGCTTTAAGTAATTCCTTAGCCAAAACACTTATATAAATACATATATAAATACAATATATAAATACAGTATTCATGTACTTTAATTTAGTACAACTGTTGATAATAATTACAGAATCGCAGAGTAGTTGAGGTTGCAGGAGACTCCTAAAGGCCATATGATCCAAGCCCTTTCTCAAGTAGAAACCCAGAGAAGGTTGCTCAGGGCCTTATCTGGGTAGGTTTTGATGATCTCCAAGGAACAAGACTCTTTAACTTCTCTGGGTAGTGTGTGTTAGAGCTCAAGATTTAGGGCCCTCAGGTCATTTTCTGCAGTACTGAACAGTCATTTTTGTAATAAGCATCATGTCCCCTTTTTTTTTTTTTTCCCTCCAGCTTCTTCTAACTGCAATGTTTGGTGTAAATACCATTTAAGAAAAACTTAATGGAGTTTCTTTCTCGCAAGTGAAAATTATCCATTTAAAGCAGTCAAATAGTAGGGGATTTCTTCTGAAGGAAATACGTGAGATTTCTTTTTCTCCTGTCCCATTTGTACTGCATATTCATAGATAAACCTATCATGATGTGTCAAATAGTGTTTCTAATCTGCTTTCTCATTAGTGCAGATTGAGTTTTAAATGTTTACCATATGGAAGATACAAATGAGAAGCTACTAAGGTCAAATACAGGTAGAGTGGACCAATTGTTTGCTCGTTACATTTTTTCTTCTAGTCATCTGGTTTCAGTGCATATTTTGAATACAGTATCTGTGATGTGAAAATATATTATCTGTGTTGTATGAGAAAGCAAGAAAGATGCCTATTCTAGACTCTGCTTTAAAATTCTATTTGCTAGTGTGAGTGGACAATAACTGGTGGAAAAGGCAGGAAAGATTTCTAAAACACACAGTCAGGGCTGTTGCTTGCTGCTCAGATTAGGGGGCTGGAGTCTGTTTAGAGGTGAACTGCTTCTTCCATATAGGGGAGAGGGGAAAGATAGAGATGGAGTGTAATAGAGGTAGCATGTGAACTAGGTACACTTGCTGGAAGGTAATAGGAGGTACTGCTGGAATCTAGTGTTTCCCACTTCTTCAGACAGGACATCTCTGCACACCGATGCCTGGCTAGCAGCAGGAATAATCACCTTGGCTCTCTGGGGGCTGCAGATATGCAAGGTGAACAGTCATCTATGTCTATGAAGAAGAACTGAAAAACAGGTAGATATTTTATTCACTTAGAAGTGGAAACAACCTGAACCAAGGTATTTAAACCAACAATTCTAGCAGTAAAATATGAGACATGAGAGGTGGTAAAGATTTCATCCTAAAACCTCCAAGATAGCTCTAGTATGTTAGAAGCCCATCAGCATTTTCAGTACATACAGAGACTGAATTTTAAGCAAGTCTAAGTTGATAGTTTTTGAGAGATTATTTTGGAATTTGCTTCTTCAGCATCCTCTGAAAGCGATCTGATTTCTGTAGCTGAGGCAAAATTGTCCTGACATCGTATTGGTTTGTGTCATCTGATGCTCTCAGCTTGTGCTGAGCTCAATGAAAAAAGGAGGGTGTAGTTGAAATGCTAAGTCACAGCTTGAAGCAGTGATTGAATCTGGTGGGAAGGCAGGGCCAACCCAGGGGAGCTCAGGTGCATGCAATGTACCGAGTGACCAGAAGGGTGGAGCCAGGAGCTACCCCTTCCTAGACCTCATTTAAGGGTTGGCAGTGGAGGCAAGGGCATCTCTCGCTGAAGATTCCTGACTACCTCGGGCCTTCCAAAAGGTAAGCAGCTCTTTTCCTTCATTTCTGTGCTGGATTTGGGCTTGTTCTCATTGCTGTTACTAAACGTTTTGACACCCTGCTGTTATTGTGGTACTTTTCATCCTACTATGGCATTACAGGAGGTCTGGTGATCCAAGAGGGTTTTAATGCCTGACAGAACTGTTTATCATTTCTTCAAGTTCTCTGACAGCTTGACCCATAAAAACAAATAAAAAAATTACTGAGGGTTATTTGAACTCTGCTTTGAAGTCTAGTTTGTCTACTTTATAGCAGAAGAAAGCAGACAGTATTTCATAGAGATCTGATGGAAATTTAATATAAAAAAAATGTGGGAACTAAAAATAGGTGATGTTGCAAGAATGGGAATTGCTAGTTTGCTCAGGGAATAAATCTCAATGATGCTTTCATTCATAGTTTTTCCTTATTTTATTCTGGTGCGAAGTGTTGGGCAGAAACCCCTGTCCTTGCACATTGCTAAAGCATCCACCACACAGCTCCTGTGAAAATAGGATGGAGAAAGTCAGGTAAAGTGTAAGAGTCAAAAAAATACAGTCAGAAGTCTCAGCAATAAATATACTGAGTAGGTCAAGGTGATTATCTTCACACTTAAAGCTTCAGAGAATCTAGGGCCATTCTAAGGAAAGCAGAAGTGACAGTAAGAATATTTTATGGAGTACTAACATGCAACTTTATAATCTGCAAGGCTAGGCATAAACCTTTATAAACACTATGTAGAAATAAATGTAGATGGAAACATAAGCTGATGAACAGGTTTTTTGTGTTAAACCTGGAGTTATTTGAAAGAAGGTAGTATGGGAGTTAAGGCTAGAAAAATTCCCCTGAGGGCAAACACTGATGGCAGTAAAGACAATGCTGCAATTACTTGAAATAAGAGAAAAGTAAACAGAATTTAAAAGTGGAATTCTGTTCTTGAAAGGAATCTGCTTTAGGCAGGGAGTAATGGAAAGGACTGTAGCTTGGAAAGGAAAAAATGGCAGTGAGGTGAAAAAGAAAGAAGCATCTGGCAGTCTTAAAGGAAGTGGCACCAGGAGGTACTATTTTATGTTTTTAACTGAATTCCATCTTGCAATAGACTTGTATACTAATATACCAGTAGGCTCATCAGCTATCATACTACTAATTTCTTTCTGTGGTATAAGAAAAGAATCAAACACATTTTATGTTGGCAACATTTTGCATACCCCTTCCAAGGGATAGATAGGGCTGTGTAACCCTTACCTCCTGGTCAGCCTTAATAGGAACATAAGCTGAATTGGGCTGTAAAGGTCTTCAGAAGTTCTTACTTAAAACACAGTTAGCTTTGAGGTCAGACCAGATTACTCAGTCTTGCCAGTTGGGTTGTCAGTAGCAAATGAAGTCTTGAAAACCTCCAGGGATGCAAACTGCACAGCCTCTCTGGACAGCTCCTTCCACTTCATTCATATCATGAGGATGGACAAATTTACCCTTAGATTCATATGAATCTCTCCTTTCCGATCTCCTTTCAGTGTGTTGTCTCTCACCCTTCTATCATACAGTGGTGTTTTCATCTTGCCAGTGACCACATAAGCACTGAGGACCTGTACTTACGTGTCCCCATATCATCATCCAAGGACATGGTAATACTAGCAATGCCCAAGTCTCATTGTGTTGCAGCTCCAAGGGACTAAAGTGTATTTGAATCATAGAAACACCAAGGTTGGAGAAGACCCGCAGGATCACCCAGTCCAACAATCCACTGATCACCAATAGCTCTCACTAAACCATGTCCCTCAACGCAATGTCAAATGTTCCTTGAACACCTCCAGGGTTGATGACTTCACCACCTCCCTGTGCAGCCCATTCCAGTGCCTGACAACTATTTCGGAGAAGTAGTATTTCCTGACATCCAGCCTGAATCTCTCCTGGTGCAGCTTGAAGCCGTTCCCTCTAGTCCTATTACTAGTTACGTGAGAGAAGAGGCCGATGCCTAGCTCAGTACAACCTCCCTTCGGGTAGTTATAGAGAACATTTGTATTTATATAAAGACCTTATCTTTGTTTTACATTCTGTTGTCAGAGTAAGAACTTGCAAGATGTAATGAAAACACTGCAGAAGTCAGAGATTTGGTCTTGCTAACTTCAAATATTTAGATGCTTCTCCAAGATTTCATGGTGCTGAAATGGAAATCTTACAAAAATTGATGATTTCTGAACTCTTTGCTTCCTTATTTTTCCCCTTGGCAGCTCAGCACTCGGTTGAAAACAGATCTGCAAAAGAAGAGTACAGAACAAAATTAATTTTACAAAAAGTAATTTATAAAGACTCTGTGTAGATTTCTGAGATAATTGTCATTATTCAGTAATAATAGTGGTGAACAGTATCCAGATAATCCAAAGAAGGAAACGAAACAACTAGAACTAGCTTTCCCAGTTATTTTAATAGGAAGATTTTTAGAAAGACACTGCACCTTTATTTCCAGTTGTCTAGCACAGACAGAAATTTCCAACGCCATTTTTGAAGCTTATCCATGCTTTGAACGTTTCTTTAAAGCAAAATCAGAGAACTTCTGTTAAAATTTATCGGACATAATTAGCCAATAAAATATATATTGAAAAAGATACTATATAAAGTCGTAAGACTTGGTAAGGTTTACAGCAGGTCCAATGAGATTTCATAAAGGAAAATAGGCTGAAGAAAAAATATTGCATTAAATGTCTTTATCCAGAACTTTATTGACTGATAACTTATAAAGAAATCACTAGAGAGGCAAAAACTGAAACTAAAGGCAGGGATTTGCAAAGGACTCCCTGAAAAAGTGTCCTGAACGTTTGCAAATAAGTTAATACCCAGATAATGCTAGGTGAAAGCTCCTGGTACAAATGTGAAGAAAACTGTAGCTAAAGTCAGTGTGAACTACACACGCAGGCTGTGTTTCAGGTCCTTGAAAAATAAAAATAAATCCTCTTTTTAACAAAGACGCTTTCACTTCAGTCAAAAATGCTTAAAGTTTCCCTCCTATGTGCCATCTGTGAGGCATGGCCATAAGCTAAAGCAAGGACAGAACCCAGTCTGGATCTGTGAAGTTACTCATTGCCTTTGACCTATTTCACTGATGAACTTGAATAAAAGCTGCTGGCAAGCTAGCTGGAAAAAGTATGTTCTAAGCTGATAAATACCTAACATGCAAAGCCTCTCTGGCTTCAGAGATGAACTAACAGATTCCAACAGCTCTTATGACAGCAAAGAGGAAAACAATGATTTTTTTTTTTTTCTACTATAAAACAAAACAGGAGAAAATCTGCAGTGTTGGAGTAAAACAATGTCACCTTTTCTAAAGATCAATTAAATAGGGGGGGGAGAAAGGGTTTTTTCTTATTGTCTTCTTTATTATATGACACGTAAGAGAGGATATAGGCAAGTGCTGTTTTAAGGTCATTGGGAATTTAAAGTTCAAAGGAGTTCACAGAACAAAAGAAATTAAAGCAACAGTGTGCTGGATCTCCATCCTTACAATAGAGTTCATATCAGTGGCTATAGAAACATTTCAAAGTTTAGTATAGAAGCATTTAGGTATATCTACTGGTTTTTTATATGTTGATTTAAAAAAATAAGTAGGTGTTTGCTGAATATGGAACAATGTGAGCAGTATATATGCTAGATATAAATGAATACTTTATTTCTTTGGTAAATTAACATTTTATATGTAGTTGCACAAAATTCCATTCAGTATACACAGGCATGTTAGCTGAAACCCATGTTTCCATTCTAGCTGATGGTTAAACAAACAAACAAAACAACAAAACAAACAACTCTCTTTATATGAGAAATGCTAATATTTACTGCTGCTCATCTTGAAGAGTGCATAGGAGCTTTTCTACTAATGTAGAGTACTAATGTGGAAAGCTGCTGGTTTAAATGCTTTTTAATTTTTGCGGTAGTTACTTGAACTAGACTTTATTGAAACTTCACTGAGTGAAGGGATATAAAATAGAAAGGTAACTTCCAGAACAAGTCTGATAATTCATTAATGTGATTAGCTCTTATAAGAGATGGGACACTTCTCCTTCTGTAGGTGTTTGTTTTTTTTCCTTCTGTCTGAAATAATCCTAGCACTCTATGATGTGATTTCAATTGAGGTAGGGAAGTTGTCAAAAGCAGTTTTAATATTTAAAATTAAATTGTTAGTTGTTAGAATAACCACACAAACCATGGAAGGGAAATTCCAAAGGAGTTTTCAGTTGTTTGCAATGGATCATGCAGTCAACAAACCAGTTCACAAACATAATGCCTCTGCGTGTGTTTGTAGAAAAATAGAGCATTAGCAAGTGTAGTAAAAATCTTCCCAGAAGAAGAGCTATGGTATTTTGTGCCCTTCATCCCTAATAAGTGGGAAGTGTGTGTAGTAAGCTTTGTCTGCAGTGCCTTAATACACCCAGCAGCTCCCTGCAGTCAGTCTTTTGAGGTTTCTGTCCTCGTGCACCTCAGTTATGCAGAGCAGGTGATATGTTCCAGATGTGTGTTGGAGGCTCCATAGCATGTGAAATTCTTTTCACTCCTTCTGCATTGGGTCAGCAAACTTGTCCTGTATAGTTAACTTGCACAGGTGTGCAGTGAAATCTGCCAGGTGCACACTGAATTTACTGTCGAAGTTTGGAAGAGCATTACCATGTCCTTGTGTGGTACTTGCTATGCACACACTGCTCTGCCTCTGGAGAGCCCACATTGTGGAGCTGTGGGACATCAGAAACTCTACTGGATGTAATACCATGACAGCCTGAACGAGTGACTGAATCCTACTGAAATAACTGTGTTACAATGCCAAAGAGAGAATCTGCACTAAAATAAAGAAAAAACTATCTTGAAAGTGTATAGTATTACTCCTACTTTAAGGCCACTGTTACAGTCTTTTCCACCCCAGGCACTCCTTACCGCTAGATGAAATCTGCCTCTAGCTCATTAGTGAACCATTCAGTGTGCCTTCCTATTATTACATCAATGCTTATTATTCCAGTATGGGGAAAGAAAGAACATACTTGAAAGAAGGAAAAGAGAGAAGACAGTTGGGGGACTGATTATAAATACATTTTCTTAGCTTTTTGAACTTATTCTGTCAGAAAGATTCATAAGTGAGCAATATAACAGTAGGATAATTAAAAGGCCATTCTTCTGGAATGTCTTCAGAAGCCTCTGTTTCTGGCATTCTGCTAAAATAAAAGTCAGCATACAAAGTTGCAAAAGATTCTATTTTTATTTTCACTCCAGTGATCTTCTCCCCTGCTATCCCAGCTCAGATTTCTTTCTTCTTTATGTGCGAAACTGGGATAAATGAAGCACAGATCAAAATACTTCAGCTAAGAGAGAAATTATTGAAAAGATTGTTGCTCTAGTGAGGATTACTGTCTTCCATATTTTCTATGACTACCTTCATTTTTTTCCAGAAGACCTTCCCCAGGCAAAACTTAACTAAAAAACCTGTACAAATGGGCCAAATATTCCCAGGCTGTCAATATACAACAAAGCTCGTATTGTTCCTCTGCCATTTTGAAGAAAATGACAAATTATTTTATGTTCAGGTTTTAAACAGACTTCATAGACCCAGATCTCTCTTCTTCAGTTTATTCCATGTTTCCCAGGTCATCTCACAGAAACAGCCTGTGGTCTAACCATTTCCAAGTCTGTGCTTTTATCACAAAGACAGGTTTGAGAAGTTAAATAGTCTCACAGCTTTTCAGTTCAGCTGTCTGAACAAAACCTCAAAAATTAAGGCAGCTCAGGGCCTGCAAATCTTTTGTTTAAAATAGGTGGCAGAGTTAGATTTATCTCATGTTTCTCTTGAAATTCTATAGCTTAACAGTTTAATTAAAAAAAAAAAAAAAAAAAAAAAAAGTATTTTGATTCTTGTTTACTACAGTTTGCGAGGAATTAAGTTCTCCTTGGAAGATCTATAGCAGGCCACTGAAAAGCAAATTCAGATTATCTCTTACTTTGACCTACCTCTGAAACATAAAAGAATGTGGGTGCATATTCATGGCACTTATAGAACTGGACGTTATCGAGTTCTCTCAGTTTACAACCCCCATTTATGATGTTTCATTAACATCTTTTGTGAAATTCTAGCTTCACTCACAAAAATGGCAAAATTCTTCTGGATGTCAGTGGAGCCAGTCGCTTCTCAGCTGTTTGTTGTTTGTTTGTTTGTTTGTTTTTTGCAGAGGTTTATTGACTGTTTTTCAACTCTCCTCTGTGCAGTAGGGTTACTATTCTCCTGGTTGTGTTTATAAAACCCCTTAGTGAAAATGCAGCCCAATTGCACCACTTGCAAACTAAAGGAGTGTATTTTGTGTGTACTTAAACTTCTGTCCTGAAGGTCATAGAAAAGGTCAAAAGCATGAAGATGTCCATGCCAATAATTCTGCTGCCATAAGATCATTGATTTGATGGCAATACATATGAATTTTTATATATAGGACCAGTGTAGTCACATCAGGGCAACTTCATAGGTAAGGTGTGGCCTGATTAAAGGGTTTTTAAAATAAATTCAGTTTAAAACTAGCAGTTATGAAAATGTAATGAGTTGTAGATAGTCAGGATAGAAGAGCATCCTTATTACATTGGCTCACAGGTAGATCGCTCTGAAATTAATGCCTCCTTTTCATTTCCATGGAACCTATAACAAATACAAAGAACACAATAACACTATTTGACTGAGCAAATGCTCACTCATCTACAAAAATATATTTTTCGTCAGACACACGCAATTCACCATGCGTTTTTGCCAGCAATGAACAAGAACCTTCATGCTGAACCAGCAGAGGAACCACTGATGCTATCTTCATTGCTGAAATGCACCACTATGAGCTCACATCCAGTGCTTGGTCAGTGGAAATGTTCAGCAAACATCCATGAATATGAATGGATACAATTTTTTTCTGCATCATGGAATTCGTTCAATTTTTTTTCTCCATCCACACTCCAAGGTCAGATACCACTGTGTCAGAATGCCCCTCTGCTGCCATCTGTCACACAGCAGCAAAATGTAACAGGATAGTATTGGGAAGGTTCGGCTGCTACTGCCATATCACCAACATCTGCCTCTAATGTCTTGGGCCAACATCTTAAAGTAGGAGATGTTGCATTCAGAGCAGATATCGCATTATTTTTATGGATGGAGACACACTATGAGCATGTATAAAGAACACTGGTATATCAGTATTAAAACTTTTCAGATTTTATTCTTTAAGAAAAAAAAGATTTAAACACTCGGAAGAGAACTAGTAAGAGACTATGAGTAGTCCCTTACAAGGGACTACTTGAAAGCAAGAGTAAAAGTGTGTTTTCTTAAAAACGCAACAAGCAGCAGTAGTCAATCAGAAGAAGGAGCTGATGTCTTGATATTGAATGAGAGAGAGGTGAAAGAAAGCTATGAAGGGCCTTGGAAGTGAAGTAACTTTCATTTAGTGGAGGAGATGAAGAGCCAATTGAATGCAGAAAGGAGGGGGTACCCTGATCAAAGCGACAGAGTGAAATGGTTGTTAAAGCAGCGTTCTGACAGGACCTAGGTAAGATTGCATTTGTCAAGGTCGGGGGAAAGGATGTTTAAGATATGAGTGTCTGTTTGACTTGAAGTGCCTGTTACAAATCATGTTGAAAGATAAGATTCCTTGAAATGTAGGACGTCAGGAAATGTCTGCTTAGAAATATAATGGATTGCACACATTCATGTGGGCATAAACAGAGCATTTCAGCTATCACTCATTTATGATTGTGGCTTTATATGAAAATTATCAAGAATACAAATAACTAGCTCAAATATAGTTCAAAACAGAAATATAATTTAACGAACATGCATTCTAAACACCTAAAAACCTGTAGTCTAGATGATGCTTTCTTGTTTGTCTTGGCTATTGATATATTAATCTTCATAGTAAGGTGCAGCTAGGATTGCAATTTTGACTGCCACAAATAAATAAATAAATATCCTGTATTTTCCAAAACGTAGCTTTCTAAAAGCATAGACACTGGGGATATTTCAAATCTTGCTTAGCTATGCTGAAAAAAAAGATTATTTATGACTCTGTGGTGCTGCTGAAATACGTGCTGGAAACATTCATGCTGAGCAAGCATGTTCCTAGTACATTTTTCAGGATGTATGTGACTATAGATCTCAACCTTGGTCTAGAAAAAGGTCAGTAGACCACCAACTATGGTCACAATTATGAATGATAGGTTGCTTGCTAAGAGAATGTTGAAACTGATCCTACATACTAGGAAAAAGAGATCTCTGGCAAAGAGTTGATAGAATCACAAGTATTTTTGCAGTGGTGGAGTGATACTTCTTTTGCTGAGGGCCTTGGCTCAGCTTCTATCAGCATGCAATTTAGTTTAAATTCATTACTGTATATCTGAATGGCAACATTTTAAACCATGTTTTTCAAATACAGGTGTAAGCACATCTTAGTCCTTAGGCACAGAACTAAGCAAACCCTCATAAGACATAAATCTCCAACAGTGGGCTAGGTTTTTATTGTGCCTAGCATGTGACTGATGTATAAGAAGGAAGCAGCAAAGATGTCAAGAAGAAAATGAAAAACTGAATAATGGGATGCATACTAAAGCATTCCCAAAGACTTTCATATGTTTTCATACAAACTATTACCGTATTTAAACAGCAGTTGTTCTTTGGAAAGATGCTCTAGTTGTGTCACATACTGTGACAAGCAGTACACATTGAATTTCAGGTCATAGTTTTTGCCTGAATACACATAGTTTACCTCTATGCCGAAATGTAAAGAAAGAACAAAATGAATCTGAAACTTTTCTTGCCACAGGGTTGGCCCTCAGAGCTGGCTTTTCTGAAATGTAAACAGCAAAGATAGAATGTTCCATTTGCTACTGCAGTGCTGTTTATTTAAACTCAAATCTGCGAATATGATTGAAGTCTGGCTTGGTTTCAAAAATTTGATATGTTATTTAAAGCTGCAGTGCCATGTTTTGAATCAGAGGCTATTTACTTTCTTCAGGCATTTTGATATGTTGTTAAGCTACGTCTCCATCTTTCACTAATACTAAAGTCATTTTTAAGAGACATCAAAAGTGGAACTGTGGGAAACTCTTCTATACACCTCAAAACCACACGCAAGCCTCATCTGCTAAATAGACTCTTGACCGCGAAGGCCCTTGTTAAGTTTCAGAAGATTTACAAATTTGCTCCAGGGTCATCTTGATGCTTCTGGCTAATGTGAAGTTGTAACAGCAAGAATTTTCAAGGAATTTTAGATGATAGGAAAGTATGTAGAAAAAAATCATCCAAAGATCTATAAACCCCAAAGGAGTAAACAATGTTTAGAACCTGATGCACTTCAGAGCGAAAGGATATTTTAAAAATACATCTGGAGTGATCAATAATTTTATACTTTTAAATAGCCTGATTAAATGCAAACTGAAATTAGCAGCAAGATTTCAGCTGCGGTCATTACTCCCTAGATAGCAGCCACATAGTATTCTTTATTGGAAAATATTTAAAGACTGACCAAAGAAAAGAAAATGTAATCATTTCTTATTTACAAGCAGGAAAACTCAAGAATTGTGTAAATGATACAGTTTCCTTAAGGTCACCCTGGAAGGTCAGTACCAACATCAAAAGAGGAGTAAGAATTTCAGATGGTTGAAACCAGCATTGTTTCATTTCTCTAGTTATGAGAAGTTTATGGAATATGACTATCACTCAAAGAAGGCATCTTAGATATTCAAACGAATTCCTAATCGTTATACTACTGAATCAAAGGAGAAACTGCTTTTTGCATAGTTTTGAGGGATCAAAGAGAAAATTTATAGCATCATAGAATCATTAAGGTAGGAAAGACTACTGAGAACATTTAGTCCAACCATCAACCCATTCATTCATTATTTCTATTAACAAATCTGTCTTCAGGAGGTGATGATCCAATCCATTTAATACCAGGTTTTGGCAAGTCACACTATGACTGGATCATCAGAATTTTTATAGCACCTGCTTTTAAGAGCAGTTACCTCGGTTGGATACCTTGCATGCCTCACACTGAAATTCAGCTGAGCTATTATCAGTCTTGATAAATCAGATATGACATCAAAAACAACAACAAAACCAGACAAGGAGTTCAGTAAGCAACATTGCCAGACATTTGGGAGATTTACATAATGAGATTTAAATGTTGGCAAGAAAGCTGGGAAAATTTCCTGCCAGGTAGAAGGTCTCTTTCTTCACCCTTGACTAAATGTACTGTTCCCAAAACAGTCACTGGTAAGATGTGCCCTTGTCAAAGGCATATGATATTTCATAATTACATATTGGAAAGCTATATGCTAACATCTGCATAGTAATTGCTACTAATTCCCAAAGCAGTTGAAGGAGTACTAACTAAATGCCTCAGAATTATAATTCTCCCAGAAAGTTAACTTGGCAAGATTTCCTCCACTGAAAAAAAAATGGAGATGAGCTTTTCTAGATGCAGCTTCGTGCCAAATAGGGATTTCCTCAGTTTGAAGAGAATATCCACACTAGGTCAAGAGATCTGGGATTAAACTCTGTAGTACTTTCCTAATGGTGGGTCAAATACTTGTTTTGAATTTACATGGACTTCAGCTTGCAAGCATGAAGTCAGGACTAGACTATAATATCCCAACTGAAAACAGGGATCTCAGCTGGCATCAGAATGTTTTCTGTCTTCACGTGACATTTTTGTCTAGGTATTTGTGAAAAATAGCTTTGTCTGTCAGAAAACAGTCTCTATGCAAAGTGGATCATAACGGTTTCACAGAGTCAGCAAGTGCCAGAAAATACTATCCTCAAAGTTTATGTTATACCAGAACTGTACATTAACCATGTGGCAGCAATGACTATAATACAGGAATTCCAATACATATGCTTATACAGCATATATACGCACATGTACATGCAGACAGCTTCAGCACTTCATTTTGTGCAGTGAAGAAGATGGGATATTTTGAAAAGTGTGTGTGTGTGTATATATATATTTATATATATATATACATATATATTTGTGTGTGTATGTATATATATGTATATATATATATATATATATATATATATATATATATATATATATATATATGTATGAAACTTATTCCACTTGAAACTCAAAAAAAAAAAAAAGGAAAGAAAGAAAAAGAAAAACAAAGAAACAAACAAAAACAACCCAAAGCTTGACAATGCCAAGTTTCTTCCCTAAGTTTCTCAAGCCTGACCTTTAACATCTGAGATCCTAGACCACTCGGTAGTGTAGGACACAGTGTCCTCTCCTTATATCACCCGAAATTTCATAATGGCACCCAGAACCCTTACTGCAAAAATTTGGTCAAAAAAAATCCTTTTTTTAATGAAAAGTTTCAGTTTAAATAAATCAACATGTACCAGCAGAGATATGTTTAATCAAAAGAATCCTGACTAGCTTCTATGGGGAAAATTGCTTGAGAATGTGTTGATCAACAACCCACAAAATCAGATTAACAGCTTCATGCTTGATGCATGCCTGCCTTGCAAACCAAATCCTTAATATTATACACATGTAACATTATCATGTCTTTTTTTATAGAAGAATATGGCAGCAGTCCCACAGCAGAACAGCCATGATGCATATGTCTCAGTTTTGTGCTTGATATATATTTGAATTCCACTTGCCCTTCAAATGAGGGCAATAGCAGCTTGTCCTTAAGTGGAATTGACACAGCAAATTAACTGCAAATTTTATGGAAAGACAGCAGTACCTATGGCACAACAGCTACAAATATGGAATTGCTTTAAATTTGGTTCCAGTAATATAATTTTTTGCAGTTAAATTTTTGTCTTTTCTTGGCATACGGGTGGATGTATACTCTAATGAATGGTATGATCTTTCCTGCAAACATATCCTGCATCCCTCTAGACCCAATTACTTTAAATAAACCTATGTTCACAAATAGGCACACCCATGTCAACACTGATACATAACCTGCATATGCAATAAAATCCATCATGGTCAGAGCCAGGTCTTAGGGTATACCAGGCTGGTGAATTTCTCACTGCAATAATTGGAATGATTATTAGCGTAAAGAACAGAGTTGATATTCCAGGAACTCTGTGAGGCATATCTCTGGCTCATTTCATTAAGTCTGTAAACAGCAAAGCTGGGCTGACTGGCACCAAAATAGGTTTTAGACCTTGGCACTGTACAAGGAACATAAATTTGGCAAATCTGCCTTGCCTTACAAATCAAGTATAAATCAGAACTGCCCAGAGAAGCTGATCCCATTGCTAGAGTTTTCCCACACACAGGATTGATCTCTGAAGCCAAGCTGCCTTAAAGATGTTTTTGTTTAAACTGTGGCAACGTAAACATTTAGTTTTCAAGGAGTTCATTCTGTGAGCAAATGTTTTTACAAGACAAAAAACAATTCTGCCATTTTTATATAGTTTCTTTGTGGAACCATGAAGTCTAACGTGCAGTAATTTGATGAGAAAAGAAAACACATCTATGTTAAATTTCTTTATTATAACCACTGTTTCACAACTGATCTCATCCCCTGTCATTATGGATATTTGTTTTCCTCTGTAACATAGCTGCTTTTACCAAGACAACACATGCATTTTACTTGGTGTTAAGTTTTTATCTTCCAGGGACAAAAGATAAAATACTGTAGAACTGACGTATCTGAAAAGGACATGTGCAGGGTCTTTCCATAATTTCTCTACTATAGAAAAGTTTTTTTCCTGGTGATTCCTTGCTGTTTCTGAACACACAAAAATACACAGGTATTCATGCTTCCAAGGAAGGTGATGGTCATACACGAAAGTTCAACAGTCTCAGCTAACATGAAGGTATGTTATATATGAATATTCAGAAATCACTTCTGAAAAATACTAACTTCATGTTCTTCACCTAGCACTTTTGCAGACCCCAAAGAAGGAATCAAATTTCTAAAGATGATAGAGGTGCAAAGCGGTCAACCACGAAAAGAGTTTGATTTTCTTAGCTCTGACTACTGTGACTAAAATGTTAAGTATTTTAGCCTTTATCTTTGTGCCATGTAGCCATGAAATGGGCTGCCACCTAAGCAAGAAATACTTATTCTTAAAGCCATCTCAAAAGCCAATCTTGAAATATTTCTGAACTGCCAAAATTCATTTATTACAGAAGGGACTGATGTTTAAATAAATACATATGTATGTGTGCATTAGTTACACCATGTAGCTATATGCTCAGAACACAGACCAGAATGTTTTATCTTTAGATTGAAGGGAGTTGCGATGGCTTGAAGAGCAGATTTCTTAGTGAAAACATCTACAAAGACGTAAGTTCTGTTTAACAAGACTGTTCCAAAGTAATAGTCTTATTGCTACTAACAGTTTTGTAATTTAAGCAAACAGATTGCATGAGTCCTAAATTCATTTGAGCTATGAAGGCTGTAGTTGCTGACAGTTGTTGCAAATGTTACTGTTACTATGTAGGAATAACTTATTCTTCTGAGTATATAATTGAATTTCTTGAATTGCCACAGTTTTGTTAAACAAAATCAGTACAGTGATAAGGCTCTTGAGTAGCAATGCAAGTTCATGAGTGCAAGACATCCAGTATTGTCTATTTTCCCTGAATCAAGCAAATACAAAATATGCATATCTGATAGTACACATTTTTCAATAAAAGAGCATTCATATTTTTCTTAGGAAACAGCTGCTGAAGATGAAATTTGAGTGAGACAAACACTCGCTGTATTTTTTCTGCAAGACATTCCCCCCCAAAAAGCTTGTACATTACAGAAATCATCCTCTCAAGTCTTTCAGAAAAGTAATCGCCAAATTTGTACCACAATTCCAACAAAGTATACACTTAGAAATCTGGACCAGCATTCACAATGCAGGGTGTGCAGGATCCTGTGGTTCCAGAGAATGGCGAAGAGAAACATTGATTCTTCTTCTCATCATCTCACTAATGATTATGACTGGAAAATAACTGCATCAGGGACAATTGCTCATTAACTGAAAAAAAAAAAAAATAAATAATAATAATTCTCCTCTACAGAATTCCCACTTTAGTGAAAGAACATAACATTTATACTGACAAAATACAAGGCAGAGATAAATGTAGCTGAAATCATATGAAGCATCGATCTTAAATGACAGTGATTTAATTCCACAGTGACATTTTATGTGGAGAAGCATGGAATATTGCAGTAAGAAACAGTAAGAAGTACATTAGAAGAAAATGTAAAAGAAGTAAATATGGCATGCCAGCAAAGATTTAAATAAAATAAATAGACAACAAACACTTTGGAAGAAGCATGACCCAAATATCACATCTGAAGAGGGAAGGAAAAAAGAAAGAAAGAAGAGTGGGAATGGCAAGCAATCATAATAGTATCTGGGATGAGAAGGTGCTAAAGAAAACAAGCTGTCTATACTTTTGAACATGATGTAGAAACAATGGGAGAAAATGAGATGGAACTTGGAGGAAGGAAGGAAGGAAGGAAGGAAGGAAGGAAGGAAGGAAGGAAGGAAGGAAGGAAGGAAGGAAGGAAGGAAGGAAGGAAGAAAGGAAGAAAGGAAGAAAGGAAGAAAGGAAGAAAGGAAGAAAGGAAGAAAGGAAGAAAGGAAGAAAGGAAGAAAGGAAGAAAGGAAGAAAGGAAGAAAGGAAGAAAGGAAGAAAGGAAGAAAGGAAGAAAGGAAGAAAGGAAGAAAGGAAGAAAGGAAGAAAGGAAGAAAGGAAGAAAGGAAGAAAGGAAGAAAGGAAGAAGAACAAACAACATCGTCTTAGTTAAGGGAGAAGAAATGAATTTTGCCGATGGTTATTGGGTCAGCTTCAGTGGAGAGGCTTCTAGAAAACGCAAAGGAAAGGAGGCTGCAGTATTCCAGGAGAGCAAAATGATGAGTGACACAAAAGAAAAAGGCAGGTTTAGAAGACTACAACAAAGGCAAAGATGACAGAATTTGAGGGGACCTGATATTAGAAAGTGAGGAGTGAAAAATAATTTCATAGCTGTCAATCTGAGTGACTGGGAAGATGGAAGAGTTGTCAGTAGCGATGAATGAAAAGGCATGGAGAATGGATCTGGAGGAGAGACAAGAATTTCCCTTATTTCTGTTTAATGAAATTATGGGGCTAGGGGCAGAAGGAGGGGGCAGTGTGGCTCTCTGGAACAGAGGAAAAGCCTGCACAAGGGAAAAGGCTGAATTTGAAGAGTTAGACTGCAAAATTGCAGCATAGATATTAGAGAGGACATTGAGGAGGCAGTAAAATCACCCAGGAGGACAGTACATATGGAAGGGTGAGATTAAGGAGATGCACTAAGGAATCTGTGATCTCACATTATCCCCCAAAAGATGTTTAGTTTACAAACCGGCACTGAGCCAGCAAGCTACAACTGCTGCATCAGCAAGGTTGACAAATCTGAGGAAGGTTTTGAGTTAGCAATTTCACTGAGGTCTATATTTGACAGAAGTCCAAAAAATACATGTTGAACCACAAACTCTCCATATGTTAAAACTACTGATCCTCAAGAAAGCTGTGCACAATTCATGGAAACCTGAAAAATTTCCTCTGAGATACTTCAGCCCTAACAGTTAGAACAATTAAATTAAGGGTAGCCCTCTAGAAGTTCAGACTCTGCATTTAAGACTAAGTTTGAACTGGTCTTGATCTGACAAGGCTCATACTTTGAAAAGAAAAACAAAACAAAACAAAAACCAGTGCTGTTTCTAATAGCAAGAAACTTTAAAGTGTATAGGAAGCAGGGATTTGTTTTCATAATCTTGGACATTAAATGAACCTTAAGAATATCCAGAGTCAAAACAATCGAGGTTAAGGTGCATGTAGGAAGTGACATTAAGTCTCATGCTTCCAGGATCAATTCACTCTGAGACTGTATAATCTAAGCAGATTATTGTACACCTGCCTACTGATAGTGGTCACTATCAAAGAGGATGTGGGGCTGCATCAGAACGCAAGTGCCATAGCAGATATCCCTGCAGCAGGTAGAGGTAGTCCAAACAGATGATTCCAGAAAAATTAAAGATGAAGGTCTTATGATCACCCTCAGGTCACTCAATGTTGATATTTCTTTTCTTTTTTCTCTCGTCACTCTTTGTTTTTTTAATCCATTAAGAAATCCATTGTTATTAGATAATGACAGCCTTCATGCAGGGATGTTCAGAACCTAGTATAGCCAGCTTGTAAGCATAAATGCACATACTAGAGTTGGCTAAAAAACAATAGAGCAGATATTGTTTGCTATGTAGACTCTTAACTCTTAGAACACATTTGCAGTTAGCGTTAATTTCCACTGTAAAACTTGAGCAAGGTCAGAAAACTACATCAAAAAGTACATACTAATGATTCTGCTTATTGTAACGAAAGAAAATTTACAGAATGTAGCCAAATTTCCAATTAATTTCGTACCCAACTCTCCTTTTTATTCATGTGCGCTCTTGCAGGAAAAAAAAACAACAACAAAAAAAACCAAAAAAACAACTGTTCAGAAAGGAAGTTCATTACCTCCCTGGGAAGGTGGAAGAAAAAAGCATGAGATAGAAAAGAATGAACTGTTGAAATGTGTGATTTGTATTATTTTGTTTGATGGAATAGAAGTGTAGTTGCTCAATTATTCTGGTGGTGGAAGGGAGTGGCAAATATTGTCTGTCACTCGATATCGTTGCTGCCTGACATCTCTACTATGCCCTAATGATTCAATCAATCTCACAACAAAGAGATGACGTGAATCTAGCCTTGGTCTTCCCATTGCTATTCAATTAGCCAGTGCTGTACACCCTCAGTGGTTAGGTGGATCTGCAGCGTATGAAGCAAATGCCTGACCAGACAGTTTATAGGGCTCTAAGTAGGCTCAGAATCATAGAATTGCTCAAGCTGGAAAAGACTTTCAAGATCATCAAGTCCAACCACAACCTAACCATACTACCCTAACTCTAACAACCCTCTGCTAAATCACGTCCCTGAGCACCACATCCAAAAGGTTTTTAAACACATTCTGGGATGGCGACTCAACCACCTTCCTGGAGAACCTATTCCAGTGCTTCCTTGCTCTGCATTAAGTACAATAACACACTGATGCCACACATCAGCATCATCTATCAGAAGAAGGAAGCTTTGATGCATACATACTTTACGACACAGAGGAGAGGATAAGACTTCTTTAAATTTAGAGTTGAATGTAAGGACAGCAAATAAGAAATACTAGAAAATACCAGAAAAATATTCCTTGAGAAAATACAAAATGGGAATAATTGGTGAAATTAGACCATTCATTAGATGTAAAGTGACAGAGAAATCACAGAGATTTTATGCTCTCTCAATAGAGAGCAGGGAAAAATGACTAAGAATAGAGTAGTCTTTCTAGAAAGCGTCTGTTTGGTCTTCAAAGGAATTGTCATAATCCTGGACAGAGAGAAATTAATGAACAGAAGAGAGAAAGCTTACCCAACAAACAATAGCAAATAGTACAACAGTAAGAAAGAAGAAAGCTTGTCTAGGAAAATAAGAGAGCTACATATGCATGTTATCAGATACATGGTGCTTTTTCCTGTGCTGCTGCATAAAAGAAGTCAAGAGCAAAGATAACAAAGAGGAGAAAGCCAAGGCGGCATGCAACTGCATAAGAGAATGGTGTGGAGGGAGGCAAACTTTGCTAAGCGTGAAACTAAAGATAGAGTTGAGATTGGAAGACAATACAATGAAGAAATGTTCCTATGTCTCTGACAGCTTGGTTTTTTAAAGTTTTGCAAACGCTTGCAGTTTATCTTAATGTTTCTGAGGAAATACCTCCACGACCATCATTGCAATCTGATCTCCTGACACTCCTTTGGCCACAGTGCCTTTGAAACCCTTCATCCTACAACATCTACAACACTCAGGCTTGAGAGGTAGCAGAAATGCTTATAGGGCCTTTCTCACTCAGTAAAAGCTGAGAATAGGCTAAGTCATGTATAAAGGTAAAAAATGGCTTTTTCAGACTGTTGCTGACACAATGGGTCTTTCTTCCAAAAACAAAACAAAAAAGATGTTTTCCCCCACATTCTGTAATTTTTCACTCTAATTCATGTAGCACGTCTCAAAATTGTCCCTTGGTAACCTAAATTAAGCTGAATAGGTATTTCCTTCCATCCATGGAACTGACTTAACACACAGAGGGTAAAGTTATTCTGTCGACCCTTGGCACTGAAAATGCAAATTGAATCCTGGTGTTGACAATGAAAAGAATGTTTGAAATTGACATAAAAGAGACTTAGTCACGGTACATTTCCAGCTCCTGATTATACTAAAGCAGGATGGCTGAGTGAGTGCCAAGAAGATATGATTGCCACTCCCCCAGTGAGGAAAAGGAAAAATAGATAGGTAACTCCTGGCTCACATCTATTTATTATATCTTAGTCCTGTGAACTGCTTGGACACTTCAAAAATGCAACTATAAAATTGTCTGCTTCTATTTGCTGCTGGTATTTGGGCACATAAGTATGATAGTCCTATGAACGAAGATCCTTTATTAACTGGTATTAATAAGAGGCACAGTGCTGATGGTCCTAACTAAAACTGAATTCCTCTCCGTACTACACATAGAGTCTATGTGGTCACCAACTTCTACATTTATTCATTTGCCCATTGCGGGGATGAGGTGTTGGGGGCTAGGGAAAAAAATGGATATGGAAGTACATGATCAGTGTCGGATGCAGCACAAAGCATTTACTATTTCAGGGAGAGTAGCATTTAAACCCACATCACTTCAGCTTTTCTATGAACATTTTTAATGAAGTCCAATACGAACACAGTCCATGACCAAGAAAGCACTAGTCATTGGTGGAGGGCTTAACTGAGATAAAACATCTTCCAAAGCTTTCAAAAAGAATCACAGAATCATAGAATATTCCAGTTTGGAAAAGACCCGCAAGAATAATTTAGTCCAACTCCAGGCTCTGCACAGGACTACAAGAACTACCTAAAATTGAACCACATGTCTGAGAGCATTGTTGAAATGCTCCTTGAACTCCAGAAGCTCTGTACTGTGACCACTGCCCCGGGAAGCCTGTTCCAGAGCCCAACCATCCCTCCAGGGAAGAGAGTTTTCCTAATCCCCAACCTGATCCTCCCCTAACACTGCTCCATGTGGTTCTCTCAGTAAATAAATAAAACCACCGATGATTATTCTCACACTTATGCACTGAGATAGCAATCTTTTGCACTCTGTAGTATGGTCTACTATAATCTACATACAGAATTTCGCAGTTCTTTCACAACACTCAAGTTGCTCTGAATCTTTCTAAGGATGCCTGCCTCAGCTACAGGATGCAGTTTTTCTCTTTCTCTTCATGGATGTCTGCATACTTTCTGCTTTAAAAGGCAATAATAGGTAAACCTTTGCAGTCCTCAAGTGAAAAGATTACAACAAACTTTAAAACTCAATTGGAAAATAACAAAAATGAAAGTCTACAAAATCTTTTTTTTTTTTTTTTAATGAAACTTAACTAGAGGCACAGTGTCATTCTATGTTATATTTATATTTTGGTTCAAGAACAAAAAATTCTAAAACAAAGATGGCTGTAAAATAGAAATAATCTCAAATAATATAGAATTAATGATGTATGCTAAATCTTAGTTTGCAGGAGACAGAATTCATAAAGAGAAGAATATCACTTAGCGAGTACACTAAGTACTCACTATTAATATTAGTAACATTGTAATAAATGTGGTTTTTGACAGCTAAGCCTTTTATTTCAAATTAACTAAGATTTGTTTTAGCCTGTTTAATTGTCATCTGCTTTTCTCCCTCTCATTTTTAATTTCCCCTTTGTTTAGTTCATGAGTCAAGATGTTTTTAAGACTGTAAGGTTAACTCTGGGTGCATGGAATGTATAAACCAACATTTCAGCAGAAGGATTTATTTGAGGAGGAGAATGCAGGATTTGCCAGGTGCAGACAGATGGAGAATGATGCCTGCAGAGCTTTAATACCCTGATGATGGTAACTATAAACCTAAGACTATGGAAGGGCAGCAAGAAAAGGCCAAAGCATGACACCAATCTAAGCTTTGCAGTGCTTGGGAGTTGCAGGTGGCAGAATGATAATCACCTCATCAAATTAGTGTTTCAACTTCTAGTTCTGACCAGGGATAAAACAAAAATGGTTCCTGTTTGCTCATGAAGTCAAATTTTGCTTAGTTGTTGCTCAGCTACCCCCATGTACTCTCAGCAGCTTTCAAGCTGGTCTTGTATTGTAGCCTGAATACTCTCTATTGCTTTTCAATGGCTTGTTTGTAACAGAGTAATCTTAGGGCTTTGAACTGATTTCTGCAGAAACCATTGCTCAGTATCAGTTGCAAAACATTTTTCATGAAACAGGCCAAGAAGCCATCATTCAAGTGAGCTGACAAGACAGGGAGACAGTATTTATAGCTGGGTGCAAGCTGTGTCATGCCTCTGTGTCTCTGTACCTGGATGCAGGAAAGAGCGTGAAGCTCTATGGTGGGCAGGAACCCACGACAGAGTGGGTTTGGGATGTCAAGAAGCTCTGAGCTGTGAGGTTGGGAGTATTGGAGCACCGAGGGTGAGGCCGAGTTTAAGGTGGTGAGCTGTCAGATCTGAGCCATGGGAGGCAAGAACTGGGTATCTGTGGAGGGTAATGCAGGTGGAAGGGAGAGGAGCCTGGTCTGCTTCGATATTTGAGGTTACTAGGGAGACCTATGACCTAAGCAGGCCAGATACAGAGAGTGTGCATCTTTGCACATGTATGTTGACCATCATCTTTCTCTGTGAGAAATAGGACACCTTTTCTTAAGCGTTCATGCTTGAAGATCTGGCTGCTGGGAGTGGATATCTTTGAATTCTATCAAAGTCCTACATTCTGTATAAGGTAATGACCTGTAGTATGTAGTCTAGTTTGAGAAACAGCCTTAGAAAATGTTGCCTTACTACAGGACAACACACATCGCATTTTGAACAAATTCCTAACAGTACATTTGGCTGAATAGATCCCAGGGTTGCCTTGATAATTAAGGTGAAGTTTTTGATGCTCTCATCCATGTCACCGATTAAACCACGTCAGTCATACATTTCAATCTTCCAGCTAAAACCACAGTGTATAAGACTTAATATCTTACTAGACAAAACAGGAAAAAACTGATCCTGGTTTTGCAAGAAAAAGATTGAAAAGTAGTTCCTTGGAAATTACCACATTCGTTTGAAAGTATAAAAAACAATCTATGCAGTGTGCTGTACAGAGAGTGAACAGTACTGCTGTGGAAAGATTTTGCTTTCACTTATTTGATATGATCTGTATAATTCACTTAGGACTTTTCTTCCTGTGATTAATGCCTATGATCCTGTATGAATAACTGTAAAATTCTTTTACTGTATGACATAATTATACACTTCATAATACAAATGAAACTAAAGGTCATTTTACTGTGGAATAGAGAGCAAGATTATATTAAAAGAACAGTATAAAGTTGAAAAGTAAGAATTTTAAAGTTGGGAAAACACACCTTAGTTGTGCCCTTTCATATACGTATTATAATTTTTAAATTTTCCACTGCTCAGCACTTCCATCCTGTGAAAGGAACAAGCAGTTCTCATTTATTTCGCAGTTATTTCAGTGGTGTCTTTATTTCCCACTGTGTCTTTTATGTATGTTATTTTAAGATTTTCTATGCTCTCATAACTCTAAGACTACATGAACCTTAGTGTATCTTCATGGGGCGTGAGAGACTTGCACAGAGTAAGGTCAAAAGTACAACTAATTTCAGACACCAAGTCTGAAATATTAAGTATCTAGGAGCTAAGCTTTTAATGTATTATGCACCATTTCCTACATTCAGCAGCTCTAATGGTTATAGCAAATACTTAGATATTTTTCTTTGAACATTACTCTTAGGTGTGTATATTCAAATGCAATACTAAATTCACGACTACCTCTGAATAATTTCTTTTATGAGAGTGCACAGAATGCTCATGACAGAGGCATGGATAAGAGCTGTTCCCCAAAGTCTCATCTACCTTAACAGTGTCCATCAGGGAAAAAAAAAAAAAAAAAAAAAAAAAAGGGGGGGGGAAAAGGAAAGGAAGAAAAAAGAAATTACCAGACTGAAATGTTACTTCCAACACTGCGCTGATGTCTGCAATGACAGTAAACAGGAGAAAACTTCAGACTGCTTTCAGAGCATTCTCAGTATATAAGCTACTGACACATAAGCTAACAGGATAATTGATAACCACACTGATGTGGTTTGCTACTAGATATCTTAGCATTTTTACAGTGTAGAAATAGTCTCCAGGAGAGAAAATGATCATCATCTAAAAGTGTTGTTCTAATTCTTTGCCCCATCTCCTTCTCTCCATTCTGTTTCTTTTCTACCTTAAGTTCTTTCTCCTCTATATCTTATGCAGTACACTTTAATTTCTCTGACGTATATGATGCCTTATGATCTCTTATGCCTGTGACTATGACTTTCCACAGATGTCATGCTATTTTCTGGAAGCCACTCTGCCCCACAACACCTGAAAATAACAGCTACAGCAACATCTATTTATGTCCAGTAATTAGAAAAAGCTTAGGAAGTATTCCTTCCCCTTCATACTACACATTCATGAACTCCGCCCCACACTGTCAGGGCAAACCCAGACCCAGCTTCCCATTGCTTGGAGTTGAGGGTACATGAAGAGTCGGGAGCAGCTGCTGTCCCCCCTTCTCCTCCTCTTTATCTGTGAGGATGTATCAAGCTGTAGCCCAATATGCAGTATGAAGGGGAAAAGAAATACTACATACTGGGCTACAGCTTGATACATCCTCACCAGATAAAGAGGAAGGGAAGGGGCATCTGTCATGCCTGAACTGAAAGACTTGGAAGAACATTAGAGTACCAGGATATTAAGGGCAGCTAAAACTAGGGAATCATACTCTGGCCTCCTATTTTTGTTTTATAATATATTCATATGAATATGATATCACATGACATGCTATGACATGCTGAGCAGGGTGATGAGAGGCTATATCTTAAATTTTCTGTCACCTGTGCACAGAAGGAAAATGATTTTTTGGTAGGAAGACTAAATAGGAAATAGAGAAATCTGTCTGCTGGTCCTTCTTTTAACCAAATACCTCCTGTCACTACAGAAAAATCATTCTAATGCACTGCATTTGCCTCCTGGACATGAACAGGACTTGTATTTCCCTCACCTGTATGGGTACCTTTGAGTACTTATATAATAAAAATTAGAAAGTAGTATGCTAAAAGCACAGCCATATTAGATCACAAATCTATAGCTAGGCTTTGGATTATTAAATATGACAATAAATAGTTTTATTATGTAGAGATGCATCAAAAGCTTTCTTTGGGTTTCAGTGGGAGAGGTGAATGGATTTGACATGCATTCCAGACAAAATAGTAATTTAATTCCCTCCCTTATTTGACTTCCAGAGCTTGTTTCTTAGGACAAAAATAACAATGTCTGAAGAGAGGGGGATGCTGGGGATGCTATTTTATGTGCTATTATAAAATATGTAGCAATGCACACAATTTTAGTCACTACAAGATAAAAATAATGGAAGCCTGAAATTGGGTCTTGAAAGGAAAATGCAAGACCTTCACATCTCATGATAACATACTTAAGTTTTTTTTTTAATAACTTCATCTGGGTAATGAGAAGAGGTCATGAAGTGATAAATGTGTATAATACAGATACAGTGGAGTTCGGTCTGCAGCTATTTAATAGCTACAAGAATGACTAGAGACTACTTCCTATGGAAAAAAAAAAACAGACAACAAAACAACAAAAACATACATTCTACATTACATACAAATGGAAGAAAGAACAACAGAATCCTGGCTTTTTCAGTGAAGGGGAATTGAATGGAACAAGATTTCTTAGTACCTTATCTGAACCTCTGCACTTCAAAAAGCTTAAAGCTTGCACATTTCCTAAATATTTTAAAAACATTTTCACTCAAATACTTAATTTTTCATCATTTATTATTTCCATACAATAAAGCGTAAATGACTGATGGTGGAAATAACAACCACAATAATCTTGCTGTGGAGCTAGGGGGGGGAAGGCATTGCTTACATGAAGATATGAGACAAAGTTAAAAAAAAAAAAAAAAAAAAAAAAGGTAGATAAATAAAATCATAATAATGAGAGTCAGATTCTTGCATGGAATCTCTCAATATTTTGTTTCCGTCTCTGATTTTCTTGATGTAAATATGAACCCCATTACCTTACTTTCAAAGAAAGACTATTATCATACCTGGAAGCAATTTTTATCTCTCATGTACTACATCTCACTGTCAGTACCTGTGAAGTCACGTGTTGGTCATTCTATCTATCAGAGAGAAGATTTCTCATCTTTAATATTTATTGCAGTTGTGAAAACAGGGATATGTAATGAGTAGCATAGGAAGAAACCATGGGATTTTTTGTGGTTTTTTTTTTTTTTTTTTTTTTTTTTTTTTTTTTAAGTACTTTACCTGGCTAAACCAGAATAAATACGTTGTGTGATGCTGTATCCACTGAAACTCAGCTTCAAAAGAATTTAAAATCCCAATATGACCATAGAAACATTTTATTTCTTTGTGGAAAAAGTAAAGTTAGCACTCAAGGCAGAAGTGAGCGCCTGAACTATTTTGAAGTCCTGAATCTCCAAGCAGGTGCTTGATTCCAGATTGGAACCAGCAAAAGGACACTGACAGTGATGCTACAGTGCCTCCTGAAGTTATAACAGACATACAATACTATGGCTACCTAAAGGGTTTACTGACTTGCTTCTTAGTGTCTGAAGTAATAATTACATAAACCTGTTCTGATGCTGGTTAAAGCTGAAATGGAGCAGTAAATTTCTATCAGTATGAACTTTCAGTTATTGAAATGACGTTCTGCTGTAAAAAAAAAAAAAAAATCCTACACTGAATGAATTTTGCCTCCTATGAAAAGGGCCATTAAGAGCTCTCAGCATCTCTGAAATCTTCAGAGATCTGATGCAGGGTATGAAATTCGCTAAGAACAGGATTTCACAAAAATGCGTGAATTTTATCTGACATGGAAAGACGAGTCTTTAAAAGCACTGTGGAAGGCAACAAGGAGTGCAAGAGATAGAGATGTGTTTTCAGACTCTGAATTCTAGAATATAAATTAACCTGCAGTGCAGGAAACTTTCAGTTGCGGTTTTCCATGAATATGGAATATCACTGCAGTTTCTTATGGAAGCTTACAGAAAAGGGTAAACAGTACACACAACTAAATTGGCAATTTCAGAAAAAAAAAAAAAAAAAAATACAATGAGAAGATACTGCTTTCATTAGAGAGTATCCACCAGGCAATAAAACGCAGTAAAGAATCACACTCCATTCATTTGGAGACCCATTTCATATAGCCAGGAGAGAGGGTGGATCTTAAAATTTTAAAAAGTGTGAACAATTGCAACATCAACTATAGCCACTCTGAGAACAAGAAGAAAGAAAGGAAATGCTATCAGACATCATCTTCTACTTTCCTTGATTTTATAGAAACACACAAGAGGAAGAGAGTAGAGAGTAAAACATCTTTGCAAAAGCTCAGCACTTCTAGTGGATCATCCTAGTTGTCCAGGAAATCACTTCTGAACTACATGCATCTTTACACTGTCCTGTTGCTGTGCTAAACAACATTCATGGCTGCCTTCAGCTTTGTCCTGGATCCACACAGGTCACGCAACTCAAGTGAAGTAAAAGAGCATTAGCAGAGAGACCCTAATAGATCTTGGTAAAGTTCAGTGTAAACCAAAACAGTCTGGGTCAGAATCAAAGCTTAAAGGACTGAAAGTCTGAAAGGTCAAGTTTGAGCTCACAGTGATGAGAAGACCAAATGCATTCTTGCGAGAGAAGGCAAAGAGCAACTTCAGAATGAGGCTTCTGGTAGAACTTTTGATATTATTCAACTTCTTACCCACTTTGAGAAAACAATCTACTTGCTTTTCATTCTTACTGTGTTCAGGGAAATATGGTTGTGTATAAATTGTTTGTGCATAAACACAATTACAATTTTTTTCTAAACTTGTAAGATCCTGAACTTTGGTTAACCACTGCTCTACATGCCAAGAAAACCATCACAGGTAAAAGCAACAAACCACATGAAAACTAGGAGGTAGTTACTTGGAATGTGGTAAATTGAGCTCCCACTGTACCATGTAAAAAGGGGATTTTCTGCAACTGAATAACCACAGATGAGATAATATAACTGCAAGGCACCCTTAATGCCTCCTCAGACTGAAAATGCAATTCCTTTTCAAACACTGACAATTCACAATACAGATTGAGGGAAGCTATTAAAGGTACCCACAGTGTTAATGTTTGGAGATCAATAATTTATTTAGACAGACAGACTTATGCAGACAGACTATTTTAAAGAAGATTACAGTCTATATGTTTAATTAGGATGTATGTCATTTCAGTGACACAGTTGGAACACAGCAACCACGCAGCTGCTCTATAACAGGTAAAATTCAGTGCAGCTTAGGAACAGTAGGCATGCTAAAACTTCTGAGGTTGAAGTCAGAAAAATAGCCAACACACTGATCCTTTTCCTGTAAGACACAACTGAAGACACTCAGTGTGACATTTTCTAAAAATCTGAGCTCAGTTTAGTTCACTTAATCAAGGGAGGGGAAGAAAAAAAAAAAAAAAAAAAGGAATTCTTTTTCCACTGCTCTGTTGCTTCTATTTCAACTTCAGCCAAACCCCAAACCCAAAGAGAACAACAATTTTGAGGCTTGTGCTTTGTTTTGTTGTGAAATGCTCATTTAAAACAATAATAGGTTTTATCTTTTCCCACCATCTCTTTTCCAATTTGTGTTGGTTTCAGTTTTATAGAGTGATCTACATTGGTCCTTATACATTAAAACTTGTTCTCATCTCTAATTTCCCCCTCAAAATTTAGAGGCATCAGTCTGGTCCCCCCAAGTTGGATCTATGCGTTAATATCAGCTGACCACATGAAACAGGCTACTGCGTAGAAAAACCTTGTTTGTGTATGCAATTACTTAGTAGATGCAAATATTGTCTGGTTCACCTCAAATCCCCCTACAAGAAATTTCAATTCCTCAAATATTCAAAACTTATCTGATTTACAAGGTCTTGATCAGAGGTGAATTAATTTTGATTTACTTTAAGTAGACTACATTTAATTTGCCGGTTACGTGAACCTGAAACAGTTATTAAAACATTATCTATATATATTTGCTGTGTTCAAACTGTCTGATCTTATAATTGCTGCATAATAAATAAGATATACTGCTGACAACAGGCATGACTGATGCGTGTTTTGTGCTTGTTATTTTACTAAATGACTTTATGACCTGCAAAGAGGAAGTGGATTTCCTACTGAGTTAATCTCTCTTCAGCCATCTCATCCTACAGACTGCCATTTTATCCTCTGAATTCATCCAAACAATGGAAGGCATAGTGCTTCCCATCAGGAGTCTACGTGCACTGTCCAGAACTTTTACTAATTTTAAGTCCTATATTCCTGACCAACATGCCAAGAAAAAAACCCAAAAAAACATTACTGAAAACATAGTAAACTGACAGCTCTAGCATATGCATTTGTTATGTTCTTAATCTCACTGTCAACTCCATTAATTTACTAATAGGTTTACATCTAATCTTTTCACAGCAAGCTGTCAATAGGAACTATTCTCAAACACCTGTATAGAGTGATGGATGGTTTGGACCTCCAGCCACTGATTAAATGTCACTAGGACTTGAATTCTACTGACGCTTGAGAGTAAAGAACCAATTGCTACCAATATTTGGTCTGAAAAAATATTGCAGGATTGGTTCTAGACTGTAATTCTACACATCATTAATTATTTGCAGTGTTGAATTGCATGTAAAATAACCATTTAATATTACCACTCTCTGGAAGTAAACAAGCTCTCTCAGAAGCTCTTGGAGACACCAAGAGAGGAAGTAAAATGAATATCCCAGATAACTCTATTTACACCTTGCCTTTGCAAACAGATCATTATTATATAGTGCCCTCTGGTGTTCCATCCTATTTTCATTTCGAGAAAAGTGATTTTCACATTACAGAAGTATCTATTTCCACATAATTGACAGGGGCTATTTCACAGTCTTGTTTCACTTATTACTACAGGTATGGCCTATGGCTTTGGTTTTGGACCCACACAATACTAAGCAAGTACATCTGAACATGAGAGATGTTCTTATCTTTGTCAGTTTCTTTTTTATTAAGAGCACAACTTCTTTTTTCATATGAACGTTATGCATTCTCATTGTGTTATACAAGTACACCTGCATTAAAATCCTATTTCCCCATCTTCTAGGATGAGTTCTTTTTCAGGTTAGGTGGGAATTATATCTGATACAGCTAAAATTTACAGCTCTTGAGAAAATTATGTGACGGGAAAGAATGAAAATAATAATTAATGCAACATGAAGTAAAAGATAGAAAGAGAAACCACAAAGGATATGCAAGGGGAAATCACCAGGTCCTTCTTCCTGAAGCCCATATCATTACTTTATTTTGCTTTAAGCATCTGCTGCAGTAAATGGTGAGCTATTATGTAAAAGAATATATAAAAATATAAAATTATTTGTGCTATAAATATATATATTATAAAATTATTTATATAAAAATGTATTCATCTTCCACTGTAAAGTATGATGTGGTGTAGTCAGGCTGCTCTTCTCTTTATCTGGTTGGCGTTTAGCTACCATGCATGCTGATGCAATGCTGCCTGTTTCAGGTCCAGTGGGGATCACTTGATTTAGTAGGAAAATAGTTTCTGATTTAATTTCCATTATATTGCTATACTCCTAATTAGGTGCTCAGATACTTCTTATTACAACACATTATTTCCCTTGTGATTCTATCCCTCAACCCACAGTAGAAGACAAGACACAGATTCTGAACATATTTAATACTGGAATAGCTCAAGCTTCCATTTCTTTAATGAGATCATAATTTGGCCTCTTGCCTTTTCATGGCTCTCCCTTACTGTATATTGTAATATTCAGTCATTAACCTTTAATAAACATTAGTTTAATATTCAGGAAAAAAAACAAACAAAACCAAACAGTTATTTGAGAGAATAGCATCAACTTGCAATCCAGTTTAATCTCTATGTATCTCGCCTTTAATCTCTATGTAATTGGCACTTCGTCAAGCCTAGAAGGTTATAATTAAGTAAATTTAAGAAAATAAACAATTTTTCAAGACCTCTGAAATAAGAACTCCTATGAAATAAGTTTTTCAGTTGTAGTTCTTATCTCATAAATAAATGAATAAACCACCTCCTTTTTTCCATTAAGATAAATGACATGAAAAACTGTATCTTAAAGCCAGAATTCCCAGGATCACAAGCAAATGATTGTTGCCCCTTCAAACAGAAAAACACAACAATGTTCAGATGAAGCAGAGAGAGAGGACATTTCTCTCCTTAGTTCTCCACTGTAAAAATTGAAACCGTAGCATGCACGTATGTCAGAATTTCAACCTCCAGTAACATAATAGAATAGATCATAACTGCAGTCCAAGAGGACGCACACCGCCAGCCGTGGCCCAAGCACTGTTTTTCTACAAGGCTAAAGTTCTACAAATGAAAAGCTCTATGTAACAATAGATTAGCCGACTCTGCCACCTATCGGCAGTTTACTAAGAAATCGGTGAAAAAAATCTGGTGAATTATTCACGTGGTAAGAGGAGGCAGGATATGTTTATATTCACTGAATCCAACGAGATGATCAGCAAAGAAAACTCCCCTCCATAAAACCAAGCTACTCAGAATTGTTCTCAGCATACCAACATATTTTGCTTTATATTATCAATAAAATGAAAATTTAGGCATGATGTAATGCTTTTGCTGAAGGTAGAACTGGAAAAAGTTAAATTCCATTATAACATGTAAATAATAATAATAATAATTCCCTTTTAAAATGTTGTGGTCCAAATACCAAGTCTCCAAAAACCTTTTTTTCTGATAGAACTCCCACCTTTTGATATTCCCTATGTTTATTTTTGTTTTGTTTTTCTAATTCTTTCTGACTTACTTTTAAAGTTACAAAATGTATTGTATGCTCTTTAGCAGCAGTGCTAAAAGGCACAGAAAAACTCATAACACCACCTCCTCACAACCAAGATCAGTGATTCTTTTAAATTTGCTATGAAATAAGTAGCAATATTTCTGTTTAGGTTTTACTGGATTTTTCACCTAAAGTGTAGAAATAATGGTTGATGATAAAATGCTTTAGAGGTCACAAAAACTGCTGAGGAACCTCACAGGCTTGTAACAACTGTAGAACTTAAATTGATCGAGGAAATATTCTTTTATGTGGGAATTATACTTCGAGGGGGAGGGTATTGAAAGGAAGAGAACTGCAGGTCAGTCCAAAGCTCAGACATGGTCACTGATCCAATTTGGAACAATCCCACTGTTCCTGGTCTCAGGACCACTTTGCAGTCTTCTTTTCTCAGCATTAGAGATCTTTCATGTTATTCTCTGGAAAGTCTGTGGGATTCTTGGCTATGTATGTTAATGTTTTTGTTGACGTAAACCAGCAGAGATGGCTTTGGTCCATGCTACTCTGTTTAATAATTTTTCCTCATGGACATACAAAACTTGTGGTTTTAACGTCTGAGTTTTAAGCTTGCTGAAATCAGATCTTTGATATGTGGTAGCAGTAACTTATTTCAAGATGGTAAATTTCAAGTTCCAAAAATTGTAGGCATCACTTCTGAATTTAAGATTAAACTGTGAACTCTCCTAATGACAGAAAAGGTTTTCTGATGCTTGTACAAACCATGACTTTACTGATATGAGAAAGAGACAGAATTTCACACATTGATGACTCCTACACTACTACAGAGCCCATGGTACACCAGCTGTGTATATAAGAGAAATGAGTGGGAGATTTCACAGTACTTTCACTGGGAAATCCTGTAAGCCATATTTTTGCCATCAGAGACTGAGTGTTTTGAATAAAGCGGCAGCCACATCCCCAAGTTTTCCTTTTGTATAGGAAATACATTGAATAGAGAACAAAGAAAGGCTTCCCTCAATGTTTTGCAGCTGTATGTAACATAATAGATGAGGGCCAGAGACACAGATCCCTTCTTAGACATCCCTGGCACACTGTAGATCCCGGAACACTTAAAACAAAGCATTCTGGGACTTGTAACACATGGTCTAACGCCTGGTCCTCAGAGAATGCCCTCTGAAGGATTTTCATTCACTGTCTATCTTAGAGCTTCCCTCAACAGGAAGCTTACCACAGAAATTAAGAGCAGCAAAAGCAAGCATGAAAAGCCACTTCTGGAAACGCTAAGCACTTAATCATATGCAAGCATAGGAAAAAACCTACTTAGAAATTTCTACCAAAAGCAAATGCTGAAGCCTACAGGTCCACCCAGCTTCCATTCCTCCGAGGCCTTTTGTACAATTCTTGGCTTGAAAACAGTTCTAGTGAACTCACAGATTGAAAATTAACAGGGGAAGAAAACAGTTTCATCAATTCTATGTCTCTTATGGATTCCCTCTATATCCTTTTTGGTTCTCTGTTGACTAAGCTACACTTGTAATGTCATAGAAAATGGAGAAATAATAGCGGAGTAGCAAAATCATAGACTACAACAAGTGAAGACACACTCAAATGCAGCAGCTGTAGACATAGAAACAAAGGAAAAAATATGTATCTGCTTACCTTAAAAAGGCCTCAGGTACACAGGGTCTCCACCATGATACCTTTGCCTCCACTGACAACCCTTAAATGGTATCTGAGAAGGGGTGGATCTTTGCTCCATCCTTCTGTTCACTCAGGTGCATTGCATACACCTGAGCTCTGCTGGGTTGGCCCCGCCTTCCCGTCAAGTGCTCAATCACTTTCAGGCTGTGACTTAGCATTTCCACTACAACACTAGACAGTGATCAACCTGTGGTGCAGTGTAAGATGATCTACGGATACAATCAAGTCTAATTTTTATGGCAGACATCCAGGCATCTGTAGTATGGCATACCCCATACAAATGGATTTTGAGATGAAAACCTTGGAATACTCTATCACATAATTAGCCATGAAATTGTCATTCTAACTTTATAGTCTTGTGAATTCAACAGATTCAGATAAGCTAGCTGCAGGATACCTGGCATGCTTCTGCTGATTTTATTTAACCATCAGGCTATCACCACACAACTTCAACGCGCTGTCATTTCTTCCTCCTCTGACTCATGCATAAATCAAAAGGGAAATATGACAGAAAAATTAGACATTAATCCACAGAAAATGAGCCTGTATCAGCTCAGAGATTACTCTGTCAGTAATGCTCACGTTCTTGTCACACACAGAATAAAAAGGGGCCGGGTCACATTCATTTGTTCTTCTTCATTAATACAAGGAAAGTCAAGACCTTACCAATATGCTAACAAACGAATGATGTCAAAATATTACCTATCAGCTAACAGTGAAATCCAGGCAACCTGTGAGTAGAGCAGAATCAACTGCGATTTTTAGTTCTGAGCATGGACAGCAAGAAAAGGTGGAAGGAGAAACAACAGAAATGGGGCACAGAGGCTGCAAGGGATAGTTTGTAACAGCAGGCTTAGGAGCAGGCTACACTAGTTCAATCAGGCAGCCTCCATTGCAGTTCTGTGGTACGCAGTAGAAAATGACAGCAGAAACTACTGTCTGTCATCTGTGTTTCATTAATATATCATCTGAAGGAGCATCAAAATGCAAACCAAGGATGTTAATTAAACCTGAAATAGCATTAACATGAACACTTCTCATATGACATGATTTTTAAGGTCCTGAAACAACCTTGGAAAAGATGCAGAAGGCAAGGAGTGTAATTTAATCTGAAGAGAATATGACAAGCAATGATTATGTACTAATATTATGGAAAGGGATAGGCCACAAAATCAGCCAAAAGATAAAACCGTCTTTTTAATTAAGGAATTTTTATTTTATTGATCTTTGCAACTCTTTCTAATTCAGTAACCAGAATTTTAACCGTGTTTTTGCAAGAATAGTTTTAATTTCTTTTTTCAAATCAAAGTCATGTGAAATTTGAGTTCAAGCAGCTCTAGCAAACACAACATACATTTGTCAGCACCAATATTTTTAAATAACACAGCCAGGAGTCATTCTGTACCCCCATGCCAACTGGCAGAGTCTGACTGTTTCCATAAAGCTAAACATGATTATCCTGCAAACAAAGCTGAATGCATCAGAGTGGCCCATTAGGAATGTTTCATACCCTTACCCACCTGCTGCTCTCCAGGAATTAATTGTTGTCTTGGCCCAGAACACGGCAGTTCAAAATGCTCAGGTTGTCCACAACACTCCCTGGCACTGTTTAACTGTCATAGAGAGTGTTCTCAGAATTCCCAAACCCAAAAGTAATGCAATTGTCATGAAAGTTTTTTAGGAACTTGCTATTAAATAAGAAGTTAGGATGTATTTCTGCTGGTCTCCCAGGATCAGTCTGGAGACAGGCAGCTACATCACCTGTTGGCTGTTATCCTCTCTGCCCTTCTGCCACGTGTTAGGAAGTGGAGACACCAGACACACTTCAGCAATCTCTCTGTCACTACAGCGTGTCAGTTGGCTTTTAAACATTGTAATGCTCAACAGTGATACTCCTGCCACATGACTGTTATTCACACAGAGAGTAATTGTTGTGAGCTTTGGTGGCAATTTGCTATGCCTATTAAAAATAAAAGAGACAAACCAGAGAAAATTGGCAGCAGAGATTTTCTGAAGTATTAATCAAAGAACTTGCATAGCTTATAGAAATAAGATTCATTACAGAGTGCCAACAGAATTAAGAGACGTTTCCTGTCATGAATGTGTGCATGAGTAGTAGTATCATTCCAACCAAGTCATTTCAATGGCTTTGAGGACCAACCTTGTTTTCAGTGACCTTATAAACAATAGGCTTGTAAAAAGCTACACTGCACACAAACTGTCAACAGTAACGTAAATGACTTGCTGAGTAGGTGGTTGGGATAGATGGTTCAGCAGAGATTACATGAAAATGAGACTGCATTTCATGTCAACACAGTCTATATTGCTCCAAAGGCGTATCTGGAGAAGGAGCCAAAAACATGATTGTTTCCTTGAAGCAAATCCAAACTTCTCAATTTGTAATCTAGCAAGCACAGACTGATGTCATCACAGCAACATCGTTTATTGAAAAAGCTTCCAAGCCTTACGGAGTCAGAAATGGTTGGTATCAGATGTATTTAGCTACCAGTTTTTTAAAGCTGTGTTGGAATAAAGAAATGAAGACAAAATAAGAAATATATTAACTGAACTTTTTAAATTCAAGGGAGATTTTGTCTCAGTTTAGTAACAAGTATCGATGTAGTTTGAATTACTTTTTCAGCCAAATAAAAAAATCCAAGAATTTATACTATTGGCATTTACAAGTGAATTTTGCACAGTGCATAGCTTGTTTTCTCATCTGGGTTTTGAGGGATGGAGACAGCCTCTACAGGTGGTGCTTTATGTATTGTCAAATTTTCTTCACCTTCTAAATTTTGTAGCAATTTTCATTGTTTAAATACTTGATAGAATGTATTGTTTCTACAAAAGAAAGTTGGGGAAATCATGAGGGCTACATTACCTTCCTATTAAATGTAGAGAAAGAGCTCCAGCAATAGACCAAAAAACACACTTTATGCTCTAAATCCATCAGAAACATGCTGCTTTCTGCTGGTAATGAAATACCTTAAAAAAAAAAAAAAATCTGCAGATACTGGGCAGCTTGTACAATGAAACAAAGCTCTGAGGGTGACCAGTGAGAGAAAAAAAAAAAGAAAAAAAGAAAAAAAAGAAAGCTGTTGTTCATTTCTGTTCCTGTATTTTTCAACCAGGAACAATTTTTGTACCTGCCTCATAAACTCAGCATCTGGAAGAAAAAACTATATATATACACATAACTGGACCACCAACACGCTTTATCTGACCATTAATATCGTCTTTCCAATCTTCATAAGCACCTTGAGATAGTAAACACAGAAACACTGCCCCTCTTGATTCCTACTGCTATGACACAATAGAAAACCTGAGATGATCTAGTTTTGTGGTTCAACAAGACTCAAAAAGAAATAATCAAAATTACGTGTAAGGCATCTTTTGAATGTAATTTGGCTGTGACCTCGCCCCAGTCCGTTTTCTGAAATGTTGGCCAGCTCCGTCAAACATGTTGAACTGTCCACATTTTTTCCCAAGTTTTCTGTACCCGAGAGTAGCATTTTCCACCAGAGGGCGCCAGAAATCCACTCTGCTGTCTTCGACCTGTCCTAACATCGCATTTTAGATGCAGCAAAGCTGCAGTAGCTTTTCTTTTGTTACAAACACAATCATCCATATTCCTTCAAAGTTAATTCAGCTCTTGAGAAAAGTGGACAGTGTAAAATATTACTAGATAATAGATAAATAAACTAGAAGTACAAATATCTATCAAACTCAGAGATAATAATCTGAAAAAGGCATTCTAAACTAGACAAGCAGGACCAAGAAGCCTCTGCATGTGACATATTACTGAGATATGTGATAGAGAAGCTGATTTTAAACTATTCCATTAGTATTTTGACTATTATCATTTCTTGAATATTTTCCATGAAACATGAAATTGGTTTATTTCTTCTTTATTTTGTTTTCATTCCCACTCAAAGGTTTGATTAATTTCTTTCAGTTTTCCTGGTGTAAAATAGAAATATTTCCATTGAAGTTAACAGAGCTGCAACAGTTGTGTTCCAGGAAGAACTCAAATTTGCAACTAAATCTTTACACACAGAAGATTGCTGACTATCTTCTCTTTCTAAGAAAAAATGTTAAAAGAGATTACACACAGCAAGAAGACAAACCAAGCATGATATATAGAGAAGTACTGTTGCTCTCAGGATTTTTAGATCAAACCCTCCTTTTCCTCTGCCTCCTTTACTACAAAATGGATGAAATGCTTTAGCAGAACTTCAGTCTCTCTTCAGTCTCCTTTTCTCTTTAAACTTTTCTACCAGCGTCTGAGGGAAAGCACTTCTTTTCAGTCTATGCAGAGAAACTAAATATCTCCACAGACACTGTAAAGGTAATGTTTTTTCCATTAGCAGGTAGATAGTTCAGTTTGCCAAGGAGACACCAAGTTTACGAAAACTCCACAACTTTGTGAGTTACATGAGGCAGCCTCCTTCACCACTTCTGTTCTGAACTCCCAGACTGACATGTTGATAATTTACTCACCAAGATTTTCAAGCATTAGAAAAACATTTTTTCACCATTACTCATGCAACTAAAGAAACTGGAGCATTATACAGATATGTAGCCCAAATCATGCTCTTCCTTCAGCTTTCACAGCATAAATTAAAAAAACAAAACAAAAAAAACAGAAACATTTAATTGAAAAATCTCCTTATTTTGTTTCATCCACTGCTGTACTGGATACACACTCTTCCTGCTCCAGCTGTGATGGCTGAAGATGTTATTGTTACTGGTCCAACATCAGCTGCACAGCATCAACCAAGATCGCCATGCCTGCAGATCTGCCAATCAAACATCAAAGGTAACGACTCCCTTCTCTACTTCTAATTTGAAGTAGCCAACTGTTTGAAGAAGCCAGCTGGCAAGGACATATGGAAATAGCTTCAGCAGCTCTGGATCATTTTGACTGGAAAAAAACTAGGGAATGCTTATGAGACTTATTTTGTTAGAAAAGCAGAAGTAGCAGCAGGGGTCCTGAGGAGCAGTTTAAGGTGGTCAAATAGAGCAACCAAACAGAAAAGGACATGAGTCAAAAGAGATGGGACATGCAAAGCTAATGGCCCAAGGAGAGTATTAACATGAGAAAAAAAAAAAAAAAAAAAAAAAAAGGGGAGAATTCTCACCTTACAAAAAACCAGTCCAGCATTTATTAGTCCTACATGTAATGGTGAAAAAATATTTAGTTTTCACTATTATGCTGCAGCTTTTGAGTTAAGATATGCCTTTTTATGAACTCAGAACTACAGGCAAAAAAGTCAGGTATCCCCTTTATCGGGAAGGCCAAAGAGAAGTTTCGAAGACCTAACAAAATTGAAGTCATTTGGCCATCCTATATTTGTTGGAACTGCAAAGAAAAATCAGCCTTTTTCTGTCAAAAAGAATAATTTCAATGTTAGATTAAACAAGCATTAGACTTTCTCACACTTGAGAACATTCTTAAGCAAAACTAGCTGCGATTTAGAAGTCACTCTCAGACTTTCACAGTTCAATGTAGTGGTTTTATTTGATGTAAACTAATTCATTGACAGAGTCAGTAGTAAGATTCTGCTCATTGTTTTGTTCTAAAAAAAATAAATAATATATGTAAATATATTTTAAATCCTGTTTCCATTCTAAATACTGAAGTGTTCCATTTTTTCCCCATTTTTTTCTAACATTATCTTGCACATAAAACAAAAGCAATCTGAAGTTTTCCTCAGCCTTTGAATACATTTCATCCTTTCATCCTTGTAATGCATTCGACAAAGAAAATGAACCTAGACTTTGACACAGAGGAGAAGGGATCTGAGTAATGTGATGAAAATGAACTCCCAGCCGGCTCTGAACTTGCACAGGATTTGCTGCTCCACCTGGATGCCTGTAAGTCCACGGAACCCAGTATGATTCCTCGTGGTTTGTTCAGCCCAGAGCAGAGGAGCTGAAGGGAGGCTTCATGGCAGATGCAGCACCTTACAGGTAGAGGAGGGGCAGTGCTGAGCTCTGCTCTGGCGACAGCAAGAGGGCCCTCAGGAATGGCCTGGGGCTGGATCAAGGGAGGGGCATCTGGGGGTTAGGGACAGGTTCTGCATCAGAATGCAGTGAGTAGAGCCCCAAGCTCAAGAGTTCAAGGAGTATTTAGACAGCATTCTCAACCATACGTTTTGTTTTTTGGGTGGTCCTATGTGGAGTAAGGAGTTGGATTTGACGGTCCTTATAGGTGCATTCCAACTTGGGATATTCTGTATTCTTTCTGGACATAAAATACTATAATTGATTGTAGAAACGTCTTTCAAAAGTTATGGGAATTATTTTGCTCTGCCTCTCTGAAGACAAAGCATATTTCATTTCTATCCCATACCCAAAATGGCATATAAGTAAATCATTTCAGCATCTGAGTTACTCTGTTCCCATAACCTCATTAATGGATTTCTACATGCATGTGTTCATACAAAGCAGAAGCAAATAAAAATTTTTGGCCTCATCTTTAGATGTGGGACGTGAAAAACAAAGCTGTAAGCCAAGTAGATTGCTTGGGGAATTGGGAGAAAAGATCTTTCTTTATGTTCCACCCACAGGAGCACATTTTCCAAGTGATCTCGAGCAGAAGCTTGAGGGGAACAGAAGAAAGGCTAAACCAAATTGAGCAAGGCCATGGGCTAACACCATGAGTTGACCTCACAATTTGCTGTAGCTAAAAGATAATCTATACATTCTTTATCCCATTCACACCTACCTGCCACTTTCATCTGGTTGGTCCTGGCATACTCTTTTCCCACAGTGAACTGGAGCAAAACTGCTTTTCTGCTACCCCTCACAGGTAGGTAAATACTGTCCATTCTGCTGGTGTAGAAAGGCTGCTTATAGAGTCAGACAAGTGTGCTTCCCTGTATAAGGGTGCAGGAGTGGAATCTCAGGGTGATGGGACCTGCCCTGCTCATGAGAAAGCAGGTAAGTGATGTAGCTGTGTCTTCCAATATCATCCCAAGATATGGAATAAATCCAGATCCTACCCCTTGTAAAATCTATGACTCTCATCATAAAACCCTTAAAAGAGCTCAACTTGTTCCTTTGGAAAAGATGTGCTTGTAAGAAACTTTTATACTGAGGGAGATAGATCAGAGTACTTGTAGGCTTCTATAGCCGCCCCAATTTTGGGAGCTAGTCCTTAAATTCAAGTATCTGTCAGCATTTCAAATAAACACATTTAACAGCTAATTACTACAATCTTAGAGAATACTAGAGGCTGAATTGGGGCAGTTCAAGATTTCTAAATTATGACTGGGCTAGTTTTTAATTAAAGGCATACAAACTTTTCCAAAGTCAGTTCAGAGACTTCACAATTCTTTTTTTTTTTTTTTTTTTTTTTTTTTTTTTTTTTTTTAAATCAGAATTAATATGAATGCTTTTGCAGGTAGTTTAATTAAAATTAGATGTGGATACAAGATCATCATATTAAGCCTTAGCGGCTCTTCCAAACATCCCCACCCAATCCAAATATTTTCTTAATTTTTATACACTCGACAAGTTAATTCTATTCTGATATTCAGTCTTCAATCAAACAATTTACTTTTTGCTTCATGTTGATCTTCCATGATACATAGTGAACGATAAGAAATTATATGGTTTCCTTCTCTAGAGGGTGATGAAGATAGATACTCAAAAATATTTACTTATAGAGAACAGCAGACTGTGGGAAACTGGTTTGTTCACAGAAACGTGTTAAAGCTTCATTACTTAATTTTATTTACTCAACTGTTTTGGAAAATACTTTGGAATAATGTGAATAAGGAACAGCATCTCCCATCAGCTAATGGAAAAAAAATAAGTGACTAAAGAATTATGCTTCCTTTAAGACTGTTAAAATGCAAATATACTTCATTTCAGACCGTGGGACTTTAGTTCTATTATTGACAGAAAATGTCATTCCTTGGGACATTTGATGACATTTATTTCTTCATAGAGCATATCTTTTATTTACTAAATAAATTGTAGCATTTGGAAATAGCAAACACTCAAATCTTGAGGAATAATTCACAAATGAAGTTGTTTGTTCCACTCCTCCAGCTTGAACCTGATTAGAAGCAGTCCTAAAGCACACCTGTCAGGAAGATTATAATGATCTAGAAGAACAGTACCTAGCAATCTATTTGTGCATCTTGATCTACCTTTTACTATTAAGCAAAAATAAAAAGTAATGTGAGAGCAGAACAATTCAACAGAAGTAACTAGTGTATTTCAGTTAACTCTTCGGCAAAAGTGATTTATAGAATTCACTGGCATTCAATTTACTGGCTTTTGTCTTAGGCTTTTTTTTTTGTAGTTTTTTTTAAGGGGCTGTTGGATATGTGTTCAAATGGAAGCCCAAGAATAGCTTCCCCCTCCCCCCCAGTGCCATTAGAAAGGCAACTAGTCCTCACACTTTGGAAGACAACCTAGGTTTAATGAAGTCAGGTAACCCTTTTCCTCAGTGCACTAGATAACACTTCCAGTCAATGATAAAAAATGTTTCTCCTAAAAGAAATGTATAGCTTGCTTTAAAAATTATCAAAGTTAAGTTATGCATGGAAAAAGAAAAAAAATAGATAAAACTTAGGCACTAAGTTGTTTAAATATCACTACAAAACATCAGTTTATATAAGGCACTCTTCATCAATTTCTTTTAGGAGTCATTGGTACTTGTTAGAAAATCTGAGTCCTGTTTTAACCTTCTGAGCATGTCTCTCATTATTCATTGAGCTTGTGTGGGTTACTGAGATCCCTTCTAAGAAAACATGCTAATTTTTCCTCTTGTGTATTGTTCATAGCGTGTTGTGGATAGTTGAGGAAGGATTTATTACAAACAATAACACAGTTTTTCTCTTTTCTCTACTTATTCTTATTTCTCATATAAAATTTTATCCTATTCTAAGTAGATTGCAGTCTAATAACAATGAAAGGAGGACTCGTACTTACCAATCACTCTTGTGAGTGTAGATGACCTTAAAAGTTCATGCTGTGTTTCAGTCAGGCCCCAGAAAAACTTAAGTTTCTAGAATGCAAAAATAGAGTTATTACACCACAACTAGACAACATTACCAAGCCCAGGCTGTCTCCAGAGTCCAACCTATTCAGCTTGTTTTCTTCTTTCCTTTGACTTAGAAGACTAGCAAAAACAAATGTTAATGAGGATACATCTGTAGCTAACTTCTGGACAAGATTCGACTGAGAATCTAACTAAATCCATCACTGATTAAGAGGCACACTTAAGAACTTCATTACTCATTACTTGTTAAATTTAAGTTAGCTTTAAAGATTTAATTCCTTTTTTTTTCTTGTCAGAAACATTACCCATAGAACAACGTCAATTTATTTTTATCTCCCTGACTTTTGCATACGCAGCAGCATACACTCTGGGAGAGCATCACATCCTTTCAGTAAATACTGTTTTACACTTCACACTTCTAGTAGAAAATTTTCAAGTCCACCTATGTGTAATTCAGAGACAGCAGAAGTTCCCTTACAAGAGTTCCTCCCCTTATTTCAGTGTTCTTTTTAATTAGATTTGACATTATTCTCAGGCTTTAACAAAAGCAATTGATTAAAATGTCAGACATCAAGCACCATACCTTTGTACTTCAAGCAGCCAGCCATTTTCCCTTCTGAAAAAAATACCAGTTCTATTGTAAGGAGGTTTGCTGTTCAGTAAACAAGCAGCAGATAAGCATTCCAACACTGTTTTTTTCATTAGGATAGCCATTAGAAATCTTTTGTGGAAGCAGACTCACCCTCATTTTTTCTTGCATGCCTCCATTACAGGGAGCATCATAGCATAGGCTCACAGATATCACTCAAGTGAGAATGACCACAACATTTTATTTTCCACTTCATATAGGAAAGAAACTATTCATATTTAGCAACATTGTGAATACCTCTTCACAAACAGCTTTGGCCACATCCTCAAAAAATCCTAGCAAGCAATTTAACAGCCAGTAAATAGCCAGAGACTAAAGAGAGTCTCTAAACAGCCACTCCAGTTCTTCAGCTGAGCATTTCTTTCTCCCACTTTATGACTGCAGTTATCTAGTTCACATTAGCAGGATACTCCATTTACTGTTTCCTACCCTCCATACTGATAATTACCTCAATTGAGCTTATGCAGAAGCTGGTGAATAGATCAGCTGAGCTAATCAGATGCCTTTACACAGTAAAGTGTAAAGCAAATGAAAGTAATGCCTATTTAAATTCTCTAAATTGATGATTTCCAATGGGTGTATGTTTTAAATAAGATTTATTAGAGCTGAGTTCAGTTCCTTGCTAAGTCTTGCATTTGTTTCCTTTTCCATCATTTTTTTTACACATTGTTTTTTCTTACAGAACAGTCACACTGCAATTAGTGAGTTCTTAGACATCCTAATGGGATCCCATTTTATCTCTCTTCAGGGAGTGAACTGACTTTCTATCCCAGATTTCATTGATAAGCTGTTAATTTCATCTAGGTGACAATGGTAAAAGAGTACCTGCCAACTAGAAAAGCAGTTTAATTTCTTCTATGTAAGATTATTATTATATAACTGATTATTTTCTTTTTCTTATCGCTTTACATGACCTGTATCTAGAATCACATACCCATGTGCAGCAAGTAGGGTTGCATATAAATGCATCACAAGACATGACATCTCATTTTTCAGAAAAATAGCCTTTTGAACGAAAGCTTGATATCTGTCTGACATGGGGCGGTGGGAGGAGAAGGAGAATATGACAACTTACTACATATTTCTTATCAGAGATGGAATATCTCTCTTTTTTTGTATTCAAGTGAGTTTTTTCTAGTCTTTAAAATGTTTTTATAATTTTGTTATCATCTTTTTTTTTTAACAGTTAAAGTGCTTAGAAATACTATTCCCTGAGCAATAAGTAGAAAGGGAAAAAAATGTGTCTTTCTACAGGATATTTTTCCCCCTGTTTTCTAAGGACAGCAGAGCTGCACATAGTCATTTCACAGAGCTAGTTGTAAGGGTATGGTATTCTGAAATCCAGAGAGGTACCATAAAGGGCTGTTCTCGTGTTGGTGACTGGCCTTTATCTTCTCTCAAACTGTAATTTCTTTTCCAGTCAGTGCCAACACTGATGATCCTTAAGATGATGTAATGATCCTTGATGTCTGTTACTGCAGGCTTCATTTCCCATGGGCTTTGAATGAATTTTCAGTATCTATGAATAATGTTTGACATAAAGACTATTTTTCTTATAGTGCATGGAGATACAGATATTCACCAACCAAAAGTAGTGTATCAAGGGAGGATAGTCTTTCCTTCTTTGAGAAACCTCTTCTTTTTTTTCCCAATTTAGATTTTAAAGAGGCAGCCAAAAGTGGAAAAATCCAGCCAAACCACAGCCATTCATCAGCCTATTATCCTGTGTTAGTTTTCTTTTTCTTTTTTTAACGTCTCTGTTATAGTGATGAGTTTGCAGATCATTCATATTTTATGATGATTTTTGTGTTTAATTAATTTTGGAAAAAATCTTAGGCCAATTATTTCATAAACCATGTGGAAAAACAATCATTTTTTTCTTATGAGCTTATTCATATTCTGTTATTTCTAATACTTGTAAGTTACAAGAGCTGCTCTGAAAGTAATGCCTCCTATTTTATTATTTTGGCCCACAACACCAGAAGTGGATGTTGATGGCATGGCAGCAGAGGTTTAATGTTCCCACAAATATCCCTTTACATGTTGTAGTTATGTGACAGATGGCAGCAGAGGGGTAGTCTGACAAAATGGTGTCAGACATGGAAGTGCTTATGAAGCAAAGGGGGCACTGAATTCCTCCATGTGGAAATGATGACACACACTGACATTTATCAATTCTTGTTGAATGTTTGTGGAGAGCAAACAATGGATGTGAACACAGTAAGGTGAGTGGTGCATTTCAGCAGTGGCAACAACAGTGTGGAAGACATACACGTTCTGGATGGCTGTGAAGATTTTTGTGAGTGCAGCATATAGGCTCTTGTTTGTTGCTGGTGAAAATGTACCACAGTGACCATGTTGAAAAAGAGTGTTTTGTAGCTGAGAATTTGCTCTATCAAGTACTGTTATTGCGAAGCTCTGAAGAGAACCCAGAATTCCAGTTACAATCATGATGTGAAGTTCCAGCCTTTGCATTCAAGTCTGGCCATTGCATTCAAGTCTTGAAAATGGAGAAGATGATACCAAGGTTTCTGTTTAAGAACATTAAGTTATAAAACATGGTTGGTTACTGTGATTACAATGTATATAAACTTGACCAATACAATGTGTATACACAATATAAAATAATTTATTTGTAAATGATATACAAGGACTTCGACAAAAAATCATCATTTTTACAAGCAAAAAATGACCACAACTTTTAATTCTACTTCAAAATAATTAGTTTTCAGAAGAAGGCAAATTTAAACCTCAAGAAGATTTAGAAGCCTAACATATATACATATTTGGTCAAGCAGGATCTGTATGTCTAGTTCCTCATACTAACATGCCTACCCACTGAGTAATGAATTGAGCAATGCACAGTGATCAAACATAGACTAATTTTCATATGGTGAAATCTAGCATTCATTCTGAAGTGCTTTCAATTTTGAAAATGAGGTGCTTGACTATTCATCAGGAAATAGTTCTGTTTGGCTTTTTCCTCTACTTTCATTGATTGTATAGATGATTCAGCAGTATAAGCGGTGCTAATATTCTCTTCTAACTTCAAACAAAAGTGACCAGGAAACTTTTACTGATACTTAAAAATTGTGAGGTCTGATAACAAGGCACTTATTTCCTTTAATATCAATATATATGCACATAATTACCCAAGAGAGATGAGTGTCTACCCTGTTTTTAGGATATCTCGGATGGCCAAAAATTAGTTAAAACATAAAATTGAGTGCTCAAGTTTACTTTTCTTCACCAATAATATATATTTTTTTCAGCCGGCTTAAATTGATTCAAAAATAATTTAAATCTGAGGACAGAGTAAGGAGTAGAAAAGGGAAAATAATCCTCCCATTTTGCCAAAATTTGCATATCCTTTGCATATTAAAATGTTCTCTAAATATACTCTTTATTTTAGTAACTCAGTCTTGCTGAATTCTTTACCATGTGTAAGTTAATATGTAATGAATTAAAAAATTAAAATCTTTTACTATGCATGTGTACTCCTAGGACAATTTTATCCTGTGTATATTTTTAACTTCACAGCTTTAAGCTGGACTTACCTGAAAAATGATATCTTCTATTGGTGTTTATCACTTGATCAGTACTGGATCTTTTATAAAAGTTCAAAACTGAAAAAAATAAAATCTGTATAATACTTTATTCTCTGACACATTTGTGCAATCTGCTCTAGACCTGAGGCTAGATCCAAAGTTCTCTGAAATATTTTGAATTGTTTTCATTGGTGTCCTTGGGATTTGGACTGGGCAGCGTGTGGAAGCCTGGATTGGTATAGCTGAAGACTAAAGTAAAAATGAAATAAAACTTTGCCCTAGCCTTTGCAAAAAAAAAAAAAAATTGCAAACAGCTTGATGATCTTTTTTGGCTTAGAATTCAATTCTTGAGCATCTTGGCACTACAGGACAACACAGAGAACTAATATATTGGATAACATTAAATTATACATTTCAGTTGAGACATATTTCAAAACTAAGTAGCCAGTAGAGGTTGCTCCAAGCATGACAAAACACAAGGAAAGATCAGGTTCATGAAGTATTTAAAAAACAGATGCAAACTTCTAACCAAATATACTAAGGTAAATGTGATTCAGTTTGTTCAAAGAGCAATTAAATGTAAAAAAAATCTCTGAGCTATTCAGCACAAAGACATTTATATATATAAAACACAGAGGCTAATCTCCTCACAGCCATTTTAAAGTTCCCTTTTGCTGCTGCTGCAGCTTTGCAGTTTCTCAAGCAGTTGTTATTTTCCCACTGTGAGTAAAGAATCATCCAAATCACATTTCATAAGCAAAGTCGTGGAAGAGAGACATCAGCATGTTTGAAAATGAGTTTTTCTGGAAGAAATTGATATGTTTTTTGGCTTGTCAATTAGTAATGATTTTCCATGAATAGCAATAAACACCTTCCCCAACCCCCTCACTGTCTCAGACAGTGAGGACTGGAAGTGCCTTTTCCATGTAGGTTTTTTGTTTTATATTCTACAGATGTGTCATTAAATAAGTCTTAACAGTAGCTTTAGACTTTGGCATACATTCCTGCAGCCACATGATCTATCATTTATTATGTATTACTTTTTCCACACATCTCTTGTCTGAGTTCTTAATTCTTTTCCAATGACAGAATACACAAATGGTAGTTTATCATATGATTAAAAGAGCTAGTTTATGTGAACAAATATACATTTTGTTTATCTATGATTGTAGAAGGATCTAGAGAGTGAATGGATAGATTCCTGTTCCTTGAATTAGCTACTGTGTGCCAGATGTGAGAACCAAGGAGTTATCAGTAATACACAGATACAAATTCCACGCTCAAATCACAGGAGATGCCAACAACATAACTGCTGGTCAATACTTGTATTACTAATGAGATACTGACAGGCCCTCCAAAAGGACTTTTTTATAAAGAGCTTTTCTGAAGCAGCAATCATAACATGTGAGTATCAAAAGTCCTCAGGGAAATGAATTGTCTTCCGCGTAGAAAAACAATCAATACAACAACATCAACTTCTAAAAGGACACAAAAAATAAACATGTGAAAAGTTGTTAAAAGAAAATTCAAAGGAGCAATAGAAAAAAATGAAATATTTGCAAGTCATATGAGGTTTCATATTCTCAATGTAAACAGCAATTTTTAATGAAAGAAAATATTGTACTACAACCAAGAAGTTCTGTTAAAGTTATATTGCAAAGTAAAGGAAACTGTAAGATGGTAAGAAGAAATCGTTCAAAATTTTGAATTCATGTCTGAATGGAGGAAAAAAAAAACAACAAACAACTAAAAACAAACAACCAAAAATCCCAGAACCTAAATATTTTGTCAAGTTAAACACAAAACTGTGCTTAGTCAGATAAAAACCAAAGTTTTGAGGAACAATTTGCTAAAGGCAAACAAAAAGGATTAATACTGCTATATCACAGGAGAAAGAGATCTTGGCCAGAGAATAATGGGATAGTAAATGACTGACACATGAAAAGAAGATTCATGAAAGATAAGTCCATGAAAAAATAATTAGATGATTGTTTTTACTCAAAGTGAAGGTATTTAGAGATATTCCCACACTGAAGTCCTCTTTTACAAGAAGTGACTGTGAGGAACTATCTGTAATTACAGAGATGTTGGAAGAACTTTTGGAAATAATAAAATAGATAAATGATAATAACTCATAAAGACTGGAATTTGAAAGAGAAAGTGAATAAAAATGGATACACCCCACTGTAGCAGATTTTTGTGTTGCAGGAATGGAAACTGGTGACCTCCATATCAATACAGCAATTTCAAAGTAAAATAAGGATGAAGATAGTAGACAAATGCGTAAATATTATATTGGAGAGAAAAGTCAAAACACCTCGTGGAAGGAAGTTATGGAACTAAGGATGACAAGTTTGATTCTCAGGATTTTATAACCACTTTTAACATGATTATTCACAAGTGAGTCCTATAATTTAAGTCAAACTATGTGACAGTGAAGCCCAAAGATCTGAGTTTCTGTGGGCTTATTTCACGTGTTCTCCAGCATATGACTGGAGGAAAGAAAATGGAAAATGGAGAATAGGTATTGTTCTAGCCTGGAAAACAAATTTTGTTCTAGCAATTAATACTGTCAAGTAAAAAAATAAAAGTTATGATGTAAGAGAAAATCTGATTTGGGAATTATAATTGTTTGGAAGAAGCAAGTAAAAGATACAGAGAAAATGCTAGGTTTCCTGATGGAAGCATTCTACAGGTAGAATCAGTAATAGCAACAGATATGGTGCAGGCACAAACTGCATTTCAAGAGGTCCCTAAACAATTGCTAGAGTGACACTGTTTTAAGGCTCTTGCTTTACTTGTACTTGGCTTTAGGAACATTTATTAACCCCTATCATTTTACTCAGGACATTAACACAACATGGGCTGGTGGTCTGCTGTAGGATTTCTGTTATTTCAATGTTCTACAGAAGCAAACAAATTGCAAAAGCAGAAAGACACTTTTCCATTATCTGCTCACAAATTAAAATCCACATATACGATCACTACAGTCAGATTATGATACCTAAAGATCACTTTATTCTTGAGAAAACAATTCTGCAGTCTTCCTGAAATGGCTTGCTCTTTAGGGATTGTGAATTTAAATTCAAGCTCTGTAGAACTTCTTAGGACAAAATATGATATCTTCCAAATATTGTTTTGCCTCTACTGCTGAAAGGATCACTGTTAATGACGTTTATGGGTTTGAGACTCCTTCCCTGTCTCACGCGGGCAATGGTTAGTTGATTGCACATCAGTTTTACCAGAGTCCATCTTCAGTGAAGGTAACAGTGTCTGAGAAGTCTGAGCAGACTGAAAATGTGAACATATTTGTGAAGTCCTGTTTGTCCTCAGGAAGCTTCTACTGCTGGCAAACCAAGAAGACACCATGTGAACACTTTTAAAGTTTGTGAAAAGTATCTAATTTCACTTCACTTACTGGTATCTCCCAATTCTTTACCAGATTCACTCGTTCTTATATTTCAATCGTTTTTATTTTTGGAAGCAACTGAGATATTAGAGACTGAGGTAGCAGCTTCAGTTCTTTGGTGTATTGTTGTAAGAACTGTTTATTTTAAAATAATTCAGAAGATCTTTTACATGATCACTGTGTTAACAAATTTTGATTTTGGCAGAATTATTCAAATATAATTCAGCCACATTGTTTTGATCTGAAGAGTTGAGACCAATTGAATCATCTGTAATTCTAATACCACAAAAGTATCCAGCCAACCTTCAAACATGGATTTAGTGGAGCTTGGAGTCAGGTGGCTATGAATAATGCTGTCCCTCACTCTCACTTTCTGTCAGTAGCTAGTCCCTTTCCAGTCAACTTGATTATACTGGGAGACTGTACCTATGTGAAGGTTCAGTGAAAGGCGATACTGGTTGTGCAGGGACTGCTTTGTTTCTCCACCACCCAGTGCTATGTGAGACCTCCCCCACAGCGCCTTATTGCCTCATGCTCCCACTGGTCCTATGGAGGGAGGTGCTTTTTTCCAAATCAGTTTTTGTTCTGCTCCTTTAGCAGTCAAAATTCTGTGGGTGCATTTTGCCCTCTCTCTGAATCTTTACAAAGAAAGAATAAGGTGTTTCAAAACTTGAATATTTGTAACATGACCTTGAAGCTCACTTTTGGTAAAAGTCCAAATTTTACTAGTCAGAGATTTAGATCAAGTTCACTGGGTTCACTTTCCTTTGATTTTAAGAGGAACATGTTTTTCTGAGCGTCCATTTGAGTTTCATGTTTAATGCATATTTTCTGGCTTAGGATACACTGGATATATAAGCATAACTGACATTTGCTTTCTCCTGAATTAGTGAGAGCCAACAGTGCTGCCCTGACAACACCTAAGTGGAATCAGTCAGATATTCCACAGAACAACATTCATGTGGCTCATGATTGCATTCTCTAATTCCAGAAGAGGTAACCTTAGATGCTCCTTTTAAACATACATGACCCCTTCCTTAAATAAAATGTATTTTTCCTTGCCAAAAGCATGCATATTCGTTACACTTGCTTATTCGTTTTTTCCAGATGCTATATTTCATTTGAGGCAAATAAGCCTATCCAGGACATTGGTGTTTTTCAACCATAATCCTTTTACTTATTTTATCTTAGATAGTAAGACAATGCACCTGGTACATATTATTGCTTTGCTGATTCTAACTTGGGACAGAAACATTATAGGAATGTAGTATTTTTGGTCAAGACAGTTTTTCAGACAATGTTAAGGAATCTGGACTGATGAGAAGATATGTAGGAGGAAGAAATGCAAACAATTGAAGTGTCAAGTCCAGACTGTTTCATTATTAGCATAAGGACAGATTTAGGTCTGTTAGGTGCAATTAAAGCCTAAACCCAGAATATCTACACCCTGCCACTGACTTATGTCTTAAGCCTCTTGTATGACTGGTAGGAGCAATCACCCATGTCTTCAGAACCAAACCCTATCCCTAAGGATATGTACAAAAATCTGTCTTTCTTTTTTCTTTCATGCTCTACTATGACATCAGAGTTCCCTTACAACCTATCTCAAATATTTCATCATCTGATTTACCAGTAATTTTTGAGACTCTTAAAAGATCTGGGCTAAAGGACTGGACAAGATATTTAACAGTCTGTTTTGAGGATTTGCACTGAAAAAGAACAGATTCAGGTATTTACATTTTCAATAGCAGGTGAAATTCAATATTTAGCTATGTGATGAGATGAGAAAATAATTCTAAATGGGGTACTGTTGTCAGAATGGTATTGTCAGAACGGTGGTCTCACTTTGGATAATTCTCACATTCAATGAACATCTTGCAGCTGAGTGTGCCATTGTTTGAGCTGTAGTCAGACTTCTGTGTGAAGGGCTCCTCTTTGTGAAGCATGGGAATTGTAACTCTCCTTTTTAAAAAATATTTGTAAGTTTTTCTGGCCAGGGCAAATTACTAGTGGTCATTGGACTGGGATCAATTTTTTCATGGTTTCGGTACTGAGGGGTGACAAATGCTTTTTCATCTCTTATTTATGGCTGCAAATTATATAATGCTTTGCTGTTTGTTTGTTGCAAGAGTGGGTGCTTGCCATGCTTGATGCCATGTTATTTTTTGCAAGAATGATTCCTAACACATGGTGTTTACAGTAGTGGTCTCATTCTGTGGTCTCTCACACAGCAATTGTCTGACAGAACAGCATCCAGTTTTCTGCATTTGCTTTGCTATTTGTTTCATGAAATGCTATCTTATATTGCCTGTGTGGGGACTTTCTATTTCTCTCCATCTGTCCTGTTTTCCCATCTAGTCTGGCCAAGTGCTAGAAGACAAAAAAATTATGTCTTTTCTTTCAAATGATAAACTGTTCGTGTGCTATTAATTTCTCTCAACAATCTAGTGATTTATAGAACATTATGGAATCTTTTTTCTTCTGAAGTTTCCATCCAACCACTTAGACTTAGTCACAACCTTGTCAACCACACCAATTCAGGAATGATTCATTTCCCTTGCATGCTCTGAAGCTGTGATTTCCATTTTTCCCAACAGGAAGAAAAGAGAAGTCACAGTGTTTCTGTCTCTGTGACTGCAATTATAAGAACCAGTTTGCTGAATGCCAGGCTCCAGCTTTTGCTTTGCCCCATGGCTGGAAAAAAGCCTGCCTTTAAGTTACCCTTCTCAGTACAGTGTCCTGTGAAGCTTAGTGGAGATGATTAAATTGAGCACTGGCTCATTTGCCTTTTGGTGCCTTTTATTTCTCATTCTTCTATTCATCTTACCAAGCAAAAGAGTTGTTATAGGTGGTACAGTACGAGACAAGACAGTTTTCAGTGACAGCTTTGTCCGCATAGTGGCAAAAGAAGGGCCAGAGCTAGATAAGACTGCTCCAACAGACAGCTGTCCTTGGTCCAGTTGTGGTTCTCTCTCCACAGCAATATCCAGCATTTGAGCCAAGTACAAGACCAACTCCAAAAGTACCTCTGGCCATCAGTAGTGTTAAACTGAATTTATTAAATTCCTTACTTCTCCTGAGCTATCTTGTGGTTAATCGTAGCAATCATTAATGTTATGGATGGGCTTTGGATGGTGTCAGTGCAGAGCGATACAGCTGAGGAAAGCTATCTTCTGCTCTCCTTACACTCAGTGGACACAGATCACCTGCCCTGCTTTAGAACTGTACTTTGGGATGAAACATATGCTTGCACTGCCCATTTCTTTGTATCAGCCTGCAAAGACTGGCTTGGATGTGATTTGAATATCCCTAAGAAGAGAGAGTTTTATTGAAATAACTTCACTGACTTAACAGCAAGCTGACATCAGATAACCTGGTCTCCTCTTTACACCTTTGTGTTCCTGTCACGTTTCCTAAAGGTGGTGATTTTCCAGATCCCATGAAGAAAAAGTTTTGGAGACATAAAAGGGAGAAGGGCATATTTCTGTTTTTTTCAGGGATAGTTTCATGCTAATTTGGCTTCTCAAACTGGCACATGACTAAAAGATCCCAAAAATACCCCTGCTAGCTCAAAGAAATTTGTGGGAACACACCAACAGGGAGGGAAGGGAGAAGAAGCAAATAGTAGTCACATAGACATTTCAACGTCATCCTTCTTCACGCATTGTGGTTCCAGTTAATGAATATTTCAGTGTAAACACCTTCACAATCTCCTTTATAGTGGCAACTCAAGAATTTTGGTGTGGGCAGAAAAGCAGCTGTCTCCTCAGAGTGAATTCCTCCAGGATGGACTGGAGAACAATGAGAAAGTGAAGTTTTGGGTCTGAGTGCTATCAAACTTACTACTCTCAAGAAAAGATAAAGGAGATAAAAATGGATCTCGGTGGAGTTACATTAATTATTCCCCTTCATGACATAGCTGTAATGCTGTTTGTGTTTGTGCTATCTAGTTTCAAATGCTTTTTATCTGCTATATAGAAAGAGAATTTCACTGAACTTTTCATTCTAAGATTATTTTTGAGCTGTTCAAAAGTCTAGTTTGAATAAAGAAACAAAGAGTTGAAATTAAGTGATGTTTTCCACTAAGAGGGAAAGTCACAGTGTCATATGGATTTGCTTAAAATGAAGGAATAGTAATTCACATGTACACTTTATAGTCTGTGTGCTAAAGCTTAGCACAGCCTTCCTCTAAATCCTGACATGTGTTTTTTTCCTAGCAGAACAGAACCTAAATACTTGGTAAGTGGTGTAATGCAGTGGTAAAATGATAAAACTCATATTCAGCTAAAATTATGCTTTACTACCCTCTTGTTTCTTTTGGCTTCAATGAAAAGAACAAAGGAAAAAATGGAAAAGAAAGTCATAATGAAAATAGGGAATTGGGGTGCCAGACAGAGGATGTGACCTGTCAGAGCAGTGATCTCAAGAGATTGCTCTAGGAATTCCAGCCAGGTTGGCAGCTACTGTTTGTAGCTTCTTGCTCCAACATCACATAGAGGTTCCAAAGGCAAGCAGGGATTTTTTTTGCACTGAGTTTTAACTGGAACGATCCTGATTCCTTTTAAGAAAAGCATGTTTTCTACTCACCTCCAGGCACAATCTTATTTTCTACTTCAACACATGCTACATTAGTGATGAAGACTGAAAGAATTTTGGTGTCTTTCTTGAGTGTATTATTGTACTGTTGCCTTAGCAGTTTCAAACTGAATTGGGCAAAAATTTCGAGGAAAACTCTAAAGCCTGGCAGACAGATGTGGAATTAAGAACTACTCTTAAGTCCGATGAAGCCACAGTGATTTTGTTAGGCTATTGATCAGACTGGAAATGACTAACGTGGTCTTTTCTACCATGAAACAGAAATTTTGAAAACAGGGAGGAAGCAAAGGGGTAACAAAGGATTTTTAACATGACTTAATGCGTCAAATGAGCCTTAGCGTTTGTGATACATGTGCAGCCCTGTGAAGCCCTATTCACAGTGGACCTAGACTCTCTTAAGAGATCTAATCATAAAATTCTAAAACGTTTCTAAACATTTCTTCTTTGAGGCACTGATAACAGCTTCTCCAGGTAAAGGTTGTTCTGAAACATGCCCATTTTCTCCTAGCCTGGATGTCACTTCCAACATTTTCAGTGCAAACAAAACTCTGCAAACAAACATCTCTCCCCTCCCTTCCCTCCTCCCCCCCCCCCCCCCCCCAAAAAAAAAAAAATTATTTAAATTATGCTAACACATTCAAAAGTTAGCATTTAGGTCCTAAGTACTTTCTGAATCATCCATCCAATCAAGAAAAACAGAAATTTGAACAGGATATTTGGGGGGAAATGTTATCAAGGAGGTAATTTTAAAATTATCTGGAGAAGTGTTTTTCCATATTCCATTGTTAAAAAAACAATAGCTGACTCTTGGGAGCTGATAATAAATAAGATGCTATTGCACTAAGCATTAAAGAAAAGTGCCCTTCAAATTCACTTTCCAAACACAAGTCTCAAAAGAATGGAAAATTTCCGTGTCTGAATACAGACTGACTTTAACATCATGAGAATGCGCATTTATCTATCCAGTGGTTTTAAAAAATCATTTCTGAAGATGCTAAAGAGCAAAAAACTGAACAACACTGAATGAAAATGGATTTTCAAACCTCAGAAGTGGGAATATGACTCATCTGAACAAAATACGCTTATTGTTTTTGTATTAGGTGTTTTATTCTTTAGCCTTTCCTTATCTTCTTTAGCCTTTGTATGGATAGGATAAAGCTCATTAATTCAATGCACATAAAGAAGAAATCATATTCCCTCTTTTCTGAACTGACAAAAAATGGATATTAGCATTGTTTTCAGGAAATTTTATGCTTGAATGTGTCCTTTTATGTGTAAAGTATTAAAACAGATCAGTATCAACTCTGTCTATGGAGGAAGAGAGGAGACACCTTAGGCTAACTTAGCTAGCAGCAAGTATGTGTAGTTGGGAGGTCAACATCTACGTCTTTGCTTTGGCCTCCACCACTCCACCACAAGCCCCACAGCTAAGCTGCCACTTTCCCATTGTAAAATAAACCCGCTCAGTTATGTTAGTTTTGGAGACAGGTTCTTTGACAAACCTTGTTCTTTTGATAGATTTTACTCTTTGGGGAGAGAAGAAAAAGAAAGTAATTAAATTAGCAAGTTGGCAAGCTACAGTGGAAAGGAAATAATGAAGGGCTGTGCCCAAGATAGAACAACACACCTATTTCATCTGTGCCTATTTTTGAGCTGTCATTTACTTTGATTTATAACCACTCTTTTGAAATATTTTAATGATGAGAATGTAGTTTGCTCCAAGGTTTGAAATAGCATAGATGTCAAAGCCAATAAATATCACACCTTTAACTCAGACAATAAACCACACTCACCCAGAGAGGGCCTGCATTTTTAATTGATTAAGTTTGTGTGAAGAGTTCCAAGGGAAGGAGCAGTCTTCACTGCAATGCTGTCCTCTGGCCACTGACAGAGGATGTCATTTATAAGGAAAACATATGTGCCTGGACCCTACCAGGAAAGATTCCCTGCTTACTGTTAACATGATACATCATATTTTGGTGTACTGTGGTATGCCTTTAAGATCATACCAAAAACAGTTACCAGGCTTATTATTACATACAGTAAATTTATATATAGTTTACTAGCGCCAAATCCGCAGTGTAAGTGTCCAAAAGAATAGTTAGCTTCTTTTTGTTGAGTAAATAGATAATTGTCATTGATCTTTGCAGTCAGCAGGAGACTATATTATAGAGATTTAAGAGACTAAATGGCTTACCTGTCTGGTAAAGAGATTCAGTATTTTTCATGCTTAAGTCACTGGCTCACAGTTATCTAATTTTAATACTACACAAAAGTCATTATTATCTCCCATTGTTTAAAGGGCAGCTGCTATGAAGAAGATTAGGTGATCTCTATTTCAACTTTTAATGGACAAATAAGCACATGTCAATCGACACTCAATTGGTAAAAAAAGGGCAAGACAACTTGAATAAAACAAGGGCCCACATACATGCCCCTCTCATTACCACTGTTGAACCAAACCTTTCTTTGTATTACTGGAATGTTTGCATAAGCTTTATTACTTTCCCATTTCCAGACAGCACTCCAGCCCGAGTTGAAGAAATACCACAAGAAAATCTGCTCTTACTAAATTTCCAGATGCTTGAAGCAGGTTGTCCTGGGAATTGCAGTGTATCCATCAGACTTCTTCCCTCTTTTTATCTTTATAGTCCCCATGATGCTGATAGATAACTGTCTTCCAGATGTAGTAAGCAATGCAGATATCACCTTTGCAGAGCTGCACTGTCCTTTATCTGTCACCTAGCAATGAAGGAGGAGAGGACATCTGAGGGCTGTGTGGGTAATAAGATGGTAGATATTGCCCTCCAATTCCTTTATCCTCCCTTAAATGTAGTTTCGAGTTTTAAGAATGAAGAGATGCAGAGATGTTGCAAGAACTAGCAGAGAAGAACATTCTGATACATTATAGATGAAAAATGTAGCTTCCAGAGTAGGGGTTAGAATAGGTGGTGGAAAACATAGCTTAAACAGTAGGGTGGAATGGCTTGTTTTAAGCTGGTTAAAACAAGTGGTTTGAGAACGGGCTTTGATTTCAGCAGCTGTATACCTTATGTCCTCCTTGGCCTTTCCACAAAGTGTCTTTCCTTCTTTTTCTGGTGAAACAGGAGGTTAAATAGAGCTGAGGTGAGGTGTGGAAATCAGACAACAAGTCAGGGTCAGAGGGAGCAAGACTGCAACATAGCTCCACCATGACCAAGGATGAGAGTTGCTTGAGCAGACCCCAAGGAAAGAGATGTTAGATGTGCCTAAGGCCTTCCCACAAACACTGCATGGATGAGCTCTCTCAATATTACCATTGCGCTGTACGAGTATGTAAGAAAAACACAGTCCATCTATCCACTCTTGCAAGTACCACATCACCTGTGGTCCATTTGCCAAGCATATCAGTCACTCTAAGATTACATTTTTGAATGCCTGAGAGATGACAAGAAGGAGACATTTCAAAAATTTCATCTGTAAGTTTTTCTTTCCTGGGTTTGCATAAAAATTTAACCTTGTAACCACCCTAGAGTGTGTGCAGGATTGTTTCATACTCTTTCATTTTTAATTGCAATAGTCCTTTGTTTTTATTCTTCCTGGGTATTTTGGAAATAGATGGATTATGCTCATCCACTCCCAGAGACATAATTAATCCTATAAACTCCTAATTCAGAGTCAACATTCAGTGCACTTCATGTACAATCTATAGATTCATAGGAAGACTGTGGATCACACAGAGTCAACCTGTGGCAAATTTTTGGAGAGCAAATGCTGAAGAACCAGGATTCCAGCTACACAAAGACTGTTCTGGAGCAAGTAAATCCTCAGATGGTGCAAATGGCTGCTTTTCTGAAGGCTGTATGGATCCTCAGTCACACTTCACAGTCCTCCCAGCTGCACTGAGTCACCAGCATGATTCAGAGCAGCCCTGGTACAGTGCCCTGAAACCTATCCTTTGCCCACCTGCACAGCCTCCTCAAGTTTTGTGATGCTTTTACAACCTGTCAACAAGTAATATTTAGAACTGTTGACAAATCACAATAGGAACTGCTTTCTGCCTTTAAAAAATGATACTCATACAGAACTTGGCACTCGCTCTGATGTTATTTCAGGAGTTCCACTTCTAGTTCCAACTTAAAACCAAGAAAAGCAGAAATGGAAATATATTTGTAATAGTTGATCGAGAATTTTCAGACCTTGACATGACTTCAGATTGAATCTAGCTTGCCAAATTTGTTATAAAGTTTTGAACCTGTTTAAAAGTTTCACAGGAATGAAAGGCATCACTGAGTAGTAGTTAGAGCAGGCTATACAAAGTGAATGTTCTGAATAATTTTTCAGATATGTTCCTGTTCCTCGGATAGTTGCATACCCAAAGAAAAGCTCTGAAACTGTTTCTAAATAAGCATATTGGAAATAATAGATACAACTCTATTTTCCTTAATAAATTCAGTGTATTATCATGATTATTTAATACAGATCCTAATAGTAAAGCTCCAAAAGGCAATATAAAGGTATTTGAACAACAAACGAAAGTCATGTTAAATATAAATTACATAAAGGCCTGAATCCAGCTAAGCACTTAAACATATGCATAACTTCAAGCAGTAAGTATTAATGTCTCTCACAGACATGATGTTATGCATATGCCTAAGTGCTTAACTGGATTGGAGCCTAAATTCACTAAAGCAACAAGGGCTGAATCTCTATCTTTAATTTTTGCACCTTTGCTAAATATTCATATGAATATTCTTTATGTTTATATTTTTTATCATTTGCAGAAAAAGAAAATGTATTTCAATATGATATTTGTGAGCATGTCCATGTCCATGTGCTTGTCTGTAGGTCTGTATACTAGGCATAGTTTTAAAAATATTCTCCATCCTTTCTGATATAAATATTTTTCTATTAATCAGGCCATTTTCACCTTACTTCAAGAAGCACCAAAAGATTTTTTTCTTAGAATTTTCCCACCAAAAGGGATGCATGAATCTCACCATTCTGTTCATAAGACACAATACAATCCCACATTTAAGTGACTGAAACGACACTAGTCAGCCTTGATTCAAAAGGTTTTCAAGTTTGTTAGTGCAGCACTATGTTTTCAGCAGGGCTTATAGTCTTGCACATAGAAGATTGCTTATTGAAACAACCTCACTGTCCAATCACATCTGGATGATAATTCCACTTCCTAGGAGAGTGCATGGAAAGCATGCAGTTGATCAGCAGTCATGTAGACATAGCTGCAGTGTAACACTAACATTAGTTCTAAACTTTCAAACCACTTCAGAAGAGAATCATATTTGTATGTGTGACATCTATCCAAGCATATAGTATATGTTAAAATAAATTTAACATAAAATGAGTTTTGTTTTTTTATTTACAAAAACATGAAGTTGGTATTTATGTGGCTTATTGATTTGAATTCTATTAATTTTTAAAAATGAAAATAGTTTCAATTTTCCCTGTTTACTAGACTTAAATGCAGAACAAGAAGGGAGACATTTACATTCCTCATAATTTACTTACTCCAGGACATTTAAAATATCTCCAGAAATTTGTCGACTATAAGAAATAGGAAAGACTCTTACAGACCTCATTTTACTTAAGGTAAGCCATTTTAATAGGATTTATGATTAGAAATCATCCTACAAACCAAAACTATCCAAAATTATTGTACAAACCTACATTCTTGTTCATGATTCTTATATGAAATAAACATCCACAGAAAGATACATACTCTTTCAAGTAAACAGTAATGATCTGCAGACAGCTAAGGTTAGAATTAACTAATTTTATCAACAGATTTACAGAATAAAATCCCCATTTGGGAGGAGCTGAGAACAACATGCTACATCTAATTCATTATTCCCCTGTATGTACTGAAGTAAGCAGCATGCTCAGCATTATATATACTCTTGACTGCCTTTTCAGAAAGGGCATTAGAGCTGGAAAATGTAAGAGAAATGTAGGATGGACATGTAGGATGGCCACAATTCCTTGTTTCTGTATGGGCTTCAAATGAAAGTTGTGTTTCATACATTATAAATGGATTTGTAATTTTTTTTCCTCAAGGAAGTTCTCCATTTGCTATTGGTAGCTGTTTATTTTATCAGAATGTGTCTCAGAAGATACTGACCTCTGTGGCAATTATCGTGTCCAACTGGAACACAATATAATTTTCAGTGCAAATTATCTTGCTAATTTACAAACTCCTGACATTCCTTCTAGTAGAGATGCACCTAAAAATGAAACCTCCAGCTCCTGGAAAATGATCATATCTTAAACATTTTTGTTCTGATTGCAGCACAGCAGTATATTGTTCAAATTTCCCGTTTACAAGGTTCTTTCTTGAGTTATCTTGCCTACTTCTTAGAAACCTGGAAATATCTTAGTCTAGAATGACCTTAGCTGCAAAGCTTTCCTTGCTTTTACGTCCTTCTGTGTAAATAAGGTTGCATTTGTAACTGGCTGCTGAATGGAATTTCTATGAGTCCTTTCCAGATCTCTGGCTGAAGTCTTTCCCACCCTCTTCCCTAAGGCTCTGAAAATATCATGTGTGCAAATCATTAACCAAGAAATAAAAAAATAAATAAATAATAGAACACTTTTGTTTTCATTTACATAGCATTTAATTAAAATACAGTAACCTTAAATGATTATTGAAGTTACGCTTGTGGGTACTCATGAACCTAGGAGTAATGCCAGCATCTCTGGTGTCTTCAGGAGTACCAATAATTGAATATTCTGATACACATTCCAAAAGCCCTCACAATAATTCTGCCATGTACTGTACCCTGGGTAATTGGTTTTAGAGCCACTTCATCTACTTCCATTACGAGTAGTTCTTTTCACTGGCACCAAAAACTTTCATTGCTGTGATTACCATGAAAAAATTACATATGAATTGTTTTTGTTTGGAACTGTAAAAATAAAATTAAACTTGCAATAAATGTTCATGAGAACATTAAAGTGATAACCGTTCACAATGCTATAGGTGTACTAAAGGTACACAATTTCCAGCAATAACAAAAGACTGAGTTTGTTGACTCAAGCAGTCTTTTTCAATCCTAAATTCCTATATTAAAAGCATATATACAGTACAAACAGTCATGAATTTAACCTTAGCAGAAGTCTATAATCTACTCAAACTTCATGCACCAAGGGATTCAAAAGCCATTCCTGAAATGAAAATATGAAGCACTCAATATTCAATATATTTTAGAGATAATTACATATTTTTAAAGTTTTTTCTTTCTTTTCCTTTCTACCCCACAACTCCCACCCAGATTTACTGAAATTCATATGATTGAATTAAGTAGATAGCAGCCAACATGTAATGAACAGTTATGGAAGCTTTTATTTATCAATTGGCTGACATGTGAAGCAGCACTGATAGTCTCCTGCAGCTTCTTATCCAGGCACATCTTAAGACACCTTTTGTTCTACAAAAACTAAATGCTTCTCTGGTAGATTTCTCACACGTTCCTTTTCTAATCGACTTGCCAACCACTTTGCCTGCTGCAGAAGTCCCAGCCAAGTTAATATATTGCAAATGCACTATCTCTTAAGTTACTTCTAAGAACCTATAGCCAACGGATGTCCTGAAACAGAGGGAAAAAATTGACTCATAGCTTCTATGTCTCTTTCTCTTCTCGTCTATTTCTTCTATTTCTTCTATTTCTCTTTCATTTTTCTTTCCTTTTTTCTTCATCGTCAGTTTTTACACATCTACAGAAGGCAAGAAATAATCTGGTTGCTGGTATAAAACTACCCTGATGGAAGAGCTTGTATTAAAAACAAATAATAATAATAATAATAATATATATGTATATATATATATATATTATTTTTTTAAAAATAATTCAAACATTGAACCAAGAACAGAAATCAGAGTTCAATGATTACTCTGGTGCATTTTATGCCTTTCCTATAAGCTAAGGAATACTGACACCTAAAGTAAAAGTGGATTTTGAGATGAGGGAAGAAAAGAGACACAGTAAAAGGATTAACTATTAGGTCATAATTATTTAAATGTAATTAACCTGCAAATTATAATTCTGAGGCCCAATGTTATATTTTCAAACTACCAAGAAAATTCAAAACTAAAACACTGTATTCACTCTTAAAACTCTTCTATAGCAATAGTACTGTTGATTTTCAAATATATATTTAATTGAAAGATACTCACTTAAGCAAACAATATTTAATAATTTAAACCAAATTCATTATACCTTTGATCAAGGAATCATGGAAATTGACTTAAATAGTATTGCAAAGTCGTCCAGCTTATACACACTTACAGTAGAAATCACAGTTATCTCTGAGCAGGAGTGTGTTAAAATCACCAGCCTTTTCATTTTAAAGTATCAATATTAGATTATTAAAATATCAAACAATATATGCACATATACGTGGTGCAAACTTTTGTCAACTGCAGCATAACATTTAAACTTGCAAAACCAGTATGATCTTGCATTGGTAATGTAGTCTTGGGAAAACACAATAATTGTTTCCTTTTTTAGTAAGGTTCTGTAGATACTATTGGGTAATGGAAAAACTGCTAAGGAAAAAGCTGTTGCTCCCAGACTTCCTTTGTTTTTCATGGGAATTGTATCACGTCAAAACTAAAGGTTGACTCCAACATAACATCATATTCAACAAAAGAGTGATGTGAGGAGACAGGGTGAGGCTGGAACTGCTTGCAGAGTTTTGTTTCTTCTTCCTGGGCCGCAATCCATAGCGTTTGTTCACCTGCCATATACATATTGTGAAATAATGTGATATGTTGAAAAGATGCTGATATTTTCAGATCAGATACAGAGATGGTATCTGATCAACTGTCAGTGTGTTTTCAGACAAATTATAATTGACAAAGAAGATTTGTTTTAGAGACTTGATTAGGGTGGGGCTGACTGCAGCTTTTTGTTTAAAGTGATCAGAAGATTGATACGGCAGTGTCCAGGACAACAGGAAAAGCAAGGAGCCAGCCAATACAGCATATGCATTGATTACATACACTACCTCTTCTACATCAGCTGATATGGCAGAGCTTCAACTCCTCTAACAGCTTTTCCATTTGGGCCATGGAAACTTAGTCCTTAGTTTCAGGCAGAGTAAACATCCATTCAAACCTTCCAGTCAGTTATCAGAAGCAGCTTAGCATGAAGGAGTTTTACAATATGTGTGAATTGCAACAAATTTCTGGAAATTTCCACTAATGTATCTAACTGTGGTCACATTAAATACTAATATTTTAATAATATCAGTATTATTATTAATAATTTATATATTATATATAAATAATATTAATATATTGATATTAACATTACAGCATCATACCATATCATGATTTTTTACACTTTTTCTAGTACAAAGTACTGAAAAACCTGCTGAACTTCTGATTTCCTCTTGTCTCTCACTCCTCCTCTAGCTTTCTTTTATGCCATTGTTTGGCATAGGAGCCAGACATATGCTTAGAATAGAATTTCTATAATGTAACACAAAATTAGACTCATTAGATGTCTTTTTAAAGTTATGCAAGTGTTCAACTCTAACAACTAATTATGTTACTTAATGATATGAGAGTTTATATGTTACTGTTAATTTTTGTTGTGGAACTGCATCCCTCTAATTTAAATACATCAATTTCCGAAGAGTTATTCTGTTACCCATTATTTTGGTGGAAATTATACTTTCTACTCAGTTTCATTTAGAATAATTAGTTATTTTTGAGGGTTTCTCAGAAGTGAAAAAAAAATAGAAGAATCAGATCGCACATAAATTATGCAAAAATTCAATTGAGTAAACATACACTAAGAAAAATGAGAAAATCTAGGCTCATTAAGGACTAATGTCCTTCAGGAGCCTTTAATTTCAGCATATTTACGTGTTGACCTGTAGAATAGAAGTCTCTTAGCTGGTGATGGGAAAATCTACAAGGGAGATTTGTGACAGGTATCTATCCCAGTTCACGAACATGTAAAGAACAACTCTGGTTTTCCATCAACATTACATCTTAATATGGAAGAATATAGGACTAAGATTACCAAACTGTTGTGCTTGTACTACCGAAATTGTGAAGGTCAAAGCTGGCCTGTATTAAGGTTCCTGGGAAATGTAAATATTTTTCAGATAGCTACCTTAAGTTTTTCAGAGAAAATAGGAAATCTAGAAAGACTGCTTTCTTTCATCCTTCCTCCACTCTTAAAATTAATTTTAAACATTTCTGTAAATGGGTCACTTACTGAAATGTAATAGTTTTGCCAAAGGCAGAAGTTAAGAAAGGAAGACAGATTAAGTGCAAATTCTTGGGAGCTGGCAGAATTAAATAGAATTCTGTTTAACAGCTTAATTCTGAAATTAATAATGACTTGTACTTGCCAAAGTGAAAAAAAGTTTTTAGCTGCAACTTTCTCTAAAGCCATATACCTTATTAATTTAATATATTTTCAGTACAATCAGTCATAATACAATGGAAAACTCATTGAACATAAATTAATCTGTAAGTTGCTTTTATATTGAGTTCTTTTCTTGAAAGAGAAAATTCGTAAGTAGATTGATCTTTCAAATTAATTGTTCCATAAAGGGTAAAATCATCAATTTAAAATATGGACAAAAATCAAAGCATTTATTACAGACATAGCAAAATAGTGACCCCAACAGTAACTTTGAAGACAGTAACTGAAGACAACAGTAGATTGTTACTGATTTCAGCAAAATCCTAGTAAGTACTACAGTAAAGGACAATAAAGTACAGCCTCCTAATTGTCCGTGCTTGACAATAGTTCTTGACTTTGAGTCTCACCGTATATTTTGATCTTCTGGTTTTCCAAGAAGAGTTAGTTGTGTGTAAAAAGAAAAGAAAAGAAAAGAAAAGAAAAGAAAAGAAAAGAAAAGAAAAGAAAAGAAAAGAAAAGAAAAGAAAAGAAAAGAAAAGAAAAGAAAAGAAAAGAAAAGAAAAGAAAAGAAAAGAAAAGAAAAGAAAAGAAAAGAAAAGAAAAGAAAAGAAAAGAAAAGAAAAGAAAAGAAAAGAAAAGAAAAGAAAAGAAAAGGAGATGTAGAGAAAAAAAAAAGAGTGAGTAAAAGTTCTGCTCATTGCAAAAGACTTAGAATAAAATTGAATGTAAATAAAACATGTTCAAATGTGGCCCAAGAATATTAGCAACTGAAAGAATAATCCAGAAAGCATTTTCTCAAAGGATGATTTCCATGTTCACGCATGTAATCTCTTTGAAATGAGAGCTAAGAAAAAGCTAATTGTATCAAAACCTCATAGAAATCTAGTTTCAATGCCAGCATGAAGTTCCAATAAACCCAGGTGAAACTTCAAGTTGAAGCAGCATCAAACAATTTTTTTTTTTTTACAGGTTTGTCATCTTGTAGCAATTTCAATACGGTTCATCACAGATATTCAGTTTCTGCTAATAATGGAAATAATATTAATCATCCACAGTCATAAAATAAAAAAAACGAACTTCTTAAGAGTGTGAATATACTTGAGCAATGTAGATAGAAAGAAGGAAAATTATATGCTTTTATAAATTACAAGTTAACTTTCTTCTCTGCTTTCTAAAAGTATAATGATGGTACTAGAAAGTCAGTTCTCAAGATTTCAAGAATGGAGCTCAATATTTTAAACTAAATTTTTCAATCTCTTTCTTGCCAGCATATTTTGCACAAACAAAATCTTTGTAGAAATGTTCTTAAATAACTTGCTATTCCTAATCATATGTAAAGACATTATATATGAAAATTTCTGAAGGTTGCTTACAGTCTTTGTGCTTCAACTTTGCATTTTTCATTTGTGTGCAGTGTACCTAACCATCTATATCCAGTTCATACCTCCCACTTTCTGATCAAATATACGAGAAGAAGGTTTCAGCATGAAAGAACATATTAACAAGACTTTGCCTTTCAAGTGTTTGCTAGATATGAATATGATGGATTTCCATTTGCATAGTTTTAATTTCACATGTTTCTTGGAAGAAACACAATGTATTTCCATAAATTCTTCCCTATTAGCATTTACAGGGTAGGTATAATTTGTATCATAGAATCATAGAATGGCCTGGGTTGAAAAGGACCTCTAAGATCATCTAGTTTCAACCCCCTTGCTGTAGAGGCAGAGTCAACCTTATATACCCATTATGTATTTTTTTCTTAACAGAAACATTTTGAAAACTACACAATTCTCAGGAATAAGATTAATCATGTGTCCTTTAAATTCTATATACATTTCAAAATAATCCAAATTACATACAGATTTCAAAAGTTCTTGTAGGGATTTTTTTCATGTTGGCTTGTTTTTAGCTAAGAAATCTTGAATGTAGAGTGGCTGCATGTCAGTTCACTGATGCTTAGTTTTAAAAAATTAAGTAGTTATAAATATTTGTGGTACAACCTGGTGAAGTGAATAAGTATCTTTCAAATGCTTAAAAAAAATACCAGGCCAGAACAGCATCAATAACTTAAGACAAGGTTCATTTAAGTTCAGTAGAACTTACTACTGAGTCTGGATCTCTGCACTTTTGACAAATATCTAAACTGTCATCTTCAGCTGGCTTTTAAATAAGCAAGTAACCTTCCTCAGCAGAAAAATTCTATTGCAGATCAACCACTGACACTAACCTACTCACTCTTGCTTAAAGATAATTTGAAGTGACTGATAGTTGCAAATTACATCAAAAGTGATAAAATTCTGGCACAGACACTTCTTATTACTGAGCTCAAGCATACCATAATTTTACCAGGAATCTCAATTCAGTTCCCAGCAGAACTAGAAGAATGTTCATTAGGACTTGTCACGAGAGATTGGTTGTGACATTCCAGTTGGCAAACTTAGAAGGAAGGCTAGAAGTGTAATGGACAGTCTAAATGAATTTTCCTTTCCCAAGCTTCCTATGTTAGAATGGGAACAATTGAGGGAATAGTATTGAGATCACTGCCATTAAGATCCTACCACATGTTTCAAAACAAGAATGCAGAATCAAACACAGCCCTCTGAATAGTAATTGCAAAAAGCAATACAAAAGTATAAAAACAGAAACAAAAATACCAATAAACTCCCACACCATTTCAACAACAACAAAAAACAAGTGCCACTTGAAAAGTCACTCTAAACCTTGCAATAATTAAAGTATTGGGTTAAATTCTTAAATTTTCCCAGAAATTCACAGATACAGTATATTTCAATTCTTCAAAGTGTAAATTCTATGAAATTAAATAAACACAATTTACTTTGGATTTTTTTCTATCTTTATTGTCTCATAACTTAGTCAAGTCCATCTAAGATCACTTTAAAAATACATGAAAAAAGATTTTATTTACCAGGTATGGTTATTATACACTACCAGCAAATTGAACTTCAGTGAACCTGGAAATCTTTAGAAGTTTAACATTTTGGCATGACTATGCAACTGCTGTCAAATTTCTTCAAAACTTTTTTTGTCTGAAAAAATAATCTATTTGAGTAAGAAGATATTTATTTAATAGAAGTGCAATATAAGTAAATCCATAAAAATTACACTGTGGATATCTGAAGTGAAATTAATTTCTCCCATCTAATTTCTGCAATGAATCTGTCTTGTTTCAGAATAAGAAAATTATTAGGGACCATGTTCATTGATAGCCATGTGATGAGTGTATCATTGTTAAAAACATGTTAAAGTGGTGTGTGAGAAAAAAATAACTTGTCTGGGGAGAAACACTGTCTAGACCAGTATGTGACTAATAGGACTTCTGCCCACACAACACTGATGTAACTGTAAAATGCAATGAGTTTCAGACTCAGAGTCCACTGAGGGAAAATTATTGGGTTTATTTTAGTCAGACTTGGAAGATGAAATCTTTTATGTTTTCAATGCTTTTGTTGTTTTTGATTTTGAGATTGTTGTTTGAGTTATTGATGGGATTTATCTCTTAGCTTTTTCTGCCTACAATGTTACTAACTGTAACACTGAATCATGAGCCACTTTCAGAACCTGCCTGCTGAGCAATTGCTGCTTCTCCATACTTGTGTATTTTCCTCATTTCTCCCTCTTGCCCAGTTTCTGGGGATTTTGTTTGTTTGTGCATTTGTTTGGCACAGTGAATGTATTGTTGCACATTTTCATCCTCCATGTAAAGTATTTTCTTACAAAGTCAAATAATGCAAGTCATGAGCAGGGTCAGGCAAAACTGGTTCTCATATTCAGGTGCATAGCAGCTGAGTGACCTATGTTGTCATGTAAGCATTCTATCTAGTTTTTCAAAACTTTTTCAAAAGTTCTGTATCTATTATAAGATCATAGTATCAACATTATAACTAGAAATATGCTGAGCAGATGGTGCGAAAATAGTGCCATTATTATATTTTTAATGAAAATTTCTAACCCTTATCTTTCAGTTGTAATAGGTTGAGGGCCTCCCTCTGGCTTTGAGTGTAAAAAGGCATCAAAACTTATTGTGTCTGCTCTCTTATGATGTGAATTATTGAAAATCACTGTCATGATAAAAATTGGTAATTATAAGTATTATCAATATCATTATGAGGAAGGGAGGTATTGCTGGTAAAGAGCATGATTACTATTCCCAAAGTGGTTACAAAAAATTATTTACAACATCAAATTCATTATATTGTTTCAACAAAGGCCTATTCCAGGGGAAAAAAAAAAAAAAGCCAACAACAACTAAGAAATATATAAATTAACCAAAGATAAGCCCACTGAAGCTGAAGGAAAAAAAAATCAGAATACTTTGGTGTAATTTCAAAAGTCTTCAAGATCAAAGGAATGGAAAAATAAGCACATGAAGGAGATACTAAACTACTAATTCTTCTCCCTTTTTTTTTTCTCAAATCTTTTTGTCAGTTCAACATTTGAATTGGATAGAAGTATCGGTTTTAACTCACTGTTTATATTGGATTAGAACATTCCTGACTTTTACAGAGTCCAAGGTAAATATTTTAAACAGGCCCTTATCAGAATCAATTTTCTTGATGGCATTGCTGTTTGTGCATTTTTCTTCAGCTAGCCAAAACGCATTTGATTACCTCCAATAAATCCAGGGAGGAACAAAACATTCTTTAAGAATGTATCAAGATATTATTAATTTTTTCAAGGATATTTTAGTCTAATTTCCTGTACTTGTGTGGTAACTTTAATCAGAAAGATCTTCAGGTTTAGCTGGCTCAACACAAGGAAGAATCAGACCTCTTTATTTTGTCGGCACTTGTTAGAATAAGTTGAATTTAGTCATGGATAAGTTTCATATGAGTACATTAATAATAGTAATAAAAAGAGTAATGAAAAGAGCCAAGGATCTCTTACTGAACACATCTTAACACTAGGCTGACCACTGTTAAATTTGACTGTCGCTGTTCTAGGTAACAATGTGCAGAACACAGAGGAAATATTTTCTGAGTAACACTAAAAGCCTGATTTCCATTAATTTAACTGTTATTATTATTGAAGCAGTGACCTCATGGAGGCTTATGACAGGGGATCAGATTCTGGAGTCCAGGAATCCAGCTTTATGTCTTATCTGAAAGACTGTGTTGTCATCCTTTTCCATAGCATATGGAATATTTGGCAAAAAAATATTTTCTTAAGGCCCCAAACGGCAAGAATTTAAAGCAGTTTGCAACTGTGCCATTGATTTCCTTACTCAAGAGCCTTTGAGAGAGTGAAAGATGTTGTTTGGAAAAGTTTCACAAAACAAAGGTAAGCTTTCAGGTTCACCAGTTCCACAGTATGTACACAGGATGATGTAATCCAGATGTATCTCAGACTAGAACTTTTATATGGAAAGTCATTTCCCCCTGACAGAAAGGAAAAATAATTCCCAGATAAAAGTAAGGATTATTTAGCAGTTCCATTCTCCTCTCCTCTCCTCTCCTCTCCTCTCCTCTCCTCTCCTCTCCTCTCCTCTCCTCTCCTCTCCTCTCCTCTCCTCTCCTCTCCTCTCCTCTCCTCTCCTCTCCTCTCCTCTCCTCTCCTCTCCTCTCCTCTCCTCTCCTCTCCTCATTTTTCCTTTCATCTTTCCTCTATTATTTTCTCTTTTTTTCTTTTCTTTTCCTTTTTTCCTTTGTCTTCTCTCCTCTCCTCTTGATAAACTGTGGTCATTGAGCAGAATTACACTAATCAGTCTGTACAAATCTTCCATTAGAAATATTTTTAGAAAATGGAATGTGCTCTTGGTTGATTTAACCTTTCATGTGAGCTATACCTTCTCCATTGACTTGGTCTGTTAGGTTGGAATACATTCTTAAATAATGGGGAGAGATATCAACATCATTATACTTCCCATTCCCTTAGAAGAGAGAAAGGAGGAAAGTCATGCTATAGTTACAACTATTTTTCACCTGTAACTTCAGCACTGCCTGATAAGCACCAAGCTTGAAAAGGTTCAGCTGCCAGGAATGTACTGGAGAGCTTAAGCTTACAGAGGAAGTTAATATATTTTCTGAGCCTGTGTGATAGCTAGAAAGAACAGTTAAACTCCCAGGTTGAGAACCCTTGTTTGTACAGAGACACAATACTACTGGCTCCTAAGCAGTTTGTTCTATGTAGCACTGTATAGAAAGTACATACTGAAACAAAAAATTGATTTCTTATGTTTTGTTTTAGTTTTTACACTCTGATTGAAGATTCTGTAGACTGTGAGAGCTGTAGAAACTTAGATTCACATGACTTACAAAGATATGTGTGCCTAATACTTCCTCAATGGCAGATGGATATGTGCTTGTATCCTCTCATGATAAAGATTCTTTGAATTTCCAAGCTATATCGCTGTTGATTTTTTTTCTCTTTTTATTGGTTATATCATTAGATGAAAAAAAAATGCACTTTTGGGCAACAATATATGCCTTGAAAAGAAACATAAATTTTATCTTCAATTGTATTAGTACAGAGATATAGCTTGGTTACGTTCCCTTAGTTATGACATTTTTCATCAGAGGAACACTTTTCAGGTCTTTTGTCAGAGTCTAAAATATAATCAATCAGTGGTATGTGAAGCCTGGATTTGATAGACTTAGTTGTTTTTCTGTATTATGGAAGCCAATGTCACAAACAAGTTATTCTACCTTTGGTACTATTGTCCAAACACAATAATGTCAAATTTTATGTTGACAAAAGGATATGGAAAAGTAACTTCCAATTCACCTGACTGCCTCCAAATAAGGTTTAAAGGCATACTGAGAGAACTATTATGAGATCTGCATAGCTGGTGGCCCTTCCTCAGTCTTTTCTGTGAGAAGGTAATGAATTATTTTCTGTAAAACCAGCACATCTCCTGAGTACTAATTTGACTTAAGAAACCTCTTCTTGATCTAATGTAAATTTTTCCATGATATCCTGAAGATTTTTTTTCCTTGGCAGCAACTTTCTAATTGAAACCTACTTTTTCTTTCTCAGTTTTTTTTTCTTTACTCATCCCATGACACAAAAACACAGACAACTTTGTGTACCAATTGTGTCACATCCGATTATGCTTGCTGTCCCATCATAAGACACCAAGACCCTCAGTAAAGAAGAGGGGAAGAAAGGCTTAGCCTAACACTCATGACTGTAGGGATAGCGTAAGAAACTTCACCCGAGCTCCTTGTGCAGCCTGTAAATCTTTTGTATGCACACTTAAAATGCTTGAAGTTCAAGGCATTCAGTATGAAGTTCACAGTGTAACCACACTAAAAAAGAAATGTGTGCATACCAACTCGTCCTTAAAAGCGCTCATGTGAAAGAAGTTGAAAGAGCTGGAGTATATCATTACTACTGTTTTCATCATATTCACTTGATTTACCTGAATTAACAGTTTTTTGCCTTGTCATTTAAGAATCTGATTCAGCACATGCCATGCATGCAGGCATCTGAGTTCTCTCAATTTTTCGACTTTACAAATAATTAGTTTGATTTCTACAGAATTGACACTCATGAGAGAGAGAATTAAGAAAAATATGATAGATATATAGAATAATATTAAAGAAGTACTAATCAATTTCATAATTACTACATTGATTTAAAACCAGGAATTTATTGTCTAGTACTATGAAGAGAACAATTCTAATAATATACAATACAAAATAAAAATTACGGAGACATGCTATAAGCCACAACTCAGTCTAATCACTTTTCTAGTTTAAAAAATATATATATATCAGAAAAAAGAAGAATTAAGATAGCCATGTTTTCTTGAAGGAAAATATAATAACTCTTTAAGGCCATAAGAATATCTAGATATGATCAGAATTAAGAAAACCTTTGGAAATGTCTGAAGATCTGCCTAGAATATATTTAGTGAAATTTCATTCAAACTTTTTTTTATGGATAGAGGAAAAGTTAAAACTTGTTCCATACATTACAGTTTAAAGGTGTCACAGGTCATGTGTGGAAAAGACTGATTGGACAGGGAAAATTTATAAGCTGAAGAGGCATGTTAGAGCTAATAAGATAAAATCACACATCTTGTTATATGGATTGTTTTTTAAAAATGTGAAGTAAGGTATAATCTAATACAACAAATTCTCTTTAGACTCCTGTCCAGGTCAATGTCAATATAATTATATTCCAAGGTTCCCACCTTCCTAGTAAGCAGAGTTGGGGTGAGGATGGTTTTAACAAAACTACTGTTTCAGCAGAATCTATGCTCTTAGTGGATTTGAACTTATTTTGCTATACAGTTTTGACACACAGTATAAAAAAACTGAAAGTGTCATGCAGTAGTCTAGGAGAGGATCCATGCCAGGGATGTCAAAATGAACCACTTTATAATTCTCCAATAACTTAATTATTTTAGTAATGGAAAGAAAAGTTGATGAAATGAAAAACAAGACTCTAAGTGAACAAACAAGCAAACAATCAAAGTAAAAAAACATTATTTTTCTTTTGTCCAAACTGCTGATGCTGTGTGTAATTCTTTTACTTAAAGGGATTTATATTTACAGCTTACTCATCTCACCAAAACAACTTTTTGAAGAGTTCTTGAGGACTAATTTTTCCTTTTAAGCTGAGTTGAGAACTTTATTTTTTGTCTAAAATTCTAAGTTTTGAACCAGTCTTTCTTTCATATCATGTTCTACAATACCTAAAACATTACACTGTCTTGAAGATTTCCGTTCCCATTTCAGCTCTGCACTATGTTTTCCTGCTTTGTCCCCAAGCTGTGAAATGAGCATTGAATTATGGGATCCACCAATGACCTAATATTAGACATCTACACTGCAGGTGTGAGGTAGTCATGCACAAACCATGGCAAATTGGGAAAAGTGAATAGTTCTGCAATGGATTAATCTGACATATAATAGATATTGCTGTCAAAATAAGATGAATTTCACTCATCAAATGTCAACTTCTCCCCATTGAATCCCAAAATTAAATCCCAAAGGCTGGCTCAGAAATTAGTATCTATGTAGTAAATGTTTGCAATGAAGAACATTAGTCCTGATACTCAAGAGAATTTGAGTTTCCTCTTAGAAGAGACTTAATCAATCAGAGTGGTGTAAACAAAGCTTCTAAGCAAATATTCTCATTGGTCCAAAAACAACCAAGAAAGTATACAAAGCAAAAAACATAACATGTTAATTACAAAAAAGGGTTGTGAAAAAAAAAGAAAAAAAAAATGGGAATACATGAGCAACTTTATTATGTATTTCTGAATGACCTGGAATACTAAGTGAAAGCATATGTGTTCGCATGCGTGTACAGATCTGGCACCAGGAAAAGTGAAATAAGAACAGTAGAATTCCTAAATCACTGTGGCAGGTATAGAATCATAGAATCATAGAATTGCTCAGGTTGAAAAATACCTTAAAGATCATCAAGTCCAACCACAACCTAACCATACTACCCTAACAACCCTCTGCTAAATCATGTCCCTGAGCACTACAACCAAACAGTTTTTAATACCTCCATGGAAGGTGACTCAACCACCTCCCTAGGGAGCCCATTCCAGAGCTTAACAACCCTTTCTATAAAGAAGTTTTTCCTGACATCCAACCTGAACCTCCCCTGGTGCAACTTGAAGCCATTTCCCCTCATCCTGTCACCTGTCACCAGTGAGAAGAGACCAACCCCACTCTCACTGTAAGCACCTTTCAGATATTGGAGGAGAGCAATAACGTCTCCCCTCAGCCTCCTTTTCCCCAGACTGAACAGTCCCAGTTCCTTCAGTCACTCTTTGGAGGGCATATTCTCCAAGCCCTTCACAAGCCTTGTTGCCCTTCTTTGGCAACTGTTCTTCCTTTAGATTTGATAGCACTGCTTGGAATTTCATTAAGTGGAATTTCATTACTTAGTTTTCGATACTGACATATGAATTAGCAAGTACTATTTGAACTGAAAAATTATTGCATCTCATACTGAGATATTACAAATATTTTTGCAAGAATGTGGGGCACAAGTCATTTGTTCTGACAGCTGGGTACATGAGTCCTACAGAAATTAAAATACCTCCCCTATTCTGGCTCATACAGATTTCAGCGTTTGGGGGTTTTGAAAATTCTGGAAAGAAAGAGGTAGCAACATGTATCACTGAATCACTTGGAGATTAGCTAGCATGGAATAGCAGCAGTAGAGAGAGATGGTTTCACGTTATATTGTTTGATACAAGAGCATTTGCGTACTCAACCACTCTTTCTACCCCTCTACACATCATGTTGACGGAGCACTGACATGGAGACCAGATGAAAGACTCACTGGTCAGATGACAGACAACTTCATTTCAGTCACATAGAAAAGCCCCAGAAAGGCTGGGAAAGAGGAGATAGTTAATAGAGAGCTCCAGGAAAATTTCAGCGGGAGTGATAATAAATGATAGCTGAAAAGAAAAACCCTACAAATCTCTTTTTAAGCATTTAACCACAAAAATTATGTTTATAATACAGAATCAAGTAAAATATATGCTTAAAAATTTTACTGAAAATTAGAAAAAGAGTAGTTAGTTATATTTAATACAAAATTAATTGAAAATAATTGGTAAGAAACAGTGTTTCCAGGGCTGCACAAGATTTACCCAGAAGAATAACAGATTGACAACTGGATTCACAATTTTATCCAAGAAGATGATCAGAGTGCTGGAGCACCTGCCCTATGAGAACAGGCTGAGAGAGCTGAGGCTTTTCAGCATGGAGAAGAGAAGGGGGACCTTATAGTGGCCTTCCAGTACCTGAAAGGGGCCTACAAGACAGTTAGTGGGGACTTTTTTTAAGGCATGGAAACAGGATGGGGGGAAATGGCTTTAAACTGGAAGAGTGTAGATTTACACTAGAAACTACAAGGAAATCTTTACTGTGAGTGGTGAGACACTGGAATGGTTGCTCAGAGACGCTATGGATGCCCCCCTCCCTGGAAGCATTCTAGGCTATGCTAATGGGGGTTTGAGCAACCTGGTTTGGTGAGAGGTGTCCCTGTGTATAGGAGGGGATGTGGAACTAGATCATCTTAAAGGTCTCTTCCAACCCAAACCATTCTATGATTCTAAGATTACAACTCATAAGTAGTTTTGAATTTAAACTTCCTTGAGACCTTTGTTCAAAAACTACATATGGAATAAGCTCTAAATCAGTGGAGCACACCAGTCTGAAACCCTTCTTCACAGGAAGTCTAATCTGATCTGTTGTTTTATTAGAAAATTTCCCACTCTTTGCTGAAGACATTAAGAAAAAAAAAGTGCTTCTGTAACACTTTAAATTCAAGAAAACAAATTAGATTCAATTTCAGTTTTATATTTTTTTCTTCTTGGACATACTGTATATATTTGGGAGTAGGCATGTTTTTATGTAAGAAGTCTCTTTTATAAAGAAAGTCTCCTTTACAAAGTATTACCCCATAACACCTGAAACATATATATGTATATATATTTGTACAATCTGAATTTGAAAATGAATTTGAAATTTTTATCCTTTTAAATATGAGGACCTGACTAGAATTTAAGCATACCACCTGACCATCATTCTTTATAAAAGCTAGTTCCTCTTCTAATAGTACTTATCTCAAATTTCTACCATCCACTGTGTGAAAAGACTTCTCTCTTCATTTGATTCCAGTGGAATTTTCTGTTAGTGCATTCATCCTTAACATCTAAACAAACTATATTGATTTTCTATTGCTACAGATAATTCTCCTTTATAAAGGCTACCCTAGAATCCCTTGTAAGTCTTGTATTCTCTATGTGTATTGACCACCTGTTGGTCCATTAAGAATTTACATAAGTCTAGCCCAAGAAAAACAAAATTTTAATATGGGAGTTGGCCTGGAAAATGTCTCAGTGCCTTTTAATGTTCACTAGCTCTCCTGTAATATCTCTAATGAATTTGCAATATATTTTTAAAAATCTGTAAGTGGATCAGCTAGCAACATTCTCCCCATGTTTTCTGCTACAGCTGCACCTAATTTCAGGAACTAGAGACAGCCAGAAATCTCAGCAAACCTTGTACAGACATGCAAATGCATCATCATCCCATGACAATGATGTTTTAAACAGAGCTGCATAAAAACAGCAGTAATCTTCAACAGGCAATTTCGCCTGCCAGTTAAATAGAGGGGTTTTTTTTTCTGGAAAACTGAGATTATTTTCCCCAGTATGTACTAGTAATTTTTTTATTACATACACAAACAATATTCTCAATAATACTACACTGATCTAAGTTGCCTGAATGACAAACACATTGGACCCTACAATACACAGTTGAGACTCACATGATCAATATTCCCACTCATCCACTTCTGTGACCAAGAAACCAGCTACATGTTTAAAGCTGGGACGACTTGGTAGACTCCCAGCTTCCACGAGCCCTTTCTATACAGCAAGATACTTGAAGGAAAAAGACTTGCTTTTGGGGACTGTTGTGAAATAGGACATTCCTTGGACTCTCTGAACTGTTACTGCAAATACCCATCACTGAACCTTTTACACGTAACAGGTTATAAGGCTTCCTATAAACTTAATTAAAATCTCCATTATCATAGATTTCCTTTAGAGTCAAAAGTACTTCAGACTTCAGTCATTTCATTATTACTTTCACTCCCATTAGGTGAACAGAAAATTTTCTGCTGTAAACCTAGAGGAAATAGTTAATAATGGTGTTCTGAACACAACGTTCTCAGCTTTCAACAAAACCTATTAGTCACAACTTATCCTCACTGCTGTCTCCTAGAGATACTTAAAGAAAATATTGCGATCTTAAAAGATAAAAAATTTTGAGAAAAGAAATGCAAGGACAATGTTGGGATTGTATTGATGTTTCATACATAATAAAGCTGCACTGACATCATTGTTAACATCATAGCAAATAAAATGTAGTATTCTGTACTTCTGAAATAAAATCTTATAACTTCTGCTGTGAATGAATGAATATAGACATTTCCAGAACAGCTGAAAAATCTGAGTAAACAAGCAATTCCATTATACCTGGTTGAGGTTCTTGTATCATTCTTGTGTGATTTTTGTATTGCATTAAACAGGATTTTCTCTTCTAAAATGGCTGTCTAAAAGCACAGCATCAAGCCTATGCTGTTTTCTACAATGCCCTTCAGTAGCCAGTGAGGCTTGATAACCAGGGCAACATTCACAGTTTTAGCAGATGAGTTGTCCCTCAAAAATGTCTACCCATTGATTACAGAGAACTTAGACTAAGTTTTAATTAGCTGTATGAGTTAAAATCAACCATGATAGAAGTATGCATTCTTTTTTCTTCTGAACAGAACAAATATATAGGATGTGACATACATTTTGGATGCAGATGCATACAGATTATTTTTACGAGGTTTCTTTGGCTGGGGATTATGTTTGTTCAGCTTCATTTCCAGATTTTAATAACAAAACAGGAGAGAAACTCAATAAATATCATTAAAGTACTTTCACAATATTATTTACGTTGGGTTTTTTTGTTTTGGTTTGGTTTTTTTTTTTTTTGGTATCTTGGCATTTAAGTTAGTATTATGGGTCTGTTTGCTTGATTAATGGGTGCTGGAGATTATTATAGACAGTTATTTCACACCTGGTACACACACAATATGGCTAAAAGCTCTAAATGGCACAAAGATACCTGATAGACATAAAAGTTTATAGTGCTTTTATAATAATATACTTTTTTTCAGGTAGTACATTTCTCTTCCTTATTAGTAACGAGCAGAGATGGGAAATATGAATGCTCTGTAGCTTTTCTTCGTGTGTGACAAGTAATTCATTATATGTTAGAACTACCTCCTCACAACATTGATGCTGTACATTGTTCTAATACAGGCCTTACAATCTTATACAGAAATTCTGCAGACAAAGATTGATTTCTGTTTTGGTCATAGCTCTAGATACTTTTTGTCTGCAGCCAAAATCTGCAGCAAGACCAAGCATTTAGGCATACGTTTTCTAAACAAATTAAGGTCCTCTTCTGAGCCCAGGAAAAGAACATTATGAGCATGAAACACTACATGTAACCCCAGCTCATGCTGAATTGGATCCTGCTTGGATAAGTAAAACCTCTGTGCATACTAGCTTTGCTATTGAAATTCTTTGCCCTGATATGAGTGGCTGGCGGATATATGGGACAGTAAGTGTTAGCACTGCAGGCATGAACTCAAAATACAGGCAATACGGGGTCAGTTCCCTTCACCCGCACGTAACCGGCAGTGAGAATTGCAATAGTCTCATTACTCTCTGTTCACACAGCTGGCTAAGCTCACAGGCTTGAGAAGACCACACAGGAAATGTTAGACTAAGAATTGGATAGTGTCACTGCTAGTAGAGTAAGGCTGTTTAATTCTCTTATGTGGAAGATGTGCCTAAATAGATCCTGAAGCCAATGGGACTTAACAAAGAATTTAAAAAAATGAAGGAAAGATGGGGAGTTGTTTCTCAAACACTGTAAAGGAAAGTCATTCCCTTGTATTTTACTGATCTGATTTAATTAGTATGGCCAAGGAAAAGGGAGGGAAGAAGCTTAAGTTGTTCAGGAAAGCTGTAATTTAGAAAGAACAAAGCAAGCCCAGCTGTTCAGCCAGAGCTCTCTTGAACCTCTTTCAGAATAGAACTAGGAAAAGAATATTCTGTTCATCTCTATTAACCATGAAGTCCTTGGCTATTGTCTAGTGAAATTAAGCTGTCAGTACCTGGGAGAAAAGAACAGAATCAAATGAAATATGCAAACATTAGTTCTGTGGTTTGCATTCAATTCTCAGCAAACAGCTGTGAGTTTGGGAGTTTTCCATGACACAGAGAGGATCTATTTGTTAAGAGCCAACATTTCTATTCAACGTATCACAAGACAAACCATGATGTCATCATTTGAATATGCAATTATTTTTATATAGCTTAAAGTGAAATGTTGTTGCTACATATGTATAGCTTACGCTTAACAGAGTGATAAGCAGTTATTTCTTCAAATAAAAGTTGATATAAGTAATATGCAGCTGAGTAGAAGTTTTCTTTTAAAATACTGACATTTTATTAAGAAAACGGAAAAAGTTCTTATATTTGCAAAAACATTCAGCTTAGCTGCAAACATCATTTTCCATCAAAATTTTCTCCTGATGGAGAATTTCATGTAAGTGTTTGGGGACACATTTATACTGTGAAGTTCTTAATTATAGTTATCTACTCAGTGTAAAATACAGAGAAATAGCAGAGTTATTCTTTTTCTTGGTGTTCTGCAGATATAATGCCTCCAGGTTGTGCCCTAGTACCTGTGGTTTGAATATGAAAAATGTTCCCTTCAACAACAAAAATTTGTTTTCACTGTTGCCTTAGACAAAAAAAAAAAAAAAAAAAAAAAAAAAAAAAAAAGAAAAAAGAAAAAAGAAAAAAGAAAAAAGAAAAAAAAAGAGATTATGTAAATGAACACTATTACTACCATGTCTGAATTTTTGAAGATTTTTGTTCTAAGGATGTAAGGTAATGAAGTGCTTGGAGCACCATCCATTGTTTTTTGAAGGAAACATGCCGGACAGCAAATCTGTCTTTCACAAGCCAATGGAACAGTGACAGCATTCATAAGCATATGACATAAAGAGAATAGATCATGGTGTAAAATAAAATTCATCAAATAACATTGATATCCTGTTACAGTTCTGGCAGAATAATGTCAATTAATGAATAATACTCTTCATTCTACTGTTTTTGAGATCTTTAATTACAGGTCTCAAAGAAGAGGAAAACAAGATGCCTGTTTTAAGGTCATTCCATATGACCATTCATATATGGACTGTACCATTTCATAGAATCATAGAATCACCAAGGTTGGAAAAGACCTCTAAGATCATCCAGTCCAAACATCCGCCAATTTGCCACTAAAGCATGTCCCTCAGCACAACATCTAAGTGTTTCTTGAATGTCTCCAAGGACAGTGGCTCCACCACCTTCCTGGGCAGCCCATTCCAGCGCCTGATGAATCGCTTGGACAAGAAGTATTTCCTAAAGTCCAACCTGAATCTCTCCTGGAGCAACTTGAGGCCATCCCCTGTTGTTGCATCACTAGTTACATGGGAGAAGTGGCTGACTCTCAGCTCACCACAACCTCCTTTCAGGTAGTTGTAGAGAGCAATATTCTGCCCTTAGCCCCCTCTTCTCCAGATTGAACAATCCCAGTTCCCTCAGACACTCCTCATAAGCCTGTGCTCCAGACCCCTCACAGCTTCACTGCCCTTCTCTGGACACACTCCAGGGCCTCGATGGCTTTCCTGTAGCGAGGAACCCAAAACTGAACACTGTACTTGACGTATAGCCTCACCAGTGCTGAGAGGAATGATCACTTTCCTGCTGCTGCTGGCAATACAATTTCTGATAGAAGCCAGGATACCATTGGCCTTTTTGGTCACCTAGGCTCGCTGCTGGCTCATGTTCAGTTGAGCGTTAACCAATACCACTAGGTCCATTTTCTCTACACAGTCTTCCAGCCACTCTGCCCCAAGCATGTAGCATTGCCTGGGGTTGTTGTGGCTAAAGTGCCGGATGTGGCACTTGGACATGCTGAAAAACGGCATTTCCCATTTGAGATGCTTAACCCACTCCCTCCATCATATCCTTTTGGTCCAGCAATCGCTTGTGAAAAGCAACGTCCAAATTACCTCCCAAAGCCTAAGACAGGATGCCCTCTGTAATATATGTCAGCATAGAACATGTGAGTGGCTATTGTTAGTGAGAAATCCGGAGAAATATTTCAGCCAGTTTCTGAAATAATCACTGTTGTTTCACAACAACAATCTTCAAGGAAGACTTCATTTTCAACTTTTTTTTTCAATTAAAATACTGGTTTTGCTACTTTTTTAGATTTAATTCTCTTCTAATAATGCAACATCTAATAATTCAGCTGTTTACCTTCACAGATGTTTTCTTCTGATCTTTCTACTTTTTTTTATAATTTATTAGAGATATTTTTACCTGTTCATGCATTGGACCTAGTGAGATTTCTCTTGTTCTCCCAGGATAGATCTAATGTCTAGAACTTTTAGGTCAGTCAGTTAATATTAATAAATATATCTTACATGTGCTTGCTACACTTCCTAAGACACTCCTATGGTTGTATCTGCAAAAAAAGAAATGAAGGTTCCTGCTCTCTTGCTATCTGGAACCACACAAAGTTTTATCAGCTCTCACAGTCTTACTGCAATTTTAATAGTTTGGGTGCCAGTCTTGTAATTTCATAGAAATATAGAATCATACATTGGTTTAGGTTGGAAGAGATCCTTAAAATCATCTAGTCCAAGCCACCTGCTATGGGCATGTACATCTTTCTCTAGATTAGATTGCTCAAAGCCCAGACCAGTCTGAATTTGAACTTTTCCAATGACAGTACATCTAAAACATCTCCAGGTGGCCTGTTTTTCTTTACTTAAATAAATGATAACATATATGACAGCATGCATCATAAAGCTGAGAGCACTCCAACTAAAATGAAGATATGGATATGAAGAAAAGGATTTTTTTGCCTATGTTAGCATTTTCTTTTTCTGTTGCTCCCGATCATGATAGCAGATCATATGTCTGATAGCATTCCTTTATAAATATGCTGATATTGTCACCACACTGTAAAAGTTCTAATTGCAGTTTTCTTTAAAATCCGCACAGACTAACTCCACACATTATGATAAAACTATGTTTACATTTTGTGTCTTCATTCCTCTGTGCTAAGTGGTGTAATTGAAATTTTCCAGTTGAAATTTCCATTTGAAGTTACTGACATCCCTGTGTGGAGGTTTCTGAGATCTGTTTCATACTGTTAGATAGTCACTGATCAGCACAACACAGTGCTCCTGCCTGAAACTACCAAATCAAAATGAGGTCTCTGAAAAAGAGATTACTTCAGTCACCCACACGAATCTCAGAATTCCATGTTAGTATGTTTAAAGTGTTAGGAGACTGGTAGGAATCAAAAGAGTGTATGGTTTTCTAGCGCACAAAAAGATCCAAGAGGGCACAAACTGCCATTCAATAACTTAACGCTGACCTCGTAGAACACAATGTTAAAAGTCAGATTGATTTTAATGAGATCAGAACTGAGCCTTTGAGGCTTAAAAGGAAATAAAGATGAATGAGAGAAAGCTTAATCTTTCCTTGAGATTTTAGCAAGATTTTTCTAAGACTTCGCAAAGCATTGGTCATACTGCACCTTATCCCATAGCAGAGCTTATGTCAGTCAATGCAGTTGTACAAGCCTGCTTTGACTCAAGTGCCAGTAATTAGCTGGAAATTAAGCATCACTCAACTAACTATGTTGCTTGTTCGGCCTGCAGGCCCAAAACGTTCTGATGCTGTTCACAGAAAGGGAATAACAGTTTGCATGTAGTTCATGTTTTGTTCTCTTCCTTGTCATCCCTTGTCATAACAGTTGAATCCAAATGACATCATGCTTAATTGTTCTACTTCATTTCTGAACATCTGAAGTTCTTTTGTTTTTGTCTCTATGCATCACCACACTGTGTTTTAGAGAACAAACAATTGTTTGGGTGGAGTCTGTACTTATGTAGTTAAAATTCAAGGAAATAAAACATATTTTCAACCACAGTCAATTCCTAACCATCCAACTTCATTCAGCTGTCATCTGTGGTATGCTTTGATACATTTAATAAGCTGTCTCTGCCATGACCACATTACCTTGGAATATTACCACTGTTACATTTATCAGCACAGTCATCCCTACTACATTATTGCTGTAGGAGCAAGAGCAGGCATACTTTATCTATGTAATACAAATGGCTGTCAGTTTGCAATGCTTCAGAACACTGTGTTTGTTTGCTATATAAAAAGAGAACATATAGGAATCACATAAAAGTTGTTGAATGATGCATTTAATTCATGACAGATGCTATGCAAAAGGACACCACATTTTCTCAAGTAGAAAAGTAAAAGAAATCTTAAACCTAATCAAGAAAACAAAATGCAGTTTTGTTCAATAGCCTCATTAATAACTTTGTAAACAATATTTAAATTTATTATAGCTTTAATTATACACACATAGTATTTTAGAGACATATCTGGGCAATAAGTAATAAAGATAAAAAAGTAATAAATATTAAGAGATTACTGTGTTTTAACCCAGCAGGTGACGGAGCACCACATGGTCATTTGCTCGTTCCTGCTCCTTCCAGAGAAAAGAGAGAGAGAATTAAAAGAAAACCAACTAGGTAGAACTCATGGGTTGAGATAAAACCATTTAGTAAGATAGAGAAAAGGAAAAAGATAATAGTTACATAACTGTATGTATTTTTGCAAATGTGTATAACAAGTGATGCACAAGCAATTTCTCACCACCTCCAAACAATGCCCTGAGCAGCAGAAAAGAAGGAGAAATGAACCCCCACTCCCTTCAAAACTTCTTCTGCTAGATGTCATGTGGTATGGAACATCTCTTTGACCAGTTTAAGTCAGTTGTCTTAATTCTGTTCCCTCGCAGCTCTTTGGGCCCTTCACAGAGAATGGCCTTGGCTCTGTTCAACACTGCTTATCAGCAACTGTAAACATCAGTGTGCCATCAACATTAGTTTTCACTTATAACTAAAACACACTGTCATATCAGACACTATGAAGAAAACAATTCTGTCCCAGCTGAAACTAAGACCAAGAATTTCATGAATTTTTTCTCATACACATGCTGATTTATGAAGTTAATAGGAACACATGGCAAAATCGCTTCAAAATGAAGCAAATTAAGCAGAAGGAAAAGAAGTCATCTAGCTTTTGGATTTGATATTTTTATCATCCTGAAAATACTAATTTGAGCAGGTGCCCTCTCTTGCTTATGGGGTTTCACACAAAGGAAAATAAAAACAAAAAAACCACAAGTGCTTTTTCATTTCCTTTGCAAACTCAGCTTGGGAGTCAACAAGATGCCTGAGATCTATCTGCTAACAACCAGGAAAAGGACAGAAGCATATTAGTAGTAAATCTGGTTGTTTTATAATATATCAAGACTTCAGGATTCCCAGTGAATCTCTCTCTTTTACACCTACACAATCCCATTTATCCTTATTTAGAAATAAAGGCGGAACATGTATCAATGTAGGAAGATAAAGCAGTATAAGACAATTCTGGCAGAGGTTTAAGAATGCTTTAATTTACATGAATAGTGGCAGAACAATGCATGAACAAGAGACTTGATAGAACTTGGTTTAAGAATATGAAAGTGCTCATAGACTTTGCTACAGGATAGTCCTAAATACAGAATATAGGCCTTGTTTGAATCTCAGTATGTTAATTTAAACACGGTCACACAAGAACATTCTCCAAAAAGCCAGATTTCTAATGGTCATATTTCTACACTAGCACTAAATTAACACTTTTCCTAGAATCTAAGGGCTGTCCAAGCTCTTAGACTAGAGTCTTTTTTCTTTCTCATATGATTAAAAAAATACTCTCAACATATTAGTTGCTTTTTTTTTTTTTTTTTTAAACTATCTATTGAGAAATCTAGTTAACAGCTGTTTGTTCTACCTTTTAAGTATGACCATATGAAACATTTCCTCAAGTCCAGCATGAGACACACTCTTGTCTTGGGAAATCCTTAGTGCTCACAGTGGTTTGCTGCTTCTACTCCCATAAATCCTTATTTTAGAGAAACTTTGTTTTTGCAAGCCCAGGACTGCTTAAATTTAACACATGCTTAGTTAATGCATTCAGAAAAAATACTGTTTGATATGGAGTGTTCATTAATTTAAAATTTTTCCTCATAGCTATTAACACTTCTTAGAGGATGAGGAAGGTCTTCAGTATATTTAGGATTTAAGCAAACAAATAACAAAACCCCAACAAAAACAACAACAAAATCACCTATGATAATTCGTATATAATAGGAACTGAGAATGAGATTAGCATGTCAGGGCTCAGTGAACCAGGACACATTAAGCTAATCTCCAAACATCTTAAATTATCTGACACCATGCTTGCTTGACAACTATCAGTATTTGAACTGAAACAAAATGGGAGACAATGAAGAAAATCTGATTTTGTTTTCACAGTCTAATATACTTGATAATCCTCTGTACTTGCCAAATGTAAATAAAACAAACTCTTCACTTTTTTCCCCCCTTGTCACACCCTAGCACGTTCCCAAACAACCACATTGATGCCTACTGAAAAAGTAATGTACGTGAACAGGTTTTAAACTGTTGATTCAGAGAACGCTAAATTCACAGTTAGCATACAGATGTGCAAAGGACTTAGTCCTCAAAAAACTAAGTTAAGTGTGTGCTGATGCTTGGAAAGCAAGTATTCTTGCTGTGCAGAAAGCAGGAAAAGTGCACGATGCTACACCAGTATTTTTGCTGAGAGATACCATTAATGATTTCATTTTATTTATTTTCTATGATTTGTATTTAACCGTGCTAGATAGAATTCCTGCTATAAGGTATTTATATTGGGAAAAAAAACCTATCAGCATTTATGAGACAACTTTACAGTTTTATTTTCTTACACTGGAATTAAGACAGCTTGTTGTTGAGAATATCCAGTTAAAATGTGCAAAGGATATATCTTCTGCTCTGCTGTGGCATCTCCCTGGAACAGCAGCAGTTCAAGTAGATTTTTCAAAATAAAACTGAAATATTTTTACAGGAAGTTAATTAATTACTATCATAAATTAACTAATTTATTGGAATTAGTAGTCCATTCGAACTAAAAATGTAACTTTCGTATTAAAAAAAACCTTAAGCCAAAATTTCTTTGGCAGTCTCAATACGTTTTTCTTTTCCTTTCATAAAATCAAAAGTTCTTTGAAACAAACCCTTTCCTAAAAAGCTTAAGTTTCAACAGCCTGCTATTTTCCAAAGGAAAGTGTTTCATCCCAACATCCTCCAACAGCTCTAAACAGTTCTCCAGTGTTAGGCCAGCACACATGGGAAGTGTTCATTTCTGCTGGCTGCATGAAAAATTGCTTTCAGGACACAGATGTTTGCAGTACAATAAAATTACTAGTTTGCATTTGAGAATTAACTTCTTTTCAGATGTTCTATGATGGAAAAGCGTGCTTTCTCCCATTTTCCATCTTCTCTCTTTATAACAGCACTGGTTTAATTTTCATGACAGAGCTGTAGAGTCATTAAGAACACAACTTAAACAAATCCTGATCTTCCCAAAAGTTTTCAAAAACCAAAAATATAGAATTCAGGATTACATCTATTCAGTAAATTCTACTTCACTTTATTAGTACATATTAATAATAAATTGAAAGAAAAGTTTTATCACACGTCAATTCTATAGTCCATGTAGCTCATAATACTGCCAGGTATTTCAGATTTCATGCTATTAACAGTCTGTATTATCAATTAAAGTTATCTGCTACAGCTTTTCCCCCCCCCCCCCCCCCCCCGTCTCCTGCATGGCTCATACATTTGAGACCATGATTTAACATTTCTTTCAACTACTCAACATTTGAATTTTTTTGTCTGCTTGGCTTTTTTTCCCTTTTAAGTGTCAATCCATTTTTGTATTTAATATTTGAAAGGATGTACTTGGGTTGAAGCCCTTGATGTACAGAGGCTACTAGACATTTTGCCACAGATTTGGTGAAGTTGGCATACCAGGTTCATAGGACTCCCAGAAGGGAGGAAGGGCTTCTTAAATCTGTATTTGGAAGACAGAGCAGAACATTGTCAGAGCAGGCAGCATGGCTGGGATGAGCAAAACTCTGTAAGGAAGATACTGCCAATACCTGAAGGGCACCTACAGGAAAGCTGGGGAAGGACATTTTAGAAGGGCAGGTAGTGACAGGATGAGTGGAAATAGGTTAAAACTGTAAGAGGGTAGGTTTAGACTAGATATTAGGAAGAAATTCTTTACTGTGAGGATGGTGAGACACCAGAACAGGTTGCCCAGTGATGTTGCAGATGCCCCCTCCCTGGAAGCATTCAAGGCCAGGCTGGACAGGGCTTTGAGCAACCTAGTCTAGTGGAAGGTGTCCCTGCCTATAGCACGGGGTTGGAACTAGATATCTTAAAGGTTCCTTCCGACCCAAACTATTCTATGATTCTATGACATGTTTTATTGCTTTTCCTTTGCAAAGGGGTCAAAAAAGGAGCTCAACAGCTGGAAAATACTTCTTTCCATTTCCGTCTCTAGTCAGAAGAATGACAACCTACTACATAGTGAAGAATGAAAATAAATATCCTTCTGTGGAGAATTTTTTTTTTTTTTTTTTATAATTTCATAGTGTTCTTCCTCATCTCTTGATAGTTTTCTCATTTCCTTAACAGATAAACTTTTATGAAGTTATGTGACTTCTTTTGAGCTTACATTAATTTGAGCTTTTTTCATTCTTTGTGACCTTCTCATACAGAAGAAATCTGGAACTGACAAGTCTAATTTCTCATACATGGTCAGAAGTTCATACACAGAAATCAGGCTTTTTTACTCCAGTCTCTCATTTGAAGCAACTTTTCATCTGCTATCATTTATAGAGTAGTTCAGTGTCTGAGCCAGCACATACTGCTTTGCTTTGATAACTTCTATAAGATGATTTCACGTATTTTTCTGCAATAACAACTCTGACCTTAAGCATGATTTTCACAGCAGTCTTCAACTTTTTCCACAGAACCACTAGTTTCTAGAAGAAGTCTCTCTGCACTTATAAAACATTCTCTACCTATCAGGTGCTTTAGTGACTCACACAATACATCAATATTCTTACAATAGCTAATCTCTTCTAAGGATTGCAAGTTCTGAGAGTTGCTGTGGGATTCACCTATTCCTGCTAGATCAAGTCTCTTCAAGCCTTAGGAATTGAACCTCCGGTCCAAGCAAAAATAATATTTGCTAATCAGGCTGAGTTGCTTCACTGGTGTTAATACAGTTTGCCAGATATTTTTCTACCTAAATCATGTCAAATCCTGTGGATGGTTCAAGAGCTGAAAGTAGAACCTAAGTTTATATTGAGTTTAAAGTTTGTTTTCGAGTTTTCCATGCAGTAATAATATTGTTGAAGGAACTGGATTATTTCTACACTGCTTTCAGAACAAGCTGAAGCCAATTTTTACATGAGAAAAAAAAGTGTAAAGACTCAGACTTTCATTTGTGCATGTAATTAACATGGAGAAAGTCACTGGTTATGCAGGATGTTCACACAGAATCAGTGAGTGTTCTGCAAAGATGATTTTATATAATAGTTAACAGAAAAAGATTGATACATAGTAAGTTAGTTTAGAAAAGTTGATTGCTGGATACAGGAAGACCAGGAAAAACAAGATGGGCAAGATAAAAATCACATTATCAAGGTTTAAGTGAGCCATCAAGTTTTCTTTGGCAGCGAGTGGAAAGAGATAAGAACTTCCAAAAGGTGATCCTTGCTATCTGAGACACCGGTATTCAGAGACAACAATTTGACCTTCAGAAGTGACCATCAACTAGAGTAAAAGAAATAAATGACAGATTAGGTATCTAACTTCCACCAAGCTCTGCAAAATTATACACTGTTCCTATTTCTAACATGCAGTCTTGTAATGAAGACATTATGTCACGCAGACAAGATGAATCTTACCCTGTCTGGTTTCCGCAGAAAAATGCAGGGGTTTTCCACTTTTCCAAACGATCCTAGACATGTTTCATGTTCACACTAGCTTGTCTGTGCATCTATCTGTAGCAACATACTTATCAGGACTTCAACAGTCATTAACAAAATAGGAGCTGTAGTGAATTCAATATAGTGCATCTGTTTTGGTAGATTCTCTTCCTCATCTTTTGTCATTAAAAGCAGGGAGTTTTGCAACTAACTGCAGAACAAATCTATTTATACTGAAATTAAAGATCAGAAAAGATAATATCTATTAACTTCCATGGGGAAATGACTCCTCAGTTGTTGAGAATCATTCCTGACATCTGTAGCTATAATTGCTTCTGAACTTTGAGAGCATAGAAAACAATTTTCACATTTAAGCTATAGTAAGAAAAAAATAAGAAAAAACATAACTATTTAGGAAATAGAGAATGCAAACTTCTGTAAATCTTCTACATACATTCCAGTACTGCTGAAAGAGGAAATTTATCTTACAAATCTCAAATGACAATAGGCTAATTGCAAATGAAATCTAGATATAAACCAATTGGAAAGTTGCAATCGCAAAACAATCAGACAAGATTCCATTACAATCTAATTACAGTTAACGTTTCACTGACTCATCACATCCTGAGTAAGGATATTTCCACAGATGTTTAGAACAATGGGAAAACTCTTCTGGGACTCAGTGGGCTAATGGCCAAGTTATGGTGTTGAGAGTTACAGCACTGTCACACGGACATCTCTAACCAGCAGATGGTTACCCAGAGGCTTTGTCCCCCTCCTTGCTACTTTGGCCACTTCACCTACTTGTTTGCAAATCTTCCTTCCTCTCTTGCTCCCTACAGTCCTATTATCATTAACGGTACAAAGTTTTCTATTAGGAAAAACTTTTGAGGTTTTTTGAATTATTGGTTTTTGTTTGGATTTGTTTTGCTTTACTCACATCAAATAAGTTCTTCCACCATTGCAAAAGGTTTGACATATCTGTACTTTTAAAAGTAGTAATTTCTGTTGACTTCATTTACAAATGAATTATTGCCCCTAACTTTAAGTTCCATGCAATCCCCACTGACCTAAATTCTAGTGAAATGGTCCTATCTAGCTTTCCCAAATATTGACTCTGATGTTCAACTGTCATTATTTTCCAGCTCACAGTACTTATGAATCATTTAATAAAATTAATGTGAAGAGAAAAAAAAACAATTTCGGGAAACTATTATTTTATAAAATCTAACCCCGGCTGAAATTTCTATTGATAGAAGTTACTTTCAGAAGCCTTTTTCTAGGGTATCATATACATCATAAAGGAATGAGAAGCCACTGTTATATTCTCTTTCATATGCCAGATCACCTCTTACATACTACATAGTTCTTTGGCTGTTAAAAGCAGCACTAAACCCGTAGAATCTTTAGAAAATGGCCTGAAGCTTCTTTCAAATCGGCTGTGAAATTTAATATGTTACTTTAGTACAGTCCTCAGATTTTAAATGTGAATTGCATAAAGCTGATAATTTCTCACATTCTATCATTTCTCAAATAGGACTTCAGTTTAATGGCACTCCAATCATTTTAATTGGAATACATCCGTCGGAGTGCTTGTCTTTGATGCATATTTTTGCTTTAAAATACTTGACTTATTAAAAGACCACTATGTTGTGAGAACTGAACTGTTCAGATATAAAGCTAAAATATGTACTTTCACATCACACAACTTTTCAAATTGATGATAAAAGTTTTTAGATGAAGATACTACTTATCTCAAAACAAATAAACAGGGAAAAGAAAAACACCAAAATGCTATAAAAGACTGTGGCAAATGCTGAAAAAAAAAAAAAAAAAAAAAAAAGAATATCATTTATAATGTGTAAATACTTACCCTAGAAGGGAGTGGTTTTGTTTCTGTTTTTTTTTTTTAATTTGGTAGAAGAAGATAAATCTATATATACACAAATAAGAAAGTAACTTGTAACTATACAGCCTGTTTCATCTGTGGTGTGTTTCTCTTCTAATACAGTAACACCTAGATTCACAAAGATATTAGACAGAGGCTTCATCTTCCATAAAATAAATCAGATATTTAAAATCAACAAACAAACATTCTCCCTATGCACAAATCAACTGAGAGAGGCCTGTAATTACTAAGCAGAGCTTCCACATCCTTCAGGAATATAAACTAAAAAAAAAAAAAAGTTACTGTATCAAAACAGAAATTCAGAAGTATCCATACTTCCTAAAACACATAGGAAAAGCAGAGTTATTTTTAGGTTAGTTTTATTTTCTTTCCTATTAAAAAGAGCCTTATGCATATTGTCTCTCTACATCACCTTTATGGAGCCTGCTTATTCACTGGAAATTAGTTTAAAAAAAAAAAAAAGAAAAAGAAAACAAGAAAATTTAAAGGCAGCCAGTTATGCATAGTTTCCAGTTTGTTATCCATGGATATTTTTTGTTGTAGCATACGAATATTTAATAGAAAACAGACAGATATACTGCTAATGCTTTTCACATGCTAATAAACATAAGTCAAGCTGCCATTACATCACTTCCCAACAATATAAACACTTCTTATTTCAAGTATCATATTCTGGCACAATTTTTATACTAAATAATACCTATTCTTCAAGTGAGATCCTTCATTAAACACAATAAGACATAAATCAGAACGAGTAGGGACTACATCAATACCTGAGTGACACAGGCTTAACACTGATTACTTTGTTTAAAAGGTAAACTATTATACCACAGAGTTTTGTCTGAGGTCTGCTCTGAAAGTAATGCCTCCTATTTTATGATATCAGCCCATAAAGTCAGAGGCAGACAGTGGAGGTACGTCAGTAGAGATTGAACCTTTCCATCAATATTCCGTTACATTTTGTTGCTGTGGCAGTCTGACACAATGGTATCTGACATGGAAGTGCATGTGAAGAAAAGACATGGAATTGAAATCTTCCATGTGGAAAAAAAATGGTACCCACTGACATTTATCACTGCTTGCTGAACACTGCTGGACACCAAACACTGGGTGTGAGCGTGATGAGGTGGTGGGTAGTGCATTTCAGCAGTGGTGACAGTGCCATGAAAGACAAGCCACGTTCCAGACATACATGTAAATATTTACAAATGCAGCATGCAGGCTCTTGCTTATTGCTGGCAAAAAGGCATAGCTAATGGTTCAATGTTATGTTGAAAAAGTGTTTCATAGAGTTACTCTTTCATAGAGTTACAAGTTACTGTGTTTTAGATACTTGTTGTAAGTTCCATGGAAACTAACATGAGGCATTACTTTTGGAGGAAACAACATAGATCCATTTCTGTACCACATCTAAGAACACTTCTTTGTAACACTTCAATAATACCAGAGTCTTTGCAAAACAGGTGTACTGGGAAATCATCACCTCAGAGAGAAGGCTTTGCAGCCTCAAAACATATAGAAAACCATCCTCATTATGGACTTGACTATGCATTCTGTTTAACTCCTGTAGAAGGTTTGATGAGTAATTCATCTTTCTTAAACACAGAGATGTGTATCGTAACCATTCTTCAATAGCAGCTTTCACCCACCCTGGGAATGGCTACCATGGGTTTGACATAAGGCCAGCCCACATCAAACCATTAGAGCAGACTCCCACACTGGCAGCTCAGTGCTATAATAGGAACCAGGTGAACATTTTTCTCCAATATGTAGCTCATTCACTGAAATAGTCAGTTTTGTGACCACTGAAACTCTTCAATTCATATCTAATTTAGTAGTAAGTTTGGAATGAGGGTAAGAAAGGTTTTAGGGCTTGTTTTTCCAAGTGAAGTATTGAGAACACATGTAGTTATGCTTAATTTTTGAATATTTTCAGAAGTTAAAAAAAAAAAGCCAGATGAACAATGTAATTTCAGTCAAAGAGAATGTTTTGTTAAGCTGGAACAAAAGTGCTGAGGCTTTCTGCTTTAGAAAGCAATTGGAAACTTCTTCATTCTGGATCAGCAGAAATAATACATTGAGTGTGCATGGGTTTATATATCTCCTTGAAAAATAAATTATTTGCACCACTGTATACTAGGATGTATAAAGATCTTGATAATTTTTTTTCTCCCAGCATTCTTCCCAATTTGAAGCACTCTACCAGAGCAGCTTGAATTTGCTGGAGAGGAACATGCAAACAATTATTCAGATATATAAGAGGATGTGAATAATTACATAGGGATGGCCTTGTAGCACTATGAAAAACTTAATACTGACGTCAAGAATATAGAATTTCTACCTTTATACTAAAGGAAATTGATACTAAAGGAAGATTTATATATAACGAACTGTTGTGTTGTATGATTTATGAAGTAACATACCAGAGTAACAGCAAAGCTAAGCAAACAGTTTCAAGTCTGACTAAAAATTAATTTTCAAGTTGTTATTTCTATGTTATAAAAACACTGTTAGACAGAAGCTAAACTGTGGATTTATTCCTGCAGATGACCCAGTGATAATAAAAATGCATAGATCAAATTGTTATTCTTACTAGACAGGACTACTACAAATAAATACAAGAGCAAATCCAGCCCTAAAAATAATGGCAGTGTGCCTTCTACTCAGATTTACATTTTGATAAGAGTTCAGACTACAAATTGCCCAATTTAAACTCAGAAAAGTAAAAACAGTCTGCAAACAGATTTATTTTGAATTAATTTAACAGCACCAAGGAAACAAAACTGCTGACTATAGAGCTTCCACCCTCAATCTCTAAAGGAATTACAAATCCAAATTCCTAAAGTGTAAAGCAGACACTAACATCAGAATTGTTCCTTTCTCATGTACACGTGCAGGTACACACTGCTCAGATTTTTTTTTTGAAGTATGTTTATATCTCTGTGCAAATCTATCCTGTTTTGCTCATGAGTTATGAATTTGAGTTATACTCAAGCAAGAAAACAAATATAGATAAATATTCAGGTTACTGAAGGGTGGAAAATCACAAACCTCTGTAAGTAAAAAAAAAATAAATACTTTTATTTGCTGGACACCTCTAAAAACAGTAATTCTTAATATCTGACCATGAGGAAAGAGAGAACAGCAGAAAATGTAACCTGATAATACTCTATCCAAGTCATTAGTGACAATGACCAGTACTTGGAACTGTTTGAGGAAAATAAATATTAAGTGAAAAAATGCCAGTGGGTAATGGGCCTTCTGTTTATTTTACTCAATTTCATCTATTCACAGTCAGTCAGAACTTCAGATGTCTCTAGAAACATTCACACCAAACTTTTTCCCACAGAGAAAATCAGGCAGAACAAAGTCAAGAACAAAAATCTTAGCTGTTGATTTCAGACATTACTAATTTGCCATGCAATTACAGGGGATATTATTCAGGTTCTCTTCTAATCTTGGAGAAGATAAGAAAATACATTACTCCAACTGACTTACGATATTTGGATAAAACAAGACCCTGAACAATTTTCCATCTCTCACCTCATTGATCAGGTATAGGTAACATTCAGGAAGGAAAAACGAAGTTTTATTTCATAACAATTTTATAACAAGTCTACAAAACTATTTTTTTCCATTTCCTCATAACTGCCAAGATTGTATTTTCATGTAATAAAATGTTAAACACTGTGAACACATGTCAAAAAAATACAAGTTAATCTCTATTTAAAAAAATATATCATCTTAAATCAAAAATTTCTATTGCTACAGTAACATGAGCGTGTGTTTGCATAGTTGGTAGGATTGCTGAGCCAGGACTTTCAGGAGCCTTGTGATTCAATGCAACATGCATACCCACAGAAGGTTTATCCTGGCTAACCTGACAGGTTTAAAGTACCTATTGGTGCTGTTCTGATGCCATGCTAGGAAAAAAAATAATGAAGTAACCTAAGACTGAAAAGGAAGAAATCAATACAGGAAAAGATAACTTATTTCTAATCCATACTTCAAATGTAAAATCCAGACCCTCCAACTCACATAACAATTCTTTTAATAATAATTTCCTTCATCATATATGAAGGAACAATTAGATTCAAATACATAGAGAGGTATTGGTATTGACAATAATTGTGTTTATATATATACACACACACACACACACACACGTATTTAGGTACATAAGAATTTATATTCATTCTTTATATAAGAATTGTAACTTTTATCTCAAAGCACCTAAATCATGAGGATGAGTGAGCTGTATGTGTTTCAAAAGTCAGACTCCAGTATAATGCAATATAATTATGTGTTATACACAGTGAAAAGTGAGCTTAGTTTCTATGGATAGGCATTAAAAATGGGAGAAATCATAAGTGGAAGAGACAGATGTTTACCTACACTGATACATGCACTCAGGTGCACGTAAAAGACCTCTACCATTTAATGTTAACTTCCTTTGGTTGAAGTTACAAAATATAAAGCAAATACTGTGTAACCTCAATTCCTAAGGTAGTTCCAACAAAACCTATAGTATATCTTTCCAAAATTGACTTATCAATTAATCAGTATCAAAAACACTCTGAAAATGAATGCTTCAGCACATTATTTTCCATCTTTTCTAACTATTGTATTCCTACCAACCCTCCAGCAAGTGGCTTTGCTGACAGCTAAGTCATGCTGCTAGCTCTATTTTATACAAACTATTAACCTCATCTACTGAAAATAATAAAATAAATTCCCAAGCATTTTCTGAAGATCTGATATTCATTATGACAGTTACTAAAGCAATCAGTAAGGTAATTTCCATTAAAACTTTCCTCTCAGAAAGTTCACACCTAATAAATTATTGTATTAGAAATACAATGGGAAACACTGTGCATCTTAATTATCTGAATATAGATCTGTAAGAAGTATCCTCAAATGTCCCTTACTCTACCTGGAAGACAAACACACAGAGGGTGACTGAGCTGCCATTCTCTGAGATCAACAATAAGTCATAAAAGAGTTAGTGTTAGAGATCTTACCAGCAAGTGACCTGAACAATTATCTATGAGACAGCATGTATATATATACATATATATATGTATATAATATCACAGTCTATTGTTCTATATAACAATCTCTGAGGGTATTGATCTGGTTTTCATTTCACTAAACACTGTGACAAAGCTGGTTTAAAATGGATCAAAATTTGGCTGCACATGATCTAGTTGTTTTTTTTTTTTTGAATAAGGGGAAGCAAATGGTACAAATGTGGAACAGAGGCTGAGGCTCTTCCCAGGGAATGATTTTCTGACATGAAGATGTAGCAGCTCTTAGCTGCAAAAGAAGCATCTAGATGTCTGCCTAAACTGAACTTGTAAAACTCTCCCCATTTTGATGCAATGTCTTCCATACTTGGTATTTTGAAATACTTGTTTCAATGCCTAGCTTTGAAGACTGTAAATTAAATATTGGTCTCTGCTTAGGAAAATGTAAAGCATAAGAGTATTAACAGTAATTGGTTAAGAATGTTTGTGAAAGATTCTGAATGTGGAAAAAGGCAATATGCATGCAATTACTTTAAAGAATTATGGAATTAGAATACACTGAGTATCTGTAATTGCTCGTCATTAAATGCAGAATCTGTTCTATAATTTTGTCTGCTTCTCAAAATAAAGACCATATTTTGTCAGGAGTGAATTTCCCAAAATGTAAATTTTGAATTTAAGGGAAAAAATTAACTGGATTTCTCCATTTTAACTTGATATTTTTCACACTTTTCTCTAATTAGCTATCAAGTTAAGAACAAATGAACTTCTGAAGTTTTACACTGAAGAGACGGCTACTACAGATACAATGCCAGGATGCTTCACTTCAGGTTAACAAAGGAGATGCCTCTTATTCTTCCACTAACCTTGTAAAAATCACCAGTAACAACCTTCCTACACAGAGAATTTTTTGCCTGTATTTAGAAAAAACTGAGTTTCTCAGAAAAAAACCAAAACATTTCGAAACCAAACAAGAGTTGTTAGTACACTGAGTCTAGAGCCCTGTATCTGGAAGTAATTACAAGTTTCCATAGGTCAGCAAGCACAAGTTAGATGCTAAACAAAAAATACCATTTTTCTCCACTACTGCTAATATCTTGGACCTGAAGTACTGGAAATTCCTTTAACTGTGAAATAGAGAAAGTTGATATAAGCATTAGAGTACACAAAGTTAAAAAAAAAAAAAAAGCAAGGACTAGTGTCACTATGATTTGGAACAGAAAACTACTCTGGGTTTCAGAAAGTTTCTCTTGTGTGAGGCGAGTCCAGACAGGGTTTTGTGCAAATACCAAAAGCTATAATCTCAAAAAATGATACAAATTGGGATAAACAAGCTGAGACAAACAAGTTTGGCCAGAAAATCCATAAGTCTTCGTTGGCAGAGTTTAAAAACAGCCGAATTTGACCTAGCAAAGCAAAAGAACTCTAATAAGCATCCAGTTGTGAAATTTTATGCTTTTATTTTAGTGTCTGTTTATCAATACAGACACTAGAACAATTTTTAAATCTTTTTCTGATAATTCCATTTTTAACAATGAGCATTTGCAGAATACACAATGTATCCATAAGGGCATACTTGAGACCCTGTCCCACGCTTGCTCCAGAACACAGATGTGGGATGGGCTGATGTCAGAAAGCATCAGACTGAGGCCCAAACTTGAAAGGAAATACATGATACAAAAAGTCTACTCTGCCAAACTCTACAAAGGCTTCTTAATTCAGGAATGAAGGATTATCCAATTCTAAAAGCTAATATATAGTAATTAGAATTTTCTTGCCAACATATTTTCCCTATCACCAATTTTATCTTACACAAAAAAATGCAAATCTTTGGGGAAAATGTATGAGCCTGAGAATATTGGGAATATTTGTTTACATTACTTTGTTGGAAACTGTTGGGATATTTTTGCCATTTTTTTTTTATTATTTCAAGATGAAGCAGTATCTTAAGTTTTGTGAGCAGCAAGCTTTGTGCATTTATTGAAAATGTCAGTTTGCACAACACGTCATAGAATATTAGGCTTAGAGGCAATTTTTCAAGAAACAAGTAAATATGCAAAGGCAGAAATAGGCAAAAACAGGATAAAGCACAGAACGTTATACTGATATCTTTTGGGGGATGAAAAAACTGATCTAATAAGAGAAGGCAGTCATGTAGACTGCTTGATTTCTGTAAGATCATTTAATGTGACAGGTAATTAAACTGGATATTTTTGGCTATCTTGAAAAATGGACTAATGAGGTAAATGCAAAATGAGTAGTGATGAATACAGCTGGAGTGAAGGAAGTTAATAGAAGAGGTCTTGCATGACTTAAGTATCTTGAAACATTTTTCTTCACAAAGAATCATTATGAACTTATGATTTGCAGATGAAACTGAAACAGGAAGCATCACCAATCCAGAAGACAGAAGAGAAACAAGTTGAATATATAACCTGAGTGATAGAAATGTGTTGAAATGCTACTGTACACAAGGAAGTTTAATACAATAAAGAACAAAAGAATTTATCCTGTAAGTTGGTTGAGCATAAGCTGAAAGTAAATATCCTTGGAAGGAGAATAACAGCCTGGCAATGCTAACTGGCTGCAGAATGCAAAAAAATCTTTAACTGATGCTACAGAGCAAATGCAGATGGAACCCCAGCAGGGAAAAACAATATTGGCATAGGAACACGCCTCCTAACAAAGCTTTTTTATTATTATTATTTCATTGTGAAGAAATACTTTTCTTACTGCTGATAGATCTATCTGCAACTTGCTCTCCTAATCCACACAAGCAGACTTAATACAGAACTCTCTAGCAAAGCTCTAGCAAAGTAAAGTTAATATAATTGCTGTTCAAAATCATGATGGCTTTCTGAACTTTGCCTATGAAGCATCACCATCCTTCATTTTTTATTATCTTAATGCCATCAGCATGGAAAAAAAAAAAGCAAAATTAAGGCTACATATATATGATGTATATACATATACATCAAATTTTACTAACACTTTTATTAAGTACATTACTGTCTTACGTTATTTCAAAGTTATGCTACTGAATATACCAAAGCAAAGCAGATAAAGGATGAAATTGTTGCACATCACAGAATCACAAGGTTGGAAACGACCTGCAAGATCATCTGGTCCAACCACCCTCCCATTCCTATCAGTGCCACAAGCTACTAAACCATCTCTCGTAGCTCCTCATCCAGGCGCCTCTTGAACACTGCCAGGGATGGTGACTCCACCACCTCCCTGGGCAGCCATTCCAGTGCCTGACCACCCTTTGAGAGAAAAAATTTCTCCTAATATCCAACCTAAACCTCCTCTGGTATAACTTCTGGCCATTTCCTTGGCCATAAATGATATGCCCATAACTGGGCATAACTGATGAAATAAGGAAACTCAAAAACCATTAACTTACATGAGTTCTAGACAGTTCTGTGATCTTGTACATTGGAGATCAGAGATCATATAGAGGAGGCCATTAATGATCAGAATGGTGAGTGCTGATACCTGTTTATAGAGACATGTTTAATATATACAAAAGTTTCAGGCACAGTAACATGACAAAACTAATGCTAAATATGTACTAATGTGCACTTGTTAAAAGGTATTAATCATAGAATGGCCTGGGTTGAACAGAACCACAGTGATCATCTATTTTCAACCCCCCTGCTATGTGCAGGGTCACCAACCACTAGACCAGGCTGCACAGAGCCACATCCAGCCTGGCCTTGAATGCCTCCAGGAAAAGACCACATCTTACCCTTTCACTATGGTATTTCTGGGTGAAAGAAGTATCACCCAGGATATAATATACATCTATGTGAGTAACAGAAGTATAATATCAGATCGAATGTCTTCAGTGTTGTTTGGACATCAAATCCAGAAGCATGTTTATCCTCTTACTAAACTAAGATAAATCATTGGGCATATAAGCCTGTAGTTAAAGATTTAAGTCATCTTGCTCCATCCCAGCCAATGTATGACTCATCTCTGTAATATAGTTCTGAATTCTTCATAAAGGGTAAAATTTTACATAATTTGAGTGATGTCTTCTACCACTTCCCTTAAGAGAAGGTTCTCGTATATTTTTATGTTTATAACATGAAGTTTAAATCATACGTTTCAAAGCAAAATTATTTTGTGTAGTTAGCTGATTTCCAAGTACCAGGACATCAGTATTCCATCTTCTACTACAGAATATTTATAAAGGTGCACACTGAGTAATACTAAAAAAAAAAAAAAAAAAAAAAAAAAAATAGATAAATGAAAAAACAAAACTCTGATCTCAACCTGACCTGTTCCCATGTATTAAATAAGACAACCTTCACCCCTCTCTTCCAAAATCTTCAATTAACATTCCCAATCTGGTGTGGAGAAGAATAAAAAAAAAAAAAAAAAAGAATAACACACCAATCTTGTGACCCAGAATTTAATAATATTTTAAGCATGCAGTTGAATCCACTGTTCTAAAGCTAAGCATACTGGGGGATTTCAATGTCAATAAAATATCATGACTGCTCTACATATTGTAATTACACTGGCACAGCAGAAAAAGAAAACAAACAGCACATAATCAGATTTACGTAAATGACAAGTTGAAAGGAAACCTGTACAGTGATAGATCCAAAGAATAGGATCTACTGAGTAAAAAGTGTTGTAGCATTTCAATTCTCAACCAGATTTAATTTCTTACATAGAAGAATTGGAGAACTAAGACTTTTCACAAAACTCACTAAATTCTATATTAAGAGTACCTGTGTTCCTTACCCCCCAGGACAGCAGTCCATCCCTCTTCAGAGGAATTTTATTAATGCTTTTATACTGGAAATTAGTAATCTATTTAAAATTACTTAATCATATCATGCCTGCCGCCAAGGCCATCTTAAAACTCACTGTTTGATTCAAGCAGGTGGCTTTCTCAGTACAGTTACATCCACACTTGTTTTCAGCACAGACTTTACTACACCATAGAAAGGACCCCAATGTTCATTTAGCTTCAACCCCCCCACCACGGGCAAGATTGCCAACCACTAGACCAGGCTCCCCAGGGATGGGTGTCCACAACCTCTCTGGGCACACTGATGGCAAACTTCGGATGGCTGGTTAAAAAAAAAAAAAAAAAAAAAAAGACCTGTAAAATTAATAGAAGACAATGCAGCGGATGCCAGCAACTCATGTTTGATGAAATATCAGTGCATCACACAAAGTTTTTGAGAAATATTAAAAGAGAAATCAGTAATGTAATGCAAGCCACCTGAGGCGTGAATATCAAAGTCCAATAATTTGAATCATCTCCAAATCCAGGAGTTCCTTAGAAGTCTGGATGCTGATTTTGGGGTCATTTTACTTTTCTGAAGGAAGATATCTAAGCTAGGGTAAAATTGAGATTTTATGATTTTCAAAATGAAACCAAGTAATTTATGGAATCAAAATTAAAATTTGTGCCATAAATTGTAAACAAAAGATAGCTTACAGCTTTAGAACTTTCAGTGCATTTGACTCCCCAAAACTAGTTAAACATGCATCTTCAAGGTGAAAAAAAATAATTTTATCTGTGCTATGTTTTAATCCATAACACCATTTGAAATGAACCTTTAATTATAGAGAGTTCAAGTAATAGCAAATAATTTTATACATTTCATTACATTAACTAAACATTTCCCTGTAAACAAAAAAAATACACAGCCTATTTGAGAATAGGTTTCAAGATTTCCAAAAAGTAATTTTGTGTATTTGCAACTCCATTTCCAGTTAATATAAATACATTCCATTCAAAAATTTGCTGGTAACTTACAGAGTTGCAATCAGATATTCAATTCAGAAAATATTTGGTTATTTATTTTTACTAGACTTTTATAAGTTCTATTTTAACAAGTAAAATTATTTTCACAACCACATCATTCATGTCAGTGCTGTTTGGAATTACATACACTTGTGAAAAATTGTCTAAGATTAAGCACAGGAAGAAGCAAATTTCATCAGAAATCTGACAAACACTTTGAGAACTCACTTTGAATTGCAGCTACTTCCACTTCCAGAACCAGACATTTTGCAATAGTTACACAAGGTCAAGTATCCTACTAGTTTATGTTTTTGTTGCTTTTTAAAAATATTTTGATAAAAAATGCATTTTAAAAGTTTCACTCCATACATAAACTATACATTTTATACACATCCCAAGACAATTCTTGTTCACTCAGCGTAGCCCAGGCAAGTAACAAGGTTGGACACCCATGTGTTAGTCAAAGTTTATTTCTTAACAATAACAATAGCAATTAAATTGGTCCAGGAGAACTGCCTCAGTAGAAGCCAAATCACATGACTTGCAACAAAAGTATTGCCAGACAGCAGGAAATAGTCGGAAAACAGAATCAGCTAGTAACACTCATAGAAGCTGAAAATGACTCCTCTAAACACTGCAAAAATTCTCAGAACTGTGTACAATATAAACACTACCTTTATCCACGTGCAGTAAACATCTATATTGCTGAATAAGAACAAAGTTTCTGCTAGATAAAGATGATGCTAACAGTTCAAAGCCTAACTTGCCCAAGTAAGAACTGAACACTAGATGTGTTAACCTCTTAAGCCTGAAGTGATTTGGTATGTTAAGTATATTTTGCTTAAAAATTCCATTAAGTCATTCCCAGTGTATTAAAACTCTACCTAAAAAGCACTTTAAATAACAAGTAAATCAACTTTAAGTAACGGTTGACCCTTTAGGACTTGATAGTGTGTATGTTTAAATTGTACAGATAAGAATCCAGTGTGGTTTCCAAATCACTATTAAATATAATAGCTTCTAAAAAGATGTGTAGAAATGCCTCTTACCGCAATCCCCCTCTTTTATTAGAGAAATAGTATCTTCCCCAGAAGTAGGATAATGTACCACCTTCCTGAGATAAAGCTTTTTTTCCCCTTCTTTTTTCGACATGGGCAGTTCAGCCAATATTTAAGGAGAGGGACTTCCCATGTCCTCGAGAAGAATGATGCATGCTGGCCACGCTAAAGTACAACAGAGCATGTGTTTGCCAGTACGCATCACACAAAATTAGACATCAGTCACAGTGAGCTAAGCTAAGCCCCTGGGGACTTCCCAAACACAATGTGAAGATTAAGTAATTTAAGCAACACTATCAGGTAGTGATATAATAGTGATAGGTATTTGTGGCGATTCAAAAAATTGCTGCCTAGGTACAGTTCTTAAATACTATCAACTTATTAACTTTCACACAGATAACAGTATTTCAATACACATAATAACTTTTATTCAAAAATGCAGGGACAATTATTCTCTTCATGAAGTGAATGAAAATTACTCATTTTATGCAAATACTTATCATTATAATACTTATTATACTACAGAGTACTCCAAAAGTACAATTCATTAAAAGTAAAGTTCATTAAACCAGGATTAAGTGGAGATATGCATGTGCATGCTATCGCTGATGATTCTAGTTTGATCTGCTTTAAACTGTGACACAAGAGTCTCATGCTGATGCATTGACCTTATGTTAATGTAGAAGCATATCCAAACTACTTAAATTTTTTTCTGAAACTATATACTGACTCAAGTAATTAAAATGTAATTTTCATAGTCAGAGCCTTTGCAGTCTGTGTATTATCTGAAACTAAAAGTGTCCAAGCAGTCCCACACTATTATTAATGGAGCTTCTTAAGCTCCATATCTCATATGGAACCAGAAGTGTCATGCTGGTCCTCTCACCACTTCCATTTTCTCAGATTTGGTGAGATCTAGCAAGGCAAACATCCAATATCCCCTTAATTTAAGTGTGGACCTCTTGGTGGAAAATCATATATCATAAGATGCTGATAAACAAAGCAGTCTTCAGCACATCACAATTGTAATTGACAAAAAAATGAACACATACGAACTAGAATGAATGCAAACATTATCAAATGCACCTCTATTCAGCTCCAGCAACAAATGTAACCATTATGAGTAACTTACAGTAATACTGAGGATGAAGCAGACCTTAAGAGATGTCAAATAGCTACCCAAATAAACATTTCATTGCTACACATTGTAGTTGAGTAGAACAAGCAGAGCATTAACATGCAATCAGAGGATGTCTTGTTTCCCCCACCCCCCCCCCCCCAAATCCAAGAAGAGCAATTTCTATCTTGGAACTTAGACCATCACAACAGAACCAAATAAACAATTTGAGTCCTTTCATGTAGCGCATGATTTGTTAGACCCTGTAGAGATAAGCACTGAAGACACTGTTGGAAGTGCAAACAGATTTATTACTACTAGGAGGATGCCTGCTGGGTGTATGCAATGTGAAAACTGTAGGCCAGCGCTTGCATAGTGTTTCAGAAGTGATCACAGAGGCTCATGTCTTAAGTGCAATAAGATTTGCTTTAGGCAGGCTTTTTGGATTGCTAAATGCTACCACCCTCACAATAGCATTGAGTGGATTTAATGGTGGGATGCAGTCATTTAACTGAGTCTTAAGACACATGGATAGAATATAGTGTTCATTTTTTTTATTGCATAACAAAAAATTGAAGATGTGGAAGGGAACGATGGTCACACTGTTTAGGTTCAAAGGCCAAGATTAAGATTTAATCTCTTTAAGTGCTGTATGGTTAAAAGGAAGTCACAGATTCACAGTTAAGACATGCCTCTTGAAGAATCTGCCAGTGGCATGGGGGTTGAAACTCTATTATCATGATTGTCCTTTTCAACCCAGGTCATTCTGTGACTGTACTGTTCTTACCAGACATACTACCTCCCACACAAATGCAGCAGCTCAGCATCCAGGAGCAGGAGAGAATAAACCTCTGCCATAGGCCTGAATCTGGATCTGAGGTAGCAACTCCTGCACAACTGTTTTCTATGAGGACCAAGGTTCAAGAAGGGTGAAACTCTAGAAGTGCCATAAAAAATGATTAAATTACTAGCTATTGTTACTGTCAGGGAATGAATAAGTGACTGAATATTATGCCTCCTAGCCAAGGGTTTCTGAAACTGTATTTATTTAGCTCACTGTAAAAAATTTGACCACAGCCTGTATAAATAAGCACCTTCATGGCAGTAAAATTTTAGCAACGAGTTGGGTCTTCAGCCTAGAATACAAAGTTATGGCAAGATCCTATGGCTGGAAGCTGTTGCATGACTAATTCAGAAGATGTTAGGCATATGTTTTTGACAGTGAAAGATCTTTTCACTGGAAAAAATTACTTCAATAAGCCATGGATTATCTCTCTTTTCACCAGTCTCAAAATAAAGTTTGAATTATGAGTGAGTGAGCATAGAGCAGAGAAAGTGAGAGGCACAGATATGCTTTACTTTAAGCATACTTCAATTTAGGGAAGCTTTGTGGTGTGGTTGTAACGAAGATCAGAAAAGATGATGTCAAACACTCCCTTGTAACTTCAGGATTGAGGATTAGGAAGTAGACAAGTTGTGACTTACTACTCTTATTAGAATTAGGAAAAAATATTACCATGTAAAATAACATGATGAATTCTTAGTATACTTAATGAATTTTATCATTACTGCTGCATTATTCAGATAGCTATGTGTGCCAAATTCCTTTTTTTTTTTTTCCTTGTTAGTCTGTTTCCATAAGTACAAAAAGCTTAAGAAGGAGACAGGCTCATTCACGATCACAAGCAAGTGCCATTCACCTGAAAACAAAGCTATCTTCAATAGCTAGGAAGTTACTGAAATTGAAGGTGGACAGACTGAAAACTTTGCTGCTGCAAAACCTGTCAAAATTTCTTAAAGGAAGGCAAAGCCCCCACAGCCTTACTGGTAACTGAGAACACTTTTTAGGCAGTTGCACTTTAGACATGCAAAAGCTGCCAGAGATTTGTTTCACATACACTATGTTTCCACTATTTTTTCCACACTTCACCAAGCTACTGGTTATTAATGGTACTGAAAACGGTCAGAAGAAAGATGTTCACAGAAATAATAGCCCTTATGCTTAAATAACATAGCTTAAATGAAATAAGGCTCATGTGTGCATTCAGAGGACTCCCAGAGCCACTGTCTAAAGGCAGGGTTGAAAGTATCAGGAATGCTACACACAGGTTGTTATGGTCAGGTTTCTTCTTCAAATTAAATGTTCACCTATGCTGTGGATTTCATCACAACTGAAATTGCTTGCTCCACCCAAAGTTCAGAGGTGTTTCCCTTCCCAATTGTCATTCCTTTGCCTTGCACTAAGCTCAGATGCATCTGACAATTTCCCAGGTGGTGCTCAGCCACTAGGGTAGTAAAAGAGGAGGCATTTGCATGAGAAAAACCCTGGTACATTCATTTTATTAAATTAAAATAGGAAAATCATCTTTCTTCCCTCCAAACTCTGCTACAAGAGATTTTCTGCTCTTGAGTATGCGTTATGAGTTATTTCAGAGCTAGAAATACTTGGTCTTTCTCAGTGGATTTCTGGATTCCCAGCTTTGCAGCAAGAAGTACCAGTGTTTATACCAGGCAAATGGCAAAGTACTGGTGCTGGTGGTTAACACTGCAAAATTAAATTTTGAATGTGATGTGAGACAGAGGGAATGGGGGGAGGGAAAGAGAAGCTAGAATTTAGAGGGAGAAGGAGGTTGGAAAATAAAACCAATGTGAATTTAAAGACTCTACAGTGTATTCTGAAATATTTCAGAAATAGAGACTAATGTAAATACATGATAGCCCATGTTGTAAAAAGGTTTTATTATATTCATAACAAGGTGCTGCTGAGCACGTTTTTGGCACTAAATAAATAATAGTGACAACAACACATGCTCATGACTTCAGTACATGTGAGTAACGCAGACAGCACAACTAGTGCTGCAATAAAATCATTATATCTCCACAAGCCATCATGTATTCTCTCTACATATTATGTAAACATTTTTAACTACTACTAAAACGCTGATCAGATCACTATACAACTGGATGTTTTAAAATCTTTGCCATCTGGAAAAATTACACTCAAAGAAAAGAAATTTTAGAAGGCTCCAAAGAGTCAGAAAAAACTTTCGTTCTGAAAAGTTTGGAAAACGGTAAGCTGAAAGCACAGAGCATTGGTGGAAAGTGAAATGATTTAACTTTGTTTAATGTGAAAAACATAGAGAAAGCACTTAGGTTTCTTAAAAAAAAAAAAATTGAAACTCTGATCACATTAAAAAAAGTCTGCTAACAGTAGGTAAAGGACAAAGCCCATATGACTTTAATTTTGTAAATTATACAATGCCTCAGTCAAATAATGTTCATTAGTCTTATAACAGCTTCTGTTCCTCTTACGCTATCCTTTATCCTTTTCTGTGTTCTAGCCATCCAAGAGCAAGTTGAGGTATTTTAAGCTATCCAAAACCACGAGCTCTTTAGAAAAATGAAAGCTATTGGCTTTCTTTATCCTCTATTTTTCAGAGCACTTATATTATTGTTCTAGGTTTTATATTTCAGACTCCTCTATCTGAAGCAGATACTTTTCATGGTTTGAGTTAAATTGATGAAATGGCCTGTTTTTTTTCATGTTTTTTTTTTTTTTTCCAGCTCTCATTTTTCATATGACATTACTGCTCAAAGCAGAGTCACTTCTCTACTTGCTAAATATATCTTAAAAAAAAAAAAAAAGCAGGGCAGAAGTACTACTAACAGGAGAATCACTTTCTTACATTCAATTTCTAACCTCATTAATAGGAAAATGCACAGCCATGTTACATTATGCACGTTTCTGTGAAATCAACTGCTTGATCACTTTGTTTCTGAGGGATGGAAAGGAAAATGAGATATGATATTGTAATGAAATGATTCAAAAATTTCGATAGTTGTCCAAAGTGAAGGATATAGAATTTATTAAACTAGACCAGATATGCTTCCATTATGACTGGAACTAGGTCTCTAACAGTAGCTGATGTTTGTTGCTTGGGGGAAGTGAAAAGCCCTCGCTGAAGCCTTTATTTCCTTCTGACTCATTGATAGTTTCTACAGTACACGTAGCTAGAGACTTCCAGATTTTCAAAGCATCTTTACCAACGAAGTGTTGAACTTCAATAACTGGGCAAATTATTAAACAATTAAAAAATTAATAGTTCTTCTGCATTAGATTTGCAGTGATATGAGTCATCTCCCAAATATCTATCTCTGTTAGAAATTCCTAGCACACTTTCAACAATTACTCCAATAAACAGAGGAGATCAGCAGTTCATCTAACACCTGGATTTGAAAACAAATGTCCTGGTTTTGCTGAACGAAACTTTCACCACCCTTTGTGTACCTAATGCTGATTTTCATCCTACAGAAAAGTAGTGGTTATGATGATTGTGACTATACTCATGAACTAAACAGATCCAGGGAGTAATTCTGGACAAAGAAACAGACTTTTGATTTGTTAATATTTTAACAACCCCCAGCACTGAGCCAGTTTGACCTGGGCACAATCATATTCTCCTCCATTCTTACTCATAAAACAGCCATTAGCAGAAGCCAGTTTCCAAGTTTGGATTCAGACACACAGTCTCATATTTGAAGAGTTTTGCTGTAAGAATGGCCAGAGTGTATCATGTGCCACAAGACCTGGGATCATTTCCTGATATTCAGCTTACTAGTATGTACTTATATATCTGAAGTTTTCCCTCATTGGTTAAGGGTTAGTAATGCAATTAGTTGAGCATTTCAAAATTATAGTAGTACTAAACTTCCTCTGAAAACAAAAAGGTAAATGGCTAATTTGCTGAGTCACATCATGCATACAACTTTAAGTACATGCTCAAATCTCATGACTGCAGATTAAATATGTCCACTGATGCATTTTATTAGTAGATCAGAGGTATATAAAATATTTGACTACAGTTTTTACAGCTATAGCAAACAGAATAAGAAACCAAACTATCATCAGCTGGGTTTTGTTCCTGCAGAAAACAAACCTTCCCCCATAGGGGATGCTGTCTCACTGACATACTGCATTCATGAAAATATTAGGAACTCTATTTACTTTGTTCTCAGTAAGACATAAGCAAGTTAATTCCAAAAGAGAAGCAGGTGATCTAACTACCTTCGGCCAACAGGGTAAAGAAATATTTTGTTCACATATCAGACTTAGCTAGACACATAACTGTTCTTGTTTCTTGTCCATTTTCTTATAAGCCAGAATATTTCTTATCTTTTTTCCCTCCTCAGGTCCTGCCTTAATATTAAGTGTGAAGCTCATACAGCCCATCAAGAATAACTCTTGACTAGAAGGGCTTTTCCTCCCTCACCCCCATTTGTTTTTTATGATTCTCGAGTTTATAGACATAGGAAGAGAAAGAACTTTCAGAAGACAAAAAGATCTAGAGATTAGTGATACATTTTACACACAGAAAGCTAGTATAAACCAATGTAAGAAAGTGACAATACACTATGTTCTTATTTTCCCAGCAGTGTGACTTAAAGTTTCTTTAAAGAACTCTAGTGAAACTCCTTATGTTTATGTGTACGGATTCAGGAAAAAAAAATAGTTTAGTTATGACCTTATGTTGCAGAAGGTCATTGTTTACTAGAATAACAAGCAACAAAACATTTCTGTTGTGCAATTAAGATACTTTTTACTGGGTATGAATTATTCACTTGCATGCTTATTTATTTAATTAGTGTCATCAGCAAACTAACAATGAACTTTTTCCTGTTGGAAAAATTCTTGATCTGAAGACAAGGAGGCCTTTAGTAAAACATCTTTAGAAACAAACTTCTGGCCAAGGGTCTGATCGTGGATAATTTCTAAAATGTGTATAGTACAGCTTTGCTGTGGAAGATATTACATGAAAATTTCAGTACATCTTATGCATTTCTTTTTTTTTTTTTTTTCTGACAACCTAATAAAAGAGACAATCCTGCTAGTAGTTAATGAAAAAGATACCCTTCTTCCAGTTCATGAGATGAAAATTTACAGGTTGAAAGCTTACTTTGAAAATTAGAATTTTTGTAATTGTACTTAAAAATCCAGAAGCAGACACTACTTTTGATTAGAAAAATAGGCTTTTCGTCTAAAGAAAACTGACCAATCAAGACACCAGAGAGAGAGAGAGAGATCTCACCTAAACTAGGAGAAGCCACACAAAGTGTGCTGTGGAGGAAAGCAATTAAACACAGACCCTCAGACTGCAAAACAAGGGAAGGGAGATACTGAGAGTACTACACAGGCAGAAGATGGCATAATATGAAAATTTATATGAATCAAGTGTCTGAATTAAGTCAGCTATTTTATTTTCCTTGGCTAATTTTGATAAATTTATATCTAGATCTCAACCCAAGTGTTTTGAGTGTACATTACTAAAACATTTTGAGCTGGAAATTTGAAACACTTTCCTCACAAAAGGTCAAAATACAACCTGGAATATATGTTGAGTGTCATAATTAACCTTTCTGTATGTTTCTGTGTTGAGTAACTGGTGTTTTTTCAGGTCAAAAACAATTTGTCAAAATGCCCAAGTAGCCTGAGTAACTCTTGCCCAGTAAGTGTAGTCAATAACAAATGAAAATCCACATTGAAGTCTTATAGCTGAATGTCTTAATCACATAGAAAAAAAAGTTACGTGGGTGGCAGGCACAGACTTCTGGTCCTCCAATCACCTGCTCAAATGGTGAATCACCAGTCTATCACTAGAGCATTGTACTTCCTGTCACCAAAAGTATCATTCACTGAGTCTTACGCTAATTTAAGTTACCCTCTCTTTCTCCTCTTAAAAATTGCTAATTCCTAGCTGTTAGTTTGAATAGACATTTAGATAAGATCAAGTGCCACTGCAGGAAAAGGTTGACTGGGATTCTGAAGTTAAACAATGTCTATTTTCCATTTCCTTCTTGTTCAGTCTTTGATTGATTCCTCCTCAGTATTTTCTGTTTTCCACACCTCCCAGTTATACACTTAAACAAGTTTCACTGTGTTAAATTTGGTATTCCACATATTACAGAGCTGAATTTATACATGGCCCTTTCTCAAACATCCTTCCTCAGAGACATTCAGAAGTTTGGGGCTGAGGTGATCTTCCTTAGGAGTTACCATGCCACTCAGACAGAAAGCCCTTTGCTGTTTGAGTTGTATGCCATGTAATCATATATTCCTGATCAGTGCATCTACAGTCACTACTTGGTTATAAAGCTGGCTTTCTCCATGTTGCACAGAATGCCTTTGGGAACAGCCAGCCCTGCAGACATAGGAATAGATAAGTGTGCATGCTTTGAGTGACACAACAGGAAAGTCTTTCCCTACACTGTGTATCACATGCATCTATGCATGTGCATAATTATATATGTACATACATATATGAAATACATAAAAATACCTGAGTCAGGAAAGAAACTCCAGCAAAAACACTAGGGGTCCTTCTTAGCAGCAAAGCTTAGCAGCAGTGCTGAAAAGAATTTTGCCAACTTTTGAGACAAATTTAGCTTTTACTGGAAATGCCTTCTCTTGAGAAGGGGGAAGGAGTGGAAAAAAAGGGAAGGATAATTTATGGCTCGCTGTTTAAAACCTTCCTGGACCAATTTCACTTTTGCACTTTTTGTCACCTTTCAGCTCTGAAATGGAGGCTGATCTAAACACTGTTAAGGCTCATCTATCCTCTCTTGAACTTCCCTGCTGGATTGCAAACATCACCACAAAAGAACCCAAATATGGCTTAAACCTAGACTTTGGAAGGGGGTGGGGACCTGCCAAGCCTGAACTCAGTGCTCAGGCTTCAAGAGCCCTGCAAGAATGTGGTCAAGAAAAGGAAAGGAGATTCATTCCTGGTGAATGCAGCTTGAAATATATACTTCAAAACTTAAATGAGTAGGTTTTCAGTTACAATGTGGTACAGAGAAGAGTAGATGTGGAACAACTGCTTACACAGACATAAAGCAGTCTCTCATTCTCTCACTCTCTGGGTCCCTTAGGATGTGGTTGGACAGATGGATACACATATGTGCAGTGGAATCCTCAATAAAAAAAGCCTAAGACAACAGAAAAGATCTTATGTGACACAAATGTGATGGGGTCCTTTATTAATGAGGCTGAAACTATAATTAAACATTTGTTGGGCATGTCATTTACAACAATTAGAGGTTTACTACTTTAATATTTTTCAGGCACATCTTTCTGTCTATTTTTATATAGAGATTACTTGGCTCATCATTTTTATACATAACTAGCTGAGAGGAAAACACTAAAGACTTGAAATAATTTTTAAAGACAGTAAATCTCATTAAGCTTGCAGTAGATTGTTTTCAAAGAAAGCATTTGGCAGCAGCTACTGTGACAACTTTTTCTAGTACTCTTAGCATTACACTGTGCATGCTGCATCTTGTGTTTCCCATAAATGCTTGTGACAAAAGCAGCAAACAGCTCAGTAATACAATACCAGATAGAGGTTTACAATCTTTACATAATACCTATATCTATGCAGTGAAATACTGCATTTATAGCCACAAAACATTGCCTAGAAAGCTATAAAGATTGAAAATAACATTTTAAAGAGTCTTGAGATAAGTTAACTTCTCAGTTTTCCACACGTTTTAATGGGAATTGAGGACTTGCTCCTTTCAGAATTTTAGGAAATCCCATCTAAGAGAGAATTTATGAATTCTGTTCCAGTTACACTGCACCTGATTTCACTTCCTAATGAGCACAAGGTCTGAGCATTACCATATTTTTTGCTGAAGGTCTCTGAAAGCTCAGTAAATCCCCAATAACAGCCCCAGACTTCCAAGTTCTCTTACTTCTGTAGCTTTGACATAGTCATAGAGTAGGAGGGAAGCAAAGACACTCATTGTGTCAATAGCTTACATTTATCACAGGCCTCTGTTTTGACCTAGAGATGTTGTTGACAGGGTAAAGGAAACCTGAAACTGATAAATTTGGACTTTTGCCTCAGGATAGAAGACATTTGGCTGCCTGAGATGCAGCACATGCGTGCATAATTTATGCTTACAGGATATCTCACACCAGTCATACATGTGCTATATGCAGGTGTAACTTGTATCTATTCACCTTGTGTAACAGATCTGTATATGTGCATCTGCTCAGCAAATACACATGGCCCCTGTGCATCCTAGATACATCAGATGCATACACACCAATGTTATATATAAGTGTTTTGTAAGACTGACATACCACTCTGTGCAGGTCGCTCTGCTACTCCAGCAGATGTGTTACATACCCACTGGACTGAGGCTACATTTATGATAATTCATTAAACATACCATCCTCTGTCACTGAGACAACCTTACAGAGTAACTCACATCCATGTCATAAAATTATTTTTACCCTCCCAGATAGATAAGTGGTGTCCAAAGTATTCAGTGGGAACAGTCCATGGCCAAGTCATCACTAGAGGGAAACCATTAATTGCACTGAATCAACTCCATAAGAAAATAGTTATAATAGTTCACCAATACAGATGAATGAGTTCCCATGCCCACGTGCCCTGGTCTTTTTAATTCATGGTACAGCATAAATGTACTAACTCATGCATGTGCATAGATTTCTATACTGAAAAACACCCAGGATTAATCTGACAGTTAACGATCAATTAACATAGAGATTATTGGGATCTGCTATTGCTAAGATCACATGGTGGGCAATTAAGCTTAAGAATCAGCAGCTGCAGAAGTAATACCCAAGTCTCTTTTTGTAACCTTCAGACAACACAGCTCTTTAGCTTTCTCCTAATATTCTTAGATTAATGTGACAGTCACATTCTTTTCTGCCTGATGTTGTCCAGTGGTACATGAATTAAGAGGCCAACCAACCCTAGACAACACCATGTCCAAACATAAAAGATCTTTCTGAAGTGTATTTTACATTTTAGAAAAGGTAAAAAACCAACAGCTACTCAGAAAAATAACCCTTCATATCCTTGCACATGACCTCAAAAAAGTTATAGTACATTAACTGCCTGTCATTCCCTTTGTTGTAAACACCTTATTTTGGTAATAGAATAAGACATCCAGAATCATAGGTAAATTAGTGCATAGGGTCAGATTGAGGATAACTTTCAACATTTTCCACATGTAGTCGAAATAGTCTCACAAGCAGATTTTGCCAAATTACATGTATGCAGGCTGCTAGCAAATAGAGCAAACGTTTTCAAGTAGAAGGATATTTATAAACCCAATGTTATCTGAGACATACCTAGCAGAATTGCTTACAAAGAGCTTTAAAAAAATAAATCAGTAACAGCTACACCAAAAACCTACTTGATTATTTTTTTTTTTTAATCTGTTAATTGCTTGCAGGCCTGCCTGTCCACCTACCTGCAGAATTTGAGTTTGACATCACTGAATATACTCAAAGGGATTTCAAAGGTAACTAAGTATTTCAAGTACTTGATGCTGGGAAATGGAAAGTACAATAGGCAGTTACCTATACCATAGTCATTTAGCAGCAGTTGACAAGAAAATGACCTGGTTAGGGTTAGTAGCATAGGAGGCAATGCAACAGGGCTTGTACATTATGGCCAAAATGAAGGACCTGATCCCACAGCAGCAACATCATGTTCTACTACTCTCCTCTCGATGATTCTGCCCTAGGCAGCATGCTAAGTGACAGTGACCACCAGAGGAAGACACCCATACTGGGAACTCGTAGAGTACAATCCCTTCGGCAGAGCAGCTCTGACCTTAGAGACTGCTTTTTAATTGGAGAATAGTGCCAGGTCCAGATGAGAAGCACATGCACTCGTCCTTGTAACTGTACTGGTCTTGAAAGAGATACTATAAAACATCCTTTACCTTGCCTGGGCAGAACCTTCTTAGATTTTCCTTTTTCTATGCAGCACAAAGGAAGACATAGCAACATGGGATGTAACTTCAGCTGTTACTGCGGCTGCAGTCACTACCATGAGTTATCATTCATCAAATGAGTCAACATCCAAAGTTACCACTTAAGCCCTAAGGAGACTTCAACATCAAGAAGATTTATGCCAAGAAACTTATGATTTGGTTTACAATAGAGCAGTCGGACAAAAGTAAGTGCAAAACAGTTGCCAAGAAAAAGGACAAGGAGTAAATCAATGCAGTAACTTTGATTTCATTTAGTTCACCTGTTAGTTTGCTAGATATCTGGGAAGAATTCAATATAGATTTATCCCAGGTACGTAAAGTCTTCCTTTGTCACCATTACAGTTCTCTGACAGGGTTTCTCTAGAATTCCTTAGAATGCTTTTCCCTTCATGAGAAGTCCAGACTTCAAGTACTTCTAAACAATTTCAAATTCCAACTAATTACCTCAATAACAAATCATTTTCTAATCTCATTTGTGAGTGTTGTAATTCAGCCAGAGAAAGTAAAATATAGTGATATTTCTAAGCCAAGGCTTTTGTGAGATATCACAACACAAAAGTATCAGAAGATTTTGGAACAAAAAGTTTAAAAACAATTTAACATTTACCTCATCTTTTAAGACAGGTATTTCTGAACAAATATAACAACAAACAGAGAAGGGATTGCAACCTTCAACCAATGAAAGAAAATAAGTTTTCTGTATGGATTTTGGCAAAATAAAAAAGAAAGCTATAAGAACTAATTTTCTCTCAGGAGCTAAGCAACTTGAGAAGACACCTTGGTTTCTGCAGGAGTTTTCCAGATCAGAACAGCTTAAGTGAGACTACCTACTTGAGCTACAAATACAGTAATTAGTGACTAGTGCTGACTGTCAACAGCTAGCAGGGATAATGCTGTTCAAAGGTCCTTATTTATACTTGAAGCATCTGATGTTGTCCAGGAGAAGTTCCATAGAGAGACACATCAGAAATACTCTTCTAGTGCAATGCATTATTTTTCTTGCTTTCCTTCACTTCTAATCAATTTTCTACAGCATTATTTCACTTTCTTTTACAAAGTATGCCTATCTACAACAAAATGCTACAGAATGAGAGAAATCTCACTCACTTGCCATGAGTGACCTGCTTATAACTTACATGGACTAACATTAAAGTTAGTTTGACTTATATAGCCAACAAAGACTTAATGCATTTGCAGAGGTGCAATCTGTCTGTAATTTCTAGAGTGCCCTGCTCAATGTACAGTATTTTTTCACATTTGCATATCACATGGTATGCAAAACTGAAGTGTATGGTTGCTGCAGTCATAAGAAACTACAGTTCTGTAGAGCTAGAAATAAGCAGAGTATGAACTACAACTAAATATTGATTTTTAGTAGAATTCCTGAGTACAAAACCTTATGATAGACTTAAAGACAAATGTCTTACATTATAAAATGTGAAAACGCAAAGGGCCAGTTCTGGTTTGTCACGCTGTAAAGAGCCAACATATTTCAGACACACTCTGGGTCTGAACTACAGTAACTATTAAGTCTCCAAACCTAGATACCCACTTGAGGATCTGCTCCATGATGGAAAGCACAACAACATCAGAGCAGTTAAACATAGGCTGCAGCAAGCGAGAATTTAAACACAACAGCAGAAGACACAGAAATAAAGAAAAGAAACTACTTACCTTTAGAAGACCTCAGATAGACAGGAAACTCCACCAAAATACCCTCACCTTCACTGCCAACACTTAAATGAGGTCTGGGAAGGGGTGTATCCTGGCTCCACCCCTTCTGATCACTCAGGTACATTGCATGCATCTGAGCTTCCCTAAGTTGGCTCTGCCTTCCAACCAGGTGCTCAATCACTGGTTCAAGCCATGAGTTAGCATTTCCACTATATTGTCTCAATTTGGAATGTAATAAATTACTGTCAGGGATGTTTACAGAGAACATTTATGTTATTTTTTTAATGGGATTAGAACCCATAAGTAGTCATTAGAATGGATTGTTGCTATGAAAATTCATTTAGCGTTGTAACCCAATTGCCTGTGTTCAATTGCAGGTAAAAGCAATATCAGAGAACGTCAGATAAGTATACAAGAAACTACTGTAATATGCATATATGACCTGAGATACCTGAATGTATCTGATAGAAAATAAATAAAGCAGTAAGATTAAGCTAGCGTAGTCCAAAACTGCACAGAGAACCAATTCATGGGACCACTTTAATAAAAAAGTGCATTTGGGCCAAAACAGAACAGAGTTAACTATAAATTTTGGAAAAGAGGACAGATTATGAAATTGTACACAATAGAGACCAGTACAGAAAATCTAATGTTTATGTAAAAGTTTGCTACATGAATGAGAAAATATGTATTTATTTAGGTTTGCTTTGGTTTTGAACTCATCACATACCATTTAAGTAGTTATGTTATCCTACCATCGTGACAATCAGAAAAGGAATAGTTGAAGAAACTCCATAATTACATTTTCTTCTAAATAATATTAATAAAATTCCCCTCCAGTTTTTTGCTCCCTTCTCCAGTTACTGTTGACCTTTTTCTCTGGGGTTAGCTGATTCATTCAGACATGCAATACAGCATAAATGAGCACGTTAGCCTAGTGTGTGTACTCCTCTCCGCCGCTGGAGATCATGAACAATGTATACAGACTTTTGAAACCAATGTTCCCTTAATAATATTGTTCACACTCCTATGACACTGGCTGTTGTTTCTCTTCCAAATTATATTGTCACTGAACATTCTTCATCTCAACCCATGAGTTTCCTTGTTCCTCTTATTCCTATCGCAGTCCCACTGGAGGAAGGAAGAGAATGAGCGGTCAGCTGAGCCTGCTGCCTACCAAAGTTGCAGCAGATCTCTGAGAAGTTCATCACCTACCTAATTTCAGCTCTCAGTAGATACAGTTCAGATAGTGAGGCCAATCTAAGACTTTTTTTCTCATCTCCCTCTAGAATCAATTGAAATGCAGAGATAACAGCTAAGCTCATATGCTTCAGACTGCCCCAAGGGCTGACTTGCTGCCTTTGCCAATCCCTCTCTTCTCTCACTGTCTGCAAAGGAAATCTAGAAAATATGTGAGGTGATAATCACAGAATCACAGAATCACAGAATCACCCGGGTTGGAAGGGACCCCAAGGATCATGTAGTTCCAACCCCCCTGCCTAGCAGGGCCACCAACATACATATTCAGATCAGGTTGCCCAGGACCCCGTCCAGCCTGGCCTTAAACACGTCCAAGGACGGGGCATCCACAACCTCCCTGGGCAGCCCGTTCCAGGGCCTAACCACTCTCCTAGTAAAGAACTTCCCCCTAACATCTAACCTAAATCTTCCCTCCTTCAACTTAAAACCATTTCCCCTAGTCCTGCTGTTGTCAGCCCTTTTGAAGAGTTTACTCCCCTCCTGGGTGTAGGTTCCCTTCAGGTATTGATAGGCTGCAATGAGGTCACCCCGCAGCCTTCTCTTCTCCAGGCTGAACAAGCCCAACTCCCTCAGCCTGTCCTCATAGGGGAGGTGCTCCAGCCCCTTGATCATCTTAGTCGCCCTCCTCTGGACCCTTTCCAAAATCTCTATGTCTTTCTTGTACTGAGGGCTCCACACCTGGACACAGTACTCCAGATGGGGCCTCACAAGAGCCGTGTAGAGAGGGACAATCACCTCCCTGTCCCTGCTGGCCACCCCTCTCCTGATGGAGCCCAGGATCCCATTTGCCTTTCGAGCTGCCAGAGCGCACTGCTGGCTCATATTCAGTCTCTCGTCCATCAGGACCCCCAGGTCCTTCTCTGCCGAGCTGCTCTCAAGGACCACTCCTCCCAGCCTGTACAGGTGCCTGGGGTTCTTCCGGCCCAAATGCAAAACCTTGCACTTTGCCGTGTTGAACCTCATCAGGTTCACCCGAGCCCAGCCCTCCAGCCTGTCGAGGTCCCTCTGAATGGCATCCCTTCCTTCCACCGTATCAACCGCACCACTCAGCTTGGTGTCGTCAGCAAACTTGCTGAGGGTGCACTCAATTCCCTCATCGATGTCATTAATAAAGATGTTAAAGAGCACCGGTCCCAAGACAGACCCTTGGGGGACACCACTTGTTACCGGCCTCCACCTGGACATAGAGCCATTGACCACCACCCTCTGTCTGCGGCCTTTCAACCAATTGCTTATCCATCGGGTCGTCCACCCATCAAATCCACTTCCCTCCAATTTGGAGATGAGGATGTGGTGGGGGACCATGTCAAAGGCCTTGCTCAGGTCCAGGTAAATGACATCGGTTGCCTTCCCTTCGTCCACCAATGCCGTCACTCCATCATAGAAGGCCACAAGATTAGTTAGGCATGACCTTCCTTTGGTGAAGCCGTGCTGGCTGTCTCGGATCACATGCTCATTCTTTATGTGATTGAGCACGTTGTCCAGGAGGATCTGTTCCATGATCTTCCCAGGCACGGAGGTGAGACTCACTGGCCTGTAGTTCCCTGGGTCCTCCCTGCTCCCCTTCTTGTATATGGGAGTGACGTGACCCTTCCTCCAGTCGTCCGGGACCTCACCTGACAGCCACGACTTCTCAAATATGATGGAGAGTAGCTCGGCAACCACCTCGGCCAGCTCCTTCAGGACCCTGGGATGCACGCCATCCGGCCCCATAGACTTGTATTCATTCAGTCTAAGGAGGCACTCTCGGACTTGCTCTGCCCTTACAGTGGGGAGGGATTTATCTCCTCGGTCCCCACATAGAGGTTTGGGGATGCAGGGTTCAGGGACGTGAAAAAGACTAGAATCCTGGCCACCAGTGAAGACCGAGGTGAAGAACTCATTCAGCACCTCGGCTTTCTCTTCATCTGTTGAAGCCAGTTCTCCTTTTAAATTTACCAAAGCAGGTACGCCCGTTTTGGCCTGTCTCTTCTGGGCAATGTACCTGTAGAAGGTTTTCTTATTGTTTTTCACGTCCCTTGCCAAGTTCAGTTCTGCCTGCGCCTTGGCTTCCCTGATCCCACGTCTGCAAGTCCGGACGGCATTCCTGTACTCTTCCCAGGTGACACAGCCTTGTTTCCAGAGCTTGTACACCCCTTTCTTCGCCCTCAGTTCTCTCAGCAGGTCCTTGCTGAGCCATGCCGGTTTCCTACCTCGCCTGCCCACTTTCTTATTCAGAGGAATGGAGACCTCTTGTGCTTCCAGGAGGGCCTCTTTGAAGAGCCGCCAGCTCTCCTCAACATCCATGTCTTTGAGGGCAGCGCGCCAGGGGATCTTGGCCAGCAATCCATTGAGTAGCTTGAAGTCTGCTCTTCTGAAGTTCAGTGTCCTGGTCCTGCTCTTTGCCAGGCCCACATCGCTTGAGATCACAAACTCAACCAGGGCGTGGTCGCTGGAGCCCAGGCAGCCTCCAACCTTGACGCCTTTGATGATCTCCTCAGCGTTGGTGAGCAGCAGGTCCAGCAACGCTTCACCTCTGGTCGGTCTGTCCAATACCTGAACCAGAAAGCTATCATCAATGGATTCCAAGAGCCTTCTGGAGCTCTTGCAGCTCGCCGTGTGGTTTTCCCAGCAGATGTCCGGATGGTTGAAGTCCCCCACCAGGACAAGAGCCCGTGAGCCAGACATCTCACGCATCTGGAGCAAGAAAGCCTCGTCGACAGCCTCCCCTTGATCAGGTGGTCTGTAGTATACCCCTAACACCAGCTGACCTATATTTGTCCCATCTCTAATCCTAACCCACAGGCTCTCAACCTGTTCCTGACTGCTTCTCGTAGGGAGCTCCTCACAGTTTATCCAATCTCTGACATAGAGAGCAACTCCCCCACCCCTCCTACCTCGCCTATCTCTCCTAAAGAGTCTATAGCCGTCATAATAATAATGGTAGTTAAACCAACTGACCATTGTGGAATTGGCATGAGAAAACCTTTCAGTATTTTCCTCCCTACTTGAGTAGGATTTGGAGTCCAAAACAAAACAAGTCTGCCAAAACAAAAATAATACATGCACTGTCACATGAGTTTGTCAATAAAGGTGCACTGTGTTTTCCAGATAATTGTTCAAGGCCCATCTCCCTGTAAGGTTAGCATACTAATGCCACAAAAAGGGCTTTTAGTCTCTAGAACTAGAAAGGAAATCTTAAAAATAAGGCACTTAAATCTGCTGAGTGAAACAGATTAAAATCAAATGTTTGAAAACAATGCCCTTCTCTAACCCAGCATATTTTCACAGCATGAGTCCTTTCCTCCAGCTTTGCTCTCCAGTCCAGCAACTTTCCATAGCTTCTTCCATTGCCATGACTTTGCAGAAGCTCCCCTGGAGTTTTGGGTGGGCTGTCTGATGCAAGCTGGCATGTAGCTGCCTTGAGGAGCCCTGCGGGCTTTGGCAGTGTTGCAGACTTGCTGCCTGTTTTGCCCTTGCTCTGGCAGCTTGGACTCTGGAAGTCTCCCTCAACTCTGTGTTCATTGTCAGAAAAGAGGTGTTTGTCCCTTTTCCCACTGAATAATGCACGAACCTCTGCAATATAAGAAGATAGTTTACTATGTCAGTCCAAAGTCATGTTATTTTATCAAAATGTTACATGCTGTTCAAACTAAACTGTGAGCAGGCAAGTAAGACAACTCATCCGTGACAACCAGACCTACTATGCACTTTTTCTGAGCTTGATGTGCACAGGAGGCATTTAACTTCCATTGCAAGTGCAAGAGCAGAGGATGTTGAAGGGATTCATCCATCGCTTTCTGGAACCTGTGCAGTTGTACAGTGCTGGCTGACTGTGTTTGGCCCCCATTGTGCATGCAGCTGCCTAGACAAGTGACACATCTAGAGTCTCCAAATGAAGAGCAGTCTGATAAAATCATCTGCCCTATGAAGGCTGCCAGTCAGCCCAGGCATGTATTAATTTTCTTCAAAGTCCACCTGCAAATAAATTCAAGATGAAAAACATATGTGCCTGGAAAAACCTGGATGTAAGCGGAGTTCTCAGGTTGATTACTTGTTAGCAGCTTCCAGCTTAGCTCACTGAAATCCTAGAACCATATCTTCATGAAGTTCAAACACAGAAGTGACAGCAATATAGACAGACACTTTATATATATACCACTGAAACAATAGAAAGAGTTGCATTCCTCAAACCAGTTGTCAGTTGCAAAAGGAAGTGTTGGAAACATGAGGTAAAATATTACTTATGGATATTGGTAATGTACACTATGGATTTTTTTGTGCATTCATTTGTATTTGATTGACTGCTTGTTTAAATAGAACAGATTGTGCTTGGCTTTTGCTTTGTATATTTTCAACTCATCACATTGTTTTGGCTTTTAAACACAAAGGAACAAGAAAATAAAATTATTTTGTATTGAGTACAGTTTTTTACCTCTTATGTCTCTACCTTTCATCCTAGGATATTGCAATACACCTGTATTAAAAACCCAGCTCTACTGGTGGAAAACAGTCTACCTTCACAGGAATACCTCTTGGGTATTATTTCTGCCTCTTTTTTGTAGGGAAATTGAACACATAGGGAGAAAATCATGTGCATGCTGAACTACAAAAGAATATCTTGCACAAAAATGACTGAACAGAAGAAAAAGGAAAAAAATTCAATTTCTCTGCAGGTTGCTGCTGTGTCTCTGGTGCTCATCAATAACCTTCCAGAGTGATAATCTGAGATTCAACCCCAAAAAGGATCAATCAAGCTGGCAAATTGAATGTTAAAAATTCACTGTGACAGCAGAATATGGGCTATAAACTTCAAATCCTGAAATGGATCATTGTTGCATATATGTTCAAAGATCCTTTCTGCTGCAAAACAGAAGTGAAGCTGTATCAGTAGCTAACATTATTTGAAAAAGTTGTGCTTTTTCTCTTCAATTTTCTGACGCACTTCCTCAAGAAAATGCTGCCATGAGCAGGTCTCTGCTTTGTGTACGCTGCTGTTGAGCATTACATATATTCTCTTGCTAAAAATAATGCTGACAAAACATGTGAAGGGAGGGTAAATTTTGTGCACTCAGAATTACTATGTCTGGTACTGGGGAAGAAATAATGTGTTTTAGAATATAGATTGTGACCATATGCCACGCAGCTCTTCTAATTGTTCCTGTTTTTATTTCTGTTCTTTAGACAGTTCTCATACTGGAGAGCTCCTGGAAATCATTTTGGAATCAGAAATTCTTTCTGTGTAAAAAATTTGAGACTTCTTGCAGCTGTGGGATGTAAGCCAGCAGACAGGAGATTTGGCCTTTCTTGCCAACTTCTGCACAGTGCGTGGTAGTAGAAAGAAACATAACATTGTCCAATTTTGATATGGATCTTTTCCACTTAAGAAACATGGCAGCAATGAGTGTTAGCCACCAGAACAGAGAAAGTGCACCACTGACTATAGTATTTAAATTCCAGGAAGGAGTGGAAGATATTGAGTAAATGTAGCAATCACTAGACAGTTATTAACTGTCTAGTGTCTTTGTACTGTGTCTTTGGATGCCGAATGGATTGGCTGGCACAAACTTGATTTCAGAACATACAGCACACATTAGGAAAGTGTTCAGGTAAGGGCTAAATATTGAGTGCTACGACTTGCAGTACTCCTGATGATCAGCAAGCCCATCCTGTGGCAGCTTGGCTTCTGTTCTGTAAGGGAAAGAATTGTATTATTTCACTGTATTTTTCCTTCTGTGAGGAAATGTGATATTTGTCCCTTGTGAGTTACCTTAGACCACTGTCTCTCCTCCCATTCTGTAAATCAATCCAGAGCAACTACTGAAGGTCATCCAGCATACCTTAGAACATTAAATGCTTGTGTATAACCAGCTGTATGGGTATTGACGGAGTCTACAGATATTAAGCTGACCATTGCTATTGGTTGAAGTAGTGGAGCGATGTAGGCTCCAATGACTCCTTTAACTAAGGTGTCAGTGAGTCCTCAGGCACTAATTCATGTACAAAACGTGAATAAAGATGGAGCTGAGTCTCACACTCCCAGAATGTAGTCCAGAATGATTTACTTGGATCTTTATTGATTTTTAGCCATACTATCATGCCAGGGGGGAAACGAGTCCTCTCTTCTAATTAGAAAACAAAAGCAATATTTCAGTTTTGCAGTTCTACATTTTTGGTCATTTCAGTATGAAGTATATGGGTTTACGCCTTAGAATGATTAGAACAGCTCTAGCCTTGATAACAAATTCCAGACTAAAACTCTTTCATTTAGCAGAAATAAAGTTTCTAAATAGAACAGCAGCTCTGAGCACATGTCCACAGACTCCCTGTCTACATGCCACAGGCTGGATTCCTTCAGTCAGAACATTTGCCCAGGCTCTGCCTGCAAGCTCAGCACATTTGAGGGAATGCTGACTGCCACGACCAAACCTCTGGCCCCTTCTTCCTTTTTCTCTGAGACATATCCTGAAATCTCCTTGTATGTAATTAACTTTCTCAGCTACAGTGTGAGACAGCTGCAGGATTTTTATCCAATGACATGTTTGCTCCCTGCCAAGAAAGGCATGCTTTTTCCTTTGTTTTGTTTTGTTTATGTGTAACAAAGACAGCCAAACTTGTTAGCCTTTCTTTTGGGACTCCCATACTATGGGCAACTCTACCATCTGCAGATCTTTCTCAGAAGGAATTCTGAAGACCAAGCAATCTCAATTACACGTTTTTTACTTTGTAGCTGTGCAAGACAAGCTTCCCAGCTTTTGGCATTCCTGGCCCAGGGCCATGGTCAATTTTTCCTCTCCTAAACTGTGGGTCACACAGCTAGCTTAGATGTGCTCACACTTTCCCTGCCACAGGCAATTTCCTCAGTATTGTTTAAAAATCTCCCTTGCATAGACATTGATAATGAAAACAGTTGGGAATCAAATGCATAATTTTACAGAGAAACATCAAGTAATGCAATTCCATTGGCAGAGCTGTGCAGCACTCTCTTTTTATTTATATTTCAGGCTCCATTTGCCTCAGATGAACTAACTGCTACTAAATCCCCCAAAGTGACATATATATATATATATGAATAAAGCACTCTAAGTTGCTTCAGTGTATTACATTTCTTTGAGAGATGTTGATGCACACACAGGTAGGCAGGCAGAGAGGCTGGGACCTGTGACAAAACCAGATCTGAAGTAACAGGGGCTGTACTCATTATCCCCCATGGCATCTTTCACGTGGAACAAAACCCACATGTACAATTTGTTGAAAGGGTCTGACTCCAAACATGAAAAGTACTTGGTTACAAATTCTTGGTATAAACAACATTTTCTAAAGATTTTAAAAATAAAGATTATTTCTTTAGAGATTATATATATCCACTTGTATTTTTTTCCAGCTTCTTGCAAGATGAACCTACACAATATGAGCAGCGTTTAAAATTATCTGTTGTACTTGAGCCATTTTTGGTAGCCTGTATACATATTGCCATCCAAGACAACTTGGAAGCTCAGACAAAAAGATAAAGTGAATGTGACAGAAGTTTCACTGTGTTGGGAGGCACAAACTTCTATGACAAGAAGCAATTGGTTTAACTCATAACAACAAACATTTCAAAAGAAACATGTTGTGTCCTTTCTTGCACAGGAATTAGAAAGAGCAAAAGAAGCTGCATAGCAGAAATGTGGTACAGTTTTGAATGTAGAAAATCTTTCAGTGTATCAGAAGAGTGGTAGATTCAGATCTTTTTATATTGAAAGGTCTCCATGGGGGAAAGCATCAAAAGTTTTTAGCAGTTCTAAGCATTTCACACATACCAGGACAGAACATTTTTTAGACAGTTAGGTTTTTTAAATAGTTTTCAAGGGCTGGTGCTGAGATTCTGAAATGACAGTTATATTTCACAAGATTAAGCCTAACTTATTCCTCAAGGTCAGATCATTTTTCCCTAACAGGAACTAACATCACGGCCTGGGCAGTCCATGGGGATGATATTCTCTAATGATGTCCCCTAGATAATTTAGCACAACACATAGTTGACTATACTGCTGGGCACTATAACACTCTTCCTGTTCTAGCAGACTTGGCAGGAAAAATCCGTTAGATCTGTCTCTGCATTCATCTATTACTCTGAAGTTCTGCTATGTAATGATAGCATGATAGCAGAATGATAAGTAATGCTCTGTATGTTCTCCTGGATTGCATTAAAAATAGTGTTGCCAGTAGGAACAGGGAAGTGATTGTGCCCCTGTACTCAGCTTTGGTGAGGACATACCTTGAGTACTGTGCTCTGTTTTGGGCCCCTCACTGCAAGAAAGACATGGAGGCCCTGGAGCGGGTTCAAAGAAGGGCAACAAAGCTGGTGAGGAGTCTGGAGCACAGGCCTTATGAGGAGAGGCTGAAGGAACTGGGATTGTTCAGTCTAGGGAATAAGAGGTGCAGGGGAGACCTTATTGCTCTCTATAACTACTTGAAGGGAGGCTATAGTGAGCTGGGGTTCAGCCTCTTCTCTTGTGTAACTGGTGATAGGAGTAGAGGGAATGGCTTCAAGCCGTGCCAGGAGAGATTCAAGCTAGACATTAGGAAATACTACTTTTCTGAAAGAGTGGTCAGACACTGGAATGGGCTGCCTAGGGTATTGGTGGAGTCACTTTCCCTGGAGATGTTCAAGGAATGTTTGGATGTTGTGTTGAGGGACATGGCTTAGTGAGAACTATTGGTGATAGGTGGATGGTTGGACTGGATGATCTTGTAGGTCTTTTCCAACCTTGGTGATTCTGTGATTCTGTGATTCTCTAAAAATGATTTTTTTTTACACAAGAGAACTACTCTTTCTCTCTAATCAGAGTCTGATATCCTAACCTTAGTCTTTAAAAAATTGCTCTCTTCTCTATTCCTGTCCACACTATACAATCTCTTACCTAAATTGTGACTGCAGTGTTTTTATTACAAAGCCTGGAGCCAGAAAGATCACAGCCATTCTTTTAGATTTTGTGATGAGTTTTGTAAGGCTCTTAGCGAGTTATAAAGAGAAAACCTTTTACTCATGATCTGAACAGATTTCATCTGGAACTTATGATAGACAATAAATAAATCCACAATTCAAAAAGACACTCCGACAGAATATTCTGAAGTCCTTCCGCCATGAAATTCTTAGCCTTTCTAAAAGGACAATTCTGGTCATTTATCCTTAATGTCAATGCAGAACATTTGTCAGGACTTAACAGTATCTTTTGCCAGTTGAATACAAATAGCCCACAATCTATAATGCAATTATCCTTTTCCTTTAGTTTAGAGAAATCTTATAATATTCATGTAATTAGCTCTATTATGTTAGCAACAGTCTGGGACAAAACACAGAAGACATAAATTTTCTCTTCTTTAGAATATCTATGTAGTGTCTGTCTAAATCTGATCCCCCAGTTTATAGTCCAATGGAGTTTATACAATTTATTCAAATTATACCAAACTTCCTATTAAATCTTTATTAAGACCTCCCCTGGTTTGTCTCTCTTCCAGCCTTTTAGTCCCAACTTTCAAGCCCAAGCTATTTTTAGAAGACTCAATGGAATGTGGTTTTCTCTTCATTATTTGGAAGGCTTCACTTACATGTCTTACTTGTGACAGAATTGATAATTCTGCATCTTAATGATGTACAGAAGTACTTCTTATTGAAAAGATAATATTCTGAAGACAAATTTACAGTAATTGAAGAAAACCTTACGTTGTACAGTGCAAAGCCACCCACTCAACTCCAGATACTTAACCCTTTCTTTAGAATAACAAATGAAAGCCAGGTGACCTGATATTTTTCTTGAGCAGTTCATTTACTTAACTTCTCTAAGGGCAAAGTGACTCTGGTAGAATGGATTATGTACCTATATACTACTAGGTCCTTTCTAAGTCTCACTAATGGAAGGAAACATAAGTAAATCTTACTTGTTTTCCTTGTGCTGCTCATGTACACACAGAGCATAATTCCTTCCCAGTGGAAAAATTCCTTTTAAACCACTCTCCTTTTTCACAAACATGACACAGCCCATAAGACCAAGTAGGAAAATTCTGACTATTACAGACATTGCCCAAAGCCATAGAATCATGGAATTGTAGAAACACAGAATGGCTTTCATGGGAAGGGACCTTACAGCCCACCCAGTTCCAACTCCCTGTCATGGGCAGAGCTGCCACCCACCAGTTCAGGCTGCCCAGGGCCCCATCCAACCTGGCCTTGAATGCTTCCACATTATTTCAGGCTTCAGCCAAGCTCTTCCCTCATCATTTCCATCTAGTTTCAAGGTTGGGTATGTCCTATATAAATGTAGGGGTCCAATCACTCTTAGTAAAATCACCTTAGGCCCTAATAATCGCTGCATTTGAAAGAATATTTCAATTCCATCAACAAGCAAAACAGTGAATGGAAATGGAAGGACAAGTCTATCAGACAGAAGAAACTAGTTTCTATCTATGTCACATAAACTTAATCAGACATGAATTTTTTTTTCATTTGAATTTTCATTGCCAAGAAAACTTTGGTAGATCATTTTGACCCAGACAAAACAATTCCAGAATTATCTGAGCTATAAATATTCCTGTTTCTTTCTTCAATCTTGGCTTGCATTTCTTTTTCTTTTACTTAAGCAATACTATTTCATTCTTAAAGGTTCAAAGGGATTGAATTAAAAAATGGTGAATAAAACAAATACAAGATAGACTCATAACAGAACTCCACTATGGTTTATCTAACTCTCACTAACCATGAGAAAGGAGTTCTCAAGTCTTACAAAAGTTATAGGCTCTCGGTAGATTTCCAAAGATGATGAATACTGGGACTATGACCTTGACATGAATTAATGGATAGTGTTGTGCAATCCCCTTGCAGCATAACATGTTTGTATGCTTTTGAAGCGTCTTGGAAGGTAAACGTGATTCTCTACATAATTTTAATCCCTTTGAGACAATTCAAAGACAATTCAAAAAAGCTCTCGGCGTGCTCTGATAATAACAGCTGAGAATTTTAATAGAGGATAACATAATGTTTCAGGACTCCCCCAGAAATCCAGACATGCCATTCTTGTCTACCCAGTGCTCAAATCTGGTTTAACAATAAGTATCTGCAGAGATAAGCCATTTTCCCCCATTTCCAGAAAGTACTTCTGCACTGCTTGCTCTTGCTGACAGATCCTCAAGGGCATCTTTTTATAAAAACTCTCAATCTAAATGGATACTTAAATCTTACCATTCTTAGAAGCAAGCCTGGTTTCACGGTCAAGATAAGAGCCACTTTCTACTCTAGTATAGAAGAGAATACCTCAGGATAAACACCGTGGAATAGGCAAGGTGATCTTCTGTTTGGTAAGATAATGAGACCTGGGCTAATCAGTACGTTATATCGATCGAGGAACACTGGAAAACAGCCATTTTCCTGTCTGCATAGCAGAGAATGCAGCTGAAACTGAAACTGTAAACTGAAAAGTATAGTCTGTTAATACTATGTCTGTTGCTGACATGTTTTCGTATGCCTTTTCAGAAACTTCATTATCTTGTGGAGAATGTTGAGTAAACTATGCAAACTGATTCCAGTATATCTCAGATACAGAGTAGACTGAAAAAAAAACCCAAAAAACTAAATAAAATTCAAGCTATCACAAGCTACAGGCAAACTCTTAAATAAATAATTAGTCCAACATTGATGAAGAGCAACAAGGATATGATATACAACTAATAGTTGTCAACCAGCTGAATCATATGATCATAGAATCATCTAAGTTGAAAAAGACATTCAGAATGTCTTTTGCAAGTTCAACCATCAACCTGACCTATCAAGTGCCATCCCTAAACTGTGTCCTTGTGTTCCACAAAACTCTGTCCTTAGTACAATTATGATTGCCTCCCATATGCAAAATTTACTGAAAGATATCTTCATCTATCTTAAAGAGCTAAATGAAATCTTCAGCATTTTTTTTCCAGCACTGTCATTCTGCTTAAAAAAACAACCAATCAACCGATGAAAAAAACCATGATTGCATAATTCAAACAATAACAGTTCTATCTTCAAGATAAATAGTTCTGATTTCTTCTGCACTGTTTAGGCATTGCTCAAATATCATGCTATATAAAATAACTAGGGCTCTTATATTTCAAGAAAGATTTGAACTAACTGGAGAGAGTCAAAGACCGATCAATTGCCCAGAAAATCAATGTTAGAAGAAAAGATTAAAAGAAGAACTGAGATTGGAAAAACAAACAAACAAACAAACAAAAAAACAGGGAAAGAAATAACAATTCTATGTTTTTTAAAAAGACTTAATAAAAATCTTTTTCCCAGTACCCACAATAAATTGAAGAAACAAAAAAGTTGGTATTTTGTATAGCAGAGTATTGGGTTCAGTAGTTTGAAGGGAGAGATAAGAGGATCAACATCATTGAACATTTTTAAGAAGACATAAACACTGACAAGAAATGTTTGTTGTATTCTTCTCCATTCAGTTTATCATGATTAATGTGCCTATACAATAAATAACACATCTGTATGTTTCTTTCTAATTGCAAATTCTTCTATGCCTTTGTTTCCTTTACAATATTCTAACTTTAATCCAAATTCTCGTCATCCAAATTATACAAAATTGCATTATTGTTTATGCTATAGAATAATGAGCTATATGTAGCTATATGTACATCATGTACCATTCTTGATTGTGTGAAATACCTGAAAATTCATCTGTTGCTGTAAAAATGAAAAGCATGTGTGGCTGTACATCTACAAATTTTACAAGCATGTGTAGCAGATTCCATTTTCCATTTACACCTAAATTTATTTAAAAAAAAACAAAAATCAGTGTATTTTCTCTACAATTGTGACTAGGCATCTAGTAAAAGATTTTAAATGTTTCCTGATTATTTTTTTACTTCCATCCCCAGAGGAGGGCCATGAGAATGACAAAAGAGATGGTGCATCACACCTCTGAAAACAAGCTGATAGAGTTGGGGTTGTTCAGCCTGGAGAAGAGAAGGCTCTGAGGAGGCACGTTAGCAGCTTTCCAACACCTAAAAAATAAATAATGTTGGAGAAGAAGTGCAGTGATAGAATGTGCTGTAATGGCTTTAAACTAAATGAGGGTAAATTTAGATTAGATAGAAGTAAAAAATCCTTTAGTATGAGAGTAGTGAGGTGCTGGAGCAGGCTGCTCGATGGAGCTGTGGATGCCCCATCCCTAGAAGTATTTAAGGTCAGATTGACAGGGACTTTGATCAGCCTCTCTGTGGAAGGTATTCCTGCTCACAGCAGAGGGCTTGGTACTAGATAATCTTTACAGTTTCTTTCAACTCAAACTATTCTATGCTCCTATGATTTTTAAATGCTATCAGAAAACTACACATAGCAGTTAACTGATGACCCTTACTCCCATCAAGCTTCTCCTGTTACCCCATTAGGCTTATTCCCTGACTTTTCAGTTTCTACAACCACAGCACTACCCCAGCCTACAAAACTCTTTGGTTACGAGGTTACCATCTGGGGATATACTATTTACCTGCTAGCATTCATGCTTAACATGGATCTTGTCATATCAAAAGTAAACTATAAATGCTGTATTTGAAAAACTTTGTTAAGCCACAAATATGGTCACTGACTAACAGAGATTGTATTACAAAACTCACCCATGTGACATGTTAGAAGATCATTGGTTTTATGTGTTAACAATGTAAACATATGTCACTTCAAAATTAACCATATCTTGCACTCAGAACAGCCTATTATAATTACACTCAAGACAACAGTGGGACCACTGTTCTACAATGATGCTGATTTGCTAGGCAGTCCTTGTTTCACATTAAAGCCTCTGACAGATTGGGCAGGGATGTGTAGTGGCTCCTCCATACATGCAAACATAGCAGAAAGATTGAGGTTTTATTTCCAAGTACACGTGAGTAAGCACAGAAATTATTAAAATTATGAAATTTTCATTATGAAAATGAAAACACAAGTGACTTACCAAACAAAAAAAGCAATGTTTCTCCTTGACAGAAATGATTAAAAAAGAAAAGTATCTACAAGAGCAGCCTGAAAAAACTGAAGTTCATTCATAGTGGGATGCTAGCAAAGCTGAAGCTTCATTTATGCACAGCCTGCCCCATCTAACTCCCTATAAAAGAAGTAGCTGAAACTCATGCAGTGGGACAACTGCTGTCCTGATGACAGGCAAAGTGTGGTGTTGGATCAGCACAGGGAAAAAGATAGCTTAAGTGAACAGATACAGCTTCTGGCTCTAATTTGTGCGTGAGATTACGCAGCTGATTCTGGTTTCTGATAAAACAAGCATGAATAAATTTGTTAATACATCACTGTGGCTTATAGCATTCACAGAGGCCTTCCACATAGTCTTTCCAGCTCTGAACAAACTGGTCTGGCACACAGTACTTTTTATGCGTTACACTGAAGACCACCAAACTTCATGACCTGGTATGAGCCTCAGAGAATCTAAAATCTTAGGAGGGATTGAGCTCTGCCAAGACATCTAGATCAGAGAAGCTCAGGCCAGATCACCTGAAGCAGGAGTTACTGCCAGGAAAAAGAAGGAAAGCTCCTGACTAGGGCTGGACAGTCCTTGGGGCTGCTGCAGCCACAGCTCCTGCCTTCAGCCTTAACAAGCCTTCACTGAGGCCATGCCTGAATCCAGTCCTCCTCACCAAGACTTATCCTGGGCCCCACTGGCAGGTCCTGTTCCCAGCCCAGCCTCATCTCAGCCTGGTTCTCAGAGACTTGCTTGGTGCTGGGGCTTCCCAGTGCCCTGCTGATGTCTGTAGGAGTTGAATCCCTGCTGCTCCCAGCACCTGGGAGCCCCCCGTCTGTTAGCACAGTACCCATTCTGCAGCTCTCTGTCACGGTGGATACTGGTAAAAGATCAGTAGGTGTTACCTAGGAGATTTTATTACCAGGAGTAAAGACACAATAGATACCAGTGATCACAGAGCAACTGGAGGCTGAACATCTAAATCCAATTATGATAAAATACAGTGCTTCTTCTCCTGTCTAAATGCAGAGTTTTTTTCAGTTCAGCATATATGTACACAAACCACCACCACCAAAGCACCAAAAAGAAAACAACAACTTTCTCCCTGACATACGGATTTTAATAAAGACACTGGACAATTGCACATAATTAGGTAATCTGTAGGTCTGCTGTGATTAAAGGGAGAGCCATGCAGTACTTTTCTGCTCCTTTCTGCTAATGTGTCTTCCAATCATCTTCAAACATTCTTTAGCATACGTAAATTTGCCTCATAATTTGTTTTTCAGATTTCTGGAGTTATATTTTTGCCTGCTTTTAAAGTGAGGTTTAAGAATATTGCCCACACTTCCTGCTGGGATTCTGTCACGGATTTGACCAGATCAATCTATGTCCGTGACAGGGGCGACAGGCCTCTGCCCTCCCCCCCCCCACACCCCAGTCCCACAAAAATGGGAAGGAAGGAAGGGAGGAAAAGAACAGCGGCAACAATCTATGGAGGAAAACTTATTTTACTATAATATTGGAATACAAGATAACACAATAGATACAATTTAATTGCAATTGAGATTAATAAATCAGACAAGATGAGAGAGAGAGAGTTCCCGGGACCGATTCAAACCTGAAAAGCTTGGAACGGCTAGGAAAGCACCCTCCAGCACCCACTGCAAGGCAGCAAGAGAGCGCCCCCCCCCACCCGGAAGGGCCAGATCCCGTGACTTCTGTAATGTACATGGGTAGGTACTTGGAATTGGGGCAGTGACACTTTAATGCCCCGTACACTACATGATGTTTTGATGTGGAATACTGAAACCCAAAAACAAAAACAAAAACAAAAAACATAGAACCATGACAGATTCCCTGCTCACCTTACATTTGTACATAGTGCAGCTGCTTAACTATGGCAGTAGGTGGCCTAGTGAAATATTACCACATTATTTCTTCAAGAACTTCTTTGGCTTCTAGTGTTATTTACCCCTCTCAGAATCATGGTGCTTACTTTGGACTGTTTTGCTGGAATTGCTCCTCGGTGTCTGACTGATTTGATGAGAAGGACAGACCGCCAGTGCCCTTTGGCCCCCTTCAACAAGATAAATGCTTCTCAGATTGCTGGCAGCCTCCACTAACTCCAGGCACTGTTCCAGGTTTCCTCCAAGGAGCAGCTCTTTGATGACACATAGTCTGCTTGAAGGAGCCCTGTTGACATCACCATACCTGGCTTCCCCTGTGTGCTGGCAGTAGCAGATTCAATTCAAGGAGACACGAAAGGCGTGAGAGTATGGGGAAAGGAGTGGTCTTCCACAATTCAAGATCAAATGCCTTGTTTCTTCTCCAGAGTCAGAAACAGATTTCATTGATACCAAGCTTGGAAATTGAAGCTGTCAGCCCAAACACAGCTGGAATTCCAGATGAACTGCTATTGTTGTTTAATGACAACTATTGGTTGCAATGAGGACCTCCAAAAAGTAGTATGGGTCTGGAGAGGAAGGATGTTGCTGCTGCTGTAAAGTACCAAATATCAGCATCTCTTTGATCTGACTGCAGTGGTTTCTGAGAGCTTTCAGCACTTTGTAGGCAGTGATCATCACCTCATGGTTAGGCCAGTAGACAATTAAGGCTTTCAAATATTCCTACACAGAAGTGACGAAGAGTTACCAACACAAGGTTCTGATTCTCACTACTGCTATGATGTGTGACTGCTGAAATATTTATTTCAACTTTAATTGTTCATGCATACTCCACCATTGGTATGCGTGCACAGTATGGGGTTGAAATCTAAATGTTTTGGCCAGCAGTATCCACGAGAGACATTTCTGCTTCCTTTCACTTTCACCTGCTGTGATGCTAGGACTATAAAGGGCAATTCAGGCGTAATAGCACAGTTTCTTCTCAACATTTTGTCAGTGTCATCATTTGTGATATAGTCAGTATATGCAGTAGTGTTAGCTCAGCAATGTTGATGAGGTAACTGTTTCCTTGTATATCTTTAAACAGTTTTATTCTGAAGTTAAACTGTGAGTTCTTTGTGCTAAAAAGCCCCACAATGGATTGAACTGGATTACGGGATTGAAACGATGCCCATCTTTTAAGACAGCATTATTACTTCCTTAAAGAAAGTATTTATTTAGAAGACCTCAGAGATTAGAACAACTATCTTAAAATGCTATTTTCCATTTCTTTTGCCTAGACTATTCGGTACTATTTTAAACATCATTTGAAAGTCCACAGTTCAGAAATAAAGTTCTTCTGAGTTCTTCATTCCCAGGCTTCAGCCCCAGTACTCATCCTCCAGTAAGCTCTGGTCCTCCTTTTTATCCTGAAAGAATTGTTGCTCTTGAAGGGTGTGTTTTTACAACAGCAGTAACTGCACAGAAGAGATTAACCATCTCTTCTGGCAATTTTTGTTAAAAAGATCTAATTTGTTTTTCCACTCTTGTAGCAAAGGAACTCTGCAAACAGAAGCGTGGACTTCAGAAGAGAGACCCAGTTGGCATCTGTAGCCATATCTTTTCCTAATTGTTCCCATGGAGACTAGAATAACTTCTATTATTATTTAGAGAGCCCAGTGGCTTTGTTTAGTTCCACAATAGAGAGGGTGTCAAAACTGCACGTTTCCATCATTAACTAAAGTCCATCCTAGTCCAAAATGGAATTTACAGCACTGAGTAAATGGAAAGGATGTAGGAAGAGTTAGACCAGGTGTAATCTACATCTCAGATGGGTAAATCCCATTTCTGCTCCCCCCCTTCACTCCCCACATATATTTACCAGAGTATCATCTGTCTCATACATCTGGAAACGCAGCACTTCTTACAGCCACAGCTGCAAGTGCGACATCATGATGTACAGACCAAATGGTCGGTGCTTTACGAGTAGTATGCCTTTGGAAAATATGATTTAACCATTGTCTTCAGCTCCACATTAAGAATATCAAATCATTTCTGTTTCCATCTTTAAGATGGAAGGTCTTTAACAGGCCTTGGTATTTCTAGGTAAGAACATAGATCAGTTGCCTTGTTTTGTCCAGACAGGATGAAGAAACCAGAAAAAAGAAAAATCCTTCAAAATAAAAAGTACACAACTGAAAAATGCCATCTCTGTAAGATCATTTTAAGGAGCATTCTAACTTCTGTATTTTATTAATACATCTAATTCTTGAGACTGCCATGCACAACTGAAGTAGGAATTTGGCTCTCCTGCTTTTATAATCTATTTTAAAACAAATATACTGCAACGTAGAAAATCAAACAGCTGGCTTCTGATGCACACTGCACTGCATCCCCCAGGGTAGGTTCAGATACTGATGATCTCTGCAGACCAGACCCTACAGTTCTGCAAGTGCTGACTGTAACTGAACAGAGTATCTTCTCCTGCTGCCCACCTCTTTTGTGTGGTTTGACAGTCCCTATAAAATTCTGTACAATTTTATTGCTGTTGTACTCCCCCTATTCATTCCTCTAGGCCACATCTGGTATGTTACATGTCTCTGTCTGAGAAATTTCTGCTGGCTTTCCAATAGCTTCATCAAAGTGATATTGGCATTGGTGTTTAAAGAAGTGGAGGCCCCTTTGCAACACAAATCACTGTAATATTTCTCCATCTGCCACTGAGCTGTAAGTTTAGAAATTATATTTTTTCTATAACTGTTTTGAATCAACATGTTTTTGTTAACAAGAATTGTGTGTTTTTCTTCGTGTGTGGATTCTTTTTCTCCATTATGATTTGCATGCAAACACCTGTGAGCATAAGCACTTGCCTTGAAACTATCTATATATGGTCTTGTGTATATGCAAGTGTATTTGAAATAGGTAGATGGCCACAAATACTTTTTAACTGACCCAGGGTGAGAAAAGTCAATATCCTTGACTAAGTAATCAGAGAAAGCCTACATTAATAGACTTTATTAATAAAGTTCGCTAGGGTTTCATGACTCACAGTTGAGCAACAAATTGAGGCACGTCCCCACCTCTACAAAATCCCATCAGAAGCGTCTAATCTCCCCTTTCTCCCACCTGATACCTCCACACCTGTGAGGATCCCACCCACTCCAGGGAAGCTGGCAAGAAGGCAGTACATGGAGCAGCTGGCCCAGGGGCACACATGGCCACCCGCCAATTGGTAGCGGCTGAATATTGCCAGCTGCTCCAGAGCTGCCTGCTGAGGCAGAAGAGAAGGTAGACAAACAAGCCTTAGATAGATTAGCTGGCAAATACTTCTGTTGTTTCCTTTTAGATAAGTTTTTTAAAGAAATCCCTTTGGCTTAATACACTTCAGAAAGTTAATGTCTAGTTTGAAGAAAATTTAGACAACCTTAAGAGCCCTCTTCAATGGCTGCCATTTGGGGTTGTGAAACCCAGCAAATAGTTGTGCAGATTCCTCTGGTTCACTTTTTTTGTTTTACTCCTTCTCCAGTTTCCTTCTCAGTGCATGCTTTTCTGTGATGCTGGGAGACACTGTCTCACCCCTTGCAGCTCAGAGCTGTGAGAGGTAAAAATGGGAGGATTTTCTACCCTTCCTAGAGGTAATACCTGGAAGAAATTGAACAACTTTTCACATAATATGGACATCAGAGCACAGAGCATAAACAAGTCAGAGCCCCAGCTGATGAGGAACAAAATTATGGATATAAGAGGAAATTAAAATGCTTTGACATTGTCTCCTATTGAATAAATTACTCTTTCCACAGCTTCGGTTTTGTTTTACATTCTTAATGCAAAACACTTGCAGTATAACAAGTATCAGGTTTTTTGCTGAAAGAATGTATATCCCTCAAAATTATGAACATGTGCATGAAAAATTGGTAGTCCCAACAAGGCAAGCTGACTACATTGGCTCATCTCACATGGACACGTCTATACAGAGTAATGATTGAGCAATAGAAGAGGAAGAGATATCCCAGATACTTGCCATTTCTTATTTTACTTATTAATCACTTTGCAGTGAAAGGTTTATAGTTTCTTACAAAATAATCTTTCCTCTTGAAAAACACCAGTTCTTCCTTAAACAATACAGCTCAAAGGTTTCCTAAGCTGCATTTCACTGCTAGAACTTATACAGAACGTTACAGGAAAGGGCACAAAAAAAGTACACTGATTAAATCCTTTCCATTGCCTCTGGAAGTGTTAATATTTTAAAATCAATATTGAAACTCGAGTCAAAACTATACAGAAAAGCAAACCACATATTTATAAGAAATTTGTATGTGTAAATGGAACATTAATTTATTTTGAAGGTATAAAAATTAATGCAGTAGTTAAACAAGCAATCCTGTAGTTTTAAAAATAAAGTTCTGCAAAAACCACGTTGTCTCAATTCTGTTTTGGAAATTGGGCAGGGAGTAAATAGATGGTATGAAGTAACAGATGATAGTTGTGCTAGCATGGGAGTAGGCTGCAATTTATCAGTGCTATTGGTAAATCACAATATCTCATGCTTTATTGGGAGAAACAATACAGAGAAGAAAATATGCACATAGTACATTGAGGTAAAATGTGCATCATATTTGAAAAATAGTGGCCACCATACTGTGAACATGTTCTGAATAGGAACAAAGAGGTAGAAACAACAATCCTTCACAGTGCTACAACAGCACAGTCCTTGTACTGGACATCTTTAAAGAACACTTTCAGAACAGTATTTCATTCTCTATGGCATATAGTAGCATTATGAATTTCCGGTCCATAGAATAAAACAATCAAACAAACAAACAAAAAAAACCCACTGGCACAAATATTCCAGAAATAATAAGTAATTTTTTTTGTCTATATGCATCATAAAAAAGATTTAAATCTTAAGCACAACACTTAGGTGCTAAATCTCATACTATAGAAATATTTATATAGAGAGGGAAGAGTATTTTAAATACAGGTACCATAGCAGTCATGTAACTGATCTGCAAACCTCTGTGCCTGAAGAGCTTATTTTCCCTCTCTCCTCTGTAAAGGCTTGAGCATGAGGACAGTGGAAGGCACAATTACTTACCTTGAATATTTCTTTGGCTGTCACAAATGTTCAGGTAGGATCATGCTGCAAGTGCCAGCTCCTGCTTTCTGCAGCTCATTTGTACTTTTCCTCTCATCATATTAATGAAAAAAATATTAATGCATAGTCACCTTTCCCTTTATTAGTATCTTTTTTCTGCACTTCATTAGAACCAAGATTTTTCCTTTTATTTGGATGTGATCTCAGCCACTTTACTGCCTCTGGATGTTCTATTTCTTTGAAAATTATGCAAATCTTAATTAACTTTAACAATTAACAAAGTTCTCTTTCTTCTCAGCTTCTGGTCTCCTTTACAAGCATAAGAACTTCTGTCTTAAATGGGTAAGTGCTTTTGTCTCAAAGAGCAATTGCCAGTCTCTTTGCAACTGAATCGCAGTTGAGAAAACAATCTGCTGCACAACACTGGGATCAACTCTAGACGTTGTCTTCACTTCTTCAGTATCAAAGTTGAACTGTTGAGTATAGTTAAACCCTCTGAATTAGCTCCATTTGGGTGGTCCTTTACTTCTGACTGCAAACTCCTAGAGCAGGCAGTGTAGCTGAATCTTCAGTACTCAGGAAAGATTAATTTATTTGGGGTCCATGCTTCACCTCCCAGTATATAAGACTTACCAGTAAGGAATGTCTTCACAATTGGTTTCCACTGCTCCTGAATCTCGTTTTTTTGAATACTCTGATTGGCTCCCTATAACTTGAATCACTGTCTGTCTATCATAGGTTCATCCTGTTCTAATTTTTTTTCTGTTGGTTGTTGTTGCTACTTTCAAGTGAGTAGCAGCAGAAATTCCAGAAAGAGAACTAGAATGAATAATTAGAAGACGTTATCTGAGGAAATTCTGCCTGGAATAAAACTGATAATTCTGTCTTTCATTTTTTTCACATACATAAAAGGATGTTGGTCAAAAAATATCCAATGAAGCAGTTGACAGTGCTTGCAGCTTTCCACCTTCTCCCTTTGTGTCAACATTATTTAAGGAGAGAAAATCAGTTGACAAATGGAATGTCAAGTCCTTATCTCCTGAAAGTTACTGAATGACTATGAAATCTTGATGTCTAAAACCCATTTCCAAGTTACAAGTTACCTTACTACAGATGTTGCTGAGATTTTAAGTGTGATTTGCAACACATGCCTCCAGCATCTAGAGGCTGCTGGTGCATTCTGTGGTGCTGAAAGGAGACCAGAAATGCTCAGCAGATGTCTGAAAAGGAATTCACTTCCTTTTAAAAGAAGAGCAATAAACATGTTCCTGTCTAGCTCTACAAATATCAAGATGACTGGATAATGATCAACGGTCATTGACAGAATAAGACTGTAAAACATCCAGTGTCCAACTCACTTGCCAGATTCCAACAATGGCCAGCAGCAGGTGGGTAGGAAAAGCACTGAAAATAAAACAAGCACAAAGTAATTTTCATTCTTTGCAAAATGTATATATTATATATGTGTATGTACATGTTATAATGAGACTCCACAAAGCTGGACAGAGAGACATGGGAAAAAGTGACATGAAGAGAACTACAACACTGCAGCTTATGGCAGCAAGCAGTGAACATTCTTCTACCTTTGATGTATTTCTTGATCCCATTACCAAGGCAAGCACACAGAGAAAAAGAGCAGAGCAAAATATCATAGGTTTTGTGGTTGTATTTTTTTTTTTTTTTTTTTACACAAAGTTTTATGATGAAATGTATGCATTTCTCTCCTTCCCAAAGCTTGCGAGAAACAGACTGAAAAAAACCAAAACTAAGCAGTAACAGATCTGAAATTATCAAAAGGAAAATTATACTGTGTATCATGCATAATCAACATCAGGAATTCAAAAGTAGATTTTACTAAAGTCAAGAAGTGGGATTAAAAAAAAATATATATATATAAATAAGAAGAACATTTGCAGTTACATTATTGTAACATAAGCCACAGAGGCAAGAAAGCATAAAACACCTCATGTTACCTGCCTGGGGGTAAGAACATTTTTTTCCTCCAGGCATATGGATGTATAATTTTTAATGATTAGAATTTTACACTCTCCTTTGGCACATTTGGGACTAGCGGCTTTCAAGAAGTAGGATAATGGATAAGATGGACCTTTGGCTTAATCAATCCCACGTTTCTTTTGCTTCGAAGTCCCTCTTGCTGATCTACAAGGGTGGTCTTCTCCATATCGGGAACAAGACTGTGCCAAATTATTACATATTATTTTTTAAATCACTTTAGAGAACAGATGTTCCCATATGTGTATTACAGCTCTTCCTCTATGGAGGTTTGCAGCACAGGCAGAACCCTGAATCTCATCCAGATAACATTCACGTCTGTAGGAAAACATCCATATCCCAAGCTGAGGATTTGGCCCACTGACTCTGATAGTCTACTCAGCTTCTGACTCCAGCAAGTAGTAGATGCAGATGTAAGCATTCATGATGCTAATATTTCTGCTGCCTGACATGAGAAATAACAGGTACAGTGGTTAGGTGCACTTTTTCCTTTCTTTCTGGAAAAGTCAATGTAAACATATTATTAAGATTGACAAATTCTGAAGTGAGTTTATCATTATTTTTCAGAATTCAGAGTTTTATCCAAATCTTATCTGAAAAATTCTTGTTTTAAAATTGGGCAAGAATTTCTCTCAGGGGTTTCAGGATTTTAGTGTTTCCTATTCTTTTATCTGACTCAGAAACAGTAAGATACATAAAACTTACCAGAAGGATCTTAAAAGGGGAGGAAATTTGATCACTGATTGTTAGATGGGATCCTGATGCTCACAGAAACGAAAAAAAAGAAGTCTGTATAGTGTTATACAAGTCAGTAGCAGAATTGGAGGCCAGGTCATAGAATCACAGAATGGCCAGGGTTGGAAGGGACCTCAAGGATCATGAATCTCCAACTCCCCTGCCACATGCAGGGCCACCAACCTCCCCATTTAATACTAGACCAGGCTGCCCAGGGCCCCATCCACTCTTAAACACCTCCAGAGACAGGGCATCCACAACCTCTCTGGGCAGCCTGTTCCAGCACTTCACCACTCTCTCTTTAAAGAATTTCCCCCTGACATCCAAAGGATTCCAGGTCCCACCAACGTCTCCCCTTAATCAAAAAATCAGCTTCTTTCCAGGGATTTCAGGCCTTTTTTCGTATCCCTATGACTCCGGGAACAAGAATTGCAGAGGCTGCCAAAATTTAAAATTAATTTTTCCAAAATTATCCAAATATTCATGAATATTTTCAAAAATCTGTATGGAGATCGAAGTAGAGAGTTCAGGAAGTGTTACTGCTTTTTTTGTTCCTCCATTCACTTCTTTTTTTCTTGGAGACACTGTTAGTAATACAGTAGTGCAGTGTTGCCATGGTTTCACTTGTTTAATAGTTTTATTTCCCTGGGTCTGTTTGGGAGATTTTGGTTTGGTTGCCATGAAGAGTTTTTTTCCCCCCCTTCATTCTTTTCAAGTCATTATAAAGCATTAATTCCCAAAACTAACAACAACCTTGTTCTCATAGATGCGTATAAGAGACTCTTGAGAACATAGGTAACAAAGATCTTGATTACTGTATTACCCAAACAATGCCAATCACTTTCTTCTTTGCAGCATAAACAGAAAAGAGCCACTCTCATCAGGCCTGGATATTTATATTAGCTTAAAGGATTCATCAAAAGATGGTACTGTGGAGTAGATGGTTTTCTTGTGTAATGGTCTGAATACTCCAGCTTTGGCACACTGGAAGCACAAGCAAAGGAAAGCAAACAGTTGCACACTATTGGGCAGGCCGAGGAAAATTAATAGCTAGTATTAATTGCAAGAGGAGATGACTACAGTTCATACCTCAAAAGTGGCATTTTGAGATGCAGGACATTCTGACTTTTCCTAATCCATTTCAAATACCCCTCCTGGGAGGGGTTCATAGTGATGGTGAAGACCTCTCATGATAAGAATTTCTCGTATCTTACTCTAAGTTATTACTAAGCACTCATTCCTGAAAGTCTCCAGCAGGAAGGCAATCCTTGCTCAGGCAAACATATCCCAGTGATGTAAATGGGACATGCAGCAGAAGCAGCTGCAGACGAGGATTATGTATTTGTTCAAATGCATCAGCCAAGATCCAAACTAGAAATGTGTATACAAATGCAACAACAACAAAAAAAATAGGACCAAAATTTCTCACTCACAATAAGTAAAACTTGAGAAAGTTTGCCAGACAAGGTATTATGTGGAACCATGTCTCTTGTCAATGCGAGTAGGAAACCTGTCATTTATAATCTGAGAAGACAACTGTCAAGCTGTAGCCAAGCAGCAGATTTATTGGTCAGTTTAAAATGAGCTGGTTCATAGCAAGGCAAGAAGTTATCTAACAAAGGGCCTTGGGGAATGGAATATTCCTTTAAAGAAACATTTAAACTATAAAAAAGGTAAAGAGATTTTTTTTTTTTTTATAAAACCTTTTTACAGTTTATTTCCTATCATTAATTTCTTTAAAAATATATATAGATAGATAGATAGATGAGGATCTGACTAAATGAATCAGGACGTTAAATGATAAATTTCCGTCCATGTAAACAAATAAATAATTATTTACAATCTTTGGCAAAACAAAATGAAATTTCATTAATCTCTCTCTCTCTCTCTCTCTCTCTCACACACACACACACACACTTGCAAAGAAAAAAAATGAGAAAGAAATAAAAGAAAAACATCATAAATAATTTACATAGAATAGGAAACATGATACAGTCCAAATATTAACATCTTCATCCCTATACTGATGTCTCTATTCAACAAAACAAAAAACCCTACACAGCCATTACAACCATTACATTTAATGAAGTCACCCTCCCTTCTGCTTGGGACTCAGGGATACAATTTGAAACACCAAAAGAAACTGAAACACACTTCAAAACCTCATGAAGAGGATTTGGAAAAAACAACAACAACCACCGAAAACAACCAGCCAAAGTAGACTTGATAGTATGACCACTATAAAATGTGCAACAAAGCCAGCAACTGTGGATTTCTTTCTAATTGAACATAGCAGTAAAATCTATTTCAAGGAAGAAAAAGTTGATTCAATATTTAGCTCATTGCACCCAATAAGAAGGCAGAGATAACATCCTATTCCATTAGTAAATTCATCAATGAATAAAATTACACCAGCAAGTGTCTTTTTGTGAACAAAGCTCATACAACTTAAAACAAAATGTTAAACATGTTTATACTATTGTATATCTGAATAACTGTTTTATCTGTTTAGAATAAACACTGGTAGCCCTTCAGCATTATTTTAAGAAGTTCTATATACAGCAGACATAGGTAACAATGTAAGATAATAAACTTAAGGTAACAGGATATATATTAAGGTTCCATTTATAAATTCTTCATTATTATTCATTTAACTTTAAAGAATACTTGAATATAACCCACAAAATTATACTTAGGTGTATATCATGCTTTGACCATATCTACATATTGTGATACACTTTAGAATATCATTAATGTATTACTGATGCATCATATGACATGCTTTAAAATAAATTATCAGAGAAGTTTGCTTGGTGTGATAATCATAATAAATATTAACAAAATACTTATAAGTGGAACCTTAATCTCTTATACTACCAAATTAAGTAACAATTGTGTTGCCATCTTTTCAAAATCCCAGATCTGGATACTAGATGTCAAAGTGCTTTTTATAATAGTGGTGGGAAAGTTGTTTGGGCTTGTTTCACTCCACATGGCCATGTGATTACTTTTTTTTTTTTTTTTTTTTTTTTTAATTATTATGAAAGAACACAAGACATAATGGAAATGAAAAAACTGGAAATCATTTCATGAAAGTCAGGCAGCGGTGACAGCTTTGGAATCTTAAATGAATCACTCTTCCCTTTCACACGGGAGTTTCCAGTTCAGTTCTCTTTGGCCTGAATGAACATTCTGATACTAGGCAATGCTTTAGGTTGCCAATCTGACATTTCTAACAACTATAATTTTAACGGGAGTTATTAAGAGCATCCTCATCACCTAAAGGACATCTCAAATCAAGAAATCTTCACAATTAACCTTCACTTTATACTCCAAAAACTTCTTCATTGTTAATATAGACACTATTCACGTGGTCACCTGTTACTTTACTACCCAGAGGTTCTGTTAGTGAAGTCCAGCCCTGATCAAAAGAAGAAAGCATCAACCATATACCTATAAAGTTATTCAAACACTGCTTTTCCTCATTTAAAGAAGATGACTGATAATTATCATCTCCCCTTTTTCTTTCCCATATATATATATAAATACACATTTTCATATCTTACTCCTTTAGATAATACAAGCAAACATGTTCTGCTAAGTTGTCACTCTAGAAAAGCGTTCTGAAGTATCAATCTGCTTTTGCTTCTGTGGTGGGTCAGATGCTCACATTTAGGTTTCATTAGTCCTGGCTGTGAGAAGGCACTTGGGTGGAGGGATGGCTGAGGCATTCCTGGCAGCAGGGAGCATTCCTGGTCACTGGAGCATGTGGACAGAGGACAAGGAAGGAGGTACACAAATAAAAAATAAAAAAAAGGGAGTACCAGGATGTACTGAGGTGTCTAGGTTGCATAGCATTTACAGTACTTTGCTGGTAATGCAGCAACCATTGCTCAAGCATCTGAAAGAAACAGAAAAAGGTATTAATTGTTGTATTACTGGTTTAGAATTAGTCAGAAAGGAGGAGAGATCCATCATGGTACAGTATAAGGATTGCAGCACAAAGTTTCCCATTTTGCATTATCCTATGAACATGATAACATTTACATAAAAATAGGTAGTCATCTATATATGTAGATAGAGATGCACTTGTTTGTGTACATGCATCTACCTCTGTGAATAATAATAATAAAAAAAATCACGTAAGAAAGCCTGGGAAAACATTTTCCATGTTTCAAAACATTTTTGAACAGGCAAGATACAGAGACATGCTCATTAATGCCTACTCTCTCTTTCCCTCTTGGAAAGAGGAGTGATCCAGAAGCAGCACCCTGCCCGCAGGACACACTGAAATAGCCTACAAAGGAAAGTGGATATGCAAAGAAAATTATAAGCGTGTATCCCACTCAGAGATTTATCTTATTTTTTTTTCCAGGTGGGCAATATTAAACATCTGGGTTTTATTATTCAAATTGAGATTACTACAGAGGCAAAGGGCATCCATGGTATTTCAACAAACAGGTTCATGACAGGCTGTAAGATTACAGATTGTTTTCAGTTAAAGGAGGATATTCTTCATTTCCATATTATGTGCTTGTTCCATAGGATATCAAAGGCATCAGCATTTTCCAGATATTTTCTATAACTAACCTCTGCATTCATATTTGAGGTCAGAGAAATAGACCATCTCTTGAGAGAAGACAAAAAGACCTAATCGTCCGCCAGCAAAGGTTGTATCATAGATTGGTCCAGAATCCACCATGACTTGCTTCCCTTCATACACTAGAACTCTGTAAAAAAAAAAAATAAAAAAAAAAAATTAAACTAAGAAAATGATGGAGTGTCCATTGCTAAAGGATAGTAATAGCTTCCAAGAATTAAATCAGAATTAATTTTAGCTAGTCACCAGATAACTACTTCACTGTAAGGATCACTTCTCATCTCTATCTCATGACCACATGGCTGGCAGCCACAATACATTAATCAGAAGTATTGGAGCTGTTCTGTAAGTAATTTTATGCACACCATCTGCAAGAGATTTCCCAGTTCTTCATTTAGAACAGTTCATACCAGGAGACATGAGTATGTATTCATTGATAAGCCTCTATCCCTGTGAACTCAGAGGTTAAAACAAAGTTGTCTTTACAGCTATGTGAATGACTGATTTATTTACCTCTTGGTGCAAAGGCCAAAGTCACAAATTGGAAGAACCATCCCTTTAGAGTCAAAGAAACATTAACTGGAGCCATGCTTAATTTTTATTTCAGACATCTTAAGCCTTTAATGAAAGCTGGAAGAATTTGGACAGAAACAGCTGAATTCATGAACTGGAAAAGGAAGATTTATTTTTTTCTTGAGCATCTGAGACACCCACCCAAGAGCTAAAAGAACTCTTCATTTTCCTTTTCTACCAGATAGGTTGTAGTTCCTCTATCTTAGACTTTCTACTTCGCACCTAGAATAAATGCCTTTTGTTCTGCACCTGCAAACAAGTCTGCATGTCATTTGCTTCTCCAGCAAGAGAACCCGGGGAAGCCCTGCAGCATAATGAAACCACTGAACCCACTTTATTTCCTATTAAAAAATGCCCTAAGTAATGAAGGAATCTAATGCTCCAGATCACAGAATTCTTCATGCTAGACTAATCTAGTGGGATACCATTTGAAATATATTTTGTCTGACTCTAAGTAGATTCTACAAAAAAGGACACAGGCAACAGCAACATGAATGAAAAAAAAAAAAAAAAAAAAAAACAAGTTTCTCTTTTACCTGTATCAGTATATATACTGCAGCATGAAGACTTAGATGAAGAAATATTTTTCCTGAAAACTGGATAAAATAGACTAACTAAATTTGTCTACATTTCAACATCCCTACTCATACTAAACACAAAGTAACAAGACCTCAAAAGATCGGGCTACCTCATTGAAAAACACACTTTATAGTTACAGTACTTAGTTCAAGATAAAATTGAGACAGTCAATGTTCATTCCTTGAATGTTCATAATATCAAATATTAGTGAACTAATATGCCATAACTAATATGCCATAGCTCCTTGTTATGTGCATTGCAGATGTGCTTATGGCTACTTCTTCACTACTGGAGACAGGATGCTGAAATAGACAGAAGGTTGGCCTACTTCCCTGTGGCAATTCTGATGTTTCTAATTAATTTCATTCTTTCAAATTCCAGAAGCTGGGAAGGAATCTCATGTTCTAACCTTGCTTTGAGTTTTTCTTAGGAAGTTTCCATTCCTTTGCAATAGAGCCATTGAGAGAGATTTTTAATTTATTTTTTTTAAATTTAAGAATGTTTAGCTGATGTAAATACCCACTAATTGAACACATCTGAAAGGGAAAATAAGTTAACAAAACAGTTCCCTAAATATTGAAACAAACTGTCATGTAAGCATCATCATTATCAGAGCTAGTGCAGAACTTGAAAAAATAGCTGTTACATCGGAGACCAAAGTTATGCTATTAAAAAATAGAGGCACAGAAATATTTCTTACTTTATTAGTCCTGTTTTAGGCCTATGAATCAAATGCCACCTGTATGCAGTATAATCTTTCCAGCCAATATTCTTAGGATCGTGCCATAATGTGCGCACCTACATTAGGAACACAAATGCTGTATTAGAAACACTGTGCTTCAGCAACTATGCACCCACTACAGTGACAATATACAGCCACAGATTATTTTCGACAGAGAACGAAACCAAAAACAGTATTTAACTGTGTTATGTTATGACCAGCATACTTCTTCAATTTATTCTTCTTTATCAAGAGTAATGAAAGTTCACTTCTTTAACTATGTAGTCTCGTCCCTGTTTGCACATAGACATCCACACTGTAAGATCTGATGTTGCTTTTCCTATCCAAATGACTCCTCTGATTAAAAGGGGCCACAGCTTCACAGTTACTGCCTTGAGATTATTCCTTGAAAACTCTCACACTTGGCCAAGGCCTCATTCCTCCAAGAACTCCAAACTGTGAAATTTCTATTCATGTGCAAAGCTCCATTAGCTTCATTTCCAAAAGGCACAAGATTCTCCTGTGGCTGGGCCCTCCTTGGAACAGCAGTAATTTTTCTTTTCTTGCTTTTTTTTTTTTTTTTTTTTTTTTTGTTCTCACTGGTTGCTGAAGCATAAACCCAGCTTAATTTAAACAAGCTGGAATGTTGAAGGATCAAGTGCCAATACCAAGGTCACAAAGGATTTGTGGAGAACTGAGATCTTTTACTCATTTTAGGATCACACCACACCCTCCCTTTTACACATGCAATTTTTTCCATTCATAATTTTTATATGTGTAATGTTCTCTTTGAAACAAGGCAAGCGCTATTACATGTGAACTGAAAAACAAATCTGTTTTTTTTTTGTTTGTTTGTTTCTTTGTTTGTTTGGGTTTTTTTTTTTTGCAACAATTGAGGTGTTAAATGATTCATCATGCACCACAGTGCTGAAGTTTTAAATCTCTCACCTGTCCGGGGGTGTTTCCTGTATGCCAAAGAGCATTTCTCAAGTGTTCACCAGTACCAGTTGTTGAATTCACTACCTTGAGCGACACACCAGAATAGCCATAAGCCCTTGTGGGTTTGTCCTCCCAGTATGTCTGAGTGACTTGCTTCCACATTAGAACATAAAACCGACTGCTGGACTGGTAGCCAAAAACAAAGCCAGCATAGTCATCATCACGGTCTGTGTTAACATAGAATGTGCCACTGAAGTCAACAGAGCTGAACTCATCATAACCTGGGAGAAGACACAATACAAGAATCATTGAGTTACAACGCTGGGTCTGGTTACCAACACTTTGGAGTCCTAGCTTTGATTCCGACTTTTGCTTTTTCTGTTTCTAGTCTCTAAGAAAGGAGTAATTTCACTTGCTTATCTACCCTATGGAGACTCTAGAGAAAAATAAGTAATTTACCAGAAGTGGTTAAGGCAGCAGGTACTACGCTTATGTCAAGTTCTTCAACTGGATATTTCACCTGTGTTACAGTCAGTGACAAGCTGAATGGTTAACAAAACCAAACAGCACTGAGCTGTTCTTAATTTGGATGTATAAACCTCAAGTTTCAGTCCCAACCTTGGAATACTAAAATATATGATCATTTTTATTATTATCTTCTTGATCAATAGATCACTGCTTTCTTCCTCAAAGATGCTGGCTTACTGATCTGATAATCTGATACTCACCTACAGCTATTCCAGGATCAGAGTTGGCAGTCTGCACCAGTTCCTTGCCTTGGTGGCGAATAACCCAGTTGGGATCAATCTGAGCTGTTCCCTTGGGGTCCAGAGGGACCATTTGGAACTTTCTGAAATCAGTTTCACTAATGGCATTATTTTCAGGACATACATCAAAAATATCCGGAACATTGTCATTGTCAAAGTCATCTTTGCAAATATCACCTCTGCCATCACCTGTAAGTAAAAGCAATAAGGAAATGCAATTGTTAGCAATTTAACCACACTATCTACTGCCCTGGTACTAATGGAAGAAATTTATGATGCATATGAGTGTATCGTTTTCTCGTTCTTCAAAGAATGCTTTACACAGAGTTTCATTCTCTAGAAGTTCATTTCAAATGAACATTTGATATGTTGCTGGTAATGACTGGAGTAAGTCATCAACCTGGATCCAGGCCAAAATTCCTTCTAATAAACACATCCCATCAGTGGTTCATGACAGTGATCAATCTGGATGCTAGTCTATATACAGTGCTTCAGAATCAGCAATGGGAAACTTGGAAGTTTCCTATGCTGATATAATTCACTAACACTTGTATTATATTTTCACTATGATCCAGTCCAAGATCATGCTCCATCTCTGGAGGCATTCAAGGACAGGTTGGACCGGGGCCATGGCAGCCTGATCTGGTGTCCTTGCCCATGGTAGGGAGGTTGGAACTGCATAGGCTTTAAGATCCCTTCCAACCCAAGCCATTCTGATTTTATGATCTGATGCAAGACCATATTTTAATATTATTTGAATTAATTTATGCTGCACATGCTAAAACATTTGTCCTACTACAAATTACTAAATCCCTATATAGTATCGAAGACTTTAAGACCTTCTAAATCTGTCTGAGGATTTGCACAGCAACAATCCACCCAGTGCATTTACAGTAATATATGTAAACACGTTTAGTTACTCTTTCACTTCTGAGTAGAACAATCTGTTTTAGATAAAAGATAGCACTTTAGGAAAATGCAAGAAAACAAGGAATTACTATGTACAGGAGGACTAGCCTTGGAGACTTTAAGTTGTCATATGAAATAGAAGAAGCTTTTTAGACGATCTAAAATGCATCCACGTAGTGCAGCTACAGTTACTACATTCAGTACTAAAATAAATACCTTCTTCCTTAATTTACACATGATATTGGTAGGAAATCAGTAGATGCATTTTGCCAGAAATAGCAAGTGATGAAGGAAGGCATAAAAAAAAATTCTCAGCAATGAAGCCACTGTCAACATATGTGACATACATATTACTTAAATAAAACAAGCACTTGAAGAATGACTTAGGAAAGCACAAAAACAAATTCAAAAATATCTGACTTTTACAGCAGAAACAACTGGATATTAAACTGGATACTATTCTAAACTGGAACTGCCAGCTAATTTATTTCTCTCTTCACAAGTCTGCGCATCTGCTTTTTAAAAGGTATTTGTGACTCCTTTAAGAAATTGGGAATTAACTTAATGGAAAATGGCAATGATCCAACCAATTAATTGTGGAGATACTAATAGATGCTACACAGTCAAATGAAAAGCTGCATTACTATGCCTAATGAGCACAGCATTTTTCAAGTAAAAGCTTTCAGAAAAAAAGTAGAACAAGAGTTAGGCTACAGCCAAAAAGGGTAGTTAGGGAAAGCTAAAGAGTTTAATAATTCAAAGACTTTCAGTAGTTCAGCTACATTGTAAAATAGTCCAACTTCTCACTCTGGCAATTGGCCCTAAAGAACACAGAATCCTGACCAGCTGTGTGTCCCTGCACCTGTTTATCTTAGCACTTAAAGAGAAAAAGTGAATTTCCAATTGTATTGCTCTTGCCAGTATCAAAGAGTTAATCAAAGAGTTCTTGAGTCATAGGATAATTTAATTATACACTGAATACCCTGCTGACAGCCATTTGGTACTGAGCTGTTGATGACAACGTTGACTATGTCAAGAAGAGTTAGAAAGCATTTGTTTACCCAGCCACATCCAACAGTTCTCTCAGAGGCCTCATCTTCAAATGATGTAGTTCACATCGTCAAGAGCATGGGAGCATATTTTGGCTTTATTTATCATTTTTCCAATATTTCTCTTGGGATTGCCACTGATGACAGTGATGAGCTGGCTAAATTGTTTAAAATTTACTCTTTTTGTAAATACTTACACCAAACACAATGCATACTCACTCAAAAGTTCCAGGTGACAGCTAAAACAAATTACGCCAATTTGGAGGTACCCTTATTTTGGAATATTTCTATAATTCCAGAAACTAGCAATCACAAAGATGTTTCTATTACCTGATTTGACTACAGGGTAAAGTGCTACTGCTGATACCAAACAAACCGGTTGTTTCTGACATCAGCAATTGTCTTACCAGAGAATCACTCAGGACACAGGATTTTGTCTTTCTAAATGTACATAAAACCGTATTATGTTGGTACCAAATTCTGCTTTCATTTTCACCAACATAAGTACACAGTGACTCCAGTAAATTGTATAATTCCGAACAGAAATTGCTCAAGTATTTATTTAAAGGCTAATTATTGGAGACCTACAACATTCGAGGTTTTCAAAGGATCAGATGCTTCATAAATGACATTTGTGACTGTAAAATGTCACTATTTCATTACTGAAATACCACCAAACACAAAGAAGGATTGTTGGAAAGTGCTGAGCAATGTTTTAGGGCAAGAACTGGAGAAGGGAAGAATTATGTATCTATTTCTTAAACAGTGACACATATACTACCAAAATATTTTTAAAGCTACTTACCTATAAAATGATTTTGAGAAAAGCACCTAAGAAATACATACTAGAAAAATAACTTAAAATCAATATTAATTTTTGAGTTAAACATTTAAGTAATAGACAGCTTTTGAAAAAAAAAAAAAAACAGCAGTAGACTGTATTTTTTCTATATTAATTTTCAGAAAACAGCTTGTTTTGAAAACAAAGGATATCATTCTTCCATTTCAGTTTTAATTTTAAATGTCTAAAGTTTCCAGGTTTTCCTCTTATATCTCATTTCAAGACTAAAATGAATACGAAAACGCTCAAAAAAAAATCGGACAGGTATTTACCTATAAATACACAAGTGTGTTCAAGATCCTCTCAAAAAGAGGTTGTCTAATTTGGCCCAGAGCTAGAGCAGTTCCATTCAAGTCTCAACTGACTGAACTGTCGTAAGTCGGTTCGTTCTCAAGAGACTTCATTTTCCTCAAAAATTACTACCTCAAAGACAGAACTGGATACTAAGGACTAAATTAAGTTGATGTAACATTGTTCTTACCATCAGAGTCCTCCTGCTCAGGGTTATATCTGAGGCGACAATTGTCCCTGTCATCTGGAATACCATCATTGTCATCATCAGGATCACAGGCATCCCCTTTACCATCTTTATCATGGTCAGCCTGGTTAGCATTGGGAATGTAAGGGCAGTTATCTTGGTTGTTCTGGTGGCCATCTTCATCAATGTCCTCATTGTTGTCACACTGGTCACCAACAAGGTCATTATCTGCATCAGTCTACCAAAAGAAGCAAGCAAGTTTGTGACTTTTGTTAAGCACATAAAATACCAATTTCTACCAATTTCCTTTCCTGGTCCTTTTGTTTTGGGCAGAGAATCCACAGGAATAAGAACCATTTTATATCACTCAATTTCCAAATCTATAGCCACACACTAATAACTTAAAATTGTACCATACAAGAACCCTGTGGTTTATAGGTGCGAGTAAAGCAAGGCGTGTTCTACCCCAGAGCCTCTCCAGCCCCAGTAGCTTTGTCTTGGATTTCTATATCTGAAAGTGCATCTTTAAACACTTTAAATCAATGTTATTTACTGTGGTAAGAGCAGACGTGAAGATATTGGGTGCATGTATGCAGCACACTTCCTTCAGTCTACCTGTACTATGAAATAGCAAGAGAAATAGCTTCAGCTATTTCCTCAGATATTTTTCTTCTTTTCTTTGTCCTTGTTCTGACCTCATCATTACTTAAGCGGTACCTAACATTTACCTGGTCTGGATTATGCATTAGCGGACAGTTATCACACTGATCACCAACTCCATCACCATCTGTATCACTCTGGTCTGTATTATAAACGTAAGGACAATTATCTCTTTCATTAAAGATGTCTGTGGGGAAAAAAAAAATAAATAAAGAAATCAAAATGGTATGACGTCCAGCACAAATAAGTCATAGACTCTACAGTCATCAGTAAAAAATAACACTCTTACAGAATTCATAGACTCTCTCATTGCTACAAGGTAATTCCTGCATCACGAAACAGTGAAGAGACTGATATTAAAAAAACAAAGATGCATCAATATAACTTTTCTTTTTATGGTAAATACTCCTATATGCATTTTTTCCAGCATATTTCACTAATGGAAGGGCTAAAACTTATGACTCTAGCTCTTTCTCATAGATTCTACATTCCTTGAACAAACAGCTGAAGAGGTGGGGTACTTTTTAATTAATTTGATTTGTATTTCCTTTGTGAACACTATAAGGAATGGCAAAGAATGCATAGTTATATCATGGTGGAATGTCTGAATAGTTTTGTACAGAAACAACTGCATTAGCATCCAGCTGCCTCAGCACTGAATTATTTCGTTTTACCAGAACACATGCATAATTTATTGTACTGCATGCCAAATTTTCAATAGAAAATGTTCCCTCAGGAAACCTAATTATACAATGGACAAAATCAAGATATATGGGCCTATCTGTCCAAAAAGGACACAAGGACATTCTCCTACACTAATATTCCCTGGATATTTCTGTAGTCTTTAAGCCAATAGCATACAGTTGCATTCTTTTTACCAAGCAGATATGCAGAAGTCCCATGAGCAGTACTACTAAGAACCTGATGATATGAAGGATGAAAGGAGTCAAAACATTTAGAAGATCAGTTCAGCCAAGCAGCCAAACGTTTCTATGTTTGCTGAAGGAAATCCAAAACCAGATTTCTTCAACTTATAATATTTGTGGTATTTTTTAATTTATGAGAATCCGTAAGGATACTGATTTTAAAAGAATATTTAAATAATTTTCCTGTCCTTATTCTGTTGGAATCTGGTTCACATAGACATGTACTTGTACATGAATTAAACACCTTTAGTAAAATTACCAGGCAAAACAAATTGCATATTTGGATTCCTATGGATTTTGCAATGTTTCCATAAAGAAAAGCAGATTAATTTTTTACAGATATTGTCTTAACTGGGTGGATATTCAAGTCTTTTCTCCCTCCCTAAAATGTCAAAAGGAGAAAGGTCAACAAAACTTTTATATTAGACCCAGATTACTTCGGATTACAGATGAAGAAAAGACTTTCTTTTTAAGATTATGTTGACAGAAGACTTGCTGTGATTTATTCTTCAATAGTATTCACTATATTCAATAGTATTCACTGTATTCATTTAGGGACATTATACTAACACATGACAAAGGAACCTTAGTTTTCTCTGGCATTTTTGAGCAGTTAGACTTGATTTTATTTCACATAGTAAAGCAGGCAGCTTGTCTCAATGCCCACAAATCAAAGCGTACTCATAGCACATAACTTAATTCTCAAAACCGAAAACATACCATCTCCATCAATATCCACAGCACATGAGTCACCCTCCCCATTATTATCTGTGTCAATCTGTGCAGGGTTGTGCACATAAGGGCAATTATCACAGCGGTCACCAACTTCATCTTTGTCATAGTCAAACTGACGAGGATTGAACAGAAGAGGGCAATTGTCCTAGAGAGAAGAAATAAAACATTTAAGAACATAAATCACAATTTGAATTGAGGTCACATGAGCATTTGGTGGTAAATCTTCCTATTCATCTTGGACAGATGAATCAAGACACAAATATGTGATTTTTCCACTGGACAAACTGTAACTAAGCTGAAAATCATAGTGCTAATGGGATGGTTTCTGGACAGCCAGGCTTACTGTGTGTTTTGTGTTTTTATACAAGGCATGCTAAATGCATACTGTATATCACTAGAAGAGAAACACATTTTAAATTGGATCTGTACTCCATAATTTCAATGAAAATATCTCACTGGTACATGCAATTTTTTCAAAAGCAGGATGTGCTGTAGAATCAGTCCAACGGCAGCAGCATTTTTCTTTGGAAAAAACAAGAATTAATACTCTGACTTTTTTGGAGCAATCTAGTATCAATATTCTGTCTGAAATCAAATGTTTTGATTTTTAATTTTAAACAAGAATTGATTTTTGTGGGTATATTGCATACGATAAAGTATAAAAGATGCTAAAAAGCAAAATTTAAATGAAATACTCTTTGATCCAAAATATTTTTCCCTAGAGCCACTCCTTTTAGTGGAACTTTTAAAATTACATCTCAGTTCAACCCCTATGCTGGAAGTCTGGTACAATAAGATTTCTTATGCTTCATGCATCTTCAAACTACAAATGGTCTTCTGCACAGCCCTGAGGAAGTATTCTGTGTAGAAGTAAAGGATCACCAAGCCAAATCAAAGCAGTGGAATTGAGAAGATCAAAATTGTGGAATCTAAAGGGAGTAATTTGAAAATATCTTTAGACTACTTTTCCTCTGTGAAAGCAAGAAACAACAACCTTTACCAGGAAACTATTTTTTAGATCAACATTTCAGATTCCTCAGACACACATTTTATACACTGAAAGAGATGATAGAGGACAAATACAAATTTTATACTGCGCATAAAACTGAACTAGTAGTTACAGTCTAGCTCAGAGCATCTAGGCTTCTTGTGAAGGTAACCGAAAACAACTATAATTTTTTAATACCAGTTCATGCATCTTAACCTAAACATATTCAGAAAAAGCACAATGAAAGATACTCCCTGTCCATTTGCTTAATGTAAAGGAATAAGAGGTTTAACCACCTGTCTTTCAGTTAACACAACTATACAGATTTCAATCTTGTGGGCATACTTAAAAGATGAAAGCATGAACAAGGCTTATTACTTTCCTCTTGTCACTTCTCTTTTATGCTCTCTATGTTTATAGTTACATTACTTACTATAACTTGTTTCCACCATATATCAGGTATCTATCAGCTTTTAAAATAAATAGAGCTATCATTCCTCATCACAAAATAAAGAGTTTAATTAAGTTGTTTTCATGTACACAACTGAACTCAGAGCCAGTACAGAGAACTTAGCTCAGCCTCAGGCTCCCTGGGTTGTTTTGCTCTTCCCAGTGTTACATCTCATTTGATGCAACAACTTTACTCTGCAGCAGGTATCATTCAAGGAAAGTAGCGCAGAGTAACTTAGCTGAAGCACTGAACAATAAACAAGTCATCACTTGTAATTAGAAACGGATGTTTATGTCAAAAGTACGGAGAACACAGAAACGCATCTTACTTTGTCATCTTCAACACCATCGTTGTCATCATCCTCATCACAGGCATCTCCTTTGCCATCTTTATCAAAGTCTTCTTGGCCAGAGTTAGGCAGGAGGGGGCAGTTATCCTGATCAAAAGAAATAACTGATCTTTACATTATGTCAGAATGACTTGCCTGGACAGAAGTGCAGATATGGTGCCACCACCACAGGCTAGAAAGCAAACAGTCATCCACAAATACTTTTTAAAGGATCTGTGTTTGTTGCCAAAGATAGTAGTAAATTTGCTGCCTTCATATTGTACAGTAAGTGAAATGCATCTGCAAATCATTCTGTTTCCCAGCTCTCCTTCTGTAAAAGGGATGTTCCCAGTAAATTTTAGATGAAAATCTCTAGCAAAGAACAAACACACCACACGCACACACGATCACTTACATCAACTTTTTATAGACAGCTGGTGATGTATGTTTGAAGATTACATATAAAATGAACAGGATTTTTTGCCAGAAAAATACACAAGCCAGGAGATGATCTTCAGAAACAGCTGTTCATATGGAAAGTTACTGGAATGAAGAAGTACGGAGCAATAAGGAGAACACTGTAACAAAGGGTTTTAGAAAACGGGCCTTTCAACTGTCCTAAAAAAGAACATCTTTGCTCTCTTGTACAGCCAGAGCTTTGAAAACAAAGTAAAATGTATTTATTTTGTACTGGAGCTTTGCAAAGAATTATTATTTTAAGTGAATAAAGCTGTATTTTTTAAAGTGTAATCTAAGATGTAAAACCTTAACAAGTATTTCCATGTTTATCTCAGACCAAAACAGAATTTGCCAACAGACTGCAGAAGTATTTTTTGTAATACATGAATATTCCAGTAATATTCCCTGTCCCTTTTTTTTTTTTTTTTTTTTTTTTTTTTTTTAAATCTCAGCAGTTCAAATAATGGAGACAATTCAAGGAAGAAAACTGTAACTGTTCATCGTAAGTATAAAAACCATAATGTAACTCCAACCTTTTCATGGCACGTTTTTATCAAATAGTTGTAGATGATGTAGTTGGCCTTGACTGTCCAACTCAGTACTGATTACTATCAATGCAGTAATATGAAATGATTTTCTATTTCTTTATGTATTTTTGGGAACAGTGAAAAAAATAAAAAATAAATAATTAAAAAAAAAAACAAAAACAGTCAAAGCTTCTTCAATTGCTTTCCATGTTTGCATCTACGTGTTTGTTCATCTGTACTCTCCATAGAATTGAGTCCAATTTCATACAAATTTAGTAGTAGCGCAAAGACCTCAAGGGTAGCCAGATCCCATAAGCTTTAAGAAAAAGTAGCTATGTAGAGGAAAGAGATCAAATCAGTGCACTCAAAAAGCCTCTTACTAGCTATTAAAAAGAAGACTTAGACACATCATGCTTCGCTTCAGGGAACTCAACCTACCAGAAACTAGGTTTCTTTGGTTCATCTGTTAATCAAGTTCTGTGTTGGTACAGTAACAACGGAAAAAAGATTAACTATCATATGAATGAGAAATAGATTTACATTAACAAATATTGCTAAGATTTTATTATTATTTACAACTATATGCTTTATGCATATAGATTTGCTTAGACAGTACGTAAATTTTCATACAACAACAACTCAAAGTAGCAGTAGTAGTTCTAACTGTTCAAAAAAAAAAAAAAAAAAAAAAAGAGAAGTAGGATATTTTGTAATGAATACAACAATCCGAAAATACCTAGAATTTTCAAGGTGTTTCACCCCCTAAATGTTTCTACTAGATCAACACACAAATTGAAGAAAACATGAATTAATCAATTAATCTTTGGAACAGGTTTTTCTGAATGGGTTCGGTATGTTGGGCTCTTAGTAAAAATTAATCATTTGTGTTACATCTGGAGTCAACATGCTGCAAATCTTGATGACAGGAACTAAGAATGAATACGTGAACTGCAATTGCTGAACTGGCTGCAAACACGATGAGCAGACATCAGTGAGGATGAGGACATTCAGTGTTTGAGTTCCATATTTCCTACTAAATCTCAAACTCCCTGTGCTAAAAAAGGCCAAATTCACAACTTCAGCTGGATTAATAGAGGTAAATTCTGACTCTCTTAAACCACCTGATTTCAAACTCTTGATTTGTATTCCCATTGTTAACAACCAAAAAAAAACCCAAACCACTCATTTTTGCACTTTTTCCACTTTTTTTTTTTTTTTTTTTTTTTTTAATTTAACATTATTGCACTTGTACTTCATAACAATTTAGAGATAGACTGCTTTAACTTAGAGGGAGAAACCAAAATGCTTCCATTCTGGGTGAAAAACAAACAAACAAAAAAACCCACAACAAATCTGAAATGCTAAGTCTCACCCTTGAAGCCATAAATGATTCAGTAAAATACTTGAGAACTTGCCTGGGTGAAAATATATAGGTAATCCACTGATGCAAGCATTTAATTCATAGGTATGTAAATCTAACCATTCACCTTCAGGTATAGCTTATTTTGTCCCAGTTACTTGATTTGCTACTTTTAAGAATGCATGCTCATCTGTGCTGTGCCTGCCTTTCAACCAACAATGAGGTGACCACTCAGAACTGAGTTGAATATATCTCAAATATTTGGTCTATGTTTACACCAGTGGACCTGGAACAACTTCCAGCCCAGTTTTGTTCAGCAGAGTAACTTCATCACAACGAGGCCTACAAATATATTCACCTTTTTTCAGGAATTCCTGCTAGAAGAAAAACCAAGCTAGGAAACCAAGAATAACAATATTTCAGATGAGCACAAAACCCAGTCCCAGGGAACATACCACGATAAGCAGCGTCTGCAAAACTTACATACAGCTGTTTTCAGGCTCCCTCATGCTTTCTCTATTTGTTTGCTTAGCAATCTTTCCTTTTTCAGTACTATGATTAGACAGCAAGGGCAGAGAACAGTCTAGAAAGGTCTAGAGCCAGCATGGCAGGTAGGTCACTTCCCTTAGAAGGGGTGAAAGCTGTAACTCCATATCTCTGAAAGGAGAGTGGCTGAACCTCCTGTTCTCCTCCACTGAGCTTTTGCAATTAAGAAAATTGTCTAGTTACTAATATTTGTTCATTTCTGTTTCCTATTGCCAAAATTTATCTCAGGCTCTGAATTTTTTCACAATCTAACTCTTTAAAAAGAAGGGTTAGTTCAAAGTAGTATTCAAAAGCATAGATCTTACTTGACTATCAGGATCTCATAACAAGCCTTGCAGATAGGATTTCCTACTCACCTGCACCAGAGATTGTTTAGTTCTAGCTAGCTGTGGCAGCTCCTATTCAGTACATTAACTCTACTCATAGGCCTTCTATGTATACTAAACAGGGAAAAACCCAACTCTGGATTTCAATTAAAAAAATCCCTTTTTGAATACAGTGTTAAGTGAATACACAATTTTCAGAATCTCCCACAAAGTAAGTACGCTATAACAGCCAAAACTGAAGTGTGATCACCACCAGCTTGATGCTGATAGCTATCATTCATAACTATTTAGAAGAAAAAAAAAAAAAAAAAGGGAAACTTCAGTTATGGTTTAACTTCAACACCTACCTTCACACAATGATATGTAGCATTAGCAGCACAGACCAAGTTATTATTCGGCCATCCATCCAAATCTGAATCCTCACCACAGATGCGTCCATCACCAGCATAACCTGTTCTACATTCACATTTGTACATAGGATCACTGAAATGGCCTAGATAGATGCACTCCGCAGATTTATGGCAGCTGTGTGTCTTGTCTTTGCACGGATTCTCAGGTTCACAGACCTGTAGCAAATAAAGCATACTCATTGACACGTAACAATTGCAGCCACCAGCTGTCTGCCTCAGTTTTGTCAAAAGCAGATCAGTCATTTGTTGCTCAAAACAGCAACTTTGTTTTTTATTACCAAGTCACATTGCTGTCAGTTCACATCTTCGGGCAATAAGTACAGTGAAAATAAGTAAAAGAAACATAGGAAAAATATGGCTATTATTCAAAAGAAACTGAAGTAGCCAGCATTTTCAGAACTCCATTCGCTTTTTTTCCATGGGTCATTGATGTCCACAAAGTAAACTATACTCACCTGTTTACTTTAGTAGTCCAGCTGTCGGTATGCAAGGACTACGTTTTTTTTTTTCTTGCATCAAACGTCAAGTTTAATGAGTTTTTAACATCCTCCTCAAGTAAGATTAGTTACCTTGCTTATTTTCTTTGGCAGGATCTGCGAATCTTATGCAGATGTTTTATGTTTAGTCTTCATACGTTGAACTAACCACAAGCTTACTCAGCAGCAGAGAGGGGGCATCCCATGGCATTTATTTTAATGTTTGTGTCCTATCTATCAAACCACAATCTTTAATATCACTTCTAATTTCTTCTATCCTTCCCCACTGATAGGTGTTGGCTGAATGGAATTTGGAATTCAGACCTATATCTGATGACATCCACATTAACAGTAATACTTTTCTCATGAAAGTAACGTGATTCTTCAATTCCTGATATCCTCAGTTGGTACATAACCCCAAGACAAAGCAGTGCAAAACAGCCAAATGCCCACTGTTGACATTTTATCGACAGTGGCAAATAAATAAATAAATAAAATTGGTATTTTGCCACACAAACAAAAAAGTAACCAGGAACAGGAGTGCAGGAGTTGTCTACTTCATGTTATCTTTGTTTTGCACACAAGTTTATCACTTTTTCATTCAGATAATTTTGGTGAGAATTACTCAGTTTCTGGGCCATGAGATTCTCTTCAACATCACTTACTTGCTTCTCTGTCTTGGCAACTTCCAGCCCTACTCCATAGGGCTGACTTCCTTTATAACGTGGAGGACATGGCAAGCAGTGGAAACCCGGATTCGTGTTCACACAGCGATGGACCTGATTCACCTTAAAGCAAACATCTGACACAGCTATACACTGGAGGAAAGGGAAGAAAGAAACCAATTAAATGCCCATGTAATTCCCAGATAATTAAATCTTCACAGCAGTTTCCATATGTTAATGAAAACAAAGTCAGTACCTCATCAAGATCTTCACAGACTGTGCCATTGCCAAGAAAACCTGCTGGACATGGCCCACATGACCAAGATCCATCTGGGTAACTGTTGCATTCTGCTCCAGGAAAGCAAGGATTTGACAAACAACCATCTGGAAAAGACACAAAAAAGAAGCATAAATTGAGTTAGGAAGAAAGGCACATAAGACCACCTAAGAAACAGCTATTCTCTATTTATTAGCTTAGATCACATCTGATACAGCCAATTCACAAGAAAAATCCCCCACAAATTAAAGTCATTAAATGCATTTGATATATTATTGATTTGCTATGAAAATACTGCAGATTGTTAAATTCATTTCAACGTGCAACAAACTTTCAGGATCTGACTGAAAAGTGCATCGTTGAAGCCAGCATCAAGAACATGTAAGATCCCACTGCACTAAACAGTACAAGAGAACATAAAGGTGCCCTCCTGTAACAAAGATTTAATTAGCAAATTTCTGTAGTTTTGTATTTCTGTAATCATTAATTCAAGATTTTTCCACTGTAGAAACAAAAGCAATGATAAGTAGACAAACTAAATAAGAAATGATTAAATACCAACCAATTGGGCAATCCCTCTTATTGCACATATCATGTTGCTTAGTATCTCCCACACACGGCTTTCCTCCATACTGTGGCTCTGGACTGTTACAGAGGCGAGACCTCTCACGGATTCCTCCTCCACAGGTAACAGTGCAAGCAGACCATGGAGACCAAGGACCCCATTGGCCATTCACTGGATTATGTGGAGATAGAATAAAGGAGAAGAGCATCACAGGCAATACACAGGGAACAACAATTAGTGCCAACGACAACATTCCTTTCTTCAGATCCCTGACTGAAGACAGTTTCTCACTACACACAGAGGAAGAAAGATGCTGACAAAGCCTTACACTGAGATAACAATATTTTAGAAAAAAAAACAAGCAAATAAAAAATACCCAACTGCTTTATAGGCATTTTTTGGCCAATAACACAAAACAGCACATAGCACCCACTGGCATGGTGCATTTCCACTTAAGCTGATCAGAACAAGTACAGTGGTTTCAAAACTCCATTCTAAGCTTTGATTTTGTACAGACAGCAGCACGTATCTACAGTACACAAACTTCTGCTGAGCCCTACCTGACCTCCAGACTTAACTATGCTTAATGAAGCATTTATATTTTTATTCTTATTTGGTAACTCATTCATCAGTTTATCTTCAGTGGTACTGCTTAACTCACTGTAAGTAATTTAACTGTACAATTCTTCTGCACAATTTATACTGGTACATTCCCACTGACTGTTATCATCATTTCAGGAAATTTCAAGAGTACAAACATCTTCAAATGAAAACATCTTTGTTCTTAGCACTTAAAAAAAAAAAAAAAAAAAAAAAAAAAAAAAAAAAAAAGCCAAGGGCAATGGTTTGTGTCCTTGAATAATCTTTGTCATGGTTGCTAACTTTGCAGGCACAAGTAGATAAAAAAAATACAAAAAAAAAAGCTATTTAATTAACACTGGATAAAAGCTTGGCATCAATTTCAAAGTTATATCCCTAGAGTAGAAATGAAAGAGACAAGGGAGTGAAGAAATATAAACAAAGTGAGGAAAAAATATATATATTTAAACTCCTAGGAAAGAGAACGAGTGGAATGAAAACTAATCTCTTTAGAGATTACTACATGTAGGTGAGGAACAAAAGTATGATAGTATGAAAAAAAAAAAAGTGTGTTGCATATGTATAAACCATATCTATGCATACATTCAAAGTAGTCTGGCTACTGGGGGATTATGTATTTTCCTAATATGTACTGCCAGCCTCATTGCTGATAGAAAGTATTTCTGCTGTGCAACAATAAAAGTACTGAACTATAAATAGGTAATTTTTCACTCTGTTAATGCTTAATGCCTAATCATAACCTGGGAGGTTTATAGAACCTCAAACTGCATTGTTACATTCATTCTAAAAACATCATTAGACAGATTAGCAACAGTAACTACGTGCGAACTAAGACATGGAGATCAGCTGTGAATATTAGGAGACTACACAGCAACAGTTGATCTGCAACAGGATCTCCTGATTCCTCCATAACCTCTGTAGCCACTAACTGCTGAACCAGATACTAAATCTCAAAACTTAGAGCAAATAAATGTCGTTTCAACCTCTAAGCTGTAATTTATGTTTTCCGTCATAGAAATTCATTGTAATTTAGAGTTGTATAAAATGAAGAAGTTCAAATGGAACGCTATTTTGTCACTTGGATTTAAGGCCACAGACTTACCTGGGCATGGGGCCTTCTCACATTTCTCTGTTTCACGCCCATTTCCAACACAGTTTTTCCCACCCATCTGGGGAATAGGGGAATTGCAGAGGCGGATGCGGGTGATATTTCCTACTCCACAGGTGACTGAACACGAGGACCAGGGAGACCAGTGACTCCAACCGCCATCTTGACGTACTGCCAGAGAAAAGAGCAAAATTCAAGGAAATACCCCACCTGCTGTAGTAATACAATTCCACCTGTAAACTTAAATCTTCCAATCAGTCTTACACCACATGTGATACACATTTACTTTCCTACTACTATCTCTTACAAATCCCAGCATTTCACCTTGGTCATTCAAGTGCAGCTTTCTTAAGAATCTCAATGACCAGTAGAGCACTAAAATGTTAGACATTTTACATAAAAATAAACTTGTTCCAATTGAACAAATATTTATTTAAAATGCACATTTGGACAACTAGCAGCTTCAGCAACAACCTTAGGCAATCACATAGCTTGCATACAGCAGTTACCTGCAACAATATGAGCTAAAGCTCTGGGTAAAGATTGTGATTTTTCTACGTGCCTTATATACAAAAGCAGTTTCATACTTTCCAGAAGCCCTCTATGATTACTCAATTCCTAAACTCTACTCAGCTACTGAAACAGGCCAATAATCGTGAATGAACAGCAGAAGATATCTATGTTCTCACATATCACAAATATGAACCATTTTCTTTATGCTGACCTCAAACAAGAAAGTCCAGTTTGTAATGTGAAAGAAAAGATGACCTACTATCGTTCTATTCAAAAGAGTGCCCAGAATTCAGACAGAAATTAAACTGACAGTAAATAGAAGAATATTGAAAGGGGAGACACAACAAAGAACGTAATGAGAGTTATGCATATACTTAGTGACTAGCAAGTGTTTACAGAAAACTTACGATAAGTTTATTTTTGCTTTGAGAAATGAAAAGAAACTTTTAAGAAAGGGAGAAATTTATTACTTACTGCGATGGTCACATTTCTTGAAGCTACACATCCTTGTCTGAATGTGTGGGCCTGTACAAGCACTCCTGGTAACATCACAAGACCTTCCTCTCATTTGAGTCCCAGAGCCACAGGTAACTGAGCACTTTGTCCAGTCTGACCAGGGTGACCAGCCTTCCTCACTATCATCAGCTTCAAAGTAAAAGGTACAAAAAGTGTTTAGCATTGAAAATTGCTTCTACTACCCTACTTGGAAAATTTTTACTTCTCCTTTTGTGTATTATATATGCTTTGTCCTCTAGATCTCTTTCTAATTTTGCTTTCCTGGGTTGTCACTAAAGTTAGGTTGAAGGTAGTAAGAGGTTAGCCCAGATTAATGCTATGTATTTCTGGAATTCCCATCCATGCAATGTAACTGCAAAAGGCACAAACCTCTGGAGGAAGAAGGATATTTTATCCTAGAATGCATTGAGACAAACACTCAATTCTCACCTGCCTTTAACTTTAGCAAATAGGTCAGTATGAGATATGGCATTGGGTCTAAACAAAACATTAGCACAAAAACCATCATAAGCACACTGTAAGAACATGCTCTCTCCTCTAACCAAGTAAAAAAACTGAGTATATTGCTATTGTACTGTTACTTAAAACATCTAATCAAACAAAACAGTAAAGCTGTTCTCTTCTGTAACAGATCCGTCCAACTAAGGAGAAAAAGATATTGAACTGACACTGAAGTCACGCAATTAAATCACTGAAACTAGCATTACTCCATAGTCCACAGCCTACAATTCTGTTTTAAACAAACCTTGTCAATTGGTTTCACATAAGTAAAGCAAGCAAAAAGACACCCTAATCTATGTTAGTCTGTTCAATTAGGCAGTAAGAGAAAACAAATAAAAATGCACAATAATACTGTAAACCAATTTAAACACACAACAGTGTTCAGCCTTGGAAAACATAACTCAGGAGGAGTATGCATCTAACCTTCAGCATCTGATTAAGCTAGGCAATTTACCAGCTTGTTAGCAATATACCAATACAATGACTAAAGTGAGAAAAACTATTCCAGAAGGTAACTTCTGGAAGCAGCATCAGTTATTTCATATAATCCTTGTATACAAATGAATCTGATTTTCTCTTACCTATCTTCACCTCATTTTGACCTTTCTGACCTACTAGTAGTGAAATAAGAAATCAACAGAGAGTAGAATCTTTTTCTTTAGATAAGTACTTACAGTGAGAGCAGATTGGACAGCATTCACCTTCAATAAAGGATGGATCAGCACAAGAAACTGGTGGACAGGTAATTTGCTGGCACACAATTTTAGAGTCCTACAGGAAAATAAAAGAATATTCTGACATGCTCACACAGACAAACAAATCAAGGTGAGCCTTTGGGGAAGGTTTCACATGTAGAATTTGTATTTATTCTAAATGGCATGGACATAATTTTTTTTTTTTTTTTTTGTGAGGCAGTAAGTTTCAGAAAGTTTGGGCCAAGCCCTCAGTAAGTGTGACCAGATCTGGACAGTCAAACTGGATTAAACCTATTGCTTGTTGGTGCAGAAAAGAGTATTTCCCAGACCTTACCTGACAGGTGCACTTTGTGCAGCTATCTACAATCCAGCTTTCACTATCTGCAAAGACTCGGCCATCCTGCCAGCAAACTGATTGGTTCTTGAGTGTTTTGTTAGGCCCAATCAATTCCCACATAATTTGGTTCTCTTCAGACTAGAAGATGAAGCAAATGAAAAAAGTTACTGTACTTTGTAAGCAAATAGTTTTAAACGAACCAAAACTAAGAAACACTAGCAGATTTAATTTTTCTGTTAAGAACTCTATACATTTACTCATACATAAATACAGTGATCTCAGGTACAGCAATATTGTGAAGCTAACAGTACAAATAAGTTCACATAGTTCCAAGGGAAATCCATTCTGAGGAGACTTTCTTCCTTTAGATGGGAAGATTTTACTCTTGAGACATAATGGTATAATAAACTTCCTTCAGAAGATAGTAAGTTATCCAAAATAAGAAGAGTGGCAAATTTCAGTAAAATGTCATCACCTTACTTCAACTATCAAAATTCCACACACACTTATAGTTTTGGTACTCTGTGTAGCCACTTGCTGATATATTCATAAATAGTATAAGAATGGTAACAATGTTCTAAAGGTACAGTTTACAGCTTGCTTTCAATTTCCATCCTTGGAGTATGTTTTAGAGACTAGATTTCTTACTCTGTGTAAGAGTGCATGTGCTTGTGTTCCTTTAAACCCAATCAGTTAAAACCAAGCCTTCATTAACAACTCCTACTCAAGAACTACTTTACTTTTACTTGGAAAATGCGTCTAATGTCTACAGTGCGTAGCTATCCAAACACGTATAGCTCTGCTAACCACCCCAAATCTACCAGTATGAAGCAAAGCATTACAGCAAAGGTTAAGTTTTTCAGAGTTGAAGGTACTTGCCACTTTTTGGAGGTTATCAGCTAAATTGTTCACCACAATGCGCAGGCCAGTGAGCTCAGTGAACATTGTTCCCAGCTCTTCACAGGACCGGTCACAGAACTCAGCCTTCTTCTCTGTTTTTTCACCTACATATTCAGTCGTGACAGCAGGGCTCAAGTGAAGGATTTCAGTGCTCTCATTGATGGTGTTCACTTCAGCTAATTGCAAGAGAATGAAAAAGAAGAGATGAATATACAGAGTTCTCCCACAGTTTACAGTTCCTGTTAAAGTCACAAACTGGTAACCATGGAATAGCTTCATGCCGTATTATACCCTGAATAAAACAGGGGTTAGATGTCAGATGGTTCCAGCTATAGTCTTTCCCTTTTAAAAACTAAGGGCCAAGCTTTGCTTTATACGGTCCTCACTCTAAAACACTATTGGTACTGCATCATATTCATTTGTGAATTAAGTGCAAGTAATGGACACAGTATAAAAAAAAAAAAAAAAAAAAAAAAAAAAAGAAAAGTCAAAGCCATCTATTCAAAGCCATGAAAGATTCCTTTTTTTTTTTTCCCTCCTTCCCCAAATCTTATTATGTTTCCTCAATGCAGAGAAAAAAAACAGTTGAAAGTCTACCAGAAAGTTGCTGGTATGGTGCTGCCCATATATCCCATGTCTAGTTGGTCCAAAAGAACTAAGCAATAAAATGACATTCAAAAATTGTCACAACTGTATTTAAGATGCTTGGTTTGATGTGCTCTTCTATTAGCCATGGAGAATCTACTGCTAGCCAGGGACTACAACAAACTGTTTGCAATGTTCCAGCATTTATGTAATTGTCCACCTTCACTTATAGGATGGAAGAAAACTGATATACCGCATAATGATTCAGAAGTCTGTGTCGTAACCATTTAACTGCTTTTTGATTCCCTGGAAAGAATGCAGTTTTCCTACCACACTGAAACACTAAGGTTCTCAGATTCCCCCATAACACTTCTCAGGTCATTCATTTCATATTTCTCAAGCCAACATGGAGTATGCCTTGACCGGAACACTCTAAGAACATTAATAAAGATGCAATCTCAGCAGGAAACATAAACCAAAACTATGTCAGAAGAGCTAAATCCACACTTCCTACTGTTACTTGGCAGCAACTTAAAGAAGATGCCTGGGGATCACTGCAAAACCAGTTTTCTGCTGCTGGCTTCCTGCTAATTTCCTAACGACCACATGATTATCCTTAAAATGAGAAACCAGAAGAGCAGAATGTACATTCTCTCACATATGCAAATATCATGCTGTTGATCTAGCTGGAGAAGGAATTTTACTGATGTGTACACTCAGGCACACTTTTATCATCTGTCCTACTCACCATTGTGTGCAAGACCTGCTTACAGTATTTGCAACTGCCACACTACAGAGACACTTTTCTACACACAATTCAACAGCAGTTCCAAGCTACCATTTCATCATACCTCACCTCATACTAGAATAAGATGCATTAGAGAAACACAACTGCATTTCTGAAAAAGCAGTAGCATTTCATTGATAATGTCTGTCATATAACTTACGTAAGATTCACACTTCAGCACCTGTACCTCAGTTCAGTGGATGGGCAATACAAATGGGAAAATATTTATTCTGTGGTCACTAGCATACTACTCATGGCTTTGTAACGGTGATAAGGTGAATGGGTAATGCTATAAATCCACAGTCAAATATGTCCTTCTCAGGTCCTTCTGATAGCCTCAAACCACAGCATACCATTAGCCTTCTTCTGCCATTAGATAAGCAATTTCCATACTGAAATGTTATCTCAGTGGTGTAAAGTGAAAATATTATTTATGAAATAGTTCTATACACATTTCCCAGGAAAGATAAAAACAAAATCTGCATAGTTTACTGGAACTGAAATTTGGTAATTGACAGACATGATGAAATATGCATTATAGCAGATATGGTTAGCATGTAGAACTCAATTACCCCTTTAGGCACCCATTCATTGGCTTCCCATTTATAGTAGAAATAGTGTACTCAAACATTCCATTTGTGCTTGGTAATATTTCAAAACATTATAGAATCATAGAATCATAGAATCACTAAGGTTGGAAAAGACCTAAAAGATCACCCAGTCCAACCGTTCACCTATTCCCAATAGCTCCTACTAAACCATGTCCCTCAACGCAACATCCAGTCTTTCCTTGAACACCCCCAGGCTCGGTGATTCCACCACCTCCCTGGGCAGTCCATTCCAGTGCCTGACCACCCTTTCTGAAAAGTAATACTTCCTCATGTCCAGCCTGAATTTCCCCTGGCGTAGCTTGAAACCATTCCCCCTGGTCCTATCCCTAATGACACGAGAGAAGAGGCTGACCCCCAGCTCACTACAACCTCCCTTCAGGAAGTTATAGAGAGCAATAAGGTCTCCCCTGAGCCTCCTCTTCTCCAGGCTGAACATTCCCAGCTCCTTCAGCCTCTCCTCATATGGCCTGTGTTCCAGACCCCTCACCAGCTTCGTTGCCCTTCTTTGAACACGTTCCAGGGCCTCAATATCTTTCTTGCAGTGAGGGGCCCAAAACTGGACACAGTACTCGAGGTGCGGCCTCACGAGTGCTGAATATAGGGGAACAATCACCTCTCTGCTCCTGCTTGCAACACTGTTTCTGATGCAAGCCAGGATGCCATTGGCCTTCTTGGCCACCTGGGCACACTGTCGGCTCATGTTCAGCCGAGCATCAATCAATACCCCCAGGTCCATTTCCTCTACGCAGTCCTCCAGCCACACCGCCCCAAGCCTGTAGCGTCGCCTGGGGTTGTTGTGGCCGAAGTGCAGGACCCGGCATTTGGCCTTGTTGAAACTCATTCCATTGGCTCCAGCCCAGCTCTCCAGCCTGTCCAGATCCCTCTGTAGGGCCTCGCTACCCCCAGGCAGATCCACACTTCCAGCCAATTTAGTGTCATCTGCGAATTTACTGAGGGTGCACTCGATGCCCTCATCGAGGTCATCAATAAAGATATTGAAGAGGACAGGCCCCAGCACCGACCCCTGCGGAACACCACTCACAACCGGTCGCCAGCTGGATTTGACTCCATTCACCACCACTCTCTGTGCCCGGCCCTCCAGCCAGCTCCTTACCCAGCCAAGAGTGTACCCATCCAAGCCCCGGGCTGCCAGCTTCTGCAGGAGAATGCTGTGGGAGACAGTGTCAAAGGCTTTGCTGAAGTCTAGGTAGACCACATCAACAGCCTTTCCTTCATCCACCAGATGGGTCACTAGATCATAGAAGGAGATCAGGTTGGTCAAACAGGACCTGCCCTTCATAAACCCATGCTGGCTAGGCCTGATCCCCCGGTCACCCTGCACATGCCGCATGATCTCCCTCAAGACAATCTGCTCCATAACCTTCCCTGGCACCGAGGTCAGGCTGACAGGCCTGTAGTTCCCCGGATAAACAATCCGGGGAACTACATTTGGACAAACAATCTTCCTTTGTATTAATCAACAAATAAAAACACAAAAGATTTGAAGATACTCTACTTAATTCCTGAAACCATCTCTTTTATTCAGATTACAATTAGATCTAAATATACGTTCTATTTTTCTATTTTTTTCTGCAGCAGTTCTCAAGCACTTTCTTCCACTAGCGGTTTAGTTTTTTGAACATATACATACACACTTATACAATACATATAAGTGTGTATTTATATACCTTTCAGAAATTTTTAATTACAAAACTCAAATCTCTGTCTCTCTCTGAAGAAGTTTACACTGCTACTGCTTGATTTCTGGGGTTTGTACAAGCAAGGAAAAATGCTGAGTTCAGCCAACTTAAAAGGCTCAATCTCTTATTTCTGTCACTTCACCAAGAAATAATTGCATTTCAGATGAAAGGAGTTTCATATAGAACACTGAAGTCCTGACTGCCTTGTACAGACACCATGCTCCTCTAATGGAATCAGTTATCTTTCAGCCCTTACTGAACTGCTGCCAGTTACAAACCCTGGAAAGCAGAATAGCACCTCCCATTAGACCTACTATAAAACCTTTGTGCACACTTGACAAATTTTCATTATTATCATGATGAATCCAAAAAACTCCCACACACAGAGTGCTCACCTCCTGGAGAGGTCAACATGAGCAGGACTAAATAGAATATACTGTAGCCTGTCAAACACATGCCTTGCATAACTACATTTTTTTTTTTTTCCTTCTTATTTTGCCTTGGTTGGTTTGATGAAAACCCTTCTGGGATTCAAACCCAAAGCCTCTTTCATTCAATAAAGTCACTGTTGAGGAATTAGTTGTCTTTAAGACTTGCCAACCTGCTCATGAACCCAGTGAGGCTCAGGAGCGTTAGTCAGAAGCAATATTCTTAGTTCTGTGCTTGAAGCATCAGAGATTTTTCCTCATGGTAAAATACAGATATCTGCATATGCAATTCTATTATTATTTTTTTTTTTCCTTGATAGATTTTTATCTCAACTTAAAAGCAGATACTCAAAGTTATAAATCTAACCATCATGAACTAGAGAAGTAGGTTGGACTGTAGGAATGGTATCTCAAGGTAGCAAACAAGCATGTTCCTTTTACCACCAAAAAGAACCTTGCTCTCTTCTTCATTATCAAGTAAGAATCCTCTAAAATTTCACATAGATCTGTTTCATGGCTTTACAATATGTCATCAATGGCATTCTCATTTTTAAAGTTTAATGAAAAACATTAATGAGGTAAAAAAAAAAAAAAAAAAAGCAAGCCTTACTTGACTGGCTCCTCTGGCATCCTTTTTTACGTAGAACATCCTCTATGGAAGTATCAAAGATTAAATGAATATTTTGCAAAAGACCCTGTAATAATAAAAAAATATAAATAAAAACCAGCTTTATCAATTTGGGATTATACTATCTCAAGCCCATACTATTAGCATTTAGCCATAATTAATACCAAGATAAAACAATCTCCATGGCATGAAAAATATATATATTGATAGTTTTAATATATACAATTTCAGTACTTTAAGCAACAAGTTAGGTATTTTCTGAAATAGGTCATAATAAATCAGTAATTCATCAGCAATGAGCTCAAATCTCTATTTCCATAGAGTGCATTTTACATTGTAGTTCCGTAACACATTGACCGTGAAGTCAAAGCCAACTTCTGAAGTTCCCACCCCACTGTACCTCCATTATTTTCCATTTTCCATGCATCATACCTTGCTCTCTCCTCAATTGTGCTGACACTACCCTGATACAATACTATATAAACACACTAGTATGTTCCACTTAAAAATCTCAAAAAAGAAAGGAATTATTTTAATAGCAGATTTCAATGGTCCATTGAACTGTACAGCTCCAAAACTAGTTCCATTAGCACACATGACTGTCAAACGTAGTCATGGAGGCAGAGGGAGAAAATGTGACCAGGAACTTCCCGCTTTCCTGCCAAAACTAGTCAACCCATAGCACCAGCCTCCAGCATGTCACACTCTGACTGACAACTAGATGGCACAACAGGATGAGAAAATGAAGTGCTTTTCAAATTTTTGAAGCCATAAATTAATTTGATTTCAACTTTAAGTGCAAAGACACCATCCTTAGAGCACCAGGACCAGATCACATCATTCTGTGGACAGGACGTAATTCTTATTTGATAGGAGAACTAGAGAGTTTGAATGTGCTTAATTTTAAAGCAAAAGAGAAGCAAGATGTTTTTCCACAAAAAGAAAAACTTTCTACCAGACTGATCCAAACATTTTGTTCTGGTCTTGTCTGCTTTTCAAATGTCTTTTTATCTTTGATATTGAAATGAAAGGTTATTCAAAATGGTAAACCAAGACATTCCATTAGGGGAACAACACTATATCCTTCAACTCTACTAAAAATTCTTCTCTTCCTTCACCTGATTTTTTTTTCAAATAAAATTTAACAAATATTGACAGGTTCTGTGAACAAAATGGACATAGTGCAAAATAAACAAGTCTACAAGATATTTCCAAGAATCACCCCTAAAAACGTGACACGTTCAGAAGTTCCGGCATCTGGAAAATAAAGAAGGTGGTTGTATAGAAACGCCCATAAACAGATTGTGCATTTTTCCTGGTCTTAGACTGTTCTTTATCAGTCCTTTGAATTTTCAGGAACTCCCAAATACATGCAATAGGTATCCAGTAATGAATAAAAACATATCCTGGAAAAATTTGCTTGCCAATACCTCTGACCTCATCAAATTCAAGGGCCTCTGTGAGAACAAAACTGCATCTATTGCATCTTCAGTGACTATTTGCAGCTACATTCTTACCTCACCAGAAGCTTACGGGTTACCTACCCTGAAATGATTCTCCCGAATGGATCCTTTCGCCACATACATTCTGCTGTTCTCTGCCTTCAGTTGCTCATAGAAAGGCTCCTCCAGGATGAAGCTGTCGATAAGGTCACAGCCAACATAGAGGTTGTAGTTCTCTCCTGTTACTTGCACGGTGAGATTCTTCCACTGCGAGTCAGCAAGGTCCACGTCTTCCAGGGAAATCACATTCTGGAAGCCATCCACCCAATAAATGAGGTCCAGGGTGTTGGCTCGGCCATTGGAAATTATCTCAAACTGCCTCTCAGTGATGCCAGGACCTTCTAAAGCAAGGATAGTGCCTCTAGATTGCCTGTCCTGTCTCAGGGTGGCTGAAAGGATAAAGCCCTCATTTTGCCGTATGAGTTTAACAATCTTTTTTAACTTCTCTGGTTTGAATGGAGGTATATGGTCAAACCGAATGAAACGATACGCTGGGATAGCGGGATCTGGACCCCGAAACAATTTTGCTCCAATTGTCTTTCGGTTTATGTTACTGATTTGAAGTAAATCAAAGGTATTCTCCTCTTCTTTGACATCATCTGAAAAAGTAAACAGCACGTGACTACGAGAAGTGTCTTCAGAAACACAACTCTGCACACAATACTTAGTAACTGCAACACACGTGAAGATTAGTAAACTCCATACTTTCTTATAATAGTTTACTAACATGCAAGTTAATTGTATTTTTCACTTGTAATTTTCATTTATGACAACTCTCTTCTTCTACACATGTAGGCATAACTATATGAACTCTACATACAACCACAAATTTTAAGAGCAGTGTACAAACAAACTTGCACACAATACATGCTGTATGTTCAAGCCCACATGCAGATGCATGTAACAATGTAATCATTAAATATTTATACATATATACTGTATACGGATAAGGAATGAGGCAATTTCACTATTTTCGCTGTCACCTAATAAAAATCAAATTCTGAGAGGCCATCTGGCCACAGGAAAACAGGAAGCACGAGAAGCGCTTTTTAACAGTTCAGGACAAAAAGTCAGATGTAAATGAGGGCCTGGCATTATGCCAATTTACATTCTACTACATTTGGTCAGCAGAGAGTTATTGCTATACCTCCATCTTTTCAAGAAATTCAGCCGACTCAGCCATTCTGTTTATGCTGCCACACATTTACACGGCAGAAGTAAGCATAACAGCAATTACTTCTGAGATTACGTAGGTGTTGATCAATGATTTCTATAGAAAACTGCTTTTAGTTATTAGTTATGGAATCTCCATTTTGCAGCAGCTAGATGCAGCTATCAAAATAAGACCCAGCAACTACAATTCCAAGATTTTTTAAAAGTCTTACAGAATTACTGTGTCCACTGTAAGTCAGGCAAGTCTATTTAAGCCAGATTTCAGGTTTGTGACTTAATCTAAGAAGCATTAAAACTTACCCTGAGCATCTGAGGAAACCCACAGGGTTATCAAGACAGCAAGCCACAACAGCCTGCTCCTCTGCAGCATAACTCCTACAAATAAAGTAGTATTAGGAAAATAATTGTTATCAACTACAAATATTTTAATTAACCTCAGTATACACCATAAACAGAATTTTCATTAAATACTACACACACGAAATCAAAATTTTTATATTCCCTAACAATTGTCATACATTTTCTGGGATTATTTTTATTCCAGAAGTAAAGCATTATGACATCAAGCAAAAGGATGATGAATAAGGCTCATTTCCATGTAAATGGCCCTAGGAGTTTAAAAAAAAAAAAAAAAAAAAAAAAAAAGCCATATAGAAAAATATGTGGATTTTACCATGTGGCATAGATACCACCACATAGTACTGCATAAGACAACACATAAGTAGCTGCATCTTCACAATGGATCAAAACGCTGAAATTTCTAATTTCTTGTTCATCTGCAATTCCTTGTAGGATACAGGATCTTATAAAGGCCAGTTCTGACTACTGGAATTGGCTTCCAGGACCTTTCCCAGTATCATCAGACAAACTCCTCTTTCTCATACACATATCATTATCCATTCCTACAACGTACTGCACCCAATCATAGCTGGAGAAAGTGCTTTTCAACACGATGCTATTCCTGCCCTGCAGCGCTGTACAACCGCAAGACACATAATTGCATCTCCATATGCGTGCGCTCCCACAATGAATGGAGCAGGCGGCGGTAGCTTGAACGTGCAGACGTTCCCTTTTCTGCATGCACCCATCAGCACTCCCAACGCTCCGCGCACGTTTGGAAGCGCTCAGGATACCACCTATTTCCTTTCTCATACAGATCTTTTTATCTCCAGGAGCTCTTATCATTCAGCGCCTCGATGTACTACGGCTACAGCCGCACATCGACGAACGCGGGGCAGCGGCTCAATCCCAGCTCTCGCTCCCTGTGGGTTCCCCCAGGACAGCTCCCACCCAGGGGCAGGAGGTTCCTCTTTCCACCCCCCCTAGAACTCGAGAGGCACGCACGCTGCCTCGGGAGAGCTGTCCGGAGCTGCATCAGCCTGCAGAGAGATGCGGCGCCTTACGGCTCACCTGGCATGAGGAGAGCCGACGGGGCGAGAGTGCCTGCTCCCGGGGCGCTGCCGGCGTTGCGGAGCGGATCGCGGTGCCCTACCGCCGTCGCACGTCCCTCCGCGGCCCCGCGCCCCGCGCCGTCGCCTTTATAGGCTGCGGGCCGGGCCCCGCTGTCAATCAGCGGCGGCGGGGCGCGCCCCCGGCTCGCTCCTCGGCGGCAGTGACACGGCCCCCTGCCGCCCCCTCCCCGCCGGGCCGCCCGCCCTCGCCTACCTGCGGGGCGATGGCGGCCCGTCCCCCTGCCCTGTACCGCCCCGCGTCGGGGCGGTGCGGGAGGCGGGCTGGGTCCCCCGAAGGAGCGAAGGGGAGGGTAGGAGAGAAGAGAGGAGAGGCGGTCGGGGCGGGGTGTTGTGCTCCTCGATTACCGGCGGCTCTAGGGACGGTGGAGCGCGGCCGGGCGGCGCGGCAGAGCTCCCCGGGAGGCGGCGCCAGGCACCGTGCGCGGCCGGGATCCGCCGCTGGGCTTCCCGAGCCGCGGTCCCACCAGCCCTGCACGTCGGCAGCTGAAGGCTTGTGCTGCGGCAAAGCTCAGCCTTCCTCAGCACAGAACCCTCTCCTTCTCAACCTTTTTTTCTTTTTACTTTGCGTTGGCAACTCAACTGGGCACCGTCACCCAGTTGGTAAAGTGCCCGTCGGGGGCCAATCAGAAGTTCCTCAAGGGTGCACTCCATCCTTTTCTTGTCCTGGTGGGAGCGTTGATCCCCTTTGACCTGGCACTAGGCTGTCCGAGGTATGCTTCTTGTGAACGGAGCCATGCCTCAGTTTAATACAACCAGCACACAAAACATGTCTCTCACGTCTTGTTCCCAAACTGCAGAAGTCTGGAAAATATCTTCCCAAAGCAACCCTCAGACTCATCATTTGTCCTGTTGTGGAGCAGCAAGCCTGCTCAGTGTGGAACAAGAGAATGAATTACCCGTGGTGGGTCCTGCCCTGCAGCACAGAAAAGTTTCAGAATTCAAACGGGAAGAGAAGGATCCCTGCTTTGCTGAGGCTGGAAGCACGTTTGCACAACATCTGTGGAAGGATTCTGCAGCTGATGAGAAGAGGCATGGGTTTGGGCTCTGAGAAGTGTGATGAATCCAGAGGGTAGAGACCCATCAAATGTATAGATGGACAAATGTCATCAATGTTTTGTTTTGTTTGCTTTAAAAATAAAAATGTACGGAGAATGAAGTGTAGAAAATCACCTACTTTGTCATCACCACTTGAAATTCCAGTAGGAAAACATGTTGCTCTTTCAAAACACAGAAGACTTCAAAAGGTTCAATCTGTCACTAGAGCAGAAAATGCCAACGCAAGCATCACTGCTTTGCCATTTGCCATGGAAGCTCCTTCCAATTTGGCTGGCCTTGGTCTTGCAGGGTAGTGGGAGCCAAGGAACTTTCCCCTTTCTCGCAGGTCCAGGGGTCTGAGCCAAGCAAGGAGGGAGAGGGCTTTTTTGTCTTCCTAAGACATTTGGTTTTCAGTTTTGCTAAACCTCAAGAATTTTTAAAAAATAGCTAATGAAGTTCACAAAACCTCAAATTCTACTGCGTTTACTCATTCCCCCCACTACATTAAGTTAGTCTTTATATATGTGGCTGTGCAATGCATTTTCCACAGGATTTTGAACAGGACTGGCATGATTGTATTCAGGAATCTGCTTTGGGTTTACACTTGGAGCAGAGAGGGCAGCAAAGAGTTTCAGAGGCCCAGGAGGTATCTGAGATAGTAGTTTACTCTTACTACATGCATATATAAAAAAATCACCTTCTACAGTGCAGATTTTCAAGTCAGTAAAAAGACAGTGCAAAGCAGAGATAAATTTTATCCTAATTGCTTTTAACCAGCTACCCTTCTTTCTGTGTGTGTGTGTGTTGCAGGAATGAAAGATTGATAGCATATTGTTTCAAGCTGAGTGATTTACATAGAAGATGATGACCTTTGAGGAGACAGATTTGCTTCTCTTCTTTCTATGACTGTGAAAATGCTCAGTGCTTACTTTTCCTTGGCCAACTTTAAAGAAGTAAACATTGTTTTCATCATAGGATTCTTGACAGAAAAGCTTACAGAACTGAATACATGTGCTGCTTTCCCCTGCTAGCCACAAATACTAGAATCACATTCACATCTCTTATCAGTCTTCCTTCTTGTTTTGTAGGGTGTGATAAAGAGCAAGTCAGATTTGCTAACATTTAGGAGCACTAATGAGGTAACAATAGTTCTCAAATGAATGGTTTTCTTTGGTATTTTACCTTTTATGGTAAATATAAACTTTCTAATCTCTGGATTAAAAAATAATATTAACTGCAGCATAATTAGTTGCTTTCCTATGTAATTTCAGTAAAAACTGACATAAAAAACAGATATAAATGTAATAATTTTCACAAGCTTATAGGAGAAATATTGCCCCTGGAACAAGCCACTTCTAAGCAGCTTGCTACCAGTTAGACTAATACAAGAGCAGTGGGGTGGGAATTCATGCCTCCACTATGTAGGTTAGATTGAATGTTTTAACAGTCCTTGAAAGCCCTGAAATCTGGAAATCTCTGGACTTCCTTTGCAAGTGCTGCTGGAACAGCTGTGGTCTTCGGTTCTGTTTTTCTGTTAAGTTCCTCGAAATTCAGTGTTGAAGTGGAGGTTTGTTTTTTTTCCAGTTTCCAAATGAATACATAATCAGTGTGTTGCACGGTGAGGCTTAATTTTCATAACTAACTATAACTGGATTACAGAAATGAAACAGATGATTTAAGATTAGTATGTGACTCAGACATTTGATTTCTGCATGAGCAAGAAATTACTGATAGGGAGAAAGACCTGGGTGGTTCCAAAAATGACATGCTGGAAGTACTCCAGCTAAATGCAGTTTGAACACTACAATAAATTACACTGGGGACAATGAATTCATGTAGGATGGGGGAGAAAGTTATTTTTGACAAAGCTTTATGTATGTGTTAGTCTAAGTTCTGGTGCAAAAGCAGTCAAGATAAATTGATATTGTTATCAGATACTTAGTTTCCCTTTTTAAAATTATTTATTTTTTATTATTATTATTGATTCAGAAGGAGAAGTGTTCCATTTCCAACCTTCCTTAAATAAGTTGCAGGTATAAAATACGTCCAATTACACGTGCTAACATTTTCTGTCAGACAAGACAGCTGTGGGCTTTACATGTGCTACCTGGTGTACTTTTGCAATAATCTTGTCAGAGAGGGAAATCTTAGGATCATCCATTTACAAACGTAGTTCAAACTCAATGAAGTGATCATATATAAAAGCATATTTAGTGGTGTTAGCTGGATGACTGAGCTTAAAACTCAGCTAAACCAATTCCTATGCAATTTAATTAATATCCTACAATAGCTTACAGAACAAGCAGGAAGGGGAGCCCTAACTCATGGCCCTTAAAACACTTAAAACAGGAAACATTTTTTTTATAAGAGGAAAAGCATACATCACTGCAGTACTGACTTTCATACAGCTAAGACTATCTTTATTATCTGGACTGTAATTGTATAATTTCTGTTTTATTTGCTGTATTCTGTTTTCTGTTTGTCAAACGCAATTTGAACTGTTATATTTTCCTGTGTTCAAATATAGTCCATCTCTCAAATCTTTTAGATTTTAATTCATATTGAGAAGTAAAGCACATTGAAGTTGCTAGTAGTGTTACCTGAGGTGCAAATGAATGTAATAAAAATGATGCCTTCAGTGCTTCAGCTCAATTTATAAAAATTGTTCAAATGATCAGCGGTCATTCATTTCAGTAGGAGGTGAAAAAGAAGATACGAGAAGGGAAGGGAGAGATCTATCTTGGAAGACCAACTGCCTTTTCACTATAGAAATGAAATACTAAACACTTTCAGAGGTCTTAAGAAATTATAGTAAATATTTGAATGATCTCAATCTAAAAAGGATTTTTATGAGAGACCCATGTTGGTGTTTCATCATCATCTCCTTGTTTACCCACACATCTGTCCCATGAAGTTCAGGTTAATCCCACTGTTGGATGTGCTGACTGTAGTGGGGAGCTGCCTCTACCATGCTCACTCCCTGCTATCTAGGCCCCAAGTATCTGCACCCTTTTCCTTGCTTTCCATTCTTCTGTAGGAGATTAAGGGTGGCCAAAATCAAACTATGATCTCATCAGGTACAGTGCATCCCTGAATCAAGGTGCTCATAGATTCTCGAGAGACCAAAAAAAGCACGGGAAACATACTCAAAGAATTGAAATTGATTGGTGGAAAAAAAAATAATAAAAAATTGAAAACCACAGAGAATAGTCTAGGGGGTTGATATCTCTCCATATGTGCAAAACTCCCACAAATGGAGTCATGGGTCCCACAGGATGAAGAGAGGAGATGAAAGAAAGCAATTCACGAAACTACTACAGCTGGCTGTGGGACTTTAACTGGGAAACAGAGCTTCATTCAGCTGTGGCTTGATAATGACTATGATGATTAAAGCTGAGCAAATAATTGCCATATTTTATTATTATTTTTTCACTGACTGAGAAACCAGTGCCGCTGGGTTATGCTAGTTTAAAAATGCTGAAGCTTAAACTCACTTTGGGTAAAAACGTGTAGCTTCACTTTTGTTTACTTTGATTAATCATGTAGTTCACATCGACCTTGTAATCAGAAACTACAGTAGGCCTTGCATTTGCCTTTTCATTTGAACCATGATTATTATTTTTCTTCATTCTTCTGAATCCAAATCCTCAATTAATTTAATAATAAATATTAAATAATACAATATTTAATAATCACTGAAAATATATAGAAAGTATCTAGAAAATACATATGTCTTTAATGACCTGCAGACAAATTTCCAAGGTGGCTTGCTAATTACTTGTCTGATCACCTGGATGGCTCTTTATTCAAAAGTTTAGCTCTTGTAGAACTTAATTTTTATTTCTATAATTCATTAGAGATAGTATTTTATGTGCAGTTATTTTTTCAATTTCTTTATAGACTAAAGGTGAAAAAATTATATTTGTACCACTGAATTTTATAAAAATAACAGCTGTTTCAAATTGCTCCTTTTAAAGACACAGTTTAACATTTCAGTGTTCCATATGACTTATACAGCTTTACTGTGATAAGAAGATTTTAGTAGACAGTCTATAGTCCTGTTCAGGTTTGATCTTGAAGAAACATTTTTGATCAAGTAAGCAGCAAGGCATATTGCCTGCAGCATCTTTGAATAATAACTATAGCACTAAATTGTAGTTACATGTAAGTCCCTATGAGGCCACAGTTTTAAATTTAATGAAAAGCCTTTGTCAACATAATAAACATAGCAAAAATTTATTACATATTTAAAAGCTATTTAATCTTTGCACTGTCACGGATAGATAAGTGATTTGTTTCCATTATTAAATTACTCAGTGCTGTCTTGATGCTATGATTTTCTTAGATTCATTTCCAGTATATGTAAATTAGTGCAATATTTGGAACACGAGTACTTGCGTGCGTATGTTGTGTGCCAAAATTAAGCTGAGGTTCTTTGTTTTTAAGAAAACATATTTTTAGTAATTAATAAAAATCTAACTGCTGGCCTTTGTTTAGAATTTCTATGTCAGGCTCTTTGTTTTTAAAGTGAAGTTAGACACTGCCTCTACAAGAACGGATTTCACTATGGAAATGATTCAATTTCTTTTCCCAAACTGGTGTTCCTTTTTTGCAGCATCAGTAATAAGGAATGGACGGACTATGGAGTAGAATATGTTCAGCCAACTACTACTTCGAATCTCTCAAACAACCTTCTGAATGGAGCTGATGAGTGTCACATAATTGGAGGACAAGGTTATTTATACCACATGGCCTAAGTATAAGGCGTGCATCAGCCTACTGTGAACAGGATGTGAATTTGGGTCATGTGTCTCTCTGCTGCTGTGGCTTGTTTAAAAGTCTTCTCTGAAATTATCAGAAGATTGACAGCTTTAACATGTCACAGAAAAACAGCAATAATTTATTGTACGGTGGCTGTAGTTCAAACACAGCCCACAGATCGGAAAGACATCTGGCTAATGATGCCAGTGTTGTAGCCATAGGTACACAAGTTGTTCACTGATCATTCATACCATCTCAGTTGAGAAGATGTTTCTCATCTTTCTTTTAGACATGCAATAGTAATTTCTGCTCCTGTTAGGACATAATCTGATCTTATAATATAAATCTTCTGTGATTAGTTCTGCCAGGAGAATCGGTAGCTTCCAACTGTCTTAGCCATATGGCTTCCAACAGTCAGATCCATGGGAGAAAGACTGTTGCCACAAAACAAAATGATTTCAGATTATTTGTTGGACAAAAAGATAATTATTGCTCTTTTCTGAGATTTGGACTGGTTAGGATGACGATTTTCTTAGAAATTCAGTCCCAGATGTAATTAAAAAGTCATCAGACTTCTGCATCACAGAAGTCTATGTAAGTTTGAACACACAGCCAAAAGGAAATGTGTTTAAGAGCTTTTATAAAATGAGGCCAGCACAAGATCTTCTTTGATCATTAGACAACCTATTTCACAATTGCATTTAGTCATCTGCCTTCATGATAGAAAGCAGATTTGGTGTACGTTTGTGCATTTTAAAAGAGGTAACCAGGTCATGGCATAGGATCATGTCAACCAAACAGTATTGTATTATGGACATTGCTTTATTAAGTCCATTCTACAACTTCACATCAATTTACAAAGACATCAAGAAGCATACTTTCCGACATTAAAAGAAAAGGTGGTTTTTTTATATATTGTTTTTGTTTCTCTATTAACATGAAGAACAGGATAAGAACCATAAGAACTTTAAAACTAGTGTTGCTAAGGAAAAGATGTCAAGTAGGAAAGTGAGATTTTAGAGAATTCTGGTTATGTTGGGCCACCAAGTTACTGTAGCTATAAAAATTCCAGGTAGGACTTTTCTCACTTAACTTATAAGCAAGTCTTAAAAGTCTTATCTAGCCTTGGACTGACTTCTACTGTTAACACAGAGGCACAGGCATTTCCTCTCCTAAAAGCAAGTCTGAAGTTAATACGATCTAGAGGTGGAGACCAAAGACCAAAATGAACAAAACATGCATAAATGTTGTTGGCTATAGTGACAGTAAATGTAAGATACGTCAGAGTTCACATGCCATTCTGGTAAGTCTGAACAGATTTTTTTTCCAAAAGTGTTACTCTCTATGTAACCTTTCCAAGGTTCCTTCAGTGTTTCCTACTTAAAGTTTCTATGAGTACTTTTTTTTTTTTTTTCTTTGATAGCAAGTGGCTACTTGGCTTCCCAATTTGATGTGTAGCTAAAGAATGAAGGCAAAAACTACAAGGAGTACTTAAAATTCAACAGTAAATAAATAAATGAGGACCTTGAGTCTATTTATTACACAGAAAAAAAAAAAAAAGATAAAATGTACTAAATTCAAGTATAGACTGTCAGTGCTGCAGACATAAAAGCCAGATTGGGAAGAAGAGTTGATTTCTCATTGAAATTCTGAACTCTATGATAGCAAGATAAACCCTCCACACAATCAGACCAATTGTGTAAAAAGCTCAAAATCATTGCAGATCTTGTACCTAACCTTATGCAGAGATTCACACAGAGTACAAAATACCTTGAAAAAGACACAGATATTCCCTCCTATCAAATCACATTTATTGGCTAGTTGGATCATCATACAGATATCTGCTGGAGGTTGCAAAGATATAGGAAGCAGGGACAGAATAGTGAGTCTGCTTTGGACAAGGATAGGCCTACACTTCCCTGTGTGTTTCAGAGTTGCCTCTGAGCATCATGAATTTGGACATACAGTGGTGAGGGAGTGATATGCTTCATGGCTCCCTGAGGTAAGAGCTTCAGCAGCCAGCTAATTGTTACATTGTTAAAGATTGAGGTGCAGTTGCCACTGAGTCAAACAAATTATCTGCGAAGATGCTATGAAACATTTGAATATCTCAGATTTTTTCAGAGTTTGCAACTTGACTAAATACCAATGCTTTGATTTGGTAAAATGGGAAGAGTTTTCACTGAATTTTAAAAATTTGTTTCAAAAATGAGGGTACAAGATCTTTCATGGAACATCATTTAAATATGAGTTGGGAAAATTAGATGTGAGATAGACCCATTACAATCTGAGAAATTCAGAAACAGCCTTCACAACTATTTTTGCCTGAAATTTCCTAAAAGGTATTGTGACAGCATCAGAATGAGAAACTTTTATCTTGGAGTATGGCCAAGGAAAAAAAACTATTAAGATGAGAATCAGACAGCCTTAATCTAGAGATGTCATCTGCATTGCTTGTAACATTCCTATTGCATATATAGCAGTTGTTGCTGGATACCTTGGTATAATCCACAAGTATCACATTTAACTATACCACCAAGTATTAAGCAAATAGAAGAGATTTATGTTAGTAGGAAATAGAATTTGACTTTCAGAGTGTAGGAATGTTGTTAGGAAGGGAGGATCAAGAATTTTTCTTAGTCAAGCCATAGTCTCTTGAACAATTATTCCAATAGCAATTATATATCTACATCTCTGACTAATCCAAAGGGTTGAAGATAAGTATTCCTGAGCAAAGAAAATAATCCTTTAATCTGTACTGATTCAAAATTAATTTTGACTTACTTTATGGACACAGGCAAGTTGAACTGGAATGAGTACAGCATTATGAAGCTGAAAGCACGAAAGCATGAAGCAGAAACCTCAAAAACATACTTCATGCTTTGAACAGGCAATGTGAAGACAAAATGTGATGCTCATTTTATAAAGCTCTGGAAGTAAAAAGGAGACCTGCAGGAAAACTTCAACATTCCAGTAAAATGGTATGCATAAAAAAATAGATCTCACAAAATGAAGTGTAGCTGATCTTTTGTATTTTCCTGGAAAATTTTATGTGACTTTTTCACATATTTCCATGTCAATTCTGTGTATCCATTTCATGTAATAATGTTTTGCTAAGAGTAAAATTTACTGGGAAAATGTCTGATGCTTCTTACATCACAAAGATAAGAATTTTTTGTTAGTCCTCTCACTCATGAAACTTAATAAATCTCTAATGACAATTGTGAAGTTGTATCCTAGAGACAGGCATGAAAAGAACTCCTAAAGTGACTGCCATAAGTAACTCCTCAATTCAGCTGTGTTTAGAAGGGCGTGCGAAGAGGTCACTAAAACTGTACATCAGACTGGGAAGTCTCACCAGAAAAACACACATTTCTGAGGGTGACAAGGCAGCATGCATTGTCTCAACATTATAGAATATGGAGCAAGTCCTCATGTCCATACTCCATTTTTAATCATCACTCACTCAAAAATGTCACTAAATGCAATGGGAATAGTGCCAGCATACACTCTGAATTACCACTGGAACTGACATTGTTTACTGTTTAAAAGATGACTATTCCAAGTACTCCGAAATTCATATTAACTTTGTTCAGAAAACTGTCATCATCTGGAGTCTGCAATGTAGTGTTATTACTTCAGCTTCAAGATCATGTAAGCAGTCAATTCCAAAGTGCCCCTACTTCTACATCTATGAAGCCCCATGCACTTTTTTGATCCTTCATTTTGCGTGAGGTTGACATGGATCACATCAGTTTGCCTTGGCTCAGCCTTTCCAGGAACAAGCCTAGATATTTAGGATAAGACTCTTCATAAGACTCTCAAATGCTTCTCAGAAGCTTTCATGGGTCAGAGTGAAGGTTTGGGAATTGGAGCACAAGAGACAGAAGCTGTACATACAGCACAAGAGGGCGCTGCAGAGGCAGAAGAGAGTGGGTAGCTTATTTGCATTTCCTTGTTTTCAGAAAATGTAGTATGTGTTACACAAAGTGCAAATTTTGGTGTTCTCCTAGGTTCTGTGTGTCCTGAGGATTTTTGTGGAATGTAACACCATATCTGTTCCCTGTACTCCAAATAGCCTGTTGAAGGACGTTTGATATTCTAAGACGTTTCAAAAATGTGTATTGTCTGCTTCTGAGTTTTAACTAGTCATACAGTCATTGAAGAATATTCACATTCTAACTACTGTACTTCTTTCAAGTCTGCCTGATTTTAAAAATGACAAAAAATAGAAAGTTAAAGCTGCAAATAGTGAGAATACAGCAGTCCACTGGGTGTTATGTCATGCATATTTTTATTGGGTAAAAAGAAAACAGAAATGATTTTGATATCTATCATAACCCTATGTTTATATATTGTGGTTAGCCAACTGAGAAAAAAATCTCCATCAGCTATTTCCTTTCTCTGTCATAGTTTGTAAAAAGCCTTCTGGAATATTTTAGATGAGAAATATGAAGCTGCTTTTTTATATATTCCATTAGAAATATTTCCCTAGTCCAAGAAAGTGGTGGAGAATATATTGAATGGGAGGTAGGCTTAGCTAGTCAAATGCTGGTTGGCTTGTGTCAAATATCTTGGACAGTCTGACAACTTTGCAGGAAAAAAGAAATCCACATATGAAAAAGTAGACTGATGGAGGAATTAAAGATGTGAAGCATTCTTGGTAACATACAGGAGTTCTACTACCGGAGGTGCAGCCATCTTTGGCTGATGAAGTAGAAAGCACACAGTGCAAGCACATTTTTTTTTCATTGACTAGCTTTTTGGATTTGGCTTAAAGAACAGTATTAACTGACATGTTAATGATACTGTACATGATGGCAATAAAATTCCCTTCACTTTTTCCTCACTCTCTGCATGAGTGATAAATGTAATGACATTCTCTGTCTTTGTTCTTATGTTCACTCTTTGAATTGCTACTTTCAGATGTCAAATTGCTTTGCACCTGATTTGTCAAAAAAAAAGTCTTTTCTTCTACCAACAAGTCTAGCAAAGGAAATAGTCTAAGATTGGTTCAGTGGTTTACAGGGGGAACACAAAGTTCTGGCAGGTTGTGTGTTATTTCTGTGCCCTTTTTCCTTAGCAGTTATAGTTATACTATTGCTCCTAATTCTATTTCCTCTCAGTTCTCTATATCATGGTGGTAGATTTTAATTAAAATTAAATGTTAATTGTTAAAAAAATAAATATTTGGAGTGAGTGTGTCTGCCATGGAATAAAATGTTTTTGATGTGCACATCTGCAATGTAGCATTTATTTCACTTCTAATTAAACATGTAAATTGTTTGTCTTTAAGAGAACTCTCCTGCTGGGAAGAAGATGGTATGCAGAAATGACACTTGCAGCTTTTTAGCTCTCCCCAGATGAGATCCTTCTTACAGAAACACAAGAGGCAAGGTTTCCAGATGTCACTGTCGCCAAAGGAAAATAGATCTTTTTATATGACCCACACAGTATGTTTTATATCACTGTACACTGCTATAGCAGGAGGACAGTATCACATTGGTACCATATCTCATAGCCTTAGGGATAACATAATATGGAACTATAAAGAAATCTGTAGTGGGTGACATACAGTACAGTCATCCAATTCAAGTTAGGTTGAGACAACATTTGAAATCAATTAAGAAGTGACTGATTATATCTAAACCCTGGATACCCTCTTCAACAATATATACATATATATGCATATATTTAGGAAATACCCACACTCTGCGAAGCCGGCAAAAAAAAAAGTCACAAACAGGAAAAAAAGTGTTTAAAAGCTGTTTTCTGCTAGCAACATTTTTCCACTGGTTTCCTGAAGAAGCATTTTCTGTGTGCTACAGTTGTGAGATTCATCGGGTTGCTACCTAGGAGTTTTTTGCCTAGCTACCTGGAACAGCTGGAATTGGAATCCTCAATAGTGATGATGGTGACTGAAAGGGAAGGAGAATTACAGAAACTTCTCTTCATATAGTTGTAAGCTTCACAACACATCCACACATGCAAAAGAAAAAAAAAAAAAGGCTCTGTGCAGATTGAATCCAGCATGAATACCACGTAAACTTTCCCTCAGGTGATGATCTAGATAAGAAATTCTAGAACATGGGGAGATGGAGAAAGACAAATGTAGAGGAGATAAAAATAAGCCCATGGAAGTGGATAAAAGACACAATAATATAGCTTACTGTGAAAGTAAAGTCATTTTCGGATGGCTGTGATGTTCTACCTGAGTAAACTTGGTACGTTCTATAACATCATAGTTTGAGAAAAACCATATGAGGAAGTGAAGACTTCATTTGTGTAGACTTAGAAAGAAAATCATGAAGACCATTTTTTTTTTTTCCACCAAGATATTTGTTGAGTGGAATTAGGCATCCTGTCCCTTACTGGCTCAGACAGTTATTCAGGTGAAATAATGTTTTGTCATAGACTTCACTTAACAGAAAGCAATCCTCTCATGGGCCATTTGTCTTACTGTCTGAACGCATAATACAAATAAGCCACAAGTGCAAAACTGTGATTAAATAGAGAACGAGGGTTCAATGGAAGTAATAATGCCCTATCTGAGGAATTATGAGGAAAAACTCTTTCTTAGCGCTGAGCTAGGGGACATTACTATGTTACGGATACTTTCTGCCAGGCAAATGGCATTTAATAATTACATGATAGTAGGTAGCAGCACCTTTTATAAGTTTTAGTGGGCATAGCAGATAATAATGTAGATCCAGTTTTCTACTTACATAGAGTAAGGTGGACTTACAGACATCCTCCAGTTCTAGTTATGAGATAGTTTTAATAGCCATAGTAGGAAAGGTTTATAGAAGTAGAACAGTTCTTCAAGCACAAGAAATGTTAATTATATACCATCTTATCTTTCCCTGCAGCTTTATGTAACTTGCAAATGTGGGTTTCTCTTTTGATGTTAAGACAGCCAATTCCTGAGGGTTTAGGGAAGAGTGGAGAGACTAATTTCTTTTTCTCCCACTATTTCTCTTTATGAAGGAATAGAAAATAAGCAGCTACATCCCTGGGAAGTAGGGGAGGCAGCAGCTGCTTCTGAGAACATCTCCATGTTTTGTATGAATCAATAAATGAACCAACTCAACAGAATAAAGAAACACTGAAAAAAAAAAAAATAAAAAAAATGCAAGACTCTTGCCCCAAAGCCACAGTAGGTTATATTTGGTAGCAGTTATACAGCAGTTAAATGCATATCTTCATAAAGAGGTTAATCTTTCATAAAATTTTCTTTAAAATGTCAGCCTAGCTTGATGTATAATCAATGAATATCAAGATGTTACAATCACAAAATAAACAAGAGAATTAGGCGAAGTGGACTATGATAACAAAAGAGAATAAATGAAAGGCTTACCCTTATGCTGGGCTCACCACAAAACACCAGAAGGAGGGATCTCCAGACAAGATCCTTTACCTCTGGTAGCCAGCTCTTAAATAGGTCTAGGAGGGGTGGAGCCTGGCTCCATCCCTTCCAGCAGCACAGGTGAAGTGCCTTCAGCTGTGCTCCTCTGGCTGACTCATGGCTCGCCTCAGGTGATCAATCAGAGGTTCAGGCTGTGACTCAGTAGTTCCCATACTCATCCCATTGAAAATGAGACAGAGGAGGAGGGAGAGAGGTTTTGTGTTTGTCTGTCTGTGTGTATGTATACATAATAAAAGGTAAAATATATACAAATGAATTGAGGCCTATTTGTGGAATTTTTTATTTAAAAAAATAAATAATAACATCCTTATGCTTGAAGGGAAAAAAAAAAAAAGGACCTAATTTGATGCAGCTTTTTACAATAATATCCACAGAGATCAAATACTCGTAGATCAGAGCAACTACACATTGCTAGACTGGTTGAGCCAGCAATACAATGCCTGTTCCTTCCCTTATGAGTCTACAAAGAAAATGGGAGAACATGAAGGATGCTATAAAGTGAGCAGATAGTATGAAGAAATAAGAAGACAAAATTTTCAGTTTTCAGAACTAAATTTTGGAGAGACAAAATAAAGATCTCTTGCGCAACTGTAATGTGTGTTGGGGAAAAAATCCTCTTGAAACCACAGGACTTTTTTCCTGTCAGAAACCTTTTAATAAATACGTATATTAAAAAAAAAAAAAAAAAAAAAAAACATTCCTAAGTCTGGAAAAAACCATTAACATTTAAACTTTCTAAACATACATCATCGTCTACCTCCACCCCATTCCTCCAGTGCAGAGCACCTGCTTTTGCTTTGTCCAGCTCTGGCTGTGTATTAAAGCTTCTGGGTTTTCCTAGAGAAGGAATGTGTCTTCTGAAGTCAGCATGGAGTTTGGTAGAGAAAACTAATCTCTGAGAATCACAGAGAGGGCAAACTGATTACCTAAATCACTAAGTAGTGTGGTTGCTTAAAGTCTGAGTCATTTTCTTAGTGTTTTGTGGGATTTTCTTGTTCGTTAACTTGTTTTTAATTTTCTCTAAGTTTCATTAAATAAGCTCCTCACCTCTCACTGTGAGTTTGCAAAAGGGATGAGCTACTGGAAATGGAACAAATGGAAATGGCGAAGTCAATGGAGTGAGCTTTGCTGTGATGACAATTCATGCTGCCTCTCTTCCTATCCTAGCCAAGCACAGTGAAAATCAAGTAAAGTAAAGGTATGAAACAGAAAAGCATCTCACAGCAGTGACTGAAAGAAACATTCATGAAGAAGTGAATTTCAGAAGCAACCTGTGTGGACCGCAGTCCTCTCCTAGTACTGCCTTATATAAACTCTGAAGTAGGAGCGTGCAGATGTGTATATACACCTGGGAAAGAGTGACTGAAATGTTGTGCAGCAGAAAAAATCTGGGTACTCTGCTGGTTGACAGCTGGCTAAACATGAGCCAGCCCAGTGACTAGATTGCCAAGAAGGCCAGCTCTGTCCTGGTTGTATCAGAAGTAGTGCAGTTAGCAGAAGAAAGGAGGTGATCATCCCTCTCTACTCACCCCTGGTGAGAGTGTATCTTGAGTGCTGTGTTCAGTTGGGAGCACCTCACTACAAGAAGGATACTGTGTTGCTTGACTACGTGGAGAGAACGTCAACAAAACTGGTGAAAGGACTCAAAAACAAGTGAATGAGAAGCTGCTGAAGGGGCTGTTTTGTCTGGAGGAGGCTGATAACTGCTTGAAATGAGGTCATGGTGAAGAGGAAGCTTGGTCTCTTTTCACAGATGATAAATGAAAGAAGTGAGGAAATGAGCTCAAGTAGCACTAGCAGAGTTTTTCATTGGATATCAGGAAGAATTTGTCATAGAAAGGATGGCTAAGCACTGGAAGAGGCTGCTTTTTGTGTTTTGTATTTTCTGTAGAAATAAATAGGAGGCATTCATTTTAGACCAATCAGCACAGCTTGCTCTTTTCTTTCTTCCTATTTATGAAGATGTCCTTACAAATTAATTCAGTATTCTTTATTTCCTATTATTTAACTGCAAAAATAAGGTTTTTTTCTCATTCTGCTGTACTGTGTATCTTGTGTACACACACCTTTCTTATACAAAGCAAGAGCACAGCTCTGGAGCACAACTGTCTCCTCCTTCAGATTTGTAATGAGCCAACTGTTTTCCCTCCACTATCTAAACCACTGCTCTCCAACATGACTATCATTCTCTACCCTAGAGCTGTATTCTAGTAACACATGCAGTGCGGATGCCCTGATATGGGCAATATCTCATGTGCCTGGCTTTGGAGCTCCTTTTTAAGTGAAATGATAAACTGCAGTAATTTTCAATGATGAATTTCCATTAGACTAATCATAGCAGATTAGTTTTGTTTGTTTTTCCCAATATCCATTCCACTTCTAAAAAGCACTTATGCCAGTAAGTAGCAACATGACTTCGTTCATTGTTTTCAATGGGACTACATATGCCTGAAATAGATGCAGAAGCCCTTAACTACAGCAACTTAAATTACAAGGTCAGTACTACCATCAAAGCCCCATATTTCATTTAAAATGTGTTTGTAACTGATTCTTTCACTGAAGGACTAGCATTTTCTGGAGCAAGGGACAAATATCCATGCAATTTCTAAATACGTTTCAATTTCTGATCATCAACAAAGAAAAAAGCTCGACTGGAGGAAATTCTTCTACGAAAGTATTTCCTTACTTCCAACCTCTCAAATTACTGCTTTACAAAATAGGCAGCAACATGACATACGTCACCCTTCCCTATACTACTCCTTCACAGTGTCCATATACATTCCATCAGATGTGCTGAGCCAGGCACAGCATCACAATGCAAGCTGATACTGTTGCAAAAGAAAGACAAAAAAATGAATATTGGTAGAAGCACTAAAAAAGTATAGTGGCAGTCAGTGTATTGGCATTCACATTTCCTTATATGTGTAAAATAAATACAAAATATAAAAACTGGCCCAGATAAAGTTAATAAAATAACTATCATAGATTTCAATACAGCTAAGAATGCAAGCAATGTTTATATTACTATGAAAGGAAGATCATATCCAAACTTGAAGAGCTATTCTATTGTTAGAATTTAAAAGACAGAAGATGCATGATGGGTTCTTTTGCTGCCTCTAACCAATAATCTTAACAATTGCTAGAAACTGAAATGAAGGTTAAAAGCATCTAACAACTTTTTTTACTTTACTTTCAATAATGCCCATACTTTATCAAGCCTCAAAGTCAAGTGCATTTTTTTATGTTGTACTGTACTACACTTACATTACCTGAACTTTAATTCTCATACTGTGCTAACAGTATGCCAACAGTAATGGTGTCATTACACATTTTCCTTGTAATTTTATGTACAAATCACAAAAAATTTATGCTATATCCTACTGTTTCCTTTGGTGGCATTCACATGTCATCCTGTATTCTCTGTATGAACTTAGCATCATAACTGAAATTGCAGATTAAGATTTCTTCTATGGTAAGATTTTCTGATATTATTTACCATAACCATTTTCAAGAAAACAAAGAAATGGAAAACAAGTTCTTGTTTGATCTTGTCCCCAGGCATAATTTTTTTTTACCCCAACTCCAAATGTTTTATGGCCATTGTGTAAAACCATCACCTCGCTTTGTGGGTAATTAAGTCATTACAATAACACACTATGTTACTGCGTACCAAAGCAAAAATGCCTGACTTCTATCAGGAAACTATAAAAGGCCAGATGTTTCTAAGAGTTCAGGCAGAATCACAGAGCTATCGCTAATCACCACGTTTGTTTGTGTAGGAGAAATTGAACCCATGAAGTCAATGTGAAATTTCCTATATAGTTCATCCAACTTCATAAATTAAGTTGCAGCTTATCTTTTAGGACCTGAAGTGATAGGTTTCCTAAAATAAAAAATAAATAAAAAAATTAAAAAAAAAGGAAAAGAAAAAAGAAAACAAAAAGGAAAGAAAAAAGAGAAATCAGAAGTATCTGTGAAGCATCTGACTTTCGAGTCAGTCATATCAAATCTGTGTACTGCCAGATCATCAAGACAAAGATTCAGTGAAAAAATGCAAACCTGGGCATGAAATCAATTGTGTTTCAGCCCATCTATTCAGGACACAGGATATGGATTGATAGACTGTGTTTCAGCTTCATACTTTTAAGCCAACAGTACGACAGCTGTCAGAGACCAATGATATTTGTTTTGGCAGAAACCTAGAGTGATTTGGACCAGTAATTTTTGAACCAATATTAAACTTAGACAAAGACTGAAAGTTTTTGAACCTATCTGAATCAGAGAAATAAGATCACACATAAGGTTATTAATTTGCATTCTAAGGTCTCAGTGTTTGTAATTAAAACTCTAGAAGTAGATTATTATTGTCTAGAAAGTTATGTTTTTGCTTTTGTTGTTGAAACTATTCTGTTATTTACAGATATGTACGTTTACACTAGGGAAACAATTTATTTAGTTTCTCAAATACTTTGGGTTAAGTTCAGCAGAACTTATGAAACAAGTTAACAAACAACATGGTAATAAGTAAATATCTTAAATATAAGAGAAAATGGGAAGAAGGGGAAAGGGACACTACGACAGCAGCCGCTTCTCAAAAAGATGCAATATACTTCCCAAAACAGAGCTCTGAAATAGTCTCTAAGAAGCCATTTATTTTCATAAATATGTGTTTAGTTGCTAAAACACAGTATTTTCCTATGACTAAAAAGCATTAACTACTTTAGCTTATTTTATGAAGTAAATAATTCCATGTGTACCAAAATATTAAACCTACAAACATACAGTTGAGTTAATCTCCTATAATTAATTCAAGAATATGAAATTAATTCAGGAATGCTAAAATTATTTATGTTCCTTTTGTTTCCCATATGTGTTTTTTATTGATTAGTGGAAGGAAGAGAAGGTTTGTTTTCACTCAGATAATGTAACAATTTGGAAAGAACCATCAAATACTCATTGCTGATTATGGATATGGTGACAAACGTACCGTGTCATTCCAAGACATATTTTACTCTGATAATCCCCCAAAAGACCAGCTAAGGGACTGATAGACAGTTTTCTTCACACACATCATCAGATCATCTGACATGATTTTCTGGATATCATGGTCCATTAAATTCTATTAAAAGATTCCTGCTTTGATCCCAGTAACATGATTTTATTTAAATCGTATTTTCCAAAAAGATATACCTAATATTTCTTTCTGGTCCATTTATTTCCATCATTTATCTTCACTCTTGAAAAAAAAGTAAATGCTCACTTTATAATCCAAATTTGCCTGTGGTATGTATATACATATGTGTGTGTGTGTGTTTGCTGTGGTTTTTGTGAGAACCCCTAGAAGCACAGTATTTTTTTTCCTGCACAAGTACTGTGAAATACTTCTTAAGCTTCTCTAGATTTTTTCTCTAATCTTTGAATCATTTAGGCAGCTTGCTGTGTTAACATGTCCAGTTTTCCAACACCCAGTCAACAATGTGAACATTAGGTATTTGCAGAGAGCATCTGGTTCCAGGGACACTTAGTTTAGAGCCATTAATCATATATTTGTTCCCGTTGTTCCTCTCTTTGTGTGATTAAAAACAATTTGAGTTTTTCTGCACAGCTAAGTTGTTTCTCCAGTGCATCCCTTCAAGTCATCCTGTTGCTTTTTTATCCAAGGTTACAAGCCACCAATCTATAAGCATCAGCAGCAGTGATTATATACATTTATTTGAGGACTGCTCGAAAAGCAATGCCTCCTATTTTATTGTGTTGACTTACAATGTCATGCAGGGTCTTGTTCATCACTGCTGAAAATGTGCAGCTAATGGTGGTGACTACTTTTGAAAAACTAGCATTTTTAGGTGAGAATTTTCTCTATCAAATAGTGTTGTTGTACTCTTTGTAGCTGTTGTTCCGTGGGAATAAACAGGAGGCATTACATTCAGAGTGACCTACATAAAAGATTGCATGAAAGTGTACTGAAATGTAGTTCTTTTAGGAATGATAGATCACACTATGCTATGTACTACAGACTTATCTTTTTTTACTACTTATAACTGCCTTTCTAAGCACTGCAGAGCTTCCTGTATGAATACCTCCACTTCCCTCAAAAATAAAATAGCATTAGTCACCAAATCAACAGCACCATTCTTCTGTGATAGAATTTCTGAACAGCAAATCCTGAATTCAGAAATCTTGAGACCTTGTGATACAGAAGAGAAGAAACTTTGCTGTTTATAACTGCACCTGGATTGCAGGAACTCCTGTGATGTCAGGTACAAGAATGTCACAAAGTAAATTTTGACAATAGGCAAGAGCTCTTGTTTGTCTGCTGTTTTTGAGCATGAACTTAGTAGTAAACAGCAGCCACTCATGGAGCCTTTTCCCTAGCCAGATTGCCATTTCTGAATTCTAACCAAATCAAAGACTCTTGTAATCTAATAATAGATACCATTGGGGAAGATCAGATTTTGACTTCTTCTGTATTATGATGTTCCAGCCTTTGTAGATGTCAGACTAGAGCAGGAACTATGAACTCTCAGCCTAATTCCTAGTAAGACCAAAAGCATACTTTTACTTTGTCTAAGCATACATTCACTTTTTGCTCTTCTCATACTATGCAATACTATTAATATATATACATATTAATATATACATATATATATACTATTAATATATACATATAATACTATGTAATACTACATACCACCTGGAATGCACAAGAAAATCAGTGTGTTTTGCCTTATTTTTACATGAGTTCTCTTCTGCTTACTTTGCATATGCTGCCATATTCTCCCTAATGTATGAAGCCTTTTATCAATCAGTCACTAATCCTCCAAGGCGGTTATCAATGGCTGGAATAAGAAGTTAAGGCCCAAGCAGTAGTGAGGTCCTTCAGTACAGATGGACTAAATGCCCTGGGCAGAACTCAGGGTGAACACTGAAAGGCACATACATGGTTACCTACAACCTTTTCTGTCCTTTTGAATGTGATACTCAGAGGTTTCTCTGCTTGCCCACCAGATATCATATTAAGAAGGAAGACAAAGTCAGCAAATCATTATAAGATTGAGATGAGGCTATAGCACAGGAACCACCTGGAAGGCCAACTGTGTTCTGGGCTACATTAAAAAAGGGGCAGTCAGCAGGGAGAGGGAAGTGATTGTCCCCCTCTACTCAGCTTTTGAGAGGCCCCATCTGCAGTACTGCATCCAGGCCTGGGGCCTCCAGTACAGGAAGGATGTGGAGCTCTTGGAGTGGGTCCAGAGGAGGGTCACTAAGATGATCAGAGGGCTGGAGCACCTCTCCTAAGAGGAAAGGTTGAGAGAATTGGGCTTGTTTATCTTGGAAAAGAGAAGGTTCCAGGGAGACCTCATTGTGTCCTTCTGCTACTTGAAAGGAGCATATAAACAGTAGAGGGAATGGCTCTTTATCATTGGGTGGATAATGACAGAACAAGGGGGAATTATTTTAAGCTGAGACAAGGGATGTTTAGGTGAGATATTAGGAGGAAGTTTCACACAGAGGGTGGTGACACACAAACAGGTTGCCTGAGGAGGTTGTGGATGCCCCATCCCTGGAAGCATTCAAGACCAGGCTGGATGTGGCTTTGGGCAGCCTGGTCTGGTGGTTAGCGACCCTGCACATAGCAGGGGGGTTGCAACTGGATGATCATTGTGGTCCTTTTCAACCCAGACAATTCTATGATTCTGTGAAATTCCTGAACATTGACCTTAAGCAACCAGTGGCCTTCTTCCTTCCATGCTCATTTGGCAGCCAGTGGGGTGTGATGCTGATGGAGCTTGGCCACAGACTTGAGAAGCCCAGTCCACAGTACTCAATTATATGAAATAGTCTGCCTTGCACATTATACTTAAATGTATTTCATTCTTTGCCTATAAAATGCCTCACATACATATGGAATAATAAAAGTAGTAATACTATTTATGCTTCTGTTAATGGAAAAGTTGCTATTTGCTACTTATCCTAGCCCCTACTAATGGAACCATGTCCTGGTCTGGCTTCAGCCTGGTCCCATCCCCAGGGAGGTGCCTGAGGCCTGGGACTGGGACTGCTCCTGTGCCCCTAGGTGCTTGCTGCTGGTAGAGCAGAGGTAGGAGCTGCTAGCCAGGCTCTGCCATGGGAGATCCTATCCAGAACCCACAAGCAGCTCCTGGTACCATGAGTGCCCTGACAGTCCTTTCTCACACAACTGCACTTCTGCTTTGACTCTGGCTGTTGCCTTGTCCCTTACTGGCAATTGCAGACCATTTTTCTCTTGGTATCTGTTACAATTCTGCCAAGCAGTGTTCTTTAACACATACTTACCCCATTCTCCCAAAGGAAACAGTTTCATTCATCTTTATATAGAGTTATCTTAAAGTAAAGAAACACAAAGCCAAAACTTACCACAAGAACAACACTTGGCAGTGACGGAGATGATTTTGTAATTACTAGAGAATACTTTCAAGTTGTGACTTACAAAGCAGAGACAACCAGCAGAAAGTAAGGAGGGGAATGCTGTGTTTCTCAAGAGAAAAGTGAGGAGTGGACCTGGAGTGGTCTCAGAAAATGGGGAGTGTTGACTGCTTACAAAGCACACTTTGTTCACTGTGACTGATTGCACAGTGTCATCATCTGGATTAGGTGAGCAGGAATGCAAGACTGGCCTAAAAGCTCTTTAGTCACTTTGGAAAAAATGCACATAATGATGAATATTAACCACACATCTCTGGAAACTTTTTTCCAGCATCCTCAGATTACTTGAATTGTAGACTTTCGAGCAAATTGTGGTCCTTGCATGATTATCCCAATGCATTCCAGACAATGCTTGTGTTTATAATTTATTGTTAGATAAAAAGGGAGCTACAGATTCAGACCAATAGTCTTGAAATCCTCTAATAGTAGGGAAGAAAGAACGAAAGTTTATAGATTAATTGGAATGGCTCTTTCCTGTTCAGATGTAAATATCTCAAGCTCCTATTGCCCTTTGGCAACTTTAAATCTTGCTCCAGAGAAACATATTCCCTCCTTGTTTTGCAGTACCTGGTTGTCATGAAAGAAGGCCTCACAAACAGCCCTCTCAGTTTCAGTTACCCAGAAGCCAAGAAAAGACCTCTGAGCATTCAAAATATGTGGAAGTATCCTACTATTTCTGTGCAGAGTTAGTTTTCACAATGAGGGAAGTGTTATCAGGGCCAGTCAAAGGGCCACAGCACCTCAATACAGAGCCAGGTCTGGAGGTATGTGGTAGATAGACGAAGGATTAACAGGAAGACAGAAAAAAGGATGTTAAAGAAGTTAAAGGATGAGTATTTAGGCAAGTCATCCTGCATGCTTGCAAGATTATTGAGTGATAAACAGTAAAATGATCTAAGGAACCATGAAACCCAAATGTTAATACTGGAAATCATTTCCAGGCACATAAAAGAGAAGAAAATCTTCAGAGCGGAACATGATTTGCCAAAGAGAAGTCATGTTGAAATATAAAAACTGATAAGTTTCTATAATGAAATACCCAGCCTGATATATGAAGGGAGAGCACTGGATATCATCTTCCTAGACGTCCGTAAGGCTTTTGACGCTTCCACCCACAAGAACATGTTGAAGTATGGGCTGGATGAACAGACTATGAGGTGGACTGAAAATGGACTGAATGGCTAGACCCAGAGCATTAGAGTTCAGTAGCATAAGGTCTATCTGGAAACCAATAATGAAAGGAGTACCACGGGATAAATGCTGGGTTTTATTTTTTTTTTAAGATCTTTATTAACTGAGGGGAGTGGCTGACTTGTCAGAGAGCCATGCAGCCAGCCAGGGAGACCTTGCCAGGCTAGAGAGCTGTGCCAATGAAAAAATTGTGAAGTTCAGCAAGGAGAAGTAAAAAGTCTGCATCTGAGGAGGAACAACACCATGCATCAGTACAGCACACGCTGGCAGGTATTCACCTGGAAAACAGCTTTGTGGCAAGGGCCTAGGATGCCTGGCAGACAACAACCAATGTGCCCTTGCCACTAAGAAGTCTAGTGGTATTCTCGGCTGCATTAGGCAAAGTATTGCCAGCAGGTCAAGAAAGGTGTACTTTCTACTCAGTATTAATGAGGATGTATCTGGAATACTGTGCCCAATTCTGGGCCCCCCAGTACAAGTTCCCATCACCTTCATTCAGCACCTGATCTCCCATGCAGAAAAATAACTGAATCTTCATGCCAAAACTAAAGCATACAAAAGGAGTGAGGAAGTGATCAGTGGAGCTGCAGTCCATGTTTTATTGCAATAACTGTTTATTAGTCATTTGAGAAGCCAAATATTTTATGACATGCACAAATAAATGGCACTCAGTACAGGGTATTCAAGATCTAAAATAAGCCTTCTGATTCCACTGTGGGAAGAAATTCTTACATTTTGTCACTTCTGAATGAATGTCAATCCTTAAGGCTAGTTGATGTTCTGCCTCAGTGTTCCAGGTAAAAGAGTACCAAAACTTCTGTAAATATGTGCAACAAATGCCCAGAATCAGAACCATCTACAGTGGTGTTGGTACAGTAGAAACTTAGATGAACAGACTGAGAAGAACACAGATGTGTTCTCGGGATACTATTGAGTAATGAAATGATGACAGATCTACAAGATATAAAAGTAGAATTAATTAAACTATTGCTCAGACTAAGAAAATTCCACATAATGGACAACCAGCAGAGCCATTACAAAGTGATAAATGAAACAGTAAGGCTGATGTCAATGCTCTTTCCATAGTTTAAATATTCAACTTCATAAGTAATATTCTGGTAATATTGCAACATGAGAGGTATAATGCATCATGTCACTAAGAGATAGTCATTCTAGAGTTCATCAAGAAAAAAGAGGTAACTGTTTCCTTAGATCAAGACTTTTGCAGGGAGCATATGTGAATAAGAACTCATAAAACTGAATTCTTAGCCTTCTTGTTCAACTCATCTGATGTTATTATGCAAGCTCTTTCTAGTGAAGTTTGTGGTTTGATGATAAATTTCCCAATATTACTTTTTTATTGTTGCTACTAAGCTATCCACAAAAGAAAAATTTAAAGCATTTTTATTTTCTCTGTGCTTGCAACAAATACACCATAGAAATCTTTCATTTAAGAAAAGATGAGCGTTATAAGATCTGTTCATGTAGGTCAAGGGAGTGGGACTTATCTCCTAACTTAAATGTCTTAAAGTGAATGCCTAGACTGATTATATGCATGAAAGAAGAAGTGGTGCTTCCAAAGGACAACTGTCTTCACTTACATTAGGACAGGTTGAATAATCTCAAGATATTTGTCTGTTGCATTGTCAGTATGGGGATCCTATACAAGTAGTTGGGGCCAGATATTTGATTTTTAAATGGCTAAGTAATCCCAACTGAATATCTGTCAGTTATATGAAACACCAGGTCATGCTTGTGTTGGTATGTATGTAAAAGCTGCCATCCACAAAATGTTCCAAGATATTCTTGTTTTCTCTTTCATCTACTCTCTCTGAGTACAGTCATTTCATATGTTCTATACTCTGCCTCTCTCCTTCCTTTATCTTTTCTGCCCTGAACTTAAATTATAGTTGAATGTTGTCCTCCATCTTCTGCTTTTCCCTTCTTCAAAGATCTTTAATTATAGTTAAATCCAGTGCAGTATCTTCTTACTCAACAGTTCTGATCTCTATGTGTGTTATAAATTATATTTGCTTACTTTGCTGACCAATACATGTCTTATCACTCCGGGAAAGATTACTCAAAGGTTTTACAGGTCTGTAAGAATAGTGAACCAATTTTCCAGTAATAACCCATGGAATTACTATAAATGATGGTATGAAAAGAAGTTCCCTTAAGTTTGTTTGTTTGTTTGTTTGTTTTCCCCCAGAAACTAGGAAGCAGAAATAAAAAGAAATGAGGTAAAAGGGGGCTGTAAAATATCAATTTGAAATGCAGTTTTTCTCTCAGGAACAGCATAGGGACTTAAAAGGAGCAAACAAGCTCATCAACATTGTTCCTGTATTTTATCTTAGCTATTTGGGCTACAATGCAATTTTGTATGTCTTTATTAACGTACATACACTCGCTGAGGTCCATACCACTATTCATATTCCTGCATTTAACAATGTCTTGGTTTCAGCTGGGATAGAATTAATCTTCATCATGGTAGCTGGTATGGTACTATGTTTTGGATTTAGAAGGAAAATAAGCTTCATAACATACCACATTTTAGGTGTTGCTGAGCAGTGCGTACACTAAGTCAAGAATACTTCACCTTTTCATGATGCCCCACCAGCGAGGAGATGTAGGTACACAAAAATCTGGGAGAACATAGAGCCAGAACAGCTGAGCCAAACTGGACAAGGGTATGTCTCATACTGTATGGAATTATGCTGAACAACAAAATGGGGGGTTTGGCCATATGGGCTACCATGCTTGAGCACTGACTGAGCATCATTTAGCAGATGGTGAGCATTTTTGTTCAGCACTTGTTTTGTATATTCTTTTCTTCCCCCCCCCCCCCCCCCCCTTTCTTTTCCTTCCTATTATCCTATTTCCTTCCTATTATTATAATAGGAATATTCCTATTATTATATATTCCTATAATCTCTATCATCCATTATCCTATTATCTCCTATTATCCATTATCTTCATAATTCTCTCCCCATTCCACTGTGGTGAGAGTGACTGAATAACTGTGTGGTGTTTAGCTGACTGCCAGGTTAAATCACAACAAAAACACTTCAGAGATCATGCTTTCATTCTGTATTTTTGCTGATGCCTAGTACAAGATGTTCTGATCCCTTCAAGGATTGCCATCTGATGAGATAAATGAATGATCACTCCCCAGTATTTTTCAGTTAAGAGGGAAGGATTTTCCCTCTACAGTAACTGGCTAGTAGATTTGATTTGGTGTGACTTGTGGTGATTATTAATTCAGTAAACAAAAGGGAAACATGAAGAATTTTGGTAGTAGATACATACAGGGAAAGCCAGATGTACAAGGCAGCTAGTGTCACAAGGGAAGTGAAAAGGCATTTCAACTGGTACCACTCACAGATAATCAAATTAGTTTCTTCTAATGTTTGAGTCTACTAATCCATGACAGACGTCAGCTATTCTGCTTAATTTCACTATCAGCAAAGCTAAATATTTTTGGGAAGGGATTCACAGAACAGAGGAACAAAAAATTGCTTGGAAATATTATGAAACTAGAAAACTAAAAAAAAACAAAAATAAATAAAAAAAATTATATGATTCTCAGGCATGTGTAATGTGTTCAAGGATAAGATCAAAAAAAAAGAGCCTGTAAGCATAGAAATTATCACTGAAATTCCTGACTTCACCCTTTCTAGCTTCCTGAGGTGACTAAAGGCTATGGATGCCTGCATATTTTTCATGGAGCTATCTTGAACATCTCAAATTGTGCAGCTTTCCCCATGCAGAAGAGCTTCCTTTTTTGGCTTGGATTGAGCACTGAGGCAGCTCTCTTACTTTAGGAGCTAGACAAGCCAGCCAAGTGGCCTAACACCTACCTCCCCAGAGCTATCTCATCAATGCACAATGACAGAGGCAAATCCAGAGGACTACACGTGAGATGGCAGGGTAGCCACAGACATTTTGAATGCAGAACATGGTTGGAAGAGGAGATAATGGGTATTCCTTTGTCTAAGACTGTCCCCATATATGGAGAGGCCCATCTTCCTTCCACTCACCAGGGATTCATATTAGCATCTGTTTTGAAAGAGACTGCTGTGACCAGCTGAGCTCATAAATATCATAAATATCTAAGGTGTGGGGGGCAGAATGGCGAGGCCGGACTCTTTTCAGTGGTGAGTGGAGACAGGACAAGGGGAAATGGCCGGAAACTGCAGCATAGGAAGTTCCGCACAAACATGCGCAAGAACTTCTTTACAGTGAGGTGACGGAGCACTGGAACAGGCTGCCCAGGGAGGTGGTGGAGTCTCCTTCTCTGGAGATGTTCAAGACCTGCCTGGATGCCTACCTGTGCTACCTGGTGTAGGGAACCTGCTTTGGCAGGGGGGTTGGACTCGATGATCTCTGGAGGTCCCTTCCAACCCCTACAATTCTGTGATTCTGTGATTCAGTCATTTTGATATCTGTAGGGATGCTCCCTAGAATTGCTATTGAAACCTCTGAGAATCAATTCTGAGACCAAGGAAAGAAGATAGAAGTGTCTAGGCTATTAGAATTGAAAGTAGACAGTAGAGCTAGACTATTCTAAGTCTAGCATGGCCAGGGGAAATCATAATGGAAATGCGCTGATAAGTTTTGGAAGGAAGATAAGTGAGCTCAGTCAAAATTTTACCTTTGCTTGATTGTTGTAAAGACAGATTGTTACTGGTATCCCTAAGATATTTTTTCAGTGTGCTTAATCCAGACAATCTTTTCAAGGAGGAATAACAAATACAAGTAAAATTGATACTATCTAGGTAATAAAACAAGATTGCCAGTTAAAACTGGGAAGAAGCTGACAGAATGAGGTCCTACATTTAACGTGTGCAGTGACGCCAAACAAATAGGCGGTTGACATTTCAGAAATAACGAATGCATTACACATCTGGCCTTGAAGAATTCTTCCTGAATATATTTTGGTCCAATGGTATCAGTTGATGTATCATCTGTTTTCTTTGGCTCTCTAGTGATGCTATCATCATGGAATGTGAACCATATTATTCTTATGAAATTAAATGTCACAGAAGTCAGATGCACTGGCTTGTATTTGATTTACCTACCAGTATAGCTACTCTTGGAGGGATGGTTATTAGCCATGACTAAAGTGCTAGCAGTAAATAAATATAATGGTAACTTAAGTAATGCCTTTCTTGATAAAGAATATGGGAAAAGAAAATTCTATGATTAAAATGAGATCTCACTCTTATCTGTATTACAATTATTCTGTTTTGATTGTTAGTTTTCTGTATTTCTCCTGCTTCCACTCTGTGACATTTGTCTGGGATTGCATTTGCATGTGTGAATCAGATAAATTATAGCAGTGCAAAACTTCTATTTCAAATCTGCAAAACTGATACTGTTTTGTAAGTTCTCAGCGTACATTTTTATCGCAGCATCAATCAAAATAAAATATTGCATGATTTTGTTAAATTAAAAAAAGAAAAGCCTAAATGCACAGAAGGCACCTCATCGGGAATATTCATAGGTATTCATGTATCTTTTATTTCCAGGCAAACTGGAATTGTAGGTACATATGAGGCATGCTCATGGATCATTTACAATTTAAGAAAGGCAAAGTTATTTCTAATACTGAAATGTGAGATTATATGTGAACAAAGTACTTTGAGTCTGATACCACTTTAGAATAAAACCAGTTAAAAAAAGTATCTGTTGTACTGCTTGTAAGACTGAGTAATGAACTGGAAAGCTAAGGATAAAAAAGTATAGTTACTTTTAAGTTAACTATGGGTTATACACCTCAGGGTTGGTTTTTGTTTTCTTTTTTTTTCTTGTTTGTTTGTTTTGGTTTGGTTTGTTCTTTTTTTGTTTGTTTGTTTGTTTTTTTTGTTTTTTTTGTTTGTTTTTTTGTTTGTTTGTTTGTTTTAGTATAGATATATCTATATCTATAAAAAGCTAAAATGAGTTCATATTTTGAATTAGCCAATAGATACTTAACTCAAAAATTAACAAATATTTCAGTCCTGGTGCCAGTCATTATAAAAATGCCATTTTGCTCAGAAGGGTTAAAGATTTAGGACTCTATACATTTGGTCTAATAAATGAATAACAGCCTTGATCCAAAGTAAAGGTAGCTGAGCCTAAAATCCTGCTGCAACAGTGGCCATCAGCAAGCAAACAAGAGTAAAAGCAAGGTAAACATACATGACAGTTTCCCTGCTCCAATACTATGTAGATTTTCATCAAGGGTCTGATTACAGACTTCTTCAGACAACAGTTATTATGCAAGTTTAGTAATTCTCAGTGGATATATCTTTCAAATATGTGTCCTATCTCTGTTCCACAGGTCTGTTAATCATTTCACAAGGAAATGTCTCTACTTGCTCAAATTCAAGCAGCTCCTACAAACTTCATTTGATATCCCTCCTTATTATAGTGGAAAAGACAGTGAAACAGCCGTTCTTCCATCTGTCTTATGTGAACTGCTCATTATTTTTAGATCTTTGAAACATTTCCCCAAAACTAAAGTGACTATATTCGCTTTGTTAGTCCTACCTTTCATCTTAGAATATTTTAGGTTGTAAGGGACATTTAGAATTCATGAAGTCTGACCTCCTGCTCGAAGCAACGCCACCTTCAAGTTTAAATTCAGTGAGATTCACTTAAGTTCTCCAATAGAGAAGTTTTTGCAGCTTTCCATCTAATTTCTGAGAAGGAAATCCAAGTCTGTCACGGCCCACCTATATTTCCTGATCCAAACTGCAGGTTCTGACCTGATACCTAACAGGTGGGATTGGTCTAAACAGTAGTATCTATCCAAAAAATGTAGTGGCTTATGAAAAGTAGTTCTCAAGCATACCCTGTAGTCAAGAACGAGAAGAGCACCTCAGGGTGTGATTTATCCCATGTAGTCAAGAGATCTCTTGTCATGTGCTGAACTGCACTCTGTTTCCCACGTTGGTTTCTAGGAGGAGCCTGATCTCATAAATTTTCTAAAAGAAAAGAATCAGATGAAAAAAGTTCCAACAAAAGTCCTCAGCTAGGAACAGCTAAAAGACAGTATTACAACTGAAAATTCCACAGCAGACCCTTCTTCAAAAATTTTATTTCTACCGTGCTCAGTGTGAACTCACTGCTGAGAATGCTGAGAATGTACATGCACTTCAAAAGGATGCTGTAAAAAAAAAAATAATATGTGATATATCTAGTATAAGGGAAGGAAAATTATGACCCAGGAAAATTATGGAAGCCAGGATCTATCTGTATCTGGCTGATTTGCTATTCTGTGTTTTCTGAGAATGAGCTGAGTATTTTCCATTTTTGAGATGTTCAGTCTACAAGTTAATTAAGTAATTTCAACTACTATAAAACAAAGTTAGAAATTCCACCCTCCTGGTCCAAATCCCAGCAGAGATCAGGTTGTTAAGTACCCATGTAACATGAAAGTGTCATTCAACTGCTAAAAGTTTCATCCAGCTTCCACTCACTTCACAAAAATTTACAGTTAAGAATAACAAAATGTTCCGTAGATTTATGATGTGACAATTTATCTAGATCTCAAACCAAAAATAATTAGCTTATTTTGTAACCAGTGCACAAAGGAAAATTCTAAATTCAAATATTTTTAGTATAATTCTACAGAAAACATTTGATCATGTATTTTACAACCACAGCTCTCTATAGCTACAAAATATGTCTTGCACTCATCTTTCTTTCATTATTCAATTGATTAAAATGTTGTATAAAAAATCATTTGGAGCCCATTCAGTTTTACACATCTATGTATATATCACCCATTGGGTAAATAGTAAGTAGTTTTGAACATGAACCTGGTCTCATTCAGTTTAGATTGTTTCAGGTCTTAATCATGCTCACACCAGCTGAATCTGCCAGGCCATTTTTGGACAAGAGTGTTTTTGTTGTTTTTGTTGTTGTTTTTAATCTGGGATGTCTTTAGAAGCTCTACCAATGAAACACAGAATAACTTGCAACATCCACTTTGGAAGTTAAGAATTCACCCAAATTTACTCCTAATTTTCTTCTGTAAAGACAAATGTAAAGTCATCTGCTGCTTGCCACGCTGACTGCATCAAAAAAATGGTACTTCAGCAGAGGTTGAATTTGAAGGTCTGAGTTTCTGTGTTGTCAGCAGGAAAAATGGAGGAACTGACAAATTTTATTGAAACCATCAACTTGGAGGCTCTGGGATGGAATGCTGGAATTACATTTATTGTGCAGCCTTAATTACTGACTATTCCTTACACAACATTGCAAACCTTCCTTAGATATTGATTATTTAGTTTTGGTCTTTGTAAAGCCTTGGGGATGATAATTTCAGCTGGTGCCTTCACTACATCCTATATACCTAGTGATACTTTTTTTCTTTTATATTTTGTTTTGGAGATTTTTTTAGTCACTTAACTGCTTGTGTGTTGTGTCTCAACCCCAATAGACAGCTAAGCAACAAACTCTCCCTCCCTAAACTGGAATAGAGTTAGAGAATTAATAGAGTGAAAACAAGAATAATTGTGGGTCCAGATAAATACGGTTTAATAAATAAAGCTTAAGCTGTATGTGCAAGCAAAGCAAAATAAGGAATTCATTCTCTTTCCCATCAGCAAACAGGTGTTCACCCATTTCCCATTCTGTGTGTGAGTTGTGGCATAAAACATTTGGACATTTTGACTCGGGTGGCCTGGCTGTGTCCCCTCTCAGTTCCTTGCGTGTCCTCATACTCCCTGCTGGCTGGGAAGAGTGGGAAACAGACGAAGACCTTGGCAGTATGTAAGCAGAGTTCAGCAATATGTTAAATATCATTGTGTTATCAACACTGCCTTCACCACATCCAATATATAGCATCAAATGAGCTACTATGAAGTAAATTGACTCTTTCCCTGCCTGGTTAGTTGTAGTAATGTGATTAGCAGAAAATCAGAAGTGTTAGAAGAATGACATAGTGACTAGCCTAAAGCATATTCATTCAAGACAATGGTAGTTCTCCTAAGGAAGCAGTCTTAGATTTGTACAATATGAAAGAAAGTAAAGACCTACTTTATTCCAGGAAACAAAATGGAAGATGCAAAAAAGTGAGCTGCAGAGCAAGAAATAATAATACACGTAAGCAGTCAAGACAAAGAGTGAAGTAAACTAAAAAGCAGCAGCTTGTACCATGTCCTGGCTATGTTTTTGAGAATGATTCCCAGATCTTTTCTCTGAGCCTTAAGTGGCAATATTGGATGAATCTGGGCATATCAGCCAGTGACTTGTGAATCCTATGCAAGTTTCCTGTATCACCCCAAAGAAAAACAATTTTATCTAGAATTATTTTTATTCTGAGCTATTTTTCAATTAATTACTGAACCTATACAATATGAAAGCCATTGCTTCAACAGTCTAACAAAATGAATGCCCTCCACATGAATGGTTTCAAGTTATATGCACAGGAGGCCTATAGGAAATCAAATACGTAGAAATGTACATAAGCTCTCATGATGTTAAGATCTGGCAGGCACCATGTGCTTTCGTTTAAAATAATAATAATAATAATAATAATAAAAGATCAAGTAATGAATGACAAGGGGAGGTTGTTTCCTTTACAGCCACTTTCTATGTATGGTGACTGAGTTTCATCTTACAGAAAAGGAAATGTTCATTTGAACAAATAAGAAGGAACACCTAATCCTTAGTGGTCTAGACAATGGTATCTTTAAACATATACTGTGTTTTATTTGCAGCATTCCCTGGTATTCTTCCAAGAAATGTAATTTCATGAAGATTCATCTCAGAAGACTGGCTATTCCCTCCCACCCATACATTCCGTATGCTGTTTTTTGGGGTTTTTATTTGGGGGGGTAGGGGGGGGGGCTGCCTGGGATTTCTGGTGTTTTGTTCTAGTGTTACCAGAACAAAACACAAATACAAGCCTCTATGTGTCCTCCACTAGCATTATTCTGAATGCTAGCAGGGTGAAACTGTTAACAATTACAGTTTGTTGACCTAATGGCCTATCAGGATGTGCTTTCATTCTGGTGGGATAACAGAGAAAGTGTTGCAGAGGTTCAGAAACATAGTTCTCAATTCGGAAACTTTTTTTCCCACACAATCACAAAAAGAAAACAAAGTCTAAGTTCAAGGAACAGAGGTTCTTTTGCATTGAAGGGTCATTTTGAAATGTTGACATGTCTGTTCAGATTCGCAGAGGTGTTTTTTATATATTGTAGTGCTCTGCAAAGGAAAGTAGATGAACAGATGATCTTGTGACTTTACTATAAAATTCCTATGCCTCTTCCCTTTGCTTAATTTGTCTTTGTGAAACAGATTCCACAGAAGAAAGGATTCTCCTTCTTCTCCCTCTCCTTCTCTCTCTCCTCTTTCCCCTTCTTCTTCTTCTTCTCCTTCTCCTTCTCCTTCTCTTTCTCCTTTTCCTTCTCCTTCTTCTCCTTCTCCTGTTTCTTCTCCTTGTTGGTTATTTAAAAGGAGATCTGAAATTAAATTTAGATACATCTTATGTGAGAAAAAAATATAAGAAGAAAATGTTGCTCCACAAGACTGAATTTATAAGTACTTCTGAGTGTACAACAGAACTGTGCTCAATAAATGTCACCAGTAAAATCTATCTTCTGTGTCCTGGGCATGTGTTACCTCTGAAAGGGAAATAAACCATTTTTCCTGTAGAGCATTGCTACTCTGAAGTAGGATCTGCTGCTTCATTTCCACAAATGGTGGAGAAAACCAAGAAAAAAAGTGATATAAAGTAGTAACAGGGGAGTACTGCCTGGATTCCCTGGTGACATTAACAGTCCTTGTGCTGCATTTTGGGTAAGTTTGAGTTTATACGAAATAAACATAAAATGCTAGCATTTTTTTCTAACCTCAATAAATTTATCTCCAAATGGAATGTGAGCTCAGTGGTATTACTGGATGACCTAGAAATAGAGAGTGCTAAAATTGCATGGAAATCAGGGTAGAAAAAAAAAAGCCATACAGTGTACTATATTCCTTCAAGAAGTATTTTTACTTCAGAAGACATTTCTTTATTATTAAAATGCATTTGCTGTGTGGGCCTTGAACAGATGCATGCTTTTCAAAACTTAATAAATCATTGACTGTGGTTTTCAAAAATGCTGTTCCACCCACTCTCTTGTTCAGAGAAGGCTGCAACAAATGACAGACCTTCCCTTTAAGGTTTTCTGATTCATAGTCTGTCAAAATAGTGGGTAAAGAAATTCCACAAACTGAGGATCTCTCTTAGATCCTTCTGATTTTATTGCTAAGTCTCAGATGCAGTAATGCAGTAAGAAAGTGTTGCACTTTCAGCAAGGAGTAGGCTTTATCAGCCAACATCTGTTACTTGAATTGGACACAGAAATGAATGAATGGCTAGAGAGCCAATTGACTAAAAAATATGTATATATATAAGCGTTTTGGAAGCTATTTTCCATTAAGGAAGCTGAATGCTGATGCATCAGATGAAAAGATGGTCCCTTTGCTCCCATGACTGTGTTATTTGTACACATGAAACAGCAAGTGTTTATAGGAACTACGGCAGAGGCATGTGATATAAAAGATCCTCTAGGAGTATTCATACGTTTAACCACAACAAATCAATTTTAGCATAATTAATTTTAACAGAGTGTAAATAAAAAGCTTGTTGACTACATAACACTACATAATACTACATTATACATACTACAATAAAAAGCTTGTATGACTACAATGCAGTATAGTACATAAGAAACAAATGTTTCACCACAGCTTTGAGCAACCTAGAGATGAAGCCAAGGACTGCAAGAATGGAACAACTGGAGAAGGATTTACCTGAGGGCCAAAGAGGGTTGTCCAATAAGACTTCAAATCCAATGGCTTAAGTTTATGCATATGTCTATATTACTTGATGGAGAAGATGCTGCTGCTATTTGTCCTGAAAACCACTCCAAGTACATCCTGCCATGACTACTTTTTGGGTCTTTGTTCCAGCCTTTCTGGATGCATTAGCAGAAAACATTGCTATTGTTAAGAATTAATCCAGCATTATACGGGATCTCTGATTGGCAGTCATTCATGAATCTTAACTGGCAAATAAGGCAAAAAAAAAAAAAAAAAAACAACCCACAATGCTAAAACTGAAAAAAGGCACTGGGAAAACAAACAAACAAACAAACAAACAAACAAAAAACAACACAACTATGTTATGTACTAAATTACTTGTATTAGATTTCTTATTTTTGCCACAAAGTGTTTTTACTCATACTGCTGCTAAAAACAACAGCTACAAAGCCTTTGCCATTTAAGCAACTCTTCCCCTATCATCCATTTCTTCTTAGTTTTACATTGCGGAGCAATGATGTCATTTTGGGTTGATATCACTTTAACTTACAACAAAACGTGGCACTCAACATAAAGAATGTAGCCCATCCCAAACAGGCACCTTTAAACAGTCCTGCAGGGCTTGCATATAGCTACTAAAAAATCCACTAAGACTTCAGAGCAAAATTCAGTTGAAAACTCAGTCCAAGTTTCACCCCTTGCAGAAGTATGACTGTAAGAGTGCAAGGCCAGAAGATCTGTGCAGAGCACATGGTTCTGAGCTGTCCAGATGTACGAAAGCACACGGGGTCACTGTTCCTGCCGTAACCCCAGAAGCAAGTGTCCTTTGAACAGTCATCTGCTCAGTTCTGTTGCAAAAGGTGAGCATTCCTAGGTCCTGCTACCTAAACTCATTTAAAACAAGAGGCCAGTGGAGCAGACAAGGAAAGAGAGACCTGTACAGGAGCAGACAAGAGCTGGTATCACAAGGAAGTAGAATCCCTTGGAAATGATGGAACAGCAGGAATAATAATGCTTGAATCCAAAGTTCGGCAGAGGACCTGGATGAAGTACTGAAAGTTCTCAGTAAGCAGGAGTAGGATCAAGGTCCCTCTGCTATTCCAGTTGGCTGGCTCCACACAGCCTTTAACTTCTTCTCAGGAAGGCAGTTTCCCTCCAAACATTTTTCTCTCCAGCTGTAAGTTAGGCTGATGATTTATTTTTTCCAGAGGTGGTGTATCTTCTTAGTCACTCACATGAAATGATATTTCAACAGATATTTTTGGTGACAAAGTGCACCCTGTACTGTCTTTCTGCAGGAAAATGTCAAAAAGCATGGAAAAAACTTAAATAAAATCATGCAGCTTATAAAAACACATTCCAAATAGTCAGACTGATGGGTTTGAGGGGGTGAAATTTTGGGTCACCTCAGCTTCAAAAGCAGAAAGCATCAAGAGGATCTTTATCATGCTCCACAAAATGGATAATTCTTGAAGCAGGGTAAGAGGAAAACTAATGTGGCTGTGGCCTTATAGCCCAACACTATAGGCAGAAATGCAAAGAAGTCTGGCAGGAAACTGTCTCTTTTTCATGACTAAGAGAAGGAAGCATAGATACTTCCAGAAAGCCTTCAGCTTCCAAGGACCTCTTCTTTTCATATCTTCATTAAATGCTTCAACAGCTTTGAATGCTGGACTATATTGTAAGTGCAATGTATTTTTAGCTAGCATTTGTTTTCCTTTCCTTGCATTCCTTTCATAAAGAAAACTGAATGTCATTACAGTCACTGGCATCCTTTAAAGTGTTAAAACTGCTAAGTTGTATATTTTGAAACTGCTTTACATTACAAGGAGGTATATATACCTGGCATTTCTAAGCTTTCATAGCATCTAAAAGAAGTTCATTTTATTGTAACTAACAAAATAAGAAACCACAATGCAAATCTTCCTGGAATTCTTTTTATTAGTTTGTTTTAAGAATGAATCTTAAAGAAATCTCAGTTATATCTCAATATGTCTGCAAGCAAAAAATAATTATGCTCACCTGACCTAGACGTGTTAATGGACAGACGGAATTGTGCACTTTAATGTTGATGAACATCTGCTTTACAAAAGTGTGCAGCTGCTAATGTGCACATAAGCAAGTGCATATTTCAGCATCTAAGTCCCAGTAAAATGATCTTCTGCTATTTGTACATGCTGTGCTAGCCATGCAACCCCTATTCAGCTTTTATTTCACTCACAGAGTACACATAATTATATATTGTCAACACCAGCAGATTTGTCAAGTACATATTGTGCATCCACCTGTAAATTCTCAGAAGAAAAATTTTAATAAAAACGTCCTGTCTCTAAGAGAAAAACAGAAGAAAATTTGGACACAAAAAAATAAAGCATTGCTAGAAAATCAGAAAATTGGATCCAGTAGACTATTTAAAAATAAGAACAACTGTGATAGCTAAATGTGCCTAATCTGATGGATGATGATAACACAATACTTCATGTATGGCTACAGACTTTTCTTTCTACTTTTCTGTAGATTATACCATTATGGAGATATTGAATTTTAAAAATATTTGCTGTCATGAGAATATCTCTCTCCCACTGCTTCTTTGGCAAACTGAAAGCGGCAGAAAGAAAATAGCTTGCTGGCAGTATTTGTGCAAGTCTTCATTTTCAGAAGAATAATTTGGAACATTTGTCATGTAAAAGTCAGTAAGAGGCCACACTTGAAGGCAAACTGATGATAAAATGAATTGTGTTCTCAATTGTACTGATGTAAATATGTTGTAATGAAGTTACTCCCTATTTATACTGGTATGGTAGATGGCAGTAGTGGGCATTTAGGTTAAACTTAGGTTAAATTTAGTGTAGGTTGAAGGGCAACCAGCAGACTCTACCAGTCCACCAGTCCATCACCTCTTGGAGTTATGGCACATGCAAAGCTGGAAAGTTTCAAATACAAAGTCTCATCCACCTGTCAAAGTATTAGAATTTTCTGTACTTCCTGGCATCAGCAAAAAATAGAAATCAAGCCAAAATGAAGCAGCTGAACTAACTAGTTTTGAGTTTCTAGCGTAAGGCTCTTAGCATCTGCAATTGTCTCATAAGCATCTCTTTGTGTTATCAGAACATCTGAATAAGTAATTGAGAGCAGCAGATTTTATTTATATGTTTTAATTTTTTTTTAAAAAAAAAATCTGATTCAAATGCCTTCAATAGAGGCATATATGTAGCCAATATAGCCAGAAGATAGATTGATCCAAGTGCTGAATTTATCTGGTTATAATCAAGAAACTGTTCAGATCTAGATTAATGAAAGGGCAGATATTTCCAGTACACAAACTGCTCTAATTCAGGAACGATTTTGCTTGTACTATATTTAGTCAGAAAAGTCTCCATTTGCAAATTTATATGCCTCCTTCTCTCTTCCTTTCACCCCAGTTAGTGTTTGTGGCCAATCTCGTACTTCTTGGAAAATTCAGCAAACTGCAGGAGTGCTCACACTGTGCCAGCATTGGCAGAATGGCAAGAAAAATGATCAGCTTAGATCATTCTTAGGAGAAAGAAGAGGAGAGGAGAGGAGAGGAGAGGAGAGGAGAGGAGAGGAGAGGAGAGGAGAGGAGAGGAGAGGAGAGGAGAGGAGAGGAGAGGAGAGGAGAGGAGAGGAGAGGAGAGGAGAGGAGAGGAGAGGAGAGGAGAGGAGCTTATAAAACATATCTAAAAGGGAGTTCAAGTGTCCTTGAGACAAGATGAACGTAAGCAACAATGCTACTTATACCATCTAGCACCATCTTTAATGGTCAATGCTTAATACAGCTGAAGTGTGTGCCTAGGTTTCTACTGGCATTTTTCTTAAGGCTAAGGTTTGCAGTTTTAAAACCCAGAAACCCAGGTAAGAATTTTTTAAAATTATACACTTTCTTATATTTGGATTCATCCTAAAGCACAGCCCTTATGTACAGAAAGTTGGTATGCTGAATTTCCAGAATATTTGATTGTAGTTCAGTCCACACAGAACTAAATACTTTAGTCAGTCCTGAGAAAGCGCAGTTGAGAGCAAAATCACAAATATGGTTTACAGGATAGAAAAAGTGATTTATTATGAGAGACGGGAAACGTTTAATAACTTTGTCTTGCAAAAAGAAACTTGACAGGTGTCTTGTTTGTAGTAGGTATAAATTCTTTATGAGAAGAAAATATGAGGTACAAAAATGCAAAGTAGGAGAGAAAGAAATGACAGAAAAACAATGTCTGATGATGAGGTCAGCCAAATGCAATTGAGATAAAAACCATAGTTGCTCTGGTTTTTAATAACTAGAATAAAGCACCAAAGAATTCTCAACTCTTTATGCCTTCAGCTTCAAACTTTCCATCTTTCTAAAAGCTACTTTTACCAAACAGAAGTTATTAGACTCAGAGCAAGGCCAGCAGAAAGTGATACAGTGAAACTTGATAAACCATGATCTTACACTTAAGACCTAATTGCTCAGCTTGCAGTAAATTCTGTGGCTCTCAAACATAATATAAGGAATGGTGAGCATTTAGATTGAATACATCCAAAGGAAACCAGATGCCATAGACAATATTGCTGGTAATCCTTTCTGGTGCTAAAACAACTCCTACTGCACACGCTTCTCTCCTGGGATGTGCTATCCAGTAAGACAGGAATTTTTAAAAATATAACTTTGATCTGTGCTCTTTCTGACATTCTTCCAATTATCTTGCCAGATTCCAAGCGTGAATAAACACAGCCTTCACCTTTACCCTCCCAGCTTCCACTGGAAAAAATTTCCTTACTTTTTTTTTTTCTCTCATGCAGTGCTCTAGGAGAAAATGTATATACAAAGCAGTGCAAAATACAGTAGAAATTTTAAGTTTTATTGATAGTGTCTATCTATTCTCTGCAGGAAAGAGATAATTCTGGCCTAAATCAATTTTGAAAATGCAATTATGCCCTCAAAACATCCAAGTGTCCAGTTAAAATCAGTGTAAAGATTCTGATTAACTTTAATTGGCACTGAATCAGACTTAAATACAGGCCAGGCAGCCAAAGTGCTGTATGTGCTTGTACTTGCAAGAAGATATTTAGTTTTTTGCTTTCTATTCAAAAGTTAACATTTCCTGGAGATTTCCTTCATAATTGACTCATACTGATAAGAAGCTATGCACACAGTGTAAGGGCAATCATCTATTTCTGTTTAAATATGCTGCTTTAACATGAAACAGCCTTTGTATGGATTATAGAAAAGTAGATAGCACCTGACTGAACAAATTCCAACAATATGGATTGTCAATGGGTAAGGTCAAAATCACAACCATCTCACAAGTTACTTCAGCCAAGGAGTGATATGACAGTGGGGATCAGAAATAAGTCTGTGGTAAGGATCAGCTCTCAGACTTCTTAGAAATAGACCTCTTTTCCACAGCACAACAGTAAAGTAAAATGTTCACCTACGGGGAAGTTAGGAAAAAAAAAAAAAAAGGTTTCTATGTCAGCATTTTGACAGTTTTAATGTACAGCTCCCACATGGCACCATCCAAAATCAATCTGATCATTGCTTTTCTATTATAGGAAACAATTGAAAGAGATGGTAGACCAGAGATGCAAGTGAAAAAAGCAGTGAAATTGACCTAACTTTTAGTTGCTTACAAGTTTCAGATACTGTAACTCTAATTGCTCGATAAAAGGCTATGCTACATGCTAACTTCCTCACATCTGTTAGTACACAGAAGACCTTTTTCTCCACACTGAAACCACCGAGATCCATGCTGGACATGAAACTGTAGAGCCCAGAACAATTCTCAGCAGTGATGTAGTTAAAGCCAGGTGCCACAGTCCTGCCTGCTGTGAGATGCTAACTGAGCCTGAATTTTGGGGACTCTTTTTTTGTTTCTTTATATACAATGTCCCACTCTGATCCTTATCCTGGAGAGGAAATAATTGCAATACTCTTGGCAACAGTTGCCAGTGTTGAAAACATGAGTAAGGGAGAGAAATGGAGAGAAAGGATTTTGAAGTTGTCCTCACTCATGATACTTAATCCAGGAACCACTGTTCAAAGAACTGTTAAAGGTCTCACATTAGATTCTTCAGAATTTCCCCAGGCTAGACAATGCATAAATGGCAATTCCACAGGTAACTGAAATCTCAACTTCAGTAAAGCTTCCCTTCCATTTCTGTTTACCTGCATATAATCATAGAATCATAGGATGGCCTGGGTTGAAAAGGACCTCAGAGATCATCTAGTTTCAAACCCCCTGCCATGAGCAGGGTTGCCAGCCACTAGACCATATAACAAACCCTCTTTTCTTTGAAATACAGGAGTAATGTTCTGAACTTCTGGTAATGTTGTTTTACAGACAGAGCTGCTCACACACAAAGATTAAAAAAGGGGAAATTGGTTCAGCTAACCCTTTTGGACCAGGCTTGCATATTCTCTCCTTCAGCTTCCAGAGCTGGTTGAACTGATGAGCTATTCTTTTCTGTCTTCAAACCCTGACAGTGAATTCTTAGCCTAAGGGAAGGAAAAAGGGTTTCACTTATTTTTACAGTAGGGATTTAGAGGTGTTCTTGAAGTGATGAAACTGCAAATTTTAGCCAGAAGTGCCCTAAATCTTGTGAGAGTATTGTAAATTTCCCTGTGTGCAGCAGAGCCCTACCTCCTCCATCCTGACCCATACTATCCTTCAAAACTGTTCCAGAAGAGACAGTCAACTATGATGAATTAAGTGTGTTTGCAAGGGACCAGATCTATGTGACCACCAAAGGAATGTTTCCTTTCCTGAAAGAACTATCTTTCACAAGAGATTTTCTGTTCCTTTATAAGTTATTTTTCAAGCATTATTAGTATCATTAGTATTTAATGAATGTTCTGTATGTTCAAATATTCACTATATTTATTACTTTCTGGCTGAGATTACCCTGAATTCTCTGAATTTCCTGTTATGTTTCATCTATTCATTACAAAAAGACAGATGCAGACTTCTGTCTAGTATGCACAAGAAAATCCCAAAGTTATTTCCCCAGAGCACAGGACTCTTCATTCATCGAATAGAACATAGATAGAAAAGTGCAACATTTGTTCGGTAAGCCTCAAAACCCTGTCAAATGAAGTCACTAGAAATTACTTTATCCTTATATTATGATATAAACTATTACAATTAGTACAGAGAAAGCAAGTTAGAAATTAGGAAGAGAAAGCAAGACCGTGCATTCAGATTAGTATCCAAACATAGAGGTGTAAGAAGTTACAATATTTCAGATTAATATTTAAGCAAAAATTGCCAGGGTTTCTTTACACAAAGTAAAGTACCAAAAAAAGAGAATATTTTTGTCTGCATGCATTAAAGATTAGCACATGGTATGCTCCATCCATGTCTGACTGACATACAAGTCCCATTATCAGTAAATCCTTTCATTCTCAGCTTACATTAAATATAGCTAAGGTGGAGCTTGAAATCTTTCTTAGCCATACTGATTTTTGGTACATCAAGAAGTGTTTTTCCTACTTAGAAAATTAAGCAATTATATATACAATAGTATATATTTTTTCCATTATTAATCAATCAAGTAATTTATTAGCTTAAATGCATAAAAGCCAGTTGTGTATTTAAGGTATATGAGAGGGTGTTTGATATGTCATCAGTACCCAAGAGCAGGCCCATGGAAAATATGAAATTCTTCAACCAATTAGTGAGGCACTGCAGATGGTTTGATTTGGAATCATTAGGAGGAAGAGATCCTGGCTCCTTGCAAAAGGAGATGTGAACAAAGCGAAGGAACTGCAATCCGCTGACCTCCACTATTATCCACAAGAAGAAAAAATAAAAGAATTCTCTGAAATTACCAGCTGAACATGAAAAATAACTAATTCCTGATGTAATATTTCCACAAAAGGAACTGCAAATCTCAAAGAGGAAAGGAAATGCACAGGCATGAAAAGAAAGTGTCAGCAGAGTAATCTATCCAACATTGCAAGCTGCTATAGAAAAAGAGAAAAAAGAAAACAACATAAATGTTTACACAGAAAATAAAAGAACAAAAGAAATCCTGAGGTGAATGCCAGGAGCTTGGATTTTTGTTCACTTGAAATAGTTCATAACTTTTTTTAAATTCTCTGTTCCTACAGTGCAGTCTGCCAGGTTCAGCATATGCCTGTTAGCATTATATTTTCATGGCTCTGCAGGAGTTCTAGGTGCCATACAGATAAATGACAGGAACACATCCATTCACCTTCCTCTAGTGCAGCTTTTTCCCTTACTTGACCAGAGAAATGAGCAGCACCAACTCATAAATAGAAAGTGATTGAGTATGAAGGCTTTGCAGAAAGCTGATTGGAAAAGGACGTTTTCCTTTTAACAATGTTCGTACCTCAGTGTAATTTGGAGCAGCACTTTTTTTTTGCATTAGACTTTTTTTTTAATTCTATTTTTCACCAAAACTAGAAACAGCTGTTTTCTGATGTCGACTGGTGTATGTGGTAGCAGTGCGGGTGGAGAAAGAGATTTCTTTTTCCTCACAAGAAAGACACAACCATGGAAAGTATGACGTTTTGGAAAAGTGTTAGCAGGTGATATAAAACATTTCTTTGGTTTACACTAGTTAAAGAACATCCATCCAAATTGCTTCTGAATGATTCCTGTTTAAAGTACAAAGGTTTGATCACCACAACAGTGATTAGCAGAACAAAATAATCTTTTTTCTTTGAAATCATAATCCCCAGGAGAGGATGTTTGGAAAGCATTCTTCGGCTACAGGAACCAATTCTTGCCCCTCTGACATATTCCAAAGTGATCATGTGAAACAGAAAAATAAAAGCAGAAAGAGCCCAGCTGTCCATCACTCCCTTGTAATTATACCTCTGGCTTTTTCCTTTCTCTTCTCAAAGCAGGAGTATTTTTAGAAGTGCCACTTAGTTATTTTGAAATATTTTTGACCACTGTACCACAACACAAGCTTTTTTTGCTTTAGACAAACCTATCATATGTAATGTTCCTTCAGAAGCTCCCTGAAAAGATGGATGGAAGTTTACCAATTTAAGCAGAAATGGGCCCTAAGCCTTCCAAACACCTCTTCACCAGTTCCAACATCCATACACTACAGCATTTTGCCCCAGTGATTCAGGCTGAGGTTTGCAATAGCTCCTCAGTCACTTAGCTGCAGCCCTGTTAGCTGTAAGGACACATGCCATGGTGCTCTGCAAAGCCATGGAACAGGGCAGTAAGCAGGAAGGCACAGGAGGTTCCCCATATAAAGGATTTCTTATTTTTTGTGCAATATTTAATCATATTGTGGACTGTTTTTTAAAGATTGGTACGAAGTTTACATAAGTTCAAAGGTGATCAAATAAATTAATGAAAGAAAGAGCTATCAAGGTTGATTGAATACAAATACTCCATCTCCACCTGAGGAAGTTTGTAAGTCATAAAATTTTGCTTGGACTCAGTACATCCATTTTTATGGTCTTATGTCATTTAACACCGATACAGCACCAAAGGTCTTTGTAGAGCAATATAAGGCTGGGCCAGTGGGGCAGCTATCCTTATGAAGTCTAAGATCTTAGATTTGAAAATTGCTCCTTAGAAGGAGGGATGCTTGGGGTGAGAGAGCTAGTTGGTACTTCCCTTCCCTTCCTTTTCCTTCCCTTTGGAAGATTAAACTGCCTGCATTATTCTCTCCTTGCCACTTCTCCACATCCCTTGGCAGACAGACCTGTCCTTTTTTGTAAAGCAACCTTGAAGTACAAACTAGACTGTGGTGTTTTTGGTGACACTTCATGCTAATTAGAGTCAAATGTTATCAGCACAAGGCTCAGGAAATGTAGAGAACTCATATGGAAGTGTCAGTATGATTTTCCTGAACATACGTGCAGTCTAGGTCTAACTTCCAGTCTTACGATTCAGAGCACCTTCAGTGGACTAAATCAGGCTCCCTTTGGAATGACTCATGGATAATCAAAAGGATCCACAGACACAGGACTGCTGCTCTCTGGGTTGACTATGCAGACTCAGTCTTTGCATGTACACGTCAAGAAAACAAACTTCCTGTGCTGTCTTGAACAGTAGCAGCAAAAGTCTTTCTCCTGCTGGGACTAAAATTGTGTACATCCTGCATGAGCTGACTGATTCCCCCTAGGGACATAGCCTACTGATTCTGCTTTCTTCCCTCTCTACTGATAACCAGAGAACCCTTGAAATGGGCAGGTGTTATGCTCCCAGGTGTTGCTGAGTTCAGCTGTGCTCACTCCAGGACCATGACCTCTGTTTGGAAAAGGAACCCCTACTTTAGTGCTGGGGAATGGTGTAAAGATAGCAGGGACACGCTACTCTGTGAAAGCCCCCAAGGCAGTGTGAGCTACAAAACACCACTGTTAGCCCAGACCAACCCTAGGGAGGCATGTGGGAGAAACCCAGCCACTGGCCAGCCTCCCTCCTGCATTTTGCCAGAGTTGTGGAAAGTTCAAGGTGAGCCATTCACTTCCTGTAGAGCTTCCCAGTCTGATCATGAGGTCTATGGGGAAGTAAACAAATGACATGTCCATCACTCCCTTGGGTTTACAGCCTCAGTTCAACAGACAGATGCCTCACAAATATATGTACATTTATTCTTGTTAGTTATCCCTTAAGAAAAAAGCACTCTTCCTTTAATCTGTACTCCATAATTTCTCGTGTAATACTCTCCTTAAGTGAGCACACAGCTGTACGCCAGTGGCTGAAGACTAAGTAGAAACTAATTTCAGGTTTTGGCCCATAGTGATTTTAAGAAGTCACACCTGGGCTGGAACTTTGGGTGCCAAGATTTTAACCTGGAGCAAATTTTTACAGCCAAGTTTGAAAGCCCTGAAAATGAGAAGCGAGAGGGAATGTTATAATGGAAAGGCTGGCATAACTTCAGCTGCTCTATAGCAGCCATAGAAATCTCAGAGGCCAGGAGATAGAAGAAAATTCGCCAACTTTCACTCTGTTCAAATAAGGTAAGACTTGCTAAAACATTTCACTCTTTAAAAAAATAAAATAAAGTTGCTTTCACCTCTTCAGAAAGCCACCACTTATTAGGGGGAAAAAAAAAAAAAAAAACAGTCAAAAATAATATGAATACACTTTCCTTCAAAGTCTACTTTTCTTCTTTGTGCTGCTTGATTTTTTTCTGTTGAGTAAAATGAGATGTGGGAAACTACCTTTAAAACGAATTTGACTGTTCCTGGCTGGAAGTTTGGTCTCTACCTATCCAGAAAAAGGCAGTATAGTCTGGGCCATTCCCAACAATAGAGTGGCGGCAGGCTAAATATAACCTCGCTTACAGCCCCAAAATTGGCATCTAACACCAGGGGCTTACAATAACACTGGAGCTGCTCCTGCTCCAGCAACAGCCAAAGCAAGGGGAGGGAAAGCTCTGTTTGTTTTTCAGCTGGGCCCTCATTCTTCACTCAGCTGTTTGCTATTAGGGCTGGAGCAGTAGCAGTGAGAAATTCATTGCTGGTTGGTCTCCGAATCCTGACACAGTTACAGCGCAGACCCAACCAGCCAAATCCACAAAGGATCAAGGGAAGGGGAAAAAGAGAGCAACAATCTTTTAAGTGCTTGCCGTCTTGCTTATATTGCACCTTTCATCCCCGAGGAGCCGATTTACCGAGGGTCTGACTCTGCCCCATTCCTGCAGAGGTGCGTATTGCGAGTGCTGGAAGCAGCACAAGGAATTTCCTCTCGTCTGGCTCCCTCCGCCCTACTGGTGTGACCTGTGTGACTGGGAGGTTCTTCCACCATGTCCCTCCAGCTGTCACCTGCACCGTGCTGCCTGCCAGCTCTGCTGGCAGGGGAGGAGAGATGGGGGCAGAGCAGAGTGAAATTGTGAGATGGCCAGCAGGAAAGTCCTGCACAGAGCTGCTGCTCTTTGTTCCCTGGAAGGGCACAAACCAGGCGCAGTCTTAGTTAAATTCATCCTGATGTTCTGATGGCCTTTGGACCCAATTTTGCTGGCGCTGACACAGGTATACAGTGAGCTGAATTATGCTGAAAATATTTTTTTTGCTATTTGACTTTAGCTGGAAAAAGGAAAGTTGGACTAATCTTACCAGCACATCTCTATTTAGTTCAGTGGAGTCACTGACATACCCCAGTGTTGGGGGCAAAGACTTGGCCCCACAGGAGCTTAGTGAAGAACACAGGCTCCATAGGGATGACAGGCTGGGTGAAAAAGCAGAGACTCCTTTCCAAGACAATTCTCCAGAGCATTTGCTATTTGGGAAAATTAAAACTGCTGTCTGGGGTTTTGTTTTTGTTGATAAGAACGTGCTACCAAAGTGAATCACTGCTTTTCAGAGCAGGCTTCCCTGCTGCTGCAGAGAGCAGAGCTCAGCTTCTCGCAGAGGAGAGCTTTGGAGGAGGAGCCTTGGCTTGGGGTCCCTGGGTACAAAGGGTGATTTCTGCTAGTCCTGCTCGAAAGCACTGCAGCTGAATGACGGCTGCTGGATGCAGACAGCATCGGCAAGAGTTCGTGCTAGAAAGCCAGTCCCAGTGGTGGAGCTGATTTGCTTTCATTCTTTTGCAGACTATTTACATTTGAAAATACAGATGGTATGTAAGAACACTGGAACTTTTCTGCCAGTATAGCTGCTTCCCCTTCTGGGGACTCCACGCTGTCTGGCTTTTGAGCTAAGTGATAAGATTCCCAGGACTGGGAATTTTGTTTTGCATTTCACTGCCTCCTTGTCCTGTTGACATAATGATCTCATATGCAAAAACAAATCCCCCCCGACCACAGCATAACAAATAGAATGCAATACTTGACACATGGACTCTGAGACCGTCTGCCCAGTTTCTTTTACTGCAGTAGAGTAAAAGAGTCAGTCTTCTCCTATCTTCAGCCCGTGTACAACTGCGTTCAACTGCAGTACAGTTGAGTGTATTGCCAACTGTCACCTGTGAGAACTTCCCTCCCAGCTATGCTTTCTGATTACTGGGGACAAGTCAAACACATCCCCAGAGGCTGACAAACTAGACATGAAGGAATACTTCGGAACGTTTGAAAAAATAAAACAAGCAGCAAATGATTGCCTTTGTACAGAAGTAGTCTGAGTTCTTCATTAAGAAGCAAACCTGTCACTAGATCTGTGCAGGTATATGTAACTACAGCTGGCTGCAATCTGCACACATGCAGTGTGAGCAACATGAACGGCAGCATCTTGATATTCAGCATATTTGGAAAAAAATCTCATGTATGCTGGCCCATCACCTTAGATCAGGTCTGATGCTTACACTGAAACCTGAACTCCCCAGAAGGCAGCAAGAAAGGAAAGATTCATAGCTGTGTAAGTATCAGCTGTCACCCCACAAGAACTGCTTGCCTTTGTTTCTAACCCACAGCACAGCATGTTTACTTCCTCTACTTTGTAAACAAAACTTGTAGTTGTTCAGGGCTAGAAGCTCTTGATAGGCTACCCAGCACATATGGGATGACAAACACTGCATGTTGATCAGTTGAAAAAATATGGTTCTGGTATTAGATGATTTCTGCAGATTTTTTGTGATAGATACCCAAAAAGTAATTTTTAAAAATGCATTTCTGTTCACAAGCTTACACTACATTGCATTAGAAGACAGGGTCTCTACTTATACTAGAAAACTTCAGGAGCACATCTGCTGAAGTACCAGGAACCACTGGTATGTACGGCTGTACTCTCAACCCAGACATGTGAGTTCTGAGCTGTGCCAAGTCCTGCAGTTATTCAGCTGAGCAGACTAGTATCAGCCCGGGTAGTGACACTCTTATTCTCTATAAAGAAAGAGAAAACTTGACTAGTAAGAAAGGAGAACAGAAGTGAGCCCACAGCCTGTATCACACTACATACATTTATTTCACTACTACAGAAATACAATGAATAAAAGCCATACTAAACAATTTATTTCATCTATAGCAGAAGCAGTTATGTTCAAGTATCTGTGAAGAAGCCCACTTTTTTAATGCCAACATTTGTCCTGAGTACTCTGTGACTTTTTGATATAAAAACATGACAACTCCCAAGAATAGATGTTAGTCAACTGACCCAGGGCTTTCTTCTTCCAAAGTTACCTTTAATTTGCCCTGGACACCTCAACAGCTCCATACTGAATTGGCTTTTCAATAGGCTTTTATTCCAGTGGTTAAAATATCCATTTCACCTCTGAGGAATAACTTGGAATTACTCCACTAAGGCACATCTGGCATGAGCCTCATTAATCTTGAAACAGTATGATATATGCCCTGCAAAATTTTGGCACTGTGAAAGAAGGAAATAATAATGTTCCTTCAGAAGCTCAGAATTCCTGGCATTCTACACAAGTTACTATAGAAAACATAGTCTACCTCAGCCCTACACTTACAGATAGAACATCCTAGCAGCTGCCTTGAATTGTTTTGCAGAGATTAAAAAAACAAAGTCTGATGTGTCTTTGCCAGTCCTCAACTGGTTCAGCATAGTACCTATAAGTCCACTGTCTTCCATTGAAGCCCTGACTGGATTACAAATGACATCCCATGAAATCAGCTACAAACACTATAGAAGGACCACGAATTTCCAATATATGTGAAGTTCAAAGACCCTTGAGGATATGAAATTTCTTTCAGCAACTTCTGTAACTAATACAACCACATGCCAAGACTCATCATTGGTACATTAGGCGATGAAAATCAAATCTTGTAGACAATCATTCTTCCACTATCGCATTTGTTGTGGTAAAGTAGCTTCCACCTGTTAGAATATGAAAACCAGACAAAGGAAATGCTTTTGACATTGAAGTCATCACTAACATCACTAGAAGGAGTAAATCTGTTTTTAAAAGCACCGCCTGAATCTTTGAAGTCCTTCCGAAACATTGACAAAGTCCTCTGCAGGTCTTTAAGTTGGTAATGATAGTCTCTAGCATATCTAAGAGCAAGTGGAGCTTGACAGATTTGCACATTTATCTTATCAGCACAGTCTTAGATGATGGAAAGAAATAAGCTATACATCTTACTTTAGGTTCCTAAATCATGTGGAGATGAGCCACACTCTAGACATCTCTATTTCCCTCAATTGTCTGTTGAAGGAGGCTAGGATGATTAATTCGAAAGTAATCGTTCATACTTGATCATCTGAATACCACAAGACTGCCTGAACTGCCAGTAAACCTCTGACCCCTTTACAAGACATCTCCCTTTAGATCACATACTCTCTATTTCCTCCTTTCCTTCATACTTGACTACACAAGTTGAATGCAACGCTCAATCACAGTGAAGGTGATGTTCTTCAGTGTTTTGGAGGCAAGCAAACAACAGAGTGCTTCTTACTACCTGTGAGTGTCATTTAAACTTACAGTACTACTTGTGAGTAGAGACAGCACAGTGTGATTTAAAGTTTTGGTTAAAGACCATGCTGAAATCCTAAACTTCAAGTGTACTCATTGAAATGGCGCCTTGTTCTTTGATCTCAATGGGATTTGTCAAGGATGAAAGTATTATTTCACCTGAGTAAGGATTCCAGATGTCCAGTCTCATGTAACTAAACTTTAAAGAACAAATTACCTACTGTTTTGACCAAGTTACCTCCAGTGTTCTTTCATGTGCTTATAGGTTCTTAAAACACAGTTGTCATTCAGTATTTGAGGTCATACTGCAGTGTTGCTATTCTTGCAGTGCATTCTATTCATCCAGTGATCATGAAAATGTATCTGAAACAGCAATATTTTCAATCGGATGGAGCTATGCATTGGAAATCAGTCAGCCGTGTTCTAGCTCAGGTGTGTGAAGCAGGACTGTGTGCAGACTGACTGAGTCTCATCAAGAATGTGAGCACATCATACAAATAACACTAGCCATATCAGTTAAAATAAGAGCACTGACAGATTAGTTTCTCCATCAATGTGAAATCAATCTGCAATCCCTCCAGAATGTTCTACTATTTTGTAGCGGTGACATTACATCCAAATAATATTGGATAATTTTTGAGTCCTGGGTTAAAAAAAAAAGAAAAAAAGAAAAAAAGAAAAAAAAAGCTCATAAATTAACCATTTTGGTTTAAGTTAATGAATCTCATAAACGAAAATAAATCAATAAATAACTCCAGAGCAGCCCTATGCATATGATTTTGACTCTCCTGCAACTGTTCATTTTCTCAAGCTCCTACTCCCTGTCCACTCCCAAGACAAATCAGCTATTGCGGACATGACATGTAGCCCTGTCTTAACATCAGACAGCTTACACAGCTTCTTGTACCAACCTGCCTACTCTTAGCTTGGTGGGCACCAGGAAGCAGAGGGCAACTTTATTGCTCCCCAGAGAAAGCAGCCACATGCTGCTCCTGCTTCTAACAAGCAAGCAACTTCACCAACTCTCAGCCTTCGTCAGGGAAATATTCTTGCATTTCATTAATGTTGATGTTTTATTTCAAGCTTTACAGACAGGAATGATATGAATTTTATTTTCCCACAAAACTTCTCACCCCTATAGCTGCAGAGAAAAGCTCAAGAATTTATGTAGTTAATATTTAAGTTCCAAAAGACAAAAGGGCAAGAAAGCAAACCCAAATGGGCTTATTTGCAGCTCAAGAGTTTTAGAACATAATTTTTGGGAAACTTAACCCAGGGAAAGGGAGAACATTTGGATGTTTGGGACTGGAGGTCAGAATGCAGGGATCTACAGCAGAGCAGCACATGCCTGGTACTGCTCCTTTCTGCCCTCAGGCCCCCATGGCAGCACACCGACCACACACAGCCCAGACAGTGCTTGTCAGTGGCCAACAAACAGCACAACGGCAAGACTTCCCTCTGCATTCAGCTGCTAAACCAGAGGCAGAGAAGCAAGGAATCTTCTCCTGAAGATATGGTGCCTAAATAGATGGGAAGAAGGCTAGGTGTAGAAGTAGAAGGTGTAGAAGTGTCCTAAGCCAGGTAAGCTTCCCAGTAACATGGCACACAGTACATGGGGAAATGCTTCCTGACATTATTAAACATAAAGGCCTTATGAAGTGTCTAGCTCCTTGTGCTTCAGTAACATCAGAATTGAAATGAAATGCAGTAAAACAACTGTCCCTTCCTTTCTGAAATAAAAAGAAAAAAAAGAAAAAGAGAAGAAGAAGAAAAAAAAAAAAAAGCTGCAGTTAGCTTTACTGCAGCAATAGGCAAACTTAATTTACTGTCTTCCTTCCTCCAGGGCACTGTCTGCTAGACAGGACATCTGAGAGGGTCCCTAAACAGAGCTGCTATGTGAGGAATCCTGAGCAGCAGAAAAACACAGGACATGGAAAGTTTTTTTTTCCAGGGCAATCCTCACCTGGTTTTTATTGTTAATGAAATCATCTCCTGAAAACAGCCAGACTCACAAGCTCCATTGATGCAGGTCACCTCATATTATTAGGCCACAAAACAATCTTCCCCCAAATCACCCTTAGAGGTTGGTTTATACAGTGCTCTGTATGTTTATAACTGAGAATGGCCAAAATGTGACCCTGCCAATGGAAGCAGGAGGTTGTTATGGCACAGCATCATGTGGCTGCTCTGCAGCACTCTAACAGACCCACAGGATTGGATCAAACAGTTAAGGGGGGAGCTGATGATCATGCCTTGGTCTGGAAACTGAACAAGGATGAAGGGGAAAAAAGCTCTTTTCATGGATTCCATTGATCCTCTCCATGGATCCATGGGGGTGTCTTGATGGTTTGCTCTGCTGTTCCGGATCCACAGAGATGCTGCAAACCCATCCTCCTAAATTGGGTGTTTGGCACTGAAAGTTCTTTGTGGTTCCTTTTAACCCCAGAGGATGGATCTTTCCTATTCAATAACGCCATTTCAGTCTGCTCAGCTATATTCACCCCAGCTCTCAGTCTTCCAGTACAGTTTCAACCCCAGCTTCATGACCAAAATCTGAGGAAAGTCCTTGGACCTCTGACACTCAATAGGAGAACTCAGGAATTACAGGATGTCTAATAAGGGCTTGTAAGAGTTCACATGACTATTATTTCCTGCAGCCAGAATACAGAGACTATTATTAGGTCACTTATCTCTTTTCTTCTTGACCCCAAATACTCAGTGCTTCAGATTGTCCTGAAGTTGGAAAACCTTTCAGAATATTCCCTTTTAAATTTCAAGTAGAGAGAAGGCAAACCCACTGGTTGCTCCCAGACACATATTCAGCTCTACAGAGAAATGGTTTTAGCTGCTCAGGCTTCACCCCGACGCCTTTTATGGATTAAACGTGATGCTGCCCCGTCACACTCAAAACATCCCTCAATCTTTCTCCCTTTCAAAGCTCCCGCAAACTGCTGCCAAACTGTTCTGCAGTGCCATCTAGTGAGGCAGACACATTTTAACAGAACTTCCTCACTGAGCATGGACAAAAAATCATTCTGACAAAGCTTTTCAGTTTTTTGCTAAGGCTTATTCTTCCCTTCCCATATAAAAACCTCCCCTCGAGTCTTTTTATACAGAGTCCAGCCAGACAAGCCCCTTCCTCCTGATAGGAGGCCCAAGTCTTTACTCCAGGACAGTTTCCCAGTTTACCAAGTCTATCACTGCTGAAACTGGATCATACCTTCACAGTCTGCAACATATTAAATGGGTGTAGAGTTCTGACAAAACTCAAAAAGGCAAAGTTAGGATATGTGGGAATGTGATCTTTCATGTTGGGTGCAAAAGGAAAGGAGATGGACATTGAGTGGATGAAGAAAATAACAGAGACTCATGCAGGGAGGTGGGAAGAGAGGAAAGTACCAGCTGGGGAAGGGAAGACAAGATGCAAGAAGTAAGAGACTTGTCTGTAGAGGACTGTGTCTGCCATTCTGCAGACAGGACAGAAAGAATGAAGCAGGAGATGAGCTCATGGCTAAGGCAGTGGAATGATGCCACAGAGCTGGACTTTCTTTCCTTTCCCAGCATGCCCAGGGGAAACACATCTAGTCTTTTAAGTCTTTTCTCAGGTGGAGCTTAATGTGTGCTTCTTGATTTGAGTGTATCAGGCTGGACTAAAAATGGGGTCTTCAGAAAGGTGAAGACATGAAGCCATAAATAACACTGCTAAGAATTTCCACACTGAATTGTCACTCAGGGCTATACCATAAAACCAGCATGAAGGGCGCATATACTCCAAGAAAACCATCAGTTTGAACAGTGGCGATTTCTGGCTTTCTCGTGTGTTGCTAACCAATTTCCACATGCTCAAGCACAACTCTACCTTTTTAGAAGGTAGGTGTTCCTGTGGTCTGATCTGCTGTGAGTTTTCATGAAGTTTTATGAGGCTAGGAGTCAAACTACTAATAAATGGAACTGCATGTAAACTGATCTTTTAATAAAACTACAGCTATTGGGGGGAAAAATCTTTGTAAGATTTCAGAATGGTCTGCGCTACTTTTTCCATTTTGCTTGGCAGAAATGTGAAGCAGTGGCTGCACCGAGGAAGCAGAAAGCGACCTCTTAAAGCCCTTAACTATATCTTTAAGCACCTGAAAGAATACCACAATCACTCACTGTTTTAGTTCAGTAAGGGTAGGAACTTAGTATACCTCTAAGTAGCAAAAAGGGAGGGAAAAAGTGAAAGAGAGAAAAGCCGCAATAAACTCATGGGGTATTTTCCATACTGCGTGGCTAGCTTTTCACTATTTACATTACATAATACACAGCTACTAGAATTACTGTGTCCTATTCCAGAGAAGCTTCCGGAAACCAAATTATTTAGTGGCTTAGAATGAATGCTAACCCCCTCATTTGAAACACAAGCTTAATAATATAGAAGTTTATTCTACCCAAGGGTATGTGCATCCAGTGTACTTGAGAATTATTCCTCTGTATGATAGATTCATCTTGATGGGCATATTTACAAAGGCTTTCTTCCTAGGATAATTGGACAATTTTGGTTTAGGGGAATAGAGACATTTGAAAAGTATTCTAGCACAGTAAAACACTCCAGAGATCTGGCTACAAAGAGCTGAGGCCTGAGTAAGTGAGAAAAACTCGGAAAGGAGAAATGAGATCATCAGTCTCAAATGGCCAAGAGGCCTGCTTGGATAGGCTGTGATTGCCACTAAGACAGCCATGGGTGACATAGCTGCCCCTTTTTGCCTACACCACACAAGGATGAGGACCACTGTTCATTTGTAATGCATGAGCTCACCCAGCCTCCTTATGATTTTCTCAGAGAACCCCTCCCATGAAGTACTAGAGATCTGTCAGTGAGCTCCCCAAGGCTTGCAGAGTGGTTGCAGGTGATGTATCATCTGCCTGCACGATGTGAAAAACCAGCAGGCAGTTGAAATTGCTATTGCAGTGCAAAATCACACTTAAATCCTTAGAGTTAAAAATAATTCACCACCAATACAAAGATTCAAACGTGACAAATAGGTTTATGCAAGATGAAGATTCACTTGTTCCTTGCATATTCCTCTCTCCCCACTACCTATACTGAGAGTTGCAGCTGGTATCTTACAGACCCCTTATACCTCACTGATTTATCCTATAAAATATTTATTTCTATAACATATAAATATGAAGAGATTTATTCAGTTACCATATTTCCCCACTTAACGTCTTTTTTTTTTTCTTTAAAATACATTGAGGGTTAGTATTCACAAACTATCATTAATTTGTTATTCACAACTAGCCGAAAAAAGAGATGTTACATGTGCTTGTTTTATCAGTCAGGAATCAGATTGGGCAGGGTCACCAGGATGCTACTTCTTTGCAGCTGCTAAACCTAGACTTTTCAGAAATAAAAGATAATAATTTCTTTAAAACAGCTGTTCAGTGTCTATTTTCAGAAGTGGAGAGGAGTCACAGCTTGCAATAACATCCTTTTATGCTTTGTCTAGCTCAGACTGACTCTGTGGCAGCACAGGGAGTGTTGGAGCATCCCAGCAATGCCTCCTGCCTAAGGAGCCCACCCTGTTGCAAAGGCCCTGGCCTCCAAACCACCCTCAGCACATTTGAGGCATCTCACTCAATATGTTTCATATCCAAACTTCTTATAAGAAAGACACTATTTTGTGTAGTCATAAACCAGAGAGAAGGGGAAACACAAACACTGGAGTCAAATCCTTTGTGGTTGGACTTGATGATCTGGAAGGTCTTTTCCAACTTGAGCAATTCTAAGAAGAAAGAAAAGCTTTATTACAGTGGGAGAGGATGGGGAGGAAGTAGGAGAGGGTGATGAGCAACACAGGGAGGACAGTAAGAACTGGCTGCTTCATTTGGAGGAAGGATGCAGGAAAGAAGCTGAAGGAGCTGTTAGATCTCTTTCTGTGCTGAAGTGGCAGGTAGTGGCTGAAGCCTCCCTGTGAGGCTCTGGAATAACAACACTTTTGAAACGTGAATGGCCACTGAAACTAAAAAGCTTTTTTTTTTTCCTTTGTATCAAAACACTCAGAGCCTCTCTGCCTTTTACTGGAAGTTTAAGTGTAAAATTTGTGTTTGCAAGATTTAAATTATTCAGTCTTAACTCACACACTTACTTACACTAAAGAGAAAATCATAGCAGGGAAAGGATACTTTCCTTGCATTTGCTTTAAGCATCACCCCATAATCCAAAGTACAGTTTTTCTGATTTCATCCTTGCAAGGAAATTTTCTGTAGCCCTGACTGTCACAGGAACTGAGGGCTACTAAGAACTATTGGCAAAATGTACAGCCAGCATAAGAGTTTATATCCTGTTCATATATATGTTTAGGGGTGTAATGTTCTTGGCACCAACACTTGAAAATGTCTGATTCAAAGTCACCTAGCAATTTGCCCAGGTTATCCCTTTCTTGAGAACTTTGTCAGACTACCAGGAAGAAACGTGAGATGGCCACCAGTGTTTGCTCTAAACATCAAATTTATATTCAACGTCCAATGGGATTGCAAAGCAGGTGGTGGTCTAAAGCTTTAACCATCACAATCTGCCCACAAGCAAGGTTAGAAACTGCCAAGCGTCAAAACCTGCAGCTAAGGAGGTTTGCCTACTACCAGGAACAGGCTACAGTCCTCAGATTTGACTAACCACATAAAGTAACAACTTTGTGAGTTCTACAGAAGTGTACAGAAGTTTGAAGCTGCGAAAAGGAAGTGAGCCAGTAAACAGTTTAAATTACATGGCGTGGGTTCTAGAAATAGCCATGAAACCTTAAGAAGTGCCATATGCTCACCTGGGAGTACCTCAAAATCAGCAAACACCAGGGATACTTATAAAAAGTTTTTTCCAGTTGTGGAATAGGGATTGACTAACAGTTATCAACTCCAGTGGGAACACAGGTCTAGTAATCATAGGCTAAGTATATCCCCTGACTTCGTAAGCACATAAGCACATAGATGCAGATATCTGTTCAGAAACAAGCCCATTAGGAGTGAAACTGTCAGATGAAACTGATCCTGATGCACCACCAATTCTTGCATAGCTGCAGAGATGTGTTCATTATGAGGCTCCAGTGCTACTACAAGAGCAAGAAGTCCCATGAATTCCAAGATTCACAAAACCACTGTTTGGCACTAAGAAAATAAACAGCATTTTTGCAAAAGTAAAACACCACTAATGGCTTGTTTTGCAATGGATTACGTGCTGAAGTGGCGGAGAGGGAAAGGGCAGAGATAATCCATCTTGATATGTATTTTAAAATAAAACAAAAAAGCTGAATGTGAGTTTAACAAGCCATTCACACTAGTAATCATGAAAGTTTTCTGTAAGATCACCTGTTGCATAAGGAGTCAAAGTCTCAAAGGTTAGTGGGTGAAAATGCTGGTGCTAAAATTTCGTAGGCTATATTAAAAAGAAAACAAGTCGAGACAGACAGTAATTTTATTAAAAATTGAATTGTCTCTTAGTATCACGTTATTATCTTCTGGAAAATTTATATTGTCCTAGGAAAACTCTAGCGTGCAAAATGTTCAATTGAAAGACATGAGTTCAGTCATTTATTGGGGCCTGGCATAAACAAAGGTGTTCTACGCCAAGTAGACGTAACCAGGCAAGCTCTTTGACATTCCTACAGCAACAAGTAATTGTTATTATTCCAGCTTCAGATATGACAATAGCTTTCTTGTCTCCTTACATAAGAAAGAGCTATCATTTGCTTTGTGAAGCCTGGCAGGGAGCACTTTGTACCTCAGTGAAGAACAACTCACAATAATTGATTTTAGCACACACGCTTCACAGTTTGGTCAACATTAAGAGTATGTTCACTTTACTTTGTGTTGTGAATGAATTCTGAATGCAATAAACTTGTTTTAAAGCAAAACTTTCAACATGTTGAGGCCTCACATTCACTTATTGATTATTGGTTGCAGTTATTAAAGGCTCTTTTATTAGAGTAGAAATCAACATATCATAAGTAATCCCAGCCTTTCTTAGAAACCTAAACTAATGAGACAACTGTGACAAGGGGTAGAAAGACATTCATATGGTATGAGCACAGCAATGACAACCTGTGACTATAATGTCACTCATCCAAAATCATTCATTGGGTTTCACAAATGCGGTTGTGTCACTCTAGCAGAGAGTGTTGTGCACAATTTGTGCACAAAGCCTGTTTCAGTGCACGGGGAATGTATCCCTGACTGAACAGCATTCATTGCACAGATCTTTTCCTCAGCACCAGCAACTGCATCATTCTAAGCAGCCAGCTGAAATGCAGCAGGATTCCTTTCTTTGGCTTCATGAGGTTATATTTTGATTGTGCTCAGGTAGAAGGATCAAAAGCACATCATTTCCATCTCATCATGGTGCTTTTTGAGCACTATTTCAGTGGTTTGCTAAATAAGTACTGAGCATAAGCGGTCTCTGTTGTGGCCCAATTGTGCTGTAGAACCTGTAGAACCTGTAGATCCTGTGTGCTAGAACAGATAAGTAGGGAAAGAATTTGACCAGAATAAAGTAGATCCCATGCCAGAGGTTATGCCTTAGACCACTGGCCTCCTTTTATGGGTATGATCATGGTGGGTATTTTTTGGATAGCAATAAAAACACAAAAGAGTTACAACTTTTCCATATTAAAGACTAAGTCGTATCAGACTGGTCCTTTCTTAGGTGAGGTGGAAGAAACAGGCACAGCTTCTGCCTTTGGTATAAGGAGTGGAAGCACCATGCTGGGCTTTCTCTGAACGTTTCCAGATTGCTCTTGAAACCATCCATCTTTCCTATCTCCCACACTGTGTAACCAGCAAAACTGACTAATCTTGTACCCTAAGCAGTAGTAGCTTATACTGTAGCATTTAAAGATGAAGGATTAAGTACTGACACATCATCATAAAGTACCACATGTTTGTCCATATCTGTGCCTGCATCTAAATCTGTTCTTACCTGTATTTATATCTGTATCTGGAAGGACGAATAATCTCATGAAAACACGGAAATAAAAAACCAGGAGCACAAGCCAGAACTTGGCCTTCTGAATGTTAAACTGTTTGAGAAAATCAAACAGTAAACATTATACAGTGTCAAACAAATGGAAAACATCTAAATTCCATCACATTTTATTTGCAGATAAATATTTTAAGTGACTTTAAAAAAAAAATTCTGGTATATTTATGTAATCCTCTAAAACTACGAGTTTAACTGTACGGACAGTAGCTAGGAAAATAATGACAATGCGGATGATTTAATTATCTGTTCACGGAGCAAAGCTGAGATTGTAAAATTTTGGGCACTGATCACTGAAATGCAGCACTCCAGTACAGTGCTCCACTGGGGAGATATTCCCCCTTCTTGTTCTTAGGGTGATGAGATGATCCTTCGATTCATTATTTCTCACAGTTGGCCTTTAATGTAAGTAATTTGAAAGAAGTAAAACAAGAAAGAACAGATTTTTTTACTCTTTAAAAATACTGGTTGTCCTAGGTTGGACTATTGGAACAAGTCCACCAGGTTGAAGTTGCAGAGGTAACCACAGATCTGCAGTTTATTACACAGAGAGACCTGGTTATATAGAATTTTGGAGAACACACCTTCTTGGAAAAGCACAATTTACATGTTTGTTCCACGTGGATTTAGATTTTCAAGATTGTTACAGCTGTGGGGAGCCAGGGCTACTCCTACTCCCAGAGAAGTAAGGGGAAATGTGCTGTTATATGCAACAAACAAACAAACAAACAACAATTCAGTGAGTGCCTTTGCAAACTACTTGAGAAGGAAGTGCTACCAGTCAGCATGTGTAAGGGTCTGGCTGTTTGTTACCTTGCCACAGACAAATCTTCCTGAAGTTTGGTCCCACGGAACTCTTCCGAGTACTAGCTGTAAGAACCAAATTTGACCTCATTTGGGCAGAAATGTGATGTGTAAAGGAGACACTCTGTGTCAGTAATATTGATTCAGTAATTGAGTCAGTAATATTGAATCAGTAATAAATGACCCAATATTGGTCAGATGAGAATCTGACCCAACACAACCATTTTGGTGTTTGTGCTCACATGTGTGTGTCTGCCTGTTTGAATCCTTTCAATAGGCGTTTCTAGCTACACCCGCAGCGGATGACTACAAGCATTCTTCTCCCATGACTGGTACATAGCAATCCATGCAGCTCCCTGGTGAAGAATTTTGTTTTAAGACTGTAGCCTTTCCCTATCCTTTTACATCTCATGACAAAGGGGAATAAATTCTCACTGTCTGCGTTTCCAAAACGGCAGACAAGTTTATTACTGCTAGTAATATTTTCAGCTACAAAATTAAATCAGCTGAACAGCCAAAGCTTCTGACTGAAGTAGGAGGATCCCACATTTGGGACTTTCTCTTTTTCTGTGTAACGCATCAGCAGTCCCTGGTCAGAGTTTGGTCCCATCTGGCCACAAAGTTGAGGCAAAAGAAGCCTGCTGATGGCTCAGCAGGTTGGCCTTTGGCCAGCACTGAGTGCACCTCTCCTGCCTGAGACCTAGAGAGATATGGAGACAAGGAGGGCAAAATAAGGGGGAGAGAAGTTTGAGGAAAAAGCAAAACTTATTTCCCCAGGCACTATGAGCAGATGTTCAGGGTGTAATCTAGCTGATGCTCAGGGTGGAAAGTATTTCCCAGGTGACATGCAGTTGTGGTGTTGTTCACCATTGCTCTTTGTTCAACATATCTTTGTTTGCCTCCTCTGAAGTACTGGGTACTGTTAAGTGCTGACAGGTGAGGGCAGTTTTCTGCAGTGGCAAAAATAGTTTAAGCTCTTGTTCCCTACTGCCTCCCAGTCACTGACACCTATTTCCAGCTCACTATTTCTCAAACCTCCTTGCTTTCAGAAGATGGAGATCATGCAAATGGTCATTACAGCCTGACATCCCTAGAGAGCTGGAGCAGCATAACTGAAGGGCAGGCAAGTTGTGACACCAGAGTACCAGAACCTCCCACAGTGGGGCAGAGCCACAGCATCAGCTGATATTGGCATAAACATAACACCTGAGGCTGGAAATTCTGGCCAGTACGGGATCCATCCACCAGCCTCAGAAATGTCCTTCCATAATGCATCTTTCACCTAAAACCATTTCTGGCAAGGCATGCACTTTCTTGCTACACCACTACTTTTGGTTTTGATGAGAGGCATTCACTGGCTTTTTTCTCACTAGAGGTTTCACTGCATTTTATATTTAATTAAGTATTTTTAAAATCATGTTTTTTGTCTGAGTACATGAGAGTTTTAGACAAAACTTTTGCAACGTTATGCCATATTAGATTGGCCCATTAGGATTAGTCTTCAGTAATGTGTGGAATTGCAATTAATTTGGGATATTATTAACATTTTCTAATTGAAAGTATCCAGTTATGGTTCTTCACTTATGCAGACAATAAGGTTTAATCCACTGTGAGATTCAGGGTTTTCCTTTCTTGCTTCCCAGAGTGTGAAAGTATTTAAAACCAGCTACAGGTCAAATTTATAGTGGGAACATTATAGTCTTGTGTTCCAGAATTGGGGTGGGAGTCAGGCTAAATCCAGAGTATCAGTAGCAATTTTGAATTAATTCCAACTTGTGCACATCTTTAGAACCTGTTTGTTAGAGATGGGCAACATTCACAGCTTAATCATAAACATTTGCTACTAATATTAATCTGTTTCTGTTTATGACTCAGAGCACTTTGTTGCCAGAACACTGAAAACCCCAAAGGGCAGTGACAATGAGCGTATTTATGATGTTTGCAGAGAAGTTGGATGGGGGTTATGGGGGATGGTTAAGTTGTTTTACAAATTAGAGTTATGGCTATTTATTATGAGTCATTTTATTGTTTGTCTCACCACATTACCTCGCTTCAGTCTATGCTAAGCTTCATGCTGAGAGAGAGCCCTTGCCCTGGGAGCCTTCCCAGTCAGGTGCCAAGCATCTCTGGAGGAGACATAAAAAGCCCCCATGGAGGTCAGACAAGGTGAAGGGCCAAGTAAGAGACCCAGGTCAGTCCAGGGGCACACAGACCATGCACTCATGTCCCACTGGCTGCTTCAAAGGGTAGGCAACCACAGGAGAGAAGCAGGCACCTATCTAAATGAGAAAGGAAAAGGGATAGAGCCTCCTACACCACCCTTAAGGCTCATCTTCCCCTGAACAATGTATCCCCCATTTACTTTTTAGAGACAATTGCAAATGTATCTCACAGCATAAAATAAGAATAAAATATTTTCCTGGACATCAGAAAATAACATCTTTGTTTCTGGCCACTCTTCATTTGAAGGAGTGGGATCTCTCAAGCAAGCTGGAAACACCTACAAAAAGCTACAGATGTCAGGAGAAGGAAAAGAAAATCATTTCTAGCTTTAACAGCAAAGTAAATTCCCTGAGACTCCATTTCCCATTCTTCTGAGGAAGGATTTGTTTTATTCCCCCCAAGTGCCATGGCACAGCTCGGCCATGCACATGAGAAGAGCTGTAATATATTAATATCAATAGAATATATTGAACACTACCAGCATTTCTATGGTAGATCTGTTTTCCCCTAAACAGTCCCAAATTCTTCCTACATGCCCTAAAATAAGAAATCTGCCCCTGGGTCTATACAAAAGATGGCACTATAAGACAAAGTCTGGCATTCAGATCTCCACTTTTAGCCTTCCACAGTGCCACAGGATGCCTCATAGGAATTCCCTCAGCATAACAGATTTTCAGAACATTTAAAATTAAGCATATATGTATAATGGGGAAAAAACAAACAAACGAACAAACAAAAACTCCCAACAAATGCAGAAATGCAGAGCAGAATCATTCAGGTATTAGTTGAGATATAAGCAAGTAAAGCGAATAAACGTTTCTAATTGACTTGAATGGCCAGTTGGTTACACAACCTCCAAAACAAGGACTGGGCTGTGGACTTCAGTGCATTTGTTCCTCTGAGTCATAAATGTGTCAGGCTCCCTAGAAAAGGCCAGCCAAAGGAGATTGCTCTCTATCTTCCCTTCTGTTTCATTCCATTGGCCATAGGCAATTCCTGAGCATGCTCCTAAATGGTACAAAATAACAAGAACTGGATCTGGTTCACAGGGAGCACACCAGTGTCCCATAATCTTCACTGTTATCCCATTTCTCTCAAGCTCCTTATCTCAGCATAACTTTTTGGCTGTGTTTTGTTTCTATTTATGACTTTTTTCCCCCCTAGATCATTTGTGTTGGCCCAGGTGTTTGGTAAATAGAAATGAGACATGTCAAACACATAAATGAACACAAAACAAATTATGGATAATTTACTGGTCCTGAAGATTAAGAAAAAAAGAAAAAAAATATATCCTCTTCAATATAGAGGTAAGGCAAGTTCACCCTTTCTCCATCTTTCAGTTGACCCACAAGGCTCCGCAGAGGATACCAGGAACGTCCGCGTGCTGTAAGGCTGATATCTTGCCATTAGGCTTTGCACAGCTTCTCAGATACAGAACACCTTCCTCATGGCTCACAGTGCATTCACCCTAAACTTGCTGAAAATTATTGGATCACAAAGATCAGTTGAACCTCTTCTTACTTCCAAATTCTAAATGTCTTTGATGTCAGCATTAAGACTGTAAATTGCTTTATGCTACAAAATGCTCGTATAATTATTTGCTTAATGATCAGCTGTATTTTTCATTTAGAAGTGTGCAATATGAGGATAGGGTGAGTACAAAGATCTACTAGCAGTTTTTTTTATGTCTATTTTTCATAAAAAAACCTTGCCTACTGAAACTTATATCACTGGTCTTAGCCACTGACCAAGTTTGGTCTGTACTTTGCCTGAGGTACCTTAAATGTTGGAAGAGGCTAAAGAGAAACCATTACAGCTGCCTTCTCAACCTCGTGTCTGAGCAAAAGTAGTTAGCCCCTCTCCAAGAGATTAACACTGAAAAGTACAGCCCATCTCATCTTGTGAAAATGCTGCAGTCAATTACACTGTGGCTGTGCCTGTGCCTCCTGTGAGGCTCATGTTGAGGCTCATGGTGAGGCTTTGGAAAGCCAACCAGGATGATATTCAGCTCTCAGCCTTACAAACCCAGGCTTACCAGAGCTCAATTAGGAATCCAATCCAATCATTTGAGTGCCAAATTAGAGGAGAAAGTGATGCTATTGGTTATCTGTCCAGGTCTAAAACATCACACTTCTAGGCTCAGTGGTCCTTTCTGCACCTGCAAGGAACACTCCCAGGTATGAGTACATGCTGGGAGAATATCCTGCTGGAAAACAGCTTTGCAGAAAAGAACTTAGTTGCCCTGGTGAACACCAAGCTGATCATGAGCCAGCAATGTGCCCTGGCAGCTCAGCAGGCTAGCGGTATTCTTGGATGCCCTCAGAAAAGCATTCTAAACAGATGAAGAAAGTTGACCCTTTCCCTCTACTCAGTGTTGGTCAGGCTACACCATGAAAGAAAAAGAGAGAAAGATGAGAAAGAAAGAAAGATTCTTCTATCACACACAAAGAGTAGAGATTAACAATTACATTTGATGTGGTTCCCAAGCTGAAAAAGTAGGTGCTGGAAGTCTATTCTATTTGGCAGGCAACATCTTTTCCTGCATAAAAGAAAATAGATAAAAATCTGGGACTTCCAGTTGCAAAGGAGAAACCTCGTACTGTGGCTCATCTTTTTGGGTTGGTCAAGATCCATCCATAAGTAGTTCTGAGTAATGCCAGGGTGGTCATTCAAGCCCACACTGTCTGGAAAGGAGGGACATCATAAATTTCTGAAGTTTTATTCTCACAAAATTTATGACATATTTGTTTAAACTTAGTCATTGGGATATTTCAAATAAAGGTAAGTTGAGCATCCAAATAATGGAGTCTTGTCCCACAACCCTGTTATCTAGCAACAATAATTCCATGGTTGCATTAAATTACTTATGCTAATTGTGTAGGTATTTGAATTTAAGGCTATAGAAATCAGGTTTTGATTGGAAGCATTAAGAAGTTGTCACTTCAAGAAATATGCCAGTGAAAATTTTCCTTCCTTACAGAAGCTTTCTGGAAGATGAATATCTCAGGGCCTTTGACATGCTTTCATTCTCCATCAGGTGCCATCACATTGCCCAAGATAGAAGAATTCCAAGAGTTGCAAGAGGCAGAAGCTTTCAGCTTTGTTACTTTCCTGGAAAACACTAAATTCTTTTCACACTTTTGTCTGAGAAGAATAAACAAAATAAATTGCATCCCACATCAAACTGAAAATAATCCATGATTTCTGTTTTAATTTCTTTAGCCACATCTGCTTTGTATCTTGTGAAGATTTTTTGATTTTGAATGTATGGCATATGTCCAGGATGTTTTTCATCTGGGAACCTGTAATTTTGTGCTCTGAAAGATCAGCCAACAGTAATAGCAATATTGCCTCATTCTTCAAGGAAAAGCATAAACATGCCCCTCTAAGATTTCCTTGCAGAAGTTGTAATTGCGTATTATTCCTAGTGCATATGATTTCTCAGAGAGACTATGGCGTATAGAGAAGTAAAACAGAGTTGATTATTCCATGAACAATTAAAAAGAAAAAAAGAATAATAAAAGAGCAAATAATTCTTTGAATTCAGTGAGTATGGCAAGCCTTTCCTGACTTCTTAACCCCGGGTCATAGAGAACATGACTTTGCATTGGCAGTTGGATTTGCATTCATTCTTGTCTGCAAACAGATCTGGGGTGGGGAAAGAGGAGAGCCCCTACTAGAACTTAACTTGGAATTTCCCAGTCTTTCTTCCAGCTCTTACAAAAAAATCAAAGAAAACAGATGCAGTGAGGGCACTGTGACACAACAACTGTTAAGATGTAAACACTCAGAGGTTCTGAACTGTGAAATATATTCTAGCTTGTTCATGGTCTGGAAGCTAAACACATTTTGCTGCTGCAGTGCTCAGCATCTGGTTGTTGGATTAGAGTTGGACAGCTGGAAGCCTACTGTTAAAAATAAATGCTATCACAGTGGTAAACAAAAGATCTTTTAAATGTTTGAGTAGCCAAAATGTCAAGGAGAAAATACAAGAATAATAGGAGAAAATAAAAATGTTATCTCAGTTATACACTGTGCTAAGTCAGATAAGAAAGTTTGAAATAGATATTTAAGTTATTTTTTGATATGGAGCGCAGTCACAGTGAATGAGGGAGTGAGTATTCAACTTCATATAGAGCAATCTTAATGAGGATAATGCTTTCTTAAATATGAAAGTAAAACTTTTCTACAGAAAAAAATCAGTTCTCCCTGATGAATTCTCCAGAACTTTTTGCAATATCCAGTGTATGTCCTCCCTCATACATGTACTGATTCATCACATCTAGCTTTGAGACTCCAATCTAAGGCAGTAACTTATAGAAGCTTTCACAGACAATGCTAGGAATCTTTCCAGCATAGTTCATTTCACTGGTCTTAGCAATCTATCTGTGTCCAGAAAAACCCTCACAAGATGATTGTGACAGCCTTCAGCATCAGCAGACACTCAAGAACTATTTGAGACCATGGGAATGTTTAATATTCCAAAGGTCATATCTGGACTCTGAGCACAATACTTTTGCGAAGTCTGGAGGGAAGTAGATGACAAGATGCTGCAGAATGAGTTTGGAGTCTAAGAAAACAATTCTAACAGACAATCAGAGTTGTGTATCAGTGCTTGCAGCACCTTTACTGTAATCCCAAGCAGCATTGCTTGTACAAAGTAACCTCATCGCTTTCTAGCACAAATTGTTATCTGTTTCACCTCCATGGAAGAGCTGAAAGCACTAACCATAATAATAAGCAGAGGTCAGAATAATAAGTCATTTCACTTAGGACTCCCAATCTCATCTCTGTACGAACTGGGAAGAGAAAGAATTTCAGTGTTGTAGAAAAGCTCTCAATAATGGATAAGTTCCCTTACCAGGAGATATCCTGTGCAAGTCTTCCCCATTTCTCAAGAAGAACAAAAAGAAAAGGGAGCTGAATAAAGTCAGAAGAAAAAGAAAAGAAGAAACATAAAAAGAATTACAGATATATTTTTTTTAATTTATTGATTTGTCCTTTTCAGATGGATAGTTAGCTGACATGAAAAGGCATTATAAGAAATCTAAACTAGTACATAGACATCAATCCATCAAAACATATACAAGTAAAGCAACCACAACGTTTTAAAGACTGTTTCTATATTTGCAAAGTTTACTCATAATTATTTCAGTTGGTAAACTGTAGAAGCATCCATTACACTACATTCAGCTTTATTCACATACGGAAAAATCTTCTGGAATGTAATAAGAGTGAAACTCAAATGGCCCAATAGAAATGACTGTATCCAACATTTATATCCCTTCTATACAATTATATAAATTGATTTTTAAATTCTGTAGGAAGACTATCACTCTATTAAAGTCTGTCAGATTTTTTCCATAAGCGCTACGTGCAAAAGTGCTTATAGCAAATATTCCCATGTTCTTCTGCATTAAAAAAAATACAGCAAAATCTGTGACCTTCTATATATCCATTTGTTAATACTCAATTGATTGATACTAGAGTAGAGAGACCTTTCCTTTTTTTGGACTTAATGGTATTTGGAAAGAGACCCCCTGCAATCCATCCAACAAATCTCAGTGATGTGAGAAAAGAGACCACTAACACATCAGTGCTCTCTAATATTGGAAGGGAGACCCCCTTTTGCACTGAATTAGTGCCTGGAAAATCTGCTCCCCTTATGCTTTTTCCATGTGATTTGCTGGAGCTCACTCTTGCTCCATTGCTGGGAAGGCCAGGACATATCCCCTGGCAGTTTTAAAAACTTTTATAAACTGGAAAGTATTTTGTTGGCTTGAACTTTGCTTGCCTAGAATCTATGAAAGATGCTGCTGTTATTGTTGGGGTGTTAGTTGAGTTAAATCCTGTTATTCATTACCATTCAACTGAATGGTTTATTTTTTCAAAAGTTTTGTATTTACCTCAGGATGTCAATTAATTTTATTCCCAATTGCTTATTTGTGTTTCCTCCATTTGTTTCATTCTCATATGTTCAGGAACTTGGGGGGTGGGGGGGAAGGGGAATTTATTGTTCCAGCTTGGTTTCCAATTTTTTATTTCAGTCTAGGTGAGAAGGCTAATCTACAGTGATTCATATACCTGCCAGGTGAAAAAGAGATGGATGAGAGAGTTATGTTGCCAAGCAAGCAGGCCCTTTCCTAAGCAGCCTTAACAACAGCTGCATTTTCATCATCCCTGAAATGTGAGGAAGCCATGTATGGAGAACTTTGATGTTTCAGGTGAAACAGAACAATGTTTTTGTGATAAGAATTTGCATGTATTTAATGTGAGCCCAGTGCTATATCACGTTACCCTTTCTAAAGCAATTAACTGGGCCTCCCTGAACTTTCACTGGCTGAAATATGATTTGAAATCCTGGAAATGCCAGTGTGTGTGTCTGTATGAGCATATGTGCACAGACAGGGGGAGAATGCAGCATTCTTAATTCTCTTTCCAGTTTACATAAAAATCTCTTGTAAAAGATCTGAAAATATGTATAAAGTTTAGATCTTAAAGTCATTTACCATTCAGCGCACTCAAAAATTTGCCAACAAGTCATTCACTTACTTATTTGGCTCCTTGCCTATGAAATGCACTGTGGAAGGATTTATACAAAGAGTTTGATGGAAACGGGAGACCAAGTCAAGACTATATTCCCGCACTGCTGAGGAAATATGTCTTTACTAAAGTGAATGTACTTTTTAGTGTGCCTGGAATGAAGTTTTAAGCAATAGTTTTAAGCTGGTGATTTGTGTACTTTGAACTCCATAATGGAAATAATACCAACCACTGATTTGGGTAAAACTAAATCCTGGAATGGCTTTCGTCCCATTGGATCATTCCTCTGCTAAAGAAAAAACTTATTGCATCTGAAAGAAATAATATTGTAAAATCAATAAGGGAGAACAAGTAAATCTTTTTAAATCAAACTCAAAATTTCCTGAAAGCCATGAAACACTAGGACAACATCAGTTTGGGTGTTTCTACTTATTTGCCTACTTCTGTTGCTATTATAAATGCAACACTTAGCTACAGATCATGTTATAAAGTGTCATGGATAGTTCCTATGGTAGGAATATAGACAGACTTGAAGTCAGAAATTACTCGTGTATTTATCTGTGTCAGTAATTTATTAACTTGCACATCACTTAAGGAAGGATCATTCAGACCCCACCAGAGCACTGCACACATTGCAAACAGGTAGGTGCAATGCCAGAGCATCCCTGGCCCATGTCAGAATGGAAATATATACCTGCTGGTGAAGGCCACCCAATCTCTCATGAATTATGCCATAGTCTTTTGCCACCTTTTCAGTGCATCCAGAATGCCATTCCTAAGGCTACATGCTGATGAAGAACTTTCCAGCTGTGCTCCACCAGTAGTTGTGTGACTGAAACAGAAGTTTCTGTAGCTGTGTAGTAGTTTCACAGTAGTTGTGTGACAGTTGTGTGACATATGTGCTCATTGTCAGTGGCAGCAAAGTACTTGGGGAAAGATGCACATGAGAAGACCTTTTGAAAAGGTCATTTTAATCTGTGTTGCAATAGAGTGCTTGGAAGAGCCACAACATTTCTACTGTATTCTTTAAATGTGGCATTTCTAAGCAGCCTGGCCCTCAGTTATATGATTCCAATCTCTGGCCTCATAAAAATTTAGAAAAAGTAGGGAGAATCATGATGAAATATTTTCTAGACTGGTCTGAAATAGCTCATGAGTGCCAATTTATTTGGAATTGATCCAACATTTTTTTTTTCTCATCAAAGTAAGCATATGTGGTCAGTTCTGTATACAGCACATAGAGAGCAAACAGGGCACAGGCACATGGGTAAGAACACTGAAACGTCTGTACAGAGAGAAAGGACTCATTGAATTATCTGGCTTTCTCTAGATAAATATCTAGTAAATATACCCTGCTAAGCAATGTAAAATAACTAATGAGCCATAGTCCACTGAGAATCACTGGCAGTATGACTTTACCTCTGGCTTAATTTTTTGTTTTATTGTATTGAATAAATGAATTTATGAACTTTAGTTTCAGTACCTTTGCTCCTGCTCCAACCAGAAATTAACTCTGCCTCTTCTATATGGAAATTTGCTCACTTATGATAGTGCATTGCTCCCTCATTCATTATCCTGTCTAAAATGAACATTACCAAACACAGTATTCCTGTACAGCTTTCTCGCAAGATTGAAAGGAGAGCAAAACTGCCAAGTAGGCAGGAACAACAGAGTTCAGCATCAGAGCGTGTCAAAGAGTACATTCCTTTCCTGTTACTGCTCATTGAGAGGGAAGAACAGAGCTCTTTTCAAATGGCTTCTTTCTTCAGGAACAGCCATCTCACTTACAGGTACAGCATCCTCCAACAGTGTGTGCATGCTCACTGACAGTAAAACGATCCACGATTTAAAAAAATGCATATTTTTTTCATAGAAAACCACACAATGTGCAGCAGCACTCCTTGGCTAAAGCCCACGGACTCAGGCAGACCACCCACACACTCTCTGCTGCATGTCACCCTATAGGACAGAAGTAAGGTCCTGATGAGGCCTGAAGTCATTGATCGACTTCTCAGACAGCAATCACTTAGTGGAAATAGTGAGATTCTCAGCCAGAAGAGGGGTAAATACTAAGTAACAGAACAAATTCCTCTAGGTTAAGTTTCATTTTTCACAGAAAAATGAAAAAAGCATAAAGCATACTATTTTAACAATTCTTTAAAGTAACTCCAACATTAGGAGGTGGTAAATACAGTCTGTTTTTCAGTGTTTATTCCCATTTCTGACCAAAATGTCCTTCGGGGCATGCTGCACAGAAAACAAAACCTAGAAAGAGCCTGTAAAATTGTTACAACAGGAAGAAAAGTGCCAGCTAACAGTAGGTAGAGCTTTTATAATAACAATACTTCATGAAAATTTCATAAGCATCTTTAAAGATGTGTTTTTTTCTCCTGTTCTCAAAAAAAGCTGTAAAAATGCAGTTTACTTATCAGTAAATTGTAAAGCAGGTGGTGTGTCTCACCAGTACTAGAAAGAAACAGCAGACACTGAGTCTAAAGTACCACAATCATCCAATTAAAATCTATTGCAAGGACTATTAATAACTTGCAATCCTCCAATGATGAACACTGCGCAAAAGAAGACTCTAAAGTACATATGATATCAACATATGTTTTATCCATAACATTATGGATTGCAGTACTCAATTCCAAAATTTTCTTAACACAAGAGAAACGTGATTTTTCAGCAACTCCAAACCACACACTTGAATGATCAGTATAAAGCATGCCTAAGACCAAACCCAGTACCAACACTTCATAACAAGGATGCAGACTCTCAGTTTGCTCACCTTTAAATCCACCACCACCTCTGAAGGACTTGAAAATCTAGTCATGCCAAATACGTACATTACTTAACTTCCCTGAAGTTTTGCATCCCCTTCTTCTGACTTCATCCATCCACATAATCACCACCACAATTACAAGAACAGATTCTTCTAGTATTGTACCTTTCAGTACCACCTCCCAAATCCAATTAAAATTTTTTGTCTGATGGAAGCTCCATCAATTTCCCCATGATTCTAACAAGCTGTCAGGGGATAGCTTTGACATCTAACTGTCTATTCAAAAGGAAGTGTGTATAATTGATTTAGGAGTTATCAACATTCAAATGGTATATTGCTTGATTTTACCTTCAAGAATAAACGGGGTCTAATCATCATTTAAAAGGCTGTTGTCTGCCAACTGCAAAATACCCAACCCAAGGGCATCTCCAGGGTTTGAAACACTAGCTGGGTTTCTAGACATCCAAACTTTTTATGTCTCAGCATTTCTAACCAACTCTCGCAGTTCTAAAATTATCATCTATTTATCTAAAATCAACCTTTAGAACTCACCAGATGAGGACTTCTGTTTTTTTTTTTACCTTCTGCAGAGTTATGAACAAGACCAGTGGTCTTTTTTGAATAACAAAAATGCTAAAATGGATGCAGGTGAATCACAATTCCATTGCCTTACTTTTCTGCCGTGGTTACTTTGCCAGATGTGGAGTGTTAGTTACTAAAAGTCATCAGCATTCAGATCCTTGTCTTCTCAAATATAATCTCATGTCACTAATACAAACTAACAGCAAGAGAGCTAAGGATGTGAGAGCAGACATAAGACTTCTTGCTTGAAACTTTGCTTACAATCTACCTGCTTTATTATGTTCACAGAAGAAAGAGGAATAAGTAAGAGGTCATTATTTTAAGGTTTTTCTACCATTCACTGCCTCCTAGAAGGGATCCAAGTGAAGCAGTATGCCCAAGCAGTGTACCAGAGCGACATGAATAGGTAGAATTTATAGGCCATGTGGGAAATAGATCAGTTGCAGAGGAGGTCCTTTTCTCCTGCTTTTGCCACTTGATTCACTCCCACTTTTAACAAAAGTCACTCAATTTGGTTATTTCATGAGATGAAGAACCTACTACTTCACTAAGCAGTTTTCCCTCATACAGTGTTAAAAAAATGTGTGGTCATAGATTCTTTTGATGTTTTTGTGCATGCATAAGACAAACATTCAGTACTTTCTTTTCTCCAGATATGAAGGTATTCAAATAAAGCATCTAACCTCCATTTTTTTTTAAATAGAGTTAAATTTTAAAGTTAAATTTTATTTCTTGCACTATTAACTTTGAAGCTTTTTTCCATGCATAGTAGTGCATCATCTTTGCACAACTGATTTTTGTATTAGGTGTGTAACATGCTCACTGCAGATCTTGAGTTTGTCTGGTTGAAGTGGCTTCATTGACAACTTTACAGGAAAGAGGATCCATTCTTTCCAGGTCTGAAATCCTTTTTTAGCCTAAGGCTGATAGGAAACACCATTTTGAGGATCAGGACCTCAGACAAATTTTGTTTGCTTTCCCTTAGTATTTTTAAATGTAACAATAATATCTTCAATAGCATTTGTGCTGCTTTTTTTTCCAGCCTAATCTCCTGTTGTTTTATATTGCATGTTTCATCCAAGAGCATTCATTAACTATTCATATTTCAGGTTTCTAATTCTCTTTTGTTGTTGTTGTTGTTGTTATATATGAAAGATACTACCCTGTATAACACTCAGCTATAGAGGTCAGCCTCTGCCTTCAGCCACAAAACAAAAGCCATAAAATAAAACCCCCCTTAAGGCTGAGTTCATTTTCAATTGACTATCAGCATCAGAAAGAACTGAGCAAAAATGCCTCAGAACAGTAAGAAGATTTCCAAAGAGAAGGAAGCATCTCAAAAGCACATAACAGAAACTCACTAACCAACAGCCACTGCATCCCTGTGAGGAAACTACAAACTGCTCAATAGGAATGCAAGAGCATGGATGCTGATGGCACTGAGCTTCAAAGATGTCACATCTGGAAACACTTCAAACACTGTGGTGAAGAAACCAACAAGGACAGTGTAATAATCATAACCAAAAAGTGACAAATAACAGGGAGAAGTTTCTCCACATGTAAAGTGACACATTTCAGAAGGTCCTTGGCAAGGCACATTGCTGAGGGTGGCAATTACGACAGTAAAGGAGGAATGTACCGAATAGGTCCCTGAAACCTTCTCCCTTGAGCAACTCCACTTGACCTTGGAATGGTCCCATTCAACTACAAAGAAAACTTATGCCAGCTTCTTTCAGTCACAAGATTAGTTGTTCTCAGTACATTTGTATATCTATATAGTTCATATAGACTTGGCCAAAGGCTTGCATAACTGTCAGCCTCTATATCAATTAACCATTAAGTACAGTTCTTCTTCCTTTGTGATATTAACCAAATGTAAGCCTGACCTGCTCTAAAAAAACAACTTTTTTTTTTAAATAAAAAATACCTGTTTATGTCATGTAAGTCATATGGAGGCCCTTCTCCATGTGACCATTCTCTACAAACCAGCTTTTCTCTGCTTTCAATGACACTTCAGGCTCTTCTTGTGCCCCTTTGGATTCATACCCTAAGCTCTCCTCCCATTCTTCCACTCCTTAATCAGAATTGCCCTTTTCTCTACAAAATCAGCACCTGGAAACTCACATGGATGTTAGTTCACCCTCATCACTGCCTTCAGTAATGCTGAATACCCGCAGCCCTGGTGCTTGGCCTGTGCCAAGGAGGTTTGGGCAGTCACACAGAGCTGGGCAGCAGGACAGGCAATGTTACCTTTGGCTTTTGGCTGCAGATACCATAGCCTGCGTGAACAAAGACAGTGTTTCTTTAGTTTAGGACCTAAGAACTTGGCAGACAAGATAAAACGTCTTAGATAAAGAACTTATGTCCGTCTCACTTTGGCTGTTTTTAAGATTTCTGAATGCTTTGGCAAACTCTAGCCCTCTCCTCAGGACCTGGAAAGCAAGCCCTCTTCTTCATAGTGCAACCTGCTTTTTTTCCACAGGTTGTCAGCAGCCTAATCACTGTGCAGGCTAGTATATATCTTTGACCTGGCCAGCAAGTCACTGTGGCCTGCCAATTATATGTCTGCACTTAATGCATGACTTTGTCTCAGCACTTGAACATTTCACACTGAAAAGAGAACCTCCAGACTTTACCCAGTGAACGGGAAAGTTCTGGCAAATTGATCTGCTGCCTCACCTGCAGCCTTGCTTTTGGTGCCAGGGACAAAACCCAGATCTTTGTTTCTGTCCACCTGAGAGCTCTGAATTCACATCTGATCCCAGAATACACACTGCAATGTTCCTGCATGTCTGTGCAATCTTAGTGCTTCTTAGACATTCAGATGTTTACTGTTACTCAGTTTTATTAACAGCTGCAGGCACATGAGGCTCATCTCTGAGAAACTGCACAATTGAGTCCTGTTTGTAGCTGTAGTTGATTGGAGGCAGGAACAATAACAGATTTGCTTTATAAGGAACTCATATGTGGCCTAGATCTGTCTCAGGAAGAACAATATCAGCAGCTGTGGAGCACTGGATTTTTAATTGCTGGACAAACAAAACTTTCAGATTCTCCCCAGTCTCTGCTATGCAAATGAAAAAGTTCTGTGCCTCCATTCACACCCCTGCGAAGGAAGCAAACTGTCACAGCAAAGTAGGTAAAGGACGTGGCATTTTCTAGAGGTAACTTAAATGTATAAGAATAGGAAGATTAATACCATAGTTGGTATTATATTATGATACTAATAGTATACTGTAAGAGCATGATTTCTAAACTATGATACCATAATCACTAACTGTTAAGTATTACAAAAATACTTTTGTGAACTTTTTTATTTTGTAGCTCTTCCAACTCTTCCTTGTTTGTCAGCAACAGGCCACCAAAGAATCTGATCTTCATTTATAACTTAATTATTCCTGCATCTGTGAATCAGAAAAGATGACTTCTAATAGGTACAAGCATTCACCATTCATACTGGAAGATACGAAATTCACAGAAATTTAATTTTTCATCCAAACACTGGACAGAAGCAATGGCAGGTGATTCAGTTTATTGGTTTCATACTATCTATCCACATACTCAAACATATAGCTAATACTCCTCCACCAGGACTCTTCTGCCACCAAGCAGGCAGATACTCTAACCTTTGAGAAGAAGGTTTGATATGTTTCTCCCTCCTGGCTAGCAATTTCAGTAACTTTCTATGCTCTCTAGTAGCAAGTTTGTCATACCCTGCTGTTGTCATTTCCATCCTGGAGAGATCCCTCCTTCCCTACTCTTCGCCCCCTGCCAATCCCCGGACAGCCTAAAGAACCTGCCTGGACCCCTGAACCAACAATGTTGCTCTTGCCTCCAAGCATCTCCATTTTGATGGAAAGCAGTAGGCAACACTCATCCTGCTCCAGATCTGTAAAGAACTGCCATGGCAGAGAGAGCTGACAAAGAAAACTTCTGGAGATTCCCTGCCACTATCAATCCCTATCTAAAAAAATTAGTGGCCAAGGAGAGCTAACAGAAATTCACAGAAATAAAAGGCTGAAGATGGAGGGAAGTCAGCAAGAAAAGAGAGGAGCCCTCACAAAGGAGGATAAAGAAATCCTTCAGGAAGTAGCTGTGATGGAAAAGGGATGCAGAACTGAAGAGCCTATGGCTGAAGCACCAGTATTATTTCCTTTGTTTTGCACAAACTGAACGAAGTGATTCTTGCCACATCCTTAATCTATTATCTCACAAAGGAATAACAACAAATCAGGAGAAAAACATTATGCAAAACAGAATGGAAAAGAGAAAACATTTCCAAAGGTGCTTCAACATAGGAAGATACTGTGATTTAATCCAGGTTCTCCTGGTTATTCCTGGCTATAATCTTAGGTTATGGATGCAACCTGGAGTTCGTCACCAGTCGAGTTCTGTTTATTTTTTTCTAATAAAGATGCAAAACTCTTCTGTCAGTAATGCATTAAGCTGAAGGAAAAAAAATCCCATTAGGATCCTTATATTCACATATGTGCATCTCTGTTCTTGTAGAGAGGCTGCCAGAGAACGTAAAAGGGAGAATCGTGAGTCAACAATCTTTTATGTTCACATAATGTCTTTTGGGACTGTGTATGTTCTAACACAAAGCCATATGTTATGTGATCATGGAGAATAAGCATTTAATCGTAGCTATTATATAAAGCCATGGCTTTTTTTTTTTTGATGGATCAACTGAGCATTGTTTGCATAGCTAGCACCATGGAGCCTACATTTCAAGCCAAGGGCTTAACTAATCAATACCATTTCTCATGTGTTAAGTGAACTTCATTATTACCCTTCAGTTTTGGAACTAGAGGTGACATTACTTTACACATGTATTGCTTTTTTGTCATTTCATAATTAAATTTTCAAAAAGAATGCAATAGGAAAAAATTAGGAAAGTCTTTTCACATGAGCTTTTGAAAACAATCTCAAAAAAAAAAAAAATGTATTCTCCCATGCAAAGAGACAAGAACCCCGCTGTTCCAGCAAGGAGCAAACACAAGAACATGCAGACAGCAACTCTGGTCAGTGTGCTGATCAATTGTGTTTTGTCATTACTTCAGGGTACATTTCATGTGACACACCAGCTTTGACTGCTCTGCAGCATGATGCCTTTAGAGTTCAGGCACAGTGTAGTCATCCAGGCTGACCAGTCAGTACGACTGGTCTTCTTTACTAAAGTTCAGTCAAAATCTTTGAATAATTTTGCTGTCTGGACCTCAGATACCATATAGGATGAGTGAGTGGAATGGAAGCTGGAGGGAGAAAGGAGAACCACAGCATTCTGGTGCTATTCTAATCCATGTATATGTTTTGTTCCATTCTAATTTTTCACAATATTTATACCACAGGAGCCTTGAACCTTGCAGCAACTGAATGTATCTGTGCTGAATTTCATGTAGCAGAGTTATAAACACAGCTATGTTTTTCACCAAGACCACCACAACGCGTGCGAGGTGTCTGCTGCACAGCTTTATTGGAATTAAGTGGCAAGCAGAGGGATCACAGTGAGTTCAAGAGACCCAAGAATTTTAATCTTTTTACCTCTGCATTTGCACAGTATCAAAATTCACATTACAGGGGTATCTCTACTTTCATGCTTACATGAAAATAATTGAGAACTCCATATTTATATGTACATTCTGTGGATAATATTAGAAATGGAAAATCTGTGCACTAGGAAACTCAAAATGTTATCTTCAGGACTAGTATTTCATATTCAAAATTGGATTTGTTAGCTACACTAGTAGACACTGATTTTTTCCTAACGAAGTAATAGTGAATGCTTTACTCCTTACTTGATTTTTAAGGTTCTCTAATTCTAGAAAGGAAGAAAGTGAAAGCAGACTAGAAGGTCGTGAACTACTTTCTCACTTAGTACTCTCTGGCACAGCCAAAGCTATGAATAAATCACTCCTTGATCGGATTATTAGCTGCTAACTAAATAGGCTTTTCAGCCCTGCAGCATACAAATGCCACCAAGACAATCAAGCCCAAATAACTAAATATTAGAACTTCCCTCTCATTTCTTTTTCCTCCTGCTAAATTCAAAACGAAAATGAGCAGGTGATTGTAGGCTATTCCCAGACTGGAAGTTCATTTTTTTCTGGCCATCTATGAAAACGCTAAAGGAAAGGAAGGCAAATTACTTACTAAAGTAGTATATGGACCAGGGATTTTGTTGTGAAGAGGCAGTGGTGGGCTCATCAAAGATATACGCTTTAGTTTGAAGTCCTTTACAATTCCTGAATGTGTTGATTCAGGAAAGCCAACAAGATCTGGGTGGTTGGTTTTTTGTTTGTTTGTTTATTTGTTTTTGTGTGTGTCCAAGACAGTTTTCTGCTGGATTTCTTTATGAAAATTCCACAGAATCAGTCTTGCACTGTGGAAAACTGGCTGCTTATTTGTTAATTCAGCCCACCTATGTTTGGACTCCTGGTTGCTCTGTACATTTTGGACTAGGGTTTTAAGACCTCTCCACTTTGTTTAGGATTCACAGGGAGATGCCATGGATCTGGAGGTTCTTGGTTTTCTGGCTAAGTATCTTACCAGTTTCCCAAAGTTTTTCCCCCCTGTTCCACTGGCCAATTTGAAAGCTGCACAGTGGACTCAATGTCTTACTCCTTGCTCATCCAGCAATTTAGATTCTCAGATTCCCACATTCAAATGTTTCCTGCACTGCTTGGGAACCAGAATAACCACTCACTGACTCGTAGGCCTCATCTGAGACTTTTGGAGGCCCTGTTCCCTGACTTCTCAACTACCCATCTTCCCACACTCCATGCTAACTTGAAAAGCAAGATGATGAGAAGGTGAGCAGTCTGTCTGCCTGCAAACCAGAAGCAGGCAGGAAACAAGAGCATTTGATTTTATGTGTCGTGAAGCAGAATTTCCTGGAAATCCCACACTGGGAAACAAACCTTTAAACCTGCCTTTTGACATTTTGTCCTGCTTCAAAACAAAGCCCTTTTTTACAATATAGAAGCACTTCAGAGAAAGATATTTTCATTTTCCCCAGCAATACTGATGGAGCTATTCACTAATTCCATTTCAGATACAAACCAAATACACATTCTCACTCCCCTTGAAACGTTCAGAGTAAAGGGAGCAGAGCTAAAAGTGACTGCAAACTCTGAATTTCTGCAAAGCTTTCTCCCTTAAAAAAAAAAAGAAAAAGCCAAGGATGACTTCTGGAGATTCAGACATTTCATCTCAGCTACTGTTTCTTGTTCAGAGAGTCCTTTTTGCAATGAATACCAAATTGCAAAAGCAGAGGACAAGCGTTTAGAGAAAGGGTTAAGGGACCAAGGAAAGTTCAGAATGTCTTTTTCTTTACTTCTTTTCCATTACTTTAGAATGCAGATTTATGTTAGGAAGTTTTTCCAACTGAATATTAGTGAAGGGGAGAGGAAATAGCTGCAGCAACTCATTTTATTTTATTATCCTTTTTATAGAAACATTTCATGTCTGTCACTCAGAATGTTACTTTTATGGGGAAGTCCTCTGTTAGTTGCTTGATGATAGGGACAAGTCTAAAGCAAAAAATTCCTCCTACTTTGGCTGTAGTTTTGTTATCGTATATAACCTCAGACAAGCCAATTAGACCAAAATATTTATAATGAATCATTTTACCAGCCTCATTATAGGGCATCCTTTCCTCTTTTCCATTTAGAAGGAAGTACAGGGACTTCATGCTCCTAGAGAATCTTAGAAAAGGTTCAGACTTGAAACTCATGTAACTATCATATAATTTGGCAACTTTACCGTAAAGGAATTTGGAAAAAGCATTACAAGAGGAAACCTCACCCTTCTTACAGGTTTCCCTCTGGGACAAAGCTATTTCCCTTCTTAATTACATTACTTCGGAAGACACCTATAAAAAAAAATGTATTAACCACATACAGTAAATACAAAGTGCACAGAGATGTTGCTGGGTGTTAGTTCCAATTGCCATTTATTAATTTTGAAGTGCTTTTCCGGTCTGTGTGCCAGAGGACTACGTAGGATAATGATGGTGTGCATAAACTGTGATATATATGAAGGGTGTGCAGTATCATCATACTTAGTGAGTGTCCACACTGGGAAGAAAAATGCTTTAAATCTCCAGTCTCCTCCACCCAAACAATATTTATTTCTACATCATTCTTTCAGTATTTATTTTAATCTGTATCTTAGGTTATTCCAACTGTCCTCAGAATGTGGATTATTTCAGAATTTGCTGAAAAGAGAAATATCAACTAAAATTATTTGTACTAAAGCACCAACTGGCAATCTAGAGATTGTAAGTGTAAAAACACAAAAAAATGAAACTATAGCAGTGTGACTCCTGAATGAGAAGATTTTCTCAACCATGACTATATAACTTTGTTTTCTTAAGCAGAGTCAATGTGATTTACTGTCACGAAATCAAAAAGCTGCAGTGGATGAAAAGACTTGGGATTAGTAAAAAAAAAAAAAAAAAAATCATACTCCTGTGTTAAGACAGAAGATAATTTGCATTAACTAAATCCCAATTCTCCATATTGTGCTTCCTTTGACAGAGATATTATGATTTCATGTGTGGGAGAAGAGAGACAGAAAGGGTAAAAGAAAGCATATAACCATGTCAGACCACTGATCACAGAAGTTTCAATTAGAGTAAAATAAAAACTTTTTCCAACATTACCTCACAGCCCAGAATCACATATGGAAGAAGGCATTTCATTCATTTGCTCAGCTTCCATTCCCTCCCCTTGAAATGTCTTTTTTATCTACAATGGTGGAGAGTGTTTTATACTCATTAGTCCAAGATCCCCTGGTGTAACCCTAGCTAAGGGTATGGAGTTGGGCCAGGAATGCATTCAGCCTCTGGTCTCATTCTTTCTGGAGCCATTACCACCTGAAACCAGCATCCTCCCCTGAGGCATAGCTTTTTGGTCAGCTCATTGGCGCACACAGATATGAGGCAACATTATCTGCACAGTGATTGGTAGCTGCTTGTGAGACCAGTCTACAAATTGGTAAAATGAGATACCTTTGGGTATTGTGGGAGAGTATACTATATGCAGGCATTTCTCTCTTCCAAAATGAGAGCTTAAACAGCAAGTTTAGGGGCAGGTGCTATCCTGGGAAAGCAGAAAGTGCTTAATCCAAGCATTTTGGCAGGACTCTGGGTAATAGCATGGAAGCAGAAAAGCAACTACATTACTATGTGCTGTTATTTTTCACAGCTCACACTGCAAGTCAGCTCCAAGATGAGTTTGCTGTTGCAGGCTTTGCAAACAAGTGGAAATACCCAACCAGCATTTCAGTCAGTTTGAATTTGGGCCTGTATTTAAGCTACACCTGCCATTTCTTTCTTATTGTCTCACTGATGCTCAAAGCAGTAGAACAGCCAGCACAGATTTAGCTACCTGTGAGCTTGCTCCCTGTAAGAGATGGCAGCCTTACTATTCACATCCTGCATGAAGACTTTAGATAATGCTTGTAGACAACTAGAACTCTTCTTTTATGTAGAGATTAGAAAGTATGTGGGATTAAGAAGGTTTTAAGACTAACAAGTCTCAGAATTTTGAAATCCTGTCTTCTTTTAACTTCAGCACACAGTGAAATCAGGTTAACAATAAAAGTAAAGGATAAAAATTAAGTGCCACATCAAGATCCTGTAACAATGGAGAAAATGCTGACTCTGGATAATATGCATTTTTCCTCCACCCTTAAGTTGTGTAATTCCTTTCTTCTGTTAATTCAACTGCTCAGAGAAGTGTTGTGCAATAACATGGAAGTTCCCTGTATATGACACCACTAATGAGAGAAACAGCAGCTGGGAGCCTCCAGTCACTCTCCTAGTATGGCCAGTCCTGCAGTGGAACTCTGTAGCTTTCGTATGAAAGCTACATAAATATTCAGAAGTTGCCTTATTCTTCAAGATAACATCAATACATTTTTTTCTGTCCCTTTCCAATAGATGTTGCACTATGGCTCTGTTGATTCAGGGTAACTGCATTTGATGTGATCATAACATAAGGACTTCTCTTCAAAGTGACATATCAGTTTTATCAGCGCAAATAAGGAATGGCTCTTTTAACACACTTGCAGGGATTAGATGTAAAACAAATGTGACATCATTGTTGCTACAGCGCCTGGTCCAAGGACTTGTACTTGCTTTTCTCATCTAAGAACTCTTTGAATCTATCAAAGTAGTTAGATTCAAAGCCAACAAATTGTGTCAGAGTCCAGTCCTCAGATAAGAAACATTTGAATATAAGCGCATGATCAAGTATTTATTACAACAGGGGAATAATGCACCAACACAGTTCTGATGAACATAACTTTGCACTGCCAGATAGAAAAGTACTGATAACACCCACATGATGTTGATCTTAACATTAGCAGAAGCTGAAGTACTCTGTTTTCACAGGAAAGACAGAATAAAGTAGTAATTTCAGCTGACTATATCACTGAATATTCTCTCCCCAAGCCCCCATCTGAACTAAGTAAACTAAGAACACCATATTTGGCAGTGAATATATAACCTAAGAGCCAAGTCAGCAGGCAACTTCTTCCTTCTTCCACCTTCCAGAATCTTTGCTTATTAAGTTTACAGACAGTAATAGCTTAGGAAGGACTCAGGATCCAAATTCAGTCAAATCTTGACCAGTTGGGAAAATGAACTGAAATTACATGATGGAAGTGAACTTCAAAAAGTGACAAGTTTCGCCATTAGGAAGAAGGCTCTGCTACACACATTTGAGAGGGGCAACAACTATCTTGCTTGTAACTCCTTTTAAAGGCACTGGAGCTCCAGCAAACAGAACAGAAGTCAGTAATGCTACGTAGCTGTAAACAAAAAGCACCACAGCAGAATGTCTAATTACAAGTGATATATTTAAGATTAGCCAAGTCAAGCCTTCAGACAACACAGCACTGACTTGACCTGTAATGATGTAACCTTCAGGGAGTGCTGTGCTTCCACAAAGAACACCAGAGAACGGGAAAAAGTACAGAAAATATCAAAAATACACAGAAGTCTAGAAAGCAGAACCTATGAGTACACACTGAAAGACCTGGCTTTGTTTAGACTAGAGAAGAGAAACCTGAGGGGAGACATAGGATCAATCTGCAAATACACAGAAGGCTGCTGCTAAGAGAAAATAAGTTACTCCCTGTGCCTAATGGATTAAGACAGAAATTAATAGGCTTAAATTGGACCAGGTGAGTTTCCTACCTGAGGATGCTGTGGAATCCAGGTTCCCAGGAACACTGCAAACATTTAGAAGTAGCTGCATTGGGATAGAGGGCTTAGCTTTGGCAATAACACTTCTCAAGTCCTGACCTTTCTTCTGTGACTGGATGATAGTTTCAACCTAATTACCACAATATCTTTCAGTACTCCTCTTAGAATGGACTCTTGCTCTGTAACAAACAAAGCAAAAGAAAACCATCAAATCACAAGGTCTCCCTTACATGAACAGAAGGAAGATGTGAGTCAATTTGTGGTTACTAGCTAAAACAGTGCAAATACTTTACTGAGCTTCATTTAACTTTGGTCAAAGCATAAAATTAATCCATATGCTTTTAAACAGAATTGGAACACATTACACTTTGTGTTAAGTCAATGTTGTTGCTGCTGTAATTCTGCTCAATGATGGGATAGCATTTACATCATCTTTGGTCCAATGGTTTTTTTTTTTCCAGAGACATTTGAATTTCATGAAAATATATGCAAAAAAGGACTTCAGTTAAACATCACAAAAATGTGTTTGTTAGAAGTATACTGTTATCCTTTGACAGTTATTAAAATGCCTGAGAGAGTCCACTCTCAGCAGCACACATGCTCACAAAATTAAGAGTAATTACTGACACTTCACTGAAGTATAGAACTCCAAAGAGCAGAACCTACCTTAAGTGGTCATACGAATACACTGGTAGGTAAAAGTTCAACTTAGACAATAAGATGAAAAGTAGTATCTGACAGAGCATCATTTCACTGTCCTTGAATAAAATTAATTCATTAAACCTCTAAGTATTTCAGGGGATCATAGAATTACAGAAGTTGGAGAAGACCTCCAAGATCATCCAGTCCAACCATTCACCTATCACCAATATTTCCCGCTAAAACATGCCCCTCAGTACAACATCTGAATGTTTCTAGAACACCTCCAAGGACAGCAGCCCCACCACCTCTCCAGGCAGCCTAGTCTAGTGCCTAAACACTCTTCTGGAGAAAGAGTCTTCTAGCTGCTCTGCCCCAAGCCTGTAGCATCACCTGGGGTTGCTGTGGCCAAAGTGCAGACCTGTAACTGGTCTTGTTGAACTTTATCCTGTTGGCCTCAGCCCAGCTATCCAGCCAGTCTAGATCCCTCCATGAGCCTTCCCACCCATAGGCAGATCAACGCTTAATGCTAAGTTGTGTGGCAAGAGGGCTCTGAGCTCCCCTGCATATGTGGCGAAAGAGGCACAGACTCCCTTGCTGGTGCAGAACGAAGTATCTTTATTGAAAGTGCTTATAACCTTTTATACCCATGCAAGAACAACTGGTTACATGTGGGAGCCAGGTGCCTTGTGTATGTTTACATCTGGCTCAAGTTACTAAGCTTTTTTACTCATTAGCATGATAATGACTTTCTTTATCCCACATCTCCCCCTTCTCTTCTTAGTAGAGAAAGAAGAAAAACGATGGGTTCTTTAGAGCACAAACAATAGTCCATATTAACCTAACCCAACAATTCCAATTTTCGTGACTCCTCGGTGAGGCAGCTGACAAAGCGTCTTGTCGGAGAGAGCCCAAACCACTGACGAAAGTACTGTGTTCATGTTACAGCAAATGATACGGCCAGACTCATCGTGCTGGTATCCATCTTGGACACATTCCTATTAAGACAAAAGCATAGCCTCAGTCCCACCTTATCACTGTAAATGATTAAAAAAATTAAGAACACAGCATGCTTTAGCTACTCTTTCCTAAGGGGTCATACCTGCACTCTCCCTTTCTTGTATTTTTTTTTGTTTGTTTGTTTTTGTTTTTAAATAGGGAAATCTATTATTATTTAAATCGCTGAAATTATATAATCAGAACCAGAATTAAGAAAGCCAGGCAGGTGTAGGTAAGACATTAGCCAGTCAAGATGGATTACACAACCAAATATGAGAAAGCTTCCTATATTGATAATCTACTGCACATGAACACATCATTTTTACAGCAAATACTGTTCTCCAGTTTAGAATTCAGACATAGCACAACTTTCAAATATACTTAAAACATTTTTAGGCTTATCTTAGAATTTTCTGGAGCACTGAACAACTGCTAAAAGGTTAAGAAAAATACACTGCAACAATGCCAACAGCTGGAATAGTGCAACTCCAAACACCAGCATACATCTCAGCAGCAGCTTTTGCAGCTCCAGCTCCCACATACTGACTATCACCAAGCCTGGAGGTTTGATACTCCTTTTCTCGCGGTGGTGAATGAACCATAAACTCAGGCTCTGCAAACCTTGCTTCCAGTTGCTGAGATCCGATAGCTTCCACTCCAGCAGCTTTTGTTGCATCAGTTCCTTCGTAGTGGGATTCTTCAGAGCATGCAGTATTTTTCGAAGTCAGCATTCACATTTTCAATCACTAGCTGTTGAAACACAAGAGCTCTCTCCTGCTTGTTATCAACCTGTTTTTCCAACGAGTTCTTAAGCCTATCCGCAAATGACATATATGGTTCTTGGGACTGTTGCTTAATACTAATAAAAGACTTTTATGCCTTTGCATTCCATCCTCAGCTACAGCTCAGACAGCATGCATAGCCAAATGCTTAATTTGCTGTAATCCCTCTGCAGCAATTAGCACCCGTAGAGCTGGGGTGGAGAAACCACCCTCCCCATTAAGACATTAACATCTACAGCTCAAAGCAGGTTTCTCTAAGGCTGCAACAAGTTTTCAGTTGCCTGTGTCAAACCCCTCCATTTGGATTCACACAAAATGTCTCACAGGTCACCATACAACAAAGCCTCCCAACTGCTGCTCCTGTCCGGGGACCACAATGAAAGGGAAATCCCTCAACATATCAATGTCTCCCAATTTCTGGACCTTCCAAAATCCCACGTATCATACAGAAAAAGGAGAAACAGATCCGGCCAGGGGCTGCCATGGCCAGGGGGCTTCTCTTTCAGCCCTTCCGTGCACTGCCATGGCCAGGGGGCTCTCTCCTGGGGCCACCGTAGGGATGTAAATGCTAGAAATCTACATCTCATCTCATTCCCCTCAGTAATATATCTAAAACGAAATGTTGGCAGTAGGCAGTAACTTGCTTCCTCTATTCCTCTAACCTCTCATCTTCCAGCCACGTGTTGATTTCTCCACACCCTTGTTCTCTATCATAGCTTTCTATGACTGCTCTGAAAGCACTGGCTCCAAATTCTGTTGCCTCACAACGTTAGAGGCTGATGGTGGTAGTATGGCAGTAGGGGCTGAACCTTCCCACCAACATCCTGTCATACAGCAACATAATAAGTGGTTGACAGCAGAGAGGGGCAGTCTGACAAAATGGCATCTGACATGGAAGTACTTAAAAAGCACAGGTGTCACTGAATTCTTCTATGTGGGGGAAAGTGAAAAACAGCACCCACTGACACTCATTGATGCTTGCTGAACACTGATGGTGGTGCTTTTCAGCAGTAGCAACAGCAGGTCACCTCCACTGGTGCAGGTTGTTGCAAGAACAGTATACAGGCTCTTGTTCATTGCTGGTGACTTGACCTTAGACCTGCCTTATCAGTACAGGCTTCAACTGCAACCTGCCCCTTGGTGCCTGGCTTTCCCTACTATTATTGCATGAAAATGGAAACAATCAGAATTACAGGAGAAACACATATTTGCCTATCTCCCCTATCCACAAAGAAACAACATGAGACCCAGGGCATGCTCTGTTCCTTAAGGCATTATTTAACAGCATCACTATTACTCAGTGTTACCCACAAATAAACAACCAACATATACCCAGAGGGTAAAACCACACTGTTTTACCTCAGATACAGTTTCTCAATTTCTTTTTGTTTCTATCAGCTATTTTCCATGTCGTCCCACTCCCCCTTCTGACTTTTTCTAAGCTCTATAATCTACTAGAAGTCCAAATAGTGTATCTACTCAGAAAATACTCCATCTCCATTCCACACTGGAAAACAGATAGTACCCAATGTTTTGCAAATCATTTAACCCTAAACAGATTTTAACAGGATCCACTTCAGAATACCACTGGCTATCCCCATATCTTCTGACCTTTAAATATAAAAGACCAAACTGCTGTTGAATTCTATTTTAAATAAAGAATTCAATACACTCAGCTGGAACCCCCCCGCCCCCCACCCCTCCGCCCCACAAAGCATCAATCAGATAGGAAAACTCTGCTCCTCTACCCAAAATATTGAAATTCAAGGGTAGATGCTACGTTGTAACTGCAACAATAGGAGGAGGTACATACAGTTATTTTTAACCAGTTTTGTATCTCTCAGAAGGGCTCACAACTCAGTAATAAAGAAGGATCAGCTTACCCCTTTCCAAAGATCAGGACTCACTAGAAACTCCCAAAGAAGATAATCTCCAAACAGAGATATTTCCCTTTCAGCTCCAGCCCTTAAATGAGGTTAGGGAGAAGGTGGACCCAGACCCCTTTTGGTTGCACAGGTGAATTTTGGTTGCACACAACCCTTTGGTTGCACAGGTGAATTACTCACACGTGTGCTCCCTGGACTGGCTACGCCCCTTCACCAGGTGCTCAATCACTGGTTCAGGCTGTGAACTAACTGTTCCCATGCAGTCGACACAGCAAATAATTTAGGAAACTAATCCATGTTCTTTCAAAGCTAGTTTTCTGTTTTTCATAAGACATTTGGTGGATGTGCTACGCTTAAAAATCTTCTGAAAGCACACTTAAACTCCTCAGAATAGCTTGTTAAATATTTGCAGTTGTCTAGGAAAATTTCTGATGGCAGAAATTTTTTGTCATTGTGCTGAAAAACACAAAATGATACAGTTGCCTTTCTAAAACCAAAGGTGTAGTGTCTCTGCAGGCACATTATGCTGAAAAGTAGCCTTTTGTAATTGCAACTCTTTAGTAACTAGATATTCTCTTCTGTGTCCTTCTATCACACTGATCTCAGAAGGATAGCCTACTGATTGTGAAATTTTAAAATATAATATTATAAGACAGCAGCACTATCCACAACTATTTTTTTCCACTCATGTTTGCCATTAGAAAACCTGATTTCAAGAACTCAACTTTGCCAAATTTGAACTGTGTCAGCTAAAGTTTTCCATTCTCAAAACCACAAGCATTCAAGCATTTCTGAGGAGTCCGGGGGGGGGGAAGTTTTTTTGTTTTTTTTTTTTTTTTTTTTTTTTTTTTTTTTTAAACATGACAAAATTGTAGTAAATTTCCACTTGAAAATATTTAGTGCCAGTGTGGTACAGCATATTCTCTCACCCCTGAAGGAAAAAGGGGTTAATAAATTCTTGGTTTACCATGGAGCTGCACATCTGCAGGTAATGGATGGATGAAAAACTCTATTCGGAATGGGCTGATGATGCTGTGACCACTGCCAAAATACCCCAAAGCACTTTGCTGTCCAGCATCAGGCCTTCGTGAAGGTAACCAGAAAGCCTCAGAAAGCCAAGTTGCACATTAAGCAAGGAGAGATAATCCCATAGACTTAGAAAAGAGATCCTTCTGCAGAGATCAAACTAGCCCAGGACTAGAAGGTGTTACTGGGACTCCTGACTAATGGAATTTAAAGATCCTGTCCTAGAAAATTTAACAATTTCAAACAACATCTATGTTTTCTCCAGTAACTCAAAGGTACATGACACAAAGAATCTTGTGGTATTTCAGAAAGGCAGTTCTCCCTCTCAGATTAATTTAAATATTTGGGCACAGGTGGACATAGTTTTAAAACAGGAACAGTTGCAATTTTAACTGCATTTGCAATCTGGAGTGAAGTGGTCTCAGATAAGCAAAGCTCTACAGTGTACTCAACTATAAATGATCAAGCAGTCCTCTAAAAGCCACTTATCTGGTGATTTGCTGACAAGAAGTCGGAATGAGTAGTTTTTGCAATAAAGGCAACAGATTGTACAACAGAAAAACTGAGAACAGTTTGAGGAACTTGCTTAAATAAAATCAGAAGAAATCTATGCTTTTGAAGGGAATGTTAAGCTGCTTGCATACGCCAGTCACCAGTCTGCTTTCTCTCTGCAAAACGCTTTTCTCAGAGCAAGAGGGCCAATGCTCCATATGCTGGCAAATCTCAGGGCAGAAACAACTGGAGTTTACCATCCAAGGTGGCAGTGACGAGCTGCAGTTCAAAAGAAAAGAACTATGGCTTTAGTCAATGTCTTTGCAGTGAGTTAAGTTTGCATCAGTGTAAACAGAAGTAAAGTGAATTTAAATAACTTCTATGTTAAAAGACAACTAAAAGAATTCACCTTTAAAATGCTCCAGCTTTACCTATAAATTCTTCTAACACAAACTAGCCTGAAAATTCCTTTTTTTTTTTTTTCCTTCTCATGCTCTTCAAATTTGTGTCAAGACCAGCTAGCATGTCAACAGTTTGTCAAAACAAAGCATATGTTTAAACCACATAGAAATTTAAACAGACTGCATTGTGTATGACTCAAGAAGGGAACATAAAATAAACATGAAAGAGCTGGAATAAGTGAAGATGGAAAACATTATGAATTAAGTCAGTCATACCACCATGTGGTGTTTTCAGGCTTTGGTTGATGTTAAAATGTAGTATAATTTCCTTTCTAGAATGTATACTGAAAGAGGATGCAAACCTTTATAATGAAGCAAGAACTAAGAGTCATAGTTGCATTAGCTTTCTTTTATCAATCTCACAAAATCTTAATTCTGAAATAAAAGTAAGTTCTATTTTCTGCAGTTTCTTCTGTAAACTAAGCACTGTGAAAGTTATGTCTTCAAGCGGTACCTTTTATTCAAGGTGTTTTCACTGTGTGTATCAGGACTTACAGTCACTGATGTCAGTGACAAAAATCCAAACTATACTCAGTATATTTTGGTTGAAAGCAAACAAATATCTCGTGCTCTAATCAGTTCATCAAAATTCATCTCATCATATCACTTACAGTTCTCATCTTTATTTCTCTTGACCTGTTATTTGACATGCTTAGTCATTCTCTTACTTTCTTTGGCTCAGTAAATTATACTGTTTGCTTTGGTGGTTTGTACATCCTCCTTCAATATCTCCAACAATAAATTTTCAATCTCCCACAACAGCTATCCCCAAGGACTGTGACTTCAGTTCTCTTATTTTCATCTTTTTCTCTCTCATTTAAGTAATCTTGATACTATAATCTATTCAGAACTGTCCAGTCTGCTTCTTCTAACTGTATTTTTATTGCTATTCAAGACTATTCCACCTTTCATAAATACTTTTATTGGCTCCCTATCTACCTCTGTAACTTATTATTGGAAAGAGGATATGTTGGTAAAATATGTAAGTAATCTATCCTAAGTTACTGTATTCATTTTTGGGGAAAAAAAAAGCTTTTAATATTGTTTCAAATTATAAATACAGAGCTGATCTAACCTAACAAATCAGAGATTCTATTCTAACTGAAGATTCATTATTAAGCCAATTTAATTTCTACAAGACCCAAGAAGGTCACCTGCTCCACCTGCTTTCTGTTCTCAGTGGTGACTGAAAACAGTAGAATGAGGTAAGCTATGGCATTGTCAAATTTAGGACATCTGTGAGAAGACAAGTTTTCACAAGCAGTTCTAGTGCTGCTCTGGCCCCTAGTGACTTTTTCTTTTTTTTTTTTTCAGTGCCCAGATTGAACCTCAAAAACTGCAGCATGTGGTCACTGCCTCATGCCATATCCTCTGACACTACTAAAACACTGCTTGGTTTCATCTTGCTAAATGCAAATGTATTCCCTAAATGACTATTACATTGGCCTTCCAGAGTCCCATTGTTCATCCATTAAAAACGATCTTTTTACTCAATCTTTCACACATCTGACAACACCAAAACATAGAATCATGGAAATGTTGGCCAAGCTAAAATACGCTCACTGTCTAGCTTTCACATCACTTCTTCTTGGTCATGTGCTGATTGTCTTACAAGTCCTACACTTTCCCTTTCTACTGCTTTTCCACCCTGCTTTCCTCAGCAGCATGCAAAAGAGGCTGCCCCTAGGCTGTGTCACTCTCCAGAGAAGTATAGAGAGAGATTATTTTTTTAATCCAACTAATGTTTTAAAAGTCTAATGAAAGTATCAACAACAACAACAAACCAAGCAACAATTAGACAGTTACAATGACACTATAATCATAATTCAAATTATCTACTTGTTACAGAGAAGTTTCACCACGGAATTTTTGATGTGGTCACTGAATTCATTAGCATCCTGAGGTGTTCCCTGAAAATTTAGCAATTACTTCTTTATGTAATGAATTGCATCTCATGGTTTGAAACTAAGTTTATTGTAATATCACTCTACCTTGTAAACCTGCTCTGTTATGTCATTTGACTTTAAATCATTTATATATCTATCTCCTGGAATAGGACTGAAAGATATTACAGTTATAGGAGAACATGTCAGACAACCAAATCAACACATTTCTCATTTAAGTTCCTGTGAAAGAAGGGCATATATTCCATATGCTGCATACTGCACCAATGGCCTATGAGCATCACCACGTAATACAGAGAAAAAGCAGTGGAAATGTCTGAATGGTTGAAATTAAAAGGTATCAAAATTAATAAAGAATTTATTCTATTTTTAGAATCTATTGATTTATTTTTTTTTTTTCAGTTAAAAAAACGTTTTAATATTTTAAAACGTTTTAGTATTAAATTTCCAAACATAGCATATCGTGGTACAGTGACCAGCAGGATGAGAAGGTCTTTCTGTTGCAACAGAAGACATGGAGCTACTGCAGAAACATAATTCCAACAGACAAGACACCAAAAACAAAACAAAACAAAACAAAAAAACAACCCACAATATTTCAAACATTGCCAAGAGGGCAAGAGAAAGGGAAGCAAGAACCACAGGGAATAGCTGAAGTGTTTTAGAAATGATTTGCAAATATATTTCTCAGTTTGCTAAGCAAAAGTCTCCAGTGAAAGAGGCATAGCACTTTTTTCTATTAAAAATGTAGAAAGCTGTACAATTCATTGGCTCAAATAATTGTAATATTTCAGTCAATTACTTCAAGTGACATCAAAGTTGTATGGGATTTAAGTCACCGGGAAATTAAAATAAGTGACATTTTAGGAAGTCAGACAAAATAAAATGGTTATAATGAAATTATTATAACTGCATAAAATTCTCCATTTCTCTTTTTTCTTCTGCTGAATTAGTAAAATATTTGCTTTGGGCTTCAGAGTTAGGAAGTCTTGGTTTCAACATATATTATTCTTTCTCCTTATATATACACCAATGAAGTCATAAATTTGAAACTGTCCTTCTCAATCATTGTAAAGAAAGCAAACAAAATAGTTTAAAAAGTTTCTGAAGTCCAGTCTTGCAGATGAAAATATCCAACAATGCAACTCCTATCGGCCATTACTATTCTAGACTCAGTTACCTGCTATTCTGTTATTCTGCTGTGAATTATGCTATCTAAATAAAATGTATCCTCAGAAGTGGAGTACAGGCAGCTGATGGAAGTTACATGCTTGCACTAAGCACTGAGGAATAAGCAAATATCAAGCTCCTGTCAGTTTGCTCATAGCATCATATCAACTGTGAGATTAAGTCAGTGCACAGGAGATTCCCTGGAGACATTTTAATTGCTTCTTATGCCCTGAGTCCTAGGCAGGGACTATGAAATCAGTTCAGTTGTTGCTATTTGTATAACAGACAAATACAAGTAATAAATATGAAATGTGAGAACCAGATCATTAGTCCACAGTCTAAAACAACATGAGATGAAAGCCTTCTTTCTAGAAGTTTTTCTTGGTAGCAGAAATCTCTATATTAATTTCTATTACAAAACATAGATATTTACTATAGATCTCAACTTGGATGCTGAAGATAATTCAGACTACAAGCAATGCTTCAAAAAAAAATGTTTCAACAAGGTTCTTTCAAGTCAAGGTACAGCAATCAGTAGAAAATTATAAAAATATGCTGAAGGGATTAGCCTCAGGAAAAAAAATAGCTAGCAATACAGAATTTCAAACTTGAAATGCTTCAAATTTCTATGACAACAATTCAAAACAGATTATCTTCTTCAGCTCACAATCAGCACAACTTTTACCAATATAAGACTTACTCATCCTAGTACAAGATTTACCAATTATGTCAGATTTTCTGAAACTGAGTTCATTCAAACTCCTCAGCTCCCAGCCATGCTATTCCAAATCTGTTTTAAATTATATTACAAATGTCAAGAGTAGTTAAGTTAATATACCACTCAAAATTTAGAATTTTAAAAAAAGTTGTCAAACTAATACATATTTTGTTTTGGCATCACTTCTGCAACTAATTGGAACTCTATATCAAGGTTTTGTACAGGACAAACACTAAATCGTTGGAAATATTGAAAGGCAATATGCAAACAGAGATAAGAATCTTTAAAAAGCCCAGTAGCTGTGCAGCAAAAAGTATAATCTTGCCCAAACTCCCATATTTTAGCAAACCAGATGGTAATGTAGGTTTTAGAGGTTTACTATTTTTAGTTTCATTATTCAAACTATTTGAAAATAAGAGGGCACATACAAAACCACAACTGCAAATTTTAATTTAAGGATGGTATCACTGAGCATCTAAAGTTATATCACCATGACTATTTTTAAATCAAGAAAGAAATAATGGTAATTTGTAGATTTTGGTAATTGATTATGAGGGTTTTTTTTCCTACATTTTCTTCATTCCTACCTGTTTATTATTCTGCTTCTAAAATCTTTCCTCATTCAAGCCATCTTCCTTTTCACAAGGTATGTATGGTGTTGTTGATAGAAGGCATTACTCAATGGGTTTGAAGTTCGGTACACAAGAACACCATCTTTTGTGGCATATATTACCATACACTCACATTATTCACTGATACAATAAATATTAAATTCAAGCAACTGGAACTAAGCCACATTGCAAATTAGTGCTGGAAACAGTATTTTGATCACTGTTTTTACTTTTAAAACACTATTAATTTAAACATCAGTGGAAATCTCAGCTTACCAAGAATGTTTAAAGATATATGGCTATGAAACAATTCAGAACTAAATTTACATTAGATTTTTTTAAATAATTGTAATGATTTTAAATTCAAATTAAGTTATATGCATTTTTATGGCATACCTAAAAATCCTTACACCATATTATAAAGCACCACATTTTTAATCAACAGTGGTCATAGATTGGTAAATATTTTAGGAAGTAACTTTGATCTCTTTTCAGTGAATACAGTCAATGTCTACAACAGATTTTTGTTTTTATCATCTTTGAATGGGTAAATGTGACCTCTGAATTTACAAGTGGCACACTTATAGCTCCTATATACAATTGTCAGAAGAGAAATGATGTGGCTGAAGTGAAACTGACAGGAATACCAGTGAAAACTAGTGTTTATCAGTGAAAACAGAACCACCAATAAAACAGTGGCTCTTGAATTTTGCAATAGTTTGACAGCAGTAATCACGAGCAACAAGAAACACTATGGAACTGAATTTTATTATATTTTTTACTTTTCTGAAAATGATGTCTATAGAAATGTAGCCTTCTACCTTTGTCCCTGAAGATCTGTACTACATGAAGGATTTACTAACTCTGGCTTTGTGGTTTAACACGAGAAGAGAAGATATGTACAATTTATGAATGTAAAATTATGAAAAGATTTGTTTTCTTGAAAGATGACTGTTTAATCCGTCAGCTATACTCTAAGAATTCAATCAGATCAAAGCCACATGGTGGTTTGGTTTGGGTTTTTTTTTCACAGAAAGATAGTACAGAATTTTTTATGGTTAAAACAGATACCCTATTGCAGAAACAAGAACTGAAAAGAAAATATAAAAACAGGTTAGCAGTCTTTAACCATAATTCCTTGAGGTATAAACTCCACACACACAAAAACATAGAGAGTATAGATACAATATCATTCAAGACCTGAAGACTTCTTTATGATCATAGTATTCATAAATTATACGCTATCCACTTTCTGAGGTGTGAAATTTACTTGATTTAGATACAACTTGTGATTTAATTTTATATTTATCTTTTTGCTTCTATACTAGCATTCACAAATCTTTTTCATTTAAATCTAGTACTGATGAAGAAATTCTGAAAGAATAAGCTACCCTAAAAAACTTCAGATTCCCGTAATGGATCACATTTGCTTAACTTTGCCTTCTCTTGCATAGGTAAGAATATGTGCAAGAGCATAAAAATCCCCAGGAAGACAATGAAGAAAAACAAGCTACCACCAAAAATCCTCACCTAAAAGGATGAAATTCACTTGATACTTTTCTGCCTCTAGAGGTAAATGAAGAAATAAACATGACAGAAGGTAGTTATAAAGCTTGTACCACTGCAGGAAGAGCATTCAACAATGCAAATGCTATGAAGATGGGTGTGATACAGAGCAGGATTGTATGGAAAGCCCTGCACACCTTCCAGATTTGAGAGGTAAGACTTTATTTGTTAAGTCCGTTGAGAGAATTTTCTCTAACTTCAAGGGGCCTTGGATCAGGACTTCATATAAACAAGCCAATAAGTGAAACAATACACTGATTTAGAGTTATTCTTTACAACTAGCAGCAATCAAATAAACTAGTTTCTTTCTTGCTACCACATTATTAATGACAACTTACATAGGCCCCCAAATGCTGTTTTTCTTTTAATAGGCCATATTAAATATTTCCATTCCAGAAAACATGCCATTTTGGCAGTAAACCCTAATGTGTGCAGAGCACTAGGACAAAGTGGTAGTAAATGTTCCTTATGTAAGTACACATCAATACATCAAATCCCAGCTGCTAGAACACAAATGAAAGGACACGACTGAATAAATTACAGAAAATTGTAAAAAGGCCAGGCTGAATGAAAGCAAGATTGAGCTGGAAAATTATTTATAACATGTTTTAAGCACTCTCATATACAGTGTTGTTTGACTGAACTGGCAGGTGAATGTGCTGTGTAAAACTTAAGTCACAAACTTAAATAAATTGCCTTTATTTTTTCCTTCCTTTAGTATGACTTCTGTAGTGTTCTCTTTCTTCAGAGTTTATGTTTTTGAACTGAATCCTTGCATTCACTTGGGTTTTGCGACATCATACCTTTTCTATTGAAACATTAGTAGTAGTAATTGATTTTGTAGCAAGATAAAGAAAGCTGAAGTGTGAAAGAACAGACACATTAAAACTCCCAAACAGCTTAGCAATAAAAAGTGAACTTAGAAAAGAACTTATACAGTACTTAATTTTTTTTTCACACAATCTTTATTACATTTGGTCCCATTATAAAATTCTGCCTCAACACTCCATTCTGGTGGTTAACACCTTTGGGTCTGCTTGAAGATCCACATAGCCTGATACTTAAAGCAACTAACTCAAATTCAGTCTGGGACTTATGAAATACAAAGTTCTACTCATTTCTGCACAGGTGTGTGGCTTACTCTGCTAGTGGAAATGTGCCCATACTGTGTAAAGAAGCTGGCAGTAACAAGGAAATATATGTGAGATTACAGAGGGCGAACTACGCTTTTCTTTGCCACCCTAGTCAGTATCAAGGTATTGAAACACAGCAATGAAAGAAAGGGCAATTTATTACTGTGTATGTTTTCTGAATAAAAAGTAAGCTTCTCTACAGACCATAGCTACAGTTCATGTCTCACATAAACATACATTATCATTTTAGAAATCCAGCTGTTGTGTCCTTTGCTTTCAGATTCAGATTGAATGAAAGATATCCATGTTAAATAATTTTCAATATGAAATACGGATTTTTGAATTTCCGTTGGCATGATTGCAAGGCAGCAATGACATAAGTAGGCAAATACACTGTATTTACATTCCTAAAGTAGTCCTCCATCAAAATTATTCAGTCCTTTCAACTAAATTCAGCTTTTCCAATTTTAATTATAACTATATATTGATGTATCACTCAGCTGATCTACAAGAATGTAAAAATATTTTCCTGGTAAATTTTCTTTAACGTGTTTAGAACTAGAAGAAAGCAGGAGTGAGGAAATTTCCAGTGGATAGGATGTGATGAAAGAAAAAGAAAACTAACAAACAAACAAACAAACAATGTTTTCAATGTTGTAAAAACCATTTGAAATTGATTTTATATAAACATAGTGAGTCTGAGAAAAAAGTAATGGTTTTAGCTGTCTGATGAACATTTGGTCATAAAAAAGTCAAATCTCTCACTGCATGTCTCAAGTTCAATACAACCAAATACAATATTTCAGAGTATTTCCTACTGAACCCACAAAGGAATCTGCATTTAAACAAAAGTGCTATGTCAATATTGCTATATCTTTCTGAATAAGTATCAATTAACATAAAAACACAAAGCATAGAGTAAAATCCAGCTGTTTTGCTTCAGGATATTATGCTCAGGGAATTAATAATGTCTTGCTTCCCTAGTTCACCCCCACAACAGCAGCACTGAACTAGTTACAACCTTTTGTTGCTACAATAACACTTCCCCTTCTAATACTATTTATTCAAAATTTACAGTATCTAAACAGCCTATGAACTTATATATCTGATATTTTCTTTTTGAGATGTCATACCCAGAGTGAACGCTTCTTTGCTAAAATTTCCTTCTTGTAAAAAAAGCAGAGAAATGTCAGCGTTCCTGAGTGAAATCCTGTTGCAACTGGAATTAAAAGGACAGTCATCAGCAATCACAAAAGGCTAGAAATAATCTCTAGAAGTTCATGATTTATCTCAGCAAGAAGTATTGTCACCAGCTTTAGGTATTCCTAGATCTGCTTGGTAGACACTAACATACACTCACAAAGCATGATCTCTGCTGGAAAATCTTGAACGTGTTGAAATGTGGAATATGAACGTCACAAAAATATTTCACTTGTAAGAATAATGAGATACTCTGGAAATTATTATGTAATTAGAGATATAGAAATATAATATATAGAGATATAGAAATGTATAATAAACTATTTTTAATGCAGAAAAGGGTTTTATTATATTCCTATAATAGTAATTTTGTAAAGTCTGCAAAATATACTTAGAACTCACATGGCTGGACAAATGATCGTTTATTTAATGATAGGTTTGAAACAACTTAAATGTAATCTCAGACATTCTTCGAAAAGACTGCCTTAATCTCCAAGGCTGCTAATGTTTGCATGACATCATTGTCATTACAGTCCTGTCTCTTCACTCAGTAATGAGAAAAACTGAGGGAAACAGGAGAAAGAGTTTTACTAGCATCCCACTGGGGTGTATAATTTCAGTTGCACAAACTCCACTTCAAAACCTGGACATTAGCTCACAGCAAAATATGTTAAGAACAAAACAAAAAAAATTCCTTCATGCAATGCCAGCCAAACAACAGCAATCAGGCACTTCCCTTTGAAGTAGCTGTTAGATAACTCTAATTATCCTTGATACACCAAAGAGACAGATTTTTCTTCCTCAAAATAAGGCATGTATCAGAATCTAACAGGATTACATTTCCACTTTTATTATTCACATTCAAGTGACTGAACATGTTTACTTACAATATATTGTTGTTTTTTTTTCCAAAACCTGCCATTGTCATACTACTTTTGCATTCAAATTAGTCACTTTATCATGAAATAATGAAAAAATGCTCTCTCAAAAGAGAGACAAGTACCAAAAAAGAAAATTTTCTGTATAAAGACATTTCTCTGACTTATTCTATTCATAATTTTCAAAGCAAAACACAAGAATAAATGAAAAATTTTGGTATGATTCAACTTGGGCAGTGTTACGTCTACCTGGATATGTTAATTACAAAAATTTGTCCTATTAGCAAAAATTTTATGTGTTTTAAAAGCATACGCTGCAAGAAAGAGGGCTTTTTTTTAAGTAGTTGCTAATTACTGATCATATAGGGACAAAATGACATAATGAAGTCATTTATATCAGAAAAAAATTTACCCAACAGATCTAGACATGGTTGAAAGTAATTGCAAGTGCAGTGACTTCTTCAGAGAGATTATTCATACCGTTCAAATTGTCATCATAGTTTAAAATATTTTTTTTTTATTCTATAAAAATGGTTATTCGTTAAAATAATCAATGTTCTCTCAGGTTAGCTGTCCAAGAGAAATGACTGCAAAAGCAAAGATGCCACTATATCACGTGGCAGTTATCACAGTCACAAGAGGCATTCTAAATATAACTGAATTTTAAATTATTTCTGGGTGAACAATTATAAATAAAGAAAATAAACAGAGATTAGATAGTGTCCCTTTTATATGACCTTAAAAACATGTTTGCTGGGATGTGGTGAGTCCATCTAAATATAAAATTCATGTTAAAAATAGCACCAGTGTAATTTTAAAAGCAGATTAAATTCATGGAAATGTTAATCAACTTGAACTCCCCCCCTGCCTCTACTAAATATAATGTTAGTTCTTTAGGTAAGTTAAATTATTAAAGTTTCTTTATTTATTGATGTTTTTTAGACACGGTAAGTAATAAGTATGTATTCCAAAATTTAGTAAAGTGAAAGTACACAGTGATGAAAAAATTCGGGATGTCCCTATCTCTGAAATAAACTGTCTGAAAAAAAGTATATATAAAACTTACTGATGTGACAAAGTTTAATCTGAGATATAGTGTAACTTTATAACATGAACTACAGAATTGAACCTTCCTGACCGAAGTCATGAAAATGCAATTTCATGAAAAATCACTCCAGTGGTATTATATTATCACTTCACTGAAGAAGCAGAAGGCCCAGGGAGATTCCACTGAGACAAAAATACTTTTGGAAGCAACTGTTGGGTGTAATTTTTAAGAAGAACCTTGAAGAAAAGAAGCTGCCAAATGTGTTTTCCATGTATAATGAAGTATAGCTGTTGGCAGTCAAAAAACATAAAATAAAATGAAACCTCAAAGCTTCACTGCCTGAAAAAATGTCTTCCTTCTACTTAATGACACAGTGCAAGAATGTGTACATGAAAGAGTCCAGGTAGCTCATTAATAGCAATGAGACTGTGACTCTGCAAACTCCACAAACCCATACTCTCAGAGACTTGGGCTACTGTCACTTGAAATCTAACACACTAAATATCACTGATAAGCACTAAATCTCAGAGTTTTCTTGCCATTAAAACAGGCAAACCCACGGGTCAACGAATGAAAGATGAATTTCTACAGTGCAGGAAGCTACAAGTCAGCTACAATAGTGTATGGCAGGATCCATGGATTTTTCCATTCATGATCTCCAGTAAGTGTACCTTGAGGAGAAGGATTTTTCATCACACTTTTGCCATTCCACAGATGATTATTTTAACATTTTCCAAAGACATCTGTATTTTCAGATGATCATCACCGACTTCAGTAATTACAAAAAATGTTCGGAAATGCAAAGTTTTAAAAGCAAAATAGGGCATCATATATCAAATGAAATCAAAACCTGTGGACACATAAATGTAAATCACTTAATAAGCACAGCTTGCCAGTGTCCAAATGCCATTTATCCAAAGTCAACAAAAGCTGCCTCTTGTATTTGCTAATAGAATGCAAAGTATTCATTTAGCTGGAAGACTTAAGGTTTTCAGAAGGAAGTGAAGTTACTGATTCATAAATAACTTGAAAATTATGCACACCCAGCTGTGCTGATTCATTTTGCTTACAGGCATTTTGTACATGCAGAAATGTGTAAAAGCACAGATCACAATCCCTCCCCAGCACACCACACAAGGCTTACTGTCAACACAAGCAGAGTTTTTAAAAAGACATCCCTGGAAAGAAAGAGGAAAAATTTACCTGTGCTATGTATTATATACATATATAACTGTATGTAAGTATTTTTTTCCTTAACATGTTAATATACATAAACACAACACACACACACACACAAAAAAAAAAAATCTGCTTTTTGATGAAATTTAGATTCTAAAAAAAAAACTCTTAGGATGAGTAAAATATTGTGCAGATTTGACTTTAAATCTATGAATTCCACACTGCAAGTCTTAGTAAGACTCCTGTTCCAGTGCAAAATGAGAGGTGAGAGCATACATGTTTTTTCTTTGTAACCCTGTGTTGTTTCTAAGAGTCAGTCATCACATCTGGAATAGTCTGCACTTATCCTTCCACAAAAGAAAGCATGAATAGAAGGGCAGCATAAAGTGATTTTGTTTTTCATTTTATATTCTTACTTTGGTAAATCAGGAAGTTTAATGTTTCTGGTGGCTAAAATGAACCTATTAAATGTGCAATTTGCAGATACCTCACCACTGCAATTGACTACGAAACAGTACGATCTACATGTGGAATTACTTATTGCTTTCAAAACCTGAATATTATTCACAAACAAATTATTTAACTTTGCTGCCATTTCACAGCTAAGGATTATATTTTGATACCTTCCTACAAATGATAGGCTTTAACAACATCTGATACCTTTTGGACAGTATATATAACGTAAATACTTCACACTGAAAAATTGCTATGAATGTACCTGAAGTCTTTGAAAAGAGACTATGTTTAATGGGCAATAGGGAAGAAGAGCGTGACAAGAAAGTATACTGTACACTGAGTTTAGAAACTGTCTGGAAATAAAATGGTCAGAACAAAAGACTGCTACTTAAGTGATACATTCCTCAGGTATGACTTTAGAGCACTCAGTTCTGGAGACTCCAGCACTCAGCACAAGAAGAACTGAGTGACTTGCCAGACTATTAGGAACAAATAGTTTTCACTAGCCACGTACAAGACCTATAAACATAAAGCATAATCGGAACCACTTTCCATGGCCAAAGCCCAAGGACTTTGAATACAAGCATTTATAGTATTGCTGATACAAAGGCTCATATATCACATTCGTTATTTTACAAGAGATAATCAAATACTTCTTTTAGGGCATATTTCAGTCCTAAAAGAAAACCTTGCTATATACCACACATGGTAAAGTCTGCTATTTAATACAGGATGCTGAATTCTTACAATATATGATTCCTTTGAGGTAAAAAAGTTATATAAAAATCAATTTTGTGCACTGCAAACATTTTAAAATTATTTGTGATTTTCTACTATTTTCTGTTTTTGCAAATGAAGGTATTACAGACTGACTTTTTTATTTTCTTCTTGAATATAATTGTTACACATGGTTTTGAAAAAAGTCCTACAAGTTAACAAATACTCCAAGTATGCACCATTGAAAACCTTTTCTACAGCAAGCTAGTATCATGATGTATACACAAAACTAATATCATCTTAATTTTCAGATCACTGCATATTTACCAATTGCTATAAGCTTTTCAAATTTGTAAGTACTGAGAATTATTCTGCAGGAAAAATTGCAACACCACATTGCAATTTGGAACAAAAAATTACTAGAATAATATACACTCAAAAAATACCCAGAATCTTAACAGAAGACTGACCAGAGTTAGTTTCCTGGAATTTCTTAGCTCACAAAAGAAAAACATAAAAGGAATTAGATTAATAGCTTTCTTAAAATGTGTTTTTCCTAAGTGCACGATTTGTACAGCCAAATGAGAAGTTTAAATGTAGCATGTCAAGTAACAAGCTCATTCAGTGTGCTGTACCTCAAATATATATATACAAAAACACAGGCATGAAATGTGGAGTGTACCTATACTGTTAAATGGCCCATGGTGCAGTAATGCTTGAGCCAACAGAGAATCAAGGCAGTATGTTGATATGGCTTAGTACAGGATTATGCACAGTTCCTTGCAGGAGTTCAGAGGCAGGCAATGTGGTCATGTTGGTACCACCTTCCATTGAGTTAATAAGGCTGACAAGTTACTAGATCACCTCCAGTGCTGGACTAGATCATGAAACTGTCCAAGTCATAAACGGACTTGCTAGTAATCCACTGAGCAGTTTAACTCTGGTAAGATTAATGCAAGTTTGGAGTCCTCAAGCACACCTACATAATAAATATGTCCTTAATTTTTTCAATTCTCAGAGTTACTGGAAGGACATATTTGCTTTAGGGTAGCACAGATCATGACAAAACAATGGATCATTCTTTTATGGATCATTCTTTTATGGATTTAATGCATCATTCATAGTCTGCAACTATACAAATGCATAGTTTTGAAAAATTGGTTTGAGCTGATATCTTTCAACCGATATTTCTCTCCAGGCAGTTCATAGCAGGTACCCACAAAGCTGGGAAAAGGTATCAGTCCCTAGAAAGAAGTTAAGGCTGTCAGAATATGAAAAATTAAACACCCTCCCACAAAAGAAGTACTGAGCAGAGACTGGTAGTACATGAATCCTCAGTTTCATAGAACCTGTGGAGAAACACAATAGTGTTTGGGACAGGGTCCTCCCATTGGAAGAGATTGGATTTCATTCAACATTAGAATGGCAGTCCACATCATTATATATTTGCAAGTCCCTTTCTGTTAATCAAGTGTCAAAGTAAAATTGCTTTAACCCTCAGAGCTACATAATATTTCCGTAGTCTGTGGTTGAGAGTTATCAATATCATGCATGTGAAGTAATTTTCTTGGAAACATGCTGTCTTACACTCCTATGCATTTACAGTACTAGAATAAAACAGCCTGGAAGAGTAGAAACTAAAGGACATGTACTACAGAATCAAAGACAAAGGATAGGTCCAGCAGGAATCCCTAGTCAGGAGCAGAAAGTCTGGCATTTTCCTAAAGGTGGCCCTATTGGAAGAGCTAACAAGAAAGGGAAATGGAAAATGTCAATTACAGCAACAACAGCTTCTGGCTTAAAGTCAGCAGCTCTACCTGAGGCCATTGCAGATATCATCTGTTCAACCACTCCTGAGTGGTTTGTAGTAGTGTACAGAAGCACCCATTTGGGTCCAACTTGCACAGCAACGACACAGAAGGTGGTAATGCCCTTGACAAAGCTTGGACCTACATGGAATCTAAAATCAAATCTTCAACCGAAAAAAAAATCTCACAGAAACACTTTTTTCTTATTAACTAAATTAGAATTCAAAAGTGAATCTATGAGTTCCTAATAGGACAAAAAAATAGTAGAAAGAATTTAGTAGAGTTTTTAGTGATACTTCTGCCTATTTCCAGGTTAGGACACTTAGCTGCATGTGTTCTTCCATGCACATGAGATCAGGACACTAAAATCAAAGCACAGGTGAATCTCAGACTGTTCATCTACAAGATAACAGAGAAGTCACCAGTGAAAGAAAATGAAAAGGTTATTGCTAAAATGTCAACACGGGGAATGTAACCCAAAAAATAGTAAACAACAGAAGATTAGGAACAAGTTCCACATTATTTCAGAGACTATAGAAGTCAGTAGCCTTGTACGCTGCAAAGGTTTGCAAGTCAGGTTTTGATTTTATCCTTAAACCTCTAAACCTGTTAAGTGAATCAGCATATGCATAGAAATAAATGAAATTTTTTAAATTCAGTTCCACTGCACTTGTGTGGAATAGCTACACAGAAATTACAGGAATCTTTCTTTAGAGTTCCAAGATGCTAACATTTCCTTGGAAAATTTCTGGGGGGGGGGGGGGGGGGGGGGGGGAAGAAGCCTACTCTTTAAGCAAGCTCCAGAAAGAACTGTTGTTTTGTGTATACGGATTCTCCATTTATTATGTTGTGTAAAATCATAACTGTGTCTACATTTTGCAAATGAAAAACAAGGAAACAATCTTTTTTATTTTTTTTTTATTTTTTTACCTAGTGGAGGTACAAATATGCAAACATTAAACTGTCAAGGCATAAGGTATGAGCCAACATTAATGCTTCACCATCCAAAGGTACCTTTTCAATAAACAGAAGCAACCACATTAATAATACATTCCATATATAAGTTTAGAGAAGAATGGTGCAAATAGCTTTCTGGGAATCTACTAATTCATATGGGAGAATATAAAATGTAATTATTTTGGCAACTAATTATCCAAACATGTATTAATGGTATAAGGTAATACTAACAAGATTTTTACATGTAAAGTAATTCCTTTCCTTTGGTTTTTATTTCATTTGAAGAAGTCAAAACTGAAGGAAATTGTATGACTGCTGAATCACTTTGGAACAGCATACTCTGAAGCTGCCATCATACTTCTGAATATTTTTTTTTTAAGATGCTCAAATTGGCTAATGGTAATGTTGAAAAGGAAGACTTGCATGAATTTTTAAGGAGGATGCCCCTACTTTATCCTCTTTCCCTGGAAACACTAAGTTTCATGGCACTATATGTAATGATAAGCAGTACCAACACAGAACATTTATTAGGATGCCATAAAGGGCTATCCCTTCTACCTGAGTGAGGACAGATCTTTCAAGACAAATTCTACTGAAGTTCAAATATGGATTAGCTGGAATTGAAATGCCCAGTAAAACTCTGTCCAAGTACAGGTAAATTTTGTTTAATATATGTATGGATTCAGGAGCCTCAACCAGCTAACTGCACTGCTGCAGCAGACCAGATGAGCAAAACAGTTTAACCTGTATACATTTCAATCAGAAGTTTTAACTAAGATTCTGAGAAGTGTCTTTTTCTGCTTTTGGTGTTGTTACTACCTTGACTAAATAATGTTACTTTTCTAATACCAAATTTCATGTCCGTAGTCCCTACTCTTCCATACTCTCTTTCTTCCTCCACAGTATTTTTACATTCTTGTCTTTCTTTTCCCCTACTGCAGTGTTTCTCTTCTGTTCTCCTTCTCTTGCCCCAGAGACAAAGCATTATACATTATTTCCTCCATTTCTTATTAACATATCACTTTCATCTGGCTCTTCCTTCTTCCAGTGTAAGCATTCCTTAGTTTCTGTGTCCTTAAAAGGCCTGCTGCTGTCCAAATTTGTTTCTCTAGCTACAGATCATTTCTCACTCGCTTAATAACAAAGAACATGCCATTTGCAGTTGGTTTATTTGTTGTTGGTTGTTGTATGGGAACTGCTGAGTCACGGCCTGAACCTCTGATTGATCACCTGAGGTGAGCCATGAGTCAGCCAGAGGAGCACAGGTGAAGGCAATTCTCCTGTGCTGCCGGAAGGGGTGGAGCCAGGCTCCACCCCTCCTAGACCTATTGAAGAGCTGGCTACCAGAGGGGAAGGATCTCTTCTGGAGATCCCCTCTTTTGGTATCTTCTGGTGAGCTCAACTCAAGGGTAAGCTCTTCCACTTATTCTCTTTTTGTGATCCTTGTTTGCTTTGCCTTACTCTCTTGATTATATTGCGATTATAACATCTTGATATCTATTGATTATACACAATTATATTGTGATTATAACATCTTGGTTATACAGTTGTTTTTTTTTTGTTGCTGTTTTCTTTTGTTCTGTTTTGTTTTCCAGCCAATTTCTCTAAAGTACCTTCTGCCCTTGAATTTCACTGAAATTATTTCTCATGGTCCCTCTATTCCTAGCCGTATCTAAAAGTTGTGGCAGTCAGGTGAAGGCCCTGGTGACTGGAAAAAAGGCAGTGTTGCGCCCAATTTTAAGAAGGGTAGAAAGGGCAACCCAAGGAACTATTAACCTGCCAGCCTCAGCTCTGTGACAGGGAAGACCATGGAATGGATCCTCCTGGAAACTGTGCTAAAGCACATGGAAAACAGGGCAGTGAAAGAAGAAAACCAGCATGGCTTCACTACAGGCAAGTCCTGCCTTAGTGGCCTTCTACGATAGCATAACTGCCTCAGTGGACAAGGGAAGAGCATAGTAAATTCTCATACATAAATGGAAGAAAATGGCTGTGATTTGGGAAAACAAACAAGTATTATTTTTTAGTTATCATAATTATTTAAATTAAAAAGGTTTACTAGTTTTAAAACAATTGAGGTATATATATATTATTCTTCTTTATGTAACATTTCAGTTAGAAACAATTTTGACCACATTACATCAGCTATAATAATATATCCTGCATGTCTCCAATAAATAACCTAAAATGGGTGTTCAACAAAAATTGCTAATGTCAAACATAGATTAAGTTTCTTTGGAACTAGGAGTTTTTTTTTACCTTGGATATTCTGAATGCCAGTCTGATGCAAAATTCCAAAACTTACAGTTACCACATTGTCCATAGAATTCCTCTACAGCACAAACTGATGTTTTACTGCCACTTATATAAGGCAAAGAAATAAAGTGTGTCATAGATTGTCATACAGGTTATCAAAAACATCAAGCTACCATTCATCATTCATCCTCAGCATCTACAGCCCATTGACACAAGACAAATGGGTCATTCTGCAGAAACTTCAGCTTCTGAAATACTTCATAGTTTGGTATCTTTTTAAAATTCAATAGTGAACTGGGAAGAGATTTTTTTAAACAGTCTCTGAAATACTTCGAATGTTGCACCTCGATATCATAGACAATAAGATCAACATAAAAATGTTTTTTAGTATGGTCAGGAGCTATATTGGTAACTAAGCCAATGTACACTTTCATTTCAATTTGTATTTGATGGCAATTGTAATGAGTCACAGAATTAAACCAAAAATGACACATCATCAATGCTGAATTTCCAAAGCAAAACAGTGTTCAATTCAAGGCTGTGCAATGTCCAGCAGAGCCACCAACCAATCAGAGACTATTTGAAATGACAGTGGAGCAGCTTGGATGAGGTCGCATGGAAATCAGAAAGTGCTGCCAAGAGCTCTGCAAGATTTAATTATCCTCAACCTGTCTTCCTCAGCATGGTATCAGATCATATGGGGAATCTAGCTGTGTAAAAATATTTTTTCAGCTGTCTGACAGGAAAGGATTGCTGCCTAAGTTAGCTTCTCATCTAGAAATGTTCAAACACACATAAAAGCACAGGGACTTTAATTTGCTGTCACTTTCTGCAAATCCATGAAAGATCTATCTGCCTTTGCTCATCAGAAAAAAAAATAATATTTTGCCCAAAACACTAATTTTTTTTTAATGCCTTCAATTCTTAAACAGTACGAATAAAGAAATGTCTTCAATGATAACCCTATCTCAATGACTATGACAGCATTATAGCATCACAATTATAATTTCAAGTTGCTGAAGAATTTGTATTTTCAAGACATAAAAAAAAAGTCTGAATAACTTGTTTGATTTTTACTCAAAAATATCTGAACATCTTTTTCTGAACAGCTGAGTAGAAAAACATACTTTAATAATCTGTCCAAAAAGCAAAAATTTCAGAGATTAGTAAACAGCTGACATGGCAGAATGAAAAAATTCACAAAAACAACAGAATTATTCAACCCTAATACATGTTTATAATAACATGGGTTTTTTTTTCCTTCATTTTGTTTCATTTAACTTTTTTTTTTTATTGTAGGATTGGCATTTTATGAAAAGACACGAGGCTGCATTTAACGTTGGCTAAGATGTATTACACAGACTACTGGAAAGAAAATAAAAGCTACTTGTCTACTGATTTGTCATAGCAGAATTCCACAGTTTACTAATCTCCAACATGAATATATTATTAATAAACCACTGTGAATGGACAAATATACTGACACTGAGGAGTATATGGAAGGTGTTGAAGCCAATGGCAATATCATGACTGATATTTTTCATAAATAGAAGTGTACTGTGAACGGAAGCAGTATCATTCTTAAACAACCAGCATCAAAAAGAAACTCTGCTCTACTAACAAGGTAATCCAAGTGACTCACTCTTATAGTAAGTAAATATAACTCAAATCACAGTCTCCCTACAGCAGTTTGGCACACAAATTTCCTTCAACCTCAAGATCTGGAAAAATTCTGAGGCTTGGCAGGAGAGCAGCACAAGAGTACAACTGTATACAGTATTGTGAAGAAAAATTGTATTAGCTCTTAAAAAAAAAAAAAAAGGACTAAATTAATACAAAGATTTATCTTTTTTTAAAAGACATTGCAAAAAAGTGTAAACAAATATTCTAATCTTTCACTACCTCACCACAATCCAGTAACAGTAGCTGCTTCTGTAGTTACAAATTTAGAATTGTAATTTTTTTCACTTATATAACATAGAAAGCCAGCTAATAAAGTACACTTCAAAATGAGACTGTGAACTATATGACTGTCTTCTATGGAAGCATTACATGTAGAATCCTCTTTTTCTACATCTCTTTCCTTCTTCTCAGCGGAGCAGCTGTCCCAATGTCAGTCATGCCGAGTAGACTTTGAAAATACATCTTTAAACAGAGAGGACCACTCCCATTCTGGCCACAGCATTTTCCTGAAATAGTCCCTCCCAGGAAACTCTTGGACCACCCATGATACACCCTACTTAAAAGCTATTTGTCATTGATGGACCCTCCCTAACTGCCAACTTACTATGACCACCCACTGTGGGTTTGCATGAGGCATGCAACTCATTCAACAAAAACAGCTTCATGAGTCAAGCTAAAGGACTAAAAACTCAAACAATGAATAAATAATGTAAATGAATAAGCAATAGCTGAATACGTGCCTTGAGTAGGATACAATCACATCTTCAAGCTGGATTTGTAAGTTCTTTTAAGCCTAAATCACTTTCATGTTTTAAGACTCTACTATTAGTGCATACAGCCAATGTCTAGTAGACACTTAACACACTCTTGTGCGTGAAATCTTGGAAAAGTACAAAAGCCTCTGATATATTCACATGGGTTATATGTTCTTGGAATCTATTTAGATTTCCAGATTAATTCCAATTTTATTAACTCCAATATTAATAAAATGCCACAATTGTCTTGTGAACATCTGTCATTAATACTGTACAGCTTTCTCCCTACAATCCAAAATTCCATTTGCTATCAAATTCTGTCCTTACCATCTACTGTATAAATTCCAATCACTTTGATATTCTCTAAGTTTTAAGTGTTGCAGTCTTAATTTTGACTTTTAAGTCATTCCAATTTTTAAAGCATAAAATCTGTAAATTAGAGACACAGTAGAAATTAAAATGAAAGAAGAATTCAACGAGGATACGGTTTGAATAGTGTCCACTAATGATCTGTAACAAAATTCTGATTAAGTTTATCTCCTAGGAAGCCCCTCAGTCTTTACCCTCTAATATTCTAGTAACCTAAAGTGATTTTCAGTACTACTTTTTACACTCTACATTTGGCACTATTTCTTTGGAATCAGTACACATTAAAACTACACATTAAAATTCTAGAAATAACTCAGTGAAACAGGAAATGCTTACAGAAGTGGGAGCTTAAAAACTACAACAGTTTTGTGCATCAGCTAAAAGCACTGTGACCAGCTGTCCAGCTGTAGTGGTGTCATTCAATTTGATTCCAGACCTGATGTCACGTAGTTTATTTACAAATGTGCTTAATGGAAAAAAGAAAATCTCTCTTGCCTCGTTGCAATTTTCCATTATGTAATTAAACAATTGGATTAAGAGTTGTTCTCTTTTACTCAATACTGGAGAGGCAGAGATCAACCTCTTTTCCAGGCTCTCTCATGGTCTGTTCAGTTTGCTTTTTTTTTTTTTGAAGCAAGAAGTCCATGCACTATATGAACTCTCTTTGCATGCAAACAAGTGCTAATATAGCTCATTTTGCTGAATTGCATTGGTCAGTCTTCATTAGCTATGTAATCATCAGAACTTTCATGAAAGATTAATAAAGATTTGCCTTTTAAAATAAACTATCCTAAAGCATTTCTGCCACTAACATGCACACACTAAAGTTCCTTAATGCAACATTCTCATTATTCTATATGACATAAAAATCAATGAGTTTTGTGAATTTAGTATTGTCATTTTTCTTTTTTTCTTCTCTTTTTTTTTTTTTTTTAAGGTTTAATTTTCCTCTGGATAGTACTCATCTTCTATGGCTGATGGATTTATAATGCTTATATATGTCGGGACAATATGGCCAGGGACTGAGAACATATTTTGCTTCTGCATTATTTGTCCCCATCTCTATTTACCAAGAGAATGAAAGTTCATTTTATCACTGGGTAATCCACCTTTTCCTCAGGAAAATATTTTGCAGATCATAGCAAATTCAAAAGCCAAACCATGGTTTTAAATGGCATACTGCAAACTCAAAGATTTTCAGCAGAAAAGGATATTCTGTTTAAAAGCAATAAAGGTGTATAACTCATGCTTCAAGAAAGTGGAATTATATTTGTTTTATACAGACCTCTGTATCACTTACAGGAGTGTTGGAATAATGCATCTAACTTTCCTGAAGGACCTTATTATTTGCAAGGTGCTTTAAAAATTCTGTTTCAATATCTAAAGTAATAGGAACAAGAGCTGCTCAAGTCATGAGATTGCAATGCTTGCATAACACTGGGTAAGACAGTGGGAAAACCAGCTAACCCTGCCAGACTAGCAACTTCCCAGTGGAGAGTGTATCATATTCTGCAGTGCAAACAAAACATTTTGAATTTGAGTCAATCATAGACAGAATTTGTTCCAAACTCCAAACATAAATTAAATTTGAAATTTGGGAAAAGAATGCACTTAGAAGCGAAAAACCACTCCACTCAGTAAGCAGCATAATACAACCGTTTAGATAAGTTTTTGATGGTAGAACTTCAAATGTTGTATGATACAGCAGAAGCCAGCATTCCAAATGCCAGCTGGAATCTATTCAAAACACTTAGATCATGTATAGTTTACAAGAAAAACAAAACAGTAATCTGTGCCCATAGCTTATATTCAAAATACAGTATTCTGCAAGTGAGAGAAGGAATTCTGGAAATCCTTAAAAATTTTACAAGGAAACACAGCTAAGGAACCCCTCATTTAATAGTTTTTTTACTGTTAAGATCAGTCCTAATGGATATTTTACTAAAACAGCACAATGGAAAAGGGATTTTTCCCAAACAACATTATTTTGCTGTTATTATTACTTGACAGTAATAAATGGAATGCATTTATAAGCATCTATTGTCTTCACTAACATTCCTCTAGGCATTCAGACTGCTTCTTAAGCAAAAATGAAAAATGCATGCTTTTATTTTGTATCAAATACAGCACTCATGTTTCATAGCACATCAGCCATAAAAATAAAATGGAGGAAATCCACCCAGACAGACTGAGAGGAGAAAATGTTATGCTCTGCAGATATAACAAATTTTGTCAGACACAGTGTGATATTTGGTTTACAAACAGAATCTGTTGGATGTTCTCAAGATTCATCTGCTGGTTCTATATCCGTTACTCTTATGAAATTCTAAATCAAATGGATATACATGTAAAATTAACATTTCTGCCATACTCTCCATAAAAAGTAATCTCACTTTATGACTTTTCTTAGAATTATATGGCTGCAATTTCTATTTTCATTTTTATTGTTATATATTTTCCTATATTTGACATTGTACATTTTAAAAAAAATTAGGAAATTAGCTCAAATATGGTAATTCAAATGAGATTATGCTTTTCACTGCTGCCGTCTTCTCACCCCCAATATTCCATTCACATTCAAATTGAGCAACTAACCTCTGATTATTCACAATTATTTATTTTTACAAAAGCTCCTGTATTACATTCATCATCATCATATTTCAACTCTAAAACTTTAGGTATAACAAACAGAATTTCATTCTGCATGGGTGTGTTTTACACTTCAGTCAGCTGTTCTATACCAGAGAAGATCAACTGGTGATTTTGGGATGGAAACAGGCAAAGTAGAAACTTTAATAGGCACCTGGAAAGCTTTAGGATAGACTGCACAAAATGCAGTAGGATAACTATTTTGTTTGGCAAGTAGGTAGTCAAGGAGAGTTCATGAAACGGTTAAGGAGAGAATGTAAACGCACAAGGCTTGCATGAATAATCTCCCATAGACAAGAGCTAGCCCTCCAAGTAGAGGGCCAGTCAGATGCCTTTGCACTGCCCTTTGCTGAAACCAAGATTTGGAGAGCTGATAATTTTAGTGAAATACAAGATCTGAGTTATCTTTACGCAAATAATCAGTTTGCTAATAAGCAAATAAGAGCAGTATAGAGTTTTACACAGACATTGCAGGGTGACTACAGAGACATAGCTCGTAAAGGCTAATGGGCTCAAGCTGTCTACATATGATCAGTATCTGCACTGCAACAAAAATATCCTTTGCCCATAATAAAAATATCCATTCTATACATAACTTTTCATTGCCTGAAGTATGCCATAACTTGCAGAGCCAGGCGGATGTAGTAATGTGGAAAACTTTTGGCTTTATGGCTCATTGTGAGGACACCTATAAGGCACCAGGGTGACACCAAATAATTAATGAAAGACTTGTTTTTTCAGCAAATGACTGAAGTTATTTATATGAAGTGCACTGAAACAGCAGAAATATTTTCTTGTTTTTTCTTTAGTATCTACCATAAGCATAATGAACTCACCATCCTCTGCGTATAGCTCTAGGATTTTTTCTAAGCAAAGAAACTTTTTTATACATATCTTTTGAATATAAATGTTAGTAGATTCTAAAGATAAATTGTGTAGATTATCTGGTTGTGGTGATGACAGCCTACTTTAAAATGATTAAATCTAGCGTTTTTTCTCCACAAATATTCCATGAAACATTCATTGAGTTATTTTGTGTCAGTTTGATAAACTGCAGACTGAAATCTTATCAAAAGGGAGTTTGAGTCATTCAAAGAGTACCATACATACCATACATTTACAACAAGCTAAAAAAAGATTTGAAAACTTCTGCTTCCAAAAAAAAAAAAAAAAAAAAAAGAAAAAAAGAAAATATAGCAATAATTAAAAATTTAACTCTGTGAAGAGACAATTTTCAAATCAATCTTTAAGACCACAGGAATCACTGGATTTTAGTTGCTTTTTATTTGGGCTTTTTTTTCTCCACACTTTGCCTGGAAAACTATAAAATCTGTTAGTGATAGTATTCCAATTGTCTGTGGTTGTTACTAGTAGGACAGCTAGCTCCAACAAAAAAATTGTAAAATAGAGTGGTTGAAATGGTAATATCTAGAGTTCCTAATTCCCTAAATTTCCCATTATTGTTGCTCCTGATGGCATTTCACCAGTAACATCTATAATAGGATGACAACTGAATTAACCTAAACACTAAAAAAATGGAAAAAAAAGGGAAAAGTCTGAGGTGTGAAACTAATGATATTACTGTACCAAAGCAGTAACATCCATTCTTATGTAGGATAGTTAGGTTAGTTTGATGATATCCATATTATTCACAGTTAAAATCCATATTTTCAGATTGAGGGGAAAAAAAATAGGAGAAAAAATTAATCATTGTAAAATAAGTAAGACAAAATTTGAAATTAAATGACCCTGTTTGTTACCAGCATCATCACATAAAATTATTGAACCTTTTATCCAACAGATGGTAAAGAAAGTTAACAGTGGAAGCCAGTGAAGAGTTAATATTTTTGGAAGAGTGGAGCAGAGCCTTATTAATACAAAGGATAGGAAGGAAGGAAGAGAAAGCAAAAAATAGACCATGGCATTTCCGTACAAAAAAGCTCAGTAACTACAATAATGATATCAACTATGTGCCTTGGATAAATGTATAGTACAGAAATTATTTGATGAGATCATAGCCACAAGTATAATGCTCCAGTTGCTTTCTTTGTGACATAACTGAAGATCTGACACAACCTTATTCAGATCACCAGTAAAATATTTATTTAATGTGTAACTGTAAAATAAAGGCAGAATTAGTGAGCTCAAATAGAGAGGTCTCTCTGTCTTTGGGCTGGAGAAAATATGTGAAGTCCTGCATCTTGTTTTGTCCATTTATGGAAATTCTACCTCTTATGTCATTTCAAATAATCAGAAAGATCACAGATTTTTACTGCATATGAATTATGGGGAAAACTATGCAGGGTCAGACTTGATCAGCTCAGTATCCTCCCTCTTATAGTGGCCCCAAGCGAATGCCCACGAGAGAAGAAAAAATGAACTTTTAAGAACAGCAAGACATAAGAATAAACTAAGTATACCATCCTTAACATTCTGCAGAACTGGAAAATTTCTGTAGAACTTCAGAGACAGGCATATTTGGCTTTAAATATAATTTAATGTGTTTTAATTTATCCTTAACAGATTTCTTACCCACAGATGTGTCCAATCTTCCCTCAAAACAACATAAACTTCCAGCATTTACTGCATCCCATGTCAAGATACAAGGCTTAACTACATGTTAAGGAAAATCAACTTCATTTGTTTTTAACCTATGATAGGTTATCATCATTTGATGTAGACTAATTCAGTATCAGAACATGAATAATCATTCATCACTCATCTTCTCTTGCTCTCACACCACTTCCAGTAATAACAGGTAGTGAATCAGACTTCTGTTTACCTTCTTTTGGAAACCAGAAATAAAGAAAGCCACTGGAAATAAATGGGCTAGAATTTCACGGTACTGCCATCATTCTCTGCTGATCCTTCTTCAGCATCTTTATCTGACCTAAGAAGTTGTTCACTTGTTTTCAGATGAAACACACCTACTGAGGTGATATTAAAAGACAACCTGGAAATGTATAACATCTTTCACCTAACCTTAATTCTCTTCAGTGCACAGTATAGGTTGCTACCTGATCAGGTAACTCTGACAAAAAAGACAATGGCAGAAATCAATGCGACTCTCTCCAGATGTTCATAGAAGAGCAGAAATGATGGATATAAACGCTGGGGCAAGCCCCAGACATGGGCTCGTAGTATGGTATTGTATGACAGTAGGAAAATGATCTATTTGTTTAAAGAAAAGTTCTTTCATAATTAAACAGCACCCCAGATGGAATACTGCTACAGTACTATAAAAAAAAAATGATGTCACAGGATGTCTCAGCTAGCAAGATATATCAGACAAAGTAGACACATTACAAAATTAGGAAAAACATAGATAAACCAATCTCCTTGGATTACAATACCATTATTTTAACAAATGACTTACTGTAGTTGTTAGACATCTCAAATACCATTCTTTAGAAACCCAGCAGCTAGGAAAAACAGTGATTCCATCTGTTGATTATTTCTAAGAAATAAAAGAAAGAGCTACGCGATCCCTTTATCAGGATCTACTCTTTCCTGCCTACATGTGCTGCAGGCCAGAAAGGAAGAAAACAAAACAGAAGCCTCCCATTTACCAAATCACTTCACAAGAAGGAGAGCTTGCTGGGAATAAGGACCTAGTAGTTCTGAGCCTTCTGTTCTTTATACAAAGAACAGGAAGTTTGTAAGAAAATAAGTGCAAAAGGCAACATTAAAGAATTTCTGCTTCCCTCCTTCCCCAGTTGTGCTGTACACAGTTGAGACAGCCAGAAGCTGGGCCAAAATGCTTGGTGTGGCTATATCATACTTCACTGGACAGCTGGAATCATTTTATGTTGCTATTTTAATTTGAGACAGAAGTTGTGTCTGTTTTTCTTTTCATATTTAATATGTTAGCTAAGATTTAGTGTTCCTTTCTACAAAAGCTCATTTGGAATGCAGATTATTCCATTCTTCATTTTCCTTGTATACATCTAATTACATTTTTAATGGCTGTATTCTACCATGCTATACATTCTCTATTCATTTAAATAATAATTGCCAATAGATTTGGCCATACGTTTCTTGAAAACTATGTAACAAAGGATAATCTTCTTGCAGTACAAATATTTGGATTTTAATCAAAGTCAAGGAAGACACTTTATACCTGTTCTACAAAGCCTCAAACAGTAGAAATGAAACCTCTCCCATAATGGTTCCTATTATCAGCAAGTGTTAGATTGCATTCTCTGAATGCTCTTTGTTAAGAAGAACATGTGATACAGACTAGCTTTATAAGATGGCAAGAAAAAGAAATACGATATTTGAAAGATAACTTTCTAGAGGGCTATGTAAGATAATTAAATCCTAATTCTTACTTCAGTATTTCTATAAGAAACATAGTTTGGTCTTTCCCTTTTTCTTTTTGCCAAAGCTTCCTCATTTCAGTTTCGCAGGACAGAGGAGAAGACTGTATTTGAAGCACAAGATTTCCACCTCACAAAAATTTTCTACATGCTCCTTTGTGGAGCATGACAAGCAGATAAGCTCATTTGCTTATCCCATTCAGTATTATGCTAATGCAAGTTCTCTAGTGTGTGAGAAGTGAAAGAGATGTTCATTTTATTTGGCAGCTCTGCTTCAAGTCCTTCGAAGGGTAGTTTTTTCTGAGGCACTGAACACAGTAATTTTCAGAACTGTTAAGATCAACTGCAAATTCTCATTACCTCTGAAGCCAAGCACAAGACATCTCACTTCTGGTATCTTTTTCAGAAAGGCATAACTAAAACTGCAGAAGCCGTTATTCTTATCCTTGCAGCTATTTTCTCTTACCTCTCTGCAGGGCTTTCACTCCCTCCCTCTAGGCTCTCTCTTCATCTCTCCAATATCATACGTAGGTCCTTTGCCTCCAGTTCTTATTGTTTGACTCCAACATTCCCCCTTTACCTTCATTTTATGATTATCTCCTAGAAGCTCTTTTCTCCAGATTATCCCTATGACTAAAGTCAGTGACTTTCCATCCTACTCCCAGCCAATCCTATCTCCTTCCAGTCCACAACTGACCTCAGCCCTCCCTGTCTAGATTCTTGGTAAACAGAACTCAAGACAGTTGAGTAACCAGTTGTTTGGTACCACCCCTAAGTGTCATTCAGACTATTAATGCCACTCAATAGAGTATCTACGTTTGTAAGAACTACAGTAAAGATTTTATAACAAATGCACTGTGAATTGAGAAGCTTACCAGTGCAAGCATATTTATCTCAAATCATGTGGTGTACAGCTGTGGTTTGCTGGCAACGTACTTAGAATGACTTGAGTATCTCATGATTAAACTGAAATGTATTGTCCTTGCTAGCTCACATAAGGCTTTATTTTCCTTTTTTTTTTTTTCCTTTTTTTTTTTAAATTCAACCATCCTTCTTCAGAGTTGTCATATGTGCTTACAAATCATTTCTTAGGTATAAACAAACTTTTCTGCTAAGTAACATTACACAAGATGGCACACAGCGTTACTACTGTTTATTAGAAACAGCAAAAGTAACATTATTCCTACTGTATGTAATAACATATTGTATGAACATGAAAACAGAAAGTCTGGTTATGAACAATCAGGGAATGGAATAAACTTAGTAGGACTACGTTCTGTGCCACTCTAATGGGTTCACTACACACTGAATCAACACTGCAGAAAGATTGTGGTATAACTAGAAGCTCTACTCAGTTTTTCTATCAAAGCAGTTTTTATAAAGGAAAAGCCCATGATCTGTTTGTGTAAACATTATAAAAAGGTGGGAATCAAACTAGGCACTGTAAGGAATCAGACCTACACTGAGAAGCCCCAGGGGTGATAAAGCTGAAGAACCTATATGAGATAACATTGGGCTTTTTTTTTTTTTTTTTTTTTTTTTTTTTTTAAATGCAGCTGTCTTCTTTGGTTGGACAACAATCACTTCTCCCCACACATCAACTGTAATACAGCTCTTGGCAGACAGTCCTCATACAAAGTATGCAATACTGCACAATACTGTTTAAAGGGAAAATAGACCACTGAAATTCCTTCCTCAGTATCTTAAAGCAGTATGTAGAAAGGACACGTCTGTAAAATAGTAAGTAAAGAGTTGTAAACTTGATAATAAAACACACAAGGCCCAGTGCATGTGTAGATCCAGTTCATCAAAAACGTGAAGTAAAATATACTAGCCTAAGCAACTGCCGTTGTGTTTAACATTTGCAGTGGAGCATGAGTACAAATTTCACAATCACAAGATAGGTTGCTTATAAACAAAATAGCATAAGATAACTGTGCACAGCACAGTGGATGCTTGAAGATCTCAAAAAGAAAAAAAAACAAAGAAATAATTAGGCTTGAGAATTTGTGTATTCAAGAATGATTAACAAATCTGCAGTATCCTTCTGGCCAAAATAAAAATAATCTCCTTTTTCTCCTTTATTAATAATTTCCAAGCATGACATTATTGCATTTAGAGAATATGATTTTATAAGTACATTAACTGTAACAGGCATAGCATATTCCTAGTTGGTTCAGCTCAGGCCAATCTGTAAACTTCCTAAAATTCTAGGACAGTGTCTCTTCTGAGAATAACAGTAGCCTACTTGCAAAAATGTATTTGTTTTGGAGTTAATTAAAATCCAAAAGAAAATAATTAACCTTCAGATTTTTACCAAGTGACCTTCTCCACAAATATCCTTACATCTTAAATCTCAGAATCCATCTTTCTCAAACTTCTAGAAATCATTTCTACTCTTTCTAGATGTGCATGGTTTTATTAATTCAAATAACACAACTGATCCTCTGTACATTATCTGCTTCAGGGTTGCCACATTTTAAGTCAAGTCTGCCCTGAAAAAACATGTTACGATCATTTTTCATTGCCTCATTTTTTGCCTTCTTACTCGTTGGGATTCGAACTCTCAGCTGCATTCCATTCTGACATGCTTGCAGCTTCCATTTAAGCACTCAAACAAGCTTGTTTTTCCGTCTTCTTATTCTACTTCTCTCATGACCGTGAAGATCAATCCAAAGGCCGTACCAAAGACAAAAGATTCTACCAAATAATTTTTCAAAAAATATTTCTAGAAAACTTTAAAAATGTTTTTAAAATCTGTGTAATCTAGTCTCTCAGCAGAATTCACAACTTTCATGAGAATTTCAGAAAGGAAAAAAGTACTAGAGCAATTTTTAAGAATTTGTTTGCATTTTTTAGCCTTTGAATTTGATCACTGGGAATGAAAGAACAGAAAAGCTGTCAACTGGCAATCTGTTCCTCTCAGACAGAAAATTAAAGCAAAAAAGAAAAGCCAGTAAATTTCATTAACATCCATTTTGACGTATTTGCGGACTATGAGAGGAAGTACTTAGACTGACTCGACCAAATACCAACATCAAAAGAACCACGTGAAAGCATTTTCCTGACTTCAGTTAAATCGTATTAGAGGTGAAGCTGGTCACAGGTTTTATATCCACATGAATTAATTTCTGACAAGACAGTTCTGAGTCCTAAGGCAGAATATCATACTGGAAAAAATCTGCCCTACGTAGGTATAACACAAGACAAGTTAGTAAAGCCAAAACTCAAGCAAACTTCAGTCAGAGAAAAAATTTTCCATATCACTTCAAAAGTAACCTCCATTGGGGAAAAAATTATGATTAAATGAACCATCAATGGTGAACTAAATATCACAAAAGGATGGCATTTTTATATAGAATGTTCTAAACTGAAATCTCCAGATGTGACCACCAGGAAAAGTATATTTTGTTAGTAGCTAGTAAAAGATGATAACTCATTTTTCCAGACACATCCAAAACCACCCGTAGGCAATTCTGACTAAACTGGTGGTTATAGCAAATAACTGTGTTACTGCCCAAGAGATCCACAAGCAAATCTCATTACTAGGAACATTACATGTCTCTCTCCAAACAGGTGGGCAGAAAGTTACTGTGAAATTTTCAATGGTTTCCAAGTAAACCTAGCTGTGAAAGAGTCTTTCAGATCTTTGCTATTAATTTAAACTTCTCCAGCTGCCCAATAATATATTAGTTTCTAACATAATCTTGTCACAATATACCTGTAACTAATATTATCTGAAATATAGCTGTACTCACTGAACACAAAATCAGACTTATACATTAACACAAAAAAATTGTTCTACAGACTAACGGTTTGAATTAATATCTTCCACACGTGTAAAATAAGCATTTGATAAAACAATCTGTGGTCTGTTCTATTCAGATTCCAATTCAACCACTTCTACTTTGCATTTGAACTTCTGTGGAAAAAAAAACATTAAAAAAATCGAAGATGATAATGTTTTCTAAATGACAATTTTAAAATGCTATGCCTTCAGTGATTTCTGGTGCATATCAGCTTCAAAGAAACATCACATAATTCAATTTGTAGGGACTTCAGAAAATAATACCATCCAACCTAATAAGAGGAAGGTGAATATGTAGACCCTTATAGTCTAGTCAGCTAGACAAAAGCCACCAAAAACCTGCAGACAGCAATAGTCTCCTCATTTGCTTTTATTCTGCTTTAACAACATTTCATAAAGAGATGATTGATAGCTTCTCTATTTGGCAGACTCCCCCTCTATTTTAACTTCAATTCACACAACTGTATTGTAGTTAATAGTTACAGTTATTATAGCTTAAAATCATTATCTCTCTTAATGCACATTCTTTAAAATAGATTTAAATGCAATTAATATGTATAATAAGCTTAACACTTTTCCCTATATAAATTCTGACCAATTAATGAAATCAGAAAGAGGCACTGATAGGCTAAAACTAAGAAATCAGCTTGAAAATAAAACTAGGATAAAGCCAATACTTTTATCTGATTCTTCTTTACCAGCTTTCATGGCAAACATTTTATAAGCCATTCCAGAGCATAGTATAATGAAAGGACACAGGATATCATTTAAATAAATGAATAAAAATAAAATAAAAAAATTTCCCCCTTATTTCTGGAAGAACATTCATGGAACTAAGAGTTGTAATAATGATTGGAACAAACTGCATCATGGACAGGTGCTGGGCAAGTAACCACTGAACTGGATTGCTGCCAATACACCTCACTCTTGGCTGGATCTCTCCACCAGAAAGCTCAGCCATAATGTTCAAATTTCACTAATCAGTCATTTCCCTTTTTTCACCCCTTACTCTTTCCCCTACCAGATCCCCTTTGAACGTAATGGGGCTCTGTGTAGGGATTATTCAGAACACAATCTAGTTCTTAACCATATTCATTCAAACATCAGATGAAAGAAAACTAAAGTCAATTTTAAATTCCTAACAAGTAGTAGGTATAAAAATCATCCAGTGTTGAAGACTCTGGTTGCCCAATACAAAGTCTTTCTTTCAACGCACAGGATTATTACTTTCTAATTCATTTGTGACTTGCTTTTTTCCCTACTCTACAGTCTAACTGATATTCTTAGCTTCCTTTCCTGCCTTGTCCTAGCACCTTCAAATGTAACTTTATGCTAGCCTGTATTGGAAAGCCTAGTTGTATTTATTTTTTTCTTGATTCTGTAACTCCCCCCAAAAAAACGTATTTAGAAAGCATTACAGACTGCCTTATAGAGAAGGATTCAGTTAACAGAAACTACTTTTTAGTTGTAATCTTTTAAAAGTGCGATTTCTGCACATTTCTTTCTTTTTGTAACAGCGTTCTTGATAACATCAGCTTCCAAATCTTTCCCCATTTGTACATGGGGGAAATATGTAATTTGTAATATGGTTCAAATCTACAGTTCTCACTTCTCAGGGAGGAATTCTTCAAGAAAAGGGTTTCAGGTCCTTGAACTTCTGATCTAGTTTCTTAGTTATGATATTAAACTGACTGTGTGATGTTTTGTAAAGTTCAGTATGAAAGGTTTTGTGTCACAAGGCACACTGTGTTAGATCAGCCTGGCTTAGATCCCCCCATAAGCCAGCATTTACTTTATCTTTTGCCGATTCTGCTCCTCTGATCAACAACTGATTTTAACTTGGTTATTTTAAAGTCTTGAGTCATTATACTGTAACTTAGCCTTTACTGTTTCTACTCTGACAAAAAAAATAATCCATTCCAACAGCAGGACATAAGATCAGGATACCGCAAGGCTACAGGAAGTCACTTCTATTCTTCAATTTAAAACATCTTTTATATTTCGCAGAGTACAAACTCTGAAAGTAGCCTTAATCTGGATGCAAATTTTCATAAACTCTACCCTTTTACTGACGGTATTGTAGTGCTGAATCCAAAGGGCAGAAATACATAGTGCTCATCACAGGATCATAATTATACATTTCCTCAGCTCAAATAACACGTACTCAAAGAGTAAGACTTCTAGAAAATTCTAAAGTCACAGAAATGCTAGCACATTCTTTTATATATGGAAGTATGAGAAATGTAAATAAAACAATACTCTTTGATGTAAAATAATTGTACTTATTCCTTAATTATTTTTGAATAGTAGCAACCCTTGTTGAGGAGGTAGTAAAGAACTACTGTGTATTCTAGGTTAACACATATATAGACATATCAATTCATATATCTGGTTATTGTTTAAAGTATTGTCTTTAAAGTAAGAAGAAATATTTTACCTATTGAAATGAGAGAATATTCATGTACATCAGCTTCTACGTTGTAAATAGACAAAAAGTAGATGTGCGTGCATATAAATAAAACCTTTGGTTATTTCTTAAGCTTTGTTCACATTTCACATAATTATGACATTAAGTGGATGACATCATACAATATCTTATTATGAGCTTATTCTCAAACTAGCTTCAGAAAAGGAAACATGATTATTTCTTTTTCAAATCTGAAGCAGTGGGAGATCAAAGAGGAAGAGGTAAACTGCTGAAAGTCTGTAAGAATCTAGGAGCAGAAATAATCTGACTACTCCAGTACAAAAAGTTTGGAAAAGTATGCTTAACCTTTGACATGAAAGGACCATAGGCTGTGTAAGTATGATTATCCCTCAGGAATGGTAAGATCTGAGGTTGTTTGTTTTTTTGTTTTTTTGTTTTTAAGGTGATTCTAGACACTAAAACCTTCTTTAAATTATACGTATAATACTTATTATACTTATTATATTATTATACTTATTATATACTTATATTATTATACTTATTAATACGTATAATACGTATTATACTTTTTGTAGTGACTTGAGTGAACATTTTACATGTTTTAATTACAAAGTAAAAAAAAAAAAAAAAGACTTACCTGTGGCAAAAAGGGACTAAAAGCCACATTAGTGACAGATTCTGTGTGTCCTCCCAGTTTATATGAAAAGGTACTCGAATGCATCTCAAATATGTAAGCCTAAAAAACAATGAAATAATTTTCACCTCAAAGAAGTAAAACACTATGGATACACCAAAATATAGTACAAGAGGACTAAAGATTCAGCCTAAGGTGAAGTTAGGAATGTTTCATAATAGCTAGATATATTTCTGTGTCTTCCACATCTTTAAAGAGATTTCTATAAATGAGGATAATTTTTCAAATGCCTAACTAAAGTTGATTAAAATGAAATATATATATGTATGCTTATATATATATTTACAGGGAATAGTGCAATTTTTTAATCTTGAATAAGCCCCAGAGTAACTCAGTTTGACCTTGCAGACAGCAAACTGCTACAAGATACACATCCTAAAAACTTTTGCATTCAATTAACAGTCTTTCCAATTTATGAAAGGATTCATGGACAAAGGCAGCTCTGGAAAAACACTTAATGTCTCACTCAGAAAACAAATCTCAACAGACAACTCCAAAGATTCTCTAATCCCAGTGAACACCAATGAAATCTGACAGTCCTCAGTGACAAACATTCTATTCAAGACCGTATTTTCTGAGAGGCTCACTGTAAATCTACTTAATTGCATGTTGTTTATATATTTCACAAAATCTGTATTCAGTCCAGGATACAGAATTAAAACTATCTAAAGGCTTCAGTCAGCTATCTAAAAGTGGACAGAAAAAGAAGTATACAAGTAAGTATATGTATTTTTAACTTCTGGATCCTTATCCTTTGTAGCATTCCGCATAGGTATTGCCACACTACTACAGAAAAGTAGTAGGATCTCAATTAACGTGTTGAAATCTTCGTGCCCTTCCTAAAAGGATAGAGCAAGGAAGCTTGTTAATTGGAAACTCTGCCTCAAACAGTAAGATTCTCCCCTCTCCTTTTTTATATATTTCAGGAAACTAGTCAGAAGAAGTACTGAATTGCTAATAATATGTAAGAAGCAGCTTTAGTTTTAAAACTTACAGCCACACCACAGCTACAATGACTTACACTGCTTGGAATATGATCAGTTCACATGGGATGAAAGAGGCAAGAGGAACCCAAACAAGATAAAATTGCTATAATGACACAAAATAAAGCATTATGCTGTGTCTATAGGCATGAAATTGTTTTCTTTGATGGAAAGTAAAAGACCACATGTTAGTAAATAGTCTGTACGCAGAACTGCTCAGGTTCTTGCCTGTGAAGTTTTCCATACAGAAACAATACAAGTGACTCTACTTTACTGATGTAAAAATACTAAGGAAAGAGTCTTAGTTATTTGCTTCATACCGCTAGCAGATTACAACATTGCCAAATCATTAGATTTAAAAAGAGAAACACTGTCCTTCTAATTATTATTAAATTCAATAGTTTAAAAAAAAAAATCTGCTTTAACAGAAATGGTATTCAGATATTCATAAAAAACTGAGTAACTCCAAAATAAATATTCTCCTTCTGTAGGTTGCCATCATGCTAATTCTGCTACATTTGTGATGCCATTCAAATTACTTTTCTGTTCTATAATGACTGGATTTTTCTCCCACTTCCTTCTCTACAGAAAAAAAAGACCAGTAAGTGATGTATAAACAAGACCATGACACGAGCAACAACAAAAAAAATGTTGAAAATATGAATTCAGTGATAGAGGAGAACATGTTCTTCAGTAAACGAAATGTAATAAAGACAGAAAGCAAAACAGTCTAGGAAGTGCTCAGTAATTCCCCAAATGCATATGTACATATAATCTGCTACAGACTTCAGCCAAAGTCAATTCCTTTTTTTTATATTAAGAACAATTTTTTTTTTTTTGTAATAAAATTACTGATTCAGTAGATACTGGTATTTTCTTTCCATTCCTGTCCAAGGGTCAGCCAAAAGTAAAAATAATTTACCTGTACCAATAGCTTCCAAATAGGTTTCCTGCAACCATAACCACATACTCACTTGTGTTTCCATTCACTTAAAGTTTGGAGAACATTTGGAGTAGTCAGTTTTGATTAACCGACAGTATAAGAGTGTATTTAGCACCTTATACAAGCCTATGCTTTCTTTAAATTTGTAGCAAGAGACAGGGAAGGAAGGTGAAGGCCCTTTCTCGAAAAGAATTTATATCCAAATGCAAAACCACTTTATTTTACTGCACTGGTAGAGAGGGTGATCTAAATAAAGTGACTCTGCCTTCAAAGTAACCTTATCCCCTTCTGTTCCAACTGCCCCCTTGTCTAATCCACAATCATGTGTATTTGAATCAAACTATTTACATGCTTACACTCCGTCAGGAAAAGGGAAGAGTGGGAAGCAAGTCAATAATAGTAACATTGAACACACAACAGAATAATTCTTTTTATCAGTTCTTGCATAGAGACTGAAAAGCAACAACAGTTGAAATACCCAACTTTTCTAGACACTGTGGTTTTAAATTGGAGTGCCTTCTTAACGTATTAATCATTTAAATAAATGAATAAATATGGAAATAAGGAAATAAAAAATAAAAGACTCTAGCATCTAACACATTTAATTTGACCTTACACAAATAGAGATTTCTTCTTCAGAAATTTTGAATGGAATGGCCAAATTTTTTCTAGGACTACTTAATGTAATATTTCAAATGAGCTCCAGCAGATGGAAGCATTAGAGTATCTGGTGGGAAGATAAATAAATAAATAGCTTACAGTTTCATGAAACACATCTGGATTTGTTAGTAAGACATTAGCCTCCCTTTGCCTCCATTAGTGTCATTACATCTGGTACACAGTCCCTTGCTACATGATATAATTGTTTGGCTTGCATTTCATCAATCTGTTTACACTGGGCCCACATCTCCTGCTGAACTGTATATTTTTCCTTAATTTCAAGCTTAAGAAGCACCTGAAATACTTGTTCTAAAATGTAAAATAACAATCAGCCTGGAGCAGACATCCAGCATGGAAAGTTTCAGCACAAAACATTCCTAGTTACAAACAACTAAAAACAGAATTATAGTGGAAAGTGTTGGACTACTGTAATTACACGCATCAGTGCCAACTCCACACATAATAAAACAGATTTTGCAAGTTTTCTCAGCACTGATTAACACTCTTCAGTCCTGAGACATGTTATACAATAGCAGCACGGAAAATCTATTCAAGCCCATCCCCAAAATATTGAATACAATATGCCCTTTGAGAAACCCTGCTCTTCCAAAGCAACTTGTGGAAGCTGCTTCGGTAGTTGCAAGAAATTACCTATTACAGTAGGATCTCACTTTCCATTTGAGTTCCTTCCATGTAACCACAGAAGGAGTAATGGTGAAAATTAATAAGGTTCTTCATTATCAAAGCTTAATATCATCAAGATCAGGTCTTTCAAAACACATGGTATACTTTTCAAATATATATATATTTGAAAATTATATGTATACTGACAGCTACAGCTAACACAGTTTAAATTTTCCTCATTAAAGATTATATAAGAAGATCCAAACCATACGTGAGTTTTACTTCTTAGAAATTTCCAATTTATATTTTTTTTCTGATTTTAGTGTCTATTTAATTAGTCCATTGCAAAGCTTTATACATATACTTGTTTTTAATTCTATACCTGGTATTTATGTAGCACCAAATATTATTGTTTTACTTTTATAACACACCTGGGTATGGAAGAGTGAAGAATTATTATTGAAGATTTTGCTTTAGGAAAATTTACCTCCCTTCTAGTTACAACTAGAAGCAGAACAGTTGGAGCATATCCACCCTGTAAATGGCTCTTCGGCTGTTGCTAAAACTGTCTTCTGTATCAACTTTAATTGCATTCCTTGTTTGTATACTGCTATTGATTGACAAAATTACTACAGAAAGATACAGAGGATCCTCCTTCAGCTGCTCAAGCATAAGAGAATTTCATTAGCTTTACAGTGGATTGCTACATATTAATAAATTTGCAAGCTCAGTGCAATCAGCTACAAGGACAAGAGGACTCACATACCAATGCCACAAAATTCTTCAGAGATGTACTCAGCTATACTCATAGAAAGCCCAAGACCTGTGATTGTAAACCTATATCCATGCTCTCTTAGCATCCCACTAGTTTTGTTGGACACAGATAACTATTAAACATGAATTAAGTTTGGTATTTATATCTACTTTTACTTCCTATTTCACTTATATTTAAATATAAGGTATTTCCTTTAACTAATATTCTCCAGCAAAAAAGCTAACATCTAGTATTTCCATTCTGCTGGCAGAATTACCCACAGTAGTAGCCCCTTGCTGACTTGGGGAGGCACAACATAAGAGATAGAGTCCTACTGAGTGGGATGAGACATCAGGCTTAAAGGTTTACACAGTAACACACTGTAGCCTCAAGTCAGTTTTGACAGGCTACTAGAAAATATATGTTTTGTAGTAGTTAAGTAAACACACTTAGAATCATACATCACTTGAGTTGGAAGGGATCCTCAAAGGTCATCATGTCCAACCCCCCTGCAATGAACAGGGACATCTACAACTAGATCAGGTTGCTTGGAGCCCCCTGCAGCCTGACCTTGAAGGTCTCCAAGGATAGGGCATCTACTGTCCCTCTGGAAAACCTGTCCCAGTGCCTCACTATCCTTACTGTAAAACATTCTTCCTTATATCCAGTCTAAACCTCCCTTCTTTTAGTTTGAAGCCATTTCCCCTTGCCCTCTCACAGTAGGCCCTGCTAAAGAATCTGTAACCCTTCCTTCTTACAGCCCTGCTTCACATACTGAAGACTGCTCTCATGTCTCTCTGTAGCCTTCTCTTCTCCAAGCTCCCCAGCCTAGAGAAGAGAACAATTCCAGCTCTTTCAGCCTGTCCTTGTAGGATTGGTGTTCTATCCTTTAGATCTTTTTTTTTTTCTTTTTTTTTTTTTGTGGCCACTTATAAATAAATTTGCCAATTCTCTCAACTGCTAACCTGGATTTATGTTGATCAGTTCTGAGATGTAGATACACCATAGATAAAGCAGCAGTCCGAGCTGACCAAGAGGCAAACAAGAGCAGCTAATATGTTCATGTTTATAAAATTCCATGGTTCATAACATAATCTACCACAGCTAAGATTTTCAATCACCTTCAAAGATATACCCAGAGACAGTGGAGTAGCAGCCCACTGCAAAGTCATTCCTGTATTACTAAGAAAGCAATATTTACCTCTTCTCTCCTAAGACAGTAGTAATAAAAGCCAATCACACTCCCAAAGAGTCCAAGAAATTGAGGTGCAAGAGTAATACAAAGATGTACTCTTCCTTGGAAAGGGATAGATTTTGTCTAACAATAGATGGCTGCAGTCCCTGTCATTCATCCTCTGCCATTTATATTTCTCTGCCGAGCAACGTCAGTTCTGCTTTTTCCACAGTAATCATTGCTAATACTATTTTCTCCAGATGTTTTCCTTTAAAGCTTGAGTTAAACAATATGGACATATAAAACACAATTTGAACAAAAAATAATTGAGATGCTTATGACACCGAAACTCAAAATATATCAGATAGTCCCTACCACTGCTTCATATAATACTTTCTGTTCTGCAAGCCCTCTGGTACAAAGCATAGACTGAGATAATAAATACTAGCCCTGCTACCAGACATTTTGAAAAGCAAATTTCCAGAAGGCGTCCTACTTGTTTCCAAATGCAATATTAAAATCAACGAGCATATTCTGTTGATGAAAGATAACAAAAACATCACTGATAGCATAAATTTATAACTCCCAAGAGAATAACGAACTACACATAAGTACAACTTCTGAACTACTAGCACATCCTTTCTCCTCCATATACATCTAAAGCAGAATATCTTTATCAAAACCCTGAGCCTTCCTTCACCTGTAATCCTTTATCTTCCATTCATTACTACCTAAAAAGTTTTAGTGAAATCATGGTCCCAAGCAAGAGGCAAACCACCACACAATTTTATCATTTATATTTTGAGGATCTGGGGATGTTTTTCTTTTTTCTATTGAGATAATGTAATGTAATTTTGGACCTAATCAGATGCAGTTTGTAAGCATATTACACCAGACACAATATGAAAGCTTTTCATGTAAATAAGATCAGAATAACTGACTGCAGTGGTAACAAACTGAGGTAGACTTAATTTTTCACTCAAAGAAAAAAAACACAGGAAAAATGTCGTTGCTCAATTCAGTTTTACACATCAAAACTGAACCACAGAAAGACTAATATGATTAATAATACGTTAATCAGCAGCACAAGAAGAGAAGATATATATAGAAGAAAATAGTGCTGACAACACAACCTCCAAATGAGTTTTGGTGATTTACTTTGGTCTATCTTATCTGGGTCTGTAGATTGAACACCATTAACACATAGACAGCATTCAGATTTCTGAAGAACAGAGAAAGCATTGAGATATACCATAAGTAGCTAATATACTAATTTAGTAAAGAAAAAAAAAAGTTTCAAGCTAGGCAACACTTTCCCTCAGTATAATAAAGCAGAGGCTGTGCAAAATCAAACTATAAAATATAGTAGCTATAGAAGTCCAATTTAAAAGAACATTTCAGCTTTGTTAGCATTGTAACTAGCAAATTTGTATCCTAGTAATCCAAAAGGAGGACTTCCCTTCCTGCACTGGAATATATGAGGTCCAGTAGTAAGCATGCACAAAGTGACTTGCTAAAGTTCAAACAAGAAGTTCCGAAGATCAAAATGCCTTTCTTCTCAAAGAACTTAAGACATCAGCAAGGAACAGGACTTGGAACTTTGCTAAAGCAAAAATGTGCTTTCCTACACTGAATAAAACATTGTCAAAATATCAGTATACTGTGAGATGTTTAAAGGAACACTGGGGAAAATAAGGAAAAAAACTTAAAATATTTAAGCTACTTTAAATAGTAAAGCTCCCTCTATTGCCGTTTCTCAAAGCCAAAATATATGTGAGCAAGTCTATGATGACTTTAACAGATAGCAGCACTGTTTTTTTAATACATTTCTGAAGGACAAAAACCAAAGGAATATTTTTAAAGTAACATATGATATAATTATGGATAAAAATAAAACTAAGAATTCTGTTACATAACTCCCTTTTTCATTCTCATAAAATAATTTATTAATATAATCCAATTTGAAAAGTCATAAAAGATCATCTGATTTCAAATGGTGAATTTTATGACTAAGTAAACATCAGGGAATAAAACATTAAATATATCGCTCAGTACCTCTGAAATTCCATACAGAATATCAACCTTTTTAACTATTTAGAACTGTCAACTACAAACAAATTGTACAGTGTGCATTGTGCCAGGTGCAGAATCTTGCTCCTGAAAATAACTGAGTCAGAAAGTATAACCATGTCCATTATTCACAGGCTTACAGATCACTTTGGATACGTCCCCTAACTAGTATGTAATCAGCATCATTTGTAAAGTGAGAATTAACTATAAAATCAATATTGCACAAATGTTAGCATTCAGGAATTCTGTAAGTGATTAGGATTGATGCATAAGTATCAAATCAACATACCATGTATCTTGTCCCTCCTTTCACTGTCAGTGTCCTTCCAGAGATGAAAAACTCTACCACTTCTGAATTTGGTGCCTTCACATTTTTTGGAGGTCTACACTTAATCTCAGATTTAGAACATGCTTCAAAGGTATCACTATGAGTAAAATCCTGCACTTCATTAAAAAGCTTAAATAAAACGGAAGACAACTTCATACAATACCCTTGCATTTTTGTTATTGATGTAGCAACCTCTTATGCTGAAAAAATACTCTGGGTTTTCAGTATGGGTCACTCAAACCCAGCCTGTGAGACTTGATATGGAAACAGACTTTTAAATTAGCAAATTGGATATCATCAATGGGGCCAAAATGTGCCATTAAAGTCTAAATTTTGAAAAGAAACATCATAATCCGAAAACAATTTAAGACCCAAAACTTTACTACTGCATTCTCTTTTTCATTTCTGGGAACTTGGAATTTATTCAGCGAGCCTCAAGGTATTAAAAAAAAAAAACAACAAAACAACGAAAAAGAAAAAAGAACCTAATTAGACATGAAGTAAAAAAGTAACTAGGACTACACTGAGCACAGGAATGTTTCTATTTTTAAAAGAAGCATTTCAGACTTCTCAAATACTTCTATCCTTTTAGAATAAGATTTCACTGATCGGATAATATTTAGGTAAACATTTTTCTACAGAAACCAGGAAAATGGAAATCTAAATCAAGCAGCAATATTTGTCTAACATCCTTGGCACTGTTCTTTGATAGTAAGAAACTTCAAATGTCTGCTTGTTAAACAGACAGAAATTATATTGAAAAGAGAGTCAACCCACTCCATTTGCAGCCTTAGGCTTCTTAAGATGAAGACCAGAACCAATATTAGAAATGCTAACTTTCTAGATTTTTTAATCACTATGAATTATGAAAAGGCTTAACACAGCTCAAAACCAGGATACTGTGGGTGCCTGCTTTGATCAAACTGTCAAGTCCTACACAGTTCTTGGCAAAGATTCTTTTCAATTGGGAGTAGCCAGGTACGGGAACGCTTGCATCACATGATTTACAATATGTACACACACAAAAGCAGTTCAAATCAAAGTAAGAGGTTACTTTAGCCAAACAGAAGCTATACCAATTAGTTTTTGCATCAAACAGGCAGTGTATTTCATAATAGAGTAAAAAGCATACAGAAGTTGCAACTCTATTTATAACAACATCTTTCAGTTTTCTTACTCTTTGCCCTGCAGGAATATGGTTTTGATTTTGCTGTTAGAAAATGCAGCCAGCATGTATTTCTCTCTGGCAAAGATTGTAGAATACAAAAGTCATTTTGTGATTAATATTTCTCAATTATATCCCAGTTCTTCCCCTACTAACTTAAAAATCAATTGTATTTGTTAACCATAGGGTGGAAGCATTGCATGTGATAAATTAAACTCAAAGATGATCGAGGTGTAGTTACTCATCAGTAGAAAGATACATTTCATTATTTAGGAATAACCAAATAAACTTTTACCAGTTTTTTAAAACATTACTAATATGTTTTTACAGCTTTTATAATACCATTAACTCATCAACACTTAATGGACGTTAACTCATTGAATATTATCTGCAAAAATATCTGAATTCTTAGTACTTGTAAACTTGTTCCCATTGCACACCAGTCAATTTGTTAGAATGTTACTTGTTTAATAATATGAATGAACTAATGAACTATTCCGTGTCATGTTCAATCTTTTTTTTCTTTTTTCCAAAGGAAAGACAAAAATATAATCAGTCAAAAAGTTTCAAAGAGAAGTCTACAAATGTCCCTGAGCTGTATTTTGTCCTAACAGTAGAGCTGTAGCAAGTTTCTCAGAATCTGAAACTTGTCTCAGATTTCCAGTGGGGACAGCAAGAACAGTGAAAGATATCTATGGACGTTGATGTAAATAATGCAGAATTCCAACCCATGAGACACACTAAATTGTATTGACTGGCACTGTGCCCACCGGGGACTACGTGCCAACTGGAGCAGGATGCAATCTAGCTATTCAGCTTCCTATAATGAGCTACCAATTGCCAAGAATTTGGAGTAAGGGTAAAATCATAAGCTATAAATTTATTTTCTATCAGCAGCCTTTCTTAACAAAAGCTTTATGGCAAAAGAGAAAAGGTTTTACAACTACACTTCTTTTTATACTATTCACTCTCAACCTTAATTAGGATCTCAACTAATAATATAGTATGTATCATGCGTTGGGATCAATATTAGATATGTTTCATTTGACAAATAAAATAAAAGCTTCTGTTCTGTATTGAAAACTACTTTCTCAAATGCAAATTACCAGAAACTTGAAAAATGTATCTTATCATGGAAACCATGAGAATATTCTAGTCATTGCCAAATCTTCACAAATCTGCCAATAAAACCTTCACACATGATTAGAGTCCATATTTCAAACTGGCTACAAAAGTAAATTCCATTTGCTCTGAATTTGAAGTTAACTTCTTGAAATTGAAGTCAACTTCTTAATGAGTCACCTAGAAAGACCTAAAAGTTAGACAGCTTTCCAAAACAAGTATTTTGGAAGAATGCATTTATAAGCCCAATTTCAAAGAGCAATACTACTAGCTAGCAAGTATCTATCTCTTATTAAACACCAGGGAAAACATTGTGCCAACAATACAGGACATTAAGTTAAAATTATGTGCAAACTCAGAAAAGGTAGCAGTGCACTTTTACTCAAGACTCTTTGCTAGGAGTAGCTAATTTAAATATAGCAGACAGTGAGAAAAGACCTAGTCTGCAAGGGATGCACAAAAAATTCTAAACACAGGTGAGGGTCTTTTCATTTTGTATTCAATATTCCTAAGAAACCAGCAACAAAAGCTTCACCACCCTGTGTTTGATTGCCTAAATAAATTCATGTGTAGTTGCTACACAGTTCCAATGGTAAAATACACAGACACTATGCACACTGCATAAAGCTGTGTTACAGAAGATAACATTCTCTTCAACTATGATGGCATATGACAACTGAGAGTCAAGTACTGTGAAAATTTTGAGAGATTAGCTCTTAACAATCACTACGAGTGACAAAATTTGTTCATTTCCCACACAAAATACAAAAAAAAAAAAAAAAAAAAAGCATCAGGAATCAAATGCTAGTGCTACATAGTAATTAAGCATATAAAAGTGCAATTGACCTCAGTTTTGCACATTAAGCTGAATCTTAGGAATGCGCATGAAAGAACTACATTGCGTACAATACAAGTATCTACTGTAGTTTTGGAGGAAAAATAAACAAAAACATTACTTACATACTTGTCATCTGAACCACTGGCTATAAACTGCCCACAAGGAGATACTGCAATTCCACAAGGGTAGGAGTGGCTACTATGCCCTTCAAATCGACGTTCACACCTTCAGAGAAGTTTCAGAAAGTCTCATTAATAAAAAATAAAGACTAGCTCTTTTACCACCATTTTCGTGAAATTCTGCTCAAGTCTCATCATTTTTCTTAGTGTACAAATTTAATTAAGGCAACTACACTAGGTTACAAATATCTGTCATAGGATCTGTGAAATTGGAAAGGCATTAAAGTGCATCACTGAATAAAAATAAAGTGAGTGCACAATACTACAGGACAATGCCCAAGCTTAAGCCTTGTTTAGTTTACAAAGGTAGAAACATCATTAGCATTTAGAAATGATGCCTGCCATTAAACTACTATAGTTAGCTACCACAGAACCATATGATAGAATGGCTTATATTGAAATCAACTTTAGACATCATCCAGTTCCAACCTCCCTGCTGTGAGATGGGCTGCCACCCACCAGACCAGGCTGCCCATGGCCCCATCCAAGCTGTCCACGAATGCCTTCAGAGGTGAGGCACCCACAGCTTCTCTGGGTAACCTATTCTGTGCCTCACCATCCTATCTCCTGGAGGAAAGCCAAACCAACACTGCTGGAAGCGTGGAATGTTTATGTAAAAGCCAGTCTACACTGAAATTCCCCTCTAGGAACTTCCATTGAATCAAGATGCAGAATGTTGAATCATAATGTAAATAATTACTGCTTCCTTTTTTTTGTACTCAAGTCTGGATATTTAATTTAATTTGTGTTGCTGTATTTACATTCTTACTCCATGCATTAGTTTATTGCATCTTGTAAAATCAATACAAAAATGACCTTCCAAAATTATAAATATTTGAATATAAATATATCTAAAGTACAACTGTAATTAATCTCTTATCTATATTAGTATAGTATAAAGGAAGGATTGCATTTAAATTTAACAGAAGGAATTAATTCCCTATTTTAAATGTTAACACTGCAAGATAGCATTACTATCATTGTGGAGTAAGTTTTTGACGGCTGGGCACACCAGGGCAATATAAGAAAAATTTTAAGTGAGATGAAGATCACTATCCATCTTAGAAAGTCCACTGCAAAGAACTGTGATAGTTTTGTAGTCACAGCAAAACTATGGCCAAAAAAAAGGACAATTTATAGTTGTTTCAATGTTAAAAGCCATTTTAACACACGTAAAAATTAGAGTTCCAATCACATTCAGAATGATTATTTACAAATGTGTGCCTCATATAAAAGTTTAATTAAATAAATGACTTTTCACACAGTCTGATAGTGATAGGATAAGGGGGAATTATTTTAAACTAAAAGAGGAGAGATTTAGAATTGATATTAAGACATTTTTTACTCAGAGGGTTGTGAGGCACTGGCACAGACTGCCCAGAGAAGCTGTGAGTGCCCCATCCCTAGGGAGATGGGACCCTGAGCAGCTTAATCTGGTGGGTGGCAGCCTGGTCGTGACGGCGGTTGGGATGAGTGGGGTTTAAGGTCTGTTCCAACCCAAGTCATTCTATAATTCTATACCCACAAGAAGTTATAATTCAAGGCTGACATAATAATTTGTATTCCTCTTCTGCCTTCATTGTGAGTGCTATCACAAAATCTTTTGCCATCGCTCCGTTGTCACACACTCCCTATGCATGCTAAGTTGAGGAACAAAACTGAAAGAGTAAAACCTGCCAACACCTGCGATACACAATTTTCCCTGGCCAGTAACATCGTTAACGTTGCGTTAATTGAATCAACTGAACTTGCTTGCAGAAACGTTTATGTTTTTAAACCATTTTGTTCTTTTTCAGATGTATATATGTCTGAATGCCAAGTTGATCTTGTTTACCCGTCTGAAACAGGCAAATAAACAAAAACATTACTGTGTAACTGATTCAACATATGCTGAACAAAGCACAAAAGGACACTTTTGAGTGCATGAAAATGCATCATTTTACAGAGCTTAACTCTCAAAGATTATACTGAGATTCAACCAAATATATAGAAAAAGCTACTGATTTCAGTGCACTTTTTTTAGTATAGAGTAATCAGATCTCTCACCTCAGGTTAGTTCTAATATAATACTGTAAATAGCACAATTTAAAAAAAAATTATGCAGTTCAAAAAGAAGTAAATTATAAAGACATTCAATTACTGCGAGTACTACATGAAAACATTCTTTCCACTTCAGTTTCCATATAACTCTTGAGTTCATGTTCAGAGACTTTCAAAAACAAATGGATGCCGTTGTATAACCTGCCTCTATTCAAGCTTTCCATTGTCAGAAAAGAGAAACATCAGCTACCTCAGACTTCTCTCCAAAGCAGCACTCTATCACCACATAAGACTCCAAAGGTTAGGTAACATAGAACAAGTAGCAGAATACATATTTAAATTAAATTTTCAGAGAGAAAAAATGAACAATATTCATAATTTCTCGGTCACACATGAATATGCCTCCAGGATCACCTTACTTCTTTAGGTATACAGCTAGCCATAAGGATTAAATGGAGTTTAAGGCCTCATTCCATAAATGCTAATTTCCGTGATGAACTGTTTCTTCTTCATAGAAACATCTACAAATAAATTACTGATGATCTTGCAAAAGAATTTGACTCTGCAGCTACATCCCATAACTCACTTCTCTACCTATGAATGGATTGATAAGAAATAACACAATTCCAAGGCTTCCACTGATCTTTTTTTCTGCTACACTACAGCAGTGTAAAACAAAGGCTGAGTCATAGGACAGTACAACTCTTCACCCTTGCTAGTACAGCCATAGTAATAACTAACAACCTGGATTCCATTTTCTTAGCTGTTCCCTGTTACAGACACGTTGTATTTTCCATTACAAGTATAGTTACTTTTCCAATCCCTCAAAATTCTGCTCTAAGATGACATTTCAAAAAAGTGATTCCAGTTAAACTTTCCACACAATCTGGCAGAAATTTTGCTACGCTATCTATTATCTCCAGATATCTCCAGGTACTACAGTGATGAAAAGAAGTGAAAAAAGAAGCTTTTAAAAAATAGCTGGTATTACACACGCAATTTTAGCTTATTCTAGGAGCTTACTTATTTCAGCCATTATTTTTCTCCTGTTGTGTTAAGTAGCAGCAGGTGGTGATCAAACTTATTTTGGACACTGCAAGCCTTCCTCAGCCAACTGGCATGCTGTCCCAGCCTCCTGAGAATAAATCTCTGGTCAGAACTTTTCAGGGGTTACCATGGCAAACATCTGGTAATTGCATGGGACAGCAAATAGCCAAAATTTCCCTATGTTTTCCAATGTACAGCTTTTAGACCACTTTCCAAAAAAAAAAAAAAAAAAAAAAAAAAAAAAAAAAAAGTATCTTATGTCACAAACATCTTGTACAATACTGGGGAAAAAAAAAAAAGTAACTTTTTTTTCTGTCTTTGAAAGATACCAAAATAGTATATATTGATATACCAGGGAATGTGTAAATGAGTCTATTTCATTCTTCTTGTTACATTCAGAATAAACTTGTTAGCAGCCCAAAGCTTTCTTTTTTTTAAACTACCTCATCTTTTACTCTGCTACTTTGTCTCTTTGCTGCACTATTTGTTCAGAGAACCTACAATGCCAGCAGATCCATTGAGATGCTATGAATATCCAAGTATAACCTGACAGGAGTAGTAGCTAACTCAGATGTACTGTACACATGGGTTTCATTTAAAACACACGCTGAACTCTTCATATAGGAGCTCAGCATGCTTTCAGCAACAGTGTGAAGCTGAGACCACACATTTCCCATCCTGTATGCCTAGATGCAACCCCAATCCCAAACTTGGAGGAACTCCAGCCACTGCTTATCCCTTTCTCCTTTGTTATCCTCAGATAACACTCAAACATTTAGAGGGAATTAAAAAAAAAAAAAAAAAAAAGAGAGAGAAAGAGAGAGAGGGGAATCATAGGATTCTCATGTTCAGAAGAGACCAAGAAGAAAAAGAAATAATTTGTTTCTTAATGTGTTTTTGTGCATCTTGCTCAGAATATTATGCAGCTAGTGGAGACAGAAACTGAAAATTTTCTGAAAATTGAAAGCAATTCATTTAAATTGTATGTCTGACCCTAATGCTCTCAAAGTGTAATTGTTAGAAAATGTATGAGATGAGTTCCACGTGCCTGCAAGAATTCTCCTGAAGCATGCTGCCAAGGGAGCTTATGATCTAGTTGCACAAGATCATGATACAAGTTGGACGTATTACTTTCATGTCAAAAGCTGTCTCGTGTAAAGACCTGGCAAATTATTTCAGAGGCTGAAAGAGGGTGAAACTAATTTTCTCTTGGGTCTTCCACCAAAGCATTGTCATGACCACGAGTAATCTGCAGGAGAAGTTCAGTATGTTCAAATAAACTAATACTCTTCAAAAATCTTCACTGTGGTCCCACGAGTGCACTCTGCTTTCTTCCAGGAGATAAGGAACAATTGCTCCAGCAGCAAACATAGTTGGAGCAGCTGAACTTCTATTCCTTAACACTTCAGAGTTAGTCAGAGGAAGACTGCTGCTGCCATAAAAGGCATTAATAGTGGTGGTGCCTGGAGGCTCCTCAAAATGTTACTTCTGACATTTTCAGTGGTGACAAGAGCAATCTAGTTGCTGTCACGTCTACTTTCTCAAACACAGCCTGGTCGCAGCCCAGTCCTCTAAGCAGGGCAATAGCTTTTCTGTTCTCTTCCCACTTCTGTGTAGAAAATTAGCATATCTGATAGAACAGCACTACTGCCTCGATCTCCGGATTAATTCCCAACTTCATCTGTCCTTTTCCATCCTACTTTTCCAATTATGTCACAGCAGATGTCCCAGCAAGTTCTCCATACTATACATCTCTGTGGCAAGTAGAGAAGAGAAAGCGCTGGTTTCACAGAATTATAGAATGGCTGAGATTAGAACCTCAAGAAGTCATCTGATCCAACTTGACTGCTTAAGCAGGGGCATAGAACCATGTCCAGGAGGCTTTTAAGTATCTCCAAGAAGGCAGACCCTACAGATTATCAAGGCAATCTGCCACAGTGCTGTCACCCCCACAGTAAAAGAGTTAAGAGGATTCCTTAAACCCTCCCTTCAAGTATTTATGCACATTGATGATATCACCCTCAATTCTTGCCTCCTCCAGGTTGAATAGTCCCAACTCCCTCAGTCTTTCTGCATTGGAGAAAGACTCCAGTCCCTTTAATGCTTTTCTAGCACTACACTGGATTCTCCCTAATAGCTGCATAGCTCTCTTGTAATAGGGAGACCAGAATGGACATGGTTCTCCAAGTGCAGACTCACCAGGGCTGAGAAGAGGTAAAGGATAACTTCCTTCGACCTGCTGGCAATATTCCTCTTGATGCAGCCCACAACAACATTAGCCTTTTTTGCTCAAGATCACACTGCTAGCTTACGTTCACCTTGGGGTCTTCCAACATCCTCAGGTCCTCTCCTGCCAAACTGCTTTCCAGGTGCATGGTTGCTCCCTGCCACATACAGGACTCTGCACTCCCCACTCTTAAATTTAATGATCTTGCTAGCCCACTTCTCCAGCCTGTCAGGATCTGTCTGGACAGCTGCACAACCTTCTGGTGTACCATTCAGTTCTCCCAGTTTTGTGGCATCTTCTGCTCATCTGTTGATGAGGACATGCTCAATTCCACCATCCAGATTACTAACACAGATATTGAACAGGAATGGTCTCAGGACTGATCCTCAGAGTATTCCACTAGTTACTCATCTCCAGGCTAGACTTTGTGCCACCTATCACCATCCTCTAGGCCTAGTTGTTCAGGCAGTTTTCAATCCCCTTGTTGTATGCTCCTCCAGCCCACGCTCAATCAGCCTCTCTATGAGGATCTTACAGGAAACAGTGGCAAAAGCCTTCAAATTAAGTCCAAGTAGACTACATGCACCACTTTCCTCTTGTCTACCAGGCCAGCCATTCCAATACAGAGGTTCACATTGGTGAAGCACCACTTCTCCCCTCCTCCTATGAATCCACAGTGACTACTCCTGATGACTCTGGACCTTTGCAGTCTATAAAATGGTTTTCAGAACAAGTTGTTCCACCACCTTCCCCAGGACTGACGTGAGGCTAACTAGCTTTTATTTCTCTGGACCTTGCACCTTCCAAAGGGCCTACTCCTTAGAAAATAATAAAAACTAATTATATATAGAAATTGCAGAAACAATGTCTATGACCAGATAGATATAAGAACAACTTCTGAATAGATAATGTAAGGCTACACCTCAAAAGCAGCCAATTTGCTTCCACAAACAGAATTTTTGCCCTGATAAACTCATACTCTTCCAAATACTAAGTGTCTTGAATTAAGACATCTGCTCTGTTGTTGCAGGTGTTCTTCCTGCAAAGGGAAGGAAATAACTGATGAGGACAGAGATAGAATGTTTATTCATGTCCTAGATCATGAAAAGACTCTTTGCTGTTTATATAATACTTTACAGATTTCTGCATATACTACCAATGTTACTATTAAAAAACTGAATAAATAATATTCTCTTGGAATGTTAACCAGTCCGATTTCCAAACTGCATGGAACACAGCCTTCATACTTAGTTTTAATTATCAGTATATTTTCTGGAGTGGAAACTTAAAAAAAAAAAAAATTACAAGGCATTCCTTAGCATGCATTTCCAGACTTAAGCTCATTATGTGAAAAATAAATAAAATGGTGAATGCTCATCAGGATGCAGAAAGAGAAGGGCTGACACAAGTGGGAAATTTGCCAAGAATTCAAGGGCAAATAAGGCATAGACCTATAAGATAGTTCTGGCTAAGACTGGATGCCCAGGACTAAGTTTAAAAGGAGAGCCAGGAGCAAAGGACAGAGTGCATCAGTAATGAGTCAAGGCTGGTCTGAGTATTTAAGGCCCACTGAAGCTCTCAGGTCCCTCACAGTACAGTCTGTAGCTTGAGTTAAGCTACTTCTGAAAAACCAAGATAATTCTAGGACATGCAATTAGTGTTATAACAAGGATGAATCTAACCTGCATGCCAATATGACTTCAGCCACATTTTACTGATGAGCAAGAAAGCAGAAGAGTTGAAATCCACCTGGAAGAAAGGCTTTCAACTATTTACATTCTGTAACTCCTCTTATGTCTGCTTGAAATGAAACATGCAAGGAAAACTGCAAATTGCTGCAGAAATCTGGACAGATGATTCCCCCCCCCCACCCCTCCCATATCAGCCCGTCATGAAGAGTACTCATGAAATTTTGCTGGTGAATGTGAGCTTATGCTGTATGTTCATTGTCAATAAATCAGACATTTACAAAAGTATGGAGGGCAACACTTTGAATTGGTGGTTTCCTCCTCACATCATGAAGGGAAGAAGCTTTCTCTATTGGGGATATTATATCACACAATTACCTAATCTGTAAGTGGGAAGAAAAAAACATATGAAGGGCAAGAAGTAAAAACTGTCACATGAAGATCAGATTACAAATATAAGGAATCAGCTGGCATTTAGTCTAGTCTATCATTTGTGGTTGTTATGGTTTTATTGTGTAAGGGAATGGGATTTTCCTTAGCTTTTAAGTTACTATGTTCTAAATGTCAATTTCACAGCAGTGAGATGCAGAAATCTGTCTCTCACCACTTGCTGTTTTGATGAAACACAGTAGTCACTAAAAACACAGGGCTCGTGGATAAGAAGGCTTGATCTCTATTTGGCTCCGCCAACTGCTGTCATTCCAATACAGATGTAAAGATGATATTAAATAGTAAAGGCAACAGATATAGACATCACTGCTAGACTCTAGATTCTACAGTGAATTAGTGCTAGACTCCTGACTTCAAGAGAAGTTGTAATGTTTATGAAATACATTCAACAGGAGATAAATGGGCAAAGACAACAAAATGGTAGTGCTTTTGTGTTTCATGGGCAATTAAGAGTCTACAACGTTTCATCACAAAGAGGACTTAAACTCTTAAAAAAGTTAAGCATGCAAAATCCTGGTCAAACATTTGTCTGACTCTTGGCAATCCTTTAGCTGATAACTATAAAATTATTCTCAATTAAACTGAGAAATAATAGGAATCTAATGTGTTCACTGCATCTAACTTAGACTATAGATAAGTAATTTCACTTTTTCCTCCATCCAGCCATTGTTTGGACAAAAAGGCTTAATATGCTTTTCACAGCTGATCAGAAGTCACTATCTTACCCCATCACATGCATTTATAATGCCTGATACCTCATTATAGTAACCTGAAAGAACAGCAGCCAAAGTTGGCAGTTCTTCCAAAAAGATCTAACCTCACCTCCTTAGTGCTTTATGTTGCTTTCTAGATTGTCTGGATCTTTTCTTAGCTACGGTTCTAAATGAGGAGCAGAATGCTCAAGAATGCAGGAGAATGCAGAATGCTCCAGAATGCTCCAGAATGCAGGAGAAGTATAAAAATGTTGACTATCTTCAGATGTAACTTTAAAAATCCACGCATTTAAAAGCAAATGAAGCAGGAGTCTGAGCAAGTCCAAACATCACTAGTAATGTCCAAGACTCTCTCATTTATTGGCAAGATGACCTGGCTGTGTGAGGTTGGCTGGCAACATCAGAAAGTTAAAATGCCTTTTCTTGTACCACCTTCAGAGGAACTCATAAGATTTTCTGGCACTCTTTGAAGCAGCACTGAAATGCTTCCAAACCACCAGTACTGTAAGAGACAGATGGACTCACAGCTTTATCCAGTAAGGATGATGAAGTTGAAAGTGCAAAAACACTCCCACCGACTTCAAGACCAGAGAAAAGATTAAATAAATTAATTTCCACTGTGACAAAAAGAAGAAGTTTGATGATACAGACTGACTGAGGAAGAAAAAAAAGTCTGTGAAATTCAGAAAAAAATAGAAAAAACTGAATATGTTCAAAGTCTATAAAGCTGTAAAGTCAGGTTCAAATGTCTGAAAATATACACTATGCATGGGTTAAAGAAACACACCTGAGCATTGTATGATTCCTTAATCAATTATGATTAAAGCAATGCATACCAGCAAACCATGTCAGAAGAATGACAAATGGAGAATAAGAAAAAGGATCCAAAGAAAAAGGCAATAGGAAGAAAAAAAAGAAGATAAAAACAGTTTTCAATATGGTTGCCTGAACATTTAGAACAAAAAAAAAAAGAAAAAAATTGAGATCTTGAAATTAGTGTTACTACTCACAGTGCTGCAAACACTACAAATGAGAAGGTGGAATTACCTTTTCTATATATCAGAAACACTGGAAAAAGATTTCAGTGAACAAATGTTACTCTGGCAAACCCAAAGCAGAGAAAAAAAAAAAAGAGGTCATTCCAAAGGGACTATTCAAAACACAATAATGGCAGATGCACTAACTTCACAAATCAGCAAGTGTAAGAGATAAAAGGAATTGGCCCACCATAAGATTAAGAATCTCTTCTGTATGTGTAAGGGATGGACTGGATTTGATTGGACAAGACATGTAAACAGAAAAGCAAGAAATTTTCAGTACATGTAACTGTACAGTAGACCTAACACTTCAGTGGAGACCTTTTCCAAGCTCAGATAGAACTTTCCAAACTCAGCCATTTCAAAATAATTTATGTGTAAAACACCTGGTGAACACATTAGGAAAAAGTGAACAGCTTTCTTCCTTATGAGAACTCAAGAATAGATTTTAAAATACAGAAGATTTAACCTGTAGCCAGAGGAATGAGAGAAAATTTCATTTTTAAAAATTGAGTTACCCTCCCCAAAAAAGCTGCAAAAGTGATTTATTTTTTCTCTACAGTGGTTACCATCACTGAACACCGTATAACATGAAACAAACACACGTATGCACACAATACTCAATGCACGCCCCAAAAATATGGGTCATTAAGAACTTGAATAATCTTTCTTTTTTAAAGTTTGACTAACTGAACTCAGCAGACACTAGAATATACTGACTTGGCCAAATTAAATATGAAGCAAGAACATAAATTATTCCTTTCTTCCCAGGACCTATTTATTTAATTGATTGCCCAGACTTTACACTTTAACTATTTTACCATTCACCTGCTCTACTCATAAGTATTTTGAAATGAAGAGACAGATAAGTGACCTGTGAAAAGCTATTTACTTTTTCATTACTCTTCTAGCAACAGAGTTAAGGCAGCTTATTAGAAAAACATAAGAAGGTAACAGATTCCAACCTCCGCATTCTCTAGTTTCATTATTTTCTGACATTCAGTACAGGTAATACAGTAACTCTTTTGGCAAGAACACATGTGCCCCCTATAGGTTTAATACATTCTTACCACAGAAACATGAAAATAATGGAAACAATCAGTAAGCATTTCCTAAATAGAAAATTCACTAGCAGAAAAGAATATTTTTAACTCCTTTGATGTTTACATACTCAGAATGAACATGAATTATTGCTATATATTTGAGCATCTTTCCCATCCAAATCACTTTCCTTTTAAATGCGGTTCTTTTAGCCAGCATAAAGAGTTTGTCCTAAGTATTTCCTCTACTGTGTAACGTTCTTACCACTCTCTCTCTACCCCATAGCTTTCCCAAGTACATTATAAGCTTTTTTGAAAAATTGCAGCATATTATTCTGAGTTTATCATAATGCAGTATGCATATTTACACAACTATGTAGACAATTTATTATAATGTTGCTACAATTATATTTGCATTTTAAAAGCTGGATCATAAATGTTACCTTCCTTAGCAGTAACGATATGCTGTTTTGGAAATAACATTAGCATCCAGTTCTATATACTATTTTATAAATACAATTAGATATCAAGATGGGTAACATATAGGTGATAAATCTTGATTGTTTAATGATTTACATATAAGTAACTACAACTGAGGAACCAAGGAATAAAAATCTACAGATCCAATTCCAAAGCAAGTACGACAATAAAAGAATGCCCTTTTATTACAAGATATCTAATTCAGCCTTACTTGAGAGTTCTTAAATCCCAGAGTTTGATTCCATCTCCTACAGCAGTGGTCATGAAAAGGTTGTAAGCTTCAGGCTTCTTAGTACTGAATGCTGACCCCTGTAAATATTAAAATTAATTTGAAGTAACAGTTGTAGTGTTAAAGATTAGATCATTCAAGAATAAACGTTAAGTATTTTATTAGATTATGGGATAGAAAGCTTTTATGCTGAAACACAAAGGAGTACAGAGAAACACTGGCATGTGGAGAAACCCCTACAACTCCAACAGAAAAGTATAGCTTTGCCTTAACTTCTTTCCAGGACAGCCATGAGCCCTTTGATCCAGGGGCGACTCCTACCAAAAACGAGTCACAGGGACTCTAAGTGACAGTAATAAGCGATAATAAGCACGGGGTTAATTATGGAAGTAGGGGAAAATAGGGGAAAAACACTGTGATTGAACAAGACTTTACGGGCTTGTGTGTCCTGCAATAGCGAGGGTCTGGGAACCAGCAACTGGAGTGAGAGCACAGATCAGATGCCCTGTTGGTCTAGGTGCCAGCAACTGGAGAGATCAGAATGAGTGAAATCACATGACAGCAGCTGAAGTTGGACCATGGCAATAGGGGCCAAGGGTCTGAAGTACAAGCAACGGGGACAATTGAGGGTGCATAAGCAAGCATATTATCACTTGCAAACTTCAAGGACTAGCCAGCAAGCAGGTGAAGTAGCTTGGTAACCAGGTGTGTGTGCATTTCAGGGTATGAAGAGGCCAGTAGAGCTGACTTCCAGAAGGTTAAAGCCATCTGACACAGAAATTTAAAAAAAAAAAAAAAAAAAAAAAAATTGCATTCCAGGCAATGAATGCTTCTTTATCAATAGCACTTCACTTCAAATACTTTTCATGCCATCAAAGACTAAATATTCTACATCTTTTTCTAGACATGACCAAAATATTGATCAATTACCAAAACCTGAATTGGCCCTTGGCCACTCATTAGCAAGTAATAAATAATAAATTTCAACAGTTAATTAGAGGACTGTAACAATCATAAAATAACTAATCAATTTTCTTTTCACAGTAAACTGATATCCAATGCAAGCAGGAATTATTTTAACAACTTCTAGTTTGAAGTTACTTTTTTCAGACTGCAAATATTATTACAGTTCAGGTGAGGGACAAGAAGAGTAAAAAGAAAACTTCAAGGAATTAACTACCTTGACAAAGACAAACTACACAATACAGATAACCAGCGTAGTCAAGTGTTCAACCCAACAGGGGTTGGACTCGATCTCCAGAGGTCCTTCCAACCCCCACAATTCTGTGATACTGTGAACTAAAAGCCAAGTTTAGCCCTGGCTTAAGTGGGCACTCTGTTTCAATAGTAACTGTGCTCACTCATAACTGATTTGGGATCCATACCTTTAAATAATTAAATCCAGGATATCTTTAGACCTCTGTTGTTTTTTTTTTTTTTTAAATCCACATTGGCAAACCTTGACCTTTTTACTGGCTAAAACCTTCTTTCTCCAGGGAACTAAATATAAACAGTTGGAACTCCTCCTTTCCTTTCCCTACCATTCACATTCTTGATTTGCTGAATACATCATGGAAAGCTCAAAGCCATTTCCCGCAATCAGTGCTCAACTGCCAGGAATCTTCTACTTCTTACAGAAACTGGTATATAGGTGGAAAGTTCTCAAGTCAATAGAATTGGCCAAACTGCAAGACAAAGTTGGGCACTCAGACTACAGGAGCTTTCATTTCCTAAGCTAAGGATTACCACAGCCTGCTCTAACAAATGAGCAGAAATGCACTTGCCACTGATTTCCCAACAAAGTTGGGGTCTACACATTTTCACATAAATTCTGTGTATCATGCCTAAAAAACAAAAAACAAAAGCTAACAGCTTGTAAAATAGAAAGACATTGCATATAATCTGGGAGTATCTTTACAGAAACACAGATTCAACAGCATGTTACAGCACAAACAAGTAACGTGACAAGTTTAGTTAATTTTTACTTCCACTCATTATCTTCTAAACATATTTATAGAGAGAGTCATAAAATTCTAAAAGGAAACAGGATTCATGTGCATCTGTTAAAATGGTTTTCCAAGAAAAAATTAGCGCAGCATCACCCTTTAAGAGATCATTTATAACCATTGCTGCCATCTTACATATGAATATACATATTTGCAATATTTCCTGCTAAACTGTTCTGGAAGAAGACTCAGGATACTATTTACAGCAGACATAGCCTGATGACTAAGAACACATTCCAAGTGACAAAGTAAGCTTAATCAAGTACCCTGAAGGCTGAGACACATCTCATGCATTGACATTCTTGCAAGTAATCTCCAGAACTGACAAAAAGAACTGCTTAAAGTAATAACACCACAAGGTATATGTAATTGTGTACCACTGCTGTCTAAAACCAGCAAGAACTGAATGCCACGCTGGATTTATGTTACTAGAATGTCCTATACATGGAACAGATAAGCAAATCATAATCAAACCATACCTCCAGGAGGTTTTTATAAAACACTAGTGAATAGATTTCTTCAATTATTTGTTTTAAAAGAAAATCTGATATCTCCATTTTCCCCTGTTCAGATTGCACACAACAGCAACCTTGGAACATGGATACTGATATATTCTTGTATGAAGCTATAAACCAAAAAAATACTTCAAGAATACACCTAATACATTGCAACCATTAGTAAGCATTCAGTTCAAAAGGTTAGAGTTGGTCTAGCCTGAACAAAAGTCTCCATAAATATTAGAGCCTTAAATCTACTTCACTCCACAGATCTGCTTCTCCTGCATCATCCCTCTCCAACAGGTAGGGTAGTCATAGACTTAGATTCCAGTATGTTTTACACTTAAAAAGGATATAGTTTACATACAGCATTTTGCATTATTTTGAAAATCTATAAGATATTTCAACATGTTATCTTAAAGCAAATGCACACACATATATATATACACACACTTTAGCCATTTATATTAATGTAACAAGATAGCTGACAGTGTAATTTTCCAATGGACTTAGCTAAAGTATTAATTTTATGTAACTGAAAAAATAACTGAGAACCTTGATCTATAGTTTCCCTCCAAAATAAGGAATTTTCTTTGCTATACCACATGCCTCTAGCTTTTCTCCCAAGTGAATACTTGTCTACAGCTTTAAAGTTTTTCTTGATTAAATAACCTGAAGCCACTCAGCTGACCAAGCAAAAAGAAAAGCCAAAACTTTATATGTGTTACAAATAGCACTGAAATAGTTAGCAGAATTTTAAGTGCTTTACCAGATCACATCTCACAGGAAAACCCACAAAGTGTTATACAAAAGTAGTAATAAGGAACTGTTTTAAACCCACAGAAATAAGGGCTTTCCAAATGGAAAAGAATCAACAAAACCTAACACAGTAGGCATTCTAACATGCACAGGAACATAAAATTCCCAAACGTTCATATCAATCTTCAAGTGTTTTTGTTTTTGTTTTTTTTAAGAGGAATTTTGAAGTTACCCACTCCACTACAATACTAAGCAATTTTTTTTCCTTTTCCAAAATCCCCAAATAAACCAGATGACTTCATATTCAACTCTGTAGAACACTTGCATAAGACATAAGGCAACAAACCTAGAGTCACATAATACAGAATTAATAAGGCAAGCCCATCATTCATTTAGATATAGACTAGGTTGTACGTTCTATAATTTAGTTTTAAGTAATAAAAGAGTAAACAAAATACATTTATCAGCTTAAGGTTATTTTGCAGCTACTTTACAGAAGAAAGCTCAAAATGGAAGAAAAAGCAAGGTTGACAGTTTCCTAAGAACAATGAACTCCTATTCAGATAATACAGCGATTAAAATACTTATTTGTCTTACTTCCAAACTGTTTTTTCCCCTCTATATTATCTTTTGGGTCAAGAAACACACAAGGCTTTTTTTCCCCCCCTCACCTCTCCCACAGCCAAGGATCTTACAATTACCTTTATTTCTAAGAAGAACTTTTGCTGATTTATGCACAGTACACTTTAAACTATGCATGAGAACAACTTTAGGCAATGACAGTCTGCTCTGAAAATGGCCATTTGCTGTATTATTCTCTTTGGATTATTTTGGCTGCGTTTTGTTTGTTTCGTATTATTGTTGTTGTTTTTTTTAATTTAAATGCAAAATGATTATTTAACATATCAATTATTATCTTCTCTTCTGCATATTAGGGGAAGACTATTAGGAGTCTATATAGCCCCCCAAGCATAATACTCTCAGAACAATGTATGTAACAATTTTGGTTCCAGGTAAAATAACACAGAGGTCATGCTAGAATAAGTTACAAGAATCATTAGAATTTCTACAGCTCTATTTCCCCATACAGGAACTAAATGTTAAACTTGTTTCCTCTTAGTCATGAAATATTTTGAGGGATCAAAATTCAGTGTGAAAGTCAAATGCATCTACGTAAATACTGCAACAAATCAGTTAGAAAAAGCACTCAAGTCAATGTCAAAGATGTGACAAGTGTTAGCATCTATAAAAATAACTAGAAGTCTACAAACATTTCAAACGTTTACAGTTAACAAATTCTGCAATACTGATGTTAGTAGCCTGCCCAAGTACTGCTAAGTTTAAGACACACTGCTCTGCTCGCAGGCTTGTTCAGTGATTATTACCACTCCCTGCTTTCCACTAGAGAATGAGTGAGATCTTGTCTGTGGATATGCCTTTATCACATAAAATTACATTCCTGTCCATCCCCAACACAAACTCCACTGATGATGGTTAATTACGTATTTAATTTTTTTTTTTTTTTTTTGCTGATGCACATCTGCTATTATAGATATTCAGTAATACGTATACCTTGTTTTGACAGATCTGATGGACTGCTCTAGTATGAACTTCTGGTATCACTGCTGTGCTGTGGCCTGCATTGAGATCAAAAACTTCCAATGCTCGGTTGCTGCCAGCTGTAAGTACAATATCTGTAAAATTCTCTGTGTTAAAGTTAAACTGATCTAAAGGAACAAAAACAGATAAACGTTTTGTTGTATTTAGTGTCTTACAAAGCAACAAAAAAAAGCAGTTCTAAGGCTTAAATTCAGTACCCCAAAAATATGATATCAACACTGATACAAAAGTTACGAAAAAAATAAAAATTAGTTTACAGCTCTTCCCATATCATTAGATTCAACATTCCAAGAAGAAAATAAGAATTTGCTGAAGGATACAAGAGTAGAAATCATTCACTGCTGAAAGGCTGGTAATCTCCACTGTTGAAGCCATGGGAAATTTCTGTACCAATTTGCAAATACTTTTCTGTTTGTATCTACAAAATATGTAAAATAAATGCTGGCGTTAATGAAAGATTAAGAATTCCAGTCTGGACAGTTTCCATAAATAAATTTGATGGCTTGCCATTATAGCAAAGACAGTTCCTTTGTAGGATTTCCAACTGGCTGCCAAAGCCAATTCATAGAATCACCAAGGTTGGAAAAGACCTCCAAGATCATCTAGCTCAATTATTGGATAACCACCAATGTTTGCCCACTAAACCATGTCCCTTAGTACTGCATCTAAATGTTTCTTGAACACCTTCAGGGACAGTGACTCAACCACCTCCCTCAGCCACCTGTGTTCAACATTTGATCACTCTTTTAAAGATTTTTTTTCTGAGCCTCCCCAGCATAACTTGAGATGATTCCCTCTAGTCCTATTGCTAAGTTGTGAAGCTGTTTTCAGATATTAGAATACACTAAGACAAGTCCTAGAAAACACAGCACAAATGAAAGCTAACAGGAAGCACGTACAGGCAAAACTCCAATCACATGAAAACTCAAGTGACTACTGTAACATAAACAGGTCTAAATTATACCACCATCCCAAGCCAACAAAAAGCTAATTAGAAAAACCAAAGAGGGCTGCCTAGTATCTTCTCACATTGTTTTTGTTTGTTTGTTTTCTCCAGGTTTCCAGTTCTATGCACAATACATAATCTCAGCTGGCAATCCTAAAATTACAGTTTCTATATAATCCAAATTATAACCCTATCCTCCTTTAATACCTTAAATCACTGGAAACCGATAACAGTCTTAAGTGTCTTATTTGTAATGCCTTATGTCATCCATATTTTGGAGATACAGTCATGCTGGGGTGAAATACATTTACAGAATGGTTGTTTTCAGGAGAAGAGCATAGCTTGTTTATTTAAAAAACATTAGGAACATTTCACCATATTAGGCATTATATCACACAATGGCTTTGAAAAGCAATGCTTCTGTTACTTGAATGCAATTTTATTTGCTTTAAGCTCCTTTCAAATGGCTCCTTCTGGTCTTTAGAACAACACATGAAACTAAATATAAAACAAGATTAGATTTTGTTTTGCTTAAATTCATATGGAAAGTAAAAATAATTAAAAACTTCTAAAAAATTAAACAAAACATCTACAATTCACATTAGCAGGCACAACTGCTGACAACAGTGGAAATTCACTGGTTAGAAATTTTGAAGAACACAAATTTGTTTAGGTTGTGAAACATTTTGAGATTAATCAGATGTAGAAATCAAGAAATTTGTATTTTATTCCCAGAAATGCAATAAATATCCTCTGTGACATTTATGAAGAACACTTTATTTCTACTTTTCAATTACAGTTTTGAAACTCAACCAGCATTTAACCATCAAAATAAGTTGTTGTAACACTTAGCTAATTAATACTAACAAATAGTTTTTAAAATTCTGCAGAGAAATATCGATAAGATTTGTCATTGTATTGTTTCCCATCCAAAATGCGGTAACAATCCATTGGTTAGTCAGATAGTATAATCATGCTCTTCTAATTAAGGATATAAAGCATGCTCTGGGGGGTTAGATCCAGCTTCTCCTTGAATCAGCTCCATTCAAGCATTCTTCCAAACTTGACTCAGAAGGCAAAATTAAGAGTTGTGAGAAACAAAAGAAATGACACAATCTTTCATAAAAGAAGTGCTGGGAAATGAACTGGAGGGAAGCCACAAGAAAATGTCAAAGCAAATTTAAAAAAAAAAAAAAAAATAGGTACTGGAGGTTAATCAACGCATATAATCAAGCCTCAGACTGGTTTGTGGATTTGTTGTAATGTCTACAATTACGTTCAGTCTACTGGCATTACACTAATATCCTGGAGAGCCTAATCGCATATTTTTGAGTTTGTGTTAATCCATCAAGGAAAGCACGGCAGTAACAAAAATGCTGGTATAAGCATAACTCCATACACATTAACAGCTTTAAATCAGGATATTACATACTTCTAACAAAGTAATTGTAGAAACACTGTACAGGATGAGAGGACAGTGTTTAAGTCCTTCCAAAATTGCTTAGGTGGGTTCTACAACTACAACACATTTCATAATACCTTTAGCATCTGAACTAGCTAGACCAAAGAAAGTTCACATCCATCTGAGAGACTATGGAATTTCTTACTGTTACCAGATACGTTCTTCTGGGAGGCATAAGCCCAGAAAACAGAAGTAAAAAACATTTTAAACTAAATCTTAAAAGCAAAAAAATAACCAGAAAAGGGTACAGAAGAACAGTATTATTTTGTCCTCTTTTTTGAAGTTCCTCCAATATTGTCTGTATAGATGTTACCAGTTAGGAATGGCACAGGCAATTCGCCTGTTTTCTGAATTTACTAGCTTACTCTGAATAGATTTGCAGCAAAACTGGGAGTGGGAGTCATCTTTCCTGACTCCCATCTTCAATTTATTTCATTATTTGCCTCCCAAATTCCCTTCACCCTTACCCCCCATTAGTTTTATCTTTCTAATGTAACGTATATACAATAAAGTGAAAGCAGAAAATTGGATTTTGAATTTTGAATTTGATTTTCCAGTCTATGTGCTGTGTCTATGGGCATTCCTATGACAATATATGACTAAGATCATATAACTAAGGGCCAGAGCACATACCCCATTAAGGATTTTGACAAGAAATGGAAGTTAAAAGGTCACAAGTACTTCTGCATTAACAGCAAAACCAGACAGATCACTGAAATCCACAATTAAGTAAACATTTGGAGAAATTTACAAACTGAAATGAGATCACAACCCATTAGTTACTTTTTCAAATATGAAGGAAAAATCTGCTTTCAAAATGTGTTTTAAAGTACTGATGTAATTTAGCCTTTCTCTCCTCTTTTTTTTTTTTTAGGACTATTTAAAATTTCAGTGAAGATCAACATCCTCTATCCAGGAAAATACTCCTATTCAAAGAAATATTTAAACATGAACTGTGGCTAAACATCCAAGGAAACTGGCCAGTCTTCCCATCTATGAATGAGGCTCAATGCTACTTAATAACACACTATTCACAGTATCAACTAATAGACTTCAGTGCTGTAATTTTAATTCACTTTCCTATTCTTCTAGAAAAAAAAAATACATAGTCATAGCAATGAGAAACCAATCTTGAAGAGATTCTTTTTTTTAATACTACTGTGTTTAAAAACACAGTGTGCATATATAAGCACATATATATTTGGATGTAATAAAATATCTTAGACAAATATATTGCTGAAAACCAGCAAGAGTAAGTGAAGAACAAAAAACTTGGTAAAAAAGATACAAGGACAATTTAGCTGCAATAGTGAACAAACATCCAAAAAAGGTATAAACAGATTAAATAGGAAGACTTGATTCCGTACCAGAAAAGAGGAGCAAGTTAATAATCAATAGAGCAATTAGTAAAAAGTGCATGAAGGATGCTACCAATTACGTGGAAAAAAAGATGCATAAGGAAATTAGACATATATAATAGATTGAAAGTAAATAAAAACGAAAGTAATCTGCTTCCATTTCACAGAAAATGAAGAAAACATCTGCAGCATATCGGAGCCTCTGAAAGAAAATGCAATTAAAAATATTCCCAAGAAGAGGAATTGCAGAAGCTACTCAATCATAACTTAAGATACCGATGTAAACAAGTAGAAAGTATAGAAAGTCCCAGATAATTAAAAGTAATGGTAATTCTAACCAATTCTAAATACATGCACCCAATAATGCATGCAGTATAAGAATTATTGATAATCCCTTCCCCCTACTTACTCCCCCATTGCACAAAAGTTTCTTTGTTCTGTCAATTAGCTTGTTCAACTCTCATCTAAATATCATTCCTAAGACAGCCCTCCATCCCACCTTACTCCCAAGAAAATCTCAGCTCACTTAGTAAAAGGAGTTTCATGTATTTTTACTGTTCTTCTGATGAGGATTTAACTCACCGTCTTAGGTCATCCTTTGCTGCATCTAGATGGAAACTTAATAGATGAAATTCAGCTCCACAGCACAGCAATATAAATGTATCCATAAAATAAAATTGTGCAAAGCCTACAGCCCGCTGGAACATCTCTTTTCCCTGAAATGCAAGACATATCATTAAGAATGGATTCTAAGACACTAAACATCTTTTGTCTGAGATAACTAGAACTAAAGCATAATTTTCCTGCTAAACTAACCATAAGCCAGAAGGTTAACCTATTACGTAGTTGCCCTTTCTATTTCTGAAGTTTTCATTTTGCTTAAATTAATTGGCAGTAATGTTAAGAGTATCTGTAGTCAACTGACTCCAATGCCATTGAGTCTAAACTTCCATGTGAATTGTGGAGTAACCATAGGAAGACAAGCAGAGCTGAGCCAATGCAAATAGAAAATATATAGCAGATGTTAAAATAAAAAACTTCCTGACACATCCACTAGAGTTGGCTACTGGACCTTTTTCTAGATTGCCGTGACAAAAGCCTAATTTGAAGGCAGCGAAGATCACCTAGATCATAGTATCAGCTTGAATGACTACCAGTCTAGCTCTAGAAATCAGTCCATATGTTCCTCCTACAGAACCATTAAAATAAAATTAGATCAAAGCGCAAAGTAGCATCTTCTGTGATCTAAACTAACAGAAGTTTCTAATTACCAGAATTAGGGCAGGTTCATTCTTGCAGACTGACCAGACCCTTACAGTTCTATCATCTGATGCAGAAACTATCCACTTCTTGTCATGACTCCAGCCAACAGAGTTAACTGCACCATCATGACCTAATAAAAATAATAAAGGAAATATCATAAACCCCGTTTATACTAACACATTTCTCCAGAGTTAATCATACTGTTTTAATACAGTTATATGTAACATTAAAATACACTTAAATATAGGCTTCGAACAGTTGGATTTAAACTGGTAACAGTAAACCACTCATTGATTTCTTTTTCCCCCACCAAAATCCATGGGAAAATGTCCTCATTTATAACTAAAGTACATGAAATTAAATATGGTCATAGAAATATCAATCTATTCTACCTGAAATCGCATATATATTTGTATGATGTTGATTCCATTAGCGTAAGAGGGGCTTGAAAGGAAACGTTATAAAAAATATAAATAAAATTTATCTTTAGAAGAAATGAATACTTCAAAAGATAAAAGCTAGCTAAGCTTTTTTAAGCACATCCAGGGATGGTGACCCAACTACCTCCCTGGGAGCCTATTCCAGTGCTTTTAACTTCTTTCTGTAAATAAGTTATCCTGATACCCAACCTAAACCCAGACTGAACAGCCCCAGTTCCTTCAGCTCCTCACAGGGCATATTCTCCAAGGCCTTCTTAAGCCTTGTTGCCCTTCTTTGGACCTGCTCCAACACCTCTATGTCCTTTCTGCACTGAGGTGCCCAAAACAGAACACAGTAAAAAGGCTGTTTTCTTCACTCTGCCAACAACATGGTAACCAAATATTTCAAATTGCAGCCGAGATTATTAAGGCACAGAGTTCTGTGATCTGCAACAATGCCCAAATGACAAACGAGATCATCATATAACACAACACTTTGCACTTATCTTCTAGTCAGTATTTGTCTCATGGGGAAGCCTAAAAGATATCATCTAGCCCACACTGATCCTGATAGTAACCATGTATTATTTTCCTCTGACTGATAAGCTGCCCTGATTGCTTCATCCCAGATAGATTTTTCTATGCACAGCCTTAACAACAGAAGTGTGGAAATCCAGCAAATCCAAAGGCAGAAGCCTGTGCCTTTTAAAGCCTGTACCTTTTAGAGCCTGACTTGCTTTGTTTGTTTGGCTTTTTTTTTTTGGTCGTGGGCATGCAACAAATCCAACCGCTGCAGAAAGGCTCAGATAGAAGAAAAATCCTGAATCTTAGAAAGATTACTTGGGACATGAAAGGCCACCAGGAGTTGAATCAGGCTTCAAATAGAAGTAATTTTGAATGCTTAACTTTCAATGCTTCAAAGCTGATTTTTCAAAGCTGCGAAGTACTGAAGACTAATAATGTAATTGGTGAGCTCTAACTTCAAAGTTCAGTCTCATAAAACACAAAACAGCAGTTACAAAAGAATCACTAAGCTAACTCATCCACAAACAAAGATAGCCATAATTTCCTAAATTCAGTCAAGCAGTATTTTTAAGAAACATCTCTGAAATTCAATTTGAAAAAGGGAAAAAAAAAATAATCACAGTATTAATCAAAAGAAAGTTGTCCAAGCATAAGTTAAATTGATTTTTTTCACAGAACTCTGAAAATCACTTCTCAAAAGTTGCAGTATTTTATTCCACTCATTAGGTTTTTATTACTGAGCTGTTTCTATAAAAAGACAATGAAAATGCCACTGCAGCAGTTTCCAAAGGACTACTTCATTAGTTAAAACATAAATAATTAACAATCTGTTTACTGGGGATAACTTTAAGAATTATAATCCCCCCTCAATTGCAAAAAGCCTCTACAAGAATCACACTTCCCCACTTCGACATCAAAATGAGATAAACAAGGATTAGAAAACCATGAAGAATGAGCTTCAAAAGTCAGAAACACCATCAGAAGCTAAAGTTCTTAATTGTGTCCAAATTTATATTGATGCTGATCAGAAAATAAGAAAGTATGTTAAAATTAACAAATTTCAGTCCATATTACATTCCTAATTTGTCCAGATGAAGTCTAATTTACTTCATACAAAATTAAAACATTCAAAGTGCTCATGCTGCCCTCTAGTGCACATTTTCTTTTCAGTCAACTGAAGTCCTATATCAAATATTTTAAGTCCAAATTAGAGAAAAACTAACAGATTTAAGCCAACTGTAATACAATAGAAAAAAAAAAGCAGTGATAGTGGGGCAGCAGAGTTCCAGGAACAGCAAACAAGAACATGCTCAAAGGCAGCAACCACAGACATAGAATCAAACAACAACAACCTATTTACATCCAAAAGGCCTCAGGTAGGTAGGGAACCCCAGCAAAAGATGTCTTTGCCTCCAATGCCTACACTTAATTGAGGTTTGGGAAGGGGTGGATCCTGTCTCCACACCTTTTGGCCACTCAGGTACATTGCATGCACCTGAGCTCCTCTGGATTGGCCCTGCTTTCCCACAAGCTGCTCAACCACTGCTTCAAGCTGTGACTGAGCATTTCTGCTATAGCCAGCAATTAATATCTTCTCTGGTAATGTACATCTGCAAAAGGGTTTATAAAGAAGGTATTTTAATTAACAAATAATAAAAAACAAGCAGAAAGCAACAAAAAACAAAACAAACAAACAAAAAAAGTGTGTAGGTACTGGGTAAGTACTTACTTTACTCCCAAAGCAAAACTTTACGCGATGGCTTTGGTTTTGTAAAATCACTTAGAAGCTTTTTATTACCATTATGAGAATAAAATTAAAAAAAAAAAAAAAAAAAAAAAAAAAAAAAAAGGAAGGAACATGAGAAACTTTAAGAAAATCTGAAGTTTGAGTAAGAACCTAAGGCTTCAGGTCCCCAGTATCCCCAAGAACAAAGAACACAAAGCGAAGAAAAAGTCAGCTGGCTTGAAAGAGTCCAGTAAACTCAAAACAGACTGTGTTCAGGATTCTCATATCCTGAAGCACATTAGCTGGTTTTGTAAGAAGAGTTTTTCAAAAGGGCCCAAGCTGGATGTAACCCTTCTATAAGCTGATCAACATCACCTGTACTTCATAACAGAACACAGACACCTGAAGAGGCAACACTGATTGGAATGCACATCTACTTTAATTGAAAGCTTTGGGGAACAAAGCTGTAAATAGTAGCTTAAAGCAAAGTTGCTGTTATCTCCTCTTTTCTCTGCATAAATACATTTTTAATAATCAGCAAAATGCAGGTGTTAATGCTGCTATATTTTAAAAAAAATGTTTTTTGTTTCAATTTCTCAATTTAAATAAATAAATAAATAGCAAGTTCTAAATTACCAAACAAACTTATCAGGCATTAACTTCTACTCCCTGAATCAGAAGCATTTCTTACTCCTGTTCTTCTGAGGGTGTTGTAAGTGAAATCTGCTTATTAACGTGGCACTTTATGTTAAACTCAATTGTATACTACTCTTTGCTAACGTAATTCACAAATTTACCTGCAAAAACATGCCGTGTATTGGTGAGATCAGAGTTGAATATCAGTACAGTCTTGTTAGCCAGCCCACAGGCCAGGTAATTTCCATCCCCTATAAAAAGATTCTGATGATTTATGTTCGAAAGCAAAGAAGGAAATAACACGCTATCCTTTTACGCATAAAAATTACACATGCCACTGCAACAAAACAAATACTAAGTATATATTTCACATCGAACAAATTTTTTTCATGAACATCACAAGCTCATACTGCCAAATTTAGTATGAATTTATACACCATTTCTTCTCTTCCTGACATATTCTCACAACACGTACTCATGGCAGAAATTTGCTTTATATGTGTGCTACAAATTTTAAGTATATAAATTTTTAGCAGTCGTATAAATGTTTCCTGACTTAAACTCATTTTTCATATTGTCATCTTAAAAGCTATATCCATTTCTCATATATATCAGCACACAGCAGTCATCCTGGATTAGTCCTTAAAAGTTACAGATTTCTTGTCAACATCATAAAATAATCCCCAAAGCTATTCAAGCACAGATGGATGGATGGTTCATTTATGTTATTGATAAGTAGGGACCACGCAGTGTCAGGTTTGACTCCCCTAATGTTTCTATTAAAATAATTAAAGCAGCAAATTGATCTATTGGGGAAAAACAACAAACAAACAAAAAAAAGAAAAAAGAAAAAAAGTAAGTAGAATGAGAGAGAAAGCAGAATTGCATAATTCAAATCAGTGGACACTACTGGGTTCACTGTGAAATGCATCTTTTAAAAGTAGCATCTTCTTCCAAACTTCTTCCTATGTCTCCAGAGCACATGTGGAAAGGGTGACAAAATGTGTCATGTTTGACTGTTGATTCACCAGTCTGCTGCACTCCACTAAGTCAGAACCATCCACCTTGCTGTTTCAGAATTCCACATCACATTTTTTTCCAAACAAATAATGAAAATAGAAATGGATAAGGGATCCATATTTATAATCTCTGAGAACCAGTACCTAAAAGTTAATTTTAAAAAATCAGATGCAAAATGGAGGAGTGGAATATGCTAAAAAAAAGCGTCCCAGAATCTTCTTCTATCTTACTAATTATTAAATACACCAGCATACTAAATTGTCAAAGTGCTATGTTTTGATTTTGCCTCACCAGCAATATTTCAGCTGGCTTTTTCTCCAGATGTCAGTAATTAAATACAATAAATAATGATCCAAAATATTTTTCTCTCAAAAATAAGATATCTACTTCTAAACAAAATACTGGAAGAAATGCATGCCCCATACTCCCCATAGTCTTTAAGCTGTAGGGTAGTGCTCTTCTGCAGAAGTCTCCCTGTTTTTTCTAAGATTTTGACAGTATGTATTTTCAGTGTGAGAGCTGACTGGTAAGTTTGAAGCTCACATACCATTGCAAGAAATAAGGTCTCCACAACTGATCTCCCTTATGGGCCATAAAAATAATTTCTTACAGGTCTGTAGGGAACACTTAGGGTTGAGGTATGCTTTAGGAAGTTACAGACTACTTTAGCTTACTTTTATTTCTTGAAGATGAAAGTTGTTCTAGTACCTAAAATACTTATAAAGATACATATTTTTAAATACTTTGTATATCCTGTGGTTTGCAGCACGTGCATTGACATAATAACGTACTCAGTGATATACTTTATTGCTGTCCTAGGAAAAGGTTCCTGTATAATATTTACCTGGATTGGAAATGACAAAAGCTATGACAAGACTTGCTTCTCCAAAGCCTTTAAAAAATATATCCTTCTTTGGATTATATTCAAGAATTCTTTTTTTATAGTTTTAATACATATGTAAATACTGAATGATCTTCAAATTAAAAAAAAAAGGAGTATTCTGATTCTTTTGAAACAGAACTTCAGCTTCTAACATGCCTTAATGACACCAAGTACATGACTCAGAAGACAACCTTCTGACGTGTTAGAACACTAATTTTCAAGTTGTGGTGGAAAAGTGATAGAACGGGGCCAAAAGCAAACATGATAGAAAATCAATGGAGAATTAGAATCATTTGACACATATTAGCAGATTGCATAGTTTTGCAAGTTAAAAAATGATGACCAGGCAGCCGATGCCAGATTTTTCTAGGAGTTTACCTAAGAAAACCATAGCTTTTATAAACACTACACAAATTTTGTTGTTCTGTCTCCACAAGGTCACAATAGTACATTTAATGAAACTGTACATACCAGAATACTGAACACAACAAATTCTAGTTGGTTGAAAACTAACGGATGTTTCTGCCTCATGGTTGATTGGAGGAGAACTTTCCAGTGGATATTCTTTATTTTTACTTCAGAAAAATAAAAAAAAAATTTTTAAAAAAAGGAAAAAGAGAAAGAGAGGAAAAGTATTGAGATGTCTAAACCTAGTTTATTGCCATTTCAATAATGAAATAAATATCACTTGCAGTTATTCTAAATATTTTTATGTGTATATTTCCTGGAGAATTTATGCTAAATCCAGAATAAGCATCAGAATAAATTAAAAATTATCATAATTAAATTACTCACATCAACAACTATTATGAATTTATGAAAGAATTAACACAGCATTTTACAAAAAAAATCAAATTTCTTAAATTACATAATTATCTAGTGAAATTAATTAAAAATGCAAACTACCTTGCTGTGAGAGTAAGCAATATGAAAAATACTTCTGTATATAAACAGAAATAGGACATTGATCATCTACTTAACAGCACACTGGACAAAACAATAATTGTTAACTAGGTTAAGCCTCCACAATAATGTAAATCAATTATGAAATCATCTGAAGTATTCATCTAAGGGCTTGTCTATGTGCACGTTATTAACATTTTAAGAAAGTTTAAGAAAAAGAAGAAAAACAGCATTCATCCTTTATTTTTATGTTTGCAACACATAGAAGAATGACTTTATATAGTAGAAAGAGAAAAAAATGTGTGTAATATTCCCATATAACATACCACATCAATTAACAAAAAAATGCCAGTTTCTTAAAAACATTAGCTCTTGTGTCCACAATGACTGTGAATCCACTGATCAAATCAGCCATTACAGAACTGCAGGGGTTGGAAGAGACCTCAAAAGATTGAGTCCAATTCCCCTGCTAACGCAGGTGCCCTACAATAGATTGCATAGGTAGGCATCCAGACAGGTCTTGAATATCTCCGTATCTCAACAACCTCTCTGGACAACCTTTTCATGTATATTCTATTTAACTCCATTACACTAAGCTTGATTAGGCTCAAGACAACACAACTTTAGAAGTAAAAGAGGCATATGATATGAAATCATGAATACTCACTGTGTCACATTCAGCTATTTTTCTTATTAGAACTGCAGGTGAAGATCTGAATCACTTGCTACAGTCATTTTACAGCAAATTTACAGTGTGTTTTAGTTCCTTAGATACTCCTAACTAAGGTTATGAGAGAAGCAGTTACAAAACATATTTATGATAGAATTCATTTAAATTTGTTCCTCCTCTAAAGCAGTTGCTATATTACCTACCCTTTAAAACTGGTCTTGCACTTTGATACATTATTTTTCTTCAGTTTAGTATTTGGAGAAAACATGGCCATTCTACGAGAAAGAACAGAGACTGACTATTATATGAAACATTCATTGTTTCATGAGAGAAGCAGGGTTTTCTTGTGGTAGTTTTTTTGACAAACAAAAAACAATCCTAGTTACTTCTTACTGTTTATATATACTCCTAACGTCTGTAAGTAAGACAATGTACACGCTGAATGATAAAAAGATGACTTTGTAGTGATTTATAATATTCCAGTTTCAGCTGTAGCTTTGCTTTCCATGCTTTATTTGTTGGACAGTGCATTCTGAATGCCAAAGTCCATTAAGATGAAGTATTCAGGTATTTCTTTCTGCAGATTGAATGAACAAGAGTAGCTTCAAGAAAAACACAGAATGCCCAATAAAGACTTAGAAAAAAAATTGGAACAACCAAAAGGGGAGAGTAATTTTTGAGTTAGCAAAACATGCAGTGCAATTCCTTCCTAGAGCAGTACAGGAAAAAATCATTACCATAAGCACAAAGCAAATGGAACAAAGACAGTCTTTGCTATATCTGAGCAGAATTATTATAGGTTTCTAAGCTACATTCCCTGAAAAAAAATGGAGTCTAGACTCTCTGGAAACTATGCTTAGCAAACACAGCTCTAAATCTTTTAGTAGCAGCAGCACAGCATATATTAAAAATTGAGACATTTCTTAGCAAAACCTGCAAGAGCTTGAGCTGTATTCAGATCACTCTGAAGTGTGAAAGACACTCCATCTTGCAGTACATTTTAACACTCTGTTTCAACAGTTTATCTTCACATGTCTGAAACTTCAGGAAAACACAGGGGAGATATTTTTGGTTAAGGGAGAAGTCTGACACCACATTCAAAAGTAATTTAGGATATTCCACAGTGAACACTGTGTGGTGGGATAAATGAATGGTTGTCATCTACCCCACACATCATCACAATGATTGCACACATCATCACAACCAAAAGCTCCTTTAACTGACAAGCAAAGCTACAAACAAGATACAAGAGATGCAGGAGAAAATTCATAGATGTCCTTAAGCCAGATATAGTTTCCTCTGAAACTTCTATCTATTGCTGGGGACAGTTTCAGTCGTGTTCTCAAAGGATGCTTCAGTAGTGGCTTTGATTAAACAAGGAAATTCTAGATCATGGAATTAGGAATGAGATGAATAGAACTTTTTAAAACTAGTAGTCCAGTGACCGTATTCATCCTATCTTATCCAAGGCTTTTAGGTTGAGAGAAACTGGAGAGAAAAGACAACACAATCTCTATATTCACAGAATTAGGAACACAAACAGAACATTCAGAAATCAGCAAAAAGGTTCAGGTTCATCATTTCAAAATGATTGAATCTATTTTGAGGTCCCAGTCTTTAATGGTTTTTCTCAGAAGATAAAAACCACAGCCCCCAGTTGCAATCTGAATATGTAGTCATAAGCAGACTTTCACTAAGATCACTTAAAAGAAATCTATTGCTGACAGGTAAAAGCTGGCTCTTAATTTCTCAGTTCCAATACTCACTTGCATTCAAAGGGTAATTTCTCATGTAATACCTTGCACCATTCTACTTATGTTCTAACAGTTATACTACAAAAGAATGGTGTTGTCCAGAATAATCTATAGCAAAAACGAAGTGCCATCTCTATGATCTATCTGTGGCTCTGAGAAACTGACAAATTCTCCATTCATGTGGGGAACACTAACAAAACACTACTCATTTCATCTGTGAGTGTGAGTTCTCCATCCAAAGATAAACCTTTAAAAGCCAGCAAAAAACAGGCAAAGCTACAGCAAACTTTTGGAGAAGTGTTCCTCAAGTGATTTTAGAAGCTCCTAATAAAAGATAAAAATAAAAAAGCAACAATCCTGAAAGTTCTTCAAAAATAACACCATGCCAATAAAGAGAGGTTGTACAGCTCATAAAATTGTAACATGGCCCATCTCAAAGGATGGTTGAGAGGAAATAAATGGCATACCTCTCCCTGGGTTGATCTGAGAATGCTGTATGTGAGTAGAACAAAGGAAGAAACTAACTGGCTTTAAGTGACATAGTAGTTAGAAACAGACACTGTGTAAATGTACACAGAAGTTTTCATTTCAAGACCACTTGCAATTAATCACTGATCAGAAGCTGTGAAAATTTACAATGTTTTTGAAAGGACTATGTTTGTTAAAATCATATCTATTTTTCATGGGTCATCAATTTCACAGTGGTGAGACTATGCATCTCTATTACATGACAAAATATCAGATCCCAGTAAAACAGATAAAATACAAGTGTATCTACTCACTGTGGTGCAGCTGTATAACCCGATGACTTAATTTTATTATGAAAAACCAGTGGTTGATCTTTCACAGTGCTTTTCACTCCTATAGTAAAATAATTTAATATTCACTGAAGAGCTTCCTAATGTGACGTTACATTTTTACAAGTTTATGGATATACAGTTATGCTAGAACAATGGCAATTTTTAATGTCTCCTTGTAATACAGAACACAATTATGATCAGCTACTTTGAAAGACTGAGAAAAGGAAAGAAATGAACTATCTCTTTGCATAATATCCCTCCTCAAATATCAAGTAGGAACTTCTCTAACCTTCGAACTAACGAAAAATACTGTTCTAAGGAACTTACTTCATCATTTACTCGTGAATGTATTCTGTAGTTGCCTACTTTATGCTTAGGTTTTCTATTTACTAGCTATAAAATGCACACAACTTACATTTGGAATATAGCTAAAGATCTGAAACAAACTGGCTAGTAGGTGCACATAAATGACTGTTCTTTTATGTGGATTGAGGTCTCATTAATAATGGCTGCATTCACCCTCTTGTAATAACATTCCTGAAGGGCAGCTTCCAGCTCAAAACTAAATACGAGCATTTCATATCAGCAGAAATGACCTAATTAAATTTAAAAGGCGGGAGCGGGAGGGTGTGGAAATCTTGTTCATATTCCAAGGGAAAACCTTCAGGTGCACTGTGAGTGATCTCGTGGGCACATTTACCAGTGCTGAGGGTAGGCACATCTTTAGCTTCCATCAGCTATCACTTCTCTATATGTAATCACAAAGGAGAAAACGGTCCTTCCTAAAGAATGCCTGACACCACTTGCTCTGAGATATCATAGGATTTCCTTAGAACAACTAAGATATGTTTAACTAAAAATGAGAAAGAAAGTCAAGTTATATAGAAAATTATATTCCACGCTATGAAAAAATACGAAAAAATGTAAGCATTCTACATACTTTAACTCTTTCAAAATTGACGTTTCTCGGGAGACTATATTTTAAAAAAGAAAAACATCACACTATCATCATTTTCACTACAAATATTTGGGTACAATATGAAATACTACTAGAAAAATAACATTCTGTCTAATAAAATAAAAATAAAATACATATAACTTAAAAAATAAATATATTGCTTAGAATAGGCACCAGACAGTCTTTTACTGTTTTTAAGAATATTACTTTATTAATTCATATCAAGATTGTTTTACACTTACCATGCGTTTTACTCGGACATTTTTTATTTTTATTTAAATTTTTACACAATGGAGATGTTGGCAACAGCGGACACCTAATTATAAAAAAAAAAAAAAAAAAAAAAAAAAAAAAAAAAAAAAATTGATAAATTCAATGGACAAAATCAGATTAGGAAAAGGTGTCAAAACTTATTTTTACTAATTTGTGATAATCTACACATGACATTTTCACTTCACTTCACTATACACATCAGGTTTTTCTGTGACGTGAAATTTCAATGTTTTCACAGAAGTCATTTCAAGGACCATGAAGGACCAGACACTCATTGAGAACTATCACCGTGGATTTGCCAGGGAAGTGATGCTTCACTGACCTTATAAACTTTTGTGATTAAGCGATTATCTTGTAGACAAGAGGAAAGTGGTTCATATGGTTTACCTGGACTTGAATGCTTTTGCCATTGTCTCCCATGAGATCCCCATAGAGAGGCTGATGAAGTATGGGCTGGAGGAGCACACAGCAAGAACAGCCAGGCCCAGAAGTGATTGGTGGCACAAAGTCTAGCAGGAATCAAATAACTAGTGGAATACTTCAGGGATCAGTCCTGAGACCAATCCTGTTCAACATCTGCATTAGTAATCTGGATGGTGGAGCGTGTCCTTATCAAGGCTTCAGAAGACACCACAAAACTGGGAGAATGAATGATACACTAGAGGGTTGTGCAGCCATCCAGAGATCCTGACAGGCTGGAGAAGTGTGCTGGCAAAAGCATCAACAAGTTCAACAGGGAAGAGTGCAGAGTCCTGCATATAGGGAAGAAAAACTCCAGGCCCCAGTACATGCAGGGGACCAGCAAGTCCAGAAAAGGACCTGAGGATGCTGGCAAACCCCATACAGGAAGTGAACCAGCAATGCGCTCTTTCAGCAAAAATGGACAATGGTGTCATGTGGTGCACCAAGAAGTAATGCCACCAGGTCAAAGCAGGTGATCCTTCCCCTCTGCTCTGTTTTAGTGTTCAGGATTACATCCCCCAGTTCAAGACAGACATTGTGCTACTGGAGGGAGAGTTTAGCAAAGAGCCACAAAGACAATGAAGGGACAGTAGTGTCTCTCTTGTGAGGAAAGACTGAGAAAGTTTGGACTGTTCAGCCTAGAGAAGAGGAGACTCAGCAGGGATTTTTCCAGTGTATACCTGAAGGGTCAGTGCAAAAGAGGTTGTGTCCAGTGGTGTCCAGTGACAAGAAAAGAAGTAATGTTCACAAACTGGAACACAGGGAGTCCCAGCTAACTACCAAAAAGCATTTCTTCACTGTTCAGTTGACCAAACACTGATACTGGTTTCTCAGAGAGGCTGCAGAGTCTCCTCTTGGAAGGTGCTCAAAAGCGAACTGGACTTGGGCCCTGCTCTGAGTGTCCCTGCTTTAGAAGGGACCTCCAAGATGACCTCCAGATGTCCCTTCTGGTCCCAACCACTCTATGCAATTTAGTAATTTCTCCCACTCAGTGCAATAAAGCAGGACAGGGAAACAAGTTAATCCAAGTCAGAAAATAACACTGTACAAGAGCATGTGATATACCTAACTGTCAGAAAAACAAATGCATTATCCAACTTTGAAAAAAATAAGAATATTTTAAGTTATTCTATACCTGGCAATGACTGATAGACTCCCTTCATTTCCACTTTTAAGAATACCACTCTGCTGAGATGTCACCAACAAAGCAGGGTTAACTTCCAACACAGCGATGATGTCTTCAAACATTGAAGTGATCAAGCATAAAACCTGCAATAATTACACTATAAAATAGCACAACATGTTCTTCACAATTTAAGCTCTAACACAAAGGTATTTATAACAGAGAATGAAACTGTTTTTTAATAATGAAAATTACTCAGAGATATCCATAGATTTGGTCTCACAGCATTAAGCAGTAAAAAGTACTTAATGGTGTCCTTCAAAATATGCTTATGGTGCTTGTATGTAATATTATATGTATGTATTTCATTTCCTAAAAAAGCTCTTTTGCTGATTTTCCACAGAAATTTTCTCACAACTCAGTTTTTGCAGATTTCTTGGAAAGATTCAGAAGTTCATCCCAGCATCTGTTTGAGGAAAAGGTGTAACAATGTTTTTACCTTTTTTTCCTCTAAGGCAGCACCTCTGCCCCCTCAGTGGTCATTCTTGACATTCAAGGTACACACCAAACACCATAAAAAACAATTCACCTTTTGCTTTCTAGTCACTTCAGATAGTATTCAAATTTTGAGAACTATTAAAACTAGAAAACTCCTTAAAGAATCATCTCCAGCAAAATAACTCTGCAATTCACATTTTGAATAAATAGAAAAGTATACATGTACATGATTTGTATACAAAATGCAGAATTAACATTTATAAAAAATAACTGGAAATGTAAACATTTGTTAAATAAATGCTAAATATATACTCACCTTTCCATTAACTGCTTTCTTCATTAATGAACACAATCTAGCAAATCGAATGCTGAGGCCACTGTAATCTTTACCAAAAAGAACATAGTGGTAAGAGATGTATTTACATTTAAAAGGGAAAAAAATTTACTCATGCTGTTTTGATATAATCATAACCCACGATTTTCAGTATATACCCATCTAGCTTACAGCCACATCATGAAGTATGAGTAGAATAACTTGCCTTGTAATTAGCTTGCTAAATTGAATAAGAATTCATTAGTAACCTCTACAAAAATCTAGTACTGACACATGTTCTGAAACAAGTCATCAGTGACAGAAAAGCACAGTAGAATTAATTGCTAAATTAAAATATTAAAAAACATTTTTTGCTGTATTAACTCTTTTATATCAGCCAACAAAGAAAAGCAATCATGTTAGATTGTAGCCAGACATTTTCTAATGATACCTTTGTAACATAAAAACGCTTCCAGTTCCAAGTTTGCTAAGTTTATTAATAATAAGCCAGTAGAGGTTCCTATCCAAAAATAGCTTCTATTCTGGGCACAGCATCTATTAGGAAAAAAAAAAAAAAAAGAAAACATAGCTGAGTATGATAAAGAAGCTGGTTTTTTTGTTTTTTTTTTTTTACTATATAAGACACAGTAATACTAGCTAACATGATTCCAATATGACAAAAATAATAAGCCATCCCATAGAAGATTTTAAGTGCATTTTTAAAATCTGTAGTTCAAAGGAAAAAGTTTCAATTAAAATTGATGCTATGAAAATAACCTAAGAACCCGGTGATATTTTAAAGGACTTACATATTTTCTTCACTGTGGAAACATACTGAATAGTCACAGTGTTCAATTAGGAGAACAGGCAATGATGCTTCCACTGACCCCTCTGGTTTCATGCTGTTTGTTTTGCAAAGCTCAGAAGCATTTTCCCTTCCACCTAAAAAAAAACAACAATCAACAATATCATCAGTCAACGAAACAATGAAATAAGGCAAACAGAAGGGATTTAAGAGAGAATTAAAATTAATGCAGTAAAATAACATGAAATAAGACCACACTATCTTTCAATTTCAAAAGATGGAGATGTCTTGAGCCAGAGAATCACCTTGCTGAGGTGCAATCATTATTCATTTATAAGTACTCAGTGTTATAAAAATACCACTGTCAGTTAAATAATATATCATGGGTGCTCCGGTATAAACATAAAACAACATAGCATAGCAAAACATATAGCATAAAATAACATAACACAGCGTAAAATAGAAGATTCTTAGAAGCTTCAAAGGTAACTGAGAAATGGTACTCCACTTAGACAAAGCATTATCTTTTTTAGGAATTGATTTTATTCTCACATGTATCATGCAATGATTTACAAGCAGATACATTATCCAAGATGTTATTAGAGACATATACGCATAATTCCTCCCTGTATGCCAATCCCCACCTTCATATCAACTTCATAAAAGATTCCATATGACTGAGATTCAAAACTCTATCACTTACACTAACCTTTCATGGCATAAAAGGCACACACACTCAGTAGTCAATAACAATTGAAATATAGCAAAACCAGCATACTAGAAGCACTATGCTACCTAATTCTTCTTCAGATTTCCAGATTTTATTATAGAATTTCTCTCGCTCTTTCTTTAAGTCAGTATGTGCCACACAACGGTAATTATGATCACTGCTTAAACTGAAGATCCAAAGCTGAAAGAAAACAAAAGAAAAGCAACGGCAATGAAATTATACAAATATGAGCTACAGGTTCAATACTGAACTCTGCTTATGTAAGTAATGAATTTTTATTCATCTTACCTGGGACCAGAAATTAAATTACATCTATCTATATCCCAAACTTTTCAAAGGTAATTTCATTATTAGCAGAAGAAGCCATTATCAGTTTGAACAGCATGTCTAATTCCCATATATTTATGTCTTTTAAAAACAACTCCTCACAGACTATTACCTACAATTAAAAATCCTAGGCTACCTGCGTGCAATTGCTTAATGGGCCACATAAGTTAATCTCATTAATACCTTTGTCTTTTTAGGCATCACCATATTTACATATTAAACTTTCTTCATGACCCATTGAACACTTACACTGAAGGGAGCTTCAATATGCCACAGAAAAAAATCAGATTAATTTATTCCTAGCATTAAATTAAAGAAGAATTCAAGTGCTTGAAGTACATTTATTACATTTTTTCTTAGAATTCCACCACACTAAAATCATGGTCTCTCCCATTTATGTTTATTTGTTTTATTCCTTGGCCAAAAAATGAGAATTCTGCTTTTCATCTTTTTTCTTTTAAAACAGACACTTATAGTATCTCAGTGTACATATACTTACTGATTGCAGTTCTAAAAACTTTAATGGTTTTGAGGAAAAAGTTTGCATTTTGTAATAAAGGTGTTATATTGTTATGTTTGCTAAAATAATTGTTGTAGCATTTTAAAACTAGCATGCAAATTGTGATGCTTCTTGATAGATAAATTAATGATAGTTGACTATTTTGTCACACAGAGATTATTTTTTATGTCTACTACCTGTCCTTCAGCACATCCAGTGATGATCTGTCTCTTTTCTTCATCAATTAGTAGACTTAGCAAAGGAAATGCTGTTCCAAAAAAGTTGCAATCAGTTCCAGAATACACATGAATCAGAAATTTTATTCAAAATTGATAGCTCCTATTTATAAAGAAAGGCAAAAACAAAACAAAACAACAACAACAAAACCCTAAAGCAAAGGGTCTTCACTTTTTTTTGTTGCAGTGGGTTTTCCATTTCTGGATCTGTAGCCTGCCTTCCTAAACTGGTATGGCAGATTTTCAGTAACCTTCTATCCACACTGCAGAGGCCGTGGTTTGCTGCACCCTTTCACCCAGGCTTAAATAGCAATATTTTTCAGAGCCCCATTGTCAGATCAGCTACTGTTATTCTCATGGCCTTGCTACTACAAACCAGTTCAATCAAAGCAACTGCCACAGGCTCTGAGAGGAGTCATTCCTTCTTCCTCTTCTTCCCTACCGTAGGTTTGAGCTCTCCCTTTGCTTTGAGGCATCTACTAATAGATAAGCACAAAGCTTAACAACCATTTCCCACGTAGTTCCTTCCCCCAGTTGAAGTGTGCTCCAACTTGCTCTAATTGCACCATAAGCAAGAACAACCAACACAGAATTGGAGCAAGTTCTGGTGAAAACCATATGGTTACTCTCAGGAAAAGTTCTATTGCAGAGGAGCGTCCTTGCTGCACTGATGCTTGTCCTCTTCTCCTTTTGTTCTCATCTTTCTATAAAACGCAGCTTTTGACTTTAAAGTTGATGTATGCCTTCAACATCAAGCCCTGCTAATAAACCTACATATGGTACCCTTACAGTATTTCTTTTCATTTCCTACACAAAACTTAAAAAAAAAAAAAGCACATAGACAATAGAACTATTTACACATCTCAGTAAATGCCAACAGTTAAATGCATATTCTGTACAAGAACTGTTTATAAAAATACACTGAAACTACCTACCCACTTTAAAGGAAAATATATGACCTAGCATATACTTTACTAGAAATATTTTTACTAGATCAACTAAACACTTAAATACTGATTTTATTTTATTGTTCAGATCGATACATTTTGCTGTGCAAAAGTATATAAAAAAGGAAAAATTACCTGTTAATATCCCTGACTGATACATTAACAGTCCAGTAGAATAGTCCCATACCTGTGGAGAAAAACAAAATAAGATAGGCACCTACTTAGACCTTAGGAAAAAAACAAACTTTTAAAGGCCATCAAGTGGTGAAAACGAGGAAATGCAGCCACTGAAAGCGATGCAATATAGTGAGGTTGTTTTCCACAGGGTTTGTTTATTTGTTTGCCTCTTTATCATGTCGGGCTCTGTTTAATCGATAAGTGCCAGAGTTTATTTGCCAGATAATAAAAATCACCAAAGTTAACACTTCACTGTACTGTTTTGACTATGAAAAACCTTCATTGTCATTAGAAATAAATAAATAAATAAAAAATAATTAATTTTTACAATAACTTTACAAGCAATTCTTAAAAACAATATCTTGGTCTCTATAATATCAAAGATGACTTTTGCTTAGCTTTCAGCAAATATTTTTAGGAAAAAAAAAGACAACATTAATTCAAAAATTCATTAATTCTATTATTTTTTTTAATGCAGCTCAAGAATTTCCTTGCCTTGAAGCTTCTGTCTTCAGACACCGATATAAGCATATTTTTCTCCCACGTGCAAAACTCAGCAGCAGTCACTGGAGCCAGGTGGCCATTCAATTTAACTAGTATAGCTTCATTCTACGAATAGGAAAGTCAAAATAAAAGCAAAGCAGATTTCAAAACAAAGCTGGCAATTAATTCAAGGTCTTAATAACTAAGAATTATTGCTAAAAATAATATCAGACTTAGGTTCAAATTACAAACTCAACAAGATTTTCTTAAGCCAAATATAGCCACGTATATCATTCTGCTGGCAGAAAACACTACATGCTGCATTTGCTTTTTCAAAGTGAGTGATAAAGGAATAATTTTTCAGACTTTTCAGAACATTGAGATATTGTTTAACTTCAACACTTTACTCTGTCATCGTTTTTATGACGTCATTGATAATGCTATTCAGCATTTATTTGTATTTGTTTTCTTCTAAACGAGAATATGAATGCATACATTACCACATCATGATTTTATTGAAAGTGAGGAACTTTAAGAAACAACAGCACTGTGGCTACAAAGAATGGTATCTCACCTTTGCACTTAACATGTAGATTCGATTTCCCGCACATACTGCCACTTGTTGATCATCTGGACTAAATCTTACATGAAGAACCAATCTCAGAAGAGTTCCAATAATAATTCCTTGAGGTGTTAACCCTGCAGCAATTTTATTATTACTGAGATTTAAAATTCTGATGCAGCAAGATTCTCACAAACATTGCACAGCAGCTATCTAACAAGACATTTATACCAGTATCTGTCAGGAAAATATACAGAGTAACCCATCATTTAATAATATATAACAATATGGGTTGGAAGATCATCTAGTCAATTAGACTAGGTTATTGGAAAGCAAAGCACAGAACTATATACCAGTAAGATTTCTCCATCTACCTTCTTGCCTAGACCATATATGGTACTCTTTGCAACACTAATAATAAGCGTGCATATCAAATCTCACTAATGTCAAGGATAGAATTTTTGTAGCAGAACGGCATGTCTAGAGAACCTAGTAGTGCCTTGTTCATTTTGGATTTCCTTGGAGACAGGAAATCCTGATTCAAACCCAGCAGAACAGAGATTTGAAAAATATTTCTGAATATTTTTGATGAATATTTCAGCCACTCAGCCACTAAGCTAGGAGACTTCTCCTGGTTTTAATTCTTCTCTGGGAAAAGGCTGAACGGGGGAGTACACCACTACAAATCATTGCATAGTAGGATGATAAGAATGGCTTTGAGAACAGACATTTTTCATCCCTCTTATCACCACATCATTATGTTCATCTCAGTCGTTTTGTAGATCCACATTTTATGATGCTGCCTTCAACAGTGCACAGATTTTGGACATCTTATCAAGTCTTAGGATTCCATAGGCCGCAAACTAACCAGAACATAGCCACAACAGCTACAGATGTCTTTTTCTAGGTTTTACTCTAGACACTGAGGAGTCTTTCTATAACAGATTAATGCATCAAGGTTTATCAGCACAGAGAGATGAATCACATAAAGAACTCAAGTTCCTGACATTTGATAAAAATAACGTGAAAAAAAATAGTCCAAGACTGTGCAGAGAGCAGTCTGGGCAGAGACAGTCTACACAGCATCTGCTGAAGAGCGTGTGGACAGAGACAGAAAGGTGAAGAAGGAAATCTAGCAGCAGTGAATCTGGCTTTCAAATGTCTTTATATTAATTATACACAGACTGTCTACTGATCTTCTACTAAGTGACTCTAATTAATTTCCATGTTTGTTTCCCCTGAATTTTTAGACCAATTTCATGCCCACTCCCTGAATCATTCCCTGAAACTCTATGTTACACTTGCATGGATTAAAGTGTAACAATAACATTCATTATAAAAGTATTTAAAACATTCTCATTTCTTTACGAGTGTTTTTTTGTGCTTTTTTTTTTTTTTAATAATATGTAGCTTTGCACATTCACCATGGCAGAGTACAAAACAGAATTTCTACACATTAAATGGTAGGCAAATCAACATCATTTTTAACAATGATGGGCCACCTGACTCTTCCACAACATTGACACAAAAAAGTGGGTCATAAAGCCTCTAAATCATAATGCTATAACAATATGTTTAGGACAGTGTCACTGGGGCACTAGTGAGCCATGACTTGCTCTCTTTCATTCTTCCTATACATTTCAGTCCATTTAAACTGCCAACAGCCGCCATTCAGCCCAGCTCAACCTCAGCTGCGGGTCAGCACCATGGCCAGCTCCCTGCCCTGCCAGCGCGGCAGCGCGCCGGTTATTCGGATGCGGTAAGGCGGTCGGGCTGCGCTACGGCTTGGCATCACCGGGGGAGGGCAACCAGGAAATAAAGCTTTTAGTATCTCGTATCTCTATCTCTAGTATCTCTAAATACTTTTAGAATCGTTGAAATCTGAGAGGTTAATGCGTTCTACTCAGAAATTACAGCTTATTATAAAAGTAGTAGTGGAAGAAGGTGTTGGAGGGTCGTTTGTTAAGGTGGTCATTGTTGAGAGACGGGTTCAGCACTGCTAGGCTTATAGGTGGCAGTGAGTGATCGCCTTCTATTGCATATATATCTAATATATATGTTATGTAAATAATACTCTACCGTCTCGCAGTTTCGTTGTGCATTCATCAAGATTCCACACTATCACACGCTCATGGGAAGCTGAGCAGACTAGAAGTGGATTAATTTTACTTCCAAAAGACAGTGCAGAAATTGCATGCTGATGTCCTGACAAACATAATGGCTGACAAAAGTAGGTGGAAAAATAAGTCATTTCAAATTAAAATTACAAACAATGTAAAATTACACGGATAATGTTTGAAAAATTAATAAAATAACTGTTTCAAATTCATTTTCTTTCATTGTTCCAAAATCACTTAATAATTTACAATATAGCTGTACTGGGATGAAGTAAACTTCCCTTGTAGCAGCTTATATGGTGTTGTTCTGGGTTTTGTGTCTAATCTGGCCACACGTAGATAATGCAAAATATTCAACCATTGCTGAACAGTGCCAGCGGTGTCAAGGCTTTCTCATTTTGCCATTCTGATGTGCCAACTTCCAGCAAGTAGGCTGGGGGCAGGCAGAAAGCAGAGAGCTGATACAGCAGGGCAGCTGCCCCCAGCTGGTGAAAGGAGTTTCCCATACCACCTGATATAGAATCATATAATCATAGAATGTTTTGAATTGATATGAACCTTTAAGATCATCTAGTTCCAACCCCCCTGACACAGACAGGGAAACCTCCCACTAGACAAAAAGCCCCATTCAGCCTGGCCTTGAATGCTTCCAGGGAGGGGGCACCCACAACCTCACTGGGCAACTTGTTCCAGTACAGATTTTCTTCCTAACATCTAGTCTAAATCTAGCCTCTTCCAGTTTAAAACCGTTTCCTCTTGTCCCACCGCTACATGCACTTCTAAGAAATCCCTCCCCAGCTTTCCTGTAGGCCTCCTTTGGGTACTTGAAGGCTGCTATAAGTGCTATAAGGTCCTCCGGAGCCTTCTCTTCACTAGGCTCCCAGATCTGTCAGCCTGTCCTCATAACACATCATCTTCAGCAATGAAAGATGTTGAGGAGTTGATCAGAAGGTGACTGGGCACCACTGTGCTTGCGAGAAGCACTTACCTTTGCATCACTTTCTTCCCCTGTCCTTCTCTCATTATGCTGCCTCTATCTCAGCACACAAGCCTTTCTCACTCTTGCCCTATGGATCCTCTCGCTCATTCTGGGAGGCAGTGAGCCAGCGGCTGCATGCAACTCACCAGCCGCCAGACTCAGGCCACCAAAACCCCTTGAGTTATTCTCATCACAGCAACAAAGCTCAAAATAAATGCACCTTCTACACATAGAAATGAAACCTAATGCTTCATCACCATGTTTTTTCTCCATGCCTTCCCTTTTGACGTTTTTCTACAGAGTACAGCGGGAGGCGTTGTTACCTGTGCAGCAGGGCTGCCAGCTGTATTCCAGACGCACAGCTCGTTGCGATTCAGCGGGAAGGCGCAGTGCTGGTGTCCGCACGCCACCTGGACGAGGCACTCCGGCAACCTGGACTTAAACAGACGTTTTTCGCGGACGACCTCAGGGTCTTCGCTCCTTCCCCACGAACAACTGTCGCCCTCGCTTTCCATCCTACAGCGGGGCACCGCCGGCGGCTCGGGGTGCGTCCCGACCTCCTGACTGCGCGGGGGATCGGGACGAAGCCGCCCAGCCGCCGAGCAACGGGCGGGGAGAGAGCTCGTGGGAGGTCACTATGGCAACCGCGACGCTGCCGACGGGTCGCCGAGAGGGACAAGCGCCGCTGCGCGTTGCGCAGTCACACAGGAGCAGGTGGGCGGGGCGGGTTGCCAGAGCGACGGCCGCACGCGCAGCCCAACTCTCGCGACAGCAGAGGGCTCAGTCTGCGGCTAGCGCGCAGCCCCGCCTGGGCCGCCTGCCGCGGTGCGCGGGAGAGGCGGGGAGGCGGCGGCGGCGGCGGCGGCGGCGGCGGCCGCAACGGTGGTGAGTGGCGGTTGCGGGGCGGGGCTGGGAGGCGGTGCCCGCTCGTCGCGCCGCTGTCCGGGCCGGGTTCGAGGGGAGCGGCGAAGCGAGAGGGGCGGTGCCGGGCCCGGAGGCTCTTCGGAATCGGCCTCCGCGCTGCCTCTGTGCTGCCGCTGCTGTTGGGGTGTGCCGGCCCGCCTTGGGGCGGGATCTCTCCGCGCCGCCCTGCCCTGCCGCACGTCTACGGAGCCTCGGCCTCGCAGTCGCCGAAGCCCCGGGGCGGGTCGGAGGTGAGCTGCACAGCGAAAGGTAGGTGGCTATTTTTCTGTCGCTGTTCAGAGGGGTTTTTGTTGGTTTGGAAGGTTACGAGGGCGGGGCTGTTCTCTTGTATGCTGTCGTTGCAGAACTGGGGCCTTGAGGCCCATGCCACCGTAAGCTGGGAGCTATAGAAAAGTTGGTGTGCTGTTGTTCCTCCGTCTGTCAGCTATAAAACGCGTGCGATTTAAGTGACGTTTCAGCGGGAGTCATGCGGTTTGTTTTGATGCTAGCAGGTTACCAACAGTTCAGTAGTAGCTGTCATGTTTAAGGTAATTGTACAGTCTTTGTGGAAGGCACGAAGGGATGGAAGCCATCTGAAGCTTTAAAGCACCCTTGACTGGCATTTAAATTCGGTCAGCTGCATTCTTTGGAAGTCTTCGGCAAGGTTTAGAGTGTGTTGTGTGCGTTGTGTGCAGCTGTTGTGCTGAGGCTGCCTGGGCAGCAGCGTGCAACGAGGGAAAGGGTGCGGGAGCCTTGATTGTGTAACAGCCCCTTCCCTCTCTGCCCTGCCCCAGCAGCCTGAGCTGTCGTGTAAAAGCGCTGTAAAGAGCTGAGCGTTCATATAGTAACAAAAACTTGATGAAAGTACATACGCTTCTTCAGTGACAATATGCTGCTTTTGGGCAGAGAAATAATCTACACGTCATTTAGCGCATTGTGTTTTCTCAGTAAATAACCAGCTTTTATTGAAGTTGCTTGATGTGGTCTGAACAAGAACTGATTCCTTCCAGGAATGAAATATACTAACTATAAATCGTTTTGTATTCACAGAGTACTGGACTTGACAATAGGAAGAATCAGAATAAAACGTAAGAGCCATGGCAGCACACTGGAGGAGAGTCCTGATAGTATTTGTGGCAGCTCGAGTACTATGTTTGGTAAATGCCTTTGAGGAAGAGGATGTACCTGAAGAATGGATTCTTCTTCATGTTGTTCAAGGCCAGATTGGAGCAGGAAACTACAGCTACTTGAGACTAAATCATGAGGGAAAGATAGTACTTCAGATGCAGAGTTTAAAAGGTGATGCGGATTTGTATGTATCCGATATGACTCTTCACCCCAGCTTTGACGAGTACGAGTTACAGTCTGTTACTTGTGGCCAAGACGTTGTCCACGTACCAGCACACTTCCGCCGACCAGTGGGAATAGGGATTTATGGGCATCCCTCCCACCAGGAGAGTGAGTTTGAAATGAAAGTCTACTATGATCGAACAGTCGTACAGTATCCATTTGGCGAGGCTTCCTACAATCCAGAGGAGATGGAGGCAAGCCAGAAATACTCGCACTCTACAGAAGATGAATCTCAGGATGAAGAGTCTGTTTTCTGGACTATACTTATTGGAATCTTGAAGTTAATACTTGAAATTCTTTTTTAAATTGATACGTGATGGACTAAATCACATTTCAGTTTGTGAAATTGAACATGAATAACTTTCTATAATATTTAATACTCTTTATTGTTTCCTGAAGAAGTATTCAGTTTGATTTTCGTAAATCAGAAGGAAAGTGGTGGGGAGGAAAAAAGCCATATTTAATTTTATATTGTAAGTTTTTTTTCCCCTAAAAGTAAAAGGAGCAGCAACTGTGCTATTTGCAGTATTCTTCAGAGATCAGGGCTTAAAAATGAATGTAGAGCTGGGGATCCCTAAACAGGTGCTTAGGAAAAATTAACTCTTAATGATTTTCTGTCATTAGTTTCTTGATAAAGACTGAAATACAAACTGCTGCTCTGTAGTGCGCCCTCAATTTGGAGCATATTTAAAAATAAATCCTGCTCTTCTGACAGGTTACCTTCAGTTTAACTAACAAGCAATGGCTTTGAAGCGTACTGAAGTTGAGGGATGTAGGGTGAAGGAAGAAAAAAACAGCCGAATAAGGGGATAGAGGGGCTATAATTTGACTGCTTGTGCTGTACATCAGTCATCTGTAAGCAGAGGCCTGTCCAGTCACTCACCACCTCTGTAAATCCATGACCTGAATCAAGTGCATGTTACTTCAATGTTACAGTAGGGAGGGAAAGCCTTCAGCTGTTGTTACTTGTCAGTAGAACATTCTCATTCTTCATTAAAAGCAATGCAGTATATAGTACCTTAAGCCTGAGAGGTATTTTCTTACATCTCCCTTCTATAGCTTTTTGAGATTGATTTTTTTTTTTTTTTTAATGTTTACAGTCCCTTTTTTTTCCCTGTAAATTTATATCAATAATTCAATAGTTTGCAAAGAAAATTTTTGCTGAAAGGAATTTTCAGAATATTGTAAGAAAGTCAGATTGTGTTCACTTTTTCCCTCAAAGTTAGTCTTTTCCAGGAGTACTTTTTGCCTTGTTTGAGTCTTTCAAATTAATTGCTATGCAAATAGTATGTATTTAAATTGCTCTGTAATTTTCTTTTCACAGAGCTTACAGATGAGTACACTGAAATAAATAAGCATGGTACTATAATTTTATACAAATGGTGCATGTACCATTTAAATTTCATTATATAAAGCTTTTTCTTTTCGAACAGGAATTTGACTTTTTTGTCTAGATAGCTGACAGGACGTGATTAGAGACTTGTCTCACAAAAAATGGTTATATAGCCAAAATTAAAAGTTTATTTGATAAAAAGAAAAACGCAGTGGTATTGTTCCTCTTAAAAGTGGTTGGCTAAATAGCACCAAAGTATCACTTCAATTTGTGCAGTTAAATTTTGAAACAGCAAGGTTTTTTAGGGGAGTTTAGCCTTCCTTGCTGTTTTTCCCCCTTCTTCCTCCTCTTCTGGGGATGGGAGGGTCTTTCTGACAACAATCACAAATCCAGCGACCTATGAAAAGAAAGTTATCAATTAATGGGAAACTACCTTTTTTGTATTCACTCATCTAGTTATGCACCTTTCACCATTTCAATAGGTTCTCAGCAATTTGTAGCACTTTGTTTAATGTATAAAACCAGCTCTTCTTTAAAATGTTAAGTATCTTTTCTAAAAGGTACAGAAAGCAGCATGTACAATTCACCATCCCTTGCAAACTCTCTGCATGTAACAGTTGGTTACTTTAACACTTGCGGATCTCAAGAAGGGCCAGCGCTGCTAAGGCAGTGGTTCTTAGAAAAGAAATGACAAACTACAAGGTTACAAGTTGGATTTTCATATGAATGACCGCAGTTCAAGGTTATGGGTGGTTACAGCAGAAAAGAATGATGGCAGTTGAAGAATGTTGCTATTGTGCCACAGGCTAGGAGGGCTTGTTTCCCAAACTAATGTGAGTTATTTCAGTGCAGTTGGGCAGCACAGATTAAAGTGCTGGCAGGGGCTCAACACCAGACCTTGTACTAAAACCTGTTAATGGAGGGAACAGTAACAGCTTGAGCAAAGAGCAGGAATATTAACTATTTATATTACAACAGCTGGAATCTCAAAAGCTGCTTTGCTCATTTTAAAGTTTTGTAGGAATATTATCTATTTTGCTCAGATTCTCTCCTTAAGTCAGAATGAAAGCTGAATCAGCCACAGAACCCAGACTGACGTGAGAGCAAGCTCTAGTGCTTTCCCAAATGGGAATATATATTTGAGGTAGTAGTTACAGGGAATACTGTCGCTGAATACGTCATCACAAACATAGCATGGATTTAGTATCATGTGAAAAGCAGTGCTGCTACCAGTTTGCCACTGAAGTTTTCTTTACACAGCCTTGAGTTGGCCAGGAGATACCAATGAGCAGGTGATTCAAAGGTATAAGCTGTCTGAAATTTAGGTACCTCACTTCCAGATATGACATCTGAGAATAAAAAGGGCAAGGAAAGGTGTTTAAAAAAGGTGTTTACAAATACTATATTAAGCATACTTTTTAATTTAGAAATTAAAATAATAGCACACTTCATTAATGTGAAAGCTGTATTCCAGCAATATGCAGCAGTACAGGTGTTTTTACAGGTTTAAGAAAAGAGATGATTATTCTCAGTATTCTGTAGAAATGTATATTTAAAACAAAATAGCTCCAAGTGGGTCTGGATTTTGTTGTAAAAGCCAATTATATTTCCTATTGAGGAACTGCCAGGTTAAACTGTGCACAAGTAAATATACAGAAATAAAGCTTATGAAAAAATGGGACCCTGCTGGATGCTTTCCAACACTATTGTTCATTCTTACCCTTCACACTGCTTTTAAACTTCTTTCAAAAAGCAACACATCTATTCTGACAGAATCCCCAGGACTCAGAGGAGGTGGGAAGAGAACAATTAAATCTTTATTACCTGAGGGAATAGCGTCAAGCCCCACACAAAAAGTGTGATAACCACGGTCACATACATCACAGAACATCATTTCTTCTTCATGGTGAGGCTGCCCACACATAATGCATGTTTTACACTCCATACATTGCCAAGGGTAAGTCTTAATCATAGCAACAAGCTCCGGGGTCATATCAAGGCAAGAAGGGTGGCCTAGATTAAAACCAATATTATTACTATGTCTGAAATGAAATGTAAAATTATTTAGACTGCTTTTACAGAAGCTGAAGCTGAGCTCACCTCCTGGTGAGATCTGATAGTGCACTGAACGTGTCAGTACATGTAACATTAGATAGGAAGCTTTAATGAAGGAGAGAACAGGCAAGAGAACTGTCGCACACAAGTACAAATACTTCCACCAAAAATCTGTCAGAGATACTCTCTTAGGAATCCAGTTAGTGCATACAGATACTTACCACTGTTGTCACACTGGGAGCAATGTATAAGAGCTTCAGCTTTTCCTTTCTTGTTGGACTCCTTACCCTTCAGACAAATTCCACATATAGCATTTGGAATGACCTTTGGCTGGAAGGGTAGAAGAGGACTATAAATTCATTCCAGAAGAATTCACAGATTTAACAGGAAACGTATCTCCTTAACTCTAAAAATTAATGATTTATCTGCTGTGTGAACCTCAGTACATAGGACAATAACTGACAATGAGTGATGTTTCAATCTTTGATGAACTATGTACAATTTTGCACTTGGCACACCTGTAGTGAGCATGGTGTAAGTTCAGCTGGAGTAGAGCATGTAGCAGTGTCTTCCCCTGAATTCATCAGCTAACAATCTTCTACATGTAAATTACATGATGTAACATTAAAAATTTCAGGGATTTTGTACTTTTTTTTTTTCACCAAAATAGAATACTTATGAATGGCCATGCAGATTTTCCATGTGGAATAAATTAAATACAATTTCCCCTTTGCATTGACTCTCTAAATATAGAAATTTAGTTACAAAAGCAATAAACTAGATTTTTGTATTGTTAGTTTTAAAGTACCTGGTTAACTGTACTATATACTGCTACCCTTCCTTATTGTGTCCAGTCATAACAGCAGTAAGAAATACACACCATTGTACCTAATTATAGTTTCATAATATTTCTAAGAGATCATCTGGAGCCTATTTGAGTGCATGAGATGCATTTAGAAGGTAAGAGAGAAATAGGAGCCTGTTAAATTGAGCAACGTTTGTGGATTAATTCTGTGTCCAAAACAAAAAGACAAACCAACAGAGTTCTAACTCAATGATGATCAAAAAAGATACAAGGCATCACTTTTTTCAGAAACATCTTCATGAGGACCAAGGAACAACCCAAACATTATGAACTTCAAACACATTTCAGTACATTGTTGAGTTTTGACTACTGCTTAATAATTTCAAACCCAATTTCTCACTAATTTCAATAGTCCTCACTGATTTTAATGACTATTGCCAGAGTTTTGAAAAGAAATGCTGCTGCAAAGGCACAGCAACTAGAGGGAATTCAAGGCATATTCCATTTTCTGTGGAACCAAATGGCTCGTCAGTAAGCAAGAACAGTCCCAGTCAAGTACCAACCATTTGTGGGGAGAAGAATGAAGTTTAATTTAAAAAAAAAAAAAAGAAAAAGAAAAAGAAAAAAAAGTATATATTTAAAAACAACAAACAAAAAACAGATCTTTTGTAATGCAACTTACAGTTAAGTGCGTCTATTGCCCGTGCCAGTTTTTATGCTAGTACCTATATCTAGTTAAAAAAATAATAATCTGAACTCATATTTAAGTAGTCAGGACACATTGCTTAAGGATTTATGAAGTGTTCCATCTGTTTAAGTAAAAACACAGTTACTGTCTCTGATGTTGACTGGTCTAAACAGTTTTATTTAAAAAAAAAAACAAAAAACACCATACCAGCTCTTCACTGGTAACTTCCTACAAAAGATGACAGAGGCATTCATACAGACTTTTTTTGCTTATTTATTTTAAAAAAGCATAGTCAACCTGTTTTATACATAAATATAATAAAACAATAAAAGAAGTCTAACATTCACAAAAGTCTCTACAAAGTAATAAATATAATGGAAGCAAAAAACACACATAAAGTCTCTTACTGTTAACTAATCTATGTGTCCTACATGTATACCTTTATATCCTCCTCCTCTCAACAAAAGTGGCACACACTTAAACTTTGTCAGTGTTGTAGCATCTACCCTTCTGTTGTTCGGCCTACATTCTAATTTATATTGTGGTTGTGTTTTTATCTATTTTCTAAGTAAATCAAGCCTTTCTAGAATAGCAAGTGCACTTCTCTAATCAGACTTCTAGTTTGTTACAAATTTGTATCTCACTGCCTTTAATATTCAGCAGCATACTCCCTTGTACTCCATCAAAACTAAAGTGAGCTACTTTCTGGTCACTGTTCTTGCATCAGGGTACGTGCATTAACACTCTGCTCTATATATTTCTAAGGTCAGACACTGATACAGGTGCATTAATTAAAACTGCTTCCATCTACACTTACTTCACTAAATTGTGTTTATTAGAAATCGTGCATTTAGGGGGTGGGTAGGATGGGAATCACAGCCTATTAATAATACAGTTCCAACAGTATGGAAGTAATTTTTTTCTTTTTTTTTTTTTTTAATAAAAAAGGGAAAAAAAAAAAGAAAGATTTCACATTTTTTAACAATTCAAGTTCTGTTATCATAAATGGCTTTTAGAAACACTATGAGGGAAGTGTTATCAAATCCAAATGGGAAGTCACAATATCCCATCGATTATATTTTGCTTTGTACATATTCATCTAATCGGGGTAAGGAAGGGGGAGGAAAAGAATGCAGGTCACATAGATGATTGCTCTGCTAGTTTTAATCTCCATGCTGCTGTGCTGCAGCTCTCAAAGTCAGCATTCCAATGATGCCATTTTTGCAAGGTCATATTCTGAACACAAAGCATTCCACTTGCATATATATAGACCCGAAATAGAAGTGTTGTAAAATATAGTTTCTCAATACGTTTCAGTTTTGTGTGCAAACAAAAAAACAAAAAAAAAAAACAAAAAAAAAACCAAACCTTTACTTTCAACAATACCCTGTGTGCGCAATTGCAATAGCCAGTCCTGCAGCAACAGAGACTTGCTACTTGTAACATGACAAAACATCTAACACATTCTAACCCTTCTTTGTCTAAGAACTGACAGTAAGAATGCCTCCATACAAAATACATTATTTCTTTTACTTAAAATTTAACTCCATGGAAATGTGTAAGTCCTGTAATACTCACAATGTGTTTCTATAACTATACATTTGCATTCTGATGCTGTAGCAATTATCCTTCAATTAAACCACAAGTAACCAAATTTACTGTCCTACAAAAATAGTCAATATTAGAGAATGATACAGAACAAAGGTATTACAAAGTTTTAGAATTCACAGGGACAACATTTTAAATCAGTTATGTCTTCAGCTCAAAGTGCCTTAACATTCAGGCACGTGTGGTATATAATTATCTGGTGTTTTTAACTGATTAACAAACAAGTCTTTCTGTCTTACCAGCTAAAGTGTCTCATATAATCGAGTTTACTGAAAGCATTTAAACACTCCCATGAACAAGAAAGCCAGTCCTCCCAACACAACATCACCACCTTGACCTATCAACAAGCTGAGGGCTGATGCAGGCAGGATACAGCTGCCACTGCAAAGATGTGGCACTGTGAATTTCCAGTAACAGATTGTTACTCATGCAGCTGGTGATTTTGAACCCATAATTGCTATGGGAATCCATTTCCGAAATGCAATGCTGTATACCACCAATGTAACTTTTTTTAAAGTTCTGTTGTTTAAAATTATTTTCTCTGTGCATTCAAAAGGCCATGCATAGATTAAACTAAATCAAATACTCAGAAATCTCAAAGTTCAGTGAAACTTCTTTATGTAAACCAGTGGCACACAATCACTAATGTCAAGGTAAACAAAGCTAAAAGAATGTCAAGTGCCATCATAGGATTTCATGTTCATGGGAACGTAGGTATGCATTCTGAGTCTACAACAATTTGCGAAGTTACATATAAAAAATAAACTTATGGTACCACAGTCTAAATCTCCATAGTTTGCATATTTAAGTTGATGAAAGACAAAACACAATCGAAGCTTCACACCTGTTATGAATTTTTAAAGTTACTGTATGCAGAGAAAATTTATCAAAGCTGTCCAATTCTTGCTGTATATTAGCTTCTTGGTTTATAGCTTATTTATTGTTAACTTGGTGCCTATAGATCAGAAACAGTTTTGAATACAGAATGCAAACCATCAACAACACACTTGCTGAGAAAGTTTCTTGATATGCATGATCTTGCCACTGACAGTTTTCTTTTTCATAACCTCACTTAACATGCGCTCCTGTTTGTTCTATAAACCTTATGTTAATTTAATGCTTTTCTTCTCTATAGGCCTATTCCTGTTCCTGTATGTCAAAGGATAATTCTCATTCTTTTCAGTGGAACAGGATTGGACAACATGTTTTAGAAGTGTTCAGTTATATTCAAAACACTTCTTGTTAAGCAGAAAAAAATAATGATAACACACGTCGATTTCTGTTTCTTCTGAAAAGTATTTTTATCAATCTTCTTACCATCTCATTTTTTTTAAATTATTCTACAGTAATACTGATAATTTGTGTCTTAGGTTTGGCAATCACTGCTTCATAGCTCAAATGTATTAACATCCTAATGAGTCAGATAAAAGCATATTGCCTACAAACTTTTCTACATAGTATGAACTACATAAAATGTTCTTTTCCATATAGTGTTAAAGTGGTTATGTAGTGTTGCCTGTACAATTGTTGCAAGCTTCTTGCCTTTCATCCTATACATCGTAACATCTCAAGATGAAAGACTATTTAAAACGAACATTATAACAACATGTTCAGCCACATCGCTGCACTTTACAGCGCTGATCTCTAGGTATGTACTAAACAGTACAAAAAATAACGGATACCAAGTGCTAGTTTTGAACTGGCAACTAATTCTGACTGGCATGTCAAAGTCAAGGCAGACAGAAAGATGTAGAGTTCCAACGACCAGTCCACAATGGATTTTTCTAATGTAGCTGCCTAGGAATCAGAGAAGTGAACAGAAACAGAGGCTGCTGAATAGCTAGAGTACAGGAGAGGCCCATGTGAAATAAAAGCAAAAAGGAAGTAAGGAAGCAAACAGATGGAGCACACAACAGGAGAGCAGCTAGTGAAGTACAGCAAGCAGAAGTTCCATAATACTGAAATACAAGTATTTCAGGGAGAGGCTGGTCAGTAAAGATGTTCAGTCAGGGGCTTTTTTCTTCTACCTTGTACCCAGGAACTGATTTGGATAATACAGAACGTTTGGAACCATCTTTTCTTGGAGTAGCACTTTTGTCTCTCGTTTTTTGTCTTCCCTGAAAAGAATCTTCCTGGTTGTCTGTGGCGCAATCACCTTCAGATACATTGCCAGACGAATTGTCCTACAATGAAAATACCATAGCTATATTTTTTACTTTTTTGGATAGACAGTCTTTTGTATGCCCCTTAGAGCCGACTTAGGTAAAAGAAGGACATCTTTCCTTCTACAAAAGTGTGGGGTACAACAAAATAAAACATCTTTTCTTGTAACCCTTATCTATTTGTTTTCATGCTAAAAGACTGGCATCAGCAATAACAGTAATGCTTTTTCAGTTATCTTGATAGCATAGTGGGATACACTAGTTCTTTGAACCATTTTCCTTTGACAGTCAGCAAGAAATCAACTGTATGCAAGATATTTATGTAACAGAGGGCCAGCAAAAAGTTAAAAGTGCCCTGGCCATGCAATTAAAGTGTATTAACAAACAGCACTAATTCAAATTTAATATGCAAAGGTTTTTTCTGCTACCCTCATCTCTCATTTTCACCAGGAGCACCCTAAATATTTCATGTGGATTGCAGCAGAAGAATGCCAAAGGCAAAACATGCTTCAACATTTAATACAGAACCAAACATAAATTTTATGCTGCAGTTAAATAATTTTGTGAGGAATGGGAAGGTGAGAAAAAGGGGAAGAGGTTCAAAGAAAGTGAGAAACCAACATAAGCATAACTGAGAGCAGCAGCACAAGATTTTTCTCAGAGAAGTGTTAATAAAAGCCTCCAAAAAGATCCAGCAGAAAATAATACAATCAATCACATTTCTTGCACTAAAAATTGAAAGGCCATGTAACAATGGTGCCCTACAGTAACAGGCATCTGTAATCTGCCTATATATGCCCAGAACCTAAAATCAAAACAGACTAAACAGACACAGAACAAAAGGAGGAGCGTAACAGAAAAGCAAAGCTAACTACATGGTAAAAAGAAATTGTATGTTTCACAGCTGTTGGGTGTTTTTATTTATTTTTTTTTTAAATTATGGCAGGGTTATTTAGGACAAGCCCATTAAAACACTACAGACCAAGAAAACTGCTACCTGACTCCAACGACAGGGAGGGGATAAAAGGAAAAAGCATATTATAGGACTCAACAGGTAGAATGGTAGGCAGCTCAGGAAAAGAGGCTTGAGAACTGTCTACCTTTGTATTCAACAGATATTTTGCCCAAACATTACCTTCCAACACCAAACTCACTTCATAAGAATCTCTTTTCAAATATTCCCTACACCTTTCCCACAGAAGCACATTTTCCTTTTTGTGTGCTCTCATTAAAAAACCATCTGAACTTCTGTGGAAAATGAAAGGATAACCTGCTCAGTGCAAACACTTTGCCATTAATAAAAATGGAAGCCAGCAGACATGGGAACTACAAAGAGGTGATTAAAGACCAACTATTAAAACAAATAAACAAACAAAAAAACCCACAACCTGGAGTATGATTAGACCAAATTTTTGTGTTGAAATTTAACATTCTAAGCTTACATTTTCTTTCCCCAAAATATAAGCAAAAAGGGCATATTAACACTATCATTCTACAAGCTGACCCCTTCCATTCTTCTTTAGTTATGAGTATTTTGTAAATATTTAACAATATGGAGAAATTTTACAATTTTTTTTACCCTCTATCAATTACCCACTATCTAACATTTTAGTCAGTTGAACTAGAAATTGTTAAGTGCATCTGCAATTTTATATTCTGTTTTTCTCAGAATTAGGGCTCAATTTTCAGAAAATGGTCAGCACCAATACACCAACAACACCAATACCAACGATTTAGTTGTACCTGGACAGCTCATCTGAAGCACAACTGTTCCTGAGTATCAACAAACACTACCAAGGCAGGTATGTGAAACTTTTGCTTATATTCCAGTAACAGTTAATTTGAAGTTTGCATAAGTAAAGAGAACATACACACCTATTAAAGATTTATCATAAAACAACAACAAAACTGCTTTCAAACTTTTCTTTAAGATGCAGCAATAAAGTAACTGTTTCTGTACTGAATACTTCCTGCTTCTACTTCATAGGAAAACACAGTAAACAAGGCTATTAAGTCCTTTCCTTTAGTGATAGGATACATTCTATGAAACTTAAATAGCAAAATATGCTGCGAACTGAACTAAAATTCACTCCTCTCAGAAATGCTAGCAGCCAGACTTGTCACTTGAGGAAAAGGCTGTAAAGAAGGAAGGTTCTTCAAAACTTATTTAAAAAGAAGAAAAAAAGGGCCTGGCATTCCAGAGGTTTGTTTGACTTACTTTAAAAACAGAGCAAAACGGAAAGTTGAAGAGAAACGTTACAAAATAGAGAAGTACTAAAAAGATGGAAATTTTGAGTTTGCAATTCTACTTCCATTTACAAACGTTAAAAGATTCTAACAGGAAATTACTGAAACTGAAAAAGGCAAAGAGAAAGGATTATTTTTGTTGTTGAAGAATACTTTCAATTTGTCTCACCGAATTGCCTTTGGTTTTCCGTTTCTCGTCACCTCGCCCTTCCTCTGCATCATCTGAATCCCCATCACTGTCTAATGCAGGCAGCTCTGGATCCAAAGGGGGTTCGTAAAGAGCTGTGTTTAATGGTAAGTAACGAAGTTCATCTGGAGAATATCTGAAGTTATTAAATAAATAAATGAATGCCTGTGCACTTTATGCATAGATATTACTCACAAAATATACAAGAAAATTAGAGAGAAAGAGTAAGAAATGTAAATAACTCCAACCCTCCTTGTCAGGGAAACACATGTAAACATGCACTTCTAAAAAGATAGGAAACTTATTTATCCCCACAAATGATAAACTATTTAGTACTTCTCATCTTTGTGTAGGCAGATAATCATGGAACACAGGAAGAGTATATTTGCAACGTTGCAAACCCATGCAATCATAAAAGGTCACCTGAATGTCTACAGATTTTTAATCAATCCATGCCAACAAGCCATATACTTTGTTTATAAAAGCACATAGCATCTGTTCTAACCCAGGGCACACAAAGAGTTGGGGTCCAAAGCAAAATAAGTTGGTAGATTCCAGATCAAGTTTCATGATTGCTGAAGGGGAAAAAACTGCAAATAAAAATAACTACAGGATAACGTCAAGATTTAACCAGATTATCTGAGCGGGCCAAATTTCAGGCACCACAATACATCAGAAGAGGGGACATCTCACAGCAAGTATTTATATACGTGATGTTGACAAAAGCCCCCATGCTGCATATTTGTTAGACTAGCAACTGCTTCAAGCATAAGAGTAATTCAAAACTTTGCTGCAAATATACTCAAATGTTTTCCACCAGCCAGATGTAGAGATCAGTGCAAAAGAAACAGCAGTTGCAATGCTTTTAAAATACCTTTTGTAGTATTCCTGGAACTGGCCGGGTATGAGAGCCACTGGATAAGGACTAACCTTTGTTCTCTCTGTAGGCAAGATTTTGTATTTTCCTTGAGGCACCTGGATAATCTGTTGTTTAACACAAAACAATGAAGTTCTTGTTTTGTAAACTTTTGAGCTTTCCTTACCCTCCGTTCCCTGCAAATATTTTGATGTGCCAGTTTTATCCCATCTACTCAATCAGAACAGCTACCTGAGCTCTCCCATGGAAAATTCAATTCATTAAAATGACAAGAGATCCCACTCACAAAACAGTGTTACAGATTTAAGTCTAAAGCAGTAATCCTGAACTTTTGTGAGAGGCATCTTTGATGTTAATTATTATTGAGGGTCCATAGTGGTAGAAGGCAGCAACAACACCATCTAATGCCAAAATCAGACTGTGCCACTATAAAATCCCATTAATAATAAAATACGTCAAGAAGAATCTTACAGAAGCCTTCTTTCTTTAGAAATGAGTCAAAGGAATTATCCACCACCTTGTTTGTAACGTATCACTGTCAGGAAGATATTACCTTTCCATAATATATACCTTACTGAAATAATTTGCACAAAATGTTACATCTAACAAAAATAAGGGCGTAAAATTTGATACTGAGCATTCTTTTAGATAAACAGCTAACTTTTTAAATAAATACATTGTTCAGAGAGAATTTTAGAAGCATTCCAAAAAAGAACTGGCCATTTACATGCACAGATATAACAACAGAAACTTCTTAAACTAAACATCCTCCGAATTTTATGTTGTTACCAGCAGATTAGAGACAACAAAGGAAAAGCTTACACGGATAGAAGTTAAAAAAAGTTTTATATTAAATGTATTTGAAATTATTCTTTTTAAACATGGTGTGAAATGGTTAAAGCCCCTATGTCTCTGTAATGAGATTAATCAGCCCCCTGAATTATAAGATTGTTAGAAAGGTTCTAAGAAACACCCTTACTAAAACATGGAGCTACCTTTTGGCATTGATAAAGAAAATTTAATTTGCCTACATGTGTCTGTAAATCAAAATAGGCTCTTCTTTCTTCCATTCGCTCTCGGTTTAAATTGCTGTTGAATTCTGCAGCTTTCTTGGCAGCTTTTTTAATATATTCTGGAACTTTACTGGCTTCTACTTTCTGTGTGTTCTGCTGCTGCATTTGCTGAAACAAAAACAACTTCATTAGCTTACACACATTTCACTACCAGTTTGTGAACGCTTTTTTATATATTCCATGTTACAGATCTGGTTCACTTCACATATGCTATTTACTCACAGAGTACTCTTTATAATGATCTGTTATTCGCTGACGTTCTTTCTCTTGCAGTATAACAGAATACTCAGCATGTTTGGCAGGGTATTCTTTAATCATAAGATCAATTACTTCATCACTACGCAAAGCTGTTAGACCTAAAATAGATAAAAGCAATAATGATGCTATCTGGCAAAACTAACTGTGGGTTATTTATATCTCACAATCATCAACTGAAGTTTTTGAGAAGCTAAAGACAATAAACTACTGTGCACAATGCCTCATCCTCTATCACATAGGAGTGAACTTATGACATTTAGCTTTCAAGGCTGATTAAGACTTTGCTTCTCCCCAAGGAGGAAAGATTCTTCTCTTGCTTACATCTACAGAACCCAAACCCCTAAGAGGCAGAATCTTTGCTGAAAGCAGGACCTGATGACATTTGTTTCAGTTTCTTGCAGTGGTGAATGGTTAGTTTCACTGCCTCTCACTATATAACTATGAGGTCAGGTTCTCTATACAAATCAAAAAAGAACCATTGCGAGGTCAATTCAGAGCAGCAAACTGCACGCAGATGCCTGATTCCTGATTAAACTGTTTCAAGTTCAGAAGTCAGAACGTGTCATTTTGCAGCTATCAAGTCACTCAGAACCCCTCTTCAAAAGCTTCCAATACAACTAATCTCTGTTGACAACAGGATAGAATTTGGCATATGTTATCACAGGGACAGTTGACGCAGCACATACCTCTACTGTATACCTGAGATAGAATACATCATTTTGCTTCTACTGGTACAAATTAGATATTGTTATATCCTGCATATTAAAGTAAAACTTTCAAGAGAGATCTCTTGAAACTTCAGAGAGATGTTTCAAGAGAGAAACAAAGGCAGTGTACCAAGGACTGTTGATTTATAAAGTGGTGTAACATCTGCACAGATCCATGGGTACACTGGGGGAAAAAAAAAAACTGACAGGCATCCTTTAATTTTTAACACACTCCAAATCACACATATTAGCAGAGAAAGAACAAATACTTGAAGTTCCTTCAATATAAAATGCATTCATGACACTGTTCTGTTGTATATACACTTAAGTGGCTTAATATTCACCCTTCTGACACCTAAGACATAAGCTCAACTCTATAAAATACACTAATGTTTGCTGAGTCGCTACTAACTCAGCTGAACAAGATAGACTTTTTAGTTTAAAAAATCATGCTGTTCTTTTTCTGTTAAGGTGAGAAAGGGTTATAAAAGCTAATTTACAACATAGGTTTTATTAAGAAATTGGAACAGAACCAAAATTTGTTTTTAACAATCAATACTGAGCATTGATAGCCTTTGGCCGATTTACACAAACTAAAAATAAAATACAAACTGGTTTTCATGTCAGAATTTACATTTTCATTTGTGAGTCATTCACTTCTCTACCAAAATGAGTCACATTTTCAGTGTGTCATTTTTTATACCATAACAAGGAATTTTTTTCCTCTTACCTAACGTGCACTGAGTCTCTGTGATAACATTTAGTTCTCTGAGGTAGAGTTTCTCCTTGTGAGACAAATCTCGTCGTTCTAAATCTTCAGAGAAAACAAAAGAAAAAAACAGCAACAGAAGTGTATAAAATTACTCAAAATCCCCCATAAACAACGTTAAAGTATTTGAGAATTTTATTTCCAAGCAACAAGTCTGCACTATACAGGAAATGGAATACAAAGATAAAGCCAGCTTTACAGTAAGAAATCACCAACAAAATACTTCAGAATTAAGCTGAGGTCAGTTTTCAAAAGCCACCTGCTGATCTAACACTCAACTCATTCTTTTGTATAGATTTTCTAGTGGCAAGACTGAAAAGTCTTAAATTACTGTGAAAACAAACTATAGGATACATTTCCAAAATGCCAGTAACAAAACAAAAAAGTACAACATACAAAACTAATTTTGCTATGATATTTTTTAATTAAATGGACCATTCTGCAGTCAAAAAGACACAGAGATTACATTCAAAATGTAAGAAGACAGAGTTTTAGAAGTAAGACTTAAAAAAAACAAATACCTGGATACTTTCTTTTAAAGGAAGTCACACCCAAATATTCACTAACTTGCTCCTGAAGCATATAGTACTCCCCTGTTTCATCTGGTGGCCACTTGTACTCTATCAGGTTTTCAGCAGGAAAATAGCTGTATCTGAGCATAAGAACAACACCAGGAGAAATCAAAGAATGCTGGGAGAAAAAGACCAATAGCATGACTCAATTCAGAAAGTTAAACAAAGAATATGAAAGAGTGGAGAAGAGCTGATGCTTCAGCATATTGAACGAAACAGTAAGACCAGCAATAAAAGTATTGGTTACTGGTATACCAAAGTACTGCTATTACCCAAGGTCCTGACTAGAAGTCTCACAGCTCCGAGAACTGTCCCCTGAGCCCATCCGCCGTCTTTTGGATGGCTGGCTGCCATCATTGGAATTTTCTTCAGTGTCATCCTGAAACAAAAATGAAAATAGATATTAATCAATTTCAAATACTGAATGGGTAATTTAAAACATCAAAAACATTCTAAGACGATATAAAGTTTAGATACACCTGAAGTACTCAGTACTATTTAATAACAGTCTACACAAAACTGGCAGGACAGTTTACACAGGAAGCATAAGAACTGGCAAACAGTTTATGGAAAGATTGAGTAGCAAAAGCTTTTTGTTTACAGAGGGATTTAAAAAAGAAACTATGGACTAGTATAGAAGTATTATTAATACAATAAATATCAGTTCAAAAAACGATAAAATACAGACAATGTTCAAAATTCTCATACTGATTCTTACTGAATTAAAGTATTAATACACATTATGCTTTTCTGAAGTGTTTGGAGCAGGTGGAGAACAACTGAAGAGAAACTGGAGCCAGTCACCATGCAAGGAAAAAGCACCCATGACTTTTTAACTGTGCTTACTGTGTCGTTTTACATTATTAATAGAAATGCAATCTTATAAACTCAATTTCTGATCTTAAATCTATCACCGTTACAGTTGTATTGGAAATGCATTGAATAGCTTATGCTGAAGTAATCTTTGCAATGAAATATTAAGAATTAGAAAACCATAGATTGTATGTAATTTATCAATGCTATTTTGCTAACTTGCAGATCTTAATCATGAAACACTTTGTGTAGTGGAAGAGCTACTGCAAGTGTCTAACTTTGTGCTAAGAACAATGTTACCATTTTGGATGTCTGCTTTAACAGCTTTCAAGCAAAGCAGGTAATTGTTGATATATACATATATATATATATATGTTTTTTGTAAGTTAGTGTCATCCCTGAGCTGATTTGAATTAGGCGGTCAGCTTCTGCTGGGCACAGAAAAATCATGTAGCTTTCATATGGTCCCATTACAAAGGAATTTTGGTCTGAGTAGTTTGACCTGGATCTCAGATTTCCATTTGGATTATAAGTGAGGGAAAAGAAATTGTTTCTCAAACAAGAAATTGTTATTTTTTCAGGTATGCTGACTGTGTGATTCTCTTACTTCCTCAGTCAGAAGTGGGACTTAGATTGCTCTTCGCTACAACTAATGAATGCCCACAGCTTATTCCTTCCTCCCACACAGCACCCTGATGCACTCTAGAGTTTAGAACTGCTGGACTAAGACATAACTCTTAAAGTCACTCTTTCCTATAGCAAAGCCGATAAGAAACTTCAAAACATTTTTCAGTAAGGGCCTCGCACAAGTTTCTCCTTTCTGCTTCAGAGTCTTCCCTTTCCGAACGCCCTGTTTACACGACACGAGCACCCACACCGCAGCAGGGACGGCTGCCTCTGCTTCCTCCTGTGCTTTCGGTTTCACTCCCAGACGGACACAAAACACGCAGAGAAATGAGGCAGGCCGGTGCAAAGAACTCGGCAAACAAACGAAAACGCTCGCAGCGCACTCTAAAGCGCGATACAGCTCAGCCACGGACTGCATCGACGATTTAAAGAAAAAAAAAAGGGACAGTTCAATAGAAAGGAGCAGCCAAAAGAGGCCTTCCCCGCCTCGCAGAAGCACGCCCAGCACACCCGCACGCTTCCCCGTTGGTTGGCTCTTTAAAGTTACAGAGCGAAGTCTCCGTACGCCAATCAGCTTCGAGAGCTCCGCCACGACGCTTTATTTTGTAACTGGCAGCCGGAACTACCCAAACCTCCTCCAAAGTGCCCACCGAGCCGTGGCCGCGCGGCCGCTCGCAGCCGGACCCAAACTTCGCGGGGTGCGGCGCTCCGGCGCGGGCGGCACTTATACGAGCGACGGCGGCCGCACGGGCGCTCAGCCCGGACCCCGCGCCACAACTTCGCCGCGACCGCGGCAGGACGCCGCGCCACCCCCGAGCCCGGCGCACGCCCCGCGGCGAGGAGAGCCCGGGCTCAGCGCGTCGCCCCGCGGGGGCCGGCCGAGGCCTCCCGCCGCCGGGCCCCCGAGCGCCGCGGCCGCCGTCGCGCTCACCTTCAGGGATTGGTTGCCGGGCGTGGCGGGGTCGCTGTCGCAGAGGCGCGGGGACAGGACGGCCGCCATCAGCGCCGCGGGGGCCGCCGCCGGCTGGGCGAGGAGAAGCGCCGCCGCCGCGCGCCCCGGCCTCGCGCCGCGCCCGGCTCCGCCCCCCCTCCCCCTGCGGGGGGTGGCAACGGCCCCTACCGGCCAGCCCGGGCACGAGCGCGGCGCCTCGCGCAGCTCCTGCTCCGCCCCCCTCCGGGCTGCCCGCGGCGACCCCGGCCCGCGCCGCCGGACCGGCACGCGGCCCGCCCCGCCCGCAACGCCGCGCGGACCCGGCGCCGCCGTTCCGCCGCCGCTACTGCCACCACCGCCGCCGCCGCGCCCTCCTCCTCCTCCGGCCGCCGCAGCCGCCGCCGCTCGGGCGGCCGCGCGGCCCAGCCGCGAGCGCGGGGCCGATCCGCCTCGGCAGCGCTTGGGCAGCAGCGCGGCGCGCAGGGGCAGCATCCCCCGGGCGTGGTGGGCGCCGAGCGCCGCCGCCGCCGTCCGGCGCGGGAGCTGGCCCCGGCAGGGCTGGGCTGCTCCGTCTCCGGCACGTCAGCCGGGGACGAGCTACGTTTGTGAACCATCCACCAGCGCAGGAGGGGTGTACGGGGGGCGGGGGGGAGCACTCGCAGGAAGCCGGTGCGAGCGCTCTCCCCCCCGAGGAGGGCGCTTGAAGCCGGCCCCGCCGCTGCGCGGAAGGAGCGAGCGCGCCGCCGTCAGCCCGCACCCCCTCCAGCCGCGCCCGGCGCCGCTCCCGCAGCCGTACCTGGCAGGAGAGCCCCCGTCCGCGCTGCACTTCGGCCCGCACGCAGCCCCGCCCGCACCGCACCGGAGAACAAAGCGAGAAGCCACTCCCACGCGGGGACCGCAATCCCCCGCCTCGGGCCGCCGCGGCGGGCGGGGAAGCTGCCGCACGGCCGGCAACGAAGCCGCTCCTGCCTGAGCCTTCGGCCCGGGCACCGCTCCGCACGGACGGTACGCACGGCCCCGGCACGTTCAGGGGTAAAACCTACAGCCTCAAACATTTACGTGGAGCTCATAACAATAGAAATGGTGTCAGCGCTCCCATCCCACGTTCCGCAGTTCTAAAAGCAGGTCTCTCTGGGGGCCTCACAGGTCTGCCTTATTAGCTCTCACTGTGCTTGCCTTCTACAGCCCGTTATCAATAGCCATGCTGCTAAGCACGGTGTCCTCTTGCCCTGGCCCCAAGAAGCTGCTTGCTGATTTCAGCATTTACCCACCTGCCTCCGCCCTGCTTAGCAAAAGTAAGTAGTACTTAGCGAAAGACTAATACTCAAGGATGTTAATAACCAAACTCAGTCCCTTCCAGGAGCATACGTGGAAATTCACACAAATCAAGCATGCAAAAGATGGCTTCCCCCTTAACATTTCTACCTAAATTGGCATTTTATCATAAAGCTACAAAAAAAACCAAAAACAACCAACAGCACTGCCTTCTCTTTCAAAAAAGCACACCCTCAAGAGAACCATTACCTACAATTTATTGTAAGTATTCATTAACAACTCAATGCACACAACAGACAAGCAGCATTCAAAATTTGCTGAAGTTCAACTTTCCACCAGTTGCTCTGACTTTCACAGCAGAGTGCTACAACAGACGAAGCCCATATGTACTCAACCTTACACATTTCAGAAGTTATTTTTACAAAGCAAAGTGGTCAAAATTTTCTCAACTATCACATCAGGTTTGTTATTTTTGCGCTAGACTTTGGACTAATGCTGTTGGTAAGTGGATGCTCTGAAAATTTTCAAATATACCAGGTACTGTGCTGCACAGAAGCAGTTGCATCATCTTGGGAGTGTCACTCGTAATAACAAGCTGTTATCAAAGCCAGTGCAATAAATGTTTCAGTTTCATATTTAGCCGAAATCCAGGTGTCTCTTTGAACATCCCAGACCCATCTACTGGCGACCTAAAGGAAAGAAAAGACAAAGCTATGATTGAAGTTACTCATAACACTATTTTTATATTTTGGAAGAGCACAAAGCATCTCACAAGTGCTGATATAATTGCATTATGGGAGCTACAAATAGAACTGCACAATGATAGCGAAAACAAACAAGTGCTATTTGATATTAAAATGCATATTCTTCCTTCACATTAAACACCCCACCACAACAGACCCAAACATGTCTACACCAAAACCTCAGTTCTCTGTCATGTTCACTTGACAGCACTTTAGCATACTGGACCATAATGCCAAGAGACACCAGTGCTGGCAACAAACTGAGCTAAGAAGTAGCTGCTCCCCTCCACCTCTAGGACTAGCAGCAGCTTACTCAAGTATACTTGCAGCTATTCTGAGCTTTTTTTTTTTTTTTTTTTTTTTTTTTGTAGAATTTATTTCAAATCTAAACTGTGAAAATTCATTGCTGAAATAAGCATATTCTTCATGGAAAAAAAAAAAAAGTTTGGAGCATTTGAGTAAACCATCACATCCTACAGCTCCACACCCACACAGCACAGATTTAGAAGCATCATACTGTGACACAGCACTGGGAACGTGGGTAGAGAAAGGCCTTTCACAGATTGAAGACAGCATCCTTTCAAATATTGTTTCACAATGTACATTAGAAACAAGGCATGATTTCATCTTAGAAAGACACAAGGTGTTAAGAGGTGATGCTCAACACTCATAACTACAAGTGCTCTTCAGCATTCAGGAAGAGACCAAAAAGAGCACAGAATGCCAAAGTAAGCTTACAGCACTGCAAATTTACACATGAAAATTGCAGTCTGAAATGCTTTTGCTTTGGGTGTACTAAGTTCAGATCACTCTTGTCAAGTTGTGGTCCCACCAGCATCCATTTGGCAGCAGCTGCAGTTAAAACAGTTTCCCTTCCTTTTGTTGGCACCTATTCCTTTCCACATCACCCCATGCTACAACAATTGCACTGCATTTCACACTTGCATACAGTGACCCAACTGGAAATCAACGTTCACTGGAAAAAAGAAATGTTCACTGCCTTCACACAGTTATACTGGCATAGGGCAGAGTGGAAACATCTGGTTGACAGAGATGCATGGGCTGCTTTACCACTGTTACTGACCTCAGTAAAAGAAGAAGAAAAGAAATTAAGTTTAAAGAAATCCAACCCCATATACAAGTATGGAACCTGACAGCTGCAAGCCCACTTCTCATTACTTTGTTGAATATAGAATAACGCCAAGGAGATAACATACAGTTCTAAAGGTTATTTTCAATTCTCAAAAGATATTATAAACAATTTGTTTGCTCACATTTATTGCTTGGCCTGCCTTTTCCACAATTAGCACTGTTACCACGTATTTATAACGGTCGAAGCCCATTTCCTTTGTAGCCTTTAATATTTCTTCTGAGAGTGAAGCACACAAGGATGGACTAGAATCTGCATCATATTTGGCTTGTTGAAGTTTATTCTATCAAAAACAATGTTGAAAGATCTTAGTTCTTATCCTGGGAGTCCTTTGCAAGAAATTTTTACAGGCATTTTCTTTAAAAGAAACTAGTAAAACAAACCGTAAAGTAGAAATGATGCTCACAAACAGGAAATGCTGCACTACTTTCACTCAAAAAATGTTTTGTCTATTTTTTGAAAGTAAAGAATTAAATATGTCCAACCTATCTCCATTCAGTGAACAGGGGTGTATTATTTATCTCCAAATTTCGGGGACACCTCACTGGAAGAGAGCGCTGCAAATACCAGTTGAAGGCAGGTCTTCAGAATTACAGGAGTTGGTTGTAGCTTTTCAAGGTATCACTAACAGCTACATTTTAACAAACTGCTCCCATTTTTTTCCTGCTTATCTTTTGTACACATTGGTCAGACTGCTGAGGACACCAAATATTTTATGCAATTCATGTGATAGTACTAGAAATAATTGAAGCATAGTTCCACAGGTTGGTTATCTGGATGTTTTGGAGATCAGGCTACTTTGAACTGCGCTGTAGCTCACTCCAGTTAAGAAGTGGGAAGGAGTGCAAAGAGCTTCAGCTCTATGTTAACAGCACATGCTTTGTGACTACCTTGCAGAAAGCCTTCTGCACCTTGCAGAACAGAGCACATTTATACTACATGTGTGCCAAAACAATGCCTGCTAAGACCTATGCATATATTTAAGCAACTTCCAATGTTCTGCTTATATAGTCACAAACTACTATTGGGAAAAAAAAGAAAGTTCATAAAAAAATACTATACCGTTAATATTGCTTGAGCTTTGTCTCCTACTAACCGATCCTGAAATTTATTATATGGTTCCAGTCTGTACGTATTAAGATATTTTATTTTTGCAGTAGTTTTTGATGAACCACTAAAACACTCTTCTTTCATAGGGGCTAAGCCTTCATAATTTGGTAGCTTCATCTTTCCTTTCATCTGTGCAAAATAAGAAAAAACTGCATTACATATCAATGATCTAGTGTTTAATGGCTTCTAGAAAATATCTTGTGGGAGTAGATAAGAGGGAACAACAACAACAAAACAGTCTAGGAGTGTGTCACGGAAAACTCATAGCTTCTTTTCAGGCTGTTTTGAGACCACTACCTTCACTGAAAAGTAGAATAGTACTTTCCTTCTGCTCAATTTTCATTTCTTTTACACAAACTAAAATTAAATTTGTACTTAATCTCAGCTTAAAAAAAAAAAAACAAAAAACAAACAAACAAACAAACAAAAAAAACAAAAAAAAAAAACATGCCATACTAGTACCCAAAATCTATTTTGGGTTTAGAGGAAAACTCCACAAACCCCTGCTCAAGACTTTCAAGATTCTCATTCAAACATTGTACACAAAACCTAAAATACACATTTGGTTTGTTTACTAGGAAATTTTACTTGTCCTATTAAGCAAATGTTTTATGAGTTAACGTCTTCATCTGCTAATTTAAAATGTACTTCAATGTGCAAGCTTTGTCATTTTGATTGGAACTTAGAAGCGGGATAGCAATTCTTTTTGTGAGTCCTCAGAACTCTGAAGATCCAGATCTTCTCCTCACCCAGATTCTGTAACATAATTCTCTTCAATACAAAAACAAAAGTTGGCCTTCTGCAAATACAAGCTGCAGGTCTAATGATACATACTGGTGTCACCACCTGCTGTCCCCCATGGTTGGCTTAAACCACAACCATTGAACAGTAAGATGACAAAAGCGCACAGAGCCAGTGAGATTGCAACAAAAGCCACAGTCAGCAGTCATCCACACCAGCTACCTTGCATCCACTTTCCAGCATCCCCAGTTCCTCAGTCCCTTGCTCTACTTCCTGACTACAGAGAAAATTTAAACCAGAGAAAGTTACCAGCTACCTTTAAGGAGGGAGCACGAAGAGGGTATAAAACCACAGTAAAGGGCTTACACTAAAAGGAACAGAACAAACAGAACAAACATGGGTAACACAAAAATCTAGTACAATTTTCTTGAGAAGACGCATTACTCAGAGGCTCACAAGTATTTCAGCCAGAGGAGTCTGAAAATAAGGGAAGCAAAATAGTTTCTATGATGTCACTTAAACATTAGCCATGTTGACATGAAAGACATTACCTACGCCTATATCTTCTGTTTCCTTAACATTAGATTAATTCTGCTAAAAGCTATTTAGGATACTGGCAGCCTTTATGCAAACTGCCTGCAAGCGTCGTTACCACATCACAGAATTGTAGGCGTTAAAAGGGATCTCGGGGGGGGGGGGGGGGTCACAACATCCAACTCCCCTGACAAAGCAGGTTCCCTACAGTATGCTGAACAGGAAAATATCCAGGAAAGTATTTAATATTTCTAGAAAAAAAAGATTAATGTCAACAATTGGAGCTTGAAATAGTTCTGATACTGCACTAAGATGTAAGTAGACAAGTTCCACTCAGGTTGTGGACTCTCCTAATCTGAAACTCAAAACTCTGAAGAGTTAGCCTTTACCTGCTCATTGCAGGTCTTCTTAAAAGAGGATTTATATATATATAATATATACATATGCACACACCACACATACAATATATATATATATTAAGAAATTGCTATCTGAGCCAGTTCATGAGCATCCCAAACCATTTCAAAGGAACTGAACCTGTGAAAGCAGTCACAATCTAAAAGGCAATTCATTGATAACACATTTGAACACGATTCACAAAAATCTTCAGCCTCTACAATTGTAGATAAAAGAAAACATACCTACAGTGTGTGACTTCAAATAGTGCTATTACCTAAAGTTTAACAGCTAGCAGTAATAACAGAAACTTCCACAGACGTTTCCTTACCTGCAAGAAACCATTTACCAATGATATCACCAACGTCATCTCTATACAGTGCTGTTCTGCTCATGAAGAATTGAAATTGTTTTTGACAGGTTCTTGGCAATACTAGGTAAGGCATTCATAGGTAAGCCAACAGTTATTTACAGAAAGAACTCACCCAACAGGTGAAGGAGCTTTCTGGCTACAGCAGCACTCCCTCACAAGAAGCAGCCTAGGTCCAAAAGATGCCCTCCTTCCAGTGTCTGGCTCTTACATGAGCCAAGGGTATCTCATATCTCCACCATGGATCCACCTTTTCTGGTCAATTTGCCTATGCTCCCTAGGCCAACCACACCCCTTCACCAGGTGCTCCATCACCAGTTCAGGATGTGATCTAACAGTTTCTCCACAGGTGTTAACTTCATTAATTCAGTAACTAAGACATCCAAAGGGCTAACAAGCAAACCTACTACTGTATTTCACAATACAAACACTGAATTTTACCATTTGCTTCTTCACGTGCATTAGCATGGGGTTCCAAAATGTAGCACAATGTTGTGTTGTGATTACATTTCTATGCAGTATCTATGCCTTCATTGAAGGAATCTATCAGAGCCACACAAACTGATTTTGCATTGAAACTACTAAAGCCTGTACTAAAGCTGTTTTGTATTCCTGGACTCTGGGAGAAGCTTAGTTTTGGACATATGAGTATCAATATGATTAGAAAACAAAGATTTTGGCATTTCACAAAATTATAGAGGATTACACTGAGTTATAGAGGATGGAAGGCACCTCTGGAGATCATCTATTTCAACCCCATGCTAAAGCAGGTTCTGGACAGTAGTTGCACAGGAAAGCATCCAGGTGGGTGTTGAATATCTCTAGAAGACATTCCACAACCTTTAGTCTGTTCCAGTGCTCTGTCACCCTCAAAGTAAATTTTTTTCTCATATTCATATGGAACTTCATGTTTTAGTGTACGCACAGGTTGCTTGTTCTGTTGCTGGGCACCACCAAAAAGAGTTCGACCCCAACCACATAGCTCTTGCTCTTCAGATTTTTATAAACATTGAAAAAATCCCCTTAGTCTTCTTTTCCCCAGGCTGCACAGACCCTGGTTACTCAGCCTTTCCTCATAAGGGAGATGTTCCAGACCCCTTATCATCCTTGTGACCCCCTGCTGGACTCTCTGCAGCAGCTCCCTGTCTTTCTTGAACCGGGGAGCCCAGAACTGCATGCAGTACTCCACGTGTCCTCACCAGGGCAGAGCAGAGGAGGAGAATCACCTCCCTTGACCTGCCAGCCACTCTCTTTATGATGCACCCCAGGATCCCACTGGCCTTCTGGGTCACAGGGGCACACACTGCCGGCTCACGTGAACGAAATACTGCTTGTTGTTAGGGCAGCTTTAACAAGAGTTGCTTTATAGTTACACAAACGGAGTATTTCTCCAAGCACAGGGCACGCTCGTCCCTCACATATAGAACTGCCGGCGGCCATCACCGCCACTCGCGGGGCGCGGCCGCGATGACCGCCACGCCTCCCTCACACCAGTCCTCCCGGCCCGGCCGCTCACGGTGTTTCTATCCCACACGCTCGTTCGCCGCCTTCCTAGTCTGTGGGCGGTGGCGGACAACTTCGACACGTTGGAGGAATCCTCCATGGTTGCCGGCTGGCAGCGCCGCTTTCCCCAAGGAGGGGTCGGCCGGAGGGCGCACCTCCGCCCTGCTCCCAACGTCGGGAGCAGCGGCCACGCTCGCGTGCGGCCGGCGTGACGCTGCGCTCCGGCAGCGCGCCGTGACGTTGAGCGGGAGGGCCCTGCAGCAGCGGAGGTAATGGCCGTGAGGGCCGCCGCGGTGCGGGTGTGCGAGCGCTCCGCTCTCGGGCGCTGCGGGGTTCCCCGAGGCCTCGTCCCTTGTGCTCTGCGCAGCGGAGTTTGCTGCGGTTCGCGTGGTGCTCTGGCGGTGAAATCCGGAGCGAAGGACCCAATTAAGCGTTTGTCGAACGATGTTTCGCGGCCATCTTAGGTTAATAGCAGGCTGGGTACAGCAGATGGCACCTGATTGCAGCAGGGGGTGTGCAGAGCTCACATACAGGCCGTGATCTTCAGTCTGTCTGCATAGATTGCTCTGAAAGTAATCCCTCCTATTTGTTTCTTATTTATGTTAGGAAAGCTACAGCAGAGACAAAGGGTGCAATAACATTGCTTGATAGAACATATTTGCAGCTTCAAAGCACAATTTTTCAATATAGTTACTGCCAGTAGCCAGTTAGCATGGATGAGCTAATTGAGATGTTTCATTTTGTGGTGTGACAGATGTGCATGGCTGTCCAGGATGTGGCTTGGCTTTCATGTTGCAGTCACTACTGCTGAAACGCACCACCCACTGCCCCATATCCACTGTTTGGTGTCTATAAATGAACATCCACTTTTGACATTATGAGCCAACAAAATAGGAGGTACTGTTTCAGAGCAGCCCTTATATACAAAATAGTTTGAGTCAGAGGGACACCAGCACCCACTCAGTTCCAACCCACTGCCATGGGCAGTGCTGCCCCCAGCCAGCTAAGGCTGCCCACAATCCCATCCAACCTGACCTTAAACACCTCCAGGAATGGGGCATGCACAGCCTCTGGGCAGCCTGTACCAGTGCCTCACAACTCTCTGACTAAAGAATTTCTTCCTTGTGATTAGTTTGGTAGGTAGAATGCATCTGAAATATACCTATACAATCAATGAATGTATAGATGTTATAGTTATGAGATGTACCAGAGAGCTTGCTACACAGTTATTACACCAAAGCAGAAAAGATAAGATGGGTACCTGTATTCTGGGCTCACTTATGAAACTTGCAAGGAGTGGATCTCCAGAAGAGATCCTTCTCCACTGGTAGTCAGCTCTTAAATGGGTCTAGGAGAGATGAAGCCAGGCTCCACCTTCCGGCAGTGTTCCTCCTGTGCTCCTCGGCTGAGTCATTGCTCACCTCAGGCGATCAATCAGAGGTTCAGGCCACGATTCAACAGTTCCCATACAATACCAAACTGAAATTATTCAAATAAAAGCGATTCTGTCCTTCCTTTTTCAGATGGCATCATCAGACTCAGTCACAACTTGTCTTTCTCCACCTGTGCATTATGTGCTTTGCAAACTTGGCTTTGAGAAAAAAGACCTCTATGATATTAATAATATTGTGTCTGAAAATGGAGAAGTGTGTTGGCAATCTATTACAGAGCACGTGCATTATCTTGAATCAGGTTGGTATTATTCTGATACGATGAGAAGATGTTTACAGCTGATGTAGAATCTCATTACAGTTCACAGTACTCAGAACTTAGTTGTAGTATTTTATTTTGGTATAACGTTAGCTTTTCTGCTGGAATATGTACATTTATTATTTACAGGGAGCTTTAAATGTTTTATCCATTTCTAATATTTGGTTATAGATGACTCCTGAGATCCATGTAATCTGTGCTACATAGATAGTTCAATTTTTGTTTCCCCATTCTTGTTTCCCATCTCCTTTTGCTTGTACGTAAGGAGTTTGCCACTCTCATGGCTCATACTTGTTTTCTTCTATGTTCTTTGTATGCCTTTTGCAGTAAATTTAAAACACCTGGGAGTCATCAGTAGGGCTACTGTTGTTTTTGTTTCCTTTTCTTCATCTTTCACTTGTACAGAAGTATTATTTGTTCTCCCTTCTGTATATAGAACAGTTTATAATTATGCTTTTTTAAGCAGAACAAAATGTTTCTATTCTGATGAACTGATTGTTCATTTGCCAAACTGCAAGCTTTTGCTAATTTGCTGAAATGGTCAAAATGGTAGATATTTCTGCCCTGGGCAATATTTTTCCATGAGTCAGGAGAAGTTTGCCACCCAAGAGAAGCAGTTATACCACTCTGTAGGGTACCACATCAATCTGCATTCTTTAAAGGGTGTAAGTGGTGCTGCTTGTTTAAGACCTCAGAGCCTGCAGTAGCTTCCAGCTTGGTTATGTGGAATTGCTGCGCTCTTTTACTAGTGGATTCTTCCACTTTCAATAAAAATTGAGCATAATTAGATGTGTTATATTAAGACATAAATAGAACTTCAATTCTGTGTTTTCTTATATTAAGTTTTGTTTTGGAGAAGGCATTTGAATCTGGTTTTACAACGCACTTTTCTGTAGTTCATTTGTCTGTTCTTTTGGACAGTAAATTGTAATTTACTGCTTGTGCTGAACTAATAGAGATAAAAATGTTTGAGCTAAATGTATATACAGACTGTTGGAGGCTTTACTTGTTATGACTTTTAAAATATAGAACCTTCAGAAAGTTTGGTTCTAACCACATCCCATTTTTCAATTCAAGATCGAAGTGTGGATTATATCAAAAGCATACGATCGCTTGGACCTGTATGTGAATCTGTTAATTTGCACTTCAAATCTCTGACCAAGGACAAATTTGTAGTTCAGTATGCAGTATGGTTCCAGTGGACAAACTACGCAGAGGTATGGAAATATCTGTTGACAGTTGTATTTTGGCACATGACCTCTTGTTGGAAGTTTTTCCATAAGAACACACAAAAGAGATCAACAATCCAAAATGTGTTTCTAATTGTCCTTCTCTTATATAGTCACTTCTAATTTTCCTGACTCAGTAATTAGATATATATATTTATATATACATATAGGGTCTGTTCTAACCAAAGATAGTAGTATCTTCTTTTTCTGTAAGACCTACTGGTCTGTGCTTAATATCAAATATTATTATGCAAAGTCACTGATAGTTTTTTTTAGATGTATTGTACTAAATAAGTTTTGACTGAAAATACAGGAGGCGTGGACAGTAACCCTTCAATCATCCAGTTTGACCACCTTGGCGTGGTTTTATTTCTGTATTTGCATAGTGACTATCACATATGAATATTTAGATCATATTTTTTGTGTGATTTTGATTTCTCCTTCTGAATATGTAATTCAACACTCTTCTTCTCTCCAACCCCCCTTCCCAAATCACACAGTTATTTCTTGAAGTGTTTGATGTTCTACAATATGCCCAATCTACAGAAGTTGCTCTTGGGTTAATGAAACTAACATCGTGCTTGGAGAGAGCTTTGGGTGATGTAAGTGCCACTATGAAGATTCAATTGCAGGTTTGGTTTTATAAGATGAGAATAAGTTCTTAGATTTAATTGCACAAAAGGGAGATTATCCTGTAGTGTGATGGTATGTGGTAGCCTGGCCACATCTTCAGTGATAGTACTGTGTGTTATGTGAGCACAAATGTTTGAAGACAAGTGTTGGAATTGATTAACTGGTCTCAGTTCCTTTCCTCCTTTTTTTCCCACACTCTCATTGTTATTTTTCAACTGGATCGATTCCGTTTTTACTCCATAATCATAAAGGTGCCACCACTGCTAAGGTTGGCATGCAGGCTAGGGAGAAGGGAACACCTGTTGTTTTTTTGTTCTTGGGGAAATCACTTCCTTCCTACCTCTCCCCACCTTGCTTTCTTGTCAGAGTATGTTGCCCATAGATGAGACAGAGTAACTGGTTGTTGAGTCTCTATGAGGAAAGGGCAGAAGACAAAAGGTTCACATCTAGAAATACAGTTTTTTCCAAGTCTGAAGGGATGATGAATTTTTGAAGTAATTAAAAATTCCCTTAATTACATGGTGTTGTGCTCGCTTTCTTGCTTTTTTCAATTTTAATTTTTTTTTCTTGGAGCAGCGGAGAGAGAAGAATGTGCCTGTAGATACTGCGAATATCATAACCAGGGGAACATCAAATAGGATATACACTCTTCTCTGATGCAGGCCATATTTAATTTGTAGTGAAACTTTAGAATTGAAAGACTTTTCAGTTGGTGGGTTATGTTTGATTAGTGATTTTACAACAATGAAAACACTTATTGGGTGAAATTAATCAAGGTCTATGCTTGAAATACAAAGAAATATATTGAATTATTTATGTTATAATCACTTCTACTTATTTTTTTTTTTTTCAATAGGTACATTTACTGATTGGTAAAGATTGTCCCTTCCTTCTAAGAGATTTGCTTGCTTCTGAGCAGCTTGCAGTTGTTTTTGGACAAGTTGTAGTAAGTGCACAGTTCTGAAGTAAATAACAAATTTATTTTTTTTTTTGGCCTGGCTTCCAGTCATAGTCTTTGCCTGTGCTAAGGAAAAGTTTCAAATTCTGTAATACGTTGGGAAGACTTCCATTCCATTACATACATGTGAATATTATAATTGTAGGCACTGGAATGGGCTGCCCAGGGAAGTGGTGGAGTCACTGACCCTGGAGGTGTTCAAGGAACATTTGGATGTTGTGTTGAGGGACTTGGTTTAGTGAGAACTGTTGGTGATAGGTGGATGGTTGGACTGGATGATCTTGAAGATCTTTTCCAACCTTGGTGATTCTGTAACTTGAAATAATTTTAAAGGGTAGCCCATAATTTTTTTTTTAAATTGCTTTTCTATGTGAAAAAAACCACATACTTAAAATGTCCCATATCTGGCAAGGAGGTAAGCAAGTCACAGTGTTGTCTGCCTCTTTTTGAGTTATGCAACTTGAGAACATATGTCTTGCAGTGGCAGTTTACTTGTAAGATAATTTCCCTTTCATCACCACTGTAGTAAAACACTTTATAATATTGACCACAATGCAATTCATGTGAATATAGGAAACTAGTTTGTCTATTGCCATTTGCAAATAATAATAAAAAATTCTGAAGACACTTACCTTCTTGTGTAAGCAGAAGAGATGGACCCTTTTATACTGTTCTATAAATACAATTATTATTTTCTTTAAGGACTGTATTATCAATGGATATCAAGATGTTACAATCACAAAATACACAAGAGAGTTAGGCAAAGTAGACTATGATAACAAGAGAGAATAAATGGAAGGCTTACCCTTATGCTGGGCTCACCACAAAACACCAGAAGGAGGGATCTCCAGACAAGATCCTTCCCTACTGGTAGCCAGCTCTTAAATAGGTCTAGGAGGCACTTGCCTAGAAGGTCAGTTGCCTTCACCTGTGCTCCTCTGGCTGACTCATGGCTCGCCTCAAGTGATCAATCAGAGGTTCAGCCCGTGACTCAGTAGTTCCCATACAAGGACAAATTATTGGATGTGTAGTGTTAGCCAATCTAGTAGTTTTGTAAGGATTATGCCTTGAGCTGTAGTTCCATGTGGAGTAGATTAATTCTTACTATTAAAAAGTTTCCTTTTTCCCAATGGAATACTGGGAATACAACTTTGAATGCAGATTCTTCTTTTTTATGTTAATTCATACTAAATTATTGTGGATTTATAGTATGATAAGTAAAAGCTCAACTTGAATTAATTTGTTTCCCTGTCATAACTGTTTGACATGTTTAGCAGTTTTGTTCTTTTTGTATTGTATTCTATAGTGTGTATGAGTAAGTTAAGATTTCCTTTCAGAGAGTAGTGGGAATTCCAAATAATGAGTTGCAGTTACTATGACAAGCTGTGACCAGTTGTCTTGACAGTAGATATTATAGTTTCTCGATAATTTCTTGAATTTCTTGTCAGGGCAAGACACAAAGTAATAAATAATAAATTTCTTCATGTAGTAATCACTTTGTTTATTAATTAGATGGATGTACTCAGGATATTCATTGGATCACCATATGGTCTGAATCTTCGTAATGTTTTGTGGCATGGGTTTGCATCCCCACATGAAATTCCTGCAAAGTAAGTTGTTAAAAAAAAAGTCTTATTTTCTCATCCAGTCAGGCTAACAGTGCTTGAGAATTGATTAATAAAACTTGCTACTCTTACAAAAAGAAAAAAAATAAAAATAAAAAAAACCATTCTCTAAGGCTTTTGGCAGAATCCTGACAGTTTTCTCTATTTTGTCCTGCTGCTGCTACCACTTCTTTTGGAACTAGATTTCCATAGAGTACTTCAGCCATTATGAAACCAATCAGCTTTAGAAACAGTGTGTCTTTTCTGTCAGGAAAAATGAAAAAATGTAAGGTCTGGGCAGTCAGGAATAAATCAAAACAAAAGGCAGAAGAATAGGAAAGGAAGAGGAGCAGCAGCAGCCAAGGAGAATACATTGGTGTTTTTTTTGTTGTTGTTTTTTTTTTTCTTCTAATTCCACATTGTTTTATCATGCTTGTAAAACGCAATTAATCATTTAGCTCCTTTACCCAAAAGGGGTGGGTGAAATACGGACTGAATCTTGTTTGAAAGAGCAAAAGAAACCTTTGTCCCTAACCCAGAAATGTGGATTATTTGTAAAAGATTTTGTTGTATTAGCTTTTCTAATATGTTTTAATATTCTCCCTAGATATTGTGCTATGCTGCTTTTTTTAACTGCAGGATTGGGTCAGTTGTTGCAGACATATCTTCTGAAAACTAAATATGTTTTAGTACATCGACCTTATGTGACCTTCATTAGATTAGAGGATCTTGATGCATTTCCAGGCAAGTATTTAACCTTTAGTCATTACTTATTACTATGTTCTTTATTGTTTCATTGTCTAGAAGTGCTATTGAAAGTAATGTGTTTTCCAGTTAGATGACTGAATCTTTTAGGTAAGATACATATATAATATTTTCTTTAGGTGAATCAGTTGTGCTTGTAGACACCGTAGACAACTTTTTAATATATAGACTGTTGTACTGATTAACAAAACAAAAAATACTGAATTCTAAAATAGATGTAACATGCTGAAATGTGTTAATAGTGCAGCTTATGAAAGACTTCAGCTATATGTTTCAATGTTTTGATGATGAGAACTCACTTCCTTTAGTAGTCAGCTAGTTTTGGTTGTTTTTTTTTTTTGTTTGTTTGTTTGTTTTGTTTTTGTTTTGTTTTTTTCAAAAATCTTTAACTCTTTCCAGAATCAGTGGATTCTAGCAGCAAGGGTCCCGTCAGGAGTACTTTGCATCTTGCAGCAAAGGTTGTGGTGAAAGAGATCATGGTTACATATCTTCAGTATCCTGATACTTACCTCAGGAAAAGTTCTGTATATCAACAGTTGAAAATTTCCAACATCTCTGCATCCTTCCCCTATTGGAGGGAGGCCCCAGGCTTGGACACAGTACTCCAGATGGAACCTCACAAGGGCACAGTAGAGGAGGGCTATCACCTCCCTTTCCCTGCTGGCCACCTCTCTTGTGATGCAGCCCAGAACATAGTTGGCCCTCCAGGCTGCAAGAGCACACTGCTGGCTCATATCCAGCTTAAGTGTCAGTACAGAAAATTTGATAACATAGGAACAATGTCACACTGATTCTATTAATGTAGACTATACTTTTCAAAAGTATTTGAAGCTGGTGGAGAACAGCTGAACAGAAACTGGAACAATTACTACATAGTCTCAGGAAAAAGCACCCATGACTTTTTAACTGTGCTTACTGTGTCGTTTTACATTATTAATAGAAATGCAATCTTATAAACTCAATTTCTGATCTTAAATCTATCACCATTACAGTTGTATTGGAAATGCATTGAATAGCTTATGCTGAAGTAATCTTTGCAATGAAATATAAAGAATTAGAAAACCGTAGATTGTATGTAATTTATCAATGCTATTTTGCTAACTTGCAGATCTTAATCATGAAACACTTCGTGTAGCGGAAGAGCTACTGCAAGTGTCTAACTTTGTGCTAAGAACAATGTTACCATTTTGGATGGCTGCTTTAACAGCTTTCAAGCAAAGTAGGTAATCATTGACATTTTTTTTCCTCCTGTTTTTCATCTTCTTCTACATTTTTATTTGAAGGCATTCATGATTCATAGAAAATTAGCCAGCAGCATTTGTAGATTCCAGAAGTTTTTGTTGAATCTGCAGAAGATGTAGCTGAGGAGAAGTGCTTTACAAAGCAAATGGGAACAGCTCTTCATGTATTAGAGTGCTTGGGTTGTTTGTTTGTTTTAATAAGTATTTTTCGTCTTCTTTGTCCATTCATGTTTTTGTAAGTTAGTGTCATCCCTGAGCTGATTTGAATTAGGGGGTCAGCTTTTGTTGGGTGCATAAAGTCATTTAGTTTTCATATGCTATCATTAACAAGAAATTTTGCTCTGGGTTCTTTGACCTGGATCTCAGATTTCATTTGGATTGTATTTATAAGTGAGGGAGAAGAAATTGTTTCTCTGTTATTTTTTCAGGTATGCTGACTGTGTGATTCTCTTACTTCCTCAGCTGGAAGCTGGACTTAGATTGCTCTTCACTACAACTAATAACTGTCCTAATAGATTGCTAACAGCTGAGGTAAATTTCTGTCTAAAATCAGTTGGTGCTAGCAATATTTGCAGAGTAGTTATTGTGGTAGCACAGTGTCTAAATTTAGCTTTTCCTCTCTCAAAATCTGAGAATTAGTAGAGCGTAATTTACATTTTTGTAGTACATTTTAATGATTATTTTTTTTCTTTTTAACTAAAAAATAAGGAAAAAAGATGCCTGCCAGTAAAAGTGGTCTGAAAAAGTACTTCAAGGTTAGTGTTCTAGAATGGTATTTGAGGGAGGAAAGTTGATCACATTCCATTTATTTGGAGAAAAAAAAAAAAAGTAAAAAAATCAAATACACTCTTTTTTATTTTTTAAGGGCTTATTTGCTATTCATGCACCTCTAGTATCTCAAGTATACTGAACTTAGATTTATTCACTCACATGTCTATATAATTGTTTTCTATTAATAATCAAATAATGTTTTCTATTCCAGTCTTCTGCTTTCTACACCACTTTTGATGAGGTATTTCTGATTTTATTTTTTAAATTCATAGCAGAGTCAGCATTTAAACTTTTACATGTTTCTCATTAGTAGGGATCAGAACATACTTACTAGTTGAGTTGGATAAGGCACTATTTCTAAATTTTTCCGAGTAGAAGATGATGGGCAGTAAATATACTTTAAATTTGGAATCCTTCAGAACATAACAAATTCATACAAGTTATAATGAACAGAACTTAATTTCATAGAATCATAGAATGGCTTGGGTTGGAAGGGACCTCAAGGTTCATCAAGCTCCAACTTCCCTTTTGCAGGCAGAGTCACCAACCTCCATATGTAATACTAGACCAGGCTGCCCAGGGCCCCATCCAACCTGGCCTTGAACACCTCCAGGAACAGGGCATCCACAACTTCTCTGGGCAAATTCTTTTAAGTGTTTTTATTTTATTTATATGTTTTTATTTTATACTTCTTCATCTTAAAGAAACAATTATTTCTGGTAGACTTAGTTATTCAAAATAAATACAAATAAACCTTGCAAGCAGAAGTCCTACGGCTATTATTGAATTGTCACAGTCTGTCAGTAACAAATAGGCACCTTGACTCTGAAGCAGCTCTGAAATAATTGCTTTAATATTAGAAAATCTCATTACTTAAGTGTTTTTCCTTTGATTTTTTTTTTACTTTCAATAAAAGCTTTCTCTTCAAATGACTTTTCCTAGATGCTAACAAAGCATTTGGATAATGAAGAAATCAATCAGCTTCCTTCTGTTCTTGAAGAACCTGCTATGGCAAGTGTTTTGAACATTCTTTTTGTTGTTGTTATTTTGCGTTTTTCATTTATTTGTTTTTTTTTGGTTTGTTTTTTTTTTTTGGTTGGTTGGTTTGTTTTTGTTTTCCTAAATTTAGCAGTGTATTTATGATTGTGTATTTATTTGTCATTTGTTGCCTGTCTCCCGAAGCCTAGTATCAGAAACTTGTTGCTGTTTCATTGTGAAGGATACAAAGTAGTACCTGACATGTTACATTTGGTTAGAATCTAAATGTCTTTCTGTCTGAAATGTTCAGGTCTATGAGTTGTCTGTGGTAACTTCTGAAGATTAGCTGAAGGGAGTAGAAGAAAAACAGATGCCTCATATGAGGAAAGCTAAACTGTTTTTCAGTTTCTTCTGGGGCATATCCTGTACTAGGTAGGCAGATCATACAACAGTATAGCTGCAAGCTTGCCAGAGCACACCCTACATATTGCCACCCAAGACTGTGAACATGAAAAATAGAGGTATTGAATTTACAGGTCTCTTGAGGCTGTAAGAAAGATATAAGTTCATTGCACTGGGAGTCAGAGGCAGCAAGGTGGTGGAGGACTTGCGACATAAAATCAGAGAAAATCTGTTGTTACCCTTTATGGAATAGTTTGTGTGTCAGTTTCAAGTTTCCTGAGAAGCTAACACAGTGGACTAACTGCCCTTTTATTTTTTTATGAGCATAGTTGCATTGTTTTCTATGCCTAAAGGGACCTTTTCTTATGGATACAAATGCATTTTTACCTTTTAGAAGATACTCTGTATGCTTACCTCTATTGGTGTATATCTCCACAGGAATTTCTTTGGGACTTCTTGAACCACCAGGAGGGTCCACGCATAAGAGACCATTTAAGCCATGGAGAGATCAATCTAAAAGCATTTCCCAGAGAAATAGCCAATCAGTTGGTGGCGTTTGCAATTACATTACTTTGCAGGTTCTCAGATGAAGACACAGTTGCTTTTAAGGTAGGGTTCAATATTATGCTTTCAGAAGAGTCAGCAGTTGGATGACAGATGCGATTTATAGTGTCTTATGACTACATCTTTCTTGACAGCAGCTTTCCATTGAAATGAAATATTCCTCTAAGTGAAAATCTGTGCAAGCATGTTTTCTAGGATTGCAGTGAAATAAGTGCAGAAAGTTTTCCAAATGTTTATCCTTTCTTACTGTATCTTAATCTGTTTGCTTAATCAATCCTTCTTCAGGTAGTTAGTCCATTTTATATAGAACAACCGTAGCTTACCCAGAGAGATATGTAATGTTTGAGAATCTCTTTCTCTCTGACATGCTATTAGTAATGGAAGTAGTTTAGAAATGGAGATGTGATTTGTTAACTCTCCTTACTGCGTACACTTTTTGTCTAGCAGTACATGTTTTGTAATGTTAACTACTATTATATTTACTCCCTCAAATTTCCTGTTCATATTTGCCATTACTTTCAATCTGGTAAAGCAACCTTTGAGATAAATCTTCTATTTATTCGTTAGAGCTCTTTCAGTTTCTAAAGATGATTTTCATGCTGCTGCATTGAGAAAGTACATAATTAGTTATCTCTCAGCTACTGCCAGCTTTTGTACATGGAAAATGTCAGAGAAATTAAGCTTTAAACTGATGATTGCTGCATTAGTCTCTCAGAAATTTGGAAGTCTTTGACTTCAGTACTGTAGGTGGCTTGAATACAGATAAGCATAAGTCTAGGTCTGCTCACAATTGGGACAGTTTAAAGAAACTTGTATTTTGTAATCAGGAACACTTAATCATAAAGCCACTGATGAACTGTGCAAGTTGCTACCGCTCTCGATTTCATCCAATTTCCAGACTTAAGAAACAGGTAAGTCCTTGCAACTGAAAGCATTTTAGTCCTTAAAATTGTGAATCTTTAAAAAGTAGTCTTAGTTGCTGTCTTCAAACTTTGGTGGTCCTAAAAAGTTAGAATTTTACATAACTCTTTTTTTTTTTTCCTAATGAATTTTCAGGCTTTGAGAAGTAACTAAGCACATGGCTGGACATACAGCATGTACTGTTCCTGGTCAAATCACTGTATAGCTTTATTTTTACCTGAACGGTTGCTGCTTTATGGATTTCTTAATCTTCCTGTCCCTGACAAGGATTAAGTACTGTATAAATCTTGGATTGGGCTACCACAACTAACATTTTTGTTATATGAAAGCCAATTACTTAAAGTTTTCTTGGTGTAGAAAAGGTTGCTTTTTAGTGCCACAGTATTTCTCAGCCAATTAGTTCATGAACTGCTTGAAGATGTTCTTTATTGATTTGGGTTTGCAGTAAACAATACTCATTTTAGACAGCTTTTGAATTATATCTTACAAAGGCTTTTTTTTTTTTTTTTTAATATCAAAGGAAGGGAAGAAAGAGTAGTAAAGTGGTTTCTTCAGGTGATATTTTAGCATGGAAGGATTTTTGCCCTAACATAGACCTTAATAATTTTAATAATTTGTGCTGGCTTACAAATTATAACTGCTAAACAACTAATTTACCGTGTGTTTCTGTCTGTTTTTTTGTGTGGTTTGTTTTTTTTTTAGCTAAAATTGCTACTGAGAAAAATAAAATATATTGTCCTGTATGTTCTCCTGTTTGTCTAAGGCTGTACTTTGCATAAAGTTTTTTCATAACACATTCATGATTTTTAGGTGCTAGAATGTATGAAGAGCATTCACTTGTGGCATGAATTACCAACAGTGACTGAGGAACAAATTCAAACACTTAAAGGGTATGTGTATGCTGTTTTAGAAAAGATACTTCTCAAAAACATATGAACAACAGGGTTTGAGATTAAAAGTCTCATCAGATTCCTTACTAGTAAGATTTTAGACACCAAAGGGGTTGTGGGAAGACTCCTTCATTTTCTTTTTAAGTTAATCTGTGTTGTATGCATCTGTAGCCAAAAGATACTGGAAAAACTGCAAACACTGCTATCTGGAAGAGAACGTTGGAGCCCTTTGAAACCAACACAAAACTGAGTAGCTGTTCTATTTGTGAAGAGATATTGAAGGAGCTCTTAAGAAATTACGCTAGATAATTACGCTAGATGTTGAGCCCATCACAACAAAAACAAAAAGATGGGTCACTAGATATAAAACAGAAAATAATTGCTTGTTCTGGAACAAGAAAGTAGTAGCTGAATTAATGGCAGATTTTAAATGAGATATTAGATAGATGAAAGAGTACAACATTCTTTTGTGATTTAAAAATGAAAAAGTCTGTTTTATTATTATCTCTGGGAGAAATTGCGCTGATGTAGAGCTAAGAGATGAAAATACAATGTGTCAGGCATATACCAAGTATGCTTCAGGATTTTAATGAATAAGTGGAGAAATAAAGCGATTAAGAAGACAGAACAGAAAAGACTGTTTTTAATTGAAGAAAGAAAGTCATAAGATGGAGGGAAAACTAAAATAGCAGAAAGTGAGAGTGGATATCAGATACACTGCTGTCCAAAATATCTGCATTTTGATCTGTGCAACCTAGGAAATAAGTACTGCGTAGTGTTGTCATCTCAAATTGTACTTCTTTGTTTTATTTTTTGAGGTTGGAAGGAAATACTGAAGCTAGTATGTTAGTTTTAAAGGTGGCTGAAATTCTCTCTCAGTTGCAGCAGTATTTGCCCTGTAACTTCTATAATTCAGATGACCCAATGAGTACTGTTGCAACAGAGAGGTAAGTTTGATCTTTTCTTGGTTTCTGCTGTCAGCTTGTACATGCAGATCACCACTCAAGAACACTCAAACCAAAGTTATTCATTTCTCCATCTTCAGTAGCAAAATTCTGAAATAGAAAATTCCTTGTTATACTTGTGATCAGATTTTAGAGGTACGTTGGTAGTTCCAGATATAATCGATGTGGAGTGTGGATGATCAAAACAACTTGTCTTTTACTTGATACTCTGGTGGCAATCTCAAGAAACTTGTGAATCAATTGACATGTTGGAACGAAACACCTAATCAAATGTAAGAGATGTGGGCAAGATAGTGCAAAGAGGGTGGTACACATTGCTTTATTCATATAAATTGCATGCCTTCTGTTTACTACCGCTCAGTTTATAAGAGCTGTATGCTTTCTACGTACTGCCCATCAGTCTGCATTTGTTCTCATTTATTAAAAAGAAGCCTGATTAGTAAATTGTTACATGGTTTTAAGATTTTTCTGCTTTTATCACTTTTAGTCATCAATGTTTTGCTGTCTCAGATAATTTTGGCATGAGGGAGATTAAGAAATGCTTCTGTAAGAGCAGAGTGCTTAAAGTGCCCTTTGACGCATTGTGTTTGCAGATTAGAAAATGACAGAAGAAAGGTATTTTGTTGCTTTAACAACTTATTATCCAGTGTTCAGTTGATTAAAACATTGGCCTCACCGCCAGTGCTTTAAGAGATGTTAAATCTGCTACTTGTTCTGCCCGGAAGACCGTACGCTGCTGTGGCTATTAACTAATACCATTTGTCTGATTAGGTTTTATTCTGGTGGATGCTAATTCATTGTGAATTGAAATATTGTGGGAGGCCTAAACCACAGTGCTCTGATTTGATGTGCTTAATGTATCGTTTTGGCTAAGCATTTTTGTTTATTGTGGTTGTATTTCTGTAATTTGAAATGGGAAACATATTCATCACCAGTAGGTTTTAAATTATGTTATGTAAAGTGATAGAAAACACAGTCACTGCTTCTACAGAGATCCATACTTCTTCTGTCAGAGTAGTCAGTTTTTAGGTTTTTTTAACTTAAAACGTTAACTACAATAAAACAAATATCAAACTACAGCTGATATGAAATATATCTCATGTTAAATCCAGCTGGCAAAAGGTGGAAACTAACAGTTACTTTCTATTTTGAAGGCTGTTGCTAGAACTTTGTGCTAGGCACGTTAGCACACTCTATTCTCCAAGACCTGTTCTGGAAGTGTTAGTGGTACTCCGTAAAATATGCACACAGTGCCATCAAGTGTCTGAACAAGTTATTGCCAGCATTAAGTTGAGATACCAACAGTGGACAGAAAAGACTCTACGTTCTCGCCAGAGGCATAACTATCTACGAATGTTGAACAGGTTGGCTGATGTTTTCTCTCTCTACTTTGTGGCTGCGTTTATGAGAAAGTTGCATGCTGCTGTTGCTAGTTTTCAGTGTTTTGTCACACAAGTTTTAAATACACAGTGTTCATGTATTCTCATTGATCATTTCAGAGTTAAGTGTCAACCCAGTGAAATAGCAGAAAATCTCAATTTGGGGAACAGTTCAATGGATGGTTTTATCATTACTACACTACTTTCCTTAAGCTTTAAAATGAAAGTGTCGCTTAGGACTATGTTTTTAATTTCTCAATTTTCCTGCTTAAGCATAAAAAATGGCATTTGAGTTTTACCTGAGTACAGAATGTAAAACTGGTTTCAGGACTCAACCTTCTCCAGTTCTGCTGCTTTTTATCATTATACCTGAATCAGTATCTTTTAGATAGATTTGGAGAGATTTTTTTAGGATTACATTAATTCTGTTCCCATTCACAAGTGTTTTTAAAGGATTTATGAATTTACTTCAAAAAAACTGGAAAATATTTTTTTTTTTACTTATTTTCCTCAAAATATTAAACCACGTTATTTAAAAAACATAGCTTAAATGGACAATGAATATTCGCAACTCAGTTGATCTCCATTTTATTATCTTGGGTTAAGAGGTGCTGGTGAGTTTTCCTCTGAAGTCTTAGTTAAATTTGTTGTTTTTTTTTCCTGTTTTGAGATTTCACAGTTTACTGTATTGTTTATAATTTAGGTATTTCATTTACTCTTTGCTGATGGACTTCTTGTGTTCTTTCTCACTATCAAATACTCAAATATTTAGCATGGGTCTAGAAATCTGAGAATTTTTTTTTTTTTTGTATTAGTGACGTCAGATTAATTTGGGTTTATTGTAATTCATTTATTTTACTCTTGTCTCTTCTAGCATTAAGTTTTTATCTCCGGTGTTACGGCTCATCTTAGTGTTGATTACTCTGGAACTTGTTAATGTCCACTTGGTCTGTAAGAAGAATCCTTCTGATTATCATCAGTATCTAAAGTAAGTATATAAGGTGATGTAGAAATAGAAAGTTTCATACATTCTTCATAACCAATTGAATAGATTTGATCTGTAATATGCATCCTATGGAGACAAAAAAGTAAAAAAAAGAAAAAGGAGAAAAGAAACAGCATGCCTCTTAGTGCATTATCATCCTTTCTGTAATTATAGTCATCAGTTCTATCTCATACAATGTTAGCTAAGGACTAAAATAACTTTGAAAATGTATGGTCCAATTATTCACATTTTTTACTGATTAGACTCCTCCTTAGCATAAACAGAAAATGATCTCACACCCAAAAAATGTTAATGCATAAAAGCTGTATTTAATATTTAAGTGATTTTACTCCTTGTGTGTCAGTTAACAACAAGTTGCATTGTGAAACATTTGACTGAGAAAGGAAAGAAAACAGTATGTGGAAAATTGTATTACACATTATATCATTGCATTCTTTCTATGTCAGTATTTAATTGCAGTTCTGAAAATCATTACTTCTTGCTGTTGGAATGAAGGAGTGGTTATTTTCCAAAAGTAGAATGAACTTTAATGTGTTGGTCATCCTCAGGGAAATTTGGAAGTTTGGAGAAAGTAGCAACTTCAAGTCAGGCATTGAGGTCCTTTTCTCCTTTAATGTCCTTTTAATGAGCTTTACTTCTCTTTTTATTTCTTATAGGTTTTTGAAGTCTGTCTTGCAGTATGCTGAGAACTTGGTGACATACACAAGCCTTGAGAAAAACAAGTGGGATGAAACCATACAGCTAACAAATAAGGCTTTATTAAAAATAAGGAAATTCAGTGATGGAAAGCTGACATTGATACAGTCAGCTACATAAATACTTTTAATGTTATTTGGACGTTGTTATATCTTAAATGCTTTGGAGTCCTCATGCTTGTCAAGTCTAAGATTTAAAAGCAAACTTCATCATTGTAAAATTTTGGATGCAAAAGTCATTATTTCTATTATAAGGCTGTTGACAGCAGAGTTAAGATCAGGCTTCTGAGGAATGGGCTGTTCATCAAATTCACTGAAAAAGATTGAATGTGAACCAGGTCAGGATGGTGCATGTTCTACTTCAAGTATATAATGTATTTTGTAGATTGGTTTTAAAAAAAAAAAAAGATTTTTATTACACTGTAAGTATCTAAGAATATGAATAAATACTCTGAAAATTTTTAAATGCCAGAAGATTTTTTTATTTTGCTGAAATACACTAGAAATGGTACCAAATATTGTGATCAACATATTAAGACACAATAAATAGCACAATATTTAGCATTAAGTAGTATTCCTTGATAGTGTGATTGTTTTTATTAGTTCAAAACAGACTCAGATCATGCACAATGTTTATTTTGTTTAATAGCGTCTACTCGCTCCCAATACAGATCTAGTTAATGAATTAATTTCATATAGGTTAAATATGAATACTAACATACATACTCATAGGCACACACTTATTGTGGTACAAAAAATTGTCCTCTTGTTGGACACAAGATTCTTTAGGTTTTTGTTTTTTTTCCAAAATCTGTTCTTGCCCCTTTCTAATCCTCAAGGAATAGAGTTCCAAAGAAATGCATCAATTTAAGAACAGATTCATAGGAGACCTCCTGTCTCTATTTCTTTCTGGTATGGAGTGTAAGACCAGAGGATAATATCCAGAGATTGTTTGGATATGCAAAGGATTAGAGATTCAAATCACATTTCAGTAAGATTCTTTGCAATGTTTCTTGACATTCTCGTAAGGAGAAAATTATTAGTTTATTTGGTATGGAGGGCAGATCTACACTGAGATCATATTGCTTCCTTTATGCTACCCTCGCACCATACTGTTATTGTTTGTTTAAATTTAATTTTATCAGTTTCCATGTTTTTTTGTCACTATAGAACTAAATCATATGGAGAAGTGAGAACTAGAGAAAAATAGAATTAAAGCTAGGCATAGTTAATCCAATGCAGTCTTTGAGCCCCAGTCTGGAATTTCAGCTTTTTTTTTTTTTCAGCTGTAATGGAAGGTCTAATTACGTTTTTGAAGGCGCCTTTTCTATCCATTGACTTTACCTGCACTTCTGACACTTGCTTTGTTCATAAGTATTACATGACAAAAATTTACTAAATCTTTATGTATTTGCTATAGGAAAGAGATTAATAATTTAAAACTCACTGCATTTAAAAAGTACGTGAATAGATAACAAACTTTCATAGAATCACCAAGTTTGGAAAAGTCCTCTAAGATCATCCAGTTCAATCATCTGCCTATCACCAATGTTTCCCACTAACCCATGTCCCTCAGTACAACATTTAAATGTTTCTTGAACACCTCCAGGGTTGGTGACTCCACTACTTCCTTGGGCAGCCCATTCCAGCACTGGACCACTTTCTCGGAGAAGTATTTTCTAATGTCCAACCTGAATCTCCCCTTCTCCTTGTTGAAAGTATGTTTGTGCACAGAAAAGCACCTTATAGACCATAGATGAATATTTTCAATGTGACTTTTTCTTCCCGTATTTGAACTTTGCTAAAGTGATCTTGCATGCTTTTCTTTTCCTCTGCATTTACTGAGGAAAGAGTACGCTGACAGTTTCTCCTTTAGTAATTAATGCCATAGTTGTGATTTGATGTTTTAAATCTATGGTAACAAATGTGATGGACATCTAGCAGTTTTGTCAAAGATGTTTCTCCTACCTCTGAAGTTCTCTGATGGGATTGCTGCTACAGCCTATTGATGTCCAAATTTGGAACAGGCTGAGGCAATCCAATTAATTCTGACTTGATGCTATTATAATCTTAGACAGTTTCAATAGAGCTACATACTGGGCTTATGGTGTCTTCCTGCTGTTACAAGACTTACAGAGTTGCAGAATAATTGTATATTCTCTGTGTAAGTATATATATGCACGTTGAGGAAGAAATTGCAAGGGACGTGGTATAGTTGATTGTTTTTGTTGTTTATCAGTTACCTGAAATTACTTCTCTACTCCAGTTGTATATCTTTGCCATCTGCTTGGAGTTACTTGGATTTCAAGATACTATCTGTCTTGACTCTGAATCTTCTGTTTTACTGAGTGCAAAAGAGGTTTGGAATAACCAAAGACATAGCAGATGTGTGCAGAAGCTGACAAAACATGTTTAAATGCAAGTGTTCTGTTGTTGTTGTTGTCCAAACTGAATTCATAAATGAACTGTCCAAAACTTCATCTTTTCCTGTAAGGCTCTTAATTCGGATTGGAATAGGTACAATTTTCAAATATGAGTAGGGATCCTACGCTTCTTGAGTTAAAGCTAGTGAAAATTAATGAGTTTGGAAGACCTCCAACAACATTATAGGAATGTTTTTGCTCATATACCTAAAAGCTTTAAGAAAAACTGCTCTCTGAAGCAAATGTCTTGCAGTTGTGTGAATATTTGTGGGTTGTGATACATTATAATGATCATGATGATGAACTAGTAGCTTATAGAACTGGGCAGTTAGAAACACAACGAAACATCAGTTATGGAGGAGTCCATGTGTGGAAACAAAATGTGTTTTTTCTCTCTCATTCTCTAGTCATTGTTCTCCACTGTGATGAAAGGAGGCTTTAGAATCGGCACCGTGTGTTCTTATAGAAATGTAACTCAGAAGATCGAAGATTTTAAAAACAATTTTAGGGTTGTCATTTCTACTGTATGATACGGGAGCAGAGCAACAAATTTGGTTTACTTTACCTTCTAATGCTTCCATCAAACAGTCTTTAAAGCTAACGCATGGTGGCGGTGTTGGGTAACTCAAAATTGCACCACTGCCTGACGTTCACTTACCTCTTCGTGTTCTTATCTGTATATTCTTATCTAATATCTGTAAAGAAATAGATTTTTCTTCTAATAACATCAGCTTTGTTACTCTTTATGCGTTTCCTTCGTTGTGGCTATTGCTTCTGGTGAAGGTTATTTTTGTTTTTTTTCTGTCTTCATTTGTTTCAGTTCACTTATGGAGAAATTAAACATCCCTAAAAAGTATTCTGCAAATTGCTCTCCAGTAATTAGGTAGATGTTCATCACTCATCGTGTTGTTTTGAGGACTTTTCACATTTGCCAGAACTTCATTGTGCCTCCTTTTCCTCAAGGAGTTTCAGAGAATGAGTTAATAAAGATAATTTAATAAATTGTTTCTTACAAAACATGAGATTGTATTCCTAAAAGATTCCAGATCATCCTTTGTTAATTGCTGTGGTGTCATGGAAAAAAAATCTTATTTCAGGAGCAAAATGTATCTTTTGTACAAGATGTATAATTGTCAAGGAATGTGTTTATTGAGAGAATTGCTCTGAGGACTTAGCCTTATTGCCATGGTAATGATTTTTCAAACTGTTAAAACTGAAGTGTGCAATTCGTATGTCATACTGTGAAAAAGATACAGTAGAGCATTGCTTGTTGGGTGGCCTTTGCAATCCATGTCCACAGTAGCACTTTGCAGAGAGATTACAGTTAAAAAAGATTTTCATTCGCATGTAGAAATTTTTTTTCTATGCTGTGAAATCTTATGTAGAAATGTTGGAACGGCCCCAACAAAGCTTGTTTCTGCCTTATAGTACATTAATGCATCTGGTCCTTGTAGCGCTTATCACCTTTTTTTCATAAATTAGTCTGCAGATGCTGAGCAGATTCCTGGCATAAGCTGTTCTTGTCCCCCATCTACTTCAGTGCAGAGTTTTTATTCCTCTCAGGATTTGTCTCATGTTCTTTGGGTTTCCCTTGAAATGAATTGGCTCCTACCTAACTCGCGTATTTTGAGGGGACAGAAAGTAGGAGTTGTGCATTTCAGATAAAACTGCTTTATAGAGAAACATAATTGACTGAGTGGTTTACTTCACAAGAAAGTGGGGATCATATAGAGGACTTCATGGCTATATACTAAACTTATTTTTTAATGTTTGTGTTTGAGAAAGAGCTTCACTGTAGAGAAGAAATCAGTTTTCTTTTTGAGGCTTTTCAGGGACAGTGCTTTAACTTGAATTACTTGATTCTTGCCTTTTCTAAATTTTTAAGGATAAATGAGTATCTGTTGCTTAAGAAATCTTATAAGTCATGTAGACTTTTCAGATAGAAACTGACTGAAAGGAGAATACCTGTTGTTTGCCTTCCCTGGTCCCCAGACAAAAGGATGTAAATATGGGTAATGAATGCTGTGGGAGATCAAACTGGCATTTTTTTCTGAAGGTGAGAATCTAAGACAACGTATACAATTAAAACCAACTGTCTTGCCTACCAAAAGGAGTCCATGCCTTCTGGCATTCTTCACTGAATGCCTCCTCTGTTCCCCTCCCATGTATATGCATCTCAGAGTTTCTCTTCCAAAAAAAAAAAAAAAAAAAAAAAAAAGAGAGAGAAGAAAAGAAAAAGAGAAAGAAAAAAGAAAAAAAAAAAAAAAAGGCATTGTAGAACCAGCCTGTGCCAGTTTGTTTTCCATGTATTCTTTTCTCTGTAAGGGATTAGTTGTAGTAACAGATTTCATGTGCCAGAAAGTGGGTGAACATTAACTATTTTGTCATGCACTGATCCTTCCCACAGCCCTGCAAAATTTGAAATGCGGGAATGGTTATTCATTAACGTTTCTTTGTGTCTACAGGAAGTACATTTACTATGTAAACATGTTTTATATAGAACATACAGCTGTTTTGAACGAGCACTCAATGAAACATAAGAGTACAGTGCCTACACTGCCACTTCAGAAACTCCAAGATACCACAGCATTGTGTTTTAGAAGAGCAAACACAAAGGCTGCCCAGAAAAATGAATGGTGGAAGTTTCTTTAAAATAAAACAACCAACAATTAAAAAAAAACAACTTTTAATTTGATTTTCATATCCAAAATGCTTGGATACTGATCTACTGATGCGCAGTCAATATTTAGAAGCATAGGAGTGGATTGGGGAGAGGGCTGAAGTTCTTTTTGCTGATTTTAGTACAGATCTCATTAGAGAAGGAAGATGCCAGCACCTTCACATAGTCCATTTAGACTGAGACATTTATCTCCATGGGAAAAAACTTATCTTCCATACGCTGCCTCCATATGCTGGAGGCACTCTTGTGTAAAGTTTACCTTTCATAAGGAGCATGGGATTGACTCAGGTAGCTGTGCAGTGGAGAGGGCTTCTGTACAACTACCATTGGGTATATCTTCCCTATACGAGGGGGAAGGTATTGAGGTAGTGCTGGTCAGCATTTGGACTATGGGCTGGTATGTGGCATGTCTGACCTTTAGTTGAGATGATTCTTGCTCAGAAAAGCCCTAGACAAGAGAAGGTGTTGGTTTGTTTAACAGATCACAAGCACAGCTGCTAAGTGTAACTTTTATTAAAAAGTTAAGGAAGGTATGGGTTTCTCATTGTGTTAATAGGAAAATGGTCATATGCTTAAACCGGCTGAGTCCTACAATGATAGGAGGTGACAATTAGATGAGCTCACAGATGTTGGACCAATGGCAGCCTTGCAGAAGTAGAAGGTTAATACTACAGAGTTGGTACAGAAAAAGCAAGCAAAAAAAAAAAAAAAAAAAAAAAAAGCTGTAGTTGACCCTTCAGGATATAATGCACTTGTGTCAACATGGACTCTGCCCAAACATTGTTCTGCTGTGGAAGCAGCTGGATGCCCTGCCCTTTGGTTTATATAGTACCGAAGGGAGGGGGCACGGCAGGATGAGGTGAGGGAAAGGCAAGTGGGAAGATAAAGCAAACCCAGCTCACCTCTTAAAACAACACAGCTCTCTGGGCTGAAAATGTCTCACAAGCCAGCCCTCCCTGTGCTTGTTCCTTTGTATCTGGGGCCCTGCAGCAGCAGAGAAATAGTGCCGACCTCTGAGTGTTAGGAGTTGTTACAAGCAAGCAATTTTTCTGCTTTCTTTAAAAATATTGTTCTTGGGGAGGATAGACAGAGATGGGGAAAGTGGGGCAGGGAGAGAGTAATGGCTGTTCCTGTCTGCCCTGCTATGTTTGTGGTCTAATTTATAGCACTGCATGTAGCACGATGGTGTCATTTTAATGGTGTAAAAATGCTGAAGTCTGGATTATTTATTTGGTTGAAAAATGCATCCGATACTAAATTCATCTCTGGGGAGATGGCTGTGGGATGATTACAGAACTGATAGCCATCAAATTGATAGCGTTTCTCTGTCCTCCCAAGTCTGCTGCTGTAAAAGGGAGACAAGGTGTTTTCTGGGTGAGAGTAATGGTCTTTGTGCTGTCCTTGGAGGCAGATGTGGCTCAGCACCTGCGCTCTACATCCTGGACAGGCAGAGCTGCAGCACAATTATCTGCCAGTTTGCTGTAATTTCTATTTGGATTAATCAGCTTGACACGAGTCACACTGTGAGTTTAAAACTGCCACACACCATTTTTGTTTGCTTATTTACAATCTGTTACTCATGCTCGGAATAGTGGCCAGTTTAACCTGACTTGTAGTACTTTTTCCTCTTTTTATTCTTTTAGTTTCAGCTGAAGTCTCTCTTGTGCATTTGCAAAGGTACAATATGAATAAACCAGGAGGGTTCATTGCTGTATTTTTTTTTCACTTGACTGTCTGTACCAGGTAATACAAGATAGTGCCCAATAGAGATTGTTGGCATGCCTTTCTTTAAACTGGTTAATGTGATGACAAACGACATATTACTGATCTCGGGAGAAAGATGGAAGCATTAAAATTGCATTTTGTTTGCTACTTGCATCATGGCTGTGTCTGATGTTGTAAATCTTCCGAACTGAGCTGGATGACTCAGCTCTGTTGAATGATGCTGTGTACAGATCAGAAGTGAGCAACCACTTTGCACATGTGTGCACATTTCGTGGAAATGTACTTAACATGGACTGTGGCAAAGCTGCGCTTGGGGTATTTTGATAAGTTATTAGTATTGGCATGCAAACAAGACTCAGACGTGATGGAAAGAGCCCTGCATCCCTGCGTCTGCTGCATGATTCTCTGTGGCTGGGGCTCCTACAGGCCCATAGGAAATGGGTGTGAGAGCAAGAAGGTTGTCTGTGTCTGTCGGTGGGGCTGTAATGGTGGGGATTTGCTTGCCAGCACCCTCGCTGGATGGCAGGGACTGCAGCTGTTAGCAATCAAGAGGAAGCTATTGTTTCCTTTTGACTTTTACAGACTGGCCTAATATGAGTCTATTTATTCAGGTGCTTTTATCCAAATTTTCCAAAGATCCCGAGTTCGACCTTTGTATGTGTAGTTTCCCCTCCAATTAGTAAGAAGTATCTAGAAACATCAAGAATGGGACTGGAAGGGGCCTTGTAGGTGCTGCGTGCTGCTGTCGCTGCCAAACATATTGCGCTTCATCCTTTTCTTCTCTATCAAATACCAGAAATAATTCATCTCTCCTACTCTTCTCTTTGACATACTGCTGTACCAGAACCTTGCTCAGGTTGCTTGGAAACCCTCTTCGAGTACCCAGTTTTTTTCATGGCCCATTCATATTCATTTCTCCTGGTGTCAGTATTGTCCCCTAGTTAGGTAGCTCAACTCCCTGTCTAATGTTTACACATCACTTGGATGTGTTTATAATAAGGAACAATATCCTTTCTCAGTTTTCATATTGCTAGGCTAAACAAGACCAGGTTTTTTTAGTGTCTGCTCATAAAATGAGTTCGTTATTTCCTGGGTATACTCAGTAGCCTGTCCTCACACCTGTTCTAGTTTCAGTTCTTCATCGGTGGGACCAGTCCTGCACAGCCCTCCCAGCCCTGCTGGGAAGACACACCATCATTTAACACAACAACAGAAATTTCTCCTTGTCTGCGCTGGTTTTACTTAATGTGCTGCAACATAGGTCCACATCTGCCTTTGCAACATCTCCTGTTGATGAGTCATGGCCATTCTATCATCACCTAATAAATAAGGATCGTTTTCCCCTTGATCTGCCTTCAGTAAGCATGCTGGGTTTGTCCTCCGCCCCCCCCCTCCCCCCCCCCCCCTTTACTTTTTTCTTACTCTGGAACAATGCCATGTGCTGGCATTAGATCTCCCTTGCTCCTTCCTCACTTGAAATACTTGTTAAACAGATTGCCCCTCAGTTCCTTCTGTATTTCACAGCTCCTTAGGACACAGTGACTTCAATCTCTGCAGCTTTCCTCCTGCTAGCAATCCATACCTCTGCATCACCTTCCTTCACAAGGCCTGGAGGAGAAGCCTGCATCTAGATTTAGACTTCTGTGCCAGCTACAGCTTCAGGAAACCCTCACTTTCTTAGGCTTCCGCTACATTTCAATGCCTAGATTACTATATGTAGTTTGTGCTGTTGAGGAAGGTATAGGTCAGATAAAGTGGAACAGTTTTGACTTTGATGATACATTTTCTCACCCTGAAAAAGGCTTTTTCAATGACCCATCCCTGCATCCTTGATTTGATACTCTTTTGATGTGATTACTCATACACGAGAGTATGATGCTGTCCTCATAGCGTTCTCCTCTTAGTCAGAGGCTTGGTATTTCACAGAACTCCAGGTTTCTTCCAAAATCTGTGTCACTTGAGATTTTCAACCCAGCTTGCCTTGTGAATACATCCCATAACGTTCTAACATTTTATTCCCACTTTATCCAATCAGGCAAGTGCCCACACCAGAAGCTGCTTTTGCAAAACCCTCTGAATCATGGCGGGCCCCAGCCCATTGCCCTTCCTGCTGCTGGGGGCAGCGGGCCGTGTCCCTGCTACACGCAGCAGTGCCTGCATGGGGCAGGTGGCACAGAGGATGTGCAGCTGTGGGGCCAGGGACACCCACCCTTGGCATCACCCCGCTCCTGCAGCGGCATGTTTGAACAAGAAACAATAACACACTCAGTAATGGTGTGAGTAAAGTTTTACAAGGAGAGCAGGTGTGCCTGCTTGAAAGATAAACTCTTTCCCCATGCGACGATAAGATAAATGATCTGAATCTTGTGATTTAGTTAATGTTTCTGTCTTTAGCCTGCTGTGTACACAGCACCCTGCTGGCTAAGCTGCCCAGAACTGCGTGCCTCTGTGTGCACAGAGCTGTAATCATCAGCACCATCGTTCTCTCACCTGGTGTGTGATTAAACAGCCTTTAATCATTATACATCGTTAATAGGTGTTCCTTATTGTATGGTGCAGCAGCTACCTTACATTAATAAAAAGACCAGCACCAACATTAAACAGTTTCATTGGCTGGGAGCGGAGGATCTTCTTTCACTGCTATTTCAGGCTGTCACGTTTCCCCAGATCAGTATTTAAATTATGCCTGAATTTAGGCAAATGTTTTTGTTCAGCTGCCTTGAGAATTAGGGTTAATCCATCTTTCCCACCCAGAGAAAATTCCTCTGAAGGCATCTTGCTCTTGTTTCACCGCTTATTGATTATCACTCCCAGTTTGCACGTTACTGACTGCGGTGTTCCAGCTGCATCTGAATGAGCAAAAGGAAAGCCAGCTGGTGCACTGTTGGTCTGATTTTTATATCAGCATTTTGGTTTCAAAGACATTTATCTAATCTTATTAACTGGCTTTACCAAGAGGATTTCCTCACAGACTTAACTGCGAGAAAACAAATAGACAGAAAGGAGGGGGTGGTGGAGGATCTCTTCTGTTATTCTACACAGAAGCGTTCTTACCTACTGGGAGAAAAAATAAATCAGATTTTCCATTCACTCAAATGCTGGCACGTCCCAGCTAAGGCAAAGCCATTCCCTGGTGTGAATGGGCTGTTGGAAGGCGCTGCGATGGGTCCTTGCAGAGAGAAGGCAGACAGCAAACCCCGCTGTGGGTGGAAGGCAGCAGCAGCAGGACCTGTGCCTGTGTGCAAGAAAATGCTGCCAAGCATGGGGCCCAGCGGCTGTGCCCTTGGCTCATCCCCACACTCCCTTTCTAGCTCACCTGCTATGTGTGGGGCTTTCCACGGGTGGCCAAGTGCCATGCGTACGCTCAGAGAGTGCAAAAAGGGAACGGATTTGGGGAAATAGTTTCAGACGGTGCCTACACATCAGGGACATCTAAGGCTGAGGGTAGCAGACAGTATTAAATGTGGAGGTTGGTGGCCCTGCCTGTGGTGGAGGGGTTGGAGATTCATGATCCTTGAGGTCGCTTCCAACCTGGGCTGTTCTGTGTTTCTAGGTGATTCAGGCTTTGGAGGGTAAAGTCTGAGCTCTTGATGAGGAACAGATCTTGATACTCATAAATTCAGAGCCCTATTGGAAATAAAATACAATGGCATTGCTGGGCAATCATACATATTTCATTACAGGGTTCCTTAAAAATAGCTGCTGGGAAGACAGGATTTCTACTACAAAAAAAGGGCCATGTCTTTATACAGACTTTTGTCAAAGAGCAGCTCTCAGCTTCGCCATCCAGGCTGTATGCCCAGGGCTTCCTCTGCCAAAGGGCTCCCAAAATCAGGAAGATTATCTAGTTCTGATTTAAGGAAACTTACAGTCAGGACAACTGGCTGATGGGTGAAGTCTCTGAGAGCATTAGTTAAAAAAGAGAAGGAGTTAATTTTCAAAAATTTTAATCTAAGAGCTTTGATCTTGTAGTGTCCTAGTTTTGTTAATTGAAATGCCATATGGTGCCAGGTGAAATGCTTTGTGGAAGAAAATCTCCTATGCCATTATTTTGCCCTTATTAATCAAATGTGTGGTTCAACAGCTGTTGGGTAGCCTCTGTGAAATACTTTTTTACATTTCATCATGGCAAAGGACTTTCTTTCAGCCTTTATATAACTCCAGGGGGCAGAGCTTAAAGAGAGTCACCTGGGTTGGTACACAAGACCTATTTCTGTTATGACTTTCCATGAACATTTAATTAATATTGTGCAAGTATTCAACCAAGGTAGATGTAATCCATAACATCTGTTCTTTAAACAGAATTTATTTAAAGTTTGCATAGCCTGTGAAACAAGGAAAGGATGACGCTACTATCAACATTTGCCAGAGATCATTCTGTGTAACAGTTTAGAAGAAGCGCAAGTTCATGACTCATGCTTTTTTATCCATGAAATATTGTACAAGTTGATGACTTGGTGTAGATGAAAGCTTATACACACCTCCACAGCTGGGATGTGAACAGCCAATTTAATTAATTATTCTAATTTGTTCAGGTTCTGTGGACTTGGTTGTATATCTAGACAGCATGCTTAATATTATCTAGCAAAGCAGTGAATGCCAGAATTCAAGTCCAACATCCCTTTTATAGAAATCTATCTTTGGTACATTTTCCAAATACATATTTTTTTCCATTTTTTTTTTCCCCAATTGCCAACACTTATGCCAAGAAGACCCCCAGCAGCACGGGCTGTGGAGTCCAGTGGAAGGAGTTTGAGGATGAGCTGTCACCCCACCCTACCACAACAGCATCCCTCCCTGTGATACAGCTGGGGAACAAGTCCTTCTCTCCACCACCTTCTTCCCCTTCTTCCCTTGAAAATTTAGTTATTGCACATGTATGAAAGACAAGCTCTGAAAACCAGCTGGCCAATGAACGTTCTGGGCCAAATAGTAATGAATAAGTACAGAAAGTCTTCCCATAATTCTTCTTGGCCATATCTCCCATTTCTTTAACTTTTCTCGATGCCCCATGAATCACAGCCATGACTCCTGTCATTACTCTTTTGAAGCACCTTGGTGCTGTGTGTCTGGGGTCCACCATTTGCCATGGGATGAGATGAGAGCCATGGCATACAGATGAGTAAAGAGGTACTTGGTTGACACCTTCCCTCAAGATGACACCCCTCTTATTTTTTTAGCTATGAAATCTTTTGGTTGCAAAACAGAAACTGCAACTTCGTGGTGATCATTGTATCCATTTTTTCCATGTTCCCTTATACTCAAATTGAACTGGCCATTGACAGTTTTTGTCCTCTATTCATCCCTTACCCATCATCAGTGAGATGCCTGAGTATGGCTGTCACCCTGCATGAGCTCTGAGAAATTTCAGCCTATTTTAGTAAAGTTATTGCCTCCTGCTCTGCATACCCCAGAAGCTGAAAAACTACAGATCCAGCTTCCTTAGAGAAAGCATGCAACAACAAGAAGCAGAGTGTTGCTTACTAAGATTCTGTAATTTCTGCAAATTGGCTTTATGGGTCACTAAACAGTGATAGAAGATTTGTGTGCTAGGACCCACCTGAAACAGAAGTGCTTTGTGGACACATCTGCTTTCTGGTTTTGAGCATTATGGTGGAGTTGTGGCCTTCTCTTCTGTGAAGAAAAAGAAGAAAACTGCATTTGTTTACATATGTGCATTAATTATTTGTAAGAAACCCAGATGTTAAAACACTTGCATATCCCTGCATAAATAAATAACAAATAAGGGCAAGGTTTCTGAATTTAGGAAGCCTTTTTAGTGCACATTCTCAAAGGATTTCTCTTTTCCAAGCATAAAGCACTGTTTCTTTTGAAAAAAGAAAATCAACATGCACCATAAATGACAACTTGTTATGGATGTAAATATTAATTATACATTGAAATTCTGGAACTGTTTTTACTAGAAGCTTGTTAACTTGTTAATTATCATAATTATCATACAAGGGGAAAGGGAAAAGAGAGAGAGAGAGACTGATTAGTGTTGGTAATTTGCCTCATCCTTTCTGTGCTGTTGCCTTTTTTTTTCATTTTGGGAAAATTAATTCTGTGAAATTATCACTAGGGTGCTGTGCTCTGGGACACGTCTGTACGATGCAGCATTGTTCTGGCAGAATGCAGACTTAATTCATGCTTGGCACCTTTCCTGTCTCTCCCTTCCTTGCCGTGTTAGAGTCTGCCAAGCTTGGGCAATGCCATATCATTCTCTCAAAATAATAACAATAAAAGACAGGGGTAGATACACAGAGCTCCTGAAACCTTGGGCAAATATGAGCAGAATAGAAGAAAAGGGCGGTGTTTTAGTTACAGTTGGATAGGGGAAAATTACCCATAGGAGATACAAGGCTGTTGGTTCGTACCACTAGGAACCTGATATCCTTAGTGTTTGGGAGCATCCTTAGGAAAAAATTCCACCTTTTGCTATCTTCAATGTGCTCCTTTTATCTCTGTTTGTACCCGTATGTGTTGGAAAGCCCTGGTTCCTGAAAGAGGAGCACAAAAATAATAGACCCACTCTAACATTTGCTCATTGAAATGCTTTTATCAACTGTGAGATTGGAAACAAAAGATGAGTTTGAGTGTCTATAGCTCATCATGACAAAAATTTGCCTTTGGGTTATTTAAGATTTCATCCTACCTCCTGGGTTGCTCAGGATATTCAGTAGAGATATGGAAAAGGTGGCTGTGAACCCACCAACAGGGATATAGAATTAGTCACATTCTGAAAAGGCTGTGAGAAACTTCAGAGGCACCTAATCCGACTAGATGAATGGGTGACACAGTGTCAGACAAAGTTCAGCTCTGCTCAGACAAAGTGTTGCACACTGAAGGAGAGAAAAAATGGATGTACTCCTTTGGCTCACGAGGCTCTCAATTACATGCGGGGGCTTGGGAAAGACAGCTGAGTTTCACTGTGGATGGCTCAGTGATCATTTGGATGTAGAGCACAGTTCTAATTTATTGGTCAGGCAAGGTGTTAGACTGCACAAGGAATAGGATAGAGAAAAATGCGTGAAATACAAGCAGTTAATAATGTAAGTCAATGATGCGTTTGCATTTGGAATAACATACGCAGAACTGGTCACGCAATACTCCCAATTTTCACAAGAAGACAGCACCAAAGCAAGATAGAGTTCAGAGAGAGGTGACAGGAATGGAAAAGAACACGTTAAATCTCTCATGTGAGAAGAGGCTGACAAGACCAGACAGTTTACCTTTAAAAATGCAAAAAAGTGTTAATATGGTACGAACATCGTAAACGTATGTTGTGATATAAAGATAGCAAATAGAAAGCCTATTTGACTGGTGTTACAATTCGGAGTGAAAGTGAAGTGACTAACCTGAAAAAGTAGCTATTTCAGAGCTGATGAGGAAAAGGAAGCACTTTGCACATATATTAATATTATGTACATATCACTGCCACCAGATGTTGGTTCCTTAGCATGTAGCTGCAAATAGCATGCAGGAGCAGGCTCACAGAGCAAATGGCTGGAGCTGGGGACCCTCTGTCCACACTACATCAGTCCAGAGGCTGGGCTGGACCTGCTCTCATTCCATCGGCAGCAACACTCCACATCAGGAGCTGAAGTGTAGCACATGGGGACTGTGGGGAGAAGTGCTCCAAAAGCTCAGCTCAGATCTAAACTGAAGATTCATGCAGGTGTTCACAAACATACTAAGAATCAATGTGGGGCTTGACATTTGTACTGTGTAACAAGAATAAATAGAATTATATTAATGAAATTTAGAAGAGATTCAAATAAGGGTAGCAAAGCTTTATTAATATAATATTAGAGGTCAGTTTTTAAGTTTTAAAGCAGATATGTTACAGGGGGTGGATCATCCCATATCTTTCTGGATCGGGTTTCTTCTGTCTTCTGAAATCTCTGGTGCTCACAAAAATCAATCAGTGCCTGGGTGATCCTCAGCTCTATTTCCTGATAGCTCCTGGGCTAATGGTCTCTCTCTGCCTCTTTGAAATTAAGGCTGCCCCAAAGATTCCTCAGCTTCTGCAGTGAGCACCAAGAATGACTAAAAGTGGAATGACAGCGTGGAAGCTGAGAGCAACTTTTTAAAAGCATTTTTCTGGGTGAAGGAGGATAAATAAGGACATGTGTGTATTTAATTTTTTTAGACTAAGGTCAAGGAGGATAAGTACTGCAGAATCTGCTGCCTTTTCAAACCTAGTAAATTGTGGCATGAAAGTTGTATTTAAGTGTCAGAGAGATTGCTCAAAGAGACCTGGCCTCTGGGAGATAAGGATAGAGTGAAAGAATAAGAGAAAAGAGAGGGAATGTAAGAAAAAGAGGTTTGACATAAACAAGCACAGTGGTGACCCAAGTGAAGAAAACATGAGGACCCCGGTAATACCAGCATGTACAATAGAAAGTGCCCCAGCCTGGCCAGCTGCATGGCCTGCAAGGGCCAGTGCAGGCTGTGGGGCTGCCCAGTCCCCAGTGTCTTTCAGTGGATCCCCAGCAGCAGGAGTTTCCTGATAAAAGGTCTCGGGAAATTGCCCTGTGGAGACCGCAGGGCGACATCTGGAAGATGCACCTATCTCTGGAGGAGAATGGCTCTGCTATAATTATTCATGTTAGATAATTAACCAGGATGTAATTAGATATAATCACCCTGACGACAGTGTGCACCTTTTTCAGCAGACAAGGAGAAGGCCTTGTTGTCCACCTGTGTCTGATCGAAAGGATAATAGAGGAGCAAACCATTAGTGTGCACATGGTAAGAGAGCTGGACCAGGGCTCTCATTGAAGGCTTGACAAGTGATACAGCTGGGCATGGCATAAAATAATTAATTCATGATATTTTTTAAACTGTCTTCACCATCATGATCTCAGTTGTCAATAGCCAACCTGTTTGAATAGCACTGCATAAAAAAAAAAAATAAATAAAAATAAAAAAAAAAAAAAAAAACAGAAAAAAAAAGAAGAAAAAAGGCTAAGGCAGCTAAAAGAAGAGAAACATTTTCTACAGCATCAGTAGGGTTCAGTGAAATTACTGCATCCTTTTGATGCTGCAAACAACAAGAGAACAGCTGAAATGTTTTGAATCCATTTGTGCATAGCACCTACCCAAAACCTGCTTAACACAAATACTCTGGAGCCTGTGACAAGAGTTCTGTCCAGTTCTTATCCAGATAGACTGGAGCAGTGCATAGAAATGCCTGCCCACAAGGGGAAGGCTGGGAAGGTGAATGCTGGGCATCTGGTGTGGCCGTGGTTGTGCCCGAGGAGTGACAGGGGTCTTTCTACTTTGGTCCTGGGGCATTTGGAGAAGAGCAGAGCCATAGGAGAGCTTTAACCAAATCAAGAGCAGAAGCTTTCCCACACATTGCTGAAGTCCATGTCTGTTTACCAACTGAAGGCTGAAATGGGCTCTACTGTTGTAATGGGTAACGCCAGCTCTTCTGGCCTTCTACTTGAGATGTGAGGGTTTCCTTCTGAGGAAAATGCATAGCACAGGGTGTTCCCTTGGAACAACTGAGGGCTCTTTGAGGATGCCAAAATATCACTAGTTTGTACATGAACTGCAGCCCAAGGTTTTCCAGAGAGCAAAGTCTCCTAAAGCAGGCACTGTACTACAAGATCACATTCTAAATATATTTTTTTCATATGAGTTATATTGAGAATAATCAAAATTTAGAATGTTGCATTAGAAAGTGATGTTTACTGGCTTTCTAATGGAAGATGTGCTACATGCATATAGAAAACTGCTGGGGTTAGAATCAGAGCACTGACAGTCAATGTTTCTAGCCAAACTATCTAGCCAGGAGCTAGACTCTTTTTAAAACACCTAACCACTCCAGTTTAATAGTCTTCCTGCTTCCAGGGCTGAACACATAGATCTTAGATGAAGAAGAACGCCTATGCCTGCCTGTGCTTGATTCATCCTGTACAAGGCAGCTACCAGATCCTTGCTTCTGCAGGGTGGCAGCAAGACAAGCTGCCTACAGCCAGCCAGCAAGTTCTAAGTACACTGTATTCTTTCCGTGTCTCATTGACAAAAACATCTATCAGTCTATCTATTTAATTTTCCTTATTTATTTATTTTACTATATATTTTTTGCTCTTTCCTCTGGATTCCATCCCACTTCCCTCCAAAACAGTCAGGCAAATCAGACTTTTTAGCAGCCTGTGGCAAATGCATTTTTTTTGTTGTTGAAGTCCTGAAAACCTAGAATGAGACTATAATCAAGGTGTTGCTACATATAACCCCTAGTTGCTTATTCCTCTGGTTTCCCAGATTGTTCTGCCCCTTTCCATGGCTCCATCTTGACATTGCTTTCTGGCTGTGGGATCCTGACATGTACGATTGTAAAAATGCTGCAAAGCATCTGTTAAAGAGTCTTCCCATCACTTTAAGAAGAAATGTCTCTATTAGTACAATAAAAGTCTTCAAGTTCTCTTTTTCTAGATTTATTTCCAGCATTTGCTATGTTTTGGCAATCAGATCTGCTATCAAAGTGCTTGTTACAGCACTGAAGCAGGTAGCAGAGCAGTACTCACACAAGTGAAATCCAAGCACATTAAAACACCAAGGCAATTTTTCTGCTTTTCCTCTCCTCTCCTCTCCTCACCTCTTCCCTTTCCTCTCCTCTCCTTCTTGCCTTCTTTCCTTTCCATTCCCTCTTTTTCATATCAATATTTAGGAGATTTGGGTGTTCAGCTTGTCTTTCTAACAGCGCTGTGGAGGCAGCTTTGTGCAATGGAAGCAAAGCAGCCGTGTCAGCAAAGACTCCAGTATTCTGGGACAGGGATTGACCCCTGGCTCCAAATGTAGCAGCACGAGCAGAGGTGCACAAGCATCAGTCATGCTGCTTTCAGGAGCAGCTGACAGATCCTGCGCTCACCAGGGTTTTTCCAGCTATGGTACTGCACTCAGAATAAGGTGCCGGTAAGATTTTCTGGCTTCCCACATATATGGCACCAAAGTTCCCTTCAAAAAACACATCCCAGCTCTTGCTTTCATATGGTCGGAGCACTTCAGGGGAGAGCCACTTCCACCCTCCCCTCAACCACCACACAGCCACCTGACACAGCACAGCAGAAAGCGAGGGTAAAAGGAGCTGGCCCAATTAGCACAGCACCCTGGGCCTGATGCTTCAGCTGGGGTTGCTGGGCTTCCTGCTGGGCCAGCTGTGATGTGCGATCAGTGAGTGCCAGGCAGAGGAGCCAAGAGCTGGACACATTTGAAACCCTCGCCTGAGATTTCTCTTCTTCCTTTTTCTCTTTCTCCCCTTTCACTATGTGAAATACGCAGAGGGCTGTATGTGCAAACACTGACAGATGGTGACACCCGGCTCCGGCCCTGGCAGATTAGAAAGAGAACCCGATGTTCAAGGGACCAATTACCACTCTGTCCCCTCAGGGAAGAGCATATCAGATGTTTACTGGGGGTTAATAATAAATGAATTGAAAAAAAAATTGCTCTTCGAACACCATATTCTGTGTATTCATGTCAGCAGGTTGTAATTAGCTAATTAAATGCTTGGACTGACAGAACGGCCCCAGTGGGGGTTGCAACATTACAGACCGCTCCTGAAATATGAGCAGGAAACATCTTGGAATATGCAGGCAGGAGAGCAGTTAACACCTCACATTTAATGGGATACCTCTTCCTGCAGAGGTGATGGGGGATCAGGAAGGAGGGCTTGGGCAAGGCTTGTGTCCACAGGTTGGTGGCCAAAGAGGCCAGGGACAGCGTGTTAGTGAGGGGTGCAGATAAGGGTATGGCAAGTGGTCAGATGCTCTCAGGAGAAAGTAAGCCTGGCAGAAAAGGGCGAAGCTTCTGAAATGTGAATATGTGGTTTAAAATTAAAAGCGGTTCACGGTGCTGTGGTGAGCAAGCTCCAGGAGATGCAATTTCTTGTAAATAAGGATGTCAAAGCACGTGTGATCAGCTTGAGTCACCAAAACCAAAGCCACTCAGAGAATATGAAAGGCCCACCTTCACTCTCATGGAACAGAAGAAATGGGGATGCACGCCCAGCCTGGGGTGTCAGCTCATGCAGTGCATCCCTGCCCTCCTGCCAAGGTAGAGCATGCTGTATCACAGACTCGTCACTGCTGCATGTTTGCTTGCCAGGTTCCATCGCAGCAGTGGGCCAAGCTGAGGAACAGCAAGGCACCTGGCACACTGTGCAAATAGGGGAGCAAAACCTGTGCCAAGTTACAGCAGGAATAATGCATCTCACTGGAAAGTATCAAAGGAGGCATTTGTAGCACCAGCAGTAGAAATGAGAGTGCATCAGGCTTTTTCAAGCACTGCGTTTCTTTTGTCCCACTTTTAGACACATTGCGTTAGAGGTTAAAAAGATTGTTACAAGGAAGCCATTGCTCCCCTGGGATCCTGGGTGGGACAGAGTCACTTGACACCAGCAGCGTTTGCCCCCTTCCCTTCCCTACACAGCCTCATCTTGCTCCCAGCACTGCTGGTGGGATGAGGAGAGCTACCCCAACTCTTGAAACAATGATTTCCCAGAGATGAAAGGCAGGGTAGATGAAAGGGATGAGAACCATTTAACAGATCCCTCCAAAATGTAAAACATGAGATATCCACAGAACATGGGAAAACAAAGGGAAACACGCAACTTTGCACCTTGCATTCATTACTGCATCAGAAGTGAGGGGTACTCAAGGCAGCTCGTTTGGAACCATTCTGAGATGTGCGTTAGTCTGATGACACCGCAGTGTGGATCTGTGTGTCCGGGGCTGCTGATGCACGCAGGATCTGGGGAGGACCACACTGCCAAACAGCGCGTGTGCGGGGCCAGTCTGCTGCAGATAGGAGGTGTCATCTGATTCTCACCACTAGGAATGCTCTGATGAACTCAGGAGGTCTAACCAAACTTTGCTTTGCTGCAGCTGTGATGTTTTCCTCATGCCCTTGCCTGTGCTCCATGCTCTCTGCTGTAAACATGCCCACCCAAAGAGCCTGAGAGAGAAGGGCTGTGATATGCTGCTGCCAGACTGAGATGTAGACACAGTCTACACTGTGAAAGCTTGTTGAGCGTTCCTCTCCCATCTCCCCAAGTGCTTGTTATGATTGCAGAGTGAAATTGTTGCTGCACCAGGAGCACTGGGCTGATCCTTTCCCCTCCCTCGCCCTTCTACCATCCCAGCAGAGGACCCCCTGACCTGGGGGACAGTTTGGTGGGGCACCAACAAGAACAACTGCTTTTCTTCTTCTTCTGCCCTTGCACATAAGGGAGTGAAGCAGGTTACTTTGCTTGTGATTCATTTTTAAAACCTTTCCCTTTGTTGAGCCAGTTTCACACAACAGCACGCAGCTCGGATTCTTTTAAGGGCTTTTCAGTACTTGTTGGGCAGATTATGGAAATAGCCTTTTTCCTTGTATTTTGCTCTGTTGGACCAAGTTCAGCCTTCTTTTCTAGGCCAGCTGGCTTGTGAGTGCCAGAACAGCTGAAGTTGATTCAGGCAGTGACAAGAGCTTGGTAAAATGAAACCTGCATACAGGGTATCTCATCAATGTCAGACAGCACCTTTTTGGCAGATGAGCACCTGGGTGTTTAGAGTCAGTGTGCTCTGAGCAGGATGGTCCTCTGTAGAAGTGCCCATGGGAAGCCTGCCTCACTGAGTCTTGTGTGTGTTTGTGGTAGTCTCACACGCTCCTCCAAACATGGGGAAAAGCAGCTGCCCTGCAACATGGGACATGCATGCATCTTGGAAGAACTGCACTGTAAGGGCAAGCGACAGGCAGGGAGTAGGCTTGTGGGGTACGGCTGGGAGGAGGAGCAGGTCTTGTGCCAACAATGTGACACTTTCCAGGAATGATTTGAAAGTACAGATATATGCTGGAATGGCTAGAATCACAAGCAGAAAGTTGTTTTCTGGGGAAACACGAAGCAAATAATGTGCTGTGATTGCAAGCACTCAGCACACAATGTGTGTGAGGGGAAGAAAGCTTGGTGAAATCTGGCTCCTGCTTACTGGGTGCTGACCTTGCTCAACCGTAGTATCCCAGAACAGAGGCACCAGCCATGCTTGTAATTACCATATCACACAACCACATAGATTTAATATTTACACACATGCTTTATTGGCATTCATTACAAGCTGTTAATGAGGTGTCAGTTTTAATGGCAGCCATGAAGCTAATGAGCAAGAGGTGGAAGGATCCTGCCTGAGCACAGCTGCCCTGAGACCACTCAGTGTTCCCTGGGATCCCCAGCTCCCATCCTTTTCCCCAAGAGACCCAGCAGAGCCCCTCAGCATTGTCCTGCTCAGGCTCAGCTGAGGGATGCATACAGGATGAAGCCATGCTGGCAGCATGAGGCCATGCCGTCAGGACAAGCCCTTTCCAGCAGCATGAGACCATGCTGGCAACTCCTTGCCCTGCAGATTTGCAGGGCTTGGGCTCATCCCAGCCCGCTTTCAGGGATGCAGCACAACAGATGCAAGGCAGGCACCACTAGTAGAGGCTCCCATTCTTTCAGCCTTGGGCTCTTTACAAGCAGTGGCCTTCTTGAGAGTCACCCGGCGTTTGGCCAGATCCCCAGTGGCTTTGCACATTCCTTTTCTTTCTCTGAATGAATGGTCTAATCTGGCTGGAGGGCATTGCAAGGCCCAATAGCCAGTTTGCTGCACCTGCTCATCAAAGATTGAAACACCTGCCCTGGTTAGGGCTTAGCATTTAAGTGCTGCTATTTGAAGACAAATCTTGTCTTTTGTCTCTGCCTGAGCCTTGTCCCGTGTCCCCACCCCCACCCTCCCCTTAAAAAAAAAAAAAAGAAAATAAAAGAAAAAGAAAAAAGGCTGTGCTGTGTATTTTTTGGATGGGACTTATTTTTTCCTCTAGTTTTCCAGAAAAATGACCATTGCTTTCCCTGTTAGGTGAATCGGTAGGGAAGATTAGACACATGGGCACAAAGCAGTGTGAGCACTTTCCTTTTGCTTGCAGCTCTGTGAGGGGCTTGTGCTGATACTAAAGCGCTCCAGCATTCAGCAGATGTACTCTGAAGTACTGTTGCATCAGCCAAGCACTGGTCAGCAACGCCATGCAATGAAGTGATGTTCTTATTAAGAGCAAATGTTCCTCCTCCTCTATGCAGTCTCTTGCCTACATTTTGACTTCTCTACTTGTTTTCTTGTGACAACAAACAACTGACATCAAGTCAGTAATGTGGGTCTTACTTATTGATAATGAGAAGGGACTTATGCTGCTTGTGCTGGGAAAGTAGGTGGCACGGAAAACATATTTTGTCCAAGCAGTTCGATATCTTTCTTTGAAGACTTTGTGTGTTTGGTTGACTAAGGTACTGCAGTTATGTAAAGGAAGCTGTGATTTTACAAGATTTGCTTATTAAGATGCTGGAAATATACAAAATGCACCAACTCAATAGGGCAGGGACCAGGTGATACATCTCCTAGGATATTGGAAAGCACAAGGTGTGCTTTTGGTGGCACTCAGAAGGTGTGTCCTTGAACCAAGTTCTCCAATATTTCTCTCAGTGATCTGGAAAGAAATAAAGCCTTATTAGGCATAAGGAGAGCAAAGACTGCAAAGGAAGAAGGTGAGGAAGGCTGTAGAGAAGGATTTTGCTTAAGCAAAAATCCCGTAACAGAGGCATGACTGCCCAGGCTGGCAGTGAGAACCTGGAGCATGGGGCCCCTCTGCCTACCCAAGTACAGCATCAGTCAGAGCGAGGGGCTTTTTTTTTTTTTTTTTTTTTTTTTTTTTTTTTTTTAATTATAACATCACATTGAATACTAGGGGAATTAATTTAGGCCTAAAATAAGATCATGTTCATTCCATGATGATCAGCCCATGAAATTCTCTACCTTGGGCACAAGATGATCAAAGGCACAGTCAATTTTTGGAGAAAGAACTACTAGTAAAAGAGAAGCTGAAGATGCTGCGTTCATCTGCACAACAGAGTGAACTTGCTGCAGGGCACAGATCAGTTGCTGGAAGGATAAAGGAGAAATTTCTCCCACATGTAGCTTGGTTAGAGTGATGCATGTTCCAGCAAGACCTCAAGAGACAGGAGAAGCCCACATCAGTGTGCTGGGAGCTGAGCCTACACCTCTTTCATGAAAGAGGCTATGAGTTTTAAGAATTTTAATCAGCTGAATCTTTTCATATCTTTATATTGCATCGCCCTTGATTTCTTTGAGATTGTTGCAGCTAAAGGATGAGGTAGGCAGGAGTGAGGCTGGGCTGAGTTTTGTGTTGTTGCCTTTGCCTGAAGCGTTTAGCAGGAGGCCACTGCGGGAGGAGGGGTGTCAGGTGTGATTTGATCTGGCACGGGTTTTACTGATACAAATTCCCTTGGCTGTATCCTCTTGGGGGCTACACCAGCTAAAACATGAAACAAAATAAAGATCAGAGACAAATCTACTTACACATCCTTAGCAGTAAAGAGAGAATATCTTAATTATGCTTTGCCTGTGAGGTTAATCATACAGGACTGTTGTCCTTTCCAGTTGCCTACAAATTTTAAATAGCTCTGTCAAGTGGAAGATGATTCAAAGGAGAAGAAATTTCACCTGGAGGTGTTATGGCTTTGTCCTCCACACAGCTTGGCTCCCTGCTTTCCAGCAGCATGGCATGGAGATGGGTAGCGCCTTACACACACACACAACATGCAGATCAGCCTACACAGCCAGACAACTTACTGGCACCAGCACAAATTTTCAGTCTTGCTTAGGTATAAATTTGAGTTACAGTATATTTACTATGATGTGAGATACAGACTAGCCTAATTCTCAACTGCTTTTAAAACAAACAAACAAACAAACAAAAACCTGCAAGAAATAAACCTCTGTGTCTTTGAAGCAGAAGATGCTATTCAAGTAACTCACCACAGAGAGTTAATGGTTACAGTGCAGTGGGTGGAAGTAAAGCCACTGCAGGTGTGTTTCTTAATGAGGTACTAATTGGGCAGGTGCACATAAATAGGGGACAGGGAGGGCTCCCTAGCCATGGGGACTAAAGAGAATTCTGTGTTAGGGAAGGCACTGCTGCAGCTGGAAGAAAGGTTTATTTGTTTAATTTGCGTGTAATCAGTGAGGATGTTGGTGCTGGTAATAAGGAGAGAGCTGTGTGCTGGAAGGGCAGCATAGATAATGAGGGTTTGGGAGATAAGACAGGGAGGGCAGGGGATGAGACTGCTGCTTGTGTGCTTGCTCAGCAACAGAGCTGAGTTATTTGTAGGAGTATAGGAGAAGATGTAAAGCTTAAAGGAAGAGTTGTTTGGTATTAAGAGATGATTTGGGGTGCTGAAACTTAACTACATGGGGATAGCAATGAGCCCCTCTGATCAGCTAACTCTGTCAGCAAAGCTGATGCTGCATATCATAGAATCATAGAATCACCAAGGTTGGAAAAGACCTAAAAGATCATCCAGTCCAACCGTTCACCTATTCCCAATAGCTCCCACTAAACCATGTCCCTCAACACAACATCCAGCCTTTATATTCACTGGGAAGGAGAAACATGTATGATTAAGGAAATATAGAGGAAAGGAAGTTGTGCTTACAAAATGGAAGGAGAATGGAGGGGGATCTGCTCCCTGGATCTTTCAAGTACTCTCTCTTCTCCTTAAGAGCTGGAAAAAACAGCACAGACTTCTATGTTTAGCCATACACTCCTTGAAGTTTTCTGTCTGCTTAGGAGTGAAGGTTATAAGCAAGAAAAAAAAAAGAAAAAAATAGAATCATAGAATGGCCTGGGTTGAGATGGACTGTGATGATCATCTAGTTTCACTCCCCCTACTGTGGGCAGGGTTGCCAACCATTAGACCATGCTATCTAGGGCCACATTCAGCCTTGCTTTGAGTGCCTCCAGGGATGGGGCATCCCTTTCTGGGTGAATAATAACAATAACATAGAAGAATAACATGACTCTGCTGTGATGTTTGAAGTAGCAGGATACAAGCATAACAAGAATCCAGCACGGAGCTTTTCTGTGCTTATGTGCCATTGAAGCAATACCTTTCCCCTCAGCTCTTTCTCACTAAAAGGTTGTGGGTGGACTGTGATAGTGTTTCCCCCTTGCCTCTTAAGAAGCAATTTGCAACTAGATTTCCTCCACTATGTTCTCTTACTGCCAAAGCAAACTTATCAATAGAAGTCTGGTGTTTAGATGCAAAAAAGATGTATATCTAATTAAACATGAAGCTGGTTTGTGAGAAAGGAACATATTGAGAAGCCACTAAAGTGCATCACACAGAGTGTAAAGAGCTGGAAGCAAATGTTTGAAGGAGAGAAACAACATGGATATTACGACTTCAAGCCACAAACATTGTGGTAGTGAAGCAAATGGTAACACTAGTAATTTCTGGGTACTTGGGGGGAAAAAAAATCTGCTAGTTGTATTGAATTAAGTCTTGAGAAAGATTTAATGAGTCTTCAGAGAGCTGTGCTTGGAATGTATGCATAGAGAAGCAGATCTGATGGAAAGGTCTTGGATGACTCCATGTGTGCTGTGGGGGGGGACTCCATTTCCACATCTTCACCAGCTTTACTAAATAAACACTTGTTCTTAGGCATGTCTCCTGAGACAGCAACAATTGAGAATCTATCTTGGAGCATATGTCAGCTATCAAACAAATAGCTGACAGCTTAACAGTTTTGTTACTCCCTAACTGCTGGAGGAACTCAAAGGTGCAACTGGCTGCCAGACATTGGATGTGTTTTAGCATTTACCTTTTTTTTTGATGAGTTTTTACACAAAAATTGTCAAAAGCATAGAGGCTGTGCTCTGATACTGGAAGTATTGATTCATGGGAATCAACAGTTTGGAGCCTTCTGTTAAACAGCAGCTGGGGAGCATATACGCTAGAAAAGCTGTACATCAGTGATGATCCAGAAATACAATGGAAATGTTGAGAGTTGCGTTCACTTGAACTTGTTGGGTGTTTCATGTACTTCTCGTCTCACAGTGCTCAAGACAAATGATGCTAATGAGGGGGAAGAGAAGGTTTATCTAGGATCTTCAAGTGTCCAAATAATACAAGGCTCTATGTTTTATCTCTACGTGGAGGATGCTGTAACAATTCAGCATTGTCCAAGAGCTGCTTTGACATGATGTTGCGTTAAGCCAAAGTTAGCGCAATATATGTACGGGACAATAAGGATAATAAAACTTATTTTCTTACTTTGGGAGAACCATTTAAAGTGTGGAAAGTGGTGAAGTTTAACATCCCCCTTGAAAATGAGGGAAATGATAAAGCAGTCAGCAAGAGTTTCATTTTGTACTTTGTTAATTGTCTTATTCACACACACAAAAATAATAGATGCTATGTTAATTCTGTAGTTTAATAAGTGATGGTGTATACATAATTTGTCAAAGATGACTTTATCAACATCACTTACTATGACAACAATGGCAATTTTTGTTTTTTAAAAAAGTAAAATACTGATGAACAAAAACCCATGTTTGTCAACTGTGGCTGTCAGTATCCAATGACTTTTTTAACAACTGTCAGCATTCCTTCTTTTTTTTTTTAGGTATCTAAACTTTTTTTAGGTATCTATAACTTTGTTTTTTTAGGTATCACACATAGTGAATGGCAGGAATAGGTAGCTGAAGGGATCTGAGGTGTCTGGTTGTGCACAGATGCTACAGTTTTTCCCAACCCCGTGCTTAAACACAGGTAAGGAGGATTTTGGTCTCATGAGCTAACCTGATCTAGATTGTAAGCGATGATTAAACCAAGCCAAACAGTCTATGATACCTATCTAATTATTCTGTTTTCTCTCTGCATTACTTACATCTCCTTTGTCCCTTCATAAAGCAACTAATCTTGGTTTGCCCTTGGCAGAGATGAGGATTAGCTGGTCATATTCCTCATTAAAACAGCATCCTTTTATGTACTGGGTAGTTGTCTGTGTCACATCTTACTTTTCCCTACTGAGGCAGACCCTCTTTGCCAGCCTCTTTCTGTGGCATTCCCTCATTTCTGAACTTCAGATTTTGGGTCCTCAGAGACCAAAGCCAGTTTCACTGCCCACAGGAGTGTTTGAAATAAATGTTGCCATTGGCTGTCAGAATAAGAACACTGACCAGTCAAGGATGTTGGCTTTTTTTCACTTTCTGTGAAAAAAATCTGATTTGAGAAAGACTGGAGGAATGCACCTCATTTTTAATTGCATGAGCTCTGGCATGATGAGGTATCATGTCTTCTTACTCTCCACAGTGAAGCATTTGCACCCCATTTTTCAGGGACATGAGTGACAATGACCCCAGGACCCTGGCAGTACCAGGAAACAAGGGAGGAGGTGTGTGGGCCATGGATCTGGCTTGTGGCTATGGCTGATGATATCTGGTGAAGTTCAGTACTTCAGGGGCCGTAAACTGAGGGCTGTATGCTGGTAGCTGTATCTTCCAATGCAGAAAAGCTGCTTCTTTCTTGTATCACACCACAGGCATGGTGCCTGCAGTGCAGGCTTAATCACAACAGATTTTTTTTCTGTGGTTCGGAGGCTAAACCAGAGCTGCCAGTGGTTTTGCTGCAAAAACACTTGCCAGGCAGCAGGCAGATTAGGCTGTGCTGATGGGTTTGCACTCCTCCCTCCGCTTGTCAAGCTCTCTAGCTACGTATTTCCAAGCTCCCACAAGCATGGCCTGCTCCCCATCCCTTGGCACCATGGTCCCACCTCTGTAATTGCAGATTTCATTCTAAAAATTAGGTATAATCACATTTATCACCAAATAGTGTGTGCACATAACTGTTGAGGTCCAGACCATAGTGAAGTTCTGAGATAGTAAAATTCTTGCTTTTGAGAACTTTCAGAACGTACAGCATTAATTCAGATTATCAGAGGGCAGGGCAAACCATTTGAGCATAAATCAGTCACAGGCTGGGGATCATGACAGAGAGTCCACTGAAACCAAGCTATAGTCTATCTGGTTTAGTTGCTGTAGAGAGAGCACATTGATGTAGTGGAACAAATTAATTTATATTAGCTTAAAAATATTTGTGATTTTTTATGTCTAATAAAAAAGAGTCCCTGGGACTGGAGAATGTGAATGTTAAATGTGAAGGTCATTTCAAAAAACAAGTCAACGAGAAGCTTGTCAGCATCTTCTTAGTGAAATAAAATGGCAAAGTCAAGACAGTTCTACCTTTGAAACATGCTTCATCACTTCCTTGTTCCTCAAACCCAGGTGTGCAGCCAAATCAGCAATCTAGGTTTGAGGGAAGGTTTTGTAGCTGTCTTGTTATTTAGTGGGGAAAAGAGTTGCTTATTTCTTTACCATTTCTAGGCCCTCTGAACTGCAGAAACCAAACCTCAAGGTGAGGTTCCCATTTGTATCATTACATGCCAGTTTGACTCCTCAGTCCATTCCAGACTGGGCTCATTGTTCTTCCTGTCTATGAAGCAAGCAGTAGCACTCTTGCTCACCCCAGTGTCACACCACTACTGGCCCATTGAAAGGGACTTGAACTGCAAGGGAATGGCCTGAACAACAGAGACTTCAGAGCCAACTCTACTGAAAAGGACAGGTAGATGACAAGGAATACACTGATGGGTAGTCAAACCAAAGGGTAAATGACAATGATTACCCACCATCTTTCAAATTTCCCCACTATGCCAATCTCTTTACTGCTTTTGTAAGGCTTTTGCCATATTACCTGAAGGATGAAATGGCTTTTCACTAGCTCCTCAACTTCCATCTTTGCAAATGCACTTTAAAAAACACTAATGGTGACTAGACAAAGGGCAGGTAGTGGGGAGTGCAGAAATTTTGGATGAATTCAGTGGAAAGCCAGGTGTCCCATTTGTGGGAAAGCACAGACATTAGTGAGCTGTAGCTGAAATGCCATATTATGGTCAGTTCCAGTTAGAAAGTGATTACAGGCAGCATTCTCTCTCTTGTCAGTTTTTTATTTTTCAGATCTGTTAACATTTTCCTGAAAATGAATCCCAGACCACAGGTGTTGCTGGAGGTGTCAGTATCAACCACCAGCTTGGGCTTCACCTGCTTCCTTCAGGAGACCAGCCAGCAGCTTGTGCTTTCATAAGGAGTCATTTCTTTTTAGAAATAGTGCAGATATTTCCTACACTTGTCTTCAGGATTCAGGCACTGTGTGGTCCCAGAATTCTTGCCACTGATGAGCTTTTAACAAACTCTGTTCCTCAGGGAATGTCAATGACTAGTCCAAGATGCATTGTTTATCCTCTCAGCAGATTGACTTGCACCCAAACAACCAGGCAAACACTGCCTCAAAGCAGCAGAATTATTCTAAAGGACAGTGCATTTCACTGGCTATCAAACTAAAACAGAATTGTTTTCAGATGTCGTTCGTTACCAAAGGTGCTATTGCCAACTTTTCCTCAACCGAAACAGAAAAATCTTTCTTCACTTTCTGCACAACCATAGCATAAAAATATTTTTCTTATCTCACACAGTTTTCCAGCAGTTTCTAGCACAACCTAAGACACTGGGATTGTTGTCTTCTTCATCCCTGCCTAAGCCAGCAAAAGATATCTTGCTCAGCTCGATGGGAACTGCAGTGTCACTTCTGCTCCAGGAGGGATTGGCATCATAGGCCTGATAGTATCTAAGGTAGGGTGTGAAGAGCACTGTCAGGCTTCTTGCTGGGTTGTTACCTTGGTGGTACGGAACACTCGGGGTGGCACTGTCTGCTCCAGAGCAAATCCCTGGCACCAAGGAGCTAGGAGATGCTGACACTTGTCAGCTTAGGATCCCGTCCTTTTTGCAAATCTTTACCATAAAGTTTAAGAAGTAGCAGCTTACAGGTGTAGATAGATAAGGATTAATGGTGGGCCAAGTTCTCCCCTCTGCCTCCCCACCTCTGCCTCCACCTAGAAATATTGCTGAATGAAGCATAAGACCTGGGTCCAGGAAAGGAGTAGCTGTTTAGGTTTAGCTTTTTTCTTCTTTTAACAGTGACTTCAACAGCTCTCTGTATGGCAGTTTCTGTAAAGAAATGGTCTGGTGCTGAATAGCAAAGAAAGAAGCCAAAAATATGTCTCATTTTTAGCATTTTGTAATTGAAAGCTTAAACATTATAATCACAAGATTTGTCAAACAGACTTCTCAGCTTTAGCAGACTTTTTTTCTTGGTCTTCAGAGTTAAATACTTGGAATCTGGTAATCTTCCATTAAAAAGATAATTTTAAAATTAGTTTCAAATCCTTTCACTCCATTTAAACGTATAAATATATATAATACAATTTAAAACAGAAAATTGAGCAAAGCATCAGCAGGAGATTTAGCCTGATTGCCTACGTGCTTAAAAGAAAATGCTGTGCATATTTAAAAGAAAAACACACTTAAGTGCTGCGACATTCAGTTTTTAAGAAACCCAGTTTAATTATATTTTCCCTAATTAAGGATTTCATTATAGGGGATCACATGATTTAATTATATCAATACCCGAAAGACCTGATTGTGAACATAAAATGTGGATTAAAAAGATGCCTCATCACTTAATTACCTGCTAGATTGGAACAGATCCATGTTGTAGGTCAAAAGGGACATAAAATGCAGGCTTCTGCCTCCCTCTTTGTTGTGTGTGAAGGGCTCCGTGCATGGAGAGAGAAAGGGGGGAAGTACTCTTGTGTGTGTAATGGGAGTGATAATTACCTGTGAACAGCTTTATTAGCATATATTGAGAAATGCAATGCATTTTTATTTTTTTTTTTTTTTTAATTTAAAGTTCTTGGTGGGCCTACAGTAGAGATGAGATGCGTTGTCCAACCTGCAGCCTGGTGAGCGCATATTTCTTCTTCCTAACACACAAGCCCTTGTCTTTCAAAGGGAAAACGTCAAGCAGTGGAGAATCTTGGGCTAGGAGTGTAGCTTCTCTTGTAGCAAGCAGATGGGCACCTAGCACTGCTGTGTATACTAGGGATTGGGGATCTCTGAGCCCCTCCAGCGTGACCCTCCTGTGCTAATCACATGGCTGGAGACTCTTGGCTCCTGAACACCTCGAGCCAGACTGGGGAAGGAGGGGAGGAAATCTTTTGGGACACCAGTAAAAAGCTGGCTGAGGCAATGAGTTTTAAGCTGCCCAATCCTTGCTTTCCATACTTCCCTCCCTTTCCTACCACCTAAACAGTTCACATTCCTCACTCCCAGGAGGGAGCTCATGGAGCTCTTCCTCAGAGATCACCAAAAACATGGAAGGAGAAACTCATTGTCTCCATGACCTGTTTTTGTGGTGTTTTTTTTCTTCCCTCTTCCACCTCCTTTCACATCCCTCACAAGTTCCTACTTTGTAAAGCTAGAAATCCGACCTTTGTTGATCCCATGTTACAAAGCAAGTTTGCTCAGTAAGAGAAGGTACAGGATTATTAGTGCCTGGGACAGCATTGCACAAAGTGGGTTCAGCCTCTTGTAAACCACCACAACATAACTCCCCATAAGTTCTTGTAGGACGTGGAGAGTTGGAGAGACTCAGTACAAGAGAGTGGAGAGTCCGGAGAGTCCGGACTTGCAGACGTGGGATCAGGGAAGCCAAGGCGCAGGCAGAACTGAACTTGGCAAGGGACGTGAAAAACAATAAGAAAACCTTCTACAGGTACATTGCCCAGAAGAGACAGGCCAAAACGGGCGTACCTACTTTGGTAAATTTAAAAGGAGAACTGGCTTCAACAGATGAAGAGAAAGCCGAGGTGCTGAATGAGTTCTTCACCTCGGTCTTCACTGGTGGCCAGGATTCTAGTCTTTTTCACGTCCCTGAACCCTGCATCCCCAAACCTCCATGTGGGGACCAAGGAGGTAAATCCCTCCCCACTGTAAGGGCAGAGCAAGTCCGAGAGTGCCTCCTTAGACTGAATGAATACAAGTCTATGGGGCCGGATGGCGTGCATCCCAGGGTCCTGAAGGAGCTGGCCGAGGTGGTTGCCGAGCCGCTCTCCATCATATTTGAGAAGTCGTGGCTGTCAGGTGAGGTCCCGGACGACTGGAGGAAGGGTCACGTCACTCCCATATACAAGAAGGGGAGCAGGGAGGACCCGGGGAACTACAGGCCGGTGAGTCTCACCTCCGTGCCTGGGAAGATCATGGAACAGATCCTCCTGGACAACATGCTCGGTCACATAAAGAATGAGCATGTGATCCGAGACAGCCAGCACGGCTTCACCAAAGGAAGGTCATGCCTAACTAATCTTGTGGCCTTCTATGATGGAGTGACGGCATTGGTGGACGAAGGGAAGGCGACCGATGTCATTTACCTGGACCTGAGCAAGGCCTTTGACATGGTCCCCCACCACATCCTCATCTCCAAATTGGAGGGAAGTGGATTTGATGGGTGGACGACCCGATGGATAAGCAATTGGTTGAAAGGCCGCAGACAGAGGGTGGTGGTCAATGGCTCTATGTCCAGGTGGAGGCCGGTAACAAGTGGTGTCCCCCAAGGGTCTGTCTTGGGACCGGTGCTCTTTAACATCTTTATTAATGACATCGATGAGGGAATTGAGTGCACCCTCAGCAAGTTTGCTGACGACACCAAGCTGAGTGGTGCGGTTGATACGGTGGAAGGAAGGGATGCCATTCAGAGGGACCTCGACAGGCTGGAGGGCTGGGCTCGGGTGAACCTGATGAGGTTCAACACGGCAAAGTGCAGGGTTTTGCATTTGGGCCGGAAGAACCCCAGGCACCTGTACAGGCTGGGAGGAGCGGTCCTTGAGAGCAGCTCGGCAGAGAAGGACCTGGGGGTCCTGATGGACGAGAGACTGAATATGAGCCAGCAGTGCGCTCTGGCAGCTCGAAAGGCAAATGGGATCCTGGGCTCCATCAGGAGAGGGGTGGCCAGCAGGGACAGGGAGGTGATTGTCCCTCTCTACTCGGCTCTTGTGAGGCCCCACCTGGAGTACTGTGTCCAGGTGTGGAGCCCTCAGTACAAGAAAGACATTGAGATTTTGGAAAGGGTCCAGAGGAGGGCAACTAAGATGATCAGGGGGCTGGAGCACCTCCCCTATGAGGACAGGCTGAGGGAGTTGGGCTTGTTCAGCCAGGAGAAGAGAAGGCTGCGGGGTGACCTCATTGCAGCCTATCAATACCTGAAGGGAACCTACACCCAGGAGGGGAGTAAACTCTTCAAAAGGGCTGACAACAGCAGGACTAGGGGAAATGGTTTTAAGTTGAAGGAGGGAAGATTTAGGTTAGATGTCAGGGGGAAGTTCTTTACTAGGAGAGTGGTTAGGCCCTGGAACGGGCTGCCCAGGGAGGTTGTGGATGCCCCGTCCTTGGACGTGTTTAAGGCCAGGTTGGACAGGGTCCTGGGCAACCTGATCTGAATGTGTATGTTTGGTGGCCCTGCTAGGCAGGGGGGTTGGAACTACATGATCCTTGGGGTCCCTTCCAACCCGGGTGATTCTGTGATTCTGTGATTCTGTGATTCTGTGAGAGTTGAAGAATATCCATGTCAGGTTGGGTTTTTCCACTCCCTACAGACTATAAGGAAGACTGTTCTCTTTAACATAGTAGGATAGCACTGATGCAATAAATATGATAAGATGATCGATAAAATCTGTTGCTAGCAGAGGTCTGATCTTCTTTCTCAAGCTCTTGGATCTACAGGATCTGGAAATATTGTACAAGGAGACACTGCAGCAGGCAAGAAAATCTGTGTTTTTGAAGGAAGGGCAGGATTCCTATAATGAACTACGTGCCTTTTCAACCTCCAGCCTCTTTGAAGGCACTGATATACTACTGTCCTCCACAGCAGGGACACTGAGATCCAGGCAGAACCTCCATGTACCACACATCGTGCGAGTGTGAAACCAACCACCCAGCACACTGCTGTCCATCATATTTCATCATGTATGAAACTCTCCTGCAACACTATCATAGCAGGTATCCTGCTTCTTCCCCAGTGCCAGCAGGGCTAACAGTGTTGCTGCAGGCCAGCAGGACCGTGGCTGGCCACCTTGCTGAAAGCAAGCTTTGCCTGCATCATGACTCTGTCCTAATGCGGAAAACGACTACTGAAGGAAAAGTTGCACAGCTATAGTCAGTCTGGAAAGAGCGTGCTGGGTTCTGTATTTTCTACGGAAGAAACTCCCATGTACATGAGAGTGGGTACTCTCTTAAGAAAGAGGATAGTCTTCAAAGTGTCCTTTTGCTCTCTAGGGGCTGCCTGGTGGCTAAGGCAATGCAACACACCCTACAAACATAATCCTGAGAATATTGCTGCAGTAGTGGTGTTCCTGCCTGGCACAAGCCAGGTAAGAGCATTTTAGGTAGCAGGCCTAGGAAAGAGCAAGGTCTCCTGTCTGTAAGGCATCTCAATAGAAGGTGCTGCTGACAGTTGATGCTGATAAATCTTAAGTCATTTCTATGGTCTTACTAAAGGCACCAAGTAGGCTTTGTAAAGCTCTGAGTTTAGGGCTCTTCCCAAGAAATCTACCCTGATAACTCATCATGGGACTGAGCCAGGTCTGCACTGTGCAGCTGGCACACAGTCACCCCATCCCTCCTGCCCCATGGGCATTGCCACCCTGTCCCTCCCACTCTGGCGCAGTGAGACTAAGGAGAAGGCTTTGTGCCTATTGCACACACTGGGGTAATGTGCCTGAGGGTTGTGAAGCAAGAGAGCACACTTGACTGCAAAATTAACATCTGCAAATAGCACAGTACTATGGGATGAAGACTCTTTCCTTTTACTTTGACTTGATCTTGTTTTTCTAAGCAGGGAAATGCCCCAGTGACAGAATCACTGCAGATGGCATGACAAAGCCCCGGCTGGCACCAGCTGAGTTGGCACAGTAAGATTATCATGTTTGAGTTTGTGTCTGTCTTTTTTTATCCCCCTGCTTTGCTGTGCTAATAGCATTTCTATTACCGTATAAGCTTCAGCCAGCTCTCTCAAAAGGAGAGACATCAGCATAAAAAGTAAATTTCATTATCACTGGCAAAAAACAGGTCACAGAAACAGCTAAACTATTTTAATCTATTTTTTTAAATTATTATTTTCCTGTTTCCCTCCCTCTCTCTATTTCTCTCTCAACCAGGCTTAAAGAGGGGTTGGAATTGAAGTTGCAGGGTCTCCAGGGCAGTAATGTGGAGCGGTGTGGCTTAATGGGGCAGCTGGTAGAGAGAGCCCAGCACATGTTTCCTTTACAGTTTTCATCTTCATACTTCACAGAGTCCAGGGACTGATTGATGGAATTCTTTTTTTTTTTTTTTTTTTTTTTTTGAACATAGCTTTCTCAAGGCCTAGAGACTGCCTCTCTCAGCCACACTGAACATATGTCCATATATTCCCTTGGGCAGTATTTAAATGTGTGCATCCATGTGGCTGTATTTGTTTAGTGTGTGCTCCCACTGATCTAATGGGACCTTTCCCATGACCCATTGCTTCCCTAAGTTTGCCACTTGCTGCTGTCAGGCGAGAGAGACTTTAACTTGGATGGCTGTAGCTGTAAATGAATGGAATTTTTTTTCCCTTTCAGTACTTTCAACTGCACCCTCTTGCTGATGGATCATCTAATGCAGTTTGGTTGAGAACCCTTCTTTGCACTGTTAAAAAAAATGCCAAACCTAGACAGACCCCATCTGTTACAATCCCATGTCGATTTATATGAATGCAGAATTGGTAGGGCTGCTCTCTGCTTGTTAATAAACCATCCTCTGAGAACAGCACTCCTTGAAAATGCCAAGTAAGGTGTACTTTGCTTGATACACTGATAGCTTAGACAAAAAAACTCTTTGGTAAGAGGAAAAGAAGTGACTGCACAGCACTGATTTTTCTTTGAGGAGGCACTGCAAGATTCTGCATGGCATTTGTCTTTCCCAAGGAAGACAGGCTGGGGAGACAAGAATCAGAACAGAACTGACTCTAAGGACATTTGCAGCATACAGAATCTACTAATACTGATATGGCTCAGAAAATGAGATTCAAAGAACATCATTTACATTTCCAGTTAACACGGCTATATGCAGAGATCTGATTATATCATATGTTAATTCTGTCTTTCTTTTCAGATAACAGAAAGGTGATGGAGTCACTATCCCTGGAAGCGTTCAAGAAACATTCAGATGTTGTACTGAGGGATGTGGTTTAGTGGGAAATATTGGAGATAGGTGGACGGTTGGATTGATGATCTTAGAGGTCTTTTCCAACCTTAACAATTCTATGATTCTGTGATTCTAAACTTGAAGAATATCACATACCACAGTTAAGGGAGGTGCAGAAACCGTGACTGTCTTGATATAGCTCACAAAGGGGAAAGCTATATAAATCTTCGATAACTGTCATTAGCACACTATTGATGCTGTTCCAGGAAATGCCATAATTTATGTAAAGATTATATCCATGGTAAGTTAAATATATATGTATATCCTCCCAGAGTTCCTATACCAGTGCAGGGCTCTCCTGTGCACTCCAGTGTAGAAACTGTCCCTACCCCAATGAGCATCAGTGAAAGCGCAGTGAGCTGAGGCGAACTGCCTTCATGCCCCTGCAAAGCTGCATGTCCTTCTCTCCTCTGCCCTTCTGGCAAATGTCCTTCAGCACAGTAATGTGCCATCTGCCCCACTGCCATACCATGCCAAGTCCTGCTCAAGGTGGGGCTGACAGCAAACCAATTGTCCTGCAAAAGTCTGGGCTCCTTAGTGGAGCACCTCCGCATGGGTTGCGCCAGCATCCAAGCAGATCATAAAGGAATTCACCCTGAAAATCCAAATGTCAGCTACAGACCTAAGCTCAGCTATCTATTTAACTTGACATAGGTTAGAGATGAAATCAGCTGAAGAACAGGAACAAATATACAAAATAGAGAGTGTTTGTGAAACCATTTTCTATCGAGTAAAGTTATATTAGCAATAGCAGTAGGATATCATGGACTGAGAAACAATGCGAGAGAGCTCAGTCATCCTGAGACTAAACTAACTTTTTGTTAGAGAATTATTTACTAAACAAGAGGACAGCTGCTGTGTTCCCACACGCGGGCCTGGCTTCCCAGAGCTGCCTTACATCTCTTTGCTCCTTCATCCTCCCCTTGTATCTCTCAGCAGGGCTTGCCAAAAGAGCAGCCTGCCCAAAATAATGATAAGAAAACGTAGCAGCAGCCTGTGAAAATGTTATCTAGTAGCATATTTCCAACTGGATCATGCTAAAAGTGAAAGCGAGCAGGACCTCCCCCAGAGGACCATTTGAATTAATGAAAGGTCCTCACTGGAGCAGGTATCAGCATTTCGAGGTCTCTTGTCCTCTTGTTTTGTACTTGTTACTTGCCCTCTTTGGCTTCAACTCACTCTTCAGGAACATGATCATGATGTCACAAGAAGGTTTCAAAGAGCTTTGCACAGCAAGCCACCACTGAGCGAATACTGAGCACAGACAGTATATCCAAGGGGCTTTTAATATTTAGGATGATGGACACAATTAAAATATCAGAATACCAATTTCTCACATGCTACTGTATTTTTAAGATCGCATTCTATTTTTGTTTTTTTCTTTCTCCTTATTGACAGCAAAAATCAGGGGAAGCATATTCATGGCCAAAAGCATGAGGAGCAAACCCAGGTTACCTCAAGGGCTGACAAAGGACATGTTATACGTATGCTAAGTCCTACTGTAGAATACTGTCATGTGATCTTGTGCTGGGATATCAATCAACTGGGGTTTGCATCACTCTCAAGAGGAAACTTACAATGAAGGATTAGCTTATTTACTGCTTCCAAGGAAATATTTGTTTCCAAATTGATACTTAACCTTACTTTCTTTAATCTACTGAATAGTGCACTTGCTGGAAAATAGCACTTTGGGAATGAATGACCAGTGCAGCATCCTGATGTTGCTAGAGTTTGGGGTTTTGTTTTGTTTATACTTTTTTGTTTCTAGGATACCGACCTCAAGGAGCATGGCAAGCACTGTTAAATGCATTCTGTATCCATCACCACCACTGCCTTCATGCATTTGAGGGTGCTTGGAAACATGCACTTTGGAGACTGCTAGACATGAAACTCCAGAGACTTGCTCCAAATGCAACTCTAAAAACGTCCATGTCCTCATCAGGTAAGAAGAAAAGCTCTGCTGATTACTTGAAATCTGTTCTGTGCAATAGGATGCAACTGGGATGTGGAAGCACAAGAATTTGTCGCTGCTGCCAGACTCTACATCAGTGTCGGGTGGGGGTTTCTCTATATCAGGTGTATTTGCTGTAATCACTTTAGTGTAATGGTGACCAAGATCAGAACATTTTTAATCAGCATTTATTCTTACATTGAGTGAAAATTGTTAAAATTCAAGTCTGCTTCTTTCTGATCCATTTCAGGAATAGGATGTCCTTTAGCTGTTCTGACCCCACCACTCACCTCCCACAGCTATCTCTCCCACTCTGCTGAAATTATCAATCATTCTGAAAGCTTTGATTCTTCTCAATTTTACTACTGGTAATTTTGTCTAAATTGGGATTCTAGTTACCATGCAATAGAGTGAAACCCAACTGCAATCTCACATCACGGTTTCATTAGAAACTAGCTTGTTAAGAATTGTGAAGTCCTCCTAAAGGAGGACATACTAAAGGACTACAGTCTAGTTCAGATGCAACCATCATCTTCTTTTGACTTTCCTTAAGGAAATTGTAGTTTCTGACAAAGACAAAGCCCACTTTCCCATTTGTAATGAGTAATTTTGTTACATTCTTGCAATGTGAGATATGAATGACAACAGAAGTGCTGAATAGAAGGAAAGCAAAATAATAATTCTACACTTGAAGGTCTCAGCTGGAGTGCTGTGTTCATCTTGGGGCACCACTCTGCAAGAGAGAGATGGACCAATTGGAACCAGTCCAGGTAATGAGAGAGCTCAGAAACATAGCCTGTGGGGGAAGCCTGAAAGAACTGTGGTTGTTTGGAATAACAACAGGACTAAGAAGAGACCAATAACATAAATTCAGCAATGTAAGTGGTTCCTGCAAAAAAAAAAAGAAGGAAATAAACTCTTCTCTATATTGATTGTGGACAGGATAAGAAAAATGGTTTATAATGAAGGACTACAGATGGATGTAGTCTTGGCTTTCTGATTGGGAAGAGTGACAAGCTCAGACTGTGGGAGACAGTTATCCAAGAAGTGGATAAAAAAGGAAATCCAGAGCTTGGATTGTCCCTCAGCAATCCAAATCCACACCTGTAAAAGAAACATGTTCGACCCAGAGCAGAGAAGAAGCCCAAAGCTGGAAGGAATGATGACAATCAGGCCAGCTGTGGGGAGAAACAAAATGTTTGTTTGGACAATTTGCATCTGTTGCTTTTCTTAACCGGATAAGAGAGTACACTGTGTAATATACACACACCAGCCTCACTTACCGACAGAGAATTAAAATATTTATATCACAGACAAACAATGCCAAGGAACTCCCCTACAAATGCAGTGATTTAATAAACACAGTTCTGCAATGTAGCATTTATCTTTATTATATATAATCAGCTGTTGCTTTTACTTGGATAGAAATTATGTCAAACTGAGCCAAGGTAAGATGACAGGGTTGGAAGGTTCCCACTTCCCCATTCCCAGACATACACACCTTTTTGGCTTTTGCTAGCACATATGGATTTAAGACTGCATGAAGCATAGCTCTGCATGACCTACTCCCGCTCCAGTCTGTGAAGAATGGGGCATCTCACAGTCCTAGTGTGGTCTTCCGTAGGAGACATCTTCTTTCCTCTGCATTCAGCAATCAGTAAAGAAATATCTTCCACACCAACACTGCTCAGCATGTATGTATGCATCTAGGAAAATGATGCACTTCCAAATGATTACTTCCCAAGCAAAGGTCTTCCTGAAAACACAGGTTACCTCTACGTGAAGATCTTTCTTCAAATCCTACCCAGTGATAGCAATTCAGTTGTTACACACTGTTTAACAGTAGAGAAAATAGTGAAGGTATTACACCATGACTTTAAAGGCAGTTCATAATCACATGCTGACAAATCATTTAAGGAATGACTGGCAAAACAAACTATCTCAGCTGCTTTTTCTTCTTCAACAGAACATTATTAGTGCAAATACATAAATAAAAAGCAAACATGAGAGATGAAGTCGTGGATATTTTTCAAAGATATTAACATTGTCTATAAAGCTAGGCATTTTTTTCATTTGCTCATGAATATGATCCAGTCTGATGCTTTATCTTTTTCCCTAGCAATAGCTCTATGGTCTTCAACACTCATGTAAAATAGGGAATTGCCCCCAAAAGCGTTTATTCAACAAACCACATTTTTAAATGAAGCTTTACTTCTGAAGAAAGAACTTCAGAAATTGTTCCAAAGCCAGAGTAGAAATTGGCCCACTCTGTGCAGACCTGTGAAAACACAACACCAGCAGGCTCAGAGAGTGGAATGAACAGGTTTTGTACAGGCTGAAGGCACAAGTAGATGTAAATACATGAACATTACACCTAAGGAAAACTTACTCCCTGGGCAGTGTGATGCTAGAATTGTGGCTAATAACAGATTTTGTTCCACATGACTCAGACTAACCAGCTCACCGTAACGCCAGTGGCCCTTCCCCACCAGGTCCCTGACAGTTCCATACCCACCCTGGTTAAGCCCTATGTCAGCATACCCAAATTACACTGGCCTAAATGCTTCTTAATGACTTTTAAGACAGAGTTATATTTTTCCTTCTTCTGATTGAATATTTACCTAGGAAGCAACTTATTTCATGTCAAAGCAGGGATAAAGTTGCCTAAGATGGACATCACTAGGAAAAGAATCTGCTAAACAAAATAAAGCTGAATTCTTTGCAAGTATAGGCGCCAGTATAATCTGATCAAAAATTAAGTTAATTGAAACAATAGCCTCCTTCTGAAGAGGTGTTTACTTGCTCTTACCTGATTTCTTGGGAAAGTACCGGGTTGTGGTGTCTCCCAGTGCCAAGACTATGAGATCCTTAGAGTGAAGAAATGCATATTTTGAACAGCACATGAATAACCCGAAGTAACAAAATGTTCAGGTGTAGGTGAGCTTCTTGAGAAGATCACCAACAGGTATTGTCACTAATTCCCAAATGAGACCCTTGGTCACATGAATCTTATCTGGAAAGATGGACAAAGGCCACAAGCAGCATTTCCATAAACATCTAATGATTTTCTGTTACAATGCCCATATGCCTGTGTGATTTTGATGTGCACAACATCAAACATGATAAACTCTGTCACCTGACTTGAAATTGAGTGACCATGGGGTGTGAAATATGCCCTACATGGTACCTGCGGCAAAGTATGAGGATGGCTTATCCAGATCATGCTGACGTTGTCAGCTGAGGAGTTGAGGAGCACCTCCATGACCACCTCCCTCAGACACAGGAATGGCACAGGGAGTTGGTAGGGCAGCTCTGGGGACTCACTGAAGAGGGGCTGTTAGACTCACTGGCACCCACCCATAAATATCCAGTTCCTCTGCTGTCTTAGCAGGAAGAGCAGTTATTCTATAGAGGAGGTGCCTTCAAGGCCTGGAGATTGTGCAGGTGCCCCTACACAATTCCTGAAGACTAATAAGCAACTCATCTCTTCTCTGGTTTTGTGCCTACAGACATTGAAGTGGTAGTACTGCAGCAGAACTTCAGGTTCTTGAGCTGAGAGTTTGATTATAGCTGACAAAGACACCTGGAGAAAGGCATGGAGAAGTGAACACTGCAAAGGAACCACGGGATGGAGGACAAAGATGTGGGGCAGTCAGGGGAGCAACTCAAGCAGAAGCAGCATGCCAAAGTCTTGGTACCCACCAGGCACATTTGCACTCTGGTGGAGCAGAAGCTGGTATTTACCCCCTGAAAAACATTCATTTGCTGCTTCGTGTTTTCACTAGAAATCCTTTGTCATGTCTCAGCAAAATGCGGGCTGTGCCTCATCAAGGCAGAAATGTGTTTCTTCCTCCTTTCCTATTTTGATGTATTTCATTTCCATATAATCTCCAGAGGGATCATTTAGCCTGTTCAAACACCTTATTAAGGAAGGGAGACATTGTTCTTCAAGCCTTTGTGCAGTACCGGAATGCGTCTCTTCCTGAGCTCCCCCATGCATGGCCAGGCCTTGATAAAGCACTGCCTGCTTTTCTCTCATTGTTTCGCATTGCCTTTGCCTTTCTTTCTCTATCTCCATTTGTCCGAATACTAATCTGTGTTTATAACAAGAAGCGGTTCCCGCACCTCCCCTTTGTTGCTTAATTGAAGGGAAACTGAGCAACAGGTGGATCTCAGGAAATATCATTAGTCTCTTTTCATTGTTTTTGGCACTTCTCTGAAAGAGAAGTTCGGCTCAATGCAACTGGCTGTTTGCTGTTTCCAGGCTAATTACTGCAGGATCCAAATGAGGAATGCATTTGAACACGTCTAATTTAAAGAAGGTGAGCTCTTCATCTGATTTCAGTGGGACTACTCATGAGCTCAAACTTACATGTGTGCTTAAGGACTTTGATGCAGCTGAGCCACATAACCAAGTCCATAAAGCAAAATGAATCCCTTCATTATTGTAATGGCACAAGAAATACAGTTTATGTACAGAAACACAGCCAGCCATGAACCAGTACTTTCATGTTCCAGTAAGGGCTTCCTTTTAACCTGCTTTTTTGTTCAGAGAGAATAGAAACAACGTGGAAGAATGAAAGTATTGTGGTGTATTTGATTTTGAAAGGTGCTTGTAAAGGAAGCTTGCATCCAGGAAAGGAAAAGTTGACGTGGGAGACTGCTACAGCATCTCCTCAGCTAGCAGATCCAAGGAGTCATGGAGAAGGGGGAAGGATGCTAAAGAAAACAAGCAGCATGATCCTTCAGCATGTGGTTTTATCTCAGTAATTCCCAGGAGGATAAAAGAGACAAAAGCTCACAGTGTGCTCTTCTATCACTTAGTAGACAAAGCTCCAATTTCTGCTATTTTTAAAACTGGAACCCCAAGGGAATATTTCATTGAATATCAGCCAAATGCATTAACAAAGTTAAAGCATCCACCTGTTACAAGAATGCAGGCAAAGGCTGGATGATAGCAGCTTCCACTTGATGGAGAAGTCGGGATATTCCTAACAAGTGATATACAGCAATTACTGGCCAGCTGAAAATCCGCTCTTGGGACATGCTTTGTAGCTCAAGCCTTGAACAACTAGATAAGTCAGAGGAAAAGAAGAGAGTGGGGATATCTTCTTTGATGTCAAGGGTATGGCAATAGGGGCTCAAAACATGAGAATGCAGAAAGTCCTTTAGATGTTACTGGTGTAGTGATACTAAGCTCTCACCACTGCCATCTGAAATTTAAGCTGATCTCATTCCACTTTGCTGAGAACCTGGAAGGTTCAGCACAGAAATCCTCTGACACACAATGTGTCCTGAGTTGTTTGGAGCAGTGGTAATCATGGGGTGTTGACAACCAGAGGGCAAGAGGTGGTAGAGCAAAAACACACACACACTCAACTACAAAAGCCAGGGAAGCTAAGGATAGTGAAATTATGATCCCTTGATGCGGCTGCAGGGGTGGAAATAGAAAAGCCCTGACTTTTCAGAGATGTCTTTATGGGTTTATAATTGTAAATACCCCCTTTTTAAAGGATGTATTTAGGAAGCAAAACTGTTCCCTTTTCATGAATGATCTGTTGTACAGGGCTTAAAAATATGTCAAGGTTTGCTGCAGTAAATCCTCCTTATGCTGTAACTGAGTAATGTAAGCAACTTGGGTTGCCGTTTAAACAATTCCCAGTGTGTGGCATGGCCAGTGCAGTTTGAAATGCCTCTGTCTATCTAAACAGAAACAGATGTTTGAACAGCAGAGCTGTGCAGAAGTCATTCTTCAAACAGTAGATTAAAACATCTGTCAGGGCCATTGGATGGGACCAGACAAGTAGCAGTAATATCAGCTGGGCCTGCCAGTCATGTTGGCCTCACCCTGGAGGTGGAAGGGAAAGGGCAGGGGTGCTTATTCTGGTCTGAGCATCTTTCAGCCTCATCTTTTATCGTGTTTCTCCAGACATGCAAAATATTATGGACCTGGTCGTATGGACTCATAGATTAACACCTCTCTCAGCATTGCCTCCTATAACTGAGGTCTTTTTCTAGATTTCCACTTTCCCGGATGCTGCTGGCAGTTGCTATAAAAGATGTGAAGTGTTGGCGTTGTTCCAGGTTACAGCATTTGCAGTGATTTCCATCTGTCCATGTTTCAGCATTTGACCTGTTCAGTGGCATTGCAATTGAATTTTTCAGGTCGATGACCCTCGATGGGTCAAAAATATAGCAGCCGAATAATCTTCTGCCACTTGCCTGCAGGATATGTGCCACAGGCAGAGTATTCGTTTCCAGCTAAACAAGAGTCTAAACCAAACTCTTGGATTAACACCTCTTTTGTACTCTACCAAAATATCAGCCAAGAAACAGAGTCAAGAAATGGTTCCAATTTTTTTGGTGATTTCAGTTTAGGTTCTGGATCCAAACAGGCACTGAAGGCTGTCCATTTTCACTGTCTGGATCTGAAATTTGAGCCTTGACTCCATCTTTTGCTTCCAGCCCAGATTTATTCTCACTTCTTATTTCACTGTCCAACAAAACAAGCAGGGACAGTCCTACCCTCCAGGCTGCTTATTTTGGGGTGGAGCTGCTGTGGCTGCTTTACCAGTGCATTCATCTTCCCAACACACTCCTGCCCTGTGCATCAGGGCCAATTCCGCCACCCTGTACATGGGAGATCCTTACTGTCCTGTGAGGCCAGTGCTGGGGTCCCAGTGAAGCTGGTGGGGCAATCCTTTCTGTACAGATGGGTTACACTCTCATCTTGTTTGTCCCCCAGCACCCATTAATTGTGGGCTGTAGCGGCAGCAGATTACCTCACGACAGCCTGGCAGATGTGCTCTCGCTGAACAAATAAACTCATTTATATGGCTGTAATGACTGTTGCTTCTGTGCTCTCATCATGAAAACTCCAGCCTATCTACAGCAGTTTATAAACAAAGCTGCTTTGCCTTTATGGAAAAGCAATTTGTGACTGAGGATCCTCAGCAGTGACTCGTGCCAAATAGAGCTCAGGCCATTTCTCAGGGAACAGGTGTCCGCATCATTAAAGCCACAACCCCCCTTGGCATTAATTGCTGTCCCTGTTGGCACACTGAGAAAAGAGACAGGGATTTGTCTGGGCCACGTGGACTTGCTTCCCTGCTCCTTTCTCATGATAGTCTTGCTTGTGGTGTGCTGCCACGGCGGGGTGACCACAGCCTTGGCCACCAGCTGACCAGTACATCTCCTGCAGTCCTTGCTTGTTGGCTGTCTGGGCAGGGAGCTCTGGGAAAACATGGCCAGCACAGACTGGTGAACAAACAGCACTCATAGGAGGAGAGAAAGAAGGAAACTGTTTATTAGACAGAGCAAGTTCATTAACTTCCCCCTTCCTCTCTGTATTTATTTTAGCTGTCCCCTTATTTCCCTCTCTTCTTGTTTGTTTCTTCCCTTGCTTCCTTCCGTGCTACGTTAATATTTCAAAAAGGAAAGAAAACTTCAATCTTCTTGTGATTTTAGAGCAATAAACTATGACTAAAAAACACATTGAGCTACAAAATTGTGAGTGATGTTTTAATTTATAACCATGGAGGGGTGACTAGTTTACTTAACCGCCCTGATCACCTTGAGTTAGGGAGGTGTCAGTACAGATGGGACCTGAGTTAAAATAAGGCAGCGTTCATCCCAAAATGAAGATCTTCACCAAGAGGAGACACAGCTCTCTGAGCAAAGTTGTTTTCCAGTCTGCACTGAGTGAGACACTGGACATTGCCTCTTTGACTACAGGGAGTCCTGGGAGAAGTGGCCATGAAGACACAGGACCACCAGGGAGCCTTTCTGGGATTAGAAGAAAGACAGCCATCTTCAGTGGCTGCAGGGAGCCACATACTATGAGCATCCTCACATCCCCTTCCAAGTCATTAGTAGAGCCATGTTACTTACCAGCCCATCCGTGGCAACTCTCAGCCTAGGGGTGCTCAGTTAGCTCTGCTCCATGCACTCGTGCAGGACATGGGCTCACTGCCTCCTCCCTGCCCTTACTCACAGGCCGATAGAGAGTATTTGTGCAGCTGTTTAAACCATCTGGAATAATCGCTTCCCTTTCCCTATAGCTCCTCTCCATCGCCAGGCAGGGGCAGGAGGGTGAGCACTGCCTCTGCCTCGCAGCATTTTAACACTCCTCTTTTCATAAACCTTACCAACTAACTCTGTGGTTCGCTTCCTCTCTCTTCCTGGAACCTTAGCAGTTAAACTGATTAAAGCTGACTTCAGAAATGACAGTGGAGAGCTTTCCCTCTGCTCCCTGCCACACCGCCGGGTCACCAGCAACTCACTCTCACTCTCACCTTCCTTCCCTGCACAACGGCACGCAATGCAGCATCTGATGCCACACTGGGCAGCAACACACAAATGGGCAGGGAAATGAGGGAAGGGAATGAAAAATCACACTGAGGAATGTGTGTGCTGTTTCTAAAAAAAAAAACAAAAATAAAAAAAAAATTAAACGCTAAGCAAAACCTCTGGCAACCTGCAAGAAATTATAAAATCACCCTGTGTCTGCCAAGAATTCAGTGTTGGACATCTTCCTTTGGCCATCATCAACTGGCAGTTCCCTGTTTCTTGGGTAGACTAAATCAGGTACACTAGAAGTATGATGTTTAGAAAATGTTTTTGTTTGGCTTTTTGAACAGAATCCTCTTCTGTCTTTTACAGTATGGTGTGCTCTCCATTCATCAGATCTGGTTTTGGGTTTGTTTGTTTGTTTGTTTGTTTTGTTTTTTCCTTTCTGAGTATATATATCTCTTACTGAGGCTTTTTCTGTTTCTGCAGGCAGGCACATCACAGAAGTCTGTGTCACAAAGAGACTCCAAACACTTTACGGTTTATTTATGTAGTTCAAACCTTGACTGCTATTAAGACTCAGAAATGGCCTTGCCATCTCTGTAAGCACTGGATTACGTCCTGAAGAGAAGATGAGAAGAGTTTGTTTTGTCCCTATCTAGGCACTCCCAGGCAAGAGTAATGGGCAGAAACTCCCAGACTTAGGCACAGTCAACAGGGAAGAAATGCATGTTTGACTGTCAGGCCTTTGTGAGTACAAAAGACTGGATCACCATCAGCCTCCATATGACCGCCAGCCTTAACCAGACTAGCCAAGCCATTACAGAAAAGGGAAATGTTACATGTACTCAAGAAGTTTTATTAAATGAGAACAACTGCATGATCCACAAGCATCTGATGACATTACAAAACACTGGATAGGCATTTGTGTGCCTTTCACCCTAAATAACCATGTGATGACAGAGCAAGATTGGCATATGCTGTGGACTTGGAGCAAAGCGGTAGTGAGCTGAAAAGGCTTTGTCCATGGCATCCTCATTCTGGCCCCAATCACTTTTCACTCCAGAGAACACTGCAGACTTTCATACTAGATGTTCATAATGAACATTTCTGATTGTCTTATCTGTGAGCCTAAAAATGTTCTGAAAGCATTTTACTGGCTAGCAATTGTACATGTACATAGATTGCAGTAGTTTCCTGATGCTTTAAAAAAAAAAAGTTATTATGATATTTTAATCCAAACATTTAAGTCAAGTAAGCAATTTAAATAGGCACACAGCCTTAGGATGTGTCAGATCAAAACTTAGAAAATCTGGAATCAGATCCCAACATCGTAAGTCATCATGATAATTGTAAAGGATAAAAACAGACCAGTGGCTTAATCATTATTGAAATTTGTAACTGTGTTTGGATCTGAACTCTGACATTTCCAGCAGTGTTGTACAGCTTGTTTTTCAGGCAGCCATTTCTCAACATATTTGAAAAATCAGGCCTGAAATCAGACACAGAGACATAATGCACCCAAGACAAGAAAGCTTTTTGAGAATCTTGATTTCCATTTGATTCTCAAAGCATTAAGAAGCATTTCATAGCCTCATTAGAATTAGTACTGTTCATAATAGCAACATGTACTTTCTTTAATAGCAGTTGTATTTTTAGAGAGATAATTGGCTTTTTCTAGGATTTCAATTTGTTAAAGAAAATAACTGTGAGTTAAAAAAACACCTTTAAAGTCTGTGGAAGGTACTGAATTAGTTTAAAAACCTTTTCTTCCATCAGAAAATAATGCACAGGTGTTGGTCACCTATCAGCTTGTACATACCTTTTAATTCATACCAAGCAGCCAAATCCATTATATCCTAGACTGCTTCTGTTTTTTCACAGCTGGGAGTCAGTCCCCGGTCTGGGTGCTACACCAAGGTAACCAAAGGATTTTTCTCATTAGGATTTGAGAACTAGCTGTCCTTGGTCAGGTTTATTTTGTACCATGCACTCTGCACATCTGGAGGTGGGAAGATCTCAGGGCGTGCTGAACAGCAGGGCTAAATGGGACTATACACATCATATTATATGTTGTACATATTGTCTCTTTTCAATGCAGGACTAGATGGCCTTTAAGGGTTCCTTCCTACTCAAATGATTCTATGCTTCTGTGATATCATAATCTACTCATACGTCTAGTCAATCTAGAGGAATTACACTTCATAGATTTCCTCAAAAGATGCTTTGAGGAATTTATTTAACATCACTGAATTTGTCCCTGGTGACAGATTCAGTGACTATAGGCACAATAATGTCAATCTGCAGTTCTTGTCACTGTCCCAGACCAGACATCAATATCAATACAGTTACTGGAAGAATTACTTTTGGAAGCAGTGTGAACTATCTCCTACCTTACTGAACTCACCCTCACTTCATTACGTAAAGCAGAACTTCTTACAAAAAGAAAACTTTGAGATGCCCAAAGAGACTTCTAGCTTATGAGTTACTGTTCATGTAAGATAAAAATATCATAGCATACTTAACTGACAAAAGCTGGATCTGCTCTCTTTATTTCACATTTTAAATAGTAAATTTCCACCCCAGCTTAGGGCCCAATTTTCATACCTCTGCTCTGATTGTGAAGGATGTAATATTGCTACTATTAAAAGGATGGCAGTGATGGGGGGAGGGGCAGGGGTGGAATTAAAACCCAAGGGAAATGCTGGAGCTGAGGATACAGAGCTGATGTGAAGAGTGGTCCTTTCTACCCAGAAAGTTGACCATCAGACCCATGTTTTTCTCGTTCAATTTGGACTAAGCAATAATTATGGTTGCTCTGCATTCCAGTGGAATATATTAATCTGCTGCATGCAACAGCACACAGCTGAAATTGCTGTTGGACATACTGAACTTCCAGTTGTTGAAATTTTCTATGCAGTTTTTTTTTTGCCAGCCCGTATCTGAATGACAGCAATTTTATCATTGTGTTAACAGCTGTGGCAGTCACCTTGAGTACTTAGGGGAAAAGAGTCTGGAAAAATTGTTTCCCAAAATGTACCTTCATGAAATTGTTTTCTGGGAAAATAGTCTATTTTGGGCTGACTGGTCAACCTAAATGCCAAGGAGCAAATATTTCTTGTGGCAAATATCAGGCCAAGAGTATTTTTCTACTTTAACTTTTTTTCATGGATTTTATTTATTTTTTTCTGACTACATTTATTAGAAAGTAGTGGTACAAGTCCAGAATAACTCTGAGCTACACAGACTTAAAACGTACGTAGTAAAATTGGCCTAGTGCTGAGAAAACTGAACAGTACAGCCCTAATAAGGTGAAATTGCACAGCTCCCTTCAGCTTCCAGGAACGAAAAATCCATTTACATCAGCGCTGACTTTTCATTTCTGGTCTACAGGGTTTCATGTCAATACTGGCTCTAAGTTCACTACCTATCTCACACCACAGCCAGCAAAAAAGGTTGTGCTAACATAATGCTTTTTTCACATCCTTCCTTGGCCTGTTGCAGTGTATTTAATTCTACTCTCACCAGAGTACAGTGGCTCCCAAGTTGTGCTTTGCTGTCCAGCTCACAGTTGACCCACCAGAGATATCTCCACTTTAGTGGCAGTGTAAATGACTCCTCTTTACTTTTTCTATTTTGCAGACAATCCAGAAGGCAGCAGTTTTGCATTAGCAAGGGGTGAAGGCAAGCTTGTTTAATACCTGTTCACTGTCTTTATCTGTGATTTTGGAGACAGAGGAGGATGCAGAACAGGACTGCCTTCCCTTGTAACTGGTCATATTAAGTTTTACTTTTCTTCTAGCACTAGGCACCAAGAGTTACCTCCTCTCTTTATGTTTTACATGTGATGGCTTTGATGGGTGTCCCATTGTGACTTGATGCCTGTGTAAGTATTCTGTGATGCACAAAAGCCAAAAGGGGAAAGAGAAAAAACCCACTCACTCTGAGACTCTCTATTGAATTTTGTTTTTCAATTACCTAACAAATTGCTGACTAAGGACAGGATAGGGCGGTGGAAATGTAGGACCTAAAAGCACTGTACATTCCTCATCTGTAATGACCAGAAAATGTGGGTGTTTGTTAGTGGTTTTAGCCAATTTGCAATTTATCTTGGTTTTAACCCAAGCAGGCTTGAAACCAAGACAAACATTCTTTGATGTAATCTAATTGTGACTAAGACCGTTTGCATAAAAGTTTCAGAGCTAGGATAGGAAGAGGAAAAAGACCTTGAAAGCATTCCAGTGGAAAAGTCATGTGGAGTAGGGTTTTCATTGAACCAATGGCATCCAACAGCCCATTGTTTTAGTTGCAGCTTAAATTAATACCTGATAGCAGAGGAATTAAAGTGCTGCTGAAGTCATGTATTCACTTAATCTTGTTTTTTTACAATCATGTTTGTACAGTGATAGCCTCAGGTAAAGAACTAATAGGAAAAAATGTTCTTTCCCTGCTTCCATTGCTACTCCATTCAAAAATATAGTAACAAGCTAACTCAAAAACTGGTCTTAAATTCATTAGCCAAACCAGGCTATCCTCAGAAACTAAACAGAAACTGTGTACTGTTGGAGAGGTCAGAGAAAGAGTCTGGAGAGTGCCACAAGGTGTCCCAAAGTTGTGCAACACAGGTACAATCAGTGCCTGTTGTTTTTCCATACACAGATCTGAGTCTCACACTTCTGAGGCTCAACCTACAGCAGAGCTATGTTAAAAATAGTAGAGGTATCTTTTCATCATTTTCCCTTGTTCCTGATGTGTGGAGAGGCCAAACACAAGCATCAGTGAGGTGGAAGAAGGAAAAAAAATCTAAGAGACAATCTGACTTGGACAAAGCTGAAGATACAGGAAAAGTGTCTGTGTACTGATGTGATTCATGGCCTACTTCTGCATGCATCAGGTTTTTATTCTGATTCTCCTTTTCCACGCAACCCACCATCTCTGAATTACAGCAACATAATTCTAACAAAAATCCTACCAAACAATTTTGTTCTCATATGTGTGTGCGTGACTGTCACAGGATCAAGAACATAGCACTATATTTTGTTCTACCATTCTACTTGTTACTGTAACACATTTGCTACTCATAAGACATTATGGTTTGTTTACTGGTCTTTCAATCAAAGGTTTTTGAAAAAATTCCCACTGGAGACCATAGACAGTAAGGTACAATAAGCAATTTCTATACTAAGTACACTAACATGGCTTTCAAATTGGCCTGAAAATTGACCAGCCCAGGCATAAAGTCTGCTCATTTGATGTTTATGCTTAATGATAATGAAAGTATCCAGTGATGTTTTTCCATCCTGCCAAAAAACCCTCTCCTCCTAGCCTGTACTTGAGTCAAAATTTGCAAAACAATGACTACACGTTCCCTAGGAAAGCATGCATATGCATCTATTACTGCATTATGCTTGCAAAATTAAAGACTTGAAAGATCAAAATATCAAGAGTTTAAATGCATCCACATTATTTAGATGTAGACCACACAAGGTATTCTGTCTACAGAATAGAAATGCTTCTTAATTAGACTACTACAGCTTACTTTTTCATGTACTGCAAGAGATTTGAGTATTGGATGATGCTTAAATTTCTCCTCTTTTCTGCTTTGTTCCATATCCTAAATAATTATCTTCTTCCTTTCTTTCTTTCTTTCTTTCTTTCTTCCTTCCTCTCTTCCTCCCTTCCTCTCTTCTTCCCTTCCTCCCTTCCTCCTTCCTTCCTCCCTTCCTCCTTCCTTCCTCCCTTCCTCTCTTTCTTCCTTCCTTCCTCCCTTCCTCTCTTTCTTTCTTTCTTTCTTTCTTTCTTTCTTTCTTTCTTTCTTTCTTTCTTTCTTTCTTTCTTTCTTTCTTTCTTTCTTTCTTTCTTTCTTTCTTTCTTTCTTTCTTTCTTTCTTTCTTTCTTTCTTTCTTTCTTTCTTCCTTTCTTCCTTTCTTCCTTTCTTCCTTTCTTCCTTTCTTCCTTTCTTCCTTTCTTCCTTTCTTCCTTTCTTCCTTTCTTCCTTTCTTCCTTTCTTTCTTTCTTTCTTTCTTTCTTTCTTTCTTTCTTTCTTTCTTTCTTTCTTTCTTTCTTTCTTTCTTTCTTTCTTTCTTTCTTTCTTTCTTTCTTTCTTTCTTTCTTTCTTTCTTTCTTTCTTTCTTTCTTTCTTTCTTTCTTTCTTTCTTTCTTTCTTTCTTCTTTTTCCTTTCCTTCTTTTTCTCTTTCTTGCTTCTTTAAATTTCAGTCAAAAATTCACTCTTCTTGCCTTTTTCATGAAGACCTAAGACAGATGAATTACTTTCCATGGCAGTGGCTGCTTAACCAGATGGCGGCATGAGGAGGGTGTGTGAAAGGATATTGAGATCTCTACGTTCTTAAGTCTTACGTCTTTGTGAAATAAGCCCATAACTGGCTCAGTGATTAGTTCAGGAAGATTTCTCTGGAGATCAGTAGATGGCTAATACATGCACTGCATCCTCTAGGTCAACTGAAGTGACAACTGAGATATAATATGTTAACAACACAGAAAGTTACAACCCAAGAGAAATACAATACTAGTTAAATCCAATGGATTTTCTAGGTGTTACTTTACTGTAACATTCTCAGCAACCTCTGAAAAGCTGCTAGTTTTCAGAATAATGCCTTTATAGATTAATGCTGCTGATAAATAAGGGTTGTTATTTATGGTGAAAATCACATAAATGCTGGGTCTAAAGGCTTCTTTGGGGCTGAAAGCTTTCTGTACAGAAAGTTGTTGTTGGGAAACAAGGGACTGGTGTGTTACTGTAAAGGATAGGTTGTAAAAGGGATGCTTAAAAGGGGCCCAATATGGTTTGGATCGCAGCCAAGATCTTGCATAACAGGATGCCTCATAAAAGGAAGGCTTAAAGGGGTATGGTTAAAAGACAGACGTTTCTTTTGAGCAAAGATGTGCCAATGGGAGGATCACTGACAAATCTTTGTTCACTATTATGTGTGCATATAATTAAAAAATGTTGGTGTTTGCAGCCATTCCCAGATGATGTTGATGTCTAGAGAATCACAGTTTGAAAAAAAGTAGACTAAGACACACAAAATGCAATTCACACAGGAATATTTTTCTGTGGTCAGATTTTAACATCCTTCAAGATGGAGAAGTAGGAATGTTCCCTAGTCCTTGAGATCAGAACCATGGTCTTCAAAACTAGACATGACTACTAATCTCAGGTAACCACCTTGCAAAGTCACAGGGAAGCGTGACATCCAGCCTAGGGTAGTTTGATGGGAGTTCAATGACAGCCATTTGCATTTAACAGGTAAGTCATGGATCCGCTATGTTAGTTGAAGAGCCTTCAGTTAAAGCTAGGGAAAATGATCATTCTACTCGCAACAGAGGGGAACTTTTAATCCAGTCCTATTGGCTGGCAAGTATTTGCATTTGCTTGTTTTACATTTAGAATCCAGTAACTCTATGTTAAAGGTGTGTAAAAATAACATTTTTGGCTTCTTTCCATTTCTAAAGGCAAAACTTGATATTGGTCTCTAGAAGCCATCTAACACAGCTTTGAGGAGTTTATTTTTGCTAATGCTAAAATACCATGTACAAAAATACAGTCAGCCACTGCCCTCTGTCAAGGTTCATGTTCCCTGGGTTTTATAATCTACTGGGATTTTACTCAGATCACAAATAAATCCTCTGGAGATACTGCTATTAAAATGATGTGGACTTTAAAGAAGAAATATAACACGATATATGACACAGCTGACACAAGGATAAGCCCAAAGGAAAACCTAGGGGTTGCACTAAAGAGGCCACAAAGGAGTACAAAGTGTGCTCAACCTCTCTCTTTACCTAGGACTCTAGCCACAAGCTCTGTGGTTAAGCTTTTCAGTATTTAGGAATAAATACATGAATAGGAATAAAGACATGAATATATATATCCTAGACACGGCTTCATGATGCTATCACAGAAACAGTGTTTTTAAACCTGGCAAAGATTTAGGGAGTTAAAATGTTCTCATGTCCTGCTTTGAACCTCAGTCTGGGATGACTGCTAACTTCCATCTTTCAAGCTAGAGGAGACTAAAGAGCAATATAGGCAGAATACTGTTTTCCATCCCATTTCCTGCTTAATACAGATGGTGGGACAAATAACTGAGTAGCAATGGCAGCAGGCTGTGTCTTTCCTCATTTGTAGGCGAGATCTGGACACAGGGGAAGTCTCATTAGAGCAGCTGGGGAAGGACAGATGTTCATGAGCAGAGCAACTGCAGCAACAGATGTACCTATGGTTGGCTTCTGAGCAGTGCTTCCCACAACTGCTTGCCTCCACAGCTGTGGGAATCATCCACCCCTCTAATCCTCCATTGCTCACTCTACTGACCATGGCCTAATGTTTCTCTTGGAGAGCAGAAAGTTAATAACTCATCAGCAGTTCTGCTTATTCTATCTCCTTGCGGACAAATTAGCTGTGAGTCTAAGAAGAAAAGATTGTCATAGATATCCAGAGTTCATACTCATGATTCTGTGTGTGAGTGTAGTACTAAGACAGTGCAAGTTCCTCTCAGGGACAATTTCTTTCGTATTTACAGTGCAGTACATCTAAATGCACAGCGGATCTTGTCCTTTCAGTATTACTCTCCACATTCACAGTGTCAAGAATTAATGATATTACCATGGCCAGATTCTTCCTCATTTACTAAAGTCTAGTCACTAAATAAAAATCTAATTACAGTTTTGTAATATTTGCATATTTGTGTCATAGGGGTGTAGCAAAGGAGAAAAAAGTAAGTGCCACATCTTTAGACTGCAGAAAGAAGTTTGCTGAGGCGTGCAAAGAAGTAGGAAGAAATCAGGTGGGTTATTGCCCTCTGGTGCTCATTTCATGCTGCGGTTCTGGTTCTGGAAGCAGAAAACGTTTCTCTGAGCTTCAAGATGCAGTTGAAGTCCTTTGGTAAGTAAGTTAGAGCAATACTGAACATGTAACAAAAAATATTCTTCATACACTGGGCATCCAAGAATAACATGAGCCTGATACACTAAGTGCTCTCCTATTTAATATGAGCTTTTTGTTTAAATGTGGAAATGCTTGTATCTAAACAATTTCACCACAGAATGCAAAACACACTTTCTTTGCAGAGCAGCCTTCCCAAATGGTGTGATCCTAATCTATAGGAGGTAAAGTTCTTGAAGAAATAACAACATGCAATGGACAGAAAGGAGTTACCAAGTCTCTGCTGCAGGAAGGAAAAAGCACACAAGCTGAGCAGTCAGATCTGGCAGAGAGTTTGGGTGCCAGATAGCCGCCAACAAGTATTTTCAGACCTAGCTATGAGTCCTCCTTAGTTAGACATCTGAACTCAGATCTCAGCCAGGCCTGGATCCACACACTGTAATTACCCACCTCTGCATGCTGTCATTACCCCACCTTTATTGGACTCTGAAGCAAATTTTACAGATGACTCATTTCATTGACTGCAATAGATTCAAATTCCAGATTTAAAAAAAAAAAAAAAAAAAAAAAAAAAAAAAGCAGAAGAAGAACTCATAACAAGAGAGGAAGAGATTCATGCTGCTGTTTACGTTGGTGTAATCAGAGATTAAAATGTTATCACTCAATATATCTGCCAATGTTTTGATGTAGGCATGTTATTGTATACTGCTAGTTTCATTCCACCAGTGTAATTAAAATAAATAAAAAAATCAAGGCTTGCCTCAACACTAAATATAACTAAAATTCTGGTATTCCAGAATTCTTACTTTTTGCTTTGTATGTATATATTTGTGTATAGTTTGGAAAGTAACCATGGTATATTCTAGCAGGAGTCAAACAGGTCAATCTCTGTGAATTCAAGATAAAGATGTATGCCTTGAAAAAAATGTTAGGTCTAGAGACGAGGCTTGAGATAAACAGCCATCTGAAAGATAATAGATTTGCCTGACATTGTTGCGTCCAGTAAATCATAACAAAACTTCAGAATACTGGAGAAAGGCCAGGAATTGGTGACTTACATTATTGTTTTATTATCACATTTTGGAAAGGTAAAACTAAGAGTTCTGTTTACTTTAATTAATATTAACCAATTCTTAACTCATGACTGCCCAAAATCCTCACGCTTCAAATCACAATATCCTTACTTTTCTGCGATTTTTCAAGTTAAAAGTCTGCCAATCTCTTCAGGGGGAAAGGGGAAACATCATTTGTAAGGGCAACATATACCTGCATCAGGAGTGAAATACAAGCTCAGGTGATGCAGAAAACAGAGCTGTGGACCAAGCCAGTGTCCACTGAAAAGGTCTCTGGCTAGTTTCTTCTGCTGCCAAACTGCTCTGTCAATTCAATCACCTTTCAGAAGGAGCACTGTAAAAAGGGAACCAAGGCATCAGACTGGGGTTTTGGACATCCCACCACAGCCAGGCACCTACCGCAGAGGAATTAGACTGCCAACACAGTGCAGCCTAGAGACCAGAGAGCTGGGGTCTCCTTGGTGAGACCTCTGCATCCCTGACCAACCTACCCTTCAGGGCTAAACACACCTTTCTTCCAGCAATATCAGATAAGAAAACTCTTCTCTTGAATCTATTGCATAACGGGAAAGGGAAGAGTGACTAATTCTTGAATGCTGATATTGGTATGCCGGAGTTTGTATCTTAACTTCTAATGTGCGCTGTAAATATTTGCTTAGAGCTTCTTGACCTGCAAAGCTAGACAAAACTCTTCACAAACCACTTTGTTTTTATTATACTTTTATTCTGATATCTTGTTTTAAAACATTTTCAGCAAAGAGATACTAGAAAGTTTTGAAGGATGCTACTGTGTAATTCCACCGGGTCAAAATCAGAAGTAAGCAGTGAGTTAACCCCTAAATGCTCAGACCTCAACAGAACTAACAGCTGCTCTCTCTGTGCAGAAGGTAGTGACTACTACAGCATCTCTGTGAACAGGAAGAGCTGCACCATGTCTGTTGTCCTCACTAATGGTCTCTAAGCCAGCATGGACCCAGATCCTGTTAGGGCAAGGTTTTGAGAAGAAGTATCTGGTTCTGCCCAATTTATCATCAAATTGACAAAAAGCCTGTTAGAAGGTTCCTATTTTACTCCTGTTTTTTCTGGAATTCTTCCCACTTTAAGTACTCTGTACTTCTGCTTTTGACTTGAAGAAAGAGCACCAAAATTAAAAAGAAAAGATAGAAGATGAATAGATTATTCCCACAAAATCTCAGACCTAGCAGCGATGTTTTGGAAATCTTACAGGGAAAGTTTCAAATGAGATTCCTGGCCTGCACAATTGAAGAAGATTGAGTGTAATCTATACTAATAAATGAATTAAGTATGTTTGTGTCAGCTTAACCCAGATGGGGAAAAATAAAACAAAAAACCCAACCAGATGATGTGTTTTTTCTGATAAAGCCTCAGACTGGTGTTACCTGGCTTTACAGTGAGCGCTGACACAGTCCTTACTTCTTTGGAAAGTTGGTCCCTTTAATTCCTTTCCCTGAAACACTTCACTAAGGATGGTCCTGGCCTCAAACAAGCAGTAGACATCTGAGAACACAGCTATAGCAAATACAACTGGCTCTCTGCAACCTGAACTCAAAACAGCACCAAACTTCACACTTTTAGCGTGATGGTACCTGTTGCGTGCACAACTATATCAACAAAGGGAGAAAGTGGATAGTCTGATTTGAGGGGTTACGTGCTCCAGAGCTTAAATGCGGTGCTTCAGAGTCAGTTATGTGCTCCTGTTGAACATCTCCTCAGATGAATCTTGTACTGCTATCATCTGATGGGATCTGTAATGAGAACCAAAACCTACTGCACAGTTAGTTAGGTACATTGGCAAGGAAAAGATGATACTGCCAGATTCAAAGAGTACACCGTAGCCTAACTTGGTGAGAAGGTCACAGTTCAGTACAAGAACCAGAAAATTGTATTATTCTCACAGAATCAACATAAAGACCAAAAAAAAGCTCTTTGGTATTTTGCGCCAGACTTTTCTTTGGAGTTAATTGGGACAGCCAAAGACTCAAGGGGACCTACAGTGATTTACATAGCTGAGTAGTTGGCCTGTTACGCTAAATTGGCATTGTTCTTCAGATGTAAGTGGACAATAGGGTATGCCTGAGAATAGCAGTTTCCTCTGGGTTGCTGTAGGCTGGAAAGACTACAGGGTGCATAGACTGAAATGCCCCAACCACAGTCATTATGATGAACCCAATAGCTTCTTACAGTGTTGAAAGTCCTGAGGCAATGGGGATGAATTCCATCATCATGCAGGTAGGCACTCGACAGACTTGACTATAGCATTTCTTCGGTTGTGGCTTAGCCTCATACTGTTATTTGCATTGCTAATGGCAAATAACATCAATGATTTCATAATTTGTCCACAAAAAAAGAAAAAAAAAAAAGAAAGAAAAAACAAGTCCTATGTAAGTAGTGATGTTCCTTCAACAGGTTCTCACTGAAATGAACTATTTGTGAGCTCTTAATATGACAAATCAGGCCTTTATCAAGGAGAGTGCCCAGAGACCAGATTTCCCTTGCAGAACTGAGAGTTTTAATCTCTGGGATTTGTCCTCAAACAAAGGACTTGCTGAAAGAAACAGATGAGTATGCAGTGAGATATAAAGATGAACCCACTTAGCACCAGGGCAGAACTTGGCTGTCCTAAGCAAAAAGGAAAAAGCAATAGAGAACAACTTGACCTGATCTGACCACTTCCTTGCAAAAACAGCAGGAGAGAAAATGGTCTTTTTCAGATGAGGTTTAGAAAAAGATGAGAAGTCAGTGTGGTCAAGCAAAAGATGTAGTACCTCCCAGTGCTGGTTTTCACTTCACCAACCTTCTGATTGTATGAGCAGACATGATAGAGCAAGCAGTGCAGGAAGGCGGGACGTCTACATGACCTCTAGCATCAGATCATAAGAGTGACCATGCCAGATGAGGACAGAGATACACTCTCCCACCCTTTGGTGATCTGTTCCTTAGAGATTCCAGCTGTAGAGGTACACTGTGTTTTGCATTCAAGCTTCCAGTTGTGAATATATTCCCACAGGAACAAAGGGAGAACTTTCAAAAATGTCTGATGGAGTAAGGAGAAACTGGGACAGTTCTGTGCTTCTAAACTGTCAGATCATACTAAAAAGCCCAGATGCCTCTTCAGCACCAATTGTGCTAGAAGCTAGAAGGTCTGCACCAACTTTGCCTTTTCTTTTCTGGTGTGTGCAAGGGCTCACCGAGAGGGGAAAGTTTACAGTTGACTTGGCTCCAAATGCACTGCTAGTTTTTGTGACACAGTTTTTTGTGTGAGTTATTACTGGAAACAGAGTTCTTTCATGTCATGCATGCTTATTGGTGTCAGGGCAATGCTAGACTTGAGAATCAGTTAGTCACTGATCTGTCCTGAATTGCAGTTATATTAAGTGACCAATCCAATGTGCTGTAGTCATCCTTCCTTTCTCTCAACCATGCTCCTGCTAATTAAGGATGCCAAGAAGGTATCTTTCATGCAGTTGGGAGGTGCTTGTGGAGAAGTGAAGGGAGAGAGAGTTAAGGGCGTTTGTAGTACATCTAATTTTTACTATTTGTTTAATCTATTACCAAAGGTCATTTGTCAAAATGTGGCTGCTGTTCCTACCCCTCCTCCTCTTGTTCACAGTAATGAGCAGCCTGAGAAAAACCTTATCCCCTTTCCAAAGGATTGGTAAAGAGGAAGAGTTGATAATAATGGTCCTGGGAAGTGAGGCAGTTGTACATGGATCACTTCTCAGGACACAAAGGCTGTACACACACATTGCACCTAGGAAATGAGGTTAATCAACACCTGCTCACAAGGACAGTGAAAAATGCCTCCTCACAATGATGGTGAGACTGAGGTTTCTGCTGCTTTTTTTTTTTTCCTCAGACAAGTGAGTAGGCACAATATCCAAGCAATGTGGTGGGTGACTGTCCCACAGGACTTTAAAGTTAGTGGGGAGATGCTCCTCTGAGGCATGAAGACTTGGGCTTTGCATTGTTCAATGCCAAATTGGCTTCTTAGTCGACCAAGATGCAGAGATGGAGCAGATAAAGTGACAACATTGCATAAAAGTTGCAGAGAACATTTTCATGGCAGAAAATTCAAGTAGAGAATAAAGTGTTTCACGGAGGCAAGCACATGCTGTGCTCTTTCAGTGATGATAAGTGGTTTGTGTAACTTCTTGGTGAGAAAATGTATGAACTTTTCTGCTAGAAGTTTGATGGTAAATGGTGGTATATGAGATCCTTGAGGCTAAGCAGTCTGTCAACTTTGAGACAACTTCGAAAAAAGTTAGAAAATTGCAACATTCTGTTTGATTATCTCACTTGGGATCTAGTTTTGTCAGTCCAAGTGGACTGCAGGTCAATTGCTGCCTGCAGGTGAATAGTAGAAGTGTCACATTAAATCTCAATAGTCAAACTCTGCTTTTTAGGAGATATTTTATATTTACCTAATGTGATTTCACTGTAGACAGCAGAAGTTGTCACTTTGTTCTTTATATGTGACAAACAAGTGCCTGTGATTAAGGTTCTTTTGCAGTGACAGGAAAACTATCACTTCAGGAAGAAAAAAAACAGCAACCATACACTTCAGCAGTATGTCATCTCTAAAAAGAAATACTCCTCAAAGAAGAAGTTGTGTCAATCTGCTAGTCAAAGGTTCAGATGTCTCATGTGGTCCTGCAGACTCCTGTAAGGAACAGTTAGATGTTTAGTTCAATAATTAGTAACTTAATTAACTAAGTTATTTAGTGGTTGCAATGTGTCTGGCTTCAGGATAACAAAGTGTTCTTGCAATAGCTTGTCTTTTTATGTATATGAAATATGATGTATTTTTCTTTAGAAAATACAGGAGAATTGGTGATCAAAAACATAAAAGGAGGCTGTATGCACACTTTACTTCAAACCTCTAGAATTGCAAATGGGACCACAGTCACTGTATGTTCTGTAGCATTGACTAAGCTTTTGATACCCTGAATTTCCAGGAAAAAGACAGGACTAAGGCATGCTGTGCCATCCTGCTCACTGTGTCTTCTTGCCAAGATCCACAAGTCTTTGTTGCCATGAAACAAAGGAGGCAGGAGAAAGATGTCATTCACATGTCATCCTGCCACGGAAATGATCCCAGGCCTCACTGTTTAGTGACAGCAACCGGCAGACTTCTTACTCCCTTTCAAGAATTTGTTAAACTTCATCTTAAATGCACATTAGAAATGTTTTTGTTTTTCATCTGTTGGAAAAGTCCTTTCTTCTCTCATTGTTTGGATCATTTGCGACCTACTTCTAATCTTTCTCATGCCCAGTTAGCATTTGTTTGTTCATGTGCCAAGGTTACATTCTAGCTTAAATAACTTTTTCCCCTCCCTTAGGTTTATGGCTTCTTGACGTGTCTACAGTCAGCACTTAATGTCCCCTCTTAGCCATTGTTTTCCAAAACAAATAAATAAATAAATTAAAAAAAAAAATAATTCTGCTTTCTTATAAAACAAATTTTTGTAAGGACATAAAATTACAGAATAACAGTCTTAGATAATTACTGGCTCTTGCACTCAGCAGTAACCACAGAGTCTTCCTGTAGTGAAAAAAAGGATGTACAACATGCTTCAGCTCATAACCATGTCTGGCACATTGAAATACAAAGGCCTAAATCTTTATCTCTGGTTAGGATTGTATGGAAATCGTGTTCTATACTAATGTGATGAGCATTTCAGCTGTAGAATTCAAAGTCTAAACACATTCCCGTTGACTAAGGTCTTGAAATGATAAGCATTAACATCAACATAGGACAATGCAGCTTTAACTGTCAGCATTTTCATTATATCCACAGTATATATTATATATTACATATATATTATACATATCCACAAGCAACCACACCTCACTGAGCAACTATAGCTCCTTACACCTAAGTGTAGTAAAAAATTTCCTTTCCCTCGTCCTACTTACTAACCTGAACTAAAGAGGAGATATCAATTGTCCGAGGTCAGAGGAAGTTGGAGGTAGGCACAGGAAATAACCACTTGAGGAATCAGACCCCCATCCTCTGCTGGTGATCTTGATCTGCCTCATTTGAAATCAGAAAAGGAAGAAGATTAGAGGAGGTTGCTGATTAAGAGGTGTGGTGATGAGATTATGTTTAAGATATTTTTTTCCCTTTTGTCTCTGTGCTTAGTTCCAGATAAAACTGGGGAACATTTTAGATATGTCTTGGAGGGTACAGTTTATATTTTCTTTGATTTTGTAAATCTGTAGACTAATGGGACAGGAAAAGTGCATCTTTCTTGTGCCATCAATCATTTTGGTTTTCAGCATTTTCAGTAGTTGGCATTGGATTAGCAGTCCTCCTGGAAATAAATAACCATTGTTTAATTTTGTCTGCAAATGGCCTGCTGCAGTCCCTGTTTATGATCTGTAAGTCTTTCCCTCTATAAATAATACAAGGGTGCAATGTCCTAGCTCACTGCTCTTGGCTTAACTTCCTTACTCTCAGTATCTTTCCCTATTTCTTTCTTCTTTTTTTTTTTTTTTCCAAATTTTTAATGAGTAAGATTAGAATGGTCCTGCCCATTTCTTGTCAAAATATTCTGGTTCCAGTTACTTCAATCTACTTTTATATTTTGAATTAATCTATTATGATAATTGGGAACTCTTAGAAATAACCAATACTTCTTTACTGATTTAGTTTTACTATGAATGCCCTGCATTGAGTACTATGAGCATACAGTCTATCAATCCTAGCTTATCCAGTTAAACAGGCAAAACAATTCTTTATTTACAGCAGTTTTTAGCTGTTTTAGTTTTTGGCTTCTCCAATTTCAGTGAATGCAACAAAATATAAAGCTTCTGTAAAGGAAACACCATTCAATTAAAGCTAACGAGAAATAGGAAAACTTTCTCATTTTTCATGTCTGTGTCTATGTCTACATCTATGTCTATACCTATATATATGTCTATATCTATATCTATGTCTTCATCTTTATAACTATTTTATCTGTATCATTTATATATCAAGTAACTACACAGACTGTAAACTTGGCAAGTGTATACCAAGCCAGACTCTATTCTCGTGGCTAAGTTTTGCCCAGTTTGCTGTCAGAGATTCAAGTTTAATTTTAAGAGAAGAAGACTCTTCAGGAAAGAAGTTTTGAAAGCCTACATGACAGTCTTCTACATATTTGTGTATTTACAAACTTCCACAAAGTTTGTTGTGCTGTAATTTTATATATGAGTCTTTCACTTTATAGACAATTACGTGCAGATGAAATTAAACCTCATTTACTTGACAAAATACAAATGGAAAGACTGTTTTCCCAAAGCAAATGTTAAGGCCCTGAGGTGAGGTAGGAGAGTACCCACAAAAAGTCCCAAGACAGAGAACGTTTGGGAGGGCTCTGTCAAAGAGTTGTTCATTTTGAGGCCAGAAACTTCACAAGTTCCATTTGTGTTGGTGTTTCATATAAACACTATAGTAGGTAATCTAAAATGAATATTCACCCATACATTTTAATCTACTTATTTCAGAGAATATCTTTGCAATTCATGGAGCCACAGGAAGAACAAAAGGGAGGCTAATACATAAGAAATTTGTTTCAAGAAAGCAAACAGGTGTCCCAGAAATGTCTGTGTTGCCTCAGTGTGGCAGGGATTTTCAGGCAATTTAGTTAGAAATATGCCTGCTGTTCATTTAAAATTTAACATACCCAGCCAAAACTCTTTCCCCAAAAGCTTTACTTTTTGGGAACTCAGGAATATTCACTTATGCAGAAGAAGAAGCGGATTCAGAGCTGTACACAGTTTTCAATCAGATTTTAATGTTTTATGTGTCAGTGTGAAGTCTACTTTTAAAACTATTTTGTCCCCATTTGTTTGCCCTTTGACCCTTGGAGAGGTTTGATTCGTGAATCCTTGCTCCCTGCAGTGCATTTCCTGGCAGAAGTAATGGAGTATAGGCTCTGACAGACCCAGCATTGCGCTGTTCAAATAAAATAAAAATCCAGCCACGAGATACATAGGAAGCAGGTCAAGCTTTTAATTTTACCATTGAGCAGAGGACTGTATCAGTTATTACATCTTCAATTTTCTGCCTCTCCTTGAGGCTTGCCCTCGCTCCCTTTGGGAATGCTGGGCAAATTAGACTTATTTCAAATACTTCACAAGGTTGAAGTAGAGAAGGGAACAAATGGAACAAATCCTCCTCTTGAGTAGCTAGGCAAAGCTTGCTGAGAGCCATAACACTCACTGCAAGTAAACAGGAGCCCTGTCCATGTATCAGAGGGCAAAAAGTGGTTTTTCTTTGCTATGGAAAAAAGTAAAAGAAAGCCAGTACACATGCTGTTGTGGCAGCTGTCATTCCCCTGTGTGCAATGCCTTCTGCAGCATACACTGCTTCTGCCCAGAGTGTCAGGGCATCGCCTCCTCCTCCTGCCTCTGTGTCCTGAAGAGGAATATGTACCTGGTACCTCTTATTGTCCAGGCAACATCTCCTGTCAAGACAAGGTGTGATACTTGGTTAGCCACGTACAAGTGACTCACTGTGTGCAGATGGGATTAAAAGTTAACAAGCTATGTAGACCCCTGCTTTTCTTCATCAGCATCACACAATTTGAAGCATTACTCTGCTTGTTCGGTGTCAGGTTGGGCCACCTCTGCCTTTTTCCTGCATTGTTTTTCAACCTGCCAGCACTGGAGTTTAATACTTGAGACACCTGGCAAGTATGACTGCCCCTGCTGAGGCAGAGGCCCAGACAGACACCTTCTTATCTCCCTTTTCTTGCCCTACATGAGGAGGGCTGTAGTTTTCTCAGCACAGCTGGAATATATTGCTAACTTGTATTACTCCAAGACCTTCTTATTCATTTCCAGGCCAGTACACTTGTATGAATTATGTATGGGTTGTTTTTTTTTGCCTGTAGTTAGATCTAGAGCAGCATCCCAATGATCTACTAACAAAATCAAACCCCTTGGTTTGTGGAGCGTGTAAGGAGTAAGTAAGGAGAGACTGCTCTGCTTCTATGCAGCAGATTTGGCTGGGAAATAACAAACTTTTTGACCAATTATCTCTGTGTTTCATTACAGAATAGAACAGATTTTCCTGCTGAGCTATTTTCATTCTCTGGGATCTCCTGTTTCTACTTCTGTTTTCTGGTAGGCACTATCTTTCTTCTGACTTTTGAGTTTGTTGTTAACTTGGCTTTTATTCTTTTTATTTCTCTGCCTTATATACCCAGGTGATTTCAGTTACACCTTGGACTGAAGAAATAACCCTGTGTTGACCAACTTACCTCTCTTTCTCAGTTTTTCCTTTTGCATTCTACTTAGCATTTCTGTCTGTCCCTTCACCTTCCCTTCTAGCAACCACAACAGGCACTGAATGCCGTCCTTTGCAGTGCTTCCCTTGCCAATCAGATGTTAACTTCAATTCATCTCCATCTGCATCTCCACTGTCAGATGTGATTTCTCTCTCTCCCGTTTCATCACTCTGGTTGCTACTGGAAACTGTTGTGTATCTTCTTACTTTCCAACACTTTCTTTGTTTTTCTTCCCGTGCTTACTGCTAAGTCCCTATTTCCCAGACATTGATTAACTCTTTCTGATATTTGCCACTTTTCTTGTATGCTCTAGAAGGTCTTCACTCAGCCTCATACTACATCATCTTCCCCTTCTAAAGTACATTAGTTCCCATATGAGTCCTTCACAGACTCTCACTGGCATCCCAAGGAAAGATCAAGTCTCTTTTGTCTTTCTCCTTGAACATCCATGCAGCTGCCATCCAGCCAGCTTCTTTGATTTTGTCTTGTCTCATTCCTTGTCCCATCTGAATACCTTCAGGAGTATCTCTTCTGCTTCCCCTCATGCACATTACAATCTTACATATGACGTACTTGAAGAGCCTTAAAGATTCATATGTTTGGATTTCTTTTTGGATTTCAGACTTGGAAGCATACATTCAGAATAAAACTATGGCATCACTACTTACTGATACTGTTTCAGAAGAGAAACCCTTAGGAAAGAGGAATCTTTCAGAAAAACACTGGATATGGTGAGATTTACATCATATCTTTCAGAAAAACACTGAATATGGTGAGATTTACATCATAGATGCCAAACATTCAAAACTATATCCTTGTGATACAGGAAATCTACAACATTTTTGTTTTTTCCTCAGACCCCGGGTAAGCATGTACTTAAATTTTCATTTCACACCTCCCTTGTAATGACTAGTGAGAGAGACTGCTCTACTTCCCTCCTCTAGCCCCAGATGCTAGGACAGCCACCTCCAGTGCCCTCCCAGGAAAAGGGGCCCCAGCAGTTAACAGTCGCTGTTTCTTAATGGTAAATAACATTCAGAGGCCTGAGGAAAAGCAATTTTAGGTTCACTTCCTAGATAAGAAAGAAAATTCCTTCCTGTTACTGATTCCATAATAGAGAATGAACTAATTAACCTGCAGAGTCTGATAAGTCAGCCCTTCATTTCAGCAGTGGCTGTGGGTTGTGGGCTAGTTTAGCACAGAAGGCCAGCAGCTCACCAGGGATTAATGCAAGATACACAGAAGAAAGAAAATTATTTTGTTCTCCCATGCCTCTTAGGGGAACTGTCTTTACTTTCTATTGCTGAGGCCACAATTATACTGCCCTGTCTCACCCCGGGTGGGAGTGCAATGCAGTGCTCCCCATGGGATGGACATGTGGCCATTTCACTCTCTGAGCACTCACCTGGGTGCCCGTGGGTCCTATGCCACAGTTTAGGCAAGCACATGCTCTGCTCCCTTTCTGCCTGATGCTTTTGTGAATGTTTGCTTTACTTCACTTGGAGCTCACTACTGGGTAGATACCAGTGTGCACTCAGGGGGATGTGGCCAAGCAGTGGTACTCTGCTGTCAGGAGGATTGCTTGCTTGAAAGGTGGTGACAAGTGGTACAGGAGCAAGAAATGTGTTTTCCAGACATCCAGCCTTAACCACCTCCTTTCCCTTTCAGGTTTTCTTCCTGTCTCTCTCATAGCTATAGTATGTCCATCAGCACACATGCACACACATACTGTGCGCCAGCATGGACGAACCCCCCAGCCACGATGAAGGGAAAATATTCCCACATATGGATTTTGCAGGAAATGGGAAGTGGGTGACAGCGACGGGGCCGTGACCTGGCAGACCTCTCTGTCTATTGTAACGTGATCCTGTGGCGGGTGGGGGGAACGGGGAAGAGAAGTCTGGCCCTGGGACTGCAAATCACAGCCCGTGATGACAAGAGGGGGCCTAATAAAACTCAGCACTTTTCACATTTAAATGAAATGTGTGGGGAGGGTGAGTGGGGAAAGGGTAATTTATTGCCTAAAGATATCCTGGCATATCGCTTTCCTAGAAATGCCTTTCACTGGCCTGTAGAGCTTCTGTGATGGAAAATGTGAATACAGCTTGGAGCAGTTAAGGTCTGTATTTGAATTAATTGTAATAGCTGTAATAACAAGACATAAGCAGTGGAGAATAGGGACAAGAAGGTCTTGCATTGCACCCCATCCTGTCTGATCGTTTCATCCCCAGAGTGCTACACTCCTGAGGGACAGCAGCACTGCAAGGAAGGGAAGGCTGGGATGTCTAGGTGGCTCAGGTGGCACAGATGCCCCTTCAGGGATGGTGACTGGCTACATTAACTCATTGGACAGGCATGCATGCAAAATGCACTCGTGGTCTGGCACACAGGGATATGGCAGGGCTCAGAGGGTCTCCTGTCTTCCCTCTGGAGGAGTCATTTGTTCACTTCTGTTTTCATTGCTTCATTTTGTTGGATTTGGGATTACGGTCTATAAATTTCAAACAAAAACAAACCAACAGAAACAGACAAGCTTTATGAGTTTCAGAAATTCTACTAAGTCAGCACTTGCAGTGCTAGGAGACTGACATCTCTCTGTAGCCACAAAAGTGGGCGGTGAGCCACCCAAACAGAAGCTCCCATACGAGATTCAGTGTGAACTTCTTTCTGGTTGGGCTGGAGATGGATGTCTTTCCCAAAGGATTTTGATAGCTCTCCTTCTGGACCTAGAATTTTTTTCTAATTAAATTATACAGAAGGGAAGAAGGAAAGGAAAATTAATTAAGAGTGTTTTTTGTTTGTTTGATCTTATTATATGGTTAAGCTCAATTTTTATTGAATCTTTAGGCAGATATTCTGGTTTGTTTAATCTATCTGTCTGATTATTATTATATTTCTAAATGGGGTGAACACCAAAGAACAAATGAAAGATAATGAAACAAACAGAGCCAAGTGTGGCTGTGCCCTAGAGCCATCCCATCTCAGTGAACGAGGCTGTGTTTCATCTCTCCTAGGCTGAGATTTCGGGACCCAGCTGGCACCAATAAAGAGGCATCACACCAGGGGGGAGAGCTGCGGCTGTGCTGCAAGCAGCCTGCCCCAGTACTGTGCAGGATGAGGGAGGGTATCCGCAACTCCCTCCCAGACATGCTCTGTCTAAACCTGCTCACCGCATCCCATTGAGCTGGAATTGCGCAGCTGTTCAGAGCATCTTTGCGCCATGCCTAAGCACATACCAGCCTGCAGCACAGCTTTCTGTGCGCAGCTGAGCCAACACAAAGCTCTGTGAGCTTTTCCTTCAAATCCAAAGAGTGCTGAGGACTTTCATGCTTTCAAAATGTTCAGCTCAGATTAAACTGAGGTTTCAAAATGATGTTGAAATCTCTACTCCAAATTTGTACTTAGAACTGTCTCCAGTGGGAACAACAGGAACAACCCATGCCACAACAGACATGCTAAGTGAAAACATAGGTGACCACTGAATTAATTAAAAGAGGCTCAGGTTCTCAGAGGATAAAGACCCACGTGGGATGTGTCTAGCAAAACTGTACTGAATTATTCACATATCTCTTAAATCTTTGAGTTAGTACCAGGAATCACAAGAGCTCAAGCTAGTTTACAGGATTGTTAACAAATCCTGCTTCTGACTGGGACTTAAAAAAGTGGCTAGAGAACAGTGTATCACACAAGCCCTCCCATCTCCTTCTAGATATTCATGCTCTGCACTGGAAATACCAGAGCTGTTCAGAACAGCAGCGCACCTGCAGATCTGTTTGGGGGTGGTATCCATGAGCTGCCAGGGTGGAGTTAACATCTGGTTAAACGTTAACATGGGGCTTGGTTCCATCTTTTTACAATGTGTAACCTGCGGCAGGTGAATGATAAACTGTTCTGGGTGCAGCCTTGGTTGCTGAGTGCTTAACTCATGCTTCTTGTTGTTGCTGTTCAGAGAAAATACTAATAACTGTCACTTGAAAGCAGGTGAGTGGAAAGATGCTGCATGCTGATTACTTACTCTTAGAAGAGGTAAAGAGATGAACATAGCACTGGAAAACATGTTGTTAAAGTTCAATATTTTCTGGACATTTTTAAGCCAACAGCAAAAGTTGCCAAAGAGGAAACATAAGAAAACTGCCAGACACTCTAGGACAGAGCTCACTAAGGACTGCCTCTGGTTCCTTCAATCATGCCAATATTTCTCCTGCTCTTCCACCGCCTGCTAACCCCTCAGGTCCCAGCCTTACAAACCTGCACGCAGAGCCTGGGGCTGGAGCCAGCCAGCAAGACGTGCCGGGCTCACAGCCCAGTCACCACACCTCCCAGAAGCTGCTCATGGGATGATGTCCTGCCTGCCCCCCCCCCCTCCCCTCCAAACCCTGCAGAGGGTTAGTGTGATCACTTCCCGAGGTGAGAGGGGAGGGCGTCCCCTTCCTCTGCAGCATCCGGCATCACCTCCACTTGGTGGCAGGATGCTGGCTGAGGTGGACACAACCGTGCTGCTGGGTACACACCCTGCACGGAGCAACGACAGCAAACACAGCCCGATGTCTTCTCCAGCTGTGCTTGCCTCTTTCCGTGTGCCACACTTCACCAGCAGCGTTCAGCTGCCCCGATGAGTGAGGAGACATCTGATCTTCAGAGATTTCTTCCTTGTCTGCTTCCTGCAGACATCAGTGTGAATTTGTTGCCGTCACCTCCCCTGTAGGATGCAAAGTCAGGCAAGAGGATATAACAGCTGCAAACTTGCAAAAAATAATACGCAGTTCAGCACAGCTGACAGCTGCTTGCTTTCTGGCACCAATTTGAGATGATTTCATCATTTTTCTAACCTGCAGTGGTTTTACGGGCTTAATTATTAGGGTTCTTCCTTCTTCTTTTTTTTCCTGCGTGCACTTTTCAGCTGTCCTCTCCCACCCAGCCTCTCTGTCCACCTCACACGGTGTGCACTGCAGACTTCCTGCAGCACTTTTATAGGCTGCCAGAAGGAAAGTGACCTAGTTCCGTGTCCAGCTCCATGAGCTGCCTCAGCAGTGCTTTTCCTCCGTGCATCCGAAGCCAACGGGCTGAACTGCAGCCTTCACAGGCTTGTGGCAGCTCCTCTATGGAGCCTGCAGTCACCGACCTCCAACAGGAGTGGCAGAATAAGATTATACCTGTGTTATTATTGTTGTTATTTTAATCAGTGTGAACTGCTCGCAGCAGATGCCCCTCTGAAAATAACTCATCAATCATGGGAGTTGCCCACGAGAGGAGCCGCCCAGAGCCTTGATCCGGCAGCGCTTACGCAGCAGGATGCCCGTGTTATCAGTGAGGAAATCCACACGCTTGGCTCTGTGTATGCAAGTGTCCTCACTAGTTCCTGAAGGCAGCAGAAAGAGAAAGTCCTGCCCAGCCTTGTACAACTCTCCTGGCAACACCCACTGCAGGGAGATGTTCCCATCTGCTTCTGCCCTTCTGAACAATGAGGCAGCCAGTTTGCCCTCATCAGGGAACCCTACAGCAGTCTCCTACAAGCTGTATTTTCTCCTCTTTGATACCTCTATCTTTCCCCCCCTCCCCCCAACTATCTTGAGTATGTAAATATCCACAAACTATTCTCCTGGATCTTTCTAGTTCCACATGAACTGCTGAATTCAGCAGCTAAGATGTTAGGAGACTTCTTGCCACCACCCTAATGTCATAAATGTTAGCAAAATAAGAGCTGTTTATCCTGTCTGTTCCTTTGGCTGACGTGCACTTTTATTTTCAAGATAGGTCTGACCACCTGCAGATTAACAAGCATCCCTCAGGAATACTGCCAGTTACAGTAATAATAGGATAGGGGTTCTTTCTGGATGTGTTCCTAAGCTTTCCCCTTCTTTTTTCCATTTCTTCCAATACTTTCATCTGTTTTTTTTTCCAGAGTTACAGCATAGAGCTAGGCAAAGGAGATCTCAGGGAAGTCCTACATAAGAACTCAACAATAAACCAGCAAAAACTTACTGCTTGTTCTATTTTTGTAGAGCTCCTCATTCCCTGTCCTTCAAAAAGCCAGTTCCAAACAGTGTGTGCTAATACGCAAAAGATGCTCACAGAAGCTGACTTGCTTTCAGCCACTATTTATGGTAAAACATCTCCAAAACACCACTGGATTTAGAAGCTTCTGTGACTGGATCCTAAGAGGGAGCAATCAGTGCTGTGCCACCAGTGAAAGCAGGGACACATCACACAGCCTCAAGGTTCTTCTCAACATTGGTGAGCATCATAGAATTCAATACAGGTGGTAAAGCAAAAAAGCAACCTTCAGCTGCTCCCCTGTCAAACACTGTGGCTGATGATCTCGGGCTGTGGGGTTGGTTGGTCTGCATGGAGAGCAGCCTGCCCACCTCTCTGTGCTCCATCTCACCTGCCCCTGCCTTCAGCTTACTGATGGACCCTGGGGGCAGAAGCCCTGTCCCACCGTTTGTAATAACACCAGGTTTATTGTTCTTTCTCAGTTCTGCAGAACAATTTTCTCTGACTCCTTGGCAGCCATGGTCAATTCCCTAGGATCTTTACAAGTTAGACAGGATGCTTACAAGCCAGCACTGTTTCTGTGGATTTTTCTAACCAACATAGATGCTAACTATTAGTTAGAGAAATCACTATAATCTTACGTAAATCCCATCGGGCTTTTACTTTTAAGGTGTAATGCCCCTCTAGTTAATCTAGATTGATACTGATTTTTCAGTGTGATGGTTTTTTTATATGGCAAAGATAATAAATTTTGTTCTAAATTCTGTAAAGTAAATTAGAAGTATTGTTTTGTGAAGATGACTTGTCTATATTTCTCAAATCCTCTTTCCCCCCCTTCCACTCCCCTTTTTTTGCTATTGGAAAAACCCTTCTCCACTTTTTCAGCATTATATCTGTCTGGTTCACATATTCATAGACATTTTTACCACTACCAAGTTGATTTTTCCTATCTAGAGCATATAAAACATATTTTAATACTTGATCTATCTTGTCATTATTTTCCAGTGGGTTTTCCATCTTAGAAGCCTTTACACTTGTCTCCATTTCATAGCTAATGTTCTTCTTGTTAATCTTCATTAATCCTAACAAGATTTCCCTATTCAGTTTACCTCTACTTTCTGACTAACAGATGTTCACTGATGACTTCCAAAAGCTTATAGACGGTCAACCATCCATTGCTAAGAAACGTCTAATTAATACAAACTCTGCACACCTAATTCTGGTGCTCTGGATAATTTTGATACTTACTAACAGGTTCATGTATATGATTTGTCACATGTGGCAGCAGTATCAGCCTTCCACTTGTGGCTGGCCCCAGTACTTTTCGGCATTAGCCGCTAATTAAATACTTTCCTCACCAAGCTGAGTATGTGGTTCTATGAACAGTTGCAAATGCATCTGGTTTAGGTGGGAAGGGATGTTTGGAGTCTCCTACAAACTTTCTGGGCCAGCAGAGTTAACCTGAGGGCTGCATCAGGCCCTCAGAGCCTTGTTCAGTTGAGTTTGAACTCCTCTCTGGATGGAGGGCCTGCAGCCTCCCAGCTCTACTCACCAAACCCTGGGTACTATGTAGGTTGAGCACTGTTGAGGAAGGAGACATTTTTCTGCTGAGCAGAGCAAAACAGAGCACAAACTAACTCTCTACAAGCAGAGACAGGTGCTGAATTCATTGAATAATCTGCTGCACATTATTTGCCCAGCTCTATTAATTAATGTTTGTGAAGCATTTGGTGGGTTAAATGCCCTTCAGCCACTGTTCGCCTAAGCTTTGCCCCCAAACATCAGTGAAATATTTTTAATAGCGGTGGAAGCAGAAGAAACAGCACTGAAATTTCAAACCCTCCTGAGCCAAGAAAAACACAATTTTCCCCTTCATTTTATGGTCTGTTGAATCTTCTGTTTTTGTTGCCGTATAGAAGAAACAATATTCATGGCCTTGGAGTATTCTTGTGGTTTTCCAAATACCTCAGCTTTAATTTGGCATCTTCCACTGAAAAAAAAATGTATCACCTCATATACTCCTTCACTGTGAACACTGTCCTTCCCCTGTTCCACAGAGAAGTCCTTACATTTAACAGTGAGGCTGTAGAGCTGCTTCTCAGCAGGTGAGGAAACCTATCTTGGTGGGCAGGGATGGCACAAGAAGAGAGATCCTGACTGGGAGGAGAGGTGAGCCCAGATCTTTAGCATAAGTCTGAGTGCAACTCACCCATCTCACAAAATAAATCAAAAAACGTAATAAGATACATGCACAGGCTGCCTATTAACAATTCCAAACTCCAACGTGTAAGAATAAACTTTGTGAATAAGTGCTCTCCCCACTGAAATGTGCTGTGAGGTGAGTGACAGGAATTGGAGTTGTTCTGACTGATGGTGCCTTCTCTTGGGCTGGGCCCCAGAAGGCCCTCCTGGTGTAGAATCTTCATGTTTGAACCCCTCTAAGGGCTGAAGTTTGAGCTTCCAGCCCTCCAAAAAGGATGTGTTTGAATCACACAGAGAAATGAGAAGTATCCAGCCTCTTTCAGGTATGTGCCTGTTACCCTAGGAACTGAGATTCCAATTCCTGAATGCAATTTCTTCCTGTAGAATTTATGTTCTGAAATTTCAGGGTTGATGCAGCCCTCATCTTAAAAGTGAAATGTTTAATTGTGTTTCATCCACCCAATTGTATGTCAGTTTGGTTGGAGAAAGAGGACACTACAAGCATTCCCCATTAAATCTGCCTTTGACACTCACGCTCCTCTCCCCCACTCCTTGCAGATGCCTCAGGGATTGTCACAATACCTACAGTCAGGGGAGCACATGAACTGCAACTTCGGGGTGCTCTGTGGCTGAGGGGAAAGTCAAAGCAGAGCCACCGCAGCCCATTTCTTTTGCACAGGACTGCATAAGGGCTATAGATCATCCTACTGCCACTACTTTCTCTTGTAGTGTAGTATATGAAACCTGTAGCTGTTTGGCTACTGCAGATCATGCCAGTGCTTCCAGTGCTTCATGCATATGAGACTGAATGAGGAATAACCTATCTAAGGTACTAACCTATCTAAGGTCATTGGCTAGCAGCAAAGCTTCCACCTTGAAGTCCTGAGTCCTGCTTAAGTAAAGCCTTGCAGTTCTATAGCTTTAATGAAGCCCATGACATTGTTCTGTGCATGAGTTCCATGCTTCACAGACCATCTGGATGCTCCAAAGCCTGTAGGGATATCCATAGGGTCATACATCTCTGCATATGAGGCCAATGCCCCAGACTGCATTAACAGAAAATATTCTAATCAGCAATATTTTCATGGCAGGGCAAAATCATAGCACTAACTAAATGGTAGATTGAGACAAGGTACAAATCTACAGGAAGATGGGGAACAACTGCAAGTAGTTTTCTACCTTATGGCACCGCAGAGCGTGTAATAGGTCACTAACTTGTCTGTCAATTCAGGTACATTCCTGAAGACATTGTATTATTTGATAGTTTAGTTTATTTTCCTATGAAATATCTAAAATAAAGGAAGACACGTAGTGCTCCCAAAGTATTTAACATTAAACAATCTTGATCAGACAGATTGCAAAAAGAAATAAATGAAATCACTCTATTTCCAGATTGAGACAAGTCAGATAATGATCAACTCCCTTCCTTTGCCTGACCTGTAATTCCCCACCCCACTTTCAGCTCTTGCAACAGCAAGCGGTGTCCTTCACATGTTGCTGATCACTGTGAAATGACAGGGGAAAGACTTCCTGTGAGGGACTTGATCTCCATTTCCAGGTGCAGTGCCCAGCAGCAAGGATGTTGGGCATGCCGCACTCCGCCTTTCCTAAGCTCCCCCACCCACAGTTATTGCTGCCAAACTCTGTGTGCTCATCTGATACGTGAAGGGGAAGCTGGCCTCTCCCTGACTTCTGAAAACACGGACACTGAGTGCAGCCCAAGGTTATACCTGTACTGTTGGTTATTGGCTTTAACTTCGTTGAATTTTCCAGGACAAGGCAGAGCAGCACCGAATTATAGGTCTGTAACTGCAGCTGCCCCATGTAACTGACAAAGGGATGGCTGGAGAACATACATTGTAGCAGGCCAGGACAACTATTGCTATTCCTCTTCATGTCTTAGCTGGGGTGAAAGCCAAATGCATCTGAGGGGTAATCCTATTAACCAAGATATAGCTTATTCTCTGGAGACAGATGATCAGCATGAAGGTAAGTAAATACAATTTTATACAATATATATGTGAGTTTTCTATTGCAAAGAGGTAGCTTTTGTTTTTCCAAGGCCTTACAGCTGTAACACATGCAGTATCTTCTGGGCCAGCAAACACTCAGTATGCTCCGTTTTACAAAAAAAAAAAAAAAAAAAAAAAAAAAAAAAAAAAAAAAAAAAGAAAAAGAAAAGAGAGAAAAAGAGAGATAGAGAGAATGGGGATACTTTTCTTTCTGGGAGATCAGAATTAAGAATTTGTGCTGGTAGATACTTTCAGTGGAAACTTCTGTCTTCACGCAGAGCCTGTGCTTTACAGAATACTCACCTGTGCCCTCTCCTGCCTAAAAAACACCAGGTTTAGCCCAGCTCTGGGGGCTGCTCTCAGTCTGCCCAGTTGTGAGCTGCCCAGGTGTGTCCACGTTCCATGTTTGCTTTGTGGATGTGTATCAGAAGCAACTGTTGCCAGATGGCAACACCACTACAATTCTTTCTCCATCCCCATGTCCAAAGCTGGGCATGAACACTCTCTCCAGCAGGCACAAGCTCACACAGATTGTCTCCACAGGCCTCTGACAGGAGTGTCAGATGAGGACATGCCAGAACTAGCATCCTGGAAGCTGATGCAGTTGCTCTCCTTCTCAGAGCTTCATTTGTAGTGCAGAAATATGTCCCTTCTGCTAACCACATCCTTTGAAGGCCCATCTTCCAGTATGCTCTTTATGCACGGACTTAAGCAGTCAGAGACGTGTTTTCTCAGCACTTCTGCCTTTTCACTTTGCCAGAATGACCAATATAGACTGCAGTGAAGAGGTAAAGAGTGGCAGAATCGCAGCTGGTCTGCAGGGACATGAGCTGAGCAAGGGAACCATCTAAATTGCCTTCTGCTACTCTCATTTGTACACAAGACTAGTGTGCATCTGCCTGTTTGTTCAAGGAGAAGATCAATTAGTGAGGTGGTGATGGGAGCAAGGACTCTAGGTCTGTCTCCTACCAGATTTTGCTGGCATTTTCTGAACACTTCTATTAGCTCAGTGGGCGCAGCTTGTACACAAACAAATTAACATTATTATTAATTAACATATTATTAACAAATTAACATATTATTAAACATTATTTGATAGTTTTCATACGTGTTACTCTTTCAACTGCTCATGAATTGTTTCGACCAGATTGTAAAATATTCATATTTATATGTTATCCAGAAAGAAAGGAGATGCCCTGGAGAGGCTAATTCTTGGTTTGCAGATTGTTTACAAGCTGTCAATTGAAATTTGAATATATTTGCAATTCATAAGGTTGATAAATAACATAAATCACATGGCATATTTTCTGCACTACATCCCTGTATAAGTAACACCAAAGTAGGCAAGCATTTGTTTCTCCATCTGCTTCTCAAATCACAGATTTAATGGAGCAAGCAAACATAATACCCAAGAGTACCTCTGCAATCTCATAACAGTATTCTGCCCTGTCTGACTCTCTGGAAAGCTCTGATCTCAATGCACTGTGTGTGGCCACCTTCCAGCAAGTTTGATCCGAGTTTCAACTCACACACAAACAGGATAAGAATTCTGGATGTCTTCTCTATGCGGCACCTGGTGCACTGTGGGACAGCCAGCCATAATGGAACAAAAGGAAAACCATTCCTCAATAACTTCATATTTAGCACAAGAGTGGATGGCTGAGAATTTGGGAGGTGTTGGGGGGAGGTCTGGAAAACCAGATGCATGAGGGTGATTCTGTTCTTTGAAGGGATGATTTACGCAATTATCAACGTAACGTAACACAATTTGTAAATTGTAATTTACAATAAAGCTTCCACATTCAGCATTTATTTCTGGCTTTTTTTTTTTTTAATATATTTAAAATGAACTTTCATAAGTACTTTCGTAAAGGAAGAGTGAATCTTTGAATATTCCTAGGTAATGATGATATTATTTTCAGCAGTATTGTTGCTTTTCATTTTGCTTCTCCTCAGTCCCAATCCTGTTTGATGGAATCAACCCGGTTACTCACAAGAATCATAGAATCATAGATCAGCCTGGGTTGAAAAGGGCCATAATGACCATCTGGTTTCAAACCCCTCTCCTCCCCCCCCACTCCCATGTGCAGAGTCGCCAGTGCATTACTTCATTACACAGCAAAGTCTTTTCACTTCACTTCCTGGTGGAAACAAAATCCTGTTTCTTGTTCTTTTCCTAATACTGTGGATATTTCTTTGCATTGTCTTTGTATCCAAATCCATCCTGCGTTTCACCCTCATGCTGTCTTATTCCCTGCACTATAAATAACAAATTATTATTACCAACTATGATAACCTCCTATAGATATGCAACTTCTCAAGTTCTCACACCTGATCCTTCCTGCTAGATGACATTATCCAAAACCTCTGAGGATTTTCCTTGTTTTATTCTAAGTGGGTTATGGCGGTTCATATCTTTCTTGAAGCCCAGCCAACAGAACTGACTCAATGTCATGTAGGACTTGGATAGAAACTAGGTAGATAGGAAATGTGTCCTAATGTGTCTCAGATGTGTGTTCATCTTTATCTATTGCTGATAAGAAATTTGCTTTTTATATTTTTGCTTGTGATATTCTATATACTGTACAGTGCCTTCTGCTGTAGAGCTCTTATCTAATTAATTTTATCCCAGCTTGTATTCATGTAGAAGATATCTTTAAAACGATAACTTTTTTCCTGTGTGTTTACTGAATGACATCTACTTTTTTTCCATATTATTTAGCCAATTTCTTAGAGCCTGACACAGGAGGCTGTGTCAATTATTTTTTCAGGGCAACTGTGTGAATCAGAGCTTTTTTGTTGCCCTCATTAATCAATCCTGGTTGGATTCCCTGCTTATCCATGGTCTTGGGCATCAGTCATGTAAGATGTACTGATGGGCATTTACTGGCTAGTCTGAGAAGCACTGTAAAAATGTCCTATAATCCAGATAGAGTATAAGGGAACAGAAGAACATCCTAGCTCATTGTAGTGCAAACAGAGTACAGGGGAGCTTTTGAAGCCTTATTCTTCCTTTGACTTAGCAACTCCAAGTCTACCCTCTCTTCTTTGTTTTCTTTTGAGTGGTTTTGTGTTTGGTGGCAGCGGGGTCCCTTGAGACTGCCTTTATTCTGGGCACTTGCAGGTGGAGCGGAAGGCGGTCTGCCAGGGTTCAATGGGGTTTTGATCTAGGGCAGGTAGCTTCACAACACTCTCTTTGTGTTCAAAGCACGGATGTCCAACCTTTTGGCTTGGGTTGGACATATTGAGTAAAGAAGAATTATCTTGGGCCACATATAAAATATATAATATAGCTAATGTATTAAGTAACAAAACTTCTCTTTTTAATATATCTTTATTATTTTAAAAAATGGAAAGAGAAACAAAAATATAAAATTTGTGGGATATTTAACTTTGTTTTTGTGAAACTAATGCATTAATATCTGGTCCAATGGAAGTGGTTGCAATTCTTAGTGAGTTCTCAAGGTGTTTGATAAAGATTTTTGAAGAAATCTTATTCTTCCTTTACTTTATCCTTGAAAATAGGTTAAATTCACAAATGTACATACTGCCAAAAACTGACAATACGTAATATATATATAACATATAACATATATAACATATAATATATAATATATAATATATGATATGTAATATATAATATGTAATATATAATATATAATATATAATATATAATATATAATATGTAATATGTAATATGTAATATGTAATATGTAATATGTAATATATAATAAAGCATGATTGTGAAGCGAGGGACATTTCTCCCTCCTAAGACAGGTCTTATTAAAGTCTGGTAAAGAGACGTGGTCAAATTCTTCTTTGAGTTGAATATCTGATCGCAACTCTGAAATTCCATTTGAAAATTTGCTGGCAGTGTATTTATATCCACTGAAAATGAAATCACAAATGTACCAAACAATTAGTGATTATTTTTTGCAATCTTGAAACCTATTTTCAAACTCCTTTATCAAAAATGAAAGCAAAGTTGAATATTTTTCACTGTACACAGGACTGCATTTAAACAATGCATCAAAATTCATAAAATTACTTGCCAAAAATTTAAGTTTCCTTTTGAATGCTGTTATGATTGAAAAAAGGGCAACTGATTTTCACTTTGGAGTGCATGTCAAAACTTCTGGCAAAAATTTTGCTTTTTATTCCATGAATGACTTGATTTCATTTTGCAAATCATAAAATCTTTTTAGCATTTTACCCCATCTTAGCCACTTTACTTCAGGAAAGTAAATTATGTCCCCCTAATCAGCATCCATACTATTAATGAATTCCTGGAATTGGTGATAATTTAATCCCTTGGACCTTTTGAAATTCACAGCTTTGATGATGATTTGCACATTATCCATTTTTAAAGCTTTCACTCATAAAATATCTTTGTGAACAATGCAGTACAATTGCATTGTCTTCTATTAATTTTGTAAGTCCCTCTTTTTTATCAGCCATCACTAGGGTGCCCTCCGTAGCTATACTAGATATGCATTGAACAAAATCACTTTAACTTAATTTTTACTAGTTCATACAAATCAAGAGATTGAGTCTTCTAATGGCACCAAAGAAGACATTTCACTTCTTTCAATAGTTTTCCAATTTCTTTGGCTTGCCTACCTATAGTCTGTTGAGACAAACTGATCTTAGAAAAATCCATTTTTTTTATCAGGACAAATTATGTCTGCCACACTTTCTGTACATTTCTTAATAAATTCACTTTCAGTAAATTGTTTTATTTTTTGCAATCAGATTTGCTACCATGTAACTAGCTTTTAAAATAGAGTCTGATTTGTAATTTCAAAAAAAATGTATTGACATGTTAGACTTTTTTTGGTTCTGCTATTTTGTCTGTAAGAAGTATTCCTTGATGTGCATTGAATTTGTCAGCATTTTTTTGCATATAAAGGTATTTTCAAATTATAATCTTTGAAAATTGGCATGATTTCTGTACAAATTAATCACAGTGACATATTATTTATCTCAACAAAAATGTATTTATCTGCCCATTTTCCATTGAACACTCTTCGTTTATTCACTTTTTTTTTTTTTGGGGGGGGGGGGTTGTCTATTTCCTTTTGGAATGATGTTAGGTAAGCTGAAATATTATCAGTAATCACTACCTTTTACCGAATGGCACAAACACATAAAATGTGCAATCCATGTGGGTTTCAATTCTGCTGAGTATGTGTGGCAGGCATGAAAGGCGGAGTTAGCACTGCACTGTGCCCTTCCCTCAGCAGCATCCTGATGTTGCCTACACAGTCCACACTCAAGCTACATGCAATTGATTCATGAAAAATATCACTAAAAAATCACACAATAATCTTAAATGTATACAATTTTGTGGGGCTGCATTATTAGCTGTCCCAGGCTGCATGCAGCCCATGGATTGGACATGCCTAATCTAAAGGGTGGGATAATACACAGCAAAAAACTACAGAAGCCAAGGCTCTCTAGGCATTAAGAATGAGGGTGGCAAAGTAACAGAAATGGGGCTTCCTAAATGCTCAATCTGACAAACTCTCTAAAACCAGAGATATTCCTGTAAAGGAGAGAGAATGACTTATTGCAATTTGTGATGCCCAATTACTTGCTTTAATAATTGTTCTGTGTGGAAACAGAATATTTCAAAGAAAATTAACCAGTTTGATAAAATATCTCCATCTAGACCGTACATAAGTCTTTCCCACTCTCATTATGTGAAGTTCTTTGAACTGTGTTAACCCACCATTAGCATTTGCCATGTGTACAAAGTCAATTGTTACCCTGAGGAATGGGATGGATGATGACATGCTTAGATAGTAATGCTTTAAATTAAGATTCTTGAATATGCCTCTGATGTACGGAGGTTAATTAAGAAGCTATTGTGAGCTGAATTAATACCATTTGCTTATTGAAAACATAAGTCATGAGAATTAACAACAAAGTCATAAATATATTTCCCTAAGGGCCAGATTCTTCAGCTCTTACTCATTTGAACAATTCTTACTCATATAAGTAGTCCCACTGAATTAATTGGAACTACATGTACGTGTTCACTTATCTGTATGACTGAGAATTTGTATGCTTGAGCCCCACCAACTTAGCTAACCTAAAATGAGTATGTTTTTAATGATAAATCAGTATTTAGATGGACTAAAATGATTGTTTATATCCAAATCTTGTTTTAATAAGTCTAGGTTAGCCTGCCAAACAAGTAAATGCCACTCATTATTAATAATCAAGTGACAGAGAACCAACAATTACCAATTAAAAGCAGAATTCCGACACACACAAAAAATAAGTTTGAGGTTTTATTAGATCCCTTAAATATACATACATTTTCTGTGATACCTGAATGTAAAGCCGGTACATCTTCAGCACTGAACTTAGTGCTGTGATCCTCGAGCTAGATCTCTGTGAGTTTGCTCCAGAGCCAAATGCTGGAAAGTTGCCTGGGTGAGAGGGAGGGATGCTTAGCCAGAAGGCCTACAACCCAGCCCATCCTGTGGTTACAAGCCAAGTTGCTATGTGGCATTACACTGTGCTATGTAAAAATATCTGCTCCCACCATGTGTGGTCAGGGATCTCCTTCTGCTCTGCTGCAACACTCGTATATTGCTTAAGAGGCATGCTTAAGAGTCTGGCTGTCAGCTGCCCAACACTGAGTGTGCAGTAGAGAACAGAGATCTTCATCTTCTGAAAGATGCCCTTGTATCATGCTCCACTGACAAAAAGCCTCTGTGGGGACACTTTGGTGTTTGTGGAGAACAAATGGTGCAAAAACAGTATGTCCCGTGGACTCAGTCATGTGTGAGATACTTTTCATGGCCATAAGACAAGGCCTGGTGACTCAAAAGCAGAAGAGTAGTTCTGGCAGAATCTGATTCTTAAAAGTATCTTGACGCCTCCGTGGCTCGGGTCAGACACACCACTGCTGCCTTTCTACTTCCACCATATAGTGACTTCAGTGGAGACTTTTAGTGAGAATAATTAGTGGCAGTTTTCTTTTCCAGAGTTTGAGATCTGGGAGAAAAGCGAGAGAAGGGCAATCAATCACTTGAATTGTGTCTACTGTCAACTAGGAGGTTTTTCCTTTGTATTTTCTTCTCTCTCTCTTCTGACTCTATTTCTTTTCAGACGCAAGAACTGCCAAAGATGGGGAAAGAAGAGTTGCCTATATGCCATCTTCTCCAGACTACAAGGAAGCATCACAAAGATTGTTTCCAGAGACTCTCCCTCCTTCAGGACTTCCAGCCTGGGGTGGAGTTTTTTTGGAAGATTAAGTTGCTGCTCAGAGTCAGAACAATGCATCATTTAAAAACTGAAAGACACCAAAGAAAACTGACCTCAAACCTTTAGCAATTATCCATTGGAAAATGATATTAGTGCATATTTTGACATTGTTTTTGTTGGGAAAAACATTTATCACTACACATTTTCATTCTCATATTTCCTATAGATTCCTGAGAGCCATCTCAGCCACCTAAGGGATACCAATTGAATAATGAGTAAAAGCTAAACAAAATCCTGCCTTCATTCATAGCCATCTGTGACAAAAAAGAAAGATTGTATTTTGGGACAAACTCCTCATTATTGGGCCTTTGTGACATTTATTTTCTCATTCCCACTAGCTACACTGTAAATACTGTTTCCCCATCCTACATCAGAGGTATGTAATAAAAGTAACAATTTAATGCAGTGAATTAAATACGAATGCTAAAGCATACTAGCTGGCATGGGAATCACCATTATCCTCCAGGATTTGGTATTCAGCTTCGGAAACATAGTTCTTATGCTTTTTTTTTCTTTTTTTTTTTTTCTTTTTTTACTGCAGTCAGCTGTCACCCATGAAAAGCCGGAGCTACAAAGCATGCATTCTGCCTGGTGCCAACCTGGCCTCTTCTCAGTCTCCATGGCCACTCTCGGGGAGGCAGAAGGAGGAGCAGGGATGCAGGCTTCTCTCCACATGTGTGTGGTCCGGGGTTGTGCCTGGCAGTGAGGCCCTGCACCCACAGCATAGGGGAGGGAGTGCCATGGCCTCACATACTTTTGACAAGGGTCTCTCCTGCTTTCAGCAGGCGAAGGAATAGATGAGGGGCAACAATATCAGGAGGAAAAAAACACGGGAGTAGAATAACAAAGCAAAGAGGCTGCAGAGTCTACATTTATGAGGACATGCAACAAGACAAGATGGGCCATAAACACTGGCGCTTTCGTTCATCAAAAAGTTAAGTGCTAAGGAAAGGGTCTACCAGAGAAGCTGGCTTGTTGGGAAATGCTGAGGGAGCTGGCATGTTCCTTTGGTAACTCTGGGCCCTTCTAGTGCTGAGAAGGTGGATGTTAATGACAGAAGTTAACACTTCAGATCACCAGGTCACTCTGCCTTTCTTCCCCCTTCAAGCCTCTTCATAGCAAGTAAACACACAGGACCATAGCTTAGAAATGTGTCCTCTGGTACTTCAACAACACAAACAGTGCAGTAATGGAAAAACAATCTGTTTAGCCTCAGAGCGTTAGCAGATGGCAGCTTCCCTCTCCCTCTTTCTGCTGCAAGCTGCAATGGTCCCTGAGGCTATCGCTGGAATTGGCCTTCTCCAGAGCTCATTGACACGGCATGCACAAGGCACGAAGGTAAACCTCACATGGCCTTCTCAGGGACTTGTGTGGGAGCACTGACTGCAAGGGAACGAGTGCAGTGAAATAGCCTGCAGATACACATATTCCAGCTAGAGTATTGCATATACATAGCGAGTCCCAACAAAAAGAATGACTCTGGGCTTCCTCTGCATCAAAGCAGCACCAAGAGTGGCCTTATCCTGATACAAGTGCCCCCGAACCAGAGGACAAATGGAAAGGTTCATCTAAGGAAGGGTGTCCAGCAGGCTAAGGGAGGTGATCCTTTTCATTGACTCAGCTCTTTTGAGGTCCCAGCTGCAGTACTGTGTTCAGCTTTGGGACCCCAGCACAGGAAAGATGTGAAGCTGTGGAAGCAGGTCCAGTGAAGGGCCACGAAGATCAGAAGGCTAAAGCAACTCTCCTACGAAGAAAGGCTGAGGGAGCTGGGCTTGTTCAGCCTGGATGTAAAGGCATTTCTGATTTCATTTCTGGATTCACAGCCTCCTGCGTTATGAAGGAGGGAGATGTGCATTACATGAGCTGGACCCTCCCATTAAGATAAACTTAGGAGAATGATCACATTGAGGAATCTGAGATAGAAGCTTGGATATTATCAGCTAAATAAAACCCGGAATTGTATGATGATGTCTTAGTTTCATCTGAGGCAGAATTGCTTTTGTTCAGAGTGTCTTGTATGATGCTTTGTTTTGGTTTTAGGAGAAAAACAATGTTGGTAACACACCGGTGTTTTTAGTTGTTGCTAAGCAATGTTGCAGAGAGCAATTCCAGATTTCTCAACTGCCAGCGAGGGGCTGGGGAGACCCAAGGATCTGGGAAGGAACAAAATCAGGACAGCTGGCTGAAGGGATATTCCATACCAAATGGCATCATGTGAAGATAGAGTTTTGAAGGGGATGGGAGTTCATCTCTCTCTTCTGCTGCTTGGGAGGTAGCTGGGCATCAGTTGGTCGGTGAACAATTGTTTGTGAATCACCTGTTATATATATTAATATAGATATGCTTAAAACTACCATCTTTTTCCCTTTCTCTATCTTAGTAAATAGTTTCATCTCAACCCACAACTACTTCAGTGTTTTTTTACTGATTCTCTCCCCCATCCAACTGGAAAGTGGGGGACTGAGAGAACAACTGTGTGGTGCTTAGCCACCTGCTGGGTTAAACCACGACAGATGAGCACTGAACATACAAGGGAACACCAGCTAGTCTGCATTTTCTGTCATGTCCTGCACAAAACCTGGGATTAGATGGGGAACAGGAGCTGCAGCCACTAGATCATTTACTCTCTGCAGGGGTAGCAAGGATGGGTGTAATTTCCTTACTTTTTCTAGTAAATCCACACTTGGTATCAGCAGTATCAGACATGCCTGGGATTCATAAAACCTCTGCATCTTTGGAGCAGTATGATCTTATGGGTGTTCATTCCCAGGCAGCCTGGAGACAAAAGGATGCCTGTTTTCTTTTAGCATCTCTTTTCTCCTCTCACCTTGTAACCCACTGCTGCTACCAAAACCACTCATAGGCAGCTGTACTTACTTAATGTAGATGGTGATATTTTATCAGACAAAGCTAATTTAGACTTCTGATTTGAGACATGTATAAAGCCATATACAACTGAAAAGTGTCTGAAAACTTAAAATAGTCAGCAGCTCACTACTTCAGGCAAAGAATCAATACCTCCTTCCCAAATTATCTCACTGCTGCTCATCACCACTACCTGCAAGAGGGGAAGAAAAGTTGTGTCACAAGCAGCACAGAAATCAAGGGATAGGATGTAAGTAGATACATGGCTTCATCAGCCACTCCTTCTTTTGTTTCAGCCACTTGGATTTTGCTTTGCACCCTTTTCTGCCCCCTCTGCTTGCATCTAGGATGGACACAGCCTTCAGTTCTCTTACATGGCCTTAGTGCAGCCCCTGTGTTTTAGTGGGTATAGTGGTAATGGTTCGATGATTATCTTAGTGGTCTTTTCCAGCCTTGATGATTCTATGATTCTGTGATTCTGTAAGAGTGAATGAAACAAAATGAATGCCATGCCCACCAATGCTGTTTATCTAATCCTGGCATGCCACAACAGAATTTGGGGACTGCATCTTACTCAAGAGGAAGTGATGGTTCCTAAGAACCATGTATATTTCTTCAGAGAGGTTATTTGCTTTTCACTGTCAAGGTCGCAATTACTCATACAAACTACCACAGCAATGTATCATCCCTCAGTAACACAGGTATGCAACTCCCTCTTTGCTGTTCAGAAAGGCATGCTGCCCGGCTCTTGCCTACCTGCAATGAATTTGACTAAGCTACAAAGAGCCTTTGGCTGTTCTCTGTTTCACCACCAGGTCACAACAAAGCAGTCTAAGATCCCTTCTAGGCATATTTTAGATGCATAATGCTGATACACTTCATAAGACACATCAATACATTTAAAAGTTATTTCCAAAAGTCCACAATTTAAATAATATGAGGGAGTGGAAAGGTTCCTACATGCCAAACCAGAACCAGAACATATCTGAAAGCCACTGGAAGAAATGAGCAGCAGCCAATGACACAGCACGAACTGTTTTTTCACTGTCCTATCTTTCATTCCAGTGCACGTAATACACTAACACCAGGAGGAAACACGGGGGTGAATTCATGTCATGACATGTAATGCAGAGGGTGGCAATTTTGTGCCACTCAGATTCACTCTGAATTATCTATGGAGCTCTGACACCTGTATGACTAATAAATTACAGTACAGCTGAAAAAGAAGTCCCTTCTATGTCTCCCAGATCTTAGGGTAACTACTTGAGTGGTTTTGAGAACACTAAAAAAATGAAACCTATCTTTCCTCGACTAGGTACACATTCCCTGGTGGCAATCAACTATCTTGATGTTCATGAAAGGACCTGGCTACCCTCTTAGTTGACTTTGTCTAATCTCAATTCTAAAGCTGAGTGCTAGGGGAAGGCCACAAAGGATGCATGAAGTTTCTTGGCCCCAGAAAAGAGATGTGAAGACAAGACAGGTCTCAGCTTGCAATCCAAAAGCTCACAGCTGCAGACTTGTGGGATTTAACCTGCTTCACCACAGAGAGGCTCCCACTGATAGACTGCTGTATTCAGATGCTAGTGTCCTTTATGTCTACCTCATTAACTGCAAACCTCTCACAAATGCCAGTGGCATTGCTTTTGAGCCAGGAGCTTCAATATCATCCTTCATCAGTTCTTTAGATTTTTTGACCCAGCTTGGTGCAGCTGAAACATCAACCTCATCACTGGCCCTAACTGGGTCATTTATTCCATTATGTTTGTTTGTTCTGCTGAGAATAGGATACAGTATACTGAAGGTAAGGAACTCTGTATGTTTTCTTGCTAATCTTCCAAAGTCAAGGAGGCAGAAAGTAGCAGCAAGCTTCACAGGTGTTTTCTAGGTGATAGAAACAAGCTGGCATAAGGAGCATAATTCAAAACAATGAGAACATTTGCATAAATTGGGTCTTTTTTTTTTTTTTTCTTTTTGTCAGCTCTGTCAATGACAGGAGCAAACTAGAAATCTGTCAGCATTAGAAGTTCTTCATATCCTAGAAATCCAGAACAAATATCTTTCCTTTAAGGCTGTCAAGTATGAATGACTTATTGAAGTCATGGATTCGCTGGGGATCAAATCTCTGTAGACATCCACATATATCTCAGCTGATAAAGACTACAAGGCAAGTAGTCATAAAAGATACAAGGGTGACCTCTCTAGTCACTTTTCAGAAGCTTACATGGATGAAACTTGCAGATTCATTTCACATAATCACATGGAACAGGTGAGGTGTGAAGGGGCCTCTGGAGATCATAGAATTTTTTGGGTTGGAAAGAACTTTTAAAGATCATCTAGTCCAACTCCCTGTTCAAACTAGGGCACGTTGACCAAGAACGTGCATTCTCAGGTCTTGAATGCCTCCAAGGATGGAGACTACAGACTGTATGGGTAATTTTTTTTCCTTACATTTATGTGGGATTTCCTGTGCTTCAGTTTGTGCTCATTGCTACTCATCCTGTCATTGAACACCACTGAAAAGAGCCTAACTCCATTTTCTTCACTCCAGCCCTCCAGATATCTGCACAATTGATGAGATCTTCCCTCAGTCTTTTCTTCTTTGAACAGACCGAGGTCTCTTAGCTTCTCTTCATAGGAGAGACATTTGTTTCTTAATCATCTTTTTAGTCCCTCATTGGACTCACTCCAGTATGCCCATGCTTTTCTTGCACTGGAGAGCCCAAAAATGAACTCACGAACCCTGCTCACTTGCCATGACATTTCAAAGATAATCAAGATTTATGTCACAATTATAATGGCGTACTCATTTTACTGCTCGTGTATCTGTAGAAGCCTGTCCTACTACCTTTCACATCCCTTACCAGATTCAACTCCAGGTGAGCTTTTCACAGAATCACAGAATCACCAAGTTTGGAAAAGACCTTCAAGATCATCCAGTCCAACCTTTTGCTTTTATAATCCCATTTCTGCAAGTCAAACTGTGTTTCTGTATTTCTCCTAGGTCACCCAACTCTGCTTCTACCTTGTGTACAGTTCGTTGTTGCAACTGTGTTTTGTCAAGAGCTCTACAGTTATATATGCATGCAGTCCTCCTGCCACATTTGCTTGATTTCCTGCACATGGTTTTGAACCATTCCAGAGCCTGGAGGGGATAATCCTTGAAAATGAACCATCTCTCCTGGACTCCCTTACCCCCAGGGCTGTCTCCCACAGGTTTCTTTGATGCATACTTCTGAAGAAGCCAAAATCTGTTCTGCTAAAGACCAGATGGGTGATCCTGTTTTTTGTCCATCTCCCTCTACTCAGGATCCACCATCTCATGGTTACTGCAGCCAAAGCTATCATGAAATTTTATATTCCTATCCAGTTCTTCCTTGTTTTTAGAGATGAAGACCAACTCCCCCTGTCAGTTCCTCAATTACTTGTGTCAGGAAGTTTTCAGCAGTGCACTCCAGAAACCTCCTAAACTGCTGGTGCTCTGCTGTTTTGTCACCCCAGCAGCGTTAGGGTAGATGATTATCAATTCAACTGTGGAGAAAAACAGTTGCAGGAACACCTGGAAAAAATCAGATTGGTCAGCTAAGATGAAATGCTTCAAAAGATTTAAGGAAAACCAGTGAACTGATACTGAACCATGGGTAATTATTTCATGGAAATCTAGAACTGGAAATAGAATTTGAAATGCAGGTCAGGATTATTTTACAGAAGAAGGGAAGTAGTGAAGATGGCAGCAATCTTTAAATACCATTTATTTTAGTTGTCACTAAAATGCTTTGGATTGCATATGGAGAATGCTAACAAGACTGGGATCTGAAACCTTCAGCACTATTAGAGACTAGAATTCACGCATGAGTGCATTTACTAGATTAAAGGCCTTGACCCTAACAGAAGCTGGGGAAGTAAAATAAGTGTTGAATGTTTCTTAACTCTTAATCAATCTTTAGCACTTCTGAGAATCAAGTGAAGACAATAATTCTCATGTTACAGTTTAATTCGTCTTTCTTCACATCTAGGGAAAGGGAGGTAAGGAAGTTAAGTGACTTGCCAGAACAGGTATTAGCATGTAAGAAATGCTGGCATTTCATTCAAGGCCCATCACAGATCACTCTCCTTTCTGAGTAGGTTTCCAGAAATCCAATTATACCTAGCAGAACTGATAGGTTTAAAATCTAATTACAGTAGGAGGAATGCAGTGCAGTGGATGTATTTTGTTAAGTCATTTGATGCCTTGTTCCATAAAATTAGCCTGCAAAACTGAAATTCCAATTAATTCTAGCCTATCTAATAATACCCAAAGCTAGGAATTGGTGGACAACAAAAACAGCAGGTACTAAAAAATGACAATGTTATGAGCTGGGGATGGATCCAGCAAACATTAGATCAGCACTGCATTATGCCTGCAGATTATATTCAGAGTTAAATGGGGGAGTTTAAAATAACAGAAATGGATCCAAACTGTGTTAAATAAAAACTAAATAGACACAAAAAGCAGAAAGATCACTAGGATGTAGCGAGATAGTTAAGTTAGTATGCTTGGCAATATGAGAGAATGACAAAACCATATGCATAGGTTTGTGTATGCAGGAGATCCATGTTAGGCAAAGAGGAAGATATGAATCTATTCCAGTCCTGCATGTTTGAAACATGCATCATCATGTTGTGAATTCAAAGGAGAGAGGAATAATCCATGCTGGCACAGGAGTCACTGGAGAATAATGTTACAAAATGGAGTGAAATAAAACGTTTATGATGAAAATCAAATGAAACATCTTAACATTGGATCCTGTGGCTGTGCTAAAATTTGTCACAGACCTGGTGAAAATGTTAAGAAAGTCAGGAAAAGTGTGCTTATACCTGTGTGGGAGGGACAGAGAGAGATAATTTGTTATCTGGTTAGATATGCCTTATCTATTTCTATTCCAGTGCTATTGATTGGATTGGGAAAGAAACTCAGTCATCACTATCAAGGAGAAGATGGATGCTCCACAAAGCAAAGGGTTTTATGATAGTCTAGATGGCATCCAGCAGGATGAATTACTGCTGGAAAAATGAAGAGCATGCTCTGCAGACTTTCAAGAGGAACAGGCTGCTGTGACAGCTATGAATTGCAGCCACCTCTGTGGAAGCCATCATCCCCCAAGGAGGAGCTAAAGGAGCAGCCCCGTAGGTCAGTTAGGTTCTCTTTTCCCAGGCATCCCCAGCCTAAGCTTGTGGAATGGCAGAGCTCAATATCCATGTGTTGTCTTCACTCAAAGAGGGTGGCAAGGCTGGGGGGAGCTGTAAGGGTGTCCCCCCACCATGGGTAGCAATGTGAAATCCCAGTGCTGGCTGGAGAAGCCATTCTGAGGAGGGAAGGGAAGCACATTCACATCAAAGCCTCTGTTCCTGGTGCATAGCAAGAGCTGGAGCCAAAATGTAGAGGAGTGGAAGAAGGTACTGGGGCAAGCTAGTCATTAATCTAGCCTTAGACATAGCCAGCAAAGTAATATTGAAAGTATATGTTAAAAGAAGTCATAAAACAGCTTTACATCTGTCATGAACCTGCAGGCTGTATCTTTTTTCCCACCGATCTTTCTAAACAGCTTTCTTCTTTCCATCGCCCTTCTGAAATGAACAGTGTTGATTATGTTGTTTACATTTATCTGGGAAATTAAATCACAATCTGATTTCCTTTTCCCAGGTCTTTCTCCACAACAAAGCACAGCAAAATCAGTAGTTGATACCTCTGAGATATGCGTATTTGCAGCCTGTCACCTTTCATCAGGCAATAGACCAAACACGAAGCTCATTAACCCAAGGTGACTACAAAAAACATTTTCTTCCTGGAAATTCATAATTAACAGAAAGAAGAGTGAGTAAATTTCATATACTTCACAGTTGCTAAAACGTGGCTATGAGTGTATGCTTTTTTGCTTCAGTATAACTTGCTGTAATTGGCAAAAGAGCGAAAAAGGGAACTGCCTGCAGCAGCAAACCAAACCACAGAACACAGGTAAAGGAATTTTAAAGAACAGATGAGTAATCTGAGGAGCTGCAGAAGTGTTTTATTTAACAATAATGAGCCAGTGAAGGAAGGAGTTTTATTCTAAGTCACTCCTCATAGGATCTACTCTGCCACAGTCTTATTTTGGTGACACCTAATAATGGTGTTCACTGATCCACTCTAGAAATCCAGTCTTACAGAGTTAGTATCGGACCAGCTCTTGAGGATGATCGTACCAGGAAAAAATATGCTCAAGAGAGACAAAGTGGCAGAAAACTGGACTCAAAATTTCAATGGCATGCTAGATTTCACACTGGCGTGTTGTACACCCCTATCAGATGAGGGATCTGGCATGAGCAGTACAAGATTTTGGTCCAAAGGTCTTATATTGGAGTAATTAACCATCTCTTATACTTGCTTGAGCTCTAATTTGCTGATTCTTTAACTGCATACTTCTTCCCCACCAAACATGTTCAAAATACTCAACTCCTCCTTTCTTTTGTATGCAACCTGCTGGAACTCTTTTAAAACTCTCTCCACCCTCCCTCTCAGCCTTGCTTGAACTTTTCTAAAGCAAAAACATATTTGTCTGAGGGCTTAATTTGGCAACAAAGGATTTTGCTGTTAATTTTACATTGGGAATTTGTCCCAGACAGCATGATGAAAAATGTGCTCGGATATTCATTTTGAAGAGTTTTGACTTATGGGTATTGTGTTTTGCTTTGAATTGTTGAGACAAAACTGTTGCAGCCAGGGGTTGTGCTCATTTCAGTCAGTCCTGCAAGAGAGGGAGAAGGAAACTCAAGGTGTTTCCCTTCTTTACCTGCTCTGTGATGGAGCTGGTTGAAGGAAGCTGAACTCCAGGCAGAAGTAGTCCTGCACATAGCACCCCACCTGACCACAAGCAGAAGGGACCAGCCTTTGTTTCTTGGATTGGTCATACCAGTAACAAGAAGGGTGAATCAATCAATCCTGCCTTTGCAAGGCAACATTAAACAATATAACCATCGATTAAGCCTCATTTCCCAGTGTAGATTTTAGCCTACAGTCAAAGTCTTGTAACAAAAAACTTACCACAAAGCAGGGAGGAAAAATGCTTTTTCTTTTGAGTTGTCAAATGACTTCACTAAATCAGACATCTGAAATTAAAATCATGAATATAAGTACGCGTGTGAGACTTTATCCATTAAAACATGGTTTTATGTTAGCCCCCATTTTTGTAGTTCTGCATCTCCATTTAGAAAATGGGATGCTAGGAAGGAAATTTCTGGAAAGAGACATGGGTGGGTACATAACAGTCCATGTAGGAGAAGCACATGTTTCTGCTTCTGCTCACAGATGCTCAGAGAGCAGTGCCATCAGACCAGAGTCCTAAAGCAAGTCAGCAAACTTCTCGAATCTTGTAGGGCTATTCACTGTTTAAACGTGGACTTTACCCGAACTTGAAGTTCTAAAGTCAGCACAGGAGAGGCATCCAGCCCATAGGCAACTGTGCCAAACTGCATTCCTGATTTGGAGATGCTGAGAAACCAGAGGATTTCAAGAGAAGGGGGAATTCACATCTGTGAGGCAGAGCTGGGCAGAGATGTGGTCTGTCTTGATGTTAGGATCAAGGCTAGTCTAATAGATCCATGTCTGTCAAAGAGAAAGAAGGCGAACAGAATTCCCCCAGAATAGGCTAAGGGAAGGTGACAAGACAGGAAATAAAGTGTAGTTTTGTGAGTACCCATATTAGTTTATCCTGAAGCTGAGCTTTTTCCTATTTTGTTTTTTTTTGTTTTTTTTTTTTTCCCTAAGGACTCTCCCCAGCCATAGCCTTTGGCTAGGATTGACACACATACTTAAAATTATGGTGTCTAAAAGTGCATTTATTTCTTATGCTTACCATGGGCTAAGTGCTAGTGATATTTGAAATGGGCAACTAGAGGCAGGGACAGGACAATTATAATTATTAAAGCCTGAATTTATGTATTATTTCTGTGTTGGTGGTTAGTCATATCTCTGCAAGAACTACAGTTTTAATTGGGAATTAAAATTTTATTGGGTAACCAAGATCCAGCCTTTAAGAAGAAAGGATCCACTCTAGGATCTAGCAACAAATTTATTGTGCATGGATCAGGAAAATCAGCAGCATTTCCTATAAGGTTTGCTGAACTTTATGTAGAATTTGACAGTTGTGTGAGGTGGACTATCAAGCAGAAAACTTGAATAACATTTATGACATGATTCTAAGAGCAAAGACCTTAAAAATTATCAGGTCCTAAGAAAGTAGAAATAAACATAAATGTGGGGAGAAGCTGCAAAATCAACAGAAGATTTCACTTCTGGCTTAAGCATGTCTTTTGTACAGACGTTTGATTATGACAGGAAATTAAATATTGTTGCTTTCCAAGATTAACCCACAGTTAAATTACACATCTTGGCAGAAATAGATCTTTGTATCTCACCAACAATACATTAATTCCTCTTTCATTGAGAAAACAATCATAGACTTGGTTACGAGAGTGCATTTTTTTCCTCTGTGGTTATTGTTGTTTCATATTAAGGTTATTTGATATTTGTTATGCACAGCTGAAAGGCACACACTCCTCTAGTTCCTTGGTTGTTGTCTCAACAGAATAAGTTGGCTTGTAAATATTTGAAAAAAGAAAACTAACAGGTTGTACTTTGGCAGCGCATCATTTTGCATCAACATCTCTAGCTGAGAAGCTGATGACTTCAAGGTATACATCTCATTAATGGAAACAAATTGATGGACTTTTTTCCTTACAGCTAATTACTCAGCTTGTAGCTGATAGAATACAACAAAATACACAAGAGATAACGCATCACTTCAACTTTATTGCCACTGACAATTATTTCAGTTTCCTCTACTAGCAAAAATCATTGTCACAATTATAGGTGACATTTCACTTTGTCCATCTTGAATTCACTTAAATTCTGGGTCCCTCAAGTTTCAGGTTCTTACCTACACAGTGAAAGAGTTCTAAGATATTGTTGAACTATTACAAGTTGCTTTTGTAGACTAGACTCTCCAGCTGGAAATTTTAAGCTCTATAAGGATAATGTGTAATGAAAATCAAAAGGAACAACTGAATGATCTGTACATGGTCTTCCACATTGGGCAGATGTTTGTTTTATTTAATAAATTCTTAAATTAGAACAAACTGTGAAGCTGTTTATGCTATAATGCTTTCATCAAAAAGCAAGTTGCAAGCCGTGTTGGCAATATCTGTGGTCGTTAATGTAACTCTTAGCTTAAGAAGAAGCAACAGTGTAATGCCAAAGTGTAAAAAAAAAAAAAAACAAACAAATTTTACTCAGTAGCAGTCCTTTGGCCTTTCAGTTTCAACAGACAAAATTTTCTTACCTTGATTCAGGAAAGCTCTTTCTTTGAAAGAGTGCCAGAATTTACGAATTTTTTAAATGGCATTAGAGAGATGCAAATTGCAGAATGTAATGGGGCTTATTTAGATAAGAAGAAATATTGGAAAGCGCCTTTCTTGCATCTAGTCCACTAATCCATAGGTACTCGTATCCCACTAGCAGTGAGGGTCGAACAGCATGATTTAGCATACACATAATGCTGCTTTCTAAACAACATCATGTTTGCAATGACTACTTAAATATTCATTTTTCTTGAATGCCTCCAGATGTTTTTGACAGCAGGAATCCTCGGTTTAGATTTTCTGTGCCTGTTTTCTCTTTTAAAGGGGAGGTTGGTGGCCCTGCATGTGGGCAGGGGGGGGTTGAGCAGATTCATGATCCATGATGGGTCCCCTTCCAACCCTGGCCATTCTGTGATTCTGTGATTGTGTCAGTATGCATCCCTCCTTGACATTTCATTGTGGTAACAGAGCATGGGCAGTTGTGACAAATGTATTGGACTAGTGCTCAGCTACAAGAAAAAACTACTCAGATAAGAGAGAGAGGTAATGCAATG